>NC_136061.1:1771815164-1774745164 GCF_964261635.1 Lissotriton helveticus | reverse complement strand
TCCTAAAGTAATATAATAGCCGAGGGAGCGCCACCATCTTCAACAGTGCAATTCGTCCTGCCACCGACAGCGGCAGGGTGGCCCAAAAGGACATACTACCCTTCAACGCCCAAACGCATCTAGAAATGTTGCCCTCAAGGATGTCAGCAGGGCCATGATAAACATACACCCCTAGGTATTTAAAGCAGCCAGGCTCCCACCTGATCGCCCTGGGAGTGTCCGGTCGGGGCTCACCTCTGCGAGCCGGGAACAGGCAAGTTTTCGCCCAATTCACCCTGAGGCCTGACACCTCGCCGAAAGCAGTGAGTACGGCGTCGCCCCGGTCAAGGCCGCACCAGCATCCTCAAGGAAAAGCAACAGGTCGTCAGCATAGAGGGAGATGTATTGCTGTCCCGACAAGGCCCGTAATCCCCTGTAATAGGCCCCGGTGCGGACCGATAGCGCCAAAGGTTCCACCGCGAGGGCAAATAGCAGCGGGGACAGCGAGCATCCCTGCCTTGTGCCCCGTTCCACTGGGTACCGTTGGGAAATCAGCGGGCCCGACCGAACTCTAGCCACCGCCGAGGCGTATAACACCATGGTCCATCGCAGGAACCCCTCCCCCAGGCCAAAGCGGCCAAGTACTCTACGGAGGTAGTCCCATGCTAAGCGGTCAAAGGCCTTCTCTTGGTCAATCGAAAGGATCATGGGACAAGCGGCCTCAGCGTGGTCTCCTTCCAGCAGGCGAAGCAAACGGCGGATATTCATCGTAGTATTACGCTTGGGGATGAAACCCGCCTGGTCGTCATGCACCAAGGAGCTCATGTGACCCAAAAATCTCGAGGCTAAAATGCTGCTCAAAATCTTATAATCGACCATAAGCATCGATAGCGGCCTGTAAGACGCCGGGTCACCGCCCTCCCTATCGGGCTTGAGCAGAGGGACCACTAGGGCCTCCCGCATCGAGCCAGGTAGGCGCCCCAGGCGCTACGCCTCCTTGTAAACCACCAAAAGCCGTGGGGCCAGGAGGTCTACGTAAGTGGAGTAAAACTCCACCGGAAGTCCGTCTAGGCCTGGTGTCTTGTTTCGCGCCATCTTTTTTATGGCGCAGCGGACCTCCCCCAGCTCCACATCTCTCCCCAAGTCCTTCGCCTGTTCAGGCTCCAGGGCGGGCATCGGCAAATCATGTAGGAAGTCGTCAATAGGGGTAGTGTCTAGTGGTAGTCTACTGCGGTATAATAGCTCATAGTAACGCCGAAAGCAACCAAGGATCTCAGGTTGGGTATAAACCTCCACGCCCTCCGCAGTTCGCATGGCCACCGTGGGTGAAGTACGCCTCGTAGGGTTGGCCAGCCAAGCTAGAAGCGCCCCCGATTTATCACCCTCAGCTAGCGACCTAGTCAGGTAAGCCTTGTGGTCGAAGCTTCGCAGCCGTTCAACTTCCACAGCTACCGCCTCCCTCGCCGCCGAAGTCTGTTGCTGGAGCTCCGGGTGGCCGGGGCGGAGGAGCTCCATCTCGCGGAGTTTCTGATCAGCCTTGGCCAGGTCGTCCAGGAGGACTCGTCGCACCCCCACCTTCTGCGTTATGCAATAGCCCCTAACCACCACTTTAAATGCGTCCCATTCCGTGGCTCTCGCCCCAGCTGTGCCCTCGTTCTCCGCAAAGTACTCAGTGATTCTGTCCTCTAGGTCACTCCGGAACACCAGATCTTCCAATAACTCGGGGCGCAGCCTCCAAGTCGGCACACAAGGGGTGCTCGGAAGCCACCTGAAATCAGCCAATAGAGGATTGTGATCGGAGATGGTCCTTGTCAGATACTCAGACCTCACAGCCAAGGAAACCAGTTCCGCCGACCCCAGCAATCCATCCAACCGCACATGCAACTCGTGCATGCCGGAGAAGTGGGAGTAGTCTCGGGTGCGAGGGTGCTGGGCTCGCCAGATGTCCGTCAGTCCCCATTTGGGCTGCCAATCTATCCTACCCCTGGCTACTCGGTGGGTTGGTGAGTCCGGAAGGGGAGGATGAGACCTGTCAAGGTCAATGTCCACCACCGAGTTGAAGTCCCCCCCTATCAAAAGAGGTCCCGACAGGTAGAGGGCTAGGGAGCCTGACAGAGCGGTCAAAAAGGCGAGTTGGTCCGCGTTAGGCGCATAAATGCAGCAAATGTTCAGATCCCTTCCCCCTAGCCTGCCAGTAATTGCCACGTATCTCCCCTCCAGGTCTACAGTACATCCCCTAGCCTGCCAGCAATTGCCACGTATCTCCCCTCCGGGTCTACAGTACATCTATTCACCTGCAAGGGAACCCCGGCCCGTACCCAGATCAGCGCGCCTCTAGCATAAGCGGAGTATGTGGTGTTGTATAACTGCCCTCTCCACCTACGCTGTAACGCCAGTCCCTCTGATTTGGTGAGGTGTGTCTCCTGCAGCAGCGCAATCTGTACGCCTCTGCGTACCAGGTAAGCGTGGACTTTGTGTCGTCTGGACATGGAGTGCAGGCCCCGCACATTCCAAGTGATGCATTTCAAGGTGGATAGATCAGCCATTGTCCCATAGTATCTCCTCCAGTCTCCCCCAGCAATGCACAAGCACAGGTAAGCACCTAGTTAGTCCTGCACCGATGGCGAGTCCAACCCCCAACAACAACACAACATCCCCGAAGCATTTACCCCCCTCCTCCCACCCCAGAACAGGTTCCAAATAGTACCATCTAGTTCCCATCCAAACTGTACCCACAAACAAATCCCCCCAATCTAACCTGACGGTAGCCACCGCAGGTGTGCCTTAAGGGCAAAGTGGGGGACGAAAGTCGATAGGGGGTCTCCGCACCTCAATGCTACCGAAGTGCGATCGAGCCCTGAGCTAGGAGGGCCGAAAGAGGGTACAACCCCAACCCACCATATAAGCAGTTACCCAGCAGTTCCCACAACAAGTCCCCCCCCTCCTCACCGCCTCCCCCCTCCCAACCAGAGCCGGCTCACCCGAAGTCATCATTGTCCATCAAGCAGGCCTTCCGCCGTCTCTGGAGTGATCACAGGGAGGTTCACGCTGTCAGCCTCAGAGCCCTCCGTGTCCGAGTGGCCACCACTCCCGCCAGGCTCCGAGATTTCAAGTATGGGTCCATCTTGGGAGCCAGATATATTGGAGACCATCTCCAGTGCCCCCCGTCGTTCCGCCGCAGCCTCCACTGTCGAGAGTCGAGCAGACCTACCTCTGCGATTCCGGATCCTTTTAGACCTCCGCTGAAGGCCGATCTCCGAGGTGGACTGGAAGGAGGACCCAAAGCCATCCTTGCCAGCTCTGTACAACTCAAGCCAACTGCACGCGTCCTCCGGGGTATCAAAGAACTTGGTTGTGCCGTCCAGGATGATACGGAGCCGTGCTGGGAACAGTAAGGAATATTGGATGCTCTCACTCCGCAGTTCCCGTTTGATCGCCAGGAAGGAGGTCCGTCTCCGCTGGGTCTCGTAAGTGTAATCTGGAAAAATGTTCACTCGACTATTTGCCACCTGGTATGGTCCATTTTGTCTGGCGGCATTGAGAAGGAAATCCCTGTCGCGGGAATGAAGTAGCCGCGCCACCACCGGGCGTGGGGGCCAGCCCTGCTGCGGCGGTCTGGCCGGCACCCTGTGTGCCCGTTCCAAAGTATAGAAGGAGGAAAGCCCCTCGGGCGCCACTACAGTCCTTAGCCAATCCTCCAGATATGCCACCATGTCCTCATCTTCAATTTTTTCCGGCAGGCCTACTACACGAATGTTATTCCTCCTATTGCGCCGCATCTTCCGCCCGTCTCTCCAGAGCATCTATGCGGGTCAGAGCGTCCTTCATGGTAGCGGCCAAAGTTTTTTGTGCGGGTTCCAAGAGTCCCACCGAGCTCTCCACTTCCTGGACTCTGTCCGAGAGCTTGCCGTGGTCCGCCCTGAGCAAGCCCAGGCTCGTCGCGACTTGGGCAATGTCCTGTTGAAGGGCTGACCGTGTATCAGTGATCGCCACCAAGATCCTGTTGAGCTGCTGTTGAAGGTGCGGACTCCCCGGCCTCTCCGGATGTAAACGTTCGTCGTTATCAGGCGCCTCCACATCCGAGGCAGTCTGAGTGCCTCCCTTAGCACCTCTCGGCTTCCCCATAGCGGTCGTGGTCTTCAACGGAGGCCCTGGTGGACCCCCAGTCAGGGGAAGGGCAAGCAGAGTGACCCCTATCGTTGTCGAGGGATCTGTGCTGATATGACCACCGGCCGAACTCCGGTACAGTCTTAGTAGATATCTCAGCTATCCGAACACCAACTGCGCAGAGACGGGTAGGCACCCAAGTAGGCCTGTCCGTCCGCCGAGAGTCCAGAGAGCCAATGAGAGTGTCAGTGGGACGTCGCAGGTCGGCGAGGGCACCGGTGTCAGAAAACAATAGTGTCCTCCGCTGTCGCCGCGTGGCGCAGGCACCCACAGTGTGTCCCCACCTCCTACAATCCGCAGAGGCAATAGGTCGGGCGGGAGCCAGCAGCCCCTTTCTCGGTGGTGAGGGGGGGAGGGGGGGGGGGAGGGGTAGGTGTCACCGCTAGGCGGTAATACACCGCTGGGGTTGTCAGTTCCACTAGGCACCGTCGCCTCTGCCACCAGCTGTAGGCCCTGCCGGCTGTCCGGTACCCAGCCTGAGCTCCGTGCCACCGCTCGCGCCGTCCCCCAGCTCCCGGGCCGGGCTCGAATTCCTCCCAGTGTGGTGTAATTAGGCCCGCTCGCTGCCGAAATCCGGGGCCAAGACGGTGAGAGTCCGTGTCATTCCGAGCAGCGCGATGCGATCAGCCGCCCCCTCTCCTTCTCAAGGCTTCGTGGCGGGGAGCAGCGGTCCCGGAGGGCGCCGCCTGGTGAGTTCCCAGGTGTCTTCAGTCCCCCAGGCAGTCGGCGTTGGCATCGCCCCTCCAAGGGGGAAAGGAGAAAGAAAGTGACGCCGGAGGCGCCGGCCTCTCCAGGTCCACGGGCCGCTTCAGGACCCCGGGGACGAAGCAGGCGCCATCTTAAGCTCCACTCTGTTTGCCTCGCGGGTTCTCGTTCTCCCCGAGCGGGCCTCGTTACAAGTCTCCAGAGTCGCCTCCTGGATCAGGACCCACAGCGGTCACCGGTATGGGGGTCGGGGCGCCCGTGGTGCCCGGAAGTCAGGATAATAGACGGCTCGATCGCGGAGCCGAGTGCTCAGGCGACCTCGGCCATTGGCGTTCAAGCCACGCCCCCGAATCAGGTGGTAATTACAGCACGTGATTTACTTTTTCCCACCACATTATTTAGTCAACTCTGCTGCATAATTTGAGCCATCCCTGCGCATAATTCCAGCAGACCTGCTTATAGTTTTTCATAAAACGACACTGGCCCTTTCACGAGTAAAGCTTTGAAAGTCCACCACCACCAAGCGAAAAGGAAAAGCAAACGGCGGTCCGAGTGCAGAGAAGTACAGAAAATATTCACCGCTCCTCAAACCAATCAGTTTCTCTTTTATCGAGCAGCGCCAAAAAAAAGAGTGATTTGACAATGTGGGCATTTGTTGACGGAAGGGAAAGCCTTATCTGCAGAGTTCAGTCCCTGCGAGTCCTGGACCAGGGCATGCTTGGGATGTGCTTGCATAGACAGCTAGTGGAACAGTACAGTGGGTTGAGCACTTGCTGTTATGACATGCATGCAACTTGCAGACCACGGGCAGGAATGTCGCCATGGGCGTCTCAGCCGTTCATTCCGCTACAACAGTTAAAATTTAACACTGGAGTTGATACATTACTAATTAGAGCTATGCAGTTCAGTGATGACAGAGCAAATGCGGACACCGAAGGACTGCAAATGGAGGGTCTGGTTGTGCTTAATAAGACACCATTGTCCCGGCTGCGCACGCCATTATGCCACGATTGTATAACAAAAAACAAGATACTGCCTACCGTAAGGTTCTGCCTCTAAGTGACGTCAGGCGGCCGCACGCACTTCCGCGCAGGCGCAGAGTGTTCTTGGCTGCGCCCGCTTCTCCGCTTGCTGATGGCGTACAAGAGGCGATGGACGGCACTGGAGCCCCTGGCCGCGTCGGCCCCGCCTGCCCGCCGTAGCAGCACTGGAGCCCCTGGCCGCATCGCCCCCGGCCGCCCGCCCATCCATCCATTGGGAGCCGGGCAGAAGGAGGGATTCCAACAACAAAAGAGCCCGGTGAGGAAAGGGGGGGGACACGTGTGTGTATGCAGTGTGTGTGCCTGCGTGTGTGTGCCTGCGTGTGTGTGTGTGTGTGTGTGGCTGTGTGTGTGTGGCTGTGTGTGTGTGTGTGTGTGTGTGGCTGTGTGTGTGTGTGTGGCTGTGTGTGTGTGTGTGGCTGTGTGTGTGTGTGTGGCTGTGTGTGTGTGTGGCTGTGTGTGTGTGTGGCTGTGTGTGTGTGTGGCTGTGTGTGTGTGTGGCTGTGTGTGTGTGTGTGGCTGTGTGTGTGTGTGTGTGGCTGTGTGTGTGGCTGTGTGTGTGTGTGGCTGTGTGTGTGTGGCTGTGTGTTGCTGTGTGTGTGTGTGTGTGGGTGTGTGTGTGTGTGTGTGTGTGTGTGTGTGTGTGTGTGTGGCTGTGTGTGTGTGTGGCTGTGTGTGTGTGTGTGTCTGTGTGTGTGTGTGTGTGTGTGTGTGTGTGTGGCTGTGTGTGTGGCTGTGTGTGTGTGTGTGTGTGTGTGTGGCTGTGTGTGTGTGTGTGTATGTGTATGTGTGCGCGCGCGACTGCATGGCGGCATGGCTGACTTCCTGGGAATTTGAGATAGGATAAGTGCCGGCCGTGCGCGCCCACGAGGTGCAATCGGCGCGTGTCCGAGCCCTGTCTCAGATTCCCAGGAAACTGAGAATAATAGGTACTGAGCTAGACACGCATGCTCAACTCTAGCTCGACCTAAAAATACAGAAAACTGGTCCTTTCCCATGACTCATCATGCTGGCATTCAATACTTCTCCAATGCCTGTGCAGATTGACGGCGTGGAGACTTAAAGAAAAGTGTGACTAAATGCTTTAGAAATAGCTTTGTGTGCCCTTGTTTGTACTAGAACACGGATATTTTCACGAGTGTACTGTTATATAACATTTGGTTACTTTAGAGTGCTAAATCCCTCTCAACAGGCACCAAAGTAGCAATACACATTTATCAGTTAAATAAACCTGGAAATATACTGGGTAGGACTTTGTTTGTTAAGCACAAAATAAATATGGTTGCATACTAATACCATGGGCAAAAAAATAAACGTGGATACATTCGGACATAAAAGTTCCTAAAAAATAAACTATCATTAAACCGAGAGCCCTATTTACAACTTAAGGGCCTGATTTTGATGCCGGACGGACCGGAGTCCATCGACATCGATTCAGTACTGAGACCGACCGAATGACCAGCAATTAGGATGAGACTGAACACTGTTCGGTCGCACTTCTATTCTTTACAATGGGGGCATGTATTTCGACCGGAATGCATGCTCTCATTGTAAAGAGCAGAGGTGCAATTTATCCTTGCACCCATGCCTGCCACTGAGTGCAGAGATCAACAGAGGCGGCCTCCAACCAGAGGCCGTGCACCCATGGGGGCACTGCTGGGGGACCCCAAATACTCCTTCTGACAGCCTTCTTGTGTCGGAAAGGCCAGCAAAGAAAGGCTTTCGGAATCCAACATAGTAATCCCTTGAGCGGAAAGAGACACCCTTGGGATTACTGGAAGCTTTCCGAACTTCCGACGGGCTATCCGAGCCCGTCAGAAGCCATTTGGAATTCCAGTTCAGATTCCTTTCCAACCGACTCCATCCAAATGGGTTGGTTGAAAATGAATCCGAACAGCTAATTACAATGACGTAGGAACGGCTCCGACCGAGGGTCGGAGCAGTTTATTACGGCACCGTAATAGGCCCCTTATAGTGATTAGCACAAAACTTCAACTCGCTGGGAAGTTTGGGAATCATGTATGATGCATTTTACCAATGGAGTTTCTGCTACACAACTAAATACCAGTTTCTAATGCCTACTCTCTCTCTGTCCAAGGCAAAATAAATCAGTAGCCTTCAAAAGGTCTGTGTGACCAGCGGCAGTGGCAAAAAAAACACACACAAAAGAATCCAGAAAGTCATCACCCCCAAATCCTGAACCTAAATACAGGTACAGACACATTCTTCTCAAAGATAACTTTCTACTATTATAGTTACAAGATTTAACCAAGACCTACAACCCTTTGACCCAAAAGATTATCGAAGGTTAAAACGAACCTTGCAGCAAAGTTGGGCAGTTACATTTTACTTCCTGATTGCGGTGTGTTGAGCATTATAACCCAAACTCACTGAATGCTTTAACACCTTACAATGCACTACTATGCCATTCTATGGTCATCAGACCAAACTTGAATGGTTTTGGCTACCTTACCATTAAACAGTTCATTAACTGCGATGTAATTATGAGCAAACTCCCAAGTTTAACAATTCACATTACTCAGTTTTATAAAATATATTGTAATTATATATTTTTTTAAATCCTCGGTTTACTGTGACAGGCTGATTTCAGCAGCAAGGACCGAGGTAAGCTGGCCATTCATTATCTCAAGATGTAATGCTACCACGCAGACTAGAACCTTCATTTTCACACTTGCTGATAGAAGCAGGGACCAAAGACCCTTGCTGAGCCTTACGTCATCGGAATGGGACTCCTCTCCTGCATCGCTCTTCTCGCCCTCCAGGTCGGCTGGTTCGCCATCATGTACTGCTGCCCCAGTGCGGAGCTCCCCATCCGTGGTTCCCAGTGCGGGAGGTATTTCCTCCCCCGAGGCCGTGTAGACTCCTTCCTCCTGCTCCACAGTCTCAGAGTCCTGGTAGTCAAAGGGCACTCTGCCGTATCGCCTGCTAGAGCCAGTCCGAGGGAACTGAAGCTGCAGTTTGGTGATCAGGCGAGGGGGGAGTCGGCAGGCCTTGATGAACTCTAGGAAAGTCTTTGTGGGGGTCCCAACATTACCCTGTGGCATCAACGCTGGTGGGTTCAGCTCTGGCATTCTCTTCAGATCCAACTGGGTGAACACTTCGTTCTCTGCCTCCTTGCACTGCAGCTGCTTTTTCGTTTTGTATGGAAACTTGCTGGGATCTAGAAACAGAACAAAAGATGAGCATCTTTTTGTGAAAACATGTACGTCTATAAACAAAATTAAACTAGTGAGTCTCATTGCACTATAGGCCTCTCAGTCTATACAAAAAAGATAAACCCAGTTTTACATCTTGCTAAGAGCTTTAGCTCTAGGACATTGCAATACACGAGGCCAGCTATACATAACGTGCGGATTTCTTTTTAGTCCCAAAAGAGGATGACCAGAGCGAAGACAACCACTAAAAGATTTGGGGTATTCTGGCACAGGATGTCTAGTAGGCTAATACAGCATGTGTTCGGTGTCTTTGAAGCACTGCAAGGACACAGGACTGTGATAGAAGGAGTGAAAACCACACTGAAACTAACATTGCATTATAAGTTACGGAACAAAAAAAGTTGCGTTTATTTAAAAAAAAAACCTTCGGATGTGGAATCACTAAATCTCCCCGTGCCTAACAAAAATGAATGAGTCCATCTGTAACGAAACTGGTGCTAATGTAACGCGCTTGGATACCCGATGTCTCGGGTCTATTTCGCGCTATATAAAACTCAAAATATATATATATATATATATATATATATATATATATATATATATATATATATATATATATATATATATATATATATATATATATATAAATCCTCATATGTACAACAAACCGTTCTGAGCTTCTGCTCTTCAAAACATCACACATGCTACTGAAATCGGCGCCACCAAATGCAACAAAAAACTATCAAACAAGTGACGGACACGCATAGAAAAAAAAAAGTTATGGAGCGCTGCAAAAAAAAAAAAGCTAGGTATTTTTAGGTCTTGCCTAGGCAGTGTTTGCGCGGTCTCTTCAAGACATGCTGTATTCAAGTATGGACAAAGTTCTGCCCATTTTCTGCCCATCTTTTCAATTGGCTCATCTTACTGTCCTTTTTAAATTAGAACTTGATTGGTGAATAGGCTTAGTAGTCCTTTCTTAGTACCTCCCTATTTTGTTACCTCCCATGAGGACAGCCCCACTCACATGGGTCTTTACTCTCTATGTTTCATTGGCAGTTAGTGAACACAATTTAGTTCATTAATGTCTTGCTGAAGCAGGCACGACATGCTACACGGGCGGCAACAGCATTTCGTTTCCATTTACTTATTTTTGTAGCAAATCGCTGCACCCTGCGCTTTAGCTTAAAACATCTGAAGATAAAGCGCTGTGCGCTGCCATTGCTACAAGTCAATAAATAAGAAAACAAGCATTTGCAATGCAATAGGTCTCGCATTAGGAAAGTTTGAGCTATTGGTATTGTAAATGGCAAAGTTTTTATTTTTGTGTTGTTTTTGAAAATAGCGAAATTAATAGCTTTGTCATTTACAATGCTAATAGTTATAACTTTCGCAAATGTGATACCTATAGCATTTGTAATGCAATATGTTTTGTATTTACATGACTTAGATGTATTGATATTACAAATAACAATGGCGTTTAATTTTTTTAAATAAACATTTCAGAATATAGATTTTACAGAAGAAAGGCACTGACAAGTGGCACTAGAGAAAGAAGATAAAACGAGAGGGGAAGCGAAAAAAGAAAAGAAAAAAGGAATAAATCAAGAAAGGAAGAACGGGAAAGGGGCAGAAACATAGGTAGATACTTGAGATATAAGAAGAGAATGAAGGTGGGGGAAGTAAAAGGAATAAAGAACAATGGTGAAAGGAAGGTGGAAAACAGGGGGTGGGGAAGAAAAGGGGTAGAAGAAGAGAGAGGAGTGAATGGGAAAAAGATGGGTGAAAATGAAACATTTATGGAGGGGCTGAAAGAACGTTAAAGCTTCTTGCTACAAGATACGCAGGCAGATGGAGCACAGTAAATCAGAAAAAGAAAAGGTGGTCTCCTGGAAAGAGCAAGGACTGGGGTGTGAGAGGTGGAGTGTAATGAGTAAGTGCTTGGAAGAATAGCACCCCCCCCAGACGCTATGGTCAGGTTCCCGGTTCAGACAGGAAGGAAGGACATTGCTACAATCAGTAGCAATGTCGACTCTTTGGCCTTTCAAGATAAAGGGTTCCATTATATCATTTTTTTAAACTAGTGCTGATAATAGTAGTGACTGTTGGGGAATGGCAATGGGGTGGGAGGAGGAAGGGGGAGTTGGCGCGGGGCACGTAGTCAAAGATTAGAAAGGATTGGACAATACTGATTTTGATTTATTAACCAAATGCACCTTTAGGAAAAGTCCAGCGCCAAGAGTGATGCTCGGGCCTCCATCTTTGATTTTGTAACAGAGCAGACGCACAGTGCAGCTCCCTCGATAAACGAGAGAACAATCACCGCCGCAGCCCGGAGGAAAACACCGGAAGCAGATGTCCGGCCCGCCGCCTGGTTGTGGGCGGGGCCGGGAAGAGGTGTGTCCGCTCCCACTGCCTTGTGGAACCTTTGCCTGTTGTGACCGGAGATGCCGTGCCAGCCATGGCGGGGGGCCCCGTGCAGAAGAGGGAGCCCCCGCTGGAGAAGGAGAGACCGGCCCGCCGCCGAGCGCCAGCCGACCCGGTGAGTCCCGAATACAGAGGAGGGGCGTGAGGCCTCATGTATGCGGCAGCCGGGGGCGCTTCTATGTATGCGGCGGGGGGGGGGGGGGGGGGTGTCTCTGTATGTGTGTGCGCGTGCGTGTAGGTAGATGCGCTCCTGCGTGGGGGGGGGGGGTTCGCATGCGTTTGTGTGTGTGTGTGTGTGGGCCTTCCTGCCTGCGTGTGCATGTGTGTGTCTGTGGCAGGGGATGTGCACGGCGCCGGCTGGGCGTGCGCGCTCACGAGGTGAAATCTCGGCCTGCAAAAGCGCGTGGCACTTTGCTGTCCACATTCCCCCAAAAGTAACAGCATTAGTTGTCTCGCCCTAGACAGCAAAGCTTCGCTTTGCTTTCGTCTAGGCGAGACCTAAAAACGGTGTGTGGATGCTGCTTTTATTTACTTTTGAAGCAATGGCAGCAGCCAAGCTTTAGTTCTAAACATCTTAATCTAAAGTGTGACGTGCCATGGTTGCTACAAAAGTTTAAAAAAAAAATAGAAAAATATTGCAGAGGCCGCATCACTGTTTTTATCTCCTATTTATTTACTTTTGTAGCAATCGCTGCATGCTGTGCTTTAGCTTTAAACATCTGAAGCTAAAGCGCGGCATTAGGAGAATGTCTTTCTGCAGTCTTTTCTTGCGCATGCGCAGTGTTACATCTTCCTCCGTCCTGAGGGCCGGTATTTCAGTGTGTGCATCATGGATCTGAGTGAGCTTGAGCAAGACAACAGCCGTAGCAGCAGGCCAAGCTCTATCGCGCTTCCTGTGTGCAAGCCCTGTTGCTTGTAAATAAATAGGGAGGGCCTGGTCTTGGGGATTAGTTGTATTCTCCATTATTGCAGGGTGCAGTACCTTATATGGCTAATAGAGGTCCACAGGGACACCTAGTAACAGGGGAAAGTACGCACACTTTCCTTGTTTCAAGGATTTTCTTATATTAGGTATGCTACTGTTTGGTATTATAATTTTGTCTAAAAAAATATCCTTTGTCATTTACAATGCTAATAGCTCTAAATGTAACTAATACAAGAATTATTGCATTGCAAATTCTCGTTTCTGAATCCCTTGGCTGCATTACGGGGACAAAGGAGGAGAGCAACCATGTTTCATACATATGTTCACTCGGATTCAAAGAATTAGAAGCACAGGACAGGAGCGTGGGAGGTAGCCCTTTAAAAATATTGTGCGTGATGGAAAGCAATCATCTGGTGCGACGGTACCTCTAGCACTTGAAATCTATAAGCACAGAAAAGGTCATTGAATTGGATGTTGCTGGAGCCAGGGTTGAAAGGATTGAAATACTGGAAAGGCAGGGGCCATGTAATTCAGACAGAAAACCCCAGCGATGAAGGTGGCAACAAGTTTTTACCAACAGCTCTGGTTCGGCTGGAAGGATGCAGGAGAATTTAATCAGAAACCAAGATTCTTTATCCTGGTATGGCCATGGAAAAGAAACCTTTTTGGCTCATGGTCAAAATGTCGAGAATATTGGACCCCGAACTGCATGTGGACGCACTCTACTTTTATTCAGGGACACTTCAGAGTACTGCGCTATGTTCCAGTGCTTGAAGTTGACCTTTCCACTAGCAGAAAACCTGCCAGATCTCCTCTATCCGGAACGAAGGGCTGAGCGGCAATCCACGGGTACTCGCTAGAAGCACTACAATGTAAGTTTGCTTATGGTGTTTCAGGGGAAACTAAAAAGAGCTTTGTTTAGTTCTCTAAGCGTAAAGACTTTATAATAATTAAATAAAGCATTGGCAAATCCAATAGGTCTTGCCAAAACGGGAACTACGGGCTTTGGAAAAGTGTTTTAGCTATGTTGTACACCAGTGCGACTGCTCTTAAGCATGGCTAAGTGGAGTAGGATGGGGTCAAGTGTTAGACTGAGTGGGGCAGATTGGAATGGAGATGGGTAGATTGGAGTGGAGTAGATAGGAGTGGATTGCACTAGAGTGGAGTGCAGCTATGGCTGTTAGGCAGCCATCTCTAACATACAAGTACATATATAGGGCGCCTAAAAGCATTTTAGTTGGAATACATCCAAGAATGAGAACTTAGGCATAGGTTTTAAGGGGGAATGGAGTGCTTTAAATGGCCACATTCTTTGTATGCGCAGAGAAGAGGCTGAACACATTCAGGACTGCGGACACATGTTTTGAGGAAAATTGAATTAATTGCAGTGCTGCCCCAAATTGAGGCATTTTAAAAAGCCACAAACTTTGTGTTTGAAAAGGCACAGGTGTGTCCAAAATGTTTATGTTGCTTAGTGGAAGTCTGGCCTGAAGCATGTGACTTAACTGGTTGCCTGAAAGGAGTCCGGTTTCAGACTAGTGCAATCTCCAAAACAGACACGTACTTTGTATGCCCAGAGAAGGGGTGCAGCCTACAAGCAAGTGCAGTCACATAGGCAGCCTTAATATTCAATATCATTTGTTTGGTGCTACAAAAGGAAGTGACGAACTGTAAAACAAAGTCACAAACTGCTTTAATAGTCTGATCCATTTCTTTGGTGCAATACAAGGAATTAAAAATATCAAATCAAATTAAGGCAACAACAAACTTGTCAGACAGACGTTAAAGCGACCCAAAGGTGCAGCATGGAAGTGGAAATGATGGTTAGAAAAATGAGGGGGGGGGGGGACAGGGGCGAAGTACCCTGAATCACAGCATGGGCAGTGGAAGGACACTAGTCAAATGAAATCAATTAGTACTTGGCCCATGCTTCAGGTAAATAAAACAAAGTGACGGGAGGCATATGGTGGTCAATTAGGAGGCAGCTAACAGAATGGCAATCAAGCTAGCAAATGGTATTGGGTGGGCTTCAAGCCCTTTACGGTATACAATACCCCTTGCAACAACAGCGCATGTGTGCTCTTAGGCAAAACTTAAAAACCTCCACAATTACCTGAAGCAATTTACTTACTTGGAGCTGCTAAAAATTTCATTTTTGCCTCAAAGTCACCTTTGTCTAGGGTAAAAAAAAATGCAAAGGACCTCTAACCCTAATCGCATACTTTATTTAAACTATGCTTCAAACATAAACGCAGCTTTCTTCCAATCATCCAGATCCTCAGTTCTATCCCCAACATTGACAGATTCCTGGACACATCTCTTTCTGCATAGACCAATGAAGCATAAGTGCATGCATGTAAATAAAACTTCGCTTTCCACTCCTTTTTAGGTCTAGCCTAGCACAGCACGTATGCGGTGCTCTCGGAGATGATATTTAGGAATAGGTCTGCACTTTTCAGAAACTCGTGCATGCCACAGCATCCACCTTGCGGGAGCGAGCAGCGGTGCGCAGGGGCCATCTGTTTGTAATTAGAGTGGCCGCACTTGTTCTAACAGAGTCAGACATGCTCTAACACTGCACACTAAACGTATTCTCTTGACCTATAGATTAAAGTAGGCCTGAATTGTAATGCCGATAGATTTTATTCGGCCATCTATATTTGGCACAAAGAAATAAACAGCTTTAGGCAAAACGAGGATCAGTTTAGAGAAAGAAGTCTTGTATCCGAGACAGCCCGTTCCTCTGGAGGGAGAGTGTGCTGTGTGTCTGGGTGGGGGAGCGCGCGCTGCAGAGTTCAGTCAGCTGGTGGCTTGTAGGGAATTACTGCTCTTATGCTCGATGACATCAGTCAGTGGAAGCGGCCCTCTCCTCTGTGCCAAAGTAATTTACTGCAGCAGGACTCACACATTCTGCGGGCGTGCATTTGGCTGTTCCAATCTCCTGCGGGTTCCCACTGGCTTTAGTCTGGACCGGAGAGAGGGCCAGGTAGCTGGAAAAACGCTTTGCTTTCACCGAAGACACAGTAAGGGGCTGAAGTAAAAAGGACTAGCCTAATGTCCCTGTGAGTACACTGTAAGAGGGGAGCCTATTGACTTCCGGTTGATGAAAGTTTTGCAGATCCTGCTAGCATCAGCTTTTGGGACGCAGGGTATCGGAGAGTGCGTCTATTTTTGAAGTAAAGAGTTCTTAACACCAAATGTGGCTGCAGGTGGGCGAGCCAGTTGATTGCTTCTCACTACGCTAAAGGCCACTTGCAACCTCGAGCCCAAAATGACTAACTGTTGTGGGACAGAGCTTTTGTGGAATGCCCTTTGACTTACTGGCTACAAATACCCACCATGAAACATTTGTAACCTAATTTGTAGCTTGTTTCCAATTATGTAAATTTGCAAATCTCCCTATGTCCGAGAAATGTGTAAAGTTGGGGAGCAGCCTTCAGGCTAAGTATTGGAGGAATGTAAAGCAGCTTGTTTTACCAGTCTATAATCTCATGAATGACAAAATGAAAGGGAAACCACACCAGGTATATATATATATATATATATATATATATATATATATATATTATATATATATATATATATATATATATATATATATATATATATATATATATATATATATATATATATATATATATATATATATATTTATTTATTTATTCTAAACACATCCCTCTAGTCTGTTTATGAGGCTAGAGGCAAAAGTACATTCAGTAAACTTATTTAGCACTCAGTAAATTAGCACAATATACGTTGAGCCCTAGGGGTGTACCAAACAATATGTTAAGAAAGTGGTATAAGAACCACGACTGACATAGATACAAGGTCTAGAGCCTTTAGAACCACTGGGGCCACCAGGAACCAACCAAGATAGTGACACCGGGAACCCAATGGGGACGCGTGCAGTGTCTAAACACAGCCGCGAATCACCATTAACTTGTATGGGGAAAGTCACGGTTGGAAACTTACAGATTAAGGACACTTAGAAGAGAACTTGGAGCAAACCCCTTTAGAACTAGGAGGTTCTAGGGTCAACACCCAAGGGAGCACCGAAGTACTCGAGTTACCTCACCCAGGGAAGCCGGGTGCATAGGTGTCTTTTTGTGTCGGGTTTCGTCATCGATTTCAATGGAGAGCTGCTGAAAAGTGCTGCAGGCGACTAAGTGGAAAGTGTCCGGGTGGATCGGAGATCTGAAGAACCTGAAAGCAGAGGGGACAAAGTCTGGGTCACTTGCCAGTGACCAGGAAGGTGATGTGAAGATGCCAACCGATGTCGGGTGATTTCAGGTGAAGCTGGAATCTTAAGCCACGAGGACCAGGAGGCGTCGACGACGACCTGGAGCTGGATTCGAGCTGTCCCACGAAGGATGTCAAGTGCTGCGGTGTCGGATTCCGGATGGGACCCAACAAGCCTTGGCAACAGCAACCCACACAGAAAGCAAAGATTGGCTTTGGTGCAGACCAGCAAGGTCTGAGGGACTCACCCTTTGGTGGGGAGTCAGGGCATGTCTGGAGCAACCAGGGAAGCCCAAGAAACAGGAGAGTTACCTTTGTGGGGACCCACCAGTTGACGGATCAGGGATTGCGAAGGGGCCTCAAGCAGAAATGCTAGAAGCGGGCTCACGGAACACTCGTGGAGTGTAAGCCCACAATGTTCGGTGCAGATGGTGCTCTTGGCTTCGACTACAATTAGTCCAAAGCACCACTTCGGGAAAGCTCGGGAAGTGGATGCACTAGCAAATGTACACGGCGTCCAGGAGTTCCGGTCCCACGTCATCCGTGAGGGCTGCTGGTCTCAGCTTTGATGGGATCTCTTGTCGGTCTCTGAGAAGTCTGGAAGTCCGTGTCCTCAGTCACAAATCCTTCGGGTTCCGGCGGGAGCCTTGGAAATGCAGACCAGCAAGATGCTTCTTTGGTGCCTGTTTGAACAGGGGAGTCACTCCTTGACCCCAAGGGATATTCTTCCGTCTACTAGTCTATGTAGAATGTTGAAGTTCCAGGATATATGTTGCAGAGTTTCGTCCAGGTGTAATCTGAAGTCCTAGGGACTGGGTTCCCATACTTACATCAAGTTAGGGGGTTGGACATACTCTGGGGACCCACCTATGTGAGGATCCAGGGAGGGGGGGTGGCTACACCCCTTTCCCTATGTCCAGTTTCACGCCAGAGCAGGAGCTGCGTGCCCCTGCAACCGGTTTGAACTGGGATATGCACAGGGACACCAAGTGTGCTCCCAGCACTGTCTGAAAAGCATTCTATGAATGCACCCACCCAGACCCAATACACTAAAGTCTGTCTGGGAGGTGGTTACACCTCCCTGTGACAGAAAACCTATTGCCCAGGCCTCCCCTGCCAGAGTTTCATCCAGCAGCAGGAGGTCAGACTCGTGTCTGTGACTGCAGCATCCATTTTGTGATGCTAGGGCTCTTTTAAACTATTACCGGTTAGGTAAGTGTGTACATGTCTCTCACTCTAGAAGGGTGGAATTCTACCCCAGCCGCCAGAACTGGCTGGGGGAAGGAGGTGGGGGGGAGGGGGAAGGGGTAGGATTCCAAAGTGTTTGACACTAAACACGACATGTTTCCTGCAGCCATTCCAAAGTTAGCATTACCCGCAAGGTTATAATGCACTTAAGAGTATATGGTCAGGCTGAATCACAGAGCAGCTACTGAGAATAGATTCCGAAAGCTGCAGAGGGGTCCTGCTCATGCATGGGCACCCTCTCACGCAAAACCAAGCACTCTGCCTTCAGGATTGATGAGGCCTGCCATAGGAGTGACTTATAGGTTTATATGGGTCAGTGATATAAGGTAGATACAGGTAACCTATATCTTAGTAAGGGGTGCACCCAGGCTGCAGTAGCAGACCTGTGGTACCATTTTGGAAGGCTTCCCAGGGGTGAAATATTACATGCTTCAGTCCCTGGTAGGCCTCTGGGGTACCTATGCCCTTAGTACCCAAGGTACCATATACTATGGACTCACAAGGGTATTCCAGTAACCAATCTGGAGAGTACCTAATGTACATGCAATCAATTTAGAGAGGAAGCAGCTAGGCTGGGGTCCTGGTCAGCAGGGTCCCAGCCAGACTAAAGTCGAAAAACAGTGAACCCAGTAAAAAGTGGGGGTAACCATAGTAAGCAGATCCTACTCTCCTACAAATAGCAGAACTTGTTAGCCCCAGATGTGCTAGCGGGCTTAGTCCTGGCAAAGATTCCTTTACCATACATTGGCAACGGCTGAAGCATGTGCACCTCCTCACCTTGCTCATGATCCCTCCTACCCAGATACTCTTTGGGGACCGTTCATGACTTGTCTGCAAGAGTAAAGTCCAATGCTGCACCAGCACAAATATAACAATTGACTGCCTCTCCCAAAACCGGGTATGAAATCAACAGTACACACACGTGCAGGTTGGAGGTGCATTTACACTGTACCAACTCTGCCTGTCAATTGCATCTCAATCCTGAATTTGGCAGAGCCGATACCCCAATTATGTCAATACCTTTTACACTCTCTACCTGATCACTAGGATTTTTACTAGAAAAATTATACATTATACCCCGCTTTACTCATCTCAGAGTTTCCGGCTATCCTGCCCAACAACATTAAAAACAAGAATTTGCAATGCAAATCGGCCAACCTTTGGGACCTTATATGTATTTAGCTATGCAGCACATTAGCCTGGATGCTGAAATATATACTGTTCTTTAACATGGATGGAAAATAAGCACCGAACTGGTTGACACGCCAGGTATGGTAACACATGGAGAGAAATATTGCCTTTCAGCAGGAAATGGAATAGTCCAAAGCTCTGTTTTTAATATAAAATCAGGGTCTTTGGTGGTCATATCACTAAAAATACACAAGATTTGAAAAAAATATTATAGTCTATGGGTGCTCATGGAGGACAATTGCTATGGACTGGAATTTAGAGAATGCTAAAGTGATTCTGGGATTTTATTGACCCGTGCTGGTCGTTTCCCATCAAGAAAGTTAAAAAGAGGCAGTTACCAGAAAAATTAAAAAAAGAAGAAAGTCCCTAAGCAGAAAGCAATTCTGATATTTTACTGACCTCTGCTGGTCGTTTTCTAATAAGACAGTTAAATAGAGGCAGATGAACAGAAAAAAAAGTCCCTAAGCGGAAGCAGACAAGTCCTAGGGCTGATCTCCGGAGCCCACAAAGTACATACACATATAAGTATATACTAAAGTATATACAAGAGGTTTTGAATGCTCGCTCTAAAAAGATCACTGTTGAATGTTCAGCCATGCCTGTCATGGAAGCAATGGCAGGGGCACTTGTTGACTTTGGATAACCTTCCAACCTCTGCCTTCCTTTATAAGAGTCATGGTCTTGCAGAGATCTGAAGTCCCCTTATTGTGTCTCATCTAAAAACTAAAATGACATGGGTCTGAGAAAATACCATTTGTGTACCAGCTGGTCTAAAAAGGAACGATAACTCCGCCCTGTGACCTAAGGCCAGAAGCAGCTGCACTTCGCATGCACTGACACTGCACTGTTCTCGCACAGGGTCCAAATTATTAGTTTCAAAATGCAGAGCAGACCTTGAAAATTAACTATTCCCTCTCTTTGCCACCAGATCTGAGAATTTAGTGCAGGGCTGGAATTCACTAGGAGCAGGCAGGACTTAGCAGGTAAAATTGCAGCATATTGGTCAAAGTGCACTGCTCAACTGTCAACACCAATACTTGATGAAAGACTGTTTGTTAAAGCTTGCAATATTGTTCCATATAGACGCACCAATACTCCCGGAGTGCCATAATACCACATCAGTAATGTTCCTCTAATTCCTAACACCATAAGATGCCCTTTGCAAATCAAGTTGATATTTCCATAAAACAACAAATATCCAAGCACATATCTTCACCAGCTCATCACCAAGGTTAAGATGACCGGAGAATGTTAAGAATTGAGGAGACAATGAAGACCACCGTCTACCACTGCAGCTCAAACTGATCCAACACGATTAGACCCTGCACATGGCTATAATGCCACATACACTTCGTCCCTTATGTTCCTCTGTAAATATGTATACGTGTGAAATAGAATACATTAGCTTGGTCTATCACTCAATCGCAATTCTTTAATTCCAGTCCTCTTTATGTGAAACTACCATACATATCACAACTTATGCACTACAGGTCATATTTAGGCATCCAGTAAACACAAGTATTGGCAAATAGGCCTCACCTTTGGGACATAGTGGCTTTGCCAATGCCTTTACTTGAAACTGTACAACATTGTCCAGATGCTATGCAGCATGGGCATAAGAGAGCAGTCACAAGCAAATGAAGAAATCGGACATTCCACACATATTGACAAGCGAACAGGACACTCGGTTTCACGAACTGTTTTTAGAGTCTGAATTGTAAAGTACATTGCATTTTAGGTGGGGTTTGATTAAGGAGGTTTCGTGCCATGATCAGGAAGTTGATTTCACTATTTTTACGAGAATTGAGGCATTCCAGCCGAAGAGAAGTGAACAATAGTGAGGTTTTGTCTGAGGGATTCTGGGATATGTAGTTTATTTCGAGACATGGTTCGGTTGAGGGTGGGCCCTGCACAATTGTAGTCTGTTATTTATTGTAGTTCATCCGCACAGATCACATGGAAGGAGGTGGGATGGGTGATATAAAGTCGAGTGGCACGTATCAGCTCAGGTTGTTACAAATTTTGAAGAAGAAGGGTGCTGCGGCACTGCATGCAACACGAACGAGAGGCTAAGAAATGTTCATGCTGGTTTTGGGAAAACTGATACTGTAATAACAGATGTCATTAAATAGATGACAAGCATTTGCAATGCAATAGGTCTCGCATTAATTAAGTTTGAGCTATTGGCACTGCTAAATATTGCAACACCAATTGCAACAAAAGTCTATAAATTGTAGGCCACAAAAAGTGTATTTATTTTTGTAGCAATGGTGGCATGCTGCACTTTAGATGAATATGTTTAAAAGTAAAATGCGTCATACTGCGATTGCTTCAATAGTTAATTGTGGATGCGTTAACAATTGATGTGTGCACTGATGGCTGGTGGTGTGTGTGCCTGTAGAAATTGTGCACTGCCGGCTGGTGGTGTGTGTGTGTGCCTGGTGGAAGCGTACACTGACAGCTGGTGGTGTGTGTGCCTGGCGAAAGCGTGCACTGACGGCTGGTGGGGTGTGCCTGGTGAAAGCGTGCACTGACGGCTGGTGGGGTGTGCCTGGTGAAAGCGTGCACTGACGGCTGGTGGGGTGTGCCTGGTGAAAGCGTGCACTGACGGCTGGTGGGGTGTGCCTGGTGAAAGCGTGCACTGACGGCTGGTGGGGTGTGCCTGGTGAAAGCGTGCACTGACGGCTGGTGGGGTGTGCCTGGTGAAAGCGTGCACTGACGCTGGTGGTGTGTGTGTGCCTGGTGGAAGCGTGCAATGACGACTGATAGTGTCTGTGTCTGGTGAAATTGTGCACCGACGGTGTGGTTGTGTGGTTATGGGTGTGGTGGGTGGGTGTGGTGGGTGGGTGTGGTGGGTGTGTGTGGTGGGTGTGTGTGGTGGTGTGTGTGGTGGGTGTGTGTGGTGGTGTGTGTGGTGGTGTGTGTGGTGGTGTGTGTGGTGGTGTGTGTGGTGGTGTGTGTGGTGGTGTGTGTGGTGGTGTGTGTGGTGGTGTGTGTGGTGGTGTGTGTGGTGGTGTGTGTGGTGGTGTGTGTGGTGGTGTGTGTGGTGGTGTGTGTGGTGGTGTGTGTGGTGGTGTGTGTGGTGGTGTGTGTGGTGGTGTGTGTGGTGGTGTGTGTGGTGGTGTGTGTGGTGGTGTGTGTGGTGGTGTGTGTGGTGGTGTGTGTGGTGGTGTGTGTGGTGGTGTGTGTGGTGGTGTGTGTGGTGGTGTGTGTGGTGGTGTGTGTGGTGGTGTGTGTGGTGGTGTGTGGTGGTGTGTGGTGGTGGTGTGTGTGGTTGTGTGTGTGTGGTTGTGTGTGTGTGGTTGTGTGTGTGTGGTTGTGTGTGTGTGGTTGTGTGTGTGTGGTTGTGTGTGTGTGGTTGTGTGTGTGTGGTTGTGTGTGTGTGGTTGTGTGTGTGTGGTTGTGTGTGTGTGGTTGTGTGTGTGTGGTTGTGTGTGTGTGGTTGTGTGTGTGTGGTTGTGTGTGTGTGTGTGTGGGTGTGTGTGTGTGTGTGTGTGGGTGTGGGTGTGTGTGGGTGTGGGGGTGGGTGTGGGGGTGGGTGTGGGGGTGGGGGTGGGGGTGGGGGTGGGGGTGGGGGTGGGGGTGGGTGTGGGGGTGGTTGTGCGTGCGGTTGTGTGTGTGGTTGTATGTTGGACATATTGTAAGTGCCTGTTGAGTGTTGCCAACTGTGGGGGCAGGGAGTATCACAGAAGGAAGCCCTCGAGCATCGCCCAGCCACATTAGCACCCCCGAGATTGAACACAATAGCGAGGCTTTGTTATCAGTGGGGAAAGTGCACACAGGACACGTAGCACAGTGCACAGAGGTGGTGCATCCAGGGCAGTGCACACTGGACGTGCACACAGGGCAGTACACATGCGACAGTGTTCAGAGGTAGGTGCATTCAGGGTAGTGCACGCAGGACCATGCACACAGGAAGGTACACAGGACGATGCACTCATGACGTTGCACACATACTGTTCCACACAAGCCAGTGCACACAGGACAATGAACACAGGAGGGTGCACACTGGGCGGCTGGTGTGCAGCTCTTGCGACTGACCGGCTGCATGCGAGCTAAATGTAACACGTCTGAAGTGTGACTGGGGAAGAGGAGGTGGGCGGTGAGCACGGGCCACTGAATAACCTTGCCTCCAAGATGAAGCATTCTGCCTTTTAATGTGCTAATTACTGACTCACTTATAAGAGAGATTGAAAGAAACTGCTTAGTCCGCTTTAGCCAGAAATGTAGATACTAAAAACTGTGCCCCCACCTACACAGACACACAATGGAAAGGTGCTGCACGCAAAGCCAATAAGTCTCGCATTTGGGGCATAAAAAGTGTTTAGCTAGAGTTATTGGTTTAGCCAATGTGTTTAAGCTGTAAGGGCTGAGACACTGTTAAAGTAGCCCAGCAAGTCCTAATTCAATAAACAAAAACAATCCTAGTAAAAAACGGTGTGCTTCTCCTGTAAGTATTCCATTGCCTGAGTACGTTTTATTCTTAATTATAAATAAGGCTCCCGGTTTTCCGTTTAAACTGATTTTTACATATAAATACAGACGGAAAAATATTTTTTTTCCATCTGTATTTATAAATAGAAGCGGAAAAATACAACCAAATTGGATTCTTGGATGCCGAGAATTGTTTAGCAATCTGTGCACCAGCCAGGGTTGCTTGCCACAACCTCTTCCTGATTGCCGTTCAGGGCTTCCCACATTAGCACCTGCTGGGCCATTAATCTCTGGAGGCGGGGTGAAATTCCTTCAGCCGTTTCTTTGACATCTCCGGAGCTCCGGCGCTGAGCCTGCACTACAGTGAGTTTTAGGTCACAGGTTAATGAAAGGGTGGGGGTGGACCTGTATTTCACTGTTTGCACTACTGTAGGTGTTAACATTGGCAGTCCTGTCAAGCATCACTCGTGATACTAACGCATTTCAGTGCGGTGCTCCGCATCACCGCACTGAAATGCATTGTCACGCATAATGCATAGTGGCAGTCGCAGGTGTAGCTGGCTACAGGGACTGTCTGTGGTCTGCCTGCCGTTCGCGCTGCTTCCATGGTCTTCTTGAAGCAGTAATCCCAGCTAAGCGCCTGCCAGTCCCTTCTGCCTCTTTGCTACAGTGTATCTCCCCAGCCGCGCTGCCGCGCAGCATTGAGTCAGCCTGCCTTACGTCATGTCCGTTCCCAGCTAGCGCTCCGCAGTCACATCCTGCTGACTCCAAGAGCGGGGAGTTTATTCTTCTGCAAGTCACCCGCAATAATTATGGGGCAGCGCTGTTGATTATATTGCACGTGATGGCCCGGCCTGTGCCACACTCTGCTGTAGGCCATCAATAATCAAGGCCGACGTAGCAGTTGCAATTTCGGAGCCGGCAGTGAGAAATTAGTGCAGCCGTTGCCAGGTCAGGGGTCCTTAGGTGCGCAACGAGGACGTCACCGTCTGCTGGTGCTACCTCCGATGCTGCAGTATGGTTTGTGAGACTGGGAAGCTGCCTAGGGCAGCGCTACTTGCACCTGATGGTTGCTGTAAATTTTAAAAGAAGACCATCACCCCACCGTGAATTGTCGAGGGAGTACCAGGACGACCGAGGAGGCGGCCGGCCCACCACCTCGGTAAACTCATTGCCGTGGCTCTGGCCTCGCAAGTTGGACAGTAAGTGCTACAGCCATCCGCGCATGTGTGTGTTCATTTGTTAATGTGACGATGGCTGCCGCCACATTGTTTACTGATCGCACTCTCTTCAGTGCATTTTGAGCATAATCTGAACTACTTTGCAAATGTACTGCCAATTTCGTTTAAAAAAGATTGGTGATGGTGAACAGTAGTTCTTAAGCATGCCTCTGCTTTTCTGAATGATTTTAATGAATTATGACTGGAGCCACGCATTTCCCAGGGAAATACTTCTGCGTAGCATTCTGTCCTGTACGGAAGCCTGCAAATATAGTGACAGACAGACCTGGTTGTGAAATAACAGAGGCCTTTTATTCATGCCCTGCAAGGGACTCCTCCGCAAACACTGGTACAGGCTGCCCCAGTTCCTTTCGGGCTGCCTTGCTCCGGAAGAACTTAGTGTGCAGGGTGCACTGCCACATGGCCCATTGGCTATCTTGTCCGTTAGGAGAACTGCACTAGAAAGGCTCGGTAGCTCATGGATGAGCGGTGACCCTGACTCGGCCTGCTATCCCTCTCTAACCCCCTCTTCTGTCACTGCTCCTACCCCAGCCCTCAGTACACTGACCAAGTCATTAGCTTCTCCTCTCTCCTGAAATCGACCCGCCCGATACACTCAGCCCCTTCAGTATCCCAGAATGTATATGCAATGCAGGGGAGAATAATCATTTCCCCATTTGCATAATGTGCCCACAATGATCTTACGAAAACTATAAATATGTAAACAGTTTTCCAGGCCAGTTTGTGAGCTACGGTTCATCTTGGATTCTTGAGGTGTACTTCCATTCTCTTCTATGTTGCTGCTAGCTTTCCATTTTCATGTTTCTCCATAGTTGTGGAGAAGCAACTGCCGCAAACATATTTCTAAGTGTAGTGGTGCAGGAGAAAGCGCTTGGCGGCATCGGTTTTTGATGTTTTAAAGTAGTTTAAAGACCGTATTAGAGTTCTGTCGTTCCTCAAATGGGTGTAATTTCTGTAATACATGTTACAATTGTCTTCACTGCTTCATTTTTGCCCGCGAGCAAGTGTCACTCATAGTTCTTGAATGTCACTCATAATTACAGTAAAATTATGAAAATGGCACACATGTGCAATCTGAAACCTTGGCAGCTATGCATTGGAGGAGGAGGGGGCGTTGTTAGTCGCATGAATACTTGGAGCTATTGAGACCGGCAGAAATGTGCGACTCAAAGAGGTCAGATAGACCGGCAATATAAACACATTAAGAAAATTACGTTGCATTCACTTTCAGGCCTTACATTGAAACTTTCCTCCGGGACTTGGTGCAGCATGAGGAAACAACATTTCTGAGAGACAGACAGCCGGGGCATATCTGTAAAACCCTTTTCAAGTTAACTTTTTTTTTCCACAGTGCAAGGAAGAACTGTGGCTGCAGCTACACTGTGTGGGATTACAGCATTAAAGCAAATTGTTCAAATGCTATAGGTCAGTACAATGTAAAATAAGGGAAGTGATACACGCCCAATGTCTTCAAAGCGGAGACTGTTTAACTTATGGAAAAAGGGTTTTGCATTAGGAAAGGACTTAGTTTAAAAAATGTGAATCAAAAGCTGCCAGCTCACATAGGTGCTTCAGGGTTCTGAGGGAAATAGAGCCTGGCAGGACTAATGCAAGGGCCTTTATTTTTTTCTGAATTGAGAGCTTGCTGCTGTCTTTCGCCAGGTCAGTGTTTTCAATATTGTAACACAGCATCAGATCACTAATATTACTGCAAGTAATCTCTGTGACACCACTCCCATTTCACATATGTGAGTTCCTGTTTTGATCTAACAGAAATGTTTTTGGGTGGATATTGCATAAAACATATTTGGCGCATATATACATACAGATAAACCTATAACAACCATTTGCACTGTCTATTTATATGTGGAAAAATACTAGCTGCAACGTCTTTTTTTGCGTGCGACAAAAATAAATACAGATATATACTGATAAAAGGACAAAAATAAATATAGATAAATAGACGGAAATGTTAAAAAAAATAAATACCATAAAACCGGGAGCCCTAATTATAAAAAAATTCCTATCACACTATCATGCCAGCTAAGCACAGTCCGAAGTATGTATTGAAAATAAACTGTAAATGCAATCAGCAGTGTGTGTTTATTTCCAAAAATCGTTTCTTATATAAAAATTCCAATGGTTGGGCATGTGTAGTTCTACAATATAAATACATTTAGAAACCTCAATCCTGTCAGCTAAGCACTTTCACAAACATATTTAAAATAAATCACAGTATCCAAATGGCCCTTTAGCAAATGGAGGAGATACCGTGATATTACGTGTGAAAAGCTGAAAGGGCTGGCACAAAGTCAGTGGAACAACAAGTTCTGCTTTATGTGGAGTAAAATGCCATAATTATACTAGCCTTTTGCAAATTTTGCGCAAAGTATACAGTATACTAAAATGCAAACAATGTACCATCCACTGACAGCATGCCAGCCCTTTGAGCGTTTCAGACAGACATAATATGCACTCCTTTTGATAAAACAAGCTTAGACTAGGTGTAAACATGTAAAATGTGGTGCTGTTCATTAAAAAGAAACCATGTCGCACTACACCCCATTCAACATCTGGTGAAATATGAAATTGCAGAGGTCATAAGAAATCGAAGGGCTTTAACAGTCAATGTCTCACAAAACAAGTTGCCGTGAATTGCTTTCGAAGGACAGGCAGCGCTGGGAGGAGGGCTGATTCTGCAGAGCGCGTGAAGTGGCAGAGGGGGGCAGAGCATTCTTTTGAAGTCTGAAGCTCTCGGCGGGTCTGATGTGATGATTCGAGGCGGCTGGGGGGAGTGGGGGGGGGCAAACGGCAAGAACCCGTGCACGGGAACATGCACTGTCAGAAATCCGCCTGCCAAAGCCCTTGGTTTCAAGAGTTTTTTCAACTGCTATAAACTCGCCTATTAATCTCTGCGGGATATAATAGGCGAGCCCTAAAAAACAGCGCATGTCACGGTAAGCTGACTAGAGGCAAACTCATAATGGAAATGGCAGAAGCGCTTCATTGCGTTTATGAGGCATATCTAGTTAAATAGAAAGGGTTCGAAATCCAGATGGAGGGAAGGGTTAAATCTTGTGCGCTCTCTGGGTAAAAATAAGGTGGTATGTTTACAATGACTGATTAATGATGAATGCTTAGTTAAAACCTCATTTTTTACTGAAAGAAGGGTGGAGATGAACTTAAGAGTGAATAACGGTGGAAAACAAAGATAAACAGCGCAAACAAGCTTGTTACTAATTTACATATGCTTCAATAATGGTGATGATTGTGTAAACAATTGCGTTTGTTTGTTTTTTTAGATGCCCCTGAGGAAGGGAACAATCCCGAAATGCATTGGGTATTGTCAATAAAGAAATCGTGACATGCGACAACCATTTTTCCTGTGTTTTTATGAATACCTCTGTATGGCAGTTGAATGGATATAACGGATTGAAGAATAGTGAAAAACGGTCAAAATTAAATTGCGAAGAATAATGGAATAAGAAAGGTCAAAGTACGTAGTATTCAATTGATTGGATTCATTCAGTCTCACGGCTGTGCTGCCTGTACGGGATCAAAAACTTGGTCCCTTTGTGTTCAGCATAAGAGAGCAGTGACGCAGCTGCATAATTTCATAGGAACACGATAGCATGATGACATGCATGTAGTACAAAGCATGCACGCCTACATGATGTAGTGGGTGCAATTTTCTTTTACATTTACCCATCCAAGATTGATCGGTATTTTTTTTTTTTGGGTAAAAGAAGTAGTACAAAATAAAAAAAATTCTTAGGTCGACGGAGCAGAAGCCATTTTAAATGACAGTGGGTGTGGCGAGCAACCAAGGATTGGGAGGGGAAAAAGTGGGGTACGAGGAAGAGCAACAAGGGAGGCTGGGGGTAGTAGCTCCCGATGCAGTCATTAGGTACAACTGCTGGCCTTAGAGTTATTAATCTTAGCATGGTTAATCACTCTAAAGAAGCTAAATTATCTGTACTTTTCCCTTTTAAAAATAAATGCAGTCAGTAAAGCTAGTGTTTTCAGTCTGCATTTATCTGTAAAAATCTGTAAAAATGGATAACAGGGAGACCTAATTATAAGACATCAGCTAATTTACGAAAACTGTCAATCCCTGGCCTTTCCTTCCCCAGAGATTAAGGTGTGACTGAAATTGGCTGTTACATTACAATTCACAGTTCTGGAGACATACCAACTCCACCACGCATGTCTTTGGAATGATTTCTATGTGAAGTGGGATCCCCATGGCTTCTTATACACATGCTACTGTTGTGCTCCGACTCCATCTTGAAACCTGCTTGTTTTACTGCTGCTGAACCGGAGGAGGAATAGCACAATAAATATATCTGCAAACCAGTGAGTTTCTTTGTTATCATGATAATTGTAGCTGTCTAGTCAGCGGATGGGCAAATTAGTTTGACGCCACTCAAAGTTACAGAACTGCAGATTGTTGAGGGCGTGGCCGGCCGGTACCCAAGATGGCCGCTAAAAAGTAGAGCTCCGGTCACCGACCCCCTATATTCCCCCATATCCGTTAAATAATCCACATATGCTCGTACATTAGGCCGACCTCCAACTGCCAGACCTAAGCAGAGGCTTTGATCCAAAAACAGGGCATTTATGAGACCCGGAGCGGAGATATGGCTGTGGGCCTCGGGAAGGCGCGGAGGAAGTCCCGACAGCGCCGGCACGGGGCGTCACCTTGTGCCGGCTTGAACTTTGAGGTGCGACTGCCGGTCCCCGGAATGTGTCTTGCCCGGGTTGCCCCACATACCTCCATCTAGCTTCAGACCGCTGCCCGTCCAATACAGGCTTCGTGGGAACCCTGCGGCGGCCTGTGGGGAATCCTTGTAGCAAGTTTGCCAGCCTATGCGCGCAGAGGAACTCTGGTTTACGAGGAGAGCTGTGGAGGGCCTCGCATGCTGTGCCGGAGGTTCAGATCTCCAGTTTGCCTGTTTTTTCCTATTGAAATGAAAGCTCTATAATTAAATGTTCCGAATAATTTTTATAATTGACTGTTAACACAAAAAACTTTTATTATGTGTTATTCTGTATATTAATGTATGTATATAAATATTTTTATACCTTTTATGATTTTAACAAATCGAATAAAGTGTATTTGACTGACTGACTGCGAGGTGAGCTGCAAAGGATCTCGCATGCTGCGACAGAGGTTCAGTGCTCCACTGCGGGGGGAGAGCGGGGCTCCCTTTCCCCACCCACTCTTAACCAGCGCTGCATCACGCCGGATATTTGAGGCCCCCACCGCATTTCTTTCCGCTCCTTGGAGGCCTGAACTTCAAACACTGGTGGTCTCCCCTCCCCCACAGTTGTCGTTGCGCGCCACGACTGCCCTCCAGAAGCGGGAGATCAAGTGGTAATACCAGCTTGCAGCCCTCCACTTCGACATCTTCGGGGATGCTGTTCCGGCCACAACCTAGAAAGTGCGACCTAAGGGACTAAAGACTGCCTTACATCTAAAAGGTCTCCATCTTTCTTGACTCTAACCAGGCTCGACAGACAGGCCAAGGTGCAAATGTGTTGGAGGCTTCTTTAACAAGTGGTGGCCCTTAGCCCTGTAGCGGCAGACCCGGTTTTCGCCTGCCAGTGCAACTGAACTTGGTATTGAGCACTGTTTCTTCTTTCCTGGTCGCGCTTGACCCCCACGCCTGTACTATCAGTACTCCACGGGTGGTTGGGGCTCCATCGAAACGGCACTCCGGCCAACACAAGGGGGACCAAACAGACCCACCTGGCAAAATGTTCCTATTCCAAGGCGGACGCCACGGAGGAGAAAGTCGCAGAACAAGAGTCAAGGGAGCAGGAAGACAATGGAGCACTGACCCTTGTGGATATTATGGCAGCCATCAAGGGGTCCGCTCAGCACTGGAACATAAAATCGACATGGTTGCGACAGAAGTCACCCTCATACGTGCCGACCTACGCAACCTGGGAGACATGGTTAAGGGGACCGAAGACTCCATTTCAAAGCTCCAAAAATCCATGAAATCTATGGAATTGATGGTAAAACGACTCCAGGTGCAAACTTCGGATCTAGAAGCAAAGCTTGAAGACTAGGAGGGGTGCGCGCATAGAAACAATGTACACATTTTGGGGGTTCCCAAGTAGGCAGAGGGGCAGGCCACGGACCTCTTCGTAGTAGATTTGATTCAGAAACGTCTACAGCCCCGGTCTCTGTCACAGTATTTCTCAATCGAACGTGCTCATAGGGTGCCTGGAGGCCCCCCCACACCCTAACCTGGCGAGAATATTTAATTTTCGGGACTGAGACATTACCCTTCAAACGACGCGCACCGCCCCAGTTTGAAAACTTAACGGTTACATCCTTCCCATACTATACTTTGAAAGTGCAAAAGATGCGTAGATCCTCCTGGAAGTGAAGAGGGCTCTCCACGACCAGAACGTGAAATATGCAATGCTCTTTCCAGTCAAGTTGAGGGTGTTGGCTGAAGGGAAGTCGTGGTTCTTTCAGACTCCAGAAGAAACCTTGGACTGACTGGAGGGTTGGATAAGCATTGGCGCACAGCGGCATAACTCTAACCGTTTGCAACGACAAGATAGCAGCCACGAAAGATCCAATTGTGAAGAAGGAGTTTGACCAGCTACTCCAGCCACGCCTTGCGACAGGCTTGTCGACCTTCCATAGACTACAGTGCAGCATCGTATGTGGGGGCCACTGAGAGCCAGCAGGCTGTGCCATGAACTGGGGGTCCATACTATGTGAACATCCGGACATATGCTGACTATAATATGTATTTATACTCGGTGGGTCTGGACCAGCAGAGCCTAGGTCATGCGGCCTTACCTCTCTTGAAATGTTAAAAATGAGACTATCAATAATGGTTTGAACTTCAAATTGCAGTACGTTATATTACGGGCTCGTATAATTGGGATGGGGGGCAGGACTCGGGCGCTTGAGCTAGGGAAGTTCCAGCTGTGCAGCATTTCCCTTCACATAGCTTATTAGTTCAGGGTACACAGGCACTCTGCAAAATTGGGGGGTGGGCAGTTCTACATCCACATTGCAGGGGGCCGGGTGGGGGTTGGATCCGGGATGTTTCAAGGGGTATGGTTGTAGTTTGCTTTTGTTTTTCTAGTGCAGCCTTGAATGTGGTACCTTTCTTAGTGCAGTGAGGATGGAAGGCAATGCAGGAGATTTATTATTAAGGTACATGCTCAGTGTGTTTACGATGAAGTCGCTGGAGGGGGGTGGTACAGCTGACCCTCGACGTGGCCTTCATGGGGCACCAAGTGGGGGATTTCCCTCTATTATGTATTTTAACGGGTGACGATCACGGAGAGGATTTGCCGTTGGGTCACTTTAAACTTCTCTCTTGGAACGTAAATGGCTTGGGGGACCAGGTTAAATGTGGGCTAGTCCTGCAATATTTGAAACGACAATCACCGGATGTGGTGCTCTTACAATAAACACATATACAAGGTTCCACCTCCTGCGCATTGAATAGTTGGGGGTATAAACTTGTGGCCCACTCTGGGTACGCAAGAGGGTCTAGGGGAGTGGGTGTTTTAGTTTGTAAATACTTCCCTTTCCAGCTCCATACAGCTGCGCGTGACCCGTTGGGTTGATTTGTCACGGTTTCGGGCCGGTGGGAGGGTAGGTCTCAATGCACGACATCCCTATATGTGCTGCCCAGACTTCTCTCCACGACCTTGGTTGACATATGTTAATTCTGACAGAGGGTGCCCTACTGTTGGGGGGCGATTGTAATGCGGCACTTAATGGCGACCTAGACCGGCTTCCGCCTAGATCCGGAGGAGTGGGGGGCGCTGGGAAACTATTGGCGGATTTCCTTGGAGCTTTGGGCCGGATAGATGTCTGGTGAGTATGTAATCCCTCGGCCAAACAGTACAATTTCCGCTCTTGGGCCCATGGTAGCATGTTCAGAATAGTTTATATTTTTGGTAGGGCCACCCAGCTCCCAAGTTTGAAGAGGTCTCCTTTCTTTCCTGGGGCATCTCTGACCAGTCCCCCCATATGAAGTACTATGGAGGCACCCCCCCGCCCCCCACACGCCACACGCCACAAAATGGTCCTTAATCCTTGGTACCTCAGGGTGCCAGCTATCAGTGATAAACTCACGGAGACCACCAACCGTTACTTCGTGGAGAATGATGGCTCGGCGGATTCAGATGTTATACTGTGGGAAGCCTACAAAACAGTTGTTCGGGGTAGTGGGTGGCAGCAATAGCGGGACATAGGAAGGAAAAGCGTGTGCAGTTGGAAGGGATAGAATGTGAGATTACTCGTATTGAATATAGTCTCGTTGCACCGGACACCCAAGATAGCACACACAAACTGCTCATGAAACAAACTGAATATGGGAACATCGCTGAAGATGCAGCCAGGGCCCAATATCTGGCCCCTCAACACCGGGTCGACGATATTGGTGATAAGGCTAGGAAATTATTAGCCTGGTTGGATAAACAGGAAATAGCCAACAGATGGGTGGCGGAAATCGTATGTCAAGATGGCACGAAACGGCAGGATAGATCTGGGATCGCGATGGCATTCGCGGCCCACACCACCACTCAAGCCTCCACTCACACTCTAGAACCCCAGAACGTTAAAGACCTGGATTACGACTTGACTATCGTGGAGGTATCCAAAGCAATTGGTGCCCTGCAGCCCGGAAACGCTATGGGCCTTAGCTGTCTTCCGACTGAACCTTACAAGGCAAATGCTTCCACAATCACCCCATTCCTCATACGGATGTATGAGGAAAGTGTACACAAATCTGTTCTGCCCGAAATACAGAGACTGGCCAATATTTTTGTCTTGCACAAAAAGGGTAAATCCCCGGAGCAATGCAGTTCATACCGACCTATTTCCCTACTAGACCCGGAAGTCAAAATATTGGCCAAAATCCTGGAACATCACCTGTCTCTGTTTCTTCTTAAACTGGTCTATTTGGACCAATCCGGCTTTATACGGACCAGAAACACCGCTCTAAACCTTAGACGCCTGTATGGGATCCTGGGTAGGGCGGCTACAATCTGGGAGGATTTGGTCATTGTCTTTGAACGCCAAGATGACATTCATTAAGATTGAATGGCCCTTCTTGTTTGCTTGTCTCGAGAGATACAGATTCGGGGATAGGTTCCTATCCTGGGTGCGACTATTTTACTCAGAACCACTGGCCCATATTACGGTTAATGGGGAGCGATCAGCGTTCTTTGCATTACATAAGGGAACAAGGCAGGGAGTGCCCATTTCCCCCCTTACTTTTTGCCTTGGCCCTCAAGCCCCTGGCGACAAGGATCAGGGGTGATCCCCTCAGAGGCCATAGCTGGTCGGTCAACTGGATGGACAAGATATCCCTCTATGCCAACGACATTCTGCTCTATTTAGCCAGGCCTTGTTCCTCCATCCATCATATCCTACATATTTTTGCCCTATTTCAGAAATACTCGGGCTATACCATTAACTGGGACAAAACCTTGGTGTACGTTCTGAGCGGGGAACGCCCGATCCTCCTTACCGGCTGCGAGGCCAAAAATAGTTGCGGATGGTTTTCTGTACTTGGGTATATATGTCACGGCTAACTCGACTGATTTTTACGATCGCAACTTGGCTCCTCCTCTGCGCCGTTGCCACGCTGATGTGCAGCACTGGAAGACACTGCCCCTCGCTTTATTGGGCAAGGCTGCCCTCTACAAGATGATGGCCCTCCCCAGATTCCTTTATGCTCTACAGAACACACCTTATTTGGTTCTGCCGCACTATTTTAATGCCATTGACTTGGAGGTACGCACCTTGCTTTGGAATAATGGTACCCCTCGAATAGCTTTGGCCAAACTGACGAAAAGCTGGTACGACGACGGTATTGCCCTGCCAGCTATTAAAACATTATTATTGGGCTTCCCAACTAATTGTTCTCAATCACTGGGTGCATCAACCAGGGACGGATCCTACTTACAGAATGGACAGGCACAATATGCTTCCCGGCAATTATTCCCAGGCACTTTATGGTGGGAAGAAACAGGTACCAAAATACACTCCCACCTCCACCAGAATTGCTCTCTGACACTCTGCAACCACCACCCTGGGGTGGAAGGCTAAAATCACACAGGTCACACCGTTGCTTGACTCATGCCATTCGGGAATGCTATCCTCACAACCCGGATTTGATAAATAGGACTTGATAGGCTTCACAAAGGTGGGAGATTTATGGGTGGGAGGCAAGGTGTGTCAGTTCAGCGATCTCCAACAGGATTATCAATTACACAATCGAGAAACATTTAGATACCTCCAAGCCCGCAGTGCATTGCAAAAAGCTATACCTAAAGATACAGACCTATCGGTCTCCTCGCCTTTAGAATTAGATTGTTAGATAATTATCTCCACGAAAAGGCCATTCCGTTAACTTATCGTAAAATACTAAACACAATGGACTCTCTGGAGAAGAAACGTGCAAAATGAGTGGATGATGTTGGGGACATTAATGATGATGACTGGCAGGAGGCCCTGGCTTGCCCCCGCAAGGTGGCGATTCGTTCCCTATTCAAACTTCTCCAACTTAAACTGCTACACAGAGCTTATTACACCAGTTCAGTGCTTGTCAAAATAGGTATGTTAGGCTCCTCAACCTGTCCTAGAGGGTGTAGTCAACCCGGGACCTATGTACATCAGTGGTGAGATTGCCAGATTCTCCGAACATACTGAGGAAAATCACTTCAGCGATGTCTACAATTTGCCACAAAGCTCTGGAGGCTTCACCCCGCCTCTGTCTTCTTAACATTTGGGAGGCCACTGATTTGTCTAGAACTGAGAGAATATGGTGTAGTGAAGGCCGGGCCCTGCTTGCGCTCACTGCTATGTTAGCATAGGCTTATTAGAAGTTTAAATGCCATTTTACTTTTTTGCTGCTTTTGCACACAACACTGCATGTAACTGTTGTTAGTTAGGCTGCGTGAACTTCTTCACATGAGAATGGCTTGTACTCACTATCCCTAGACTTACATTTCGACCTACAGTGAGTGCTGAAGCCTCCAAGGTTATCATAACAATGTTAGGTGTTGTTCAGGCTAATCAGCTCATTCTCTAGACACAACATGCATGCAGCTGGCTGAAATTCTGGCTCCTTTAATATTGCACTGCATGCATGATTTAGACACTTGGAGAAAATCCGTTTCCAGAGAGAGCTTTTTGCAGATCCTGATGTGATTCATCTCTACTGATCTTGGAGGTATGAGGTTCCCCATTCAAGCCTAAGAGACCTTCTAATATTATATAAAACATAGCTCCTAGCTAGGGAGGGTGGCATACAAGGCACTGTAAGACCTGTTTCGACTATCATTATAGTAGGATTTCTCCTTTCGTGTTTTATGGAATTGTAACTGCTGATCGTAATATCTATAACCATATGCCTGTTTGTTAGCAAAAATAATGCATCTTCGAGCAAGTCGTTAAAATAAACATTTTGTTTTTTTATAACTTTTTATTGGTACAAACTACATTGTGGTCATTACATACAGGTGATAATTTCTTGTTTCAGTGTTACATTACCGGGATCGTACACAACCCCGTGTCACATGCACGATTTTTTCCTGAAGCATGTTCAAGACCATATCTTTTTTCCATGCACTAATCGTTGGTGGTGCTACTGCCCCCATAGGCGTGCGATGTTACGTTTTGCTATGGTTTGACCAAGCGTCGGCCAGATTCTACCTTTTGCCGCCAGGTCTGTCGGTTCCCATATGTCTAAAAGACACCTTTTGGCTTCAAGCGGCATTTCCACCCCCCAGACTATACTCATGCATTCATGCACCTGCTTCCAGTAAGCTTGTATCAATGGGAACTCCCAGAGTATATGCATATATGTCCCTTCAGAACCACATTGTCTTCTACAGGATCCCTCTTCACTCCTGCCCAAAAATACTGCACCGAGTACCAGAGAGGTATACTTGGTGCAGTATTTTCAGTTGAATCAGTCTCAGTTTCGCTGATATAGCCACTTCCCTGGGGGAGGAGAGCGCCTCCCTCCACTCCTCATCATCTATCACCAGACCGTCCTGCTCCCATTATCCCTTCAGATTCACCAGGGGGTCAGGGGTGTGATGTATAAGTTTCTTGTATGTGAGAGATATGGCCTTTTCTGGCAGATAGCCTTCAAGCAGGCTATCCTCGAGTGGGGAGGACTCCGGAAGGGCCGTCCCTGTTGGTATGTGTGCCTGAAGGGAATGCCTAACCTGCGCATACCTTTAGAACTCAGAGTGTGCTAGTTCGTAAGTCAGCTGCAGTGAGGCAAACGACAACATGCCATCCGGGCCCCAAAGGTCCTTTATGCGGGAGATCCCTATCAGGTCCCATTTGTCGTACCCCTTAGATTGATCCAGCATGCCCAGTCGTTCAGAAACCCAGAGTGGGTTAGCCAGTGTGAGTTTATTAGCCCATCCCAGATTACAGCTTACAATATGCCAGAGTTGGACCGAGTGTCTTGTGGGCCCTGTGAGGGGGTATTTATTAGGTTTGGAATAGAGCACTGCCTCGAAGTTCCCATCCGGAAGGAGTTACCTATCCATCCCTTAGCCGGAGTTGTCACCACTACAGTATGTCCCTTGATTGATTGCCGAGAGGTGTGCTGCCCAGTAGTATTTCTAGTTGTCTGGAAGTGCTATCCCCCCATCATACCAGTCAAGCGTCAGTTTACGGAGCGAGATACGCGGAGTCCCGATCCATAGTATGTCCTGGGTGGCTTCGATTTCTTTGAAATTTTTATGTGGGACTAGGTCTGGGTAGTTCTGGAGGGCATATAGGAAACGCGGTAATGTCATCATCTTAAAAAGAGCCGCCCGTCCCAGCAGGGACAAAGGGAGCTTCTTCCATGTGGGAGTGTCACGTTTAAACCTTTGCAGGGGTGGTAGGAGATTCCTCTCATAGCTGGCTGTCAGGTCTGTGGAGATGAAGACACCGAGATATGTGAACCCCTCCGTAGCTGTTTGGATCGGACAATAACGTTGAATACAGGGGGTTTTGCCATGTAACACGTAGAGCAACGATTTCCCCCAGTTAATGCTATAGCCAGAGTTTCTCCCCCAACTGGTGAAGATGTCAAAAGCCACTCTCAGCGACTTATAAGGGAAAGCGAGATATAAGAGGATTTTGTCGGAGTAAAGAGAGATCCGATCCTTTCATCCCTCGGCCCATTTGAGTTCCTGTATTGAGGGATCCTGCCGTATACAAGCTGCGAGTGGTTCGAGGGAGAGGGCAAAGAGCAGGGGGGAGAGGAGGCAGCCCTGTTGTGTCCCCCTTTCCAGGTTGAACACCTCAGATATTTTGTTGTTGACGACTACTTGGGCCAGTGGTTCCGTATAGAGGAGCCATACCCACCCGAAAAAATTAGGCCGAAGCCCAACTTTTTGAGGACCGCCAACAGGTAGGTCCATTCAAGTGTGTCGAATGCCATTGTGGTGTCCAACGAGACCACCACTGCGTCCTCCTGAATCGTGTGGCAGCGTCCCAAAACACCAGGGACGCGTCTTAGGTTCAGTGCGGTGTTGCAGTGTGGCATAAAGCCCGATTGGTCTGGGTGAATTAGTTTGGTTATTATTGGTTTGACCCTGTTTGCAAGAAGTTTTGCAAGGATTTTGGGTTTGGTGTTTAACAGTGAGATTGGCCTATACGAGGCGCATACCTTTCTGGGTTTCCCCTCTTTCGGAAAGGCAACCAATGTGGCAATGCGTTAATCCCTCGGCAGTATTCCCACGTCTTTGCTATCCTCAAACATACGTTTCAGGTATGGGGCAAGGCAGTAGGGTTTGAGCTTGTATAGCTCAATAGGCAGACCGTTTGGTGCCAGTGCTTTGCCGGGTCGGAGGTCCCTAATGGCCGTGGCCAGCTCCTCCTCCATGAGCGCACCTTCCAGTTCCTCTCTGTCTGAATCAGAGGTTGGTAGACTGATGTCTGCTAATAACGCGGAAGAGTCTTCCTCGGGGAGCTCCGAGCCCCTATGATAAACACGTTTAAAATGCGCTGCGAACTCACGGACTATCTCCCGCGGTTCAGTTAAAAAGGTGCCTGTACTGTCTTTATAACCCCACCCTCGTATTCCATTCACTTCTCACAGTAACTTCTTTGTCGTCCAGTCCGCTTTCTATGCACATTTTTTTTTCCACTCACATTAGGGAGCATTCACGCATTCTCGGCGTCTTCCGGGTTTTCGTACACACGGACCGGACCTTACCGTTAGAAGCTCGTCGGTTTAATCTTAGCACCCATGGTTGGTAAGTCGCCGAATTTCTGATTCTTCCCGCTTCCATTGGTATTTCCATCTGCTTCGCATGACTGTTTGGTTTACTTTTCGTTATTCTCACCGCTAGAACCACTCATGTAAGACACTTGCGCTTTATCGCTCATCTCTCTTTTGTAGACCACATTTATTAACACCCACAGAGTCACTTCTAGTTTTTGTCGAGCCACGTCACAAATTCCTGCTGCACATCACCAACTCGGTTTCTTTCTCTTCCTCTTTTCCCGGTCACCCCGTATTTTAATTCCTAAAACGACAGCGCTTAAAAGCTTTAAGCACTTCACTGTTGTCCTACCTGTAGGTATATTTCACACTCTAACCTCACAGATCCCCCCTTAGGTTTTTGCCTCTTAGACTTCTGAATTTTTTTAGCGTTCTACAGACGTTTTATTTTCCTCGCAGATTCCCCCTGAAGAAGTACAGTGTTGCACGAAATGCATCGGGGACTACTAAAACTTTTTGGAATACATTACCTATATAACCTTGGGATTTATGCTTGATAATCAGTCGCACAACATCATCATATGACGGAATATGATTAAAATGTTACAAGTTTGCTAAAACTGATGTTTGAATCTGAATAAAGACTACTATTACAGCAAATTACCTCTGGAGTACCAACTTACATCTTACTACGCACTTCTGTGCATTTAAGAGTGCCCAGGGATAGTCCTTACCCCTTGTAAGGCGTGTTCTATTCATTTATTCTATTGCACCTTTTGGACCCAGAAGGTGACCTCCCTGAGCACCTACAAAATTTGTATTTATTCACCCTCGTGATACAGTCAACTCATCTAGGAGTGCAGCGGTTTTACTTACTGTTTAAATCTCTGCCACCACTCTTTGCGCCCTCTCTTTTTTGTCAAGCCAGGCTATCTTTTTGCCCGCTTTATCCCTTTGGTCATATAAATCGCCCGTCCATGGTCCTCGCAAGGTTTTTAGCGGCTTCAGTCGCCAATTCCTTATATTCAGCCGCCTTGATCAGCATTTGGTGGAGAGCCACCTGGTCTCCATCTGCTTGTGCGACCTACTCAAGTTCAAGTAGGTCGCGCTCGATGGTGAGCATTTGCTTTTCTTTCTCTTTGAGTTGCACGGCTATGGCTGAGAGGGCGTTACCCCTCAGCACTGTTTTGAACGCCTCCCAAAGAGTGTTAGGGGACTCTACCGTCCCTTTGTTTTCCTGGAAGTACTGACCGATCATGCGGGTTAGCTCAGTTTTGGTCTCTGGATTGTGGAGAAGCCAGGGGTTTATAGGCGCAATACAGCCTACCTTTTTTTTCGACATAGAGAGATGTGTCCATATGGGGGAGTGGTCTGATATGCCCCATGCTAGGTGCTTGATCTCCTGAATGGCGGTGTCGTTTTGCAAAGGCAGAAGTATGTGATCTATCCTGGGAAGGGTTCGGTGTGGGCCAGAAAAGAATGTGTAGTGTTGGAGGTCTAGGTGATGTGTACACCACAAATCTGTTAGGCCGAATTCTTCAAGGAGTTTGGAAAGCCACATGTGCCTTGTAGGGATGTCTTGGGTGGGTGTCTGTCAAGCCTACCCGAAACTAGCGTGTTAAAGTCCCCACCCAGTATGAGTTGTCCCTCAGGAAGGGAAAGGAGAAGCCTGCCCAGTTCTTGGTATGATTGGGCTTGGCGACCTGGTGGAATATAGACCGTCATTATGGTGAGTGTGCGCCTCTTCCATCTTCCCTAGAGTACCGCAAAGCGTCCCAGTGGATCGGTCCAGGTATACTCAATGACTATCACGAAGGACGGTCGTGCAAGAATGCCCACACCCCAGGACCCTTTTGTGAAGCTGGCATGTGTCACCATTTTGTAGTCCCATCTGCTAAGTGCATGGCAGTTGTTCCCAACCAGGTGTGTTTCCTGCAATAAGACAACATCTGGGAGATGACGTTTAACGTATTGAAGAACAATACCCCTCTTAACCATGTCCCCTAGCCCATTGACATTCCAACTGAGGATTTTAAGACTTTTATCCCACCTCGTATTCATAGTTTAAAGTTACTCGTTTGCGCAATCCATACACCTCGTAACACTGTTCAATCACTTTATTACATTTCCCGTATGACCAACATGAACCCCCACCCCCAAAAACCACAAACAGGTTGTCCATAACACTTACGCTTCAAACTCCACAGCCCCCCCACCCTGCTACCCTGCCATGTAGGTTTAGAACGACCCACATCCCCAACTAGCAGAATGCCTATCGCCCGTCAACAGTTAGGTGGGGAAATGTGCTAGCACCAACTCCAGCCGCTGGAGGCACGTCCCCATACTCTAATTTGTCAGGTTTATTCACCCACAATATGCCAGAAGTCTCATTGTAGTGCGTACCCTATACATCTCCTCGCCTGAAAGCCCCATTGTCGCCCAAGAGTCGGCTGGGCCAGTCCGCCAGTTCAGTTCGGGTATTCAAAGTATAACATGGTCTGTGGCCTTTAATGTACCCCCAAGGCTGGCCATTGGCATGGAAAGCACCGTAATCGCCTGGATGGCGCCGCACCGGCAACTCCACTGCCCCGGGGTTGTAAGAAATGTTTATACATTACATTACATGTTGTTGAAGTGTGTTAGTGCTGTCCTCAGCCATCAGTGTGGATCACCTACCTTCTCTGTGTGGCTCTTGCGCCAAGGCTGCTTGACCTTGATCGCCATCAGTGTGGATCACCTACCTTCTCTGTGTGGCTCTTGCGCCAAGGCTGCTTGACCTTGATCGCCAGGAGCGCCGATTCCACGGGTCGATATCTGATCTGCCGTCTGAATATCCTGGTGACTTAACCGGAGTGTCTCTCCAGTGGTCGATAGTGACAGTCACCGATCCCTGTGGGGTGTCTCCGTCCAGCTAATCTTGGGCCTCCGATGTCCTGGTGAGGAAGAGGGATTTGCCGTCAGCTATGACTTTAAGCTTTGCCAGGAAGATCATCATATAGTTGAGTCCTCTTTGCCGTAGCGTCGCTTTCACCCCATCAAAGGAGCGCCGATCCCGTTGCACCTGGAGCGTAAAATCTGGGAAGAATCGGACTGTTGCATTTTCGAAGTCCAAGACTCCCTGTTGCCTGGCAGCCTGCAAGATGGCGTCCCGGTCCCTGTAGTTAAGGATTTTAGCAATTATGGTCCTTGGGGGCGCACCTGACTAAGGCCTGGGGATTGGCGCTCGGTGTGCCCTTTGAAACGTGAACATGGATGAGAGCCGCTTCGGTTTCAGACGGTTAAGGATCAAGTCTTCGAGGAAGAGGTCCATACTGGGCCCTTCTGAACCCTCCAGAACTCCTACCACCCTTATGTTGTTGTGGTGGGCCGTCCCTTCTTGGTCGGCGAGCTTCAGGGCCACTTGACCGTGTTGTTGCACCAGTTCGCTGACTCTCTTCTCAAGCTTCTTGGCAGAAGCTTGGAGCTCCCAGATGTCCGTTTCGTTGGATCTAGATTTGTCGGATGTTTTGTTCCAGTCCGCCCGCACGCAAGAGATTCATTTCGATGGACATCTTGTCGATTTTCGTCTCCAGCTTGGTCCCCAATCCTTGGATGGCCGCCATTATTGACGCCAACGACGGCTCGGGGGCCACAGTTTGGTCCCCTGAGGTTTCTTCATCTTGCGGGAGTGGTTTTGGGACCGCATACCTGTCCAATTTATTTGTCTGGACTGTTGTAATACCCTTGAGCTTTCTTTCAGCAGTCGCAGTACTCCGTTCAACCGGACTCGGTGGTCCTGGAGCTTTCCTTAAGGCAAGGCCTCGGTGTCCGCCGTCCCTCGCGCTTCAGGGGTTCCCCCCGTTTTTACCAATCAATGTGCAAGTCGCTCCTACTGAATATGCCAGCCTCCGCTCTCACACGCCGTGGTCAACCGCCGCTGAGCAGGTCAGCCCTCCGCAGTACTGGAGGCCCGTCGACCTCTGGGTTGAACAATAGTCTTTGCGTGGCCTGCTCTCGCCCAAAGGTCAGTGAAGGAGGCAAACTCTCAGCGATTAAGCCACCTCGATGCCCAGGGCGCGATCTTGCTCCCGTCCTCTGTTGCTCCCAGCTCCGAACCTGCGTCTGCCTCCGGGTTGGCTCCCACTGGCTAAGGAGACTCTCCAGTCTCCAGCCCTCACCGGTCTCTACCTTCCAGCATCCACTCCCTGATGCCTGAAATGCAGTTCCCCTGCCCTCGACAGGGCAGGTGGGTCGCGTTGATGCGGGAGGGGTGGGGGTTTCCCCGAGGAGGGGTTGGACTGTTAGGGTGCCTGAGTTAGCGGGCCTCGCGCTCGGACATGTAAGCAGGCCCCTGCACGGCCGGCACTCATCCGGTAATCAGCAACAGTCCCAGGACATGCTGCGGCCGCAACGTTGCCGCCCCCGATATCCACGTGCGCACCCCGGGCAGCAATGAGATCTCCACTGGGCGTCAGGGATAGAGACGCGGGGTGCCGATTCCGGGACCTTTTCTCACCACCTCCGTAGTTCAATAAGCCGCAGCGCAGGGTAGTTGCACAAGCAGCCGAGAAGGAGTCCAGAGTCCACCCTTGATGTCTACTAGGCCGCCTCTGAGGGTTTCCCAGTGCTCCGCGGGGTCAGACGGCATCCCGGAGCCACCAATGCGCGCTGTGGGCACTGTCTGCTCGTCTCCTCCGCACCAAACGATATTTGGGTGTAGCTTGCCAGATCTCATGACGGATTTGATGGGTTTTGGGCTCAGCTCTGGCGGCTCTCCCCTTGGGCGGGCATCTTCGTTGGCGCCATGCCACGCCCCCAAAATAAACATTTTAAACTTCATCGTGTCTCTTTTTACCCATGTTGTGGCCTGGTATGAAAATAAAACGAAAGTGTTCTTGATTCTCACCATTCCTGAGTGTATCCTAAGTCGCATGTTCTGGGTTGTCATTGGTACCTTTGCTATAGGACGAAGAGCTAATGAGACACTGATGCTAGCCGGTTAGGGGTTCTAGGTACTGAGGTGAATGTTTTTCACTGAGGTCCTGGGTCTCTGTGCACAGTTCTGTGTATGAGCAGAATCCCTGCGACACTGGGCCTCCCTGGGTTGCATGGTTGCAAAGCGAAACATAGCCAGGACATGGAAGGGGGTAGCTCGGCCACGGTTCAGTGATTGGAAGTCTGATATGGACTGGTGCATGCAAGCAGACACGGCCATATACGAAGGCAAAGGCTGCCCACAAAAATGGACTAGAATCTAGGGCCAATGGAATAAGAACAGAGGGATGATATGTACACCTTTCAGCGACGATCCCCCATTTTCTGCAATCCAGGATGAGGATAATGTTTTGCTTATGTTCTAATGGATATAACACGTGATCGCATTGTTGATCCCCGGGATCGTTGTGATAACCGCTGTATTTCTGCACTAAGATTGTTGCAAAAGATAGCGCCTGCACTGCCCCGTATTATATTTTCTGTTTGTTCTGTCATTTTTGTTTATGCAATAAAAAGACTTCTAAAATATTTTTTTTTAAAACATTAATAAAAAAAGACAAATTGTTTCTTTAAAATCGTATGAACGCTATGAGTAAACCTGGTTCCTGTTCCCTCTTTCTGTTTGGATCCTAAACTGGAGCGTTGCTCCCAGGGGTGGCTGCGACTGCATTACACGCACTGTTGCACTTTCTTGGCTTCAAGCTGAGAGCAGAACATGGCTCCCGGTTCAAACATTACCTACTCCTGAGAAGACCATCCTTCAGGCAACATGCACCCTTTTCTGGGATCACACAGGTGCGTCAGCGGTGGAAATAGAGGCTTACACAGCAAATGTGAGGCAATAAAAAGAATTAGAGCCCTGTTTACGGAAGTTGGAGCTCGGAGCAACTACAAAGATAAAGCGGGCGTGTGCAGTGCTCTAGGACAAAGGAAAAAGTAGTCCATTTTACACTTGTTAACAAGCATTTGCAATGCAATAGGTCTCGCACATTTATGCAGTTTGAGCTATTGGCATTGTAAATAACAATGCCTTTTATTTATGTTTTGGTTTTTAATACATACATAAAAGCATTGTAATTTACAATGCAAATAGCTTAAACTCACGTACATGCAAGACCTATTGCATTGCAAATGCTTGTTAAAGGGGGGTCGACTGAAACCAATGAGAAGGACTTATTGGGTATTCTAAAGTTGTGCTAGTTAGCAGCCGTTAAAAGGAAGCCATTTAATTTACAGATCTGCTGCTGGTTTTAGAAATTACATTTTATTTTCTTAGTGTTTCATCTGTGTTCCTATTTTGAGAAGAGTGGTCATATTGTGCAGCATGATTGATGTCAAATTGTAGTCCTTCCTCTATTTTTGCAAAATGTCCTGGTTTTCGATTCTCAAGATCTGGTCACTATCATTAGCGGACCGGATTACAATAGGGGCCTATATTTGCAAATGAGGCCGGTTTCGAATTTCTAAAGACCTGCTGTAAAGGTGCTTTGCAAATTATGGAAAACTGTAAGCATTTGTACTTGCTTATGACAATGCTTGCAGTACTATCATGGAAATCAACAGTAAAATCTTGCACATCTTACCAGTAACAGGTACACAAATGTTTAAATAAATGGCCCACACATTGACTTTCAGACCAGACTTTCGGGCTCTGCCAGATTGCCCCATAGGCCAATGCAACCCTACCTGCACTCCACCATCTTTCTGGTAGATGTGCAGTTTACAAATAGGACATGCTTAGATACTGTGAACACTAAAGTGTTTCAGAGGAATGGCAAGATACCGCACTGGGCCCTTCATTGTGAGCACTGAAAAAATGATATGAACCATTGGACAGGCTAGTGGGTTCTACACTCAGAGTACTGAAGCATTTTAAAGCTTAATTGAACGTGGGTACCTGAAGGTTTCATAGGTGTCTTGGATTTGGTACAGTCCAGTTTCGTCTGCGATGTGAAGTATGAAAAATGAAACAGGACAGGAATACACGCATTTTCTCAGCACCTAAGTGCTTCCTAGATTTCTTGAGATGCTTCAGATACCCCTAAATGATTGTCATCATGGAAGCGTCCATGAGTCGTGAGCACTAAAGTGCTTCTTAAGAGTGTTGAAAGAGGTCGGTGACCCCTGCATTACGGACACTGTGGAAGTGTCCCAGCATTGTGAGCACTAGAGCGTATCATAGGACCAATGCGGCAGTCCGGGTGTCCTCTCGTTGTAAATACTCAGGGAGCCTTGGGACAAGTCATGAACTGCTGCGTCGTAAGCAGTAGCCCGTAGTCTATGTATTTACAGCCGCCTCTATGAGTCCAAGCTCCGTATATTCCAGCAAGTCCCAAAACAAGGCAACCAGGCGGTAGTGTCTTCAAGGCACTGGAAACGCCACTCGGCGATGCGGCAAACCCTCCGGCTCGCGCTCAGTGACTGGGCGGAATGAAAGCACCAAAACAAGGCAACCAGGCGGTAGTGTCTTCAAGGCACTGGAAAGCACTTATGCCTCTTCCATAAGAAAAATAAACAACCACACAATGCTGGTGCTGCCCAGCCATGATGCTCGTGGGGAATGTGCCCTCGGGGAGGGCTCCAGTTCCGACTCTGCAAACACAGACAACAGGAAACAAAACACATCCAGAAGACAGGGCTGGAGAGCAGGCCCCGGGGGCAGCTTGAAACCAGAGGCGGGGAGGTCTGCTGAGCTCTGGGGAGGCATAGAGACGCAGAGGGTGTAAGGAGGAATAAACGGGGGCACAAACTAATTGGGGGAGGGGAAAGAAAGAGAAAGAAGGATGTGAAGGCTTGAGTATGAAAGAGAGTAATGGGAAAAGAGAGGGAGGGAGAGGCGGAGGGGATATTGAGGAGAAGGAAGACACGGAAAGGAGTGGAGCATGAAGAGAAGGGAAACATTTAACAAGTGCTCACCACTGGGGGAAGGCAGCCGCTGTTTATTTTTGCATCGCGCTTTCACATAATGCAAAAATAAACACACGGCGCCCCGTCTCCTTTTGGGATGGCCCATCTGGAAATCAACAGGCTTGTTTATATAACACGCCTCCTTGAGATAAGAAATTGCTTCACGACGGCCGTGAAGCAGTTGATCCAGTCCAGAACGATGACACCTTCCAATGAAAATGAGGGGCGGGGCTTAAAGTCCCGTCCTGAAATGTCCCTAATCACAAGAGGTCTCGCAGAGCGAGCAGCGCGCATGCGCTGCAACGCAGGTCTGCGAGACCTAAAAAGGGACAAGTGGAAGGCTACAAGTACTGGGGTGCTGCTCCATGGGAGGGAATAACCGACGAAAAGGAGGCACAGTTAGGAAGATTAATCATTCGGAAGCAAGGTTTTTTTAAATGACACTGAAAGAAACAAATTAAAAACAAACAATGTACTTGTGTACATTTATTGCCCCAGCTCTTTCTTAAATACAAAACATGGCTCTAGCTGAAGAGAGGTTTAGCACTCGGACTCTAGAGTTCAAAAGGCTATTGTGCTGTATTTACAGCACCTCATTTCATTCTGTAATCTACCAATGTAGCTTTGCACCAGCAGTATGCAAACAACAAACCACAGGCAGAAATGTCTGTACCAGTTAAGAACAGAAGTACTGCCAGTCAGTACATAGCTGCACAAAAACAGAGTGACAAGAACATAACCACCGGCAGACACAGAACGTAGGGTGAAAAGATCAGCATTACCTGCAGAAACAGAGTGACAGAGCCAGTATTAGCTTGATCCGCCATGCATAGCACTGCAGCAATGGCAGTGTTACCTGTTGTGCAGAACAGTGCAAAACTGGCAATTCTACCAGCACAGAGCAGCAAGATTAAAGCAAAACAAACCAAAAGGAATAACAAAATCTACCCTACGGATTCAGAGACGCCCCCCAAGCAACTTCACAGCTGTATTTCCAGACACAGATGTATATCAACGACTTTCAGTGAAATAAAAAGGATTCCCAGGCTCTCAGATGTAGTGGGCTTCAAGTGGTCATGGACTACTGAGAACGGAAACACCTGTATTAGAGTAAAATTGGTGTAATTTTAAATGAAGCACATCATGTGCCACATTGCGTGCTCACCCTCCACTCAGTAAATATACAGTACATTTTTCACATCGTCTAAAACGTAGGCTAAGGACACGTCTCACTAAAGTCTTCTAAAATAATAATTATGAAGTCCTAATCCTGAATTGTTCTGCCTCGGTTTGCTGCGATCATGCTTCCACTTCTCAAACCCCTCATTTTAGGATTATAGTCTTTATAGTTTTTACCAGGAATTGACATTTTACTGCGAGGTTCTTATTTGAAGATTCAGACAACTGGTATTTATTTATAGAGTTTTGTGAGAAAGAACCAATAGGAGGACTGCATGTTAGAAACGTGGCAAAGACTAAAAAACAGCCTTTTACATGTCTTTTTTCACAAGTTATTAATAGCGCAAACAATGCGTGAATATTCATCTTATGGCAAGCCTGTGTTACTTGCTTGGTTGTGTCAGTGCTGCGGCTTAAGAAATAAATTTAGGGTTATAAGTCACTGAAATGAAGCAAAAAATGTTATTGTGTAGGCAGGGCTTGCATGGTAATTTGCTTTCCGAAGTTGCCTATAATACACCCTAGGCCATGTCTTGTCAAAATTTAACCCATCGGATAACCTGAGAGTAGAATTTGCAAGGACATTTAAAGTTTCTAAAATAGCATCGGCACATTATACTGGTCTAGCCTGTTTACATCCAGAAAATATTCAAAGCACATCACAGGTCATCTCCATCATAAAAAGGAAAAGGAGCAGAGGCAAACAATATATTTTGTAATAAAACCTTCGGTACCCATGGATGAACGTGCCCTAAATATAAAAATATTATCTCGTGCCTCTGGCAGAAATGGCGATTAGAATAAGCTGATGTGGCTGATGTGACTTGTGTGGGAATAAATGTACTGGAAAAACCATGCAACTTGTGCAACTATAATATGGGTCCTTTACTGCACATAATTTGGGATTAGGAGGTAAGCAAAAGACAAAATGGTAAATGAGGTTTAAGCAGGAATTTGACATGGATCCTAGAACACAAGTGATGGATTGAAATGCTACAATCAATCTGACCACTTGTCGAATACCACAGGAGTTCAGCTTTCAACTGCCATTTCCCAGGCCCCAATTATGTGCAGCACACGGCACAGCAAACTTTGAACTGCTCTATCACGCGGCCTCATTGGGTCCCTTCAGTGAGGTGAAACTTCGTTTCTTTTGGGCAAGACACAAACACCAGGTATGGTGACTCACTCAGATAGCCCAAAAGTGAAGGTAAAAAAAGCGACAATCATTTGAGCTACTGGTGATTCCTTTGGGAGAAACTGTTGGCCTTTCCGCTTGTCTGTCAATACGGATGGTTACGTAGCTCATTGTGCATAGCAACTCAAGGCACATCTCGCCAATGAGTCTGAAACATGCCTGCAGTTGCTTATGCTTCTTGTTCAGAGGGCACATGGCCCAATAGGTCAGGCTAAACTACTGCTTGAGAGAGAAAAATACTGATTGGCCATCCAGAGCAATGCAGAAGGTTAAGACTACATCAATGATTCCATCCATCAAGACTTCTCTAAATATATATTTTTTTAAACATACACCTATCACTATCAACATGCAAAATACTCTATGAAGACACCAGGAAATCAATACATTAATGTAACCATTTAAAAAAAAAAATTGGTGACCAGTTAGCTACAGAAGAGACTAGAACATGTAGGGCTTAATACTGTCCAACAGCGTTTGCATGCTGTCATCTGTACAAGACAAAGTGCTCTAAAAAATCTGGGACAAATTCCCACACAATTACAATCCTTGCCTAGACAGATTATCTGTATATATGTAGGGAAAAACGCTGCCCTTTACTTAAATGTGCGCAGACTAATGATCAAAACATATATAAACATATTAAAGAGAAGTTTAACTTAGTGATTTAGGGAGCTCCATGGAGCTGTGTAGGACAGTGTGGCCAAAAGGCCAATAAGTGACGTATGTAGCAATGGCTGACACAAGGCCCGAAATGCAAATGGAACATAGTAAAGACATGGATTCTTCAACAATCCTTGTGGTAGAGATAACCAAGTTTCTGCTGAAGATTTTCCCCTGAATACTTACTTACACTCGACCACTACATATGTTCCTCTTAGTAGAACTTCAGTTGATAAGGAGGACTGTTTTGCCATTAAAGTATGTACTTTTAAAGCCAACCGAAAGCCAGATAGGCAAGTCTCCAGAAGTTATCAAGATCCCATCTATTCTTACTGGATAGATAACTGTGCCCCATCAGAGACAACCCTACCTAAATCTCCCCACTCTTATTCCTGATCTCTTTTGATGACGTTTTAGATGTCCCTGCCTTGCACAACACAACCAATTATTGTACACTAAAAGGCTGCAAGGCGCATGGGAGTAACAAAAAGGCCCAAAAACTCATTGGCTCTCACCATACTCCATCTTTTCAATCTTCCTCCATCTTTGTTTGTTTTTAAATTCATAGTCAACATGAGATTAGTACAGCTCCAAGTAGACCTGCTGGTACCATCTACTCATTTTCTTCTGTAAACCATACAAGACTACGTGTGCACCCACCATGGACAAGTGCCAGGAATAACCAGTACATGTTTGAGTTTCAACCTACACAAGAAGTCATGTCCTTAGCACCTTCCATGCTCACGACGAGCTGAGCTCGTAATGAGGCATGGTGCTCCGGTGCTCATGACGAGCTGAGCTCGTCATGAGCCGTGGAATGCTCACACGCGGGGATAATTACCCTGCTGTGCTGAGCGTTCCACGGGAACAGGTGCAGCTGTGACGAGCTCAGCTCGGCATGAGCACCGGAGCGCCATGCCTCATGATGAGCGGAGCTCGTCATGAGCATGGGGGCGCTGTGCGCGCCCCCCAGCACAGCGGGGGGAATTACCCCCCGCAGCGGAGGGGTTAAACGCCTTGTTGCGTAAAGTGTGGTAAGATATTCTTTAAGTGGGAGACTGGTCTATTTCATCCATCTTCTCCACATTCTGTGTTAAGCTTGTTGATCACACCTTCTTGCGTGGGTGGAGAGGCCTTGGACAGGCAATAGTGCTAGCCTCCATTAGAGCCATAAAGTGATAATTGTGTTAACTATGTAGCAAGAAGGCTAGAATGAGTGCCACGCTTTCCCTTTCCACCCTAAAACTATGGTCTGGGTTTCTGCAAATATATAAAAATGTTTAGCAATACCGTACTGATTAGGTTTGAAATATTGCTTTCGCATAAAGCTTTATATGGCTGCACTGTAATCCTGAAAGGGTATACTTTTTGTTTGATACTACCCAGGGTCCTTGCTCGTTCGCCAACATCTCATTTTCCTTTAACAAACTGAACCATTGCTCCTTTTCAATTCATGCTCCTTCATTTCCCATCAGCTTTGCTGTTTATTCTTCGTATGGCTTAAAGTTGCATGCACACACACATTCTTTAGATTTCAGTGTGTTGCTAGAAGCAAGTTACAAATTTATTACAAAAATAGCCATGTCACATAGCTGTGGTAATCATACTCCAATAAAATGCCTATTTAATGGGGCACCTGAAGTGAATGCAAAAAACTAATATTAAAAAGACACTTTGAAACAGCCTTATAACTGAAGAGAAAATAACTATATGTTAGGCAGAAGTGAACAATGTGCATAGGCTTTGTGCAGTCACTCACACCAAAGGGAACCAATTGGTAAAGTGAGCTGACCCACTGCCCCTTGCTGTATGCTGTGGTGGGCTGAAGCAAAATGTGACTGACAAACAGACCAATGGATGAAGCCCACAGACAAAAAAGTCCTTCTTTGCATGTATATCGTGTAAAAAACAGGACTCAAACGATACAGCTAAAGCCGTCTCACAGGCCAGACATTAAAAAAAAATTCTATTATTAAGTACATGACAGCGTTATGTCCAATAGCAATATTTCAAAGTTGCATCATGGACCTAAGTGTAGGATTTCCAATTTGCATACTGAAGGGATAAAGAAAAGTAGCTCTTTCAAACGAGAATCTTTCCAGTAGGATAGAACTGCCCATTACCATAGCTGCCAAGGTTTCAGATTGCTATGCGTGACATTTTCATAATTTCAGAGTAATTATGAGTGACATTTCAATGACTATGAGTGACACTTTCTTGCGAGCAAAATCAAGCAATGAAGACTTGGGAAACAAATAAACATCAGGAATGACAGCCATTTGAGCAATGAGAAACTCTAAGAAGACCTTAAAACTTCTCCAAAGCCACTGTTCACCACTGAGTTAACTTGTACAGTGAAACAAGTTTATCCCTGGCATTTTGGGAGAATAAAATGCCTCGAGTAAACTAATTGAAGTGCAGTGACCTAATACATAGCTGTCAAAGTTTGAGACTGCTTATGTGTGTCATAGCCATATATTCAGTCTTCGTACATGTGACATATAAATGTCTTATGTTTGGCACTTTTAGTGATGCATGTTTAGAGAACAAAGAACTGAATAGAAATCAACAGTTATGCCCATGTAGTAAGATAGTTCACACATTTGCCCATGTTGTGGTACGAAAACTGCCTCAAAAGCGCCCAATACTTCTAAAGTGCCTACACAAGATCACTAACCTGCTTTTTGCAAAGAGGGTCACCGAGCAGGTATATTTGGAACAGTAATAACCAATGAAATACATGTTTTGCGACCATGACTATAGCTTAATAAAGTTGAATGTTATGTCTAGTACACATTATAGTTAAAACAAATGGTTTGTTAAGCCGAAACACTTAATCAATGACAATGCATGGCAATCTCAGAGTCGCCACCAAAAATAACTTGAATCCCGGTGCCACTGTCTTGAAAGCAACATCTGATCCATCCGCACTGCTAAACTGAACCATGTTAAGTATTTTAAAATGGTAATAATTAACATGGAAAACGAAATTTGAGAGTTTCCTTTAAGAATACGAGCATTCGCCAAATTCAAGAGAAAACTATCCAAAGGTGGCGCGGTGCTTAAGGTCAATGATAGAGCATTTGTAGTGGTATTAGTAGAACAGTGTAAAATGAACGTTTAGGCCAGCATAGCGAAATTATGTTACATCAGCCTGCCGGCCTGAGAAAAGTGTTGTGTGTGAATGTTGTGTGTGCGTGTCACTGACTGGCCGTGCTATGTGCAAGTCTGTATGTGCCTGCAAGTATAGATGTGACTCCTGTGTGCGTGGAACTTTGTAGAATGTTGGAAGGCATGTTGAGCACAGATTTGCAACTTTATTACCAATAACTTCTTATTCCGTGCCCATCACTAACTCCAGAGCTAGGCACACTTACTTGAAATGAATTTAGCTTCAGACAGCTCGGGAGCAGCTGCATTTAGTGAGTTCTGGCGACGTCAGCTGCCTGCTCCCCTCGCTCTGTGTTGACCAGCCCGGGCCGACTGACCGCATCAACCTGGCTTGGTCCTGGCTAGCGCAAATTCACAGTCAGGCCTGTCCCTGTGCTCCGACCTGCAAACGAACCTTTCCGGCCCCCACAGTCAGTCTGGGTGTTTTGAGTGAACCCCCCCGTGGCCGCAGTCCTGCTGGTGGTGGCGACTTTCGACGGCTCAGCTGGCTCCAGGAGGTCAAGGTGCTGCAACCTGCAGTGTTTAGTGGGGCGCAGGAGGCCGCAGCCCACCGCAATCGATTCATGCGGGCCGCGGTGGGCGGCCATGCGGCATGAGAGAGACTGTGAGCAGCCTGCACTCTCTCAGATTCCCCCGCTTCAGCTTACTTCCGGTTCCTCTGGACGTGACGGCACTCTATCGCCGTACATCCGGATTTAATCTCGGCCCCCTGGTGCCTAGTCGGTGATTGACAGCTCTGAGCTGCAGTAATCGAGGGCAGCCCGGCCCCCCTGCAGTGATGCCGAGTCCAGAATCACGTGCCGTGCTGGCGCCCGGCACCATTTGCTACATTCTGGTTTCCAGGGCAACACTCCTGGCAGAGTGCAGGACAGATACATTGTAGCGCTCTCAGCCACAGAGCTGAGAGCAGTCTGGAACTTAACTGTTCAGGAACTCGAAGCAGGTGCACCTCTCTTGGAGCAGCAGAGAGAGCCCGGGCACAGCCTGGCGCCGTGCCTGGCAGTAGGTGGCAATTATGCGTGACAATGCATTTCAGTGCGGTGATGCAGACCACCGCACTGAAATGTGTGAGCGTCACACCTGTTGTGTGACGCTTGGCAGGACTGCATTACATATTTGACAAGTAACTAAATACGATGCACTTTAAAATACAAAATATCTAACCTCGAAAAACTGGAAAATGTGCAGGGCTTACATTTTGAGGGCCTAATTGATAACTCCCTACTTAAACGACACTGCACTGTAAACATGAATTGATACCCATAGTGAAACAAAATGTTTTCATGCAAAGTGTACAACAATCTTTCTACTCTGACACCTATTTAAAAGCGAGGGGTATTTAGCGCGTACTTAGTAACATTCTTTAATGAAAAATTCATCAAGTTCAGAAATAGATAAGTGAAAGATGATCAGTCGACACATATTGTCAGCAGCTGTGCTGCTATACAAAAGCAACATTCTTAGTAACCCTTGTTCTCTCAAAGAGCTACAAGAGGACACTCTGACCCTTCCTGACAGTTCTGCAGCTGTTGATTTACTACATGTCGCCTGGATGGCGAGGAACAGTCTCCGCACAACCGGATACAGTTGTGGGCATGCATAGAGCTAGCTTGTAATAACACTGATGACCAAAACAAGAGACACTTTGGAATGTTAATGGTCTTAAATGTGCATTATTCAGCAGTTCAGCTGCACCACGCAAGTCTCAGTTATGAGGATGATAATTAAAATTAAAATAAAGAACAGAGGCAGACACAGGAGGATTCAAAACCATCATGTGAAAACCTTCCCACCACTAAGAGGTTTTACATCCTCTTAGCATATACACACTAAGACAACTTCTCCGAAACAGAAGGGCACTACAGGGTATACAAATTAATGACTGCTAGACCACACATCTAGCTGAGCTGTATCTGCCATGGAAGAATCGAAATAATAGTAACTAGAACAGCATTTTTGCTTATTTATTCCAGAGGTGGGTGATATATTCCACTCTGCGGGTGGAATTGTGGCCTCTCTGCATTACGTTTTTTTTCTCGCATGCAGCTTGAAAACGATAAGTTGGGGAGCGAGATTGGGCTTCGCCTAATGTGATTTTCAGTCACTAGGAGGGCACGTGGCAAGATATCCCCAGATTGGGCGGTCGCGCCTGCTCGCGGTCAGAAAGTTTAAGCTAGAGTAGAAAATCTACTTGAGCTGCAGCAAAAATAACTTGAGAAGCTGCGTACTCTGGCACGTCGCGTGATTAGGTTTGTGCTGATTTTTCAATGCGGTACAAGCTCACGATGCCAAATCACAGCAGGTAATGCCTATTTTCACCCGTGCACCATATTGCTTGAAATTTCGCTGAGTTTTTTTTATAACTCCATGGAATTCGGTGGAGTTAAACTCCACAAGTTCCAAGCAGGCTTAATAAATTCCACTGAAAGTGACAGGTGGTGTATTGTCCTGAGATAGATGAAAGGCTGAGTAAATGTTGAATCAGTCAGTACACACATCACAAGTATGAACCCCATATAACCTCAATTCAAATACATTCAGTACTAGAGCGCAAACAATAGATAGCAGATTTAGAAAGATACATTATTCTCTCTGCTTGCTTCTGGGCAGGGATCAAAATACCTTTCACAGCACTCACTCTCCATGGCGCAACTTCAAAATTCAAAATAAATTTGCTTCCCATGCGTTGATTTCTGACGAGTACCAAATAACGGATTTGAAAATGCCACGGGTTGGCAGTCGTCATCTTGGTGTGCTGTAATTTTGTGCATCTGTCAAGATAGGGAGTGATCAAGTTGTGGTAATAAAGGGCGGGGATCTAACTAATGTAGTGAAAATGTATGTCCTGACTACACCATAGATTCCTTTGTAACTTGTCACAAATAAAGTAATTACTCTGCATCTGTAGTAGCCAAGGACTGCTTCTTTCTCTTTCTTAATCCTCTGTCCACTCAGTTCACACACATGTATATCTTGTACAAATCAATGCACCATCACCTTACACAGAAAAAGACATGGAATGTATGTTGTGTCTTTACTTCATACCCCACCATTAATGCATTTTATAATGTGCGACGAATAATATGCAATGGTGGCAATTCTGCATGAACATCTGTAGGACTTGGCCCTTTTCCCAGAAATTTTTCGCTTCTTGTTCCTCTTAATTTAGGATGTCCCCCATTGTAATAAAAGGGTATAGGCCTTGTGTAGTGGAGATGCCCTGCGTAATGTTAAACTAATGTTAAGGTGCTGGTGCCCTCTTCCCCTAACATGGCTGCCCCTGATCCCTGCTACTGCAGCGTGGTCCATTCAGGTGCATTCTAGTAGCCAGGAGCTGGCTGGAACCCTCCAAACAATGTATCCATACTAGCCTGCCAGCCGGCCCATAGCCAGAATGGTAGAACCTCCTGGAACCTTCTGGAACAGGTGAGGTGACACGAACTGCCACTGCCAACTGGCGCTATAAAAGGAAAGGGAGGGAAACTTTCCTGTCAGATTGAGGGAGCACAGACCTGGGGAAGAACCTACGCAGGAGTTTTAGGCAGTGGGGCCTAGTCAGGGACTTATGATACTGGAATGACAGGGCTTAGGTGTTGCCTTCCAAGTGTTGAGGAATCCTGAACTTACCCCCCTGATCTGGCCCGGCGGGAGAGGAACCCAGAGTCCACCTGAGGAGACTGGCTGAGGAGATTTGATATCAGCCATCAACTCCAACCCCCCCCCCCCTTCAAGGAACCCAGGGACTGCTATTTACAAGGGCGCAAGAAACAAGCGCCAAGAAGAAACCAAACCACCACAGGACTATTGAGAAATCAACCAGGTATTGGCGCTGTGTCGCTCCCCGCGCTCCCTGACGCCACCTGGGACCCCTTTTGCTGGTTTGCCACGGTTGTGTGGCCTGTCCTGTCTAGACTGCGGATCCGATTCCCACTTAAAGGAACTGTCTTATTTATGGGAACATCCCCCCCCCTGAGGAGCACTGTGCCTGAGAGGCACTATTGCTGTAATTAACCCTGATTATCCATCACTGTCAGTTGAGGATCTGTGGCTGCCAGGAGCGCTATTGCGGGAACTGCCCAAGCGCTATATTAAGGACCTGTTATGCTCACCTGTGGGGTCCTGTGAAGCGCTAGCCACTGACCTGCCTGAGAAGCGCTGTGAGCCTGCTGTCATTACCCCTGGTTAAGCGCTGCAATCTGGGCCAGCACTACTGTTATTACCCCTGGAGCGCCGGCGTCAATCGAGCGCTGTGATCCCTAAGGCTATGTATGTCCAGAGCGCTACTGCCTGGACTGCTTCTGCGTCCCGTGTGGCGCTAGCTAAAGTGCTGTGTCCCCGGAGTGCTGCTGCGACTTCGCAGTGCCCCTTGAGGAACTCACCGGTGTTGACCTGAGGCTCCAACATCACCATCCATTGCCCCGGCGGCCCCCGGTGTCAGGAGGGGGCCACCGCCGTGCTGCTGTGGGCCGCGCCCGGCCTGAATGTGAGGAGGTAGCTGTGGATTCTCGTCAGGCCGCGCTAGGCTTGGGAGGCCGGGACACTAACCCCATGTGACGGGGGTGCCCTGGCCGCGTCATTAGCCGCGCAGCCATTGGTTGCCAGTGTCACGCCCCCAGGAGCCGCATCCTGATTGGTTCCCGGCCCGTGGAAGCTGTGGAAGGCCCGGGAACCGTCTGCTGACATCTCGGAGGGCTCTGTGGAGAGTCGGACCCCTCCCTCTTCTTTTGAATCCGCCGCAGGAGCCCCGTAGGAGCTGAAGGCCAAGGTAATCCCGGGGAGGAAGGGCCGAAGGCACAAGGAAGCCCCGAGACGCCCCTCCTCTGGGGAAAGATCATAGTTGGGCCCCGTTGGCCCCATACAAGGCCCAGAACTGGGCCCGAGCCCGAAAAGACATGCTTGAAGCCTAGAGTAATGTTTTGCCCGCATTTGAGGCACTGCTTATTCCCGCATTACTGTGAAATTACCCCCCCTGGCTAGGGGTTGGGTTTTGCGGAGTGAAGTGCTGTGTAACCCAGCCCGATTGCTAATGACTGTTTGTCCCCGAGTAATGTAATGGTTTATTCCTGAGTAAGGAAAGGGTTACTCCTGCCCAGGGAAGGGTTTGCTACCCCTACTACAATAGAGATCGGCTTGCGCCTGCTCAATGAAAGGTTCTCTACTTACATGATGAAATGTTTAGACATGCTGAATGAAATGTTTATTCAGGATTATTGAAATGTTGAGCACTGAGTAAGGAACTGTTACCCTTACCCGCTGAAATGTCATTCCTGGTTAAGGAAGTGGTTACTTCTGCCCATTGAATGGTTTACCCTCATTCGAGGCACTGTTTATTCCTGTGTTTTGGAAATGTTTTTGCTGAGAAATGCAGTGTTTGTGCTCCTAATGAAATGCACAAGGAGTCAAGGCTGTAGTAAGTTTGGAATTGCCTTAAGGAAATGCGCATATTACAGTAGGCCTGTTTATTACTGCTTTGAGGGAATGCTCTGCATAGGCCCAATTAAATGTGCAGGGCTGAGCCATGAAATGGTTGTTCTCACTTGTGAACATGGTTATTCCTGCTGAAATGTGCTTCCATGATTAAAGGAGATGTTTACCCTCGTATCGGGCTGTTCTAGAGGTCCTAAGACCCACAGTTTATTGGCCTCAAGTCATAAAAAGCTAACCTCTGATGAGAGGCTGTAATAGAATGCCAACAGTACCAGGATGAAGAGTATTAGCGAGGGCTAGGCCCAAACCCAGGGATTATCCCTATTTCGCCTAGTGTCCTGCTCAGCCCAGACCTTATGCATGGTTGACCTGTTATTAAATGTTTACTTCTGCTCAGAGAAGTGGTTACCTCCTGGAGGAAATGTTGATGCATAACTAATGAAAACTTCTACTCCTGCTGTTGTACTGCTTAATGCCCTAAACTAGGAAATGCTTATTCCTACTGGGAGTGATTCCTAAAGTGGTTATTCCTGATTAAGGAGATGGTTAATCCTGCACAAGGGGATGTTTAATCTTAATGAAATGTTTTCTCCCACTTAGTGCTGCATTTACTGGAAGCCTACAGTTATTTATTTACATGTTTTCTGCTGTAAAACGCTCACCCTTGCTTGGTGAAGAAGTGGGTAAAATGCCTGCAGAACCAATGAGATGCAATGTCATTTGGTTGTCTCCTTAATGTATTTCTTACAGGTGCTGACAAGGAGCAAGGCTAAGGTCAGGCCTGTGGTTATCTATACTTAATATTACCTAATATTCAATATTTATCTGATATTTAATATTTATTCCTCTGAGTATTTATTACATATGTATTCTGAAGGAAAACTAATAAGTAATGGATACTGTAATTTTTGATTACCCTGACTCTGCTCTATATAAAAGTTATCTAATTTTTATACAAACTAACTGGAGTGGCGTCACTCATTGCGTGCCCATTTTACTGTCTCAGTGGATGCGTGTGCTGTGTGGTCGCTTTACACGTAAGCTTTCGGATGCCTGCCAGCTCGTGCCATGCTACCCTCGGGGAACTGGTGACCCCAGTTCCAACAACATCACATAAAATAAAAAATAAAATGAATATATATATATATATATATATATATATATATATATATATATATATATATATATATATATATAGACACACACAGTACCACATTGCTACATAACTACAAAAATAACTTTACATTTATAAGTGTCCAACACATAGATTCACATATTGTGTTCATTGTGAAAAAGTGTCCAACAATAATAACAATCAAATGTTACACATTTCCATCTGCTTACAGCCCTCAGAATTTAAAAATACGCGCCAACAGGTTTTGACTTTCTTGTGGCGCCTGGATAATTTTAGTGAAGGTCTTCCTCAGGGCTAAAACTGTATGTGTGTGGGACACATTCGAAGAATGCCAAAAAGGAGCTCCACCTTCAAGGAGTATTGGCATGTCAATGGCACTGGGCGCTTTCTTTCGCGCCATCAGGTTTATTAGGTACAGTGACAGCTTTGTTTCTATACTCGAACAGGCAGGAGTGCAGTCCTTGTCCGTTTTATAACATGGTTTCCTGAATGTAACCGTAATATATATATATATATATATGGCGAACCTCGTCCTTAGTTCAGCAGGTTGCTGGTCTGGTAACAGTCTCGTTTGGGAGCCAGCGATGTCTTTTTCTGTGTAAGGTGATGGTGAATTGATTTGTACAAAATATACATATGCGTGAACTGAGTGGATAGAGAATTAAAAAAAGAAGCCATCATAGTCTACTACAGATACGGATTAATGACAAGTTACATCGGAATCTATGGTGTACGGGGTACAGATGTTTTCCATACGGCATTTCGTGCATGGCATTGCTGCTGAGCCTCTACAGCCTTCTCACTGATTCCAGCCATTTCCACGAAATGAAGAATGGTTTCACTCACCATCTGATTCATACTCAAGGCAGCATGTGGAGTGAGACGGTACTCATGAAAGAAGGCACACAATGAGCACTCCATGTTCTGACCATCAGTCAATGCAAGTCTCAGGACTATTTAAAGTTTGCATGAAACGTTGTGCCTCACCGTTAGCTCACAGCCAGTGGGGAGTGGTCTTCCTATGATGAACACCTCGTGAAGCGAGGTACGAAGCAAACTCCTAACTAGAAAAAAAAGAGAGGACCATTGTCAGTTCTGAATTCACCCAACAGTCTATGGGTTGCCATGAGCTTTCCCACCTGAGGTACGGTCTGGCTGGCTGTCACTGACTCTAGAATCTCAACTTCCAGGTATTTTATGAAATTGTCTATTATTAACAACATGTGTGGGCCATCAGGCAGACTTCCAAAATCAGCATTCACTCAGTGCCAAGTAATTGGGGGGGGGGGGGGGGGGGGGGAATAGATTCAGTGATGATAGGTGCTGACGGATCTGTGGGCCAGCAGCTTGGCACATGGAACACTGTCTCACAGTGTGTACCACCTGGTCATCTAAACTAGGTAACCAGACCTTGCATCTGAGCCTGGACTTCATCTTCACCACTCCTTGATGTGCAGTGTGGGCTAGATTGACCACCTGTTTTTGTAATGATGTCGGAATTACCATTCCAGGACCTCTTAATAGACACCCTTTAGGAGAAAGTTCGTGAAATGTAGTGACGACAATGTCAAATCAGGCATCATCCGTTCGATGAGTAAGAGTGTGCCAGTTTCCAGAAACCACAGCAGATATTGCTAACTGAAAACCGTAATCTGACTGGGTAGCGGGTATTATGCCATCAGAGAAATAGGCAGAGAACTTGATCGCTCTACCACCAATCGCACGTACGCCTCAAAATCTTCGGCTACTGATTCTTCACAGACAGTGGCTGGTCTTGTGACCCTGTAGGATACATTACTTTGAAGCTGTATTCCTTTAACTAAAGGATCCATTTCTCGATTCTGGGAGGTGATTTTGATGAGGACCCTGTGAATAAAGGCATTAGTAGCTTGTGGTCGGTGTGAACTATAAGTGGTTGGCTGTAAAAATAAAGATAAAGATAGCAACACCCCCAATGACCACAATAGCTTCCTTCTCAATACGAGAGTAACGCTGCTCCGTATCTATTAGAGCAGAACTAGCGTATGCCACAGGAGACTATTCACCATGGTCTTTATTTTGAGTAAATATAATAACATTCTTGATCAGTACTTTGTGTGATTACACAACATCAAAATGAAAACATTCAATTTAACCCGCTGGCTGCTTCCGCGATTTCGTGGCAGTGCGGCAGTTTTAAAAAATGGGCGGGTCTGCGTCGGCCATTGGCCGACGGCAGCACCAGCGAGGTAGTGCTGCCGTCGACAAATGGCCGACGGCAGCATGGAAGGGGTTAAAAGGACCGAAATGCAAGAATTTTTGTTATATTTACTTGTGTACATATATTTTGCTTCAACAAAATCAGTTGAAATTACAAACTTCTAAAAAAAGATTTTCTTTAAAAAAAAATCTGTGTGTAAAAGTAAAAAAAAAAATTGTATTGAAAGTATAATAAATTTCTACAGCACTTATAGAAACCTTAGGGACTTCGCACAGTGATTAAATCATGTCATTTTTTTCCTGCCAAAATCCACAAAGGCTATAATAATTTGAAGTTTTAATTCATAAATCAGAGGTGGTTTAATAATACATTAAGACTCATCTTTGTCAGAGTTATGTAGCCGTAAACCGCCAAGGGCAGAGCAGCATCATGGAGAGACAGACACTCATTACTGCAATTATTGCGCCTCCCTTCTGTGCACCAGCAGCAACAGCTTTTCACATATAGGACAAGATGTCCATGGCAGGGGAGGTCAGTGAAGGGATAAGAACTCTGCACCCTGGCAAAACAAGAGCCCACCATACACCTCAGCATTCCATCTTCACCCCATGCAAAATTTTCAAATAATCCCATTTGCAGCCTAGTACTTCTATAACCTCGGCACACCTCATACAGCCCAAATATCTGAGACACCCAATATTCTACTAGCCCCTTGCAACTTAATAATCAAATTATGACCGCAAATCCCCAGCGTTGAGAGATGGGTAACCTGTGGCTCAGGCATATTGTGATTTTCACAAAAATCTAACCATTGTTTACATGGGGAAGCTAAGATTACACTTCGGTCTACTAGTTCCCGAGTATGTTGTTTAGCCAATGGGACACATCTGTGACACTGACCCCTTTTACTAGAGTAGAAAACAGCTTCTACAGTCCTCCACTAGGTCACATCTCCTTCAACAGATCACACTTCGGGAGATCGCATATTATTCTTGACGCCTCATTCCAAAGGGTGACTGCGCCCAGCTCCAGATAAAATATTCCAGAGACTTCAATGCCCGAGCCCTCTTTTTCCAGACGTTACTTAAACATTTGCTTCTCCTGCACGACGATGTTTCTACCCCTTGGTAGACAAGGGCCATCAGAATGAAGGTATGGAATTTCCAAACTGCTGATGAAACTACCCAATCACGTCCAATGGTAACTTTTCAAACAAATCGGGGGCTCAAAATTGGGTCCAGTAATGATAAGTAATACTGTGGCAATACCGATTGCAAACAAACACTTTCAGACACTTTAAAAACGCTTATTTCAAAGTGGAATACTCTGCTAAAACAGTATCCGCTGATTTAAAGCTGAAATGGGATGATTGCAAGTAAAATAAAGTGCTGCAATAATGCCGCAAAATATCAATTTTTTTGCTGCTAAATTTCAGTTTTTGTGCTGCTCAATTTGCAAATCTATGCCGCAATATCCTGGGGGGTCTGCCTAATAATAAAGGCTTTCAATTAATGCACCATAAATACAAGTTTAAACAGCGTTAACATGTGGGCAAAAACAGTATGTTACCTGCAGACCGTGCCCTTCCTTGATCCTTAATGCGGTGCTGCAAACTGGCAGCCAAAGGGTTTTTGCTGCAGGGGGTTGGGCCTACTTGTCCAAAGGACAAAATAAAACATAAAAACTTGTTGTCCTTGTCCTGGGCGTCGGGCTATAGGAATTCCACATCAATGGTGAAGGTATATGAAACTGTCTTTTAGACAACAAATGCCTTGGAATGGCTGCAAGAATTCAGTCAGGAGATCATCCACACACCCCAGGAGCATGCTGTGAGAAATAGATATTAGGTGAAGTCATTCTGACATGCGATGGCTCAGTAACATTCAAGAGCTACTCTTTGTGATATATACCTTGGCGCGTGTAGAACGTGATTCAAGAGAGATTTCTGTGGTGAACACTACTGCCAGTAGGAATGGTGCTGATGGATCATAGGCAAACACTTGGGTAATGGTGGAGCGCAGTACAGGCTGTAGATGGGAGAATTTGCAGTAGAGACTGCGCAAAAATGTTTATAGCAACCCCCGTGTAAATCTGGGCTGGAATTTGATGGCCCGATAGGACAGTGCACTTGGGAATGCGCCATCTAGGGTACTCTCCTAGCTGCATAGTGCGTATGACATGAACCGAACCCTCCACATCATAATCATCCATTTCTTCTTCATCTGGGTTTCAGATGTCTCTACGACATGGACTGATTTGGGGTTTTGCACCTTATGAGAGGTGGAGGAGCAGCATACCTTGGCAAAATGATTTAGTTTATTGCAGACCGCACATCTCTTGCCCTGGGAAGGATACGACCATGATGAGGGTAGGGTCCTCTGCACAAGAAACACACCTTGGAACCCGCAGTAGGCTTGGGGCGGGTCTTACTTTTCGCTCTGACTGCTTTCACTGCATTGACAGGCTCGGTCTTTACTAGTCGTTGGGAAGCCACTTCCATGTACGCAGCACGCACTTCAGAGAGTTCCTTTGACAGCCCCATTGTGAGTATATCAGCCATGGGTATCCCCGGGACCTGTAGTATATTCTCCCTTACTTTGACAGATTTACAACCCTGTATGAACTGTGCACGAATCATCGGTGTTGGGCAATGTGAAGGTGCTAGCAAGTTCTTTTAATTGCGCATAAAAAGCATCCAGCAAGTCCTTAGAAAGCTGCCTGGTTTAGCATAGGAGGAATCATTCAGTCAGGATTCGCAAGTGGCTCAAAGTGTGCAATCAGGGCTTATTTCAAAGTATCATATGTAAATGGCAGGCAAGCCTCCATTATCTATTTCACTAGCTTGTGAATGGCGGCACCCCCAAGATGTAGGAGCATGGGGCAGCGGCAGTCATTTCCCAAAGCTACTGCAGCAAAATAATTTTCTAGTCTCTCTACCCAGTCTTTACATTGTGCTGCCCGCATAGATGGGGGCCTTCCACGATAAGTGGCTCAAGGACGGGTACTGAGGCCATCTCAAGTCAAGCAGGTAGTTGATTGCGCAGGAGTAAGGAGGTGTAGTAAAATTATGAGCTACGCAACTTGTGATGGGAAAGGCCCCACCAGGTTAAAGTCATACGTTGGGTATAAGGAGTTGGGCCCGAGATGCAGTCACCAGGAGCCACATCCCTTATTTACCTTTTTTATTTGGATTTTTGTATGTAACTGGGACGGCAACAGCAATAACAGATTGGAAAGGCTATCACCCAATTTGCCCTGCAGGCAACAGGGAGTAGGTCACTCTGCATAGAGGCCAAAAACGACTTGCTTATGCAGGGCAGTCGACTCCGGGCCTTGGGTCCTTTTATTACCTCTACCCATCACGTCCAATACCACTAGCGTCATGCGTGACGGGTTCCTCTGCTTTTCTCCCTCACCTGTTTCATATGATAGGACGTTCATCTCCCAATACAAAAAGGGACAGGGAGGTCTACAACTCTAACAGTCTTAACAGAGCGTTGGCAATGGCAGATAGGGACAGTCAGGGCTTGAGTCGGGGGTACACGCAGGTACACGGCGTCCCCCCACTCTTTTCACAGGGTGGACGCCGTCCCCCCTGGCAAGAAGTTGGGCCCCACAGAAACATGCTGAACTTGTCACAGTGTAATTTTCAGACACCGGGACACGTTCAGCAGCACCTGCATGTAGCCTGCTTTCCATTCCCAGCAGCAACCTGCAGGTAAGGAGGGAGCCTTTTTGCACCTCCAGCTGGGCCGAAGTTAAGGGGCCATCCGGCCTCCTTTTGTTTGTATATGCTGACTGGTGGCCGCCTGGAACCTTACATTTAAATGTAAATGCCATAGAGGGAAACAAAGGTTCACTTCTTGCCTTCTCTTCACAGGTACTTAAGAGAGGCATGCTTTTGCCTTTGTTCCGTCCCGATATATAAATGCAGACACTGTAAGACTGTCAGAAGGCTTAGTCTGTCCCAGTATTTACACAAATAATACAAATAGCACTATTTTATTTATTTTATAGCGCTACCTCGTGACGTCATGAGTTCATTTGCATATTGTCTTACTTGGTCAGTCCCCCTACTTCTTTTTATAGGACTTGTGCCCTGGGGACAGTACTACTATATAGCCTCAGTCAATAGGTCTCAAATGACAATCTTCTGTAAGACCCACCTCCAGCCCCACAATTCAAAAGAAAATGCACTTTCCAGATTTATCACGTAGTATATATGTTAACAGATCCCTCGTTACAGAACCAACATTGTTCCATCAATATGCACAAATAACCCGTCGCTTCATTTGGGGACTGAATGGGCAGCAACAAATTTACCTGCACAGGAGGGTGGGGCTTGCACTCGGCGGATCGCACAGCGAGGTCCAGGTATGACACTACCCTCCGGCCCCGTCCAGGGTTTTCCACTGTACATCCGAAGGAAAGCGGCGGTTTGGCCAGCTCTCACAGACACTAAGCAGCAGCGGCCTTCTCCGGTACCCCCTTGCGGCCGGTGCCGATAGTGGAAGCACTGAAACCCTCCAGCCTCCATGAACTGGCTGAAGTGGGAGCGGAGGTGCGCGGCGCGCAGCACCGGGGGAATGCAACACACAACTAAAAGTTCCCCATCTAAACAGGTCGCTGCCATCTTACTGGTACAAACAGCTAGGGCAGCTATTCTCGCGAGATCAGCACAGCCCTGTTCATTGTTATAGGAATAGAAGACAGACTTCGTTATAATACTAGTTTACCCCAGTATGCTGGTTTCGTTTTCCCAGTACGTAATAGAAATTTAAATGTAATACTATCTCTCGGTCAGGGTTGTGTTGTAATGAAGAGCGGACACAAATGATGATGAGAAGAGGTTTAATTAAGAACGAATATAAACGCTCAAGGGAAGCTATATCTAAGGGCAGTCCGGACAAATCAAAGGCATTAGTAATTATCATGGACGCTGTATGTGACGTCACATAAATAACTTTCCAACATTCCAAGGTGGAATCACTGACGTATGACCATGGACATAGAAAACATACTAATTGTTTACTACATCGATAAATAAATCTAACATTAACAATACTCAACAGGCTGCCACCTATTCGGTTTTCTTCCGGCACCATTGGAATTTTGATCTACCGGTCGGTAGGAAAACAAGCATTTGCAATGCAATAGGTGTTGTAACTTAAGCTGTTTTGGCAAATGCTTTGTTGGTTCAAAGGGAGGTGTGTTGTAACCTGTGCATGCTTATCAAACTTTAATAAAGTGGTACGCTCCACCCCCCCCTCCCTGCCTCATCCACTTGGTATCTTCCCCCCAGTCATCTTTGGAATGCGACCTAATCCTGAGTTGGAGAGCAGGGTGACATCAATAAAGAAGAGTTAACTTACTTGGGTTCACGAGTCTTCATTATAACACTCTCGTTTTGAGAGAGTTTAAGCTATTGGCATTATAGATGACAATGCCTTTTATTAATCTGTTTTGATAATAAACACATAAATATAAGGCACTGTTATTTACAATGCCAATAGCTCAAACAATTGTAAATGCGAGACCTATTTCGTTTCAAGTGGCCGCCATTGTCCCAGGCTGCTTGGAAAGTAAAAGCGTGCATGGCGCGCTGAATGTTGCAGGAAAGCACATCGTGCTTGCAGTAGGAGAAACTCATTAAAGAAAATAGTGCTTACAAACTAAATGAGACATAGAGTGTAACAAAAGTAAAAGGGACAGTCCTCATGGGAGGTTACAAATGAAGACAAGGGGAGAGACTAACAAGCCTATTAATGAATCAGAAACCAGTATTTACAAAGAACATTGACACAAGCCAATGACAAAGGGCTTCAAGTCTATACTCTAAAACAGCATACCTCGCAGAGCAGCACATGCGCTGCCCAGGCTAGACCTAGAAATGGACTGGAAAAAAAAGCAACCATTTCTGCAGTCTGAAGAATGGCAGAATGGAGGGCAGCAAGCAGTTGATTAAACACATCAATTTTCTGCAAACTTCTGCAAACTTTTTGTAATGCTGTATGTGTAAATGGATCGAGGTTAGTTTTCGTCTCACACACACAACCACACACACACACGGTCAAGGAGGGGGTAATGCATGGAGGCACACAAGCAACGAGGTACCCACCTGCAGCCTATTATCAAAGGAACACAAATATCAGGGAGTCGTGCGAAGCAGAAGACATCATTACCCAGAACTGAATTTTCAACTAGGTGGTAGGGTAGGGCTTTTAACTTCTTCCCGAGGGATTGTTCTCATGGACATCTCGCACTTTGTGTGGAATTTAATTTTAGTAATTTATCTGTCTAGGGATTCGAAGGAACAAGCATCAGCGTGCTGAAAGCGCTTAAAGTGATTTCTGTCTTCCATACTGTGATGCTCCAGTGTTACTGTGATATCCGAAACCAATAAACAGATGTGAAAAACAAGCATTGGAAATGCAATAGGTCTCGCAATAACGCGAGTCTGAACTATTAGCATTGTAAATGATAATGCCCTTTATTTTTGCGTTCTGGTTTTTGGAACATAAATAAAAGGCGTTGTCATTTACAAGGCCTATAGCTTAAATTTGCGTTAAAACGAGACCTATTGCATTGCAATGGTGGTGGTGCTGCTGAGTTTTCTCTGAATCTGCACTCTGAATCTGCACTCTGAATCTGCACCCACAATCTGCACCCACAATCTGCACCCACAATCTGCACCCCCAATCTGCACCCACAATCTGCACCCACAATCTGCACCCACAATCTGCACCCACAATCTGCACCCTGAATCTGCACCCACAATCTGCACCCACAATCTGCACCCCCAATCTGCACCCCCAATCTGCACCCCCAATCTGCACCCAAAATCTGCACCCACAATCTGCACCCTGAATCTGCACCCTGAATCTGCACCCACAATCTGCACCCACAATCTGCACCCACAATCTGCACCCACAATCTGCACCCACAATCTGCAACCTGAATCTGCACCCTGAATCTGCACCCCCAATCTGCACCCCCAATCTGCACCCACAATCTGCACCCACAATCTGCACCCACAATCTGCACCCTGAATCTGCACCCTGAATCTGCACCCACAATCTGCACCCTGAATCTGCACCCTGAATCTGCACCCACAATCTGCACCCACAATCTGCACCCACAATCTGCACCCTGAATCTGCACCCTGAATCTGCACCCACAATCTGCACCCACAATCTGCACCCACAATCTGCCCCACAATCTGCACTCTGAATCTGCACCCACAATCTGCACTCTGAATCTGCACCCACAATCTGCACCCACAATCTGCACCCACAATCTGCACCCACAATCTGCACCCTGAATCTGCACCCTGAATCTGCACTCACAATCTGCACCCACAATCTGCATCTGCACCCACAATCTGCACCCACAATGTGTGAGTGGCGTTGCGTGTGTGAGTGGCGTTGCATGTGTGAGTGGCGTTGCGTGTGTGAGTGGCGTTGCGTGGGTGAGTGGCGTTGCGTGGGTGAGTGGCGTTGCGTGTGTGAGTGGCGTTGCGTGTGTGAGTGGCGTTGCGTGTGTGAGTGGCGTTGCGTGTGCGAGTGGCATTGCGTGTGTGAGTGGCGTTGCGTGTGTGAATGGCGTTGCATGTGTGAGTGGCGTTGCGTGTGTGAGTGGCGTTGCGTGTATGAGTGGGGTTGCGTGGGTGAGTTGCGTTGCGTGTGTGAGTGGTGTTGCTTGGGTGAGTGGCGTTGCGTGGGTGAGTGTGGTGTTGCGTGGATGATAGTGGGCTTGCGTGGGTGTGAGTGGCGTTGCGTGTCTGTAAGTAGTGCTGTGTGGGTGAAAGTGGCACAGAGCCTTTGATGTGGCCTGGCGCAGGAGAAATGCTGCTGCTGCTGCTAATTAAATACAAGAGCGGCCGGGAAGCGGCCGGGAAACACAAGTACGGCCGGCCACATAATTAGGGGAGGAGAAGCCGCACAGCACACGCTGGGAGAAGCCCTTTGATGTGCTGTGCGGCCGCGATGCGCGCTCTGTGCTGGGGGAGGGCCATTAGCCTGAACTCGCGGCAAGATCAAACGAAGGGTGGGAAGGACATTGAGGAACAGATGGCCATGAAAGTGTATGGGCCAAAAGCGCGGGCCTGTGGCCACGTGCACTCGAAGAAAACGCCACGAAAAAATGCGGTGGTTTGACAATCAGTTCGAGCACTTGAATTCTCGCCATTTCCCATTCCTTCGGAATGGTAAAGGACGAGACCTAAAAAGGCAAAATCAACTTGTGCCGTATTCTTAAGCCCTATCTGTACGTGCTTCAAATAGCGAATAGAAATAGGAAACAGTTTTAAATGTGTTTTGGAGCTGCGTTAACGATCACTGATTTATGATTGGAGTAAACCAAGAAATCAATGAATGCATATGATTTTGTATCAAGTCCTATTTAGAATCACGTACAGACCCTTGCAGACTCCTAAAACAACAAATGGCCAGTATTTTTTTCTTGCAAAGGTGGCAATCCCAGTGACGGTGCTACCGGGTTTCTCACATTTTATTATTATCTTTATGTTGGACTGCTCTGTTTTTGCATACACGTCGATGGAATAGAGTACTTAACTGAACACTAGTCAGATAAGTATCGTACCTTGAAAATATGCGTGACACCATGTATCTTACGCTCCAATGAAGACAAGCATTAACAAGCATTGAAAATGCAATAGGTCTCGCATTAGGAAAGTTTTTTTAATTTTTTTATTTATGTGTTGGTTTTGAAAATAGCAAAATTAATACCTTTGTCAGGTGGATGTGGTGGTGGATGTGGTGGTGAATGCGATGGTGGTGGATGCGATGGTGGTGGATGTGGTGGTGGATGCGATGTTGGTGGATGTGGCGGTGGATGTGATGGTGGATGTGATGGTGGATGCGGTGGATGTCATGGTGGATGTGATGGTGGATGCGGTGGATGTGGCGGTGGATGTGGCGGTGGATGTCATGGTGGATGCGGTGGATGTGGTGGTGGTGGATGCGGTGGTGGATGTAGTGGTGGTGGATGCGGTGGTGGATGTAGTGGTGGTGGATGTGGTGGTGGTGTATGTGGCGGTGGATGTGGTGGTGGTGGATGTGGCGGTGGATGTGGTGGTGGATGTGGATGTAGTGGTGGTGGATGTAGTGGTGGTGGTGGATGTGGTGGTGGTGGATGTGGTGGTGGTGGATGTGGTGGTGGTGGTGGTGGATGTGGTGGTGGATGTGGTGGTGAATGCGATGGTGGTGGATGCAATGGTGGTGGATGTGGTGGTGGATGCGATGGTGGTGGATGTGGCGGTGGATGTGATGGTGGATGTGATGGTGGATGTCATGGTGGATGTGATGGTGGATGTGATGGTGGATGTGGCGGTGGATGTGGCGGTGGATGTCATGGTGGATGTGATGGTGGATGTGATGGTGCATGTGATGGTGGATGTGGTGGTGGTGGATGCGGTGGTGGATGTAGTGGTGGTGGATGCGGTGGTGGATGTAGTGGTGGTGGATGTGGTGGTGGTGGATGTGGCGGTGGATGTGGTGGATGTGGCGGTGGATGTGGTGGTGGATGTGGTGGTGGTGGATGTAGTGGTGGTGGATGTAGTGGTGGTGGATGTAGTGGTGGTGGATGTGGTGGTGGTGGTGGTGGATGTGGTGGTGGATGTGGTGGTGGATGCAATGGTGGTGGATGCGATAGTGGTGGATGTGGTGGTGGATGCGATGGTGGTGGATGTGGTGGTGGATGCGATGGTGGTGGATGTGGCGGTGGATGTGATGGTGGATGTGATGGTGGATGCGGTGGATGTCATGGTGGATGTGATGGTGGATGCGGTGGTGGTGGATGCGGTGGTGGATGTAGTGGTGGTGGATGCGGTGGTGGATGTAGTGGTGGTGGATGCGGTGGTGGATGTAGTGGTGGTGGATGCGGTGGTGGATGTAGTGGTGGTGGATGTGGTGGTGGTGGATGTGGCGGTGGATGTGGTGGTGGTGGTGGTGGATGTGGCGGTGGATGTGGTGGTGGATGTAGTGGTGGTGGATGTGGTGGTGGTGGATGTGGTGGTGGTGGATGTGGTGGTGGTGGATGTGGTGGTGGATGTCATGGTGGATGTGATGGTGGATGCGGTGGTGGTGGATGCGGTGGTGGATGTAGTGGTGGTGGATGCGGTGGTGGATGTAGTGGTGGTGGATGCGGTGGTGGATGTAGTGGTGGTGGATGTGGTGGTGGTGGATGTGGCGGTGGATGTGGTGGTGGTGGTGGTGGATGTGGCGGTGGATGTGGTGGTGGATGTAGTGGTGGTGGATGTGGTGGTGGTGGATGTGGTGGTGGTGGATGTGGTGGTGGTGGATGTGGTGGTGGATGTGGTGGTGAATGCGATGGTAGTGGATGCGATGGTGGTGGATGTGGTGGTGGATGCGATGGTGGTGGATGTGGCGGTGGATGTGATGGTGGATGTGATGGTGGATGTCATGGTGGATGTGATGGTGGATGCGGTGGATGTGGCGGTGGATGTCATGGTGGATGTGATGGTGGATGCGGTGGATGTGGTGGTGGTGGATGTGGTGGATGTAGTGGTGGTGGATGCGGTGGTGGATGTAGTGGTGGTGGATGCGGTGGTGGATGCGGTGGTGGATGTAGTGGTGGTGGATGTGGTGGTGGTGGATGTGGCGGTGGATGTGGTGGTGGTGGAGGATGTGGTGGTGGATGTGGTGGTGGTGGATGTAGTGGTGGTGGATGTAGTGGTGGTGGATGTGGTGGTGGTGGATGTGGTGGTGGTGGATGTGGTGGTGGTGGTGGTGGATGTGGTGGTGGATGTGGTCTTGGATGTGGTGGTGGATGTGGTGGTGGATGTGGTGGTGGATGTGGTGGTGGTGGATGTGGTGGTGGTGGATGTGGCGGTGGATGTGGTGGTGGATGCGGTTATAAAGCCTGTGATTGATAGAACTTAGAAACGGCAAAACTATGATAGCAAGCATATGTTTAATTAAGCGCATGTGGACAGTGAATTGCATTGCATGAAATCCTTTCCTTAGTGTGGCATGTCAGATTTAGTCCAATCCCTAGTGCAAAATCAACATGAATCACTTTTCGTTCCAAAAACACATGTAGGAGCAAAAATCAAAAATCTAACTTAGGTGAACAGTCTCTAATGCAGCAAAGTAACCAAGTGTGTGGCATTTCTTATAGGTGTAAAATCACTCTGCATAGAGAGAAAATTTAGTTTGATGATGAATGAGTTGTGAAAAATGTGTATTCGTATGACATCCCCAGCACATAGAGGTGCAAAAATTACATTTAGTTGCAAAATCACACTTTGTGAAACATCGATAGAAGTGTGAACACACTGCGATGAGCTAAAATAAAATTAGTGTTATAAAGCAAAGCAAGCAGATATCGTTATTATCAACATCGGATTAAAAAAAAAAAAAAGAAAAGGAGACACGGCCGGCCAGCCGTGAAACTGAAAGCACGGCCGGCCGGCCGTGAAAAAGCCTTTGATGCAGCAGGGGGTAATTAGGGGAGGAGAATGGCTGGGCTGAGGCAGAGCGCCAAGCCTTTGATGCAGCAGGGGGCGGAGCGGGAAGAGCTGCTGGCGGCACTAAGCTGACGATTTGATGCTGTGCATGCGCATTTTAACTAATTGCGCTTGCGCATTGAGTTAAAAGTGCACATGCACTTCATCAAATCGCCAGTGAATCGCCAGTGTAGGTAAGCTTTGTTTAAGCCCCCATAGTCTCGCTCTGCTCAATGCGCATGCGCATTGACAGGCGAGACCTATGTCATGGTGGATGTGATGGTGGATGCGGTGGATGTGGTGGTGGTGGATGCGGTGGTGGATGTAGTGGTGGTGGATGCGGTGGTGGATGTAGTGGTGGTGGATGCGGTGGTGGATGTAGTGGTGGTGGATGTGGTGGTGGTGGATGTGGCGGTGGATGTGGTGGTGGTGGATGTGGCGGTGGATGTGGTGGTGGATGTAGTGGTGGTGGATGTGGTGGTGGTGGATGTGGTGGTGGTGGATGTGGTGGTGGTGGATGTGGTGGTGGTGGATGTGGTGGTGGATGTGGTGGTGAATGCGATGGTGGTGGATGCGATGGTGGTGGATGTGGTGGTGGATGCGATGGTGGTGGATGTGGCGGTGGATGTGATGGTGGATGTCATGGTGGATGTGATGGTGGATGCGGTGGATGTGGCGGTGGATGTCATGGTGGATGTGATGGTGGATGCGGTGGATGTGGTGGTGGTGGATGCGGTGGTGGATGTAGTGGTGGTGGATGCGGTGGTGGATGTAGTGGTGGTGGATGTGGTGGTGGTGGATGTGGCGGTGGATGTGGTGGTGGTGGATGTGGCGGTGGATGTGGTGGTGGATGTGGTGGTGGTGGATGTAGTGGTGGTGGATGTGGTGGATGTGGTGGTGGTGGATGTGGTGGTGGTGGTGGTGGATGTGGTGGTGGATGTGGTGGTGGATGTGGTGGTGGATGTGGTGGTGGTGGATGTGGTGGTGGTGGATGTGGTGGTGGTGGATGTGGTGGTGGTGGATGTGGCGGTGGATGTGGTGGTGGATTTGATGTGATTGATAGAACTTAGAAACGGCAAAACTATGATAGCAAGCATATGTTTAATTAAGCGCATGTGGACAGTGAATTGCATTGCATGAAATCCTTTCCTTAGTGTGGCATGTCAGATTTAGTCCAATCCCTAGTGCAAAATCAACATGAATCACTTTTCGTTCCAAAAACACATGTAGGAGCAAAAATCTCAAATCTAACTTAGGTGAACAGTCTCTAATGCAGCAAAGTAACCAAGTGTGTGGCATTTCTTATAGGTGTAAAATCACTCTGCATAGAGAGAAAATTTAGTTTGATGATGAATGAGTTGTGAAAAATGTGTATTCGTATGACATCCCCAGCACAGAGGTTCAAAAATTACATTTAGTTGCAAAATCACACTTTGTGAAACATCGATAGAAGTGTGAACACACTGCGATGAGCTAAAATAAAATTAGTGTTATAAAGCAAAGCAAGCAGATATCGTTATTATCAACATCGGATAAAAAAAAAAAAAAGAAAAGGAGACACGGCCGGCCAGCCGTGAAACTGAAAGCACGGCCGGCCGGCCGTGAAAAAGCCTTTGATGCAGCAGGGGGTAATTAGGGGAGGAGAATGGCTGGGCTGAGGCAGAGCGCCAAGCCTTTGATGCAGCAGGGGGCGGAGCGGGAAGAGCTGCTGGCGGCACTAAGCTGACGATTTGATGCTGTGCACGCGCATTTTAACTAATTGCGCTTGCGCATTGAGTTAAAAGTGCACATGCACTTCATCAAATCGCCAGTGAATCGCCAGTGTAGGTAAGCTTTGTTTAAGCCCCCATAGTCTCGCTCTGCTCAATGCGCATGCGCATTGACAGGCGAGACCTAAAAATGCAATAGGTCTCGCCTTTCATTAAGTTAAAGCCATTTGCTTTGCTATACAATACCATTAGCAAATGGCCTCGCCTTTCATTAAGTTAAAGCCTTTTGCTTTGCTATACAATACCATTAGCAAAGCAAATGGCTTTAACTTAATCAAAGGCGAGACCTATTGCATTTTCAATGCTTGTTTCTCACATTGTCCTCCTGAAATATTTTCAGTGTGCAGCGTCCTGCCTTAGTTGGCTTTACTTTTCTTCGAGCACTGTATGAAAACGTGCCTGTGCTTGCACCTACCTGAACATGATCCTTTTGAAAAGATGTGTGTGTGCTAAAATAGAACACCCCGGGGGTGAAGTGCTCCTTCTCGCAGGTGCAGTGGGCAGCGATGACCTGCCCCAACCCGGCATGAGATAAGGGGAAGCCCCACGTGACTTGTGCAAACTATGACTCATTCCAATAGATCCGTTCAGCTCCTGCCTGCTCAGACATAAGGCAGATGCTGTTCCCTGGTCGCCATGGCGATGCTGCTTGTACTGTAATAAAGCCCAACCCGAAGCCTTCCTTGGGCAGAGCTCTGCGGCGAGTTCACCTACGGCTCATTGTTTCCCCTCCATGGCAGAAAGTGGGAAGGAAGGGGCTGCCCGGAGGGACATCTGACACCGGAGGAGGTACAGCTTATCACAGGTTTCCATACAGATGCTATCCTGTCCGAGAAAACAACGTAATTTTACGCGTTGTAGCACCGTGCCGCGCTATTTTGGATCTTGAGTGCAGGGTAGGTAAGCTCATCTGCTATTTAGCGCCGTCCCATGGCTTTCGCAAATGGTTTACAAGTACCACGGGCATGGGAGGGGAGGCAAGCGTCGTCCGGCTCCTTGTCGAGCAGCTTATCACCCCCTGCTGAATTCCTCGTTTATGATGGAGCCCCGCACTAAGCAGAGGTTCTGCTGTCATCTCCCAGTCCTCTTGGCAGGCTGCGAGAGACCACACATCCACTCTGGAAGCAGGCAGCTGGCTGAAAGCGTTGCCCCTGGCTCCGACCTGGCTGCACTCCTTGGGCTTCATCTTTGTCTAGCACAGATGCAGGTGGGAGGCTTTAAAAAAATAGCTCAGAAAGGGTCTCTGTCAACTGGGGGGTAGGCTGCGCTGAGCAAGGGGCAGGTTGTGCAGGGGCGTCCCAGGTATCACTCAAATCGACTGCTTGGAAACATAAGAATTTTTCTTAAGTGTTTCACGACAACCCCTACAATGCAAGTTGAACGAGTCTTTGAAACCAGCAACTTTAACCAAGCTCTCGGCTTTGGCAAAGGCAGCCGCTTGTTTATAATTGCATCACACTTAAGTGAAAGCGCTATGCAAAAATAAACACGCGGCTGCCTTTGCCAAAGGCGAATAATAACAAAAAAATGTGTAGCGGCCAATTAGGAGACACTGTCTCCCGCCGCCAGTAAGAGAGCCAATCCCGCTGGGTGTGGATAAAAGGAGACAGGGTGGCAACAAGCAGCGATTGACATGCCGCCTTCGGTGCAATCATTGCTCTGCCTTTGGCATAATTTGTGATGCCAAATGACGCGCACAAATCAAAACTGAAGGCGGAGCTGGGACAGCTTCTGGAATCGTATCGATTCCAAGAAGCCTCGTATGACAAGAGCAGCGCATGCGCTGCTTACGTCAGGCAGAGACCTAAAAAACAAGGGGAATTTGAGATGTTCTGTGGTTGCCTTGAAGGCCGAAAGTGTCAGCATTCTGAGTGGTCAAACATCAAGACCATATGGATTGCTGCAGAAATCATGCTGGCTCATTGGTTTAAATAAAACATCTGACCATCCCTTTCTTTAAACTTTTTCGTGGGATAGGCAAGCCCAAAAACTACAGAATCGTCTCTCCAAATCGATAGAAGGGTAAAACCAGTGACACAACAATTCAGAGATATCTCCTTCAGCATTCAGCAACAAGATAAAGTCAAACTTGCTAATCTATTAGAACAAGTCGTCATGAATCCGATAACAGAGGCCAATCTCGTGGATGTCACAGTTTTTCACAGTGCCCAAAATAGACTCTGACGGCACACCCAGACATAGCTGCCAAGGTTTCAGATAACTTATGTGTGACATTTTCATAATTTCAGTGTAATTATGAGTGACATTCAATGACTATAAGTGGCACTTTCTCTCGAGCAAAACCAAGCAATGAAGACGAGGGAAGCATATAAATATCAGAAATTTCACCCATTAGAGCAACGAGAAACACTTAAGAAGATTTTAAACTGCTGCAAAGCACCAGAAAGGGAAGATCACTGTTAAACGTGACTGCGAATATAAATTAGATGGATTGCACTGCATTAATGCCAGCATTTTGTTACCCAGAATCTCACATATTACCACAGTACACTCATATTTGCTCAAGTGATTGAGTTTTGTAATAACAATGGTCTCAACGAAATAGACTGTAATTGGTGTGGTGTTACTCAAGCCAGTTTTAACTACAGCCTTTATGATAACAGTTAAGTATTTGTCCAAAACATAAGCATGTCACTTAAAATGCTATACATAGATTATGTAAATCAAAATCAATTTCTCCTTTTTGCTTTATTGAGCATTGTATGAAGCACAGTGTAGAGAAGGACAGAATTGAACCTTTTAATGCGAACAGGGAAACTGAAAACATGAGGTAGCAGAAGAGAAGGAGATGGTTAACATGTCTGTGTTCTGATGCTTGATGTGAAAAGAAGTGATTCTAAAGGGCTGCAGGGTGTGCAACCAGAAGCTTGTGTGTGGGATGGAATTGTGGGGGTATCCACATCGGGCCTGTGCACTGAAGCATGATGACAAACTAGGGTGATCATTATCCACATACATGCACTTCCACAAGTGGAATGGGAGGCCAACAACAGCAGAAGCTTCACTGAGTGAGCATATTGTACCATCGACTACAGTATTAGTGCAAACATGGCTTCAGGCCTATGTAGCCTGACTATAGCAGTGCAAAACTGCAATTCAACCTGTCACAATAAACATGTTTTAACGTGTCAAAACCTCCCTTTAAAATGTTTATAAGTCACCCCTGTGTAGGCCTTGAAGTCCACAAAGCTGGGTGTATGGTTTTTAAAAGTAGGACATGTAGAAATGTAATATTAACATGCCCTTATAGTGACTAGCTTTCAAACACTATTTTCACAGTGGCCGGCCTAGTTCTATGTAGAAAACCACAGTACAGCATAAATCATAATACTGTACCTTGGGAATGGGATCAACTAGTAAAATAAACAACCATTTTTAAATGATTGTGGGTGGGGGGTCTTTAATCTTCATAGAATTATACAGTGCTAAAGAATTGTTTCGGTTACACTTACTTTATTTTCCTCCTATTTCGTTTTTTCAGTGATTTAATCAACTGACTAATATTCAACTACTATCAGAAGCTAGACTACATCTGAAAATAGCATGTATGATGCATAAAGCCATTTACCACAATGCACCTAGCATTTTGGTACAGAAACTGGCGCCCTCATGTGGGGTTAGAGCTTCAAGAAGTGCTAAAACCCTTCTACTGAAACAGCAAAAATTCAACAAGAAGAAAACATATACCCGAACCTTTTCAGGGATGGCGCCCAGAATATGGAATGCTCTACCCCCAGAAACCAGACTTAATCCTTCGACGGCATCTTAAAAAAAAAAAAGTGAAATCGCTTCTTATGGCTAAATGCACTTGAGTATGGACTACTGTTATATTGCTACACAACGAATCTTCTTCATAGAACCTTTTATTGTCTATTGTCTAGTCAGGTCTCCTGGATACTGTATCTATATTTTGCTTGATATACACTGAATGTTTTGTTATGCACCTTATACCCACGTATCTATGATAGTAGGTTTTATACTATCACAGACCAGCATTGAACCCTATGTTATTTTCTTTGTATTTATGTAATTATGACACCTACCCTGTAAAGCGCTCTGATACCCGCACCGGTCTGGTTCGCGCTATATAAAACGTATTAAATAAATAAATGTCAGTCAATATTTATTAACAGCTACAAACCTGAGCGGCCAGTACGAGTACACAGACCTGAGGCTAAGAGTGACTGTGAACCCCACAGCCGCAACGACGAGTCTCCCGCAGCCAGGTCCGGTCGCAGGGCATTATGATGAAGCACAGGTGGCGGTGTGAACCGTGGCAGGCTGCAAAACAGGGCCTCTCAGGGTGGCACTTATTGTGCCACCCTGAGAGGCCCTGTACCTTTACACACACACACACACACACACTGCCTTTGCAGGCTGCGTGTTTTGGTGCAGAAGAAAGTGAAGAGTCGACATGGGACACATCCCTGTGTGCCATGCCTACAACCCACTGCCCCGGCAAAGATAAGCCACCCTTCTAGCTGTCTGCACCATACCAGTGGTGAGTATACAGATGCATGAGTCCTGTACCCCTCCTGTGTCTAAGCCAATTCTTAGACATTGTAAGTGCAGTAATGCCATTAAGAGTATATGGTGCTGGGAGTATGTCATTACGAACTCCACAGTATCATAATAGCTTTACTGAAAACTGGGAAGTTTGGTATGAAACTTCTCAGCACATTAAACCCACACTGATGCCAGTGTGGAAATTAATGGAAAATGCACACAGAAGGCATCTTAGAGATGGCACCCTGAAAAATGACCTAACACTAGTGTCCAGGCTAAGTGGCGACCCACCAACTACCGCCACCAGACATGTTTCTGGACCCCTGGGTCGAGAGCCTTCGGCTCTTGGGGTTCTGAAACAATGCACATCCTGGGACGAGGTGCCAAGCCTCTTCTCCCAGGATGGGCAGGGTCCATGAAGGGGAAGCTTCAAGCGCTTGCTGCCTTTCTGAGCTACCCCAGGAGGCCTTTTGCTGCTTCCAGCAACTGGCCCCCACCAGTTCTGACCCCCACTTTGGGCAGGAGAATAGGCGGGAAAATCAAGCGAGGAAAGGAGGTGTGCCCACCTTTGCCAACCCCAGCCCTCAGGTGAGGGTGGCGAGGTGAAGCAAAACTCTCAGTCCCTGCCATCTTGCAGATGGGGGAACCCAGCCCACCAATGTGAGGAATATGTCCTCCTCCCTCTGGAGGGTGGCATAATAGGGGGTGTACCCATCCCAAGGAAGGGACCCATTGGTCCCAACCTTTACTTACCTGTAACGCCACTAAATCTAGTATTTAGGGTAACCCCCGAACCTTGCCTCCTCAGACAAGAACCGACTAAGAAGAAAAGAAGAATAAGGGCTGAAGAAGCCGTGCTAAAGCCCACTGACTTGGCCCCAGCCCTACTGGCCTGCATCCACCTCGAACCTGCAGAAGCGAAATCCCGGTGTGTCCAGCAGCCTCAAGAACCCGAAGGACCTGCCTTGCCTTCCACTCCAAAGACTTTGTCTCCTGTGAAGACCGGATTTGTTCACCCACAGACTCTGGCTCTGGCCAAATACGCGAGTCTGCACCACTCTGCACCCAATGCCCACGGCCCGAGTTCAGGTGGCCCAACACCACGAGGAGGTCTCCCCGGCGATCCTGACCTGAGATCTGGTGATCTCTGACCTGCCTTGACACTCTCCACGACGCCTGCAGTCTTTTTCTGGAGGATCCTCCCCGACCCCGACCGGAGCTGTTAAGAAAACCAGCCTTGGGTGGACCCAACCAACGGTGTGCCAGCATCCCAACTTACTTCTCCAATCGGTGGTCACCTCCAGAAGATCTTCGTCCCCAAGCCTTTAGTCTTTGTCAAAACCAGAGAATCCCTATTGAAACCAACAGTGGGGTACTGAAAATTTTGGACCTATGTTATAAACATCGTCATATCATGACGATTTTGATATCAGCAGACCGAAAATGGCCAGTATACTATGTACAAGCATTTTCGTCATATTCGAGTGATGATTTCACCTTGAAATCACAGTTTTCGTCCTGAACCCTCGGGTTCCATTTTGTGTACGGCAGCCATTTTGTGATTGCCCTCACATAGGCCGTTGACTAAGACCAAAACAGGATTCGGAAGGACACGTACACCTTCGCTGACTTCTCTGCGACCTGGGCAAGCTGACTCCACTGCCCAAGGCCAAACCTGTTTGGTCAGTTCCTCTCCCAGTGGCCGGTCGAGATAGTATCAAGGCACACCATGCCATAAACCCTTCACCACACACAAACCCTTCCTAATCTTACACACACCTGCCTCTGTTTCTTTCTTTATGACTTACTTTACGAGGAGGAGGCGCCCGTTTTTATTGGGGTTTCGTCGATATCTGATGAAAATACTGGGCCTTGCCGGGTAATTGATTGTGGGCTGAACAAACTGAAATGTGGGATTGTCATCATGACTCTGCTTTTTCTTTGTAGTGAAAATATGTGAATGGTCAACTGTAATGTAAAGAATGTTTGCCTAAAGCATAATATTTTGTATAAAAAGAGAAGGCTGGCTTTGTAATGTTGAGCAGTCTCCTGAGAATATACACCGTGTTGTACTTCTAGGATGCCTGTTACTTGGTTGCAGCCAATAAACTCGATCTTTGACTTCACCTAGAAGACTCTGAGTTTCTGTGTCTGAAACAGGAAGGACCCGAAGTCATAGGGTGTTGTCCCTGGCACCGCTGGGTTACCGGTTCAGTACCGGTTCTGAAAAACCCAGTACTTCAGTTGGCGCCCACGTGGGGCGATATCAGCGGTACCGGTCCAAGCCAGAGGTTCGTGAGGAGCTTTGTGTGAAAATTCTGGAGGAAGGCCGCCACTTCATCGACCCCTGCATGTCGACGTGGCCCGAAAGTCTTTGCTGCGAGGTTCCCCGCTTCCCGACGGCTACGAAGGACTGCTGCCCTGACTATCGCCCTGTTTTGGACCCTTGATGATTGGTAGAGCGAAATGATAGACGAGTCTTCTGGTGACGTCATCGATACCTCAGTTAAGTATAAGTGGAGCGTCTCACAGTCCTTAGTTGGGTTCTTAGTTTGGGTATCCCCTTGGGATCTTTGATTTGGAACTTGCAAGTACCAAAGCCGAGGGACTCGTGTATTCAATAATCCTTTGAAGTTTGAAGCTAGACTAGAGAGCGAAGATGCCTGGTCTCAGCAGACTTGGAAACTTGTTTTGTCTTGGTTGTAATAGGGATTCCCGATTGGAGGACTCGTGTCCGGTTCCTCCGATTGGAACTCCAACCTATGAGCTCTATGTGAAACATGGCGTAGGCCCCATCGCATATAATGAAGTATGGATCCGATACACCAGAAAAGATGGTGTTTTAAAATGGCCCCAATATGGTAGCTTTGACACGGAGGTTTTAGATAATCTCGAGGTGAAACTTTTTAAGAAGAAAGCCCGGCCGGCGATGTTTGACTCTTTCCGCCTATGGCGAAAGGAAGCCAAACAGAAAGAAATTAAATTAGCTAAAAAGAATAAAAGAGAAAAGGGTATTTCGATAATGCAAGCTGCTATGCAATATAAAGATGATGAGGAAGAACAAGCGAGTGAACAGTTGCACAGGCAACGTAAAATGGCGATCGATAAATGCTATCCAGTTTTGCCGCCTCTTCAGCAGGATGCAGCAAAAGAACTTGAAAAAGATCCCCTAATGTCGCATTTATTGAGTTCGCCACCCCCCTATGCGCAGAATGCTACCGCACCTCCGCAACCTCTAGTCATGCAACCCCCGATTGTTGTGCCTCAAGTTATCCCACAGCCACCAGCTGCTCTTCAGTTGGCTCCTACTCTTCCGGTGCAACCTCCTCAAGGGCCACCGACTTTGACATCTGCTCTGCCTTTACTTCCTACAACTTTGACCACTATATCGACTACCACTCCTGGTATTCCTCTCGACACTGCCTCTGCATCTGCCTTGCCTCACTCTGCTTTTCCGCCTGTCCTTTCATCAACTTCCCCCTCTGTTCGCCAGAGAATGACTAGCACTGTTGCTAGCCTTCTATATCCTCTCTTTGGAGCAACAGGTGTAACTCCTGTCTCAGAGCGTAAACAGTTACGCAGCCAACTGCCTGATTCTAGGGAGAAGGAAACATTGGATTATTTGACACATAAATGGGTTACTGACCCGATAAGCTATGAGTTAGAGTCCGTTATGGATGTCTTCCATCAGTGGGAAGCGCCGAAACAGAGATACGTTTTTGAGAAAATGTGTACTTTTCTTTGTGAGGATTTAGAGGAGAATGATTTAGAGCCTAATCCGCCTGAGTTGTGTCGTGTCGGTTCGATTTTGCAAAAGGCACGATTGTGGGTTCAGATGTTAAGAAAGCAGTCCCGACATTGTTATCGCTTAGGAGTGAGAGTGTTTCTCGGTCGTTGTTTGAGTCTGATTCCTCTGTTAAAAAGAAGGTAAGACAATATCCAATGAGAGAAGTTCCTCGGTATGGAAGGAAGCAGTGCAGGCTGATGCGGGTCGTAATATTGACGCTGTTCCACCACATTTTCAGCGTGTTTGGGTACATGTTCCATGGAAAAGAGCTGAAGTCTTGGCCCTTAAACAGACATTGCCTGATCCCCGTAAAATTCCTGCAGGATATTGCAAGGAATTGTCACAGACTGCAGGCTCTTGCATTATGAATTTAGCCGACATAGACATGTTGTTTGGAAATGTTGTTCCACAGCCTTTATGGGGAAAGATTCGTCATGTGGATCATGATCAAGAGTTAGGTGACTCATGGGCTAATATTAGTGCAGCGAATGACCGACAAGTTGGTGGTGCTAAACCCGAGCCTTTAGTAGCAGATCTCCCTGGTAGGATCATTACTTACATGAAGACTTTAATGCCTGCGATGCGAGTAAATTGGGACAAATTGACAAATTGTCTGCGTGTAAGCAGAAGAAAAATGAGACCGTGTCTGATTTCTTCACCAGGTTCGAAGAAACGTTTATCGACCACAGTGGTCAAGATATGAGTACAGAAGGTGGTCAACGGTTGTTCGTTGACAAGTTCGTGCACAATTTGCTTCCCGAGTTGTGTAAGAAGTTAAAAGATTCAGAAAGTTCGTGGGCCGTTTCCTCTTCAGCACAGATATTGGCTACTGCACAGTATTACGAAAATAGGGACAAAGATGAAAAAGATAGGGCAGACAAGAAAACGAAAGAGTTAAAAACAAAGGTCCTTTTACAACAAGCATATCCGCCACGTGGTGGTCAGAGTAACTATCAGCAACCCCAGCAGTTTCAGAGGAACTCGCAAAGGTTCGAGTATCCTCAACAGCGCGTTCCTGTAGGCCCCAACCAGTGTTCATATTGTAAAGAAGAGGGTCATTTCAAGTATAGTTGTCCTATTTTGTTACAGCGTATGAATGGTGCCTCTAGTGCAAGAGGTCGAGGTATTTCACAAGCACCTAGACGTAGAGGACGCGGAAATTCCCCCCAGAACGTGCGTTCCCTTCCGCCTCAAAATTCAATGAATAGGTTTGATCAGCAGAATAACGCGTCTAGTAGGACAGCTCAGTACTATGCTGATGACTACTATGCAGAAGATGAGAATATGGAAGGTCATTATTGCTAGGACAGCCATAGACAAAGAGAGGGAGTTGTTTCAGTTCCAGTAGATCAGAGTGGACCTTATGTGGAGGTGATTACATCAGGTGTGTCAGAACCTTTTCTGTTAGAAACTGGTGCTACAAAGAGTTCTATTATGCACTCTAAGCTCCCTGGCGCACCTTTGTCTGGCGAAATGAATGTTTCAGTAGGTTTTTCTGGCGCCCCGGTTAGGAACCCGATTTCTAGTCCTATATCCCTTTCTGTTGGACCTTGTGAATTAGAAGCACCCCTTATTCTAACAACAGGTTGTGGTGAAAATTTGCTAGGATTGGATCTGTTGAAAAGATTGTATGCAACATTGTATTGTTCTCCATCAGGAGTGCAACTTACACTAGGTAAGAAAGTAGTCTCTCCAATGTATTTGTCGAGGGATAAACCTCCGACAGAGTTGTCGTCTCTTCCTGAAGTTCTTTGGGCTACTGGTCCTAATGATGTGGGTCTTTTGGAAATACCGCCATATGTTGTGACATTAAAAGCCAATGTTAAAATGCCACGAATTCCCCAATACAAGATCTCTAGTGAAGGTGAAAAAGCGTTGCTAGCGATCATCTATGATTTGATTGAAAAAGATGTAATTGAAGAGACAAGAGGCAACGTTTGCAATAGTCCTGTTCTGCCTGTTTTAAAACGTACTGATCCTTCTCAGCCACCTGTTTACAGATTTGTGATTGATCTTAGAGTGGTGAATAAAATAGTTGTGCCACAATTTCCAGTTGTTCCTGATATCACTGCCTTATTGACTGTGATTCCAGCTTCCGCGACTTGGTTCTCGGTGATTGACTTGAAGAATGCGTTCTTCAGCATCCCGATTGCCGAGGAGAGTAGGGATATTTTCGGCTTCAGTTTAGGAGGTCGAAGCTTCCGCTTCAAACGCGCTCCCCAGGGCTACTGTGAAAGTCCATCGATATATAGTCAAGCTTTAAAAGCACATCTTGACAAAATTGTTTTACCTGATGGCGCTACCCTTATTCAGTACGTTGATGATCTGCTTGTTGCTGCAGATACAGAGAAAATCTGTAAAGAAGCCACGTTGTCGTTGTTGCATCACTTGTCTGAGTTACATCACAAAGTGTCTCTTTCCAAATTGCAATATTGTCAACAAGAAGTGACCTACATAGGTCATCTCTTATCGAAGGAGGGAAGGAAACTGACCCCAGAAAGAATTCAGGCAATTGAAAAATTAAGCAGACCAAGGACACAGAGAGAAGTGCGTGCTTTCTTGGGTATTACATCATATTGCAGACAATGGATACCGAATTTTTCTTTGTTGGCCAAACCTTTGGTGGCATTAACTTGCAAAGATACACCGCATCCCCTTCCATGGTCTGAAGAGTGTCAGAAGAGTTTTTCCGAATTGCGCAATGCATTATGTTCGGCTCCTGTGTTGGGTACCCCCGACTACAGTAAGCCTTTTACATTGTATGTCCATGAGAAAGAAGGTTGTGCACTGTCAGTGTTGACACAATTGTTCGGAGACAAACAGCGTCCATGTGCATATTTTTCGTCAACTTTGGACCCGGTGGCTAAAGCACTACCAAGTTGCTTAAGAGCCACAGCAGCAGCAGCTGTTTCTATTCGACAGTCTGCTGGTTTAGTCATGAATAATACATTGGTTGTGATGGTTCCACATGCGGTGGACACGTTGTTAAACAGAACCAAGACACAGCACTTAACTAGTGCTCGATTGTCAGGTTATGAGTTGACACTGTTAGCGAGTCATGTGCACATAAAAAGATGCAACACGTTGAATCCAGCCACGTTGTTGCCGATTGAAACAGAGTTAGATACTTCTGAACAGCATGACTGTTTTCTCAGAACAGAAGAAGAAACGAAAGGGAGAATAGATCTTAGTGACACTCCTCTTTCAAAGTGTGATGGTACCTTATGGGTGGATGGTTCATGCTTCAAGCTTCCGAATGGTGATACGACTGCGGCGTATGCTGTTACGACTTTGCATACGATTGTTGAAGCTGCACGTATCCCACATAATTCAGCTCAAGCAGCAGAGTTGATTGCACTTACAAGAGCGTGTGTGTTGTTGAAAGGAATGAAAGTGACCATATATACCGACAGCCAGTATGCATTTGGTGTGGCTCACAGTTTTGGACGATTGTGGAAAGAACGTGGGTTCCTGACTTTGCATGGAACTAAGATTCAGCATGGTCAATTGGTGAATGAGCTCCTCGAGTCACTTACTTTACCGTTGCAAGTCGCGATTGTAAAATGCAGTGCACACAAGAAGGTGACTGATGATATTGGTCGTGGAAATGCATTTGCTGATGAAGTCGCAAAAGAAACAGCAAGGGATGTGATGAGTCGAATGTATGTTGCGGGCCCTGCAAGATGGATTGGTGACGTGGGAATGTGTGAAGACACGATAGAGAGTGTAAAGTCTATTCAAGCTGAAGCTACAGAGAAAGAGTTGAGTACATGGAGAGAGAGTAGGGGGAAATTGGATGTGAATGGTTGTTGGGTTGAATTGTCAGAGCATCAGAGATGGTTGTTACCCGATGCGTATGTTCTTGCAGTTGTTACAATGGCTCATGGAATGGCTCACATCAGTGTGAAAGGGATTTGTAAGTTGTTGGCTCCAGTATGGCAAAATGCTGGAATTCCTAAGTGTGGAGAGAATGTGGTCAAGAATTGCATGGTGTGTCTGAAATACAATCCTGGTAGGGGAACCCCAACTCCAGCTGGTCATTTTGCGCCTCCAACATATCCGTTTGAGGTTTTGCAGCTAGATTTCATCCACATGGAAAGGTGCAACAATCTGAAATATGTACTCGTTGTTGTTTGTGCCTTTTCAAGATGGATAGAAGCATATCCCTTAAAGGACAACACTGCCTTGTCCACAGCTAAAGCCCTTGCCAAAGAGTTCTTCCCTAGATTTGGAATGCCGAGAATGGTCTGGAGTGACAATGGGAGTGAATTTGTGGGTCGAGTGATGAAGATAGTATGCAAAGGGCTAGGCATCCAACAAAAATTTCACGCTGCAAATCACCCCCAATCAGCTGGACTAGTAGAATGTTACAATGGCACGTTAAAGCTAAAATTGGCCAAAATTCAAGCGAGCTCTGGTCTTAAATGGCCTGACGCTCTGCCTTTAGCACTCCTATCAACCAGAATGACTGTGCATTCGCGAGTGGGACTTAGTCCGTATGAAATTGTGTTCGGCCGCCCGGCCAACATATGGGGAGTGCCAAGGCCGAAAAAATTCAGTGAGATCGAACACCCTGTACTGCTTGACTATTTGTACGAATTGACGGCTAAATTGCGTGTTTTACACCAACAGGTTCACGATTCTCTGCCTCAGGTATCTGAAGACCCAGGCCACACCATCAATCCTGGTTCGTGGATTCTGGTGAAAAATTTCCAGCGGACAAAGAATAATCAGCCCCGTTGGACCGGCCCGCACCTAGTCCTGCTGTCAACGAGATCCGCCGTGCGAGTGGAAGGCAAAAAGAACTGGATCCACGGCGTACACTGCAAGAGGGTGCCTTTGCCTCTACCGTACAACCGGTGGGTCCAGGAGGGTGTTGCTGACTCTGAGACTGAGACTGTGCCTCGTTTTCTGCCTTTCAGTGATGCACGCATAAAAGGAACAATTACTGAACAAGAAAGTGACAATCTTTTGCAAGAAGCTGTGCCACCATCAAGTCGATTGGACACTACAGAGCCTGAACTCCTGTTTCAGGACCAGACAGTACCTGGGAAGAAACGCTATAATCTGAGGCCGAGAACTATGAACTAATAAAATCTTCCTTTTCTTTGCCTAAAGTTTTGAAAGTGCAGCTCTCTCATCTGAGAAACTTTTTTATTTTTGTTTTTCGAACCACCATCCGGGTTCAGCTGTAGGGTCGCGGTTGCCCAAGTCTTTGGGGTGCAGCTGAAGACGTTAGGTCAACAGTTCTGGTTGGTCTAAGGGAGTTGCCCTGGACTGACAGAAGCATCCTTTAGCATAGAACACCCTACCATCGCGAGCAGCATTTTAGAGAGGATGGAGTTTTTCGAGATGGAGAGACCTGCCAAACAAATGAACTTTAAGACTACAATTTGCAGAATGATGACCAAGAAACGTTTTTTGATACTATGCATTTTTATGTTGTTCAGTGTTATGATGTTTTTAATAGGATATGTTTTATTCGCTTTTCGAGTGACATTTGCACCCACTACTTCGCCCATACCTCCTCCTACTGTTTCCCCGCATTCTTTCCACCCTTTTCCTGAACATGAATCCGCTAGGAGATTAGAGTTTATTAATAACTCCTTCGTCCAGCTTTTGCACCAACACCAACTAGTAATGAACACGACTAACTGTTGGGTGTGTGGTCTTATGCCTCACACAACGGATAAAGGTATCCCTTATCTGGTCCTGCCTTTCAGCCATAATGGTTCCGTGTGGGCATACAGAACAATGTTCATCTACGCACATGAGACCTACCCCCTACGTTCTGTGACAGACAATCCTAAGAATAGTGCTCTAGTCAAGGGTATAGTAGATATGATTAAGGAAGATATCTCCTATGAGACTATCCCTAGAGATGAGACACTAGTATGTATAGGATGGAACGTGACCGGATATGGAGTTACTCTGAATGAGAAACAGCAAGCTAAGAGATCCTCCCCGATTTGGATTGTACCCCATCAGGGTCACCTATGTCTGCAAGGTACTGGCAAGAATCCCAGAGCTCAGTTAGGGAAGAGCATCTGCACTGAGACATATGTTTTTGCGTCTCAGACTTCCCCTTCGTTCTTAGCAGCTAAGGGTACCTATTTCATCTGCCATGATAGAGCCTATACATGGTTGCCCCCTGACTTTTCGGGCACATGTTTTGTTTCGTTCCTGTTGCCTCCCACCTACACCGCTGCGGCAGATTATCACAAGACAAGGATAGTTAGAGGTGTCTTCAGTGAAGAAGACACTGCAGGACAAGAATTGGGAGACTTCTTTAAGGGTTTTCTGCCGTTTTGGGGACCCATGGTTAACAGCAGGAACATAAGGAAATTGACAAGGGTGATTGAATCCACCATAGTTGAAACTACCGGTGCCCTTAGTAACTTGACCGCTGAGCTCCAGTCGGACCGTCTTATGACCCTTCAGAACAGGGTCACGTTAGACGTCATACTTGCAGACCGAGGTGGGGTATGTAGAGTGATCCAATCGAGTTGCTGTGTTTTCATTCCAGATAGCGCTCCAACAGTGTACCAGGCCATTTCCAGACTGCATAAGATTTCCGAATCTATTCATGTGGATAAAGCAGATTGGTCATTGGTGGGATGGTTCAGGGAACTGATATCCGGCTGGGGATGGAAAATGCTGATGGTCATTGGGATGATCTTAGCCATTCTTTTCCTGTTCTGTCTGTGTGTACAGTGTGCTCCTGCACTATGTGGCCTCTGTGCTACATCATGTGTAAGGAAACCTAAATCGAGGGACGAGCTAAGTAATAGGATGATGCTACAGCAACATCTCAATGACTTTATGAATATAGACCTGGACTCAGATTAGCATGAGTATAGGTTATTGCCTATGTAAGGGCAAAAGGAGGGTCTGTGGTACTGAAAATGTTGGACCTATGTTATAAACATCGTTATAACATGACAATTTTGATATCAGCAGACCGAAAATGGCCAGTATACTATGTACAAGCATTTTCGGCATATTCGAGTGATGATTTCACCTTGAAATCGCAGTTTTCGTCCTGAACCCTCGGGTTCCATTTTGTGTACGACAGCCATTTTGTGATTGCCCTCACATAGGCCGGTGACTAAGACCAAAACATGATTCGGAAGGACACGTACACCTTCGCTGACTTCTCTGCGACCTGGGCAAGATGACTCCACTGCCCAAGGCCAAACCTGTTTGGGCAGTTCCTCTCCCAGTGGCCGGTCGAGATAGTATCAAGGCACAACATGCCATAAACCCTTCACCACACACAAACCCTTCCTAATCTTACACACACCTGCCTCTGTTTCTTTCTTTATGACTTACTTTACGAGGAGGAGGCGCCCGTTTTTATTGGGGTTTCGTCGATATCTGATGAAAATACTGGGCCTTGCCGGGTAATTGATTGTGGGCTGAACAAACTGAAATGTGGGATTGTCATCATGACTCTGCTTTTTCTTTGTAGTGAAAATATGTGAATGGTCAACTGTAATGTAAAGAATGTTTGCCTAAAGCATAATATTTTGTATAAAAAGAGAAGGCTGGCTTTGTAATGTTGAGCAGTCTCTTGAGAATATACACCGTGTTGTACTTCTAGGACGCCTGTTACTTGGTTGCAGCCAATAAACTCGATCTTTGACTTCACCTAGAAGACTCTGAGTTTCTGTGTCTGAAACAGGAAGGACCCGAAGTCATAGGGTGTTGTCCCTGGCACCGCTGGGTTACCGGTTCAGTACCGGTTCTGAAAAACCCAGTACTTCAACAGGGCATCCGACACCAAAACAGCACCCTGCACCTAGCCGCTCCTGTGCTGCTACAGGTGTACTTTGGGTGCTAACTCAGATCCCCCTTTGCCCTGAGCCGAGCACCAGGAGCTTTGCTCCCACCCTGTGACCTGCCCGTGAGCAGCCACCAACCGGAGGACTCCTATCCCCCATTAGATAACATTGAGCCTCAGCACTCTGCACCCGGCTGCCCTAGTGCCGCGGAGGGTGCCTTGAGAATGCATCCTTCACCCTTGGGGAACCCTTGTTCTAACCCTAGAAACTCAACCCTAAAGACCAAGTACTTACCTTTTAACCGATATGGTCATTTCTCTCCATAGGAATACGGAGGCAAGATGGCGCCTGAGTAATCGCCGCATCCGCACAGCTCCACCGGTCGGACCCTCAAAAGACTTCTAAAGCCTCTGATATGCCCGCATAACCGCTTGATTACCTTGTAAAAGGATTACCGCATGGATCAGCCTCATTACCTGCAAATTGCTGTGTCTTTCGCCTGCCGAAATGAACGATTTGTGCTCCATGAGGCGCTGAAGCAAACCCCTCTGCCAGCATCGATATCGGCTCTCTTTGATCCAGCATCTGCGATGCTGTCAGCCCTGCGGCGGGATTCCCCTGTGACGCGGTCTGTGAGGAGGATACTCTCGGCAATCTACAGAGTCCTGTCGACATCAAGGCAATGGCTCCCGGCCTGCAGCGTACACGTGGAGGATACATTGTATCAAAGAACTCAAAGCTACTCAAGTAAGGATGGCAGGGAGGGGGATGAAACCGCTTAAAGGGAGAAAAATCCATCTTTCAACCCCCGCAATCAAGGAACCCTTGCAGCCCAGTTCCCCGACTGCCGAAAATCAACAGAAATGCCTTGATACGAGAGGGGCTAAGAACAAGAGTAAAGAGCAACTTGAAAAAGGCAAAATCACTGACAATATTGACAGAACAATTATGCAAGAAAAACACAATTGAAAATCCTAAAACTTCTGATAATTGCCAAGGCACTCACAACTGTCAACCACTTATTTCCAATATATTTGGCCTAAGTGCGGTAAAAGCATATAGGTAGTCACTGACTGGAACGGTTTGTGAAGGGGACCTAAGCGAGCAAACTGAGGTTGTTGCCCCCGTAGCCGTACTGGAGGTTTCTGGTGCCCCTATTTTACAGTCAACCCCAACTATTAGCCTCAAATTGACTCTTGAAGAGACCAGTATTTAAACCTCCACTTCTTGCTTCCAAGAGCACCCACAAAAGTGCAATGCTAGTGCTGGAGGGAAATCAGGAGCACATAGCAAAGAAGATGCTGCCTCTAATGAAACCAAAGAAATTGAAAAGGCCTGTTGCCCCCCGCCTAAAACACCTGACTATTTGGAAAAATTCTATTCATTAACGGATGAATCTGAAATCTCCGACGTGAGCTTATCCACCTCCAGCGAAGGGGAGGGGCACACCTGGAATACTACCAATTGCTTAAAAAGAATCGAAGATTTATTTTCCCTTAGTAACTTGACCGCTGAGCTCCAGTCGGACCGTCTTATGACCCTTCAGAACAGGGTCACGTTAGACGTCATACTTGCAGACCGAGGTGGGGTATGTAGAGTGATCCAATCGAGTTGCTGTGTTTTCATTCCAGATAGCGCTCCAACAGTGTACCAGGCCATTTCCAGACTGCATAAGATTTCCGAATCTATTCATGTGGATAAAGCAGATTGGTCATTGGTGGGATGGTTCAGGGAACTGATATCCGGCTGGGGATGGAAAATGCTGATGGTCATTGGGATGATCTTAGCCATTCTTTTCCTGTTCTGTCTGTGTGTACAGTGTGCTCCTGCACTATGTGGCCTCTGTGCTACATCATGTGTAAGGAAACCTAAATCGAGGGACGAGCTAAGTAATAGGATGATGCTACAGCAACATCTCAATGACTTTATGAATATAGACCTGGACTCAGATTAGCATGAGTATAGGTTATTGCCTATGTAAGGGCAAAAGGAGGGTCTGTGGTACTGAAAATGTTGGACCTATGTTATAAACATCGTTATAACATGACAATTTTGATATTAGCAGACCGAAAATGGCCAGTATACTATGTACAAGCATTTTCGGCATATTCGAGTGATGATTTCACCTTGAAATCGCAGTTTTCGTCCTGAACCCTCGGGTTCCATTTTGTGTACGACAGCCATTTTGTGATTGCCCTCACATAGGCCGGTGACTAAGACCAAAACATGATTCGGAAGGACACGTACACCTTCGCTGACTTCTCTGCGACCTGGGCAAGATGACTCCACTGCCCAAGGCCAAACCTGTTTGGGCAGTTCCTCTCCCAGTGGCCGGTCGAGATAGTATCAAGGCACAACATGCCATAAACCCTTCACCACACACAAACCCTTCCTAATCTTACACACACCTGCCTCTGTTTCTTTCTTTATGACTTACTTTACGAGGAGGAGGCGCCCGTTTTTATTGGGGTTTCGTCGATATCTGATGAAAATACTGGGCCTTGCCGGGTAATTGATTGTGGGCTGAACAAACTGAAATGTGGGATTGTCATCATGACTCTGCTTTTTCTTTGTAGTGAAAATATGTGAATGGTCAACTGTAATGTAAAGAATGTTTGCCTAAAGCATAATATTTTGTATAAAAAGAGAAGGCTGGCTTTGTAATGTTGAGCAGTCTCTTGAGAATATACACCGTGTTGTACTTCTAGGACGCCTGTTACTTGGTTGCAGCCAATAAACTCGATCTTTGACTTCACCTAGAAGACTCTGAGTTTCTGTGTCTGAAACAGGAAGGACCCGAAGTCATAGGGTGTTGTCCCTGGCACCGCTGGGTTACCGGTTCAGTACCGGTTCTGAAAAACCCAGTACTTCAACAGGGCATCCGACACCAAAACAGCACCCTGCACCTAGCCGCTCCTGTGCTGCTACAGGTGTACTTTGGGTGCTAACTCAGATCCCCCTTTGCCCTGAGCCGAGCACCAGGAGCTTTGCTCCCACCCTGTGACCTGCCCGTGAGCAGCCACCAACCGGAGGACTCCTATCCCCCATTAGATAACATTGAGCCTCAGCACTCTGCACCCGGCTGCCCTAGTGCCGCGGAGGGTGCCTTGAGAATGCATCCTTCACCCTTGGGGAACCCTTGTTCTAACCCTAGAAACTCAACCCTAAAGACCAAGTACTTACCTTTTAACCGATATGGTCATTTCTCTCCATAGGAATACGGAGGCAAGATGGCGCCTGAGTAATCGCCGCATCCGCACAGCTCCACCGGTCGGACCCTCAAAAGACTTCTAAAGCCTCTGATATGCCCGCATAACCGCTTGATTACCTTGTAAAAGGATTACCGCATGGATCAGCCTCATTACCTGCAAATTGCTGTGTCTTTCGCCTGCCGAAATGAACGATTTGTGCTCCATGAGGCGCTGAAGCAAACCCCTCTGCCAGCATCGATATCGGCTCTCTTTGATCCAGCATCTGCGATGCTGTCAGCCCTGCGGCGGGATTCCCCTGTGACGCGGTCTGTGAGGAGGATACTCTTGGCAATCTACAGAGTCCTGTCGACATCAAGGCAATGGCTCCCGGCCTGCAGCGTACACGTGGAGGATACATTGTATCAAAGAACTCAAAGCTACTCAAGTAAGGATGGCAGGGAGGGGGGTGAAACCGCTTAAAGGGAGAAGAATCCATCTTTCAACCCCCGCAATCAAGGAACCCTTGCAGCCCAGTTCCCCGACTGCCGAAAATCAACAGAAATGCCTTGATACGAGAGGGGCTAAGAACAAGAGTAAAGAGCAACTTGAAAAAGGCAAAATCACTGACAATATTGACAGAACAATTATGCAAGAAAAACACAATTGAAAATCCTAAAACTTCTGATAATTGCCAAGGCACTCACAACTGTCAACCACTTATTTCCAATATATTTGGCCTAAGTGCGGTAAAAGCATATAGGTAGTCACTGACTGGAACGGTTTGTGAAGGGGACCTAAGCGAGCAAACTGAGGTTGTTGCCCCCGTAGCCGTACTGGAGGTTTCTGGTGCCCCTATTTTACAGTCAACCCCAACTATTAGCCTCAAATTGACTCTTGAAGAGACCAGTATTTAAACCTCCACTTCTTGCTTCCAAGAGCACCCACAAAAGTGCAATGCTAGTGCTGGAGGGAAATCAGGAGCACATAGCAAAGAAGATGCTGCCTCTAATGAAACCAAAGAAATTGAAAAGGCCTGTTGCCCCCCGCCTAAAACACCTGACTATTTGGAAAAATTCTATTCATTAACGGATGAATCTGAAATCTCCGACGTGAGCTTATCCACCTCCAGCGAAGGGGAGGGGCACACCTGGAATAGTAGCTCAGACTCAGAATTATCCTTGAAAGCCCAGAAAAAGTCTCTGAGGAAAAAGAGTAATCGTCACAAGAGGTGTGAGACCCCTGATTGAGGTAGTATGACAGACCTCAAATGGGACTATTTCGCCTCACAATTATCAACTTTGTCCGACCCAACTGTATGCTCAGGGGGCAACAGCACAATCACAGGCAGCACAGGAGATGGAGGTGTTGGACCTAAGGACGAACCAGCGCTTGCAGTAGTGCTACATTCAATTAAGAGTTTTCAAGAGGAGGTCAAACTGGACAACCGAAGAGCATGCCACGCCACACAGAAACTACAAGATGCTGTGAGGAAAGTGGGCAGGAATGTGGCGAAATTGTGGATAGAATGGCCTCAGTGAAAGTTCGAGCTGAAAATCTTGAGAAGGATGTAGCCACTTTGAAGACACAAGGAGATGAACATGATGGTATAGTTAAAGACCTAGGGGGTCATTATGATGGCGGATTTCCCGCATACTCCGGGCCGGCGGAAGCCACCGCCGGCCCGGAGTATGCGGGGAATCCGCCGAGGAGGCCTGAAAGACCCACCGCCAAATCAGGATGGCTGGTGGGTCTCACAATGTGTCCGCCGCTTTTCCGCCGCGGTCGGAAGGCGACCACGGCGGAAAAGCACTAACATGGCTGGCGGTGTCTATCAGACACCGCCAGCCATATTAGGATGTAGGGAAAGTAATGCTTTTCCGCGGCGGCTTTTTCCCGCGTGGAGAAGCATACGGACAATCACTTTGGGGGCCCGTTGCGGGCCCCCTGGGTGAAGGTTGCGTGGGGGGTGCACATGGGGGGTACCTATGGTACCCCCCTGCCTTTGCGTGCACGAAGCGGCAGGCACCGCGCGGTGCCTGCCGCTTTGTGCATGCAAATGCACAGCTTTCGTTTTTTACATTGCGGCGGGTGCTGCTTCAAGCAGCACCCGCCGCAAAGTAAAACATACAGGATGTGACCGCCAGGGTGGCGGTCACATCCTAATTGCCATGGAGGGACCGCCGCTGCCCATGCGGACGGTCCCTCCTACTCAGGGGTGGCGGACGGACGCAAGTCCGTCCGCCATCCTAATCGGCCCCCTAATGTTGAAAGTTGAGGATTAGGAGAATAGACTACGGCGCAATAACCTATGCGTTCTTGGCATCCCAGAGGGAGTGGAAGGGAACGAATCCGATCCCAGAACCTTTATGATCATGCTCCTTAAGGGAGCTCTGCCGGAACTACACACCTGGGACTGGGACAAGGAGATACAGCGAGCACACCGTTTCCCACTAGCACCATCCAAATGACCCTCATCCACTCCTCAATACCCACAAGCAATGCTCCTATACTGTAGAAACGTCCTCCTTCGCCAACTACTCTATGATCTGGCTAGGCCAACTACCAAGAAAGAATTCAACGGTATCATCTTCTTTACAAGGCCCGACTTCGCCCATGCCACTGATGAGTGCAGGTGGAGGTTGAGACAGCTTTTGCCCCCTTTCAACAACTTGGTGCTGTTATCTATCTACAAAATCCAACCAGTTTAATGGTCTATACAAAGGGACTACGCGAAGATTTTTATCTGAAATCCAGGCCCAGGCTTACCTACATGAGATCACTGGTCGAAAAGGAGACAAAAACTAGGGCCCAAAGACTGAAAAAACTATGTCTAAATGTAGACTTTTCACACTATCTATGGTCCTGGGCTTTTTTTTCAATCTATCATTTCCCTTTTCTCTATAGACAAGTTTCAGTCTGCTCAAAAATCTTGAAATAGCTTAAACTTAATTTGAGCATTAGCTATGACAGGTGAACGCCCTGTACAAGAAGTATTTAGCTGTTTGGACTTAAAATTTTTGGGGTAAGACTGGTGGGAAAAGATGGGTCACGACTGCTCAGATGCCTTCATCCTGGCTCGAGCAGCGCCAGGTAACCTCAGCGGTAGGTGGTGGGAGGGTGAGAGCGGGATGTGCAGGGTCACGGGGGGAAAGGGTTGGCACATTGGTATGTAGCTTTTTGAGTTTTTTGCTTTTCTGTAGACAAAACCCCTTACAAAATGGTAAATGAGTAAATTGCGTATAGATACAATTAATATTTGCAGCCTCAACGATCTCAAAAAAAGGTGAAACACCGCAGCTGGGCTCAGCTATTTGAATGCTGATGTTATTTGTATGCAGGAAACGAAAGAGCTCGGATATATCTATTGGAAACACTTGGGTACACACTGGTGGGGGCTACAACATAAAGTTCACGGACAGGCGGGGTAGCAATTTTGACCTCTAATCGCTCTCTACCATTCACGCGAACGTCAGTGGATCAGTATGGGAGGTGGGTGATCACTGAATGCCGGAGAAACAATGGAGACCTACTCATATGTATGTATAATCTACGGAAGTACCTTAGATAACCCAGCAGTACCTCCTTATATAAATAATGAACTGGCTCCATGGCCATTACCCATAATTATCTGCGGGGATTTTAATATAAATTTGCAGGCCGATCAAAATATAAGCCTGGATAACAACTGGATATATAGTGGCCGGAAAACAAAGGTATATAGAGCATTGAAGACACTATGCCGTGAGCAGGCAGTGTCAGATATATGGAATTGGCAGAAACCTTCGGATTTCTTACCCGCACAATAAACACGCAAGATTAGATTATATACTAGTGTCTCACACTCTTCTTCATGCCTACTCAATTGAGAAAGCCCCACGTATACTGGCCGATCATAATACCCTTATCGTAGAGCTTAAAGGGAGTTTTAAACTAACTCTTCTTTCTAATGAAGAATACTGTGAACACATGAGGATATGGATTCCCCAATTTCTCAAGGAGAACATAGGGAGTGCAGGGGTTGAAGTGGCGTGGGATTCACTGAAAGCAGGAATTCGTGGGGAGACATTTCGTTTTTCACTATCCCTGAACAAGAAAAAGCGTACCTCATTAAATGATATGGAAGGCAGCTTGGCCGCTGCTGAAAAATAATTGATTAGAGTGCTCCAGAATGGGGGTGACTCCGCAGAAGCATTGGCACAAGTGATGGTAGCCAATTCAGCAATTATGGAGACAATAGCAAAAAGGGCCGCAGGAAAGACTAGCAGTGTGGAGGGAGGAAGCATACGAGTGTACGAGCAGGTTGGGCATCACCTCGCAACCAGATCTAGACAAAAAGCCACTTGTAATATAATAGCAGAAATCAACGATCCTGTGCGAGGGAGAATCATAGACCCAGAGGGAATTCATAATGTGTTTACTCATACTACCAAGACCTGTATCACGAGAGTACACCAGCCCATTTGGGAGATGTTACAACATATCTTAATCAGACTCCAATGGAACAATTTTCCCAGGAGGATCAACAACAACTGGGGGAACTCCCCCAATGGTTGGATATATTGCTGTGTATTAACAGTCTCCCTAGTGGTAAGGCCACTACACTAGATAAAATACCCCTAGAATTTTACAAGAAATTCTCGACCCAACTGAAAGATTGTATGCTACAACTATGTATGCATGTATTTAAAGGGGGAAAATGTATCCTTATTGTTTTTCTCGACCTAACATGTAACTATGTAACTATGCTCTGAAACTGTGTAATCTTGTAATGATGTAACCTGCAACTATGGTCTGATACTCATGGAAAGCTCTCTGATACCTTCGGGTCTAGCCAACGCTCTATAAAACCTTTCAAATAAATAAATAAATACATTTAACAGGGGAAGACCACCTGAATCCTGGATGCAGGCCAAAATCATAGTTTTTCTTAAAAAACATAAAACACCATTGGAACCTGGCTCCTCTCTCTATAACACACTGATAAATACCGATAATAAGATTTACTCTTAAATCCTTGGTACTCACTTAGCCTTTGTAATTCACAAGGTAGTCTCTATACGTCAATATGGATTCATACCACGGCGTGGTGCCACGGACCACATTAGGAGGATCATTTCACTTTTCGATGCTGCAAACATCTCTAGGGACCCAATGGCATTAATTTTGCTGGATGCAGAAAAGGCCTTTGTCAAGGTCTCCTTGCCTTTCTTATAGAAGACCCTATCAAGGGTCTGAATAGGTAAGGGACTTCTACAGGCTTTTAAAATGCTTTATTTTCAGCCTAGTGCAAGACTCTTTCTGAATGGTGCACTCACAGACACTTTTAAAATAGCTAGAGGCACCCAACAGGGTTGCTCAAGCTCGCCGCTTCTATTTGTAATTTATATAGATTCTTTCCTACGCCAATTGGAAAGCAACAAGGTTATCAGGCCTATCGTTACTGATGTCTGGGAAACCAAAGTTTTGGTATATGCCGACGATATTGCTCTAGTGACACCCAACCCTGAAACGGTGATAGTCGAGATTAAGGTAGAGGCGGCAAGATTTGGGCTACTTTAAGGATATTCCCTCAATCGTAGTAAAGCTCAAATCATGTGCAATAATAACGCAACGAGTAATGACATCAGAGTGATAGAAAAGGCAACATATCTCGGAGTCGATATCACTGCTAATGTTGACAACATTGTGAATGTGAACATTGATCCCAAAGTCACCAAAGCGAAACACGAACTGGTGAGACTATATAATTTACATCTATCGATTATTGGCAGATGTAATATTATTAAAATGCTATTTTTCCCTAAGGTTTTATATTTGCTATGGGCAATCCCGTTAGAGTTTACTACCAATTGCTTAAAAAGAATCGAAGATTTATTTTCCCGCTTTATTTGGGCATATGAGAAGCCCAGAATGTCAAATAAATATTTATCTTTATCAAGGGAAAGGGGAGGTTTGGCCTTACTAAATATAAGACTATACTATTGGGCCACTACTCTATTATGCAATCTAGCCCTTATATGCGAAAAGCCAAGATATAGCACTACTGGAGAAGTACCAACCCCAATTGAACTTATAATGGGGGTAGACGCTTGGGGCTGGGTTTGGCGTTTCTTGAATGATAGTAATTACAAGAAAGTCCATTTCAAAACTATGCAAGGACGGCACAGAATCATGAGGACAGTCGGAAATTGTTAAGTCTGGGTCGTTTGAACTACTATTCACCACTCCGTAATAACCCCAATTTACCGCAAATTTTTAAACATCCAATTATGAAAAGATGGCATGATGCGGGTTTGTCCAAGCTCAGTGATTTTTTTTCTCTAACTGACATAGCCTCTTTTGAATATTTTAAAGAGCAGTAAGAATTAGATAAGAGGGATTTCTATAAATATTTGCAAATCCAGAATTTTCTAAATAAGAAAGGTGGTGGTCCACTAGGCTTTGCCAACAATAATATAATAGATAATGTAAGAAAGAATAAAGCTTTATCTATTAGAGGTGTGTATAACCTTTTCAACTTATTAATGCCGGATGATATGGATGCATAAGCATTAAAGTGGAAAGCTGAGATAAGAATCCCGGAAAATCTATTTTTTCACTTAGCAGAATTAGCACAGAAAATGTTAATACCGGCCCGGATCCAGGCTCAATATTATAAATCTTGCTTTTCGCTATATTACACCCCAAAAAAGATCGTCAAATGGGGGACTGGGAGAAGAACCCTATGTCCCCGGTGTGCAGTATTTTAGGCAGATCTAAGTTATAACTTTGCCTCCTGTGACGCTCTAAGTAAATTAAAACAAGAGATTTCCAACTTTCTCAAGGAGGTGCTAAAGGTTGACTGCTTCCTCTCTCCGACCTTGATTGGACTTGGAGTGGACAGGAAATGTGGGGGAAGCCCGGAAGAAGAATTTGTGTTTATTGGCATGGCGATACTTCGCTTATGCCTCGCCTCTGCCTGGCTGGATCTGAATCCCCCCGGGTTCCACCAGTGGCTGTCTTGCCTACTTCCAAACTATAATTTCGAAACAGCCATCTATGCAAAAAGGGGACTGCCTTCCCGAACTAAAGGTCTAAAAATGTGGGCAACGCTGACCAGATTTATCGAGAAGAATGGGTACGCTGTAAAGCCCATCTTTACTTTTTTTAACTAAAAAAATAATAATTAAAGATAACAGAATGAGGCCAACTCTTGGTGGGTGGGTTGATTCCGGGGTAGTTTAAAATAAAAAATAGTGATAAAAAGGTAATGCATTACTTTCTTTCTCTTTTCACTTGTGTTCTTTTTTCCAACTTTCTTCTGATAATGAATTGCAATTATTTCATCGATTATTGTTAAATTATGCATTAATAAAAAATATATTTAAAAAAATAAGAAAAAAATAAAGGAATTCATTGACTGTTTTCTCTTGAAAAAGTTTGGAGTTGATTTGTATGAAAACCTGAAAAACTACAACTGTGCAAAACTGATTTTACTTACCTTTTCTCTAGGAAATGTCCCAGTGGGATATCTAGGCATATCACAATGAGTAGAAAAAGTCACTTAAAAAGTAATCTGAAAAGTAATTTCGACATTTTAACTTACCTGTATTTCAATCAATTGCATTTAAACCTTCATTCAATTGTAAAACACTGCATAAGATTTTGCAAAGCATTTATTTCACTTACCAATGCCAGGCTTGACTTGGTTCTAGAAATAAAATAACATTAATATTTTTATACAAACAAAATTGGTCTGAGTTCAGTATTTGAGTGTGTGACATCATTTGCTGATTGAGTGGGTACAAAAAATGCTTAACACCACTGTTAGACTTGGCATCTTTTGGCGTGTTTCCCCTGAGTTTTTGCTTTATTACCTCCCGGTTTTGACTCTGTTTTTGCTGACGTAGTGTTTCTGCGCACTTTTCTCACTGCTGATCAGTGGTAAAGTGCAAGTGCTCCTGTGGTAAATTATGTTATGGATTGGTGTTTCCATGATTGGATATTTGATTTACTTGTTAGTCCCAAGTAAAGTGCACTGAGTGTGCCAGGGCCAGTGAATCAAATGCTACTAGTGGGCCTGCAGCCCTGATTGTGCCACCCACGTGAGTAGCCCTGAAAAGGTAACTCAGACCCGCCATTGAAGAGTCTGCGTGTAGTTTGTAACTGCCATGTCGACTTGGCCAGTGCACATACTTGCCAGTCCCTCACCTTCCCTTTTCTTACATGTCAGCCACCTCTAAGGTAAGGCCCAAGGTACCCCTGTGGGCCGGGTGCAGTGTATGTGAAAGGTAGAACATGCTCTGGTGTGTGTGGCATATCTTGATAGCGAATTACGGCCAATTTTGTTTTTCGCTATTGCAAGGCTACCTGTTCCCCATAGGACAGAATGGGGAGTTTGTTTATAACATCTTATAAACATAACTGCCCCGGGGAATTAGGTAGGAAAATAAAGTTTAGTATGCCTGAACTCAGAATCTAAAGATGCATTTTTTAGTGAAGGTGATTTTTACATTCTGTGTTTGAAAATACCACTTTTACAAAGTAGGTATTTTCTTGTTCCGTCATCCCGTGTGCCTCTGCTGGAATGTGGATTGCCTGTCTGGGTTTTGGATGACAGAAGGCTGGGGAGTAGGAGTGGCTCCAGATAGACTAGGTGGGTCAGGAAAGGGCTGAATAGACCTGGGTGGCAATTGGGGAAGGGGGAGGAGATTTCCTTGCACCGCAAAGGGCCTGGTCAGCCTCTGACCATGCTGTCTCCACCTCCTGCCAGGAAGTCACACACTAGAGAAGGGAGAACTGGTTCTGGCTGGGCACAGACACTCTCTGCCTCAGAGATCAAAGGATTTTGGGATCAAATATTGGGGCCCAGACCCCTGAACTTTAGAACTATTTTGGACAAGAAGACTGCCAAGAAAAATAGCTGCAGAAGCTGTGAGGAGGAACTACCACATTGCTGTGTGCTTTAGTGTGTTAGTCTGAAGTGGCTGCTTCTGTCTTGGGCAGTGAAAGGGTGAAACTTCCTGCAATCTACTTTTGTGAGTTTCTCCAAGGGCTTGAGGTAGAGCTTGCCCCCTGTTCAAGAAGTCTCAGGAAAAGCAAAGACTTCAAGCTCTTCTGCCCTCAGCACTGGGGACTGTGTGTTTTGTGCTGCAACAGAAGAAAAAGCAACCCGACGCTGTGTACGACGCCGCTGCCGACTCCGTATCCTAATGGCACAGCCGAGTGTACCGCTGCAATGCCGCACAGTGACCCTGGTCTCACCGACGACGCTTGCTGACGCCACCACCAAGCCGTTGCTCGCACCATGACCTGTGAGCCCCGCACTCCACCGGCCTCGCTTCACGACGATGCCTTGGTATCCCCAACGGCGCCGCTGCACGCCAAAATCGACGCCTCTGCTTGCACCGTTGTTCGAGGGCAGCGCTCGTAAAGTAACACAACGCACCGCTCTCATCCCACACCGCAGCCTTGGCCTACCAACTCCGGCGCCATCGACTCCAGTTCATCAGCTGACGACAGCGCGTCAGCAACGACGACAACGCTGCTTGCACCGCTACCTGCCAGCATCGCGACGAGCCTCTGCTCACACCACGACCTGAGGGCACTGCAGGCCCCACCGCTGCACTTCGCTCCGCAGCTCCCGACTCCAGCGCTCCTGACTTCAACAGAGAGGAGTTTGATCGGCATCGCGTGTGACTTCAAGGGCCCCGACGACTCCCGCACCAACCTCCGGAACCGACGCCTGCGGATGGCGTGCTTTCGGAAGCTCAACAAGAGGTCGCCAACGCCCTGATTTTTAAAAGGTACAGTTTGTGGGTCTTCCTGACACCGTACCTGGCCCACTATGCCGCGGTCAGCAAGTACTGTTTGGATTTGTTTGTTCGTGACTCCGTGATAGACCCGGTCGGAGTTATCAACTTCAAGGAACTGTTTTTCAAGGTTGTTTTGATAACTGAAGATTTCTAAGTACTGTATTGTGGATTTTTTAAAATCTTTTTGGTCTTGTCTTAAGTATATAAAATATTGGAAACATTTCTAAACTGGTGTGGTGTCCTTTTGTAGTGCTTACACTGTATTACTGTTGGTTATGTGCAAATGCTTTACACACTGCCTCTAAGATGATCCTGACTGCTCGTGCCAAGCTACCAAGGGGGTGAGCATGGGTTATTTTAGGAGTGTAACTCCCTTATCTTGACTGGAGTGGTGGTTTCTGCATTACTTTGGCACATGCCCTACCCGACCAAAAATCCCATTTCTAATTTTGGTTGTCAGCGGTGAGGATAGGACTTGCATTTGCACTTGACTTACAGTGATTGGTGTGCACTACTACCATATCGCAGACCATTACGTGCCACATACTGGTTCTTTTTCTTTTTGGCCTATTTTTGATCTTCTAATTATAAAGTGTGTACTGCCACTCCATCAGTTGGACCGTGAGCCATCGAGAGATGATTTACTAACACGGGAGAGATTTAAACTTCCCCCTGACGAAGGGCTATCCCAGCCCGAAATGCATTGGGTCATGGACTATATGAATGTGTTTTATCATCTCAGCTGGAAATAATATATTGAAAGTATTTATTAACATTGAGGAAACACAGGATGATGGAATTAAATCCTGCGCAGTTCTACCATCCTCGACAACAACGTGTGTCTGAAATTTGTTCTAAATTTAAGTCATTTGGTTTTAACATAAATTCAAGTTGTGCAACCATAGTGGACCACTAGCGGTGCATTAAGGGGACGTCTCCCAGGTAGGGAGTTGCATTTTGTTTCACTATTTGTGATCTTGCCAGTTTGAATTTGCTTCTTCATCATGTCTGAACCAAGAGCATCATCTGTTGCATCCCTGGAAATTGCCTTTGAGGAGGATAGGTTGGAATCCTGCAATATTAGGGAATCGAAATCAATTTGCAAAAACCTAAAAGTCCAGGTAAGAGGTCTCACAAGGAAGGAGGAGCTACAAAAGGTTTTGAGGGCCTGGGTAGCAGCCAGACATGCCAGCGAGCAGTCTGGTGATCTCAGTGGAGAGGCAGAGGAGCCTATTCCCAGTGTGGATGTGTTTTTGCGAGGGGGGGGAACCCTCCAGGCCAGGCAGCAGTGGCCTGTCCCCAGGAGAGCTGTAGGACAGACGGGAAGCAAGGAGAGTTGCAGTAGAACTGGAGAAGCTTAAGTTAGCCATGGAGGATGTTAGAGCATGAGTTCAGGATAAAGGAGCTGGATCAGAGGAGCAGAGCCAGCTCAGATGGTGGCAGCAACCCGTCAAGACAGGCAGACAGGATTGTGCACATCCCTAAGAATGAAGGCAAAGAATTGAAGAAGGGGGATGACATACAAAGGTTGTGTTAGAACCGGGAGTCTCTAGTTGGTAGAGGTAAGTACCTTAGACCAAGTAGGGACCCCTGCTTCCAGTCAGGGTGAAGGAATAACCCTCTGAGATAACCCCTGCTCACCCTCTAGGTAGCATGGCGCGAGCAGTCTAGGCTAAACAGAGGCAATGTGGATAACATTTGCACTTAACACAACAATAATCCCCAATCCACCACAAACTGAGACCACACAGGTAAGTATATTTTATAAAAATATATATCTTTATCTAGTTTCAGCAAGGTAAATAAAACAGTTGCACGATAATCACTTCTTTAGAAAGATGTATCACTTAATCTTAATGGTTGCACTTAATCTTTATGATGGTACTTGTGAATAGGAAGTTCTTAGAAACAAAACAGTCTCAAGTCTCTTGTGAATCAGCACTAAAAATGAGTCATACTGATTCCCTTATATTAGCTCGGAAAACGAGCAGTAAAAACAATGCCAGCTGTTAACTGGGTCAAAAGGGTCAGCCCCTGACACCAGGGGCCCTTCGCGCTACAAGCGCGCCTCACCGGAATGCTGGGGGGAGACTCCTTTCCCCTCGTTCGGCACCCTCTCGTGCACCTGCTGGCCTCGGGCGCCCTGCGCCTACCAGAACGCACTCGGTTCTGGTCCCGGCCGGTCCCTCCTGCTCCCCCGCCTGCTCTCGACAATCCAACGAGCGGCGGGGAGCGGACCAACCACTCAGATGCTGGGACGGCAGGCCGGGGGCCGACGACACTCGGGAGAATCCCTCGGCGAGGGCAGGTCACTTCTTCCCGGGTCCGGCGGTGATCGCGCAGCACTCCCAGGGGTCCCGAGGACGGGGACCAATCCGGTCACGGCGTCTGGGGCGAGCCTCTGGTACACCCGGGAGTCAGCCAATGGCAGAGCGGCTCCCGGGACAGGCTTGTCGTGACGCTTCCGCTTCCCTCCAATCAATGCACGATGACACTGATGACGCTGCGCCGCACGGGCCAATCCCGTCGCGGCGTTAGCTTCAGCTCCCCAACGATCGGCAATCTTCTGGGGATACTCCTGGCCCCCGGGCAGCGGCGGTGACACAGCCCACAGTTGTTTTCAGTGCACCTTGCACTGGGGAGGCCCACAGACCTCCGCTCTTCACCCCACACGTGTCGATGAACACGTCGATCTCGGCCACACGGCAGGCTGGTTCAGCGCGGCGCTCTCCTTCAGATTAGAGAGCAGCCAGTGCGCTACACCGCCTAAACACAGGGTTTCACGCTCTTTTCACCACGCAGCAGCTTCAGGGGGGGCACAGCAGAGTTTTGTAGTCCTTGGGCAACCTTTATGTCCCTGGGTTGCAGACAGGGGGCCAGCTCTTCTCAGGCCCTTGGAGATTCAAGTTGCAGACACAGCACACAGCAAAGTCTTGGCAGTTTCAAGCAGGCAGGGTCGCAGCACACAGCAAAGTCCCTTTCTCCTCCTCAGCTTCCAGTTAGACAGCAGAACAGGTCAGACCTTAGAGCACACAGCAAGGCAATCTTCCTTTAGTTCTCCAGCCGTCCTCCTTCCAGCAGAGGTTCCTTCTTGCTTGTAGGATCTTAGAATCTAATCTTCTGTAGTCAGGGGTCCTTTCCTTATACCCCTCAAAATCTTTGAAGTCCTTTGAAGTCTTTGTGCAAGCGGCCCTGACTCCAGTCTAAACCAGTTCTGGGGGCTGCTGAAGCACTGAGGTGTTTCTGGTTTTCTTCTTCCTGTCAGCTCCAGGGTCGGAGGTGTCAGTTGGCCGGCAGGAGAGGGAGCCAGCAGGGTGGGCAGGCAGGCACAGCCCAGCACTATCAGGCGTTTCTTCCTCCCACCTCCCTAGCAGCAGATGTGGCCTTTCACCCACGGGCTAACTCCTACCCCCTCCTCCGGGGCCTCTGCAGCCCTCTGTCACACCCAGGCCAGACAGGCATTCCACAAACCCAGGCACACAGAAAGGTTTAGACAAAAGAACAGCCACTTTCTAAAAGTGCTATTCTCCAACACAGGATTTAAAAACACCCTTCACTAAAAGATGTGTCATTAAATTCTGAGTTCAGGGATATCTTTCACTCATGTCCCATCTTGTTCCTATGGGGAGATAGGCTGGTATCACATGGGCCAGCCTCCTCCATGTTACTCTATGGAGCAAGAGAGCCTTACAGCAGTGAGCACATAAAATGGCTGCTGCCCACTACCAGAGCATGTGACCTGCACTAGTACATGCTCTACCTTATCCATACACTGCACCCTGCCCAGGGGGGTACCTTGAGCCTTCCATAGGGGTGACTGAGGTGCACAGACAGGGAAGGGTTAGGCCCAGCCAGTGGAGACACTGGCCAGGGGGACAGGCAGTCACTGACTGCACACAGGCCCTGCGCTGGCAGGCCTGAGTCCTTTTTAGGGCTACTCATGTGGGTGGCGCAATCTGCGCTGCAGGCCCACTAGTAGCATCCGTCATCACCAGCCCTGGCACACACAGTGCACTTTACTAGGGACTTCATGGTGATGCAAATATGCCAATCAGGTATATGTAATCACTATGGCAATTTACAGAGGGAGCACTTACACTCTGACACTGATCAGCAGTGGCAGAGTGTTCAAAGCATCTAAACCAGCAAAAACGAAATCCAGCACAGCATCAAAAACACATGAGTCAGAGGCAAAAAGATGGGGAAGAACCACGCCAAAAGGTGTCAGGTCTAACACGTGTCCCCTCCAGCTGAAAGTGGGGAGAACTACGCAACCTCTTGGGAGTCCTCATCACTAAGGCGGAAGAATCTGGACAGACCGTCAGCATTGGCGTGTTCTGTACCAGGGCGGTGCTCCACCGTAAAGTCCATCCCCTGTAGGGAAATGGACCACCTCAACAATTTTGGATTCTCACCCCTCATCTGCATTAACCATCTGAGGGGCCTGTGGTCGGTCTGAACGCGGAAGTGAGTCCCAAACAGGTAGGGTCTCAGCTTCTTCAGAGCCCAGACCACAGCGAAAGCTTCTCTTTCAATGGCACTCCATTTCTGTTCCCTGGGGATTAGCCTCCGGCTAATGAAAGCCACTGGTTGGTCTCCGCCCTCATCATTGATCTGTGAGAGTACTGCTCCCACGCCTTGCTCTGAAGCGTCAGTTTGCACAATGAACTCACTGGAAAAGTCAGGTGCCTTAAGCACCGGCGCTGTGCACATGGCAGTTTTGAGGGTGTCAAAAGCAGTTTGACAGGCCTCAGTCCAATTCACTTTTCTGGGCTGATTTCTAGATGTCAGCTCTGTCAAAGGGGCCACAATGGTGCCATAACCTTTGACAAACCGTCTTTAATACCCGGTGAGACCTAGAAAGGCTCTCACCTCAGTCTGAGTCTTGGGGGGTTCCCAAGCCAGAATGGTATCAATATTTGCCTGTAGGGGCGCCACCTGGCCGCTCCCTACCTGGTGTCCCAAGTACACCACAGATCCCTGCCCTATCTGGCATTTACTGGCCTTGATAGTGAGGCCTGCCTTCTGCAGAGCCTTCAACACTTCAGTGAGGTGTTGCAGGTGTTCCTCCCAAGTGGAGCTGAACACAGCAATGTCATCCAGGTAGGCTGCGCTGAATTGCTCCAGCCCCGCCAGTACCTGGTTGACCAATCTCTGAAATGTGGCAGGGGCATTTTTCAACCCAAAGGGCATGACACGGAACTGGAAGTGCCCCTCTGGTTTTGAAAATGCTGACCTCTCCTTTGCCCCCTCAGTTAAGGCAATCTGCCAGTATCCTGAAGTCAAATCAAAAGTGCTCAGGTACTGGGCAGCTCCCAACCGATCCACCAGCTCATCAGCTCTGGGGATGGGGTGCGCGTCAGTCTTGGTGACCGCATTGAGCCCACGGTAGTCCACGCAGAACCGAAGTTCTGGGGTGCCACCGGGGGTAGCAGCTTTCTTAGGCACTAAGACCACTGGGCTAGCCCAGGGGCTGATGGAGGGCTCAATAACCTCTAGCGTCAATGTTAGAACCGGCTATTTCTGGTAGGCTAAGGCTGATGCCAAAGCCAGGCAGAAACCACCATTCTAGTCAGGGCAAGGAAGTCACACGCCAAGATAACCCCTGCTCACCCTCTAGGTAGCTTGGCACGAGCAGTCTAGGCTAAACTCGGAGGCTATGTGTAAAGCATTTGCGCCAGCGCACAACAGCAACAACATATTAGGTACACCACAAAAGAGACTCCACACAAGGTTATATTAAAATAACTTTTGTATTGTCAAAACATATCAGATAGAAATCACACATGTACATTGTGCCAACTGGCACTGCAATATTCACAAGGGATTATTTACAAGACAGGGCCACGTGGGCCACTGTCAGAATCAACACTTTGCAGATATAGAAATACTTGTCAGAAATTAGAATAAAAGTATATAAACTTCCCTGTAACACAAAGTAACAGTTATAGATCACATCCAGTAACTACTGGGAACAGGTAAGTACCACCTACGCAACCCTAAACCCTTAGGAGACTGTCACGCAGGGGACCAGGACCTCACTAGGACCACCTGTACTAAAAAGAACAACCCCCTAAGTATCACACAGCATTTAGGGGTCTAAGAAAGAACACATTACCCATGATGCATAAATATACATTCAGAGGAGTAGTAAAGAAAAACACATAATGCATAAACCTACACATTCAGCGGTGTTAAGAATAAAGCACATGATGCAATACAAATACATTCAGAGGTACCATAATAATACAGTAGCGCAAAAGTCACATGATGTCTAAAACATTCAGAGGTGCAGGAATAAAACATGATGCAAGGAAATACATTCAGAGGTGCAATAACCATACGATTGCGCAAAACCTCACATAAGCCACCACCTGTGGCAGTCCCTAGGCCAACTGGCCTTGTTGGGGCTAGAATGCCCTGAGTCTCAATGTCAGGGGCCTAAACGATGCAGGTGCCCACTACTTGCTGGGCACCTGGGAACACTCACAAGGGCCTAAACGCTGCAGCTGGCACTAAGTGCTGCGCAGCTGTGACTGGCCTGGCACCACTGTGCCCTCTCTGTCCCTCTCAGGGACTCCCTCTCCATCTTGCGCCTAAACGGTGCAGCTGCCCACTAATTGCTGGGCAGCTGGAGACTCAAAACTGCGCCGGGGCCCACACTGGCCCTAGGACAAAACTGCGCAAAAGGTTGGAGCCACACAGGCTCTGAACAGCTGTGGGGCGTTGGAGCCATCTGGCTCTAGAAATACACCTGCCCCCAAGTCCTCCGTGGAACTTTCAAACAACTGGCCAAAGCAGAGCCACACAGGCTCCGAACAAATATGCCCCCTGGGCCTAGCAGGCTCTTAGAACAACTGTGGGCGGGGAGCCTCTCTGGAGCCAAACAAGCTCTTAAACAAAATATGGCCCCTCTGAGCTACTCTGGGCTCACACACGTGGGGGCGACCCACTGCCAACTGGGGCCGCCCTTGAAGCCCTCGTGGCCTTGCACTGCAACAGGCGCGAGCTCGCGCCACTGGGGGGGGGGCGGACACCGACAACGTGTCCCGGCGCCCCTCCTCTCTTCTGCCCCACTCTGCCCAGACTCACCGGCAGCCCATCGCGGGCGGGGCGACGGCAGGTCTCTGCTCACTCGAGGCTCTCCCTCCATGCGGGGAGCCTCACGCCGGCCTTCTCTCTCCCTCGCCGGGGCTCCCTCCGCACACGGGAGCCCCCAGCAGCAGGCCACGCGTCTTCTCCTCTCTGCAGGGCTCCCTCGGCACACGGGAGCCCTGCCAACCGGCCGCCTCGTCTCCTTGGGGCTCCCTCAGCCGAGAGGAGCCCCGCGAACGGCCGCCATCTCCCGCGCCCTCTCCTTTCTTCCCGGGGCCGCCTCGACCAGCCAATCCCGTCGCGGCCCCGCTGACGAGTCTCCTCTCCTCCTCCAATCACGGCACGACAAGGGCCATGACGCTGCGCCGCACGGGCCTATCCCGTCGCGGCGTTGGTGAGGGGGCTCGGCTCTCTCAGCCAATGAGAGCGCGGCGCCTTCGGTTCTTTAGGCAATTCCAAGCCCGGGCGGCGGCGGTGAATGGGAGGCAAAGGCCGGGTGGGCACCGGTTTCTTTAACAAAGAATAAATCGAGGTAGGCACTCGATCGGCCCAATCAATCAAATAAACAAAACACAATAAAGCGCTCCTAAGCGCTATGGCCAAGGATAAAGCGCTCCTACGCGCTAGGGGGAAATCAAGCGCTCCCAAGCGCTAGCAAACAGGCAGAGCGCTCAGGGGGAAGCTCAGCGCCTCCAGGCGCTAGAAACACAGTTCCAGCGCTTTCCACAGAAAAATGCAGCTTCTCCATGCTGCAACGGTCCCAGAGCTTCCCAGGGGTAAAGCCAAGTCCCCTCATCAGCCCAGGTAGGGCAGAGGGATCCCCCAGGAGTCCAGGGATCCAGGAGAGTCCATCAGGAGTCCTCCAGGCATCCAGGGGCTGGGCAGCGCCCGCCCCCGGTAGATTCAAGTCAGCCTCAAGAACAAGACAAGAACAAGAACATTTTGGAAGGGGACACAGCCCCTTCTTATACACAGAAAAGGCTTTGAAGTCTTTGAAGTCTTTGTGCTAGCGAGCCCTGAACCCTGGGTGTATCTGGTTTCCCTCTCCTGTCAGCCTCAGGTCAGAGGTGACAGGGGGCCATCAGGAGGGAGAGCTAGCATGGTGGGCTGACAGGCACAACCCGGCACCACCAGACGCTCTTTTCCTCCCATCCCTGACAGCAGATGGGGGCCTTTCATCCTGGGGCTGGCCCCGACCCCCTCCGGGGGCCCTGCAGCCCCTGTCCCACTCAAACCAGACAGTAAATCCACAAGCAGGCCCAGGCACTCCTGGGCCAGGCTCATCACCCAATCACGTGCCAGCAGACTCACTACACGAATATGCCAACTTCTAAAAGTGGCGCTTCTAGACTAGACACAGCCATGCCGCATATACCATTATGCAGCATTCATTCTCACGAGTTCACACATATCAAACTCGACCCTGCACTCCCCACGCATCAGGAATCTACCATGGGCATACATATTCCCCATTCAGTCCTATGGGAGGGCAGGTCGCTCACCACACATACACAGAGAGCACACGCACTTTACACTGTACCACAGTGAAAAAGTGCGCGGAGGCCTAAAAATCACCAACCCAGGTTCCAAAAACAGGCTGGGAAAAAGCAAAAAGTCTCGGGGTGAACCTGCCCAAAGGACTGGGTCCAACAGTCAACATCTTGGAAACTTCTTCCTTGATGCTGGCTCTGACCTTGTCAGCCACTCTGTAAAACTTCTGTTTCACAGGCAGACTGTCTCCAGTGTCCACATCGTGGACGCACCACTTGGTGACACCTGGGGTCAGGGAGAACAGGGGGGCGAACTGACCCAAGACTTGGCGACAGTCCTCCTGCTGCTCTGGGGTCAGGGTGGGGGAGAGAACCACACCATCCACTGACCCATCTTGCTCCTTGACTGCCAGGAGGTCAGGGAGAGGATCACTATCCTCCTCCCCTCCAGCATCTGTAGCCATGAGCATAGTCACTTCAGTCCTCTCAAAGTGGGGTTTGAGGCGGTTCACATGTAGCACTCTCAGGGGCTGCCTGGGAGTCTTCAGATTAACCAAATAGGTAACCTCGCTCTTGCGCTCCACCACCTCATATGGCCCAGACCACTTGTCACGGAGCGCACAAGGCTCCACTGGCGCCATCACCCACACTTTCTGACCAGGGTGGAACTCAACCAGTGAAGTGTTCTGGTCATACCACCTCTTCATTTCCTCCTGGCTAGCCTCCAGGTTCCCTTGAGCGAGCTTCCTGAAGCATTTGGTCTGGTTGCGAATGGCCAGCACATAGCTGAACACATCCTGAGGGGTTTTCCCACGAGATTTCTCCCACCCCTCCTTCACCAGAGTCAGCGGCCCTCTGACAGGGTGGCCATACAGCAACTCAAAGGGACTGAACCCTAAGGATTTCTGAGGCACCTCCCTGTAGGCAAACAACAGGCATGGCAACAAGACATCCCATTTCCGCCTCATGGGCTCTTCCAGGCCCATAATCATGCCCTTCAATGTGCGGTTGAATCTCTCAACCAACCCATTTCCTTGAGGGTGGTACGGAGTGGTGAATTTGTATGTCACCCCACACTCCGCCCACAGGGACTTCATATACCTAGAAATGAAGTTAGTCCCTCTGTCCGAGACCACCTCCCTGGGAAATCCCACCCGGGAAAAGATTCCCATCAAGGCACGGCCCACCACTGGGGCGGTGACTGTCCTGAGCGGGATGGCTTCCGGGTACCGAGTGGCATGGTCCACCAAGACCAGGATAAACCTGTTGCCTAGGGCTGTCTTGGGTTCCAGGGGCCCCAGGATGTCAATGCCCACCCGCTCAAAAGGGGTGCTCACGACGGGAAAGGGTTGGAGGGGGGCCACGCGCTTCCCTCCGCTCTTGCCACTGGCCTGACAAGTCTGGCAAGATTTACAAAAGGCAGAGACGTGCGTCTTCATCTGGGGCCAGTAGAAATGGGTGACAAGCCTGTGATAGGTCTTGTCTTGCCCCAGATGTCCTGCGAGAGGCACGTCATGAACCAGACCCAGTAGGAAGTTCCTGAAGCGCTCCGGTACTACCAGCACACGGGCTGCACCGGGCTCAGCGAACTTAGGCTCACTATAAAGTAAGTCATCCTCCCAGTAGATCAAATGCTCCTTGGACCCCAGGCCTGCTGCCTGGTCTGCAGCCTGCTGCCGCACACCAATGAGAGAAGGGCACTCCTTCTGAGCCTGGCAGAATTCCTCCCTGGAGGGACCACCCTCTTGCTGCCACTGGGACAGCTCAGGCAATTCCCCTAGTTCGGCCACCTGCTCCCCTGTAGGTTCCAGGGCATCCCCTTCCGGGTCTGCTTCCTCCTGGACCGTGGGAACAGTGGGGGCCGGTTTCCCGCGCCCTCTACCCCTTCTTCTCTTGGCAGGCTCCTGGGCCATTGTTCCAGGCTCCAGTTCTGCTAGACCGCCATCTCTGGCTGTCATTGCACGGGTGGACACACAGATCCACGCCGGCAAACCCAACATCTCCAAGTGAGTCCGGCGCTCCACCTCTTTCCATGGGGAGCTCTCCAGGTCATTACCTAATAGACAATCTACAGGCAAGGCATCACTTACAAAAATTTCCAAAATACCGGAGACTCCTCCCCATTCAAATGGAACCTTTGCCAACTTGCAGTAGCGCACTGAACTGTCGGATGACACCACAGGCCGGAGTACCTTGGGAGCAATTTGCTCTTCAGACACCCACCGACACCTGACAGATGTCACGCTGGCCCCCGTGTCTCTGAGAGCCTCTACCTCCTGTCCCTTGATGGTCACCTTCTGCCCGTATTTCTTAGTGTTTTGGGGCAGCAAAGTTTCCTGGGCCATCTCTTGGTCTCCTAGAGAGACAACGGTCATCAATGCTAACCCCTTCTCCCCACTAGAAATCAAATCCCCTCCCAAAGCTACACTGGCTAACGCCGGAGCTGGAGCTGGAGCACCGGTGGGTGCTGATTTCTTCTTTGGACATTTGGGGGCAATGTGCCCCACCTCCCTACATGAATAGCAAGTAAGTGGGGCCCTTCTGTCCTGCGTGCCCTTAGGGGGCCAGGACTTCTTAGGCGGAGGGGGTTGAGACACCTTCTCCTGGGAACCATTTTGGGGCCCTTTAGAAGACTCCTTGTGATTACCCATATCCCCCCCACTCTTCTGCTGGGGACCCTGTCCACCTTTGGCTGGGGTACTTACCACCCCCTTGTGGACCCTGGTGCTAGTCCAGCGGTCCGCCTCTTTAGCAAGCTCACTGGGGTCAGTTAACTTGCTATCCAAAAGATGCTGGCGCAGCTCTGGGACACATAAACTACTTAAGTGCTCCCTACTAATCAAGTGACACAACCCCACATAATCAGTAACTTTTCTGCCCTTTATCCAACCTTCAAGTGCACGCGTGTACATACTCAAACACTCCACCCAAACCTTGAATCAAGCTTCTTGAAGTTCCTAAACTTCTGGCGGTACTGTTCTGCAGTGAGCCCATACCTGAGGCACAAAGCCTCCTTCATAGCGGGGTAGGATAAAGCATCCTCTGCTTCTAAGGGTGCCAAAACATCCCTCCCAGAGGCCTCAAAATGCTTCCACAATCCGGCCCCCCAATTCTTCTCAGGCACTTCATTCATCCTTAAGGCAAGTTCATACGCTCTGAACCACGCATAAATATCCTCACCCTTCTGATAATTCTGTACCAGATCCTTTGGTATGTATACCTTACCCGCCTGTACTGGTTGTGCGCTGCCACCATTAGAACTGGACACCACCTTTTTAAATTTGATGTCCAACTCCTTCATGCTCAACTCATGAGCCAATTGGAGTTTCTTCTCCTCCAAAGCGAGAGTATGTCTTCTCTCCTGCGCCTCTCTCTCCTGCGCCTCTTTCTCAACTTCCAGGCGCAGTCTCTTCTCATCGGCTTGCGCTCTGAGCTTAAAAAGCTCAATCTCATGGGCCCTAGCTCTCTGATTCTCCTCCAGCTCCTCTGGAGAAATAATCCTACCGGAGTGGTTGCTGCCAGTCCTGGACACTGCCTTCGTCACTGGCAACCCACTGGGCAAAAAAGCATTCTCTTGTGCGCCTTCCTCTCCAGTAGTAGCTTCTGGATCACCATGTTTGGCCTCCCACCAGGCCCTCAGAGCTTTCTGTAGCTCTTCCTTGTTTGAGCTGCCCCTTACTGGGCATTCAAGCGTTTGCAGAATTTTCTCAGTTGCTCCTTGTTATAGGTGAACAACTCCTGGATTTCAAATTCCACTTCTACTTCTCCATTCACGCTTGGCGTTTCCTGAGACATGATGCTTCCTAACCTTTTCAACTAAAAGGTTTCACCAAAAAGAAAAAAAAAAAAAATCTTGCGCAACCTGTGCTGCTAAACTAGACTAGTGATGTACAAGAAATCACTGCCGGTCAAGTGCAATTATTAGTTCAAAATCCGCACCGCTGTCCAACAATGTTAGAACCGGGAGTCTCTAGTTGGTAGAGGTAAGTACCTTAGACCAAGTAGGGACCCCTGCTTCCAGTCAGGGTGAAGGAATAACCCTCTGAGATAACCCCTGCTCACCCTCTAGGTAGCATGGCGCGAGCAGTCTAGGCTAAACAGAGGCAATGTGGATAACATTTGCACTTAACACAACAATAATCCCCAATCCACCACAAACTGAGACCACACAGGTAAGTATATTTTATGAAAATATATATCTTTATCTAGTTTCAGCAAGGTAAATAAAACAGTTGCACGATAATCACTTCTTTAGAAAGATGTATCACTTAATCTTAATGGTTGCACTTAATCTTTATGATGGTACTTGTGAATAGGAAGTTCTTAGAAACAAAACAGTCTCAAGTCTCTTGTGAATCAGTACTAAAAATGAGTCATACTGATTCCCTTATATTAGCTCGGAAAACGAGCAGTAAAAACAATGCCAGCTGTTAACTGGGTCAAAAGGGTCAGCCCCTGACTCCAGGGGCCCTTCGCGCTACAAGCGCACCTCACCGGAATGCTGGGGGGAGACTCCTTTCCCCTCGTTCGGCACTCTCTCGTGCACCTGCTGGCCTCGGGCGCCCTGCGCCTTCCAGAACGCACTCGGTTCTGGTCCCGGCCGGTCCCTCCTGCTCCCCCGCCTGCTCTCGACAATCCCACGAGCGGCGGGGAGCGGACCAGCCACTCAGATGCTGGGACGGCAGGCCGGGGGCCGACGACACTCGGGAGAATCCCTCGGCGAGGGCAGGTCACTTCTTCCCGGGTCCGGCGGTGATCGCGCAGCACTCCCAGGGGTCCCGAGGACGGGGACCAATCCGGTCGCGGCATCTGGGGCGAGCCTCTGGTACACCCGGGAGTCAGCCAATGGCAGAGCGGCTCCCGGGACAGGCTTGTCGTGACGCTTCCGCTTCCCTCCAATCAATGCACGATGACACTGATGACGCTGCGCCGCACGGGCCAATCCCGTCGCGGCGTTAGTGAGGGGGCTAGGCTCCCTCAGCCAATGGGAGCGCGGCGGCTTCGTTCTTCGCCGCTTCAGCTCCCCAACGATCGGCAATCTTCTGGGGATACTCCTGGCCCCCGGGCAGCGGCGGTGACACAGCCCACAGTTGTTTTCAGTGCGCCTTGCACTGGGGAGGCCCACAGACCTCCGCTCTTCACCTCACACGTGTCGATGAACACGTCGATCTCCGCCACACGGCAGGCTGGTTCAGCGCGGTGCTCTCCTTCAGATTAGAGAGCAGCCAGTGCGCTACACCGCCTAAACACAGGGTTTCACGCTCTTTTCACCACGCAGCAGCTTCAGGGGGGGCACAGCAGAGTTTTGTAGTCCTTGGGCAACCTTTATGTCCCTGGGTTGCAGACAGGGGGCCAGCTCTTCTCAGGCCCTTGGAGATTCAAGTTGCAGACACAGCACACAGCAAAGTCTTGGCAGTTTCAAGCAGGCAGGGTCACAGCACACAGCAAAGTCCCTTTCTCCTCCTCAGCTTCCAGTTAGACAGCAGAACAGGTCAGCCCTTAGAGCACACAGCAAGGCAATCTTCCTTTAGTTCTCCAGCCGTCCTCCTTCCAGCAGAGGTTCCTTCTTGCTTGTAGGATCTTAGAATCTAATCTTCTGTAGTCAGGGGTCCTTTCCTTATACCCCTCAAAGTCTTTGAAGTCCTTTGAAGTCTTTGTGCAAGCGGCCCTGACTCCAGTCTAAACCAGTCCTGGGGGCTGCTGAAGCACTGAGGTGTTTCTGGTTTTCTTCTTCCTGTCAGCTCCAGGGTCAGAGGTGTCAGTTGGCCGGCAGGAGAGGGAGCCAGCAGGGTGGGCAGGCAGGCACAGCCCAGCACTATCAGGCGTTTCTTCCTCCCACCTCCCTAGCAGCAGATGCGGCCTTTCACCCACGGGCTAACTCCTACCCCCTCCTCCGGGGCCTCTGCAGCCCTCTGTCACACCCAGGCCAGACAGGCATTCCACAAACCCAGGCACACAGAAAGGTTTAGACAAAAGAACAGCCACTTTCTAAAAGTGCTATTCTCCAACACAGGATTTAAAAACACCCTTCACTAAAAGATGTGTCATTAAATTCTGAGTTCTGGGATATCTTTCACTCATGTCCCATCTTGTTCCTATGGGGAGATAGGCTGGTATCACATGGGCCAGCCTCCTCCATGTTACTCTATGGAGCAAGAGAGCCTTACAGCAGTGAGCACATAAAATGGCTGCTGCCCACTACCAAAGCATGTGCCCTGCACTAGTACATGCTCTACCTTATCCATACACTGCACCCTGCCCAAGGGGGTACCTTGAGCCTTCCATAGGGGTGACTGAGGTGCACAGACAGGGAAGGGTTAGGCCCAGCCAGTGGAGACACTGGCCAGGGGGACAGGCAGTCACTGACTGCACACAGGCCCTGCGCTGGCAGGCCTGAGTCCTTTTTAGGGCTACTCATGTGGGTGGCGCAATCTGCGCTGCAGGCCCACTAGTAGCATCCGTCATCACCAGCCCTGGCACACACAGTGCACTTTACTAGGGACTTCATGGTGATGCAAATATGCCAATCAGGTATATGTAATCACTATGGCAATTTACAGAGGGAGCACTTACACTCTGACACTGATCAGCAGTGGCAGAGTGTCCAAAGCATCTAAACCAGCAAAAACGAAATCCAGCACAGCATCAAAAACACATGAGTCAGAGGCAAAAAGATGGGGAAGAACCACGCCAAAAGGTGTCAGGTCTAACAGGTTGTTTCAGGGTTATGAGGCAGCGATACATATGAATGGGGTGCCTGAGGAGAATTGGGGAGCAGGATTGTCGCCTCCCTTCCCAGAAGAAGCAAAGGATGCTTTAATAGCTTTGGGTAAGGGGTATCAACTCACCTATCCAGACATGAAGGATGCCCTTCTTACTAAGTATGGTCTCACTCCTGAAAAGTGCAGTGGTCAGTTCAGGTCCAGTAAGAAGTCCGGTGCCAACACTTGGGTGGAATGTGTAGATATGTTTTGCAGGTCAATGGATGGCTGGGTGAAGGGAGGTAATGTGACAGATTTTCATGGGCTCCACAATTTGATTGCATGGGAGCACTTGCCTAGTCTATGGTTTGCAGATCTGCACCAGCACCTAGTTGATAGTAAGCTGACTGATCTCAGGAAGCTTGCTATGGAGGAGGACTGCTGGGTCCACAGGAAAGCGTATGGGGGAGCCTAAGCAAAAGGTGAGCAGGGTCCCCAGCAGAAGAGTGGGGGGGACAAGGGTAAAACACAGGAGTTCTCTAAAGGGCCCCAAACTAACACCCAAGGTAAAGGTTCCCATCCCCCAGGAGATAAGAAACAAGGGGTCTTGTCAGGAATGCCTGCTGAGACCGCCCCCCGCAAGTGTTTTGCATGTGAACAGGTGGGTCACATGAAGGGGTGCTCCAAGTGCCCTAAGGGGCTAGAGTACCACTCGGGGAGGAGTACCCACAGGAGGGTGGGAACCCCGCAGAAATGACCCTCATCTCACGAGGGGACAGTGAGAAGGTCACAGGAAGCTCAGTGCCTCCTAACACAAAGAAATACAGCACCTGGGTGACCATCAATAGGAAAAGGGTAGAGGCTCTCAGAGATACTGAAGCCAGTGTGACCTCACTCCGGTGTCACCTGGTCTCTGAGAAGCAGGTAGTCCCAGGGGCATTCCACAAAGTAATTGCAGTGGACAGAGGAGCAACTAGAGCCACATTTTGGGGAGGGCTAAGAAAACATTTTGGGGGGGCTGAATCTTTATATTAATAGGCAAAGTGGAGCTGTAGGGGCTCTTAGAAGGGGTGAAACAACAGCAAAGCCTCATTAACATGCAAATGGTCTTTTAAAGACCTGTGAAATGCTAGGGTGCGGTTGTGTGTGTGCCAGGTAAGCTGTCTCATCCTGGGCTGCCACACACGACGGGGAGGCTGAAGCCCTTTGAGTCCAATGGGTGTTGCGCGCCTGGCGGTGGACAATTCAGAGTGCCAGTGTCTGGTGGCACAGGTTCCATTCGAGTGGGGGGGTCTCAGGTCCCTTGAGGATGGTTGTGAGCCCTTCCATGCCTGTAGATTGTCTGCTACGTAACATGGAGCAGTCCTTATGGTAGGATGTTGAGCTCAGGTCTCACTTGGAGATGCTTGGGTTGCCAGAATGGGCATGCGTGTTGTAGTAAATTACTTCTCTACTGTTCTCTACTGAATCGAATGTACCATGACATCATGGAATGCCTGGGTGTCTCTCTGTGCTCACAGTGTACTCAGGCTGAGCTGCTTGGAGCCTGCTCCTGGTGGGGTTTTATCTATACTTCCTATCTTCTCCTACTTACCTATCCTAGAAGGATTATCTACTTACACAGATGGACTGTGCATCTTCCTTTACTACACGTGTCCACTCGGTTAATGGCGGCCAGAAGGGGTGATCAAGAGGACTTGGATCCTGAAACGGTGGCCCCAGTCCCTGCCAAGAGAAAGGGCAAGGGGCGCGGGAAACAGGCCCTTGGCGTTCCCATGGACCGGGAGGAGGGGGACCTTGAGGGGGAAGTACCCCTTCACACTTGGGCAACGCGAGTGAAAGGATAATTGCAGCTACAACGCAGGGAGGAGACACCAATTACCCTCCAACCTTAGGCTAGGATGGGTTTGGACAACCTAGGCAATACCATAAATAAATTGGTTTAATTTCTCAAGGTGTTGTAAAACGCCATAACAGATTAAAAAAAAAATTGCAAAATACTTGGTGGACTACTACATTGAGCCCTGCTTGCTAATACGAACAGAGTGCTGGGACAGCTGTCCGATGTTCTGTGCATCCTTCCGTCTTGTGTTTGAAGGTGAAGAAGTCACGAGCCAGCTCAGAGCCCTCCTGCACTGAGTAAGCCCGGTCCGCCGTCCCGTCACCATTTTGTTGCCTAGAGATATACATGACAGTTATCAGGCTTCCTCGCCCTGCCTTACCAATTACAAATGCGTTACCATGGCAGCTGTTGTTGGGTTTCGCCTGCCGAAGGCTGCGCTCTGCGCAGCTTTTCGGCGCAGGTGAAATCCTTTGTTTACAATAAGGACTTCGGGACCGTCCCCCGGCTCCCATTGGTTAGCTCCATAAATGGAGGCTAGCCATTGGGTGCCGGATCTGTCCGTCAAGGCCGGACCAGATTCGGGGGCGTTCCCGCGATTTTTTCCCTGGGCGGAGTTTCGTTTTTTCCCGTTCCCTCCCCTTTCACTGAAAGTGATTTCAGATGCGCTGTCCATTCCCGCCCCCCTCCGTGTGCCTCCCCGCCCCCGCCCCCCTCCCGCTGTCCGTGTCGCTGACTATCGGTGCTGCGCACTACCCAAAAGCAGGAAAAAAAGAAGCTAACATTGGAGATGGGGTTTTACAACTTAAAATATCTAACCCGTAAAACTACATCGGTCCTGCATCGAAGGAGCGTGATATTTCCCGTCCTTTTGAGGCCATTTAAGTAGCGACATATGCGCAGCATTTCTGTAGCCTTTCAAAATGGCGGCTCTCTCTGCCACACGTGAAAAATGGGACGTCACCTCTGCAACACCCCTCACTCTTACTTCCGCCCACTTTCAGATGGCCGCTTTAGCATTGATGGGACCGAGATGGGAACAGGCGTCCTTTTCCCACAGTAGCATGGCGGTGTTGCTACTTCCGCCCTTTTCAAAATGGCTGCGCTCGCGTCCTTCAGCCGGTGCCTTCGCAATTTTCCAGCACTCTTACCGTCAGGTGCTGCCGGGTACCACGCTCGGCCACGGCGCCATGGTCTCGGTGGAGTACCCCCTGAGGATCCGGAGTGCCCATGGAGAACGGGTCCGCGCTTCAAAGCGCGGTTGTATGGGCATCATGGGGATGTATCAGGGGTGCGGCCTGAAGTACTATGGCCGAGCCCGCTTCAGCTCTAGGAACTGCAAGAAGAGGAGCGTGAGTGGTTTCCTCCCTTGCAGGAGATGCAGGAGCGCATCTGGGTCCGGGAGGTGCAGGAGGCCAGAGCGAAAAGGGAGAGGTACTTTGGATTGGAGAGTGTATTTGGAGAGGACATGGGGGTTGCGCTGAGTCGGGCTTCTACCACACTTTTGTCATTTATAAATTCTCTGGATGTGTTGTTCGTCTGCCTGATCTTGGTCAGGTTGTTGACTTTATAAAGGTGCTGTTATGGCTGACTTTGGAGCTTGTGGCGGGAGAGAGTCTGAGTGAGGCAAAGGAGAGACCACTGTTGGTGGCAGGTTAGGGGTGTGTCGTGGTACTGAGGTCAAACAAAGTAGGAAACTGAAATGGGAGATAATTTATGCAGGAGACCCGTCCTAATAAAGGCGAGGAGAACGCTACGAAGGGGAAAGAGCTGTATAGAAACCAAGACGAGTTTCATTAGAAAGCCGAGAATAATATATTGATGAGAAGGAACGTGTAGAAATCGAAGGTGGTACTCGGGCCATCTAGCTAAAAGTAGAGTGAGAACGTTACTACTGGATATTAGGTTGAGGTTTTAAAATAGGACAAGGGGTGTTAGAGAGGTATACAGTAAAGAGTACTGGAAGTCCGAATAGGGAGGACAGAAGTTCACATACTGGGACACAGATTGAGGAATGGTTGAAGGTGGGTCAATGAAATTGCACCGAAACTAATTGGGAGTAGTGTTAATCATGAGTAGTAAGAAATTGGCACGGGGATGGGAATGTGCGGTTCTGAGAAGCAAAGGGATGATGGCAAATGAAGCTGGGTGTAAAGGGCACTGAGAGAACAAGGAAGGAGTGCTGGAGCTGGACCGGGGAAGTAGTGAGCTACAGAGAGAGGACCAGCCCTAGTGCTGACCAAGAAAGGAGCGCTGGAACAAGTAGCAAGAAGTAAATCACAGCCTCTGGAATTGGGTTGACAAATGCAAAAACAGTTGGTGGACAGAATGCAGAACAATGTTACGTTCACCCCAGTACAGAGATCTGGGCCTATATCGATCGTTTTTGGGAAAGCACATGTCTGTAGTTGCATTTGGGGAATGAATCTCTGAAACTGAGATCTGTTTTGAATTTGGGAAGTGCTTCTCTTAGAGACAGCAGCATAGTGTGGGCTGTGAGAGCTGTGTGGGCTGTGAGAGCTGTGTGGGCTGTGAGAGCTGTGTGGGCTGTGAGGGCTGTGTGGGCTGTTGGCAATGTAAATAACAATGCCATTTATTTATAAGTAAAAAAAAAAAAAATGTCATGAGCAATGCCAATAGCTCTAACTTTTCCAAAGGCGAAACCATTGCATTGTAAATGCTTATTTTTCATTGTGTACAACACTCACTTCGTCCTTGGGAAAGACAAAGGGAGCATGGACTGTAACCGACTCCCCTGCCATTGGGTAAGGCATAAAAGACCCCCCATCTTGTGCCCAGAGCCAGGATGGGGCGACAAGGCTGTATTGGAATAGGAAGTTGGTCTTCGTCCTAACAGAGTCCGAGTGTTGCCTAGCAACAACTAGATAAACAAAGTGGCGGAAGTGAACATTCACTGTGCACTTTGCTGCTGGCAACAGTAAAAGGCAGGGGCGGATGTATGGATGTATGGCTTTTATTTGATTTTGCATTGAAATTCTTTTCTTAAATGACAATCAATAACTCTTGCAAACGGTATGTCCTGGTTCTGAGCCTAGTTGGAGCCTGGCAACTGCACCCCAGATTCAGTCAATCCCCCTCACATGAAAAAATATGGATGCACTCACTCAGCATTTCACTCCACTAGGCGCCAAGAGTGTTAATTTTTGATGCGTTTCTAAAGCTCTTCTGTATATAAAAGGTGTAAATCTATGCATGCGATGAAACAATGTAAGGTACGTCTGTCTATGTGTGAAATTACACCAATAACCATTTATATAGCACCCAATTCAAACTGAATTTTTGCCACCTACCTGGTACTTTATGTTTAGTATTGTCCGGCGGAACACACTTGTGTCAGGCCTAAAGAAAGTAAAGCTTAATGTAATTCTGAAGTGTTTTACATTCATGCCTTTACTTGTTTCTTGAATCTGTTTAAAGTTATCTTACAAAATATATAAATCAGTGGCCTACACTTTACCTGCTCTTCAGCCACCACACTAACCCGCGGATCTATTAAATCACGATTCAAGCCTATGAACAGAGAGTGCACATAGACCATCCCAGCAAGTGGATTAACTTCCAATTTTATCTCACCGCTGACATACCCCCAAACATGCGTGAAACACATAGAGCTCTGCAACTGATGCCCTTTTCCCCAACGCTATTTTAAAATGCATTTTGTGTAGGACTAATGAAAACAGGCACAAATGCTTATCAATGTTTAGGCAGGGTTTTTCAAAACTTAATGCATCATCGACTCTACTCTTGACGCCACTTCCTTTGTAGCTGCCCTTGGTAACCCAACAACTTTTTTTGTCCAGTTCAGGGCTTCCTGTAAGCCCCTGTTAGTAACTATATTAAATGTATCATTTTAATAAAATAAAACGATCTTGGCAATGCCGGACCTATAAATGTTTTAGCCATTAGTCAGTCAAGTGACGAAAAGTTACAAAAAGTATTAAAAGTTCGCGCTATATAAAATCGCATTAAATAAATAAATAAAATGAAGTATCATCGTCTGGACTAAAATTAGATAAGGTTGTAAACAATTATCTGCTAGTCATATAATTATAACCACTAGATGGCAGCACCGCGTTAGAAACTAATACGGGTCATAACGCCACAGAACTTTCCAATTTATTGACAATTGAAAGATGAACTTATGAATACAAACCAGAAGTGATATTGTATTGTACTGTACTATGTGGGGCACTGAAGTGTTTGTTAATAGGGCAGAATGTTACATAGTGCGGGTGCGAGTTTGGAAGTCTGTTGTCTTTCCTCTGAGACTATAAGCATACCTGCCAACTTGGAGAACAATCTCACCGTGTGAAGAGCGGGTGGGGGCGCGTGCCGAGAAGTACCTACGAGGCACTTTTGAACCTAAGCCATCTCTCCCCAGCTTGCTGAGGCCGGTGCCCATGTCGTGGTGTCAGGGCCGGCTTTAGCGCCGGTGGGGCCCAGTGCGACAATGCTTGTCGACGCCCCCAATGACCACCTCCACTACGGATTCCTTCATAACCATCCTTTCACGGTGCCCCTCAAGTCTCTATAACCACTCAGTCTCAGATGCATTTAGTTAATTTTAGAGCACTACTCCCATCAGTGTAAGGTGTCAGAAAACTTTGCATCACACATATTACATAGAGACAATCAATCATAAGTGTGTAAATCAGTGCATAGGAAATGCTACATAAGACGTGTAGGAGTCACAGGTCATCCTAGGTCGGCAGGATATTTAAGAGTGCTTGGTCGGGAGAATCAGAAACTTAGAATTTAAAACCTAGCACCATGGATGGGGGGGGAGCGGTTCTCTTTAATAATAGGAATAAGAATTGATTTCTCTCCAAATGAACCCATTTTGCCACATTAGGATAATGAAAAACTGGGGGGAAATCATAACGCTCTAGCCTATACCCTGCAGTTTGCATGCATCTTTGATATCAGTTACCTGCTCACTGTTCTACATTAGGATTTTATCTCATTAAGAGTTAGAAACAATATGGTCTCTCTGCCAAAAGTGTAACCCACTGATCTATTTACATTACATTATATCCTCTTTGTGAGGTGCACGGTCTTTGCAGCAGGCATAGAAACCCTCAGCGCTACCTTACGATGAGTAGAAACTTCTATTACACAAAACTTCGATCTCTCCCTCTCTCTCTAAGAAGTACATTAATCACTGCAGTTATTTAGACATTTTTATTGGTGGCTGAAAATTGCCAGAGTCCAGAAAAGCAGCAGCATGTGCTTTTAAAATCATCATATTAGGCCCCCCCACACTAAGTCAGCACCCGGTGCGGTGGCACCGGTCGCACCGCCCTAGAGCCGGCCCTGCGTGGTGTGTTTCACACCCCTTAATGGGCTTCGGCAGTTCAAAGCTTCGGAAAACAAGGTGGAAACCCACTATTTACATATGTTTTTCAGCTCGTTCTCCCTGCCTTTGTGTGATATCATCTCCTCACCGGGAGACTGTGTGATGGGAGCCGATATCCATATCCATATCGTGCAAGATGACCACAAGGTGCAGTTATTGTGCTTTGACTGCAGAATTTGGTGATGTGATTTACGAGGAAGTGTGACAGATAAACACTAATTTTTTGTAGCTTGTGGTATGTTGGCAGCTCTGATTAGCTCTACAGGTCCCTTTAATGTATTTGTAGTTTTTAGGTCTCTGCTCTAGACAGTGCACATGCACTGTCTCAAAAAGAGACTTGTATGTACTTTGTGGGCTTCAGCCCGCTCATAGGCTTGCCATTTGCTGGCTCCCTCATCACTCCTGTCTTCGTTCTCGCCATTTGCCCATGGCATGCATGCGTCATGCCTCTTCCCGTCTTTAGCCCTCACGACAGCTGGGACTGAGTACTACTAATCATGCACATTGGCCATTTTAGGAAATGTTTTCGGGTCTACTTTTTTTATTTGTCTTGGAGCACTCCATACAGTGCCCGTGTTTTCAGTTCACTCGCTCCATTCTCCTTCTCTTTTTTTTAATGTAGTTTTATATAACACAAACACCACTGAATGTATTATTAGAGCCATTTACTTTACATAAAAACACGTTCATTTTTGTAGGAACAGGGAGATTAACTGATTTTCCCAAGATCACAGGATGTTGTGCCGACACCGAAAGAGTGCTTCACGTGAGCGCCAGTTACTCTACACAAGAAAACATTTGTTTTTGTAGGAACAGGGAGATTAAGTGATGTGTCCAAGATCACAGGATGTTGTGCCAACACCGAAACTCGAAAAATTGCACTGATGCTCATAAAACCATATCCAAAGCTGAGTTGTGGCCCCCTGTCTAGTTTTAAACCAATCCTAGTGATCGGGCAGTAGTGACACCCAATCTAGCCGAGGCAGTGTTTGTCTTCTCACTGCGGTGTATCATACCACTTGCAGCGTGTAATTGGGAAGGGCAGAGTTTCTGATAGAGCCCTTTTGCTGTCGGTGCAGCAGAATATGTGTGGACATTAGGAGCAATGAGGTTCTCTGACTCCTACTTAAATCAGAATAATGTTCACCCCTTACGAGGTCAAACAAAGTGGTGTTTTAGAGAAAAGTTGTTTAACTGTGACCAAATGTCCCCAAGCTGTACACTCTTATGTGGGCAAGAGCAGAACTCCTTTCCATAATGGCAGTAGTGACACACCTCTGCCTTTTTAAATGTTTTCAACTCCACATAATTACACTGTACTTAATACCACATAAATACACCCCACATAAATCCAGCGTATGCCCCATAGCAACAATCCACATAAATACACTCCACACCATGCCACATAATTCCCCTCAACACAATTTCACTCAATGCCACACAGTTCCAAGCCACCCAATCCAACTCTACACATTTCCATTCCACACGGCATAATTCCATGTAGGGATGGGTGAAAGGGTGGATGGTCGAAAGGATGGGTGGGTGTAAGGATGGGTAAAAGGATATGTTAGTGGGTGAAAGGGTGTGTGAGTGGGTGAAAGGATGCATGGGTCGCTGAAAGGATGAAAGGGTGGGTGAAGAGATGGGTGACTGCTTCGATGGGTGCAATGATGCAGTGGTGGGTGAAATTATTTGTAAATGAATAGGTGGGTGAGGGAAAGGGTAGATGGACGAAAAGATGTGTGGGTGGGTGAAAGGATGCATAGATGAATGAGTGAAAGGATGCGTGGGTGGGTGAAAAGATGGATGAATGGCTAGATTGATGGTGAAAGACTGAATAATGGATGAAAGAATGAATGGCTGACAGAATGTAAATGTGAAATGGTGAATATCAGCGAGTCTATTGAAGAGGGAAAGGATGAATGGATAGATACGTGTATGAAAGAGTATTGAGTGGTTAGTAAAACAGGGTTAGATAGCCTGTATCTGTGCCTTCCAGTTTCTGGCAAAGTTCATACATTATATCCCTGTTGATGAATGCAGGATCAGGTGGTAAATATGTATATGAAATCATATGGTGACAAATGATGTCAGATTGAAAATAAAAAGACTGTTAAGGAAGCTGTAATTATTGTCCTCCATATTGTGGTTAGAGGTAGGAACTGGAATAGAGAGTGTTCACTATGTCTGTAATATGCATGGGGGTAAAGTTATAGACCTCCTTCTTAGGCTAGAGTCAGCTCTTCAGGTGCTGAGTAGCAGCTGGTGCTTCTAAAACTGAGAGGCATATCTTATGGTTGGGACTGCGTACGTATAACATTTCATCCGTATGTTAAGGTCATTCTCAGGCTATGTTGAGTGGAGGTCTGCAGTTTGGGTAGGGTGCTTTGTCTGTCTTCTTTGTGTGTAAATGCTGAAAATCATATGGTTCATCATTTATAAATCACTAAAGTTTGGGTGAAAATATTACTCTATGTAAACCAGATAAAGGCAGAGAGATGTTGATTGCAAAGGTATGCTTGAAAGTAGGTTGGAAATTAAAGCCAAATTCTGTTCCAAAAAATCGGTGAGAAAGGCCCAAGCTTCTGTTGATGATAGATTATCCAACAGAGGATATCTCGGCGCGTGCCCATGTTAAATAGTTGCAATACAGTGCTATAGATAAATTCTATGCAGCAAGTACATTTATAAGGTGTGGATGTTTATTTCCAGAACTTCGTGAAAGATTTTGAAGCATTGTGGATGTCTGATAGTAGAATGTAGGGGTGTCACAGTTAGAAGTGTTTATCTCACACTGGTGTTAAAAGCATGGCTCTAAACTTTTTATGCCAGTGTACTAATCTTGGGAATGTGTGTAGTTTACATTACTAAGCTATGGAGGGTTCTCCATAGGGCCTGACAGAAGGTGTATTTTCAGTAGCAAATGTATAATGGTCAACCCCTTAGATGAAAATGTGGGATCATGTGAAGTCTTTAAGAGGGTAATCCCATTAAGGTGAGTAGAAAGTTGCCCACAGGTGTAGATGGTTGAATTACTTTAAGTCCACAAATCCTATAGGATAGTGTCACAATGATTGCATGATGTCATCAGTAATGTTATCAATAATGCAATTTGAGATGTCATCAAGGATGTAATCAATGATGTAATTTAACATGTCATGAATGCCGGTGGGGTGCCCTGCGTGGCACTACGGTAGGTTTAATTAGGTATGGTAATAAAATAATAATTCATGTTAAAAAAACCTCTAGATATTCACTGAAAATAAACAAAAGTTAAAGTGATGGTATAGTTAGGTGAAATTGTCAGTTAAAACGTTACACTTTAAACTCTAAAAACCACTGAAATTCACTAGTTAAAGTTAACTCAAGGAACTAAGGGCCAGATGTAGGTAATTTTATTTTACCACTTCTTAAATACCGAATCATACCGATTCGGTATTTAAGAAGTGGTAAAATAGAGGGGGGGAGATGTAGGTATTTCAGATTCGGTAAATACCGAATCGTTAAGATTCGGTATTTACCGATTCTGTAAATACCGATTCGGTATTGCCCATTGATTCCTATGGGCCTTGCAGCCCATAGGAATCAATGGGCAATACCGATTCTGTAATTACAGAATCGGTAAATACCGATTTTAGCAAGGGTGCAGGGGGTGTCACTTTGACACCCTCTGGCACCCCAAAAATAGGCATGTGCGCCATGTGGCACACAGACATGCCCTAAGGGCATGTCTGTGTGTCACATGGCACAGGTGTGCATGCACACATGTGCATGCACACCTGGATTCGGTATTTTACCACCCAATTGGATTGGGTGGTAAAATACCGATTCTTAAAGCCCTGTGGCACTCTGACATGTGCCAGCTACATCTGCATTTACAGAATCGGTATTTTACCGAGTCTGTATTTACCGATTCGGTAATTTTACCGAATCGGTAAATACAGAATCGGTAAAATACCGATTCTGTAAATGCATGCCCTACATCTCAAAATCCAATTACCGGTCGGTAACGGCCGAATTCGGCCGTTACTGACCGGTAATTGGCCACCTACATCTGGCCCCTAAGCTCATGCCATGCACTGCTTATGACCCCACATGTTACATCACTCATGATATGTTCTATCATACCATTGAGATCATCACTGATGACATGTGACATGACATAATTGATGACAACACTGTGCATGGCGGGGAGGCGAGTTATAGTTCCTTCCGTTAACAATAACTGGTGAGTTTCAGTGGTTTCTATAGTTTAAAATGTACCCTTATAGCTGACACTTTCACCTAACTACAAAAAAAATTCCAGCTGAAATACATAGAGCAAACCCTTTAGGATCTCTGTGACCTACTTCTTTTTGCCAATGTATGGGATTGCCTTTTTTGAGGTGTCGAGCTCCTCCTACTATCGTCCCATTTGATAATCAGGAGAAACGTTTGATATTGACATTAAAGGTATTGCCTATTTTCATCTAAATTCAACTTTTTACGTTTTTCTAGAAAGACATCTTGTGTCTGATTAATTTCACGTGATACGTGTACAGTTCTATAATGAGCTTAATCAGTACCCTGTAAATACATGTATATTTGCTCTCAGATTACAAGCCTTCAGTAGGAACCATTTGTGTTTACGGTCTGTATAAAGGTGAGGGGGAATAACACATTTTCAGTTTACATGTATGTGCTTAGCTTTACTGTTTTCAATTGTTTTTTTCAATTAAAAAAACACGGGAGGGAGGGAAAGGGTCAGCACCGAATCTGGTTGGTAGATCTTGGTTTTGACTTGCCAGTCCCATGGGACATGGGCTGGGCTAAAGCCAGACCTTCAACCTAAGCCAGGCTGCACCCTTTCTTAGATCGACCCCTATATACACATGTAATACAGCCTTAGGCAGACAGCTGTTAGGTAAACAGAGAACTTTCTAGGAAGACAGACGCCACTTGCAGGATACGTACATAAGCAACAAGGTGATGGACGGATGGCTTGGATTAATCTCAGACACTAGCAATCGCTTCGGGCCGCATCCCAATGCATCGTTTTTTTGCTCACCATCCCACCTCAGTTTGGACCCCGCCATATGCAAATAAATCTTGACCCTGCTCCTCATGGGAACAATCCAGCCCGAACTGCCTAGCCACGCCCTCGCTGAACTGGAACACAAGCAAGCTAGGGTGCTTTCGCCCTAGTTACGGCTCTTCAGCCAGGTATAGCTTGGTTCCAGTGGCACAGTGAGCCCCAGACCCATGTCTGGGCATACCTGGGCACTTAGGGTGGCAAATGCAAAAACAAGTTGTTGATTGGAATGCTTGAATTAATCTCAGCCACTGGCAATCACTCAGGGACACATCCCAATCCACCTAGGTGATGAGCCCATAACTAGGGCGAAACTATTCGTGGGTTGCTTGTGTTCTGGTTCAGACAGGACCTGGCTTGGCAGTTCGGGATGAACTGTTCCCATGAGGCATAGGGTCAAGGCTGATTCGCATATGGCTGGATCCAAACTGAGGTGGAATGGTGAGCAAAAGAATGATGTGCTTGAGTGCTAGCCTGAGCTGTTGCCAGTGGTTATGAATATTGCAAGCAGCCTCCCATCACCTTTTGTGGGTCTTGAAGGATACCTGGCTCCTGCGAAATAAGTCTAATGTCAGAGCCCTGTCACCACAGCTCAAGTCTAAATAATATATCAAGACTAATACCACAGCATTGCCCTCAGTAAATCAGTCACAGTAAGGGTCCGTTCTAAGTGCTACCACAGTGCAAGCCTCAGCCTAGCAAGACAATTGTGGGAAGAAGCCCTCCAGGGAGTGTCAAGAAACATTTTGCCCTAGTGGGCAAGAGGTACCCTACCTGAAGGCCCATCCTGCCCACTGCCTTCACAAGGAATGTGTGGTGCTATTCAGCACATTATTCCACAGGCCTGCTCCTTTTAGGAGCCCTTATGGACTCTGATTATTGCAGCTCAAGAGGGTCGTCTAAGAGTACCTAAAGCAAGCATTTACAATAGCAATTATTTTGGATTTTGTGCAGAGTAGAAGATTAGGTACAGACTGTGCAATAGAAGTTCAAAATTCAAACAAAATGCAAATACAGCAAAGACGCACATAGATCACCAGGTGTGGCACATGAAGCAGCAGTGAGAACTTGCCTCTCACGGAGCAGATACAACCAGAGTGGTCGCAGTGCAAGCTTCGCTTAGATATGCAAAACCTTAAATACCAAAGCAGGTTAAGAGTAGGGGCTAGCAGTCTCTCTCAGCAGGTGAAATTTGCATGGTATACTTGTTGCTGCTAGAGGTTAGCGTTTTAAGAGCAGGAGAGGGACCATGCATGCAAGCATCTCAGAGGGAGCGCTGGGCCCTATCGCGGCACCTTCGTAAAGGGTCTGGGGTGTTTAGCACAAGCGGGGAGCCATGGAACTTAGCAAGAATGGGTGGCAGTGTTGGAGAAGCTACTAGGAGGGGACATATGTGCAAGTCAGGAGGCCCTCTGCACCACTGAAGCTGCTGTAACAAGAAATTAGTTAGATTGAGAACGTAGAAAAAACACCAGTGGCAGCTGGCATGACTCGCGGGTGGCGAGGCGGGGGGAGCGCAGGCGAAAACTGGCACAGTGAAAATACTTTTTTTTTAAATGACACACTTACCTTGCCACCGGTCCCGCTGCAGCATCTCTGCTCCTTGCTCCTGCTCTCCTCGTGTAACAGGAAGCCAATCACAATACTGTAATGCAGAGCTGTGATTGGTTTTGAGCATCCTAGTTCAATGGTGAACCAGGGACTGGTGGCCTGGACGTGTTCTCCACGCTTGCTGTAATGCAGCCTGCATGGAGAATGGGGAAAGTGCGCATGCCTGGTTTGGGAGGCCCGACTAAACAGTCATTGCACGCTTAGGAGTAGGCGAACCACTCCTCTCCTGCTCTGCACCGTGAGCAGAGGAGCTCCGCCCACCAGCCCGCCTGTAAAAGCAGGAAACATAAAATTATAATAACTAAATGTTATTATCATTTTATATTTCCTTTGCACTGCTCAAAGCAGTGTGGGTGACGCTCCTCCGCCATAGCGGAGGAGCCGCCACTCAAAAACACTACTCGTCAGCATTGACCCCATTTAGACGGGTCATCAGAGCTTCTGGCTGCCTCACACCAAATTGCTGGCTCACTGACAAGCAGAAACAGTAACCCAGTAAGGAGTGAGTATCCCTGCACTCACCTCACCGGAGTTTCCCCGCTAGCAGAACGCGGCACGTGCAGCAGCAAAACACATACATGTGCTGGGGCCGCAGCACCAATGAGCAACTGGTAACACGTTTCCATTCTATTCCAGCCCAGTCGGGTTGGCATTGCAGTAAGCAGGGGCGGCTCTAGGCTCATGGCGGCCCTGGGCAGGGAGGGTAGGTAGGGGGCCCCGGAAGAGGGGGTCCGTGCGGGGCTGAGCGCGGAGGCCAGTGAAGAGGGGTGAGTCAGGGTGTTTGGAAGTAGAACAGAGTCCGAGGCCGCCAAATCCCTGCCAGGGGCCGCCACGCAAATATATAGCCATCCTCAGAGTATTATTATATTAAGGATATAGATTGGCGTGGTGGCCCCTGGGGTTTGTTGGCCCTGTGCAGGTGCACAGCTTGCACATGCCTAAGGCCGTCCCTGCAGTAAGGCCAATGCTATGAAAGGAGTTCCCTCAACCTAACTTACTACTGGCGGAATTAAAAAGGTCAGCACACTTTCCCACCACCAATAGAATGTTTCCAACTGCATGTTGGGTTATGGAAATTTAAATGCCACGCACTCTATCCTGTTCGCCCAAATTATGAGATAAAAACATCTGTTAAAGGGTTGACAGTCTTTCTAAAGTGTTACTTTAATTTTTTTCCAGCAGTTAAGTTTGTTAATAAACTGCCATAAATGCATATCTAACAAAGTTGGAGTTTGTTTTTGAAAAAGGTAAAATCCAGTTGCCTAAAATGTTGACATTTTTCTTCCACTGCGTGGAAAACCCTAATCATATTTTCCTCCCAAAACCGCAAATATATGCCTGGCTACACAAGCGGGAGAAACACAGTGCACATTGTGTCAGAAGCACTGTCTTGGACAGGGCCTGCCTTCTGATGCCAAGAATGCTGTCAGATGACAGCGAGTGCCACACCCTGAGGGCTCTATGGGAAGACAGCCTTTCCCTGACCGCTCCTCTGAATTAAATGGGCAGTCATGAAATCCGTCAGTTTTTGTCAGATGCCTAGTTGCCACCACCTTTTCTAAATCTTGCACCGGGGTGCTGGCACAGTTTATGAATGAGTTTGTAAAGCTTAGATTGTTAGTATGAGCACTAATGGTTAGTGCTTTAAATGGGCCGGTACTGTCTGGTACGGAGTACCAGCACTTTTTTATTTTGAGAGGGAGAGTACCGGCACTTCTCAAGCGAAATGTAATACTTCTAATTGGAGAGTACGGGCACTTCTCAGTGACAAGCAGGTACTCTAGTACAGAGTACCTGCACTTCTATTTTTCCATTTCAAGCTTTGCTAATGGTGACTAAGGTGAAGATATCCTTGCACTGGTGCTACTATTACCGACATAGATAGTAATTGGGTTACTAAGGCTTACACTTGTGGTATCGGCAGCGATGGTGACAGATTGCACTAGAGATTTTGATAGTGAAAATAACTAAATTTGGCACCTTGCCTCAAAATCCCACCATGCATGAAACAAGCATTTGCAATGCAATAGCCTTTGGGACCTTATAGGTTTTTAGGAATGAAGCACATTATCCTGGGTAACATGATTCTGGTATTTTACTGACCTCTGCTGGTCGTTTTGTATCAAGACGGTTAAATAGAGGCAGCTGCTAGAAAAATAAAAAATAAAAAGTCCCTACGCAGAAAGTGATTCTGGTATACTACGGACCGCTGCTGGTCATTTTCTATCAAGACCGTTAAATAGTGGCAGTTACATACAACAAATCTAAAAAACCATAGGTGGCCATCCTTCTCTATTCAAGCAGTCAAACTATGGAACTTTTTACCCCCAAACACAAGATCCACAGATTTATTTATGCGTTTTTATATAGCGTGAACTTTACCCGAAGGTGTCAGAGCGCTTTACAAAAGAACAATAGAACCTGTTACATTACATAAGGACTTCAGAGTACATGAATAAATATTTGAAACAAATAAACTCTAAACTCACATAAGAATGGTAGTAAGTACACACGTCTACTCCTGATACTAGCAGCTAGAGTTACATATATACAAGTTTTAAATTCACACAAAGTTAAATCTTAAGAAGAGTTGGAGCACTTAGGTTTTGACAAATATATATTACATATTTACACAGAATGATCTTCTCGCCATTGCTGGGTTTCTTGTGATGCACGTCCAGCCAGGCCTTTAGGTGCTGTTGCACTTACAGGCTGTGATCTTGGGCCTGGCGGGATCCCCGAGCTGGCAATGGCCGAAGGGGCAGGCGGATCCGTGTCACAAAGTCAGGCCTCATGCCAGACTCACCACCCCCTTTTGTACTGCTTTGGCCGCCATAAGTGTGCAGGGTATGCTCAGACGTGAGTCCCTTGCTCACTTTGCCACTGGATTCAAGCAAGCCGGGCTGAAGACGGCTGTAATGCCAGAAACCGGTCCTCGGAAGCTTGTTTCCGGTCCAGGGAAGGCATGGCTTGGCAGTTTGGGCTGGACTGTTCCCAAGAGGCACAGGGTCAGACTGATTTGCATAAAGCCATGTCTGAACTGGGGTGGCAGAGTGGGCTAAAGAACGGTGATGGATCAAACCCAGATCTTGTTATTTATTATACTGCAAGGTAAATCCAGCAGCGTGCAAATGAGCCCATCCTGCACATCAATAAAATGACAAGTAGGATGCAGTCTTATCCCCTCCCAACCCCCCCCCCCCCCAACCCAGTCCCAAAAAACAAAAGGCAGACCATGTAAGGCACGATAACAAATTTGCAACATAGTTAAGAGCAGTGTAGATTAATTGGTCTTAAAAAAAACATTCAGCCCAGGAGGCCAATTTATCCATAGGCAATTATGACATGTCCGGGTGTTCCAACAGGTATGTGGTGAGTGGCACCCAAAAGTTCTTAGGCCTAGAAGCCATTGGCAGCTCCTCAGCATATGCCTCCATTTGTTGTTTGCAATCCACTTCACCAAAGTGGGCACCGTCTTAGCACCCCAATGCATTGCAACAGCGCATTTAGCAAACACAGTAGATATAGCAATAATGCACCTATTGCATGGTTTAACCTTCTTCAGTAGCCCTAGCAGACACAGTCCTAGTGTGCATTCCATCCCATTAAGTGTCATATCTGTGAGTACCTTCACAACCCGCTGACAAAAGCTATATATAGCGACACAGCCCCACGTCAGGTGTATAAAGTTAGCCCCATCCTACCCACATCTAGTGCATCTTGCATCCTCCCGCAGTCCAAATTTCAACAGTTGTGCAGGGGTGTAATACAGCTGATGCAAATACTTAAAATGGATAATGTGAAGATTACAATTGGCAGTCAGACGCCCAGTCAGTTTACAGCAGGACTCCCAGTTTTCCCAGGACAAAGGGACCTCAAGCTCATTTTTCCATTTAACGAACGAGGAGGAGTCAGACCAGTAATTTCCCGTTGGGAAGCATTGTATAATCTGGTGATCAGCCCTTTACTTTCCCCCCGTTAAAACCACCCAGGGCCGTTTCTACCATTAGGCAAGACTAGGCGGCCGCCTAGTGCGGCAAAATGGCTAGGGCGGCAAAAGGGAGAATTTATTTTTTATTTGAACCTACGAAAGTAAAGCTAGGCGGCTGCCTAGTCTTGCCCAATGGTAGAAACGGCCCTGAATGCATGCTGCTGACTACCACTACCTAATGTTATGTTATGTTATGTTATGTTATAACAATTTATAATGCGCTCAGCGACCCCAGCGAAGGGGCATCCCGGCGCAGAGACAACGGAGCAACACAACATAATAAGGAAACAGTGCCACGGAGAGGAAGCTAAAACAAGAAAGTCTTGATGGCTCTGCGGAAGGACAGCAGGTCCTCAAGCAGCCGGATTTCGACTGGGAGGGTGTTCCAGACTAATGCTGCTTTCACCCTGAAAGAGCGACCTCCCATCCTGCTGAGCCTAAACCTAGGAACAACGGCAAGGGCCTGACCTTGAGACCAGAGGTTGCGGGTGGGGGCATAGAAAGAAATGGAATTGGCCAGAATCTCAGGACCTATGCCTCTTAGAATTTTAAAGGTCAAACACAGGACCTTGAACAGAATACGTTTCCTAACCGGGAGCCAGTGCAAGGAGCGGAGGACATTGGTCACCGGAGAAAACTTAGGCAAGCCAACAATGGCTCTCGCCGCGGCGTTCTGCACCCGCTGCATGCGGGTTAACTCGGCCTGGTTAGCCCCGACCAGCAGAGAGCTAACATAGTCCAGACGAGAGATGATAGTTGCCTGGACTACAAGCTGTCTGGTAGGGGCATCAAAGAACCTAAGCACTGGCCGTAAGCCTCTTAAGAGTCCAAAGCAGCAGGCTGCGATTTTTTTGGTGTGCCCTATGAATGTGAGACCAGCGTCTAACCAGACCCCTAGATTCTTCACCTCCGACACCGGGGTCGGAGTGGGGCCCAGCTCCGAAGGCCACCACTGATCGCCCCAAAGCTCCACTCCCTTCCCGACAACCATGACCTCTGTTTTTGTGGCATTAAGCTGGAGGCAGTTGCCTGTCAGCCAGCTGGCCACCGCCTTCAGTCCGGACTGGAACCTGGGGGCATCCTGTTCCGCATCCCCGCTGAGAGTAACCGCCAGCTGTGTGTCGTCGGCATATGAGACCAAAGTTAGGCCCCACTGCCTTGCGACATCAGCCAGCGGTCTCACGTAAAGGTTAAACAACGTGGGACTCAGCGAGGAACCCTGCGGAACCCCCGAGGCCAGCGGCTGGAACCTGGACTTGAAGGGAGGGATGGCAACACAGAAGGAGCGGTTGACTAGGAAGGAGCGGAACCACTGCAGCGCCTGGCCACCGATACCAGTCTCCTCGAGCCGCTGGAGGAGGATGCTGTGTGATACAGTATCAAAGGCGGCGCTGAGATCTAACAAAATCAGCGCCGCTGTCTGACCTGCATCCAACCTCGCACGGAGATGTTCCACCATCACCAGTAAGGCAGTCTCCGTGCTGTGACCAGCACGGAAGCCATTCTGTGTGGGGTCGAGGGCGTTGGATCGGGCTAGGTGTTCAGACAGGGCCAGGTTGACATGGGCCTCTGTCAACTTGGCTGGCCAGGGTAGCAGCGAAATGGGACGGTAGTTATCCGGTTTAGACGGGTCAAGAGTAGATTTTTTAATGATCGGAGACACCACTGCCTGCTTCCAACTAGTGGGGACTACCCCCGTCTCAAGGGAGAGGTTGACCAGAGTACGTATGGCCGTACGTCCCAGGAAAGTCTGGTCGCGAAAGAGGGCCGGCCTCACTGGGTCAGATGGAGACCCAGTTTTAACTTGCACAGCAAGTTTGTCAAACCCTTCCTGAGTGAGGGGGGGGAATGAAAGCAGGGTAGTCTGGGGTAGTGTCTCCTTAGGGCTACCCAGCACATTACCCGTATTCGGGAATGTCCGCTATATAGCCTGGACTTTTCCCACGAAATATGAGGCGAGAGATTCACAATGTGCGACAGAGCTCTCAGCCGTAACAGTTGACCGCTTAGACATAAGGTCTTTAACCGCCCTGAAGATGGCCTTCGCCGGGTTCGTGCTGTTCCGAAATTCCTCAGCGTAAAAAGCTGCTCGGGCACGACAAATAGCCCGGTGGTAGAGCTTGACGGACATGGCATATGCAGCTTTTAACTCAGCCCCATACGTCTTCCGCCAAGCCCTCTCCGCCCGTCTGCAGGCTCCCTTCAGGGCACGCAAAGCGTCATTATACCAAGGGCTCGACACACGAGGATTGATCTTCGTCGTTACAACTGGTATCAAGGTGTCCAGAGCCCCAGTGAGCCAGGAACAGAAGAGATCGTACCCTTCTTCCACGTTGTTAAAAGGGCCCAAAGGTGCCAAAGACAAAAGATGGTAAAAGTCTTCCAGCTTAAGTTTGTCCCAGGATCTCCTGGGTACCCGTATAGCTGGAGCAGTAAAGGTCGTGGCTGACATAGGACAATAAATTGATACCAGAGTGGTCAGACCACTCTACAGGAGCAATCGACGTGACTTTGGCCTCTGTCAGGTTAGTAAAGACCGGGTCGAGAATATGTCCCCCGGAATGAGTAGGCTGGGAGATCAGCTGAGATAGTTGAAAGGCCTCTAAGTCCATAAGAATAGTACGTGCTGTCAGACAGGATGGGTCGTCAAAATGCAGATTTAAATCGCCAAGAATGGAAAAATTGGCGCAGTCAGTGACCAAAGTGGCAACAGTGTCCGGGAAAGCATTCCTGAACGCCACGTCACTGCCCGGCGGACGATATACCACCATCCCAGAGAGTGTAAATTCTGGGCTGACAAGGACTTTAAAGGAGGCACTTTCACAGCCCGCAGTCTTGAGGACAGTCCATACACAAGCAAAGCTAGATCTCACTATCAAGGCTATGCCCCCCCCTCTGGACGGCCTATTCGCAACATACATCGAATAGCCAGGAGGGCATACAAGATTGGGGATGGCAGTGTCGGCTGCCTGAAGCCATGTTTCGGTTAAAGCGAAAATGTCCGTGGCTTCATTCTCAATCAGATCATACACATTCTGCTGATGTTTCAGAAGCGACCTGACATTGAGATGCAATATCCGCAATGATGATGGCAAGCCTCTACTACACTGAGCGGCGGAAGGACTACACCGGGAGAGAGGCAACGGGGGACCGAGCACCAAACCATTGCAAGGGCAACGGTAAGGACCACATAGGGGTAAAACGGGCTGCAGAGTACAGTGACAACTCACCTTGCCGATGGAATACAACCGCTCCCTAGAGTATGTTATCATGGCGGTAGAAGGGGCAAAGGCGAGCCAGAGCCCGCCGCGTCCTGCGCGTCCTTAGCGCGGACGGGCGCAGACGGGCAGGACTCTGGCACGACTCCGGCCACGCGAGGACACGCCCGCTACGCGATCCCGCTACGCTAGGGGAGGAGCATTAAGTAGGCGTCCTGTCTCCGCTCATGCGCAGTCACGCGCTGGTCAATGCAACCTCCCCTGCCCAGGCAAAGATGGCGGCCACCCGGGAACCAAGCCCGCCAAACGGCGGTGGGGGCACAGATTAAAATGCAAGTGAGTAGGTAATTAAAAACGGACAGCCCCTAGGACCAATAACTCGCAAAGCGAGTCTAAGAATAAAATTAAAACACGAGCGCGCAAGACGCTCAGTACAGCAATGCGCTCCGCTGTCTTGTCAGGAAGAAGTTGTCAGGACTCGCCTTAAGTAGGCGTCCTGTCTCCGCTCATGCGCAGTCACGCGCTGGTCAATGCAACCTCCCCTGCCCAGGCAAAGATGGCGGCCACCCGGGAACCAAGCCCGCCAAACGGCGGTGGGGGCACAGATTAAAATGCAAGTGAGTGGGTAATTAAAAACGGACAGCCCCTAGGACCAATAACTCGCAAAGCGAGTCTAAGAATAAAATTAAAACACGAGCGCGCAAGACGCTCAGTACAGCAATGTAATGCATCAGAAGAGGAAGTGTGCTTTAGCACGCTCAATTCATAAACGCAAAAAAAGTACTGGTGATACAAGACATCTCACAAACAAGCACATTTCGGATATAAACAAAATGTATTTCGGTAATCCAACCGCAAAGTGGATACGTACTCAAATACGCTGACTTTTGAACAAAAATAACCCCTCCTCTTTCCAAATTAAAAAGAAGAAGAACCTGTTGCATCGACAGAACCCTCAAAACTATGGAAAACTATGAGTTTCCATCCAGTCTTAAGGGCTTAAGATGCGAATGCGCACCACAACTGACTCACCAGCACGGTTGATTCCACGCCTGACCTAGAGAAGCGTCCTTTCACTGCACCGGAAGGACTAACGCTCTGTAAGAAGGAACACAAATAAGGGGTTGAGAGACCAGCCACCAGGTGCAGTCAACATGTGAATAGAGTTCCGGGAAGTGTCTTGTCTGTAATTTTTCCATGAAGAAGTGGGTGAGCTGCATCGAATAGCTCTCGTTTTCACCGTTCATATCCCCAGGGACAGGCTATGGTGCCGTCATTCCTTGGTATGCGTTTTTGCCTGGCTTGTAGATTTTTCTGCACGATGGCTTCCTACGTCGTGCCATGTGTGCTCTGCATGATCTTTCTGTCCCGCATATCAGTGCTGCACGTTGTTGATTAAGCATGGGCGTAAAATCCGTTCCGCTCGCGGAATTTGCGGATTTTCGGTAAATTCGCAATCCGCGAACTCTCGCGAATTAGCCAAAAATCCGCAAATCCGCACGCGGCTGATTTTTTTGCTTGGTGATACAATATTGCGGCGCGCGGCGTGGCGCACGGCGTTCACTTTCCGTCATTCAGCGTTTGCCGAGTTGTTTTTCTCGATATTTTGCGAGTGCTGCGCCATTTTGGATCTTGCTGCGGGATCCCGCGGGAGTTGGCGCCCGCAAATACGTAATCGCGGCTTGCCACCTTACCTTGCACAGCACGCATCGCGAGAGTTCGCAATTGCGAACACGTAGGTGCGGCGGGCAGGAACAATCTCGCACTCGCGAAATAGAGATTTTGCAATTCTGCACAAGAAATCCACCAGCAAACAGCATAAACCTTCAGAAAATGATGATATTTATCAGAATCACTCCTCAGGTTGACATTTGCCTGCACTTTTTTTTTGCAAGGAGTCTATTTTTGGGGGTGGGAGGGAGGAAGGAAGTGCCCCACAGTCTCCAACTTCCTGTTCCTGTCCAGCAGGCTCCTCCCAGTGCTTTCTTCATGTGCTGGTCACTTTCATTTGGACCTTGACCTGGAAGGATTACTTTTTGTGGGTGCTGCTGGATATTTGGATTTGAGGCCTTTTTGACTTTCTTTGGATCACTTTTGGATTAGAAATCAACTTTCACAAGTAAGTTTGTTTGGGGCATTACAGTTGCTGCAACTACAATTTTGGAACTTTTTCAGAACATTAAATAAAATATATTGTGGGTAGCCACAGTATCCAGTAGGACCAGGGTTGGTTATGGGTGCATGATACAACTGTTTTGTTGAATTTAAACATCATTGAGGCCATGGATGGGCTGGGATTGTGCTTAATTTTGTGTTTTTTGTCGATTTTTTGGGGCTGCTGTTGGGGCCTTTTGCCCAGGGGTAGTGGTGCATGGACTGAGTCTGCCTGTGGGGTCTTTTTAATGTAAACATCCTGGATGGCATTGGATTGTGGTGATTTTTGTGTGTTTTTCGTTTCTTTTTGGGGTGTAATGTTGATGTGGACTGGCCATGTGGGTGGTGGTGGTGGCCATCTTGAGTGCTGGTACAGGCAACATGTGCTTGGGGTTCAAGGGGCCATTTTGAAGAGAGGCAGTGTCTGAGGCCTGCACTTATTTTGCCTTGCTTTCATCCATTATGCCCAGGGGTAGTGAGTGGTGCATGGGCCTAGTCTTTCTGTGGGGTGTCTTTCTTGAAATTAAACACCATTGAGGCCATGGATGGGCTGGGCTTGTGCTGATTTTTGTGTGTTTTTTCGACTTTTTGGGGTGTATAACTGATGTTCCTCTGTCTTCCATTGCTTGTAGGTGCACAAGAGAACCACCAGTGCCAGGAAGAAGTCCTGCTGCGGTGTGTGCAGCACAACGTCACGTGTGGCCACAGACAACTCTGCAACTTGTGCAACTGCAGCCTGCTGTTCAGAGTGACATCTGAAGAGATGGCCCCAAAAAAAGTTGCCCGTAGCTCCTCTAGCAAGAAAGTTGCCAGTAAGGAGCAGAAGAAGCAAGTGGCGCCACTTACCAAGGAGACTGGTGTGATGACGACCGCCACATTTTTTTGGATAAAAAAAAGTACGCCTGCAGCAGCAGCGGGGTCTGCTGCGGACCAAGCTGGGAGCAGCACCTCCGCTCCATTGGGCTCAGTGCCACCACCACCACGCCAACTTAGGTCCAAGCCCTTGAGTGCTGCAGAGGCAGCCAGTATAGTTGTTCAATCACCATCGACCAGTGATGTTGGCTCATCGCAAGAAAGTAGCAGCAATGTCCCTCAATCAACACAGGTTGTTGTAACTCATCTGACGAGTGTTGAACAACCACAGCCGCAACAACAATCACATGTGCAAGTACAAGCCCAAGTACATGTGGAAGGAGAGGCGGCGCAAGGAGAGGAGCAAGCAGAGGTGCATGGAGGGGCACAACAAGTGGCCACAATAGTTGTTCCTCCAGAAGTAGGGGCACATCTGGAAATCGACAATCAAGCCGAGGTATCATTCGAGGAAGCCACTCCTCCTGATGATCATTCATTGTCTTCCACATCCCGAGCAAGGAAAAGATCAAGGGTGTTGGTGTCTACATCTTCTTCAAGCCCACCTCCTTCTGATGATATGGATCTTACTTGGGAACCAGCACCACTGCCGTCTGAGAGTGAGGTTGAGGAGGCACACCATGATCTGACAAAGGTAGCTAAGCGTAAAAGGAAGGTCGTCGAAACTCTCCGAGTTATGGAGTGTGATGACGCTCAACAAGAAGTGGCGTATACTCCTGCTGCTGAAGACTCTCACGACGACGACGCAGTCATCACCACTAACGTCACTGAAGCCCCAGCGGGCATCAGCAAACAGACATTTTGACCCTAGCCCGACAAGCTGCTGAGCGTGATGATGAAGCCGATGAGGAGGCAATGGGAACACCACAATCATTGATGTTAACTAGTACACCACAACCTACCGCTTCCATATTTCTTACTCGCCAGAAGGGACCTCCATCCACCTCGACCTCAATTAGTGGTGGTGAAAGTGCACAACATAGTAAAGTTCAGCAATACACATCCTCCACTTCATCTGGCATTAGCAGCACGACCACCACCAGTATCGCCTCCTCCGGCCCCCACAGACATTTCAAGTAGGCAGTTTGGGACTTCTTTAGTGTTTGCCCAAAAAGGGAAAACATAGCCATTTGTAGCATTTGTAAGCTTGCAGTTAGTCGTGGTAAGCTTGGTACCAACTATGGGACTGGAGGCCAGAGAGGTCATCTTAAGAGACAGCACCTTGTCCAATGACTTGCGCACCTAAAGGAGATCAAGGAAGCCCGAATTGCAAGTCGAGAAAACCTTGATGTAACATCTGATGATGACGAGGAGGAAGAAGTGTCACACACTTCACTTACACCCAGTACCCCTGTCAGCACACCCCCTGTGAGCCACACTAAGAGTGTGGGCCAGAGTGAGACACCAATGCGAAAAAGTTCATCAGCGAGCGTAACTGGGTCGAAGAAGTCATCATCATCATCCCGTAAAATGGTCCAGGGCAACATTAAAACAATGTTGTTTTCAGAAGCGCCATATGACAGCAACCACCCAATGGTGCGTCTGTGTAACACTAAGCTGGCTAAAATGCTAGCGCTGGATCTTCTCCCTTTTTCTTTTGTAGAAGGGGTTGGTTTTCTAGAATTAGTGGCAGCGCTCTGCCCTAAATGGAAGGTTCCTAGCCGGTACTATTTTGCCCGAGTTGCGGTTCCAGCACTACATGAAGATGTGCTGGAGGTGATTGGGGCAGCTTTGCAGAAGAGTGCTGTTCACACTATACATCTGACAACAGACATGTGGACCAGTGGCGCAGGCACTGATTACATGTGCATCACTGCACACTGGGTCTCTTTTTCAGGGGTTAAAGCAAAGCTAAACGCAGGTGCTGACCTGGACCAAGTTTTTAAAGCTGCTCGGAAACATGCAACACTAGCCATGTTTGGCTTGGAGAAATGTCATACAGCACAAAACATTTTGAATGAGTTCAACACAAAGGTCTTTCACTGGCTGTCTCCCAAAAAACGCGGCATTGGTTACGTTTCCACGGATAATGGCGCCAATGTAGTTAAGGCCATGGAACTGGGTGACTATTTCAGAGTGCCGTGTTTGGCGCACTGTATAAACCTGGTTGTTAAAAAATTCTTGGATAAAGACAGTCCAGCATGCCAGTTAGTGGTCACCTGCCGAACAATGTGCAACCATTTCAGCCATTCTTTTAAGGCCCGGAAGCATCTGAGGAGCCTGCTACATGAACGTCGAATGCCAGTGAAAGCACTCATCCAGGAGGTGCCAACACGTTGGAACTCAACCTTCTACATGCTTGAGCGTCTGTATGAGCAGTTTACGGTACTCGATCAGTATTTCTTAACAATGGGTACAGCTGTGAAGGAGGACTTGAGGTTAAATGCGGCGCAATGGGAGCTAGTTAAAAGCCTGACAGACATGCTTCGTCCTTTAGAGGTCTTCACGCGTGCAGTCAGCAGGGAGGACTGTAATTTGGGAAAAGCTATCCCATTGTTGTGCATGCTGGAGCACAAACTGAAGGCGGTGTCTTCAAAGTTTCAAAAAGATGAAGAAAAGCAAGAAGCTTTTGTTTTGGCGGAGAAATTATTAGAGCGCCTACTTGGCGATGAATGTCTTCAAAAGATCCACTCAGAACAGCATTACATTTGTGCTACTATTCTGCATCCACGCTACAAAAAGGCGCTGGCAGGCTATGCATTATTTCCTTTTAGTGATGAAGATGTTACAAAGTACAAACGTTGGCTAGCCTGGTCAGCCATCAGGTTTGAAAGAGAACGGAAGCAAATATAAGGAAAAGGCAGTACATCAGCATCAGCAGGCCATCCCGAATCAAAAGACTCCACTTCTGCACCTGTGGCTGTGGCAGAAGTGACTTCTCAGCCGTTAAAGACACCGGCAACCGCATCATCTGCACCAGACACAACAGAAATATCGGGTGATGAAGAGGATTGGCTAGCTGAGATTGGTTATGGTTCTGAAAAGGTCCGAGCGAAAATTCAGCAAAGTGGAGGAACCGTGGAGAACTTTGAGTCGATGGTGCAGGACGCTCTCTACGGAAGCATTGCCTCGATATCTACGACCTCCTTAGCGGTAAGCAATGGGATCTACTTTTCCTCACGGAAACATGGTTAGATCAAGATTCCATGCCAGAAATCATTGAAGCCATCCCAGAGGGCTACTGTCTACAAAGATTAGATAGAATCAAAGGGAGAGGGGGGGGGCATAGCCATAGTGGCCAAACTAGATTATCAATGCCAGCTTGTACGCACGAACATTGAGGGCAGTGAAGCTGGTGCCTTCTCGATCACGATAAATGGCAACTCCACCATAAAAGGCCTTTTGATTTATCGCCCGCCTGGCCCTTCTACAGCCTTTACTGAGAAGCTAGTGGAGGACGTCACTGAAGCTGCATTAAGCACGGACAAATACCTAGTCCTGGGGGATCTAAATTTACACCTGGACACCCCTACGGACAAGGTAGCTAAGGATCTTTGTCGTACGATGGCTAGCTTGCAGTTTGTACAGAAGGTACAACACCCTACCCACAAAATGGGCCACCTCCTTGATCCGGTTTTCGCAAATTGGAATCAAGTGGAAGCTCAGACCCCAGTCCCCATCCCTTGGTCGGACCACCACCTTATCCCATTCACCATTGGGACTCAGGGACCTTGCCTGACCGACCCTCCTGCCGACAAACATCCTAGGCGGAGATGGGCGGCGTTCTCCCAAGCTCGTTTCAATCAGGCACTTACCGTGAAAGGACATCCCGGTGGTGTGGGCGTGGAAGATATCAATTCCAACCTAGACCAACGTATTACGGAGGCCCTGGACCTGGTGGCTCCACTTGGTGCGGCCAAAACGGGGGGCCGAGCTCAGAGATCAGCTCCCTGGTTCACTGAGGACATGCGGGTGGCTAAAGCTGCATGCAAACGGGCCGAAAGGCAATGGAGGATTGCCTATTCCACCCCAGCCAAAGCAGAGTACATAGAATGCAGGCGTAACTATCATAAGCTGTTACGAAAGGGCAAATCACTGTACTTCTGCACCAAGATTGAAGAAGCTGAACAGTCCACCAAGGAACTCTTCTCAATCTATAAAACCATTGCAGTAGGGAAGCCCGCTGTGTGGCCGGCGAAACTATGCACTACGGAGGGCTGCGACCGTATTGCAGAGTTCTTTGCTAACAAGGTTAATAACATCTACAACTCCTTTCCTCAGCGGGCAAATAACAACAACAGTCTTCTACTTGGGGAGGGCACTAAAACCAAAGGAGAACGACAGCTTACCTCCTTTGTCACCCCTCCAACTGAAGACCTAATCCGTATTTGCGGGTCAATAAAATCTGGTTCCCCAAGAGACCCGACGACTCCCAGTCGACTTAAGGGTAGCCTGCAAGTACTCGAACCCTATGTCCGCCACTTAATAGATACCTCCTTCAAATCCCAGAGTGTCCCCAAAGCTTGGAAGCAAGCAATCGTACTCCCCCTGCAAAAAAAAGCCAATGTAAATTTAGAAAAATTTGACAACCTCCGCCCCATCTCCCTCCTGCCCTACATGGCTAAAATGGCGGAAAAAATAGCCAACGTACAACTCATGCAGTTCGCGGAGGAGACTTCGCTACTCCACAACTCGCAATTTGGCTTCCGCCCCCGTCACTCGACGGAATCGGCACTTCTTGTGGCGGTTGAAGCACTACAACAGGGTGTGGACGAGGGCCAGACTATGGCTTTGATCCTGCTCGATCTAAGCGCAGCATTCGACACTGTAGCACATTCCACCTTGCTACAGTGTCTGAATGAAGGTGGGGTTACAGGCGCTGCGCTTGGCTGGATCAGGTCCTTCCTGTCGGACAGGTGTTTCCAGGTCAGGCTGGGTGAATGTTATTCGAGGGAGATTGAGTTGGGCCAGGGCGTGCCTCAGGGCTCGTCCCTGAGCCCAACCCTATTTAATATCTACGTCTTCCCCCTAGCGGCCATTGTGGAGGGACACGGCCTTCGCCTGGTGTCCTACGCCGACGACACGCAGTTGGTCGTCTCCCTATCGCGTGCACCCGGTCTCGCAGCGGACATCTTCAGGAACTGCATGCAAGATCTTGCAGCCTGGATGTCCGCAAACTGTTTAAAGCTGAACGGTAGCAAGACTGAGGTGCTCGTGGTGGGGGGTGGGCCTTCTGCTTGGTCGTCGGCGTGGTGGCCACCCTGCCTGGACGAGGTCCCCGTTCCTTGCCAAGAGGCCAGGAACCTTGGCGTGTGGCTGGATAAAGACCTTGCCTTTGGTCCCCAGATCAGCCGGGTGGCGGGGGTGTGTTTCGGTGTCCTAAGAGCCTTAAGGAAAGTCCTAGACCTGCTTCCCATTTCTGCTCGAAGGACGCTGGTGCACGCCCTAGTCACCTCGCGACTTGATTATGGGAACCTGCTGTATCTGGGGGCCACGAGCAAGGTCATGGGCCGCCTCCAAGTGCTTCAAAATGCCGCGGCGCGGCTGGTGCTCAGACTCCCCAGGAGGTCACCCTCCAAACCTGCTCTTCAAGCCCTCCATTGGCTTCCTATGGAGAAGAGGGTTGAGTTCAAGGCCCTCTCCACATGTCATCGCATCCTGAGCGGTAAAGCCCCGGAACCGCTTCAGAGTCTGGTGACCTATTACGAGCCCACTCGCAACCTACGGTCCTCTCAGGCGGGACTACTAAGGGTACCCAGAGTAAGAAAGGCACGTCTGGGAGGAAGATCTTTTAGACATCTTGCCCCTAGATGTTGGAATGCCCTTCCCCCAGAACTGCGACTTGAACCATCGGAAATCCTGTTTAGGAAAAAGCTTAAAACTCACCTTTTCAGCAGGTAGTCTTCAGTGGGAGGGGGGGGGCGACCACTCACTTATCACAGCGCGGGGACACGCCAGTGGCGTCACCAGGCGCTTTACAAATGCCCAATAATAATAATAATAATAAAGGGCTATCTGAATGACTTAACAGAGGTCTATGTTAATGCTGACCCATTGGCGTATTGGCATGGGAAAAAAGAATTGTGGCCAGAGATCACCCGCCTGGCTATACATTACTTGTCTTGCCCACTCGCAAGCGTGTCTTCTGAACGTGTTTTCAGTGCTGCTGGTGGCATTGTAACTTGCAAACGGACCCGCCTCTCGCCCAAAAATGTGGAGATATTGACAATGATCAAGATGAATGAGCACCTCATACCACCAGATTTCAAAGTACCAGATCGCACGACGGAAGAAGACAAGGAGGACAGCAACTTAGATGAGGGAATTTCTTCTGTGTTAGGTGACACTGACCTACTCCTGCCTGAATTCGCAGAGTATGAGGACGAACTCTTCTTCCCTGACACCGAGGCCTGAAAATGAGCCAATGAATTCAGACATTTTCTTTTTCGTACTTATTCACTTTTATTCCTGTGTTTCTGTCTTCTTTGTTTTGCACAAGTTAATATAATTAAAACTTTAATCACCTGTACTTTTGCTTTTTGGCTGTTTGGGGGTCTTCTAATTGTTTTCGCCTGGGTTGACGGCTCTGGGGCCATTGCTGCGAAGGTCTAATACCGGAAAAAACTGGTTTAAACAACATCCATGAGGAAAAAGGTTTTGCATTTTCTGACTTTTCGCTCAATGTAGCGTTTTCGGGGGCCTGTTTGGGGGGCTTCCTGGTGTTTGTGGGTGGGTTTCGGGGTCTGGGAGCACTACTGGGTATGGGTATGATACAATATTGCGGCGCGCGGCGTGGCGCACGGCGTTCACTTTCCGTCATTCAGCGTTTGCCGAGTTGTTTTTCTCGATATTTTGCGAGTGCTGCGCCATTTTGGATCTTGCTGCGGGATCCCGCGGGAGTTGGCGCCCGCGAATACGTAATCGCGGCTTGCCACCTTACCTTGCACAGCACGCATCGCGAGAGTTCGCAATTGCGAACACGTAGGTGCGGCGGGCAGGAACAATCTCGCACTCGCGAAATAGAGATTTTGCAATTCTGCACAAGAAATCCACCAGCAAACAGCATAAACCTTCAGAAAATGATGATTTTTATCAGAATCACTCCTCAGGTTGACATTTGCCTGCACCTTTTTTTTTGCAAGGAGTCTATTTTTGGGGGTGGGGGGGAGGAAGGAAGTGCCCCACAGTCTCCAACTTCCTGTTCCTGTCCAGCAGGCTCCTCCCAGTGCTTTCTTCATGTGCTGGTCACTTTCATTTGGACCTTGACCTGGAAGGATTACTTTTTGTGGGTGCTGCTGGATATTTGGATTTGAGGCCTTTTTGACTTTCTTTGGATCACTTTTGGATTAGAAATCAACTTTCACAAGTAAGTTTGTTTGGGGCATTACAGTTGCTGCAACTACAATTTTGGAACTTTTTCAGAACATTAAATAAAATATATTGTGGGTAGCCACAGTATCCAGTAGGACCAGGGTTGGTTATGGGTGCATGATACAACTGTTTTGTTGAATTTAAACATCATTGAGGCCATGGATGGGCTGGGATTGTGCTTAATTTTGTGGTTTTTGTCGATTTTTTGGGGCTGCTGTTGGGGCCTTTTGCCCAGGGGTAGTGAGTGGTGCATGGACTGAGTCTGCCTATGGGGTCTTTTTAATGTAAACATCCTGGATGGCATTGGATTGTGGTGATTTTTGTGTGTTTTTCGTATTTTTTGGGGTGTACTGTTGATTTGGACTGGCCATGTGGGTGGTGGTGGTGGCCATCTTGAGTGCTGGTACAGGCAACATGTGCTTGGGGTGCAAGGGGCCATTTTGAAGAGAGGCAGTGTCTGAGGCCTGCACTTATTTTGCCTAGCTTTCATCCATTATGCCCAGGGATAGTGAGTGGTGCATGGGCCTAGTCTTTCTGTCGGGTGTCTTCTTGGATTTAAACACCATTGAGGCCATGGATGGGCTGGGATTGTGCTGAATTTAGTATTTTTTGTCGTTTGTTGGGGGCTGCTGGTGGGGCCTTTTGCCCAGGGGTAGTTAGTGGTGCATGGGCCTAGTCTTTCTGTGGGGTGTCTTCTTGGATTTAAACACCATTGAGGCCATGGATGGGCTGGGATTGTGCTGAATTTTGTGGTTTTTGTCGATTTTTTTGGGGCTGCTGGTGTGGCCTTTTGCCCAGGGGTAGTGAGTGGTGCATGGGCCTAGTCTTTCTGTGGGGTGTCTTCTTGAATTTAAACATCATTGAGGCCATGGATGGGCTGGGATTGTGCTGAATTTTGTGTTTTTTGTCGGTTTTTTTGGGCTGCTGGTGGGGCCTTTTGCCCAGGGGTAGTGGTGCATGGACTGAGTCTGCCTGTGGGGTCTTTTTAATGTAAACATCCCGGATGGCATAGGATTGTGGTGATTTTTGTGTGTTTTTCATTTCTTTTTGGGGCGTACTGTTGATGTGGACTGGCCATGTGGGTGGTGGTGGTGGCCATCTTGAGTGCTGGTACAGGCAACATGTGCTTGGGGTTCAAGGGGCCACTTTGAAGAGAGGCAGTGTCTGAGGCCTGCACTTATTTTGCCTAGCTTTCATCCATTATGCCCAGGGGTAGTGAGGGGTGCATGGGCCTAGTCTTTCTGTGGGGTGTCTTTCTTGAATTTAAACACCATTGAGGCCATGGATGGGCTGGGCTTGTGCTGAATTTTGTGTTTTTTGTCGTTTTTTTGGGGCTGCTGGTGGGGCCTTTTGCCCAGGGGTAGTGAGTGGTGCATGGGCCTAGTCTTTCTGTGGGTTGTCTTCTTGAATTTAAACATCATTGAGGCCATGGATGGGCTGGGATTGTGCTGAATTTTGTGTTTTTTGTCGTTTTTGTGGGGCTGCTGGTGGGGCCTTTTGCCCAGGGATAGTGGTGCATGGACTGAGTCTGCCTGTGGGGTCTTTTTAATGTAAACATCCTGGATGGCATTGGATTGTGGTGATTTTTGTGTGTTTTTCGTTTCTTTTTGGGGTGTACTGTTGATGTGGACTGGCCATGTGGGTGGTGGTGGTGGCCATCTTGAGTGCTGGTACAGGCAACATGTGCTTGGGGTTCAAGGGGCCATTTTGAAGAGAGGCAGTCTCTGAGGCCTGCACTTATTTTGCCTAGCTTTCATCCATTATGCCCAGGGGTAGTGAGTGGTGCATGGGCCTAGTCTTTCTGTGGGGTGTCTTTCTTGAAATTAAACACCATTGAGGCCATGGATGTGCTGGGCTTGTGCTGATTTTTGTGTGTTTTTTTGACTTTTTGGGGTGTATAACTGATGTTCCTCTGTCTTCCATTGCTTGTAGGTGCACAAGAGAACCACCAGTGCCAGGAAGAAGTCCTGCTGCGGTGTGTGCAGCACAACGTCACGTGTGGCCACAGACAACTCTACAACTTGTGCAACTGCGGCCTGCTGTTCAGAGTGACATCTGAAGAGATGGCCCCAAAAAAAGTTGCCCGTAGCTCCTCTAGCAAGAAAGTTGCCAGTAAGGAGCAGAAGAAGCAAGTGGCGCCACTTACCAAGGAGACTGGTGTGATGACGACCGCCACATTTTTTGGGATAAAAAAAAGTACGCCTGCAGCAGCAGCGGGGTCTGCTGGGGACCAAGCTGGGAGCAGCACCTCCGCTCCATTGGGCTCAGTGTCACCACCACCACGCCAACTTAGGTCCAAGCCCTTGAGTGCTGCAGAGGCAGCCAGTATAGTTGTTCAATCACCATCGACCAGTGATGTTGGCTCATCGCAAGAAAGTAGCAGCAATGTCCCTCAATCAACACAGGTTGTTGTAACTCATCTGACGAGTGTTGAACAACCACAGCCGCAACAACAATCACATGTGCAAGTACAAGCCCAAGTACATGTGGAAGGAGAGGCGGCGCAAGGAGAGGAGCAAGCAGAGGTGCATGGAGGGGCACAACAAGTGGCCACAATAGTTGTTCCTCCAGAAGTAGGGGCACATCTGGAAATCGACAATCAAGCCGAGGTATCATTCGAGGAAGCCACTCCTCCTGATGATCATTCATTGTCTTCCACATCCCGAGCAAGGAAAAGATCAAGGGTGTTGGTGTCTACATCTTCTTCAAGCCCACCTCCTTCTGATGATATGGATCTTACTTGGGAACCAGCACCACTGCCGTCTGAGAGTGAGGTTGAGGAGGCACACCATGATCTGACAAAGGTAGCTAAGCGTAAAAGGAAGGTCGTCGAAACTCTCCGAGTTATGGAGTGTGATGACGCTCAACAAGAAGTGGCGTATACTCCTGCTGCTGAAGACTCTCACGACGACGACGCAGTCATCATCACTAACGTCACTGAAGCCCCAGCGGGCATGCAGCAAACAGACATTTTGACCCTAGCCCGACAAGCTGCTGAGCGTGATGATGAAGCCGACGAGGAGGCAATGGGAACACCACAATCATTGATGTTAACTAGTACACCACAACCTACCGCTTCCATATTTCTTACTCGCCAGACGGGACCTCCATCCACCTCGACCTCAATTAGTGGTGGTGAAAGTGCATAACGTAGTAAAGTTCAGCAATACACATCCTCCACTTCATCTGGCATTAGCAGCACGACCACCACCAGTATCGCCTTCTCCGGCCCCCACAGACATTTCAAGTCCGCAGTTTGGGACTTCTTTAGTGTTTGCCCAAAAAGGGAAAACATAGCCATTTGTAGCATTTGTAAGCTTGAAGTTAGTCATGGTAAGCTTGGTACCAACTATGGGACTGGAGGCCAGAGAGGTCATCTTAAGAGACAGCACCTTGTCCAATGGCTTGCGCACCTAAAGGATTATCAAGGAAGCCCGAATTGCAAGTCGAGAAAACGTTGATGTAACATCTGATGATGACGAGGAGGAAGAAGTGTCACACACTTCACTTACACCCAGTGCCCCTGTCAGCACACCCCCTTTGAGCCACACTAAGAGTGTGGGCCAGAGTGAGACACCAATGCGAAAAAGTTCATCAGCGAGCGTAACTGGGTCGAAGAAGTCATCATCATCATCCCGTAAAATGGTCCAGGGCAACATTAAAACAATGTTGTTTTCAGAAGCGCCATATGACCGCAACCACCCAATGGTGCGTCTGTATAACACTAAGCTGGCTAAAATGCTAGCGCTGGATCTTCTCCCTTTTTCTTTTGTAGAAGGGGTTGGTTTTCTAGAATTAGTGGCAGCGCTCTGCCCTAAATGGAAGGTTCCTAGCCGGTACTATTTTGCCCGAGTTGCGGTTCCAGCACTACATGAAGATGTGCTGGAGGTGATTGGGGCAGCTTTGCAGAAGAGTGCTGTTCACACTATACATCTGACAACAGACATGTGGACCAGTGGCGCAGGCACTGATTACATGTGCATCACTGCACACTGGGTCTCTTTTTCAGGGGTTAAAGCAAAGCTAAACGCAGGTGCTGACCTGGACCAAGTTTTTAAAGCTGCTCGGAAACATGCAACACTAGCCATGTTTGGCTTGGAGAAACGTCATACAGCACAAAACATTTTGAATGAGTTCAACACAAAGGTCTTTCACTGGCTGTCTCCAAAAAAACGCGGCATTGGTTACGTTTCCACGGATAATGGCGCCAATGTAGTTAAGGCCATGGAACTGGGTGACTATTTCAGAGTGCCGTGTTTGGCGCACTGTATAAACCTGGTTGTTAAAAAATTCTTGGATAAAGACAGTCCAGCATGCCAGTTAGAGGTCACCTGCCGAAAAATGTGCAACCATTTCAGCCATTCTTTTAGGGCCCGGAAGCATCTGAGGAGCCTGCTACATGAACGTCGAATGCCAGTGAAAGCACTCATCCAGGAGGTGCCAACACGTTGGAACTCAACCTTCTACATGCTTGAGCGTCTGTATGAGCAGTTTACGGTACTCGATCAGTATTTCTTAACAATGGGTACAGCTGTGAAGGAGGACCTGAGGTTAAATACGGCGCAATGGGAGATAGTTAAAAGCCTGACAGACATGCTTCGTCCTTTTGAGGTCTTCACGCGTGCAGTCAGCAGGGAGGACTGTAATTTGGGAAAAGCTATCCCATTGTTGCGCATGCTGGAGCACAAACTGAAGGCGGTGTCTTCAAAGTTTCAAAAAGATGAAGAAAAGCAAGAAGCTTTTGTTTGGGCGGAGAAATTATTAGAGCGCCTACTTGGCTATGAACGTCTTCAAAAGATCCACTCAGAACAGCATTACATTTGTGCTACTATTCTGCATCCACGCTACAAAAAGGCGCTGGCAGGCTCTGCATTTTTTCCTTTTAGTGATGAAGATGTTACAAAGTACAAACGTTGGCTAGCCTGGTCAGCCATCAGGTTTGAAAGAGAACGGAAGCAAATTGAAGGAAAAGGCAGTACATCAGCATCAGCAGGCCATCCCCAGTCAAAAGACTCCACTTCTGCACCTGTGGCTGTGGCAGAAGTGACCTCTCAGCCGTTAAAGACACCGGCAACCGCATCATCTGCGCCAGACACAACAGAAATATCGGGTGATGAAGAGGATTGGCTAGCTGAGATTGGTTATGGTTCTGAAAAGGTCCGAGCGAAAATTCAGCAAAGTGGAGGAACCGTGGAGAACTTTGAGTCGATGGTGCAGGACTATCTGAATGACTCAACAGAGGTCTATGTTAATGCTGACCCATTGGCGTATTGGCATGGGAAAAAAGAATTGTGGCCAGAGATCACCTGCCTGGCTATACATTACTTGTCTTGCCCACTCGCAAGCGTGTCTTCTGAACGTGTTTTCAGTGCTGCTGGTGGCATTGTAACTTGCAAACGGACCCGCCTCTCGCCCAAAAATGTGGAGATATTGACAATGATCAAGATGAATGAGCACCTCATACCACCAGATTTCAAAGTACCAGATCGCACGACGGAAGAAGACAAGGAGGACAGCAACTTAGATGAGGGAATTTCTTCTGTGTTAGGTGACACTGACCTACTCCTGCCTGAATTCGCAGAGTATGAGAACGAACTCTTCTTCCCTGACACCGAGGCCTGAAAATGAGCCAATGAATTCAGAAATTTTCTTTTTCGTACTTATTCACTTTTATTCCTGTGTTTCTGTCTTTCTTTGTTTTGCACAAGTTAATATAATTAAAACTTTAATCACCTGTACTTTTGCTTTTTGGCTGTTTGGGGGTCTTCTACTTGTTTTCGCCTGGGTTGACGGCTCTGGGGCCATTGCTGGGAAGGTCTAATACCGGATAAAACTGGTTAAAACAACATCCATGAGGAAAAAGGTTTTGCATTTTCTGACTTTTCGCTCAATGTAGTGTTTTCGGGGGCCTGTTTGGGGGGCTTCCTGGTGTTTGTGGGTGGGTTTCGGGGTCTGGGAGCACTACTGGGTATGGATAGTTTAGATAGCAAGAGGTTTGAAGGAAATCCATGGAGGCAGAGGGGAGTTAGGGCCTAGCTGCAGAGCGCGCGCTGAGTGATTTTGGAAATTTTCAGAAAAGTGACTAAGTCCACATTTTTGTACTTTTGCTTTTTGGCTGTTTGGGGGTGTTCTACTTGTTTTCGCCTGGGTTGACGGCTCTGGGGCCATTGCTGGGAAGGTCTAATACCGGATAAAACTGGTTTAAACAACATCCATGAGGAAAAAGGTTTTGGCACTTTTTGTAACTTAGGGTTCGTTAGGGTTAGCCCTAGCAGCAGGATTGCATGTGTTTCGGGGTGTTCTTGATTTTTGCAACTGAGTTCTGGGGTTTTAGAGCACTCGTGGGAATGTGTAAGTTTTGTTGCAAGTGATTTGAAGAAAATCCATGGTGGGAAAGGGGGGATCACTTACTCTGTGAGAGGCACTTAGTGTTGAAAACATTTAGCCATTTACACTTAAAGGAAGAAAATGACACAGACTTAAGTTTCAGGAAAACAAACTTACTGTTAAAGCACCACCCACCAGACTCAAAAGCAGTAGTATGGTGGGAAAGGGAGGATTTGGCATAGTTAAAGAAAGCCTTTGCCACTATTCTTAACTTAGGGCTCGTTAGGGTTAGCAGTATTTCTATTGCATGTGTTTGGGTGGGGGGGTTTTCGAGTCTTGGAGCGATGCTGGCTATGGATACTTTTGCTTGCTTGCAAGTGGTTTGAATACAATCCACGGTGGGTAAGGGGGTATTTGGGCCTACTTTTACTTTCAAAGTACGTTTTGTCACCAGTTTTCTGCTAGGCCTCGTTTTTTGAGATCTGATTGGGGGTCTTCTACATTTTTGCGACTGGCTTTAGTAAGGGTCTGGGTGGGAGCACTGCTGGGAAGGTCTAATTTTGTTCTAAAACACAGTTTACAGTACACCTAGCTTGAGGGGAAAGATCCGCTAAATTAATTTGCCCATACTTATTTATCCTTCAAAAGGTGACTCAGACAGAGTACGCACTTTCAAAAATATTGTACTGTCTATTAGGAAAATCAAAGTGTGACTTTTTGCACTACACAGCGTACATACCTTATATTTATTTATCAGTGGTGTTGTAATAGCACTTCCTGTTTTTCGTTCAATAATTACAGGCCGGGTTTCAGTCTGTGCAATGGGGAAAAAAGGATGGAGTCAGGCTTCAAATTAGCGAGCCGCAATTCAGCATCCACCAGGCAGGCAGTGGACAGGGTGTCTTCTGGTCACCAATATTGATGGACGAAGCGTCAGCTGTAATGGAGGAGTGCCGCTAATAAGAGGAATTGTTTGCTGCATGCAACTTACTTACCAAATTCAACAGGACAACTACAACAACATACAGATACAGTATCCATTGTTTTCTTCTATGAGTGTGACTGCATTTCTTGGATCTCTCTCTGCTTCTAAATTGATCCCTACAGCCATTCTATAGGTTTTACTTCGGCTAATTTTTAAACCTAATTTAATGTAAGAAGTGTTTCTCTGAGTGCAGAGATAGGCAAGTGAAAACGCTGCAGCCCTGTACTGTCGCATTCTAGTACTACTTACTTTTCAGTAACAATGCATGCAGTAGGGCATACACTTCCTTTATGTCACTTAAAAGATTTATGGTTAGCTTTGTACCCAAAGATTTCTTTATCTTCAATTATTGTTTGTCCATGCTGTGCTTTTTTTTTTCTCTCAACAAAACCTACCCAAAAAGAAACCCCCATTCCCATCCATTTTCCAAACCCTAACCCTCTTCCCCCGGGCTGTGTGGTTTTGCTTGATGTGTGACTAAATGACTTCAATAATTCCACACACTTGCTGGGGAGGATAAGGTCATAGCAACAGGCTGGTGAAGGAATCTGAGGATATATTCTAGACTTACTCAGCTTCAGTACTATTTCTTGTAGTAGTAGCCAATGTCAAAGAAATTCAACGCAAGTACTATTTATACTTTCAATACTTTACCATTTGTTAGGCTCTGTGTGGCACTGTTCTAGTGTACTGTCACCTGCTATATTCTCTATCGTACCGTTGTAATGCTACAGTAAGGACAAACCAGGTTTCATTTTCTTTTTTTCCATAGGCATGCAACTGCCACTGTGTCACACCACTAGTACCACCGCAATGAGGACATTTCATCCGCCCAGGATTGCCAACCTTAATCGCCATTTCCCGTGGAGCCAGCCCTGGGCCTAGCCCTACTTTCAAACACAAATTACAGGTAAGATAAGCGTTTGGTGGGAGGTAGTATAATGGAGTATTAGGAATAGACGAGAGATTGACGGTAGTACTACTAAAGTCCTAGGACTCTTCAGGAAAACAAACTTACTGTTAAACCCCCACCCACCAGACTCAAAAGCAGTAAAAAACAGGTATGGTCAGATAAAGTTTCAAAAAATATATTTTTGTAGCATTAACAAAATAATCTCCCGCAAGACCCTCCCTAACCCCAACGATTGTCCTTCAAAAGTCCCAAAAACAACCCAACTCCCAATTCCCACCCCCCAAAAGTCTCTAAAAAAGGGGCAAGGGACACTACACTACGGGAGGGTGCTGTTGACTTTAGCGGCCAGGGCATCATACTCCTTGCGGAGGGTGGCATGGTCGAAGCGGAGGCCCTCCACCAAGTTCTTATAGGTATGCACCTCCTGCTCCAGGTAGGACACTCTGAGGCATAAGCGGCGCTGGCGTGCCTTGCAACTCCTGGGGGGGGCAGCTGCTGTCTTTGATGCTCGGCGGTGGCGGTTGGCTTTGGTAGCCCGGCTCCGTACCGCTGGAGCACTGCGCTGGCTGGCAGCCCGTGGGGGCACGGAGGAGGATGCAGCTGTCCCAGTGGATGTTGTTGTTGTACCGGTAGACTGCGTCTCCTCCTCCTCCAGGGCCACCAGCCGCCGATATTCGGCGACAGTGGCATCCAGCCTCCGTTGCCGGGCCATTTGAGCCAACTCCCTCCTTGATGTTCTGTTTGATTTGGAAGGAGCAACTATATGAAGAAAGAAAGACATAGTCTGTAACCAATGCTCCTTAAGATTAACACAAAATGATTGAGCAGAAAGTTGTGTCACAGTACAAGTAGCAAATTGAAAGCACAGTACATAACTATTGAGGACAGTATCTATCTAAGCTCCCACTTCTTCATCCTTGCTCTAACATTAGTGGGAGTTTAAGGAACAAATTCTACGAGCACTATGGACTTCCATTACAGTCGACTATGACAGTACACCAGTCTTATTCTTCTTCTTCTCTCTTGTTTAGGAAAATTGGTACGTTATCTTATGCAAGCCGGCATAATGCCAGCGCAGTGAACTTGCACCCAGGAAAAACAGACGCACACCATGATGAGTGAGACAGACTTGCGTTACTGTACCGGTCCAGTACATGCAGGTGGTGAAGCTCTTACTTTTCTATTACGGGTGGCACTGAGAATACTCTGTTAAAAGGGCTACTGCTTAATTAATTTAGCTTTCACCCTACAGTGCAAATGAGTACTAGAAAAGGAAAATGAAGAAGCTAAATAATCTGATTATCTATCACTTCACATGGGATGTATTTGATGACATATGGGATGACTTTAGGTGCTTTTCTTATTATTGAGTGAACAGTGATACACCCACACATGAATGACGTACTACTACTAAACTAAAGTTATTAAGAGAGGTAGGGAGTGTCCACCGTAATAACCGGATATATGCTGTGCTTGCAGTTGCAATACAAACTACTGCTACTATTCATGGTAGTATTTGGACAAAATTACAACTTCTTTTCCTTGCCTTTCCTACACTGGAACGGACGTGCGGGTGCGGTGTTACATGCTCTTCAAAGTAACACTTAGTTCGTCCAGTGACCGTCTACTCTCTCTAGATACACATATGCTATCTAAGAGTCAGATAATACCATGATCCAGGCATCCATCCATTCAAAGTATATGCACACATACAGTTTCTGTTTCACCCACCCAGGCTGTTCTCCTTCCACCCATCCTTGCTTCATCATTCACCCAGTCATGCACCATACCATATTCTTTCCTTCCCAGCCACCTCGGGGACCAAGCAAACACATATCTTTCTTCTTTGCCAGTCATCATTAAATTTCTCGTCCTTCCACACTTACTTACACCCTTCTTTCGCTTTTCGTTCATCCCATCCATCAAGTTCATCTCAGATCTTATTGGGATTCTTCTCGCCAAAAACTTCACAGCTAAGTCGAAGTACATTTAGAGGAGGCTACTACCTGGTTGATTTATAATACACCTGTGCAGAAAGCACACTATGCAGTCTTCAATCTCAATAAGTAAGGAATATATAGCTTACCTCTGCCCGCCACCACCGTGTGAACCCTCACAGGCACGTCCGGCACTTGCACCGCCTCCTTCCCAGAGTTGTTCCCCTCGTCCAATACCACCACCTCCGCGCTGGCCCCGCCACCAGATGTTCCACCTACAAAGTACATTTAAGAATGTTAGAATACACCACTCACTACTATATAATATTTGGTCTAGGAGGAATAAAGAAATGTGAAAAAAACAGAATACAATGTAATAATTTGTGACTGTCTACTCTAAAGTAAAAATGTCCCTTTTTCCAGGGAAGGCTGTTGTCTTGCTGCACTTTTTGGCACAACTGATGAATGCTTGCTTTTTATTTTTGCAAAACAGAACAAGATGGCTGATCAGGATTATTAATGTCAGAATTTGGAATTACACAGCCAAAGCATGCAGTGTAGCCACGGGATTAGTTAATACCCAACAAATTTAGTACATTTTCAAAAATGATTTTGTATTATGACACAAAAAACACATGACATCAAATAGACACTCCATCATAACAGTTAGTGCAAAAACATAGAAGAATATATACAGATATATACAACTATATGGCAACGAAGTAACCATACATTAAAGGAAAAAATATTATCAGAATCTTGTGGTGACACCAACAATAATCTGTACACTAGGTTAAATGACAAATAAATTGCAATTTAGACACATTCATAGCAATTCATGAAAAACATAAACCAGTCCTTTAGTAACAAAACCTGTGAAACAGGCGGAACTTAGATGGAATAGCCTGCCTGTCACATGACACCTGTGAATGATAGTTTTTAAGAAGTTGCAGACGGGGCCCACATAAGTGGTCTGAGTATATCCCTAGCTGCACCCTTTGGTTTTTAACACAGGCTGGGGGTCAAAACCCCCAGCCTGTGTTAAAAACCAAAGGGTGGGGTCAAAACCCCCAGCCTGTGTTAAAAACCAAAGGGTGCAGCTAGGGATATACTCAGACCACTTATGTGGGCCCCGTCTGCAACTTCTTAAAAACTATTATTCACAGGTGTCATGTGACAGGCAGGCTATTCCATCTAAGTTCCGCCTGTTTCACAGGTTTTGTTACTAAAGGACTGGTTTATGTTTTTCATGAATTGCTATGAATGTGTCTAAATTGCAATTTATTTGTCATTTAACCTAGTGTACAGATTATTGTTGGTGTCACCACAAGATTCTGATAATATTTTTTCCTTTAATGTATGGTTACTTCGTTGCCATATAGTTGTATATATCTGTATATATTCTTCTATGTTTTTGCACTAACTGTTATGATGGAGTGTCTATTTGATGTCATGTGTTTTTTGTGTCATAATACAAAATCATTTTTGAAAATGTACTAAATTTGTTGGGTATTAACTAATCCCGTGGCTACACTGCATGCTTTGGCTGTGTAATTCCAAATTCTGACATTAATAATCCTGATCAGCCATCTTGTTCTGTTTTGCAACTATTTGAGGTCTAGGCTGACCAGTAGTTGGACCCTACACCTTTTTGTGTATTGCTTTTTATTTTTAACACGCACCACTTTTTCTCCTAACAGACAGAAGCTTCACTTCTAAGAACACGAGCAGGATCAAGTTCAAACCAGGTGAGAGCTCGGCTCGACCACAAGAAATGTGTCCAATTAATCGCGTCAGCACTAAGCACTTTTCCATTTTCAGTTAAACGTTTAGTTTTATGACAAAGTTGATTTTAATAAATGTGTTTACTTTTAATAAAGCTTTTAAACTTAAATAGACTCTGTGGTTTTTGGTCCTCCAGACTAGAGTGGATGAGCTAAAGGTTTTGGAATTTTTGCAAGCATGAGTCCATGCCTCTGACACTTCTTGACTCTGACTCCGTACTCTTGTCCTGCGTTGGATAATCTAATCATCATTGGGGAACAATGATCGGTGACTTTGGGAGCTGAATGACTCTGCCACACTATCTAGTCAGTAAGGAGATTGGGTGTTCAACTAAAAGTCTGTTATCACTGAGGTATGTGGAAAGTCTAACAGCACCTATTATAATTGATAAGCTAAGCAATGCATTATTTAGTGTCCATAGTTCTGTTTGTGCAGATTTGTCCCTGCTACAGTAGTAGAATGGATTGTCCTACTATCCAAACCAAAAGTAAAGTAGTATCTTATTCTTTCTTGGTGGTCATTCACCTTTTTATTGTTGGCAATTGTCAAAGCATAAACATTTAGAAGACTTGAAAAGACATTATGGACAATCCCAGAGGACTGCACTCAGTGCATAGAGCTATTGCTGACTAGAATGGGAGTCCAATGGAATTGCCAAATGTGCTATCTTAGTTAGCTACACAGACAGACTAATAAGAATAATCTAGTAATACCACAGGGAGTCATAGTCGAGGCAGGATAAGAATTTAGATCCAGTCTACAAGAAGATCAAAGACGATTTAGAAAAAATCGAATGAGGAACGCTAGGAAAAAATAGGTACTCTATATTAAAATTAAAACTTACTGGGGCCAGCAAAGGAGCCCTCGCCTGCCCGATCCTGGCCTGCATCCTGCACAGCACCCTCCTCCTGTGTCCTCTTGCCCCTGGGGGGAGCTGATGTACAACATGAAAGAAAGAAAGACCAGAAAACATGGATGATATTTGTCAACCAAATCAAACATTTCAAAAGAACAATAACAAAATATTTGGGCGAAATAGCAAATAGACAATTATTCCACGGGATATATTGACCGATCTCATGTGGTCTACTACGTTATTAGTATTGCTTGATTTGCGGACCGTTGACTTGGAAAGTTCCTCTGTAACTCACTAAACAAACTACTAAAAAGGTGTGCCTAGGCCTGGCAGGCAGCAGTCCGCAGCGCGTGAAGTGACAGACAAAGTCCATCGTGCTTGCAGATCAGTGAATACTCAAACTATCAATCCACCGACCATCACCATTATTTCTTCTTATAGCCATGTGTCTAAAGGAAGGACTGGACTTGAGTCTGTAGGGGCTGATTTAGAAGCCCCTTGCGGCTCTTTTGCTCCATTGTTGCGTGACTTTTGTGACGCAGCGGCAGAACAAAAGAGGCGCCATGGTGCGGCGTATATTAACAAAGTGACGCATATGGGAGATGCATCACGTTGTAAAGCCCTGCGCCATCAGGGGGCGTTCCGGCGCAAGGGAGGGCGTTCCTGCGCAGGAACGAATCCTAAAAGTGGCTGAGGGAAATCTACAAGATGTCAATCAGTCACTTTTAGGACAATGATGCGTGACTCAAACCCTGCGCCTGCTTGAAGCTGACGTACAGCTTGATGCAGCATTGGGGAGATAGGGCACCCCAGAGCATTGCTGGAGCTGCGCCATCGTTGGCACGCAACTCCAGCAATGCGCCGCCTTTACGGCACAGATGCGTAAGGCTTCTGTGACGTTTTGGGCCCATGGTGCGCCACATTGTAAATACGGCGCACCATGGGTGGTGGTGGCATGGCGCACAATTACTGGCGCATCCCTGCTACTTTGCAGGGATGCGCCGGTAATTGAAAATCTGACCCTTAGTGTCTAGCATTACGCAGTTCTTTACACTACACTCATACATAATTTCTCAGGCCAATGAAATGAACACAAAATAGAAAACAAATAAGCATAGTAGCAAGGCTACTGAGAAGGAGAGCAGTGCACCTGAAATGCATAGAAGATTTTGAAATATAATTTACCTACAATGTAATCGGCAGCATTATTGCTCTTGGTAAAAAACAAAAATTTGCAATATAATAACACACAGAGCGGGATAAAACAGAGTAGTGATGAAATAGATAGAAATAGCTACTACTACTCACCAAGCCCGGGGATCTCTACGCCGAGCACGTCCAGCAAGTCGCGTTCCCGGTCCATGAGATCCGTCCAGCGGTGGGTGGCCTGGTTATAGGTGCGCCGGACCCCAGAGTGTTCAAACATGGCCCGGCACACCTTCTCCCACCGCTTCCGGTGCTCCCGGATCCCGTAGCCGGTAGCGATCCTGCCGCCTCCCATGATGGTCTTGGGGAGGCGGCGCTGGACGTGAAAGACTAGTGCGGCCACCTCCTCCGCACTAAAAATCTCCAGAGCTGTAACTGTCTCCCCCCTCAAACGCCCGCACGGGAGCCGGGCACGGGGTGCGGGACCCTTCCCCTTTGCGGGCTTCTTCCCGGCTCCCTTTGCCATGGCCTGGGCAGAAAGGAAGCAAAATAAGAAAGAAGAAATAGAACAGGGAAGAAGAAAAGAAAAGCGTTTAAAAAAGTAGTTTAAAATTAACAAAAAGTAGCAGAAAACACAAAAATATAGAGCTAGAAAAATAGAGGGATAGATAATAAGTAAAATAGATTAAAAAAAACTTCAAACAAGCAAAGGATGGCAGAGATTAAGAAAGGATACAGAGAGCATGCCCAGAACCATAGCAATGAATGAGAAATAAGATGGCCGCGCCCGTTCACGACCGCGTGGGTAAGTTCGCACGAGATTTTCCTCGCGATCACACGTGAAATTGTACTAGCGAGCCGCACACTTTGCGAGATTACACATAGCGGCCGGAAACAGAATTACGTCACGCAAACAAGATGGCCGAGCCCATGTACGACCGCTAAGGTAACTTCGCAAACGTTGTGCTACAAGCTGCTTGCGAACACACAAAAAATCAAGCGAACAAACACGCAGCAAAAAAACAAATGGTGTATTCGCACAAATTTGCGGCTTCCGAAATCGATCTCGCACGGATTCGCGCCCGGCAAATCGCGCGAAATTGCAGGAAAACGATTTTTGCAAAACTGAAAGCAATCACCAGGTGCAAAAGTTCAATCTTAACATTAGTAACCATTCACTCTAGTGCTTCCTGAGGGGCCCCTCCAGAGTTCAGTTGCCTATTTGCAACTATTCTATGACCCTGCTCTGACCCTCACAGCAGGCTCCTGGAATAGCTAGAAGTAGGCCATAAAGGTCCTGTGAAAAAAAATTGCACTGCAACAGAAAGCAACTTACAGATAAGGAAGGAAGTAGGTGCCAGCCAGACTGGAAGTTTAAAAATCAGTGACACATTAATCAACCCCAAATTAATTCATGGCAGTTGAAGCAGGGCAGGTGTGCTTGCTTTTTTTCACCACCATAATCTACAGTGATAAACCAACCAGAGGGTGGCAGTGAGAATGTACCAGAGGGTGGCATGGGTGTACCAGAGGGTGGCAGTGGTGAAACAGAGGGTGCTGTGAACCTGTGATGATGAACCAGACGTAGAAACAACATAGTCGCGGCTGTTGCGAGCCGACAATTGCGAACTGGTACACAAACCTCGCGAACTGGCAGAAACCCTTGCGAACACAAAAAACCACAAAAATCCGCAAATTCGCGAGAGTTTGCGGATTTTGCGGATTGTGAATCCGTAAATACGCACGTTCGCGTACGCCAGAATCGCAAAATCCGCCCATGCTTATTGTTGATCTCCACCAGACTGCTCATCCCGGTCCTGTAACAATTCACTCTGGAGTTTAATGAGGCGAGAGGACCCCGGAGAGTAGGTGATAAGACTGGGGAGTTCAGAGAGGAGAGGTGCAGAGGAGGACCAAAGGGAGAGAGAGAGGAGAGGTGCAAAGGAACAACTGCAATCTGAAGCGTGAGAAGAGATGAGGGAAATGTGCAGAAGGAGACGCGAGGGGTGAAGAGAGACCTGTGGGAGGAGAGGCACACTGGGTGACATGTGAGGGTCAGAAGAAGCCATGCACAAGGGGCATTGACTGGTGCAGAGATCCAGGCGTGCAACGCCCATTGAGCTTAAAGAGCTTCAGCCCCCCCCCCATCGTGTGTGGCAGCCCGGCTGAGACAGCTTCCCGGGCACACACACACGCACAGTTTTTGAGCTGCTGTGGGCTGGCATTCGTTTAAAAGACCATTTACTTGTTAATGAGGCTTTGTTGTTCTTTCACCCCTTCTTAGAGCCCCTGCATCTTCACTCTGCATATTGCTAGAAGAGTTAGCCCCTCCCCCCCCCCCCACATTTTTATTAGCCTACCCCTTGAAATTTGGCTCTAGTTGCGCCTCTGCAGAGAGCCCTGTAGAGGAGAGAGGGGATCAGGAAGGAGGCCTCCTGGAAGAGAGGCGCCGAACACCGAGGTTGCAGGGATAAGAATGGAGCACAGGAAAAGAAGTGAAAGGTAGAAGGAGGAAGCAGGGAGCGATCAAGGGTAAGCAGGAGGCGCTGTGGGAGAAGCGAGAGCTGCCGGGTGAAGTGGGAGTGCCGGCATCGGCATGTGGGATGAGAAGGGCACGAGGACAGAGAGTTCAATGATCCATGCAAGAGGGAAGGGGCACCAGTGACGCGAGAGCAAGGACACTACTGAGGACTGTCACTGAGTGAGAGGTGCTGAGGGGTGCTACCCACGAAGAGGCACTGAGGACTGGTACTGATTGAATGATAGTGAAGGGCACTGAGAACTGGCACAGAGGATTGGTACTCACAGACTGTCTTGAGGATAGGTACTCACAGAGGGGCATTGAGGACTGATACTGAGCGAGGTGTACCGAGGACTGGCACTGAGGACTGCTACTAACAGAGGGGCACTGAGGACTGTCACTGGAGAGGGTTTATGCGGACTGGCACTGAGCGAAGGGCACTGAGGATTGGTACTCACGCACGGCAACTGAGGACTGTTACTGAGCGAGCAATACTGAGGACTAGTGCTTAAAGATGACTGACCCTGAACAAGAAGTACTGAAGACTACTATTAACAAGGAGAGGGGGTAGGGGGTCCGAGGACTATTATTTGTGATGGTCATTGAGGACTGGTACTGAGGAGAACTGAGACTGGCATTGAGCGAGGAGCATTGAGGATTGGCACAACAGGGAAGGGTATTAAGGACTGGCACTGAGAATTGGTACTCACTGAGGGTCTCTCAGGACTGATACGGACCAATTGAACATTGAAGACTGTGTTGAGTGAGATGTACAGAGGACAGGTACTGACCAAGTGACCCTGAAGACTGTGTTCAGTGTGGAGTACTGAGAGCAGGTACTGATCGAGTGAGCCCTGAAGACTGTGTTCACAAGGGGTACTTAAGACAGGTACCTACAGAGGGAGAATTGACGACTGTGTTCACTGAGGGGTACTGAAGACAGGTACTGACAGTAAGCATTGAAAACTGTTCACTGAGGGGCATTGAGGACAGGTACTGGCAGAGTGAGCATTGAAAACTAAACTGTGTTTACTAAGGGGTATTGAGGACAGGTACTGACTGTGACTTTGAAAACTGTGTTTATCGATGGGTACTGAGGACAGGCACTGGCTGAGTGAGCATGGAAAACTGTGTTCACTGATGGGTACTGAGGACAGGTACTGACCAAGTGAGCCCCGATGTTTGAGTTCACTGATAGGTACAGATGACAGGTACTGAGTGAGTGAGCAATGCAAGTTACTATTTTTGTTGTTTATGGTTTTGAAAACGAGGTGCACTTGACGCCTCGGTGGTATTTAAACACAAGGCTCTATGGGGCATCCGTGTACAAAGTTCTGTGAGTGTCTGGCTACCTAACGGTCTGGCCTGGTCCTTTCGTTGAGGTCGTTTGCAGGACTGTTGTGATCATGTTTCCTGATAGTAAATGAGAGTAACATAGAAGGGTTCGGCAGTAAAGGGTGTGCCTCTCTAGCCTGGATGACAGGGAGAGAGAGTGATGGTAGTAAAAGGGAGGGGGCGGCATTTTTCAATTCTCGCCTAGGGCGGCAAAACATCTAGAAATGGCCCTGAAACCACCTGTAGCGCTTTCAGCACCCTGGGCTCCAGAGGGAACTCAGATTATAAAGTACGCACGGCCAAGCGCAGCCTAGTGTACGTGAAACTGTGCATTGCTTTGTACGTATGACCAGCCTGAAAATCAACCCAGGATAAAAATTACCCATTCATATACAGGTCCCCAAATTTAGAAAACCCTGGATTTTGCAGGACATTCAAGGCCTCACGTTCCTGCGCCACCAAAATGCCTGGGTGTGCAGCAATCGGCATATCTGGTACATATATATAGTCCTTCCCTGCACGTGTAACAAGGGTGCTCCACGCCCAGACAGTACAACTGACAGGGTTAATCTCCTTCCTGGTGCCACCCTCGCTGCCATGCAGGATCATAGCGGCTAACTGTGTTGGAAATGCAGTATCCGCCTCCACAGCTAAATGTGGTAGATATCTCGGTGGGAAATACCAATAGTGTGCAAAATGCGCCTGTGCACACAAGCAATACATACGTAAATAATATCTTCAAATATCCCACGCTCAAACGGCAGCGCCAAAGTGTTCCAGCTACATCAAGACTGCTTGTCAGCCCACACTAATGACAGCAGGCAAGACTGTAATGTTTTAAAAAGTGCTACATTCAACTTTATTGGAATATTCACAAACAAATAGAGGAGTTTGGGAAGACTAGTCATCTTCACAACAGCAATTCTATCTTCCAATGACAGTGGTAGGCGCGTCCAGTGGGAAACCTGTTCAGTAATTTTGGTAATGACATGCCCATAGTTCATACTTAGCACAGTCTCAGGGTCCCTGTGCACCCAGATCCCCAAGTACTTCACAGTGTCCGTTGACCAGGAGAACGAATACTCTAGTATTGTCTCCTGAGTGCAATCCGTCAATGGGAAGACAGTGGACTTTCCCAATTTATTCCTAGATCCGAGTGTCTCTCAAACAGAAACATATTTGCATAGATGCATGGCCGGCTCACGATCATATAACATAATATCGTCCGCATAAAGCGAGATAGCCAGCGGATGCTGCCAGAATCCCAGAGAAGCATCAGCATGCTTTTGTCGGATCTTACACGCCAGCGGCTCGAGTGACAAAGAAAAGAGCATCAGGGAGAGGGGGCAGCCCTGCCTGGTGCCCGTGCATATTGAAAATGTACCTGAAACCCACCCATTAACTTGCAACCTGGCGACCGGGCCTGCGTACAAGAGACGCATCCACTTCAAGAAAAACGGCGGCTTTCCCATTCTTTGCAAGATGATGAACATGTACCCCCATTGTAACCAATCAAAGGCTTTTGCCGCATCCAGAAGCACCACCACAGTTGGGAGCTCAGGATCCAATTGGTGTAGCACTGCAAAAATAGTCCGAATATTATGTATGGACGATCGCTTGGGGACAAATGCCGACTGGTCTGGGAAGATCAACTTTGGAATCGGGGTTGTAGTCTATTAGCAAGGATTTTGGCCCAAATTTTTGTTGCAATATTTATTAGGGACAGTGGTCTATACGACTCACACTTATTTGCAGCTTTATCCGACTTTAGAAGTGTAACAATCAGAGCTTCCCTAAGGGGTAGAGTACCAGTCTCGTGGGCCTCTGCAAAAACCTCCAGGAATAGCGGGGCCAGAACCTCAATATATGCCTTGTGAAATTCACTGAGTAGTCCAGCTAGACCCGACACCTTACAGGTCGGCAGCGCCATTATAGCTTCCTTAACATCCTCCACATCGAAGGGCTGAGTCAGATATTTATGCTGGCCATGAGAGAGCCAACCTAGAGCAATATCATCCAAACACCTGGAGACCTCGTCATCGCTAGCCGATGGTCTGGTCTTGTATAGATTGGTGAAAAAGTCAAGAAACGCCTTGCTGATCTCTGGAGTGGAATGACAAGCAATGGAATTCTCATCCACCATTTCAACGATATGCTCCTGTCCCTTAGGCAGAGACAGTTTATTTGCTAAAGATCACCTGGGCCTACCACCCTGTCCATAATAGCCGCTTTGATCTCCTAGATCTATGTAGTATCTCCTGAACCGCTACCTGAATGTGTTCAGATACCAATTCCCTAATTTGGGCCAGAATTGCGAGCAAGGGACAAAGTTCATATTCATGCTCCAATGCACTAAGCTTATCAGCTAGACCACGTATCCTATTCTGGAGATCCTTCAATACACTGCCTGAGCTCCAATACATTTCCCCCTAATGGTGACTTTAAAGGTCTCCCAGAGTGTGCCCGGACTGTCAACCGAGCCCACATTCTCTGTGAAAAAGTTAGTTATGGCAGCACCGATCATGGACTGGAACACCGGATCTAGTAGGGAGGGCTATTGTAGCCCCCACTGAAACGCCGGCCTAACACATGCAGGGACACTCAGTTCTAGGAGTACGGGAGAATGATCAGAAAGCGTTTTTTCCAGGTTGTTGATAGAGACAGTCCAGGGGCACTCCACCTTGGAGACCGACCAGTTGTCCAGCCAGGACCAGAAACCATGCACCGTAGACACAAATGTACCTTCTCTCCCAGCCGGATTTCAGGACCTCCACAAATCCATGAGTCCCGGGGGGGCGGAGCTTGCCGGCAACGATGGCGGACGCGTGATCCCTGAGCTCCGCGCCGCTGCCCGACAATATCCAGCAATAATCCTACATCGGCTTGTATACACACAGCTCTAAGTGTGCAAGCAGGTACCCACACTACTCCGGCGTACAGCGGGTTCCAGTTTGGAGCTCTGGGGATCTGTGGCACTTGCCGGCGGCGGAGACGATCCTGGACGCGGACCAGGCCGCGGGACCGCGATCTCGTGTGAACCCAGAGCCGAGAGACGTGTTGCTGCGTGCGGGCTTGAGAAGCGACTTGGCCCGGTGAGCGCTGCGTTCTAGGCGCTCGGAAAAGAGTGTCCCAGACTGCGGAGGGGGAGGCATATTCCATCTGGAGCCCCCCCCTACACAACATCGCGCCAGTAGTGCTGTACACCCACTGAGATCCTTCACTCAGACACCAACGCCATAGCAGGGGGGAGGCCACATCGGCCCTTGGAGCTTGGCCTCACGCGGCGTGGCCCAGCCAGGAAGACCCGGGGGAGAGAGGCTTGCGGCGAAGAGACGCTGACACCTGCACTGCACCAGAGCCTGGTCCACCATGACCCCCCCCTGGGGCAGTTAGCCATACTGCGGATGCAGGCCTCAACCATCACTGCACACAGTGAGTTGCAGCTACCTGGGGCCCCCTTTGGCGCAATGGACGGACCACAGCAAGACAGAGGATCAAGACTGGCGAACAACACTGCTCCATAAAGGCCATCTGTCCATGGCCGTCAACCGGGGAGCCTCAGGGGCCGTTCTTGCTCAGTTGCCTCCAGAGTCAGCCCAGTAAGAAAGCACGCCACGGGACTACTGCGACGACGGAGACGCCATTGCGACCTGTGCGCCCAGGGCCAGCCTTGCTGCCAGCAGCTTCACGAAGTAGCATCGACTACCTGGGGCTGCTGTTTGAATCCCTGGCGTACCTTGGTGTGGACCCACGTTTGCTTCTACTCGCCGCTCCTGTCCTGTTGCCGCTTCTCCCCGCTGCTGCCGCCATTGGTCATCGGGCGTAGCAGCCGAGAGGGAGAGGCACAGGACTACATTTCCCAGGTGCTGTCACTAACTCCACGCCTCTAAACGCGCCCGGAGGCACTTTAAAACAACGTGGCATTACCGACAGAGCGGGCTGCTGTTTGAATCCCTGGCGTACCTTGGTGTGGACCCACGTTTGCTTCTGCTCGCCGCTCCTGTCCTGTTGCCGCTTCTCCCCGCTGCTGGCGCCATTGGTCATCGGGCGTAGCAGCCGAGAGGGAGAGGCACAGGACTACATTTCCCAGGTGCTGTCACTAACTCCACGCCTCTAAACGCGCCCGGAGGCGCTTTAAAACAACATGGCATTACCGACAGAGCGGGCTGCTGTTTGAATCCCTGGCGTACCTTGGTGTGGACCCACGTTTGCTTCTGCTCGCCGCTCCTATCCTGTTGCCGCTTCTCCCCGCTGCTGGCGCCATTGGTCATCGGGCATAGCAGCCGAGAGGGAGAGGCACAGGACTACATTTCCCAGGTGCTGTCACTAACTCCACGCCTCTAAAGGCGCCCGGAGGCGCTTTAAAACAACGTGGCATTACCCGCATCGCGGGACGCACGCGGGACTAGCCGGGCTGAGCCCGGGCAGAGGGCAGGCCGTCTGTGGCCGTCAGGGGCTGCAGGAGGCTGGGCTGGGCCCATCCCTTAACGTTTATCTTTTGTTTGTTGGAACTACTTTTGTTGATTGCAGCTTCTAGTAAGTCAGGGTGGTGTGATATTGGTGGTATTACACACATAGCGCACCGTAGTTACACGTCTGTAGCACTTTGTTGTTGATTTTGGACACGTTTCTTATATTTTAGATTACTGAACACTGAGCCACTCATTGCTCTCCCCGAGTAACTAGGATGTCTACAGATATATCTAACTCCCTAACATCTACTGTGTGGGTTTCTATACTTGGCCCCTTAGACAAATACTTTGCAAGGGCTACCAAAGAAATAGACAAAGAACTTATGCTAGCGGAGAAACGTGCGGAGCGCCGGTTCTCCATTGATTTACTTAAAAAAGAAAACTTTGCTTTCGCCCCAGAAGGTACTTACATCTTTACAACCTGATAACACAAGTATCTTGGGAGCAGATGCTGAGTTATTTAGCACTGACAACATTCCACTTATTTTTCAAGATCATATTACATCTCCTGTTCAAATGGACATCACTAATGATAGCACTCTAAATGGCCCTTCCGCAAATTCCAACTGTTTAATAGATTTGAACTCTCCCGTGGTCTTGGACCTTGTCTCCCAACCTCAGTCAATTTCTTCTAATCAACCAACTAACACTGAAGCTCCTACAGAGACATTTCCATCAGTCGCTGTCAGTGTGACTAAAGACAACTCCAAGAAACCCCCGAGGGCATATCGCTCTCCACCAAAGAAAAGAAGGAGAAAAGGCGGGTTTAATAAAGGGGAAAAGACTTTATGTGCCATCCCTTCTCTGGCTGACCCCATGGATAAATCACCTGGTCAACCAGAGAGGGATGTATTAATAGGGACCCAAACAACACCTATTTTGGGAGAACAAACTCCGTTGACCAAAGAGACAATGGAAATGTTTGAACGTCTCCTAAAATCTCTTTTGCTCCCACTAATAGAGAGAGTCAGAAGCCTAGGGGAAAAAATGGATTGCATTCTGGCAGCTTCTCGCCTTAGTGCAAACTCCAACCCTGTCAAACCTAAGGAACCATCTCTAATAAATATTCAGTCACCCTCTAAAATATCGAATATAAGTGGTCCACGAAAAGAGAAACAAAACCCAATACTTAATGGTGAAATTGCTCCCCTAAACTCTATCAAAACGATGGTTGTAGATGACATACATAAAGAGAAGCATATGCCAGCTCCTAAAAAACCGCCTGCACCCACCAACTTTCTAACTACGAAGCCAGGGATAACAAAAACCCAGAGAGTAAATTCAAATCGTGGGAACATAGTGGAACTACCCCCAGAGTCAGTTAACTATGTGATCATTCTAACTGGTGTCCCAATTATTCCTACCGGAAATACTGAATACAACGCTAATCTCAAAAATAAAGTTATTTTTTGGTTGCGAAACAACAGACCCCTCCCTTCACATCTAAACGGAGATATAATCTCCGTCAGACGTTGTAAATGGGTGGGTCCTAGACCCAAAGATATTGAGGGGGATGTCGTGGTAGTAAATTTTAGGGACCATAGAGTGGTTACGCACATTAGCGATTGGTTTCCAGGAAGAAGCGAGGGAGGAGTTTCAACCCGTAACTTGAGTTATTTTTATCCTGAAGCTCTGTTAATACCCCCTAATCATCCATCAACCTGTCAAAATGTTAATTCTTTAAATTTAGCCCACCGTGCTTCACACTCTTCTTTTTCTGCTAATTACACAAATACTTGTTCCCCTTTCCCTCCACGTCAACGTCCTCTCAGTTATTTTCCTCCATCTAATAATTTTTGCTATTCTATTAATCCCAATGAATATTGGAATATCCCGCTACAAAACTTATACGAACCTCTTTCTGGGCTTGATTCAAACGAATGACTCGACCTGCCACTTTCTGATATAGAGGTCACCCAACATTGCATGAGTGTTTTTGATACATTAGATGAAGCAAAAGAAACCGTTCCTTTTTCTGTCACCTCTGCATTCACAACTAGTATGGCTGACTTAGAAATTGATTTGGGGAAGGAATGTTGTCTACCTCTAATTGAGCGGAATGGGACTTGCAATGATACCGCTTGTCAATTGAACTTGCATGACATAGAGACCTTTTCTTCCCCTACAGAAGTATATGATGAGCGGGCAGGGGCGGGGGGCTTGTTGTGCGATGCCACTTCTGTGTTGTCTATTCGTACCAATTCAGATATTGGAATGTGCTTAAATCCCCTCATAAACCATCCGGAAATTGTTATGGAGGGGGCTGGTGAAAATGTAGATCCTGTTAATATTGTATCCTTGTCTGAAAAATGTGCTCCTATGGACCAGGAAAAAACAGTGGTTTGGCATACTACCCCCATAACCACACCCACTTACACTTTCCATCCCATACTCAGCTGGAACGTAGCTGGTCTTGCGTCAAAAACTGCTTTGCAATCATGGTTAGACCTGGTGAATAGCCACTCAATTTTATGTTTTCAAGAAACCTGGGCTGCAGACCCGGTGCACCTACTAGGGTACCAGACCTTCCATGCTCCGGCCCTGGTGACTTACCACGGCAGAAATAAGGGTGGTCTAGCTACATTCATTAGTGTTAACAGTGGACTAACAGTGCTGACACACATTCCCAAAGACTGCTACCAGATAGTTGTTATTGCTTGGGGAAATTTCCTCAATCTTATCGTAGTAAATTTTTATAATAACCTAGCCTCAGACGTCCTAAACCAAACATTAAGTGATTTATCCCATGCGGTTGTCACATTAAAAGAATCAACTTCTAACGAGTGTATGTTTGCCTGGTTAGGTGATTTTAATTGTAACACCTGCCAATATGGGCCAAAGGAACTCCGTGGCTTAGATTTTCAATGGATGATACCTTGAATCATTTTACCCATTCAAAAATAGGGGATAGTTTAAACAGTTTTCTTTTTTATTTTAATTTGGAATATGTAAATGAACTATGCTCACCGCCCATACCCTTCCAAACTACCTTCCATGGAAGAGGCTCAAATACTGTGATTGACTTTACCCTTTTTTCAAAATCACATGCCTCCCTACTTTCCTTGTGGAACACCTTGGATGGTGTTTACGGAGACCATTTTGCCATAACGTTTAGTTTAAGAAAGCAGATAGAGAGGTCACAAACTATCCCAAAGACTATTAATTAGCAACCACATATCTCCATGGGAAGAACAAATGGCTATACCATCAAATGGGACAAATTGGTCCCTGAAACATTTTTTAAAAATTTTATATCCAAAAGACGATCGGAGATTGACATCTGTCTATCCCCTCTAGAAGACCCTCTAAAAATACTAGGCTCCTTCACTAAAATTCAGGAGACATTAAAATCTTTATTGTCTCGCCAACCCAAAGTTGGTCCCAATAAAAATAGAGGTTGGTTTGATAACTATTGCACCTCTGCTCTTAAGACCCTGAAAAGGGCTTTACATACAACTCCGCGATCTTTAGAGGATATTAGACAGGCGAGATCCCAATATCGCGGGGCAAGGAAGAATAGACAGAAAGCCTTGAAACAAAAGGCCTGGGAAGCCTTAACCTCCGCTTCAAAAAACAAAGACGCCTCGGCCTTCTGGAAGGCAGTAAATGCCTCCTTTCTACGAGGCAATCAACCGGAAAAGCTAGACATTGCTATTAATGGGGACACTTGGGTTGCTCATTTTAAAAAACTGTATGATTGCCCAGAGCCAGACGGTATTCCTTCTGAGGGTAGTATTGTACCATTTGTCAATCCCGGATCCTCCACTAAAAATTTCCCGTTGGATATTGTTTTTTCATGTGAAGAGGTGAGTTTAGCTATCAGAGAAAGCCCGTCTGGAAAGGCACCGGGCCCGGACTTAATACCAATAGACGTTTTTAAAGCCAAACTAGATTTCTGGGCACCAATGTTAGCTCTAGTGATGAATTGTGCTAATTCCCATGGTTTAATACATACATGGTCAGAAGCTATAGTGGTCCCCATTTTTAAGAAAGGGGACAGGCACGACCCGTCCTGCTACCGTCCAATCTCTCTGATTGACGCCTTAATGAAGGTAACGGGGCGTATTATACTAAAACGAATGCAAAATTGGATTGAGGAAGCTAATATTCTTTCGATTTTCCAGTATGGTTTTCGACAAGGTATGGGGACGGTTGAGCAGAGTCTCAATTTACACCTTTTAATTTCAAAATACACTGTAGCAAAAAAAGGGAACCTTTTTATTACTTTCATAGATTTAAGTTCAGCTTTTGATTGTGGTGAACACAAACAACTGTGGACTTCCCTAGAAAGTCTTGGTCTGGACCCCTCAATTTTAAACTTTATTAGAGAACTTTATAAAGACGCTGGAGCGAGGGTTCGCTTTGGACAGCGGGGAGAGTGCTCATCAAGATTTTCGATTAGGAGGGGAGTAAGACAGGGGTGCATTTTGTCACCCCTGCTTTTCTCCCTCTATATAAACAAAATTGGTGACCACCTGAACAACTTTTTCTATGACTACCCCGTCGTACAGGGCCGCCCTGTTCCTATTCTCTTATATGCGGATGACGCCGCAATCTTATCTCGGACCAGCCTGGGCCTTCAAAAGGCAGTCTCTAAGTTCACTGCCTTTATGAGGGAAAAGGGACTGAAGGTTAACATCACAAAGACTTTCTCTATGTCCTGCTGCCAGGGAATTAAAAAAACACCCTGTCCTATTTTTATAGAGAACAAAAAAATAGAGATAGCTGATCAATTTCCGTACTTAGGGATTTTTTTTTATAGGAAAGCCACTTGGAAAAATGCTATCTTAGCTAGAAACCTAGCCTTTTCCAAGGCCATCGGAGCATTGCAGAACTTTGCAATTAAAATTGGTGGCAGACCTGTTAAAGTGCTGATCGTCATTTATAGAGCCAGATGTGTGACTACGGCCATTTATGGCTCAGGGGTGTGGGAGATCGATTCTGCACTTTGTATACAACAAACTGAGAATCGTTTCCTCCGGTACCTCTTAGGGGTCCCAAAATCGACTCCTAATTATTTTATCCACATAGAACTTGGCCTATCATATATATCGGATCTTATAACGACGGTACCCATCCTCCTATGGCATAAGCTCTGGTTGACCCCTGAAACAACGTTTAATCGCAACACCATATCTGACTGTCTACTACTGGATGGTGTAAAGCGGTTTAAATGGTTGGCTGCAGTAGAAAAAATGATGAGTGATATTGGTCACCCGGAGTTTTTTAAAAACCCCCTTACCATGGAATCAATTTCAAGGAAAGGGTTACGTAAAATGGTTATGGATCATCTAGAGATCAAAAGATGGAACACTGAGAAATTAAAAAACTCTGTGCTAGCCTACCAAAATATAACTCCTGAACGGGGTCCACAATTATATCTTCTTAGTGATACCAATTGCTATGCTAGAATGCTTTTATCTAGATTTAGAATGGGTTCCTTCTTTCGTCTGATCACATTTCCATCCTGTAATGATTGGTCGAGAGAAGCCTCGCCTTGTCCCTGTGATGACCTTGCCCCCCAATCAAATTTGCACTGCACTTTATTCTGTAAATTTTACTATGTTCCCAGAAAAATTTTGCTCAAACCTATTCTTAAGGAGTGGGGTCTCCGTTCTTGTAGAGAGGCGTATTTTAAATTACAACGGATGTAAACCCCGAAATTAATTTATACTCTAATTACATTTTTGAAATTATTGTTGAAATTTAGAAATTCGATGTAAAAATACAATGAGTGTACATATTCTATAAATTGTTTTAGCTCATAGGGCCTGGAGATCCCTATAATTTTAAAATTTTAAAGTATTTATTGTATTCTTTTTGTATGAACATGACTAATATCCCCTGTTGTTTCCTCATCCAAATTGAAATGGTACTGGTTTCTTGTGACTTATAGTTGTATGTGTATTGTAATGTATTGTGTTTTTTATTTTATCTTTAAATGTATGCTTTTATGCTATGAAAAACTTATATCGAAATAAAGCTCAATTTAAGAGCACACCAGCAACGTGCTAGCACCGTGTGGCTCGGAGGATTATACAGCGGCGTCCCCCATTGAAAGCCAGCCTAGATAGGCACCAATCCCCGGGAGGGCTACACGACTAGACATTGTCATGGGGAAGGGGGACAAGACTCAGAGCAACAAACCCCCGGATACCCAGGAAGCAGACAATGTTGACTCTGCGAATGGAGCAGGGAACACCGATTATTCTGACATCAAAACCATGCTCTTAGCCATGGAAAAAGGCCTACAAGACAGCATGTCCTCGATTGGCACTAAAATAGACGCCCTCACTTATGTGGAGAAGTGTGGCTCAGGGGTTAGAGGCGGCAGACCCGGAAGCTGAGATCGGTCCTGGACCAGGGTTCATTTCCCTGCCTCGCCGGGTCTTGGGCTAAAAAATTCCATGGACTTGATAATTCTCGTTCCGGTGCCTACTCGACTCACGGGTTCACACTCTGCGACTCTGGGCAATAGCTTGCTTAATCTCCACTATGGCCCCTCGCGGCGGGATGCCTGGCTTTCACCTTGTGGATACCCTGCTGGGGCTATCTCACAGGGGAATACCAGGACGGGTTCCCAAGGCAAGCGCCTTGATACCTACGGGTGATACGTGCGCTATATAAATTGCAATACATTTACATTTACATTTACATCAAATGGACCGCATGGCGGAACACGTCGACAAGCATGCGGAGCGCTTGGACATGTCTGAAAGACGCCTCACAGAGGTTGAGGAGGCTAAAACAGAATTGGACACTGATCAAAAGAAAATAGGGAAACTTATGCAATCGCTCCAAGAGAAGACCGAAGATTTGGAGGCCCGCTCGAGACGCTCAAACATACGCATCACGGGGTTTCCGGAGACGACACAGACTGGCACCATGGAAAAGTTCGTTGAGAAGCTCCTTATCACGTTGCTGGGTGAGAACTTATTTTTGCAAATGTTCATAGTGGAGCGCGCACACCGTTCGCTCGGCCCTCGCCCTCGCCCGGGAACCCCGCCGCCAACCATCATCGCCAAGCTCCTAAATTATAGAGACAGGGATGTGGCCCTCCGACTGGCCAGAGATAAGAAGAAGTTGTAGTTCGAGGGCTCTGAAATCTCCCTATCTCCAGATTTCACGACCAAAGTACAGGAGGCCCGCAGGCACTTTGCCCCATTCAAGAGTCAGCTCCGGGAACTTGGACTAGATTATGCCATGCTGTACCCTGCAAAATTGAGAGTCAACCGGCAGGGGCATTCCCATATCTTCATAGACCCTAAAGCCCTGCAGCAGGCTCTGAAAGGGTGGTCCAGGGAACATCGCAGAGATACTAACAGTCAGACAGAAGGCGAAGAAAATCGGAGCCAGCTGGAAGAACAGGATTGAAATGGCCCTCTTGCCGGCAAGTGGAGACCTGAGTCAGTACAGGTATACATCGGCCATATGGACTGAGCCACGTCCTGGTGTGATATTGTGATCGACACCCTCTTCGCTACTGGGTCGGGAGCCGGCAGAGTCTTCCCGACGGAGGACCGATGACCTGATGGAACTGTTTGTGGGTGAGATAATACTGATGCATGTGTCATGTACTACGCTTGCCCAGTGGGGTTGTTAATAGACTGCTGGCCAAGACTGAGATTGTAGACGAGGAGAGGCCAGAGATGTTGCTTAGGATATATTCTTTTGGCCAGTATAGTACTCCTGAGAATTAACGCTAGAACATTCATATTAGCTGATGTAACGATATGGTGCAGCGGGAACTGGGGTGGAGTGTAGGCAAGTACCGTAACCAGCTCACTTGTTTGCTGCCTGGCAACCTTGGCCCCCACGCAAACTGCACCTTGAGTGCCCGATGAGGGGCTCAACATTTTGGAATAAAGTTGGGGTGGGAGGAGGGGTAAACTCATGCAAGGCCTTGTTGGGGTTGGTCTGCTGTGGGAGGGGGGATGAAGGGTTTTGGGGTTGGGAAAGTTCAGTAGATGATGGGGGTGTTATATCTGACTTCCGACATACTGCAGATCTTGGACGCAAACACGACATTCACTCTTAGGGCCTACACGATTTATCTCAATGGGTGACACGGCTACCGATGGCACTATTACATACGCTCCCAAGCTCAGGGCCCTCACATGGAATGTGCGTGGCCTGAATGACCACCGGAAAGTTAGGAAGGTCATTAGCTACTTACAGCGCCAACACATAGACATAGCCATACTGCAGGAGACCAATCTCCCCATGACCAGTAATATGCTACGCATCATGGGACTGGAGGGCAATATAGCGGCGGCAGGTTTCACGTCGCACGCCAGGGGAGTGCTCAACTGGGTGAACCCAAAATCGAAACTCTCCTTACAAACGCTACGGACAGACGCTGAGGGCAGATTTGTCATTTCCAAGTGTATTGGCCCTGGGTTAGAACTTGTGATCATTAATGCGTATGGCCCCAACTCTCCCGAATTTTTTAAGACCCTGGCTGCCATGGCTAGGCAATATGACATTGACAGCCTTCTATGGGGTGGGGACCTAAACCTGACTCTGGATCCTGCATTGGACAGGTCAGCTGGCCCTCCCCGCAGACCTTTTGCGGCTGCCTTGGTGCTGAGAAGTGTATAAACAAGTATGGGTCTGGAAGATGTATGGTGATTTCGAAATCCGGAGCGGGAGGGATACACGCACTACTCTGCTTACCACGACATCCACACCAGGATAGATTACTGGCTGACATCCACTTCTAAGCTGAGACAGATTAAGGACTGCAAGGTACTTCCTAGAACCTTGTCTGACCACTCGCCGGTGCTCTTGGAGCTGGACATTCTGGGTAAGACCATACCGCCCTTTACGTGGAGATTCCCACCTTATTCCCTTCTAGACCCGGCGTTCAGAGGAGACCTCGCGGAAGCCATTGATGTGTTCTTTGAAACTAACGTAGGCTCCGTGGACAGTTTTCAGGTGGTCTGGGAAGCATTCACTGTATATATCAGGGGTATAGCAATGACTAAACACTCTGGAGTACTTAAATCCATCAGGCAGAGACTGGCGGACCTTGAGCGACAGCTAGCTGTCCTAGAGGAGAGACAGAGTAGGCAATCGGAAAGCACAATTGGTGAGGAGATAAAGACACTACTCGCCGAATATCACGACAAAGCAGACAGGGAAGTGAAGCATATGGGGAAGTAAGCAACAGCTAGGAAATATGGGGAGGGTGAAAGACCTAGTGCAGTACTGGCCAGGATCTTGGGCGGGAAGAGGGGGCAACACAACATCTCTGAGGTAAAGTCCAGAGATGGGGAGGTGCTTACGGAAGAAGCTGACATAGCAAATGCCTTCAAGGCCTACTATGCTGAGCTATACACGTCCAAAAGTGGAGACCTTGAGGATGATATTACTGATTACCTCGACCACATCGATATACCCACATTGACGAATACGCATAGGGAATTCCTGATGCTCCCCATAGAAAATAACGAAATAACAGAGGCTTTGTCAAGTATGAGATCTGGCAGCGCACCGGGCGCAGATGGCCTCTCAGTGGGGTTTTACAAGACCTTCAAGGACCAATTGTAAATTAAACTATTCACTATCCAACACCCAAAAGCGCTGTGCATTGTAATGGTATGCGATGTAAAAACTGCGTTGTAAAGGCAGGCGTTGTAATAGCCTGCGTTGTAACATCATACATCCTTCCTTGACATAGAAAAGGCCTTCGATTCAGTAGAATGGCCCTTATGCGCTTAGTATTGCAACGGATGGGCCTAGGACTGCCATTCTTTCAGATGGTAGGAGCCCTGTATAACCGTCCGAGGGCCAGGCTCCGGCTGGGCAATTTGGTCACTGACTCCTTCCCCATCAGTAGGGGCACCAGACAAGGGTGCTCACTTTCGCCCCTTCTGTACGCCCTGGTTGCAGAACCGCTGGCCTGTGCTCTTCGGGAATACCATGGCAATGAAGGCATAGGCTTCCCCACGTACAGGATTGTGGTGTCAATGTACGCAGACGACACCCTGCTGTACGTCCGCGACCCAGACAACAATCTCACTTCGGTGCTGAGAGAGGTGGTCCGCTTCGGTGCCCTATCAGGCCTGAAGGTCAGTTGGTCAAAGTCACTGGCCTTCTCCCTAACCCCTATTACACAGAACATTGAAATGGAGTATCCACTGCAGTGGACTACAGACACGGTCAGGTACCTGGGTGTACACCTTCACACGGATGTGGAGGTCCTATTTAGAGTAAACTACGGCACAGCCATTAGCAGGCTGGAGGATGACGTCGAAGCCTGGTGCAGGCTCCCGCTCTCCCTTCTGGGATGGATATCCATAATGAAAATGGTCGTGCTGCCTAGATTACTGTTCCTATTTATGACAATCCCGATAGTGCTCCCTAAATCCTTCTTCCAACGACTACAACAACTCATGGTTAAACTAGCTTGGGCAGGGAGACAACCTCGGGCCAAGTGGACACTGCTCACGTTGCCCTACAACATGGGTGGGCTCGGCGCCCCTGACCTGGAACTTTATTATAGAGTGGCCCAGGCCGCGCATCTGCATTCCTGGCTCCACGGGGATTGCTGTATTTCATATGTTCGCATGGAGACACTCTTTGCCAGCCCTCTTTCGCTCCCGTCCACGATTTTCCAACCGGTGGATCAAAGGACCGGTGTACTTGACTTAATCGCGGCACCAAATCACGCATGGCACAGCCTATTACAGGTACAGGGCGGTGCTCTGTTATACTCCCCTATTATGCCGGTAGATTGGGCTAGATGGCTGCCTCCTATCAGAGAGAAAGGGGTGATCCTTGCATTGCAAGAATTGAACGTTAAAGTAGCAGGGGATCTATTTCATGTTGGTGTAGCCAAAACATGGGAGCAAGCAACGACCAACAGTGAGGCTCCACCACTCTTGACACGTTTCCAGTTTCACAGGGTGCGCTGCACTCTTTCTAACTTGCTGGGTGAGGATATGGCGGAACCGCCTGAAGTTCCGGAACTCACATATGTTATAAAGGCCAATTCCCCCCAAAAACGACTGTCTAACCTATATAAATTGTCCCAAGCGTATAGAGAGCACACGTACACAAAAGCACGGCTGGCGTGGCAAGCTGATGTGCAGATAGGTATTGACGACGACATGTGGCGATACTGCTGTACTAACACTTGGAAGCTTTCCCTCAATGGCAGACATAGGTTGGTACACTTCAAGTTTCTCAACAGGGTGTATTACACACCGGCTAGACTGCACAGGTATGGTCTTCGGGATACTGCGGACTGCAAAAGATGTCGGGCCCCAGACGCAGATTTCCTACACCTGGCATGGCAATAGTCATAGTCATAGTCATAGGTTCTTATATAGCGCACGATTCACCAAAAAGGTCTCAAGGCGCTAGGCAGAAAGAGACAACAACCATGTATTAAAAGAGTGACGCTGGTTAATTAGGAAAAAGCCATGTCTTTAAACCTCTCCGAAAAGCCAGGTGGTTGGATAAGGATGACAGATGGAGGGGCAATTTGTTCCAGAGCAGGGGGGCAATGTAAGAGAAAGCCCGGCAGCCGTTTCTAGTGGTCCTGGCCCTAGGCTGGATCAGGAGACGTTTGGAACTGGATCTCAAAACTCTGGAAGGATTATACCAGATGAGTTTCTTTGCTAGGTAGGATGGACCGATTCCTGTAAGAAGTTTATGGACGATACTCAGTATCTTGAAATTACTTCTTTGGCGCACAGGGAGCCAGTGTAATTCCCTGAGACTGGGCAAAGATGGTGTCCTGGGGGATAGGCCAAGCACCAGATGAGCTGCGGTGTTCTGCACCGTTTGTAACTTGGCCAACAGACCCTCATTTATAGAGGCAAACAAGGCATTACCATAGTCTAAACGACTGATAATGAGCCCCTGGATCAAGGGTTTCCTAGATTCAAGGGGGAGCCATATAAATATTTTACGCAACCTGCGCAAAATACCATAACAGGTACGAGACACCAGATTGACGTGGGACTTCATAGAAAGAGTGGATTCAATCATGATTCCCAGGTCACGTACCACTTCTTTGGGCTCTGGACAAGGTCCCATATTTTGCGGCCACCAGTCTTGTGTCCATATCTGCTTGGCCTTACCAAACAGCATTATTTAAGGCTTGCTACAATTCAGTTGGAGTTTGTTGGTACTCATCCAGTCCTTTATCGCGATCATACATTTCTGGAATCTGGACCGAGTATCAAGAAAGTCCAAACTGCAGGTAATCAACACCTGAGTGTCATCTGCATATGACACTGTAGAAAAGCCAAAAGATTTTATTATGTTAGCCAGTGGGGTAAGATAAAGATTAAAAAGCAAGGGACTTAAAATTGATCCCTGGGGAACTCCTACGGAGAGGGGGATCTTATTTGATTCCAGAGTGTCTACCTTTACATAGGTGAGCCGGCCTGTCAGATAACTCTCAAACCAGGCACGGGCTTTGCCTCTGACACCAATCTCCCACAGTCGGTGGTAAAGAATACTGTGGGAGACGGTGTCAAAGGCAGCCGATAAATCCAACAGGATAAGAACGGCAGACTCTCCTCTGTCGAGAGTGAGGCGGATGTTGTCCACTACCTCCATTACTGCCGTCTCGGTCCCGTGGGCAGCCCGGAACCCCGACTGCGAAGGATCGAGAAGACCCTGTTCCTCTATGAAAGTTGAGATTCGCTTATTGACTAGGTGTTCCAGCACCTTACCGAAGTACGGCAGAAGCGAAATCGGCCTATAGTTAGACAGGATGATAGGGTCACTATTAGTTTTTTTTAATGGGCTTGATCTGGGCAACCTTCCAGCAACTAGGGAATGAAGCCAGATCAAATGAGGCATTAAAAATGTTGGTAAGGTAGCTAATAAGTGACAGAAAGATCTTATTACGCTTACGCGGGACCAAGGAATCTGTTGGAGAGCCAGATTTCACCTTCAAGAGGGTTTCTAACACTTCCGCGGTAGTGGTAGGTTCGAATTCAAAAATGGAAGGGGACTGAATGTGGCTAGGGGTAAGGGGGTAACAGGGAAGGGCTTCTCCCATTAGGTGGATATCTGGTGTGGAGGCAGCAAATGTGGAATAACTAGTCTTAATTTTATTGTCAAAATAGACAGCTAGTGAATCAACCCACTGAGCAGTGGGCAAAAAAGCCGACTGCTCCACCTGCGGGGCGGTGAACTCATTCACTATTTTAAATAGTTCCTTACTCGAGTGGGCGGCTTTATTAATCCTAAGGGTGAGATAAGCGGATTTAGCTGCTTTTATTTTTTCAGGTAGTTGGCATGAACCCGTTTATAGTTCAGCCGATTTGCAAAGGTTCTGGTCTTTCTCCACAGCATTTCTGCCGATCTGCTGGCGGATTTATCCGCTTTGAGTTCATCTGTAAACCACGGTGATGCTATTGATTTCACCTTGACTGTAGTCTCGGGTATAATAGTGTCTAAAGTAGCCCTAATTGAAGCTTCTAGCTGGACTGCGGTTGAGTTGATGTTAGTCACATGTGGGTTGGGAGGTGTAAAAGCAGATGAAAATGCTTCTAAGGTCAGCTTACGCCAAGGCCGTATTAATTTAGCATCAGAACGATAAAAGGGCCTTGAATCTGTAGGTTTCCAAAAGCTGAACTTTACAAGATGGTGGTCAGTCCACGTCATAGGTAATGGGGACTCGCAGCTAAGGCTAGGGAGATTGGTGAAGGGCAAATCGAGAGTGTGCCCTGCTTGGTGCGTGGGTCCAATGACTTTTTGAGATAGAGATAGCGTTTCTAGAGTTGAAAGTAGATTACAACTATCTTCATCATGGGGGAGTTCAGCATGGTAATTAAAATCGCCTACCAAGATGAAATTATCTGTGGCCAGTACATGAGAGACTATAGTGTCAAGAAGAACATTGATAAATTTGGTTTTATCCCTTGGAGGTCTATAAACTAAGGCAGCCCTCCCCAGTGACGTTTTATTATACAAGATGTTAACTATTAATATTTCAAGCGTGGGATTAACAAAGGATTCAAGCAAGGTAATGGAGATGGGAGATCTGGCTGTCACCACAACACCGCCGCCTCTCCTACCCTCTCTATCCTGCCTGATAAGATGATATTCCTGGGGAAAAGCGGTAGCCACATCAGGCGAAGCTTGGCTATGTAGCCAAGTTTCAGTGAAGAAACAGATGTCAGGTCGCTCTGTGTCTCGGAGGCTCCAAACCTCTAAGGCATGCTTGGGGATGGATCTTGTATTAAGATACAAAGCTGATATCTGGGTACAGCCTTTGTTTGCATTCGCGATGGTGAAGACAGAGCGATCATGACTAAGTAGGGGCACAGAAGAGATAGTGGTTTTACACGTGCTTTCCTTCAGTGTGCTCTGCGTAGCATACGTTTTAGATACATTTGGCCGATAGCTAGGATTGAGATCAAGTAATTCCTCCTGGGAATAATAAAGCATGATGCCTCGTAAAGAACGCTTACCACTAGACAGCCGGGAAATAGGCAGGGGTCCGTGCGGCGGGCGGTGTCCTGGTGCGGACGGGAGCAGACGGGCTTGCCTTTAGCGCGCCGCCGACGCGCCACTGCGCGCGTCCGCGCTATGGAGGGAAGATATATAGGAGGAAGGGGCAGGGGCAGCTCTGATGACGATGCTGTGTTACCGCTGCTGAGTGTCCCTCCGCAACAACCGGCACAAGCCGTGGCGGACCGGGGACCAGCAGAAAGTGCACGGTAAGATTAAAATTAAATTGCGGTCGTAGTCACAGCAATTTACAAGTAGAAATGGTATTTTTTTTAAAAGCAACAAACATTATGTCACACGATCGTCCGAGGTGCAAGTAAAGTACAATGCCCCATAGATTAAAAATAAAACAGTTTTTAAATCACTGTCGGTCTAGAAGTGTTAGCGATGCCTCTCCCACACAGTTGCAACCCAGTTCGAACAACGCGCGTCAACCACCTTATCAACAGGGGTGTCGCTCTAGCTGCGCACGTCCGCGCTATGGAGGGAAGATATATAGGAGGAAGGGGCGGGGGCAGCTCTGATGACGATGCTGTGTTACCGCTGCTGAGTGTCCCTCCCCAACAACCGGCACAAGCCGTGGCGGACCGGGGACCAGCAGAAGGTGCACGGTAAGATTAAAATTAAATTGCGGTCGTATTCACAGCAATTTACAAGTAGAAATGGTATTTTTTTTAAAAGCAACAAACATTATGTGTGTGGGATTTCTGGGACAAGGTCTTCACTGACATTGGCAATATAGCAGAAATAGACCTCACACCTGATCCCACGCTGGCTCTCCTAGGATACACTAAGAAACTTCCCTGGGCTGCACGGCGAATGGTGGACATGGGACTGCTCATGGCCCGAAGGGTGGTGGCCTGCTGTTGGATAAGAGGCCCCATCCCGCAACCTAAGCGCTGGGTGCATGATATGTTGTATTGCTGCACACAGTCTGAAAATTACAGCGAGTTGCTGCCCCCCACTAGTCGACCGAACATTTTTGGGGGGCTATACCAGACATACTTGAACAGCAAAAGAGACACTCACACCGCCGAAGAAGTCCAGGAGCACTAGATTGCCACAGCATGGAGGGGAACGATATTAAGGTACCCAGGGCTGAGATTACTTCCGCATCAGGGGACATGCCTACTTACTGTGAGAGGGGAGTGATGTAATTCATCGGCGCACACATTAATGGATATTTTACAATTGCCGCCTGCCCAACTATGGGTTGTTGGCTAAATGGCTGTGTATACACCTGAGGGGGATAGTCACATTGTTGTCCATACTAGATATATGATCAAAGTCAGATTGGCGGGAGGGGGGATCGCTGACTGTAATGTTTTACATACTGTTAATCCAATAAAGACATTAAAAAAAACAAATCCATGAGTCCCTCAGCCTCCATCAGTTCAGATAGCACCTGTTCAGCCTGTTTTCCCCACCCCTCCGCGTCCACAGAGCAGTCTAACCGAGGATCCAGACTCACATTTAAATCACCGCCCCATATTACAACAGAGGGAGGGAAGGAGGAGATACGCCTCCAAACATCATTCAAAAAGCCGGATCGTCAATGTTGGGCCCATACGTGTTTACAAATAGAATAGTCGTGCCACCCAATTTACCCAGAAGCACCTTTCCCTGCTCATCTGTCTCAGACTTAAGTAATGTGAATGGGGTACCTTTCTTGACCAGCATCAACACTCCTCTAGAATAGGAGGAATACAATGCTGCCACATGCACCACAGCCCAGCGAGCCCCACATTTTTCTCCGTATGTTTAGTGAGATGCGTCTCCTGAAGAAACGCGACCTGCACATCCTGCCTATTTAAAAAAGCTAGTACATTACGGATCTTTTTGGGAGTGTTAAGCCCGCGTACATTCCAAGTTATTAACTTAACAGTATCACCCGGACCTGTATTGAACCATCATACTTGCAAGATCCCACATTGTATATTTCCTAGATGGGACCGTAGTGTTGACAAATAAACTGCATCTACATCACACCATGTCTGCCAAATCGCCCTCCTTCCCCCCAATACCCCCACCCACTTCAGCACATCCAACCTGCTAAAGACATCCCAATGAAATACAAATAAGCCCCCCCATGCAAACATGACCCAAAGAATTAGTCGGGGTACACCCATTAGAGAGCACAAGAGTGCATACAGCCTCCTAATGGAGGGGTAGGTGGCCGAACTTGTCCATAGTGTCGATGTGACAGGCCAGTCAGAGTTCAAAGCCCCTTAGGCCACGGTCAACTCGACCTCTTGCAGCACTCCCATGAACAACAAGTCTAAGGACCAAGGTGAGGCTGCCTTGGAGCAGGATATTTCGCATAGTATTGATCAGATCCAGCGAACATCCCACCCCACAAAAATCACCAAAGAGGTCAGGTGGTGATATTCAGGCCCCAGCCATACACTAACAGTTTGCATACACAGACGGAGACTCACTGTTCCTCTTCATCTGGATCACTAGCAGTTTCACGGCGATGCTTTTACAATGATTTAGCACATTCCATGGCGGCTCTTGGGTTGTTGAAGATCTTGGAGGCACCATTCGGGCCAATCCTCATGTGTGCAGGGTAAAGCATAGCATATGGGATTTCCTCTGCCTGCAGCAGCTTTTTGACTGGTACAAACTCCCTTCTAGCCGGCTGGACCGCCATGGTGAAATCTGAGAAAAAAGCCAACACATTTCTCTGATAGGTGATGGAACCTTTTCATCGGGCCAAGCGTAGGATCGTGTCCCGATCTCTATAGTTTAACAACCGCGTAATGATGGGTCACGGCAGGGCTCTGGGGATCGGACGAGCCTCCAGAGAGCGGTAGGTGCGCTCCACTATCAACATAGAAGACAGATTGTCCACACCAAAGATATCTTTGAGCATCCCCTCCACGTAGATCTCCATTTTCCCAGTGTTAGTCGACTCCGGCAGACCCGTGATCCTCAGGTCGTTTCTCCTGGATCTCGTCTTCAAGTACTCATTCTTTGCCTGGCTCACTGGCAGCACTTTTTCCATATTCAGGGTTTTATCGAAGACAGTATGCACCTTGCTCAACTTCGCCCAGCCTGGTGTCCTGTTTGTGGAGCTTCGCAGCCATATGCTCCATGCGTAGGTTTAGTGCGTCAATCTTTCCATCAATCAACTGCAGGCTATCAGGCTGTGCTGCATCACCAGGAACGTAGTTTCCAGAGTCGGGCAGTGTCCGATGGAGCTCCCGCCTTAGAGTCCGAGGTTTGTTAATGCTGCGATCTGCCTGGCTTGAGCATTTCAAATGTGAGGCGGGATTGTGTCTTATTGGTTTTGCCCATTGTGACCAGCTCACCTGTGGAGATAGCAGTCATCACTCACATCCACTCAGCCAAGCGTAAGACACTTCTTAGTGGAACACGCCTCTTAATTTGCACTGGTGCATATAGGATATGGATACAGTTGACACCACAGCTTGGGACCACAGATGTACCTCCATATCATCACAGGCCTCCACAACAGCAGGTCACTGCAATATTTGGCACAGTGTCAGGGCACACAGCCTCCAGACCAGCCTGCTCGTATGTGTCAGGTCCAGATATGGGCTCCGCTACGGGCTCAGATGCAAGTGTCTAGCCTCTCCGGCATCAGCAGCAACAAATGTCCAAATAGCTGGCAAATGGTGAACCACCGCATTCCCCCTGCGCCAATCCTGGGTGAGATTTTATCCAGGGAGCCACTGCGCAGTCAATTGCAGCCGGGGCCTCAGAGCCGCTGCGCCACAAGTCTTGCAGTCAAATTACCGTGGGGGTTCAGCACAACCACAGCGCCAGGCCACCAAAGTGAATCAGGCTGTCAGGGAGGCCCACCATCCCAGGCAACAACGCCAAGGTGAGTGCAGCGTAGCACACGAGCCCAGCACACCAGCCCCCCCTGCCAAAGAGCAACTCACTGCGAATATAGTGCGGCTTGAGCCAGTCCGCCTCAGCCATGACAGTTCAGCTCATCGCAGCCCAGCATGTTAGTTCAGCGGCGCCCCAGCAGGCACAGCACCGCCCCAATCAGGTGGCAGCAGTACGGCCTGGAAGGCCTCCGGCAGCAGGCAACTTCGCTCAGTCAGCCGATCAATCGCTGCTGCTCAAGTCAAGTTTGTTTATTATGTTTTGGAACTCCGAAGAGGTCCACATAAATAAAAAAAAGAAATACATGATACAAAATGCTCGTACAAATGCAACAGACATTAACAAGTTTTTACCAAAACACTAAATAATCAGCACAACACAGTTAAATAAAACCCTCTAGTAGATATATAAGAAACATTTAAAGAAATTAAAAATGCTAAAGCAGAACATTTCATTTGGAGGATTATATAAAGCACATAAGAAAGAATTGGCTGTAAGGATATTCAATTTCAAACAAATTTGTCTTAATCACTTGCGACGAAATAAACGAAGTGCAGGACATATAAAAAGAACATGTATGAAGTCCTGGGTAGACAAGTTACAAAAATTGCAAATTGCAGAGCAACCATACCACTTAGCCATAAGCTTATTAAGAGGGAGTAGATCCTGTCTCAAGAGAAGCCAGAAACGCCGTATGCCATGGGATAGGTTCCAGGCGACGTAGGGTTGCATGCGTTTTAATACGCACGTATCAGTGAGGGGGGATACTTTCTTTTTTGCAAGAATAGATTCCCTGTCCAGCCTAAAGCTGAGATCCCACGAGGCCTGTTTCAAAAGTGATTTTAACTGTACGGCAGACAGAGTGAAAAGAGTGCTCTCCTCCAATTGCAGAAGTACAACAGCTTTCCTGAAATTCTTTACTATAGAGGAGAACTCCCTTAAAGTGCCCAACAATTCCGACTTCATTAAATGTCTCAAGGTACCCACATCCCCTCTGGCCAGACTGGCTACCCAACGCACTAGCCCTGCCAAACCCTGCACCCAGCTACTACGGATGCCAAACTCAAGTCTCAGGGATGCCACTGAGAAGGCAGTGTTAATAGAGGCTAAAAACCGTAGGATTTTTCCTTCTGCAACATGTAAAAAACCCCAATGCCCTATATCAATTATTTCAGTTCCGTACAGAAGGGATGACGGGATTTTTGCCCTAAAAACCTCTAGCATGTGAGGAAAATGTCTTCTCCCAGTGGAAGAGTACAATGCACTCAAACTTTTACCCTGAGACAGGGCCTTCCGGGCGTTATTATCGATGTGGGGCTTGTCGCTTAGGTTATCAGATATTATTTTCCCCAGGAAGACATAAGACTTAACCACCTCCAGTTTATGACCTCCTACGGACCAACCAAAGTTCTCATATTTTCTTTTTTTCCTCCCTGAAATACTCATAATTTGACTTTTGGCCGTATTTATCTTTAAATAATGAAGTTCTGCAAAAAGGTGTAGGGCGTGCAGACGATTATTTAACCCTTTGGGCGTAAGGTCCAATATAAGGATATCGCCCGCATATAACAAACAGGAAATTGGGGTTCCCCCTAATGACGGAGCAATACCTTCACAAGCAGATAAAGACATAGGAAGATCAGAGATGTATAGGGAAAAGAGCAGAGGCGCCAAAAGACAACCCTGCTTTAATCTGTTGATAGTAGGAATGATTTGTGATAACCCCCTTTCCCCTCCTTGAAGGACTTGGCACCAAGTATCTGAATGAAGGGCCTTAACCAAATCTAACAGGAGAGGGGGCATACCTAAAGCAGCTAGTTTTCTCCACAGCAACGGCCGATCCACTTTGTCGAACGCTGTGGAGAAATCTATAAATGCCGCATATACTCTACCTCCTCGAACCCTTACATATTTCTCAGAAATTATCTGAAGTGCGGTGAGGTTGTCCAATGTGCCATGACCATTGCGAAAACCTGTCTGTTCTAGAGGTAAAATGTGATTCCTCTCCACCCAGTCATTTATAGTATATAGGAGGCATTTGGAGAAGACTTTACCGATTGCGTCGAGAAGGGCGATTTGCCGATAATTCTTAGGTTCGTTCCTATCTCCCCTCTTGAACAATGGCACCAAAATGCTCCCTTTCCAGGACGAGGGGACAGATTTATTCAGGAAGCAAAATCTGAATAAGAAGAACAAAATTTTGCTCCAGGAAACTGGGTCCTGCTTCAGGACAGATATAGGGAGCTCATCAGGCCCCATTGCACCTGAAAGGCGGAGTTCTTTTATGGCCGATTCAATGGTTTTTTCGGACGGGAAATCTATTAGAAGTTCACTATCATTGCAAAAACTCCCATTCTCGGCCGCAGACCCATTACTGGCATATAGATTAACAATATAATTAACCCAGATTTGCTCAGATATGTGGATAGGGCGGGGACTAACTCTTGTTCCACAACCCTCCCCGATTATAGACCAGAACAATCTAGCGTGCCCGTTTACTGCGGCCTCACGCAGGTTGATCCAGAGAGAGTCCTCTTTTTCTTTTTTTATTTTAATCTTGGCCCTTCGTCTCCTTCTTTTTAAGAGGGCTATTTTACGGTATCTTTCGGGGGATCTGGACAAGTATTGTGCCTTCACCAATTTATTTATTTCCTTATTTAAGGAAATGACCGAACTGGGGAGTATGGACTTTTTTGTAATTGAATTAGGTTTCCTTGCAGCCAGAGTAACCTCCTTCATAAAAACCTCAAAAGACATTAATTCGGCCCCTAGCCAATCATGGAGATCTTTGAGTGTTTTATCTAGAATATGTTTCAGGCCCTTCATGGCTTTTGAGTTCCAAAAACATCTTCCAGATTTAGCACCAAAATTAACCAGATCACCATTAAGAGTCCAAGGGTCAGCAAGAGGCAGAGTTATAGAAAGAGTTAAAGTAATTACCTTATGGTCACTAAATGAAGTCTGTGAGACCACTAGATCTTTTAGTAGATAGAAAAAGCAATATTCCACGATTATATAGTCCAATATCGACTCACTGTGATTTGATTTATGCGTAAAAAGTGCAGGTGTGTCGGAGGGAAGCCTTCCATTAGCTATAATACCCTCGGTTTCGGACAATTCTTTTAGGAGCAATTTCCCTCTCTTATTTGTTCTAATTTTAATTGGAAAAAGAGCTTGTGGGATCTGAAAATATTCCTCTTTAAGCTTGTTTCTAAATAGATCCAAGCTTAAATTAGAGACTTTACAGTTAAGATCGCCTAGTAAAATTACATGGGGGGAGGGAACTGTATCCTTAATTTGTTTAATAAAATCAAAAACTTGTTTTAACACTCCATTGAAACAGTCATCGGGGGGATATATGCATTTATTAAAACCAGGGGGTGTTTCTTTTCCACATTGTCAAAACTAAATAGTGTCACAGCCTGAAAGAGGTTACTGGGATCTAAGTGGTGTGAATATTTCCACTTTATCCGGTTAGATAACAGGCATGCGATACCCCCTTTAGCGTGTCCCCTCTTAGAGGCGACAGCCCCTCCTTCTAGGACAATGTAATCCCTTCCCACAATCATTTTGTCCGCACACCACGTCTCTTGAATACAAATCACATTAGCCTTCAAGGAATAAAGATACTGCATCTTTTCAGGGCTGTTCTTGATTCCAGCGGAATTCCAAGAGATAATTTTTAAGCTATTGCTAAAGATGAGAAAATAATTTGGGATTGTCCGTAGATTTACCTGATAAAATGCCAGGTAACCAGTTCCATTGCTGACCGTCTTCTACTCTATTTCCATTTAGGGATAAAGAGGGAGGAATTACATGTGTTACTAGACGTTTAGATTTAGAAAGGCAGATCTTTAAATCCTCACAAGGGAAAGAAGGACCGGCTTGTCTCGAGCCAGAGGGCCTTTTATCAAAGGAATCAACTCTACAGATGGAGTAAAAAGGCATTACGTCGATCCCACGACTCTGAAGACTCTCGGCCTGCTTCAAAATGTGGTTCACAATAAGTTTGGAATAGAACCTTACCCTAGTGCAAGAACCTGCCTCAACATTCAAAATTGAGACCAGATCAATATCTCTAGTTTGGATTAACTTCAAACTATCCATCTCCTTGAAACACCTAAGAAGACAAGATCTATTCATTATTAATTCAGTATCAAAGAGAGGGAGGAAATCCAACGTCAGCGTATCTATACTATCCTCTATTGGGGTTCCAGAGGATTTATTGGAGCAAACTGCATCTTCTATCGAGGCAAAAAAGGGGGGAGCAGTAGGATTGAGGGCTGATACCAATCCAGGAGCAGATTTTATCATCTTCACTATCGGAAAAGGGTTCGTTAACCTCCCCGATCCGATAGTGGGGCTACCTAGATTGGGATTAGTACAACTGGAAAAGATATCGTTGTACTCAACAAGGGGAACTGAAGCCTCATCTCTTTGCATATTGGTGCCCTGCTTCGGGCTTCCATCTTCAATCCCAATAATAGCCGGCAAGGACATATTATCATCACTCTTGCCATGCTGGTCTAAAACATCATCAAAAATTATTTGTCTCTGCCTCTTTTTTTAAATTCTGCGAATAGGGTTCCTCTTTTTTCCTCTACACTTTTTTGGCTTTTCCATTTTTTCTTTTTCCCCCTTCTCCTTAGTCTCTTGGGCAAAGATAGGAAAAAACTCTTTAACAGAATTTAAGTCAACTCCTTCGCCAGTATCTTCTGCAATTTCAAGAGCCAAGTCCGTAATACAATTGTATGCAGAAGATTTAGGGACTGACAAGAGCTCAGTTGGTATAAGCTCGTTTCCGACGGAAACAGGCGGGATGTTCTGGGCAGAATTAAGAGGGGAGTCTAAGGGCCCAGATCCTTGAGAAACATCACCACCGGATTTAGGCCCTTGCAAACCACCTCGAGGATCTATACTGGGTATCTTATCCCAAGAATTATTTAAAAGGACCTTCAATATCTGGGTAACTGTTTCCAGAACACAATCATTACTACCCACAAATTTACCCAATAGCAGTAATATAGAGGACAGCAGATGTTCCAAAGCAATCAGGGACTCAGAGATAGGTTTATCAAGACTCTCTGGGCGGGGAAAGACGGTTGGGTGAATGCCTGATATATTCAGCTCGGGGCTATTTGAGATGTTAGACGGGGGATAATGTCTTGGGATTTAATAGAAGGGGTGCTACTATAGAGTCGGAGACCCGGGGGAATGGAGCCAAGTGGAGTTTTAGTGGCCTCAAATAACTTCAGAGATCCATCTACTAAGTAGCGCCCACAGAGATCTAGATCAATATCTAACATTTGAGAGTCCTCATTTCCTACTTCCCTTTGGTTGGAACCAACTGCAAGATCTTGAATCAGGTTGACCCCGGACATTGTAAGAGTATTATGCTGCAACATACACTCAGCTCTAGGGGCGGGCAATTTAGTAGAAAGGGAAGCAGTGGATTGTGTCGAATTATTTTCCTCACAAATCAGTGAGCTCATGGCTGGTATATTTTCCATATGTGGGCCCTCCAATAACAGCTTGGGAGACCCCACAAGAGAACCAACTACACCCATATCCGTAGGCATATTCTTATCTTTGGGCTTCTCCCATAATTGGAATAATTGACACTGACCCTTGAGTTGCAGGTTTTGGACCTCCTTATTTCTAAGTGGGTTAGATTTGGTTTTTGCACAAGACTTTCCTACCAAAAGTCTCCCTGAACGAAGCTTTTTAGCTGTCATGAATATATGTAAAAAAAAAAAAGGGAGATAACAGATGCAGTCCTTAATGCAAATTAAATGAATTTTTTTTTTTTAAATAAAACAAGATAAACTGTGTGTAGCCGAAGATACTCAACAAGAAACAATAACTGATAAAAACACGAATAGAGGGACAGTATAGTCAAATAAAAAATGAAAATGAGTGGGCCCGCCCAGCCTACTTCGGCCTCTGAGGGCCTAAGAGGGCCCGCCCTTTGCCCGGGCTTCTCCCGGCGCGCTCCCGCACGGCGGTAGTATAGGACTATAGTTATAGAGAGGATGATTGGTGGGGCGGAGCGAGCAGGGAGAGCGGGCCAGGTGACAGGTGTTTGGACCAGCAAAGGCTCCTGGGACCCGGAGTCCCGGCCTTGCCGCTCGCAGCCCTGCTCCACAATACGCACCCACAGCAGCCTCGGAGATTACCCCACTCTTTAAGATCAGAGTCCTGGGGTTGAAGTTCACAACGATGCGGGACCCGCTAAGCGGGTTCCGTGAGGAGTAGGTTATGGCGTAGAGGCACAAAAGCGCTAAACAACAACCAGGAATTCCTGTAGGCACAAAAGGATTTTCTACTGAGTCCACACGCCAACTGGATGCAAGGTTTCTTAGGTCTGTTTGGTGGGGCGGAGCGAGCAGGGAGAGCGGGCCAGGTGACAGGTGTTTGGACCAGCAAAGGCTCCTGGGAACCGGAGTCCCGGCCTCGCCGCTCGCAACCCTGCTCCACAATACGCACCCACAGCAGCCTCGGAGATTACCCCACTCTTTAAGATCAGAGTCCTGGGGTTGAAGTTCACAACGATGCGGGACCCGCGAAGCGGGTTCCGCGAGGAGTAGGTTATGGCGTAGAGGCACGAAAGCGCTAAACAACAACCAGGAATTCCTGTAGGCACAAAAGGATTGCTGCTGCTCCGCCGTCCCCGCATTCAACCTTCGGATAGTCAGCAACTCCGGGACCCACGCGGCTCCAGCTAGCCACACAGGGACCGCAACGGCCAGCAGGAGCGAGCGCAACCGCAAGCCGCGGCCACCATGTTGTTTTTGCAGCTGCTCCACTTGATATCAAAATATCGGCTCACCACTTTATACACAGGGCCGCAAGCCACGTCGATCTGATCTAGGGCACATTACTGGCACAGTATCACGCTGGATGTGGCTGTCTGCCACGCCGAAACGCAGGATTCTGGACGGATTATAGAATGGCCGTCAGAGATGCAGTTGCAAGATGGATGCAGTGCAGCTATCTTGCAGTGCGCACTCTAGTGCCCCTCAAATGTGTATAATAATTGGATATTCATTAGGTCTGCTTAACAAATGTACATATTGCTTATGCTTATATTATTCTTAACATGTATATAGGTCACTTCATACATAAGTGCATTGTTATCATAACTATCCACATTTGCTTCACTATTGAATTATTAAAAGAAAAAAGAATAAATCATATTTTTTTAAAACTAATAAATTAGCTTAGAGCACAGCAACACATGAAGGGAAAAAGCTTTTACAACGCTGCCATTACATCGCAGTGCTTTTACAACGTGTTGTTTGTACGCGATACCTTTACATCGCAAGTCATTAGATCGACTTGCTGTAGGGGGCGCTCTAAACTAAGGAATAGTATCATTTACTATTCTAACACCTTCCCTACTGTTGCACACGCTGGAGTTGGAATAGTAAATTATACTATTCCTAAATCCAGCGAGCCCCCTACAGCAAGTCGATCTAATGACTTGCGATGTAAAGGTATCGCGTTCTAACAACGGGGTCGTTGTAACAACCACATTGTAAGGGAACGCGATGCTACAGTATGCGTAGTAACATGCTATATTCCACATGAAAGTCTAAGTTTATTAAATATGACTTAAATCTATATATATTAACTTTCGTATACATATTTATCTTCCATGTACTCCTGTATCTTTATATTTATTACTTTACTCCTAATTCAGCATCTTCAATGCACTACCCTATATTTCACCCAATACCTCTCTCAATATATCTTCTATCTCCACTCTCTGACTTATCCCAAACCTCATTCCACTACTCTCTCCTATGCGCTACAATATTTCTCACCCTATACCTCTCTCAATATATCCTCTACCTCTACTCTCTCACTCATGCCTAATCCCATTCTACTACTATGATCTCCATAAAAACCCTTTTTAGACTCGTCCTTCCTCTACCCCTCATTACATCATCTGAAACCTCTTTTAGTATTCAGATCTCCCAAACTAGCCTTTCTAAACCCTTCCCTCAAGTATCCCTCCTATACTCATCCGATACCTCATCTTTCTACTTAATCCAATTCTAGAGACTCTTCGATCTCTCCATTACTCATCCCAAACCTCCTCATACTGCTATGATCTCCAAATAAACACATGTTATACCCTTCCCTATTCTATCCCTGCACTATCCTTTTCAATCCAACTGACAGACTCTCATGTCCAACACTCAAATTAATTTCATATTTCTCTATACTAATTAACCTCGAATACTTTTGGGTTCCGGATTTGCGTGCTAATAGATGAAAAGCCCTTTGATGCCTCGTATGGTGTAGACAGTGCTATGTAAATGCAATTACAATTACAATTACTAAGGCATATACTAGCGGCGTTGGTAGTGATGGTGAATGGGTTAGCAAAATGTGCACGGGTGACATTGAGCACTGATGGTAACTAACATAGGGGTTTATTTAGAGATTGGCAGACAGGGTTCTCCGCCGCAAAGAGGCGGAGTAATATGCCTGCTTAATTCTCGATTTACCTGCTCTATTTAGAGTCGGTGAACTGTCATCTTTCTGCTGGCAGAGCCTCCACCGGTCCCAGCAGTGGAAACTTAAGACTGATGGCCCCACTATGGACTGCGAGCTGTTATTATAAGTACCTTAGACCAGCTGTCCTATCTAGGGAAGATGTTTCGACAAACTTTTCCTGTTTAGGACTGTCGGGGAAATCCTGGCGATCTCAAACAGGAGAGCAAATCAGTGAGCCCCCCTCCCCCCACTCAACCCCCCACAAACTGGGAGAAAACTCCCAGGGTGTTGAGAATAGTTACTTTATTTTCTGAAAAACTTAAACTTTACAGTGTGGGTGCACTGAAGATGGAGCTCACACAGTAAAACTGCAGTGCCTTCAGAGGAGCTGCTGTGACGGCACAGAAATGGCCGCCAGATAGGTGTACATCTCTTATACGGCGGACTTGAGTATATCAGGATAGTGGAGAACATAACTCCGCTGACCTGACAGAATAAAATACAGTTGTGTAAAACAACAGGAGAGAGAAAGGGATTTCCACAATCTGGAGGGGAATATTCCTGCTCCCCTTAATGGTCAAATAAACAAACAATTGGAGGAGTACTGCCACAGGACCTAACTAGGTCTCAAAAAAGTGGGGAGAGAGAAGAGATGATCTAAAAGGAAATTGTCCTTTTTTAAGAAGACCCCTCACTCACCAACCTAGTTGGTGACATGCTTCATCATCGGGGTATGAAGATGATGAAGCATGTCACCAACTAGGTTGGTGAGTGAGGGGTCTTAAAAAAGGACAATTTCCTTCTTGATTATCTCTTCTCTCTCCCCACTTTTTTGAGACCTTGTTAGGTCCTGTGGCGGTACTCCTCCAATTGTTTGTTTATAGAATCTAATACAGCCCAACAAATTCTAAAGAAGCTCCTTATTTACCGAGGTTGCCACTGGTGATACTGACCTACAGTAGCAGCTGCTATGATATCTTAGTGATGGGGCAAGGGGGGAATATAACCAAAACTAAACGAACGATTAAAAATAATTAAAATTACTCTACCAGCCACTGCAATAGCCGCCGCCTTGCTACTCTCCTCTGATCCTGGACTCCCACCACCCAGGCTACTAGTTGCAAAATCCTAGCGCTTCTCTCATGCTGGGGATAGGGGATTGAACTGAGCGGTTTCGTTTGCAGCTCAGGCAGTGCAACACAGCCGGGTTGGAGAAACTTAAGTGCGCATGTCTGTTTGGCCCGCCTAAAACACCCGGCCACACTGACATGCACACTTAAAAGTGCCAACCACACCTCCCCCTGCCTGTGGAACAGGATTGCTGGGCCCACCCTGCCCTGCTTAAGACTCGCGCCGTGAGCTGTTAGACAGGCAAAAATAAAATTATAAGAAAATGCTTTTATTATCATTTTATTTTTCCTCTTTTAGCAGGGGGCGGTGCTCCCCCGCCTTTAAGGAAGAGCCACCCCTGCTGACTCCCATGTTAACTAGGCATGTATTGGAGGTATTGGCACTGAGAGTGACTGAGCTACCATGGTTTTCAGTGATAATGTTAATGCTGGTGGGAACAGAGTTACTAAGGCTTGATCTGTAGCAGGGCCACTTCTAGGGGTGGAGTTCTAAGACTTGCATTTGTTGTGCAAGCACTAATAGTGACCAAGGTAGTGAGTCTAGCTCTGACTGAGCATTGATGGTTAAACCTTCAGTCTGGTTCAGAAACACACAGTTAATCCATTAGCTGTACAGATAACGTGATTGTAGGAGCTAACACTGGTAAAAATGGCGCAGATTCAGTGTGCGTTACTAGAACTTGCAATTTTGCAAGAAATTTGAGAGGTGCACTCAAAATAGTCAAGAAAGTTCATACATTTTATAAGTCTTCTGTTCTTTCTTTGTTGAATTCTTTTATTCTCTCTTTTTAGGATACAACGGTACAGCCAACGCGTTTCATTCCCTTTAGTGCCTTGGGAATTTCATCAGGGCTACAAGTGGGAACATCCCAATCCGATGATCCAAAGTAGAACTGCACATAGACCATAGGTGCAGGACCAAGTTAAAAGAAGGCTTGTCTGTAGATCGCGTTTATACAGGTTGCCATATAAGTATTTCGGATTTTGAACGCGAACTCGGAGGAGCAGAGGGCGCCGGAGACCCTATCATAGGTCCTGCATCGGACGAGTCATACTTATATGGTAACCTGTATAAACGCGATCTACAGACAAGCCTTCTTTTAACTTTTGAGAATTGCTGGCGGTACGGATGCCTTGTTACTGGGGATAAGGATAGAATTTCGATCTCCCTCCAACTACAGCTGCTTGTCGTCCACGGAGGAAGCGCATGCGGTTTTCTGTCCAAAGAATTCGAGAATATACAGGAATCTCAGGCTTAGATTATTGATCATACTTTGGTCCTGCACCTATGGTCTATGTGCAGTTCTACTTTGGATCATCGGATTGGGATGTTCCCACTTGTAGCCCTGATGAAATTCCCAAGGCACTAAAGGGAATGAAACGTGTTGGCTGTGCCGTTGTATCCTAAAAAGAGAGAATAAAAGAATTCAACAAAGAAAGACCAGAAGACTTATAAAATGTATGAACTTTCTTGACAATTTTGAGTGCACCTCTCAAATTTCTTGCAAAATTTCTGTTTTATAGACATCCTTGGTAGCGGATGGTGAGAGTGGTTGCACCACACAAACTTATGAAACAGAGGAAGTTGATGTGCTAAACCTTGGTTTGCTGCTGTGTACTTTGTTTTTGTATAATACTAAGACTTGCAATGTAATGCTGCCACTGATGGTGGCTGCATTACTAAAGTTTGGACTGGAGCCAATAATACCCTAAAGCTTGCATTCAGATAATGACAATGATATTGACTGAGTTACTAATATTATTTGCAGTAATGTGACTGAGTTACTGAGGCTATTACTGGAACTGGCACTCACAGTGACTAAACTACTTAGTCGTGCCCTGGTGGGCTGACACTGATGGCGACTGAGCTCCTGAGGCTTCCGGTGTGGCGCTGGCACTTATAGGCATTGAATTACCTGGGCACTTTGGGTGGCGAGTTACTACGGCCAGCAATGGCAGCAGATATACAATGAATGGCCACGCTACATCTTACGGGGATGGAACTGGCACTTTTTGGCTACATTAAAAAGGTTACATTAGCAAACCAGCACTTATGGACTCCGCTACTGAGGCTTGCACTGTGGCAGCACTTAGGACTGACCCTGATGGTGAATGACTTACTGAGGCCTACGTGGTGGTATTAGTACTGACATAATATTTAGGCTTGAGCCGTGGTACCGGTGGTGACTGGATTACTAGGGCCTGCCCTTGCAGTACTGACATTGGTAATGCCTGAGATACCATGGTTTAGACTCACGGTACTGGCACGTGTGGTTAATGAGTTTGAGTCCCTAAGGGTTGCACTGGTGATACTGGCAGGCATAGAGGCGGCTGGAGCACTCATTCTTTTTAAAATACCGTAATAAAGTGAATGTTGTACTTAAAGTTGTTAAAAGCTGGCAGCGTTCATAGTGGTAAAGTCCACTTCCGCTGTGAGAAGCATACACTTCCGCGGCCTGTGCTTCTGTTTACAGCTGCGTACGACTTTCCCTTCCCCCAACACGTCCATCTTTTGAGGTCCTGCTGCACCTTGAAATAGCTCCTGTGAATAAAAACCACTTGCTCGTCACTGTCTCTGGGCTTTCTGTCTTTGTTTAATAACTTCTGGAAAATCCACCTGTTAGTAATGGGGTAGCATGGTGCAGAGCGAGCAAGCCCAACTCCAAAGGACATGTGTGAAGCACCCACGCAGTACACACGGACGAAACACAAGGCACACTCCAAAAAGAGACGCAACACAAGATTAGGTGAAAACAGTAAGTGTATTATGAAATAAACACCTTGGAACGTAATCACAGTTCAAATAACCTGCGCCAGCCGGCACTAGGTAAGGACTTATACGGGGACTATTTACAGGGCAGCGCCAATCCGACCGCTGCCAGAACCATTACTGGTACAGTTCGGAGGAAGGGAAGGGTAAAGGACAAATGAAAAAGGTAAATTCAACAGTCTGTCGCTAGATATATCACATTGCAATAAAACATAGGGCCTAAACATGAGGTGTCAAACACATTGGGCATAACCGTAAGCAGGTAAGTACAATTTACCTTATCTCCACACCAGTACCTTGGGCCGCTCCTCGCTGGGACCACCAGGCCCTCCAATCGTGCAAGGCATCCAGCATACAACAAAAACATTAGGCATGAACCCCCTTAACAGTGGGTATAGCATTAGCATAAGCATAACATCTAAGCAAAACGGCAAGTTAGCATAGGAGCAACATTACCATGGGCCTACCCCAGGTATATAACATATTGGGGTATACGGCGGTAACCCTGAGCCTAGCACATTAAGGCATAAAAGATAACATGAAAACACTAGGCCCGGGACCTGCTTGAGCATGAACACAGTGGCGCAGGCCTGGGATGAATACATCGCTGTAGGACATTAGGCATAAAAGCACATCCTGTACAGAACCACTATTGTACGCATTAGAGTAGGCATAGACCCCTAGACCTAACCCTGAGCCAGGGGGACAATACCCTAGGCCAACCTATTGGCAGTCCAACAGTCTGGGCATAAACATTACCAGCCAGGTAGACATCGAGGAAAACTGCCCAAGTTAGCGGTCACGCCAGCATGTGGGGTATCCTGTCGGCGCCACTTCGCCTAGGGAGCCCCTTCGTTGGGTCTCTATAGGAAGAGGTGCTCTCGTTGCGGCGGCCCGCTAAGGCGGCGCTGCTGGGTAGCTCCTGGGACCCGGTGTCCCAGGTCACACTGGGGCCCCCACGTGGACTTCCAAGTACCGGTGGCCGCACGTTGAAGTTGCCCACTGCTGAACGGGGCAGCTGGGAAGACCCTCAATTCACCCCGATCCTCTGTGGAGGTCCCACCAGGACGGGTACCGACAATGTGCCCCGCTGCCCCCTCTGCCACCGGATACCCAATACCTCACTCACCGGGCTCTCGGGGCTGCAGGCACAGGACCACGCAGGCAGGGTGGTTCTCGACCTCCTCGGGGGCAGGGAAGGCACCGACAATGTGCCTCGCAACCCCTGCCCGCTGCTCTCCTTTCCGCTGCCAGCTGGCGGGAGGCGCGGGGCTTCTCTTTTCCACTCGGGAGCCCGCTAGCGGCAGCACCTTCCTGGGGCTCTCCTCCGCTCACGGAGAGCCCCCACCACGGAGCGAAGTCTTCGTCGACTTCCGGGCGGCTTCACTTGCGGCACCTCTGCACCGGGGGAGGTGGGGTAGGCTCCCGCTCTCCAAGGGCTCCTCCGGCTGGCTCCACTAGCCCCGCCCACAACCTGGCTTGGGCTTCCGGGTCGCCGCGGGCAGCGCAGCGCAGCGGCCATCAGGGCTCTCCCACAACACTCTGCCCGGGCCAGCGGTGGTGATTACCGGTCAAATTAAAACGGGGGTAGGCTCCCGTTGGCGTAACGATAAACCCGCGGGGTAGGCTCCTGCTGGGCTTTGTAGAATAACACGCGGCACCCATGCGCGGTGGCGGTGATAACATGGGGTGGGCACCCGCGCCAAATAGTAAATTGCTGGGTAGGCACCCGCAGTCTTCCCAAAACGTTCAGAGGCAGCGCACACGTGGGGTAGGCACCTGTTGTAGTCACAAGCAGGCAATCACGTGGGTGGCACCCACGGCGATGCCAGCTAAACAGTTCCTCCTGGTCACACAGTACACAGCGCCACCTTCCCCAAGTGCCAGTTTGCGGCGCCCACCAAGTATAGCTCTGCAGGAATCAGCTCCTCACCTCGGGCGCTGTGAATATAGCGCTGCTCCCTCCAAGCGCTAGACAGCAGGCAAGCTTGAGACAGGAGATAGCGCTCTTCTTCACTGGCTCCTCACCTCCTTCTGGCTGCAGTCCGAGGTGCGCCTTGGCAGTCAGGTAAGCGCTATTCTTCTCCAGGTGCTTTTAGGTGTAGCGCTCGCGTGGTGCAAGGTCCCACCGGGCTCAGCAACCTAGGATGGCGCTCCTTCTTCAGGGGCCAGGTAGCAGAGCAGCAGGCACTACTGGGCAAGGTCAGCAGTCAGTGGGTACTCATCAGGACAGGGCGGTAGGCTTTCACCATCCTCCACTGTAGCGTGGCACTCCTCCTGTACAGCAGCCTGTACTCCTGCAGTGGGGCTTCCAGTAGCCTTGGGGACAGCAGAGGGGTTTTAGTTCGGTGCAGGGTCCAGCACACAGGCGCAAGTGGCGGTACCCCCTGGCAGCAGGTCCCCTCAAGTTCATGTCCCTGCTCTGTCTGAGCACATGGTGGCACAGCCCCCTTACTTATGCACCCCTCACCCCACCCTCCAAGCAGTGCCAGAAGCTTCTAGAAGCCTCTGGGGAACTGGCCTATCTGGCTCAGGGGGAGGAGTAGAGCACCCTGGGTGCCAGGCTTTCTCTCCAAAAGCTGGGATGGCTGCGTACCGAACATCTAGACTGCTAACCTACTGCAGTCAGGTGGCACCACACACAACCATTGCATCCATTTTAAATGCAGCATGTTACCAGGGTACATTTTTCCAACGGGGGGCGGGGGGGGTTTAACCAGTGCACACACCATTGCGTCAAATTAAACATGGCGTCTCACACCACACATGGCCTATACAGTTTTCTACCATGGGGGGACATCCTAAAACAGGGGGGTGAAAAGCGAAAAATTGGGGGGAAAAAGGGCCATTTCCAACACGACTCCCCCCCCCAGCCAAAAGCCAGGGTATACCGATCAATGCCTTGATGGGCTTCCCGGCTTGGGGCGAGAAAAGGTGGATGCAGGCCCGCAACTGCAGGGGCTTCTGCAGGTTCTTCGCCATTCTGGAACCCGATGGTTCCCTCTCTCAACCCTCCCTTCACCAACCAAACCACCCCACTGAAGCTGTCTAGTGGGATGTGGCCATGACCGGCCACTAGGCCATCCAGTTGTCTCTGGCCCTTGTTCTCTCACAGATTGGGGGGCTTTAGCCCCGGGCCCGTAGTACCCTTTTACCACTCTCCTCCTTCCAAAATGCCTCTGGTCCTCCCACCTGGGGTCCACACCCTCAGGCTGACCAACCACCAGGGGCGAGGCTCTGCTCCCCCTACCTCTCCTTCTGGGGTTCTGCCCTCTCCTCCTATGCAGGACACCCTCAGAACACCACTCTCTCCCCAGTCCAGGACTTGACCCTGCAACTGATTCCCCAACCTAGAGTCTAAACCCTTAGATTGAACTGGTGACAGGGGTGAGTCCTCCCTCCCTCTGCACCCCCTCCCAGAGTTCTGCACCCTCCTACCTGGAATAGTACCCCTGGAAGTCAATCCCGGGGGGACACTGTTTACAGACGTCCCACCTGCCAGGTCAGGCAACCCCTGAACCTGGCATCCCAGCCCAGGATCTAAACCCTGCGACTGAGCAGACCCCCGAACCTCTGGAGCTCCAATTACAGATGCTCCAGGTTCTCCTGACATGAGGGGATCCCTTTCACTGGACGGCACATCAGGACAGCCTAGGCTCCCAACCTGGGGTTCCCTTCTGAACCTCTCCAGGCCCTGAGACTGCGGTTGGGGCACCTCGGGACACCTCCCCGTCTCACTCCTTCCTGTAGATAGGATGTGAGGCCCTACAACCCTCTCACTTCCCTGGGACCTAGCTGGGCTATTCCGCACCCCTCCCGCCTCGCTGGGTCAGAAGATCCCTGCACCACTCCCTTCAGGATCACTCCCCAATGCCCTCTCAGACTCTCTGGTACTTACCCAAAGGTTTGCCTCCCGTGCAAGTTCCCTGGGGTCTGAGAACCCACACTGCAACAGGTGGTGACGCAACCTTGGGAAACAACTCCTCAGTATGTGCTCCTTGATAACTACATGGCACAGCCCTTCCCAATCCTCCACTGCGCTACTCACCACCCAATCCTCCAATGCAGTCCAACACACCTCCGCAAACTCCCCCCAGGACTGGTGGGACAGATTTCCTCTGCCCCTAAACTCCAACCCGTCCCCCTCTTCCGGGGAATCAGGCACCGTCTCCCGGGCTCTGGGAGTGGGAGTCCCTGTACTGGAACCACTCTCGCTGTCACCACTGGATCCCACCCTCACTGGTAAATCCAGACCACACAAACCACTCTCAGGGAACAACCTACCCTCCTGAGCTAGTCTCTCCGTGGCAAAGGACCTCTCTGCCTCCACCATCCTCTCCTGTGCTAGGACCTTCTCCGTCTCTAGCCTTTTCTCTTCCACCCTCAGCTGCGCTAACTCCTTGGCATGCTCCAACCTGAGCTTCTCTAGCACCAGCTGATGTTCCCTTTCTTCCCTCCTATCTACCCACTCCTGTGGGGACAGGGAAAGGGATGGGGCAGTACCCCGGGACTGGACCCATAATGGGACTCCCTGTCTATGGTGTCCTCATTAGCTACTGGTGTCTCCGCCCTATCAATTTCTTCCTCCTCCTCCTCAGAGTCACCACCCTCCAGGGTTATGGACTGGGAGCCCTCCCTCTGGTCTCCACCAAATCCACCCTTGAAATACGCAGAGGGGTAATCAGAAAGGTCCCCACAGGGCTCTAAGGGTTCCCCCCTCTTGAAAGCTTCGAAGAGGAACAATTTCCTGCAGAAGTCACCTTCTATTGGTATCCCCCTCTCTCTGTAGAAGTACATCACTTCCTGCTCGGTGTAGTCCATGAGGTAGTCCTCATCGTAGACCAACCCCATCCTGGCAAGGTACACCCGGGACACACCACCCACAGTGCAACACGGGGACACACTTCAAAAACACTTTTAGGAGGAAATACAATAATCAGAAAAACACAATAATCCCCACAGAAAAAACTGTGATTACTTTTCAATGCTCAGTTTGCAGTGCAACCTGTTGCCGTTGCGGTACTGCGCAAACACAAGTCTTATCCCACTGCTGCCACCAATGTTAGAAATGGGGTAGCATGGTGCAGAGCAGGCAGGCCCAACTCCAAAGGACATGTGTGAAGCATCCACGCAGTACACACAGACGACACACAAGTCACACTCCAAAAAGAGACGCACAAGATTAGGTGAAAACAGTAAGTGTATTATGAAATAAACACCTTGGAAGTATCATGGCCTCATCAAACGGGCCAAGGCCACGCACTATGTGGACAGAATTGGGACAGCAGGAAATTCCACAAAAGAACTATTTAAGATCTACAAAGAGATCTCCTCCCTTGCAGCGTTTGCTGCTCCAATGGAGGGCTCGGTTAAGTCATGCAACCGTATCGCAGACTTTTTTTCAGAGAAAGTGGAGAAAATCTATTTGTTAGAAAGGCGATCCCAGAGGAGGCAGAAGATGTCTGACTGACCACCCCGAGACCCACCTCTCCTTCTGGAGTTGGCCGAGCGCCGTCGAGAGGCCTCCTGGGTGAGGCTCCTCTCCTAGAATCATACAGCCGAGCAATCCCAGCACTACAAATGGACACCACAACAGAGGATGGATACTTAAAGACTTTATCAGCAATCAAGGCAGGTTCTCTCAGCAATATATATACCAATGGATCGAGGGATCCTTAATGTCTCGGTAATTGGGAGAATAGGGTAGCGGGGCAGTCTTAGTACCAGCCGGGCACCGGAATACCCTACGCGCAGCTCTCAATCCTCGAGCTGGGGGGTTCCGCAAGGTCGAACCGCGACATCGTCAGCAGGGCTTCGAAGATGGTTTCAGCGAGGTCGGGCCGCGGCAGCGCCAGCAGGGCTCCGAAGATGGTTTCAGCGAGGTCGGGCCGCGGCAGCGCCAGCAGGGCTCCGAAGATGGTTTCAGCGAGGTCGAGCCGCGACAGCGCCAGCAGGGCTCCGAAGATGGTTTCAGCGAGGTCGGGCCGCGGCAGCGCCAGCAGTGCTCCGAAGATGGTTTCAGCGAGGTCGGGCCGCGGCAGCGCCAGCAGGGCTCCGCAGATGGTTTCAGGGTTCAGAGTAACGAGGTCTTCTCAGGGTCAGCCGCGATTCGATCAGCAGGGCTCTCGACTCCAGGATACAACTCCCGACCCATTCCAGAGCTGCCCCAGATATAGGTCTGGAGTCCTTTGATGTCCGGACCCTCGCGCCTGGGGGTCGGAGGGGCCGGGATAAGAGTGTCCAGACACCCAGCAGGGGGGTGGAGCCAGCGCCCAGGGAGGCCGGAGGGTGATCGAAACCAGGTGTCCGGGGATGGCTGGAGGGCCATCGAAACTCCCCTCCTCCTTGATCCGTCAAGTGGCCGCTTTACCACCTGGTCGGATCTTGGTGCCTCGATGTCGGGGCTTCGCTGGGGCCGAGGTCGGGCCGAGGCCACGTGGTCCGGACGTGGAGGGCCCAAGATGGAGTCGGGGCCTGAGATGGCGGCCCGGGGTAGGGCCGGACCAGCAGAGTGGGGCGAGTAGGAGTCGCCGTGTTTCTGAGGGGGAGAGCCGGGGGTCGCCAGGAGTGGCGGCTCTCGTTGAAGGCTGGAGAGGGTAGCTTCAGGGGGGAGGACAGGGGTCGATGTCGTCCAGGGCCCGCCATGCGGGAGGAGGGGGACCACGCCACGAGGCCGGGTCCAACACACGTCCCCCCCAGCTGAAGGCAGGGAGAGTCACCCATCCTCTTGGGGGTTCTCCTCGCCGAGGCGGAAGAAGCGGGACAGGCCGTCTGCATTGGCGTGGTCGTTGCCGGGGCGATGTTCCACAGTGAAATCCATCCCTTGTAGAGAGATGGACCATCTCAGCAATTTTGGATTCTCTCCCCGCATCTGCATCAGCCACCGCAAGGGCCGGTGGTCAGTTTGCACCCTGAAGTGGGTGCCAAAGAGATAGGGTCGGAGTTTCTTGAGGGCCCACACCACGGCGAAGGCCGCTCGTTCAAGGGTGCTCCAGCGTTGCTCTCGGGCCAGCAGACGTCGGCTGATGAAGGCCACCAGTTGATCAACTCCTTTGGGGTTGATTTGGGAAAGGACCGCCCGACCCTGTGCTCTGAGGCGTCTGTTTGGACTACGAATTCCCGGCTGTAGTCGGGGGCTTGGAGCACGGGGGCGGTACACATCGCTGTCTTCAGAGTCTCGAAGGCGGCCTGACACTCGGGGGTCCAGAGCACCTTCTGTGGTTGCTTCTTGGAAGTGAGTTCGGTGAGGGGGCCCACAATGCTCCCATAATTCTTCATGAAGCGCCGGTAATACCCAGTGAGCCCCAGGAAGGCTCTGACGCCTGTCTGGGTGACCGGGGGCTCCCATGCCATGATGGCGTCGATCTTGGGTTGAAGGGGAGCCACATGGCCGCTCCCCACTTGGTGTCCCAGATAGGTCACGGAACCTTGGCCTATCTGGCATTTGCTTGCTTTGATGGTCAGTCCGGCCCGTCGGAGGGCCGTCAGGACCTCCCAAAGGTGCTTGAGGTGCTCGGCCCAGTGGAGGCTGTACACCGCAATATCGTCCAGATATGAGGCGCTGAACTCTTCTAGCCTTGCCAGCACCTTATTCACTAGCCTCTGGAAGGTTGCGGGGGCGTTTTTCATCCCGAAGGGCATCACTCTGAAGTGGTAATGGCCATCGGGGGTTGAGAAGGCGGAGCGCTCCTGGGCGCCCGGGGTGAGTCCGATCTGCCAGTAGCCGGAGGTTAGGTCGAATGTACTCAGTTAGCGGGCCGCCCCCAGGCGGTCGATCAGTTCATCGGCCCGGGGAATGGGGTGGGCATCGGTCCGGGTGACGGCGTTCAGCCCCCGGTAGTCTACACAAAATCTCAGTTCAGGAGTGGCGCCAGGGGCGGTGGCTTTTGGGACCAGGACGACGGGACTGGCCCAGGGACTGTCAGAGGGTTCGATTACCCCCAGGGCCAGCATCTTGGAGACCTCCGATTGAATGCAGGTCCGAACTCGGTCGGGAACTCGGTAAGCCCGGTGTCGCACAGGTGGGCTGTCCCCGGTGTCGACATCGTGGACGCACCACTGGGTGACTCCGGGGGTGAGAGAGAACAAGTCTGTGAATTGACCCAACAGCTTTCGGCAGTCCTGGCACTGTTCTGGGGTCAGGGCGGAGGAGAGGGTGACCCCCTCTACAGAGCCGTCTTTCTTGGAGGTGCTCAGGAGGTCCGGGAGGGGCTCGGAGTCTTCTTCGGCCCCGCCATCAGTAGCCATCAGCAGGCTAAGTTCTGTTCGGACAAAGTGAGGCTTGAGCCTGTTTGTGCGGAGGACCCGGAGAGGGGTTTCTGGGGGACTCCATGTCCACCAGGTAGGTGACAGGGCTCTTGCGCTCCACCACTTTGAAGGGCCCAGTCCACTTGTCCTGGAGTGCACATGGTTCGACCGGGAACATGACCCAGACCTGTTGGCCCGGCTCGAACTCAAGGGACGAGGCGCTTTGGTCATACCAGCGTTTCATCTCCTCTTGGCTGGCCTCGAGGTTGTCTTTGGCAAGTTCCCGGAACCGCCGAGTCTGGTTTCTGAGGGTCAGGAGGTACCGGTAGACGTCGGGGGAGCATCTTTGACTGCGGCCTCCCAGCCTTCTTTGACCAGGCTGAGGGGACCCCGGACGGGGTGCCCGTACAATAGTTTGAAGGGGCTGAACCCCAGAGACTTCTGAGGGACCTCCCGATAGGCGAAGAGAAGGCAGGGCAGCAACACGTCCCACTGGCGTCGCAATGGCTCTTCCAGGCCCATGATCATCCCCTTGAGGGTTCGGTTGAAACGTTCCACCAGTCCATTCCCTTGGGGGTGGTAGGGGGTCGTAAACTTGTACGTGACCCCGCACTGTTGCCACAGGGACTTCATGTATCTGGAAATGAAGTTCGTACCCCGGTCACTGACGACCTCTCGGGGGAAGCCCACCCGGGAGAAGATCCCCATCAGCGCCCGGCCCACCACAGGGGGCCGTCATGGTCCGGAGAGGGATGGCTTCAGGATAGCGGGTGGCATGGTCCACCAGGACGAGAATAAAACGGTGCCCTTGAGATGTTCGGGGCTCCAGAGGCCCCACAATGTCGATCCCCACCTGCTCGAATGGGGTGTTGACGACTGGAAAGGTTTGAAGGGGGGCCTTGTGCTTCCCTCCGCTCTTCCCGTTGGCTTGGCAGGTTGGGCAAGTCCGGCAGTGATTGTTCACGTCATTCTTCATTTTTGGCCAGTAGAAATGGGTCACCAGGCGGCTGTAGGTTTTGTCCTGCCCCAGGTGCCCGGCAAGGGGCACATCGTGTGCCAGGTTCAGGAGGAAGTCTCTGAACCGGAGGGGGACTACCAGCAGCCGGCTGGCCCCCAGTTCGGCAATCTTCTGTTCGCTGTAGAGGAGATCGTTGTCCCAATAGACCCAGTGGGACCCGATGGGTCTCCGGCAGCTTGAGCGGCGGCTTGCTGTCGGGTCCCCTCGAGGGAGGGACACGCTTTCTGTTCTTGACGGAACTGTTCGCGTGTGGGGCCACCTTCTTGGTGCCATTGGGCTAGTTCCGGGAGGTCGCCGAGCTCGGCAATTGCTTCACCATTAGGCCTCAGTGGACCGGGCTCGGGGTCGGCGTCTTCGGGGTCGGCGGGCGGTGGTGGCGCGGGCCACTCCGGTTCTTCGGTCGGGGTGGATTCAGTCGGGATGGTGGCCCGGGCGGTCATGGATCGGGTGGTCGCACAGACCCACTCGGGGAGGCCTAGCATCCCCAGATGCTCTCTCCGCTCGACGTCGGCCCAGAGGGAACTTTCTAGGTCGTTCCCGAGGAGGCAGTCTATGGGGGCATTGTCCCGGACGGTCACTTTCAGCATGCCCGACACTCCCCCCCATTCGAAGGGGATTCGGGCCATCTGGCACAGGCTCTCTGAATTGTCCGCCGACCGTACTGGGCACAGCACATTGGGCAGGATCTGGGCCGGGGTCACCAAGTGGCAATGGACGGCCGTCACGCTGGCTCCGTTGTCGCGGAGGGCTTCGGCCCGGCGCCCATTAATGGTGACCCATTGGCGGTATTTCTGAGTGTTGCCGGGAATCGGGGCCCGGGGGACCATGTCTCTTGCGCCTAGACATACCAGGGACATGGCGGCGGGCTCCCACTCGGCCTGGTCTCCATCATAGTTCTCTTCTTCTCCCCTCTCTTCTCCCAGGGCGGCGGCAGCGATCTGGCGGTTTGGAGGACCGGTGGTGCTGGGTCGTTGGTTCATCGGGCAGTGGGGGTCACTGGCATAGTGACCGGGCCGCTGGCATCTGTGGCAGGTAACGTTTCACGCGGGGCCCCGGCCGTGCTGGGGGGCCCCTCTTCTGGCCAGGGATGGCAAAGTGTGGGTCGGGGGCGGCCCCCGGGGCGGACTCCGGGGTGGCACCATTGGGAAGTCTCGGTTCCTGTTCTGGCCCCCTCTGCCGCCTCGTGGGCGGTGGGACCCCTGGGGAGCTCGGCCGTAGTCGCCCATCGAGTTCCGGGGGACCAGGGTGCTCACCCATCGATCGGCCTCGACGGCGAGCTTACAGGGCTCGGTCAGCTTGCTGTCAAGGAGATGCTGTTTGAGTTCGACAAAACAGTTGTTGGCGAGGTGCTCCCATACAATGAGGTTGAACAGCTGCTCGTAGGTGGTGACCTGGCTGCCTTTGATCCACCCCTCTAGGGCTCTACTATAGAAGTTCACGTACTCCACCCATGTAGTACCGGGGATTTTTTTACAGTCTCGGAATCGCTGCCGGTACATCTCGGGGGTGAGCCCATAGCGAGTAAGGAGGGCGGCTTTCATATGTTCGAAAGAGGTCATCTCGGCATCTGGGAGCTCTAGCAGGGCGTCTCTCCCTTCGCTGACGAACTTCCCCCATAAGTCGGCACCCCAGTCTTTTTGGGGTACTCGATGAGAGGCCATAGCTACTTCGTAGGCCTTAAACCATTGTTGGATGTCGTCGTTTTTATAGTATTCCTTGACGACATCCTTGGGGATGTGGACCTTCGTGTCCGCAGGAGGATGGGGGCTCCGGTTCTCGGAGGTGCTGGTCTCACCATTTTTGGCCTTGATCTCAAACTCTTTTAAGCCCTGCTTGTGCTCGAACGTGAGCTTCTTCTCCTCTAAATCCCTCTGCCTCCGTTTCTCTTCCAGGTCTCCTTGCAGCCGTAGTTGCTCAAGGGCTATTTTTTTCTCGGCCAGCTGTAGTTCTCCGTCTAGACGGAGTTGGGCGAGCTCCAATTCGTGGAGTCGGCTCCTTTCCCGCTCTCGGGCGTCTTCATGGGAGAGGCCCGTGTTTACGTTGGTATGTCTTTCCTCCGCTGAGGTTGCGAGGTTTTCCGGGTGTATGTCTGAGACCGTGTCATCTCCGGTCTGGGGTGGTGTCGCTCCTGCCTCCACCCAGGTTTGTAGGGCCTGCTTGAAATCGTCCTTGGTGCTTAGTCCAGTGGTAGCGATGCCCAGGTCCTTGCAGAATTGTTTCAATTCTTTGTGGGTATATTCTTCCAACCGTTCCTTCTGGAACTCTGCGGTCGGTCTGGTTTCTTCGATACTCATGGTTGTGGTGTGTTTCTGTCAGTAGTGGGTGAGTTACGATTTGCGTCGGCTCGGATTGCACCGCTTGCCACCAATGTTAGAAAGGCGATCCCAGGGGAGGCAGAAGATGTCTGACTGACCACCCCGAGACCCACATCTCCTTCTGGAGTTGGCCGAGCGCCGTCGAGAGGCCTCCTGGGTGAGGCTCCTCTCCTAGAATCGTACAGCCGAGCAATCCCACCACTACAAATGGACACCACACCAGAGGATGGATACTTAAAGACTTTATCAGCAATCAAGGCAGGTTCTCTCAGCAATATATATACCAACGGATCGAGGGATCCTTAATGTCTCAGTAAATGGGGGAATAGGGTAGCAGGGCAGTCTTAGTACCAGCCGGGCACCGGAATACCCTACGCGCAGCTCTCAATCCTCGAGCTGGGGGGTTCCGCACGGTTGAGCCGCGACGTCGTCAGCAGGGCTTCGAAGATGGTTTCAGCGAGGTCGGGCCGCGGCAGCGCCTGCAGGGCTCCGAAGATGGTTTCAGCGAGGTCGGGCCGCGGCAGCGCCAGCAGGGCTCCGAAGATGGTTTCAGCGAGGTCGGGCCGCGGCAGCGCCAGCAGGGCTCTGAAGATGGTTTCAGCGAGGTCGGGCCGCGGCAGCGCCAGCAGGGCTCCGCAGATGGTTTCAGGGTTCAGAGTAACGAGGTCTTCTCAGGGTCAGCCGCGATTCGATCAGCAGGGCTCTCGACTCCAGGATACAACTCCCGACCCATTCCAGAGCTGCCCCAGATATAGGTCTGGAGTCCTTTGATGTCCGGACCCTCGCGCCTGGGGGTCGTAGGGGCCGGGATGAGAGTGTCCAGACACCCAGCAGGGGGGTGGAGCCAGCACCCAGGGAGGCCGGAGGGCGATCGAAACCAGGCGTCCGGGGACGGCTGGAGGGCCATCGAAACTCCCCTCCTCCTTGATCCGTCAAGTGGCCACTTTACCACCTGGTCGGATCTTGGTGCCTCGATGTCAGGGCTTCGCTGGGGCCGCGGCCAAGGTCGGGCCGAGGTCGGGCCGAGGCCACGTGGTCCGGACGTGGAGGGCCCAAGATGGAGTCGGGGCCTGAGATGGCGGCCCGGGGTAGGGCCGGACCAGCAGAGTTGGGCGAGTAGGAGTCGCCGTGTTCCTGAGGGGGAAAGCCGGGGTTGCCAGGAGTGGCAGCTCTCTTTGAAGGCTGGAGAGGGTAGCTTCAGGGGGGGAGGACAGGGGTCCATGTCGTCCAGGGCCCGCCATGCGGGAGGAGGGGGACCACGCCACGAGGCCGGGTCCAACACTATTCCTCCTTTCCTGGGATTGTAACGATGGGTACAGAATTTGTGGAGCAGATCGGAGGAGCTGGGGAATGTATGAGGCTGGATAGTTTCACCATCCCCCCCTTGACCTAATCAGCAGAATCTGTCTGAGCATTAAGTCTGGCTCGCCCAGAGATCCTGCTTCACCTAAACTGCTTGGTGAGAGTATTCCCACCCTTGAGCCATATATAAGACATCTCCTGGAGGTACCATTTAGAACGTACACGGTGCCTGGTAGTTTGAAAAATGCAATTGTTCATCCACTACAGAAGAAACCGAATATCAGCCCTGAGAAACTTGAAAACTTAAGACCTATCTCGCTGCTGCCGTATTTGGCTAAAGTGGCAGAGAAGGTAGTAAACTAACAGCTAATGGTTCATGTGAATGAAGCCAGTCTCCTGCATCCCTCTCAATTCGGCTTCCGGGCTCTGTATTCTACAGAGTCCGCTTTACTCCTGGCCACGGAGGCCATTAGACAGGGAGCAGATGCTGGGCAAACAATGGCCCTGGTTCTCGTAGACCTGAGCATCGCCTTTGATACTGTGGCTCATTACACCTTGCTGCAGTGTCTGAATAAGGGAGGTGTGTCAGGCCCGGCTCTAAAATGGCTGCAATTCTTTATGGTAGAGCGTAGTTTTCAGGTTAGACAAGGTGCCTACTATTCCAAGGCCATCAAATTGGAACAGGGTGTGCCACCGGGATTGGCCCTGAGTCCTACCCTATTTAATCTCTACGTGTCCCCTCTGGCGGAGATAGCGGAGGGTTTTGGAATCAGGGTCGTGTCATATGCCGACGACACTCAACTGGTGATCTCCCTATCGCAGGCACCTGACTCGGCTGCCTCCAATTTCAGGGCATGATGCGGGAGCTTGCCTCCTGGATGGCTAATAACTGCCTGAAACTTAAGGGAAATAAAACCGAGGTGCTTGTGGTAGGAGGTGTTCCGTCAGTGTGGTCATCGGCGTGGTGGCCTTCGAGCCTGGGCCCCACTCGTGGGCCTTGCACCCAGGTGAAGAACCTGGGAGTATGTCTGGATTCCAATCTTTCGTATGAACATCATACTAGATGTATAGTGGGGACATGTTTTGGAGTTCTTAAGGGTTTACGGAAAACCTTGGCTCTCCTCCCTATAGAGGCCAAGAAGACTCTGGTGCATGCCCTTGTTACATCTCATCTAGATTATGGCAATACACTCTATCTGGGTGTCACTGCTAAATGTTTCAACAGACTTAAGGTTTTGCAGAATGCAGCCGCATGGCTGGTCCTTATGCAACCCCGGAGGACTGCCTCTAAAAGAGCCTTGAACACCCTACACTGGCTTCCAGTTAGGAAGAGAGTGATGTTTAAGGCACTCTGCACATGCCATCGCATCATCCAGGGCACGGGTCCTTTGTATCTGAGGAGCCTCCCTACCTGCTATATGCACGCACTGCTTCTTAGATCAAGTGGGACTGGCCTGCTGTTAGTCCCAAAGGTTGAGAAGGCCAAGATTGGGGGTGGGTCTATCCGGCTCTTGGGTGCCCAGAGCTGGAATAAACTCCCGCTTAGCTTCCGGATGGAAGCATCCGAGATGAAGTTTAGGAAGGATCTCAAAACCTATCAGTTCTCATATTAATAACGATGTATTGATTTAGGCCTATGCTTTCTGGCTGTGCCTCCTCCACTTACACTAGCGCGGGGACATGCCGTTTTTGCGTAACCAGGCACTTTATAAAACTCCTTAATATTATGAAATAAACACCTTGGAACGTAATCACAGTTCAAACAACCTGCGCCAGCCGGCACTAGGTAAGGACTTATATGGGGACTATTTACAGGGCCGCACCAATCGGGCCACTGCCAGAACCATTACTGGTACAGTTCGGAGGAAGGGAAGGGTAAAGGACAAATGAAAAAGGTAAATTCAACAGTCTGTCGCTAGATATATCACATTGCAATAAACATGGGGCCTAAACATGAGGTGTCAAACACATTGGGCATAACCTTATGCAGGTAAGTACAATTTACCTTATACCCACACCAGTACCTTGGGCCGCTCCTCGCTGGGACCACCAGGCCCTCCAATCATGCAAGGCATCCAGCATACAACAAAAACATTAGGAACGAACCCTCTTAACAGTGGGTAGAGCATTAGCATAAGCATAACATCCAGGCAAAACGGCAGGTTAGCAAAGGAGCAACATTACCATGGGCCTACCCCACGCATATAACATATTGGGGTATAAGGCGGTAACCCTGAGCCTAGCACATTAGGCATAAAAGGTAACATGAAAACACTAGGACCTGCTTGAGCATGAACACAGTGGCGCAGGCTTGGGATGAAAACATCGCTGTAGGACATTAGGCATAAAAGCACATCCTGTACAGAACCACCATTGTACGCATTAGAGTAGGCATAAACCCCTAGACCTAACCCTGAGCCAGGGGGACATGCCCAAGTTAGCGGTCACGCCAGCATGTGGGTTATCCTGTAGGCGCCACTTCGCCTAGGGAGCCCCCTCGTTGGGTCTCTATAGGACGAGGTGCTCTCGTTGCAGCGGCCCGCTACGGCGGCGCCGCTGGGTAGCACCCGGGACCCTGTGTCCCAGTTCACACTGGGTCCCCCATGTGGACTTCAAGTACCGGTGGCCGCACGTTGCAGTTGCCCACTGCTGAGCGGGGCAGCTGGGAAGACCCCTGCGTTCACCCCGATCCTCTGTGGAGGTTCCACCGGGACGGGTACCGACAATGTGACCCGCTGCCCCCTCCCTGCCACCAGATCCCCAATGCCTCACTCACCGGGCTCTCAGGGCTGCAGGCACAGGAAAACGCAGGCAGGGTGGTTCCCGACGTCCTCGCGGGCAGGGAAGGCACCGACAATGTGCCTCGCAACCCCTGCCCGCCGCTCTCCTTTCCGCTGTCAGCTGGCGGCAGGCGCGGGGCTTCCCTTTTCCACACGGGAGCCCCGCTAGCGGCAGCACCTTCCTGGGGCTCTCCTCCGCTCACGGAGAGCCCCCACCATGGAGCGAAGTCTCCGTCGACTTATGGGCGGCTTCACTTGCGGCACCTCCTCACCGGGGGAGGCGGGGTAGGCTCCCGCTCTCCCAGGGCTCCTCCTGCTTGCTCCACTAGCCCCACCCACACCAAGCTTGGGCTTCCGGGTCACCGTGGTGAGCGCGGCGGCCGTCAGGGCTCTTCCACAACACGCTGCCCGGGCCGGCGGCGGTGATTACCGGCCATATTAAAGCGCGGGGTAGGCTCCCGTTGGTGTGACGATAAACCCGCGGAGTAGGCTCCTGCTGGGTTTTTGTAGAATAACACGCACGGTGGTGGTGATAACGCGGGGTGGGCACCCGCGCCAAATAGTAAATTGCGGGGTATGCACCGGCAGGCTTCCCAAAGCGTTCAGAGGTGGTGCACACGAGGGTAGGCACCTGCTGTAGTTGCACGCAGGCAATCACGTGGGGTGGGCTCCCACGGCGCTGTCAGGTGAACAGTTCCTCCTGGTCACACAGTACACAGCGCCGCCTTCCCCAAGTGACAGTTCGCAGACAGGACACAGTCCCTCCAAGTGCAGCGCCCACCAAGTATTGCTCTGCAGGAATCAGCTCCTCACCTCGGGCGCTGGGAATATAGCGCTGCACCCTCCAAGCGCTAGACAGCAGGCAAGCTTGAGACAGGAGATAGCACTCTTCTTCACTGGCCCTCTGATAATTTCACTCCTCACCTCCTTTGGGCTGCTGTCCAAGGTGCGCCTTGGCAGTCAGGTAAGCGCTCTTCTTCTCCAGGCGCTTTTAGGTGTAGCGCTCGGGTGGCGCAAGGTCCCACCAGCCTCAGGGACCTAGGATGGCGCTCCTTCTTCAGGGGCCAGGTAGCAGAGCAGTAGGCACTACTGGGCAAGGTCAGCTGTCAGTGGGTACTCATCAGGACAGGGCGGTAGGCTTTCACCATCCTCCACTGTAGCGTGGCACTCCTCCTGTACAGCAGCCTGTACTCCTGCAGTGGGGCTTCCACCAGCCCTGGGGACAGCAGAGGGGTGTTAGTTGGGTGCAGGGTCCAGCACACAGGCCCAAGTGGCGGTACCCCCTGGCAGCAGGTCCCCTCACATTCATGTCCCTGCTCTGTCTGAGCACATGGTGACACAGCCCCCTTACTTATACGCCCCTCAACCCACCCTCCAGGCAGTGCCAGAAGCTTCTAGAAGCCTCTGGGGAACTGGCTCTAACTGGCTCAGGGGGAGGAGTAGAGCACCCTGGGTGCCAGGCTTTCCCTCCAAAGGCTGGGATGGCTGGGTACAGAACATCTAGACTGCTAACCTACTGCAGCAGGTGGCACCACACACAACCATGGCATCCATTTTAAATGCAGCATGTTACCAGGGTACATTTTTACAATGGGTGGTTAACAAGTGCACACACCATTGCGTCACATTAAACATGGCGTCTCACACCACACATGCCTATACAGTTTTCTACCATGGGGTGACATCCTAAAACAGGGGGGTGAAAAGCGTAACATTTTAGGAAAAAGGGCCAAGTCCAACACCACCAGAGGCTGAAAGCAGTGCCGAGGCTCAGCACCCACTATTATGGCTGTCACCCACCACGGCTGGCATAAACCTGACTCCCCCAAAACCTTAAACTTTCCCCCCAAATATAAAGCATGGGATAAAATACTAACATGTGTCATGGTCTACGTGTGCTCTAAATGAATTGTCAAGCAAGGCCTGACTGGCTGCAATGCAAACACATCTATAACTGAAAGGTATGTGGTGACAACAGTGTTTACTCTATAACCAGGTGAAATAATTGAGAACATGGTATAAAAACGCATTATTGAATATTAAATAGGTATAGGCTGTGGTAAACGTCCTGTCTGTTCAGACGCCATGGGTATGGGGTTGGCAGAGAGAAGTCTCAGCTGGTTGAGGTTAGTGGAGAAGTAGGATGGGGCCTCATGGGTAGATTTCACCACAGGCTCCACAAATTCTTCTGACGTGTCTGCTTCTATGATTGGCCTCTCTTGTGGATCTCACATTATTCATGAGGAGTGTGTGAGAGTGGGTAGACAGGATCCTGACCCCTTAGTTATCCTAGGCACAAAACTGGAATTCCTTACTCACCGCTGCATGACTGCCACATAATATTGGAGACCCAGTTTTCATTTTGGTGTTTGGGCAAAATGTGGACTAACATCTTCACTATCTTAAGAGGAGCTGGCTGTTTGCTCACTACTGTGAGGCCAGTTTTGCATGTGCAGATATTTGCAAAACAGGGGGCCAGTCTTTGCAAAAGACATGCATAAAACTAACTGTTAGGGCACAGCTGGTAACTCTGTCTTCCATATGTCTGGGTTTTTACATGCTGGGAGAGTGAATTTTAAAATTGTAATTGAAATTGTAATTGCAATTATATAGCACTTACTACCCCTGACGAGGCTTCAAAGTGTTTTTCTGCGAGTAACACACTACTCCTGAATCCAAAATGGATTAGTGGTGAATTAGTTTAGGGAAATATGAAATTAAATTGAGCGCTGAACATGTGAATTTGTTAGCTGGATTGAAAAGGATAGTGGAGGGATAGAAAAGGGAAAGGTCTAGAAATAGTTTATTTGGAGATCATAGCTGCAGGAGCAGGTTTGGGATGAGTATGGTTGGCCTTTCCCTGACGCTCTATCAAAATCTCTGAGTTTTTAAAATCAATCCGTACTTACATCGACTCTGCAAAATTGATTATGGGCATATCATTTAGATGTGGAGTTAGGAACAGCAAATCAGTCCTCCCTATGTATGTTTACATTGATGATATGTTGTTGGTCATTTGTGGAGTTGATGTACGTGTAGGTTGATATTGTTGACCTCCATGTTTTGACATACAAGCCTTTCCACTCCAAGGTTTCCTCCCACTGCCATTTGTTGGCCCTGGCTACCATTTTAGGGTCAGCGGGCCTCTTCATCGTGACAGGACAAAATGGTGCCCAAGACAGATTAATTTGATGTGCAAGTTCTCTTAATAACACATCTTATGACAGGGACAATGCTTGGACTTCACCTCTATGGTTGAACAAATACAGTCTACTATGAAAGGTAAGAGGTAGCCCACCAAAACCACCTGGACCATACCCACTAAGACCTCTTACAGACAGGACCCATGGTAGGTAATGGAGCCAAGTAGTCTGACTTTTGTTATGGAGCTCAAAGGTGGCGGAGGGTAAGGGGGTCAGAAAAGACATTGATGCTTCCCTGTACCCCAACATGCTAGATGGTGGGGTCTGCCGCGTCTGCCTCACACTGTGTGTGCCTTGGGGTGTACTCTTTCTGTAACCTGGGGAAGGGGTCTGTTTTGCATTGTATTCTTTGATATTACATCTGACCTAATGGTCTGCGAATAGGAGCTAATTTAGGAGCCGTTTTCAAAGTGATTTCCTGCGTGCCTGTAATAATTGATCAATTCATTAATATAGATCTTGGATTCCTCGTTTTTGCTCTTCATTTGTTTACTAGATTAATGCCACGTTAAAGAGGAATCCCTCTGTTATATTTGACTTCAGATCTGAATCCGATGTAGTAAAAGAGTAAAGGGTCTGTTGGAACTAAGGGCCCGATGTAGGTAATCCCAGATTACCGATTCTTAAATACCGAATCATACCGATTCGGTATTTAAGAACAGGTAAATGGGATGTAGGTAATTTTTCTTAAATAATTACCGTATCGGTATTTACCGATTCGGTAATTGCCATTCATTCCTATGGGCCTGGTGGCCCATAGGAATGAATGTCAAATACCGAATCGGTAAATACCGATTCGGTAAATGGGGGAAACATTGAAGGGTGGCAGGGTGTCACTTTGACACCCTGTTGCACCCCTCAAATGTGTATGGGTGCACATGTTGCAGACATACATGCCCTAAGGGCATGTATGTCTGCAACACGTCACTGTTGAAAAAGCAAAAAAAAAAGCTTTTTCTAAGGTTTTCATTATTTACCACCAACTTCTAGTTGGTGGTAAATAATGAATCCTAAGATGGGAAAAGCACTCATTTGAGTGCTCCCTAAATTTCAGATTCTGTAATTTACCGATTCGGTATTTTTAAGAATCGGTAATTTACCGAATTCTTAAATGAAGCCACCTACATATGAAAAGCCTAATTCCGGTCGGTAACGGCCGAAATTCGGTAATTTCGGCCGTTACCGACCGGAATTATGCTTCCTACATCTGGCCCTAAATCTCTGTGTTTCAGGCAGGGACCCAAATCTGTCCGTGTTTAGATGACCCAGTATGTGACCGACACTGCCCCAACATAAAGGTCTTTTAGAAGCTCACCTGACCTACGGCTGATTCTGCCCCAGCATCGCCCATGCTGATGGATCTGAGGTCCACACTGCCGCACCCACCCATCTGATGCAAGAATGCTCAGGGCCCCGTTTAAAATGATGCTTTACTGTTTGGGTGTCCCCTCCCCGAGCAGCAGTGCATCTTTATGGTCTTCATTTCAATCTAACGCCCTCGCACGGTCATTAGTGCCGGTGAGCTGCCTCCAATGCCCATAACGCTGCCTCGGCCCTGCCTTCTATAACCATGGACCTCCGTCCCTGCATACTTACAGAGCTGACATGTTCGAAACTCTCCTGATTTACATATCTGCCAACCAGCCTCCAGTCATGAATCTATGCTAATCAGCCCCAGTCTTGTACTCACCACACATTCTATTCCGGCCTTGGGGAGACTGAGGTCTCAACAAGGACTGGCAAAGCCAATAGGTAACGGCTACGCAGCAAGATGTGTAGCCATGTTGTACACCAGCATGGCTATGCATTAGTGCCGTAGAGGAGATTGGTGTGGAGTGTTGTAGAGTGGAATGGTGAAAAGTGGAGTAGAGTGTCGTAGAGTGGAGTGACATAGAGCGTTGTGTATTGGTGTGGCACGGAGGGAGTCTCGTACATTGCTGTACAGTGGAGTGGTATAGACTAGAGTGGACTGGTGTAGAGGTTTGCAGAGTATAGTGGTATAGAGTGCAGCAGCATAGAATTCAGTGGCGTACAATGCAGTGTCATAGTGCAGTAGCGTTGATTAGAGTTTTATTTAAGCAAGCCAGATTAATTTCTAGATCAAAGGCCATTGAGGCTGTCTTTGCAATGAAGAGGCCAGCATTGAACCCTCCCGATATAATGAGTCGGGAGTTTGTGAGTTTCTGAACTTGCAGTGGGAAATGTAAATGAAGTAGGGCTTATTATGCCTAAGGTGTGGGGTGACTCCATTTAAAGAATATCACTTTGGGCAAATCAAAGGTACGACGGAGCAGTCATGTCACCTTTGTGAAGTGCAGTCGAAGTCTGTAATACATATTATTTGTATCTGTGCCCCCTTAATGTCACTTAGAGGATATTGGCTTCCACCAGTCCTCCTGCAACTAAACCTGAGATCTTGTAAAGATGCAGTCACTGCATGCCAGTCTGGGAAATTCCTGCAATTGTCAGCTGGTTATTTGAAATTTATGCATCAAGCAATTAAGGATCTGAATGACTAAACTCTGTAAGCAGATATCCCCAGATGTGTGGTCAACAGCACTAAACAAAAGATAGTCAAAAAAATGATTAACTTGTCCCTGACTATACATTTTTCATTAGAATGACCAGTATTTTTTTAGAAATTAAGTGTATTTATTGAATTTGAGGTGCAGCACTGAACGTATACGCCATAACTAGCCCCATCCACAGAACTGTTATGACTTCCAATTAATGCTTTGAAATAAGGGACAGATCCTCATTCTCGAGCCAAGCATATAAGAATCCACTTTAGTTCATTAATTTGATGGAACTGTGTAACTTGTTCATGACTTAGCTTCTTTAGAGCTCCTTGCACTTGAAAACTGATCCCTATGTGTAAGAAAGTGCCCTCTTTTTGCATGGTTGCCCCCATTTTTCGCTGAACTGCTGATGTGCTTTGACTGAGTGTGCCCTGGGCTCCTGCCAAACAGGTACCGAGGGTCTATGTTCGTTCCCTAAACTGCATTGAAAACAAAACCCAATTGGCACAGGTCAGTCCCTTGTAAATGGTACAACACATACCAAGGGCACTGTGGCCAGGGAAAGCCTCTAAGGGCTGCAGCACTTATTGTGCCACCCTTAGAGGCCCTGTACCTTTACACACACACACTGCCTCTGCAGGCTGCATGTTTTGGTGCAGAACAAATTGAAGAGTCAACATGGCACACATCCAGGTGTGCCATGCCTACAACCCACTGCCCTGGCATAGGTCAGTCACCCCTCTAGCTGGGTGCACTATACCAGTGGTGAGGGTACAGGTGCATGAGCCCTCTACCCATACAGTTTCTAAGCCAATTCTTAGACACTGTAAGTGCAGTAATGCCATTAAGAGTATATGGTACTGGGTGCTTGTCTTTACGAACACCACAGCACCATAATGGCTTTACTGAAAACTGAGAAGTTTGTATCAAACTTCCCAGCACATTAAAGCCACACTGATGCCAGAGTGGGATTTAATGAGAAATGCACACAGATGGCATCTTAGAGATGCCACCTGAAAAATGACCTAACACTAGTGTCCAGGCTGAGAGGAGCTCACCAGCTGCCACCACCAGACATGTTTCTGGACCCCTAGGTCAAGAGCCTGCTGCTCTAGGGGGTCTGAATCAATGCACATCCTGGGACGATGTGCCAAGCCTCCTCCCCTAGGATGGGCAGGGTCTACGAAGGGGAAGCTTCAAAAGTGTGCTGCCTTTGTGAACTTCCCCAGGCCCTTTGCTGCTTCCAGCAACTGGCCCCCACCGGTTCTGACCCCCACTTTTTGTGGGAGAATCTGCGTGGGAAAAAAGTGAGGAAGAGAGGTGTGCCCACCTTTGCCAAACCCACCCCTCAGGTGGGGGAGGCGAGGTGAAGCACAACTCTCAGTCCCCACCATTTGCAGATGGAGGGACCCAGCCAACCAGAGTGAGGCATATGCCCCCCTCCCACTGGAGGGTGGCATAATAGGGGATGTATCCATCCCAAGGTACAGACCCATTGGTCCCAACCTTTACCTACCTGTAACACCCCTAAATCTAGTATTTAGGGGTCCCCTGAACCTCGCCTCCTCAGACAAGAACTGACTAAGAAGAAAAGAAGAAGGACCAAAAAAGACATGCTAAAGCTAAGAAGAGGAGGCCTCTCACTGACTTGGCCCCAGCCCTACCGGCCTGTCCCCATCTCTAAACTGCAGAAGTGAAATCCCGTTTTTTCCTGCAGCCAGCAGCCTCAAGAACCTGAAGGACCTGCACTGCCTTCCACCCCAAAGACTTTGTCTCCCGTGAACACCGTATTTGTTCACCCACAGACTCTGGCTCTGGCCAAATCTGTGAGTCTGCACCCGACGCCCACGGTCCGAGTTCGAGTGGACCAACACCACGAGGACATCTCCACGGCGATCCTGACCTGAGATCTGGTGATCTCTGACCTGCCTCGACCCTCTCCACGAAGCCTGCAGTCTCTTCCTGGAGGATCCTCCCAACCGCGACCGGAGCTGGTTAGAAAGCCCGATGCCTAAAGACACCCCTGCACCCGAAGTCCCACAGCCTTGGGTGGCCCAACTGATGGTGTCCCAGCATCCCCAGGCATCCCAACTTACCTCTACAACTGGTGGTCACCTTGTCCCCGAGCCTGCAGTCTTTGTTGAAACCGGAGAATCCCCATTGAAATAAACAGGGCACCCAACGCCAAAACAGCACCCTGCACCCAGCTGCCCCTGTGCTGCTGTGGGTGTACTTTGGGTGCTAACTCAGTTTCTCCTCTGTCGTGAGCTTTGCTCCCACAACCGTGTGGCTGCCCGTGGGCAGCCACCAACCGGAGGCCCCCTATCCTCCATTGGATAACATTGGGCCTCAGCACTCTGCACCCGGCCGCCCTAGTTCCGCTGAGGGTGCTTTGAGAGTGCATCCTCAACCCTGGGGGAACCCTTGTTCTAACCCCAGAAACTCAATCCCGAAGACCGTGTACTTACCTGTTAACCGATAACTTCATTTCTCTCCATAGGAATACATTGACTGTTTGCCTTCAAAATTGTTCTAAGTGTGCAGTTGATTTGTATGAAAACCTGAAAAGCTACAACTGTACAAAACTGATTTTACTTACCTTTTCTCTAGGAAAAGTCCCAACGTGATATCTCTGCATATCACACTGAGTAGAAAAAGTAACTTAAAAAGTAATCTGAAAAGTAATTTCGACAATTTAACTTACCTGTATTTCAACCAATTGCATTCAATTGTAAAACACTGTATAAGATTTTGCAAAGCATTTATTACACTTACCTCTACCAGGCTTGCTTGGTTCCAGAAATAAAATAACTTATTCATATTTTTATACAAACAAAATTGGTCTGAGTTCAGTCTTTGAGTGTGTGACATCATTTGCTGATTGAGTGCGTACAATAAATGCTTAACACTATCCTCTGATGAAGCCTTACTGCTCGCCTACACTACCACAAATAGAGAGTAAGGTGCTATCTACTTTTACCTCTGCCTACCTTTGGGGTTCCACTGGACTCTGTGAACACAATACCTCATGTTGGTATAGTGTATACAGAGCCAGCTTCCTACACTATGTTATTGGTTGTGCTGGTTAAGATAATACACTAGGGGCCAGATGTAGGTAGCCAAATACCGGTCGGTAACGGCCGAAAATACCGATTTTCGGCCGTTACCGACCGGTATTGAGTATTCGGTATGTAGGTGATAGGAAAGAGGGTGAATCGGTAAATTTACCGAATCGGTAAAATTACCGATCGGTAAAATACCGATTATGAAAAAGTACCGATCGGTAATATTACCGATCGGTAAATTTACCGATTGGTCTAGTTATCGATCGGTAAACTTACCGATCGGTAAAGTTACCGATCGGTATAGTTACCGATCGGTAAATTTAACGAATCGGTAAATTAGAATAGGTAAAATTTAACTTTGAGATGTAGGGAGGCTCTGAAATACCGATTTTGCCTCAAAATCGGTATTTAAGAGTCGGTATTTACCATGGATTCGAATCAGGTGGTAACCAGGTGCAGCCTATAAAAAAGGACCCAAAATGCAATTCAGTTTGCACAATGGCGGCATTTTACGTAATAGCAAGACGGCTACGGCTACGGGAGGAAGGAGAGAGGGAATGGCTGAGACAGGAGCAGGTCTACAGGCAGAGGGTGACCCTGTTCATGCTCACAGAGGAGGAGATACTTCAAAGGTACAGGTTGGCTCCAGACACCATCATGGAGCTCATCAGGAACCTCAAACCACTGTTGGAGCACCCCACCCCAAGGGCACATGCAATCCCAACACATGTACAGGTGCTGTGCAGCCTCCACCTGATGGCGTCAGGGAGCTACCAGAGCGTGGTTGCTGTGGCGGGAGGGGTGACCCAGAGCAGCCTCTCAAGGTTTTTTCACAGATTCCTTGACGCCATGTTGCATAGGATGGATCATTACATTTCTTTTCCATCCACCCATGCTGAACTTGTGCAAACAAAATCTGAGTTTTACCAGATGGCAAGATTTCCCCATATCATCGGATGCATTGATGGCACGCACATCCCCATTTGTCCCCCTGCTGCCACAGAATACATGTACCGCAATAGGAAGTCAAGCCACACCATCAACGTCCAGGTGATTTGCAACGCAAAGTATGTCATCACAGACCTTGTCGCAAAATTCCCTGGAAGTACCCATGACTCCTATATATTTCAGAACAGCGGCATCTATGCACGTCTGTCAGCAGGGGAATTTGGCGAAGGATACCTCCTAGGTAAGACAGAGTCTGCGACCCCTTCCACACCTATTGCAGTGAGAATTACAAGTATGCATGTGAGTAATGTATTCCCATTTCCCTTTTAGGAGACAGTGCATATGCCCTACGTTCATTTATCCTGACTCCCTACCTCAACCCCTCCACACCCAGCCAAAGGAGGTATAACCGGGCCCACAAAAGTACACGCAATGTGGTAGAACGGACCTTTGGCATATGGAAAAGCCGATTTAGATGCCTTCACAAGAGTGGAGGCGCAAGGCAGTATACCCCCACCACCTGCTGCAAGATCATAGCTGCCTGTGCCATGTTGCACAACTTGGCTGTGAGGAAGGGCACAGAGGTTGAATTGTCTGACTATGAGGATCATGATGACGACAATGCAGTGCCTGAGAGACAACTTGCTGGAGTCACAACACCAAGTGATGGGAGATACAGGCGTGAGGAAATAACAAGCAACTATTTCTGAGTAAGTAATGAGACACAGACAGGTTGTGTATGGAACTAAAGTATTTATATGTTTCCACAAACTTAAAGCACTCAAGTGCAACTAATGAAGTAAAACAAATGTGGGGACAACATGTCCTGGCAAAGTCACTTTCGCGCCCGCTTCCCAGAGCCACTGGGATTTTCCTCACTACCTTCCTCCTGGCCTGCAGGCTCAGCTGGGCGCCTGCGGCTCCTACGAGGTGGCAAGACAGCACTTCCCAAGCTGCTGCGGCTACTGGTGTCCTCTCATTCAGGCACATCCAGGGCAGGATTTTGAGCTGTTTGTGAGATCATCATTGCCTCTAGGGCACTGGTTATTCTGGCCATGCCCCTGGTGACCTCGGCCGTGTTCTGGGTCAGGCTTTCCTGCATATTATTGCCTCTGCGGCATAGCTGGGCTGTGGCAGTGGCGAGGCGATTAATGGCCCTATTGGTTGCTCGGGCGTCCCTGCGCCTTGTGTGCTCTATGTTGTTCATTTCAGTGCACAGCTGCGTGATTGCAGAAGTAATTCCTGCAGCTAGGTTATCATTGGATTTGACAATGTCCCTGTTGGTCTGTGCGATGTCAATAAGGCTCTTACCCATTTCTCCTATTGTTTGATGTAGGGCACGGATTTGGCGGTGGCAGGCCTGTAGCGATTTGCCCTGCATGCGCTGGATGCGCACCATGCTTCCCTCCAGCCCACGGAAGACAGTGCCATCTCCAGAGCCACCTGCAGTGCTGGGCATGCGGCGACGTCTGCGCATGGTGTCAGGATCTGTGTTGGGCTGCAGTGCAGCTTGAGCCCTAGGTGCAGTGTCCTCATCCTCAGCTTCTGTTGTGTCCATAATTGTCAGTGGGGCCACGAGTCGCCTCCTGGCTGGTGGGGTTTTAGGTGCAGCCTGTAGCATTGATGGTGATGTTTCAGGAGAGAATTGCAATGCTGGGGATTGGGAAAGGTGTGGGGAGTGTGGACACTCGGGGGTCAGGACTGTCTCCTCTTCCTGTGTGATGGCAGTTGTATCCTCCTCATCCTGCGATGCATGGACATGGCTTGGCCCTGCCTCCTCACTCTCCTCCCTCGCTGCTGCTGTCCCTGTTGTCGGTGTGCCTTGACTGGCTGATGGTGCCCCTAGGTGTAAATAAGCGTATGTCAAATGAGTGCTACTGTGTCACAGTGACTTAAAATAAATCTTTACACATTTAACTTTCATTAATCTGCATTACTTTCACTGCCTTGCTGATGTCTGTTAAGTTATACATGGTCTAATATTTGCTGACTACATTTCCCATAATGCATTGCTCCTGTATAGTGCTAGCAGTACTGGACTGGGGTTGGCCTGCGCACAAAGGGTTAAGGGATGCTGCTCGGTATGGGGTGTTGTGCTGCGCATGCTTCTTACCTTTTGCTTTGGCTCTGGCAGAGCTGTCCACTTCTCCCAGTCCCACCACACTCTCAGGCTCGATGGTAGACGCCACCAACTCCTCCAGGTCAGTCAGGGGGGGTGCTGGATTCCTGCCTCCCCCGGTGAGTCCAGCCTGTTTGTGCAGCTCAGCCATCTTTTTCTTAGTGTGGCTCCTGAGGTCATAGAACCTTTTCTTCAGTTCTTCCATGCTCCTGGTGGTGACTCCAACTGCATTCACCCTTTCTACAATGTGCAGCCAGAGCTTTCGTTTTGCTGACTCTGCTAGTGTAAGGGACAGCTTTCCAAAAAGTTGGGTGTGCACTCTCACCACCTCCTCAATTAGTACCTGCAACTCCATGTTGCTAAACTTTATTTTTCTTTTTCTCTCAGCCTTCTGGCTCTCTGTGCTGCTTGCCATTCTTTCTGTGTTTCACTCCAAAAACTCTCTCCCTGCTGCTCTGTCTGTTTGCTCAGCTCTGCCTGCCTCCAGAACTTTCTAATGAGTTGCAGCTGGCTGGGCAGGCACTTCCTGGTAGGAAGGGGGAGGGTGGTTGCACCTGATTGGCTGTTGTGTTAAGTTTCACTTTTGATTTCTGCACGTTTTTGTAAATACCGATCGGTATTTACCGATCGGTATTTCCAATGCATTCCTATGGGCCAAAAGGCCCATAGGAATGCATTGGTAATGCCGATCGGTAAATACCGATCGGTAAATACCGATCGGTAAATACCGATCGGTATTTTCCGATCGTCCAATACCGACTTTTACCGAATCGGTAAAATATACCGATTTTTTACCTACATATCATTTACCGATTTTTAAATACCGAATCGGTAAAATTCGGTATTTAAGAATCGGTAAAATCACATTACCTACATCTGGCCCTTGATCTTATAAGCGGAAATGTGACATCTTATTATTGAGCCAAGCATAAAAGAACCGTACTTAGTTAATTAATGTGATGGAACTGTGTAACTTGTTTATGCACCTAATCACTTTAGGGATTCTTGGACCTCGTACCTGAAAATTGACCCCTTTGTTATTGGAGTACTGGTTAAGATAGTGTACTAGATCTTACATGCGGAAATGGGACACCTTTTTACTATTGTTTATGTTTGACCACTCCTTTTATCTTTTTTGCAAAGGATTTAAGTAACTGAAACAAATAAAAAATCTACTCTTTCTCTAGAGTGTAGCATAGTAGAGAAGAGTAGAATTAACTGATGTAGAGTGCATTGGCATAGAGTGTTGTAGAGTATGGTGTAGCTATGTGGAGTGGGAAACATCCTTTACAACGCAACTTTTACCACGCAATGCTTTTACATCGCAACTTTTACAACGCAAACCATTACAACGCATTGCGCTGGGGGGCGCTCTAGGATAGGGAATAGATTTAATTTACTATCCAACACCTTCCCTACTATCCACGGGGACTGGAGTTCGAATAGTAAATTAAACTATTCACTATCCAGCACCCCAAAGCGCTATGCATTGTAAAGGCTTGCGTTGTAAAACTTGCGATGTAAAAGCATGCGTGGTAAAAGCATGCGTTGTAATGTCATACATCCATGTGGAGTGCAGCGGCATAGAATTCAGTGGCATACAATGCAGCATCGTAAAATGCTGTGGCATGGATTAGAGTGGTGCATAGTAGAGTGCAGTGGCATAGAGTGCAGTGATGCAAAGTAGAGTGCATTGGCACAGAGTAGAGTGCATTGGCATAGAGTGCAATAGTGCAGAGTAGACTGGTCCAGTGTATAGTGGATTGACATAGATTGCACAGACGTACAGTTGAGTGGTACAGAGTAGAGTTCAATGGGGTAGAGTGGATTGGCATTGATTGCAGTGGTTTAGAGTGCAGTATTGCAGAATGGCATAGAGTGGAGTTGTGCAGAGTGGCCTAGACTGGACTGGTGTGAAGTGCAGTCGCGAAGAGAGCAGGGGTATTGAGTAGAGCGCATTGGCATAGAGTAGAGTGGTGCAGAGTGGAATAGAGTGCAGTGACAAAGAGAGCAGTGGCATTACGTGGCATAAAGTAGAGAGTAGAGTGCAGTGGCATGGAGTGGTGCAGAAATAAGTGGAGTGGTCTAAAGTAAGCATGGTGTGGTAGTACACTGTCATCACAGACAACATATTTCCTATTGAAATGACATTTGCACAGACATACAGTTTTACTAATAAAACTGTACAGCACACAAACGATAATGTGTGGAAATGACATTACCGAATGTATTGATTTGTTTTGATCATATTAAAGGATTCGTTTCCAAAAACAATTCAAAATTAACAAAAAATGTGCTTCATTTGTGCTTTTCTAATAATTATATAGTCTGAAATGCTTGCATAGTTCATTTAAATGTTGTGGTGCCAAAAAGAAACGTGACAAACTCACACTGGACGGCCTAAAACAAATAACACTAGCAAATAAAAAGCTAGAAAATGTGAGTTACAAATCACAAAGCCAATGGCAAGCAACAGGCAGAATGCATTCCCAAGGAAGCTTTCTGAATGTCCTCAAGATGTCTTTGGTAAACCAGACCCTGTACCTCATGGGAACAGTCCAGTCCCAACTACCAAGCCATGTCTTTCCCAGACCGGAATCAAGCATCCAAGGACCGGTTTCTGGCTATCAGCCTTCATCAGCCTGGATAGCTTGACTCCAGTGGTGTGGAGAGCCTGGCACTCACGTCTGAGCATACCCAGCACACTCGGGGTGAAAATTGCAAAAAACACAGTTGATGGACAGAATGTAGAACAATGTCATACATTCACCCCAGTACAAGGATCTGGGCCTAAATCCATCGTTTTTTTGCACTCCACACCACCCTGGGTTAGACACTGGCTATATGCAAATCAGCTCTGACCCTGTGCCTCATGGGAACAGTCCAGTCCGAACTACCAAGCCATGTCTTTCCCAGACCGGAATCAAGCATCCTAGGACCGGTTTCTGGCTATCAGCCTTCATCAGCCTGGATAGCTTGACTCCAGTGGTGTGTAGAGCCTGGGACTCACGTCTGAGCATACCCAGCCCACTCAGGGTGAAAATTGCAAAAAACACAGTTGATGGACTGAATGTAGAACAATGTCATACATTCACCCCAGTACAAGGATCTGGGCCTAAATCCATCGTTTGTTTGCACTCCTCACCACCCTGGGTTAGACACTGGCTATATGCAAATCAGCTCTGACCCTGTGCCTCATGGGAACAGTCCAGTCCGAACTACCAAGCCATGTCTTTCCCAGACCGGAATCAAGCATCCAAGGACCGGTTTCTGCCTATCAGCCTTCATCAGCCTGGATAGCTTGACTCCAGTGGTGTGTAGAGCCTGGGACTCACGTCTGAGCATACCCAGCCCACTCGGGGTGAAAATTGCAAAAAACACAGTTGATGGACAGAATGTAGAACAATGTCTTACATTCACCCCAGTACAAGGATCTGGGCCTAAATCCATAGTTTTTTTGCACTCCACACCACCCTGGGTTAGACACTGGCTATATGCAAATCAGCTCTGACCCTGTGCCTCATGGGAACAGTCCAGTCCGAACTACCAAGCCATGTCTTTCCCAGACCGGAATCAAGCATCCAAGGACCGGTTTCTGGCTATCAGCCTTCATCAGCCTGGATAGCTTGACTCCAGTGGTGTGGAGAGCCTGGGACTCACGTCTGAGCATACCCAGCCCACTCGGGGTGAAAATTGCAAAAAACACAGTTGATGGACAGAATGTAGAACAATGTCATACATTCACCCCAGTACAAGGATCTGGGCCTAAATCCATCGTTTTTTTGCACTCCACACCACCCTGGGTTAGACACTGGCTATATGCAAATCAGCTCTGACCCTGTGCCTCATGGGAACAGTCCAGTCCGAACTACCAAGCCATGTCTTTCCCTGACCGGAATCAAGCATCCAAGGACCGGTTTCTGGCTATCAGCCTTCATCAGCCTGGATAGCTTGACTCCAGTGGTGTGGAGAGCCTGGGACTCACGTCTGAGCATACTTGTAATATTGTGCACGAAGAATGCAGAACAGCACAATTCCTGTACCAGGAGCCTATTGCCACAAAAGGCAATGCACACAAGACTATCTAAGCCACCCGAAATGTCCTGTTAAAAGATTGTGCCACAGGCCAATTCCCCATGAAACAGTCAGATATTTTGTATTTCTACTGTTCATTTAGTTGCGTCCACCATTTGGGAGCATTTCAACAGCAGCTACTACACATAGGTTACAAAAATGCTACACAGGTGGTCAGAATAGACACAAGGCGTGAGATTATGTGTTGGTGAGGGGCACTAGAACCAAAGCTACTGTCTGAAACAACAGGCCCAAGAAGCCTAGGCTTCGGATAGATTTCTTTTGTTGGTGTTCTGCCTGACTGTCTTGTCCAATAGGGCTTCTTGTAGCTCGGTTACTCATCAGGAAAACCGAGCATGTACTAATGAGATGTGAGACAGCAACAGCGCAGGGAGCATCTCCAGTGTGTGCTGCATGTGCGAGGATTATGAATATTCTTGTCTTATATTCAGCCTGCTTATGCCAATCTCTCACACCTGGTGTGCCCCCTGAATATCGATGACAGAATTCTGTGGGATACAAAATATCAAGGAAAAATATAAAATATCAAAAGGTAAATACAGATTTTCTATACCTCACTCCATATATATATACCTTGACGATAAATACATCTTCAAGGTATGTAAATGTGGAGATAGGAATAGTAAATCCCTACTTCCTCTATCAAACAGTGGTGGCCGACGAATATAAACAGTGGTGGGGTGGGTGGAGGGGGCACAGGGGTGTTCGGTGGGAGCACGGGGGTGGAGTAATAAAAAAATAAAAATAACACTTACCTGTTGCTGCTTCTGCCACCTCGCGCCTCAGAGCTCCTCTGCTTCCTGGTCCCAGTAGCCCCTGGGACAGCATAGGAGGCTCCCTGTGCAATCCCCGCGCTGCTCTCATTCAGCATGAGAGCAGCATGGGGATTGGCCTGAGCGGGCTTTTTTAATGCTCACTTGGGCACAGGGAGTCTGTGCTGTTTCTCCAACCTGGCTGTGCAATACAGCTGGGTTTGAGAAACCTAATTGTGCATGCCTGTTTGGTTGTCCTAGGACGGTCGGTCAAACAGAAATCCCTATCATAATCAAGCCAGGCTATACCACCGTAAATTGTATGCGCTTTCAGAATTTTATTTGCATAGCATATCAAAGGTACTGCCAGTTCAGGCTTCTTTTCTAACATTACTGTTGCAAAAACGTTGAAACCAAACATCCAATTAGTAATTGATTCTTCCACTCTTGGTTTCCTATCTTTGAAAGAATTCTCTTTCCCGTCTTTCTCTTTAGACTCCACTTCCCTCCTCTTTGGCCTGATTAAGGAGAATATATCAATGAATTCCCTCTTCCAAATCTTTTCCTTTGTGTCAAGAGGAACATGCGCTGCCAATTTACCATGCTTAGATAACACTGTATCGTGGCCCCCAATTGCCTTAGACCCGCTGTCTGTGCCTTTGCTTGAGCTCTCAACTGCCTTACCTGTTGCGGTCCCTGTTGCCTCTGGTTGGGCGGGGACTGCTTGACCCACCGCTAGAAGGGCAGTGTTCGCACCTTTGTCCTGTGCTTTGCCCAAGAGAGCCGCCTGCTTACTAATCTCGCTGAGAGAACTCCTTGTGTCCGACGGTGGTGACCATGGCGCCAATGTCGCCCCACCGGTCTGATTCCCTACCGCCGGCTCTGCCAACTGTGCTAAAAGGGTTGCTACTGAAGCCAGTATTCTAGCTGTGGGGGCTTGACCCCCCCCACGCTGCTACCTCCGGCTGGCCTGGGGCGGGGGGACTACCCCACCTAGTGCCCCCACCAGTGTCGGTAAACCTCCCCCTTGCCCGTTCTGTAGGGCTGGTGCTATGACTGGCGTCTCCTCTGGTACTATAGGATTTGGGGGATTGGGCGCGGGCACCAAGGCCTTCAAAGCACCCCTAATTTCGGCCAATATTGTCCCCACATCATCCCGTCCCCCAACAGTCACTGGTTGTACTGGTTCTGGCTGTGGAATTACATTAGGTACTGGTTGTGGAGGTACATTAGGTACTGGCTGTTAGGGTAGACTAGACACTGGGTACACTGGTTCCGGCTGTGGGGGTATAAAGGGGGCAGCTGGAGCAGGAGGCTGCTCCTCCGGTTCCCTGCTCCCTTGGCCCTTCTTATTCCCCCTGGCACCCTTTCCACCCCCCCCCCCTTTCCCTGCTCGGCTGTGTCCTGAGCCTCTTCACCAGGGGGGGGGGGGTGCTCTGATTTGGGAGGGACAATGGTTCTGCGAGGACGGACCTCTTCCACCGGTTCTGGGACCTGATCCCTGTCTGGCACTTGAGCCTGACCCCGGTCTCTTCGTCCCTGCTCAGTTTAATCAACACTAGTTTTAATAACTGCTCTAGGTCAGGGTCGCCATCTTTCCTCTTTTGGTTGCGCCCCCTTGCTGGCATTCTGCGACCCTAATTAACCAAACCCTGAACCTTAAATTGAGATATCCTGACTTTTGCCACTCAACCGCAAGCTGAAAAGTGCTCAGACTACTGTCTGCTGACTCAATAAGCCTTTCGCGTGTGGCCTGCACTCCTCCTGCTCGCGTCGCCGTATGCCAAATACTATCGGCGCATTTGCACTGCGTGCCGACTCACACCCCCTTGCACTGCGCTGAGATCCGCGAACACCCGCTCTATACCACGTTAGCCTCGAGATTCTGCTGCCCAGGCTCCAAAGTGGAAAAATCGCTAATCGATCCCGGCTCAATCTCCTGCTTCCTGATCACTGGGGCCCCACAACGAAAAGCAGGTCCTCGACGCTGGAGATAGTTTAATCCACAACCAGTCCTGGGGCCCGGCGTGGGAAAAAGAGAATGTTCGTGGTGGCCCTCAGGCCTAAATAGCCCACCGGCTCCACCCCTCCCCATGCCGTCCCCCCCGGAAACACGTCATGCGTGACCCGGAAGTAATTCGTAGGGCCGGTAGCCAATCGGGCTAACACGGCCGGACTATGGGGGCGTGGCGTGGGTCCAGGACGTCGGGCCTAATGACGCGCTTTCCAAATCTCGCGCTTTTCCAAATGCTCACTTGGGCACAGGAAGTCTGTGCTGTTTCTCCAACCTGGCTGTGCAATGCAGCTGGGTTGGAGACACCTAATTGTGCATGCCTGTTTGGCTGTCCTAGGACGGCCGGCCAAACAGACATGCCCAGTTAGCAGAGCACATCAGTCTGCCCCCTCCCATGGACTGGCCCCACCCATCCCCACACATGCTGGCTCAGCAAGCAGCTGAAAAATACAAAAATTTTGTTTCATTTTGCAGCTACTACTGGTTGAGCCAGTGGGGCAACGCTCCCTGCCATTGCGGAGGAGCCGCCGCTGCTATCAATGTGCACAAACCTTACAAAATGTTGATCTTCAATATTTTGTTCACAATATTCTTGCATCACGGTATTACTATCCTCAATATTCAGTAGTGCAATCCTTAACCCTCCCTTTTCCTCCCAAATACATGCACCTGAAAAAAGACAGTGCAGAGAAAGGCTCCTGTTGAGTGGATGGATATGGTAGAACACTAGTAGGGAAACAGACGTGAATCACAAGGACCACTCAAGAAGGTTCTTGGGACGAAGGGAGTGCGCCTCAGTGCTTAGTGTGACAATCACAGTAGGGCTCTCATTCTGAGAAGCTTTTTTTGGGGTGGTGTGTTGGGATTCAGGGGTAGCGGGTGCCTTCTGTCTAGTTTCCCGTCCTCCGGTTTCTTCTGTGTACCAAGTGCATGCATAAATTTATGGACGCTCCCTTGGGCTCGCTTTAAAAGGGCCTGCCTCCAGGAAACCGGTGCTTGGTTTCTATGATGGTCCCTTGCCTTGGGATTTCCTGTTCCTGTTTCCTTCCCTTGCTCCTTCTTTATTGAGGTCTACGGCTGTTGGCCTCGGAGGGCTGTTTGCTGACATCCCTTTCCCCACTCCCCTACCTGTTTGTTATCCTGCCCCTTTGGCTTTCCTAGCAGTCAGTTGGGACCTTTTTCTGATAACGGGAGTTGCCAGGGAACACGCGGCTGCGTGTTCCATCAAGAACTGGGCATTTAGATTTCCGGGTCTTTTGTAGACCAACCGCCTTGTTGTGTATCTTTTGGGCGGATTCACGAAGGGGCTGAACAACGGCCGTTTTTTGTGCTACCTTCGTGTTTTTAGATCACAGGTTTTTTTTGGTGCTTTCCTAGCCTTGTGGACACCTTTTTTCCCCCCTTCCTTGCCCCTATTTTGACTTTAGTCTGTTTACGCCACCCCCTTTAGTTACTCTCAATATCCCTCCAAGGGTGTGTGGTTGGTCTGGGTTACCGAGTGGAGCTTTTACACAGGAAGACGTTTTTCTCTGTTTTGTTTGAGCTACTCCTGAGCAGTGACTAGGGTAAGCTGGGAAGTTGGTGGGTTCGTGCGTGTACTTGGTATGCAATTGGCGGGTCCAGTGTGTTTAATCTTGTTCCCCTTTTTGTTTTTAAGGTCCCGGCTGGGGTCGAGTAGTCTGCTGCTGTGGGATCCGAAGAGACACGCTGTATTACCCAGGACCTTGTGTTTCCCTGTTTTGTTAACCCACCCTCTCCCTGCGTCGTGGTTTCCCATCACCTGGAGTTATACTTGTGGTTGTTGGGGGGCTACGGTGGGGGTAAGGGATTGGGACATTCTTCACTCCTGTGGTGTTGGGTCGGTTGGCAGGCGGAACATGGTGATACTGTTCCAGGCAAATGGTGAAAACATTACAGCAGGGTGCAGTATGTGCCGAGTGCAGCTGCCCATTCAGAGTTCCAGAGCTCAGACTGGCCATAACATGGTCATCGTGCCTGTTTGACCATGCTTAAAGTCCAAAACTTGGAAATTGATTTCTCCCAGCAAAAATATCACCAGGTTTTACCTTTTTTGCGTGGCAGAAACCAAAGTGCACTGTAATTTTCAAATACTTTGGACTCCTGATTTGGGCGCAAACTCCTGCAAAATGGCAGCCTAGGGAAGTGGAAAGTGAGGAAAGTTAGACATTTTTAAAGGAACCTAACACTGATAATGACCAACGTACTTGGTGACAGAAGAGAGAGCACAGAAGGGTCAAATTAGGTATGGGGCAAAACTCAGGACTGTTTCTGAGGCTCGTATGAATTGTGCGGTGTGGGAGGAGGCTATTGTAGTAGTCCAGCTTGTTGATGACTATTGTATTTACAAAGCTATTAGCAGAGCGGAAGTGCAATTTGAGCGGATAGAGCAACTGAACCCTCAGATTCCAATTTGAGGTAAAAGGGAAAATTATTGGAAGGGCAATGCGTTAAGAGTGGTAACGTTTCCTGAAGCACTAATGCTGGAAAATAAACCAGTTCAGCCTTTTCGGAGTTGAGTATATGCAGGGATACTAGAATTTAGTGATTCAGCAGCTGCAGCGATTTCACATGATTATGAAGTTATACAATTTGCCACATAATCCATCATCTGCTGCATAATTTGCAGATTTTAACAAAAAAAATGCTCAAACGGAGGGAAAGTTACCTAATAAATGCCTTTCATCTGTTGCCGATCGGTGACAGGCCCGTTCCGAGTGTTAACTGGTGACCTTTTAGATGCTGTATCTAAGTGCTAAACTGGTCCTAAAGAGCTAAAACGTTTGTTCAGATTATTTTTGTGTGTTTTAAATTATAATGGCGAAAATAATGAAATAACACTGCCACAGAATGTGCATTTTCTGGCCACATAATTTGTGGACCATGCTGCATAATTTGGCCCTCCAGTGCTGTATCATTCCAGTGACCGTGGTATAACGGCGAGGATACCACCCAGTGACAGGCGGGGAATATGCAGTTGATAATTGCTGTTTGGAGAACAACTTTGAAGAGGAGTAAAGAGATAATGAAATCCACTACGATCGCCTGAAGGATGCTAAGCGGGGCCGAAGGGAGTATGTGTGATTCGTCAGCTCAGACAAACTTCTTTGTAGTGTATACTTTATCACCTGTGGCGAGAAGAAGGCCTTAAAGAAGGCCTGGATGAGAGTGTTGACACTCTTGGGGTGGGAGAATATCCTTTTGATACTTAACAGTGTTGTTCAAATTTCCCAAACGTAACGTGCATGTCACACTAAGGGGATCTGAACAGAAGTAGATGAAACAGGGTGACTATGACAAGTCCTCATGTTCTCACAAATGCTCCAAAAACATTTTACAAATTTCACATTTTTATTACCCAAAAATAACTTAAGACACCTATTTACACAAGCATGAACATCTTCCAAACAAAAACATTGGACGGACACATTTTGTACAAGATAGATGACACCTGCAAACCTTATACACGAATGAGCAAAGGGCTTCGGTCTGACATACGACTTTCAGAAGCACTGGCATGGTGGGAAATGTTCCTTTAGACCACTCTATCTGAGGCTAATGCCAGTTTCACATTTCCTCAGAAATGCGAGTACTCAACTCAAAGCTTATCTTGCAAGAACTCCAGGTTTAGCTCAACTGTACGCGATTTAAACATCATCCTAATTCATCAAGTCACTTCTACTCCAATTCTGAGCAAAATCCTCATGGACAAGTGCTTGATCAATGGTACCAGCCCTTTGTGGTGTATGACGGAACAACGCAGGGAAATACTTTGCATGCCTTTACAGCGCATATTTTACCCCACATTTTTTCAAAGCGCATATGCTTTTGCAATGCATGCGATTACCACACATTGATCATATATATATATATATATATATATATATATATGTATATATATATATATATATATATATATATATGTATACACACATATATATATACATTTATATATACATATGATAGAAGACCCCCCCACATCCCCAACTTACCTTAAATGCTTTGTATAGGCATGCGTTGTAAAGGCATATACGTGGTAAAAGCATGTGTGGTAAAGGCACAAGGTGCTAAAAACCTCGTTACAGCTATTTCCCGCCCTTTGAAGCTACAGTTCCACTAAGAAAACTTTGCACTTTCCTTTTTCCAACCCTTCATATAACCCAACCATTTACTCCTTTTTCTAGCTGGATTGGTTTTCTTAATCCCCTTTCCTCACTTTGTGTATGGCCTTGGGCCTAATCCCTGACAGTCAGGACGCCTTTCTTCCAAGAATCTGCATTGTGAAAAAAAGTAAGCATTTGTACTGGTAAAAGGACGGGGTTGTGACCCAATCTTAGTTCATATTCATTGGCATTAATCACTGGAACCAATATCCTGCTGTTCAATCACATCAGTGGACGATGGTAAAAATGAACTACGGTCATGTCTATGTTGTCAGAGTTTGGCTTTTGCTCATTAGGTGCAAGCCATATGAGCTGAAGCAGAAGCAGGTTGAGGTGCTTGCAGCAGAACCTTGCAGCCAAGTCTGAAGCAAGAAGTAGTGCTTGGAGTGGAATCTTGCAGATCAGGCCCAGTCAAGAGTTGCCAGTGCAGTCTTGGCCCCCAGTCTTATATGGGGTTAAGTGTTTGAAGAGAAGCCAAATTAGTGAACATTGAACAGGGATAAGTGCTTGCAATGGTTCAGTCTCCATCTAGACTAAGTGCATTGGGGCCCTGCCATTCAGCTTATGGAGGGGTGAAGTGCTTGCTGTGGACCGTTGGAGCCTAGTCGTGGGAAGGAGGAAGTGCTGGCAGTGCAGCTTTGGGTATAAGTCTTAGGTGGGGTCAAGTGCTTGAAGCAGAGGTCTTGTTGCTCAGTCTAAGGCAGGGTGAAGTGACTGCTGGAGACCTGTCTCAGGTGAGAGCTTGCACTGCTGCTTCAGACACTCCTGTAAATAGCGTCCCCCGCAGATCACTGCATATACAACATTTCTATCACAAGTTCCACAATGTCAGCATCACCGATGACAGGCCGGAAAAACAGGTCTGAGATGATGGCAGGAGGGATGGCTCGCAGGGTGGAGGCCGACAGTAGAATCCGTGCGAAGCGGCCCTGGTCACCGGGGTCCTGCGGCAGCAGCATCTCCTGGAGGGCTCTGTGGGCTTCCAGCTGCAGACTCTCGATATAGAGGGAGGTTTTTAGGCAGGGGACATCTGCAACACACAAAAAGCCAAAGAAAGATGAGCATGGGAGCTACCAAAACTTTACATACATATCTACTGTTTGTTGTAAACAGTGTAGCGTCAAAACCTGATATCAGCAAAACAATAATCATATAGGCCGCATGACAAACACACTCTTCCCCGCAAGTACTCACACAGAGGAACGTGCTACTCATCCTTTATTGCACTGTAGGCCTAGTCACAGGTAAGAAGCCTGATTTAAATGCAAACACACTACAACACAATCAAGTACAATACAGTATAATGTGAGACACTAAACTTACAAAAATACAAAAAAGGTAGTATTCAGTGCACAAAGGCAACAAAGAATGCAATGCTATAAAAAAAAAATATATATATATATGTATATATATATATATATATATATATATATATATATATATATATATATATATATATATATATATATATCTTCTTACATGCCTATGTCCCTTCCACTCTTGGGTGGGTGGGTGCTTTGCGCAATCACGCTTTAGTATCTCACAGCTGCACAGTAGAAATCCACCAGCACTGGCGGGAGCAGTTACCCAGATTTTATTGGGAATTGAGTACACATAGAAGACGCGTTTCGGCTGCCGCCTTTCACAATGATGGCGGGTACCATGAAACAGCGTCAATAAATACACATTTCATTTGTCACTTTTCAACATCAACAACGGACTTACAAATCAAATGTGTCCGTTTGTTTCGGCCATCTTAAAGCATGCATTTATATTCACATACCATCATGCTTGAAAACACAGGTATGTGACAGGACTGATTATATTGCCCTGAATGGGCAGTCATCATCTCCACATCGTGGTGCCATTCTCTATGCGTTACCCTCTATTTTCACATGTCAAGCCTGACATAGATATTATCGGTTTACGCTCAAATACCTCAACATCGCACAGTTGATCCAGTACAGTGTGGAGGTCACAATATGGCGCCCTGAATGGGCTAGTTCTTACCAGTGCATCCCGATGACATCAGTTGCGAACTTTTCGATCATTTATTGAACCCTGTATGGATACCCATTCAGGGGGCCATATTGTGACATCCACACTGTACAGGATCAACTGTGCGATGTGGAGATCTTTGAGCGTAAACCGATAATGCACAGGGCCGGACTGGGAACCACAACCGGCCCTGGCAAAGTGCTCGGCCGCTCCCCCCCCTCGCCCCCCCCTCCCCACTCGGGGGGTTGGAGTTGCCGCCGAGCTCTTTGCCGGCGCCGGTTTTCGGCCGATTTTGTCACAGGGCCGATTTTGCAGCTATGCTGCAAAAACGGCCCTATAACAAAAATGGCCCCCAGGGGCCCAAAAGTGGCCCCCACCCGTGCGGCACACCGGGGGATTGCCCGGTGCCCGCTATGGCCAGTCCGGGCCTGATAATGCATATATATATTCTGATTATAGAAAACATACCGTAATTACAGAAAAAAGAAAACAAGGCAACCTAAGACAGAGAGCATAGGGCCGGGCACTGAGGGCCTCATTTATGAGGAAATTATGCAGCACAAGGATGCGTCATATTTACAGCAATACAACGCATACCTGTGCTTTCCACTGCAGTGGCACACAATGGACTGCTATACGCCAACATGGGCAGCTTTGCACCATGGTGAAAGAGCGCCTGAGTTGCAGGGATGACTGCTTTTGTGCAGGAAGGTGTCCATTCCTGCACAAAAACAATAATTGATGGTGATATCCTCTTTGTATAAGTGCTGCAGAATGCAGCACACAATGAAAGAGCAAAAAACGAGGAGAAATTAAGGTAGCCTCCCCTGGGAAGAGTAGGATTCTGGCGCATTTCCAGGTTTCCGAAACCTTATAAATCTGGGAATGCATCAGATTATGTGGGTGTCGTGTGGGAACACCCACAGCAACATCCATGGAACGCCCCTTTCACGCAGGGTAATGCGTGAAAGGGGCCATATTTACAAGGCCATGAAAAGCCACCCAGGGTGGCTTTGCGTGGCCTTGTAAATATGGGCAGGCACACTTTGCTGTCAGTCCGTCAAGAGAAGTGACGCTCTGGTGGCACAAGGAGCTTGTAAATAAGCACCTAAGTGTGAGAATCATGGTGCGCTCAGGTACAGCTTCGATTTACACAGATTCACATAATGCGTTGAGTCAACGAAAGGCACTCAGGCTCTTGTAGTCAGGGATAGACACCTCGCACAGAAAGGCACCCATATTCAAGTAGTCACTCATACTTAGTCACTCATACTTGTGCAGTCAGAGACAGGCACCCATGCTGTTGCAGTCAGAGACAGGCACCCATGCTGCTGCAGTCAGAGACAGGCACCCATGCTAATACAGCCAGAGACAGGCACCAGTGCTACTGTAGTCAGAGACAGGCACTCAAGCTCCTGCAGTCAGAGACAGGAACAAGTGCTACTGTAGTCAGAGACAGGCACCCAAGCTCCTGCAGTCAGAGACAGGCACCTAACCTCCTGCAGCCAGAGAGAAGCACACATGCTCATGCAGACAGAGACAGGCACTGTGCTCATGCACTCAGAGACAGGCACTGTGCTCATGCAGTCAGAGATAGGCACCCATGCTCCTGTAGTCAGAGACAGGCACCCGTGCTACTACAGTCAAAGATAGGCACCTGTACTCATACAACAAAAGACAGGCACCTCAAGCTCCTGTAGTCCAAGACTGGCACAATATGCTCATGCAGTCAGAGACAAGCTCCCATGCTCATGTACTGAGAGACAGGCACCCATGCTACTGTGGTCAGAGACAGGCACCCATGCTACTGTAGTCAGAGACAGGCACCCGTGCTCATACAGTCAGAGACAGGCACCCATGCTCATGTACTGAGAGACAGGCACCCGTTGTCTTGCAGTCAGAGACAGGCAACTGTGCTCCTGCAGTCAGAGACAGGCACCTGTGCTATTGTAGTCAGAGAGAGGCACCCATGCAGTCAGAGACAGGCACCCCCTGCTCATGCAGTCAGAGACAGGCCCCCCATGATTGTATACTGAGAGACAGGCACCCGTGCTCCTGCAGTCAGAGAGAGGCACCCATGCTACTGCAGTCAGAGACAGGCACCCATGCCCCTGTAGTCAGATACAGGAATCCCTGCTACTGCAGTCAGAGACAGGCACCTGAGCTACTGCAATCAGAGACAGGCACCTGAGCTACTGCAATCAGAGACAGGCACCCGTGCTCCTGCAATCAGAGACAGGCACCTGAGCTACTGCAATCAGAGACAGGCACTCGTACTACTGCAGTCAGAGACAGGCACCAGCGCTACTGTAGTCAGAGAGAGGCACCCAATGCTCATGCAGTCAGAGACAGGCCCCCTTGATTGTATACTGGGAGACAGGCACCCGTGCTCCTGCAGTCAGAGACAGGCACCCTTGCTCTTGCAGTCAGAGAAATGCACCCGTGCTACTGTAGTCAGAGACAGGCCCCCCATGCTCATTCAGTCAGAGACAGGCTCCAATGCTCATGTACTGAGAGACAAGCACCCGTGCTCCTGTAGTCAAAGACAGGCACCCGTGCTCCTGTAGTCAGAGATAGGCACCTGCGCTACTGCAGTCAGAGACACACACCCATGCTACCATAGTCAGAAACAGGCGCCCGTGCTCATGCGGTCAGAGACAGCCACCTGCGTTGCTGTAGTCAGAGACAGGCAGCCCATGCTCATGCAGTCAGAGACAGGCAGCCCATGCTACTATTGTCAGAGACAGGCACATGTGCTACTGTAGTCAGAGATATTCACCCGTGCTCATGCAGTCAGAGACAGGACCCCATGCTCATGGAGTCAGACATAGGCACCTCATGCAGTCAGAGACAGGCGCCCGTGTTCATGCAGTCAGAGACAGCCACCTGTGCTCCTGTAGTCAGAGGCAGGCACCTGTGCTCATGTAGTCAAGAGACAGGCACCCCATGCAGTCAGAGACAGGCACCCCATGCAGTCAGAGACAGGCACCCGTGCTACTGTGTTCAGAGACAGGCAGTGTGCTCATGCAGTCAGAGACAGGGACCCATGCTCATGTAGGTTCAATTTTCATACCTTTTTATTGCACCCAGGTTCCTACTTAATCTCCAGTTTTTAAACTGACTGCTTCCAACTCTTGCATCCCTTCGTGACCCCGAGACCTTAGAAGCCCTGTTCCTTTTCTTCTCACCATTTTTACCTGCTATAAATTGCTGCATTTAACATCTTGGCTTCGTCTTCTGCCTCTTGCCACAGAAATCACAATTTCCATCAGTGTAAAGTACCACAGGCCCTCTTGATACCTTCTAATGCCCCCAAACATGGACAAGTGATGCACCCTCTTGTACTCTCAAGGTTCATGGTCTGTGCCCCAGTGGCGCCCTGATATTGTGAGGGTGGATTTACATTTAAGGTCTCTGATGACAGGAAGTTTAAATGATAAAAAAAGCAGATGTTATGCCACCCGCAGTGCCAAGCATTACTCTTAAGCCTCAGATTCCCAAATGAGGCTCATGCTCTTCACTGAATGATGTCAAAACACCCCCAAAATAAAAGGGTTGCCACTGGGGGACAACTCAAATTTAAAATGTGCACAAGCATGCTCACACAAGTGCAGTGTTGCAAATACCAAAGCTGAGCCCTTCACTGTGCCCTCGCCTCAAGAAGTGGCAATGAGGAGGGTCGGGTGTGATACCCCTCAAACCTGCCACCGGATTGGCAACTGAGAGGGTGGAAATGTCAGTACTTGGTGCGAGCATTTATACTAATCGTGTGTGTAAATTGCAAAATCCCAGAGTATAGAAATGGTGGAATACTGTGGTACAGGATGTCGTAGACAGCCTTTTTACAAATAAATAGCTTATCAACAATTTCTTGTACTAAATGATTTTGGTAGGACAAGTCAAAAGGTGACTCCAAAGGAAAGGCCCCTTCAGTTTGGGGATATTTGGAGCGCAGGGCTGCTATAGGTGCGCTGTCTCCTCTGTTAACACACTGATTACAGGTGACATGAAGTGGAAGGGCTTGGTGTCTCTCTGACTACAGGTGACATGAAGTGGAAGAGCTTGGTGTCTCTCTGATTACAGGTGACATGAAGTGGAAGGGCTTGGTGTCTCTCTGATTACAGGTGACATGAAGTGGAAGGACTTGGTGTCTCTCTGACTACAGGTGACATGAAGTGGAAGGGCTTGGTGTCTCTCTGACTACAGGTGACATGAAGTGGAAGGGCTTGGTGTCTCTCTGACTACAGGTGACATGAAGTGGAAGGGCTTGGTGTCTCTCTGACTACAGGTGACATGAAGTGGAATGGCTTGGTGTCTCCCTTACCTACAGGTGACACGAAGTGGAAGGATTGAAGGCACTTTTATCTATAGGAGACATCAAGTGCAGGAGTAAAGGGGTGCTCTTATCCTACAGGAGACATGAAGAGGAAGGACTCGGAGGCGCGCTTACCTAGAAGAGACATGAAGTACAATGACACGGGTGCCTTTACCTACAGTGTCTCTCTTACCTACAGGTAACATGAAGTGGAAGGACTGGAGGCTCTTTTAGCTATAGGAGACACAACGTGGAGGGATTCAAGGGGTGTTCTTAGCTACAGGATACATGAAGTGGAAGGGGCGGGGAGCCCATATCCTACAGGAGACATGAAGTGGAAGGGGTTGGGAGCCAATATCCTACAGGTGACAAGAAATGGAAGGGGTGGGGAGCCCATATCCTACAGGTGACATGAAATGGAAGGGGTGGGGAGCCCATACCCTACAGGTGACATGAAATGGAAGGGGTGGGGAGCCCATATCCTACAGGTGACATGAAATGGAAGGGGTGGGGAGCCCATATCCTACTGGAGACATGAAATGGAACGGGTGGGGAGCCCATATCCTACAGGAGACAAGAAGTGGAAGGGGTGGTGAGCCCATATCATACAGGAGACATGAAATGGAAGGGATGGGGAGCCCATATCCTACAGGTGACATGAAATGGAAGGGGTGGGGAGCCCATTTCCTACAGGCGACATGAAATGGAAGGGGTGGGGAGCCCATATCCTACAGGACACATGAAGTGGAAGGGGTAGGGAGCCCATAACCTACAGGTGATATAAGGTGGAAGGACTCAGGCGCCCTTATCCCATACGAGACACAAAATAAAATGACTTGTTGCGCTTATCCTACAGGGGAAGGGGAAGAATGTAGGGGTTGCTTTTAGCTACAGGAGACATGAAGTGAAAGGACTCAGGGGCCGCTCTTAGCTGCAGTACACATGACTTGGAACGGCTGGGGAGTCCATATCCTACAGGTGGCATGAAGTGGAAGGACTCAGTGGGGCCCTTTTCCACAGAAGACATGAAGTAGAAGGGCACAGGGTTATTCTTGCCTTCAGAAGGCTTGAAGTATAAAGACTGAAGACATTGTTGCCTCTGTAGAGGGGCTCTTTTCCTACAGGAGCCATGAAGTGGCAGATGTTGGGGCGCACTCTTACCTGGGTTGAAGAGCACAGCTCCTTTGAGGTAAGCATACTCCTTGGGGCTGAGGTCCAAGCTCCATATCTTACTGAGGCAACTCTGCAGCCGCTGCACCCCGGCCATTGTAGGTTGTGACCTCTCTGGCTCAGTGCTCGGACCCCGACCGTCCAGCAGGATCCTCTTCAGCATACTGGGCGCCCGCGTCTCGATCACCTCAAAGCCCACCTTCTCTTGAGCCAGACCCAAGAGGAACAGGGGAGCCCAGCAGACCTCCAGCAGCATCAGCTGGTCCTCGCGGGGCAGCAGGCCAAAGGAGGGTAGGTTGCGCACAAAGCTGACTGTCTTGACCAGGACGCCAGAGGCCGCCTGGCATGTGCGCGTTGGATCCCGAAGCCGCACCGTTTTGCGGCCTTCGCATTGGCAAACGTGCTGTGCCTGTGGTTGGTAGCTGCTGCTGGTGTGATCTTTCTGGCTCAGGATGGCATAGAGGATGACATTGGGCTTTTCAGAGCCTGCAGGGCCACAGTGGCAGGTCCTGCACTCCACTTCCATGGTCTCTTCCTCCAGGAGGAACCTCAGAAAAGTGTACTTTCTAAAGCTTTTTTAAGGCAAGCAGGAAGGTTAAGAACCAAGCAGGGGTCAGTGTTACCCTGGTCGTGGTTTGCTTGTGATATCGGGAAGCTTGGTGGAAGGGTGCTGGAGAGGCGGTGATGTCAAGGGTATTGGTGCACAGCTGTTTAAAAAATATTGGGGTCTTGGATGAAGGCCGGTGATGAGACAATATTATCTAGGCTCTTGGAGGATAGAGGTCGGTTAGCCAGTGGTATTGGGTGCCTTGATTTAAGATTGTGGAGAAGTAGTTATTTTGGAAGCCTTGGCACCCTGCTGTTGTTTCCTCCGTGAATTCCGGGATCTTGGAGTTTTGGCAGACTGCTGACGCTTTCCCAGCAGTATCACGAGGCTGGGTGGGAGGGTGCCGATGGGCCCATTGGATGGAAGGGGTCAGGCCGCCGGAGAAGCGTTGCAATGGCGCTCTGTGTAGAGATTACGCGCTCTCTGTGCGGTGCCTGTCCTTCGGATGCGCTCTCGGTGTGCTGGCGGATGCTCTGAGCTCTATTTATAAGGGCTGGCCATGAAGAGGGCGTCCTTGACCCAGTCACACGCCCGTCTCTTCATTGAAAAACAGGGCAGCCCGGGAACGGCGCCAGGGGAGGCGGCGCGGCGCTGCGTGGCACGGCCTGCTTTTTGTCAATGGACGTGCAGGCGTGGCCGCGAGGACCCGGCCGCGGAAGGCGGGTGACAGGGCTTATCAGACTCAATTATCCAACCGTTATCAGCAAAGCCATTAACACCGGCGGTGCCTGGGTACCAAGGCCTAGCGAGGGAGCAAGGAGGGGGGTGCTTGGACGCGAGGCCGAGGCCGGGAAGGGTGGGGGTGACGGGGGGCGGTGCGGCGAAAGCAGAGACATGGGTGCTCGGTCACCAAGGCCAAATAACTCAGCTGCGGGGGGGGGGGGGGATGCAGAGTCACAGGTGCTTGGATACCAAGGCCTAGGTGAGGGATGGGGCGAGGGGGGCCCAGGTGCCTGTGTATAAAGGCCTAGTGGCTGAGATAGGGGATGGGGTGAGGGTACAGATGCTTGGTGGTACTGAGGCCTAGTAAAGAAGGTGGGGGCGCAGGTGCCTGGGTCCCAATGCATAGTAACTGAGAGGCACAGGTGCTGGCTTACTGACAGAGGTGGCGCGCGGGGGCGCAGGCGCCCGGGGACCGTGACCCTAGCAACGCGAGCAGTGGCGCGTGGCGCAGAGGCACGGGTGGTATGACGTAGAGAGCGAGCAATGAGAGCAGAGCACAGCGCGCGCCTGGGTACCACGCCCCAGTGAGTGAGAAAAGAGGGAAGTGCCAGGGGGCAAGAAAGGGACGAATGTTCCAGGGCATCAAGGTCTAGTGCCTCGAGGGCTGTGCATGGGGGAACAAGAGCCTGAGAAGGGTACACCGGCAGCACCGCATCGCTCAGTGGTGGCAGTGGAGGGAGCACAGGTGTCTTGATAGTTCTTCCTCCCCCCACCTCATCTGCTCAGGGGACAGGTGTGCCAGAGTACCTCGCCTCAGTGAGGGATTATTGCTGGCGGGTGAAGGGGGGGGGGACACGTGCGTGGACACAACGGCTTCATTTTTGGTCTGGATACACTCGTTTCATATGTGACCACACTAAAGGACAGAGACAGCACATAGACGCAGCAGACACCCACCCACACAAACACTCCTAGCTACTATTGGTGCAGTAACACCAGGGCTCAGAGCAAGGGGGGGGGCGCGCCCTCCTTAAACGATGGGGGCCGCCTCGTGCACCTCACGGGCTGCAAGGGCCCGCGTTTCGACCCTGAGACACACCGACACATGGCGCATGCGCAGCATTTCCTCGCCACTGGCTGCCCAGGGACAGAAACAGAGCTGTGTATGAGCCTGGCCTTGGCAGGGGATCTGGAAGCCTCTTATCTGCTCGTGTTAGTTTAACCTTGTTGACAGCAGGCTGCCGTTTTAGATAAGAGACGCTCAGTGTGGTGAGGTCACGCTGGAAAGGGTGAGGTAAAATGTACCCGATACCCCAGATCCCCGTGGGGTGAGGTACGACCAGGACACCCCAGTGCCCAGGGGGGGGGGGGGAGTGAGGACCCCGAGGGGTCGGCAAAGCATAAGACGCCCCGCGTTAATGAGCAGGTGGAATCACCTGGACGAGGAGGACCCACCACACCCCCGAGTCCGCGAGGGAGGTGGGGTGGGTAGGCGCCCCAATAGTCAGTGGACATGATGCGATCCCTGTGGGATGGAACAAGTCCAGTGCATCCCCAGGGTCCACGAGGCAGAGCAGATGGAGGCCAGGTAGTCGCAGCAAGGAGGGACCCAGGGGGAGCCGTGCGCGAGCCGGTCTCTCCCCTGGGTTTGTTTGCGCAAGGGAGCGGCCACAAGTGCGGGGGGATTAGGTAATGAGGCGTGAAGGGAAAAGGGATATATAGGGGTACAAAGGGCGGGAAAGGTACTGTGCCAGTGGGAGGCGGGTGGCGAAGGTTGGATTTTGTCCCACCCACCCTTCCCTCTTTTTTCCCTTTTTCAGGTCCTGTTTAGTTTTTGTTTTTATATGCTTTGGTTACTGCCAAAGATGTCTTTCCTGGTTGCCACGCTAAGACAGGTTTCGGTTTCCAGTTTAGTTGGTAGGCGTTTTTTTCTGGGGGGTGGGCAGCCTGGAGCGGGTTGGTCCATCCTGAAAGGGTAGTAAAAGGAAATGAGGGGGGTATCAACACGAGTCAGTCTCTTCTGGGTTTGGTTGGGTTAACTTGGTGGGGGTTCATCTTTCATAAGGATGCTAAGATAAGTTGGGGGATTTTGGTTGATTAAAAAATGAATGGCAAGATGTTTTTTGATTAGATTTTATTTTGCACCTGTCTTAATAAAATGGCCTTTCTTGCTAATCAAGTAGTTGTGGACAGTGAGTTATTGCGCGAGATTCAGTCTCCACAAACAGGTAACACGATCCGTTGAGGAGGCGGCACAATGCTCGCCATTGTCAATGGTGACTGTAAGTGAGAGCACCTGGGGATGGGAAGCAACAGGTGCCTCCAGGAGTAGTAACCAATGAGAGCCTGAGATACCCCGGGATGGATTATGTCCCAACAAGCCCGTGTCCACAAGCCAGTGGAAACACCTGCGACTGGACGAGCACCCGTGTGCTCAGGTGTCTATAGAGGAAGGAGGGGGAGGGTTTGGAAGCAAAATGCGACCCAATACATACTGGGCAGTTTGAGATACCCTGTCCAAGTGGAGCGCTTTAGACACTGCAGTTCCCACTGGGTAGGAATGGAAACTCATGGTGGTGGAGGGAACCGAGGGCACAACACTTCCCACAGGGGATCAACAGTTACAACAAGCATTGCCAAAGCCAATAGGTCTCACTTATGCAAAAGCTATTGGCTTTGCCAATATGTGGTAGCCATGTTGTACACCAGCTTGGCAGCTGTTCAGCATTGCTAAAAGTTAACGGCGTAAAGTAGAATGTTGCTGTGTAGAGTTGGGTGTTATGGAGTACCGTAGAGTGTTGTGGAGTGGTGTAGAGTAGCAGTTGAGTGGATTGAAGTGCCATGGAGTGGCGTAGAGTGGAGTGACATAGTGTTGTGGAGTGTTGTAGGGGGGTAGATTGTTATAGAGTGGAAGGCTTAGAGTAAAGTGTCGTAGAGTCAAGTAGTGTCAGAGTGGAGTGGCATAGAGTGTTGTGGAGTGCTGTAGAGCAGAGTGGAGTGGCGTCTAGCATGTTGCATAGAGTGGAGTAGTGTGTTGTAGAGTGGAGTCAAGTGGAATGGCATAGAGAGGCGAAAGAGTGGAGCAGAGTGGTACAGCGTGCCAGAGTGCAGTGGCATAGCTAGCCCTTTGGGCACCCGTGGCGGTCCCTGTGTTTACCGTCCGCAGAAGCATTGCAGCATTGAAGAGCGGGGGTGCTGGCGAGATTCGTCCGATGATTGCCTCCCCGCAACAGCCACTTTGTAGAAGGGGGTGGGTTTCCGACCCGAGACGGCAAGTAAGTGCGGGAGGAGGCCGCCGCCCCCAAAACTCGTGCCGCCTGGGGAAGACCGCCCCCCCCCTTGCTACATCACTGTCAGAGTGGGGTGGCAATGAGTGGTACAGAATGGAGTAATGGAGTGGTGTAGCTTGGAGGAATGGAATAGAGTAGAGTGTAGTAGTGTGTGGGATAATAGAGTGGGATAAAGTGGCGTAGAGGGAGTTGCATAGAGCGTCATGGAGTGGAATAGTGTTGTAAAGTGTCATAGAGTGGAGTACGGTTTAATGGAGTAGACCGTCTTAGAGTGGAGTGTTGTAGAGTGGAGTAGAGTGGCCTAGAGTGAAGTGGCATAAAGTACAATGGTGCAGAGTAGATTGGCATAGAGTGCAGTGGCTTAGAGTGCATTGGTTTTGAATTAAGCAGAGTAGAGTGCATTGGTGTAGAGTGCAGTGGTGTATAGTAGAGTGGTGCAGAATAGAGTGGTGCAAAGTAGAGTGGTGCAGCGTAGATTTCAGTGGTGTAGAGTGCAGCGGTGTAGAGTGGAGTGGCACAGGGTTGAGTGTCGTGGGTGCCATAGAGTGCAGTGGCATTTGATTTGATTTGATTTATCAATTTATAGAGCGCGCGAATGCCCGAAGGCGTCTTGGCGCTAAGATATACCCTTGTCTCTTGAAGATGTTGATTAGAGCTATGCGGAGAACAGCCAGGTTTTAACTTCCTTTCTAAAAGATTTCAAGGATGGACTGATTTAGCGCAGTGGCATAGAGTACATTGCTTCCGAGTACAATGAAGTGTAGCAGGGTAAAGTGGAGTGGTACAGGATAGAGTGCAGAGGTGTAGAGTAGAGTTGCATAGAGAGCAGTGATGTAGAGTTGCGGAGACTGCAGTGGCACGGAGTGATGCAGAGTAGATTAGAGTGGTGTGGCATAGAGTGCATTGGCGTAGAGATGAGTGGTGCAGAGTAGAGTGCAATGGCATAGAGGGCAGTGGTGCAGAGTAGCGCAAAGTTCAGTGGTGGAGAGAGCAGTCTTACAGAGTAGAGTGTCTTAGACTGCATGGCGTAGAGTGCAATGGCATAGAGTGTTGAAGAGTAGATTGCTGTAGAGAGCAGTGGAATACAATATAGTGGTGCAGAAAAGAATAGAGGGACGCAGGGCCAGTGTAGTAGAACACAATAGTATACAGTGGCATAATGTTCAGTAGGGTAGAGTGCAGTCTTCCAGAGTAGAGCGTTTTAACGTGCAGTGGTGTAGAGTGCATTGGTGTAGAATTTATTGGTGTCGACTGCAGTGGTGTAGAGTAGAGTGCTGCACAGTAGAGTGCTGTAGAGTGCAGTGGCAAACAGTACAGTGGTGCAGAGTAGAATAGAGTGGCGTAGAGTGCAGTGGCATAGAGCACAATGATGTAGAGTGGCATAGTGTGCAGTGGCATAGAGTGCAGTGGCGTAGAGTGTTGCAGAATAGAGTATAGGCGCTTAAAGTGCAGTGTCATCAAGTACATTGGTTTTAAGCAAAGTGGTGTAGAGTACATTGGGTAGAGTGCATTTGTTTAGAGTAGAGTGTCGTAGAGAACAGTGGTGTTCTGTATCCCCCTACCTGCTCGTCTTCCCGCCGCTGCGTCCCCTGCAGCCCCGCCCCCCTGCTCGCCCATTCGCCACACCACTCCCACCTCCTAGTTGCTCCTCCCTCCCGCCTCCACTTATATGGCGGCTGCTGTGCGGAGAGGAGAGCGACCCTTGACCCTGTTTTGAGGTAGGCCGCTCCCCACGCTGTACAGCACCACCTGTGTGTTCAAGCCCTCCAGCCCACTGCTGCTGTAAGTTCGCTGCCCCTCTTCTCTTAACTGCATTTTGCCCCATTGTAATTTTGTACATTGTGCCTTATTGCTATTTTGTGCCTCTGCTCCATTATTGTGTTTTTAGTAGTTTCTTGCCTTAAGTCTGTTGTCTGCACCGCTTTATTGTTGTCCCCCTTCTTTTGCCTTCCGTATCCCCCACCCGCTCGTCTTCCCGCCTCTGCGTCCCCTGCGGCCCGCCCCCTCTGCTCACCCATTCACCTCCCCGCTCCCACCACCCAGCTGCTCTTCCCGCCGACCTCCCCTTATATGGCGGACGCTGCCAAAGGCGCGCCTAAGGCAAGCCCGTCTGCGCCCATCCGCGCCTGTACCGCGCCCAGTGCCAGATCCCCTGACTCCCGCGAACGCCACGACGACCGTCACTGCTACGATGTCAGCACCCTCAATGCACTCAACACCGGACGATCACACACCTGTTTCCTGGCCACCCAAAACGCACCCAAAGACCCTTCTCCTGCCGGAGCTTCAGCTTCACCAGCCTCTAAATCGCCAAACCACCCGCCGAGAAAGGACGCAATCACCTCAGATGCATCTTACTCAACACCGGCTCCGCCCGCAAACACTCCATTGAACTCTGGGACCTACTTGACTCCACCTCCCCAGACATCGCCTTCCTGACGGAGACCTGGATGAACCCTTCCTCGGCACCCAACATCGCCATAGCCATCCCTGACGGCTACAAGATCACCCGCAGGGACCGCACCAACGGAACTGGAGTAGGAATCGCCCTCATCCACAGGAAATCCCTCAGAGTCTCGACCAGCACTGACGACACCCTCAGCACCACAGAACACCTGCACTTCCAGATCCACATCGATCCCAACACCACCCTCAGAGGAACCCTCGTCTACAGACCCCCCGGACCAGTATGCACGCGCTTGCCTCCATATACTACATTCTCCTCGGGGACCTGAACTTCCACCTCGATAACAACGACACCAACTCCACCACCCTGATTGACAACCTCGCCAACCTCGGACTCAGACAGCTCGTCACAACACCCACCCACTCCGCAGGCCACATGCTTGACCCCATCTTCTCTGCATGCCCCCATGTCTCCTTCAGCCACACCACCGAACTCCACTGTCCTGACCATCGCTGCATTCAAAGTCAAAACATACTTTATTCGATTAAATAAAAATCATAAAAGTATACTATGCAAATACATAAGAACATCATACAGAGCTGTTAAAAACTGTACATTTAAAATTCATTAGCAATACATAGGAGTTGTGTAACACACAGGATTTACACCAAATATCAACAATGTTTCACAATTCATTATAGAGCGTATATAAAATGAAGCAGAACCTGGAAATTTAATAATACTATCAGGCATATGGCAAACATTCAGCTATACTCGTCTGGAGTCTCTTCCGTCTAGCGCGAATTGATGCAATCAAAAAATTCGCTACACAGAACATGACCCGATGATTTTCCATTAATTGAAGAAACAACAATGCAGGTTTTAACTGTAAAAACCCATTTCTCTTAGGAGGGGCTTAATATATTTTGCCCTACCTTCCGAAAAGAAGGGGCAAAAGAATACGAAATGTATCAAATCCTGATCAGAGAAATTGTCACATTCACATGGCACATTATCCATTGGGGCACACCATTTCTCGTAAATACCCAGCAAAAAATGTGCCTGATTAAATCTAAATTTGGTCAGCAACCAGCGATGATATGGGCGTGTGACAATGGTCAGATATGGTTGCACTGATATTGAAGTAATCAGCATAAAATGTGACCTTACTGTGGGTTTAGAGATTTCAGTCGACTCTCTCTCCATTTCTCTGATCTTAATAAAGTTCAGTTTTACCCAGTTGATGTCTTCTTTATTCAGATTTTTCGGGTCTAGGTATAGTTCCGGTCGACCTAAAATTGCTGAAGTTTTTTAATATAGGCCAGCCATTTAATATCAGCCACTTTGTCCCGCCCCAGACAATCAGTAAGAATCTTATGATTCAGTGTAAGTTTGGCGTTAAGCCAGGTTCTAATCCATAATAAAAGCGGTGCCATGTTTAGGATGTCCGCGATATATCCCATTCCCAGCTCAGAGTGAACCGCAAAAGATGGTGTGGATTGGGGAAGGCCCAGAAGGGATCGTAAAAATTTGTTTTCCTCTCTCTGTAACACAGTTAAATCTTTGTAGCCCCAGATTGCTGCCCCATACCTGGCTATGGCTATTGTTTTGGCTTTATATATCGCCAAAATTGCCTCTGGGGGTTTCCCACCCAATCTTTTCGCAAAGCCTAGGATAGCGGCCGATGATCTTTTTACTACCATTCTTTTATTGGTAACTTGGGGGACCCAGCTACCCAGATCATCAAACACTACCCCCAGGTATGTAAAGATTTTTACTTTTGATATTACTGCGTCATTACAAGAGAGGGTCTTGATCTTATTTCTACCTTTCCCAACGAACATCACATGCGATTTTTCTACATTAATCACAAGGTCTAGATTTCGCATAAAATTCCCAAAGGAATTTAAAAGACGTTGTAAGCCTATGGGTGTCCTCGCCAGTAGTACTGTATCGTCAGCATACAGTAAGACTGGCAATGGGGTACCCCCCATGCACGGGACATCTACAGACGTTGCAGTCAGATTAGCACCCAAAGAATTAATATATAATGAAAATAACATTGGGGCCAAAATACAGCCCTGGCGTACTCCCCTCCCGGACTTAAAATCAGCCGTACACTTCCCGTCCTGCGACATGCGTATGGCCGCTGTCAGATCTCTATGCAAATCAGCCAGGAAGTACACCAATGCCTGGTCTAACCCCATATCCAGCAGCATGGTCCACAGCCTTGACCTATTGACTAGGTCAAAAGCTGTGGACAAGTCCATAAATGCCAAATAGATTGATCCCTTTTGGGCCACAGTGTACTTGCTGACTATTAGATGTAAATTGAGGCACTGATCTTCAGTGCCTCTGCCAGGTCTAAAACCATACTGTGCATCGCACAAAATGTCATTGTTGGTTGCCCATGTAGAGATCTTGGCTAGGATCACCTTCCCTAGTATTTTAAAGGACGAGTCCAACAATGATATCGGCCTATAACATCTTGCGTCCCCTCTCTGGCCCTTCTTAAAAATTGGGACTATTATAGACCGAGACCAGGTTTTAGGCAATCTACTTTTGTCAATACTCGCTATATTAAAGATATTTGCGAGGACAATTGACCATGTAGTGGAGTTAGATTTGTACATGTCTGCTGGTACCCCGTCAGGGCCCGGGGCCTTATGAGCAGTTGTGTCCTCTATAGCCTTTTGGACTTCTTTAATGGTGAATCTCAAAGGTAACACTAATTGTTCACTTACTACTGGTACAAATGATTCTATCTGAAGGTTGCTACCATATATCTTTTCAAAATGGTTCAGCCATTCCTTTTCAGATATGTTCAATTCCAACGGGGAGTTATCCTTATCACTAAACAATGGTGTATTTACAATTTCCCCAAATTTGGTACTGTCCCTTAATGTGGCCCTATCATAGAGCGAGACCCAAGCATTTTCCTTGATCTCCTTCTTACGAGATTCTACTGTGAATTTATAGTTTTTCCGTAGTCTGGCCACTGCTTGTTTATCCCGGGGAGACCTTTTTAATTCTGCCAGTAGATCTTTATGAGCCTTAGAGCATTTTTTATCGAACCACCCATACAGCTTTTGCTCCTTGGGTTTCGTCTTAGACGTTAAATTCGACGCTACTTGCTGGCAGATAGTTTCAAAGGAAGTAATGATATCACCCCCGCACCTAAGCGGGTCCATACAGATATTAATTTCATCTCCCACCTCCTCGGTGAGTTTAGAGATTCATTCTTCTGGGATAATTTTACTCCACTTGACCCGTCTCCCCTGGTCTTTGGCAACTAACTCCATGCGTGGAGCAGTCCTGGTATTTGCAGATAGTATTGCTAGGTTTTTATTACATAATTCCATAACCACTAGGTTATGGTCACTAAAAGTTGTTTGCACAGCATTATAAAAAATTACATTCTGTAGCAAACCTGTTGATATAAATATAAAGTCTATGATAGTATTTGCGTCCCTTGCACTAAATGTGGCTACCCGGTCATTGATTTCAATGAACTCTGGTTCAGATAGATCGACATCTGCCAACAATTCTTCTAGTGCAGCCCCCTTTATAGAGTGTTCAAAGTGAGAGTGAGGGAGACAATCCATATCTGCATACACCCTATATTGACAGTTTAGCTGACACAAATGTATGTTAAAATCTCCAAACAAAATCAAATGGACGAAAGTAGTTTGACTCTCCTTATAAGTGGTTAAAAAATTTGCTAAATCGCAAATATTTACATTACAGTGCGTACCATGAGGGGCATTATAAAAGTTAACGTAAAGGAATTTAACTTTATTAGGTAAGGTTATTTCGCAGGCCAAAATGTTATGGGATGTTGTGCTTACAATTTGCGCGACTCCCCTGTGTTTAACAGAGATCAGAAACATGAGCCCGCCTCGATCTCTCCCTGAACTGGAACCCTGGGCAGCCTTAAAATAAGAAGAATACCCGTCCAGCCAGAAGTTACATTCCCTATCCCAGGTTTCTTGAAGCGCTACTACCTCATAGCCCTTTAGTTGTTCCAACCATATTGCATCGTCTCTTTTAGAGCGGAGACCTGCAATATTCCAGCTTGCCATTTTAACAGTCTCCCTATTTTCCCTAGCAATGGTGGTAATACAATGAGTCTGTTCTAGATCAACAGCATCACCCGGGAGTCAATCATTTGCCTCTAAGTGAGACAGAGCAGTGAATCTATTTGTTAATTCCAAAGTAGCCCTATGAGTGGATCTGGTGGGTACAGTATGACTAGCGGTAAAATTTGGTGTTTGCAATGCCCAAGCTGACAGCACAGTACCCCCTCTGATGGTCCCTTGCTGCTTTTCAATGCCTGGTGGTAAATTGGGGATGATTGGCCGTGGATAAAAGTAACCAAGTGGAACAGCTCGTATCCTTCCACCCTTTATATCCGTTGCATCCCAGAATAAACGGGCAGCCTCATGGGGTCTGTTAAAATTAACAATAATGCAATCACCAGAAAGATTTTTTGACGTGTACCCCAACCAGTCAACTCGTCTCCCCATAGTGATGTGGGTGGATATATCCCTTGGCCCTGAACAGTTTTCATCACACCATGCTTTAATATTTGCTAATAGGGTATACTGAGACTCCACCTCCCCTGGGTTCAAGTGTGGAATATTTACAAGGACAGCAACAAAGGGGGTTGCCTCAGGTGGTAGATTGGTACGGGGCTTCCCCCGCAATCTCCTTGCTCCCTGCAATTGTTCACTTGAATGTACGTTGACTTGCCCAACTACAGTGTTGACCTTGTCCCCCACAACGGTCAACGACGAAGGGTTAGTGTGCCCGGCCAAATTGATGGTAGTTTTTAGATTTATTGGCTCAGGGGGAATTGGGGGGGAGATTGGGACAGGCGGGGTGACTGACTCAATCCCTTCCATAGATGGGTCATATTGGACAATAGGGGCAAGCGTGGCCGGAAGAGGCAATGTTGCACAATCAGGTACTTTATGACATATCAACGTGCTTAACCTATCACATTTCCCCACTATTTTCGAGACACAATCTTTCAAAGTCTCTACAATGTCATTAGCAATCTGTACAAGGGTACTTTCGATTTTATCTGTAAACACTTTTTCAATCAAGTCTCTAATACCTTTTTCAAGTCTCCTAGGCGCATAGCGCAATGTGGGAGCCGACTGCGTAAAAAACCTTTTTGATCTCTTTACGCGCTTTTTGGTACGCTTAGTGACTGTGGTTGCAGCGTCTTGTGCACGACTTGGAAAATCAACAGTGCCCACCGAGTTGAGTTCATCAGGAGCCATTGCAGAACATTGGGGTAGTAAAGTCAGATCCTTGGTGGTAATAATCTGGACAGTGGGCTCTAAAGGTATAGCTTGTCTCCCAGACAGTGGGGGCACCGGATTGTCCAATAAAGGTGTATCTAACCCCAGTTCACGTTCTGTTGCTGCAATCTCCTGGTTCAATTTCCCCACAGCAGACGTAAGATAGGACATAATGCTAGATGAACCCAGCGCTTTGCGAGGAACCTTCGATTTGCCAGCCCCACCAGTGAGTGATGTTTGGAGTTTGCGCTTACCCATGTTGAAGTTGGAGGCTTTAGGGGGGTGCCCGACCCGTCCCTCTTCGTCCCTAGACGGCCACAGACGGCCCGCCCTCTGCCCAGGCTCCGCCCGGCGTCGCCCGCGCGCGTCCCGCGAGGCGGGAGGGACTTCCGGTCTTTATGCGCCTCCGTGCGCTGTGTTGGGCGTGTCACCGCCGAGGATGCTGGGGGCTGTAGTTCCCCTGCCGCGTGGTGGACGAGCGGCGGGCGTGCAGCCCAGGAACCAGCCCAGCGTCTCCCCAAATGTGCAGGCAAGTGTTGAAAATGCGCCGTAGAGACCCCCGCTCGCCTGCAGGGACCTCCGGTCTTTATGCGCCTCCGTGCGCTGTGTTGGGCGTGTCACCGCCGAGGATGCTGGGGGCTGTAGTTCCCCTGCCGCGTGGTGGACGAGCGGCGGGCGTGCAGCCCAGGAACCAGCCCAGCGTCTCCCCAAATGTGCAGGCAAGTGTTGAAAATGCGCCGTAGAGACCCCCGCTCGCCTGCAGGGACCTCCGGTCTTTATGCGCCTCCGTGCGCTGTGTTGGGCGTGTCACCGCCGAGGATGCTGGGGGCTGTAGTTCCCCTGCCGCGTGGTGGACGAGCGGCGGGCGTGCAGCCCAGGAACCAGCCCAGCGTCTCCCCAAATGTGCAGGCAAGTGTTGAAAATGCGCCGTAGAGACCCCCGCTCGCCTGCAGGGACCTCCAGTCTTTATGCGCCTCCGTGCGCTGTGTTGGGCGTGTCACCGCCGAGGATGCTGGGGGCTGTAGTTCCCCTGCCGCGTGGTGGACGAGCGACGGGCGTGCAGCCCAGGAACCAGCCCAGCGTCTCCCCAAATGTGCAGGCAAGTGTTGAAAATGCGCCGTAGAGACTTCACCTTCCGGAAACCCAGCATGCACCACCGCACCCCACAGATCCCCCGCCGCTGCTGGAGCAAAGTCACCGAAGACCAGCTAAACACCACCCTCGCCTGAAGCCCACCTACCGATTCTGACACCGCCTCCCGCAACCTCAGACAGTGGATCGACGACTGCGCCAACACTCTCGCACCGATCAAGAAACCCACCAACAGACACACCAACAAGAAAGCCAGCTGATTCACCGCAGACCTCCAGGCCTCCAAGCAACCTGCCGAAAACTATAGAAGAAATGGCACCGCAAACAGACAACGGACAGTCACGCAGCCCACAAGACCGACATCCACAGACACCATCACCTCATCAGATCCGCCAAAAGGGCCTCCTTGAAGGACCGCCTAGACAACAATGTACACAACTTCAACATCGTGTAGGAACTCTCCAACCCCAGCTCCAACACCAATGACATCCCACCATCGCAAGACCTGTGCGACTCCCTTGCCACCTTCTTCCGTCGCAAGATCGCAGACATCCACAACAGCTTCAGCAACCTGACCGCCCGACAGCCACTGAGACCTCCGACCTCATGGCCATCACCCACATCGATCCCCTGCTCACCTGGGACCAACATAAGCAACGAGGACACCATCAAGATCATGAACACCATCCACTCCCGCTCTCCGTCAGACCCATGCCCACACCACATCTTCAACAAAGCCAGCGCCACCAGCACACTTCATTCGTGCAAGGCCATCAACGTCTCCTTGGAGAGCGTGACCTTCCCGGAGAGCTGGAAGCACGGCAAGATCAGCGCCTTACTCAAAAAACCCACGGCTGACCCAAAGGACCTCAAGAACTTTCAACCCATCTTCCTGCTCCCGTTCCTGAAGGTCATTGAGAAAACCGTCAACAGACAACTGACCCACTACCTGGAGGAGAACAGCATCCTGGACCCATCCCAGTCCGGGTTCCGCAGCAACCACAGTACCGAAACTGCCCTCATCGCTGCCTCCGACGTCATCAGGGCCCTGCTGGGCAACAGCGAAACTGCGGCCCTCATTCTTCTGGACCTATCAGCCGCCTTCGACACGGTCTGCCACCGCACCCTAGGCACATGCCTCCATGATGCAGGTGTGAGAAGTTGGCCTGATATATAATGTTCACTATTCTAGTGAGCACTTTGTATCAGTCCAAACAACCCTTATTGATGATTGGTTGTAAGTCAACCTTATAGACCAGCTATCCTAGTAACATGGATACGAGCAGTCTAAGGCTAAGACTCTAGAGGGCGTGTTAAGCCAGCTGTTTTACCATCACATTACCCCTTGAACACCAAGTGAAAGGACACCACACAAGTTGTTATGAAAATAAACAGATATTTATTTATAACAGGACTACCCTGAACTCTTTATGAGTCAGGGAGCTAAGCACATAACAAAACTCTTAAGAAAATACTTTAAGTCGCACAATTTACACAAATGCCCGAGGGGCACGAAAAACCATATACACAAGAAGTGGAATGCGAAGTTACTAGCAGGTAAGTAATACTTTTCTAGACTGTAGAAACGCTAGGCCTACAATGCTGAACCCTTGGATTAGAAGCAGGAGGCCTAGGGACGCCGTGTGCAGAGTGGGAACTCTCACGCGTAATGCGGGAACAAGTCTATGGATACTAGCAATTGCAAAGTTACTGTTCTCGGGCGAACCCGACCAGGTGGGTCGAAAACAAGAGTGGATCCGAACACTTAGGGTGTTGGACTATGCTGGAGCACCGGAGTACTCAGTTTACCTAGCCCAGGGGCTGCGGCTGCATAGGGTTCAAGTTGCGTCGGAAACCCTCATTGAAGAACCAGGAGCCTGAAGAAAGAAGTTGCTGGCAGGCGGCCAGTGAAGAAGTTCGTGGTGATCCAAGCCTGGATCAGGGAAGAAGAAGACCTGTAAGCAGAGGGGACCAAGTTCTGAATCACTAGCCAGTGATTTAGGTGGGCACCAGGATGGCACCGGACAAAGTCACTTCGACCAGGTGAGTGGGCGCTGCTGGGCTCTGCAGTCTCTCGGACCAGGAGGCGTTGTCGGCAACCAGGATGGAGGTGCGAGCTGTCCCACGAAGGTATCTGCTGTCGACGTCGCTGGACCCAGGATTGGGGCAACAAGTCTTGGCAAATGCAAGCCCACGCGGTGGACTTAAAATGGAGTCTGGAGTGGACCAGGAGGGTCCAGGGTGCTCCTCTTTTGGAGGGAAGCAAGGGCTAGTCTGGAGCAACCAGACCAGCGGTGGTTGTCGTCATGAAGCGCCGTAAGAGGGCCACTAGCCAACGGGCAAGTGACCTAGACAACGCGGTGAGCAGCAAAGAGCAGAAGGGCCCCACGCAGATCTCGTGGATGCAGGGGGGCTGAACTTCGGTGCTGGAGCTGCTCAGGGTCGGGGCTTCTCTCTTACCCCAAAGCACTCAGTCGAGGGTCACTCGGTGGTCGTGCTGGACGAGCGTCGTGCAGTCTTCAAAGATGGCCGGTCCCTCGAGGTCTCGTCACACCCACGGATCACAGCTGGGCTGATGATGCAGGTTGAGGTCAGAGGTGCCAGGGAAGCCGGTTCTCGTCGTGCTGGGCAGTCCTGATCCGGAGGAGAGACTTACAGCAGACCGCGATGCTTGGTTGGTGCCTGCTGCTGCAGGGTGACTACTCCTTAGTCACAAGGGAGAAATCTTAGGAAGAGTCTTGAGTTCCTCTCGTAGAAAGTCGGTTCAGGATTCAAAGATTGATCTAATTTGGAAGGGGGCCAGTTCCTACCTTTATCCTGCAAAAAGGGGCTGGCACGCGACTAAGTCCTGCCCTATGGGTGGGACTAGGAGGGGGGTGGTTACACCCCTCTCCTTTGGCGGGCTTTCCCCAGATCAGGGGCTGGAGTGCCCCTGGAACTGGTTCAAGCCGGCCTATGCACAGTGAGCACCGGGGTGCCACTTGCAGTCACCTTCCTCTAAAGCCCTGCCTACCTAGGATACACAAAATCCTGTCTGGGACGGTGCTGGCACCGCCCCTGGCAGGAAACCCTTTGTCCTTGCCTCCTGTGCTGGGAGGACTCCCAGCAGCAGGAGGGCAGACTTGTGTCTCGGTGGCAGCATCCATCTTGTGGAGCTGAGGCTATGTCTGACTTTAACCGGGGTTACAGGTTACATACATGTCATGTCCCTCTAGAAGGGTGGAATGCTAACCCCGTCGCCAGAATTGGCGAGGGGTTAGTATTCCAATTCGTATGACACCTTACTCGACATGTTTTGATAAAGCGATACCAGAGTTGGCATTTAACCGCGAGGATTATAATGCACTTAAGAGTATATGGTATGCGTTATCATGGAACAGCTATTAGGACTTGGTTCCGCAAGCTGCAAACGGGCTCAGCTCATGCCAGAGCACCATTTCACATTATTCCAAGCACTCTGCCTTCAGGATTGTTAAGGCCTGCCATAGGAGTGACTGATAGGAATACATGTGTCCATTTTAGGGTTAGATATAGGTATACTATATCTAAAGCAAAGGGTGATTACACCACCTTGCCCCAGCTGTCGTGCAGCCAGTTGTGTCAGATTTGGATGGCCAGCCAGGGGTGGCATAATACATGCTGCAGCCCCTGGTAGGCCCTGAGTACACCTATGCCCTGGGTACCTAGGGTACACTGTACAGGGACTGATAAGGTGACTCAGTATCCAATTAGATATGTACCTAAGGTACATGGAATCCATTTTAACAGAGAGAGCAGTGGGCCTGGGGGCCTGAATAGCAGGGCCCCAGGTCAACTAAGTCAGAAAACCAGCAAAACACCAGGCAAAAAAGTTGGGGGCAACCATAGTCAGGGATCTACCTTCCTACAGCAGGGATCCGAGACAAGGCTCTGGAATGGACCACCTCTTTCCTCTCCGGCAGAACCGAGAGCATCCGCCTCCCCCCTATCCGATCTGCAGCGTACCCCAAGGATCATCCCTCAGCCTGACAATGTTCAACATCTACATGGCACCGCTCACTCACGTCGCCCGACTTCACAACCTCAACATCATCTCTTACGCCGACGACACCCAGCTGATCCTCTCCCTCACCAAGGACCCTCTCACCGCCAAAACCATCCTCCAGGAAGGAATGAAAGCCGTCGCCGAATGGATGAAGAACAGCCGTCTGAAGCTGAACGCAGACAAGACGGAAGTCCTATCCTCGGCTCTACCCCCTCGACCGGGGACGACTCCTGGTGGCCGACCGCCCTAGGAGCAGCACCGACACCCACCAACCACACACGCAACCTGGGGTTCTTTCTCGACTCAACACTCTCCATGACCAAGCAAGTCAACGCCGTCTCGTCCTCCTGCTTCAACACCCTCCGCATGCTCCGCAAGACCTACAGGTGGATCCCCACCGAAACAAGAAGAACGGTCACCCAGGCCCTCGTCAGCAGCAGGCTGGACTACGGAAATGCCCTCTACACAGGAGCCTCGGCCAAACTTCTGAAACAACTACAACGCATACAGAACGCCTCTGCACTTCTGATCCTCGACATCTCTCGCCACAGCCACATCACACCCCAACTGAGAGACCTGCACTGGCTTCCCGTCAACAAGAGGATCCCCTTCAAGCTCCGCACCGACGCACACAAGGCACTCCACAACACCAGACCGGCATACCTCAACAGACGACTCACCTTCTACACCCCGAACCGCCAGCTCTGCTCCGCCGACCTCTCCCTCGCCACCTTCCCCCGCATCCGAAGAGCAACCACCGGCAGCAGATCGTTCTCCCACCTCGCCGCCAAAACCTGGAACACCCTCTCTATCCTTCTACAGCAGTCCCAGGACCTACTAACCTTCTGGAGGCTACTCAAGACCTGGCTATTCGAGCAGTAGCAGCACCCCTCCCCCATCCCCCCCAGCGCCTTGAGACCAGAGTGGCATAGAATTCAATAATAATAATAATACGGACACTTGTAAAGCGCAACAGCTACTCAAACAGAGGTGTCCCAGCGCTGAAGAGATCAGTAGTGCAGCAGCAGAAGAAAACAGCGACCAGATCCCAGACCCTAGTTCGCCTCAAAGAGCCAGGTTTTAACCATTTTACTGAAAAGGGTCTCAGTTTCTATGGAGCGGAAGTTATAGGGCAGAGAATTCCACAGTTTTACTGCTCCAAGCTTGAAGGACCTGCCGCCCATCCGGGCTTTCTTGAAGCGAGGAATACACAGTAACAATTGTGAGTAGGACCTCAGGGATCTAGCCTGCTTATAACCACGTAATCTTTGTTTTAGATAATTCTGGCATGTTCCATGCAAAGCTCGGAATGCCAGTGTCAAGGCCTTGAATTCAATTCTCCTGGCTATTGGAAGCCAGTGAAGTACTTTTAGATGCGGAGAGACATGTTCGCGAAATGGTACTCGCCTGATCAGCCTCGCAGCCGCATTTTGCACCATCTGCAGGCGCTTGATCAACTACTGAGGTTGGCCCAATTAGAGGCCATTGGCATAGTCCAGCCTAGATCTCACTAAGGCATGTACTGTGCTTTTCCGGCATTCCTCTGGCAGCAGATGCAGGAATTTCTTTAAATTTGTCAATTTGCAATGGCTTAGAGTGCAGTGGCATAAAGTGCAATGGCGTAGGATGCAGCAGCATAGAGTAGAGTGTTGCAGAGTAGTGTATAGTGGCGTACAGTGCAGTGGCGTAGAGTGAATTGGTTTTGAGTAAAGTGGTGTAGAGTGTATTGGCATAGAGTGTATTACATAGAGTGGAGTGATGAAGAGTGCAATGGCGTAGAGAGGAGTGGCATAGAGCAGAGTGGAAAAAAGGGGCTTAGAGTGCAGTGGCATAGAGTAGATTGTTTCAGAGTAGAGTGAAGCTGCATGGAGTCTCATGGCGTAGATTAGAATGCAGTATCATATAGTGCAGTGGTGTAGAGTAGATTAGAGTGGCTTAGAGTGGATTGGAGTAGAGTGCAGCGGCATAGAGTGGACCGGTGCAGAGTGGAGTGGTGCACGGTAGAGTGCAGTGGCTAAGAGTCGAGTGATGCAGAGAAGAGTGGCATAAAGTGAATTGGCGTAGAGTATATTGGCATAGAGTAGCATAGACAAGAGTGGTGCAGAGTAGACTGCAGTGGCACAGAGTAGAGTGATGTAGAGTTCAGTCACAGAGGGTGCAGTGTTACAGAGTAGAGTGTTGTAGAGTGCAGTGGTGTATAGTAGAGTGCATTGGCATAGCAAATAGTGGAGTAGAGTGTTGCAGAGTAGAGTGGCATAGAGGGCAGTGGTGTAGATTGGAACAGAGTGGCGTAGAGTACAATGGTGTAGAGTGCAGTGGTGTAAAGTTTTGCAGAGTAGAGTACAGTGGCATAGAGTGCAATGGTGCAGAGTTGATTGGCGTAGAGGGCAGTGGCGTATAATAGTGCATTGTTTTTGAGTAAAGCGGTGTAGAATGCATTGGTATAGAGTGCAGTTGCATAAACTAGAAGTGTACAGAGTGTAGTGGTGCAGCGTAGATTGCAGTGGCATAGAGTGGAATGGGGCAGAGTAGATTGCTTCAGAGTAAAGTGAAGTGGTGTACAGTGGAATGGTGCACGTTAGAGCGGAGTGGTGCAGGGTAGAGTGCAGTGGCATAGAGTGCAGTGGCGTAGATAGATTTGCGTGGCATAGTGCAGATGGCATAGAGTACACTGGCATAGAGTGGAGTAGTACAGAGTGGAGTACATTGGCACAAAGTGCAGTGGCATAGTCTGCAGGGTTATGGAGTGGCGTGGAGTGGTGTAGAGTACACTGGTGAAGAGTGCAGTGGTGCATAGTACAATAGAGTGGGGTAGAGTGCATTGGCATTTGGCGATGCAGAATAGATGGGCGTATACTGAAGCGGCGTAGAGTGGAATGGTGTAGAGTGCAGTAACGAGTGTCGAGAGGTGTAGAGTGGAGTGACGTAGTCTGAGTGGTGCAGAGTACAACGCAGTGGCATGGAGTAGCGCAGAGTAGAGTGGAGTATGGTAAAGTGGAGTATGCACGGTGTGGTAGCGCACTGCCATTACAAACAGCACATCGTCAATTGAAAGGACCGTTACATTTCCACAGACATACAGTTTTACTGATAAAACTATTCAGCACACAATGAATAATGTATGGAAATGTGAGCCCATAGTGCAGACGTGATTGCCATGGCTGGATGGAAGGGGTGCACCGGTCACCATCACAGGTGCCACATCACAACAGCCCTCAGTGTGTTATATCAAGATTATCAACATTAAAACTGAGAAAATGTGATGAATGTCTTTTGCTGTATGTTCAAACACTAAGAGCCAATATAATATTATGAGAAACTGATGTAGCTTCTCACGATTGGAAATAAACAAGTTTGTTAGTTTCAAAAGTGCAAATTACTCTATTTTCTGTGTTCTCCAGACTCTAATAATATGTTGTAGTAGTCACCGCTTTTGCAGTTGACTCATTCACAACTCATTACAGCAGGGGTGTAGATTGTGGTAACACTATGTAAATTAGTTTTTCACATACTAACATTTATGAGGAGGTACGTGTGTGGTTACATGCCTTACACTGCTGCATCCTTTTAATAGTAGTTGACTCCAAGTGCTTTTCTGCTTCCCTCCTGTTTGAAGTCTCAGGGACACAAAAGACTTCCAAGCACTAAACAACCAGCGCCTGGACTCTGTCATCCGTAAATCTTGCCCTGCCAAGTAGTGCCAATCCATTCCTGGGCCCTTGGAAATGAGTATAAAGTAAAGTGCTGCAACTGCCAGAACTCATGCATCACCAACGTTGCGCCGATGGAACTGGCACATCTCCCTCAACGCATCTGCGCGAGTCCACTACATCACTTGCGGACTGCGCGGTGCAGCACCTTCTTTTCTGACGCATCTGCAAGGATCCAGTACATCGCCTGCCGACTGCCTAGATGCATCGCATTCAGCTGAAAAGCTCAACAATTACTTATCGCCCCTTTGCTGCTCGCAACTCAGATCTGTTGATGAAGCAACAAGGTGCTTTGCAGTGGACTAAGGCTGGTCCCTGTATCCGACCCACACTCCATTGCGGTTAGTCTGAACTTTTAACTTTGTCTCAGTCAAGCGCAACCAGATAGCCCCAGTTGGTGCTTGATGCTTTTAAGCACTATTTTACAAGATACTCTTTAAAAAATCATAACTCCTGTTTCACTTATTTTTTGTTGTTGTTTTGGTCTTGTTTTGTTCAATAAATTAAGCTCTAGTTTTCTATCTAGATGTGATATCTTTTTGTTTAGTGTTCACGCTGTTTTACTGTTTTAAGTGTTGCACAAACACTTTACAGATTGCCTCTGAATTTAAGCCTGACTGCTCTGTGCCAAGCTTCGAGAGGGTGAGTACAGGTTAATTTAGGGTGTGTATTTGAATTAGCCTGACTAGGATTGTGGTACCTGCCTGGAGAGAGTACACACTTCTGCCAACCAGAAACCCAATTTCTAACAGCACTATTTTGTGGGTTCAGGACCAGAATGAACACCAAGTCTGCACCCTCACTTTCAGTTGCTAGCCTTAGGGATGTTGTCCACTTTAAGGATGTTAGCTTGAGTAGTCTAAGGAGATCTACAGGGATGCAAGAGGCAATCAGGCTCCTGACTAACACCTTCCCAGTTTGATACTGGACTGGCCAAACTGAAGTGTATAATAGATTGAAACTGGGTACCAATCAGAAGGGAAAAGGGACTACAAAGTGCTCTTGTCCTTTACAACCACCACCTGGACCTCATACGAGGACGCCAGTGGGCTGAACATTTCTGTGATGGAGATTTAGGGACATGCTGAGTGGTACTAATCCTAATGACAGCCCTCAGCAGAGGCTATATAGGACAGGTCTCCTGCTTGGATGCTCATTGACAAACCAAGGCCATCCATTGTCTAAACATGGTTCACCATAGACAACTTTGAAACCTTGTTTTTGAATGCACAGGTGAAGGAAGTCCAGCACCCTCACTCTCACATCATGATCTGAGGGGATGATGTATTTAATAGGTCTCTACGTGTAAGGTGGACTCATGTAACACCCTTGGAGAATCAAACCGTGCATGCTTGAAAAAAGCCCATATGACTGAAATGGGGGAAATCCCTTTATAATTAATCGGGGAGATAGAGGCACCCAGCAGCCTTGTGGCTCCAGTAGCTATTGAGGCCTATCCTAGGCTCTAGTATAGGCGGACTTCAAAACTGCAGTCAATAAACTCTTGCTAGATGTCCTCGATCCCTTAGGCATGCTCTAAGTCAGTACCAAAACCAAATTCCCTCAGTGCAAATAACTTAGAGCTCCTGTGCGCACTTTGGCTATCTCATGGCTCTCTGCATACTACGTATTACAGTTGTCCAACCTCCACCAAAAGAGCTCTAGCAGGAATTTGAAGCAATTGGTGAAACCCATTTTCAGATGTTGATATTGATAGTACTCATAGAGTGAGCATTCGGGGGGAGGGCACAGGTCAAGCAGGAGCTGCTGAGTTTCAACCTTGAGGATTGAGGTTGTTTGCCCCTTATGTCGCACGGTCCTTCCTTTTATGGCTCTGTAAACTGGGCCCAGTACAACTCCTTCAAGAGTTGACTATTAGTGGTAACGCTGGCGAGCAGACTCAGACTTTTTGGGGAGGTAGTTAGCCAAGCTCAGGACTCCAACAAACTCAAAGCAACCGAAAAGTTCATTACGTTCAAGAGGAAAAGTATTTTAATGCACACTAGAATTAAATACTACACACACAACACAGGCAAGACAACATTTAGTGTTATGTGTGCTGGGGTCGAGTAGTGATCCTTCCCGCTACTTCCTCCGGGTCCTTGCTCTGGTCCAGGTGGTTCCCGCTAGAGTCAAGTAATAGCGGAATTAGGCCTAGGTGAAGTTCACCCATTCAAAAGCAAAGGTAGGTCAGTCTTTCACACTTCACATTTACTGTTCTCCCTGCATAACACTTGGTTTCTCAGTCAGTGGTGGATTTGGTACAAATGGACAGTTGCTCGACTTTGCCTCCACACCTCCTCTTCCCCATTGCTGGGAGAACATGCAGCCAGCAGCTCAGGCAGGACCTCCTCAGACGCTGTGGGTGCATGCTGAGCAAACGTGTCTTCGGTGAGGTTGCTGCTTCATGTCTTCGATGGTGATCTCGCAGACAAGGACGGCGGTGCCAGCAGACAAGTACTCACAGAGCAGGTGCTCTGCAATCAGTGCTGCCTCCCTTGGGCTGATCTGGCCCTGGCCAAATTCAGGTCTGTCTTGAAGGGCGGTGTAGCCACGCACAGACCGATCTCAGCTGGGCGATACAGCCACTCACCAGACACACTTCTCTCAGGCAAGGTAACTTGGTTCAGGCTACAATTTCTTCTAGCATGTTCTTTTAGGTCTGGTCACAATGTGGTACTGACACAGTGGCTAAGGTCAAGCTACAATATTTTTTCTGGCATGCGGCCATGGTCAAGCCTGGATTTCTTCTTGCAGGGCAGCGAAGGCCAATCTGTAATTTCTTCTGGCACAACGGCCAGGTGCTAATGGCAGCTGCTGTCAAATGAAAGTGGTGGGGCAGCATGGGGGAGAATAACAAAAAATAAAAAAGGGTACTTACCCACTGGCCACCACCTCAGTGCTCTGCTCTTATTCAGGCAGTCAATGTACTGGTGCACAGGCTCCCAGACTCCGGTGAGCTGCTCTCATGCTAGTAATACTATTACCCAGCATGAGCGAGTGCCGGGATTGGTTGGAGCGGGCTGCTTTGGCACTCACTCAGGGTGTGGGAGCCTATGCCTGTTTTCCACCTGGCTGTGCAACACAGCTCGGATTGGAGAGTTTGTCACAACGTGGAATAACGTAGAAGGACGCAGATATGAGTTGCGATAATGATGGAGTTTATTATCACAAGCAGTAAGAATAGACGACCCCAGCCACAGCTGACTGTCCCCCTCGCTCAAGCCCGTTCTCACGCCTGGGCGCTCACCTTCAAACCTTCGCCGCTGTGACATTCTACAGTGATGTCACCAGCGGTGCGTTCCAAGGTGATTGCAGGGGCGAAGGTACAATGGTGTGGCATGACTTCCCCCCGGGGCGGAAGATACCATAGAGTTCTAACAGCCTGATTCATCAATCTCCCGTTTTGCGAGCCCCTAATAGCGATTCATAACGAATCGCTATTAAGGACTTGCAAAACGGGATTCATGTAGGAATTGCATAAAGAAATGCGATTCCTACACATTCCTTATTTGCGATTAGCAAATTGCTAATCGCAAATAAGGAATAACTCCCCATTCATTCCTATGGGCCAAAAGGCCCATAGGAATGAATGGGGAGTATTCCTTATTTGCGATTAGCAATTAGCTAATCGCAAATAAGATAGCGATTTAAAGGGTGCCAGGGGTGTCCAAATGACACCCTGTAGCACCCCTTAAATGCGAATTGAAACAGGTGTTGCGCATACACATGTCCAAAGGACATGTGTGTGTGCAACATGCAACTTAGAAAAATGCTTTTAAAAGCATTTTTCTAAGTTTTCGCTATTTACCACGAGGTTTGACCTCGCGGTAAATAGCGGGCCGAAATTGCGAATTCGCTATTACCGATTTTTGCATTTGGGATGATTAATCCCAAATGCAAAAATAGCGCTCGCAAAGGGCCAGATTCTCAGAATCTGGCCCTTTGCGAGACGATTTCGGCTTGATGAATCAGGCTGTAAGTGTGCATGTTGGGCGGGCTGCTGTAAGACAGCCGGCCAAGCCTACACGTGCACTTGCAGTGCCCACCACTACTCCTCCCTGCTGCAGCTGCAGTCTAGGAAGCCCCTCCCTTCTAAGAGTTGGCTCGGCTGGCAGCCAGCAGGATGAAAAGTAAAATGATAATAAAAGTGTTTTATTGCCATTTTATTTTTCAAGATTGACTTAGCTCAGAGCTGTGGGGCAATGCCCCTCTGCTCTAATGGGGGAGCCACTTCTGACAGGTACACAACATTATTTTCCTTGCATACCGGTGGTACAGGCCATACAGACTCTGATCCCAGGCTCAACTGACTTCTGTGATATTTGGGTCGTGTCATCATAGTTCCCGCCAGGAGCCATGACTGGAGAGTCTGTTAAGAGCCACCACTAGGGTACACAAATCGCTGTCCAAAATCTTCTGCTTTTAGTAGACCTGACCAGCAATGGGTGAAGGCTACACTTTGCTCCTTCTCATCAGTCACTTCTCCTGCAGGGTTGGCAGGCTCTTTTGCTTCTCAGAAGGCAAGCTATTTTCTAGCTGCTTAAGGTCATGTTAATAGCTTTTCCAGCAAGAGATAGATTCTGGTGATGTCTCCTCATCTCTGGGAGGCTGGCTGGTAGGCAGACACCAGCTTTGGTTGCACAGCTTTCCTTTGAGCAGTCCGTGGAGAACACCCTTCCTTGGTTATACAGAACTTAGAATTGGAACAGCAAGTGGGCAAGTGGGTCCCGATTTCATACAGTACCAGCAGATAGGAGATGTGTATCCTCTGTCTGCCCTTTCAGAACCATCTGGTGGTGCTTTTCCTTTCAAGAGTCCTTTTTCCAGGATAGCCTGAAGCACCCACAAAAGAGGGATAAAGAGGTGTGAAGTTTCTGTATCTGGCCGTCATCAGCCAATCAAAAAAGTTTGGCCACAGAAAGACAAAAAGCTGAGCCTCACCGTAAGATTACTCATTACCTTGCACAGCAGGGTCTACAGCCCCAACCTACACCCCACCATCTACCCAATGGAAGTGCTACAGAAAGACTAATCAGCAGTCCCTAACTCCACAAAGGCCTAATTGAATTTTTAAAAGAGGCTTGTCTCTTCTTCTCTTAACTCGCCGTCTAACTCTACCTCCAGTTCAGGAATGTCAGAAATATACTTCCACTGTCTGGGAAAACAACAGGTCTTCGTTACTCTGGTCATTCACACACACCTGGTATGAGCCACAGTTTACACACTCAAACGCGCACAACTTACACTAGCAATGTTAGAATGTTAGCGTTAGGAGTGAGGTAGGCACATAGAAGCTGAACTTTACATGAGTTAGCTAATAGGCCTCCACACCATTGATACAGATAAATGTAGCTGCAACTTCTGATTCACAAAACATTATACACTGCCACCATCATGAACATGCTAACCCAGGACACGGGCAGTGATCCAATGTCAATGAGGGTGTGCTTGGTGCACCCCTGCAGGCCACATGATAGGTCCAGGCCACACTCATGTCAAGGGACATACCTAGTCCTCTGTGCACACACTATATAACAATGACACCTGGGTCAAAAAGCAATATACCAGATACACGCATTTGAGCACTTTACCAGGAAAACATGATTGTACACTAAGCAGAGTCCATTCCTATCCCAACAGAACCCCATATGAAAGTGTCCAAAGGCACATTTGGCTAACCTGTATACAGACCTTGGATGTTCATGGATGTGTTATGGACCTCGCCTTTTATAAGGCTCACAGGAAGCTTGGGTGAGGTAACTCAAGTTGCATGTAGTGTACGCCCGGGGTGTAAGGAATAGTGCCTGTATAGGAAAGCTCCAAAACGCCTTCCTTCCACCTCTTGAAAATATGAACCTGTCAAATGTTTATGTTCATACTGGGAGTTTAGCTTGTTTCTGGACACTCCTAATTGTTATTGAAATGGATTTTAAGAATAGTCTGAACACTCTAGCTGATTAGACAGGGGCAAATACTGTTCTGCAGACACAACTAATTATAAAACATTCTACTGCTTGAACTGACCCCTACATGTTTATCATCCACATTAGTAGGCCAGCGCTGTAAATTGACAGGAAAAGTGACATAGCAGCCTTTTACAGCACACCCAAAATAAAGAGATGAACACTTGCAGTGCCTGGGCTATTTGATGTACCCCACAATCATCAGCCAGTATCTGCAGAACTCGTTCCTTCAGTACTGTTATTTACAATACTGGAGCTGCCAATGCGGATGTATGGAACATAAAAGGTCAATGCTGCAGCGCCCATGAGATTTCCTTGAAAATTTAGACTTGACCGACAAGTCCGATCAACGATTTAGGATGCTCTATTTCAAGTTTGCCCTGTGCCAGTCTAATCCCCCTTCTCTGGGTGTCTAGATTGATACCTGTCTTCTGCCTGCCCCCTTTCAATGAGGAAGAGTCCACAGAGCTGCCACACGGAAATATCAGGGGGATCAGGAGAATTTTCAGGCAAGAGTAGAGAAGAGGGAAGGAAAGAGGAAATTGAAAAGGACAGGGAGCCTTTTGGATTTATGAACACAATAAAAATAACTAGATATGGCGCAGGCTATAAGCCCATGCTACTCCAATCACTATTGACGTCACTCGGCATACTGGTGCCACTCTGCGTCCTTGCACGCCACTAGGAATAAGATTGCTAGTGAAATAAATCCTATATAATAGGTCAATATTGCAGGCAGCAAAAAGCATTGTAAAACATTTCTGGGAAGAGAAATTGTAATAGATCAAGTTTCCAAGCTTGCAAAATATAAGGTAATTAACTCATAAAAATGGTAATATTTCAGTCAACCTGTTTCTGCCACCTGCTTTTAGAAAGCGTTAAGGGGTTGATATTACATTACCATTATTTGGTGGCATCAAATAGTTCCTGATGTATACCTTATACAAAAATGTATATTGATTACAGTATGTACACATTCGATTTGTCTGTAGCATACGCGCTGGAAGTAGGGGCGGGGGGGGGGGCGTGCTGCCACACACCTACAGTAACCATGCTGGAGTTCAGAAGGTACATGAGCAACAACAATGCCTTTAAATTGTGTTTTTATCTTGTCTCATTTGCTGTGGTCAAATGTCAGGCTATGTCTACTGACAACATTCTGCTTATTGTTTTAACATGGAGATTAGTGTTTTTTCTCTGACTGGAAAGTGAGATGATTTTGTAAAGTGTATTGGCGCACAAAGCCCTTCATTTCAAAACTCCCAGGTACCTAGCACAAAAGCTTGAATTATCCTGTGGTGGTAGAGCTTCAAGAAGCGCAAACACTTTCCTTTTGAAACCCCTCATCCTGAGCAAAAAGAGAACTTGTCCCCGTGTTTCTCCGGGGCTGCCCCAAAGATTTGGAACTCTCTTCCACCGGAAGTATGCAGAATCTCCTCAACGACTGCATTCAAACTGGAAGCCAAAAAAGATTCTTTTTTTTTTCCAGAGGCAAACACTGCATGGTTTTATTTGCCTAGCAGGCATTTATTTCAGAAGTGTTTTGTTATGGACAACGATCAACACAATTCGTATTCCAGATTTCTGAAATATACAACATGCCCATCAGATTACCTGCTCTGCGAGTGAATATTAGACAAAAACAGACAAGTGTGTAGCGAATCATGTCGGGGCACAGCAAAGAGTTAAATTTCAAAGATTCTTTCAACACACATCTGCTAGCAGTAGGCATGTTTGTTCCATCCAAATAGAAATCAGAACATGACAGAGCAATGATTACATGCATTTGTATGTTTCTTTGCTTTGGATGGACTGCATTTAGTGATCCAACTGAGCATGTTCTTCAACTTTGTGTTCTGCTGTCTCAGTCTTTGCAGACTCTAGTACTATTACATCTTACGTTTCATGCCAAAAAAGATTCTTAATGAATACATTCTTACTTTAACTGGACTAGGCTTCACTTGCTTGAAGACATTGATCACACAACCGTTGTACCATAATTTGATACTGCTCTCCTCTACCACATGCCCTCCTTCATAGCCCGCTATATACCTGGCTTATGTACTACTCTCCTTGATGCAATTGCCCTGTAAGTATGCGATCATTCTTGTTTCCTATTTTTACCTGATGTCGATATTGTATTTATGTCCTTCCTTCCATCCTATTGTAAAGCGCTCTGATATTCCCCGGGATCTTGTTCGCGCTATATAAAACTTTATAAATAAATAAAATAACTATGTGACAATCTTCCTGGACACATGAAGTGTAAACTAAAAGCCTGTAGGATGTTAATTTTTTCTAATACACAGCAAAATATAAATAACTGTAAATGAGCTGGTCAAGTATTTAAAAATATATTGTCATTTAGAAAAGCACAAATGAAGCAATTTTTTGTAATGCTAAAGTGTGATGGAAGCAAAGATTTTAATAGAATCAAAACAAATCAAGACGCTTAATTTGGTGATGTACAAATGATAAACATTTGCTGAAATCCGATTCCCGCACATTATTGTTTGTACATTGTATAGCTTTATCAGTAAAAATGCATATCTGTAAAATTTAGAGGTTATTTCAATGGAATTTGTGCTTTTGTAAATGACAATGCGCTATAACACGATACTTTATTAATATATTTGAGACAGTGTGCTCCCAAATGCACCATAGGATACATATAACACCCTTACCACTTCCCTGCTGAATGGGCGTGGCTGATTTGCTACAATTGTTGTTTGTGTGACTTGGACTTGGATTTTTCATGACCCTTTGACTTCAGTGAATTAACATTGATGTCAGCACCCCCACCCTTGTAATTGTTCCAGCACCACTGGTCTGTAGCCTTCCATGAGGTCGAACATAGTATTTTCAACATCCGCCTCAGCCTGGCAAACCACGCGTATTCTGACTTAGACTTCCTTAAGCGTCATTGAACGCAGGCATTGCCCCTCCCACTTCTGTTCGGCCAAGCAGTATGTGGTCTGTGGGGTGCTGCAAGAATCCACTCTTTCACCAATCTTGTTAAGTCTTTAAGTTTCCTTAGTGGGGAAGTTCATACTGTCTTTAACTTCTTGAACTAGGGGGTGTCTGTGCAGGGCCGGACTGGCTACCGGGCGTTTTGGCATGCTGCCGAGCTGGGGGCTGATTTAGTTGATGGGGACCTGCGTGTGCTGAACGAAATTCATTTTGCTTTGTTTATTTTGAAGCACACGCAGGTCTCCATCAACGAAATTAGCCACCACCGCAGTGACATCAGCCCCCAGCTCGGCAGCATGCCAAATACGCCTGGTAGCCAGTCTGGCCCTGTGTCTGCGCACACTGGAGCCAGATGCTTTGCACAAACATTGGGTGGGCAATTCTCTTAGCAAGCGTGCCTCATGCACATGACTTAATCATCTGTCATAAGTGCATAGGAGTGAGCACACCTTTTTGTAATGCTTAAGTACATTAATTGGGGGCTAAACAGGTACTAATGAGGTGCAACCAATAACCAGACAGTGTTAACATGTTTAAAAATGACAAAATAATTAAGAAATACTATTACAAAATGTGCCGCATTATGCCTCATAAAATTATTTTTTCTTGCCGCACAATTTACTCAGCCACATCCGCACGCATATTTTAGCCCTCTCAAGCCGAATAATTCCAATAGCCCTGTTTAAAGCATATGCCAGTAATTGGATTGCTCTTGAGCTGACCCAACAAAAGTGGAAATCGTGAAGAGCAAGGACAAAGGAGCTCAGAGCAGGAGAAGTGCGGTGCGCAGCACTTGTGGAGTGTGGCGACAAGCCACGGCTAGGGAAGTAGTGGTGTATAAGCGGTGCAGTAAGTGTGGGTTAAAGGTGTAGAGACAGCACAGACCATGGGAGAGTTGGAGGGAGGAGCGGGCGGGCAGGGCTGTACTAGACTGGGAGCCCAAAGCAGCCCTGGCAATTTTGCTGGAGCTGCCCCCGAGGGGACAAGTGCGGAGCACTGCTGCTTTTGTTATTGAGGGCGATATAACAGCATTGCTATAAAACCGTCATCCACCACTGGAAACGGACCCCCACCCGTTTTGCCTCCCAGGAAAACACCCAATGCCCGCTATGGTCATTCTGGCACCAGGTGCAGAGGCATAGAACACTGTGTGCACACCATATTGTCTCGTGCTCCACGTAGACTTCTGCCTGCCCTATGCCCGCTCCTAGCTTGTTCCAGCCCATCCCCACAAGCTGGATCAGCCAGCCGTGGCACTGCCAGCAACCTCATGCAGTGCCCATCCCCCCATCGGAGCTCACCTGCACCCCACCCCCGCACCAGGACAGAGTTAGAGCATGAAGGTATCTAGCAGACAGCCCTCCAGTGTGTACCTACCACTTGTCAAATTTGTACCACACTTGACTTTACAAGGCCACCCATCCTTTATTTCAATTAATGAAATTGTTCTCCATTGAACAGAAAGAGGAAAGTGATCACTGGCTGCAAACCACTGAGCTTATTGTTAATTGCTCTATACATCAGCAAATATGTAACTTGCAGGAAAACCTGGAATCCGCAAACGACAAAAAATGTGAATGGTCAGAGCACACACTCGAGACCATCGAAAATTCAGCAGCACCGCCCATAGTGGGGATTTGCAATAAAGATCTATCCTCGATTACTAACTAGGAAAAGTTTATTAACCTTCTATTAGATGTACACTTGCCCAACAATTAGCCCATTCTATCTATAACTGCAACTGGCCTTCAAGGGCCAAGAAAGAACACAATGCCCGCCTCTTGTTTAGTAGCAAAGAGGAAACTCAACAAAGCAGTGAAAACGTTTGAGGCAGCATCCAAATAATCTTGTCTACCAAGACAACTTATAAAGCACCAAAAAGATGTGCAGGAAGCTTTTGTCGGAAGAAAGACTGTTATCAGAACAGGCTTTTTGGGTGAAGTCTTTACATCTTAGCAGGAAGACAAACTCAAGAGATTTCTGTAAACTGGTGAACAGCCTAAATAGAGCCCCACACATTATAAACAATTCAAACATCACCAAACCAAGATGGGCCCACTATCTAGATGCCCATTTTACTTTAACAATAGGAGGCCATTACCAGACCTATAATCATGGGGCAGTTTGCCAAAACGCAATCAGCCTGTTACAAGATAGCAAAAGGAAAACAAAATCAAGCACAACTAAGTACGGCTAACAAAGGGTGCGCCCATAAAATCACAGAAGCAAAAATACTTCAAAATAACTCTTGTCATATGGAACATTGTTGCCACTTCTGGGACACAACTGTGTAAAGAGTGGCACAGCATGATCTATGCTACCACTTTCGCCGCCAAACCACCATGGGATGCATAAAAAAATGCAAACCTTGAGGTCGGACTAGTGGATGTCACTTCAACAACTAATTTGCGGTTACCCAATAGGGATGATATGCTCAACTTCACCCAAGAGCATTCACTCAAGGTGATACAGGAGGGTCGACGTGATGGAGCTCCAGAGCCTAATGGCATCCCACAGGCACTGTACACGGTCAAGCCTATATTCTGGGCTAATTAGCTATACAGGGATTTGAACCCTACCCTGCAGGTTCTAACTGTTCCTGAATCTTGCAACGGTTCTATAATGAACCCAATTTTTAAAGGGGGGAACTGGCAAGAACACAAAAAGTATTGTCTTGTTGCCCTCATCGACAATGAGACCAAGTATTTTTCAGGTTTACTATTAAAAGGGTTAATGAATAGGGCAGTAGACAAAAAAATAATACCTCTAATATATCAGAGTGGTTTTACACAAGGTATATGTACGTGCACAAATATCCTGGCACTCTCAATTATAATTGATAAAATGATTACAAATAATCAGTTGATTTATCTCTACTTTGAGGATTTTAAATCCCCATTCAACTGTGTCCAACGCAATCTTCTTCAGAACAAATTGACACTCTGGGACACTCCTCAGCGTTTTTTAAAGCAATACAGATGCTCTATACTGAAACCCGGGTAAGAATAAAAATAGGCGATGGCACTTCACTATTGAAGAAACTTTATACCAATCCGGGTTTCAAGCAAGGATGTGGGCTGGTGCCTGTTTTAATCCTACATACACTATTTTGAACTGGCGTTATACCTAATTCTTAAAAAGCGTTGATCAAAAACTTAAGAACTGTGCAATCTCTTCAATCTTTGTCCCCATTTTTGAAACTTTTCTGTATTTCTCTCTTTTAATTGTAATATTATATTCCTATTGTCTAGGCAAGTCCAAACTTATCAAATAGTTGTTGCTGTATATTTTATGTAAAGTTGTATTGTATACAAAGGTTTAAATTAACTATGCATAATAAATGTATCATAGCATATCATACTTAAACCACTGGCACAGATTCTATATGGTTGGCGATGATGTAGTTTTTTTTAAATAAGAGCACCAGCCATTTTGACCAAGCACCATAAGATTTAGTCCAGAACAGCATGAATGCAAAATCGTTGTTTTTAATCCACCCCAGTTCGCCACATTAGCATAAAATGGTCAAATGCCCAGCCTAACCTTGATAAAACAGAAGGTGTATACAGGTAAGCTTTAAAATCATCTTAGATTTTAGCAGATCAATATCCAAATTGCAGTTAGCCTGACTTACAGGTTTGTATCAACTTCGCCGTCTAACTGAACAACAGTGTGCTTTGATTGCAGGTATCTTCCTATTTATAAGTAATGCATGAGTCCATTCATGCATACAACCAACTTTTGTGAGAGTTGCCTCAGCATGTTTTTAACAGGGTTCTTGTTTGAGCCCACTGAACCCTGATTATTGCTGTATTTTACAATTCAAACAGCTGCGGGGGGCATTTCGTTCCTTGCATTATGGCCCGTGACACACTAGCTACATCAGTGCCCAACACAGAATTGGGCACAAAGCAATAATACAATTAATATCCAATTTTACCTTTTATGGAACCAGGAGGTACCAGGATCTAGGCATTTAACCACTCAGAAGAAGGTATACTCGTTCCTTCGAATATTCAAGAAATCTGTGTAACTCCATGGGACCTATTGCTTCGAGCGCCTTAATTAGGCAGACTACTAGTATGACAATTAGCGGTTACCCAACAGTGGTTTTCTTGAAATTGAGGGCTGCCATGTAGTTTGCTTGAAACTGTAGGCTGGTTTTCTATTTCTTGAAGTGGTGGTAGCCTTGTATTAAAGCCAACAAGTCAAAAAAACACATTGTAATACAGATTTGAGGATTTGATTATTGGTAGTACATTTTGTCCAGAAACAAACCCTAGGTTTAAGTGTCATACATTTAGTTTTGGTAACATTGATCATCTACTGTTTCCGGGGACAGTACTTATCTAAATTTTTAAGAAACGAATGCATAGATAATTGAATGAAGGATAACAATGCTGTATAATTATCTGAGAGCAAATTAATTATCTCGTTAAGCAGCATGGGGGTATCATATCCAAGTTTAAGTTTGCCATTAAAAACAGGAAGAATATCAGATATGCAAGTACTCTGTCCCTGCTGTAACCCAACCTACATTAATAAATATGCAGTAGATTCTATTGATGCTCCATAACAGTTCCAATGAGATGCACTTCTTGCTGGGAGTATCTAAAGCAAAGCAGTCCTGTAGGATAGAGATAGTGAGGTTGCTGTGTGGTTTTTTTTATCCTGATTGGGAAATGCATAGTTACTTTGCTCATAAGTGCATTCCCTTTGAAGGATTCCATATGTACCACACTTGGGGTCTTCATTGATTTTGTTGCTTCTGTTTTTTCTAATCACACATATACCACACTTGAGTCAATGCTTGTACAAGAGAAAGCTGGATTGGTGTTTAGCTCATCAGACACACACCAGGGGGGCTGCAGCCATTGGAGCCCAATTCTTTAAGGTCAACGACCACTGCTTTTCCTGCCAGCTCCCTGGGGTATTAGATGCAGACAAAAAGAGAAAGAGAGACAGCGAAAGAGATAGTGGTTTTTGGGGCAGGGGGGGGGTGTTAGGGTAGAAGGAGACTGGGGGGAAGCAGTGGCTGTTTTGAACTTTATTGTTACTGCTGCTTTTGATTCCCGGCCAGAGCAGGGACTGGTTTCAAAATGTTTGCTTTTAGGTATCAGCCTGTTCCTGGTGCAGAATATCATGTTGAGCTGTGTATCATAGGCACACTGGTAGATTTAGCTTCCATAGTTGGTTCATAAGTACTACGTGAATCTCCATGTATACGCTGAAGAACAGGCGGTAGAGAATGTAAATTTGGGGTACTCTGCAGATTACTGTTATCTGCTGCGAGCTGATACCTACTGGGTAGGTAGGAGGTGAACCACTGGGGTTTGGTGTCATTAAACTCCCTTTGCTCTGACAGCACTGATGGTCGAACAACGCTGACACATGAAGAATGACAATGTGGCAAAGGTTGCTTTTTTCTGTGACTGAATTGAACTCTTGGTTTCTCTGAATTTGGTACTGTTTTAAACTGCTGTTTTAATACCTGTGACTGTTTGAAAATAAGTCCTACGGAGCACTGCAAGTGTGTCACAAAACTCCAAAACAGTGTTGGTCTGTCATGTGGTTTTATCAGCTAGAAGCCAACCCAATCTATAACCTTCATTTTGCCTAGTTATGTATTTTGTTACAGTCAGAGGCCAAGAGGGCCTGTTTCCTGCCCGTGGGTATGTTTCAGTTGTTTAAACATTTCAGTTACCCAGGAGTTTATTAAATTAGCACAGTGAATAAAACCATTGCAATAAATGTCATCCCAGCGCTGTTACCACGTTTAAAAGCAAAAACAAAGCAAACCATCAAGTTTAAATTCATACAAATGTTACTGACGAGGTAGACTTGTAGTTCCTATTGTAATCATGTGACATGTTTCCAAAACCAAGGATAAAATAGTTCGGTACAGAGACGCTAGGGCAAAGTGCAAAAAAAGTCTGTGATAAGTTTTTGGGGTGGAGAAACTTGTAGGGCAGGGCCAGTAACCTAGGACACCCACCGTTTTTTGAATAGCCACATTTTATGATGTTAAACAGTTAGCAGCAGCATCCATCAATAATAGATTACCAGCATCACAACTTGTGTAACCCTGGGCGTAGTTTGCGTACCAGCCCTACGCGTAGCTACGCGAAGTGCACTTCGCACTACGCAAGCTATGCGTAGCTAAGTGAACTGCGTAGGGAAAATGCTGTTCGCACTGATTTCACAGTGCCGGATGCTTGTCCGCACTGTGTAATCATTGCAAACGGCATCTTGCACAGTGTAAGGGGTCGTTTTCTGCTGCTCAAGTAGATTTGTACTCGAGCAGCAGCTTTCTCAACACGGACTGGTAGTTTCTCATTGCGAGCGGTCGCCAGCATACGCGACCACTCGCAATGAGAAACCTAAACCTCCTCGCGTTGAGAATCTCGCTGGGAGGTTTATATTCCACGCTCGCGATTGGCAATTTGATGTTGCTGATTGCGAACGAGAAAAAAGTCTCGCCAGGATGTTGATTTTGCTCGCTCGCGGTCGCCAACTTGAAGTTGAGGACCATGAGCAAGCAAAAAATGTCCGCTACGCTACGCGTTTTTGCACTGTGCTACATGCAATTCACGTAGTAGCGCAAACTACGCACGCTCTGCGAGCGTGGCATAGTCCTACGCCCAGGGTTAATCTTGTGATGGATCATGGAACAGAGTATCAACAGCTGTAAGTAACTGCAGCATCACATTAGCAGTGCATGAAATGCCCACGCCATATCTTATCATGTTTTTAGGGGCAGCCCCTCACTTCATAAATCAACTTCCCCTGGCATGAATACCAGTGTACTCCCTTTCTCCAGACTCCCAATGAGGAGGGGGTTCTGGCAGCTTCCATGCATGGGCAGTGTCCCGTTTGGCCACCAAGGAGTTCACGCCTATGAAAGCCTTTTCAGATCTCAGTACCCAGCTTCCTCCAGAAGACCCCGTAGGGCATCTAAAGACCCAGCTCAATATGCTGGCTCAGCACCCCAGAGATCTCCCGTTCCACCCCACCCCAAAAGTTAGTCAAAGCTGGGCAAGACCAGACCATATGGAAAAAGTGAGCTGCAAGGAGGTTGCACCTTGCACACCTGTCCTGGGAAGCAAGGCCCATCCGCTGCAATCGTTGGGGGTCAAGTATGTCGCATGTAGTTGATCTGAACCATCGGAAACCATGAGGAAATCGCCAATCCTTTTGGGTTCAAGCAAGCATACCTCCAGTCATCCTCATCTATCTCCCCCACCCAGGCCTCCCACATGTGTCACAGAAGCACTAAGTGATTGGGTGCACTGATCATCAGAGAGTGGTAAAGCACTGAGATGGCTCCCTTGGCCAACCTTTCAGACAATAGTTTAGCCTCAAGAGGATTATACTTAGGGTTCTGGGTATCCACTTACGCGGTTTACACACGAGAGGATGTTCTTCGTTGACGCACCTGTCCATGAACACATACCCTCGCCTTGAAACTTTTTCCATTTCCCTCAATCCAACGGGAATTCTCTGATCAAGTACACACTATTGACCACGAGACCTGAAGTGTACCGCCATCACAATTTACCTATTCACTCAATAAGGACACTTCATGCTGGGAAACAATCCTTTCGAACAAACGATTTTTCCGGTCCAGAGCCCTGTCGGGTCGGAATTATCACCGATAGAGCGACCTTTCAACTTCTATTCTATCTTGTACAGCCCTGAAGAGTCGTAGGCAGACTGTGCCACATGCGACGAAACACGTGTCGGCTGTTCCTTTCCGTGTCTGAACATTAAAAGACACTGCACATCAACGCCCAATTTGTCTCATAATTACAACTATTGCTGTATGATTTTCCATGCTTTTGTCTCCATAACGTTCTTCAAGTCTACACTGACTTTACTTTTGTATTTATCTTGGAGTGTGCATGGGTATCTGTTTGTTTTAACCACTGAGATGTGGACCAGCAGAGCATGATGAAACTGATGGTAGTGAAAGTATTGCTTGTGGGAGAGGCAATACTGGTCCTGCAGTTCCTAAAGTGGCATCATTGTCACCCTTCGGCAGCATCTTCTAGATAAGTAATCCCTACTCGACACCTGTCGGAGCCAAGTACCCTGCCACAGCGGCATTATCCCAGTGCGGCGGTGATCCCAAAGGATATAATGCAGGGCTACTCTCCAGGAAAGCAACATCTCTTGGGTGCAGGAGGGAATTGGAGTTTTTTTTTTGGCTGCCATAGAGCAGACCAAGAAGACCATCAGGGCCTATGATATGTAATTCAAACAGTATGTGGGGTCATCCTAACCTCCTGTGAACTCATTACTCGGGACCAGGTGTGCAGCACGGTAATACCCATGAATATCAGTCATGCCAAGGCCCCCCGTCATACAGGGACTTCCTTGCAGAGGTGAAGGTCACTCGTGCCGCCCCCCTGCCCAAAAGAAGGGTGCCATCCTCGAGGTAAGTGACTGAAAACACGCCCAAGGAATTGAATGAGGAAATGTTGCTAGAATATAGAGATAGCGAGGGAGACACATAATTTTAAATAAGGCAAAACACCCCATTAGGGTACGGGACAGGTGACTCCACTTTCGCGAAACCCCTATCCAAGGTCGGCTTGAGGGGCCAAAAATTGAGGGACCATGTCAGGTCCAGGAGACAAGAAACATAAATTGCAAGATACTTAAAGGAGAATTGGCGTACCGCTACCACAGGGTACCAGGTATGTCCACCAACATCCCCAGTAACCGGCACAAGTAGTGACTTGCTCATATGAATCCACAAGCCAGAGGCCTCCTCACTGAGAAAGATCAGAACATTGTCCGCATAGAGGGCAATGGGGTTTAAAAACCTCCCTCCCACTGCTATCCCAAACCCAAACATCACAGCTAATCAGATGCGCCAGGGGCTCTATTGCTAGGGCAAACAACATGGGGGACAGAGGGCATCCCTGATGCCTGCCCCTGCAGGTCTGGAAGGGCCAGGAAAGGACTCCATTTACACGCAGCTGGGCAGTAGGGATGTTGTATAGGAGACCCATAAGTCTATAGAAGGAGGGCCCAAAGCCAGCCCGCTGTAGTATGGCCTCCAGAAACATCCACAAAAGGATCAGTAGTGTTCTAATCACCAGGTTATTACTGAATAACCAGTTGCAACAATCAATCTGAAGACACCATAACTAACTTTTGTTTCTTGCCGTCAACATGGGTCTCTGATGCAATGTTGCAATTTTTGTTAATTTACATGTACCACATGTTTGGTTTGCTCTTTTTGTACATGTGCTTGTTAACTGACTGTTACGGGTGCCGGATTAATAGGCAACACGTTAATTTTAGTCTTCTTGGGTTTTATTTTTATATACAATGAGTCCGAACTTTTCTTCCTGGTGGATATCGTGCCTCTTGGTGATCGACTCCTGGCCGCCTTTCGAATACCGGATTCGGCTGAATCTGCTCGACGCCCTCTGTCGGGTTTCCATCGTGGTAATGGCTCTTCGGGTTCCGTCTTGCCGCTCGGTTAAACAAAGGGAGACAACAGGATATCAGTTGCTTGTTCGCGTGGTCTAGCACTTTAAGGGAAAAGGTGTGGGGACCAAACAACTTGTGATACACTCTTTACTACTGACGAGGTGAAGGTTCAGTGCTCGGGGGGGGGGTTACCAGGGATAGAGGATACCTCGGGTTATTCGGTAAATGCTCCTTTACGATTTACCCAGCCCTTGAGTTTATCCCGTACCTGTGTGAGCCATACACCTCCCGCGGGTGAATGGCTGGGTGGCTCGTGGTAACGGTGGCCTCCTGGCTTCTCCTTCGTCTCGTCCCTTTCTTCGGCTGATGACCTCCTCTCCTCGTACTCCGGTGAACTCTTCTCTACTTCTCTTCCTCCTTCCACTCCGCTCCGCTCTCCTGCTCGCTCCCTCTGGGTGAATAAACACCCACCTGATTCGTCTTTCCTCGCATAAGACGTCTCTGCGTCTTGTGGTGACTCCTCCCATTCGTAGCTCCAGTCTGAATTAAAGGGCCATTGTCCTGATTGTATTTCCAACTCCGTTTCGGTGTTCTGTGGAGAGTACAATGAATGAGAGGAAGCAGTTGATAATAGTTTATGTGAATCTTGTCTACTTCCCTGTGACTGTGAAGGCCCCGGGCCGTTACATACCTCCCCCTCCGGACACTCACGATCGGGGAGTGGGTGACGAGATAGAAAGTCCGCCCCTACATTCTCAATGCCCCTCCGGTGATGAATAGAGAAAGCGTATGGCTGCAGAGACAAGAACCATCGTAGGACCGTAGCGTTATTAGCTTTGTTGCGAGCCATCCACAGCAGTGGTGCATGATCCGTAAACAAGTCAAAGCACCGTCCCTCAAGATAATATGCCAGTTTATCAATGGCCCATTTTATTGCGAGGCATTCCTTCTCTATAGTAGCATACTTTAATTCACGCGGAAATAATTTTCTGCTGACATACAGGATCGGGTGCTCATGCCCATCGCACCCCACTTGGGAAAGCACAGCCCCAATGCCATAATCCGATGCATCAGTATGCAAAGAAAAAGGTCGAGAGAAATCGGGGGATGATAAGGCCGGAGTCGAGGTAATCACCGATTTCAACATTCTAAAGGCCTCTTGCATCTGGCTAGTAGGATGTACAGGTGTAGAGGCTTTCCCCGAGTCCCTCAGAGCATCCGTAAGGGGGGCGGCTATATCCGCAAACTGCGGGATAAACCGTCGGTAGTAACCGACAAGTCCCAAAAAAGACCTCAGTTCTCTCCTAGTCGAGGGAAAAGGAGTGTCGGCAATTGCCCTCACGTTTTCAATTTGCGGCTCAATCAACCCGTGTCCCAAAATGTATCCAAAGTATTTAACCTTCTGAAACGCCAACTTACTCTTCTTAGCGTTAACCGTAAGTCCGGCTTCCCGGAGAGTCAGTAGAACCTTGCTTAGGTGCCGGAGATGAGTCAGCCAATCTGGACTGTAGATGACAATGTCAAGTCAAGTCAAGTCAAAAAGCTTTATTTCGATAAAATATCATTATCATAAAAGCAGTTTAAAAAGAAATGGTAATTAATAATAAAATTAGTAACACATATCCAGTTAATAACACGAAATATAACATTTACTAGAATAAATATTGTTTAAGAAAAGATTAAACAGAGTATTTAAGCTTTCTGGCACGAATAGCCCAAGCCCAAAATAAAAATTTTGCTAGGGCACAGGCATAGGGTACATAACTGTCCGAAACAAGTATCCTGATTGCCTCATCATGGCTCCTAGTTCCCAGTTGCCGACACAAGTTTTTCAGCCACGCCCTTCTTGGATTGGCATATTCCTTGCAGACAAATAAGAAGTGGGCTAATGTCTCTGGGTGGGCTGAACATGATGGACACAAATCAGTTTTGTCTGTACAGGATTTCCATGTTTTGGTGAAAGTGTTCAGTGGGAGAGTACCCGTTCTAAATTTAAAATACAAGGACCGGGCAAACGGTTTCCCAATTATGTCTAAGTAGGGTTCTCGCCTGGGACTGTCTTTAAACATCAAAAAAGCCTCTGTAAGCCTGCCAATGGATGAGCTAGAGTGCCTTTGGGAGCATGTCCAATCCCGATAAAGGTTTTTAAGTACTTGTTTTGGAGGAGAGGTTCTGCTAGACCAGGAATCCAATAGGCCCAGGTTCGACAATAAGGTTTTCGTATCAGTTAGCCATTTGACTCTAGCCCAGTGTGGTGACTCCATTATTTCTTCCAGACTTCTGGCATAGGCACTGAGTTCCTCTACCCGCCAGATATGGGCCCATAATAGGAGAGGACGAAATTTCGCAATTTCGCCGAGCTGGGTACAACCAAGGTCCATAAATAAGGGCAAAAGTGGGGTACTTTGAGGGAGGGACATTATTTGCCTACAGAACTTGTTCTCGGATTTTTGTAAGGCTTGAGAAGATGCGAAGCCCCAAAGTTCAGCTCCATAAAGCGCAGAGCTGACACCCTTGGCAGCATAGATCTCTAGGACTGTTCCTATTGGTTTGAGCGAACTGGAACGTTGCTCCCTTAATAGGGCACCTGTGATCCTTTTATGATTCAGCAGCATCTTATCTAGATGGGGAGTCCAATCCATTTTGTCTGAAATGCGTATCCCTAAATAATCAAATTCTTTTGCCCTTTCCAGGGGTTCAGTGTTTAAAATAGGGGGGCGCACTTTCTGTTTAGGGGGATTAAGGACGAGGTATTTTGTTTTATTGGTGTTTATAACCAAGCCTCGATCAGTACAAAAGGATTGGAAATTGTCCAAGAGTTTCTGTAGTCCCATTGGGGTTTTGGAGATTAGGAGCGTGTCGTCCGCGAAGAGGAGGGTTGGTATACGTACCCCCCCAAGGATGGTTCATCAGATGGAGATTTAAGTAAGTGCTCCACCACCCCATTAATGTACAAAGAGAAAAGGGTGGGAGCCAGAACACATCCCTGGCGGACCCCTCTCTCGACCGGAATACAGCCTGTTTTCTCCCCTCCAGGACCCCACCTGATTTGGGCAAAACTGTCTTGATGGAGCCTGACTAGTAGGGATAGTAGGTACTGTGGGAGCCCCATGTTGGCCAGAACCTTCCATAACGAGTCCCTGGGGACGAGGTCAAAGGCAGTCTTTAAATCGATGAATGCGAGATAAAGACTGCCCTTGCCTATCACTACCACCTTCCAGTAGATCATCATAAGCCTAAAGGCCTGCTCTATCGTTCCAGTACCTGCTCTAAAACCGGCCTGAAAATCGGTAAGTATTTTGTTTTCATCCACCCAGTTGAGTATCCTGAGTAGAATGACTTTACCGACAACTTTTTGGCTTACATCAAGTAAGCTAATCGGCCTATAATTGGACGGATCATCCCTAGGGCCTTTCTTGTGGATGGGAACCACCTCTGCCCCCTTCCAAGACACAGGAATGGGGGCACCCCTACAGATGGCAAGTAGGAGGGAGTGGATTAATTTACCCCAATTGACACCATCAGATTTTAGCAGGTCCCCGGGGATGCCATCTGGTCCTGCAGCTTTTTGTGGAATGATGGAGTTAATAGCATATTCTACTTCCTTCAGTGTAAAGTCAGGATCGCTAGGGAGAAGGATGTAATCAGTGTGAAGAGAGGAATAGACTGCCCCTCTTCCATTCATGTCGTCTTGGCAGGAATACAGTTTGGAAAAATGAGCCTCCCATACCTGGCCCGGAATGTTACAGGTTACGAGGTCGCTATCCGGTCTATTTCGTGCCCTTATGGTGTCCCAGAAGGATTTAGAGTCTTTTTTCATGCTGGCTTCCTTAAGGGTTAGCCAGTAGTTATCCTCCCACTCCCTTTTGGCTATCAGTAAGGCCTTTTTATGGTCTCTTCTGGCAATTTGGATTAGTGGAAGAGACTTCCCTTTGACTGCCTCTATTAGGCGTGATTTGGCCTTCCTGCATATTGCCGAATACCAATCATGTTTGCCTTTAGGTTTAGGTTTCTGTTTCCCTAATGGCAATTGTACCCAAAAGAGGTCTCCAATAGTTTTTACGGCAGCTTCAAAAACAGCAGTGACCTTGTCTGCTGCTATAGTTAGATCAATAGAGCCAATTTCGGCTTGCATGCCCTTAACCACTCCGCCTATTGTGGATAGTTTGTCGGTGTTACACATAAACTTACTCCACTTTAGACGCCTGCCACAAGTAGCGACAGTAATCCCCTGTGGGCGACCAAGAGAGACTGGCAGTACTTCGATGTGCCAAGGATTTTTTAGGGATAAGGAGAGAGGGTTATGGTCGCTCTCTATGGTGTTGGTAATAACCATGTCGTTAACATAACTCCAGAGGCCCCTATCCAGCAGAATATAGTCAATCCGTGTGCATTGGCCAACTCTGTTGAATGTGGGCGCACCCAGGAGATCAGATCGAGTGCGACCATTAGCAGCTCTTAATCCAAACTCCAATGTGAGTGCATTGAGATGGATTGCACTGCGAGTCCAGCGCTTGATGGGTGCAATAGAGAGGGTAGGGATACCCCATCTGCTGTCCTCTTCTCCTAGGTCTGGAATTCCTTCTAGAGGGAGTGGTTCATATGTACAATTAAAATCCCCTGCTATTAGGATATGTCCAAGACCAGTCTGCTCTCCCAACCGAACCTCAAGCTCCTTCATTGTGGGTGAAATACACCCATTTTTTGTTCCCCTGATATAGACATTGTAAAGGTCAACGGTTATACTTCCCCGTAGACCCAATAGGGAGATACCAAGAATATCCGGAGTTCCTGCCTTCTTAGTAATTATTCTGCAATTAAGCAGGATACTTATCCAAATAATAAGCCCCCCCGATGGCCGTCCCTTCCCCGCCTTGGATTTTACTGCTGGTACAAAAAGAGTGACAAACCCCACCCGGTGCAGTGGCTCAATGGCCCATGTCTCTTGAAATATACAGATGTTGTGGGCATCAACCAGGGCATTCCACTCCGGGAGACCTAATTTCCTTGAGATCCCAGCAAGGTTCCAGCTAAGGATTTTTAACTCGCCATGTGCTGGGTTTCCGTCAGGAACCACAGTGCAGTGAGGGTTAGATGAATCTGCACTGTCCCTAGTTAGTATAGGTGGTGACACCTCTAAGTTTGTAGGGAGAAATGTACCCAGCGGTACATCCTTTTTTTCCACATTTGCATGAGGGAGGTTAGTATCTAAACCTCCCTCAGAAGAAAGTCAATCAACCTCATCCAGTACGCAGTACCTATTGGGATGGGCAAACTGTGTATAGGAGGGGTTAAAGGACGGGGGTGGAGACGGATCCTGCCATGGCTGTTGCCAATAATGATTGGCAGTGAATGGTTGCTGAGGAAATTGCTGCCACTGCTGAGTAGAATGGAGAAAAGGTGGTAAGGAGGGGAGAGGTTGTTGCCACTGGGGACCAACATGGTGCGGGACAAAAGGTGGAAAGTTAGACGGCTGTCGCCAGTGGTTAGGGGCATTTTGAGGGGGACATACAAGCCCTTGATTAGTTGGATTAATTGGCCGGTGGAAATTGGGTCTTGTCGAGTTGGGAAGGAAGTAAGACAAGGGGAGTGGTTTGATCTGGGTGGCAGGACCGCTGTTCGGTGCATTGCAAATAAAGGTCGCAGCCCCCACATCCCTAAAATTAACAGTAATTACATCCCCTGGTATTGTTTTCTTGCTCCTACCCACCCAATCACCTCTCCGTACAGTAAGAATCTCCCCGCTCATACTACTAGGCAGTGGTTTGTGTATTTGGAGCCACTGAGCACATTTATTTCTAAGCTCTACATAAGTCTCTTTAGCTCCTTCCTTCAGTGGGGGGACAGCAGTTAGCACAACCACAAAAGGAGAAACTTCTGGTGGCAGGCTAATAGACTTAAAGCGAGACTGCCTTGGCTTGGGAGCTTCAGAGTTATTTGTAGAGTCAGAAGCTAGAGTATTCGTAGGTTTCCCTTTGGGATCCATAGTTTGGGCGGTGTTAGATTTGGTACCAACGGCTAATTGCTGCACAGATGAAGAGTTGCTCACCGCTTTTACATTGGGAATAGGTGGCGGTTGAGCAGGGTTGTTCCCTGGGTGGGGAGAGTATGATGCAGCTTGGTCCTTGGAAGGTGGAAGAATTTTCGCTTTATCAGTTGTGGGCTTAGTGACCTTAGCTAACGGTTGGGAATTGGATGGCGGTTCTCTATACCCTTGTTGCTGAACAGGCCCAAGCTCATTAATTTTATTGGGCCATTTAGTATTAATGAGCGATGTTAGCCTATCGAGTTTAGAGATCAAGGGTTTAATTTGGGCCGCAATTGTAGCTTCAAGATCATGCTTAAGGTCCGTGACCATGTTATCGACCCAACATGGGATGCCAGGCGCTGTGTGTGCGATAGGTGTTACTAAATTGTGATTACTGACTTTGGCTTTGGTCTTCTCCTTAGGTTTAGGCTCCTTAATTGTGGATTTAGTTGCTACTTTTGTGGGAATGAAATCAGCCTTTCCCCTGGAATCGCTAGGCACATGAAGGGTCGACTTGGCAGCTAAACCATCCATGCCCGGCTCCGCCTCTCCAGGAGACTGACAGGCTTCTAGATCTGGGGTCGCCTCCAAATCCACAAAGGACGGGTCCGACTCCGAACAGGAAACTGACAAGTCGACAGCACTTGGTACTGTAATAGTGCCTATGGTGGTCAAGGGCAAGGAGCAATTGTTCAAGGCTTGCTGAAGGGGTGAATGTGCATTTGCAAGAGAACCCAGGGAAGAACGCTTGGCATTCATTAGGTCAAGGGAGACTCTCTTCTCTAGGAGTACAATGCTCTTGTCAATTGTCTCATTTACCCGTGAGATAAAAAGGTCAATGGGACCAGTCACTTGCGCTAGCTCCGTAGCTTTTTTGGTGCAGCTTCTTGTTTTGTGCCGCATGATTGGCGTTGAAGATGGAAATGCTATACCAGGTATTGGGTGGCAGTAGCCGCAAAGAAGGTTAAATGGCAGCCGGCCTACCTGGATGGTGGTTTCAGGGCGATAGGTCAGGGATTCAGGGCCTGGGCCGTCCTCTGCCGTCCTTGAACGGCCTTAAACGGCCCGCTCTTTGCCCGGTCTTCGCCCCGGGCTGCGTCCCGCGCTGCGGGAGTGTTGTGCCGTAATATAGTGGGCGTACTAGGCGGGGGGGCGGGCCGGCGGGGAGAGCGGACCGGATGGTCAGTCCGTGGTCTCGCAGGGACTCCTGGATGTTGGAGTCCCTGCACACTCGCAGCCCACGCCTTGCCTCGCGCCCTTACCTCCGCCTACAATGTCCAGGTGCTGTAGATTAAGAGCGCACTCCTGTGCGAAGCGGCTCCCGCGAAGCGGCTCCCGCGAAGCGGGAGCGGCAAGCCGTGAGGCCGGAACTGCCCTTGGAATCCTCGATAAAAATGGTAAGCCGCTGCCTGCAGAAATATGCGTCCCAACAAGTGGCAAGGGAAAGCGCCTTTTACGCTCTCAAGCAGGCGGGGGGCGGGCCGGCGGGGAGAGCGGACCGGATGGTCAGTCCGTGGTCTCGCAGGGACTCCTGGATGTTGGAGTCCCTGCACACTCGCAGCCCACGCCTTGCCTCGCGCCCTTACCTCCGCCTACAATGTCCAGGTGCTGTAGATTAAGAGCGCACTCCTGTGCGAAGCGGCTCCCGCGAAGCGGGAGCGGCAAGCCGTGAGGCCGGAACTGCCCTTGGAATCCTCGATAAAAATGGTAAGCCGCTGCCTGCAGAAATATGCGTCCCAACAAGTGGCAAGGGAAAGCGCCTTTTACGCTCTCAAGCAGGCGGGGGGCGGGCCGGCGGGGAGAGCGGACCGGATGGTCAGTCCGTGGTCTCGCAGGGACTCCTGGATGTTGGAGTCCCTGCACACTCGCAGCCCACGCCTTACTTCGCGCCCTTACCTCCGCCTACAATGTCCAGGTGCTGTAGATTAAGAGCGCACTCCTGTGCGAAGCGGCTCCCGCGAAGCGGGAGCGGCAAGCCGTGAGCCGTGAGCCGTGAGGCCGGAACTGCCCTTGGAATCCTCGATAAAAATGGTAAGCCGCTGCCGGCTCAAAAATGTCCGCCTGCTCCGCAGAGAGGCCAAAGGAAGAGCAATGACAATGTCGTCCAGATAAGCAGACGTGAACTCCGACAAGCCAGCCAGAACAGAGTTCATAAGACGTTGGAACGTCGCCGGGGCCCCATGAAGGCCAAAGGGGAGTACCGTAAACTCAAAATGTCCCTCCTCAGTTGAAAAGGCAGTCTTTTTGGTATCCTCAGGCCTTAGGGGAACCTGCCAATATCCCTTTGTCAAATCGAGGGTAGAGATGTATTTCGAGTTACCCAGTTTCTCAATTAACTCATCCACTCTAGGAATGGGATAGGCGTCAAGGAGAGAGATGTCATTCAGAGCACGAAAGTCCATACAAAATCTCCTGCTGCCATCAGGTTTAGGGACCATTACTATGGGACTGGACCAGTCACTTGTAGAAGGTCGTATCACGCCCAGTCGAAGCATTTCATCAATTTCTTTTTTTATGGCTGCTCTCCTGGCTTCAGGGACTCGGTAAGGTTTAATCCTAACCCTCTTGTCAGGTGGCGTAATGATAGAATGTTCAGCCAGAGACGTTCGTCCCGGGCGATTAGAAAAAACGTCACCATATTGTACCAACATTGCTTTCAGTTCAACTTTCTGATAAGTCTTCAGTTCTTCATTGTGGACAAGCTGTTCAGCTGTCGAAACAGAGGGCCGAGAACTATCAGACAAATGAATCTCGGCGGGGGGGGGACCTAACCACTTTTTAAAAAGGTTGATGTGGTAGGACTGATGTTTGTTGGGGCCGATCTGTAATTTATAACTGGTGCGACCAACCACTCCTATCACTTTATAGGGACCCATCCATTCGGCCTTAAATTTATGAGAAGAGGAAGGTAGGAGGACCAAGGCCCAGTCATTTATGTCGAGTCGTCTCCATTTTTTCCCCCGGTCATAAGCCTTTTTTTGTTTATGTTGGCTAACCTCGAGGTGAGCCAACGCCAAATCCCTCAATTTACCTATTTTAGACTTCAGAGCTTTGGCGTAGTCAAGTGTTGCCGATGTTTCCTCCGATGTTTCATTAACCCATGCATCTCTAGTCATTTCTAACAGGGATCGGGGTTGTCGTCCATATAACAGCTCAAAGGCCGACACTCCCATGCTGCTCTGTCTTTGAGCCCTGATTGTATATAAGGCTAGTGGTAACATCTTATCCCAATCAGCCCCACTAACCTCCATCATCTTGCGGAGGGTGGACTTCAGGGTACGGTTGTAACGTTCCACCAGACCATCCGTCTGTGGATGGTACACAGAGGTTCGGATCTGGTGGATGTCCAACGTGCTACATATCTCCTTCATTAGTTTGGAAATGAACGGAGTACCCTGGTCCGTCAAAATTTCTTTAGGAAAACCGACCCTGTTAAATAACTCAATCATTTTGTCCCCAACCTGCTTGGAATTGGCCGCCGATAGAGGGAATGCCTCCGGAAATCTCGTGGCATAGTCAACCACAACCAAGATGTGTTGAAATCCCTTTTTCGTTTTTGGCAAGGGGCCGATAAGGTCCATACCGACCCTCTCGAAAGGCCTACCGATGACTGGCAAGGGCTGCAGTGGAACAGCCGGTGGTTTGACCATATTCATTCTCTGGCATATTTCGCAGTTCCTACAATAAATTTAAGTGTCCTTATAAATCCCAGGCCAAAAAAATTGCCTGAGGATATTCTGAGTAGTTTTTTCGGAGCCGGTATGGCCGGCAACCAGATGGCTATGCCCAAAAAAAAGAACCTGCTCTCTAAAAGACACGGGCACCAGGAGTTGAGGCGAATCACCCTCTTTCCCTATTCTATATAGCAACCCTCCTTGAATTGTGAACCCGGGAAAATCATTGGAATCCTCAGGTCTTTGATGGGCCTGTTCCCACGCATTGAAGAGAGTTGAGTCACTAGTTTGTGCAAACTTAAAGTTCCTATCGAGAACCCAGGGTTCTTGTGAAAGAACCGTGTGTACCGGTTTGTTTCGTGTTCCCGTGGACCCAAAACCTTTAGACCCCCGCTCTGTATCGTCCAACATCTTCAACTCATGCAACGTGGTGGAGGCTATACTCTCACAAATAAGCTGGGCCACACGGTCTCCTTTATGGATATGAAAGGATTCAGTCCCAAAATTAAACAGGAGTATTACTACATTACCCCTGTAGTCTTCATCAATAACCCCAGCGCCAACGTCTATGAAGTGTTTATCAGCTAAACCTGAACGGGGGGCAATCCTGCCATAGCATCCTGGTGGAACTGCAATTTGCAGGTCCGTTTTGACCAGTGCCTTCTCTCTTCCTGGTATTACGTAATCATAAGCGCTGTACAAATCGTATCCTGCTGCTTTGGCGGACCCCTTTGTGGGAGACCTGGCATGTTTTGTTAACTTTACAAAATTAAGGCTAACCTCTCGCAGTTCTGCCTTAGTGCCATTACTCTCAAGTTCTGTGTGACTTTTTATGGTAAGACTATCCCTACTATCGAGTTCAAGAGTCTTTTTAAACATTTTCAGAAAGCCGGGGTTATCGGTCCCAATGATCAGATCTTCCGGTAAATTGGACATTACTCCCACCCTTACTGCATGTGTAGTACCCCCTGTTGGTTCTATGACAATGTCGGCAATTGGGTATGGTCTAATATCACCATGGACACATTTAATGTTAACCGTACCTTGAGAGATATATTGCTCTGAGTTTACATATGGGGACTGAATCACGGACTGGCGACAGCCAGAGTCTAACAGGGCCAACAGAGAATGTCCATTTACTTTTACACTTACACGAAACGACCCTCCCATCTCCGCCGAGTAGAGGACGGTTTTGGGTAGGTATCCGACCTCCATAGGTTCCTCATCACTTCTTTTTCGGGGACATAACCTAGCAATGTGGCCCCATTGTCCACAATCAATACATTGTGGTCCTGTAGTTGCACTGTTCTCGGTCCTCCATGTCCGAGGTCGTGCTGGTTCTTTCCCTCTAGAAAAATTATTTTCCGGTCTCACCACCAATTTTTTTTCTCTTTCAATCTCAAATGGGAAGTTTTTTGGTTGAGCCCGGGAAAACGATGAGGCCATTTCAACGGCTTGAGCGGAGGTTAAACTATGATGCTGTCGAAGCCATTTTTGGGTAGCATAGGGGAGGGCCTCCAGAAACTGCTCCAAGTATATACGGTCAAGTATCTCTTCTTTAGTGCTAGTAGCAGGTGTAAGCCATTTGTCCGCGGCCATTTTAAGTCTTACAAACAATGTTTTTGGGTTTTCCCCTACGGTACCTCTCTCCTTCCGAAAACGAAGGCGATATGCTTCCGGATCTAGTCCTAAATGGTCTAGTATAATTCTTTTTATTTCCGCATAGGTGGTATCTCCGTTGGGATTTGCCACTTGATAAGCGGCCTGGGCCTCCCCACCTAATAGAGGTGCCAAAAAGAAAGGCCATTTGGTTACAGGCCAACCACAGGCTCTTGCTGCCCTTTCGAAATTTAGCAAAAATGCATCAGGATCTTCTCCGGTTCGATATTTTTGTAGAGACACTGCTGGTGTCCCATGTGATAGGGTTCTTTCCGTTGCTCCTCCCCTCGCAACGGGGTCCACCCATGGGTGTTCGCTTTTGTCTTCAAATGCTTTCTTTATCGCTTCTCTATCTGCTTGGGCAGATGCCATATGCTGTTCTAACACCCATTCAATTCTTTCTTGTCCTTTTACAAGTTGTTCCACAACGGTTTCCATCTTTTCTCCACAGATGGTGTCTATGCCCGCATTCTCCACCACTGTTACGGGTGCGGGATTAATAGGCAACACGTTAATTTTAGTCTTCTTGGGTTTTATTTTTATATACAATGAGTCCGAACTTTTCTTCCTGGTGGATGTCGTGCCTCTTGGTGATCGACTCCTGGCCGCCTTTCGAATACCGGATTCGGCTGAATCTGCTCGACGCCCTCTGTCGGGTTTCCGTCGTGGTAATGGCTCTTCGGGTTCCGTCTTGCCGCTCGGTTAAACAAAGGGAGACAACAGGATATCAGTTGCTTGTTCGCGTGGTCTAGCACTTTAAGGGAAAAGGTGTGGGGACCAAACAACTCGTGATACACTCTTTACTACTGACGACATGAAGGTTCAGTGCTCAGGGGGGGGGGGTTACCAGGGATAGAGGATACCTCGGGTTATTCGGTAAATGCTCCTTTACGATTTACCCAGCCCTTGAGTTTATCCCGTACCTGTGTGAGCCATACACCTCCCGCGGGTGTATGGCTGGGCGGCTCGTGGTAACGGTGGCCTCCTGGCTTCTCCTTCGTCTCGTCCCTTTCTTCGGCTGATGACCTCCTCTCCTCGTACTCCGGTGAACTCTTCTCTACTTCGCTTCCTCCTTCCACTCCGCTCCGCTCTCCTGCTCGCTCCCTCCGGGTGAATAAACACCCACCTGATTCGTCTTTCCTCGCATAAGACGTCTCTGCGTCTTGTGGTGACTCCTCCCATTCGTAGCTCCAGTCTGAATTAAAGGGCCATTGTCCTGATTGTATTTCCAACTCCGTTTCGGTGTTCTGTGGAGAGTACAATGAATGAGAGGAAGCAGTTGATAATAGTTTATGTGAATCTTGTCTACTTCCCTGTGACTGTGAAGGCCCCGGGCCGTTACACTGACCTTATGTTTATTATGTACGCTTTTACTTGCCAATCTTATCTGCTTCTTTCTACAGCGCGCTGATACCCTCTTACAGGTCATGTTCACGCTATATAAAACTTTTCAAATAAATAAATATATCTCATTTATTTTTTCAACTTTAGTAAATTACTTGTTACCCCAGCCCTGACACCGTGTGTGGTGGTCAGTCAAATGCCTCTTATGTGCCCATTAAAACGTCCTATTCAAGGAGCTCATCTCCTACTGATCCTTCATATATCTTGAAGTATTGTGTTATGTGTTCCTTATTGTGTGAACAAAGGCAGTACATCTAATGGTGCTGGTTGTAGTCTCCTAACATGTACCTATGTTCTCCATTTTAGATTCACTAGTAAAGGAATGTAATTTGGGAGTGTTTTAGCTGTGTATGGCATTCAGTTACGTAGATGTGTTGAGTGAAAGAATGCATCTAATCTTGTGGTGTCTCTTGCCCAATCAGATGGAGCAGCAGCCAATAACTTCTCGATGTACCTACAAGCTATAGCATTCTGGATGGCCAACAATTGCTTGAAATTAAACGGCAGCAAGATGGAGGTGCTGGTGGTGGGTAATGCACCATCTGGGTGGACATCGGCATGGTGGCCGCAGGTACTGGGGCCTCTACCCTCTCCCAGCAAACAAGTCAGGAATTTGGGTATTTGGCTAGAGAACAAAATCTCATTCGAGCACCATACTACTCGTGTGGCAGGACAATGCTTCGGTATCCTGAGGAACATGCGGAAAACACTTGACCTACTTCCCACCGCGGCAAGGAAAACCCTGGTCTATGCTCTTGTTACCTCTAAGTTGGATTATGGGAACGTCCTGTACCTCAGAGCCAATGTCAAATGTATCACCAGGCTTCAGCGTATACAGAATGCGGCTGCCCGCATGATCCTGATGCTGCCTAAAAGAGCGTCAGCTAAGAAAGCCCTGGAATTCCTTCACTGGCTGCCGATTAAAGAACGAGTGCTCTATAAAACCCTGCTGATTAGCCATCGTATCATGCAGGGGAAGGGGCCATCCTATCTGTTGGAACTGCTGAGCTCGTGATACTGGGCGCGAGCTGAGATCTTCCGGGAAAGGGTTGATGAAGGTTCCTAGGTTTAGAAGAGCGCGGATGGGTGGGCGCTTCTTCCGGGTACAAGCCGCTCAACATTGGAACAGACTCCCACCCGAAATGCGTTCTGAGACTTCGGAACGCATTTTCCGGAAGCAACTGAAAACCTACCTCTTCCCTTTGGGTAGAGAGTGAGGAGGCTCGCATGGGAGGAGCCAGAGAGGATGACATGCTTGACTAAGTGTTGCTAGCCATATCATAGCGTGGGGACACACTGGCCTCAGTGTAACCAGGCACCCTATAAAACTTATTATTATATTATTATTATTATTATGTATTATAGAATAGTGGAAGTCATCTGTAGCCTCCGGGTAGTGTGTCTGCCATGCAGTGCTTAATTGGAGGCGGTGGTGCCCACCGGCACTCATTTTTGGGGACCGGCACTTATTTTACCTCATCAGATACTGACGGCCAGCAAGAGAGTGAAAAACCCTCAAATAGGAGAGAGCGAGGAAGAGAAAGACAGAAGCCCAGCACAAAGGGAGAAAGCAGGGACCAGCTAGAGCGAGATAAAGGGGCAGCAATGCCTGGTACAGGATTAAAGAAGCCTGAGGTGAATTCAACACTTCGCAACCTTGGAATTCGGCACGCTGATTTTTAATAGCACAGCCGGATCTGAGCTTTGGGCGCCAGCAATCACTCTTTTGCAAATTAAGCACTGCCGCTGCCAACTGCCAAAGTCCCACCCAGTTCTCAAAAACAATCCCTGTATACATGGTGCTATTGCTTGTCACTGGTGGAAATGGCCTATCTCTAGGGCACTGCTGAAGTCCCGCTCCCTAAAGGGCGTCTGTAAGTGCACTAGTAAACTAGATTGTAAGGTGTTGAAGAACTACATTGGTGTGGCATTGGGGTCATATGAGAGTACTAATGGTTTCCCATCTAGTTGACTTAAGATCACATATCTGCCTTCCGAGTCTATTACAACTTTTGAGTGTCACAAAGGGGAATATTTGTTGTTTCAGTCTTACAGGAACCTTCGGGAATATGCTGAGTGCATATTGTAAACGAGTTGGCCCTTGCGCTTTTTTATGTACTTTGGCACCTTCCTGCTTAAATGTGTTTTCTGTTAAGAGGCCACATCTGTGCCTTTCCTTCGTATATATGCATGTATTCTGTACCTCTTAATTGGATTGCCACTCGTGCTCACTTTCCAGGTCAGTAGTATATATGTGCATGATTGCAGTGATATCAGCTTACTTTAGAACAAAGAATTGATTTGTCAGTGGGTGCACTGGGTGCGGGGCTCCTGTCCAATAATATGATATTAGCGTTGGCACATTCTCTTATTGTTGTGTCTACTGGTGGTGTCTCATGTGTGGGGCGTCTCAGTAGTACAGTTGTATAACAAAAACAAACCCACAACAGTATAACTCCCACCCCCTCTTCCAAACCCACAACAATAGAGCTCCCACCCCCTCTTCCAAACCCACAATAGAACTCCCACTCCCCTCTTCCAAACCCACAACAATAGTACTCCCACCCTCTCTTCCAAACCCGAAATTGAACTCCCACCCCATCTTCAAAACCCACAGCAATATAACTCCCACCCCTCTTCCAAATCCACAATAGAAATCCCACCCCCCTCTTCCAAACCCACAGCAATCAAATTCCCACCCCCTCTCCCAAGCCCACAATAGAACTCCCATCCCCTCTTCCAAACCCACAACAATAGAACTCCCTCCCCCTCTTCCAATCACATTTCTACCCCCTCTTACAAACCCACATCAATCGAATTCCCACACCCTCTTCCAACTCCGCAACAATAGAACTCCCACCCCTCTTCCAAACCCACAATAGAACTCCCACCCCCTCTTCCAAACCCACAAGAGAACTCCCACCCCTATTGCAAACACACAACAATAGAACTCCCACACCCCTCTTACAAACACACAATAGAACTCCCACGCCCCTCTTCCAAACCCACAACAATAGAATTCCCTCCCCCTCTTCCAAACCCACAATAGAACTCCCACCCCCCTCTTCCAAACCCACAACAATAGAACTCCCACGCCCCTCTTCCAAACCCACAATAGAACTCCCAACCCCCTCGTCCAAACCCACAATAGAACTCCCACCCCTCATCCAAACCCACAAGGATAGAACTCCCACCCCCTCTTCCAACCCCACAAGAATAGAACTCCTACCCCCTTCTTCCAAACATGCAACAATAGAACTCCCATCCCTCTTCCAACCCCACACTAGATCCCAACCGCCTCTTCCAAAGCCACAATAGAATAGAACTCCCACCCCCCTCTTCCAAACCCACAACAATAGAACTCCCACCCCCCCCTTCCAAACCCAGAATATAACTCCTACCCCCCTCTTCCAAACCCACAATAGAACTCCCACCCCCTCTTCCAAACCCACAAGAATAGAACTCCCACCCCCTCTTCCAAACCCACAAGAATAGAACTCCAACCCCCTCTTCCAAACCCACAATAGAATAGAACTCCCACCCCCTTCTTCCAAACATGCAACAGTAGAACTCCCATCCCTCTTCCAAACCCCCCAAACATGCAACAGTAGAACTCCCATCCCTCTTCCAAACCCCACAATAGAACTCCCAACCCCCTCTTCCAAACCCACAACAATAGAACTCCCACCCCTCTTCCAAACCCACAATAGAACTCCCACCCCCTCTTCCAAACCCACAATAGAACTCCCCCCCTCTTCCAAACCCACAATAGAACTCTCACTCCCTCTTCCTATCCCACAACATTAGAACTCCCACCCCTCTTCCAAACCCACAATAGAGTAGAACTCCCACCCCCTCTTCCAAACACACAGCAATAGAACTCCCAACCCCCTCTTCCAAACCCACAACAATAGAACTCCCACCCCCTCTTCTAAACCTACAATAGAACTCCCACCCCCTCTTTCAAACCCACAACTATAGAACTCCCACACCCCTCTTCCAAAGCCACAATAGAACTCCCACCCCCTTCCAAACCCGCAACAATAGAAATCCCACCCTCTCTTCCAAACCCACAATAAAACTCCCAACCCCTCTTCCAAACCCATAATAGAACTCCCACCCCCTCTTCCAAACCCACAACAATAGAACTCCCAACCCCCTCTTCCAAACCCACCATAGAACTCCCACCCCCCTCTCCCAAACCCACAACAATGGAACTCCCCCCTCTTCCAAACCCACAACAATAGAACTCCCACCCCTCTTCCAAACCCACAATAGAATAGAACTCCCACCCCCCTCTTCCAAACCCACAACAATATAACCCCCACCCCCTCTTCCATCACCCACCATAGAACTCCCACCTCCCTCTTCCAAACCCACAATAGAACTCCCACCCCTCTTCCAAACCCACAATAGAATAGAACTCCCATCCCCTCTTCCAAACCCACAACAATAGAACTCCCACCCCCTTTTCCAAACCCACAACAATAGAACTCCCACCTCCCTCTTCCAAACGCACAATAGAACTCCCACCCCCTCTTCCAAACCCACAACAATAGAGCTCCCACCCCCTCTTCCAAACCCACAATAGAACTCCCACCCCCCTCTTCCAAACCCACAACAATAGTACTCCCACCCCCTCTTCCAAACCCGAAATAGAACTCCCACCCCATCTTCCAAAACCACAGCAATATAACTCCCACCCCTCTTCCAAATCCACAATAGAAATCCCACCCCCTCTTCCAAACCCACAGCAATCAAATTCCCACCCCCTCTTCCAAGCCCACAAACGAACTCCCACCCCCTCTTCCAAACCCACAACAATAGAACTCCCTCCCCCTCTTCCAAACCGACAGCAATCGAATTCCCACCCCCTCTTCCAACTCCGCAACAATAGAACTCCCACCCCCTCCTCCAAACCCACAATAGAACTCCCACTCCCTCTTCCAAAGCCACAATAGAACTCTGACCCCCTCTTTCAAACCCACAACTATAGAACTCCCAAACCCCTCTTCCAAAGCCACAATAGAACTCTCACCCCCCCTTCCAAACCCGCAATAATAGAAATCCCACCCTCTCTTCCAAACCTACAATAAACCTCCCACCCCCTCTTCCAAACCCACAATAGAACTCCCACCCCCTCTTCCAAACCCACAACAATAGAACTCCCAACCCCTCTTCCAAACCCACAACAATAGAATTCCCAACCCCCTCTTCCAAACCCACCATAGAACTCCCACCTCCCTCTTCCAAACCCACAACAATAGAACTCCCACCCCCCTCTCCCAAACCCACAACAATGGAATTCCCCCCCTCTTCCAAACCCACAACAATAGAACTCCCACCCCTCTTCCAAACCCACAATAGAATAGAACTCCCACCCCCCTCTTCCAAACCCACAACAATATAACCCCCACCCCCTCTTCCATCACCCACCATAGAACTCCCACCTCCCTCTTCCAAACCCACCACAATAGAACTCCCACCCCTCTTTCAAACCCACAATAGAATAGAACTCCCACCCCCTCTTCCAAACCCACAACAATACAACTCCCACCCCCGCTTCCAAACCCACAACAATAGAACTCCCACCTCCCTCTTCCAAACGCACAATAGAACTCCCACCCCCTCTTCCAAATCCACAATAGAACTCCCACCCCCTCTTCCAAACCCACAACAATAGAACTCTCACCCCCTCTTCCAAACCCACAACAATAGTACACCCACCCCCTCTTCCAAACCCACAACAATAGAACTCTCACCCCCTCTTCCAAACCTACAACAATAGTACACCCAACCCCTCTTCCAAACCCACAGCAATCAAATTCCCACCCCTCTTCCTAGGCCACAATAGAGCTCCCACCCCCCTCTTCCAAATCCACAACAATAGAACTCCCACCCCCCTCTTCAAAACCCACAAATATCCAGGACCCCAGCCTAGCTGCTTCCTCTCTAAAATGATTCCAAGTACTTTAGGTACACTCCAGTATGGTTACTGGGGTACCCTTATAAGTCCCTAGTATATAGTATCCTATATACCCAGGGCATAGGTACCCCAGAGGTCTACCAGGTGCTGCAGCATGTATTATGCCACCCCTGGGCAGCCTTCCAAAATGACACCACGGGTCTGCTACAGCAGCCTGTGTAAGGTGGTGTATGCACCCCTTACTTAGATATAGGTTTCCTATATCTACCTTATATCACTACACATATAAACCTATCAGTCACCCCTATGGCAGGCCTTATTAATCCTGAAGGCAGGGTGGTGGGTTCTGTGTGAGAGGGTGCCCATGCATGAGCAGGGCCCCTCTGCAGCCTTCGGAATCTATTCTCCGGGGTTGTTCTGTGATGCAGCCAGACCATATATTCTTAAGTGCATTATAACCTCTCGGTAAATGCTAACTTTGGAATGGCTGCAAGGAAACATGTTGTGTTTGGTGTCAAACACTTTGGAATCATACCCCCCCAGTCCTGGCGGCGGGGGTATGATTCCACCATTCTAGAGGGAGAGACATGTACACACCGGTACACTCGGTACCAGTTTAAAAGAACCCTGGCATCACAAAATGGATGCCACAGACACGAGTCTGGCCTCCTGCTGCTGGACAAAACTCCGGCAGACGAGGCCTGGACAATAGGTGTCCTCCCAGAAAGGCTTTAGTGTATCGGGGCTGGGAGGGTACACTCCAAGAGTGCTTTGAAGTCTGCACTGGGGGCACATTTGGTGTCCCTGTGCATAGCCCAGTTTACACCGGTTGCGGTAGCCCCTGCTCTGGTGCGAAACTGGACAAAGGAAATGGGTGTAGCCACCCCTCTTTCCAAACCCTCCCATAGGTGGGTCCCCAGAGTTTGTCCCACCCCTACCTTGGGTATAAGATGGGAACCCCTGGCAACAGAACTTTAGATTACACCTGTACGAAACTCTGATACTGTCCTGGAACTCCGACGATCTGCACAACGCTGGATGACAGGCACCAAAGATGCATCTGACCAGTTTGCATCTCTGAAGTTCCTGCCAGACACTGCGTAATTGCAACACCGGAGGTGGGTTTCCAGACTTCCCAGAGGCTGACCCAAGTCCCCAGTAAAGCTGAGACCCGTAGCCCTCGTGGGTACCGTGGAACCGGAACTCCTGGACACCGTGCACATTTGCAAGTGCATCAGCTTCTCGATAATCCTTGAGGCTGTGCATTGAGTTACTTGTAGCCCAAACCCCAAGCACCTTTTCCACCGAAGATTGCTAGCCTACACTCCACGAGTGTTCTGTGAGCCGGCCCTTTGTGTTTTCGCTTAAGGTACCTTCGCGATCCCTGGTCCGTCGACTGGTGGGTCCTTGAGAAGGCAACCTTGACTTTCCTTGGGCTTTCGTCGTTGCTCCAGACGTGCCCTGACTCTCCATCACTTGGGGAGTCCCCTGGACCTTGCCTGTCTACACCAAAGCATCTTTTCTCTTTCTGCGTGGGTTGCTGTTGCCAAGGCTTGTTGTGTCCAATCCGGGCACCGACGCCGCAGCACTCAACATCTTTCGTGGGACAGCTCGAATCCAGCTACTGATTGTCGTTGACACATCCTGGTCCTCGTGGCTGCAGAGTCAAGCTTCACCTCTTCAACCTGGAAACACTCGACATCGGTGGGCATTCAACTATCGTGCACCTGGTCACTGGCAAGTGACCAAGAATCTGTCCCCTCTGCTTTCATGTTCCTCCCATCTTCGATCCAGGCTTGGATCACAATGGACACTTTTCTTCTCCACGGCAGCAGCACTTTTCAGCAGATCGCCATTGAAATCAACAACGATTCCCAACACCATTTGACAACTATGCACCCGACTTCCCTGGGTGACGTAACTCGAGTACTCCTGTACTCCCGTGGGTTTTGGCCCTAGAACCCCTCAAGTCTAAAGGGGTTTGCTCAAAGTCCTCTCCTAAGTGTCCTTTATCTTTAAAATTCCTACTGCGACTTTCCCCGTAGAAGCTAAAGGCGTCCCGCGGCTGTGTTCCCACACAGCACGCGTCCCCCTTGGGTCCCCTGTGTCACTGCCTTGGGTGGTTCCTTGTGGTCCCAGCGATTCTACAGGCTCTAGGCCTTGTGTCTAGTCAAGTTGTGGTTCTTATACCACTTTTTAATACATGGTTTGGTTCCCACCTGGGGCCCAGTGTATATTGTGCTATTTACTGAAGTTCTATTGCATTTAAAGTGTGTACTTTGCTCTGTAATCTCATAAAGGGATTACTAGAGGGTGTTTAGTAATAAATACATAGATTTTATATATATACCTTGTGTGGTTCACCTTTCATTTAGACATTCAGGAGGTTATAATCTGGTAAACCAAGCTTCTTTGCACTCCTTCAAGACTTAGCCTGAAGGCTGCTCTCCATAGCTCCCACTAGGATAGCTTTCAATAAAGGTTGTCTTAACCCCTTCCATGCTCAGGACGGCCGGGAGCTGTCCTGCGCCACAGTGGGTGTGTGCTCAGGACAGCTCCCGGCCGTCTTGGCACCCACCCACGAGGGAAGTGCTGGCGCTCCCCTCGTGGGCCGGCGATCTTTGTGCCCCCACCGGGGATTGGCAGGGGAAGCTCTTCCCCTGCCGCCCCCCTTCCGCGTCATCAATGACGCTAGCACGTGAGGCGCGCTGATGTCATTGAGGGATTCCCAAGGCGTTGGAAGCCATTTGCTTCCAGCGCAGTGGAGATCGAGGAGGTGAGTTTGTCCTCGGGCGGGTGGGGAGTACATTTTTAAAAGGCATCGGAGGAAAGGAAGGGTTTTCCTTTCCTCCGATGTCTTTTAAAAAAGCATTCCTGCTGCACGATCGCTCTTGGAGCGCGATCGTGCAGCAGGAATGCACTTTCTTTAGCTTTTTTAAAGGGCCTAATTGTTTTGGGGAGCGCCCCCTTGGGTAAGGGTCGCTCCCCTAGGGGGAAAATGTCTGTAGTTTGTTCTGCCCCCCTTGGTGGGGGTGTGGGGGGGCAGATTTGGCCGCAAATTTAGATTTATAATAATAGGTGCCCACTAGGCCACCAGGGATTTTTTTTTTGTAATTGGCCATTTTGTTTTGGGGAGCGGCCCCTTGGGCAAGGGTCGCTCCCCTTGGGGGAACAATGTTTGTAGTTTGTTCTTCCCCCCTTGGAGGGTGGGCGATAGGGGCGCAAATATATATTTTTATTAATAGGTGCCCGCTGGGTCACCAGGGATTTGTTTTTTTATAATTGCCCATTTTGTTTTGGGGAGCGGCCCCTTGGGCAAGGGTCGCTACCCTTAGGGGAAAAATATATTTTCTTTGTTCTGCCCCTCTTGGGAGAGCAGATCGATGCCCCTGAATTAATTTAATGTGTATTTATATGTGCCCACTAGGCCACCAGGGATGTGTAATGTTTTGTAATTGGCCATTTTGTTTTGGGGAGCGGCCCCTTGGGCAAGGGTCGCTCCCCTTGGGGGAGCAATGTTTTTACTTTGGCAGATCGCCTTTAAATAAAAGATATATTTAGGTATAGGTGCCCACTGGGCCACCAGGGATTGTTTTTTTTTAATGTCCTTTTTAAGGTCTCGTCCTATTAATCGCGCAAGCATTCATCTGAGCTCTGAAACCATCGCCGGATTTCATGAAGTGCACGTGCTCATGCACGCGCTTCCTCCCCCCGCCTGCCTCCAAGAGCTTTACTTCAAAGGGCTCCCCCGCCCCCTGCTTCACACTTTTCCGAGAGCTTCACTTCAAAGGGCTCTCCCGCCCCCTGGTTCACACTTTTCACGGCCGCCAGGCCGTGTCTCGCATTTCTCCTCTCCCCCTCCGCACAGCAATGCAAAATATGCCAGACAGGACTTCATGGAGCTGGAGTATAGGCTAACAGTTCCACAATTCCCCGTGTTTAACGTCGTTTATTTCTTCCTGCTTCCTTTTTACGCCCGAAATGTGACATAATTTTGAAGATGTTCACGTGCGTTTTTTAAATTCTTTTTCCCATATCCACAGACATAAAATGATCAGCACTCGTCACAACCATCGTGGAGGGTGTGCGTTTATCTCTCGTCAGAAGGCAGGAATGTTACCTGTCTTACAAGGAGACTTGTGGCGTGTTTCCCTGCTGTTAAACTACGTGAAAGTAACACATTTTATTTGAAGCGCTTAGAAGCAGCAGATGTGTGTTATCAAGCACTGCCAACATTCTAAATTTTTTAGGGCTACATATAAAAATATTTACAAGCTGGCTACAAAAACGCAAGTTTCATATGTAACGTTTGAATGTCAGGATATAAGGCTGTTTGTTTAGCCGTAACTTAACATCCATCCATTTCCCCACCCACTTATCTAATCTGCATGCCCCCCCCAATCCATCAATCTGGCCTCTGTGTTTTAGATGAGCAGAGCTACCTGTACAAGAATTAACAGCAAACTTAAAGGGGGTGAGCCGCAACACCGAGAAACAAATTGGTTATTTATATAGAGCGCATAACAAACCCGTGTGTGCCCAGACACAAAAAATATACAAACATATTTTAGATGGAATCTTAGAATATTCTGCCTCCAAAACGTTATTTGTTATTTATCAGTCTTCTTGTCCCACGAGTGCAAGGGATGCTGGAAAGTTCAGGCTTCAAACAGTTTCTAGAATTAAGTCCCGGCACAGACACAAACCCTGACACACGAAGCATTTGTCTGGGGTGACATGCATCGCTGCCTGGAGAAGCAAGCACTCTGTTAGCATCTATCGGAATTGTACTCATTTTATCTAACTCGAAAGCTGTAAGCGTGAGTTTTAACTGCATGGATGTGAACCAGCCACCTTCAAATAGTGCTTGCTTCACGGGTGCAAGGACTAGGAAGCCCGATCGATAACGTCACAGAACAAATACTGTGTTAGGTTTGCACAAATCTATAGCAGGCCTGGGCGCTCCCTTGAGGCGTGTGGACATTGCCAAAGCCGTGTGATCCCGATGCTTCTTTCTCCCTCCCTATCATAAGGAATTACTCGAGAAATGGCTGCCATGACTGGCATGGGATTCCGAGAGCTTCACTTCAAAGGGCTCCCCCGCCCCCTGCTTCACACTTTTCACGGCAGCCAGGCCGTATCTCGCATTTCTCCTCCCCCCCCTCCCCACAGCAATGCAAAATACGCCGGACAGGACTTCATGGAGCTGGAGTGTAGGCTAACAGTTCCACAATTCCCCGTGTTTAACGTCGTTTATTTCTTCCTGCTTCCTTTTTACGCCCGAAATGTGACATAATTTTGAAGATGTTCACATGCGTTTTTTAAATTCTTTTTCCCATATCCACAGACATAAAACGATCAGCACTCGTCACAACCATCGTGGATGGTGTGCGTTTACCTCTCTATAGAAGGCAGGAATGTTACCTGTCTTACAAAGAGACTTGTGACGTGTTTCCATACTGTTAAACTACGTGACAGTAACACTTTTTATTTGAATCCCCCCACTCCATCCATCCATCCATCCCCCCACTCCATCCATGCATCCCACTCCATCCATCCATCCCCCACTCCATTCATCCATCCCACTCCATCCATCCATACATTCGTCCCACTCCATCCATCCATCCCCCACTCCATCCAATCATCCCACTCCATCCATCCATCCATTCGTCCTACTCCATCCATCCATCCATCCCACTTCATCCATCCCACTCCATCCATCCATCCCCCCACTCCATCCATCCATCCATCCATCCATCCATCCATCCATCCCACTCCATCCATCCATCCATCCCACTCCATCCATCCCACTCCATCCATCCATCCCCCAACTCCAACCATCCATCCCCCCACTCCATCCATCCTTCCCCACACTCCATCCATCCATCCATCCATTCCCCCGACTCCATCCATCCCTCCCCGCCCCACACTCCATCCCTCCCACGCCCCACACTCCATCCCTCCCCCGCCGCACACTCCATCCCTCCCCCGCCCCACACTCCAGCCGTCCCCCGCCCCACACTCCATCCCTCCCCCGCACCACACTCCATCCCTCCCCCGCCCCACACTCCATCCCTCCCCCGCCCCACACTCCATCCCTCGACCACACTCCATCCCTCGCCCTCTTGCCCTGCCTCTATCTCTCACCCTGCCTCTATCTCTCGCCCTCCCTCTATCTCTCGCCCTCCCTCTATCTATCTTTCGCCCTCCCTCTATCTATCTATCGCCCTCACTATCCATCGCATCACCACAGCATCACTCAGGGGCACCACAACATCACTATGCGCTACCAGAGCATCACTGAACGCCACAGCATCACTCGTCGCCGCCACAACATCATTCAGAGCCACCACAGCATCAATCTGTGCAACCATTCAACAAATATTGATTCAAATATGTTCTCTCACTGTTTCAAACTTTATTACAAATGTCACAAAAAAAGTTAATATTTCACTTCTGTTCTTGTATTTTCATCACAATAAAATACACTAAACATAATCTTCCAAAAAGTTATTTGCAAAAGTTTAAGCTATTGCCATTATAAATTACAATAACTTTTATTTAAGTTTTAAATATTGAAAAAAATACAACCCATTGTTATTTTTAATATTAATACATCTAAGTCATGTAATTACAACACATATTGCATTACAAATGCTATAGGTGTCACGTTTGCAAAAGTTAACACTATTGGCATTGTAAATTACAAAGTTATTAATTTCGCTATTTTCAAAACAAAAACATAAATAAAAAATGTGTCATTTACAATAGTAATACCTCTAACTTTACTAATGCGAGCCCTATTGCATTGCAAATGCTTGTTTGTAGTGGGGAGCGGCCCTTTAGGTAAGGGTCGCTCCCCTATTTGGGGGCAATATGTTTTGGCTGTGCCATTATTTTTAAATTAAAGTGACCCACAGGACCACCAGGGATACATTTATGGGGAGTGACCCCTTGGGCAAGGGTCGCTACCCTTGGAGGCATTGTTTTTTGCTGTCTGCCCCCTGCGGGTGGGGCAGATCTCGCCATATTTTTTTTTTACTGCCCCACTAGACCACCAGGGATTATTTTGTGAGAAGTGGCCCCTTGGGCAAGAGTTACTCCCCCTTGGGGGCAATGTTTTTGGCTGTCTGTGTCCCCCTAAGGGGGCAGATCTCGCCATTGTTTTTATGTAGTTGCCCACTATACCACCAGGGATTAATTTGTGGGGAGTGGCCCCATGGGCAAGGGTCACTCCCCCTTGGGGGCAATGTTTTTGGCTGTCTGTTCCTCCCCCTAGGGGGCAGATCTCGCCATTGTGTATTTAGTGGCCCACTAGACCACCAGGGATTAATTTGTGGGGAGTGGCCCCATGGACACGGGTCGCTCTCCTTTATGGGAGAATGATTGGGGCCACTTCTGCCCTCTTTGGGTGGCAGATCAGCAGTATGTTTTTATGCCCATCTGCCCCCAAGGGCAGCTGTAGCCCCTAGACACCAGGGTTTTTAAAATGTTTGTGTTGGTGAGTGGCCTCCTGGGGAAGGGTTGGTTTCCTTTTACGGTGGTGAATATTTTATTTACACTGTTAGGCCCACCTACCCCTTAGCTTGGTTGGTGTATTGTGTGTAGACTGGTGCAATATTTGCATATGTGATTGTAATGTTTTTTTTCTCCTTTTTATTCTAGTGTTACGCTTTTGATTCTTGTTTGCGGTTTCGGCAGTGGTTGTTCTGCAGTTTTGTGTAATTGCATTTATTTGGTAAGAAAAACATTTTGTTGTGTTTACTCCAAATGAGTATTATTGTCATGCATGAATGAATTTTTTTGTAAGTGGTGTCATAATGGCAGCATATTTGTTAGTGTTCTGAGCATGAAATTCTTTGTGATGTGTTTTGCATTGTCTTATGTGTAATTGTCTTTTTCTTTTTTAGTGGGATATTCTTGATCCTTACTGTGTCTGTGCAGAGTAGGTGGTGATGAGTCTAGCTGCTTCTGGTAAGTGAGTGGTATTGTGTCGGAGTATACAGGTCTTTGTGCTAAAGCTACTGTTTGTTTATTTCAGTTTTTTACAAAGGGTTTGTTGTTGTTGACTTGTTTAACAAGTTACCTTTATTAGTAAGCATTATGGCTAGCAGTAGAATGAAATGAAATGAAATGAAATGAATGAAATGAAATGAAATTTAATTTATAAAGCGCATGGCTGCCCAAGAGCGTCCCAGCGCTAACAACAGAAACAAAAAAGCCAACTAAGGAGAATACCGAAAACTTAGGAGTCCTTGGGAAAAAGGAAAGTTTTAAGGGCCTTTCGAAACTTAAAGTAGCAGGGTTCAGTGCGAATCTGACTGGGAAGAGAGTTCCAATTTTTTGCCGCATTTACGGAGAAGCGGCGACCCCCTGTTCGTGCCTTCCTAACTCTTGGAACCTTGGCAAGATTTCCAAGGTCCGACCGGAGAGCCCGGGACGATTTGTAAGGGCAGATCAGGCCCCTAAGAGCCGGCGGTCCTTTATCCTGAAGAGCCTTATGGGTGATGCAAAGTGATTTAAAGATGACTCTTTCGCGTATTGGCAGCCAGTGAAGTGCTCTCAAGAATGGTCTAGCCGACGCTCTTCTTGAGGCACCCGCAAGCAACCTGGCTGCAGCATTCTGCACCCGTTGAAGGATATTGATGGTAGCTTCAGGGGCCGCTAGAAATAGGGCGTTGCTATAATCCAGTCTAGACAGTATTAATCCCTGGATCAGCAGTATCCTGGACTGAGGGGGGAGGAGAGGGAGGACTTTCCGCACTGATCGCAACAGGCCAAAGCAGATGCCTGCAACCCTCTGTGCCTGCGTCTTAAAGGTAAGGTCAGGCTCGAACCACACCCCTAAGCTTTTAATTTTATCCTTTGGTGTAGGTGGTTCCCCCAAACATGGGGGCCAGGCGGTTTTTGGAAGAGATGTAAAATGATGACCCAGGAGCATAATCTCCGTTTTTGCTCCATTAAGTTTGAGCCACGAACCCGACATCCAGGAAAATATTCCGGAAAGGCAAGCAGAGAGATTGTCCATGCATCCCTCTTGTTGGGTTAGCGAGACGACTAGTTGGGTGTCGTCCGTGTAGGTCACCATTTTAATCCCAAAAGGGGCCACTACCTCCTCCAGTGGGGCCATATAAATGTTAAATAAAGTAGGGCTCAAAGAAGAGCCCTGAGGGACACCGCACTGGAGGGGGGGTGGACTTAGATAGTACACCAGCCTCCCAAACTCTGAAGGAACGGTTACTCAAAAAAGAAGTAAACCATTTCAGGGCCATTCCTGTTACGCCCAGTCTGGCGAGACGGTGGATTAGAATTTCATGGTCCACCGTATCAAATGCTGCACTCAGATCCAGGAGGATCACAACAGCGGACCCTCCTGAATCTAAGATACACCTTGCCTCCTCCGCCACCACTATCAGAGCTGTGTCCGTACCTTGCCCCGGACGGAAGCCAGTTTGTGAGTTACTCAGCAGCTGGTTATCTTCGAGAAATCCTGAGAGCTGTTTGTTAACCATTTTCTCAGCGATTTTACCTAGGCCGGGTAACAAAGAAATCGGACGAAAGTTGGCCAGGTCCAAGGGATCGAGCCCAGGTTTTTATAGGAGGGTTTTGACCCTGGCCTGCTTCCAGCTGGGAGGCACAACCCCGCAGGAAAAAGAGGCATTAAGAAGCTCTGTCGCCAATGGGGCAATCGTGTCTGCGATCCTCTTAAGGATATGCATGGGCGCAGGATCAGCTGGAGAGCCACTTTTCATAGAGGATAATGCTTTGCAAAAGTCCTCCCTGGTGATACAACTGAGGGCGTCCAGCTGAGGGCCGGCGTTTGGGGTGAGGTCTATATTATCATGGGCAGTGGGGACCTTCTGTGGAAGATTGTCAAGGATTCCTAATATCTTGGAATCAAGAAAGTCCGCAAGTTGGTTACATCTTTCTTCTGTGCAGTCAGACGTGCTAACAGGAGAAGGGACCTTAAGTAGTTGTTTGACTATCTTAAAGGTTTCTCTCGAGGAGTTGGATGACAGAAGAATTTTGTTCTCAAAAAAGGTCACCTGTGCTTTTTTCAGGGCGGTTTTGTAGAGTTTCAGGGCAGATCGATAGGCCACTTTGTTGTTAACCGCCCAGTCTTTCCTCCATCTGCGTTCTAATTTTTTGCAGATTTTTCTAAGATCTCTGAGCTCTGAGGTGTACCAGGGTGATTTGAAGGTGCTGCTTTTCTTTGTGACTGTTTTAAGAGGCAATACTACATCCAAGCCGCAGATCAGCCAATTACAAAAGCTAGTATCTGCAACCAATGGATCAGAATCACTTTTAGGGGCAGTTTGTTCAAGTACTCGAGTCAGCTCTTCTAGCGATAACTTGGGCCACGCCCTTTCTAGAGTGCGAGCAGGAGCTGCTTGTTGTGCCTCCAAGCATGTTTTCCAAAAAAATGGCACTAGAAAGTGATCAGACCAAGGAACAGGAAGGGGATGGCTAGAGTTAAGCTGATTACAATTAGAAAAGATAGGGTCTAAGAGGTGTCCCGTAACATGTGTTGCCTCTGTGTTTATAAGCTTCAGTTCCAAGGATTCAAGCTCCGCACGAAGACCTACGGCAGCTTTATCGTTAGGATCATCAAAATGCATATTCAAATCCCCTAAAATCATAAAATTAGGAGATGAGGCAGCTGCCGCAAAAGTAGTTTCTAATAATGATCCTATGAACTGTCTAATACAGCCAGGAGGGCGGTAGATAAGGAGTCCCGAAAGGGATTTATTGTCTGTTATTTGAATACTGAAAAGGACACTTTCTGAGTCAGATAATTCATAGTCTTCGAATCTGCAGGTGAATTTGTCTTTATAGACTATAGCAAGTCCTCCTCCTTTCCCTTGTTGGCTATGTTGGGACTGAATAAGAAATCCGTCCGGGAGGGCGGCAGCAATATCGAACTCAGAAGAAGATGAAAGCCACGTTTCAGTTAGAAACAGCACGTCGAGGTTACTATCCTGGATCATGAGATTAATCTCAATGGCATGCTTCGGTAGGGACCTACAATTCAGGAGCACCAAGCAAAGATTGCTCTGGGCCTGCCTACCGATATCCCTGGTAGAGAGGCAGTTGGTGCACCGCTTACACCTCCTGTATAGTGGGTCACGGCTCTCAAACTGGCAGCACAGTGAGTCTCCCTTATCTTGGAGCTTAATAAGATGTTCCCTGGGATACGTGATTCGTGATTTAGAGGCATCCGGCATAATAACTGGCCCTAGGCCCGGTCTGGCCCGGACGGGCCCAGACGGGCTTGCCTCTGGCGCGCCTCCGGCGCGCCATCGGCGTGCCCGCTGCGCCCGCCCGCTGCATGGACGCGGAGTAACATTCATTTTATAGCGCTCGGGCCGCCACTCGCCCGACCACTAGTGCGCTGACCTAGCCTTCCACCACAAGATGGCGGCCAAAGTCGTCACCCCCGAGGAAGCTGCCTGCGAACCGAGCAGAGCCCCAAATAGGCCCTCGGTAAGTCCAAAACAGTAAATAAATGAGTGCCCCTAATTAAAATCAGCAAACAAGTACAATTTAAAATTTTATTCGTTCAGTGCAAAATATAAGTAGTAATTAAACTCTCAACTGCCTCTTAGTCAGGGTGAAAGAAGTAATGGGGGTAGGGTCCTAACTCCCGGCTTTCCGCCTCAGGAGCTCTATGTTCCAAGCCGAATGCTAGCACTAAGATTTCCTTTTGTAGCGCTCGGGCCGCCACTCGCCCGGCCACTAGTGCGCTGACCTAGCCTTCCACCCCAAGATGGCGGCCAAAGTCGTCACCCCCGAGGAAGCTGCCTGCGAACCGAGCAGAGCCCCAAATCGGCCCTCGGTAAGTCCAAAACAGCAAATAAATGAGTGCCCCTAATTAAAATCAGCAAACAAGTACAATTTAAAATTGTATTCGTTCAGTGCAAAATATAAGTAGTAATTAATCTCTCAACTGCCTCTTAGTCAGGGTGAAAGAAGTAATGGGGGTAGGGTCCTAACTCCCGGCTTTCCACCTCAGGAGCTCTATGTTCCAAAATGACTGCTCAGCAGGTGATTGGTATGCTTCTTGAATCTTCCTCTGAGCAGGATTATGAGACTGACACTGCGTCTGAGGAAGAGGAGGGAGAGGAAGATTCAGGCAGTGAGTTTTCTCTCCACATGAAATCATCGGATGATGAGGGTACTCTCAGTACGGATGAAGCTACTCTCTGTGTGGATGAATCTACTCTCAGTGCGGGTGCAGTGCCTGTTTTAGTGGAGGACACTGCTGTGCCGATGGTGCAAGAGGCATCTGGATTGCAGCCTCAAGCTGCTAGGCTTCCTACTGGAAGTGCTGTACTCTGGGTTGATCCAAACATGGTGCAGCCGGTGTTGCCTGCCTTCAGTGGTGATGCAGGGTGTAGAGTGGATTGTGATTTTTTTTATGCCTATACAGTTTTTTCAGTTGTTTATGGATGATGTATTTTTGGGTGAGATTGTGGAGCAGACTAATTTGTATGCTGAACAGTTTTTGAGGGACAGTGCCAGACTTAGGCCCCACTCTAGAGCTACCCTGTAGACTCCCACAAATCTGGAAGAGATGAAGAAGTTTTTGGGTTTGACTTTATTGATGGGTTTGATAAGGAAGCCGTCCATGGCTTCATATTGGTCTACCAGTCCCTTGATGGCAACGGACATATTTCCTGCAATTATGACTTGTGATCGGTATTTACTTTTGCTTCAGATGCTGCATTTTGTTGAAAATGCTTTGGCGTTGCCACAAGATCACCCTGACTGTGACCATCTTTTTAAGATTCGGCCTGTTCTTGATCACTTTGTATATCGATTTTCAGGGATCTATACTCTGGGGAAAGAAATATCTATTGATGAGTCTTTGGTCCTGTTCAAGGCCCATTTGGTTTTTAGGCAGTACATTCATAGCAAGAGGGCAGGTTATGGAATTAAGCTGTATATGTTGTCTGAGAGTAGGACAGGATATGTTTTTAATTTCCGTGTGTACACTGGTAGGGATTCCACTATTGGCCCCCTTGGTTGTCCATCCACTTTTGTAGAGAAAATTGTGGGGGATCTAGCTAGAGGACTGTTTAACAGAGGCCACCATTTGTACCTTGATAACTTCTACACTGCTGTGCAATTGTTTAAGGAATTGTTCAAAGTGGACACTTTTGCTTCTGGCACAATACGCTCTAACCCTAAAGGTTATCCAAAAGAGCTTGTTTGCAAAAAACTTCAGAGGCGACAGTGCAGTTCCTTGCATAGTGATGAACTACTAGCTGTGAAATTTGTGGACAGGAGGGATGTGTACATGCTGACTACCATCCATGATGAAAGCGCTTCACCTGTGACTGTTTGGGGTAGGTTGCTGAAGCGCGCAAATCTGTGTGCATTTTAGACTACAATAAGCACATGGGTGGTGTTGATAGAGTAGATCAGAGGTTGGAACCTTACACTGCTATTCGTAAGGCTTACATTTGGTATAAGAAGTTGGTCATCCATCTCTTCAATTTAGCAACTTGCAATGCTTTTGTTGTGTTCAAGGAGTGTTCTACTGCGTCAAAGTTGACTTTTGTTCAGTTTCAGGAGTCTGTGATAGGCAGCCTTGTTGTTGTGGAACAGGCAAGTGTTCATAGAGCTGGAGTGGTGGAAGATGTGGCTAGATTGAAACATCGCCACTTTCCTGATTTAATTCCTCCCACGTCCCAAAAAAATAATCCCTGTAAGAGATTTAGAGTCATCTTGCGAATAGGTGTGCAAAAGGAGAGTTGTATGCACTGTGCTGATTGTCCTTCTAATCCTGGGCTGGGTGTGCCCACATGTTTCAGATTGTATCACACTCAAAAGAGTTTTTGGGAGCAACCATGAGTCTAATAGTGTACCACCTGGTCTGTATGGTTTTATATAGTTCAGTTTAACGTTTGGCAATAGAATGATGTCTTCAGTTACAGCTGTTGTTTTTGTAGTTATAGTTTTGTATTTAGTTGCAATTTGTTTGTGTTTTCTTTGTTGTTTCAAATAAATTTATGACGGTGTGCGCGGACTGGTGCTTGGCTGGCGGTGTGTGGGGACAGTGGCGTCACTAGGGTTGGTGTCACCCAGTGCGGTAACTCATGGTGTCACCCCCTCACGACTTACCCCATGATGGACCTCCTCCGAGTCCGCCAGTGACTGGCGGACTCGGAGGAGTTCCATCATGCAGTAAGTCGCGGCCAAAGCTTGCTGACTGCCCTCCTTCCATTCATTTATTGGATGTTTAACCACTTGGATGCTAAGGTGTTTTATGGCTTTTAATGTAATTTCCATTGAAGTCAATGGAAGCTCCATGACGAGCTGGGCTCGTCATGAGCGTCGAAGGGGTTAAGTGTTTATAAGCATTTGTATGTAAGGTGGGAACGACAACAAAGGCGCGGCATATAAATGTTTTTTCGCCACTGTGTTCTTTACCACTCTGTCCCCCCGTACGCTTTGAAGTGGACTCTCAAAGAGACTCATCTTTAGATCTACCCATGATGGGAGAGAAAAAAAATAAACAGAAAAGAACTGTTGACATGCTTCAGCTAATCTCAGCCGCTGGAAATTACTTTAGGGTACACATTCCAGTCCAAAACCCTTTTACTCATTGCAGATCCTAAATCAGTCTCAGTCCTGCTTCAATTGGAACAGTTCAACCCAAACTGCCAAGCCTAGACCAATTACAGTTTTTCACTGCATGGAATTTATGTCATAGCATCTTCAATAAGCAGTAGTACACAAATCTTGAATAAGGATGTCCATCTCAGCATCAATGATAGAGCAAATAAAATATTGAAACATATTTTAGAGATTTGCTTCCTTACTTCCCAAACATCAGCTTATCATTTTCTGCAAATAAACACTTTACACTGAAATAGCAGGCGTTCATTTTTAATTAAGACACTAACTTTGGTCATATATATATATCAGTACATAATTTTCCTTAGAATACTCACGTAATAAAACACACATGGACAGATACTGCTAATGGTTGCCCTTGTTCCAGCATCATTGCTTGAAATAACTTCAAATGCCCAAGTGCCGGTCTTTCATTACCAGAAACCAGTTTGGCAACCAGACGCCAGGAATGGTCAAATCAAATATATATATGCACATCATATATGTGTACACATCTCCATATACCATTAGTACAACTGCTAGTTATTCTTCCCATCCCACAGATCCAGGAGTATCATTTTACTCAACCGTGATGCAGCCAATATTTAATAGCCATCTCACTCCCCCTGAATCTTCACATGCCCCAATGGCCTGGCTACTTTCATTACCCATTACTGCGCAACTCTTCCAATCACAAGCTAGCCAAAATTCAAATAGTCCAATAGACCACAATGCAGGTGTGTGTAAATATTGGTGAGATGAACCCCTGAAATCGGGACTGGCCTAGGGAAGGGATTTTGCTAAATGAGGAGCAGTTACTATGCCACCACAGCAGTAACACCAACAATAAATAATGTGCGCAGATGAGCACTTTAGTGCAGGTGAGGTAGTGTACGTGCCAGCGAGCCCACAACTGCAGTCCCTACCTCAGCCTGAGCTCTCTAGTCAAGTCATCATGGACCCCGTCACTTATCACAGCTTGAATGTGCGATGTGGCCTGCTTTGTTGAGCCCACCTAACCAGTGACAAAAAAAGGACAAGAGACCAGGCTAAATCGCTACTTCCAGTTTCAGGCAATGAATTCAATCGCCCCATGCCTGGACTGAGCAGATTCCCTGTTCTATCTCAATCTTTTGTTCATCTCACTCAAACTACAAACAAAGCATGTTATGGAGGGACAGCAACAACACGCATTTTACACAGGTACATTAAAACTCTGGACCTTAATCAGCAGCAGGTATATGTTGTTCTCACGTGCCTCAGGTGCCTGGAACCCCTGACCCTCCATCTAGGTTGAGACATGAGATGGCACAGCCCATGCAAAGCTCCTCTTTCAAAGCATAGGGCGATCTCCGGGCATCTTGTGCAAAGTGAAATCAAACGCGTTCCTTTCAAAAACACCTTCACAGGCGTTGAAAACGGCGGGTCACGTGAGTGACGTTTCGAACGTCCTCGACGTCGTATAATGGAGCTAATTGCACAATATTGGCCGGCGGCCGGGTAAGGGGCCCTCATCACATGGGGTGACACCGTGAGTGAGCCTCTGCTTTAAATCGCTACATAAATCAGGAGATTTATGTAGCGATTTAAAGCAGAGGCTCACTCATGGTGTCACCCCATGGTGATGGTGTCACCCGGTGCGGTCCGCACCTCCCGCACCCCCCTAGTGACGCCACTGTGTGTGGATTGGCTCTTGGCTGACGGTGTGTGGATTGGCGCTTGGCTAGCGGTGTGCGTGGACTGGTTCTTGGCCAGCGGTGAGTGGACTGGCACTTAGCTGGCAGTGTGCGTGTATTGGCGCTTGGCTGGCGGTGTGCGTGGATTGGTGCTTGGCTAGTGGTGTGCATGGATTGGAGCTTGACTGACGGTATTCGTGGACTGGCGCTTGGCTGGCGGTGAGTGGATTGGCGCTTGGCTGGCGGTGAGTGGACGGGCGCTTGGCTGGCGGTGTATGTGGATTGGCGCTTGGCAGGTGGTGTGTGTGGATTGGCACTTGGCTGATGGTGTGTGTGGATTGGCGCATGGCTGGCGGTGTGCATGGACTGGTGCTTGGCTGGCGGTGAGTGGACTGACGCTTGGCTGGCAGTGTGCATGGATTGGCGCTTGGCTGGCGGTGTATGTGGATTGGCGCTTGGCAGGTGGTGTGTGTGGATTGGCACTTGGCTGATGGTGTGTGTGGATTGGCGCTTGGCTGGCGGTGTGCGTGGACTGGTGCTTGGCTGGCGGTGAGTGGACTGACGCTTGGCTGGCAGTGTGCATGGATTGGCGCTTGGCTGGTGGTGTGTGTGGATAGGTGCTTGGCTGATGGTGTGCGTGGACTGGCACTTGGCTGGCGGTGTGCGTGGATTGGCGCTTGGCTGTCATGCGTGGACTGGTGCTCGGCTCGCTGTGTCCGTGGGTTTGCACTTGGCTGGCGGTGTGCATGGATGGGCGATTGGCTGGTGGTGTGCGTGGGCGGGTGCTTGGATTGGCGCTTGACTGGCGTGCGTAGACTGGCGTGCGTAGACTGGCGCTTGGCTGGCGGTGTGCGTGGATGGGCGATTGGCTGGTGGTGTGCGTGGGCGGGTGCTTGGCTGGCGGTGTGCATGGAAGGGCGTTTGGCTGGCGGTGTGCGAGTAGTGACTTGCTGCTGCTCATTACCCACACTGCTCCCTAAACGCCACTCCACGCAATCCGTGAGCAGGTGTGGTTGCTGTGTCAGGAATGTGGGCGTGTGAAAGTGATGGGCCCTTGAATGGCGCTGTCTGCTGGTGTGAGTGTTGTAATGTGCTGGACCCGCGGCTGGTGGTATGAATGGTTTTGTATGTGTCACACGTATGAAAAGTGTATGAATGGCCTGTAAAGCGGTTGGTGACTTGTCGTGGCTTTACAGCTCACAAGCTGTGAGTCAATGTTTCAGTTTCTTGCCCTTTCAATTATTAACAGTGCATTTCATTTTTGTGAAATCTCTGGATAATATAACTATCTATACTGAACCATCACTCACCCTTGTGCCAAATCAATCCAGTATGTCTGTGCGCTTGAAGAATAGGTGGTTTTGCATAAATATTTGTATTTTCTTACTTTCTCAAGCAGGGTGTACCTTGTCCCTTTTTGTGAGTGTTATAATGTGTTGGTTTCGTGCCTGGTGGTGTGAATGGTCTTGTGTGTATCATGTATGAAAGGTGTGTGAATGGCCTGTAAAGCGGTTGGTGCCTTGCTGTGGCTTTACAGCTCACGAGCTGCGAGTCACTGGTTCAGTTTTTTTAATTATTGATAGTGAATTTCATTTTTGTGAAATCTCTTGTTAATAAAAATTTATATACTGAACCATCACTCGCCCTCGTGTGAAATCCAACCAGTATGTGTGTGTGCTTGAGGAATATATGGCTGTGCAGTAATCTTTTTAGTCTGTCTGCCAATGTGTACATTCCATCTAAGAATAACCTAGCAACTGTAGATATTGTCGTAAACTAAACACCCATGGAAATACATGGTGATGTCTCTTTTGTGGATACCAACACGTTATCTTACCCATAATGTGTTGCAAACCTCAAAATGTCTGTCACATTTTCCTTGCATTATTGTTCACGCTGCAGAAAGAAACAAAAAATTTCCCACCCCGCGCCTTTCTTCAAGTAGCCCCATAGAAATGGTACCTCACTCGCGTGGGAGGCCCAAGTACCCGCAACAGGCAAGGGCCCAAAATGTAGTGAGGCGACAACAAATTTGCCTATCACAAAACAACTTGGTTTTGCAAGGGGGTCACCTGGGTTTTTGCCCCCGTGCTCGGCGGCCAGCTAGGGAAACCTACCAAACCCACACATTTCTGAAAAGTAGACACCCGGGGGATTTCAGGGAGATGTGGTTTGCATGGATCCCCCAACGTTTTCTTACCCAGAATCCCAGGCAAACTTCAAATTTAGCTGAAAAAAAATCACTTTTTCCACACATTTTCGTGTGGGAAAGTGGTGGCATCACCAGGCTGACACAAATTTCCTACCACCCAGTGTTTGCCCGGATCTCCCAATAAAAATGGTGCCTCACTCCTGTGGAAGGCCCAAGTACCTGCAACAGGCAAGGGCCCAAAACCTATTGAGGTAACATCAAATTTGCCTATCTCAAAATGACCTGGTTTTGCAAGGGGGGGTCACCTGGGTTTTTGGCCCCGTGCTCGGCGACCATCTAGGGAAACCTACCAAACCCACACATTTCTGGAAACTAGACACCCGGGGAGAACGAAGTGGGACAGAGGGCAGAAAGGCACAAAAAACAAGTGGGACAGAGGGCAGAAAGGCACAAAAAACGAGTGGCACAGTGGGCAGAAAGGCACAACAAGCATTGAAAATGCAATAGGTCTCGCAATAGAAGAGTTTAACTTTTTTCGTTTTGCAAATGGATGAGTGGCGTTGCGTGGATGAGTGGCGTTACGTGGATGAGTGGCGTTGCGTGTGTGAGTGCCGTTGCGTGTGTGAGTGGCGTTGCGTGTGTGAGTGGCGTTGCGTGTGTGAGTGGCGTTGCGTGTGTGAGTGGCGTTGCGTGTGTGAGTGGCGTTGCGTGTGTGAGTGGCGTTGCGTGTGTGAGTGGCGTTGCGTGTGTGAGTGGCGTTGCGTGTGTGAGTGGCGTTGCGTGTGTGAGTGGCGTTGCGTCGATGAGTGGCGTTGCGTGGATGAGTGGCGTTGCGTGGATGAGTGGCGTTGCGTGGATGAGTGGCGTTGCGTGGATGAGTGGCGTTGCGTGGATGAGTGGCGTTGCGTGGATGAGTGGCGTTGCGTGGATGAGTGGCGTTGCGTGGATGAGTGGCGTTGCGTGGATGAGTGGCGTTGCGTGGATGAGTGGCGTTGCGTGGATGAGTGGCGTTGCGTGGATGAGTGGCGTTGCGTGTGTGAGTGGCGTTGCGTGTGTGAGTGGCGTTGCGTGTGTGAGTGGCGTTGCATGTGTGAGTGGCGTTGCATGTGTGAGTGGCGTTGCGTGGATGAGTGGCGTTGCGTGGATGAGTGGCGTTGCGTGGATGAGTGGCGTTGCGTGGATGAGTGGCGTTGCGTGGATGAGTGGCGTTGCGTGGATGAGTGGCGTTGCGTGGATGAGTGGCGTTGCGTGGATGAGTGGCGTTGCGTGGATGAGTGGCGTTGCGTGTGTGAGTGGCGTTGCGTGTGTGAGTGGCGTTGCGTGTGTGAGTGGCGTTGCGTGTGTGAGTGGCGTTGCGTGTGTGAGTGGCGTTGCATGTGTGAGTGGCGTTGCGTCGATGAGTGGCGTTGCGTGGATGAGTGGCGTTGCGTGGATGAGTGGCGTTGCGTGGATGAGTGGCGTTGCGTGGATGAGTGGCGTTGCGTGGATGAGTGGTGTTGCGTGTGTGAGTGGCGTTGCGTGTGTGAGTGGCGTTGCGTGTGTGAGTGGCGTTGCGTGGATGAGTGGCGTTGCGTGGATGAGTGGCGTTGCGTGTGTGAGTGGCGTTGCGTGTGTGAGTGGCGTTGCGTGTGTGAGTGGCGTTGCGTGTGTGAGTGGCGTTGCGTGGATGAGTGGGGTTGCGTGGATGAGTGGGGTTGCGTGGATGAGTGGGGTTGCGTGGATGAGTTGCGTGTGTGAGTGGCGTTGCGTGTGTGAGTGGCGTTGCGTGTGTGAGTGGCGTTGCATGTGTGAGTGGCATTGGGTGTGTGACTGTGCTGCCTGTGGCGAGTGCAAACTACAATCAATTGGCACAGAATAAAATAATATTTTTAAAACATGATTTTATTATGCCAAATCACCTATCCACAGCAATGTGGCCGTGCAACAAAATCTGCAATGCAGAAACTGTGATGGATGAATCACAGCTGCAGACTGGGGTTTGAACAGAGCGCCAAGACGCCAAGGAATTGGTGATCCCGCTGTATAAATATATAACAACATAATATAACACTACAGCAAACACTACACGAAACCATGGAAGGTGTCTGTCAAATCCAGGCATTTCTAGCACAAAAGTGAAGTGTATAAAAAGAGTGTGAAGATTTCCTTTGTACCCCTAACAACTCGCTGCTGATTTGTGAAATATCTTTTGGGGGAGAAAAAAAAAATGACGATAAGTCGTCATTGACCTAAATCAGCAATGTCATGAATTAGACGAAGTGGCTTGATTGAAGAGATTACATTAAAATGCTTAACTTCCCTCAAATTGTCATCTTGTTATCGCCATCTACCATTTATTGTTTTGTTGATATGTGAATTGCGATTAGAACCAACAGTTCATTTAAGTTTCAATGAAATCTGCACCCATATATTTAACTACTTTTAAATGTAAAACTGATTATTGCCTTAGATTCATTTTCGACACCTCCTTATCGCTCATCTATTATCACTCATTATAATTTATTTCTCTTCTTTGTAAAGCATGTTAACGCCTTTTGGCAATGCTCACGCTTCATAAAGCCGCAAAAATAAATAAATAAATGACTCGAGAATACGATCACTAGCGCGCGTTCGGAAGCTCAGTTCACACGCACTCGCTCTCTTTTCCGTTGAAACTTAACTGGGCATGCCACAAGCAAAGCAGTTGGTAAACTTTTAGAAATGGTTCATTTTTTTCTCCCAAACATGTCTTTCTGTGAATGATATGACGCATTTGTTTTCCAAGACAAGTCTTTCTATGAATGATGTGATGAATGATGTGACGCAACTGTGAATTGAACTGGCACTAGGGAGTTATTTAGCTCCGCTGGAGTCCCGTCCGCGGAACGAATCGGGTTGCAAGACGCTAGCTGTCTCTGCCCCTTTAAGAGATGCAAGGAATGCTGTCAGAGGGAGCGAGCCCGTATGACACGCTCTAAGAGGCACTATTTAGAAGAGGGTAGAGGCTGAAAGCAGAAGCCCTAGCAGCTAGACCTTATTTAAGAGGCAGCATAAGCAGCATGGAGGTAGTTCTACTTTTATTTTGTTTATTAACCGAAGGAAAACAAACCAAGTCAGCCTTTTAGAAACGCCAGCCTAGACGGGGACCCATCAAAACAAAACAGATGACAAGATTGTTTGCAGCTCCAAACAAGCTCTCGGCATTGCGTGGCGGGAGGGGGCGGGGGGAGGGTAGCTGTGCACGTCGAGTCGGAACAAAAAACAAGTGAAAGCGGGATGTAATTAGGGGGGAGGAGAAGTCTGGGCAGGCAGGATGACTCAGGGGAGGGGGCGGAGCGGGGCAGAGCGGCATGTGGGTGTGAAGAAGCCGGGCCTTTGAAGTGAAGCTAAGCTTCACTTCAAAGGTGTCGGAGGAATGCGGGCGGCTGTGCACGCGCTTTTAAGCTCAATGCACATGCGCATTGAGCTTAAAAGTCACGGGCACTGCAAGGAATCGCCACGATTCCTTGCTTCTTAGTTAAAGCTTGTTTAAGCCGCAATAGGCTCGCAAGCTCGATGCGCATGCGCATCGACAGGCGAGACCTAAAAAACGAGTGGGACAGTGGGCAGAAAGGCACAAAAAACGAGTGGGACAGAGGGCAGAAAGGCATAAAAAACGAGTGGAACAGAGGGCAGAAGGGCACAAAAAATGAGGGGAAAACGAGTGGAACACAGGACAGAAAGGCACAAAAAACGAGTGGAACACAGGACAGAAAGGCACAAAAAACGAGTGGAAGAGAGCAGAAAGGCACAAAAAACGAGTGGAACACAGGACAGAAAGGCACAAAAAATGAGTGGGACAGAGGGCAGAAAGGCACAAAAACGAGTGGAACAGAGGGCAGAAAGGCACAGAAAACGAGTGGAAGAGAGCAGAAGGGCCCCAAAAAACGAGGGGAGAACGAAGTGGGACAGAGGGCTGAAAGGCACAAAAAACGAGTGGGACAGAGGGCAGAAAGGCACAAAAAATGAGTGGAACAGAGGGCAGAAAGGCAGAAAAAACGAGGGGAAAATGAGTGGAACAGAAGGCAAAAGGGGCTGAAAAACGAGTGGCACAGAGGGCAGAAAGGCACAAAAAACGAGTGGAAGAACGACGTGGGACAGTGGGCAGAAAGGCACAAAATACGAGTGGGACAGAGGGCAGAGAGGCACAAAAAACAAGTGGAACAGAGGGCAGAAAGGCACAAAAAACGAGGGAAAAACGAGTGGAACACAGGACAGAAAGGCACAAAAAACAAGTGGAACACATGACAGAAAGGCACAAAAAACGAGTGGAAGAGAGCAGAAAGGCACAAAAAACTAGTGGAACACACGACAGAAAGGCACAAAAAACGAGTGGGACAGAGGGCAGAAAGGCACAAAAACGAGTGGAACAGAGGGCAGAAAGGCACAAAAACGAGTGGAAGAGAGCAGAAGGGCCCCAAAAAACGAGGGTAGAACGAAGTGGGACAGAGGGCAGAAAGGCACAAAAAACAAGTGGGACAGAGGGCAGAAAGGCACAAAAAATGAGTGGAACAGAGGGCAGAAAGGCACAAAAAACGAGGGAAAAACGAGTGGAACAGAAGGCAAAAGGGGCAGAAAAACGAGTGGCACAGAGGGCAGAAAGGCACAAAAAACGAGTGGAAGAGAGCAGAAGGACCCCAAAAAACGAGTGGAGAACGAAATGGGACAGAGGGCAGAAAGGCACAAAAAAACGAGTGGGACAGAGGGCAGAAAGGCACAAAAATTGAGTGGAACAGAGGGCAGAAAGGCACGAAAAATGAGTGGAACAGAAGGCAAAAGGGGCAGAAAAATGAGTGGCGCAGAGGGCAGACGGGCACAAAAAACTAATGGCACAGAGGCAAAATATAGAAATATAGGGCAGCTAAGAACAGAAGGCAGAATGAGCAGAGAGGCACGGGGCAGCCAGGGGAACAGAAGGGAAAACTGGGCAGAGACACGGGTAGCGAGGGGTACAGAAGGAAAGACCGGGCAGAGAGAGCATGGGGACAGCGAGGGGAACAGAGGGAAGAAAATGGGGCACAAATTTTCGTGCTGCTGTCTGATTGCTCACTTTCCACAAGCCCTTGTGTACCCCTAAATAATACACTGCTGTATGCATACATGTCCATGCCAATAGACCTAATTCAGGCTGTCTCCTTCTTGAAATTGCCTCTGCTTCAAAAGGCGTTTTTTAAAAGAAATTTAAGTTGTACAAATTGCTTGGGGGTCCCCGGCTTCTAGTGGTGATTTAGTGGGGGTCCTCAGGACAGGAGTCAAAAGTTTGGGAACCACTGTCTGAGAACACAAAGTGACCAATGTTCGATGTTGCTGTACATTGTAAAGAGGAGGGGGGTCCACTTCCTCACATTACTGACGATCGTCTACCTGAACACTTTCAGATTACTAAATCAGTATGACGCATCAACAACATGCTGGGGAAATAATTGACAACGGTGTATCACATATGCACCAGTTTAAGATATAGATTGTGATCATTATAGTGCTTACACTCAGTCATTGCAAATACAAACAGGAATGGATGAGGCATTTCCGGATTCTTTAATGCATGCATAGCATTTCAGTAAACACACACTGCGCTGGTCAGCCTCTCCTAAAATCGGTCGCTATGATACGCCGGGAAGTCCGTGATGTAAACATTAAAATAAAGCAACCTACTTTGCTTTAACTTTGTACTTTTTTCTGGAATGGCTTCCTGCACAACTTGATTTGACACGTTATTAGTGTATTTATTTATTTAATGTACAGTACTGATGTAGTCCATCAAATAGTTAAATATAAAGCATTTGATGTAACACAGACTGCCAGCTTCCTCACTTGACCAAACTGTGTGATCTTAGGCAGTTATTTTATTTCACAGTGCTTCCTTATTCCTGTATTTGACAGCAGCTTTGAATCTACAATTTCAGTATGTGTACAGAACAAAAACATTTCACTTCTTAGGGTATCCATTTTTAGGTTTCGCCTCGCCGAAAGCTGCGCAGCAGACTTTCGCGCAAGGCGAAAACTTTTGTTTACTAGTATGGACAAAAGTCCCGCCTCTCTGTTCCATTGGCTAGCTCCATAAATGGAGGCTAGCCATTGGAAGAGAGAGGCGTCCATCTTTCAGCGAGGTGATTGGTGGGCGTACCCGGCGATTTTTTCTCATCCTGCCCCTTTGACAACGTCATTGCGGTGGTGGGCGGTTCCTATTTTTTTGGGGGGGGAGGTTTGTTTTGATTCAAAAAGGGGGGTGGTGATGGACAGAGTATCTAAATTAAGCAGAACACTTCTACCCAGTCAAAAGATCAGGGCTTGATCCATCACCGTTTTTTAGCTCACTGCACCATCCCAGTTCAGAACCTGGCTACATGCAAATTAGTCTGTCCCTGGCCCAGTGCATCATGGGAACAGGGCAGACCAAACTACCAAGCCAATTCTTTACTGGAAAGGAAACAAGCTTCCGGAGACCGGTTTCTGGCATTACAGCCGTCTTCGGCCCGGCTTGCTTGAATTCTGATGGTGCAGTGAGCAAGGGACTCACATCTGAGCATACCCTTCCACACTTGTGGTGGCCAAAACGATTTAAAAAGGGGGGTGGTGATGGACAGAGTATCTGAATTAAGCAGAACATTCCTACCCAGTCAAAAGATCAGGGCTTGATCCATCACCGTTTTTTAGCTCACTGCACCATCCCAGTTCAGAACCTGGCTACATGCAAATTAGTCTGTCCCTGGCCCAGTGCATCATGGGAACAGGGCAGACCAAACTACCAAGCCAATTCGTTACTGGAAAGGAAACAAGCTTCCGGGGACCGGTTTCTGGCATTACAGCCGTCTTCGGCCCGGCTTGCTTGAATCCTGATGGTGCAGTGAGCAAGGGACTCACATCTGAGCATACCCTTCCACACTTGTGGTGGCCAAAACTATTCAAAAAGGGGGGTGGTGATGGACAGAGTATCTGAATTATGCAGAACACTCCTACCCAGTCAAAAGATCAGGGCTTGATCCATCACCGTTTTTTAGCTCACTGCACCATCCCAGTTCAGAACCTGGCTACATGCAAATTAGTCTGTCCCTGGCCCAGTGCATCATGGGAACAGGGCAGACCAAACTATCAAGCCAATTCTTTACTGGAAAGGAAACAAGCTTCCGGGGACCGGTTTCTGGCATTACAGCTGTCTTCGGCCCGGCTTGCTTGAATCCTGATGGTGCAGTGAGCAAGGGACTCACATCTGAGCATACCCTTCCACACTTGTGGTGGCCAAAACTATTCAAAAAGGGGGGTGGTGATGGACAGAGTATCTGAATTATGCAGAACACTCCTACCCAGTCAAAAGATCAGGGCTTGATCCATCACCGTTTTTTAGCTCACTGCACCATCCCAGTTCAGAACCTTGCTACATGCAAATTAGTCTGTCCCTGGCCCAGTGCATCATGGGAACAGGGCAGACCAAACTACCAAGCCAATTGTTTACTGGAAAGGAAACAAGCTTCCGGGGACCGGTTTCTGGCATTACAGCCGTCTTCGGCCCGGCTTGCTTGAATCCTGATGGTGCAGTGAGCAAGGGACTCATGTCTGAGCATACCCTTCCACTCCTATAGTGGCCAAAACGATTCAGAAAAGGGTGGGGGGTGATGGACAGAGCATCTGAATTAAGCAGAACACTCCTACCCAGTCAAAAGATCAGGGCTTGATCCATCACCGTTTTTTTAGCTCACTGCACCATCCCAGTTCAGAACCTGGCTACATGCAAATTAGTCTGTCCCTGGCCCAGTGCATCATGGGAACAGGGCAGACCAAACTACCAAGCCAATTCTTTACTGGAAAGGAAACAAGCTTCCGGGGACCGGTTTCTGGCATTACAGCCGTCTTCGGCCCGGCTTGCTTGAATCCTGATGGTGCAGTGAGCAAGGGACTCACATCTGAGCATACCCTTCCACACTTGTGGTGGCCGAAACGATTCAGATAGGCATGAGTCCCTTGCTCACTGCACCATCAGGATTCAAGCAAGCCGGGCCGAAGACGGCTGTAATGTCAGAAACCGGTCCCCGGAAGCTTGTTTCCTTTCCAGTAAAGAATTGGCTTGGTAGTTTGGTCTGCCCTGTTCCCATGATGCACTGGGCCAGGGACAGACTAATTTGCATGTAGCCAGGTTCTGAACTGGGATGGTGCAGTGAGCTAAAAAACGGTGATGGATCAAGCCCTGATCTTTTGACTGGGTAGGAGTTTTCTGCTTAATTCAGATGCTCTGTCCATCACCACCCCCTTTTCTGAATCGTTTTGGCCACTATAGGAGTGGAAGGGTATGCTCAGACATGAGTCCCTTGCTCACTGCACCATCAGGATTCAAGCAAGCCGGGCCGAAGACGGCTGTAATGCCAGAAACCGGTCCCCGGAAGCTTGTTTCCTTTCCAGTAAAGAATTGGCTTGGTAGTTTGGTCTGCCCTGTTCCCATGATGCACTGGGCCAGGGACAGACTAATTTGCATGTAGCCAGGTTCTGAACTGGGATGGTGCAGTGAGCTAAAAAACGGTGATGGATCAAGCCCTGATCTTTTGACTGGGTAGGAGTTTTCTGCTTAATTCAGATGCTCTGTCCATCACCACCCCCTTTTCTGAATCAAAGGTTTGTTTTGGTCATTGCAGGCCGACCGCCGCCGGAAGAAGTCCAGGTGAGTGCTGCCTTCTGCTTTGCCTTTCTTGCCGTTTGCCGTTCCCGCCCCCCTCCCGCTGTCCGTGCCTTTCCCGCCCCCCCTCCCACTGTCTGTGCCTATCCTGCCCTCCCTCCCGCTGTCCGTGCCTTTCCTTGTTAATATTTCAGTCAAGACTCAAACACAAATCAGATCTATTGGCCTTGTCAGTGCTTGTTGAACCAGTTCCAATGTATTTGATAATCTTAACATCAGTGGATGTCCTACACTTTACCAGGAGGTGCACATTTTGTGGTGTAAATAAACAGTATGGGAAGGTGAGTCGGCCATTACCCTTCCCCGGTCAAGCCCACATTCCTCCACAACTCCAGTTGTACTTCATTCACAACACATCTCAGCGTGGTTCAAGTGTGAATGTTTCCAAGTGGGCATGAATACCACCTGCTCACAGGGAAACCTTTGCTGCTGAAGGTGGCAATTCAGTTTCTCGGTCCTTAGCCCATCAGGTGGTAGACAAGCTGGATTCCTCTGTATCAACCCCTGCACAAGTACACAAGGAATTCATTCGCCCATAAATACAGCCGCAAACAACGTAGACACGTGGAAAAAAGACTTTGGTGCCAGTTGGTTTTGAAAGGGACTTTTTAAATCAATTAAATAACTAAGCATGTAATAAAACACACACTTCTTCTGCGAATGAACTGCCAGGAGATTGACAAGATGCATTAAATCCTTCTCAAAACAGTGAAGTCACAAAACACACAGAGCAGCCACGGACTTCTCACGTGAGGCTCTGAGGCTGAACCAGTCGCTTAGGTTCCCTGGCAGGTCATCACCGTACGGTTTCCTTTCACAACCATTCCTGGTAAACATTTATGAAAGGATAATTCACCCGTCCATCAAAAGGCCCCCTTAGGTTCCCGGGTGGAATGTAAGACGCGCAGCTCGCCCGCACGCGAGTGAGCCTGCTGAGGTGAGCATCAGAGAGGGAAAAAAAGTAGTTGAACGTCAGCACCACCCTGGAGGCACGAGGCGCTGCATCTTCACGGCACCCGACTAGGGGGCACACATGCCTGAGTGGTGACCTTTCGCAGCAGCACCACAGATCATCCCTGTTGACGGAGGAGGCAAGTAAGGACAACAAGGGACACCCGACTCACAAAGAACCAGGGTACCTAAGCTTGCACACGTAAACCGCTAATTCCAATTAAAGTTTAGTCCAGAGGTTGTCATTCTGTTAAACACACAGCATGTCAGTCACGTTAGACGGTATCGCAGGGACTTACTCTTCTGCTCTTTCTTACACGTGCCTTTTAAACGTTTTGTATTATGGTTTTAATTAACTACACAATATATTTTCGTACTACTGGTACAGCATGTGTTGCACCTCAATCTTAAACACATTTTTTTAATGGAATGTCTTACTTTTTCGTACTCGCTCTTGCATGCACCCGCCTATTTCTTGTGGCCGGAGGGACTCTTCCCGGTGGTTGCTATCGCAGGCCCGTTGCCCTTTCTCCTTACGTGCTCTGCACTTTGTAATGTTGTATAGGAAGCTGCATGTGCAAGCTCTTGATATTGGAGTGCTCGATACTTGTGTCTTCAATGTCGAATTGCTTACTGTATCGCGTATGTGTCACCATTTAGCCACAAACATAAATGTTTCAGGTTTGTATATTTGCATCAATAAATGTACAGATATTTCCACCATCCTTTTTATAAATCATATACGCTTTGAGCGAAAGTCCGTCCCTGCGCCATGGCAGAAGCATCCGTGTTTCCTTTCAACAAATGGCTGTGTAGTCCTTTCGCTAAATGTCATTCACCCACCTTAATTTGTGTAGTTATTGGTACTGTGATAACTATATGTTTCTTCTTTAGGGATGCAGAAGACGCTGTATATGGGCGCGATGGCTACGACTGTGACTGCAGAGTGCTAGGGAGTGCAGAGTGACTGCAGAGTGCTAGGGAGTGCAGAGTGACTAGGGAGTGCAGAGTGACTAGGGAGTGCAGAGTGACTAGGGAGTGCAGAGTAACTAGGGAGTGCTGGGAGTGCAGAGTGACTGGGGAGTGCAGAGTGACTGGGGAGTGCAGAGTGACTGGGGAGTGCAGAGTGACTGGGGAGTGCAGAGTGACTAAGGAGTGCAGAGTGACTAGGGAGTGATAGGGAGTGCAGAGTGACTAGGGAGTGCTAGGGAGTGCAGAGTGACTAGGGAGTGCTAGGGAGTGCAGAGTGCTAGGGAGTGCAGAGTGACTGCAGAGTGCTAGGGAGTGCTAGGGAGTGCAGAGTGACTGGGGAGTGCAGAGTGACTGGGGAGTGCAGAGTGACTAGGGAGTGCAGAGTGCTAGGGAGTGCAGAGTGACTAGGGAGTGCTAGGGAGTGCAGAGTGACTAGGGAGTGCTAGGGAGTGCAGAGTGACTAGGGAGTGCTAGGGAGTGCAGAGTGACTAGGGAGTGCAGAGTGACTGCAGAGTGCTAGGGAGTGCAGAGTGACTGGGGAGTGCAGAGTGACTAGGGAGTGCAGAGTGCTAGGGAGTGCAGAGTGACTAGGAAGTGCTAGGGAGTGCAGAGTGACTAGGGAGTGCTAGGGAGTGCAGAGTGACTAGGGAGTGCAGAGTGACTGCAGAGTGCTAGAGTGTGCAGAGTGACTGCAGAGTGCTAGGGAGTGCTAGGGAGTGCAGAGTGACTGGAGAGTGCAGAGTGCAAGGGAGTGCAGAGTGCAAGAGAGTGCAAGGGAATGCAGAGTGCTAGGGAGTGCAGAGTGCTAGGGAGTGCAGAGTGCGAGGGAGTGCAGAGTGACTAGAGAGTGCAGAGTGACTAGGGAGTGCAGAGTGACTAGGGAGTGCTAGGGAGTGCAGAGGGCTAGGGAGTGCTATGGAGTGCTAGGGACTGCAGAGTGACTTTAGAGATTAAGCTAATGACAATGTAAATGACAATGCCATTTATTTATCTGTTTTCAAAACCAACACATAAATACAAATTTTGTCATTTACAATGCCAATAGCTCTAACTTTTCCAAAGGCGAAACCATTGCATTGTAAATGCTTGTTGGAATTGTGAGTCTGCCATTTTTTTACATGACATTTGTTGCATGAATTACATGCCAATATCATACACCTCAGGCTGGACCAAGGTTTCAGATTGCTTATGTCTTCTGCTTTTCTAAACTTGAAGTGTACTTGCCAGTGTAACCAATTCATGTCATGGCGTGCTTATCCAATTTGCAAACTGCCCTTAAGACTCTTATTGTGGACCTGTATGTGTGAAAATGCACCATCTTTTCACTTTTTAAAGTAAATGTTTTGAGTGCCATTTGGCGCCGCAGACACGCGCGGTTTGGTTCCTGGCACACATAGCCATGGTTGCAGCGCACAGAGAGCCTCCACTGCCGCACACAGAGGAAAAAAATTAGAGGGAACATTGGTGGGCAGGCGGTATAGGGTGGGAGGTGTGGAGGATTCTGGGAACTCGCTTTGGCCTTGTGTAGTACAGAGACCTTTTGTTTCAAGGAGACATCTGATTTTGGGTTGTGTTTCGAAATTAGACACGCATTTGCAAAGATCTTTCGCATGTTCCTGCTCCTAGAGAGGGATAGCGCTTGGATATTGGGCCGCTTAGCAAGCACTACCTACAATAGATCTACAGGATTGTCAATTATACGCCTACCGAACGTTAAATGCCCTCTCCACGTACTCTCCTAGACCGTCTGTCATTTAAAACCACATCAGACACCAGTCTGCTAAAGTCTAAAGAGAATCTGTAGCGCCTAGAGGACATTCAGTTGTACAGAATAATTCGTAATAATGGCAGATGTGCCAATCAACTAGTGGCGTGGGTTTACGCACCAAGTTTAAACTTATGTGAACTGCAGTTTACGGTACCACCCTGATGAGATGCTCAGTGGGTTATTGCGCTTGCTGTAGAGATGTTGGTCTAAAACCTCCAGGTTGTAGGTTTTAACCCATGCAATGCAGTCTCCGCATTTGACAAGTCGGAAGCAGATAAAATGTATAACATTCAGCAACGTCATAGCATCGCTTGCTGTATAGTGCTTTGAAGCGGCAAGAATGTGGTGAAAGCAAGCATTATGAAAACAAGAAGGTACAAATACAGTTTTAGACCTTTTTTAAACGTTACATTGATGTTCATTTGTGCAGGATTTACGTTCACTTCCACTTCTGCCTGTGTTTCTTTTGCTTGCTTACATATACACTTGTGACTGTCTGTGCATTTTCTTCCTGTTTTTCAGCTCTACTTCGTTTTTATGGATGTTTTGCCATTTTATGTTTTTAAAAAAAAATCTTTTATTTTTCCCCTCTTAACCTTCGGGCCTCTATCATTTTTTTTTTTTAAGTTTCGCCAAACAGACAGCTCTTAGCTGTCTGTAGGGGTAAAGGATCTTGTGAATATACCGATAACTTATAGTGAACTTACTGTTCATTGGCTTTATTGCCACTCTCATTTGCTTGCTTCTTCTATGACTTTCCTTTCTCTTTAGGTCGAGTCTCCTAGACAGCACTAGACATACTGTCCCTTACCAACAACCTAGAGGAGCTTGGAGCCAGCCCACTGATTACTATTGGTCAGCATTCCTTGTCACTCTCATTTGGTTACTTCTTATTCAGACCCCAGCTTGTCAACTTTGTTTGTCTCTCCCATGGAGCATTGTCTCTTTACCAGCACTTTCATTAGCTGGCATCTTTGCTTTCATTGTTTGCTTTCCAAGCACTACTTTTTAGATTGCGCCTGGGCAGTGCATTCGCTGCTGCGAGGCGTGGATTAGTGGAGTATGGCTTTGAAGCCCCACCCACTCTCCGCCCATACTTTTAATTGGCTTGTGTCATTGTCCTTAGTAAACGCTGGCTTTCGAGTCGTTAGTAGGCTTGTCAATCCCTCCTTGGTACCACCTTGTCTGCATTTGTTACCTCCCATAACGACTGAACGTTTTACTGGTATTGTTACATTGTCTCCTATATAAGTTGATGAGCACTATTTTCTTTATTGCTCTTCCCCTATTCCACCCACGACATCGCAGCACACTGCACGTTTTGACTACTATATTTATTTAAATTACTACGAGGTCCGCTTTAACTATAGCAGCCGCGCTTAGTCAGTTATTTAATTTATGGCACGGTCCGCTTTCAGTTTAGCGGGCCCGTTTTTTAAATTATTTATTTTACAAGCAGACGATTTCACATTAGTGGCTGTGCTTATTTAATTTATTAATTAATAGCATGGGCCGCTTTCACTTCAGCAGTCGTGCTGCAGAAGGTTTCAAAATGTCTTAATTTGTTGTTGTTTTGTGTGACAGCGCACCATATGCGCGTTCACTTTAATATTGTCCATGCCCTTTTGTTTAGACTCTGCTCACTGTAATCTGAATACGGCGAGCAATATCTAAAGAAAGGGGCACAGCCAACATTAGAGTACTCGTGCATTTGCAAGAGTTTAAGCTATTGGCATTAAAAATAACAATGCCTTTTATATATGTGTTGGGTTTAAAACCCATAAATAAAAGGTATTGTCATTTACAATTCCAATCGCTTAAACGCTGGCAAAATGGAGACCTATTGCATTGAAAAAGCTTGTTTTTCTGTTGTGGCCAAACCATGATCTTACCTCATGTACTAAAACAATGTCATCATGTAAAATGCTCCTAACTTCTTTCAAAATTATTTTTCAATGTACAAAAGTCTAAAACTCACTCTGATAACTTTCTCTGACACTGGAAGATTATTGACATTGATTGATGTTGACTCAAAGTGTATAAGGCTCCAGTGGCCCGTGTCCGCATCAATGGCAGAACTTCTGACACATTCCCGATTGGGCGCGGGACCAGACAAGGATGCCCCTTGTCACCTCTTATATTTGCACTAGTATTGGAGCCCCTGGCCTGCATATTGCAGCAGCGGCATGCGCAAGCAGTGCTACGTTTTCAACAGAGACCGCTGGTGGTGTCTATGTACGCCGATGATATGGGCTTGTATGTCCGCAAACCTGAGCTACACTTAAAGCAACTTATACAGGAATACATTAGATTTGAATGGCACTCTGGTCTGGGCATTAATTGGGACAAGTCAGTTGTGTTCGCCTTAACGGATTGTATGAAACAGGTGCAATTAGAATACCCAAGTGGCATGGAGTGACAAGCCTGTCAAATACCTGGGAGTATGGGTTCATAAAGATCCGCATGTACTATGGTACTGAGATAGCTCGTCTTGAAGACCAGGGGCCCGATGTAGGTAAATCTTATTTACCGACTCTAGAATACCGAATTTTACCGATTCGGTATTCTAGATTCGGTAAATGAGATGTAGGAAATAATTCGGTAATTTTTACCGAATCTGTATGATTCGGTAATTACCTAATCGGTATTTACCGATTCGGTAATTGCCATTGATTCCTATGGGCCATGAGGCCCATAGGAATCAATGTCAATTACCGAATCGGTAAGTACCGATTCGGTAAAATTACCGAATTGTCAAGGGGGACAGGGTGTCACTTTGACACCCTGTTGCACCCCTGATTCTGGCCTGTGTGCCATGTGACAGACACGCATGCCCTTTGGGCATGTATGTGTGCCACATGGCACAGGTGTACATGCACAGATGTGTATGTACACAGGAATTCGTTATTTACCACAAAATAGAATTTGGTGGTAAATAACGAATTCTTAAGGGCCTGTGGCACTGTTTTCAGTGCCACCTACATCTAGATTTACCGAATCGGTAAATTTTCCGATTCTGTAAATGTTAGGCCCCCTACATATCAAAAACCAAATACCGGTCGGTAACGGCCGAAATCGGCCGTTACCGACCGGTATTTGGTTACCTACATCGGGCCCCAAGTCGCTAGATGGATACAGCTCCCGTTAACAATTGCAGATAGGGTGGCTCTGCTTAAAATGGTGGTCCTCCCGAAATATTTATATTTATTTGTCAACATACCCATCATTTTGCGGCAACATTATTTTAATACATTGCGTGGGATACTGATTACTTTGGTCTGGGAAGGGAAAAAGCCACGCATTAAGTGGGAAGTGCTGACGCTCCCATATGAGAAAGGTGGGTTCCGAGTGCCAGACATGCAACTATACTATCTGTGTGCGCAAGCACAATATGCGTCGTATTGGCAGAATGCGCCGCCGTACATGCCACACGTGGTGGTAGAGGCGGGTGCTGTGCACCCCATACCACTGAAGGCAATGGTGGTAAATGATACTACTGTCTTTGAGAAAGATGAGATTGACATGGTGCAATGCACGAGTCACGCTTGGAGGGAACTTGGGAAACGTGTCCAAGGGCTACCACTATACGCACCGGCAATGCCGCTGCTTCACCATGGGAAGATATCTGTGACGTGTGAAGCAGGGGCACTAAAAAGTTTGCAAGCTGCTGGTAAGCGCACTCTGGGGGATGTATTCCCAGTTGGGGCATTCATTGGACTGCAAGCCTTCTCAAATGATAGGGATGGGTCTGTTATGGCCACCTTTATATATAGCAGAGTGAGAGCAGTGATCAAGGCTTTATATTCCTGTTACCCTACTGAACCCCGTGCCCTTGCGGCACTGCAACACGTATACAATGCACAATCCAGGGCTAAAATGATTACGCGTCTATATAATGCCTCACAGGCAGATGAAGTAGATGTGAGTGTGGGCCCGTGGGTAAATGGAACGACATTTTACCCCACAAGCACTAACATAAGATGAATGGGACGCATGTTGTAAACTAACTGGGAAATTCGCTGCTAATGGGAATATGCGCCTGATTCACTATAAGTATATTCATCAGATGTACTATACGCCAGCGCAACTTTATAAATATGGACTGAGAGATTCGAGTGGCTGTAGGCGATGTGGGGCAGAGGCTGAAGATTCTCAACATCTTGCATGGTCTTGTAGTAAAGTAGCGGAATACTGGGGGAAAGTCACTGAAGGGTTAACAGATTTGGTGGGGGAACCTGTACTATGTACCATGACTATTTGCCTCCTAGGCAATGTGCTGCACCTTAAAGCTTGTAATCGCAAATTGGTTGCGTTGGCACTACTACTGGCCAAACGTAGAGTTTCGATACATTGGGATTGTAGGCCAGTACCACAATTTCCGCAATGGATGAAAGATGTTGCCTACTGTCATGACTAACTTCTCTGTTATTGGGAAGAACTACCTAGAGCCTCTAGGCCGCGAGACATTTGGGGGCCCTTTACTGCCTATGTTTTAGCTAAATCACCTGACTGATGACCTTTCCTACATTACTGTTATGATTTCATATGTACCTGTAATTATTGTGATGCCTTGTGCCAGATTGTTGCAGCTGAGACTATACCAAAGCATGGATATAACGTTGTGCCACCCTGATGCTATGTATTCTGCACTGTAATGTTATTGAGCATACGTTTTGATGCTGTAATATTGTGAAAAAGCTATAAATAAAAAAAACATTTTTAAAAAGATATCCTGCCAAACATTTTTGTTGTCTTTCTGGGTATCATCAGAGGGACTAGAACATAACTGCACTGCCAGCCTTTGTTTTTGTAAGGCCCAACCTTCCCATCCCCTTCAGCTGCAGAGTCCCAATCTGAATTTGCAGTTGCATCCAAACCCTCTACCGCAAGTTTCTACTCAGCCGATCTGACCTACCGGGGTTTGCCTGACCTCACCATTGTGACTAATGCTGCGTAATGTGACATTATCTCAACTGTGCAAGAAGAAGTACCTTGTGGAGAAATTCACTTCAGCAAAACAGTAGCTCACAATTGGAATCAGCCGTCTATCTGAGTGCAGCTCCTCATCCAAAAGAATTGAGTGCCCATGCCTTTCACTTTGATTCACTGAGGGATCCAGCCAAGGCAGACCTGGGTATCGGAAGTCTCATTGAACAGCATGAACAAACTTGAAGGTCTTTCCTATGCACCCAAGACAAAGGGGATAAATTAAAGTTTGGAGGATATGGGATTTCTACCAACAATTGATGGATATCCTATCTGCACTAAGACAGTCACTAAATTGTGGGTCTTGCAATCCACCACTGAAAAGACACCAATTCAAGTGAACGTTTCTGCAATAACAGTCCTTTTAAGTTATTTGATAATCATAAGGTTTAATGTCAGCAACCATTCCCTACCCGTGAAGATACTCCCTCGAGACTCAATAAATGTTCTAAAAATATTTTCCCTATCTTTCTTTTTAGTGGAGTTTATGTCGCTAATGTAGTCCTTCATCCTCTTGTACCCACTCCATGTTGGCCATGACATCCTGAGGATTAAGAAAGGGTAGAAAGGCAGAAAACAAAGACAACCCCCTCCCAGCACAGTGAATTTGTCAAAACAAATTGCCCCAAATTGCAAATTTTCCAAAGTGGTGGTTGGTAGGGGCATGGACAAGGAAGTCTCTGGTAGTAAAATCAATGCTTTGTTAATCAACATTTGAGGCCTAGACAACATTCACGCTACTGCAGCACTGCGGCAGGGGCTGTGGATCCATGTTCCAGTGATCGGAGTGGACTCAGGTGCCCAGAAGTGTTTGACCTGCAGTTTTGCTGTTTTCAGTTAGGTCTTGTTTTTGCTCTCTACTAAAAATAACTTGCACCTTGCCCTCCTCATTCCAACACACACCTGGCAGGGAGTAATGCTATTGATCCGGTTGTCTCTCGTTTAAAAGCAGCTAATACGTTTTATCAGCAAATTCTGCTGGCTTATCAGAAACAGCCACTGTGGCCTGGAAGTAGAGACCGAAGGGAAGTGTGCAAGGCTAGCTTCAGTTTAATATTTTTTTATTTATTTCTTACGCGCACGTACACCACACAGCCTCATTGTACTGGCCAACTGCATAGACCAAGACAAAGAGGTATCATGGAGTTACTGCATGAAGAGGTAGGTTGTACCTGTTTTTGTGTTTTTGTAATCTTAGAATATACTGGTTTGTGACTTTCTGCTTAAATATGAGACAGTATTGTTGAAGAGGGTCTGAGGGTAAGCTGAGCGGCATTCACAGTGTGATCTAACAGAATAGTTCATGACAGTCTTCTAAGCACACAACTAACACATTTCTGGCTACTTCCCCTCTATTGTTAGCTTTTCCTGGACCCATCTGGTACCTACATACTGAGACACACATGAAAACATTCCAACCACACACAACATTTCTGCACATCCCATCCTCAAATATATCCCACAAACCACCAAACTAAACAGATATTACACCTCTCTGCATTAAAACACACTGTACAACGAGACGCTGCAGGCATACTCCTGATAATGTTCTCAAAGTAGAGAATAAGGAAGGGGGTATTTGACCAAAATAGTTTCTATAGTTTATATGTAAATAAGTCGGGCCTGATTCACAAAGGGCCTCCGCACTTGTGACGGAGACCCCGCAGTTGTCGGGGAGTCGCCACACTCGGATCGGAATCTCCGCAATCAGAATTCTCATTTGTAGAGAATTGCGGGGCCTCCGCAACGAGTGCAGAGGCCCTTTGTGAATCAGGCCCTTCATGTTTAGAAACATACCCTCCTCGGCCCAAAGCCCCACCAGAAGGGTTGAGGGAGGTTAGAAAGAGATGGCAGAGAAAACAGGGGTCAGGACCGAGTCCTTCTGGATTCTCACACACGGAGGAGTTAAAAGATCTTATTATTACGCAGTGTGAAGGGACATGTGAGTTTCAAATTTGCCAGTCAAGGAGTGATCCATATCAGACCAGAATGCAATGCATTGAGGACAAGCTTTCGCAATAGTTACAAGCAACCAAGGAACCTTTACTCTAAGGCAGGGTGAAACTTAAGGGATGAAAAATTATAACCAGATGGTAACAGCTGAGCAGCCAAAGACAAGACTGAGAGAATCACAAACAGACATAGAAGAAAAGATCTAGGGGAAAGTCTAGAGGGCACTAGACAGGAAGACCAACACAGTTAACAGAAGATGCACAGGGTAAGCTGCAGCAAGCAGGGCAAGTGAAGAACCTGACTCTTACTGCTCTGGAACGACAATCAAATCAATTACCATTTATAAAGCACCTGGTTACACCAATGGTGTGTCCTCGCACTAGGATCATAACCTCAGAGGAAGGAAGAGCAGTTAATTTAGACAGAAGAGAAATCTAAATAGGGAACTGGAACGGAGATTAAGACATAAATAGCCAGGTTTTCAGTTGTTTAAAAAATGTGTGTTCCACAGATTCAGGTCTCTGCATTATAGGCAGGATGTTCCATATTTTTGCTGCAAGATAGCTAAATGAATGAGCTCCCATTCGGGGTTTTTTGAATTTTAGGAAACTTGGCCAGGAGGGTTCCTCTTGATCTGAGATTGCGAGTGGGAGTGTATTGAGTGAGCAAGAATCTGAGATAGATAGGGCTCTTATTCCACCAAATTCTGTGGCAGTAGCACATGGACTTGTAGATAATTCTCTTCTCTACTGGCAGCCAATGAAGGGAGGTCAGAGCCTTAGAGGCAGAGGATCTACTAGGGAGATTGAAAATTAAACACACCACTGCATTCTGAATGTGGTGAAGTTTGGTAAGACTGCCTTCGGAAGCTTCTAAACAAAGAATATTGCCATAGTCTAATTGAGATGTGACCAAGGCATGAACAATAGTTTTCCTGGCTGCTATGGGTAAAAGATTGATATGTTTCCTTAGAACTTTAAGAATTCCAAAGCACTTGCCAGCGACTTTCCTAATTTGGTTATCGAAAGAGAGGTTCGAGTCGAACCATACCTCCAGATTTTTAGCTTCTGTTTTGGGGGTTGGGGTTTGACCCAAGGACTCAGGCCGCCAAGCTGAGGTCCTGCCAAAGGGAGCTTTCCCAACTATCAGTACCTCAGTTTTATTGCCGTTAAGATTAAGGCAATCTACTAAGGGGGAGCAATGGCAGCAATTCATATCCCATTGGAGCAGCTAGTGAAACCACTTTGCTCCAGTACTTTGTATCATACTGTAGCCTTTGTTTCATGCTTTTTTACTTGACTTTAAGGGTGGTCAAATAAGTAGCTACTCTGTTATGTGAGAGATAGTTTTGCAAACTGCATATACAAACCAGAACAAATTATAGTTTGAAAGGTTGTTGAATCATGGCTTTGAAACAGCTAAGTCTTAAATGCCTCTCTGAATTCTAGATTACTTTTGATGGAAAGTCATCAGATTAGCTGGCAGGCATCAAATTTCCAGGAGACTATTGTGTTGAAGTGACAGCGTTGTGCAGGTCTACAACTCGTGTACAAAGAGACAACAAGTGACTGTGTATCTATTTGCAAGCATTTTTTTCTTTTTCAGTATTGTATCCTTTGATCAAGAAGAAAATGTTCTGGGCTTCTTTACCATCTAGTAACTTACTCTTGGAAAAGAGCAAAAGAACAGATGCCTATTTTTGTCAAAAGGAAGCAACATTTGAATCATGAAATAGAAATCTGGTCCCATTAGTGCCCTATCCGTGTATCTGTTTTGGCCTCAGTTAATATGGTAATAGATCTGCACCTCAACAGAGCACAGGCAGCACAAGCACTCTCAACTGCAAGTGTAAAGCATGACAGAGAAGCTATTAGAGTAGATGCCTGGGAGGACCATGGTTTCCGCATCCACTCCAAACAAACCACATACCAGGACCCAGCGTAGGCAGAACCTTCAATTTTCCAGATCTAGATCTAAAGTATAGCATTTTGTATTCCAGGCTACACATAGGACCCACTGTTTGAAAACTGAACAGGTATCTGATTTGTGACAGTAATTTTTGTTTGTCATCCAAACCACCTTGTTAGATCTGGCATCCTTGCAATGGATTCCCCTAACTTTTTGTCTTCAGACCTTCTGTTTTTGCTGACTACGTTTTTTGCTGGCCTTAGGATTCTGTACATGTTACCACTGCTACCCATTGCTAAAGTGCTTGTGCTCTGTTCCTATAAATTGGTAACATTGGCTTATCCACAATTGGCATAATGAATTTACTTATAAGTCACTAGTAAAGTGCACTACCTGTGCCCAGGCCCTTCAAATTAAATGCTACTAGTGGGCCTGCAGCACTGATTGTGTGGTCCACTTAAGTAGCCCTGGAAACATGTCTCAGGCCTGCCATTGCAGAGTCTGTGTGTGCAGTTTTAAACTGCCATGTCGACCTATCAAGTTAAGCCTCTTGGCAGGCCCAAATCTTCATTTTTAATACATATAAGTCACCCCTAGACTAGGCCCTGGACAGCCCGGAGGGCAGGGGGCAATGTATTTAAAAAGCAGGAAATGCACTTTTTAGTTTTTGCATGTGATGGTAGTGAAAAACTCTTAAAATCGTTGTCGGCTACTGCAAGGCCAATGTCTCCTGTAGGATAACATTGTGATTATCTTATTACATTTTATAAGAGTACTTTCTAAATGGGAAGCTATAAGAGTTTTGTTTGGTGTTTTCACTGATTTACTGTTTGAAGTGTTGCACAAATACTTTACACATTGCCTTCAAGTTAAGCCTGACTGCTCTGTGCCAAACTACCAGAGAGTGAGCACAGGTAACTTTGGGATTTGCTTGTACCTTATCCTGACTAGGATTTTGGTTGCAGTTTGACTAGGGCTTACACCCCATTCAACCAGTAACCCAATTTCTAACACACATGAATTGGAAATGCCAAATCTTTTTCAGCTTTTTTTCCCAGAGACCTCTTTCAGACCCAAGATATTGCATGTGTCCAAGAGCCTTTAATCTTGGGAAGCGTGTTGAAAATCCCAAGTCACCTGTTTTATTTTTTTAGGCTACTCAATTGGAACCACCAGCCCACAGACATAATCTGTGGGATCCCAGTTTTACAGATTAAGTCAAACCTCAAGTTAGTTAGCCAAGCAAGCTGTTCCATTCAATGTAATGCAATTTATAATGTTATTCGCAGGTTGATATGTGCAGCTTTCTATGGAATACTATAGGTGGGTGCACATTTCATGCCCTTGAGTTAGTGGGATTCGAAAAACACTTATAGTAACTTTGTTCTACATGCTGTTACTCCTTTTTATGCTGTTACTGGTCTAGTTATCACATGATTAATGTACTGGTCTATTTGACATTAAATGTTAAGAAAGGTCTTTGATATAGGATTTGTATAATTGTACCTTTCAGCCTGATACACATGCTTGTCTTAGTATACATTTTGTATACGTTTGATAACTTTGTTAAGTAAGTCAGGAAGGTACATTCAAGTGAAAATTATTTATAGTTCAAGGATAGTTAAAGTGCTACCCACAACTGACACACAGGGCGTAGATTGTCTTCTAAAGAAGCACTGAATTCCTCAGATAATTACAGATAACCGCAAATGCTGTTATTCTATTTGGAGGAATGAGAAGCTTCTGTTCAAAAGAATTACAAGGTCCCTATCATTCTGGTGGGGTGGAATAGTGATGATGTATTTTGGTCAACAATGGATTCCGGTGGGTAATCACCGTGTCTCCATCATCTTCAAAATAGGTTCTCAATTGCTCAGATGAAGAAAATGAATAATGAAGGAAAGGCGTCATCATGGTCACTGTCCTTAAAAAAAGAACGGGAGCGCCACTGTCCATAAATTGGTGTATCTTTTTCAGGGTAGGGGCTAGAGTATTTCGGTCCCGCGGGGCATGCCAAGGAACAGGTTACCGAGACAAATTTAATGGTGCGGTTCTGAGATGGTCACTTGACTTCCAGAAGGGGGTAATGTACTGTACCCTTCGAAACGTCCAGAAGTGAGTGCCCTTTGTGGGTTTTGATAGTATTGCCTAATCCCTTCTTAGAGTTTGAACATTATGTATTTAGTCTTTTCTTTACAAATCATTATCAGGTGTATTAGTCCTATTGGGTCTCTTGACACAAACACATGCTACAACCTCCATTCAGTGATTTGAAGTATTGCATTATTCACGTCCTACCTTTATTGTATTGAATTCAAACATGATCTTCGGTGAATATGGAGCAATTTCGCAATTCTATGTTGGGGGGATGTAGGGGCTTGGGGGGGGGTTCGTCCTGTCTTGGTTATCACAGGCCCACGGTGAGGGGTCAGAAGTAATTCTTAGAGTGATCACTGTCCTAAGGGGGAGGTTCTGTGGACTCACTATCCCATTTGTGGGTTGCACTTGAGTGGTCACTGACTATATCATGAAGATTTCCTGTGTGGTCACTGTCTCTTGAAAGGGCGGATTCTGGGGTAGTTCCTACTCCTAGGATCTGGAAGTGTTCACTGTCTCGAAGAGGAATATCCCGGAAGGACAGAGTCCCTATAAAAACTCCTGAACTGGTCACTCTCCCTCAAAAGAGGTCTCCGAGTGGTCACTCTTATTTTAGTGCAGATGTTCTGTGTTTCCACTGTTCCTTCAAATCCCAGGAGGAGTGACAACCTGTGTATGTCACTGAAGCGGTCACTGTTCTCTTGCTGAAAGGTTGTGCATTTGTCACTGTACCTACCACAAGTTTCTGCAGATAGCCCTGCTTGAAGGCACACAACTGGTGTTAGACTGAACATTTTCCACATTATAGCGAGTTCCAAAATGAATCATGCTTATCACCTGATATCCTGACATTGTGTTCTTTTTCTCTCAGGGCATCAGAGGTTGTCTTCTGCTCCCTGCTTCATGCAGCCAATCTGGACGGTCACGGATCGGTCAAGCAAACACCCCTGGTGCCCTCTCGCAACTGGCTGATTTTGCTGCAGTAGAACATCTTGGACTCTTCCCCTGGCACTGAATTACGGAGCTTTGCTATTAGACTCTTGCACGATGACCCCTTCAATCATTATGGACACTAATTCAATTTCTAGGCTTTTATGTTACAGCTTATGCATTCTGTATGCTGTACTCTCGGTTTGCTTGCCCGAGTTAATTGGGCTAACATACAATAACAACATATGATATGTTAAAAATCCAGGAATAGTAATATTGTCTGCAGTGACATGGAGTGAGGGGGCCATCCTAGCCACGCAGGTAGTTTTTCTATTTGTATGACATTACAACGCATGCCTTAACCACGCAATACATTTACCACACATGCCTTTACAACGCAAGGTATGTATATATAAGGTAAGTGAAACCCCTACTGTGTATATATATATATATATATATATATATATATATATATATATATATATTACACAATCCTGATAAACACTGGTGTCCCGAAATCAGGTACGGACCACTCGGTAGGTTTTCAAAGATGCAGTGCTTTATTTTCCAAATACAGCAGCATGACGCGTTTCGACCGGGTAAACCCGGTCTTGATCACATGACATGCCCAAGACCAAACGTGATTAAATACTGTTGGGAATTGAGAAAATGCTCCTCCCACTAATTCATAAAAGCAACAACAGACTATAGCTGTGGTTCCCAAACTGTGCGCCGCGGCGCCCTGGTGCGCCGTTATCAGGAGCCAGGGGCGCCGCGCACAATCTGGGAAAGGAAGTGTGAAAGTCACACTAAGAATGCGTCACTTTCGCCTCCGTGATGAATAGGTTGCTCTGCCCCTAGTCTCTGCCTTTCTACATCCCGCTGTGTGTGGAGGTCTGAGGGGATTTGCTGCAGCCTGCGTGCGTTCTCGTTTGGGACAAACTTGGAGCATTTATATTTACACGGTCGTCCGACCGTGGAGAACGCACCACCGCACCTAAGAGCAGCGGGCCATCGAGCTTGACATCCTGTCGGGCTCTTCACATGGGGAAGCAGTACCGAGCATTTAGACCCTGCTCACTCCGGGGCCCATCAGTGGGTTTGATTGGGGACCCACAGAACACCGCACCCATCTGGGTATAATCACCGCACTACATGTCCCATAAGACTCTGGACTACGCTCATTGGAGCAGCTTACCGGCCTATCAGGAGGCTTGTAATTGAATAAATATGGTGTGGCAAGAAACGCTGTGAACTGTGGTTACCAGCCTGTGAAAAAGGAATTTTCTCCGAAACGCGTCGGCTACATCCCGCTGTGTGTGGAGGTCTGAGGGGATTTGCTGCAGCCTGCGTGCGTTCTCGTTTGGGACAAACTTGGAGCATTTATATTTACACGGTCGTCCGGCAATGGAGAACGCACCACCGCACCTAAGAGCAGCGGGCCATCGAGCTTGACATCCTGTCGGGCTCTTCACATGGGGAAGCAGTACCGAGCATTTAGACCCTGCTCACTCCGGGGCCCATCAGTGGGTTTGATTGGGGACCCACAGAACACCGCACCCATCTGGGTATAATCACCGCACTACATGTCCCATAAGACTCTGGACTACGCTCATTGGAGCAGCTTACCGGCCTATCAGGAGTAAGCATGGGCGGATTTTGCGGATCCACGATTCACGAATTTGCGGATTCACGGATCGTGGATCCGCAAAATCCGCGGATTATGCGGATCGGCGGATTTGGGGGCGGGGCTTCCTCGAGTGTGTGGGCGGGGCCAAACGGACGGGGCTTCCATGCGAGCGCACATGCCGCTTGTGTGTATAAAAGGTCAGAGACCGATCAGAGCAGCAGATTAAGAGACAGAAGCCCCTGGTATATTTGGGAAGAAGGCACATCTGCCCAGCCTCCCAACGCTCACGATTGTTTTTAGGGCTGATGAATGAGTCACTGCATTTGCGCTTCAACTAGTTCCAGTGACCAAGTGTGTGTTACTATGCAATCGCGCCGAAGTGCGCAGGGGTCCCTTGAGTGAAATGTCCATCATAGTGGGTAATTGGCGGGAAGACGGTGCATGCCGCTTGTGTGTATAAAAGGTCAGAGACCGATCAGAGCAGCAGATTAAGAGACAGAAGCCCCTGGTCACAGGAACAGCACGGGGATTCCGCTCGTCAAAGTCAAAGATGCTAACGCCTCTGGCGAGCATCACAGCGGATTTTCGATGGTATATTTGGGAAGAAGGCACACCTGCCCAGCCCCCACAACGCTCACGATTGCAGTGTTTCCTGCTGAGGTTTATTTTTTGTGCCAGGACCGTCGTGCCCGAATGAACCCTGCCCTTCATATTTATTCAAGAAGACACCACCGTTTGAATAATTTACGATGGCGCCGGCAAGCTGCCAGCGCCATCCTGCAAAAGTTACTTAATTAGCTTCAACAGGAAGCTCCAACTGATAAAATAAAGCAGGCGCTCGAGCCCCTGCTTTATCTTATCTGTTAGAGCTTCCTGTCGAAGCTAATTAAGTAACCATTTGAGGATGGCGCTGGCAGCTTGCCGGCGCCATCGTAAATGATGTAGGCTTGAACTTTTGACCGCAAAATCCGCTCCGATCGCGGATTGCGGATTCTCGGTAAATTCGCGAGAGTTCGCGGATCGCAGATTTACCGAAAATCCGCAAAATCCGCGATCGGAGCGGATTTTGCGCTCATGCTTAATCAGGAGGCTTGTAATTGAATAAATATGGTGTGGCAAGAAACGCTGTGAACTGTGGTTACCAGCCTGTGAAAAAGGAATTTTCTCCGAAACGCGTCGGCTACATCCCGCTGTGTGTGGAGGGCTGAGGGGATTTGCTGCAGCCTGCGTGCGTTCTCGTTTGGGACAAACTTGGAGCATTTATATTTACACGGTCGTCCGGCCGTGGAGAACGCACCACCGCACCTAAGAGCAGCGGGCCATCGAGCTTGACATCCTGTCGGGCTCTTCACATGGGGAAGCAGTACCGAGCATTTAGACCCTGCTCACTCCGGGGCCCATCAGTGGGTTTGATTGGGGACCCACAGAACACCGCACCCATCTGGGTATAATCACCGCACTACATGTCCCATAAGACTCTGCACTACGCTCATTGGAGCAGCTTACCGGCCTATCAGGAGGCTTGTAATTGAATAAATATGGTGTGGCAAGAAACGCTGTGAACTGTGGTTACCAGCCTGTGAAAAAGGAATTTTCTCCGAAACGCGTCGGCTACATCCCGCTGTGTGTGGAGGTCTGAGGGGATTTGCTGCAGCCTGCGTGCGTTCTCGTTTGGGACAAACTTGGAGCATTTATATTTACGCGGTTGTCCGGCCGTGGAGAACGCACCACCGCACCTAAGAGCAGCGGGCCATCGAGCTTGACATCCTGTCGGGCTCTTCACATGGGGAAGCAGTACCGAGCATTTAGACCCTGCTCACTCCGGGGCCCATCAGTGGGTTTGATTGGGGACCCACAGAACACCGCACCCATCTGGGTATAATCACCGCACTACATGTCCCATAAGACTCTGGACTACGCTCATTGGAGCAGCTTACCGGCCTATCAGGAGGCTTGTAATTGAATAAATATGGTGTGGCAAGAAACGCTGTGAACTGTGGTTACCAGCCTGTGAAAAAGGAATTTTCACCGAAACGCGTCGGCTACATCCCGCTGTGTGTGGAGGTCTGAGGGGATTTGCTGCAGCCTGCGTGCGTTCTCGTTTGGGACAAACTTGGAGCATCTATATTTACACGGTCGTCCGGCCGTGGAGAAGGCACCACCGCACCTAAGAGCAGCGGGCCATCGAGCTTGACATCCTGTCGGGCTCTTCACATGGGGAAGCAGTACCGAGCATTTAGACCCTGCTCACTCCGGGGCCCATCAGTGGGTTTGATTGGGGACCCACAGAACACCGCACCCATCTGGGTATAATCACCGCACTACATGTCCCATAAGACTCTGGACTACGCTCATTGGAGCAGCTTACCGGCCTATCAGGAGGCTTGTAATTGAATAAATATGGTGTGGCAAGAAACGCTGTGAACTGTGGTTGCCAGCCTGTGAAAAAGGAATTTTCTCCGAAACGCGTCGGCTACATCCCGCTGTGTGTGGAGGTCTGAGGGGATTTGCTGCAGCCTGCGTGCGTTCTCGTTTGGGACAAACTTGGAGCATTTATATTTACACGGTCGTCCGGCCGTGGAGAACGCACCACCGCACCTAAGAGCAGCGGGCCATCGAGCTTGACATCCTGTCGGGCTCTTCACATGGGGAAGCAGTACCGAGCATTTAGACCCTGCTCACTCCGGGGCCCATCAGTGGGTTTGATTGGGGACCCACAGAACACCGCACCCATCTGGGTATAATCACCGCACTGCATGTCCCCTAAGACTCTGGACTACGCTCATTGGAGCAGCTTACCGGCCTATCAGGAGGCTTGTAATTGAATAAATATGGTGTGGCAAGAAACGCTGTGAACTGTGGTTACCAGCCTGTGAAAAAGGAATTTTCTCCGAAACGCGTCGGCTACATCCCGCTGTGTGTGGAGGTCTGAGGGGATTTGCTGCAGCCTGCGTGCGTTCTCGTTTGGGACAAACTTGGAGCATTTATATTTACACGGTCGTCCGGCCGTGGAGAACGCACCACCGCACCTAAGAGCAGCGGGCCATCGAGCTTGACATCCTGTCGGGCTCTTCACATGGGGAAGCAGTACCGAGCATTTAGACCCTGCTCACTCCGGGGCCCATCAGTGGGTTTGATTGGGGACCCACAGAACACCGCACCCATCTGGGTATAATCACCGCACTACATGTCCCATAAGACTCTGGACTACGCTCATTGGAGCAGCTTACCGGCCTATCAGGAGGCTTGTAATTGAATAAATATGGTGTGGCAAGAAACGCTGTGAACTGTGGTTACCAGCCTGTGAAAAAGGAATTTTCTCCGAAACGCGTCGGCTACATCCCGCTGTGTGTGGAGGTCTGAGGGGATTTGCTGCAGCCTGCGTGCGTTCTCGTTTGGGCCAAACTTGGAGCATTTATATATATATATATATATATATATATATATATATATATATATATATATATATTACACAATCCTGATAAACACTGGTGTCCCGAAATCAGGTACGGACCACTCGGTAGGTTTTCAAAGATGCAGTGCTTTATTTTCCAAATACAGCAGCATGACGCGTTTCGACCGGGTAAACCCGGTCTTGATCACATGACATGCCCAAGACCAAACGTGATTAAATACTGTTGGGAATTGAGAAAATGCTCCTCCCACTAATTCATAAAAGCAACAACAGACTATAGCTGTGGTTCCCAAACTGTGCGCCGCGGCGCCCTGGTGCGCCGTTATCAGGAGCCAGGGGCGCCGCGCACAATCTGGGAAAGGAAGTGTGAAAGTCACACTAAGAATGTGTCACTTTCGCCTCCGTGATGAATAGGTTGCTCTGCCCCTAGTCTGTGCCTTTCTGAAGCAGAGCATCACAGCGGCCGGCGGGGAGGGGGAGTGAGGGGGGGGGGGGATCAATCAACTCTTTCAGCTGCTGATGAGCTGTGAAAGAGATGCTGGTCAGTGGCAGGAAGGAAGGTGTTGCAGCACAGGAGGGGGGTCATGCTCCTTGTGGAGTCATGAACACCTTCAGTTATTTAGATGCAAATAGCATTGAAAGAGTAAATTAAACTAATTTTTTCATTTTTTCCCCCTCAATTTTTATATAGAGCAAACCCAACCCAAACATATTGGAGTGCTTTACATGAGCACCAATGACATTTCATAAGGACATGTTCCTTTTTTAGATACGGAGAGATTAAGTGATTTGCCCAGGATCACAGGATGTTGAGCCAAAACCAGAATCAAACCTGATTCCTCAGTTCCAAAGTGGGTAGCTTTGACCTCAAGCTCCATCTTCTCCCCTCCTCTACCCATGCTCAGGACCTGTCCAGGGAGTACACTCTTAATATCTATGTCATACATCTGTGGTTCCCAAAGTGTGCGCCGCGGCACCCTGGTGCGCTGTGAAGGGAAGCCAGGGGTGCTGCACCGCTGTGCAGGATGTGGGTCTTAAAAAAATATATAATGATCCTCAAAATGTAGTGAAACTTCATGTAGACCAGTGGTTCCCAAAGAGTGCGCCGCGGCACCCCGGTGTGCGGGTAAACAAATTGTGGGGAGCCACGGCCAACTGCCAATTAGGTCAAGGGGGCCACGGGTCAAAAAAGTTTGGGAACCACTGGACTATAGGTATGAAAGCCAAGCAAGCTTCGAACATAGTTAGACCAGCAATAAATATAAGCAGTAAACATATTATATCCAAAATGGATCGGTTAAGTTACCACACATATATATCAACACATGTCAACCACAGAACTTATAAAAATAAAAAATCCAGATATTTGTAAACATAAAGGGCAAGTGCCCTTATTTTGTGCAATACCTGAAGCATATAATACATTGAACTGATACCAATAGTCTGGTTCGCTTAAAAGTGCAAGTAGTCATAAGCAATAGGGAACACAACAGTAAATAACAATATAAGTGCAATAGAAGGTTTAAAATACAAATCAAATTATTAAGTCATAATTGATTCGCTCAAATACTCAAAATGAGCCACATAGCCAGACACCATGTAATGTTATCAATTACAAATAAAGTGCACAGTGCTTAATTATTGTGCAAAATAGTGCAAAAAATTGAATAGTATAAATTCAAAGTCATTACCAGATTCATATACAGCCAAAAAAATGGATCAAAAAGTGCAAATGCCAATTACAAAGTGCAAACAGGCGCAAAATTCATGAATGGAAAGGACCCGTATCAGTAGTCCTTCTAAAACAGTACTAATGACATAAATAAGTTGAACAATACAGTGCAGTAAGCCACCTCATGCCCAGTTGATCACTACCCGATCCTCACACCTCATAATTACCAAATTAAAACCAGTAACACTAGAAAACTAGTAAAACCAGCTAAAAGTTAGATAAAAACAAGGCATAAAAAGGAAACAGATAAAAAACAATCAAGCTAAAAGATACTTAAAATTCACTCATTATCCACATAGCAGCATAAATATATGTTCACTGAAAAAATCATAGGTTTCAGGGCTGTTATAGTTAGCTGGACATTTCACTCGTATAACACCATTGAAATTCCTCCGTTATAGTTAGTTCTGCTGATGACATCACTGATGACATCTCAAATGACATCACTGATCACATCTCTGATGACATCATCCAGTGAATGTGGTTTGGTTCGTTATTTAAATATGTATTATATTTATAGCAATGTGCATTGAAGAATGAGTGGATATATAAATATAAATATCTAGATGGAGGATTTAGTAGCAGTGTGATTGACTGTTTACTTGACTAATTTATAGTGTATCAGTAAATATATTGGTTAGTGACTAAACTGTGTGAATATCTGTATCACTTTGTCAGTTGTTGTGTAAACTGCTGCACCAGTTGGTTACCAGCTATAGGAAAGTCTATATTAGCTATTGATTAGTTAACTGAGTATTTGTATGGGAGAGTGAATGTGTGTGTGGTTCGGTGGGGGGGTGTGTGACTGCCCAAAGATGTGTGAACAGTTGATTCAGTAGGTATATGAGGTTAAGACTACATGTTATAACAGTTGTTTGGGTGAGTGAATATCTTTATGGGTGTGGTGATGAGCAAATATATCTCTCAATGGTACATGTCCAACAAACTAGAAACCAAAATGCAGTGTATGTGACAGTTGTTGTATATAAATAAGTATGCATAAGACTCAGTGATTGTATGAGTGACTGTATGGATAACTGTATACTTGTAATAGTGATTTTATAACACACTAAGTATGAGTTACTATCTATATGAATAAATGAAGTGGTGTTTGTATAAGTGTATCGCTGAGTAACCGAAGTATGATCCATTGTTTGCATAAGCGAGTAGGATGACTGCATAAGTGAATAGGATGTGTGCTGGTGTGTAATGTCGACAGAGGTGTATAAGTATATTTGATAGTGTTCTATTGATCATTGACAGCATGTATGAGTGAATCTATAGGTAAGTGATTAGCTGTCTGTGTAGATCTAGGATTCACTGAGTGGGTTTTTAGAAAATTGTATTGGTGTGTCAATGGATTCAAATATGGTACTCTGTATTTTACAGTGAGTGGTGAAAGGTTATACTACTGTATGATGAGGTGTATCTGATTGTCACATGGATGATGTCATCAGTGATCTCACTGGCCATGTCTTGAATGATGTAATATGGGACATTATCAGCAGTGGATTGCGGGCACGCAAGTTATAGTTAGCAGAACTAACTATAACGGAGGAATTTCAATGGTTTTGTACGAGTGAAATGTCCAGCTAACTATAACAGCCCTGAAACCTATGTTTTTTCAGTGAATTTCTAAGGTTTTTTAAATGCTAATTCCTAACTATAACATGTCTGAAACCTATGTTTTTTTTCAGTGAATATCATAGGTTTTTTAACTGATAGTTTTTAAATGTAATAATAGTTATGTCTTTTTCTGATACTGATTTTCTACGGTTATTAACTGTTTTTTTTACATATTTTATTTTTTAAATTACATTACATATTTTTTTACAAATATTGAAACAGAATTTTTTTTGTTTTATATTTTTATTTTAATATATTTATATTATTTTGTGGGTTTTTTTTCATTTGGAATTACCAATGTTATCCTATGGAAGGAAATTCAATTTGCAGGTAAAGTATGTTCACGTTACTTTTGTAATCCAGTGCTGGACTCCTAGGTTCGGTAACTGCAAACACAACAATGATGGACAGAATGTGGATCAATGTCACACATTCACCCCAGTCCAAAGATCTGGGCCCAAATCCATCGTTTTTCCACTCCACACCACCCTGGGTTAGACAATGACGATATGCAAATCAGCGCTGACCCTGTGCCCCATGGGAACAGTCCAGTCCGAACTACAAAAGCCATGTCCTTCCCAGAACGGAAACAAGCATCCGAGGACCGGCCCGGTTTCGAGGTAACACCTCTCTTCAGCCCGGCTAGATTGATTCCAGTGGTGTGGAGTGCCTGGGACTCACGTCTGAGCATCCCCAGTACACTTAGAGCGGTAACTGCAAACACAACAATGATGGACAGAATGTGGATCAATGTCACACATTCACCCCAGTCCAAAGATCTGGGCCCAAATCCATCGTTTTTCCACTCCACACCACCCTGGGTTAGACAATGACGATATGCAAATCAGCGCTGACCCTGTGCCCCATGGGAACAGTCCAGTCCGAACTACAAAAGCCATGTCCTTCCCAGAACGGAAACAAGCATCCGGTCCTCGGATGCTTGATTCCGTTCTGGGAAGGACATGGCTTTTGTAATTCGGACTGGACTGTTCCCATGGGGCAACAGGGTCAGAGCTGATTTGCATATCGCCATTGTCTAACCCAGGGTGTTGTGGAGTGCAAAAAAACGATGGATTTGGGCCCAGATCTTTTGACTGGGGGAGTGTGTGACATTGATCCACATTCAGTCCATCACTTGTTGTTTTTGCAATTGCCGCCCTAAGTGCGCTGGGGATGCCCAGACGTGGGTCCCAGGCACTCCACACCACTTGGAGTCAAGCTAGCCGGGCTGAAGAGAGGTGTTACCTCGAAACCGGTCCGGTCCTCGGATGCTTGATTCCGTTCTGGGAAGGACATGGCTTTTGTAGTTCGGACTGGACTGTTCCCATGGGGCAACAGGGTCAGAGCTGATTTGCATATCGCCATTGTCTAACCCAGGGTGTTGTGGAGTGCAAAAAAACGATGGATTTGGGCCCAGATCTTTTGACTGGGGGAGTGTGTGACATTGATCCACATTCAGTCCATCACTTGTTGTTTTTGCAATTGCCGCCCTAAGTGCGCTGGGGATGCCCAGACGTGGGTCCCAGGCACTCCACACCACTTGGAGTCAAGCTAGCCGGGCTGAAGAGAGGTGTTACCTCGAAACCGGTCCGGTCCTCGGATGCTTGATTCCGTTCTGGGAAGGACATGGCTTTTGTAGTTCGGACTGGACTGTTCCCATGGGGCAACAGGGTCAGAGCTGATTTGCATATCGCCATTGTCTAACCCAGGGTGTTGTGGAGTGCAAAAAAACGATGGATTTGGGCCCAGATCTTTTGACTGGGGGAGTGTGTGACATTGATCCACATTCAGTCCATCACTTGTTGTTTTTGCAATTGCCGCCCTAAGTGCGCTGGGGATGCCCAGATGTGGGTCCCAGGCACTCCACACCACTTGGAGTCAAGCTAGCCGGGCTGAAGAGAGGTGTTACCTCGAAACCGGTCCGGTCCTCGGATGCTTGATTCCGTTCTGGGAAGGACATGGCTTTTGTAGTTCGGACTGGACTGTTCCCATGGGGCAACAGGGTCAGAGCTGATTTGCATATCGCCATTGTCTAACCCAGGGTGTTGTGGAGTGCAAAAAAACGATGGATTTGGGCCCAGATCTTTTGACTGGGGGAGTGTGTGACATTGATCCACATTCAGTCCATCACTTGTTGTTTTTGCAATTGCCGCCCTAAGTGCGCTGGGGATGCCCAGACGTGGGTCCCAGGCACTCCACACCACTTGGAGTCAAGCTAGCCGGGCTGAAGAGAGGTGTTACCTCGAAACCGGTCCGGTCCTCGGATGCTTGATTCCGTTCTGGGAAGGACATGGCTTTTGTAGTTCGGACTGGACTGTTCCCATGGGGCAACAGGGTCAGAGCTGATTTGCATATCGCCATTGTCTAACCCAGGGTGTTGTGGAGTGCAAAAAAACGATGGATTTGGGCCCAGATCTTTTGACTGGGGGAGTGTGTGACATTGATCCACATTCAGTCCATCACTTGTTGTTTTTGCAATTGCCGCCCTAAGTGCGCTGGGGATGCCCAGACGTGGGTCCCAGGCACTCCACACCACTTGGAGTCAAGCTAGCCGGGCTGAAGAGAGGTGTTACCTCGAAACCGGTCCGGTCCTCGGATGCTTGATTCCGTTCTGGGAAGGACATGGCTTTTGTAGTTCGGACTGGACTGTTCCCATGGGGCAACAGGGTCAGAGCTGATTTGCATATCGCCATTGTCTAACCCAGGGTGTTGTGGAGTGCAAAAAAACGATGGATTTGGGCCCAGATCTTTTGACTGGGGGAGTGTGTGACATTGATCCACATTCAGTCCATCACTTGTTGTTTTTGCAATTGCCGCCCTAAGTGCGCTGGGGATGCCCAGACGTGGGTCCCAGGCACTCCACACCACTTGGAGTCAAGCTAGCCGGGCTGAAGAGAGGTGTTACCTCGAAACCGGTCCGGTCCTCGGATGCTTGATTCCGTTCTGGGAAGGACATGGCTTTTGTAGTTCGGACTGGACTGTTCCCATGGGGCAACAGGGTCAGAGCTGATTTGCATATCGCCATTGTCTAACCCAGGGTGTTGTGGAGTGCAAAAAAACGATGGATTTGGGCCCAGATCTTTTGACTGGGGGAGTGTGTGACATTGATCCACATTCAGTCCATCACTTGTTGTTTTTGCAATTGCCGCCCTAAGTGCGCTGGGGATGCCCAGACGTGGGTCCCAGGCACTCCACACCACTTGGAGTCAAGCTAGCCGGGCTGAAGAGAGGTGTTACCTCGAAACCGGTCCGGTCCTCGGATGCTTGATTCCGTTCTGGGAAGGACATGGCTTTTGTAGTTCGGACTGGACTGTTCCCATGGGGCAACAGGGTCAGAGCTGATTTGCATATCGCCATAGTCTAACCCAGGGTGTTGTGGAGTGCAAAAAAACGATGGATTTGGGCCCAGATCTTTTGACTGGGGGAGTGTGTGACATTGATCCACATTCAGTCCATCACTTGTTGTTTTTGCAATTGCCGCCCTAAGTGCGCTGGGGATGCCCAGACGTGGGTCCCAGGCACTCCACACCACTTGGAGTCAAGCTAGCCGGGCTGAAGAGAGGTGTTACCTCGAAACCGGTCCGGTCCTCGGATGCTTGATTCCGTTCTGGGAAGGACATGGCTTTTGTAGTTCGGACTGGACTGTTCCCATGGGGCAACAGGGTCAGAGCTGATTTGCATATCGCCATTGTCTAACCCAGGGTGTTGTGGAGTGCAAAAAAACAATGGATTTGGGCCCAGATCTTTTGACTGGGGGAGTGTGTGACATTGATCCACATTCAGTCCATCACTTGTTGTTTTTGCAATTGCCGCCCTAAGTGCGCTGGGGATGCCCAGACGTGGGTCCCAGGCACTCCACACCACTTGGAGTCAAGCTAGCTGGGCTGAAGAGAGGTGTTACCTCGAAACCGGTCCGGTCCTCGGATGCTTGATTCCGTTCTGGGAAGGACATGGCTTTTGTAGTTCGGACTGGACTGTTCCCATGGGGCAACAGGGTCAGAGCTGATTTGCATATCGCCATTGTCTAACCCAGGGTGTTGTGGAGTGCAAAAAAACGATGGATTTGGGCCCAGATCTTTTGACTGGGGGAGTGTGTGACATTGATCCACATTCAGTCCATCACTTGTTGTTTTTGCAATTGCCGCCCTAAGTGCGCTGGGGATGCCCAGACGTGGGTCCCAGGCACTCCACACCACTTGGAGTCAAGCTAGCCGGGCTGAAGAGAGGTGTTACCTCGAAACCGGTCCGGTCCTCGGATGCTTGATTCCGTTCTGGGAAGGACATGGCTTTTGTAGTTCGGACTGGACTGTTCCCATGGGGCAACAGGGTCAGAGCTGATTTGCATATCGCCATTGTCTAACCCAGGGTGTTGTGGAGTGCAAAAAAACGATGGATTTGGGCCCAGATCTTTTGACTGGGGGAGTGTGTGACATTGATCCACATTCAGTCCATCACTTGTTGTTTTTGCAATGGACTCCTAGGTTCAGCACTGGGACCTCTATCTAAAACAGGCAAGTAATTACGTTTTTATCGTTGGCACGATTTTTAGAGAATATTTGATAGTTTCAAAAATCAACACTTGGAAACTTTTTCAGCAAAAAGCAGGCAATGGAATCCTATGGAAGGAAATTCAAGTTACTGGTAAGTACGGTTAGAATTATTTCCAAGGATCAGTACTGGGCTCAAAGATGCAGCATTGAGGTCTCTCCTGATAACAGGTGAGTAAATTGGAATTCGTAGTTCGGCTGATTTTAGAGGAATATTTGTAAGTTTCAAAAATCAACACTTAGAAACTTTTTCAGCAAAAACCAGGCAATGATATCCTATGGAAGGAAATTCAAATTACTGGTAAGTACGGTTAAAATTACTTTTCAGGATCAGTACCGGGCTCAAAGATGCAGCACTGTGGTCTCTCCTGATAACAGGTGAGAAAATCGGAATTCGTAGTTCGGCTGATTTTACTTCGGTCCAGTATATATAGAGCCACTTTCCTACACCATCCCCTCACTTCACCACAGTGCAAACACTCCCTGTGGCGCGTTTTAAGTTGTGGAAATAAATCCCCTTCAATCCTGAGGGTCTCTAGAGTCCAACTAACCCACTAGGTACATCCAGTAAGCACCACAGAGCTGCGTAGCAGAGAGATGTAAAAAGGGGCACGGCCTGCACCAACTTTCTGTAACGCAGCGCAGTGGCGCTTCCTGGAAGCACCTGGTGGGCTACTTGGCCCCCATGGTCCCTGAGGATTGAAGGGAATTTTTTCCACAACTTTAAAACGCGCCACAGGGCGTGTTTGCACACATCACCTCAGGCCCCGTCCCCTCCCTTCACCACTGTGTAAACGCGCCCTGTGCCCGTTCTAAGTTGAGAGATTAAGTCCCCTTCAATCCTAAGGGTCCCTAGGGTCAAACTAGCCCATTAGGTACCCCCAATAAGCACCACAGAGCTGCGTTGCAGAGAGGTGTAAAAATGGGCTTGGCCTCTGAACACCTGTCTGCAACGCAGCTCCCTGGCGCATACTGGAAATACCTGTTGGGCTATTTGGTCCTCAGCGACCCTCAGTATTGAAAGAGAATTAGTTCTCCAACTTAAAACGCGCCACGGGACGCGTGTGCACAGTGGTGAACGAAGGGGACGTGGCCTGAGGTGACATGTCTGCAAACACGCCCTGTGGCGCATTTTAAGTTGGGGAATTAATTCCTCCTCAATCCTGTGGGTCCCTGGGTCCCAACTAGCCCACCAGGTACCTCCAGTATACGCCAGGAGGCTGCTTTGCAGAGAAGTGCTCAGAGGCCTCTGCAACGGCGCTCCGTGGCGCTTACTGGAGGTACCTGGTGGGCTAGTTGGCCCCCAGGGTCCCTCAGGATTGACAAGGAATTAATTCCCCAACTTAAACCGCGCCACAGGGTGTGTTTGCACACATGTGAACTCAGGCCCTGCCCCCTCCCTTCACCACGGTGCAAACATGCCCCATGGCGCGTTTTAAGTTGGGGGTTTAACTCCCCTTGAATAATGACGGTCGCTGGGGTGCAACTAGCCCACCAGCTACCTCCAGTAAGCACCACAGAGCTGCGTTACAGAGAGGTGTAAAAAGTGGCATGGCCTCAGAACACCTCACTGCAACGCAGCCCCCTGGCGCATCCTGGAGGTTCCTGGTGGGCTAGTTGGCCCCCAGGGACCCCCAGTATTCAAGGGGAATTCATTCTCCCTCTGCAAACACTCTAGGGGGGCGCTTTTGCAGAGTGATGAAAAGAGGGTGTGTGGCCTCCAGCGCAATGCCGGTCTTTTTAAGAAGGGGGATTGTGTAGCCCTCCTTCTTTTTCTATTTTTTTGGCCCTGGGATCCCATCCCCCAGGCCTGTCCCCTAATTTTTTTGTTTTATTTGAAAAATGTGGAAGGGGGCCGCGTAGCCCCCCTCCCAAGGCCTTAATCGGCCCCGGGGACCCCATCCCCCGGGGCATGGCCTTTTCCTTTATTTATTTATTTATTTATATTAATGTTGGGGAGGGAGGCCGCGTGGAGTGGACCCCCTCCAGGGCCACTTATGGCCCCGGGGACCCAATCCCCTGGGGCCGGCCTTTCTATTTAAAAAAAAAAAACACTTTTGGGTGGGGGGGCTACGTGGCCCACCTCCGGGCCACATGTAGCCCCGGGGACGCCATCCCCTAGGGGCTTGCCCTCTACATTGGGGACCGTATGGGGGTCCCCAATCCCCCCACGGTCCCAGCTAATATGCTGCTCCCCATGTGGAAAACCAATCTGCTTTGCTTCATTGAAGCAAGAGCAGGTTTCCCTGCTCTCGCTTCAATGAAGCAAAGCAGTTTGCAATGACAGGGTGGGACCCGTGAGGCCCACCTCCCATTTTTTACAAAGCCCCGGGGGGTGGTGGTCCGCGGGGCTGGGGGGTTCGTCACAGACCCCCCAATTTGTATCTTTAGTGCCCCGGGGAAGTGGTGGTCCCCGGGGCGTGTGGGGGGGCTTGAGCCACCCCCCCACACAGGTTATTTATTTATTTAAAAAAGCCCCGGGGGTGGCGGTCCTCGGGGCTGCGTTGGGGCTGTGTGCCCCGCCCGCAATGTCAATACAGTCGTGCCCCAAGGGGTGGCAGTCCTCAGGGCTCGGGGGGCCTTAGAGGCCCCCCAACATTAAACTTTTAAGCCCCGGGGGGTTGGCGGTCCCCGGGGCTGCGGGGGGTCGTGTGCTCCCCGCAATTATTCATTCTTTGCCCCGGGGGTGGCTGTCCCCGGGGCAGTGTGGGGGGGATTGGCCCCCCCACACTTTATTTTTAACATGCCCCAGGATTTGGCCCCCCCGGGGACTAATTAGCATTGAAGCGCGGGAGCCCGCGCTTCTGTTTTTTTTTTATCGGCAAGATCCGCGCACCTTGCGTGGATTTTGCCGATTTAAAAAAAAAAAGAAATGGGGGCCTTGGGGGTGCTTGTGGGACCCCCTGAGCAGGCCTAGGGGGTCAGGGTGTTTCTACCCTGCCCCCTTTTTGTGTTTTGCAAGTTTTTTTATAAGGTTTCTTGTGCCTCAGTTCTACCAAGGGACAAGATGGCTGCCAACACTTCCCGATTTGGAGTGTTGACAGCCAATTAGAATACAGCTCGTGCTCGGCAGGGTGCGCTTAGGGTGCGCGGATCCACCGTGGCCATAGATATATATGCGATTTTGATTTTGATTTTCTCAGGAACTTCTAAACGGATTTACACCATTTAAGCAAAAGGCACGACTCTGAACCAAGATCTACCTTTCTGACAAATTTGGTGTAATTCCGTTCAGCAGTTCGGGCTGTAGCAGCGATTAACGGTCCCTATGGAAAATTGCATGTGGAAAACACGTTTTGGGACCACCCTTTTTTCTCGGCCCCCGCTTGGCGAATCACCCCGAGACTTTCAGGATAGGGGCGGAAAGGAGCTGGCCATAAGTTTTGAAAATTTTAACCGGCGCCAAAGTTATTCCAAATAGAATGTTGCGGATTTCCTATGGAAAATAGGTCCTAACTATAACTACCTACTGGCGACCGCCAGTAGGTAATATATATATATATGAGGTGGAATGCAGGAAGCGCCAAGAAATTGGGGGCATTAATTTGAGTCTGTGTCCCATACATCTGTATGCGGGACCTCGTGAACTGCAACATCCACAATGCAGTGCTCCTGGGCGGTGCAGCGCAATTAAGACACTCACCTGTGAGAGGAGGAGCCGAGAGACTGCTGTAAAGGGAGTGGTCTCTGGAGCCCACGAATTTTCACTTGCCTGTGGGACCGGCACTGATGACGGCCATTCCGGCCAGAAACGCGTCTGCCACAGCGTTTCACAGACTACAGGAGTGCGTGTACATTAAGCCAAATAAATCCTTCATTTGAGCCCGGAGCATGTGTCCCGCTGATTTCTTGTTGAGGTCAGCTTTGGTGGTTTATATATATATATATATATATATATATATATATCCAACGAAAAGTTTTGGCATTAAGCTGAGGTGGCCTCTGTCAGCGGCGGGCCATGGACGGGATCGCCACTCCCTACAAACCAGACACACACGTTCACGTTTTCCAAGAACGGAGTCCAGGCCAGCATTAGTGTTCAAAACCGGATTTATTCCAAAGCTTTCACTCGACGCGTTTCGGGAATAGCCTTCCCTTTCTCACGAGTACAAGAGTTTGTTTGCATCCGTTTTTTAAATAAATCACGTGACTGTGTTGGAACAAAATTATAATAAACATAGTTAACAGACTACCAGATCATCTTATGTCTGGAGCTACGTTGTACATTCCTCTTCCCAGGATGTGCGGCAGTGCTATTGTAAAAGCTCAAAATTATATTTTACACATTTGTTTCTTTCTCATGCAAATTCTGCGTCATAGCGGGCAATTTAACGTTCTATCCGAGGCATTTGCTATTCTTTATGCTAAACTGCTACATATGCAAGCCCCGTTCTCTCTCTACGGCAAACTGGACAACAATCCTTATTTTGGACTCATGACAGCTCGTATTTACATTGTTCATTAATTTGCAGAAGGCAATAAAGTTTTAAATGATGGCGCCAGCATACAGCATGCAAATTCAAGGCATCGTGCACACTGGCTTGTCAACTTTACATTGTTTGTCAAAATGCGGCAGGCAATAAAGTTTTAAATGATGATACCACATTAACAAAATAAAATAAAATAAAACATGGCAAATCCATACATCGTTCAAGGTACTTTCACGGGGCTCGAACTCACCACCTTAGGGTTCGCGCCTTAGATCAAACTGTTAGATCCATCCCGCAACATGAACTTAAGCCGCTTATTTTCTGCTTAGTGGCCTTACCGGACCAAATTCACACATTCTTTTGGCGCAGCCACTTTAGCTCCATCACGCCCCAGTGGGCAAAAAATACTATATTTGCCAAGTCTCCGCATTGTTGGATATGTCACTTTAACCTGAAGAGTCAATCAATTCCAATTGGATATTACCCTTTCATTGAATATCGCCCCAGTGGGCTATATGAATAGTGTCCGTGTCATTGACCATGCCACACCATACAAGTTATGCTAGCGAACACAGTCTCATGTGCCAATTCTCTCGTGTTTGACTGCCAGTTGATACATACTGCCATGCACGTTCTGATAGTGTTGTACTTTCATACTCTCCCACATTCAATGGTACCTGTGATAAATGATAAAATAAAAGTGATTTAGTGACCTTAAATTTTTGTGCCTACATTTCATTCGTTCACTATTTAAAACAAGGTTGGAAGACAGCCAAACAGATAAAAAATACATCTTTGTACACAACACATATTTATCCGAGGTGCACTCCTAGGGCTTCATCACAGTTGTGCCCTTGAGGCTGAAGAGTATGGTATTTGATTATAAATCTTGACTCCAATCGTCTAAGCTCCTGAAGTCTATTCCCGCCTCTTTCTCTAATGGGCACTTGATCTAGTACCACATAAGAGAGGAGACTGTTGTTGCTTTTATGGTGAGACGCAAAGTGTCTTGCCATCGGGTACTGTTTATCCTGATTTTTTATAGCTCTAAGATGCTGTAGGATTCTTTCTTTTGCCGGTTTGATAGTACTCCCCACATAGAATTTGTCGCATGGACATTTAAGGGCATATACCACAAACTCTGTGTGGCAGTTCAGATGTTTGGTGATTCTGAACGGGGGACATGATTGTGATAGTTTCACCTCTTTAGTATTGTGACTAAATTTGCATGCCTTGCACCTGCCACAGACGTAAAATCCTTGGATTGGATTTGCTCTCTTTTTGGTGGCTATCAAAGTTTGGCACACTTTGTCTTTCAGGCATGGGGGTTTTCTGTAGGTGATTTGGGGGTGATCTCTAAGGCTCGGTAGGATATCTTTATCAGTTTTGAGGGCATTCCAATGTTTATTGATTGCCTCTCTAACTTCTTTGGTTTGGCAGTGATAATCAGTGATGAATCTTACTCCTTCCTTTTCACTCTCTGTTTCACTTGCTGTGGGTTGGGTTTTGTCTTTATCCACTACTTTCCTTACTGCCTCTGCGATACATTTTTTGCTGTATCCCCTTGCTTTAAACCTGTTACACATGATGTCCCTTTCTTTCTCATAATCTTTTTGCTTAGTACAGTTCCTTCTGGCTCTTAATAATTCCCCATAGGGGATTGAGTTAATCAGGTTGCGGGGGTGACAGCTACGTGCGTGGAGGAGACTATTTCCAGCAGTCTCCTTCCTGTACAGAACTGTCACTAGACTTGAATCTTCAATAGTGATTTTCAGGTCTAGGAAATCCACTGATTTCATGTCAATATGACTCGTAAATGATAGATTAAAATCATTGACGTTCAAGATGGCCACAAAATCTTCAGCCTCCTCCCTAGTGCCTTCCCAGATTACAAAAATGTCATCTATGTACCGGAGCCAGGTACGGACTCCGGTACGGTATTGGTCTAACTTCCTGACAATGAGTTCCTCCCACCATCCTAGGTAGATTCCAGCAAAGCTTGGAGCAAAGCAAGTGCCCATCGATGTGCCAAGCAGTTGGTGGTAGATGGCGCCGTTGAACAGGAAGTAATTCTGGGTAAGGCACATAAAGATCATGTCAAGCAGCATTTCAGTGTGCAGCGTATATGAGATTGATCTCGTTCTCAAAAAGTATTTACAGGCTTTGACCCCCATCTCGTGGGGAATATTGGTGTACAGACTGTTGACGTCCATTGTCATAAGGAGACAGCCTGGGCCAACCATGGTATTAGAAATCTTTTTCAGGAAATCTCCTGAGTCTCTCAGATATGATGGGAGACCTTGTACGATCGGCTGTAGAAAGTGGTCTACATATCTTGACGTGTTTTCAAGATTACTATTTCTTGAAGACACTATCGGCCTACCTGGTGGGTTGATGGGGTCTTTGTGCAGCTTTGGGAGTAAGTACAAAGCTGGCAATTTCGGGAATTTACAGTTTAAAAAATTACATTCCTCTGTTTCTAACAATTTGAGATTCCTCCATTCACACAGTTTATCATGATATGCCTGATTTTTGCTCTCATATACCTTTCTGTTACTCTTCTCATATTTTGTAGTGTCACTGAGCTGTTTCAGACCTTCCTGTACATACATTTCTTTAGACATTACAACAATGTTTCCCCCTTTGTCCGATTTTTTTATCACAATAGTATGGTCATTACTTAAATCATCAATAGCCTGTCTTTGTTCTGAATTCAGATTATTTTTTCCATGATTACTGGCATTCGCTAGTTTTTTAAATTCTGTGATAACTCCCTTTTCAAACACATCAATCGCTTCATTATTCATCATTGGTAAAAAAATGGATTTCGGTTTAAATCCACTTTTGCTACTTAGATCCAGCCTAATGTTATCATTGATAAGGTTGATAGAGGAGTTTCCCAATGTGTCTATGTTTCCCTCCAATTCATGCATTACTTGTAATATGTCCGCATCTCCGATTTGTAATGTACTTGGATTCTCAGAGTTTGTACCTGGATCGCTATTCATTCTGGTGGCGAACCATTTCCTCAGTCTGAGTTTCCTAGTAAATTGGAAGAGATCAATGCGGCTCTGTGTGTAGTTAAAGTTAGAGGTAGGGCAGAAAGATAATCCAAAGGATAATACCTCTTTTTCGGTGGTGGTCAGATTCCTGCTGGAGAGGTTGATTATAGTTTTGGTGTCCTTCATTGTAGCTTTTTCTGGCCCCTCGTTCTCTTTCCCACAGGGCTTGATGTGCTTGCATCCGTTAAGTTTAATCTTTTTCCTCCTCTCCCTCCTCTTCCTCGTCCTCTTGCTCCTCCGGCAAATGCTTTGCTCTGGGATTCTTGTCTCCCTTTGGCCATAAGCGAGAACTCGATTAAAATTTTGTCTTTTGGGCTTAAGAAGCCCGGTCTTGTCTCACTCGGCTGGTTGGTGTCATGACCATTCTCTCCAGTTTGGTCCCCCTCATTAACTGTTGGTTTTTCTAAGGGAGTTGATACACCCCCCAGTGCAGTTGCTTTCTGTGATTCGGCTCGCAAATGATCATATTTTTTGGAAAACGTAAGTACTTGTCCTCTTTCATAGTCTAAGTGGTCTCTAAGGAACTTCCTTTGTTTTTTCTCCTTGATTTCTTTCTCAAGGGTTTCCAATTTCTTCTCCATTTTGCCCATTTCAATATCAAATTCATCTTTAGTACAAAATTCCATCAGTTCATCAGTGATATTAGCAATTTCCAGCGCACATTTATCACATTCTTTGTTTGCAGATTCTACCAGTAATTTCAACATGATTATAGAACATTCGTGGCTGTTATTCGCCCACTTCTCCAAGAGCTCAGGGTCTGGGTCATTAAATGTTGGGGTTGTATATATTCGCAGTCCCCTTGGGATTCGACCCACTTCTATGTACTTGGCCAATGTTGTGGCCTCCCACCACTTGGTTTGTTCTATTTTAAGTAGTTTCCATAACTTTGCCCATAAGTCTTGCTTGGATTTACTTTGCATCCCAGCCCCTAGACTTGGCGGTGTGTTGGCATTTCCTTCCCCTGGTTCGAGGTCAAACATCTGTTTGGCTGCCTCCTTCCTTTTATTGATCCTGGATGCTGCCATGGATAATAGTTTTTAAATCAAGGAGCGCATCGAGTAAAGGTCAAAGATGCGCCCCGGTTTTGATACTGTCAGTGCGTGTAATCTATTCTTACACTGCAACTGGCTTCCGCTTGCCTTTCTCCTGTCAGATAACACCCCCACAGTTCCACCTTAGCGCTCACCTTTCCAATGCGGTAAATCTTCGCGTCTGATAATAGCTCTCACATCAGCCTTTGAACGACGTTACTTCTTCCGCAATTTTCTCTCGAGCGATGTCGGTCTTAGTATTCAAGCTGTTCGACGGGCGGTATAGGAGTTCCCTTGCTCAATCTTCGAGCGGAGATAAGGCGGGCCACAGCTTTTTTAAATCAGTTCCAACGAAAAGTTTTGGCATTAAGCTGAGGTGGCCTCTGTCAGCGGCGGGCCATGGACGGGATCGCCACTCCCTACAAACCAGACACACACGTTCACGTTTTCCAAGAACGGAGTCCAGGCCAGCATTAGTGTTCAAAACCGGATTTATTCCAAAGCTTTCACTCGACGCGTTTCGGGAATAGCCTTCCCTTTCTCACGAGTACAAGAGTTTGTTTGCATCCGTTTTTTAAATAAATCACGTGACTGTGTTGGAACAAAATTATAATAAACATAGTTAACAGACTACCAGATCATCTTATGTCTGGAGCTACGTTGTACATTCCTCTTCCCAGGATGTGCGGCAGTGCTATTGTAAAAGCTCAAAATTATATTTTACACATTTGTTTCTTTCTCATGCAAATTCTGCGTCATAGCGGGCAACTTAACGTTCTATCCGAGGCATTTGCTATTCTTTATGCTAAACTGCTACATATGCAAGCCCCGTTCTCTCTCTACGGCAAACTGGACAACAATCCTTATTTTGGACTCATGACAGCTCGTATTTACATTGTTCATTAATTTGCAGAAGGCAATAAAGTTTTAAATGATGGCGCCAGCATACAGCATGCAAATTCAAGGCATCGTGCACACTGGCTTGTCAACTTTACATTGTTTGTCAAAATGCGGCAGGCAATAAAGTTTTAAATGATGATACCACATTAACAAAATAAAATAAAATAAAACATGGCAAATCCATACATCGTTCAAGGTACTTTCACGGGGCTCGAACTCACCACCTTAGGGTTCGCGCCTTAGATCAAACTGTTAGATCCATCCCGCAACATGAACTTAAGCCGCTTATTTTCTGCTTAGTGGCCTTACCGGACCAAATTCACACATTCTTTTGGCGCAGCCACTTTAGCTCCATCACGCCCCAGTGGGCAAAAAATACTATATTTGCCAAGTCTCCGCATTGTTGGATATGTCACTTTAACCTGAAGAGTCAATCAATTCCAATTGGATATTACCCTTTCATTGAATATCGCCCCAGTGGGCTATATGAATAGTGTCCGTGTCATTGACCATGCCACACCATACAAGTTATGCTAGCGAACACAGTCTCATGTGCCAATTCTCTCGTGTTTGACTGCCAGTTGATACATACTGCCATGCACGTTCTGATAGTGTTGTACTTTCATACTCTCCCACATTCAATGGTACCTGTGATAAATGATAAAATAAAAGTGATTTAGTGACCTTAAATTTTTGTGCCTACATTTCATTCGTTCACTATTTAAAACAAGGTTGGAAGACAGCCAAACAGATAAAAAATACATCTTTGTACACAACACATATTTATCCGAGGTGCACTCCTAGGGCTTCATCACAGTTGTGCCCTTGAGGCTGAAGAGTATGGTATTTGATTATAAATCTTGACTCCAATCGTCTAAGCTCCTGAAGTCTATTCCCGCCTCTTTCTCTAATGGGCACTTGATCTAGTACCACATAAGAGAGGAGACTGTTGTTGCTTTTATGGTGAGACGCAAAGTGTCTTGCCATCGGGTACTGTTTATCCTGATTTTTTATAGCTCTAAGATGCTGTAGGATTCTTTCTTTTGCCGGTTTGATAGTACTCCCCACATAGAATTTGTCGCATGGACATTTAAGGGCATATACCACAAACTCTGTGTGGCAGTTCAGATGTTTGGTGATTCTGAACGGGGGACATGATTGTGATAGTTTCACCTCTTTAGTATTGTGACTAAATTTGCATGCCTTGCACCTGCCACAGACGTAAAATCCTTGGATTGGATATGCTCTCTTTTTGGTGGCTATCAAAGTTTGGCACACTTTGTCTTTCAGGCATGGGGGTTTTCTGTAGGTGATTTGGGGGTGATCTCTAAGGCTCGGTAGGATATCTTTATCAGTTTTGAGGGCATTCCAATGTTTATTGATTGCCTCTCTAACTTCGTTGGTTTGGCAGTGATAATCAGTGATGAATCTTACTCCTTCCTTTTCACTCTCTGTTTCACTTGCTGTGGGTTGGGTTTTGTCTTTATCCACTACTTTCCTTACTGCCTCTGCGATACATTTTTTGCTGTATCCCCTTGCTTTAAACCTGTTACACATGATGTCCCTTTCTTTCTCATAATCTTTTTGCTTAGTACAGTTCCTTCTGGCTCTTAATAATTCCCCATAGGGGATTGAGTTAATCAGGTTGCGGGGGTGACAGCTACGTGCGTGGAGGAGACTATTTCCAGCAGTCTCCTTCCTGTACAGAACTGTCACTAGACTTGAATCTTCAATAGTGATTTTCAGGTCTAGGAAATCCACTGATTTCATGTCAATATGACTCGTAAATGATAGATTAAAATCATTGACGTTCAAGATGGCCACAAAATCTTCAGCCTCCTCCCTAGTGCCTTCCCAGATTACAAAAATGTCATCTATGTACCGGAGCCAGGTACGGACTCCGGTACGGTATTGGTCTAACTTCCTGACAATGAGTTCCTCCCACCATCCTAGGTAGATTCCAGCAAAGCTTGGAGCAAAGCAAGTGCCCATCGATGTGCCAAGCAGTTGGTGGTAGATGGCGCCGTTGAACAGGAAGTAATTCTGGGTAAGGCACATAAAGATCATGTCAAGCAGCATTTCAGTGTGCAGCGTATATGAGATTGATCTCGTTCTCAAAAAGTATTTACAGGCTTTGACCCCCATCTCGTGGGGAATATTGGTGTACAGACTGTTGACGTCCATTGTCATAAGGAGACAGCCTGGGCCAACCATGGTATTAGAAATCTTTTTCAGGAAATCTCCTGAGTCTCTCAGATATGATGGGAGACCTTGTACGATCGGCTGTAGAAAGTGGTCTACATATCTTGACGTGTTTTCAAGATTACTTTTTCTTGAAGACACTATCGGCCTACCTGGTGGGTTGATGGGGTCTTTGTGCAGCTTTGGGAGTAAGTACAAAGCTGGCAATTTCGGGAATTTACAGTTTAAAAAATTAAATTCCTCTGTTTCTAACAATTTGAGATTCCTCCATTCACACAGTTTATCATGATATGCCTGATTTTTGCTCTCATATACCTTTCTGTTACTCTTCTCATATTTTGTAGTGTCACTGAGCTGTTTCAGACCTTCCTGTACATACATTTCTTTAGACATTACAACAATGTTTCCCCCTTTGTCCGATTTTTTTATCACAATAGTATGGTCATTACTTAAATCATCAATAGCCTGTCTTTGTTCTGAATTCAGATTATTTTTTCCATGATTACTGGCATTCGCTAGTTTTTTAAATTCTGTGATAACTCCCTTTTCAAACACATCAATCGCTTCATTATTCATCATTGGTAAAAAAATGGATTTCGGTTTAAATCCACTTTTGCTACTTAGATCCAGCCTAATGTTATCATTGATAAGGTTGATAGAGGAGTTTCCCAATGTGTCTATGTTTCCCTCCAATTCATGCATTACTTGTAATATGTCCGCATCTCCGATTTGTAATGTACTTGGATTCTCAGAGTTTGTACCTGGATCGCTATTCATTCTGGTGGCGAACCATTTCCTCAGTCTGAGTTTCCTAGTAAATTGGAAGAGATCAATGCGGCTCTGTGTGTAGTTAAAGTTAGAGGTAGGGCAGAAAGATAATCCAAAGGATAATACCTCTTTTTCGGTGGTGGTCAGATTCCTGCTGGAGAGGTTGATTATAGTTTTGGTGTCCTTCATTGTAGCTTTTTCTGGCCCCTCGTTCTCTTTCCCACAGGGCTTGATGTGCTTGCATCCGTTAAGTTTAATCTTTTTCCTCCTCTCCCTCCTCTTCCTCGTCCTCTTGCTCCTCCGGCAAATGCTTTGCTCTGGGATTCTTGTCTCCCTTTGGCCATAAGCGAGAACTCGATTAAAATTTTGTCTTTTGGGCTTAAGAAGCCCGGTCTTGTCTCACTCGGCTGGTTGGTGTCATGACCATTCTCTCCAGTTTGGTCCCCCTCATTAACTGTTGGTTTTTCTAAGGGAGTTGATACACCCCCCAGTGCAGTTGCTTTCTGTGATTCGGCTCGCAAATGATCATATTTTTTGGAAAACGTAAGTACTTGTCCTCTTTCATAGTCTAAGTGGTCTCTAAGGAACTTCCTTTGTTTTTTCTCCTTGATTTCTTTCTCAAGGGTTTCCAATTTCTTCTCCATTTTGCCCATTTCAATATCAAATTCATCTTTAGTACAAAATTCCATCAGTTCATCAGTGATATTAGCAATTTCCAGCGCACATTTATCACATTCTTTGTTTGCAGATTCTACCAGTAATTTCAACATGATTATAGAACATTTGTGGCTGTTATTCGCCCACTTCTCCAAGAGCTCAGGGTCTGGGTCATTAAATGTTGGGGTTGTATATATTCGCAGTCCCCTTGGGATTCGACCCACTTCTATGTACTTGGCCAATGTTGTGGCCTCCCACCACTTGGTTTGTTCTATTTTAAGTAGTTTCCATAACTTTGCCCATAAGTCTTGCTTGGATTTACTTTGCATCCCAGCCCCTAGACTTGGCGGTGTGTTGGCATTTCCTTCCCCTGGTTCGAGGTCAAACATCTGTTTGGCTGCCTCCTTCCTTTTATTGATCCTGGATGCTGCCATGGATAATAGTTTTTAAATCAAGGAGCGCATCGAGTAAAGGTCAAAGATGCGCCCCGGTTTTGATACTGTCAGTGCGTGTAATCTATTCTTACACTGCAACTGGCTTCCGCTTGCCTTTCTCCTGTCAGATAACACCCCCACAGTTCCACCTTAGCGCTCACCTTTCCAATGCGGTAAATCTTCGCGTCTGATAATAGCTCTCACATCAGCCTTTGAACGACGTTACTTCTTCCGCAATTTTCTCTCGAGCGATGTCGGTCTTAGTATTCAAGCTGTTCGACGGGCGGTATAGGAGTTCCCTTGCTCAATCTTCGAGCGGAGATAAGGCGGGCCACAGCTTTTTTAAATCAGTTCCAACGAAAAGTTTTGGCATTAAGCTGAGGTGGCCTCTGTCAGCGGCGGGCCATGGACGGGATCGCCACTCCCTACAAACCAGACACACACGTTCACGTTTTCCAAGAACGGAGTCCAGGCCAGCATTAGTGTTCAAAACCGGATTTATTCCAAAGCTTTCACTCGACGCGTTTCGGGAATAGCCTTCCCTTTCTCACGAGTACAAGAGTTTGTTTGCATCCGTTTTTTAAATAAATCACGTGACTGTGTTGGAACAAAATTATAATAAACATAGTTAACAGACTACCAGATCATCTTATGTCTGGAGCTACGTTGTACATTCCTCTTCCCAGGATGTGCGGCAGTGCTATTGTAAAAGCTCAAAATTATATTTTACACATTTGTTTCTTTCTCATGCAAATTCTGTGTCATAGCGGGCAATTTAACGTTCTATCCGAGGCATTTGCTATTCTTTATGCTAAACTGCTACATATGCAAGCCCCGTTCTCTCTCTACGGCAAACTGGACAACAATCCTTATTTTGGACTCATGACAGCTCGTATTTACATTGTTCATTAATTTGCAGAAGGCAATAAAGTTTTAAATGATGGCGCCAGCATACAGCATGCAAATTCAAGGCATCGTGCACACTGGCTTGTCAACTTTACATTGTTTGTCAAAATGCGGCAGGCAATAAAGTTTTAAATGATGATACCACATTAACAAAATAAAATAAAATAAAACATGGCAAATCCATACATCGTTCAAGGTACTTTCACGGGGCTCGAACTCACCACCTTAGGGTTCGCGCCTTAGATCAAACTGTTAGATCCATCCCGCAACATGAACTTAAGCCGCTTATTTTCTGCTTAGTGGCCTTACCGGACCAAATTCACACATTCTTTTGGCGCAGCCACTTTAGCTCCATCACGCCCCAGTGGGCAAAAAATACTATATTTGCCAAGTCTCCGCATTGTTGGATATGTCACTTTAACCTGAAGAGTCAATCAATTCCAATTGGATATTACCCTTTCATTGAATATCGCCCCAGTGGGCTATATGAATAGTGTCCGTGTCATTGACCATGCCACACCATACAAGTTATGCTAGCGAACACAGTCTCATGTGCCAATTCTCTCGTGTTTGACTGCCAGTTGATACATACTGCCATGCACGTTCTGATAGTGTTGTACTTTCATACTCTCCCACATTCAATGGTACCTGTGATAAATGATAAAATAAAAGTGATTTAGTGACCTTAAATTTTTGTGCCTACATTTCATTCGTTCACTATTTAAAACAAGGTTGGAAGACAGCCAAACAGATAAAAAATACATCTTTGTACACAACACATATTTATCCGAGGTGCACTCCTAGGGCTTCATCACAGTTGTGCCCTTGAGGCTGAAGAGTATGGTATTTGATTATAAATCTTGACTCCAATCGTCTAAGCTCCTGAAGTCTATTCCCGCCTCTTTCTCTAATGGGCACTTGATCTAGTACCACATAAGAGAGGAGACTGTTGTTGCTTTTATGGTGAGACGCAAAGTGTCTTGCCATCGGGTACTGTTTATCCTGATTTTTTATAGCTCTAAGATGCTGTAGGATTCTTTCTTTTGCCGGTTTGATAGTACTCCCCACATAGAATTTGTCGCATGGACATTTAAGGGCATATACCACAAACTCTGTGTGGCAGTTCAGATGTTTGGTGATTCTGAACGGGGGACATGATTGTGATAGTTTCACCTCTTTAGTATTGTGACTAAATTTGCATGCCTTGCACCTGCCACAGACGTAAAATCCTTGGATTGGATTTGCTCTCTTTTTGGTGGCTATCAAAGTTTGGCACACTTTGTCTTTCAGGCATGGGGGTTTTCTGTAGGTGATTTGGGGGTGATCTCTAAGGCTCGGTAGGATATCTTTATCAGTTTTGAGGGCATTCCAATGTTTATTGATTGCCTCTCTAACTTCTTTGGTTTGGCAGTGATTACTATCAAACCGGCAAAAGAAAGAATCCTACAGCATCTTAGAGCTATAAAAAATCAGGATAAACAGTACCCGATGGCAAGACACTTTGCGTCTCACCATAAAAGCAACAACAGTCTCCTCTCTTATGTGGTACTAGATCAAGTGCCCATTAGAGAAAGAGGCGGGAATAGACTTCAGGAGCTTAGACGATTGGAGTCAAGATTTATAATCAAATACCATACTCTTCAGCCTCAAGGGCACAACTGTGATGAAGCCCTAGGAGTGCACCTCGGATAAATATGTGTTGTGTACAAAGATGTATTTTTTATCTGTTTGGCTGTCTTCCAACCTTGTTTTAAATAGTGAACGAATGAAATGTAGGCACAAAAATTTAAGGTCACTAAATCACTTTTATTTTATCATTTATCACAGGTACCATTGAATGTGGGAGAGTATGAAAGTACAACACTATCAGAACGTGCATGGCAGTATGTATCAACTGGCAGTCAAACACGAGAGAATTGGCACATGAGACTGTGTTCGCTAGCATAACTTGTATGGTGTGGCATGGTCAATGACACGGACACTATTCATATAGCCCACTGGAGCGATATTCAATGAAAGGGTAATATCCAATTGGAATTGATTGACTCTTCAGGTTAAAGTGACATATCCAACAATGCGGAGACTTGGCAAATATAGTATTTTTTGCCCACTGGGGCGTGATGGAGCTAAAGTGGCTGCGCCAAAAGAATGTGTGAATTTGGTCCGGTAAGGCCACTAAGCAGAAAATAAGCGGCTTAAGTTCATGTTGCGGGATGGATCTAACAGTTTGATCTAAGGCGCGAACCCTAAGGTGGTGAGTTCGAGCCCCGTGAAAGTACCTTGAACGATGTATGGATTTGCCATGTTTTATTTTATTTTATTTTGTTAATGTGGTATCATCATTTAAAACTTTATTGCCTGCCGCATTTTGACAAACAATGTAAAGTTGACAAGCCAGTGTGCACGATGCCTTGAATTTGCATGCTGTATGCTGGCGCCATCATTTAAAACTTTATTGCCTTCTGCAAATTAATGAACAATGTAAATACGAGCTGTCATGAGTCCAAAATAAGGATTGTTGTCCAGTTTGCCGTATAGAGAGAACGGGGCTTGCATATGTAGCAGTTTAGCATAAAGAATAGCAAATGCCTCGGATAGAACGTTAAATTGCCCGCTATGACGCAGAATTTGCATGAGAAAGAAACAAATGTGTAAAATATAATTTTGAGCTTTTACAATAGCACTGCCGCACATCCTGGGAAGAGGAATGTACAACGTAGCTCCAGACATAAGATGATCTGGTAGTCTGTTAACTATGTTTATTATAATTTTGTTCCAACACAGTCACGTGATTTATTTAAAAAACGGATGCAAACAAACTCTTGTACTCGTGAGAAAGGGAAGGCTATTCCCGAAACGCGTCGAGTGAAAGCTTTGGAATAAATCCGGTTTTGAACACTAATGCTGGCCTGGACTCCGTTCTTGGAAAACGTGAACGTGTGTGTCTGATATATATATATATATATATATATATATATATATATATATATATATATATATAAATTCACTGAAAAAACATAGGTTTCAGGGACATTATAGTTAGGCTGACATTTCACTCTTACAAAAGCAGAGAAATAAAATTCAGCCGTTATTGTTATCTGGGCTAACTATAACTTGCGTCCCCCGCAATGCACTGCTGATGACGTCACATATTACATCACTCATGATATGGTCAGTGACATCACTCATGACATCACTGATGACATCTCAAATGACATCACTGATGACATCATCCTGTGAGTGTGTGTTTCTAAAGAGTTTAAGAATGATATATATATATATATATATATATATATATATATACCCCAAGCTGTATTGAAGAATGTGTGGGTGTATGAGTGTCTGAATGGATGATTTAGTGGGTGAGTGACTGACTGTATGAGTGAGTGAATAAATGTGTCTTAATGAATGCATGGGTGAATGACTAATCTGTATGCATGTCTGTAGCATCTGTTAGTTGGTGTGTAAGTGGCTGCATGGGTTAGTGAGTAGCTACATGAGTGTCTATATGGGTTAATGATTGCTTGTCTGAGTACCTGTATAGGTGCCTGAGTTTCTGTGTGAGTGGGTGAGGGTGTATGTGACTCCCTGCATTGATGTCTGAGTCGATGAATCACTGGGTGTATGGGTTCATGAGTGGATCTGCTAGGGACTGTATGAGTGAGTGAGTGTGCGTATGGCTATGTTGGTGAGTGAATGGATGTGTCAGTGTTATATGTGTGACTAACTACATATGTGAAAGGAAGTATATGTGAGTGTTGGAGTATATAAGTGACTATATGTGAGAGAGGAAGATTGTGAGAGTGGCTGTATGCATGGGTGTGTGCTTGTGTCAGTGATTGTAGAAGAGAATAAGTCTGTGTTAGTATCCAAATGAATAAGTGAGGTGATGTGTGAATAACTATATAGGTGAGTAAAAGGCACTGTGATTGATTCTTTGAGTGAGTGTCTGTATGGGTGTATGAGTGCATATATCAGTGGCTGTTTTGATGAGTGACTGCATGTGTGAGTGACTGTATAGGTGAGTGAGTGAATGTGTGTGTAGACCTATGAATCAGTGAGTGGATATTTACTAACTGGTATTGGTGTGTCTATGGGTTCAGGAGTGGTAGTCTGTATTTTAGAGTGAGTGTATGAAAGGTTATATTAGGGTATGAGGAGGGGCATCAGATATTAAGTGGATGATGTCATCAGTGATGTCATTTGAAATGTCATCAGTGATGTCCCTGACCATGTCATGAGTGATGTAATATGTGACGTCATCAGCAGCATTGCAGGGGCGCGAGTTATAGTTAGCCCAGCTAACTATAACAGCTGAATTTCTCTGCTTTTGTATGAGTCAAATGTCAGCCTAACTATAACGTTCTTGAAACCTGTTGTTTTTTTCAGTGAATATTGAAGGTTTTTAAAATGCTAATTCCTAACTATAACATCCCTGAAACCTGCATTTTTTAGGGAATTTCTAAGGTTTTTCAAATGCTAATCCCTAACTATAACGTTCCTAAAGATAGTGTTTTTTTCAGTGAAGGTTTTTTAAATGCTAATTTCTAACTATGCCTACATAGGTAGGACATGTGCAGAAAGAGGAAGAAAGGTGCAGAAAGAAGCAAGAGAAGTGCAGAAAGAAGCAATAGAGGTGCAGAAACAGGCCTACTTCTACTGAACCTTTCCACAGACTCATACAAAGTAGCCTAATCACTAATCCTTCTCCCAATTTGTCTTAAACCTCACTTTTCTCTTGAAGGTTCACTATTCATCGACTCCTCAAAATGTTACGTCTATCAAAGGTAAAACAGCAATCCTAACCATATCACTGTTGTAAGTCTCACCAAGTTTGTAAAGGTATGCATGCGTGTGTCTCTGCTATTACCTAGTGACATGTTACATAAATATAAACATACAAATACTTGAATCCGTGCGTTTAAAATAGCATACTCTGTAAATTCGTGTACAAAAAGGTGTATGCATTTCTTTCTGCTCACAATACAGGGCACATAGGTGTTCAATAGTATATTTGAGGGGCTCTATATACAAAACATGTCTGCCTATGCAACCGAATGACAGAGCAGAACTGAGAAGATTTGACTACCTATAGGAGAAGTTACCCACTTTTAGGCTACCATCTTCAGATGCATAACACATGTAAGAATACATGTACAAGTAGACATATACCTCAGTCACAAGATCACGCAGACCTTTAAATTTGACAGCTTGCACTTGCCATTTGAGTACAGAAAGAGGCAAGAGAAGTTCAGAAAGAAGCAAGAAAGTTGCAGAAACAGGCAAAAGAGGTGCTGAAAGAGGGAACAGGGGTGCAGACAGAGGCAAGAGAGGTACAGAAAGAGGGAAGAGGGGTACAGAAAGAGACCAGAGGAGTGCAGAAAGAAGCAACATAGGTGCAGAAAGAGGCAAGAGTGTGCAGAAAGAGGGAAGAGAAGTGCAGAAAGAAGCAACAGAGGTGCAGAAGGAGGCAATAGAAGTACAGAAAAAGGTAAGAGAGGTACAGAAAGAAGCAAGAGCAGTGCAGAAAGAACCAACATATGTACAGAAAGAGGCAAGAGGGGTGCAGAAAGAGGAAAGAGGGATGTACAATATTGTGTAAGAGGTGCAGAAAGAAGCAATAGCAGTGCAGAAAGAACCAACAGATGTGCAGAAGCAGACAAGAGGGTTGCAGAAAGAGGCAATAGAAGTGCAGAAAGAGGCAAGAGAGTTGGTTGCAGAAACAGGCAAGAGAGGTGCAGAAAAAGGGAACAGGGGTGCAGCAAGAGAGGTACAGAAAGAGGGAAGACGGGTACAGAAAGAGGCAAGAGGGGTACAGAAAGAAGCAAGAGAGGTACAGAAAGAAGGAAGAGGTGCAGAAAGAAGCAACAGAGGTGTAGAAAGAGGCAAGAGGGGTACATACAAAGGGAAGAAAAGTGCAGAAAGAAGCAACAGAGGTGCAGAAGGAGGCAGAAGAAGTGCAGAAAGAGGCAAGAGAGTTGCAGAAACAGGCAAAAGAGGTACAGGAAGAGGGAAGAGAAGTGCAGAATGAGGCAACAGAGGTGCAGGAGGCAATAGAAGTGCAGACAAAGGTAAGAGAGGTACAGGAAGAAGCGAGAGCAGTGCAGAAAGAGCCAACAGATGTCCAGAAAAAGGCAAGAGGGGTGAAGAAAGAGGCAAGAGGGGTGTACAATTTTGCAAAAGAGGTGCAGAAAGAAGCGAGAGCAGTGCAGAAAGAACCAACAGAGATCCAGAAACAGACAAAAGGGTTGCAGAAAGCATAATTACAGGTATTCATCTTGACACACCTGCAGCGGGGAACATGGTGGCGGGTTAGGCTACGCCGCAAGCTCCTCCCACCCCCCGGCACCTTGCTCGAATCCTGAGCGTTAGGGAGGAAAAATTCTTACCCGGCTGCCGTGTGGAGAGCGGCGACGGTGGTTGGGGCAGCCTGATTTTCCTCACACGGGCTCCGACTCTGGACTGTGGCATCCTTGCTGGCTCCGTCCTTTCCGCCCCCATCCTGCATCTTCCCTGTCAGCTGGCCCGCGTCTTGCCTTGTGGGGCTCTACGCTGCACGCTGAAGTCGGCCGGTGCTGCTGCCTCTCGCGGCTAGGAGCTGCGAGCAGCGGGGGGTCGCAAAACTCCACTGAATTCCACCAGCCTGTATCTCCCCTTGCGCAGCTGTGCGCTGCTGTCTCTTGCAGTTGGGCCCCTGGCTCCACCTGAATCTCTTTGGGCAGTCATTGGCGTGATCCTGGATTGGGACTTGGTGGATTGGGACTTGGTGGAGCTGAGCAGGGGGTCCACGCATGTCCACAGCAGGGGGGGGTTTACTCCAGGCAGCACCCGGGGTCCTCTGCGACAGACGTGCAGCTGCAAGATTTCTCTACAAGGTACACCGGGCAGGATTGCCTTCTTCAGTCAGAAGAGCACCTGTAGCAGTAGGGGGGGGTCTTCTGTTGGTTAAACCTGAGTTAGGTTGCAGCAGCAGGAGTCGGAGTGCTTCCCCAGGTGGGTCCTATGCTGATTTTGCGGGTTTTCTGCAGGAGGGCCTCTTGCATTTACATTTGCAACTTACAAGTTTGCAGGGGTGCCTCGTCTCGAGTCATCTGATGATCTCTAGGCGAGCAAAAAAATCAGATAAAGGGGGTGGTAAGGTGAGCTCCCCTTCGGATCTATCACTGAAGGAAGGAAGAGCACTAGATCCTAGGTTGTCAGTTGTGACTCCTCCACCTCCCTTAGTACAGAGCACAGATCGTATAAATAAGGAGAGTCAGTCTGAAGGCGTAATTTCACCCAACCTTCCTGACTTACATGGTTCACATGAAACACCGGGAACCCAGTCATTGCAGTCCTCACAAACAGTTAGAGAGGGAAGGGCCATAAGATCAGGGCACCCTAACAGATATAACCTACGTAATAAAAGTCACAATCAGGTGGAGTATCTAGAGTACGTGCCTACGACAAGAAGTCTCGTCTTTAAAAAAACAAATAACAAAGCTGCCAAGAACTTAAAAGGAAAACAGCAGCCTATTTTGTCTCGGTCTGCACAACAGCGAAAGGATATCTCTGCACTCAAAGTTACGCCTTCCTTAAGGTCCTTTTTTAAAGTGCAGGAAAAGAAACACAACTAGCCCCTTCTCCATTATTGGAGGTGCCTCCGTCTGTCAAAAGCAAGGGAAGTGACAAGATTCCGCCACCTAGGGTACTAAAGGCACCGGAGATAAAAATGGATAAATGGAAAATAATTTCGGCACCCGAGGGGACGGATTCCGCCAATATTATAACAGAAAATATGTTTGAGGTACTAGGTGAGAATGGCCTGGGCTTGGCCTCTGCTTGAGATGCTTCGAGCTCCACACCAACCCCTCTGGTAACGTCAGGAACATCAGTAATGCCATCTGTCTCTGATCAGCCGAACCTGGCGCCAATGTTAGATACCCTTTTTTTAGAAATCAGGAGGAAGTTTGCTATCTCGGAGACAAACCAGGCCAAGATGCAAGACTCATGTGAATCGCTAGAAACTAAAATGTCTGCGATTACCGAGAGAATTTGTGCAATGGAGGCTTCAATAGAGGCACTGAATAAGTAAGTGGAGCTGAACTCTACCGAGATTCAGACATTAAAAAAGGGAGAAAAAGACATGCTTGATAAATTGGAAACATTGTAAAATAATGCCAGAAGGAATAATATTAAAATCATGAATGTTCCGGGGGTTTAGAGGGGGAGGATATTAAGACCTACATTATAAATTTGTTAAGAGAGTTTATCCCCACGGAAGATGTAAAGGAGTTAGAAGCAGACATTCAGAGAATCCAAAGAGATCCTTTCTCCAAGAATTCAAATAGGAAAAATCCTCTGCGGATCCTGGTCAACTTTAAAACTTATACTTTAAAGGAACAGGTACTATCGGAAGCCTTGAAAGCAGGAACTTTTACAAAGGGGGACTGGACTTTCAGGATAAGGTCAGATCTCTCAAGAATGACACAGGACAGACAATGGGAGCTGGGCAAATTCATCCAAATTTTAAGGTACAGCTGAGGTCCCTGCTTTACTCAGAGTTATGTGGAAAAATAAAATGCTAAACTTCAGGGACCCTAAGAAGGTAGGAGCCTTCATCGAACAAATTAAAGCTCAGGAATAAGGTAGCACACAAATTGTACGATAAGTATAGGCTGCCGGGTGGGTGGGAGATGGGCTCATAGGGGTCCATTTAAATCAAACCCCATGAGGTTCAGAAGGGTTCCCGGGGGCGGGGGGAGTGCGGACACGCAAGAAGATTGTAATTTTAAGTTTTCACAGGGTGGGGAACAAATTAGGGGAAAAAAAAGAAAAAGTCCTCATTTACACACTTTTTTCAAGAAAGTTGTTAGTCAGATAGGAATGGCAGGTGTCCAGAGGGTGCCCCCTTGGGCCATGGTTAGGGTATGCCGACCTGACATAAATGACTGAAACTAGGATTTGTACTTGGAATGTCAATGGCTTAAGGGTTCCAAGTAGGCGTAGGAGGATTTTCCAATACTTAAGGCAGGCAGACTTTGACATCATGATTTTACACCTGAGGAGTGGGAACTGGCTGTAGCTAAGCAAAGATGGATAGATGCCTCACTTCATTCTACACAACCCTTTTGTACTAAAGGCGTCACCATTATGATTACAAAATCTGCTAAAGATACTTTGGGCTCTTTTAAGTTGGACAATAGGGGGCAGTGGATCATAACGGATTTAAAAATACGAAATAAGTGGGTGACTTTGGTGGGATAATATGGCCCAAATATAGACAATGAGTTATCTATAACCACTTAACAGATACCAATTTCCCCATTATCATGGGTAGAGACTTTAATGTCCTTTTGAACCCCGCTCTGGATAGGTCCAAGGGGGGGGAGAGTGATTCCTATGAAAATGGGTTCACTGATTAAAATTATTAGGAATGACTTAAACCTTGTAGATATCTGGAGAGCAAAAAATAATACTATAACTGACCTAAAAAACTTCACGTTTCATAATAAAGAACACAAATATCACTCCAGAATAGATTATTTTCTGATAGATTCTAGGTTGATAGAATTGGTCAGTCTAGTCTCCCACATTCCAGAACATTTATTAGATCACTCTGCGGTCCAGATAAATCTAAAATTTCCTAGATATGCAGAAACCAAAAGATGGACGTTTGATGGAGTCATTCTTAAAGATGAGTCAGTGATTGAGCAATTAAAAGTGGATACTCTGTTTTTTTTTAGGTAAATGGTCAGTCCGCCCCTTTGGAGATTATATGGGATGCCTATAAGGCATATATCAGAGGCAGAATCATTGGTATCTTGGCCAAAATTAATAAGGAAAAAGAAGAAAAAATTAAGCTACTAGAAGCAGAAATTCTAAGAGTCATGCTTAACCAAACAACAAATCGAAGGAGTGTAGAAGGGAGGCAGGAAAGTCCCGAGCTTTTATCCAAACGACAGGACATGGCCGATTATCTAGACAATATCACCAAAAGTAGATGAAAAGTTAGCAGACTGGCGAACTATGAATATGGTGAGGGCAGTGGAAAGCTCTTGGCCTGGAAACCTCGAGCCAATCTATCTAGAAACCTAATCAAAGAGATATGCAATCTAGAAACCGGGGAGATCTTTTCAGACAGGGTTAAGATAGAGAATGAATTCGAACTATTTTTCAAAGATCTGTATACCGCAGATATGGAAGTCAGCGACGCCCAAATTAAAAACTACCTAGCAAAAGCCTCCTTACAGTCATTATCTGAAGACCAGGCTCAACAACGTAATAGGAAGCTTTTACTATCTGAAATCAGAGCTGAAAAACTTAAAGAGAGTTAGTGCTGCGGGTCTTGATGCAATCCCTAACGAGTTCTACATTGCTCTTAATGAGACGCTTGCTCCGTTCCTAGTGAAACTGTTTGACAGTATCTTCTTATCCAACTCTCCAATCCCTAGTTCATGGAACGAGGCAGCCGTTTCCCTGATCCTGAAACCTAACAAAGATTTTAAAAAATGTGAATCGTACAGACCCATCTCCCTGCCTAATTGTGACTATAAAATCTTTGCACAAATTATAGCAGGGAGAATTAACGCTATAATGGAAGGGATTTATTAGAGGATGCCAACTGCATGATCTAACACACGAGTTGATAGGAGCTATTGACATTGCTTCAGCTAATAGCTTGCCACTTACCAACTTTGCATTCGACGCGGCCAAAGCTTTTGACCGGGTGAACTGGATTTGCTTATACCATCTAGTTGAAGCAGCCGGATTAGGAGAAAATATTTTAAGACCTATTAAGAATATATATAAAAGTCCTACAGCCAGGATTATAGGTAATGGAAACCTATCTAACTCGGTTACTTTAGAGCCAGGCACCAGGCAGGGTTGTCCCCTCTCCCCTCTTCTTTTTGATCTGTACATAGAACCACTGGCCCAAATCATTAGGGCCAGTGACTGCTTTGTGCCATTTGAATTTAGGGGCTGGTCAAAGAAATTAGCCCTGTATGCCGACGACCTGATGATTTTTACAAAAGAATCACCAGCCACTCATAGATTTTGGGAAGATATTAGGCTACCAAATCAACTCACAAAAAACCTGAGATTGTGACAAGGAATTGGCAATATAGCTCGTCTCTAGTACACCATCAAATAAGATATCTAGGTATTCAAATCACACAGAATATAAATGACTTGGCCCAGATCAATTTACAGGTTAAAAAGAAGGAGATAAGAGCCTTATTGAAGTCCTGGAGCAACCTCCCATTGTCAAACCTTGGTCGCTCTAACCTTGTTAAAATGTCGGTTCTCCCTAAAATGACATTTATATTTGATGCAATCCCTCTGCTTTTTAGCTCAGCTGCCTTAAGAAAATTGCAATCCGACATTAACAGCTTTCTTTGGGCCGACAAAGGGGGGAGGATCCTATGGAAGAAACTGAGATGTAAGAAAGCAGCAGGGGAAATAGCCAGTCCTGACTTTGGGCTTTACAGCTGGGCACTTCTCTTTAAGAATACAAGATCTCTGCTTCTTGATTCCACCTACTTTGCGCCTTGCCTCTTAGCCATGTCCAATAGTCTACCGCGGCGGGGCGATGGATTTCTTTTTAAATGTGGTCACCCAAAATACTTTAAAAAATCAAATTGAAGGTGATACGGTCGGCCTCTGAGTTATGGTTCAAGATTAGGAAGCTAATCAAAATTCCATACTACTGTTTTAGTGCTCCTATATGGAACTCTCCAGGTACTCCATCATGTTTAAATGACAGATTATCTTCCCCTTTATGGGAAAATGGATTTCAGAAATGGGGCCAACTACTGCAAGAAAATAATCTCTTGTCATAGGATGAGCTTAATTTTCAAACATATCAAAGGCTATCCAAATTTAAATTCTATCAAATCTCCCGTTGGGTTTCTAATCGGGAGAAAAATGAAATTAGTAATGAAGATCTGGAGAGCAAGTTTCTAGTCCCGTACCTCCAAAGAAACGAAGTGGTGAATTGGTACTGGACTTTGATCAAAGGAGATCCACCAGCACCGTCCATGGAGGAGCCCTGGATAAGAGAACTGCCGCTCAGCGATATTTCATCCTTTTGGCAAGTATCTATATGCATTTTGTGGAAGGTTGTCAAAGCTGCATCGTTGAGGAGAAATCATCTGTTCACACTTCACAGAGCCTATCGGACCCCGAAGAGGCTTTCCAAGCTGGGAGGTAGAGAGAAGGTCTGTCTGAAGTGTAACCTGAGATGCGCAGATGATGTGCACATGTTCGTGCAGTGTCCTCAAATCCAGGGCTTCTGGAGGCAAGTTGGTAAGATTATCTCCGAAGTAATGGGTCAAGAAATTCAGGTAAGCCTGGTATTAATTATTTTCGAAATTTTACCTGATGACAGTAGTGCCATCAAACTGTCAATTCTCCATGTATCACTATTGTCTGTCAAAAGAATTCACAAATCGGAAATGGCCTGTGGAGCAAAGAAAATAACTAGGTTCTGGGGGATTTGGGATAATTGGCCTAATAATTTGAACTCTATAACTTTCTAGCACGTATGAAAAGTCCAATGATTATGAAGTAAGTGAGTTCCTGGGAAAATGGTTTATGTATAAACCATGGGCGTTATACCGTCCTTCGACATTCCCAAGTGTCATGCGGTCGGCGTCTCCAGAACAATCTGGAGGTGGAAGGAGATATGTAGGGTTACATATCTCCTCCACTGGGTCCAGGAAGATGCCATGGTACTGCTTTATGACCACTCACTTTTTTGCTTTAATGAGGACAAAAAAGAGAATTGCAGAAAGAGGCAATAGAAGTGCAGAAAGAGGCAAGAGAGTTGGTTGCAGAAACAGGCAAGAGAGGTGCAGAAAAAGGGAACAGGGGTGCAGAAAGAGGCAAGTAAGGTATAGAAAGACGAAATAAGGGTGCAGAAAGAGGCAAGAGAGGTACAGAAAGAAGGGGGAGGGGTACAGAAAGAGGCAAGAGGGGTGCAGAAAGAAGCAAGAGAGGTGCAGAAAGAAGGAAGAAAGGTGCAGAAAGAAGCAACAGAGGTGCAGAAAGAGGCAAGGGGGTACATAAAAAGGCACAAAAAGTAAAGAAAGAAGCAACAGAGGTGCAGAAGGAGGGAAAGAAGTACAGAAAGAGGCAAGAGAGTTGCAGAAACAGGCAAAAGAGATGCAGAAAAAAGCAAGAGGGAAGCAGAAAGAGGAGAGTGAGGTGCAGAAAGAGGCATGAGAGGTACAGAAGGAGGCAAGAGAAGTACAGAAAGAGGCAAGAGAGTTGTGGAAACAGGCAAAAGAGGTACAGAAAGAATGAAGGCCAGTGCAGAAAGAACCAGCAGAGGTGCAGAAAAAGAAAAGAGGGGTGCAGAAAGAGGCATGATAGTTGCAGAATTCGCAAGAGAGGTCCAGAAAGAAGCAAGAGCAGTGACGAAAGAACCAACAGAGGTGCAGAAAGAGGCAAGAGGGGTGCAGAAAGAGGCAAAAGAAGTGCAGGACGAAGCAACAGAGTTGCAGAAGGAGGCAAGGTAGTTGCAAAAACAGGCAAGAGATGTGCAGAAAAAGGTAACAGGGGTGCAGAAAGAGGCAAGAGGGGTGCAGAAAGAGGCAACAGGAGTGCAGGACGAAGCAACAGAGTTGCAGAAAGAGGCAAGGTAGTTGCAAAAACAGGCAAGAGATGTGCAGAAAAGGTAACAGGGGTGCAGAAAGAGGCAAGAGAGGTACAAAAGGGGGTGGTGATGGACGGAGCATCTGAACCAATCAAACACACACACCCAGTCAAAAGATCTGGGTTTAATCCATCAACGTTCTTTAGTCCACTCTGCCACCCCAGTTCAGACATTGCCATATGCAAATCAGCCTGACCCTGTGCCTTATGGGAACAGTCCAGCCCGACCTGCCAAGCCATGCCTTCCCTGGAACGGAAACAAGCTTCCGAGGACCGGTTTCTGGCATTACAGCCATCTTCAGCCCGGCTTGCTTGAATCCAGTGGCAAAGTGAGCAAGGGACTCACGTCTGAGCATACCCTGCCACACTTATGGCAGCCAAAAGCAGTACAAAAGGGGGTGGTGATGGACAGAGCATCTGAACCAATCAAACACTCACACCCAGTCCAAGGATCTGGGTTTAATCCATCACCGTTCTTTAGCCCACTCTGCCACCCCAGTTCAGACATGGCCATATGCAAATCAGCCTGACCCTGTGCCTCATGGGAACAGTCCAGCCCGACCTGCCAAGCCATGCCTTCCCTGGACCGGAAACAAGCTTCAGAGGACCGGTTTCTGGCATTACAGCCGTCTTCAACCCGGCTTGCTTAAATCCAGTGGCAAAGTGAGCAAGGGACTCACGTCTGAGCATACCCTGCCACACTTATGGCGGCCAAAAGCGGTACAAAAGGGGGTGGTGATGGACAGAGCATCTGCACCAATCAAACACTCACACCCAGTCAAAAAATCTGGGTTTAATCCATCACCGTTCTTTAGCCCACTCTGCCACCCCAGTTCAGACATGGCCATATGCAAATCAGCCTGACCCTGTGCCTCATGGGAACAGTCCAGCCCGAACTGGCAAGCCATGCCTTCCCTGGACCGGAAACAAGCTTCCGAGGCCCGGTTTCTGGCATTACAGCCGTCTTCAGCCCGGCTTGCTTGAATCCAGTGGCAAAGTGAGCAAGGGACTCACGTCTGAGCATACCCTGCCACACTTATGGCGGCCAAAAGCGGTACAAAAGGGGGTGGTGGTGATGGACAGAGTATCTGAACCAATCAAACACTCACACCCAGTCAAAAGATCTGGGTTTAATCCATCACCGTTCTTTAGCCCACACTGCCACCCCAGTTCAGGCATGGCCATATGCAAATCAGCCTGACCCTGTGCCTCATGGGAACAGTCCAGCCCGACCTGCCAAGCCATGCCTTCCCTGGACTGGAAACAAGCTTCAGAGGACCGGTTTCTGGCATTACAGCCGTCTTCAGCCCGGCTTGCTTGAATCCAGTGGACAAAGTGAGCAAGGGACTCACGTCTGAGCATACCCTGCCACATTTATAGCGGCCAAAAGCGGTACAAAAGGGTTTGGTGATGGACGGAGCATCTGAACCAATCAAACACCCACACCCAGTCAAAAGATCTGGGTTTAATCCATCACCGTTCTTTAGCCCACTCTGCCACCCCAGTTCAGACATGGCCATATGCAAATCAGCCTGACCCTGTGCCTCATGGGAACAGTCCAGCCCGAACTGCCAAGCCATGCCTTCCCTGAACCGGAAACAAGCTTCCGAGGACCGGTTTCTGGCATTACAGCCGTCTTCAGCCCGGCTTGCCTGAATCCAGTGGCAAAGTGGGCAAGGGACTCACGTCTGAGCATACCCTGCCACACTTATGGCGGCCAAAAGCGGTACAAAAGGGGGTGGTGATGGACGGAGCATCTGAACCAATCAAACACTCACACCCAGTAAAAAGATCTGGGTTTAATCCATCACCGTTCTTTAGTCCACTCTGCCACCCCAGTTCAGACATGGCCATATGCAAATCAGCCTGACCCTGTGCCTCATGGGAACAGTCCAGCCCGAACTGCCAAGCCATGCCTTCCCTGGACCGGAAACAAGCTTCCGAGGACTGGTTTCTGGTATTACAGCCGTCTTCAGCTCGGCTTGCTTGAATCCAGTGGCAAAGTGAGCAAGGGACTCACGTCTGAGCATACCCTGCCACACTTATGGCGGCCAAAAGCGGTACAAAAGGGGGTGGTGATGGACAGAGCATCTGAACCAATCAAACACTCACACCCAGTCAAAAAATCTGGGTTTAATCCATCACCGTTCTTTAGCCCACTCTGCCACCCCAGTTCAGACATGGCCATATGCAAATCAGCCTGACCCTGTGCCTCATGGGAACAGTCCAGCCCGAACTGGCAAGCCATGCCTTCCCTGGACCGGAAACAAGCTTCCGAGGACCGGTTTCTGGCATTACAGCCGTCTTCAGCCCGGCTTGCTTGAATCCAGTGGCAAAGTGAGCAAGGGACTCACGTCTGAGCATACCCTGCCACACTTATGGCGGCCAAAAGCGGTACAAAAGGGGGTGGTGGTGATGGACAGAGTATCTGAACCAATCAAACACTCACACCCAGTCAAAAGATCTGGGTTTAACCCATCACCGTTCTTTAGCCCACTCTGCCACCCCAGTTCAGACATGGCCATATGCATATCAGCCTGACCCTGTGCCTCATGGGAACAGTCCAGCCGAACTGCCAAGCCATGCCTTCCCTGGACCGGAAACAAGCTTCCAAGGACCGGTTTCTGGCATTACAGCCGTCTTCAGCCCGGCTTGCTTGAATCCAGTGGCAAAGTGAGCAAGGGACTCACGTCTGAGCATACCCTGCCACACTTATGGCGGACAAAAGCGGTACAAAAGGGTTTGGTGATGGACGGAGCATCTTAACCAATCAAACACTCTCACCCAGTCAAAAGATCTGGGTTTAATCCATCACCGTTCTTTAGCCCACTCTGCCACCCCAGTTCAGACATGGCCATATGCAAATCAGTCTGACCCTGTGCCTAATCGGAACAGTCCAGCCCCGAACTGCCAAGCCATGCCTTCCCTGGACCGGAAACAAGCTTCCGAGGATCGGTTTCTGGCATTACAGCCGTCTTCAGCCTGGCTTGCTTGAATCCAGTGGCAAAGTGAGCAAGGGACTCACGTCTGAGCATACCCTGCCACACTTATGGTGGCCAAAAGCGGTACAAAAGGGGGTGGTGATGAACGGAGCATCTGAACCAATCAAACACTCACACCCAGTCAAAAGATCTGGGTTTAATCCATCACCGTTCTTTAGCCCACTCTGCCACCACAGTTCAGACATGGCCATATGCAAATTAGTCTGACCCTGTGCCTCATGGGAACAGTCCAGCCCGAACTGCCAAGCCAAGCCTTCCCTGGACCGGAAACAAGCTTCCGAGGACCGGTTTCTGGCAGTACAGCCGTCTTCAGCCCGGCTTGCTTGAATCCAGTGGCAAAGTGAGCAAGGGACTCACATCTGAGCATACCCTGCCACATTTATGGCGGCCAAAAGCGGTACAAAAGGGGGCGGTGATGGACTGAGCATCTGAACCAATCAAACGCTCACACCCAGTCAAAAGATCTGGGTTTAATCCATCACCGTGAGGCACAGGGTCAGGCTGATTTGCATATGGCCATGTCTGAACTGGGGTGGCAGAGTGGGCTAAAGAACGGTTATGGATTAAACCCAGATCTTTTGACTGGGTGTGAGTGTTTGATTGGTTCAGATGCTCCGTCCATCACCACCCCCTTTTGTACCGCTTTTGGCCGCCATAAGTGTGGCAGGGTATGCTCAGACGTGAGTACCTTGCTCACTTTGCCACTGGATTCAAGCAAGCCGGGCTGAAGACGGCTGTAATGCCAGAAACCGGTCCTCGGAAGCTTGTTTCCGGTCCAGGGAAGGCATGGCTTGGCAGTTCGGGCTGGACTGTTCTCATGAGGCACAGGGTCAGGCTGATTTGCATATGGCCATGTCTGAACTGGGGTGGCAGAGTGGGCTAAAGAACGGTGATGGATTAAACTTAGATCTTTTGACTGGGTGTGAGTGTTTGATTGGTTCAGATGCTCCGTCCATCACCACCCCCTTTTGTACCGCTTTTGGCCGCCATAAGTGTGGCAGGGTATGCTCAGACGTGAATCCCTTGCTCACTTTGCCACTGGATTCAAGCAAGCCGGGCTGAAGACGGTTGTAATGCCAGAAACCAGTCCTCCGAAGCTTGTTACCGGTCCAGGGAAGGCATGGCTTGGCAGTTCGGGCTGGACTGTTCCCATGAGGCACAGGGTCAGGCTGATTTGCATATGGCCATGTCTGAACTGGGGTGGCAGAGTGGGCTAAAGAACGGTGATGGATTAAACCCAGATCTTTTGACAGGGTGTGAGTGTTTGATTGGTTCAGATGCTCCGTCCATCACCACCCCCTTTTGTACCGCTTTGGCCGCCATAAGTGTGGCAGGGTATGCTCAGACGTGAGTCTCTTGCTCACTTTGCCACTGGATTCAAGCAAGCCGGGCTGAAGACGGCTGTAATGCCAGAAACCGGTCCTCGGAAGCTTGTTTCCGGTCCAGGGAAGGCATGGTTTGGCAGTTCGGGCTGGACTGTTCCCATGAGGCACAGGGTCAGACTGATTTGCATATGGCCATGTCTGAACTGGGGTGGCAGAGTGGGCTAAATAACGGTGATGGATCAAACCCAGATCTTTTGACTGGGTGTGAGTGTTTGATTGGTTCAGATGCTCCGTCCATCACCACCCCCTTTTGTACCGCTTTGGTCGCCATAAGTGTGGCAGGGTATGCTCAGAGGTGAGTCCCTTGCTCACTTTCCCACTGGATTCAAGCAAGCCGGGCTGAAGAAGGCTGTAATGCCAGAAACCGGTCCTCGGAGGCTTGTTTCCGGTCCAGGGAAGGCATGGCTTGGCAGTTCGGGCTGGACTGTTCCCATGAGGCACAGGGTCAGACTGATTTGCATATGGCCATGTCTGAACTGGGATGGCAGAGTGGGCTAAATAACGATGATGGATCAAACCCAGATCTTTTGACTGGGTGTGTGAGTGTTTGATTGGTTCAGATGCTCCGTCCATCACCACCCCCTTTTGTACGGCTTTGGCTGCCATAAGTGTGGCAGGGTATGCTCAGACGTGAGTCCCTTGCTCACTTTGCCACTGGATTCAAGCAAGCCGGGCTGAAGACGGCTGTAATGCCAGAAACCGGTCCTCGGAAGCTTGTTTCCGGTCCAGGGAAGGCATGGCTTGGCAGTGCGGGCTGGACTGTTCCCATGAGGCACAGGGTCAGGCTGATTTGCATATGGCCATGTGTGAACTGGGGTGGCAGAGTGGGCTAAAGAACGGTGATGGATCAAACCCAGATCTTTTGACTGGGTGTGAGTGTTTGATTGGTTCAGATGCTCCGTCCATCACCAACCCCTTTTGTACTGCTTTTGGCCGCCATAAGTGTGGCAGGGTATGCTCAGACGTGAGTCCCTTGCTCACTTTGCCACTGGATTCAAGCAAGCCGGGCTGAAGACGGCTGTACTGCCAGAAACTGGTCCTCGGAAGCTTGTTTCCGGTCCAGGGAAGGCAAGGTTTGGCAGTTCGGGCTGGACTGTTCCAATGAGGCACAGGGTCAGGCTGATTTGCATATGGCCATGTCTGAACTGGGGTGGCAGAGTGGGCTAAAGAACGGTGATGGACCAAACCCAGATCTTTTGACTGGCTGTGAGTGTTTGATTGGTTCAGATGCTACGTCCATCACCACCCCCTTTTGTACCGAAAGAGGCAAGAGAGGCACAGAAAGAGGGAAGAGGGGTGAAGAAAGAGGGAAGAGGGCTGCAGAAGCAAGAGAGGAGAAGAAAGAAGCACAAGAAGTGCGGAAAAAAGCAAAAGAGGTACAGAAAGAGGCAAAAGAGGTGCAGAAAGATGCAAGAGCAGTGTAGAAAGAACCAACAGAGGTGCAGAAACAGACAAGAGGGGTGCAGAAAGAGGTAAGCGAAGTAAAAAAAGAAGCAACAGAGGTGCAAAAGGAGGCAAGAGAACTGCAGAAAGAGGCAAGAGCGGTAAAGATAGAGGCAAGAGAGATGCAGAAAGAGAGAATGGGGTGCAAAGGCAATAGAGGTTCAGATAGAGGGAATAGGGGTACAGAAAGAGACAAAAGGGGTGCAGACATTTGAAGCAAGAGAAGTGCAGCAAGAAGCAACAGAGGTTCAGAAAGAGGCCTACCTCAACTGTACCTTTCCACAGACTCATACAAAGTAGCCTAATCACCAATCCTTTTCCCAAGTTGTCTTAAACCTCACTTTTCTCTTGAAGGCTCACTATTCATCAACTGCTCAAAATGTTAGGCCTATCAAAGGTGAACCAGCAATCCTAACCATATCACTGTTGTAAGTCCCACCAGGTTTGTGAAGGTATGCATGCATGTGTCACTGCTTTTACCTAGTGACATGTTACATAAAAATAAACATACACATACTTTAATACATGTGTTTAAAATAGGCAAGAGAAGTACAGAAGGAGGCAAGAGAGTTGCAGAACAGGTAAAAGAGGTGCAGAAGGAGGCAAGAGGGGTGCAGCAAGAGGCATGCAGAAATTTGCAAGAGCGGTCCAGAAAGAAGCAAGAACAGTACAGAAAGAACCAACAGAGGTGCAGAACCAGACAAGAGGGGTGCAAAAAGAGGCAAGAGAAGTAAAAAAAGAAGCAACAGAGGTGCAGAAGGAGGTAAGAAAAGGGCAAAAAGAGGTAAGAGGGGGGCAAAAAGAGGCAAGATGAGTGGAGAAAGAGGCAAGAGAACTGCAGAAAGAAGCAACAGATGTGCAGAAGGAGGCAGGAAAACTGCAGATAGAGGCAAGACAGCTGCAGACCAGATGAGAGGTGCAGAAAATGGTAATAGGGGTGCACAAAGAGGCAAGAGATGTGTTTAAATTTGAAAGAGAGGTGCTGAAGGAAGCAAGAGCAGTGCAGAAAGAACCACCAGAGGTGCAGAAGGAGGCAAGAGGGGTGCAGAAAGAAGAAAGAGATGTATAGAAGAAGCAAAAGAGGTGCAGAAAGAGGCAGGAGAGGTACATAAAGAGATTAAAGGGGTGCAGAAATGTGCACAGAGAGGTGCAGAAAGAAGCAAGAGAACTGCAGAAAGAAGCAACAGAGGTGCAGAAAGAGGCACAAGGGGTGCAGGAAGAAGCGAGAGGTGCTGAAAGAACCAAGGGAAGTGCAGAAAGAAGCAAGTGAAGTTTAAAAAGAGGCAAGAGAAGTGCAGAAAGAAGCAAGAGAGGTGCAGAAAGAGGCAAGAGAGTGGCGCATAAAGAGGGAAGGGGGTGCGGAAAGACGCAAGAGAAGTGCAGAAAGAAGCAACAGAGGTGCATAAACAGGTAGGAGAGGTGCATAAGAAAGAAGCAAGAGAGGTACAGAAAGAAGTGAGAGGTGCAGACAGAAGGGAGGTACAGAAAGTGGGAAAGATGTACAGAAAGAGGCAAAAGAAGTGCAGAAAAAGGAAGAAAGGTGCAGAAAAAAGCAAGAGAAATGCAGAAATAGGCAAGAGAGGCGCAGAAAGAAGCAAGAGTGGTTTGCACACCATTAGTACCAATTTAACACCCATATGTAGCAATAAGTAACAGGTGACCATTCTCGCTTTGCATAGGGCCTTCCACCATGCCGTAACACTTGTCGCTGCATTTTTGGTAACGTTTGAGCTGTTTGAGCTAGAAACAAAGTTTGTTTTGTTTCTATGGAAACGAGGAAGACTAAACCTGAGGTTACCACTCCACAACATAGACTACCATACCACAAAATTAATCTCCATAACACATAATCCCACTCCACATAGTTCCTATACACTAAATACCACATACTTTCTATCCACATAATTTCACTGCACGACATACCACATAATTTCACTACACACAACGTACATCCACTCCACTCCAAAAAACATTAGTAAAAAACTTTTACATTTACAACGCCAATGGCTCTAACTCTTGCAAATGCAAGACCTATTGCATTGCAAATGCTTCTTTAACTAGTAGTCGCGTTTGCAGAGTTCTGGAGAAAGAGGGCTGGGCCTCCGACCAGCGCTTAGGAATTCCACTGCGCAGCACTCACAGGAGGTACCAGGAAGGCTTCTTGGCCCCCTAAGTCTCTCAGAAGTATAGTGGACTTCATCACCCAACCAGTAGTGTGCCAGGAGGTACGTTTGCAGAGTGGTGGTGAAAGGGAGGCGTGGCCTCCATAGAACTCTTAGCAATCCCACTGTATGGGACGTACTGGAGATAACAGGAGGGGTAGTTGGCCCCCAAGGACATCCTTGGGGGGCCAACTACTCCTCCTATTAACTCCACTAAGTCCCACACAGCGGGATTGCTAAGTTCTCATAGCAGGCCAAGCCCCCTTTGCCCACCACTCTGCAAACACACTCCCTGGAACACTCTCCGATGGGGATTGAAGTCCTCTTCACTGCTGGGGGTACTTAGGGGCCAAGTAGCCTACCTGTTACCTCCAGTCAGCCCCACACAGTGGGATTGCTGAGAGGTGGTTGGAGGCCATGCCCCCTTTCTCCACCACTCAGCAAACACACCTCCTGGTGCACTCTGGGTTGGCGGATGAAGTCCCCTTACCTCTTGAGGGTCCCTTGGGGTCAATTAGCACTCCTGCAACCTCCAGTAAGCCCCACACAGCTAGATGGCTGAGTGGTAGTCAGAGGCCACGCCCCCTTTTTACAGCACTCTGTAAACGCGGCTCCTGGAGCAGTGCTGCTTGGAGGATAAAATCCAGTTTAGTCCTCATTGCCCCACTATCAGGGAGCTAAGAGGAGTGTTAGCAGAGTGGTGTATAAAGGGGCATGGCCTCCTACCACCTCTGTGCAGGGCCTACTGAAGGTACCTGATGGGCGTTTTTTTTGTGTGAAAATGTATCTATTAAATTTTGTTGAAAAGCATGTCAGAGACATCAGTTACACAGATACATTTCCGTCTGTAAGAAGTTATCACTATATACATATACAAATATATATACCAGAGTGCAGAGGAGGTAGTTGCACCCAAGGGACGGAGTGTCACCATATCAAATGATTCAATGAATAGCTTTCAATGTTCGTGCAATCATCATCCATTTCAATCACCAATGCATATAAACATTTATCGCCATATTCTAAACTAGAGGAATCCTGCTGCACGTTAACATGAAAGTAAACTTAACAAAACGGCTAAAAACGAGGAAAAAAATGCATAACTGCCAGGAGTCTACATGGTTCAACTGCATGAAAGGAGTTAAATGTCAACAATATTGTGGTACGAGGTGACCCGAGGAAGGGGTCAGTCCCGTCCACCGCTCAGAGCAAATGGCGCAAAGCATTCAGGGTGCCCCCCCATGCAAGTACCTACTCCGCTGTCTCTGCCCCACTTCCCTGGGAGTCCTGATCCAATCCATGTTGTGTTTCCCACGACCGAGCGATATCCCCAAATGGCTCCGCATACGGCTTACGCCGCTTAGTAATCTTATCCTCAGAGACTAGCACATGTTCCTCTGCACGGACCCAGCAAGTAACATCTGCTTCCCATGAGGTAACTAGAGGTGGAGTCCTAGCCTTCCAGTGGATCGCAATCCTCCTTTTGGCCCAGAGGAGGGCCAGATCCATGAACATGTGCCCCAGCTTGCGGGATTTAGGTCTCGGAAAGAGGCCTAAAAGACAGACCTCCGGATTGCACGGCAAAGTGCGATTCAGCACTTTATTCACCAAGTCTACTATCTTGTTCCAATAGTTAGAGAGCATCGGACAGGACCAAATCAAATGGTCAAAGTCTGTGTTCCCCGTGAAACACCTAGCGCAGGCCTGGTCCTCTCTGGTGTAAACCATGTTCAACCGATGTGGCATGAGGTAGGTTCTATGGAGGATATTGAACTGGAGGGCTTTAAAGGCCGTATTCCTAGAGACCTTTTTCGGACTCTCCGCCATTCCTTATCGGTCAATGGTCGCGACAACAGTCCTTCCCACCTCTCCCGTAGACCCGGCAATGTCCTAGGTGCCAGTTCTCTTCTGGCAAGGTAAAGCCAGCGTATCAGGTGCCCTGCGAAACCCAGAGTCACCACCACTTCCAGGGCCAGGTAAATATCCGGCTCACCAGTGGCAGCACCCCAAAGCTCCGACACCGCCCCCGGAGCTTATGGTAGTTTAAGAATTGGCCCAGTGGAAGTTCATGATGTGTAAGAAAGTCAGCCAACAGGAGCCACTCCTTCTCTCTGTAGCAGTCGCCCACTGTATGAACTCCCACTTCCTCCCAACCATGCAAGTGTCGCTGCGTAAGGGGGGGACCTAGCCCTGCCTGAGGAATGGCCACAATCGGAAGGCCCGGGGCGTAAAGCTGTCTTTCCCGGGAACGTGCCACACACCTATCCCAGCATTTCACCACTACCAGAAGCAGCTTTCCTATATTCGATATCTTCTGGCGACAGTTAAGAAGCCTAGGAAGTAACCTCATATGTAATGCCCCGGCGGGAAGGGAGAGCGTAATTAAATCTTGGCCATCTAACCATCTTGCCAACCATTGGAGTTGGGCCGCCAAGTAATATACATCGAAATCCGGGGCCCCCAAACCCCGTCCTCAAGCGGGAGGTGCAGAGTCTGCAGTGACACTCTATTGTGACCGCATCCCACCTGATGGGCAAGTTGGTCCCTAAACCAAGAGGGGAAGAGGGGTAGAAGAGGGATATGGGGTAGAGGTGTAGAAAAGGGGAAGAGGGGTAGAAGGCTAGAACAGGGGTAGAAGAGGGGAGAGGGGTAGAGGGGTAGTGAGAGGTATAAAGGTAGTAGAGGGAAAGTAGGGTAGAGGGGTAGTAGAGGGGTAGGAGAGGGGTAGAGGTGTAGATGGGTAGAGGGGTAGAGGGGTAGAGGGGTAGTAGAGGGGTAGAGGGGTAGAAGAAGGGTAGAGGGGTACAAGAGGGGTAGTAGAGGGGTAGAAGGATATTAGAGGGGTAGAAGAGGGGTAGAGGGGTACAAGATGGGTAGAGGGGTAGAAGAGGGTAGAAGTGGGGTAGCAGAGGGGTAGAAGAGTGAAAGAGGGGTAAAGGGGTAGAAGAGTGGTAGAAAAAGGGTAGAGGGGTAGAAGAGTAGAGGGGTAGAGGGGTAGAAGAGGGGTAGAGGGGTACATGAGGGGTAGAAGGGGGTAGAAGGGGGTAAAGGGGGTAGAAGGGGTAAAAGAGGGGTAGAAGAGGGGTAGAGGGGTAGAAGAGGAGGAGAGGGGTAGAAGAAGTGTAGAGGGGTAGTAGAGGCGTAGAGGGGTAGAAGAGGGGTACGGGGTAGAAGAGAGGTAGAGGGGTAGTAGGGAGAGGGCTAGTAGAGGGGTATTAGGGTAGTAGAGGGGTAGAAGAGGGGTAGAGCGGTACAAGAGGGGTAGAGGGGTAGAAGAGGGGTAGAGGGGTATTAGAGGGGTAGAGGGGTAGTAGAGGGGCTGAGTGGTAGAAGAGGGGTAGAGGGGTAGAAGAGGGGTAGAAGAGGGGTAGATGAGTAGTTGAGGGGTAGTAGGGTAGAGGGGTAGCAGAAGAGTAGGAGAGGGGTTGAGGTATAGATGGGTAGAGGGGTAGAAGAGAGGTAGAAGAGGGATAGGAGAGGGGTAAAAGGGGGTAGAAGAGGGGTAGAGGGGTAGAAGAGTGGTAGAAAAAGGGTAGAGGGGTAGAAGAGGGGTAGAGGGGTAGAAGAGGGATAGAGGAGTAGTAGATGGGTGGAGGGGTACAAGAGGGGAAGAGGGGTAGAAGAGGGATATGGGGTAGAGGTGTAGAAAAGGGGTAGAGGGTAGAAGGGTAGAACAGGGGTAGAAGAGGGGTAGAGGGGTAGTGTGAGGTATAAAGGTAGTAGAGGGAAAGTAGGGTAGAGGGGTAGTAGAGGGGTAGGAGAGGGGTGGAGGTGTAGATGGGTAGGGGGGTAGAAGAGGGGTAGAGGGGTAGTAGAGGGGTAGAGGGGTAGAAGAAGGGTAGAGGGGTACAAGAGGGGTAGTAGAGGGGTAGAAGGATATTAGAGGGGTTGAGGGGTAGAAGAGGGGTAGAGGGGTACAAGATGGGTAGAGGGGTAGAAGAGGGTAGAAGTGGGGTAGAAGAGGGGTAGAAGAGTGAAAGAGGGGTAACGGGGTAGAGGAGTGGTAGAAAAGGGGTAGAGGGGTAGAAGAGGGGTAGAGGGGTAGAAGAGGGGTAGAGGAGTAGAAGATGGGTAGAGGGGTACAAGAGGGGAAGAGGGGTAGAAGAGGGATATGGGGTAGAGGTGTAGAAAAGGGGTAGAGGGGTAGAAGGCTAGAACAGGGGTAGAAGAGGGGAGAGGGGTAGAGGGGTAGTGAGAGGTATAAAGGTAGTAGAGGGAAAGTAGGGTAGAGGGGTAGTAGAGGGGTAGGAGAGGGGTGGAGGTGTAGATGGGTAGAGGGGTAGTAGAGGGGTAGAAGAAGGGTAGAGGGGTACAAGATGGGTAGAGGGGTAGAAGAGGGTAGTAGAGGGGTAGAAGAGGGTAGAAGTGGGGTAGAAGAGGGGTAGAAGAGTGAAAGAGGGGTAAAGGGGTAGAAGAGTGGTAGAAAAAGGGTAGAGGGGTAGAAGAGTAGAGGGGTAGAGGGGTAGAAGAGGGGTAGAGGGGTACATGAGGGGTAGAAGGGGGTAGAAGGGGGTAGAAGGGGTAAAAGAGGGGTAGAAGAGGGGTAGAGGGGTAGAAGAGGAGGAGAGGGGTAGAAGAAGTGTAGAGGGGTAGTAGAGGCGTAGAGGGGTAGAAGAGGGGTACGGGGTAGAAGAGAGGTAGAGGGGTAGTAGGGAGAGGGCTAGTAGGGTAGTAGAGGGGTAGAAGAGGGGTAGAGCGGTACAAGAGGGGTAGAGGGGTAGAAGAGGGGTAGAGGGGTATTAGAGGGGTAGAGGGGTAGTAGAGGGGCCGAGTGGTAGAAGAGGGGTAGAGGGGTAGAAGAGGGGTAGAAGAGGGGTAGATGAGTAGTTGAGGGGTAGTAGGGTAGAGGGGTAGCAGAAGAGTAGGAGAGGGGTTGAGTTATAGATGGGTAGAGGGGTAAAGAGGGATAGGAGAGGGGTAAAGGGGGAAAGGTAGAAAAAGGGTAAGGGGTAGAAGAGGGGTAAGAGAGGGATAGAGGAGTAGAAGATGGGTGGAGGGGTACAAGAGGGGAAGAGGGGTAGAAGAGGGATATGGGGTAGAGGTGTAGAAAAGGGGTAGAGGGGTAGAAGGGTAGAACAGGGGTAGAAGAGGGGTAGAGGGGTAGTGTGAGGTATAAAGGTAGTAGAGGGAAAGTAGGGTAGAGGGGTAGTAGAGGGGTAGGAGAGGGGTGGAGGTGTAGATGGGTAGAGGGGTAGAAGAGGGTAGAGGGGTAGAGGGGTAGTAGAGGGGTAGAGGGGTAGAAGAAGGGTAGAGGGGTACAAGAGGGGTAGTAAAGGGTAGAAGGATATTAGAGGGGTTGAGGGGTAGAAGAGGGGTACAAGATGGGTAGAGGGGTAGAAGAGGGTAGAATTGGGGTAGAAGAGGGGTAGAAGAGTGAAAGAGGGGTAAAGGGGTAGAGGGGTAGAAGAGGGGTAGAGGAGTAGAAGATGGGTAGAGGGGTACAAGAGGGGAAGAGGGGTAGAAGAGGGATATGGGGTAGAGGTGTAGAAAAGGGGTAGAGGGGTAGAAGGCTAGAACAGGGGTAGAAGAGGGGAGAGGGGTAGAGGGGTAGTGAGAGGTATAAAGGTAGTAGAGGGAAAGTAGGGTAGAGGGGTAGTAGAGGGGTAGGAGAGGGGTAGAGGGGTAGTAGAGGGGTAGAGGGGTAGAAGAAGGGTAGAGGGGTACAAGAGGGGTAGTAGAGGGGTAGAAGGATATTAGAGGGGTTGAGGGGTAGAAGAGAGGTAGAGGGGTACAAGATGGGTAGAGGGGTAGAAGAGGGTAGAAGTGGGGTAGAAGAGTGAAAGAGGGGTAAAGGGGTAGAAGAGTGGTAGAACAAGGGTAGAGGGGTAGAGGGGTAGAGGGGTAGAGGGGTACATGAGTGGTAGAGGGGTACAAGAGGGGTACAAGAGGGGTGGAAGGTGGGAGAAAGTATCATCTTTCTTGCATGGTATGCCCCCACTTTTTGCTGAATTGTTGATGTGCTTTGACTAAGTGTGCCCTGGGCTCCTGCCAATCAGGTGCCCATGGCCTGTGTTCCTTCCCTAAAGCTGTGTTGGCATCTCTGGCCACATGTCAGCCCCTGGTAAATGGTACCCTAGGTACCCAAGGCATTGTGACCAGAGAAGACCCCTAAGGGCTGCAGCACTTATTGTGCCACCCTCAGGGGTCTGCACCCTGACACCCACACACTACCTTTGCAGACTGAGTGTCCTGGTGCAGCACTAAACAAAGAGTCTACATGGCACACATCCCTGTGTGCCATGCCTACAAACCCACTGCCCTGGCATACATCAGTCACCCCTCTAGCTGGGTGCCCTATGCCAGTGGTGTGGGCACAGGTACAGGAGCCCTGTGCCCCTACAGTACCCAGTGCCATTCCTCGGCACTGTAGGGGCACCATTAAGAGTATATGGTGCTGGGAGGTTGTCATTATGAACTCCACAGCACCATAATGGCTACACTAAAGACTGACAAGTTTGATATCAAACTTCTCAGCACATTAATCCCACACTGATGCCAGTGTGGGATTTAATGTAAAATGCACCACAGAGGGCATCTTAGAGATGCACCCTGAAACCTAACCTACAATTCACGTCTTGTCTGAGAGGCTGCCTAGGCTGCCACACAGCAGACATGTTGCTGGACCCCTGGGTGGAGAGGCCCCTGCTCTCCTGGGCGAGGTGCTCAGTCTCCTCCCCTAGAATGGGCAGGGGGAAGCTTCAAAGGCATACCGCCTTTGTGAGCTTCTCCAGACTCCTTGCTGTACTCAGTAACTGGCCCCCACCGGTTCTGACCCCCACTCTGGCGGGTAGACTGGCGGGAAACCCTACAGGAGGAAAGGGGGTGTGCCAGCCTGTGCCAACTCCACCCCTCATTTTTTTGTAACAACTGGGAGATAGGTCCTGGGACGTAGGGGCAGCTGGACCATATACTAATCTTTAGACCACAAAGTGCTGGCCCTACAGAGTAATTTTACAGTACTCCTCAATTAGAGTAACAAATCAATCTGATTTCTAGATTTGTTCGGTATCATTTATTTATACCCTTTTACTTTATCATTTTTTTTCACTTAGAAATTCGTTTGAAAGAGAAAGACATTTACATATAAACTTTACATACACTTATTCGACATTATATCTACACAACCAAACATTAATCTAAACACTTCGTATATACATTGCAGTTTTTTATGCAGCAACAAAAATAATCAATATTTACACTGTCTATCATTAAGAGATAAAGTCACGTTTAGATGGAGAAAAACAAATCTAATGAAAACTGCATCTATGACTGGAAGAGTTAATCAATGTTCTAGTCATCCAGGGAACAATCTGTTCCTTGCTGTTATAAGTTAGTTGTCTCCATTTTACCGACGCGTTTCAAACTCGCTATTTTAATTGGCGGGTTCTCATCAGGGCTTTACCACTTTATATCTGCAAGATTTGTGCAAAAAGAAGAAGAAAAATAAAAAAAGCTCAGTCAGTTTCAGTTTGTTGTTATCCCATTATTGTTATATTCTCCTGTTTGCCCACAAGGTGCATACCTTTAATGTGAGTCGTCACAGGTCAGTTAGGTTCACTTTTTTCTTTTTATAATGGTCTCTGCTACAGTTTCTAGAGAAAGAAATACCAATATGCTGGATTTAGTTATTTGTTCCAATATCTCGCCTGTGATCAGACGCCAAACACACTCCTATATCCTACCTTATCGGGGTAATCGCTTCTGTCTCCAGATCACTTCAAATTCGGTAAACATCCGTCATTATTAAGTTTTCCACGAGTGCCCAAAATGTGCCTACCTGGGAAAATATTTTATATAACTCAGTTTGTTCATTTAGCCTAATCGTGTACGCGAACACACATTTACAACCTGAGCCCAGTCAAGAGTCGATACCTTCAATCTCAGGCTTAGCGCGCTCCTTCTCGCTGCTCTTTTCTGTGGCGTGTACTGAATTTTATTTCGGAGGGTCCGTGTCCTGTCAGGGTGACAAGCACTCGGTTAGATACCGCTTGCCTCCTTCATTACATCTACATTTATCGATCTAATCTTAGCGTTTACCTACCCAAATTCTTCTGATCAGAACTGCTATCTTCAGTTACCGTGGCTTTCCATCAATGCGCCATCTTGGACAAGGCGTGGTATTTACATACACCACGTGTTTTTTGGGAAATGTGGGATATGTAGTCCATTAAGACTGGATGATCTCACGCATGGTGCATTATACATATTTAGGGCGATATATTTTACAATCTAGAAATTTCTGACATGGAATTCAACCCAGTCTGTATGCTATTGAATCGCAAAATCAGATAGGCTTCCTTTTTTAATAAGGCCATACCGAAACACACTTTAAATGGACAGTTTTACATACAATCACTCACACAAAAAGAATCCAAGATGTTGATGAGGCCTAGAACATTGATTAACTCTTCCAGTCATAGATGCAGTTTTCATTAGATTTGTTTTTCTCCATCTAAACGTGACTTTATCTCTTAATGATAGACAGTGTAAATATTGATTATTTTTGTTGCTGCATAAAAAACTGTGCAATGTATATACGAAGTGTTTAGATTAATGTTTGGTTGTGTAGATATAATGTCGAATAAGTGTATGTAAAGTTTATATGTAAATGTCTTTCTCTTTCAAACGAATTTCTAAGTGAAAAAAAAGGATAAAGTAAAAGGGTATAAATAAATGATACCGAACAAATCTAGAAATCAGATTGATTTGTTACTCTAATTGAGGAGTACTGTAAAACTACTCTGTAGGGCCAGCACTTTGTGTTCTAAAAAAAAAAACTCCACCCCTCAGGCAGGAGAGGCGAGGTGAAGCACAACTCCGGGCTCTGGCCATCTTGAGGATGGGGAGCCCTGCCCAATCAAAGTTAGACTCCTGTCCCCCTCTCACAGGAGAGCAGCAGGATAGGGGGTGTATTCACCCCAGGACAGGGACCTATTGGTCCCTGCCCTTTCCCTACCTGTAACACCCCTAAAGTTAGTATTTAGGGGAACCCTGAACCTTCCTTCCTCAAAACCCGATTTGACACCAACTGACTTGGCCCCAGCCCTACAGGCCTGTTGATCCTTGAACCTGCTCTTGCTAAATCCCGGCGTCTCCTGCGGACAGCAACCTCGAGAAACCCGGAGGACCTGCCTGCCTTGACCCTCTTAGAGACTGAGACTCCCATGAGCAGTGGTTCTGCTTAAACAACCATACTCCTGGCACCAGCCAGGAACCGCAAATCCAGCCCACTTTGCACCCGCTGAGCCCAGCCTGTGCCCGAGTAGACAAAGACCCTGAGGACATCGCCCCAGCGATTCTAACCTAGAATCCAGTGCCGAAGAACCCTCTCGACAACCCAGACGACGCTTACAGACTCAGAACCAGGGACGCCTCCAACTGCGATCAGAAGAGGGTAAGATTTTCTGATATCCAAAGACACCCCTGCACCCAAGGCCCCCCGGCCTCCTGTGCCCAACTCTGGGGAGCCTACCTATCCTCCAAGATCCCAACTTACCCCTCGAAGTGTTGGTCGCTCCAGAAGATCCTCCGTCCCTGAGCCTACAGCCTTTGTTCCCTTTTCAAGATCTCCATTGAATAACATTGAGCGCCCGACGGCTCAAAAGCACCCTGCACCCAGCCGCCTGAGTGCCCCTGGCAGTGCAACTTTTCTCCTATACTACTTCCCCATTTGCCCCGAGCAAGTGACCAGGAGCCCAGCTCTCACAGCCACGTGGCCTGCTAGCCAGCAGCCAACAACCAAAGGCCCCCTACCTCTCATTGGATAACCTTGGGCCTAACTACCTCTGCACCCGGCTGCCCCTGTGCCGCTGAGGGTGTACCAACTGTACCTACCTTACCCTGGGAGACCCCCGAGTCTATGCCCAGAACCTTAACTCTGTCAGTCGAGTACTTACCTAAAAGCCGATAACTCACTTTTCTCCCATAGGCTAACATTGACTGGTTTCACTTGGAAATTCTTCCAAGTGTGGAGTTTTTGAACTTTAAAATATTCATCTAAAATCAGTCGAACTGCGAATTCCGATTTACTCACCTGTTATCAGGAGAGACCTCAGTGCTGCATCTTTGAGCCCAGTCCTGACCCTGAAAAGTAATTCTAATCGTACTTACCAGTAACTTGAATTTCCTTCCATAGGATATCATTGCCTGCTTTTCTGTCGATTTTTGAAACTTATAAATATTCTCTAAAAATCAAGCCAACGATAAAAACGTAATTGCTTGCCTTTTTTAGATAGAGGTCCCAGTGCTGTACCTAGGAGTCCAGCACTGGATTACAAAAGAAACGTGAACATACTTTACCTGCAAATTGAATTTCCTACCATAGGATAACATAGGTAATTTCAACTGAAAAAGTTTCTGTCAACTTATAAAATACAATAATATTCCTTAAAAATCACTACTGTAACCAAAACGCTTTTACTTAACCTTTTACAGCTCATGTCCCGGGACTGAATCTAGGATTCAGTCCTGTGGTTAGGAAAGTAATCAACAGAGTAACTAATTGCGTTTAATTGAAAATTCCCATTGAGCTCAATGTTGCATTGTGTTTGAAATTGTGTTGTCTATTGCAACAAACTGTAACTATTGCATACAAAAAGTCTATTGCCTATTTGAAAAGTATTTAAATAAAGTAACTCATCCTGAGAAAGTATATTTTGATACCTTGTTGGTTCTAAAATAAAACAACTATATCTTTTGATACAAAACAATTGGCCTAGAGTTCAGTTCTTGAGTGTGTGAGACCATTTGCTGACTGAGTGTGTACAACAAATGCTTTACACTGTCCTCTGATACTGCCTTACTGCTCGACCAAGCTACCACTTTAGAGAGTAAGGTTATATCGATCTATAGACTCTGCCAAACCTCTGGGGACTGGGGTCTCTATACACACTGTACCTTACATTGGTCCATTATTTATAGAGGCACTTTCCTAAGAGGGGTAGAAGATGGATAAAGGGGGTAGAAAAGGGGTTGAGGGGTAGAAGGGTAGAAGAGGGGTAGAGGGGTAGTAGAGAGGTAGAAGGGTAGTAGAGGGGTAGAGGGGTAGTAGAGGGGTAGTAGAAGGGTAGAGGGGTAGAAGAAGGGTAGAGGGGTAGAAGAGGGGTATTAGAGAGGTAGATGGGTAGTAGAAGCATGGTAGAGGGTTAGAGGGGTTGAGATGTAAAAGAGGGGTAGAAAAGGGGTAGAAGGTAGAAGAGGGGTAGAGGTGTAGATGGGTAGAGGGGTAGTAGAGGGATAGAAGAGGGGTAGAGAGGGTAGAAGAGGGGTAGAGGTGTAGAAGTGTAGAAAAGAGGTAGAGGGGTAGAAGGGTTGAACAGGGGTAGAAGAGGGGTAGAGGGGTAGAAGAGGGGTAGTAGAGAGGTAGAGGGGCAGTAGAGAGGTAGAGGGGTAGAAGAGGGGTAGAAGAGTAGAAGGGTAGAGGTGTACAAGAGGGGTAGAGGGGTACAAGAGAGGTAGAGGTGTACAAGAGGGATAGAGGGGTAGAAGATTGGTAGAGGGGTAGTAGAAGGATAGAGGGGTAGAAGGGTAGAAGAGAGGTAGTAGAGGGGTAGTAGAGCGGATGCGGGGTAAAAGAGGGGTAGAAGAGGGGTAGAGGGGAAGAAGAGGGGTAGAGGAGTAGAAGAGGGGTAGATGAGTAGAAGATGGGTAGAGGGGTACAAGAGGGGAAGAGGGGTAGAAGAGGGACATGGGGGTAGAGGTGTAGAAAAGGGTAGAGGGGTAGAAGGGTAGAACAGGGGTAGAAGAGGGGAGAGGGGTAGTGAGAGGTATAAAAGTAGTAGAGGGGAAGTAGGGTAGAGGGGTAGTAGAGGGGTAGAAGAGGGGGCGAGGTGTAGGTGGGTAGAGGGGTAGAAGAGGGGTAGGGGGTAGTAGAGGGGTAGTAGAGGGGTAGAGGGGCATAAGAAGGGTAGAGGGGTACAAGAGGGGTAGTAGAGGGGTAGAAGGATATTAGAGGGGTTGAGGGGTAGAAGAGGTGTAGAGGGGTACAAGATGGGTAGAGGGGTAGAAGAGGGTAGACGTGGGGTAGAAGAGGGGTAGAAGAGTGGAAGAGGGGTAAAGGGGTAGAAGAGGGGTAGAAGAGTGGTAGAAAAAGGGTAGAGGGGTAGAAGAGTAGAGGGGTAGAGGGGTAGAAGAGGGGTAGAGGGGTACAAGAGGGGTAGAGGGGTACAAGCAGGGTGGAAGGTGTGAGAAAGTATCATCTTTCTTGCATGGTATGCCCCCACTTTTTGCTGAATTGTTGATGTGCTTTGACTGAGTGTGCCCTGTGCTCCTGCCAATCAGGTGCCCAGGGCCTGTGTTCCTTCCCTAAAGCTGTGTTGGCATCTCTGGCCACATGTCAGCCCCTGGTAAATGGTACCCTAAGTACCCAAGGCATTGTGACCAGAGAAGACCCCTAAGGGCTGCAGCACTTATTGTGCCACCCTCAGGGGCTCTGCACCCTGACACCCACACACTACCTTTGCGGACTGAGTGTCCTGGTGCAGCAATAAACAAAGAGTCGACATGGCACACATCCCTGTGTCCATGGATTAAGCGTTTTGTTATTGTATTGCAGTGCCGAGTGAGGGCAGGGTGGAACACTAACATAGAAGATCGGTTCCGTTACCATAGTGAAGGGCGACACGCAAAGTGAAACTCAGGTAGGATGGCAGATGGTCTTGATTGTAGTAGTGCACAAGGAGGCTCGCAGGCAGTACTGATACCACATATTTTGCGTTTACAGTATTTGGGGCAGTGAAACTTTATGGTCCAGTAACGCGATTTTTTTTATCAGAAGAGGATTGCAAAAGGAAGCTCAGGTAGGATAGAGATGGAGGAACTGTGATGAAACATTGCATAACCACACCGTAAGATGCAAGGAGTTGACACCTGTACTTAAGTTTGTTTTTAGGAGTACCACAGCATACAGGTCAGTTTAAGGTATTTGATTGATGAACGCTAAGGGTTAAGGTAGCACGCAGCAACACTACTGTGACGGAAGAAGCACGCATTTGGATAATCTTAGTTTGATTCAGTTTTTTAACAAAATCACTCACACACTGGAGTAAATACATGGTGGAGGTTTACTGTATCCCTATAGATGTTAAGATTCATGTTTACAGATATATATTTGGTTTCTGTTGGTTTAATTACAGTATTCCCCTGAAGAAGGTATCAATATACCGAAATGCATTGGGACAGAAAATACAACATGCTGTGAAACAAATGAAAACATGATGTAATGTTGTTCATTGTATAGAACAGAAGAATACGTATAAAGAAAACGTCTGGATGAAGAAGCACAACACGTTTCATTTGTTGATTGAATTGTGTTTATTGTTCATCAATTATTTGATTTATCGATTAAGGCATCACTGTATGGTATATAAAATTGTATAGTGTTAACAAATATTTTTCTAAGGAGCACCCTCGGGGCAGGTGACAAGTGCGCTACTCTCGAGCAGTACACTGTTTGTTTGGGTAATTTTGAACTGACAGGAGCCAGTCATTTGGAGTGGCAGCACCACGTTTAAAACAGAGCGGATTAAGTAAGAGCACTAGATAAAAAACTATATTAACAGTTCAGGAGTGCAGGGCATCACACTTTCATGTGACACATCCCTGTGTGCCTTGCCTACAAACCCACTGCCCTGGCATACATCAGTCATCCCTCTAGCTGGGTGCCCTATGCCAGTGGTGTGGGCACAGGTGCAGGAGCCCTGTGCCCCTACAGTACCCAGTGCCATTCCTCGGCACTGTAGGGGCATCATTAAGAGTATATGGTGCTGGGAGGTTGTCATTATGAACTCCACAGCACCATAATGGCTACACTGAAGACTGACAAGTTTGATATCAAACTTCTCAGCACATTAATCCCACACTGATGCCAGTGTGGGATTTAATGTAAAATGCACTACAGAGGGCATCTTAGAGATGCACCCTGAAACCTAACCTACAATTCACGTCTTGTCTGAGAGGCTGCCTAGGCTGCCACACAGCAGACATGTTGCTGGACCCCTGGGTGGAGATGCCCCTGCTCTCCTGGGCGAGGTGCTCGGTCTCCTCCCCCAGGATGGGCAGGGGGAAGCTTCAAAGGCACCCCTGCACCCAAGGCCCCCTGGCCTCCTGTGCCCAACTCTGGGGTGCCTACCTATCCTCCAAGATCCCAACTTACCCCTCGAAGTGTTGGTCGCTCCAGAAGATCCTCCGTCCCTGAGCCTACAGCCTTTGTTCCCTTTTCAAGATCTCCATTGAATAACATTGCGCGCCCGACGGCTCTAAAGCACCCTGCACCCAGCCGCCTGAGTGCCCCTGGCAGTGCAACTTTTGTCCTATCCTACTTCTCCATTTGCCCCGAGCAAGTGACCAGGAGCCCAGCTCTCACAGCCGCGTGGCCTGCTAGCCAGCAGCCAACAACCAAAGGCCCCCTACCTCTCATTGGATAACCTTGGGCCTAACTACCTCTGCACCCGGCTGCCCCTGTGCTGCTGAGGGTGTACCAACTGTACCTACCTAACCCTGGGAGACCCCTGAGTCTATGCCCAGAACCTTAACTCTGCCAGTCGAGTACTTACCTAAAAGCCGATAACTCACTTTTCTCCCATAGGCTAACATTGACTGGTTTCACTTGGAAATTCTTCCAAATGTGGAGTTTTTGAACTTTAAAATATTCATCTAAAATCAGTCGAACTGCGAATTCCGATTTACCCACCTGTTATCAGGAGAGCTCAGTGCTGCATCTTTGAGCCCAGTCCTGACCCTGAAAAGTAATTCTAATCTTACTTACCAGTAACTTGAATTTCCTTCCATAGGATATCATTGCCTGCGTTTCTGTCAATTTTTTAAACTTATAAATATTCTCTAAAAATCAAGCCAACGATAAAAACATAATTGCTTGCCTGTTTTAGATAGAGGTCACAGTGCTGTACCTAGGAGTCCAGCACTGGATTACAAAAGTAACATGAACATACTTTACCTGCAAATTGAATTTCCTACCATAGGATAACATAGGTAATTTCAACGGAAAAAGTTTCTGTCAACTTATAAAATACAATAATATTCCTTAAAAATCACTACTGTAACCAAAACGCTTTTACTTAACCTTTTACAGCTCATGTCCAGGGACTGAATCCAGGTTCCAGTCCTGTGGTTAGGAAAGTAATCTACAGACTAACTAATTGCGTTTAACTGAAAATTCCCATTGAGCTCAATGTTGCATTGTGTTTGAAATTGTGTTGTCTATTGCAACAAACTGTAACTATTGCATACAAAAAGTCTATTGCCTATTTGAAAAGTATTTAACTAAAGTAACTCATCCTGAGAAAGTATATTTTGATACCTTGTTGGTTCTAAAAAAAAACAACTATATCTTTTGATACAAAACAATTGGCCTAGAGTTCAGTTCTTGAATGTGTGAGACCATTTGCTGACTGAGTGTGTACAACAAATGCTTTACACTGTCCTCTGATACTGCCTTACTGCTCGGCCAAGCTACCACTTTAGAGAGTAAGGTTATATCTATCTATAGACTCTGCCAAACCTCTGGGGCCTGGGGTCTCTATACACACTGTATCTTACTTTGGTCCATTATTTATAGAGGCACTTTCCTAAGAGGGGTAGAAGATGGATAAAGGGGGTAGAAAAGGGGTTGAGGGGTAGAAGGGTAGATGAGGGGTAGAGGGGTAGTAGAGAGGTAGAAGGGTAGTAGAGGGGTAGAGGGGTAGTAGAGCGGTAATAGAAGGGTAGAGGGGTAGAAGAAGGGTAGAGGGGTAGAAGAGGGGTAGAGGGGTAGTAGAGAGGTTGATCGGTAGTAGAAGGGTGGTAGAGGGTTAGAGGGGTTGAGGGGTAAAAGAGGGGTAGAAAAGGGGTAGAGGGGTAGAAGAGGGGTAGAGGTGTAGAAGAGTGATAGAAAAAGGGAAGAGTGGTAGAGGGGTAGAACAGTAGAGGGGTAGAAGAGGGGTAGAGCGGTACAAGAGGGGTAGAGGGGTAGAAGAGGGGTAGAGGGGCAGAAGAGGGATCGAGGGTAGAGGTGTAGAAAAGAGGTAGAGGGGTAGAAGGGTAGAACAGGGGTAGAAGAGGGGTAGAGGGGTAGAAGAGGGGTAGTAGAGAGGTAAAGGGGCAGTAGAGAGGTAGAGGGGTAGAAGAGTAGAAGGGTAGAGGGGTACAAGAGGGGTAGAGGGGTACAAGAGGGGTAGAGGTGTAGAAGAGGGATAGAGGGGTACAGGGGTAGAAGAGGGATAGAGGGGTAGACGATTGTTAGAGGGGTAGTAGAGGGATAGAGGGGTAGAAGGGTAGAAGAGGGGTAGTAGCGAGGTAGAGGGGTGGTAGAGGGGTAGTAGAGGGGTTGCGGGGTAAAAGAGGGGTAGAAGAGGGGTAGAAGAGGGGTAGAATGGTAGAAGAGGGGTAGAGGGGTAGAAGAGGGGTAGACGAGGGGTAGAGGGATAGTTGAGGGGTAATAGGGTAGAGGGGTAGAGGAGGAGTATAGGTGTAGAGGGGCAGAAGAGGGATAGCAGAGGGGTAGAAAGGGTAGAAGAGGGGGAGAGGGGTAGAAGAGTGGTAGAAAAAGTGAAGAGGAGTAGAGGGGTTGAAGAGTAGAGGGGTAGAAGAGGTAGAAGGGTAGAACAGGGGTAGAAGAGGGGTAGAAGAGGGTAGATGGGTAGTAGAGAGGTAGCGGGGTAGTAGAGGAGTAGTAGAGGGGTAGAATGGTAGTAGAGGGGTAGTAGCGGGGTTGAGGGGAAGAAGAGTTGTAGAAGAGGGATAGAGGGGAAGTAGAAGGGTAGTACGGTAGAGGGGTAGTAGAGGGGTAGAAGAGGGGCAGAGATGTAGATTGGCAGAGGGGTAGAAGAGGGGTAGAGGGGGAGTAGAGAGGTAGAGGGGTAGAAGATGGATAGAGGGGTAGAAGAGGAGAAGAGGGGTAGAAGAGGGGTGGTAGAGGGGTAGAGGGGTAGAAGAGGGGTTGTGGAGTACAGGAGGGGTAGAGGAGTAGAAGAAGGGTAGAGGGGTAGAAGAGGGAAAGAAGAGTACAAGAGGGGTAGAGGTGTAGTAGAGGGATAGAGGGGTACAGGGGTAGAAGAGGGGTAGAGGGGGTAGTAGAGGGGTAGTAGAGGGGTTGAGGGATAAAAAAGGGGTAGAAGAGGGGTAGAGGGGTACAAGAGGGGTAGAGTTGTAGAAGAGGGATAGAGGTGTAGAAAAGGGGTAGAGGGGTAGAAGGGTAGAACAGGGGTAGTAGTGGGGTTGAGGGGTAGAAGAGTGGTAGAAGAGGGGTAGAGGGGAAGTAGAGGGGTAGTACGGTAGAGGGGTAGTACGGTAGAGGGGTAGTAGAGGGGTAGAAGAGGGGCAGAGATGTAGATTGGTAGAGGGGTAGAAGAGGGGTAATGGGGAAGTAGGGAAGTAGAGGGGTAGAAGAGGGATAGAGGGGTAGAAGAGGAGAAGAGGGGTAGAAGAGGGGTGGTAGAGGGGTAGAGGGGTTGAGGGTAGAAGAGGGGTTGTGGGGTACAGGAGGGGTAGAGGAGTAGAAGAAGGGTAGAGGGGTAGAAGAGGGGAAGAAGAGTACAAGAGGGGTAGAGGTGTAGAAGAGGGATAGAGGGGTACAGGGGTAGAAGAGGGGTAGAGGGGTAGAAGATTAGTAGAGGGGTAGTATAGGGATAGAGGGGTAGAAGGGTAGAAGAGGGGTAGTAGAGAGGTAGAGGGGTAGTTGAGGGGTAGTAGGGTAGAGGGGTAGAAGAGGGGTAGAGGTGTAAAGGGGTAGAAGAGGGGTAGAAGAGGGATAGAAGAGGGGTAGAAGGGGGTAGAAGAGGGGTAGAAGAGTGGTAGACAAAGGGAAGAGGAGTAGAGGGGTTGAAGAGTAGAGGGGAAGAAGAGGGGTAGAGGGGTACAAGAGGGGTAGAGGTGTAGAAGAGGGATAGATGTGTAGGAAAGGGGTAGAGGGGTAGAAGGAGTAGAGGGTTGTAGAGATGTAGCGGGTAGTAGAGGGGTAGAATGGTGGTAGAGTGGTAGTTGCAGGGTTGAGGGGTAGAAGAGTGGTAGAAGAGGGGTAGAAGAGGAGAAGAGGGGTAGAAGAGGGGTGGTAGAGGGGTTGAGTGGTAGAAGAGGGGCTGTGGGGTACAGGAGGGGTTGTGGGGTACAGGAGGGGTAGAGGAGTAGAAGAAGGGTAGAGGTGTAGAAGAGGAGAAGAAGAGTAGAAGAGTGATAGAGGGGTAGAAAAGGGGTAGAGGGGTAGAAGGGTAGAAGAGGGGTAGAAGAGGGCTAGAGGAGTAAAAGAGGGGTAGAGGGGTAGTAAAGAGGTAGAGGGGTAGTAGAGGTGTAGAGGTGTAGTAGAGGGGTAGAAGTTGGGTAGAGAGGTAGAGGGGTAGTAGAGGGGTAGTAGGGTAAAGGGGTAGAAGAGGGGTATAGGGGTAAAAGAGGGCTAGAAGAGGGATAGAGGGGTAGTAGAGGGGTAGAAGAGGGGTAGAGGGGTAGTAGAGGGGTTGAAGAGGGGAAGAGGGGTAGTAGAGGGGTAGAGGTGTAGTAGAGGGGTAGAAGATGGTAGAGGGATAGAAGGGGAGTAGAGAGGTAGTAGAGGGGTAGAAGAGGGGCAGAGATGTAGATTGGTAGAGGGGTAGAAGAGGGGTAGAGGGGGAGTAGAGAGGTAGAGGGGTTGAAGAGGGATAGAGGGGTAGAAGAGGAGAAGAGGGGTATAAGAGGGGTGGTGGTAGAGGGGTAGATGGGTATAAGAGGGGTTGTGGAGTACAGGAGGGTAGAGGAGTAGAAGAAGGGTAAAGGCGTAGAAGGGGGAAGAAAGTACAAGAGGGGTAGAGGTGTAGAAGAGGGATAGAGGGGTACAGGGGTAGAAGAGGGGTAGAGGGGTAGTAGAGGGGTAGTAGAAGGGTTGAGGGATCAAAAAGGGGTAGAAGAGGGGTAGAGGGGTACAGGAGGGGTAGAGGTGTAGAAGAGGGATAGAGGTGTAGAAAAGGGGTAGAGGGGTAGAAGGGTAGAACAGGGGTAGTAGCGGGGTTGAGGGGTAGAAAAGTGGTAGAAGAGGGGTAGAGGGGAAGTAGAGGGGTAGTATGGTAGAGGGGTAGAGGGGTAGAAGAGGGGTAGAGGGGAAGTAGGGAAGTAGAGGGGTAGAAGAGGGATAGAGGGGTAGAGGAGGAGAAGAGGGGTAGAAGAGGGGTGGTAGAGGGGTAGAGGGGTTGAGGGGTAGAAGAGGGGTTGTGGGATACAGGAGGGGTAGAGGAGTAGAAGAAGGGTAGAGGGGTAGAAGTGGGGAAGAAGAGTACAAGAGGGGTAGAGGTGTAGAAGAGGGATAGAGGGGTACAGGGGTAGAAGAGGGGTAGAGGTGTAGAAGATTGGTAAAGGGGTAGTCGAGGGGTAGAAGGGTAGAAGAGGGGTAGTAGAGAGGTAGAGGGGTAGTAGAGGGGTTGAGGGGTAAAAGAGGGGTAGAAGAGGGGTAGAGGGGTAGAAGAGGGGTAGAGGGGTAGAAGGGTAAAAGAGTGGTAGAGGGGTAGAAGACGGGTAGACGAGGGGTAGATGAGTAGTTGAGGGGTAGTAGGGTAGATGGGTAGAGGGGTAGAAGAGGGATGGAAGAGGGGTAGAAGGGGGTAGAAGAGGGGTAGAAGAGTGGTAGAAAAAGGGAAGAGGAGTAGAGGGGTTGAAGAGTAGAGGGGTAGAGGGGTACAAGAGGGGTAGAGGTGTAGAAGAGGGATAGAGGTGTAGAAAAGGGGTAGAGGGGTAGAAGGGGTAGAGGGGTAGTAGAGAGGTAGCGGGGTAGTAGAGGGGTAGAATGGTGGTAGAGGGGTAGTAGCGGGGTTGAGGGGTAGAAGAGTGGTAGAAGCGGGGTAGAGGGGAAGTAGAGGGATAGTAGGGTAGAAGGGTAGTAGAGGGGTAGAAGAGGGGCAGAGATGTAGATTGGTAGAGGGGTAGAAGAGGGGTAGAGGGTGAGTAGAGATGTAGAGGGGTAGAAGAGGGATAGAGGGGTAGAAGAGGAGAAGAGGGGTAGAAGAGGAGTGGTAGAGGGGTAGAGGTGATGAGTGGTAGAAGAGGGGTTGTGGGGTACAGGAGGGGTAGAGGAATAAAAGAAGGGTAGAGGGGTAGAAGAGGGGAAGAAGAGTAGAAGAGGGGTAGAGGGGTAGAAGAGTGGTAGAAAAAGAGTAGAGGGGTAGAAGAATAGAGGTGTAGAAGAGTGACAGAGGGGTAGGAAAGGGGTAGAGAGGTGGGTACAAGAGGGGTAGAGGGGTTGTAGAGAGGTAGAGGGGTAGTAGAGGGGTAGTAGAGGTGTAGAGGTGTAGTAGAGGGGTAGAAGGGGTAGAAGAGGGGTAGAGAGGTAGAGGGGTAGAAGAGGGGTAGTAGGGTAAAGGGGTAGAAGAGGGGTATAGGGGTAGAAGAGGGCTAGAAGAGGGGTAGAGGGGTAGTAGAGGGGTAGAAGAGGGGTAGAGGGGTAGTAGAGGGGTTGAAGAGGGGAAGAGGGGTAGTAGAGGGGTAGAGGTGTAGTAGAGGGGTAGAAGAGATGGTAGAGGGATAGAAGGGGAGTAGAGAGGTAGTAGAGGGGTAGGAGAGGGGGTAGAGGGGTAGAAGAGCGGTAGCGAAGTAGTAGAGGGTTAGTAGAGGGATAGTAGAGGGGTTGAGGGATAGTAGAGGGGTAGAGGGATAGAAGAGGGGAGAGGGGTAGAAGAGGGGTAGTAGAAGGGTAGTAGAGGGGTAGTAGGGTAGTGGGGGGTAGAGGGGTATTAGAGGTTTAGAAGAGGGGTAGAGGTGTAGATGGGTAGAAGAGGGGTAGAGGGGTATTAGAGGGCTAGAGGGGTAGAAGAGGGGTAGAAGAGTGGTAGAAAAAGGGTAGATGGGTAGAAGAGTAGAGGGGTAGAAGAGGGGTAGAGGGGTAGAAGAGTGGTAGAGGGGTAGTAGAGAGGTAGAGGAGTAGAAGAGGGATAGAGGGATAGAAGAGGGGTAGAGGAGTAGTAGAGGGGTAGAGGGGTATTAGAGGGGTTGAGGGGTAGAAGAAGGGTACAGGAGGGGTAGATGAGTAGAAGAGGGGTAGAAGAGGGGTACAGGGGTAGAGGAGTAGAAGAGGCGTAGAAGAGTGATAGAAAAGGGTAGAGGGGTAGAACAGTAGAGGGGCAGAAAAGGGGTAGAAGAGGGGTAGCAGAGGTAGAAGGGTGGTAGAAGGGTAGAGGGGTAGAAGAGGGGTAGAGGGGTAGAAGGGGTAGAGGGGTAGAAGAGGGGTAGAAGAGGGATAGAGGGGTAGTAGAGGGGTAGAAGAGGGGTAGAAGAGTGGTAGAGGGGTAGAGGTGTAGAAGAGATGTAGTATAGGGGTTCAGAGGTAGTAGAGGGGTAGAAGAGAGATGGGGGTAGAGGGGTAGAAGAGGGGTAGAAGGGGTAGATGTGTAGAAGAGTAGAAGAGGGGTAGAAAAAGGGTAGAGGGGTAGAAGAGTAGTCGAGGGGTAGAAGATGGGTAGAGGGGTACAAGAAGGGTAGAGGGGTACAAGAGGTTTAGAGGGGCAGAAGGGTAGAAGAGGGATAGAGGGGTAGAGGGTAGAATGAAAAAAGTATTCCTCTAATCAGTGCACAATGTGTGCAAGAGACACTGTGAAATAAATAAATGTAGGACTGCGGACTATACAATACATTCAGCATGCATGAAAGGTGACTACTGAATTCATCGGCATGCATGGGTTAACTAATAAGGCTGATACAAAAAAGAATTACGACTTACTACGATCACAATAATCTATTGCAATATTTTCTGTCTCACTGAAAGCTTCTTGAGCACAAAAAAAACAAGGAAGTTATCGGCTTCAGGAATGTGAAAGTAAGCTCTCTTATCTTTAAAGCTGATGACCCATGACGTGAGAGGAAAGCCATATGGCACCTCTGCTGGTGAGCCTTGACAGAAACCCACATGGCGGCTGCACGTGTGAATGCAAGCTTGAGGCCAGCAAAAGCCTCTGGTAGCACTTTGGAAATCCCCTTACTAAATTTCTCGCAGATAGCGCATTCGCTGACTCAGCGAGACCTAAAAACAAAGCGCGGCCTCCCCGGGGCTTATTTTATTGTCTGAGGGCGGCACTGTGGCCCCCCGCAGCCCTGGAGAGTGCCACCTCCCCGGGGCTGTAAAACAAATGCGTGGAAGGGTCCCAATCCCCCCACGCTGCCCCTTGGACCAACACCTCCCAGTGCTTTCAGAATAAACTGTGGGGGGCACACGGCACCCCCGCAGCCTCGGGGACCCCGGGGCTCAGTTTTAAATATTTAAAAAATGTGTGGGGGGTTGAGTCCCCCACATGCCCCGGGGACCACCACCTCCCCGGGGCACACTATATATCAAATTTGCGGGTCCGTAGCGGACCCCCAGCCCCGGGGACCACCGCATCCCCGGGGCTATTTTGACAAAGGGAGGGGGCTGCGCGGCCCCCCTCCTGGAGCCTTTGATGGCCCGCGGACCGCCATCCCCCCAGGGCCGGCTCCTGCAGTGTCTCGGGACACTGCTGTTTGGCCCTCTCATAGCAATCACTGGTTTGTATTTTGGAAGTGAGAGCAGGTCTCCTGCTCTCGCTTACAAAATCCAAAGCAGATTGCTTTTCCACAAGGGGAGATGCATGTCAGCAGCTCCCGTGTGGTAAAGCCGTGGGGGCATTGGGGATCCCCCCAGGGTTCCCAACGGAAAGGGCCGGCCCCGGGGATGGGGTCCCTTGCGTTTGCACACTTGTCACATCAGACCCCGCCCCCTCCCTGCACCACTGTGCAAACTGGCCCTGTGGAGCATTTTAGGTTGGGGGATTAATTCCCCTTCAATCCTGAGGGTCCCTGGGGGCCAACCGGCCCATCAGGAACCTCCAGTAAGCGCCATAGGGCTGCTTTGCAGAGAGGTGGTCTGAGGCCACGGCCCTTTTTACACCTCTCTGCAACGCAGCGCTGTGGCGCTTACTGGAGATAACTGGTGGGCTAGTTGGACCCCAGGAACCTCAGGATTCAAGGGGACTTAATCCCCCAACTTAAAACACGCCACAGGACGTGTTTGCACACATGTCACATCAGGCCCCGCCCCCTCCCTTCACCACTGTGCAAACGCGCCCCGTGGCCTGATATAAGAAGTTAGCATTCCTGCTCTGTGGGACTTACTGGTGTTAATAAACGGTATAGTTGGCCCCCAAAGTTGACGTTGGGGGCTAACTACTCCTCCTGTTACCTCCAGTAAATCCCACACAGTGGGATTGCTAAGCGGTGTTTCGGAGGCCACGATCACCTTTCTCCACCACTCTGCAAACATGACTGCTATGTTATAGTTAGAAATTAGCATTTAAAAAACCTTTGAAATTCACTGAAAAAAACATAGGTTTCAGGGATGTTATAGTTAGAAATTAGCATTTAAAAAAACCATTGAAATTCACTGAAAAAACCCCATAGGTTTCAGGCATGTTATAGTTAGAAATTAGCATTTAACAACCTTAGAAATTCACAGAAAAAAACATAGGTTTCAGAGACGTTATAGTTAGTTGGCCATTTCACTAGTACAAAACCACAGAAACTCCGCCGTTATAGTTAGTTCAGCTAACTATTAGTCACGCCCGCAATGCACTGCTGATGACGTCACATATTACATCATTCATGACATGGTCAGTGACATCACTGATGACATCACTAATGACATCATCCACGTGAAAATCTGATGCACCTCCTCACACTCTAATATAAACGATACACCCACGGAAAAATACAGACGGGGAAACCATCGACACACCAATACCAGTGACTACATACGCACTCACTGATTCCTAGGTCTACACACACACACATCCACTCATTCACCCATACAATCACTCATACATGCAGTCACTCATCAATACAACACTATCATATGCACTCATACACTATGCAGACACTCACACACCACCACTCATCAAGAGTTACTCACACACCTAGTCAGTCATGCAAAGAATAAATCACACTTCCATTTACTGACCTATACAGTTATACACACACCAAATCACTTATACAAACAGAAAAAACGCATACTTACTCTCATATACAATCACTGATACAAGTACACACTCATCCATACAGCCACTCTCACAATTACTGACTCTCATGTATAGTCATTTATATACTCCAACTCTCACATACACTGCCTTTTACATAGGTAGTTACTTGGACATGTACCACTGAGACATCCATTCACTCACCAACACACCCATATACATACTCACCCACCCATACAGCTGTTTCCACATGCACTCTTGAACCCATACACCCAGTGAACCAACCACTCAAACATCTATGCACAGAGTCACACACCTCCCACCCACCCAAACACACACTCAGGCACCCATACAAATACTCAGGCAACCAATCAATAACCCATATAGACACTCATGTAGCTACTGACCAATTCATGCAGCGCCTTATACAACAACAGACAGACTGTCAGTAAGACACATGTAATCACTAACTTAAACAGTCAGTCACGCACCTACTAAATCCTCCATCCAGACACTTATACACCCAATCATTCTACAATACACCTTGGCATATATATATATAATATATATTTAAACTTTAAAGAAACACACAGTCACTGGATGACGTCATCAGTGATGTCAATTGAGATGTCATCAGTGATGTCACTGACCATGTCATAAATGATGTAATATGTGACATCAGCAGTGCATTGCGGGGGCGCGAGTTATAGTTAGCTGAACTAACTATAACGGCGGAATTTCTCTGGTTTTGTACGAGTGAAATGTCCAACTAACTATAACATCCCTGTAACCTATGGTTGTATCAGTGAATATATATATATATATATATATATATAAACGCCACAAGTTCTGCTGATATTAGGCCAGGCTGCTTGCAGTTCAGTTTATTCGGCAAGTGTAGAAAACGACGCGTTTCACCTTTACGGCTTGCTCACGCTCGTAACAGCAATGCACATTACAATTTTTAAAGTGCTTCACAACGTGTCAATTACAATGGTTCCCCTTAGCCCAGTGAAAAACATAAACACCATAGGCGGCATATTGAAATGCCCAAAAAATCCCAATGTCCTAATGTAGTAGAACATCGTAAAACATATATTGCAAGACCAATGTCACATTTCAAATCATGTAATATGTAGCACTATTGTTGTAACGGAAATTTGAGCCAAAAATTAATACATAGCCACAATTATGATAAACTTAATTTAAATCATATTTTCAGACTTGCTTTTGTACCTAGATTGAGCCAATATATAATTGATCGTCTTTTATATTGGCCAACTAATGCGGAATCGAGTTTATATAAACGGCACACCCATTAAGCCGTAATTTGTCTTCCGCATTACTATTCATTGTTGCAGAGCACGTCGAGGTAATACGTGTTCTGATTGGCTTTCTCAGTATGTATGTTCGAGCCAGCATTCTCAATAAAGTTATCTGAAACCAATTACAATACTGCCCAAGTGGGCACCAATAACATGCCAATCTTCCATCTCACATGGCTTGTATGATAGCTGTGCATAATGCCCCAGTGGGCAATTTTGAAAACATACAAAAAGGAACAGAAAATGTCCATTCATGGCTCAATTGTGAAATTAAATATCCATTAGTGCTTCAGTTACATAGGGACTTGACATAATGTTCATCCATCAATTAGGTCCAATGGTGTTGAAAAAAAGGAAGAGAAGAAGTGCACCCACCTGTAAAGACAAATGATTAAAATCTATAAAAATCACAGACTACTGTACAAACTGATATCAAATTTCGTTAATCATATAAATGAATGGCTAGTTCTTCACTCAAATTCAACCCTTTGGGGGCTAGGGTATCCAAATCAATAATGTATCGGGACTCCAGCTTTCTCAAAGACAACTCCCGGTTTCCCCCTCTTACACCCAAGTACACTGAATCAATCACCACCATATGCGCAAGTTTCTCATCTTGTATATGATTTTCATGAAAATGACGAGCTATCGAGTATTGTCTGTTATTACGAATTGCCCGCAGGTGTTCCAACGCCCGTTTCTTGGCCTCATGTTTCGTGCTGCCGATGTACCATTTATTGCAGGGACAAATCAAGACATAAATACTATAGGGCGTATTGCAAGTAAGTTTCTTTCTGATAAGAAACTCTCTCTTCGTATTGGGTACTGTTAACGTTTTACAGTCAGTACTATTCTTACACGCTTTGCAATTGTTACAGCGTTTAAAACCTGGTGTTCCTCCTACCGCCCCTTTATCTTTTTTAGTTACATGATTATGGCTGAGTTCATCCCTCAAAGATCTCCCTTTCTTGAAAGTGATCTGTGGATTGTTGCTTAAAGTATGTTTGAGGTGCTCATCGGTCATTAGAACGTGCCAATGTTATTTCAATATTTTCCTGACCTCACTTGCTTACCCTGAGAAGGTGGTGATGAATCTGATATTAGCTGTTCCATCTTCCTCCTTTCTCGGATGTAATAATTCATTAAGTGTTTCCATTTCAACTCTGGAGATAGCTTCAGTAACAGTCTTTTTACTGTACCCTCTATCTAAAAACCTTTGACAAATGATAGATTCCTCCTGTTTATAAGAGGCCGTAGTCCTACAATTTCTTTTAGCACGTAGCAGTTCCTCATAAGGGATGCTGTATATCAATTCAATTCAATTCAAAAAAATCTTTATTTCGGTAAATTTTTTTACCATAAAAGACGTTAAAACATCCATTAAAACTTTGTTTGAAAATAGAAATTTATACAGTATGAAGTCAAGCATTGTCGTTTAAAAACAAAGTTCCATGTTACACTGTCAAGTTCCATGTTAAGCTGTATATCAAATTCCGGGGATAACTGCTATTCGCACTAAGAATACTATTGCCTGCTGTACTCTTGCGGAACAGTTTTGTTGTCAATTGATTGTTTTCCACTTCTACTAGCACATCTAAAAATTCCATCCGGTCCTTGCTTATATGTTCTGTAAACTTTAAGTTAAGAACATTGATGTTTAATTTGTCAAAAAAGACTCTCACAGATGCCTCATCCCCACACCATATGAAGAAAATATCATCTATATAAAGCAGCCAGAGGGTCACGTTGTTAAATTCCGCCATTTTGGTGTCAACCTGCTCCTCCCACAAGCCCATGAATAAATTTGCGTAACTGGGGGCGAAGCAGGTTCCCATGGCTGTGCCCTGTGACTGCTTATATAGTATTTCATCGAAGATGAAAAAGTTGTTTTTGAGGCAGATCTCTATCATAGATAAAATCATTTGTGAGTGATGGAAATAAGAAATGGATCTGGTCTTAAGGAAATGTTTGATTGCAGATAGTCCCTGTTCATGTTGGATACATGTATAAAGAATTTTTTCACATTCAATGACCAGTTTAATCAGCAGGTCCGGGGGACATCAATGGGGGCTATTTTTGCCCCTACGCTAGCCGTTCTCTATATGGACTGGCTTGAATGCAACACTATTCTTCCCTCTAGCAACCCGTTCCACACATGCATTATAGAATGGAAACGATATATAGACGGTATCTTCCTTATCTGGTCAGGAGACCTAAAAATTCTTAATGCCTTCCTTCACTGGCTTAATGAAAACTGCAATGGTCTCACATTCACCTTGACACACAACAAAGACAGTATTCAGTTCCTCGATCTCACTATCCAGCATCAAGATGGTACTCTCTTCCCAGACCCAGACGACGCTTACAGACTCAGAACCAGGGACGCCTCCAACTGCGATCAGAAGAGGGTAAGATTTTCTGATATCCAAAGACACCCCTGCACCCAAGGCCCCCCGGCCTCCTGTGCCCAACTCTGGGGAGCCTACCTATCCTCCAAGATCCCAACTTACCCCTCGAAGTGTTGGTCGCTCCAGAAGATCCTCCGTCCCTGAGCCTACAGCCTTTGTTCCCTTTTCAAGATCTCCATTGAATAACATTGAGCGCCCGACGGCTCAAAAGCACCCTGCACCCAGCCGCCTGAGTGCCCCTGGCAGTGCAACTTTTCTCCTATACTACTTCCCCATTTGCCCCGAGCAAGTGACCAGGAGCCCAGCTCTCACAGCCACGTGGCCTGCTAGCCAGCAGCCAACAACCAAAGGCCCCCTACCTCTCATTGGATAACCTTGGGCCTAACTACCTCTGCACCCGGCTGCCCCTGTGCCGCTGAGGGTGTACCAACTGTACCTACCTTACCCTGGGAGACCCCCGAGTCTATGCCCAGAACCTTAACTCTGTCAGTCGAGTACTTACCTAAAAGCCGATAACTCACTTTTCTCCCATAGGCTAACATTGACTGGTTTCACTTGGAAATTCTTCCAAGTGTGGAGTTTTTGAACTTTAAAATATTCATCTAAAATCAGTCGAACTGCGAATTCCGATTTACTCACCTGTTATCAGGAGAGACCTCAGTGCTGCATCTTTGAGCCCAGTCCTGACCCTGAAAAGTAATTCTAATCGTACTTACCAGTAACTTGAATTTCCTTCCATAGGATATCATTGCCTGCTTTTCTGTCGATTTTTGAAACTTATAAATATTCTCTAAAAATCAAGCCAACGATAAAAACGTAATTGCTTGCCTTTTTTAGATAGAGGTCCCAGTGCTGTACCTAGGAGTCCAGCACTGGATTACAAAAGAAACGTGAACATACTTTACCTGCAAATTGAATTTCCTACCATAGGATAACATAGGTAATTTCAACTGAAAAAGTTTCTGTCAACTTATAAAATACAATAATATTCCTTAAAAATCACTACTGTAACCAAAACGCTTTTACTTAACCTTTTACAGCTCATGTCCCGGGACTGAATCTAGGATTCAGTCCTGTGGTTAGGAAAGTAATCAACAGAGTAACTAATTGCGTTTAATTGAAAATTCCCATTGAGCTCAATGTTGCATTGTGTTTGAAATTGTGTTGTCTATTGCAACAAACTGTAACTATTGCATACAAAAAGTCTATTGCCTATTTGAAAAGTATTTAAATAAAGTAACTCATCCTGAGAAAGTATATTTTGATACCTTGTTGGTTCTAAAATAAAACAACTATATCTTTTGATACAAAACAATTGGCCTAGAGTTCAGTTCTTGAGTGTGTGAGACCATTTGCTGACTGAGTGTGTACAACAAATGCTTTACACTGTCCTCTGATACTGCCTTACTGCTCGACCAAGCTACCACTTTAGAGAGTAAGGTTATATCGATCTATAGACTCTGCCAAACCTCTGGGGACTGGGGTCTCTATACACACTGTACCTTACATTGGTCCATTATTTATAGAGGCACTTTCCTAAGAGGGGTAGAAGATGGATAAAGGGGGTAGAAAAGGGGTTGAGGGGTAGAAGGGTAGAAGAGGGGTAGAGGGGTAGTAGAGAGGTAGAAGGGTAGTAGAGGGGTAGAGGGGTAGTAGAGGGGTAGTAGAAGGGTAGAGGGGTAGAAGAAGGGTAGAGGGGTAGAAGAGGGGTATTAGAGAGGTAGATGGGTAGTAGAAGCATGGTAGAGGGTTAGAGGGGTTGAGATGTAAAAGAGGGGTAGAAAAGGGGTAGAAGGTAGAAGAGGGGTAGAGGTGTAGATGGGTAGAGGGGTAGTAGAGGGATAGAAGAGGGGTAGAGAGGGTAGAAGAGGGGTAGAGGTGTAGAAGTGTAGAAAAGAGGTAGAGGGGTAGAAGGGTTGAACAGGGGTAGAAGAGGGGTAGAGGGGTAGAAGAGGGGTAGTAGAGAGGTAGAGGGGCAGTAGAGAGGTAGAGGGGTAGAAGAGGGGTAGAAGAGTAGAAGGGTAGAGGTGTACAAGAGGGGTAGAGGGGTACAAGAGAGGTAGAGGTGTACAAGAGGGATAGAGGGGTAGAAGATTGGTAGAGGGGTAGTAGAAGGATAGAGGGGTAGAAGGGTAGAAGAGAGGTAGTAGAGGGGTAGTAGAGCGGATGCGGGGTAAAAGAGGGGTAGAAGAGGGGTAGAGGGGAAGAAGAGGGGTAGAGGAGTAGAAGAGGGGTAGATGAGTAGAAGATGGGTAGAGGGGTACAAGAGGGGAAGAGGGGTAGAAGAGGGACATGGGGGTAGAGGTGTAGAAAAGGGTAGAGGGGTAGAAGGGTAGAACAGGGGTAGAAGAGGGGAGAGGGGTAGAGGGGTAGTGAGAGGTATAAAAGTAGTAGAGGGGAAGTAGGGTAGAGGGGTAGTAGAGGGGTAGAAGAGGGGGCGAGGTGTAGGTGGGTAGAGGGGTAGAAGAGGGGTAGGGGGTAGTAGAGGGGTAGTAGAGGGGTAGAGGGGCATAAGAAGGGTAGAGGGGTACAAGAGGGGTAGTAGAGGGGTAGAAGGATATTAGAGGGGTTGAGGGGTAGAAGAGGTGTAGAGGGGTACAAGATGGGTAGAGGGGTAGAAGAGGGTAGACGTGGGGTAGAAGAGGGGTAGAAGAGTGGAAGAGGGGTAAAGGGGTAGAAGAGGGGTAGAAGAGTGGTAGAAAAAGGGTAGAGGGGTAGAAGAGTAGAGGGGTAGAGGGGTAGAAGAGGGGTAGAGGGGTACAAGAGGGGTAGAGGGGTACAAGCAGGGTGGAAGGTGTGAGAAAGTATCATCTTTCTTGCATGGTATGCCCCCACTTTTTGCTGAATTGTTGATGTGCTTTGACTGAGTGTGCCCTGTGCTCCTGCCAATCAGGTGCCCAGGGCCTGTGTTCCTTCCCTAAAGCTGTGTTGGCATCTCTGGCCACATGTCAGCCCCTGGTAAATGGTACCCTAAGTACCCAAGGCATTGTGACCAGAGAAGACCCCTAAGGGCTGCAGCACTTATTGTGCCACCCTCAGGGGCTCTGCACCCTGACACCCACACACTACCTTTGCAGACTGAGTGTCCTGGTGCAGCAATAAACAAAGAGTCGACATGGCACACATCCCTGTGTCCATGGATTAAGCGTTTTGTTATTGTATTGCAGTGCCGAGTGAGGGCAGGGTGGAACACTAACATAGAAGATCGGTTCCGTTACCATAGTGAAGGGCGACACGCAAAGTGAAACTCAGGTAGGATGGCAGATGGTCTTGATTGTAGTAGTGCACAAGGAGGCTCGCAGGCAGTACTGATACCACATATTTTGCGTTTACAGTATTTGGGGCAGTGAAACTTTATGGTCCAGTAACGCGATTTTTTTTATCAGAAGAGGATTGCAAAAGGAAGCTCAGGTAGGATAGAGATGGAGGAACTGTGATGAAACATTGCATAACCACACCGTAAGATGCAAGGAGTTGACACCTGTACTTAAGTTTGTTTTTAGGAGTACCACAGCATACAGGTCAGTTTAAGGTATTTGATTGATGAACGCTAAGGGTTAAGGTAGCACGCAGCAACACTACTGTGACGGAAGAAGCACGCATTTGGATAATCTTAGTTTGATTCAGTTTTTTAACAAAATCACTCACACACTGGAGTAAATACATGGTGGAGGTTTACTGTATCCCTATAGATGTTAAGATTCATGTTTACAGATATATATTTGGTTTCTGTTGGTTTAATTACAGTATTCCCCTGAAGAAGGTATCAATATACCGAAATGCATTGGGACAGAAAATACAACATGCTGTGAAACAAATGAAAACATGATGTAATGTTGTTCATTGTATAGAACAGAAGAATACGTATAAAGAAAACGTCTGGATGAAGAAGCACAACACGTTTCATTTGTTGATTGAATTGTGTTTATTGTTCATCAATTATTTGATTTATCGATTAAGGCATCACTGTATGGTATATAAAATTGTATAGTGTTAACAAATATTTTTCTAAGGAGCACCCTCGGGGCAGGTGACAAGTGCGCTACTCTCGAGCAGTACACTGTTTGTTTGGGTAATTTTGAACTGACAGGAGCCAGTCATTTGGAGTGGCAGCACCACGTTTAAAACAGAGCGGATTAAGTAAGAGCACTAGATAAAAAACTATATTAACAGTTCAGGAGTGCAGGGCATCACACTTTCATGTGACACATCCCTGTGTGCCTTGCCTACAAACCCACTGCCCTGGCATACATCAGTCATCCCTCTAGCTGGGTGCCCTATGCCAGTGGTGTGGGCACAGGTGCAGGAGCCCTGTGCCCCTACAGTACCCAGTGCCATTCCTCGGCACTGTAGGGGCATCATTAAGAGTATATGGTGCTGGGAGGTTGTCATTATGAACTCCACAGCACCATAATGGCTACACTGAAGACTGACAAGTTTGATATCAAACTTCTCAGCACATTAATCCCACACTGATGCCAGTGTGGGATTTAATGTAAAATGCACTACAGAGGGCATCTTAGAGATGCACCCTGAAACCTAACCTACAATTCACGTCTTGTCTGAGAGGCTGCCTAGGCTGCCACACAGCAGACATGTTGCTGGACCCCTGGGTGGAGATGCCCCTGCTCTCCTGGGCGAGGTGCTCGGTCTCCTCCCCCAGGATGGGCAGGGGGAAGCTTCAAAGGCACCCCTGCACCCAAGGCCCCCTGGCCTCCTGTGCCCAACTCTGGGGTGCCTACCTATCCTCCAAGATCCCAACTTACCCCTCGAAGTGTTGGTCGCTCCAGAAGATCCTCCGTCCCTGAGCCTACAGCCTTTGTTCCCTTTTCAAGATCTCCATTGAATAACATTGCGCGCCCGACGGCTCTAAAGCACCCTGCACCCAGCCGCCTGAGTGCCCCTGGCAGTGCAACTTTTGTCCTATCCTACTTCTCCATTTGCCCCGAGCAAGTGACCAGGAGCCCAGCTCTCACAGCCGCGTGGCCTGCTAGCCAGCAGCCAACAACCAAAGGCCCCCTACCTCTCATTGGATAACCTTGGGCCTAACTACCTCTGCACCCGGCTGCCCCTGTGCTGCTGAGGGTGTACCAACTGTACCTACCTAACCCTGGGAGACCCCTGAGTCTATGCCCAGAACCTTAACTCTGCCAGTCGAGTACTTACCTAAAAGCCGATAACTCACTTTTCTCCCATAGGCTAACATTGACTGGTTTCACTTGGAAATTCTTCCAAATGTGGAGTTTTTGAACTTTAAAATATTCATCTAAAATCAGTCGAACTGCGAATTCCGATTTACCCACCTGTTATCAGGAGAGCTCAGTGCTGCATCTTTGAGCCCAGTCCTGACCCTGAAAAGTAATTCTAATCTTACTTACCAGTAACTTGAATTTCCTTCCATAGGATATCATTGCCTGCGTTTCTGTCAATTTTTTAAACTTATAAATATTCTCTAAAAATCAAGCCAACGATAAAAACATAATTGCTTGCCTGTTTTAGATAGAGGTCACAGTGCTGTACCTAGGAGTCCAGCACTGGATTACAAAAGTAACATGAACATACTTTACCTGCAAATTGAATTTCCTACCATAGGATAACATAGGTAATTTCAACGGAAAAAGTTTCTGTCAACTTATAAAATACAATAATATTCCTTAAAAATCACTACTGTAACCAAAACGCTTTTACTTAACCTTTTACAGCTCATGTCCAGGGACTGAATCCAGGTTCCAGTCCTGTGGTTAGGAAAGTAATCTACAGACTAACTAATTGCGTTTAACTGAAAATTCCCATTGAGCTCAATGTTGCATTGTGTTTGAAATTGTGTTGTCTATTGCAACAAACTGTAACTATTGCATACAAAAAGTCTATTGCCTATTTGAAAAGTATTTAACTAAAGTAACTCATCCTGAGAAAGTATATTTTGATACCTTGTTGGTTCTAAAAAAAAACAACTATATCTTTTGATACAAAACAATTGGCCTAGAGTTCAGTTCTTGAATGTGTGAGACCATTTGCTGACTGAGTGTGTACAACAAATGCTTTACACTGTCCTCTGATACTGCCTTACTGCTCGGCCAAGCTACCACTTTAGAGAGTAAGGTTATATCTATCTATAGACTCTGCCAAACCTCTGGGGCCTGGGGTCTCTATACACACTGTATCTTACTTTGGTCCATTATTTATAGAGGCACTTTCCTAAGAGGGGTAGAAGATGGATAAAGGGGGTAGAAAAGGGGTTGAGGGGTAGAAGGGTAGATGAGGGGTAGAGGGGTAGTAGAGAGGTAGAAGGGTAGTAGAGGGGTAGAGGGGTAGTAGAGCGGTAATAGAAGGGTAGAGGGGTAGAAGAAGGGTAGAGGGGTAGAAGAGGGGTAGAGGGGTAGTAGAGAGGTTGATCGGTAGTAGAAGGGTGGTAGAGGGTTAGAGGGGTTGAGGGGTAAAAGAGGGGTAGAAAAGGGGTAGAGGGGTAGAAGAGGGGTAGAGGTGTAGAAGAGTGATAGAAAAAGGGAAGAGTGGTAGAGGGGTAGAACAGTAGAGGGGTAGAAGAGGGGTAGAGCGGTACAAGAGGGGTAGAGGGGTAGAAGAGGGGTAGAGGGGCAGAAGAGGGATCGAGGGTAGAGGTGTAGAAAAGAGGTAGAGGGGTAGAAGGGTAGAACAGGGGTAGAAGAGGGGTAGAGGGGTAGAAGAGGGGTAGTAGAGAGGTAAAGGGGCAGTAGAGAGGTAGAGGGGTAGAAGAGTAGAAGGGTAGAGGGGTACAAGAGGGGTAGAGGGGTACAAGAGGGGTAGAGGTGTAGAAGAGGGATAGAGGGGTACAGGGGTAGAAGAGGGATAGAGGGGTAGACGATTGTTAGAGGGGTAGTAGAGGGATAGAGGGGTAGAAGGGTAGAAGAGGGGTAGTAGCGAGGTAGAGGGGTGGTAGAGGGGTAGTAGAGGGGTTGCGGGGTAAAAGAGGGGTAGAAGAGGGGTAGAAGAGGGGTAGAATGGTAGAAGAGGGGTAGAGGGGTAGAAGAGGGGTAGACGAGGGGTAGAGGGATAGTTGAGGGGTAATAGGGTAGAGGGGTAGAGGAGGAGTATAGGTGTAGAGGGGCAGAAGAGGGATAGCAGAGGGGTAGAAAGGGTAGAAGAGGGGGAGAGGGGTAGAAGAGTGGTAGAAAAAGTGAAGAGGAGTAGAGGGGTTGAAGAGTAGAGGGGTAGAAGAGGTAGAAGGGTAGAACAGGGGTAGAAGAGGGGTAGAAGAGGGTAGATGGGTAGTAGAGAGGTAGCGGGGTAGTAGAGGAGTAGTAGAGGGGTAGAATGGTAGTAGAGGGGTAGTAGCGGGGTTGAGGGGAAGAAGAGTTGTAGAAGAGGGATAGAGGGGAAGTAGAAGGGTAGTACGGTAGAGGGGTAGTAGAGGGGTAGAAGAGGGGCAGAGATGTAGATTGGCAGAGGGGTAGAAGAGGGGTAGAGGGGGAGTAGAGAGGTAGAGGGGTAGAAGATGGATAGAGGGGTAGAAGAGGAGAAGAGGGGTAGAAGAGGGGTGGTAGAGGGGTAGAGGGGTAGAAGAGGGGTTGTGGAGTACAGGAGGGGTAGAGGAGTAGAAGAAGGGTAGAGGGGTAGAAGAGGGAAAGAAGAGTACAAGAGGGGTAGAGGTGTAGTAGAGGGATAGAGGGGTACAGGGGTAGAAGAGGGGTAGAGGGGGTAGTAGAGGGGTAGTAGAGGGGTTGAGGGATAAAAAAGGGGTAGAAGAGGGGTAGAGGGGTACAAGAGGGGTAGAGGTGTAGAAGAGGGATAGAGGTGTAGAAAAGGGGTAGAGGGGTAGAAGGGTAGAACAGGGGTAGTAGTGGGGTTGAGGGGTAGAAGAGTGGTAGAAGAGGGGTAGAGGGGAAGTAGAGGGGTAGTACGGTAGAGGGGTAGTAGAGGGGTAGAAGAGGGGCAGAGATGTAGATTGGTAGAGGGGTAGAAGAGGGGTAATGGGGAAGTAGGGAAGTAGAGGGGTAGAAGAGGGATAGAGGGGTAGAAGAGGAGAAGAGGGGTAGAAGAGGGGTGGTAGAGGGGTAGAGGGGTTGAGGGTAGAAGAGGGGTTGTGGGGTACAGGAGGGGTAGAGGAGTAGAAGAAGGGTAGAGGGGTAGAAGAGGGGAAGAAGAGTACAAGAGGGGTAGAGGTGTAGAAGAGGGATAGAGGGGTACAGGGGTAGAAGAGGGGTAGAGGGGTAGAAGATTAGTAGAGGGGTAGTATAGGGATAGAGGGGTAGAAGGGTAGAAGAGGGGTAGTAGAGAGGTAGAGGGGTAGTTGAGGGGTAGTAGGGTAGAGGGGTAGAAGAGGGGTAGAGGTGTAAAGGGGTAGAAGAGGGGTAGAAGAGGGATAGAAGAGGGGTAGAAGGGGGTAGAAGAGGGGTAGAAGAGTGGTAGACAAAGGGAAGAGGAGTAGAGGGGTTGAAGAGTAGAGGGGAAGAAGAGGGGTAGAGGGGTACAAGAGGGGTAGAGGTGTAGAAGAGGGATAGATGTGTAGGAAAGGGGTAGAGGGGTAGAAGGAGTAGAGGGTTGTAGAGATGTAGCGGGTAGTAGAGGGGTAGAATGGTGGTAGAGTGGTAGTTGCAGGGTTGAGGGGTAGAAGAGTGGTAGAAGAGGGGTAGAAGAGGAGAAGAGGGGTAGAAGAGGGGTGGTAGAGGGGTTGAGTGGTAGAAGAGGGGCTGTGGGGTACAGGAGGGGTTGTGGGGTACAGGAGGGGTAGAGGAGTAGAAGAAGGGTAGAGGTGTAGAAGAGGAGAAGAAGAGTAGAAGAGTGATAGAGGGGTAGAAAAGGGGTAGAGGGGTAGAAGGGTAGAAGAGGGGTAGAAGAGGGCTAGAGGAGTAAAAGAGGGGTAGAGGGGTAGTAAAGAGGTAGAGGGGTAGTAGAGGTGTAGAGGTGTAGTAGAGGGGTAGAAGTTGGGTAGAGAGGTAGAGGGGTAGTAGAGGGGTAGTAGGGTAAAGGGGTAGAAGAGGGGTATAGGGGTAAAAGAGGGCTAGAAGAGGGATAGAGGGGTAGTAGAGGGGTAGAAGAGGGGTAGAGGGGTAGTAGAGGGGTTGAAGAGGGGAAGAGGGGTAGTAGAGGGGTAGAGGTGTAGTAGAGGGGTAGAAGATGGTAGAGGGATAGAAGGGGAGTAGAGAGGTAGTAGAGGGGTAGAAGAGGGGCAGAGATGTAGATTGGTAGAGGGGTAGAAGAGGGGTAGAGGGGGAGTAGAGAGGTAGAGGGGTTGAAGAGGGATAGAGGGGTAGAAGAGGAGAAGAGGGGTATAAGAGGGGTGGTGGTAGAGGGGTAGATGGGTATAAGAGGGGTTGTGGAGTACAGGAGGGTAGAGGAGTAGAAGAAGGGTAAAGGCGTAGAAGGGGGAAGAAAGTACAAGAGGGGTAGAGGTGTAGAAGAGGGATAGAGGGGTACAGGGGTAGAAGAGGGGTAGAGGGGTAGTAGAGGGGTAGTAGAAGGGTTGAGGGATCAAAAAGGGGTAGAAGAGGGGTAGAGGGGTACAGGAGGGGTAGAGGTGTAGAAGAGGGATAGAGGTGTAGAAAAGGGGTAGAGGGGTAGAAGGGTAGAACAGGGGTAGTAGCGGGGTTGAGGGGTAGAAAAGTGGTAGAAGAGGGGTAGAGGGGAAGTAGAGGGGTAGTATGGTAGAGGGGTAGTAGAGGGGTAGAAGAGGGGCAGAGATGTAGATTGGTAGAGGGGTAGAAGAGGGGTAGAGGGGAAGTAGGGAAGTAGAGGGGTAGAAGAGGGATAGAGGGGTAGAGGAGGAGAAGAGGGGTAGAAGAGGGGTGGTAGAGGGGTAGAGGGGTTGAGGGGTAGAAGAGGGGTTGTGGGATACAGGAGGGGTAGAGGAGTAGAAGAAGGGTAGAGGGGTAGAAGTGGGGAAGAAGAGTACAAGAGGGGTAGAGGTGTAGAAGAGGGATAGAGGGGTACAGGGGTAGAAGAGGGGTAGAGGTGTAGAAGATTGGTAAAGGGGTAGTCGAGGGGTAGAAGGGTAGAAGAGGGGTAGTAGAGAGGTAGAGGGGTAGTAGAGGGGTTGAGGGGTAAAAGAGGGGTAGAAGAGGGGTAGAGGGGTAGAAGAGGGGTAGAGGGGTAGAAGGGTAAAAGAGTGGTAGAGGGGTAGAAGACGGGTAGACGAGGGGTAGATGAGTAGTTGAGGGGTAGTAGGGTAGATGGGTAGAGGGGTAGAAGAGGGATGGAAGAGGGGTAGAAGGGGGTAGAAGAGGGGTAGAAGAGTGGTAGAAAAAGGGAAGAGGAGTAGAGGGGTTGAAGAGTAGAGGGGTAGAGGGGTACAAGAGGGGTAGAGGTGTAGAAGAGGGATAGAGGTGTAGAAAAGGGGTAGAGGGGTAGAAGGGGTAGAGGGGTAGTAGAGAGGTAGCGGGGTAGTAGAGGGGTAGAATGGTGGTAGAGGGGTAGTAGCGGGGTTGAGGGGTAGAAGAGTGGTAGAAGCGGGGTAGAGGGGAAGTAGAGGGATAGTAGGGTAGAAGGGTAGTAGAGGGGTAGAAGAGGGGCAGAGATGTAGATTGGTAGAGGGGTAGAAGAGGGGTAGAGGGTGAGTAGAGATGTAGAGGGGTAGAAGAGGGATAGAGGGGTAGAAGAGGAGAAGAGGGGTAGAAGAGGAGTGGTAGAGGGGTAGAGGTGATGAGTGGTAGAAGAGGGGTTGTGGGGTACAGGAGGGGTAGAGGAATAAAAGAAGGGTAGAGGGGTAGAAGAGGGGAAGAAGAGTAGAAGAGGGGTAGAGGGGTAGAAGAGTGGTAGAAAAAGAGTAGAGGGGTAGAAGAATAGAGGTGTAGAAGAGTGACAGAGGGGTAGGAAAGGGGTAGAGAGGTGGGTACAAGAGGGGTAGAGGGGTTGTAGAGAGGTAGAGGGGTAGTAGAGGGGTAGTAGAGGTGTAGAGGTGTAGTAGAGGGGTAGAAGGGGTAGAAGAGGGGTAGAGAGGTAGAGGGGTAGAAGAGGGGTAGTAGGGTAAAGGGGTAGAAGAGGGGTATAGGGGTAGAAGAGGGCTAGAAGAGGGGTAGAGGGGTAGTAGAGGGGTAGAAGAGGGGTAGAGGGGTAGTAGAGGGGTTGAAGAGGGGAAGAGGGGTAGTAGAGGGGTAGAGGTGTAGTAGAGGGGTAGAAGAGATGGTAGAGGGATAGAAGGGGAGTAGAGAGGTAGTAGAGGGGTAGGAGAGGGGGTAGAGGGGTAGAAGAGCGGTAGCGAAGTAGTAGAGGGTTAGTAGAGGGATAGTAGAGGGGTTGAGGGATAGTAGAGGGGTAGAGGGATAGAAGAGGGGAGAGGGGTAGAAGAGGGGTAGTAGAAGGGTAGTAGAGGGGTAGTAGGGTAGTGGGGGGTAGAGGGGTATTAGAGGTTTAGAAGAGGGGTAGAGGTGTAGATGGGTAGAAGAGGGGTAGAGGGGTATTAGAGGGCTAGAGGGGTAGAAGAGGGGTAGAAGAGTGGTAGAAAAAGGGTAGATGGGTAGAAGAGTAGAGGGGTAGAAGAGGGGTAGAGGGGTAGAAGAGTGGTAGAGGGGTAGTAGAGAGGTAGAGGAGTAGAAGAGGGATAGAGGGATAGAAGAGGGGTAGAGGAGTAGTAGAGGGGTAGAGGGGTATTAGAGGGGTTGAGGGGTAGAAGAAGGGTACAGGAGGGGTAGATGAGTAGAAGAGGGGTAGAAGAGGGGTACAGGGGTAGAGGAGTAGAAGAGGCGTAGAAGAGTGATAGAAAAGGGTAGAGGGGTAGAACAGTAGAGGGGCAGAAAAGGGGTAGAAGAGGGGTAGCAGAGGTAGAAGGGTGGTAGAAGGGTAGAGGGGTAGAAGAGGGGTAGAGGGGTAGAAGGGGTAGAGGGGTAGAAGAGGGGTAGAAGAGGGATAGAGGGGTAGTAGAGGGGTAGAAGAGGGGTAGAAGAGTGGTAGAGGGGTAGAGGTGTAGAAGAGATGTAGTATAGGGGTTCAGAGGTAGTAGAGGGGTAGAAGAGAGATGGGGGTAGAGGGGTAGAAGGGGTAGAAGAGGGGTAGAAGGGGTAGATGTGTAGAAGAGTAGAAGAGGGGTAGAAAAAGGGTAGAGGGGTAGAAGAGTAGTCGAGGGGTAGAAGATGGGTAGAGGGGTACAAGAAGGGTAGAGGGGTACAAGAGGTTTAGAGGGGCAGAAGGGTAGAAGAGGGATAGAGGGGTAGAGGGTAGAATGAAAAAAGTATTCCTCTAATCAGTGCACAATGTGTGCAAGAGACACTGTGAAATAAATAAATGTAGGACTGCGGACTATACAATACATTCAGCATGCATGAAAGGTGACTACTGAATTCATCGGCATGCATGGGTTAACTAATAAGGCTGATACAAAAAAGAATTACGACTTACTACGATCACAATAATCTATTGCAATATTTTCTGTCTCACTGAAAGCTTCTTGAGCACAAAAAAAACAAGGAAGTTATCGGCTTCAGGAATGTGAAAGTAAGCTCTCTTATCTTTAAAGCTGATGACCCATGACGTGAGAGGAAAGCCATATGGCACCTCTGCTGGTGAGCCTTGACAGAAACCCACATGGCGGCTGCACGTGTGAATGCAAGCTTGAGGCCAGCAAAAGCCTCTGGTAGCACTTTGGAAATCCCCTTACTAAATTTCTCGCAGATAGCGCATTCGCTGACTCAGCGAGACCTAAAAACAAAGCGCGGCCTCCCCGGGGCTTATTTTATTGTCTGAGGGCGGCACTGTGGCCCCCCGCAGCCCTGGAGAGTGCCACCTCCCCGGGGCTGTAAAACAAATGCGTGGAAGGGTCCCAATCCCCCCACGCTGCCCCTTGGACCAACACCTCCCAGTGCTTTCAGAATAAACTGTGGGGGGCACACGGCACCCCCGCAGCCTCGGGGACCCCGGGGCTCAGTTTTAAATATTTAAAAAATGTGTGGGGGGTTGAGTCCCCCACATGCCCCGGGGACCACCACCTCCCCGGGGCACACTATATATCAAATTTGCGGGTCCGTAGCGGACCCCCAGCCCCGGGGACCACCGCATCCCCGGGGCTATTTTGACAAAGGGAGGGGGCTGCGCGGCCCCCCTCCTGGAGCCTTTGATGGCCCGCGGACCGCCATCCCCCCAGGGCCGGCTCCTGCAGTGTCTCGGGACACTGCTGTTTGGCCCTCTCATAGCAATCACTGGTTTGTATTTTGGAAGTGAGAGCAGGTCTCCTGCTCTCGCTTACAAAATCCAAAGCAGATTGCTTTTCCACAAGGGGAGATGCATGTCAGCAGCTCCCGTGTGGTAAAGCCGTGGGGGCATTGGGGATCCCCCCAGGGTTCCCAACGGAAAGGGCCGGCCCCGGGGATGGGGTCCCCTGCGTTTGCACACTTGTCACATCAGACCCCGCCCCCTCCCTGCACCACTGTGCAAACTGGCCCTGTGGAGCATTTTAGGTTGGGGGATTAATTCCCCTTCAATCCTGAGGGTCCCTGGGGGCCAACCGGCCCATCAGGAACCTCCAGTAAGCGCCATAGGGCTGCTTTGCAGAGAGGTGGTCTGAGGCCACGCCCCTTTTTACACCTCTCTGCAACGCAGCGCTGTGGCGCTTACTGGAGATAACTGGTGGGCTAGTTGGACCCCAGGAACCTCAGGATTCAAGGGGACTTAATCCCCCAACTTAAAACACGCCACAGGACGTGTTTGCACACATGTCACATCAGGCCCCGCCCCCTCCCTTCACCACTGTGCAAACGCGCCCCGTGGCCTGATATAAGAAGTTAGCATTCCTGCTCTGTGGGACTTACTGGTGTTAATAAACGGTATAGTTGGCCCCCAAAGTTGACGTTGGGGGCTAACTACTCCTCCTGTTACCTCCAGTAAATCCCACACAGTGGGATTGCTAAGCGGTGTTTCGGAGGCCACGATCACCTTTCTCCACCACTCTGCAAACATGACTGCTATGTTATAGTTAGAAATTAGCATTTAAAAAACCTTTGAAATTCACTGAAAAAAACATAGGTTTCAGGGATGTTATAGTTAGAAATTAGCATTTAAAAAAACCATTGAAATTCACTGAAAAAACCCCATAGGTTTCAGGCATGTTATAGTTAGAAATTAGCATTTAACAACCTTAGAAATTCACAGAAAAAAACATAGGTTTCAGAGACGTTATAGTTAGTTGGCCATTTCACTAGTACAAAACCACAGAAACTCCGCCGTTATAGTTAGTTCAGCTAACTATTAGTCACGCCCGCAATGCACTGCTGATGACGTCACATATTACATCATTCATGACATGGTCAGTGACATCACTGATGACATCACTAATGACATCATCCACGTGAAAATCTGATGCACCTCCTCACACTCTAATATAAACGATACACCCACGGAAAAATACAGACGGGGAAACCATCGACACACCAATACCAGTGACTACATACGCACTCACTGATTCCTAGGTCTACACACACACACATCCACTCATTCACCCATACAATCACTCATACATGCAGTCACTCATCAATACAACACTATCATATGCACTCATACACTATGCAGACACTCACACACCACCACTCATCAAGAGTTACTCACACACCTAGTCAGTCATGCAAAGAATAAATCACACTTCCATTTACTGACCTATACAGTTATACACACACCAAATCACTTATACAAACAGAAAAAAACGCATACTTACTCTCATATACAATCACTGATACAAGTACACACTCATCCATACAGCCACTCTCACAATTACTGACTCTCATGTATAGTCATTTATATACTCCAACTCTCACATACACTGCCTTTTACATAGGTAGTTACTTGGACATGTACCACTGAGACATCCATTCACTCACCAACACACCCATATACATACTCACCCACCCATACAGCTGTTTCCACATGCACTCTTGAACCCATACACCCAGTGAACCAACCACTCAAACATCTATGCACAGAGTCACACACCTCCCACCCACCCAAACACACACTCAGGCACCCATACAAATACTCAGGCAACCAATCAATAACCCATATAGACACTCATGTAGCTACTGACCAATTCATGCAGCGCCTTATACAACAACAGACAGACTGTCAGTAAGACACATGTAATCACTAACTTAAACAGTCAGTCACGCACCTACTAAATCCTCCATCCAGACACTTATACACCCAATCATTCTACAATACACCTTGGCATATATATATATAATATATATTTAAACTTTAAAGAAACACACAGTCACTGGATGACGTCATCAGTGATGTCAATTGAGATGTCATCAGTGATGTCACTGACCATGTCATAAATGATGTAATATGTGACATCAGCAGTGCATTGCGGGGGCGCGAGTTATAGTTAGCTGAACTAACTATAACGGCGGAATTTCTCTGGTTTTGTACGAGTGAAATGTCCAACTAACTATAACATCCCTGTAACCTATGGTTGTATCAGTGAATATATATATATATATATATATATATAAACGCCACAAGTTCTGCTGATATTAGGCCAGGCTGCTTGCAGTTCAGTTTATTCGGCAAGTGTAGAAAACGACGCGTTTCACCTTTACGGCTTGCTCACGCTCGTAACAGCAATGCACATTACAATTTTTAAAGTGCTTCACAACGTGTCAATTACAATGGTTCCCCTTAGCCCAGTGAAAAACATAAACACCATAGGCGGCATATTGAAATGCCCAAAAAATCCCAATGTCCTAATGTAGTAGAACATCGTAAAACATATATTGCAAGACCAATGTCACATTTCAAATCATGTAATATGTAGCACTATTGTTGTAACGGAAATTTGAGCCAAAAATTAATACATAGCCACAATTATGATAAACTTAATTTAAATCATATTTTCAGACTTGCTTTTGTACCTAGATTGAGCCAATATATAATTGATCGTCTTTTATATTGGCCAACTAATGCGGAATCGAGTTTATATAAACGGCACACCCATTAAGCCGTAATTTGTCTTCCGCATTACTATTCATTGTTGCAGAGCACGTCGAGGTAATACGTGTTCTGATTGGCTTTCTCAGTATGTATGTTCGAGCCAGCATTCTCAATAAAGTTATCTGAAACCAATTACAATACTGCCCAAGTGGGCACCAATAACATGCCAATCTTCCATCTCACATGGCTTGTATGATAGCTGTGCATAATGCCCCAGTGGGCAATTTTGAAAACATACAAAAAGGAACAGAAAATGTCCATTCATGGCTCAATTGTGAAATTAAATATCCATTAGTGCTTCAGTTACATAGGGACTTGACATAATGTTCATCCATCAATTAGGTCCAATGGTGTTGAAAAAAAGGAAGAGAAGAAGTGCACCCACCTGTAAAGACAAATGATTAAAATCTATAAAAATCACAGACTACTGTACAAACTGATATCAAATTTCGTTAATCATATAAATGAATGGCTAGTTCTTCACTCAAATTCAACCCTTTGGGGGCTAGGGTATCCAAATCAATAATGTATCGGGACTCCAGCTTTCTCAAAGACAACTCCCGGTTTCCCCCTCTTACACCCAAGTACACTGAATCAATCACCACCATATGCGCAAGTTTCTCATCTTGTATATGATTTTCATGAAAATGGCGAGCTATCGAGTATTGTCTGTTATTACGAATTGCCCGCAGGTGTTCCAACGCCCGTTTCTTGGCCTCATGTTTCGTGCTGCCGATGTACCATTTATTGCAGGGACAAATCAAGACATAAATACTATAGGGCGTATTGCAAGTAAGTTTCTTTCTGATAAGAAACTCTCTCTTCGTATTGGGTACTGTTAACGTTTTACAGTCAGTACTATTCTTACACGCTTTGCAATTGTTACAGCGTTTAAAACCTGGTGTTCCTCCTACCGCCCCTTTATCTTTTTTAGTTACATGATTATGGCTGAGTTCATCCCTCAAAGATCTCCCTTTCTTGAAAGTGATCTGTGGATTGTTGCTTAAAGTATGTTTGAGGTGCTCATCGGTCATTAGAACGTGCCAATGTTATTTCAATATTTTCCTGACCTCACTTGCTTACCCTGAGAAGGTGGTGATGAATCTGATATTAGCTGTTCCATCTTCCTCCTTTCTCGGATGTAATAATTCATTAAGTGTTTCCATTTCAACTCTGGAGATAGCTTCAGTAACAGTCTTTTTACTGTACCCTCTATCTAAAAACCTTTGACAAATGATAGATTCCTCCTGTTTATAAGAGGCCGTAGTCCTACAATTTCTTTTAGCACGTAGCAGTTCCTCATAAGGGATGCTGTATATCAATTCAATTCAATTCAAAAAAATCTTTATTTCGGTAAATTTTTTTACCATAAAAGACGTTAAAACATCCATTAAAACTTTGTTTGAAAATAGAAATTTATACAGTATGAAGTCAAGCATTGTCGTTTAAAAACAAAGTTCCATGTTACACTGTCAAGTTCCATGTTAAGCTGTATATCAAATTCCGGGGATAACTGCTATTCGCACTAAGAATACTATTGCCTGCTGTACTCTTGCGGAACAGTTTTGTTGTCAATTGATTGTTTTCCACTTCTACTAGCACATCTAAAAATTCCATCCGGTCCTTGCTTATATGTTCTGTAAACTTTAAGTTAAGAACATTGATGTTTAATTTGTCAAAAAAGACTCTCACAGATGCCTCATCCCCACACCATATGAAGAAAATATCATCTATATAAAGCAGCCAGAGGGTCACGTTGTTAAATTCCGCCATTTTGGTGTCAACCTGCTCCTCCCACAAGCCCATGAATAAATTTGCGTAACTGGGGGCGAAGCAGGTTCCCATGGCTGTGCCCTGTGACTGCTTATATAGTATTTCATCGAAGATGAAAAAGTTGTTTTTGAGGCAGATCTCTATCATAGATAAAATCATTTGTGAGTGATGGAAATAAGAAATGGATCTGGTCTTAAGGAAATGTTTGATTGCAGATAGTCCCTGTTCATGTTGGATACATGTATAAAGAATTTTTTCACATTCAATGACCAGTTTAATCAGCAGGTCCGGGGGACATCAATGGGGGCTATTTTTGCCCCTACGCTAGCCGTTCTCTATATGGACTGGCTTGAATGCAACACTATTCTTCCCTCTAGCAACCCGTTCCACACATGCATTATAGAATGGAAACGATATATAGACGGTATCTTCCTTATCTGGTCAGGAGACCTAAAAATTCTTAATGCCTTCCTTCACTGGCTTAATGAAAACTGCAATGGTCTCACATTCACCTTGACACACAACAAAGACAGTATTCAGTTCCTCGATCTCACTATCCAGCATCAAGATGGTACTCTCTTCACATCGCTTTTTCGCAAACCAACTGAGCGCAACACTCTGCTCAGCTATAAAGCTGTCACCCCAGGGCCCTGAGGGACAGTCTACCTTATTCGCAGTTCCTCAGAATAAGGAGAAACTGCTCACACAAAACTGACTATTTTTCTGAAGCACAAACACTTTCCACCAAACTCATTACCCGAGGCTTTCCCCGCCGCCTAGTGCGTAACGCATCAAAGAGAGCGTGGTACTGCCAAACCAGTGGCAGAACGCCTTGTCTGCGTCACAACATTCTCCACAGTTTCTAGCATAGTTCGCAAAACCATCAGGAAGAATTGGCCAATTCCTAATGCGGGCTCACTCAACACAGACCCACCTATGTTCGCATTTAAAAGAAGTAAGAATGTGAAAGACCACCTGGTTCGAGCTGCATTGCCCTCCATCCGGAACTCCAACCCCACACTGAATGGCCCTTGGTCCTTAGCCCCCCGAAAGGACATATTAAATGTAGTAATTGTATAGTGTGCGAGTTTACCATAGAGACAAAGGAGTTTGTTTTTAAGGATGTGAAAAATGTCTTAAAATCCCTGAGTAATTGTAATACTTGCAACGTGATATATGCAATTTTTTGTCCTTGTGAAATGATTTATGTGGGCCAAACAAAGCGAAAGATCCGGCTACGCATCTCGCAACATCGCAGCAGAATTTGATGCAAGACAGCGAATGCGCCGCTCGTGGATCACTTTTTTGAGAAGGGACACACAGAAAATGACATTCGGTGGACAGTTATCACCACTGTGAAACTTCCCCCGAGAGGAGGGGATCTCACACGCATCCTCAATAAGGAGGAGCTGAAATGGATTTTAAAGACTGAAAGTCTCAACACAGCATTAAACCTACAGGAAGACTGGAAAACCTTGATATGAACATTTTAGCCCGAGTTCATGCATTCCTCCATGTCCTTTCTCTGGTTACAAACGGCTGTCTATTTTCCGCAGTAGGATAGTTTGCCTTCTATAAATGTTTTGTTCTAATGACCTTATCTGCTAAATTGTAAATTGTTCTAAAAATGTGGCCCTCCTTCTCCCCTTCTCTCCTATCTATATTCACCCCTTCAAAATGGCTGACACAGTCGACACTACCTCTTGTCACCTCTTCCATGTCTAATAATCACATGGTAGCGTCTGCCCAATCAAAATGGCCGACACAGTCGACACTACCTCTTGTCACCTCTTCTATGTCTAATAATCACATGGGAGCGTCTGCCCAATCAAATGCACTCTCCTCCCACATATAAACTCCATGCATGACTCGCCACTCCTACCGGCACCCGCGATTGAGCAGTACTGCATCCTTACTACCGGTAAGTCCTTACCAAGAAGTTTTGCCCGACCACCATGCTCTATGCTGGTTCCCCCCTGGGGCTGCCGGGTCTACCATCTAATTCCCGCCAACCCTTTGCTTCCCCACCCAGGTTATTGTACCGGACTATCTTGAGTGTCCCTATATTCCCGATTGTGGTCCGCCTGACGTTCTTTGACTGACCAAACCTTGGTAAGCGCCATTGCGACAATTCTCCTGTGTCGCCCCTGATCTTAGTTCACTGCTGGTCTCACTTTGACACTCCTATTCGATCTTTCAGGCCTTTCTTCAGTCTTACACAAGCGCATTGTTACCGGAATCGAATCCAAGCTGACCCCAACAGGTCACAGCAACAGCCCGCGCGTTAAGCCTCCCTTTTCCCGTCCCACCCACCACCTTATCTGACACCTCCCCCGCAACGTACTGTAACCTACTTGTTGTTTTTTTGCAGGAAATTCCTGTGATTGGGTACACAATAAGCCTTGAACCCCTTGGCTTCCCTCTTGGTGAGATTTAGCCTTCTCCTGTAGATATTGACTCTCTCCAATGTCATCTTCACTAGCATGGATGAACACGTCGTCACCCCCGTTTTTAATCTTTTTAACCAGCCTCAGCACTTGCGCCGAATGTAATTATTTCACTCCTTGCGCCGAATGTAATTTTCACATCATGCACATGCACCAACCTCAATTTCGTTTTCTTGCATGTGTTTATGTATCCTTTGTTCAGTACTTGATATCAGCCTGTCGCACTCGAACCTTCCTCCCACAGAGTGCATGCCCACAAAATTCACGCTATGTATACATGCGTCCTTTCCGAATTGTCCTTACGGATGTCTTTTGGTATTTTCCTTCCCTTCCTCCCTTTAGGCAAATGAGGCTGCTTTACCATTAGGCATACATTAAATGTCCTGATGAGATCCGTAGAATGTGTTAAACGGATTGAAACGCCGTCGACAACTATGAGCACATTACACACATGGAATGATTTATTTGCCCTTTAAAAGTGTGAAGGTGTCAATATTGTTCTGTTTTATAATCAAAACTGTGCGATTAACAAGTTTACAGAACGTTAAGCTCTTGCCTAAGCCCTTTTGTTTGTTCCATTTAATTGTTCCCTGTCCTGATATTTCTTGTGTGATTGACTGGGTACAGGCTTGTGCCATGTCTTGTATATTGTGTGTTATTCATGTTTTACAGTGACTGAAAAGTAAATATGAAGACCTCTGCCCGGCTGGGCATGTCGCTTTCAAATATAGCAACAACTTTGTCTATATTTATTGATTAAGCATTATTATTTGTAAGGGACCACTGTTGCCTTAATAATACAAGACTACAACCAGCAACAGTTCGCTCCCATGCCATCCCACCACATTCTAAATTGTTGGTAGTACTTCATATGTTGGGATCGGGATTCTTTCAGAGCACTTCAGCTGAGATGCAAGTATTTCCCAGCATGCTTTTTCATATGTTCAGCCAGCTATACTTGATGCTATCATGAAAGTAACTCCTCAATATATTTACTTTCCTCAATAAAGGCGAGAGCAAATTTAGCAAGGTTTCTATGAAATAGTAAGGTTTCCTACTGTTTTAGGAGCGACTGACTACAATCATGTTTAGTTGGTGCCACCTGCAGCAACAGCACACATCTACCGAAATCGCAAGCACACATATTCCATTAATGTGCAGGCTATCGTGGATTGTAAAGATACACTTAGCAATTTTGCAGTTAAGTATCATGGGAGGTCACATGACTCATACATATTCTGACACAGAATGATTAATCAGCGTTTCCATGATTGGTTCTATGGAAATTCCCTCCTGATAGGTAATTATTTTTTTGTTGTTATTATCAAAACATGTTTATTTAATAATGTTAAAAAGTAGTTTCCTTTAAAGGTGTAGTCATTTTGTACCCAAGACTATTGTTATTTTTTTTTTTAATTAGTCTTTTATTTTTAAATATTTCACAATAACATCTCAGACTTATTAGCATCTGTAAATTAAGCAATGTACAATGTTATGTGACTCTGTAGTGTAGCAAGACTGTGAGAGAACTTAACTGTCAAAATTTTTTAAAAAGTACATACATTTTTTCTCTATTTGTTCTTGTGATGTCGGACTTGCGGCTGACTAGCAACAATGCAGCTATTGGTTGGACACGAAATTGAAGTCATGCTTAAATTATTTCCGTGTTAAGATATGCGTTTGTTTTTTTCAATTAAGACCTCATTCAAGCCATCTTCGTTGCCATATGTGTCCTCTTCAATGGAGAACTAATGGAAAGTGGGAATAACATTATCTATATACGTATGTATATATATATATGTATGTGTATATATATATATATATATATATATATATATATATATATATATATATATATATATATATATGTATATATATCTAAACATTAACAATTGTATGGAATAATAGTATTAATAGAGTATGTTGCATACTTTACAATGGTTCTATGAATTTCTACGATAAGAAATTGCTTTCGACAATGTTAGAGTTACGTTGTACAATGAATACAAAATTAGCCGAGCAGATTGCATTAAAGCAGATATGATCATCGGTCACTCCTGATTTTAAATATAGGAATGCATTTTAGATGTACATATTGTATATATGTTTCTATTGTTCATTTTAAGTATTTATTGCACCGGCCACTTTAAAGTTAACTTGATTTGTACCAGCATTTAAGCGGTTGAAAATTATCATTTTGCCATTTTATAATCAGACAGTACGATCTACTATATTTACATAATGTATTGACACAGTTAAAAATGCACGTTTTAAACATTAACATTGAGAATGCTGTGTATAGTATTTTCTCGATATCCATGATTGTGGTCATGTGACTCACAGAAGGAGGTGGCATATGAAAAGTAGAGCTGACGCGGTGCTCGTTGTGTGATCAATAGCACTTGATGCTTGAAACGCGTCATCCAGAAAGGTTGCAAGAATAAAATCATTGCCTTGCCTGAAGCCGTGGGGTCCACCTCTCCATTTAGCCGTGGTGGAGGTTTTGAAGACTGTTGCTGAGATGTATATATACCTGTATGTATATATATATATATATATGCTTCACCAAATTTCGCCAGAAATAACACACGCACTCCACGGACCTTGAGGTTAACGATTTATTTCAGTGCCATTACCCCCTTCACCAACGCGTTTCACAGGAGAGAGAATAAGAACTAATAATTAACATCAAGAAAGGGACAATGTCATAAGTGGGAACAAAAAGGAAAAAAAAGAATAAAAGTCAAAACCAGGGAACTCTACATGGAAAAAGAATAAAATAGCACTGAGCTTGAAAAGAATGAATCCACTGAAACTTGTTTATCCTCTGATAAATATATAGGTCACTGAGACCATTACGAAAAGGAGAGACAATACCAAACAACAGCATAAAATGACAGAGTGGAGAATAATAGAATCACCTGATATGAACATAAACTCGATCCCAACAGGACATTGTGAATTATAAGTACAACAGGACAACTTAGAAAAAATAAGAAAACAAGTAATAAAAAAAAAAATTCTTCACATTTTGGGTGAATACACATAGCACTACATATCCCACAATGCATCCTAAAGTGTAACTGTGGAAAAATGTATATAACCTAGAAAGAGACAATGGACTATTGATAGTTTGCACCGTGAACAAGCCCTGACGGGTGAAACGCGTTGGTGAAGGGGGTAATGGCACTGAAATAAATCGTTAACCTCAAGGTCCGTGGAGTGCGTGTGTTATTTCTGGCGAAATTTGGTGAAGCATTTCTTACGAGGTCTGGTCCGACCTCGACGCACGCACCGGCTGTGAAAGAGAGCGCATTTCTTTTCAAAGGACAATTTGGTGAAAAATAATTGCAAACAGAAATAGCGCCCGACCGAACTGTTCGCCTAAAACCTATGCGGATTGAATGTTCTGAAAGACGGGACTCCTCCCTCGCGGGATAGGCGAGGACAGAAGGACCATCCGACGGAGAAAAGAATCCGAAACATCGGCGAAGCAGCAAACAGACCCAGGAGCCGGCTTATCTACCAAGCAAAAGGAAGAAAAAAACGCCTTCGCGAGGCTCACCACGGAAGGGAGGTGAGTGCGAAGCAGGGTTAAACATTTAAATTAAGCTTGGCACTGGGGGTCGCAGCAAGCAGAGGGAGAACTACGAAATAGTGGCTGACATTGACATTAACCACATATGCTCCCTGTACAAGCCAAAAGCTCACAGACTTTAAAAACGATATAATAAGACAGCAGTAAGCCATGAAAAGTTCCCCTTTATCTGAAGTTTGAAAAAGATTGTTTGTTAACCTTATTATCACGTTTATTACATATATAAATCCCTTTTTTTGAACTTAAATTACCAACAAGGGGATATTAAAAATTGAATGTTAATTATGGAAGAGAGAGCCATGAAGCGCTTGGAAAGAGCAGAGCGCATGTTCCAGAAAGGGAAACAACCGGAACAAAGGAACAAAGAAAAGGAGAAAGGAAATGAATCTGGAAATCTAAGCCATAAACAACTGTTCGTACAATTAGAAAGAAAACTGAAGAGATAAATAACAAAAAGCTGGGAAATCATCACCCTGGAAAAATATATCGAATGTGACAGAATACCGAGGGGTCTGAGAATCTTTACTCTACCCAACCACCCAGACACCTCTCCAGAAATGTTAGAAGAGTGGGGTGAAAACAATATGCAATGCTCAAAAAATATGCTACGAATAATAGTGAAACATGCAAAAATAGATGTCATAAAACTACATAAAGACATCGCTGATTTGGAAGAAAAAATACTCTCCATGAATGATGAAGAAAATACGAACAAATTTAGAAAAGAAATGGAAAGAAATTTGGAGAAACATGAGAATGAGGTAGCAGAGCGAAAAGAACGCAAGTTTAGACGGGACGAGCATGATTATGAAAGTGGGACTATTCTAACATTCGCCAAACGCTTCGAGACATTAAAACAACAAATAAAAGGAAATATAAAACAAATTCAAACAACTTTAAACGTGACGGCCAGTGAGTCTGATACAGATTTTAGTGAAGGAGAAGGACAACAAAGCACTGATCAACGCCCTTCTTTTTTAGAAGAGATGCAACTGGTTTATCTAGACCAAAAAAAGGGAGAGGAAGATGAAGGGGGACGAACAGAGGGAGAGGCGGAGAACACAAACCATCACAAAGAAAAGACGAAAAACAAGAAGGAGCCTCGGCAGAAAAAAGAAGCTACCCCCTACGCAATCGAACAGTGAGGAAATAGAAGGGGAAGATGAAACGGAACCGTACTTGATAATAAATTTGTCAAAACATGTCCTGACAAGAGCGGAGGAAAGCCTACTAAACAAAGGATTGACCTTCTGCCCTGAAAAACATTTTGACCCTATAGAGACAAAGATAGATTTGTACAAGTACGTCAGAAAACTGAAACTAGACAAATTTTTCAGCAAACAAGAAAAACAACCGATACAAACAGAAGACAACCAACAACAAATGATGATTCAAGAAATCGAAAGCTTGCGAACAGCTTATGAACTAGCGAATGAGGCAGAGGGGGATACAATAACGGATACACAAATGTTGCAAGAAATGGGAACAAAGACAGATGCACATCCAAAAAGCAAATTCAGGGATAAATCCAAATTCTGCCCGATACTGTACCCAGGAAATCGAATGGACACATTCTATGAGCTAGTGGTGTCAGATTTGGAGAAGATCTCCAATACAAAACATGGACAAGCAAAAGAAAATCTAAGTCAGCAGGAAAGAAAGGCATTGGAAAAATTAATGAAAAACACAACTATAGAGATAAAACCTGCCGACAAGGGGGGAAATATAGTTATTCAAGATAAAACAGCTTACATAGCGGAGGCTATGAAACAACTAAATAACTTGACTAACTATCAGAGATTGAAGAAAAATCCCCTAAGCGATCTAGCCATAGATCTTAGTTTGAAACTAAGAAAATGGAAAGAAGATGGATTACTGATGGAACAAGAGATGAAATTCTTGCAAAATGAAACTCCGGTAATGCCTACCATGTACTTTCTGCCGAAAGTGCATAAGACTCTAGACAACCCGCCTGGGAGACCGATCATTTCCAGTTGTGATTCATTGTATCAGAATGTCTCAGTATTTGTAGACAGTGTATTAGCACCCATGGTCACCTCATTAACCTCGTATATAAAGGATACGGGAGACTTCCTACGAATATTGATGAACACCCAATGGCAGCACAACTATATGCTAGTAACAATCGATGTGGTGTCATTATACACTTCTATTAATCATGACATTGGACTGAAGGCGATAAAGTACTTTTTGAAACAAAAACCAATCGCCCAATTGAAATACTGTAACATGATCTTAGACATGATTGAGATGTGTCTTAGGAATAATATCTTCCTATTCAATAAGGAAATCTTTTCACAAAAATGCGGGACGGCCATGGGAGTTTCCTTCTCTCCAAGCTATGCGAATCTAGTGATGGGGTGGTGGGAGAAGACCATAGCTTGGAGAGAAGAAAACGACAGCCACACAGCCAAGGTACCTCTTTGGCTGAGATTTATCGACGATCTTTTCCTATTGTGGGATGGCACAGAGGCGGAGTTTTTGATCTATTTTGACATCTTGAACAACAATGATGTTGGATTAAAATTCACCTATAGTATAAGTTCAAAAGAAGTTGTTTTTCTGGACACTAAAGTATATGTGGAAGCAGATAAAATTTAAACGACTGTCCATCGTAAAAGTACAGCGACAAACAGCATCTTACATGGGAAAAGTTTCCATCCTAACAGCGTCAAGAGAAATATTCCCTATGGTGAATTTATCAGAATGAAAAGGAACTGTTCCAAACAAAATGAGATGAATTTGAAATTCAAAGATACGAAAACCCGCTTCCTAAAAAGAGGATATAAACATAATGATATCAGACAAGGAGAAATGAAAGCAAGAGCAATAAAAAGATCTGATACCCTCATAAGGAAGAAGAGCGAAAAGGATGAGATCTCTACAAAAGAACCTATAAGAATGGTCATGACATTCAGCAAAGAAAGTCCAAAGATACAAAAATCTCTGAAAAAATACTGGAGCATCCTAACCAAAGATCCCGATATTGGAAAACAACTGGGCAAATGGCCACAAATCTCTTACAGAAAAGCTTCATCCCTAGCGGATAAATTGGTGAACAGCCACTTCGTCAACAGACGCCCAGACGCATGGCTCCAAGAGCACCAGAAAGGGTTCAGCAAATGCAGCGTGTGTAAAGCGTGCAAAATTGGGAAGAATATCAAGAACATCAGGGATCCACAAGGAAAACTTTTTAAAATTGAAGAGAAGATCACATGCAACACTACACATGTAGTATATTGCCTAGAATGTGAGTGTGGCAAGAGATACATAGGCAGCACAACGTGCCCCCTCAAGAAAAGAATCTTAGAACACATCAGGGCAATACAAAACAAGGACCTAACTTATGCCACATCGAAACACATGCTGACGCATCCTGGTAAAACTTGGGGGAACATGAGATATTTTGGGCTAGCCACGATTCCAATAAATGAACGAGGAGGAAATCGAACATTAAAACTAAGAAGACTTGAATCAAGATTAATAATAAGATTCAAAACAAAGAACCCGTTGGGTCTGAACGGGGACGAAGAGCTATATGTAAACCTTTGAGGAGAGAGAATAAGAACTAATAATTAACATCAAGAAAGGGACAATGTCATAAGTGGGAACAAAAAGGAAAAAAAAAAAAGAATAAAAGTCAAAACCAGGGAACTCTACATGGAAAAAGAATAAAATAGCACTGAGCTTGAAAAGAATGAATCCACTGAAACTTGTTTATCCTCTGATAAATATATAGGTCACTGAGACCATCACGAAAAGGAGAGACAATACCAAACAACAGCATAAAATGACAGAGTGGAGAATAATAGAATCACCTGATATGAACATAAACTCGATCCCAACAGGACATTGTGAATTATAAGTACAACAGGACAACTTAGAAAAAATAAGCAAACAATAAGTAATAAAAATATTTTTTTTTTCACATTTTGGGTGAATACACATAGCACTACATATCCCACAATGCATCCTAAAGTGTAACTGTGGAAAAATGTATATAACCTAGAAAGAGACAATGGACTATTGATAGTTTGCACCGTGAACAAGCCCTGACAGGTGAAACGCGTTGGTGAATGGGGGTAATGGCACTGAAATAAATCGTTAACCTCAAGGTCCGTGGAGTGCGTGTGTTATTTCTGGCAAAATTTGGTGAAGCATTCCTTACGAGGTCTGGTCCGACCTCGACGCACGCATCGGCTGTGAAAGAGAGCGCATTTCTTTTCAAAGGACAATTTGGTGAAAAAAAATATATATATATATATTACCAACCAAAGTATATTCCGAGCGTCGCAATTACTGCTGGCACAGATACACAAAGTACGGACCAATTCCACAATATTAAATCTTTTATTCACCTGTCGGTTTCATGACGTTTCGGCACCCCTGTGCCTTGCTCACATGACAGCGCAAAAGAGTGAGGGTGAATTATTTAAAGTGCAAGTGCTCAATTTTGATTGGCTAAAACACAAATAGACATGGTAAAAGCATTTTTAAAGGGGACATTATTTGTATAATACACGGGCATATATAACAGCACATACTTCGATTGTATCCTTGTGGTGATATATCCAAATGAGTAATAAGTATCAAATATAAAATATATAGTATATACAATTAAACCCTTAATAAAGAATTTCATGACATTATTAAGTGCATACGAGGATGAATTATCACAGTTAAATACATATTGTTAAAATACCAAAGTGCAAATATTTCATATATTTACACTAGGACAGAATCAAACAGCCCTTATACTTATGATAGTACGTACCATCCCCTCTAAACAATTATATATACACTACGCCCTCCCACAATCTGTGCACCATGCTATTGATACTTTAGTTCAATTGTGCTATTTCATCTTGTTACTTGCAACCTTCCAGAGCATTAACTCCCCATAATTAATTCCATTTTGTCCACATCTAATAAAATAAGTGACTAGTGCTAAGATAAAAACATTTTTTCTATTTCTTATTTTTCTTTCTTTTTTTCTGTTTCTTATTACTAATCAGTACTGCTGATACAATTACAGACAATTTTTTACACAAATCTAAATTTAACTGAGCCCAGTTAAAAATGGTATGCTATAAATATTTATAACACACTAAATCTAGAAAGACATCTGACCAATATTTACTTCACCAAATTTTGTCATACATACAAAAACATGACCTCAAGCATCATAATATTCCTATGAGACATGAAATGCATGATCCACGAAGCCCACTTGTTGCAAAGTCACTAATAGTTCATATTTTTCCATAGTTTCATTTTTGATTTTTGGCTATTGACAGTCGATATATCTGGGATAAGTTCACAATTCATATTAGTTGTTACTTCCAGAGCTGCAACCGTATACTGAGGTCCACAGTGGGCCCTGTTGAATAAAACCACGAAAGGTTTTCATTAAACCTGATAATATACCTACAACCATCTTATAATATAGATTGTAAAGAAGGCTCTTGTATGCATCTTCATGTTTCAGAGCTCGTTTCCCTTAATGCAAACAGGTATAAAGATCTTATGTCACATTTAAACCTCCTGGGTATTTGCTATTGAGTTGTAGTATATATCTGGTTTCAAGTTTTCTTAATTTTGCCTCTCTATTGCCACCCCTCCTGCTGGCCAAAACAGAATCCACCACAAAGTACCTAAGATCCTTGTTATCACTATTGTGGTGGGTCTTGAAATGCCGTGCAACAGGATAAGTATTGTCCTGTGTTGAGATCGCCCGTAAGTGTTGGAGTATGCGTTTTTGTACAGGTAACTTCGTACTGCCCACATATTGCAGTGGGCACGCACACTCCAAAACATATACGGCAAACTCTGTTTTGCACGTAAGGGTTTTCATGATTTTATGTTCTTTATTGCCAAATCCATCATGATAACTTGTGCGATTGATACCGTGTGTGCAAGCTTTGCACGATTTGCATTTATGGAATCCTCCCTTATTTTGAAACTATACTGTTTTGGCAATGACCTCTGGTCCAGTATCCACTAGTCTGTCTCGCATATTAGGGGCCCTGCTGAAAGTAATATTCACCCGTTTAGGGAGATTATGTCCAATTATAGGGTCTTGTAAAACAATAGGCCAGCTTTTGTTGATGATTTTCCTCACCTCCTTATGGTGGGAGCTATAGCCAGTTATAATCCTGAATGTACTATCTCCTGAATTAGTGCTGGCATCATTAGTTGTTTTTTCAGTGGTGACGCTAGGGGATAGGTTGCTTTAACTCAGTAAGGATTGGCGATCAAATTTCTTAGATTTATTTATTGCCTCATCAATGGTTTTCTGCCTATATCCCCTTGCTCTAAATCTCATAGCGCTTGCTTCCTGGGCTGCAGTTAGATCATCATCATTGCTACACAATCTGCGTAAACGCAGCATCTCTCCATAGGGAATGCTCATTATAAGATGACCTGGATGTGTACTCCCTGCATAGAGTGTGGTGTTACCTGCAGTGCTCTTGCGATACAGTTTGGTTTCCAAAATGTTGTTGCGTGTATATATCAGGGTGTCTAAAAAGGGCACTTGCTGTTGACTTATTTCTGCAGTAAAATGGATATTACATTCATTGTCATTTAAACAGTCAATGAATTTCAGTGCCTCATCCTTCTCCCCCCTCCAAACAACAAACAAATCATCTATGAACCTATGCCAACTAATGACATGGTTCACCATTTCATATTGGAAACGAGAATGGAGGACCAGTTCCTCCCAAGCTCCCATGTGAAGACATGCGAAGCTTGGGGAAAAACTGGCCCCCATAGCTACACCCTGCAGTTGCCTATAAATCAGACTGTTGTACATAAAAATGTTATGTTTGAGGCAAAAGTCCAACATTGAAATCAGCATAACATTGTGTTGATGAAATTTGTCATCCCTCCTCCCCAAGAAATACTGCACAGCCGCCACACTATCCGAGTGGCGAACACTCGTGTAGAGGGATGTAACATCGAGGGCAATTAGCCAATCACCCTCCCGTACCTGTATGTTGCTGATTTTTGACAGGAAATCCCCCGTATCCTTGACATAGGATTTCAATCCTTGAACATAAGTTTGGAGAAAATAGTCTATATAGATAGATGTCCGCTCCAATAGACTCCCCCTGGCTGAGATGATGGGTCTACCAGGGGGGTTGTTCCTGTCTTTATGGGCCTTTGGGATGAAATATAGGGATGGTATTATTGGGTGGTCCGTTTTGAGATATTCATATTCGGACTTGCTCAACAGTTTTTGTGTTTTCCATTCTTGCAACAACAGATGATATTCGTCCTGCATTTTCCTAATCTCATCCCCCTTAAGTCTTTCATAGTGGTCCCTGTTGTTTAGTTGCCGATATGCCTCCTTGTCATAGTCTGTGTCATAGTCTGTTCTGGTAAGAAGCACAATATTGCCCCCTTTGTCACTAGGGCGGACAATTACTTTACTGTCCTTCCTGAGTTTTTCCACCAATGATTCAAAATCCGATGTTGTTTGGTCATATTTGTATTTAGTTTTACTGATTTTGGTCTGTAGGTCCTTGAGATCGCTCACCACATTCTCATGAAATACGTCAATTATATCACGAGGCATAATGGGGCAGAATGTTGACGGAGGTTTAAAATGGGTGAGTGGCATAGGTATGGATGATGCAGAGGGTAATGTTGCTGATATACTGCTTTCACTCGTATTTTGGCTGATAGAGTCCTTACCATCATTCATCCATAGGGTGTCAAGTTCCTGAGTCAAAGAGCAGTCTTTTTCCGCCTCACGGGCTCCTTCGGTGTTTCCTCCCTGGCGCATTTTATGGTACTTTTTTTATTTCAATTTGCGAGTTGCTTTGTACAGGTCTACTCGTGTGGCTGCATAGTTCATATTAGTTTTGGGAGCATACTACAGACCCAGTCTCAGGATATCCTCCTCCCTACTGGTTAATGTCAATGATGTTAAGTTTATTATTGTTTGCTCAGTACAGTCACTTATTTTTTGTACCATTGACCCCTGCCTCTTCTCTTCTGCTGATTCGTATTGCCTTGGTTTTGACCTCGCCCTTGCCCTCCTCCTTCTTCGGGCGTAGTTTTTCCATTTTCTTTGTAATTTTTTCTCGTCCCCGGTCTTAGGGAACGGAGGCGTTTCCTCGCATAAAAAAACAATTTCTTCGCCCGGTGATGGTTTTTTGCTACTGCCTGTGGTATCCATATTTCTAGATTCCAGCTCATTTTCACTTCCTGGTTCAGAACTTAAGTCAGAAACTGTAGTATCCCCAGTGTTTGGTTGTGCACGTTTGTAATTCCTTTTACCTTGTGTTTTTTGTTGTGCACCTGCAACCGGTTTTCTCACACCATCATACTTTCTTGAGAAAGTGAATATTTGCCCAAGAAGATAGTCCTGTCTGTCCCTTGCGAACTTATATGTTTTTCGTGCAATTATTTTTTCTTCCTCCTTTTTTAGGCGAATGGACATTTCCTTCAGGAGTTTTGTCTTCTCCTCAGAATCGCCTAATGCATCCAGTTCTTCATTCATAACAGCTATCTCCTCTAGGAATTTGGCCCGATCTATTTCAGCATATTTAATGAGAATCAAAACTGAGCGTCTTGATGCCTCCAAATTATTGTCCGCCCATTCCCGCATTAAATCAGGGTTTGGATTTTCGTAGGTGGGCGATGTCACAATTCGAAGCCCCCTCGGAACTCTATTTACTTCCGCGTATTTCTGTAGGGACCTCGCCTCCCACCATTTACTCTGTTCTTGGCAAAAAAATTTCTCCAGGGCTTTAATCCTATTGTGTAAAGAATCAGGGTTGATGTTACCCTGTGTTCCTGACTTATCATGTGCAGCAGCGGACGTGGCCGGGAGTTCCTCAGAGAACATAGCTTGTACTCGAGCCTCCCGCTCCCTCACGCTGTCAACCCACATAATGTTACTGCGAATGAGTTACGAGGTAACAGCTGCCGAATATATGTAATCTTTTACTCGCACAGCTTACCCCGACGTCGTGATGCTCTCCCCTTTCAATACGATAGGGCTCGTTTCTCACCGGTGCCACGATGCTTATCCCGGGTCTCCCGTCTCTCAGACTTGCTGCAGGCGTGGATTTGACCCAAGGGCTCCTATTGCTTCCGGTTACTCCGTACCGCTTGAAGGGGTCAAACACTTTCTTCCTCCCGGAAGACCTAAAACACCAAGGCGAAACCAGGGTACGAATCCACTTGAATGGCGTTGACCTGAATAATTTCCGTTGTTTGGAGAGGGTCTCGTGTATAACCGTGTAGATTCCAGCGGCTAAGTATATTACCGACCAAAGTATATTCCGAGCGTCGCAATTACTGCTGGCACAGATACACAAAGCACGGACCAATTCCACGATATTAAATCTTTTATTCGCCTGTCGGTTTCATGACGTTTCGGCACCCCTGTGCCTTGCTCACATGACAGCGCAAAAGAGTGAGGGTGAATTATTTAAAGTGCAAGTGCTCAATTTTGATTGGCTAAAACACAAATAGACATGGTAAAAGCATTTTTAAAGGGGACACTATTTGTATAATACACGGGCATATATAACAGCACATACTTCGATTGTATCCTTGTGGTGATATATCCAAATGAGTAATAAGTATCAAATATAAAATATATAGTATATACAATTAAACCCTTAATAAAAAATTTCATGAAATTATTAAGTGCATACTAGGATGAATATATATATATATCCTGAACAAACCACCTTCTCCAAGGACAAAGTGTAGAGGCCACAGCAGGGGAACAGTTGAAAACATCTTTATTCCTTCGCACAGGTGAGAAATAGTCCCGCATCACCCACTATCGGCGAATGCATTTCGGCGTGTTCTCTTGCCTTCATCAGCGCCAGAGGCGTGAATGAATCAAGAGATGGTGTGCATCCTTGATGAAGTATCTAGCCCTCTCCTGATAGGTCGTGCAATGTTCCGCCCCTAAAAGGTGAATACCTATCGCATGCATCCCTGGCAAGTCGCTCCTGGATCTGCGACTACCAGTCCCAGCATGCAATGTTCATGTTCTTGTCCGGAGGATGCTGCGTGAGGCGGACTTGCATTGCGTGGATAGGGAACCTTCCTGATCCGATGCTCCCGGAATGCGCTGTCTCCTCCAGTCCACACCCGTTTCACCCTGCAAACCACGGGGATCCATTAGACGGGGGCAAGGCTGAAACTCATACCTCGCCCGAAGTGAGGCCGAATGGCCTCAACACCGCCCCATCTCTTCCCGGGCCGGCAGGGGGGCTCTGGTAATTCCGGTAACCCGGATCCAAAAGTCCACCGAAAGTAGAGGCCAGTAGACCAGAGCCTATATATATATATATACTCCATCAAATTGGTGTTGCAGACATGCAGCCTAATCGCCAGGGGTGCTCGTCGGACGCCCGCGCCCTGGCGTGTAGGAATACAAAAAGCTTGTCATGGGTATTAACGTACAGAATGGCACTACAAGCAGCGCTGTAATCTTTAATCTACACGGCAGTAAAAAGCTAGTACAGCTTCAGACGTGTTTTGGCTTCCAAAGCCTTTGTCATGACATCTGTGCACCTAAGAGCTTCCTATGTATATGGTTGTGTCGACACTAAAAGCAGACAAATATCTCATACAATTGTAGAGGCCATATTTGAACAATTGTAGTATTTGAATTCTCATGTATGCTTGTTATCGTGGCTGCTACTGCCACTTTTAGGGTGTCATTATAAATACCCTGTGATATTATTAAACTCCAGTCCCAGTGGGCAAACACATAATTGGCAAGTGCCCAAATAATAAATGTACTTAATGCACATTCTAACCAATCTTAAGGCAGCAGTATACCAGTCTACATCATAATTACAAATCCACACAAATGGAATGCTTATATACTCTTGCCCCATTGGCCATATTCTGAAATATTGTAATGATCATAAATCAGAGGATTCTTGAAAAACATAATTCAAATATTTAAAAAATATATATATTTGTGCTGTACTACAGAAAAAGAATGCTTTGAAATATGAAAGTACTAGTGTGTCAGGAAACAGATATGTCAAACCTGTATTTAAGAAACATTTGGTATGTTACAGGTGTAGATCGAAGACTCATGTTGAGAATTTCACAGGATGTCCAGCGCAAAGAAAACAAGCATTTGCAATGCAATAGGTCTCGCATTAGTAAAACTTTGAGCTATTGACTTTGCAAATGCTAATGTTTGTTAATTTATTATTTTTTTGGGTTAAAAAATATTCCATCAGTAGCATAAGCAATAGAAGATATTCCATGAAGCAAAGAAATGGTGCAGTACCTAATGTTGCTAATAGAGGTAACTTCTTTACAACTACACAGGGACACATAGTAACAGCCTGTGGTTCTGCACCATTTCGTTGCTTGGTGGATTTTTTTATTATTACTTATGTTACTGCAATTAATTACAGCAGAGTACATGGGATGTGAGGAGTTTATGGTGATGTGTGTCACAATAGGGGTACCCCTTAATGAATTACCTAAATCAGGGTTAAATTACTGTGTGTGAAAAAAAACCATTTAGGAAATAGAGAAAAAGTGGACCTACGATAATACAGAAAGGTTTATGGTGAACCAGCTTTTCAAAGTAAGAAGGCCCTCGTTGCAACTTTAACATCTATGCTTCCTCCCAGACCCGATACTTAAGTAGCTATTTGCTTACTCTGATTAAAATCCCATGTTACTGTAGCATCTATTTATCTGCTGTGTAGTAAAAGTTTCATGTAAGAGGCGGGGCTTAAAATGTGCATATTTACATTAATGTTTTGGGGAGAGACACGCATATATGATGAATGGTTTCTAACGCTACCTGTATGGCTCTGGCAGTATGTCACGCAGTTATTGTGCCAATTATTAGTGTTCATTATTCTGCACTCAATGTCGTCACCAGCATGTCCTAACTTACAAGGAAGGCTTCTGAAAACTGGGTTTTCTAAGCGGAAGTAAGTATGAAAAGCAGGCACAGGTGGTATGAAAACAGCAGAGCTAGCCAGGGAGCGCAAGGAACCGGCTCTTCATCGGGGAGGATGGGAAGTGAGCGCGCACTTCACATGCCAGGAACATGTGTAAACAGCTGCATGGTTGTCGAATGGCGAGATCCCCTGCTGTAAACAAAAGAAAAATCATCTTGTCCCTAATAAAAATCAATTAAACGGTGACGCTTCTTTGTGGCAGCTGAGCACTGCTCGAAACAAATTAAACCTGGAAAGAATACTTTCTAAACTTTAAAAAGTTGACAATAAGCAACTGGAAGGAAGAGATGGGGCTGCGCGAAGGGTCAAAACAATGGCAAGTCCCAATTGTGTGCAGATGGGTTTGGTGAGGCTAATTAATAAAAACATCGTTAAACATTGAAGATTACAGGTTTCGTACTTACGACGTGCAAAAGTCACGAAGTAGGGCTGACACTTGTTTTGCTCAAAACACAGACAAGGCAAGGCTAAACTGCTTGGAGGCGATTTTCTAAGCAGGAGTGACGGTCTTTTCTATTTGTGAAAGAGACATTCCTTTTAGCCAAACATGGTGTCGATTTCTCTGTTGATTCGACCCCTTCTATTCCTGACTCTGCTTGCCGGTCCATGCAAATGAAAAATCCCTTGTTTTACGCCCCTACCAGGTGTTTCTAAATGTTAATGTGCGTGTATATGTTTTATAAGACACAGCCAGTGAGATAACAGGAGGTTATCGCCCCGCCCCCACAAACACATGCTGGCCGGAGACAAAAGGCAGCTGGAGTATGTGTGACCCCGGATCCCTGAGTCCTGTTTGTTAAAGCATGTAGACTTTGTTTATGTTGGGCGCATGTTATCATGTTTTGTTTTAGAGAGCTCAAAGAGAACCCTGACACGCGCCTTACCAATAGCAGAGAGGTCTGGGTGGGCGAGATATGCATTTTACGATAACTAGGGTTAAGGGGCTTTCCTTTACGTACTGAAAGATCTGCGGCAGGAAGTTGTCAACGTAAATAAACACCTGGATACAAACCAAATTGTCCTATGCCTACTTTGTACAAACGTGCAGGTAAGAGCAGAAAAAGAAACACCTGGATGCATTAGCGACTTCGCAGAATTCTGTAAGAAGTGCTGCGACTGCTAGAGGTGGAAGGTGAATATGCCACAAACCGACCCGCACTTCCGACACAGTTCTGGGCAGTGAAGCGGAGGGCGGTCTGAAGTTGAATTGGGAAAAGCTTGTGCTGAGTGTTTGGTTACAGTTCTGGGCGGAGGCAGGAGAAGCTTGTGCTGGAGTTCCTAGGATGGGCGGTGCTGGCAGACTACCATTTACGTAGTAACAAAAATAGCGCTAGCAACCTTAAAGAAAGGAAATCTAGCAGCAAAAGTAGATCTGCTTCGATTCAAACCGCCGGGCGTTTTCTTTCAATTTATTACTTTTGGTACAATGGTGGCACACGTCGGGTGTTTAAAGCTATAAAAAACAAGGAGGGTCCATCCTCTAAATCCTAAAGGGAATAATATGTATATACAACCACTGCAATGCCTCCTTCCAGCAAGGAGAACGAGGTAACAATGACAGAAAACCGCACGCACAAAAAACAAGGCACATCACTACACAAAGCCTGTAACATCATACTGCACAGTACCCAGACAGTTTCCTGCACTAACCGCCCCCTCACAAAACGTGCTGATCACACACATCCACCATACAACCAAAGGCAAACCTGGATATTAATATGCCAACATTAATGTGACGTCAAACTAACAAATACACAATAATTTGTGATGTCACTGTCTAACATTGTGCCTCGAACTCCACAGTGCACAGCGCATTGCCGGGGACCTCACAGAGCAGTTACTTAGAAAACGACCTTACCCCACTCCGCTGTGACCTTAAAGTACATCTTCTATATGACGAACAGAATACGTTAAAAAAAATATTTCTCAACTACAGTTAAACAAGTTCCCGCTTCCCGCCGGGCCGCCGCGCTGCCTGCGACGACCCGGAAGCGGTTGGGCAGCCGGCCAATCGCAGCGCGGCCCCAACCGGAAGTCCCGCCCCCATCGCGGCGCGAGAGAGAAGCCACTGTCCGAGGAGCCCCGAGGGCTCCTGATCGAGTCCCGGTCCCGAGATGGGGGACCGGGTGAAGAGCGGCCGGGCGCATGAAGAAGGCGGGGCTCTCATGTGGTGAGAGTGCCCCGCAAAGCGCAACCGCCGCCCGAGAGGCACGCCGAGCACCGCCAGAACAGGTGAGTGTGTTACGGAGGAGGAGGGGTGAGTGGGGGTGGGGTGTGCGCGTGTGTCTGTTGTAGTGTGTTTGTGCGTGCGTGCGTGTGTCTGTCTGCGCGTGTGTCTGTTAAAGGGGGGGTGCGTGTGTGTGTATGCATGCAGTGTGTGTATGTGCGCATGCGTGCGGGAGCCTTTCTGTGCATGGGAATAGCAGGGACGGCGACGCGACGTGCGCGCTCACGAGCTACAATCTCCAGGAGGACAAGCTCGTCACAGTCTGCTGTCTACATTCCCCGGAAAGCCCGGAAAGTGGCGACATAAGTTGTCTCCCTAGACAGCAAAAGCTTCGCTTTTGCTTTCGTCTAGGCGAGACCTAAAAATATGCAAAGTGCCAAAAGTTTGAACACTCAGGTTCAGTGTGTAGAAAGGGTAAAATGTACAGCAAAGTTAAGATTAACGCTATAGAAAGTTAGAAGAAGAAATGTGCTCTAACATAGTGCTTACTATTGAGAGTAGACAAGGAAGGTTTAGAGGACTACTAGGCATTGTGCACATTGGAGACAAAAAATTGAATATTATGGCTGACTCAGGCTCTCCCATTTCTATCCTTGCTGATAAGACCTTCTATAAACTATGGAATAATATTAAACTCATTGAAACTGATGTAAACCCAAAAACGTTTGGAAAGTTTGACATTGATATGTTTGTTGGGCTATTTTAATGACATACTTGAGTTTAAAGGATGCAGCATCAAAACTAAAATATACGTTGCAGTTAGAGGTAGCGACATAGTAGGATGGCAAGATCTTGGCAAACTTGGTATTTTGCTCAAGCCAGGTGAATTGGAACCTATAGTTGGGAGATTTACCGGTGCTCAGCATAGAGGATGAGGTTGAGAAGACAAATGTGGATGGCATTTTGGAGAAACACTCAGAAGTGTTAGTGCAACATATTGATTGTGTAAAAGGGTTTGAGCATCATATCAAATTGAAGGACAACAATATTCCTATGATCCATAAAGTTAGACAAGTTCCATTATCTGTTAGGCAGGAACTCAAAGAGTTGTCGGCTAAGCTAAGGGAAGATGGAATTATTGAGCCAACAGAGTCCTCTGAGTGAGTTTCAGCTGTTGTAATTTAAAAAATAAAAAAGAATTGAGAAAACAAGCTATGTGCCGATTTAAGAACACTTAACAAGAACATTATCGTGAACTGTCACCCATTACCTAAAATTCAAAAAATGCTCAATTCAATTAATGGTTCGTCATTCTTCTCAATCATTGATTTGAAATCTGCGTGCTACCATGTAAAATTGACGGAAGCATCAAAGGATTTAACAACTTTCGTTACACCCTTTGGTGCATTCCGCTTCTTAAGATTAGCTTTTGGGCTGGCATCAGCTGCCAGCGTATTCCAGAGTTAATGGATATTTTGTGTGATGGTATGCAGGGAGTTCAAAGTTTTCAAGATGACATCATGATTCACGCTAACACTGTGGAAGTGCATAATGAACTGTTGGATGGAGTATTGGATATCCTTGAGGGCAAAGATATAACTGTGAGCAAATGCAAGTTTCTAAAAACAGAGGTAGAATATTTAGGACACTGTGTGTCAGCAGCTAGTATTAAACCTAAGGACGATTTAGTGGAGACGATTAGGGAGGCACCTGTTCCTAAATCTAAAGATGCATTAAAATAATTTTTAGGAATGAGCGAGTATTATGCTCGGTTCATACACAGATATACGTTCCTTGTGGAGCCTCAGAGAAGGTTACTTAAGAAAAAAGTGGAATACATGTGGGGGAAAGACCAAGAGCTAGCTTTCAAGGAAGTTATACACGCAATTTTTAGTGCACCCGAACTTAGGCCATATGATCCTTGAGGTAGGAACATTATAACTGTGGATGCAAGCGGATTAGGATTAGGTGTGGTCTACAGTCAAGTTGTTGATGGCAAAGAGTATACTGTGGCTTTCATATCAAGAGCACTTAAAGATGTTGTAAAGAGATACAGCACTGTATAAAGGGAGATTTTGGCAAGTGTGTGGGCTGTTGAGAAGTTTCTTATGGGACAAGAACTTTGAGATTGTCACTGAACACAAACCATTACTTAACATGTTTGATGGTTGTGGCAGGGGAACCAGTACAGCATCTTCCAGATTGATTTGATTAATTTCTAAGTTGCATGAGTACAACTTTGAGGTTAGACATATAGCAGGAGGATTAAACAGGCGTGCGGATTGGCTGTCCAGAATGCCTATTTCAGACTTGCAAGAGGAAAGTGTTACAACTGAAGATGAGTGTGTTGTTGCAGCTGTAGATGCTGTTAAATATTCTCAAGGCATGATTACAGAGCAAGAATGGAAGGAGGATATGCAAAAGGACACAGTTTTACAATGTGTTTGTGATGAGTGGATGGCCTTGTATCCGTAATTTGGATCAAACAATGAAAAGTTACATACAGGTGGTGGATGAGTTGAGTATGGAAGGTGAAGGTCTAGTTAGGCGTGATTTGTTTATACCACCTTTCACTATAAGAACAAAGTTAGCGAAGTTAGCCATGCATCCAGGAGCAACAGCAACCAAGAAATTGCTGAGAAAACATTATTGGTGACCGGGAATGGACACTGATGTTGATGAATGGATTGACAGGTGTGTGAGATCGGATAAACACAGGAAAGTCAGTAAGGAACATATGCATTTGGTGAAGATACCAGACGGTCCATGGAAGAAACTTGGTCTAGATTTTGCAGGACCTTTTAGTGTGCTAAAGGAAGAAATGTGTTATTTGATAGTGCTGACTGACTATTACTCAAAATGGACACATTATGAGTTTAGCTCCTGCATTGCAACGGAAACCATGATTGATTTCTTGAGTAGAATTTTTGCTATTGAGGGTATCCCTAACATCATAGTTTCGGATAAAGGAACCTGGTTCACATGTAAATAAATGTTGGATTATCTGAACAAAGTGGTTGTAAAACGAGAAAAAACACCACTGCATAATGCCTCTTCCAATGTTCTGGTTGAGAAAGTGAACAGGTTTCTGTAGGAGGACATTCTATTGGCTTTGGCTTCAAATTTCTTTGTCACAAGTTTTTTGAGAGATAAGGTTTCTAAATACAATAATACTCCTCACTCTGTAACGAAACAAACTCCTTTCTTTTTGATGAGAGGGAGAAATGGTTGCAATTAACTCCTGAGATAAGGAGACAATCTGATGGTTTCACAGAAATAAAAGATGTGGATTTAGAGGTTAAGAAGAGATTGACAGAGAAACAGTTAAAGGTAAAGAGCTACCATGATAGCTTACACAGAACAACAGCAAAAAAATAGAAGTTGGTGATTGGGTTCTTGTCAGGAAGCCTGCGAAAGTGCAGAAAGGCAGCTCTGTTTTCTCTCCAACAAAACAAATCATTAGAGTTACAGAAAGTGCCGTTTTACTTAAAAATAAAGGCTGGTGGAACAAGAGCGCTGTTGTATTACTTAAACCTGGTCAGGAACTTTTGTTTAATACCATGGAAAACTTAGATGATTACCCTGATGTGCACCGCTTTGTAAATATACCTGAAGAACTGTGTCATACTGGGGGAAATGTTCTCAATCAACAAGGAAATGTTACCCCAGAAAATACAAATGTTGATATGGTTGAAGAGTGTGTTACACATGGGACTGGTGAGGAGGTTCATATACCGAATGAAAATTCAAAGGGTGATGGCGTGAGATAACCAGCTCAGAAACATCATACTCACCTGGGCTCTTAAATATTCACACCTTGAACTGGTAATCAATTTTATCTGCCTGCCTATCAGATTTTTATTCATCTTAGGACTTATACCTGTATACCATGACGTACCAAATCCTTGTCACTTATGCTCTAAGTCCTAATTCTTATGGTTCAAAAGGACTTAGAATAATAGGTATAAGATTTATTTTCATGTAATAACCACAGAAACGGGAAAAGATTTAAAACACTTTATCTATGCAAAATTGTATGAGTCAGCCACCATAACAGTGAAATTGGGGAATTTGCAAGTAAGAAAATAATTATTAAAGCAAAAGTCTTGCGAGACGCAAAATATATACTTTTAGGCATAGGTACCTGGGAACGGTAAAAAAGGGAAACAGTACAAGGACATACCACAACGTTTTATATTTACCTAGAATGGTGAGAGTCCCAACCCTTGCCACGGGCTGGGGCAAGAAAAGGCTCCTGACTAACTAGGTGCCAACAGGACAAGACAGGGGCAGGACAGGACAGGTAACCTCCGCTAAGTGCAACGCCAGCGTCACACCCCTCTCTGCGGCTACTTTCGAAATCCCTTCTGGGTAACAGAGTCTCCTCCCTCAGCAATTTCCTGATTCTTTTTTCAGACTGCTCGACCAACCCTCTGAAGTCTGCGGCATAAACGATCTTCTTCAGCATACGTTGGGTCAGTGACAGGTCTGTGACAAGTCGGACAATCTAATTGACTAAACCTACCTTAGTTATACCATTTCAGAGTGTGTACCAACCCCCTCAATGTTGCAAATTCTATGTGTTCCCTTTATTTGATTAGTCAGAAAGATAAGGAGAGGTCATCACACCATACCAGTATGAGGTCATTTTGAATTGATTCTAATTCCCGCCCATAATTTACTTTCCCATGCATTTTTATTCCTCCCAGCAATATTATTTAATTTAATATACAATGTATAATGTTGTGTGCTTTCTCTTCCTCTTGCTCCAGGTCACTAGGTAAGATTCCCACGAACATCGCAAATAAGATGGGAACTGGCATCAGTTCAATGACAAATGCTTCGAGGATTTCAATGTCATCTGAGCATGACCAAAAGATTCAAAATGGAGTTTGCAATCCCCTTCAGGCCCGAATTCGAGCTATCAATGAAGTCAAAGAGAGACACATTAGAATACAAAAATAAATGAATGCACGGTATACCACTTATTTCTACTCTAAACCCATTACTTTATTTTAACTATAGCATTAATGGTTAAGCAGAACACACGTTGTTTAGTTCAAGCAAGGTATATGCTTTAGCATGTGAAGTTTGAAGCGGCCATCTTTGACACTACTGCGCAGCTGCAAGAAATTCCCACCAAAAGCAGAGATACGTCACACTACGAAGATGTAGAAGACGCATGCACATATGGTTCCCGCGTTTTTCAGCGGCCATTTTAATACACTTGGGTTACTGTTAATAAAAACCCATAGAAAAGCTTCCCCTAGATACTAGAAATGTTGTGTAGTGCAGTTTTAGCAATCACAAAATATGTTGGTTAATAAGTTACACGTTATTTCGAGAGGATTGAATACAAGCAAGTTTCTTTACATATGAAACCTTGCTCTATCAAGGGCACATCAAGACAGTGTAATGTTAAAAGAAGGAAAATAGTTTTACCTGCTAAATTGAATGACTACATTTTGTATTGAATTATATATTTTTTTCTTGCATTTATTTGATTTTTTTGCTAAGGTAAGGAGGTGTTGCATTCGGTAAGTACATGCAGCCATGTTCATGACGTTCACCTATTGGTGTCATGAACAATGTCATAATGAAGAGTGTTCTAATTGGTGTCATGAACAATGTCATAATGCAGTGTTCTAACGTTCTTATTTGAGGGGGTATGTTTTACTGGTTGATCATTAGTCGCTTGGATTCTCACGGAGATACACCGTTCCTGTGGCGCTGGCTTGTGGGCCCGTTTTGTTACTTTTACCAGGGCCGGTCCTAGGATTTGCGTGGCCCTGGGCTAAAAGGCAACGTGCGAGGCCCCCTCTAATTTAGATAAGTGGCCCCCTGCAAGGAGACCATTCACAGACACTGTGGGGGGCCCATTGTCCAGAATTTTTGCGCCCCCACAGTTTTAACTTTTACTCCACAAGCATTTCTCACACCTTCAGCCCGATAGGTGTGAGAATTGATTGTGGTCTAAAAGTTAAAACTGTGGGGGCGCAAAAAATGCTGGACAATGGCCCCCCCACAGTGTCTGTGAATGGTCTCCTTGCAATTGAGGGAGCGTCTCCCTCCCCTATGCCTCCAGACAGACACCATCCCTGAGAGGCCCAGGCAGGGGGGCCCCCTCCAATGGACCTTAATTGCATGGCGACACCTTTTTTTTAAATAGATCGCCTGGGAAACAACAGGACACATCACCAGTGCGTGGCCCCATGCTGGTGGGCTGAGCGCGAGGCCCTGTGCAGCCGCCCACGCTGCCCATGCCTAGCGCCGGCCCTGACTTTTACAATAGAGGTATTTCTCATCTCAACGTGTCTACGCCGTGGATTCTTCGGACACAACATAGCGTTCCATATAAAAACGCGTCATAAGGAGCCTCGCAGGTATCACCCTAAAACGGGTGAGGACCATACTTTTGTCTAGACAAATCACTTTAAACTCCACGTGCCCCAAAAATAAAAAAAACAAGTCTGGTTTTAAATAATAAGCGCTCCAATGCACCTGGGTCGAGTTCGCTCGGTTTAAAACTGCAAAAGCGTACTGAGAAAGCCTGGAGCCGCCCTCCTCAACCTGGGCCGAGAAAGCGTAGAAGTATTCTCTGGAACGTTCCTGTTGCCGGAGTAACAGCCGCCTCAATCGCGCGCTACCACCCGGGTAACCACAGCTCGTCTCCCGGCTGGCTGACACATTAGCCTATAGTCACGCACGTAACAGGCACGCTGGTTCCTGAATGGTCGGTGATGTCTCGTGGCTGACAGAGCCGGAAGTTGTCCCGCTGCAGTGTGAACATCATTCAGGGCGCATCAAGTACCTTTCACAGAGGCAGGAAAGTGAAGATACCGGACACCGATCTACAACACCGGGGACTCGGCGTTGTGAGAGTGTTCTAGGGAGTGGACCTAGCTCGACCAGAGCAAAAATGACCGACACCGAGGAGAGGTTTGACGGGATGCTGATGGCTATGGCGCAGCAACACGAAGGGGGAGTCCAGGAGGTGAGAGGTTATGTACAGGGATTGGTGGCGCCAGGGCTAGAGATTTGGGGTCGATTGGTTGGGTTGTTGGGAAGAGTAAATGTTGGCGCCCTGGATTAATTGTAGGTAAAAGCCACGTTATGTTGATGTGGCACAGGCACTGACGGATGGATGGATGAATGAATGGTTGTATGTAATGCTGTATTTTACTACTCCATTAGAACCAATGGGGTTACCCAAACAAGCCCAGAACCTGGGGAATAATACAATAAGCGAACAATGGTTCTGCTGCTTCCAAACTTCACTAGGAACAATCTATTTTCGAATTATAGCCACTGCATTGGCCTATTCATTTCCTACAACAATATTACTCTGTTGAGAATGCATTAATCAAAAGCATGAGAGTTCTCATAATTCTTTCAAAGAAAATTATTATTTTTCTATATACAGTGTATTGCCACACATGGTATAAAAGCCATACATAGAAAAAATGTTTACATAAAAAAGTGAACATTACATAAATATACACATCACAAAACGGTACAATGTATACATATATAAATTATAATATATAACATTTAATTCTTTCTAAAGAAGTCGTATTCCTAAATGAAAAACATATGTCCAGGCTTCAGAATTGAATTGCACAGTCACTCCTTAGACATTGATTACGACATTCAAAAGAGCACGTCGACGTTTCGACCCTTCTTTCGGTAGCATAAACTTGTTAAGTCTATCTGAGGTCTTCATCAGGACTACATAGATATTGTGTGCAACAAATCTGTTGCGACGTGGCGTCTTGTGTTCAATTGGATATTTCCACTTCCAGGAATCAAATAAAATTACTATTGTGAATAAATCAAAGTCAACAAGAAGTCCAGTGCGCAGAATAAAAAAAACCTCGATGGGGGGTTCAACAAATGAAACCTTCCTCCGAATTCATATATAGAGTCAATCCATTAGGCACTTTGAGACTACCGTTATTCTCCAAATACCGGCGTGTTAATTAAACAACACACCCGCCATAAATAGTCGGTATGAAGGCACTCGTTTCACAGTTTTAGTCGGGAAATACCATCTTGCTTCCAATGAGGGCGTGTTAAATGACCTCCCAAAACCGCCAAACTTAGTCGGTATAAAGGCTTTCGTTTTACCACTTCACAGAACTTTTCGCATCATGCACGCCAGTCTCTTTGCTGCAGCAGCAGAACCATTGTTCGCTTATTGTATTTTACTACTCGCCTAACAGACGGCGAACATTTGTTTACAAAAAAAAACTTGTGAATTTACAGTGGACGTACAACCCGCAAACTGCTTCCTAGTGGTTCGCTTTATTGCCATACTCTATTTGCTTGTATCTTCTTCTACGGCTTGCTTTCTTCTTTGTCCCCCCCCCCTGAAACAGATTCTTTTGCATCGTTTTGTTTTGCTGACTTGTTTCCTTCCTCTGCTTAAACTTAGGGAACTGCTATTTTCTAGAAGTTGGGGGACTAAATAGGCTAGGCAGTATGCAATTGCTGTCATGACGCGTGACATTGTATGTGACATCACAGGAAGTGACATCAGATATTAAGACTTAACACATGAACATCGGGTATATCATGAGTACATTTAAGCGCATAATGAGATTTAATAAATTAATTTGTTGTCTGGGTAGCGCCAAAAAAGCTGCGCAATCCCGACCCAATATCTGGGCCTCAACTAATACATTTATTTTTTAAGCCCTGCCACAAACATATTGGCAAAAAGGAGCAGCATGGATAAAGGTGCCCAGTAAATCTCAGGGAATAGTGATAATGGTGAGATAACTCTGGAGTTTAACGCATTTGGTGGAGAGATCTGTGATTAGTGAAGTCCCATATTTGAATCAAAGTAGTATAAGGTTAATGTGTCTTCTGCAGAGCCCATCACGTAACATGCAGATGACATGTTAATTTTATGTAGATAGCAAAGTGGGTTACTGCTTTTAACAAAGAGATTCTTTTGTTTCATTAAGTTCATAAATTCTAATCCTATTAATTTAAATTTTTATTTTTTTTGGGTGGGATATTCCTTTTATTAAAAAGTTTTAATGTATTACTTTCAAGGCAAAGCATACAATCAAGCTTGCAAAACTGTAAATGACGAATCAATCTCCCCTCCCATCCCCTCCCTCCTCTTCCTCCCAGGCAGACAGCTATACCATAATCACCCCTCTTCCGTGATATAATAATAATTTTTTGCAAGTCATAGAAATAACAACCAGTAAGTGCAATCCCTGAGGCACTGCCTGATGGTCAGGTAGCCAGTTGAAGTACGAGTGCAAAACCCATCCGGTTCAGGACTGTCGCCGTTCGAGTAGGAAAAAGCAGCACATAGGGCAGCACATTTAAAATATGTCCGGGTGGGACATTAAATAGGATGTAATAGGGGCCCAAAAATCCTTAGGGCGGGAGGACTACAGTAACTCCTCCTCATACACCTGCAATTGATCTCTACAATAAACTAAATCACGAAGCCACTGCTTTACAGTAGGGGCAGACCTCGATCCTATCGCTGCGCCACCGCCCTTTTTGCAAACAGGGTGGAGATCGCAACAATAAGTCTGCTAGCTCGTAATCCTATTAATTTAACACAGTGAGCTATGAAGGACATGTGAATCCTACACCTTGTAATCCTGTCTCATGTAACTCATCTTGTACATTGATTTACACATGTACATGATTTATTGTCAATGTATAATTTGTATGTTACGTACAGAGCTCTGACACCCTGCATTGTGTAGCACTATTAAAATAAATAAAATAGTGCTACTGAAATTATTTGTGTAAATACGGGGTCAGAACAACACATCTGACATTCTTACAGTGCATGCGTCTCTTATATACAGGGACTGAACAAAGGCAAAAAAAAGCATGCCTCTGTTAAGTACCTGTGAAGAGATAACGAGCTGTGTGCGCCTTTGTTTCCCCTCCGTAGCATTTACATTTAAATCCCTTTGGATGCGTTGGACGGCCGGGAGCCGTCACGGATGGCGTGTGCGTCGGACGGCCGGGAGCCGTCCGATTTGCGCACACCTGAAATTTTCCCGCACTGCGGGAAAATTTTGCCTGCAGTTAAAGGGTTAAGTGTGAGGTTCCAGGCCGCCTCCATTGAGGATATTCAGACAAAAGGAGGCCTGATGGCCCCTTAACTTCAGCCCAGCTGGAGGTGAAAAAAAACTCCCTTGTTGCCTGCACCTTGCTGCTGGGAATTAAAAGCAGAGAACGTACAGACGCTGCTGAACGTGTCCCATAAGACACTGTGACAAGTTCAGCAATTTTCTGTGGGGCCCAGCTTCTTGGCAGGGGGGACGGCATCCACCATGTGAAAAGAGTGGGTGGATGCCATGTACCTGCATGTACCCCTGACTCGTGCCCTGGTTTTTCAGCTCTCTCCTTCCTGTGCTTTTCCTAGTGCCAAATAACTCTGCTCTTGCTTCATGTTGCCCTCTCTCTGATGTGCTTCCACCAAACATCCCCGCCCGTCTTTATTTTTCTCTCTTCCCTTGTGTGCTTCTCTCCCCACTCCATGTTGCTCTCTTCCTCATGTGCTATTTGCTCTTTTTCTTGTGTGCTTCTTTCCTTGCTAAGTAAGCTCCCCTGCCTTCTGGTGTTCTCTTCATTGTATACTTCTCCCTTGCCCCGTGTTGCTCTCTCTCTCTGGTGCTGGTTTCCCATTTCCACCACATTATTTTCCGTTGCGCTGCCCACACCCACGCTTCTTTTGTAAAACAATTTTTTCATTTATTTATTTTTGTTTTTCACTATCGCACTAAAAAAAAGTATTTTTGTCTAAATCTACCCATCCAAGTTCTGCCATGTTGAGTAAGGCTAGACCTGTTAGCTTTGCCAATGTTTTAAAATAAAACTACTGTTGCTTTTTCACTGTGATGCGCTGACGGGCACAGTGGGATTCCCTTCAGATTTTCCCCAATGTGGTGCCTTTAATAGGACAAACTCCAAACACTAAATTCAGTATGACTGCTTTTGTGACACCCACACTAGGACAAGTGCCACAGGACTAGCTCAAAATGGCTGCCATACTGACGCCAAGTGAAGTGTTTTACCTGAGTCAAACTACTGAGATAGTCTCTTTTCTACTTCTAAGGTGCGAGATGGATACTGGTACCCTGTGGATACTGGCGCACACAAGCAGCAGCACTTGCACCCATTCTTGTACTGAGTCCTCCTTGCCAGATTACCTCCTCTTCCCCTTGATGGTCTTCATCATCGATCCATGGTGTGGGATCACGTATCCCGGACCCCTGCCAGACTGCAGATTGCTTGCTGCCTCTGATCAGCAGTGATATTTTGGGCAGACCACAGTACTATTCAAGCATATTTTGCTCTCGCAGATTCTGGTGTCCTGCTCTGCATTACAATTTGAATGGTCTGGTTTCTTCTCACTCATATTTGATGCACCTGCACCTCCTTTACAGAGATTACTATAGATACATCCATAGGATTTCACTCTGTATTGTTTTTTGAAGATTTTTTTCATTCAAGTCCTGATGATGATCCCTGTATGTATTTTGTATCGAAACACCTTCTACTAACTGAGCAGACTTGTTTTAATAAATATAATGCATATACAGGCTGCTTACAGAATATATAAATTGTGATACGCTAATTGTGTATTTATATCACTTTCGCCTGAGCACCAAGCACGATTTTGCACCTCACTGTCACATATGCTCTTGAAAATTCTCTTGAATTTTTTAAAAACATTGTTTTTAGAATGGATTTTTTTTATCCATAAGCTGTTGAACTGTTCTATATAAGGGAACTCTGTTTCTTGAAAACAATGTGTGAAGAGGCAGTCATTACTAGCAAGAAATAGTACACTACCTGCTTCCTGCCGGCGAGTCCCCAAAACCTGACTTAAAGAACAACATTTAACCCACCTCAAGAACTTCAAAACTAAGAGGCTTGCCTCTTAAAAACTCTTCTTCTATACAAAAGCTCCCCCACACCACCCCTCTACTGTCCCTGGAAATTGGCCTAATTACTGAGGTCTGTTTGCTCCCTTTGGTATGAGTAGTAATAACAATGCCGCTGTGGTACCTTGAGACCAGTTACAGATCTCTGCATAGTCTCTGCCCAGTACTGATAACAAGGGTGGTACTTGATATTTATCTTAAGAAACTCTTCAGTAGCCGTCTCTTCTTCCCACCTACCTCAGAGAGCTTCTTCCCTCTATGCAACTTTCGTTGTTTTCCAGAGGTTGCCTCACTCCTCTATTCATCCTCCTTTTGAGAAGGCCCCACCATTTTCATTTGAGAGCTTCTCAAAGACAGTTATTGGAGACCTCGCCTTGCCAGTCTAAGGACTTACTGAAGACTTCCCCAGATCACTTCAGCTCGACAACTCTTTGATGTACTCTGGCTCTCATCCCTTTTAAGACACCAATTGTTCTTTACAATCTAGCAGTCAGGCCTCAAGGGCTGATTACTCTACAAACCTCTCACTGACAAAACTGTACTCTATGGATAACACATGGGCATCTGCTGCTAGGCATATGACAGGACCTTGCTACCTGGCTTGTAAATATGAGTGCATGAGGGCTTCATGGATGTCGGTATATGCTTATTTACTGTATTTATTTTGTTAATAGAATGTGAACCCACAGTAAAACACACAGAATATGGGCCCTTATAGTGAGATAGGGGTACCCTAAGCTGAAAATTTGTTTTTTAAGAAATTGTTATTACCTGCTTTTTAGAGTGGTCCAGCCCAGGAGGTATTTATTTTTTATTTTTATTTTTTTATTGGTTTTTAAGCTTAGAATACAACAATGGCACAAGGTGCCAACTCAAAGCCAGTCAGAATATATCCACAGTACATATTATAGGACAAGTCATAGCAGTTCACATCTCAGTGCCAGTGGTAATGTTATACATTAAGAATCCTTACGGAGCAAACGTCAGGGAACATCACAATGACAACAATAACTGGCATCAGCAAAAATACAGTGAATATAGGTGGCATAGACATTTCATTACAAGGCTGTACAGAACATACCTACATCGCATGTAAAACAATAAATTTACACCATCACTTCGCCCCTTGAAGCAAATCGGATCTGCACCCCCCATCAACAGGCGGAATCCGTCAATTCAGCTGATTGCCCGTCGGTGCAACCCACCTCTTGTAATTTCTGGTCCTTGGCTTTCAGGGACCATTCCAAGTAGGGTTCCCATATATCCTTGGGACGGGATGTGGTCGGCATCTGCTCCCAAAAGAGCTTCAACTGCGTGTGCCCATAAGTTACATCCAGCAGCCAAGCCTTAACACCTAGACTGCTGCAGCAATTCCCCCTCTGTGCTAATATTTACTGGATCCCTTTGTTCATGACGAGCTCAGCTCGTCATAAGCACACAAGCAGTGTACTGCATGACGAGCTGAGCTCGTCATGAGCATGGAAGGGGTTAAACTGTGGCACTCGCTTTCTACCCCAACGCAAAGCAACTTGTCTACAGGCGTATAACAGCAATAGGGCATGTAATTTGCGTCTCTTGGGCACTGTGTCTCTTACATACCCCAGAAGGCCCAACAGTGGGGACGGCTGATCAGTCCTGCCGACAATCTGATTAACTGCGCTAAAGATCTTGTTCCAGTACTCGTATAAGTGTGGGCAATCCCATGCCACATGGAGAAAGGTCGCCACATCTAGCCCACACCTCCAACATCTAGCATCATCTCTCAATTTCATACGGTGCAGCACTACCGGGGTACGATAATACCTATGTAGGAACTTGAAGTGAATTAACCTCAAGCGGTAATTAGGAGGCAGGTCCGTTAGCTGACCACAGCAGTACTCCCATTGTTCATCTGTTAACTGCGGGTTCAGTTCCCCATTCCAAAGCTCCATTGATTTCAGCTTTACAACCGGATAGGAGGATTGCATGAGACCGTAAAGTCTCGTTATCAGTTTTTTAGCCGACTGTGATTTTAAGTATGTTTTCCAATGGTAACATGATCGGAGGTGCGCAGGGAAGTCCGAGTACATTGAGTGACACGCAGTGCGCAGCTGAAGATATAAAAATCTTTCAGTAAATGACACAGTACCCTCCTCAGTGTCCAGCGGGGGGCGAAATATTCCCTCTGGAAAGAGGTCAGCAAAAGTATTTAGTTTCAGTGCAGACGTTAGGGTCCTACCGACCCCACCCGCCATGCATGATAATATAGGATTATTTTCAAGTATCATTGATGGCGCATAAAGCGTCCCTACACCCGCACGCTTCTGCAGTTCCCTCCGCGCCCAGCATAACGTTCCTGCAGTATCCACATCTCCTCTGGGCCTACTAACAGTGCGATATAATGCCACATTCAGTGGCGTTGGTGCCCCCGAGTCCCTCTCAATCACAACATGGGGCTGAAATGGGGTCTCGTGGACCCAGAAATGAAGGAACTGCGCCTGTGCGCACAGTGCATACAAGTGCATATCAGGCGCCCCCAGTCCGCCCTGTCTCAGGGGGGAGAGTCAAGAGATCCCAGGACACCCTGGCCTGCCCTCCTGCCCACACCAAGGACAACAGCTGTGTATGCAGCAATGAAAAGAAGTGTGCAGGATAACCATCTTTGCCAGTGCCACCCTACCCGCCACCGACAGAGGCAACGTAGACCAAAGAGCCACCTTTCCCTCCAGCCATGCATGAGCCCTCCCGAAGTTTAGTGTCCAGATGTCTTGCAAATTGCGGCTGAGCCATACCCCCAGATATTTTCCCAGCGAAGGGGGAATTCAGAGCTGACCGCCCTTGTGCCATCCGTAAGGGGGAATATCACGGACTTAGACCTGTTTATAGTAATGCCAGAAAGCCCCCCCAAATCTTATAAATTCCTTCAGCACTGGATCTAAGTTCGCCGCCGGGTCAAGAATGTAAAGGGTTACATCATCAGCGTAGAGAGAGATCAAAAGGCTGCGTGTACTAAAACCTATGCCCTTTGCAGTATGGTGTTTCCTTATCCATGCAGCCAAAGGTTCCATTGCAATTGCAAATAGCAACGGTGACAGCGGGCACCCCTGTCTCGTGCCTCTCGATATCTGGAAGGGGTCCGATACCATGCCATTCACCTGGACCCGAGCTCTGGGTGCCTCATATAGTAGTTTCATTCGTTTAATAAATAAAGGGCTGAAACCCATACGCTGGAGGATCTGGAGGATCAGGAAGAGATACGACCATTCCAAGGAATCAAATGCTTTGGTGGCATCAAGGAATATCACTGCAGCCTGTACACTGGGGTGTAAATAATGGATGACGGAGAACAACGTCCGCAGATTGTGCGACGTCGACCTTCCTGGAATAGCCCAGGAGGTAGTTGATGCCCAACTGAAACTTACCTAAGAGGTGGTGTTACCTCATTTGATGTATGCACATAGTACTTTTGGCTCTTTTACGTAGGATGCTAAGTAACTTAGACTTATTGGCCTGCAGAGCATATTCCTCCCTCAAAGTCTTTTTGGCTGTAGCCTACCATAAGGGGGCTTGGTATTTATACATGCCTACCAGCCCAGCTTTGCTAGTTTGCGTGGTACACGATCCTGATGATAATGGACATTGTCAATGTAAGAAATGGCTTCAAAGACATTGTACTGGCAAAGCCTAAAGCATATTGCTACTTCTCCCGGGTTTTGTATTAGGAAATAAGAAAGTGTTTTTTCGAGTTCAGAAAGGAACCACCTGACAACTCTTAATTGAACTTCCATTGTAGAATGAGTGGATCAGCTTAAGGAACAGTTAAATCTGACTTTTAGGTCTGCCGACAGATAGCTTTTAGCTGCCTGCTGACGAAGGCGTGATGTGTCCACTACCAATATAGTTTGAGTGGGCTTTGCGACAGTCCATTGGTTGTCTTTCTTATTGATCTCCTTGCTTACTTTATATTTAATAGTTTTCCTTCCTCCTCTTTCTCCCGTTTTTCATAACTTCTTTACCATCCTTTCGAGTGAGTTACTTGTATGCTTCCATGGCTCACATCAGGAACTACTTTTTTCTTTCTATTTGAGCACTACATGGAAGTGTTGTATTGCTCTCTCCCCCCTTATACTGTTTCCCCATCAAATGCTCACACCTCAAGCTCACAGAAGTTGCTGCTCATGGCTCCATAAAAGTACAGCAACGGGTACATTTTTGCCTGAGTTTGACTAACAAGCAGACTTTGAGTTGTTTTTGCTGCTTTCACATGTTACATTATACCTCAGGCCTTGGCACACAAAGGCAGCATTCATGTTGCTGGGGGAGGGGCAGACTGCTGCACTCACTTAGCTGGCATTTGAGGCAGAAGTTGTACTTGGCAGGACTGAAAATGCAAAATCTCTTCTCCTGGAGGCTCATACTTCTGTTCCAGGAGTTGCTGCCGAACACTAAAAGACTGAAAACAATTTATTCTTGTATTTATTGAAGCATCAATTACAACTCCAAGCTTGACCAGTATCACATTGGAATATCGTGTTTTTGATACAGTACTTCCCAATGGCATAATAACAACAGGTGTACAGCCGATATGCTTAAAAATGGTAATTTACATTTGTTAACATACATTGTAGCAGGTACAGTACATTGACAATGCCATTTCCACATTGTTTCTACATAGGTGACTGCGTACGCTTGGAACACTGCATTAGCAGACGTGTATTCTTTTGTTTAGCATTCATATTGTTCAGTTTAACCCTTTCCATCTCTGTCTCTCTATAACTGACGTATCTCCCCGTCCTCAACTCCAGTCTCCTTGCTTACTAAATAAGCTTGATATGGTCCACAGCAGTTTTTTGGTCGGCTCTTTGGGGTGAAAGTCATTGAATGCATCAGTGTGAGTGTTGCAATAAAGCATATCTGTGTGCCAGTCGTCTAATTTCTGGGCCAGGCCTTTTCCCCACCTCATAGCCACCCTTCGCTTGGCTAACAATAATCCAATAGCAATCAGTGGTGGTACGTTGAACATCTTGGTCATATCCCAGTAATGCCACTTTCGGGTCAGGTTCTAGTGCTATGTCCGTAATTTCGCCTAAATCTCAAAATATCTTTCACCAGTATTCGTATATCGCTGGACAATACCAGGCTGTGTGTATGAATCCTGCATGTTCCTCCCCGCAGCTCCAACAGTTCGAGTTTTCCCTCAGCCTATACTTCCATTGCCGCTCGGGGTATAATAAACCCTATGTTGGTATTTAAAGTGTATAAGCCTATGTTGACCTATTAATTAGATGGTTTTTGTCCTGGAGCAGCAATACTGCCAATCTTTGTCGCTAATAGGTTCTCCTAGGTCTCTTTGCCAATCCATTCTAACTTTCAGGATGGCCGGTTTGAGCGCCTTCTGTGCATTAGCGTAGAATTTAGTAATTTGTTTAAATGGTGTTTCTATCTGTATTAACAGTGTAAGTGCATTCATACTCTGAGGTGTGTACATATCCTCTCCTAATAGTTCTAGCAGCGTGTCTGGCACGATATTAGTGGAATTTAGCTAGTGTCGTCATGTGGTGATTTTGTTCTTGTCATTTCCCAGCTATGTACTACTCCGTCCAAGTCTCCCATCATAGCTATCCCCAAAGTCTGTAGTGCCTTCCTGCCCCAGTCTCTTGACCCATTGTGAACCACTGGCACCACCGTAGCGGAACCTGTGGCGAATATAGCAGTGTGCCTGCTTGCTTGTTTGGTAACTCATTCCATGCTTGTGAGGGGGTCTAATACACCACATCTCTGGGCTGGTGCTTGGAAAAGTGTCGGCAGTAGGGAAATCAGAGCAGCAGCGTCCCTCTCTAAATGTAAGCCTGGAGTATCTTGAGGACCGTGTATCCAATTGTGCGTGTGTGTGTCTGCGCAGCTCTATAGTACATCTCCAGATCAGGAGCATGTAGTCTACCCAATTCGTAGGACGAAGTGAGTACCACCGTACTCTAGGCTGCTTGCGTGCCCAAACTAGCTTTATTAAAAACGTGCGTAGGCAACAAAATAAGGTGTTCGCTAAGGCGATCAGTATATTTTGGAAAACAAATTAATATCTAGGTAGCTCTACCATTTTCTTTACTGCGATTCGTCCTATCATCGATGGTGGCAATTTGTTCCATCTACCTACGTCGTCTGCAAGTTTCTGCATTGCTACACTGTAATTTTCATTCAGTACTACTGAATGGTCTGCGTGGAAGCGTATGCCGTGATAACTCACTGAGTCCCTAGTCCATTGCAGGGGATACTCAATGGTCTAGGGCCTCGTTGCTACTGTGAGGTGGAAGAGAATGGATTTTTTACAGTTGATTTTCAGGCCCGAGTGAGTCCCGAAGTTCACCACCTTCCTAAGCACAGGGGCGATGATGTCAGGGTCCCTGATGTACAGTAATGTATTGTCAGCGTTCGTTGATATGATCAGACTATATTCTCAGAATCGGAGGCCTCTATGGCTATGATACCCGCGCATCGCACCAGCCAGTGGCTCAGGAACTCCTGCATATAATAGTGTTGAAAGTGGGCACCCTTGCCTGGTGCCTCTAGTAATCGTAAAAGTGCCTGAGACCCTATTTCCCACTCGCACCTGAGCCACAGGGGTCAGTGTAGAACAGCAGGACCAGTTTGGCAAAGATATCTGCCACCCCTATTTTTCGGAGTACTGCGGACATAAGCCTCGACTCGACTTAATCGAATGCCTTCTCGGCGTCTAGGAATACCATTGCCACCTTAACGTCAGGGTCCACCCATTGAAAAACGCCAAAGAGTGTACGCAGGTTATGAGTTCGGTTGCGGCCTGATACACCCGGAGCAGGCAGGATTTGTACCATTCCCGGTAGGATAGGTGCCAATCTATTAGCGAGTATTTTCGCGTACATTTTGGCGTCTACATTTAGCAGAGACAGCGGCATGTATGAGGAACAGCAGTTGGGTGCCCTGCCCGGCTTCAGTATTCAGTCCATGGGAAAACACTTCCAGAGTCTGCATTGGCTGCCAATTAAAAGTCGTGTCAAGTTTGAAACCCTGTGTATCACATACAAGGCACTACACGGGACCGGTCCTCAGTTCTTGAAACAGTCACTCTACTGGTACTCTCCAAACAGATGCCTTAGATCACAAGGGGCAAAAGTAATACTTTCTCAGAGATTTTTTAAATCCAACTGGGGAGGTGGGAGCTACAAGGATCTGGAACTGCCTCCCTCTCACCATCAGAAATCTTCCCTCCTTGACATTGTTCAGGAAGGCCATTAAGACATGGCTGTTTGTTGAATAGTGCTCCTGCTCGCTTCTACTAGGTCTGCTTGCACCAAGACATCGTTTGTTATTCGTGTACTGTATACATTTATAACATATTGTTAGTATCATTACTTTTCTGATTGTGGGAGGCATTATACCAGTTTTGCCCATCTTTTCATATAATGTTTTTAAGTGTGGCGCCAATAGTCCCTGAAAAGTCTTGAAGAAAGACACTATTTGTTCATCTGAACCATGTGCCTTTTCAGCTGGCATACTACGCAGGGCAGCAACTATCTCAGATAACTGCAAGGGGGGCCATCAGGTGTTTTCTGTGCTCTGGGGCTAGCCAAGGCATTTTGATATGGGCTAAATAGTCAGCTATTTCTTCTTCATTCGATTGTGTTTGTGCACTATAAAACTTTTTAGGGTTCACCCCTTGCAATGCAGTGCGCAGCACTGCTCGCGCAGGCGGGCCATTTTGTAGGGGGTTTAGAAATGGACCCTGGAATCGCCCACGCTCGTGCATGTGCTTTTCCTATTGGGTTCCGCTATTGGGATTTGCGTGCGTGTTTTTTTTTTTTTAACCGATCACACAATAGGCCAAAGGCGAGCACATTGCTCCGCCCATGGCCTATTGGTGTCTGTTACGTGCACCAAAGCCCATATGTTTTCAATTATCGTGCCCAGACACGGGCGCGATAATTGAAAACCTATGTCTCGCAGTGGCGCGTGCACCACTCGCGGGCATGTTGTGTTTTTTTTTTTTTTTTTTTTTTTTACATTTCACTGCCGTTTATTTAATGAAGGCTGCAGTCTGTGCCTGGCTTTCTGTATCATGGAGGAGCAACTCTGCCATTTTGGTGGTCGCAGGAAGTTTCATTGTCGTATAAAGTCCTAAGATTGAGAGGCAATAGGTTCTAAGGGTCTTAACTTTCTGTTTTGATTCTTTTGGTCATTTCAATTCCCCTTCACGAGTGTCTGGTTGATCATGGGCAGCATAGGGTGTTTGTTTTGGGAAATGTACATCAGTTCAGGCCCTTTCTCACTACAATATGTTTTTAATTTATGTATTGACTCTTTGCAACATAGGAGTTATCCAGTGCAAAAACACATGGGTTCAAGACCGAAATCTTAACAATTGCAGTGTAATATAGTAATTCCCCAGGTCGGTCAAACATACGTAAACATCACATTGTTTCTGGTGCGACAGGAGGGGAACAGGAGGGGTAGGGCCCCAAAGGTACCCAGTGATTGCAGGTGTCTTGCTGGCGGTAGGGCAGAAGTCCGAGGGGCTGCTGAGCAACCGCGGTCTCTGGGGACCCTGGGGCCGAGCTCTTCACCGCTACTCCGTCACCCAAACGGTCCACCATATCTTCCGCATCTACAAGTCCCTCTCCATGTGCTTGTCAGTGCGAACTCTCCTGAAGCGATACTCCTCTGCAGTTGCCTACCCCAACAAGTCCACACTCCACTTATCCCACTTAGGCAGTGTCGCTTGTGCCCAGTGAATAGCTACACGGCATGTGGCCAGCATCAATCCTAATTGAGCAAATCTGTATTTCGTTATTTTACCCTTCTTAAAAAGCAGCAAAATACCAAGGAGGAAAGGTCAGCTCACCGGTACTAGTTTTTTTAGGGGGGTGGGGAATACCCAAAAGTATCAACCTACGCTCTATACATATGCCATGTAAGAAATTAAAGCAATCCTATTAATGCAGGGTTGAAGAAGGGAATTGCTATTCCTCATCCACTAGATGGTCCTTTAAACGATTTGAGAAGGCAGGACTACCTGGAGACTACACAGGAACGAAGCAACGGATAGGAGGGCGCTGCTTCGCAGAACAAAGACTCGCGCAAAGATTCTAATCTGAAACTAGACAGCGTGCTCTGTACAGCTACTGGGCAAAGAGTTTTCTATGCTCGCATGGAATGTCCTCCGCATAAATTTCTTGGGTGGGAGAAGGAACTCGTTCCCCGCTAAGTGTGCAACATCGTTTTTTCGTGTAAGGTTCCTAGGCTTGCGCTTTTCGGGGTGCGGCAGTTGTCAAGAAGCAGTTCCATCAGTCCACCGTTTTTAGCAACGGAAGGTGGCATTCTGGGACTTGTGGTTTCGATTTTAAACTGCACATTCCGGCAAAAAACCAAACAAACAAGCAGCACACAAAATAAGATTACACGAAATGCCAGGATCGGGCTATGGCTCCCGCTCGACACGAACCATTTTGTAGGAACACATAATCCGTCTAATGAATCAACTCGGTTCGTGAAATTCCTGCAACTGCTATTAAAAACATGCCTACGAGTGGCATCGTCATGCAACAAAAGCAATTAATAAATTGCGTGGACTTTGCACACTTTAGGCGCTGTCCTCTTCTGGGTAACCGTGTACCAACACTTATTATAATCTATGGACCTGCACCAAGTCCCCAAAATCCTTCAACCCACCCCACAACACACATAACATAAATACCTTTGGCCATGATAGTTTAGCGCTAGCAGCAGACGCTCGTAACCGGCCAGGGAAGTTGACAAGAAAAGCTGAACAGAAAGTAAAGTGACACGGTCCCTTTAAATGTACCAAACGTAAGCCGCTACTCGATTCATCGTTAGACCAACCATCTCGGTTATCATTGGCTGTTGCCCTGCCTTTCAAGGTTTATTTAAAATTGTGGTTGGTTATAGGCAGTGACTAATCTCACCTCTCCATACGGTTAACGGCCTCCGGGTCTCGCTATCCCTTTTCAAATCCCCTTTCCCCTATCTGATTGGTTGTTGGTGATGAACGTGGAACAACAGACTCGGTTGCCATGGCTGAAAAGGATGTCTCTGAATAGTAAGACGTAGAGGAAATACCTATGCAGTGCGTGGAAATACGTTGCAATGGTTATAACCTTCACTAAAGCCAGCAACTTTGGCTTTTGCATTGTGAGAGTTGCCTCGTTTATAGTAGCTGCGGTATCCATTTACAACAGATTCCGGGGTGCTAAGGGTCCGACCCTCGTTGGCCACTATGTCTGTGATTTTGTCTGTTCTCGGGGGGCCTAAGAATTCCAGTTAGGACCACTCCTGCTCTGTCTTTCTCGCCATATGCTCGCGCAGTAGCATATTTACCCATATGTTTGAGTTCGTCATTGGCTATCTTCGGAAATTCTGCCCGTTTACACTGTATATTCGCTTTTATTTGGCACACTGTCACTCTGTAACTTGCTCTCCATCTCAGCAATCTCCTTTTCGAGGGTGGCTAACCTACCTCTAATAGCTCGTAGCACTCATGCAAGTTTTTGAGATCATTATCCCCAGTATGTAGACTTTAAAGATCTCCCAAACCTTTGCAAATGTGGGTTCCGAATCCACATTATGTACTAAGAAATCTTCAATCGCCTGCTTCATCTTGCCTTTGAAGACCTGGTCCAACAGGGAGTATGATGGGAATCTCCATGTAAAAGCGGGAATTCTGTGTTTTTGATATGTGAGTGTGAGTAATACTGGAGAGTGGTCAGAGTACGTCCTGGGAAGAGATGTGGAATCGCGCATATAACCCAGCAGAAATCAACCAGTTGTGTATGCGGGTGTGTGTATCGTATGCCACAGATTAGTGTGTGTATCCCTGCAGCGTTGGGGGATCTGTGTCTCCTTATATCCGTAAGTTGTTCCCTATGCATCATGTCTAGGATCGCCAGCGCAGCCGTGGAGGGGCCTCTAGGGGGGGGCCTTTGAAGCGGTCAGTGCTAGGGTTCAGTATACAATTAAAGTCGTCACCCCAGACCTGCTGGATGCCGAACCACTGTTGCACTTTTGCTCCACTGTTTTATAGAAGTGGGGATCATCATACTTTGGACCATAAATCCAGGTCCTCTATTCTTAGCTCCCCTGCCGATAGCTCCATCATCACTGTTCTTCAGAGTCTTGCGTGTCTCTGCTTATGTTCTGTGAGGTTCCGGGGGAACTCCAACCGCCTACGATGCGCTCCGTTTGCTTTATGTATTGCATTGCCAACCTGGGGTTCACAAAGTGGTGCACTTTGACGTCCATTTTGATCCGTAGTTTCGCTGGGTATTGCAATCCTGTATTTCACATTGAGATTGCGGAGCTTCCTCTTGACAGGCAGGAACAATCAACGCGCCTCTTGGACCTTCTGCGTGAAGACAGGGAAGAGGGATATTTTGGATCCCTCCGATCATAGCGTGCCCAGCTCGCATTATTTACGTAAAGCAGCATCACGGTCCCTATAGTTTATTAATCTGGCAATGATTGGTCATGGGGGCGCTCCGGCACCGGTCGTGGTGCCAGCAAGCGGTGCGCTCGTTCCACCACAAAAATTTCAGAAAAGGTGTTCCTGCCTAGCAGGTCTGCTAGTATGTGTTCCAGATAATGCTCCATATTAGTGATGTTGGTGGATTTCGGCTCTCCCAAAAATTCTAATATTATTCCTACGCTATCTGGCTTCCAAATCTTCTGCTTTAAGCTGAAGCGCTTTCAAGGTCTTGTCTATTGCTTTGTGCCCTTCGATGTCGGCATCGTCTGTATTCGAAACTAACACATCATCCTTGCCAAAGCCGAGTACTACGAATCCCGTCTAAGTAAGGCAGTCAACGTGCAGAAAGAGACTTTTAAAATCCTGTCGGAGTTGACCAAAAAACCAGACAGCGTTCAGTCTCCCATAAACTGCAATTGCTTTCAGGATTTTTTCTTGGAGAAAGTAAGAACCATCATCCAGGACATAAAAAATGGGCCGCTTAATGGAATGGCTACACCTATAATCCCCCAAAATCAAACTGACTGTGCCATCACACTGTTTCCAGAGATTGACATCTTGAGCCTGCAGCAGTTGATGGCCAGAATCAAATCTGGATCTCCAGCGGACCCTTGTCCACCTAAAGTTTTTCAGGCAGCCCGTCCACTATTGGAGGAGCATGTCATCCATCTCCTAAATAGATCCCTGGAATTAGGACAACTACCAGCAGCACTTAAGGAAGCGCGGGTAAGACCGCTGTTGAAAAAACCTGGCGCAGACCCCGCAATACTAAAAAACTATAGGCCGATCTCTCAGCTACCATTTCTCTCTAAAGTACTGGAGCAACATGTATTAAAATCTTTGTCCATGTACTTGGAGTCCCACTCCCTGCTTCACGAACGACAAGCAGGGTTCCGAGCACACCACAGCACCGAGTTGGTGATGCTCTCGGTGCTGGATGAATTGAGAGGCTTGGCTGACGGTAAAAAACCGAGCGCCCTGATTTTATTAGACCTTTCAGCGGCGTTCGATACCGTCAGTCATGCGCTGCTACTGGAAAGGCTGAGTGACTTTGGCATCAAAGGCCGGGCTTTCGAGTGGTTGCAGTCCTTCCTGTCAGGAAGGACACAAAGAATACAACTCGGAGAAGAAATCTCCGCCGTGGGAAAAATAGAATGTGGGGTACCTCAGGGCTCGGCCCTATCCCCACTGCTGTTTAATCTATATCTGCAGCCTCTGATTGCCTCCCTGGCGAGTATGGGCTGCACAGTATATAACTATGCAGACGACACGCAGCTGCTGCTGAGTGTTGACAATACAAACACCGCCCAACTCCACACTCAGAATATTTTGAGACACACGGTCCAGTGGATGACAGGAAACCTCCTAAAAATCAATCCAGACAAGACTGAGGTCTTGGTTATTTCATCTACCACCTCACCATGGTGTGACCTCTACTGGCCCGCAGAGTTAGGTCCAGCACCAAAACCCAGTTTGAACGTGAAGAGCCTGGGGATCAAACTGGATTGTGACCTCTCTATGGTCAGCCAAATCTCTTCAGTGGTGGGCAGCTGTACTAATATCATCCGACAGTTACGGAAATTAGTGCCTATCATTTCCCAATCTATGCTACGCTCCATCGTCGCAGCTACTGTGATTTCACGCATAGATTATGGAAATGCCCTTTACCTTGGCCTACCAAAAACCTTGATAAATAGGCTACAGGTGGTGATGAATGATGCCGCTCGTCTTATCTTCAGACAGCCAAGACACACTAAAGCATCCCCCCTGCTACAAAGCCTCCACTGGCTCCCTATTAAGGAGCGAGTGGAATTTAAAAATCTGTGCATCGCCCATAAAGCCATCTATGGCATGGCACCTGCTTACATCAAAGATCGCCTGGTAATGTATAGCCCAAAGAGAGCTCTTAGGTCCTCAGACTCTCAGCTATTAGTCTGCCCTCGGTACAAACTTGCCACCAAGGGCGGTAGAGCCTTTTCGGTGCTGGTTCCGCATTTATGGAACACACTACCTGAGCCACTACGAAAGGAAGGAAACCTCCTACGTTTCAGAAAGGGGCTGAAAACGCTGTTGTTCAGGAGAGCCCTGTGAGCCACGTAGGCCAGTGGATGCCCTCTGTACTGTCAAGGTTGTTGTTTACCATCGATTCCCGAGCGCTTAGAGGCCTGTAGGTGATTGAGCGCGCTATAAATCAAAAATAACAATAACAATAACAATATTGCATCCAGAGTGTCATTGTGCTTCTCCAGAGTGTCATTGTGCTTATCTAACCTATCAGACATTCTGTCCATGCAGAAGTTGAGGGCATCTATTTTGCTGTAAGTTTTTGATAGGCTTTGTGACATTGAGCGTAGGATTTGTTTGAGGTCTGCTGCTGTGATCATCTGAGTTATCTTGGGGTGTGGCAGGTTCCGGCGTATTTGTGCCTCAGGATCTGGGGGTTTTGAGCAAGTCAAATTGCAGAATCGATTGTACTTTATTGAACTTGCCCATTCTTCAAGTTAATGTGGGTCTTCAATGCTTCTTTCACAGGTACCTGACGCGGTCTGATGTTCACCTCGCACGTGCCGCTGGACGTTAATTCACAGGACGACAGACCAGAGACGGCAGCCCACCATGCATAACCCAGCACTCTCAGGGACAGGTCGCACCCATAGAAGGCCAGCAGCAGGGCACCACACTTCCGCTGCAATCGTGTCCGGAATCAGCACCAAGTGTCGCCTCTGGGCTGCCCCCAGGCCCCCCAAGTCTCCCTGACACACGAAGTCCTCAACACATGCCCCGGGCAAAGTTGCAGTTCTTTCACCTTAAGCGTATTTGCTCTGCTCTGCTTCGGCTGTCACATCTGGTTGGAACTTACTGCTATTTCGCCCCTGTTTTAGGCTCACTGAGCTGCAGGCTTGCATCTCAGATGTAGTCAAAGGTGCTATTTAGGGAAATCCAGACCTCATTGCACCATCCTGGCTTCCCCTATGTTACTTAGGGTTGGGTTGTCCCTCAGGCTGGGCTATATGTTCCCACACTGCCTCCCAAACTGCTCGAGGCATCGCCTGATCACGACCTTGAGCTCTCCTAAGGGCGTCTTTCCCTTATCTGGTGTGTGTGCGCACTGGTGAATATGCGGACTGCAGCGATCCCGGTTCGTTAATTCACCCGGGGGGTTGGTGTGCCCGTCCTCCCACGGCCGCTGCCTGTCAGGGGGTCCCACACTGTTCCGCCCTCAGAATGGGAAAGGGAGCAACGTATTTTGCTGTCGGCTGTCCGCTAATGCGCTTAGTCGTGCCCTGCGAGGCCCACATACACCTCACCGCAGCTACAGGAGCGGGTCTTTATCCGCTTAGCTCGTCTCGTCTGGCCTGCAATCTGTAGCTCTGCACAACTCTCAGCTGCCGTTACCTGGAGAGTTCGGTGCCAGACAACGCCTCATCCAGCAAGGAGTCGACCGCAGCTCAGAGCCACCACATGAGTCCGCCGTCCTGCTCCATGCTGCTCAGTCACACTGGTCTCATATCTCCGCCACGTAAAGTGAGTGTCGGGTGCGTCCTCTACGCAACTGCGCTCACAGGCCACCACTTCGTTCCTGGGCAGTCTGTTGCTGTTTAAGGCCGTTTTTGCAGGTACTTTCTTAGGCAGCGATTGTCTTCACTTCTACCTGCCTTATTTTTGTGTGTTCTCACTTACGAGCACAAGGATCATGAAGGATATGGGCAGCGGCCCCGGGAGCTTTCTTTACAGACATTCATCTTGGAGTCAGGCAAGTTCCGCCCCCGAACACTAAAGGACTGAAGAATTATTTTCTATTCCAAGTCCTGTGGAAAATATATTGGATATTTGCAAGCATTTTCCCTTAAATCTTACACTTCTATTTCGTCTTAAATTCAGTTCAGTGTCGTGTCTTCGAAAGTATTCGAAAAGTAACGTTTGTGTTTTATAAGGAATGCAAAAAAATCAATTCAGTATTAGTTTCTAGATACATCCAGTATTTAGAAATGCTTTTTATTTACTGTTGGTGAGGTAGGAGGGTGCGTGGCCATAGAGGGTCTAGCCCACTAGGCACAGGGTTTTTAACCCAATATCTTTTACCGCAAGCCAATGAAGGTCGTCTTTGGACTACTGATCCACTGTGTGTTTCTGGTTAAGGGTAAAACGAGCTGCATAGTTTTCTACCGTTTGAAGTTTAGATACAGTTTGCTGGCTGGTCCCTTTTTTGCTTGGCAGTAGTCAACACTGGAGCTTTCCAAAGTGAACACAAAGGTGATCTGTTGAAACAAACCAGAATTCCACAAATAACACGTTAAAATGTACTTTAGTGACATAGAGGGATTTAGCCAGATAAAGGCCATGTCAGAAGTTTTAATTGTCGTAGATCTGCAGTGATGACAGTTTTTTTCCCTCCTTCCTTCCTTCCAGACATGTATTGGAGGTTTTTTCCCCATTGAGTTCCTCAGAGGAATGTGTCTCGTGAATTTTTGGTTAAGAATACTATAGGATTTCATGAGGGTGCAGATGGTTTTATCAACCACAAAGTCCCTTGGGTCAATTGTTCTTTTTTTTCTGCAGTGTATTATCTAGGTCCATCATTATCTTTATTTCAGATAGATTTCATTTTGGGGTAGTAGTGTTAATCCCAAGCTTTCCCAAATGGACAGGCCAACAGTAGGTTACTGTTATAGCTTACTATCTGTGGTCAGAAATCCGTGTGGCACAACTTGCAGCTGTGACTAGGAGAGGCATCCCAGTTTGTGTGTGTTATGAGCATCCTTACATGCCTTGCAATATAGAATCAACATGCACTTTGAAAGTGTCTCCACCATCTTTAACCACAAAACACTTGTCACTCTATCAATGATAACAGATTCATGCTCTGTAGCTTGGTTCCCAAAATACATAGTGGGTATCGGTAGTCTCTACGTTAGGGAGAAAATGTAATTTGGGCAACCAGTGAGAACTAGAGTGGAGTCCTCATACAGTTCTATGGTTGTTGCAATAGAGAGGAGTGTTTCAATCAAAACACACAGTACTACAGGCTTGGTAATGGAGGATACCTATTGTTCAACTCCTATCCGATCCTAAACAGTAAATGTGTGTGTTTGCTATATATAAATTTGTGCAAAACAATATATAAAGTCCACGGGCATGTGATATTCGATTGTTCATTAGCATCTCAAAATTGGGACTTCACTCCTGCCGGTGTGTGTTTTTTATCTTAAAGGCATGGTGTCAGGATATATGTTCTGGTGGTAGTTCATCTGTGTGTGTGTATATGTATATATATATATATCTCCATCCATCCATCCTTGCCCTGGCTGTATGTGTGGACGCGCATATGGCTTTGTTGTCATATGTCTTTGGCATCATATGGTATTCTGTAGCATGTTTGTATTATTCATCCTAAGAAGAGTATGTATGATGTTGGACTTTTGGGACTGTGATGTGAGCGAATAGCTCTTCTGAAGACCATTTCTTGCTTGCCGAATTGCGACCAAGTCTGAGATATTGGTAATTGTCCTACCAGTTATGGTATTTTGTGATATAGCAGCATTGTAATTCCATTGTCTCTTCCTAGGACAGTGGAATAACTTTTTATTTTTTTTATTTTATTTTATTGCAAACAAGTCAGAAAAAATTACATACATTTTCTCTTCACAGTGCATGATGCATACATTTTCAGTATATACAGAACCATACATAACATAATTTTTTTAAATTTTTTTTTGTAACATGATTAAGGTGGCCAGATCCAAACTATATTCTCGTTTCCTCTTGAATCCAGGACTGTAATGGTAACCAGATTTTCTTTCCCCTTTGCTTTTTTTTCAGTCCTTTTGTTTCATAGATTGCTGATTCAAGATTAAATTTAGCTAGTAGTCGAGCTCTCCAAATAGAAAAAGACGGTGATTCAGAACTAATCCACTCTTGGGTGATACATGCTCGAAACACAGACATCATGATAAAGATCAGAGACCGATGTTCATCTTTGAGAGGAGCCGACGAAACCCCAGTTATAACCCATTCCGATGTTAATATGATTGATATGCCCAAGATATTTGACAGAAAACTCTGAATTTCACTAAGTATTTTAGTCAGTTTAGGGCAACTATAAAACATATGAATTGCATCTGCTCCTCTCAAAGTACATCTATTACAACATATGCCTGTGTTTGTTCCCCATTTCATAACTCTAGCCGGTGTATAATAAAGATCACACAAAACCATATAATGCTGTGTACGTGAGCGTCCGGATAGAAGAATGGAGTTTGCAAGCTCTATTGATTTCACTATTAAGACATTGTCCACCCCTAATTTTTCTGACCATTTCTGTTGAATCACTGTTAAATCATCTGGGAGCATTGTGATGAGTATATTATTTAAAAAAAACAATCCTTTTTTTAACATAAAGACTATCTATCAATACAATCTTTTTTAAACCCTGTTGTTCAGAGGATGTAATAGAGCTTAAAAAGCTATATATCTGAAGATATTTAAAGTAATCCTGTACTGATATATTAAACCGTGATTGAAGTTCAGGGAATGTAATTATACGATTATCTTTCCACAAATCTCCGAGGTGAATAATCCCTTTATTCCCCCATTTCCTCATAATAGGATCTCTAAAGATTGGAGGAAAGAAGTGTGGTGAGATTAAAGGAGTATATCTTACTAACTTGGAATCCTTGCAATTTTCTTAATAATTTTCCATACCCTGTATGCTGCCACTATCACCTTGAATTTTGTTTTTTTATAGTAGCTTGGTTCTATAATGCTTAGTAAATGGCCACGAGCTTCTGTACCTAAAGCAAATTCGTAGATAGATGGTGTATGTGCTAGAGATATTGGGGCTTTGACACCTACTATCAAAGGAGCTATAAATTGCAATACTGCAGCAAGATAATACAATAAAAAGTGTGGGACACCCCAACCTCCACTGAGTTTTGGAACGATCATTTTTTTGTAAGCTCTTCGGTTACTCCTATAGCCCCATAAAAATCTACTTACCATCTTCTCCATTTGTTTGAAAAAATCTAATGGAAACTCCAGCGGTATTGTTCTAAATAAATATAAAAATGTAGGCAAAATTAACATTTTTAAAACATTATTTCTGCCATACAAAGATAGATGTAAAGGGTCAATACGCTCAAGGGTAGAATTGGCTTTTTTCAGAATTGGAGTATAGTTTAGCTTTGGTATGTTAGAAACTGGAGTTGTTAAATTTATTCCTAAATATACAGCTTCTGAAACTAAATTAATTCGAGGGGGAGGATTTAAGTAAGTTCAATTTGTAACCTGAAAAGATTCCAAAAGCTGTTGCTAGTTCCTCAATCTTAGGGAGCGCTTTATCTAGATGTGTCGTCACCACCACCACATCATCCGCATATGCTAATGCTCTATAAGTGACACCTGCGACCCTTACTGGAATTATCTTTTCAGCTCGGTTTAACTCATTCAAAAAAAATCTATATAAATAGCGAAGAGAAGTGGAGAGGAGGGGCATCCTTGTCGGGTACCTCTCTGAATAGGAAATGAAACAGATTTATTATCTCCTAATTTAACACAAGATATTGGATTTAAATAGGGCGCTTTCAATGCTATTATTATACTTGGGCCAAATCCCTTTAAATGTAATAGATCCCAAAGATATGACCAGGTCACCCTATCGAATGCTTTCTCGGCATCCAATAGGGTGATCCCGATGGATGTCTTAGTAGCTTCTGCCCAGTCCATTAAAGCGATGACCCTCCGAATATGGTGTGAAGTATCTCTATTCGGAATAAAGCCATGCTGCCATCGAGAGACTATTGTCGAAATGATTTGTGATAGCCGAGAAGCCAATACCTTTGAGTATATTTTGCTATCAGCATTAATTAATGAGATAGGTCTATACGATGCCGGATTTAGTGGATCTTTATCTTTTTTAAGAAATGTCATAATTGTAGACTGAGCCCATGAAGACGGGGGTGCTCACCTCTGTGCTTCTAAGAAAGTAATCAAAATGTCTTGTTTTAAGACATTTCTAAATACTTTATAAAATTCTAATGGAATGCTGTCAGGTCCCACGGCGTTGCCTATTGCTAAGGATAACAAAGCTTTCTCAATTACCTCCCATGTGATGTCTGCCTCGAGATCCTGCCTTTGCTCATTGGTTAAACAAGGAGACAGATTTGTAGCCCCAAAATTAAGTAGAAGATCAGAAAAGTAAGGAGAACTGTCATGTTGATATAATTTAGAATAGAATTTGCGGAAAACCTCCAATATTGCCTTAGGTGTATTATATATCTGGCCAGCTTCATCTTTTATTGATTTTATAGCATTGAAAACCTCTTTCTGTCTAATTGTTCTGGCTAAGATCCTACCAGAGTTCTCCCCCATTTCATATATCTGTGAACGATAATTTGCCATCTGATTAGCCAATTTAGATGCAAAGCTCTCATAAAGCCGTGCTTTATTAATGGCTAATTTTGTTTCTATAACCCCTGTTTCATGTGAGAGTGATATTGCTACTACTAATTTCTTCTCCCAATTCAAGACCTGTCTATAATCTGCGTCCATTTTCTGATGTATAATTTTTTGGTTTTTAATAACGTAAGATAGTGATTCTCCCCGAACCCCCGCTTTAAAAGCGTCCCAGACAATCTGTGTTGATGCTGATCCTCTATTAAATTCCATAAATTCTTTTATCCATTTTGACATGTGTTCCAAATAAGCGGGATCTAACAATAATTTCCGAACAAATGTCCATGTTCTAACTTGAGGTGTAGGCACCGTGTCAGTTTTAATTTGTATCATGATTGGATTATGGTCGGAGATTATGCGTGGATATAATTCAAATGTAGTATCTTAGATTAATGCCGAATCAATACAAAAATAATCTAAGCGGACAAATTTCTTGTGTGGAGAAGAAAAGAAAGTAAACCCAGGTGCAGAAGGATTTTTTGAGTAGGCTACATCATATAAACCATAATCCACTACCATGGATCGAATTGCTCTATATAATTTCTTCTTAAGACCCTGATACGGTGAGTTACCACGTATATCAAAACCATTACCTAGGTGAAGATTTAAATCACCACATATTATCAAAGATGGCGACCACCCAGCTAACTCTGTATTTAGAAAATCGATCATAACAGGATCATCTGAGTTCGGGGCATATATTGAGCATAGTGTCCACAATCTGTTGTTAATATTAATTTCGGCAATTACCCATCTTCCGTATTGATCCACTTTACTACGTTTGAGAGGACCCAAGCCTTTTTTTATTAAAATTGCGACCCCCTTTGTAGTTGTCCCTTGTCGAGTACATGTTAATAAAACCATCCCTAAGTCTTTGTACACCTGTCTATCAGTCCAGATAATATGTGACTCCTGAATGCAAAGAATATCTATCTTCATAGTCAATATTATATGTGCAGCAATTCCCCTTTTTTTCTTATTATTTAATCCACAGATATTCCAAGAACATATTCGTAATTTCCTCATCTTTAATCAATTCAACCCGCAAGCACTTGGCACTTTCCATATATATCTCAGCATTAACACCAAATCTACGACAAGACAAAGCAAATCTAAAATTCCATAGCTGATCTGTATGCATCAAAAAACTTTTATTTTTATCAAAGAAAAAGAAATCAAACGATCCAACACTTTTTTTGACATTGTTTGCACCCCTATTGTCCCTCCCCAACCACCCCCGGCTTGAACCCAGCCGACCCTCCCTCAACTCCCCAACCCAAATGAGGCAAAGGGACTTACTAGTCCCTAATATTGATGTCATGAGAAGCTATAAGTGGCACCCGCCTGATAGCTCGCTTCTACAAATATCATATATCAAGTACAACCTACACCAAGAAATAAAAAAAGCGTAATAATGATTGCTAGGTTGCTTAAAAGAAAAGAAGCAATAACAGTTGAAAAAAGAAAAACAAGCACTGGCGTTGCCAATAGGTTTCGCATTTGGAAAGTTGGAGCTATTGGTTTTGTAAATGACATTTTATATTTATATATCGTTATTGGCATTGTCAATAACAATATATAAATATAAAATGTCATTTACAAAACCAATAGCTCCAACTTTCCAAATGCGAAACCTATTGGCAACGCCAGTTCTTGTTTTTTATACGTGCACAGGCAGCGCTGCACGAACAGCTCTTAGGATTGTCTTGCCTGTGACTATGAATTGGCTGTGCATGCAGGGGCAAGCCTGAGCTGAACCCTAGTATCACATAGTTCAACACTAATCTAGCCACAATACATACTAGTTGTTGAACCGTATTCCACTGCGGTTCTTTTTACATCTGATCCGACTCATGATACATAATTTTTTTGGGGCCAGGACAAACAACTTTAAACACAGAAAGAACACTTGGGGTGCTGCAGTGGCAAACTGTGTGTGTGGATAATATGGTAGTAGTAACCTGAATCTCTGGCATGGACATCCTCTATCCTTGGCAGTTGATTTTTGCATCCTTCACACTGTGCCGGTGTGTGTGCACTTTCGAAAGTGAATTACAGTGACAAGCAACCACTCGTGATAAGATAACACCAGCAAGAATTTTGCCAGGCCTCATTGATGGATGCCAGACGTCGCTCTATAGCTGCCTTCTGCTCGTGGGAGTTAATGTAAACATAAATGTTCAATCCTTGTAAATACAGCCCGATTAAATCATAGGACAGTTCATCACATGTGTTGATGCTAATTCATCAGGGGGGGGATTTTCTGGGAAGTAAAACAAATGAAATACGTGTCTGAATCCAAGAAGACAGATTGCGAGCAAGACAAAAATATCCAACTGTAGCAAAATGCAAAGTCTGGGGTGAAGAAAACAAAACTACAGCAGTAAAAGACTCTAGGAGAAGGTGCAGAGTAGGGCGCCCCGTGATGCGCCAAGCGTGTGGGTGAAAATACTAGATTTAAAAAATACCCGAGTGAATTCACGTGTTCAGAGGCATTTATGCACGGAAAACAGGAGAAAAAGTAATGGGCTTAGGACACACGAACGTGAGGGTTAAGAACTTGAATGGATCTGTGACACTAATCAGTGAGTGAGCTCTCGAAACAAAGAGAAGGAATTTTGCTGAAAAAAGCAAACGTGTCTTTAGATGTGTGACACGGACAAAAAAAACAAGTATCAAACGGGCCAGTGAGGGGATGCGAGAGAGAAGGCAGGCGCTGGAGAGGGAGGGGGTGGGCTGCCCATATGGAGAGGGAGGGGGGTGGGCTGCCTGCTGGGCTGGGCTGCCTCTGATCATCTAATGCGAGTCACGGAAGGCAGGCGCTGGAGAGGGAGGGAGTGGGCAACTCGAACAACCATATGGCTTGGAGAAGCTGTGTGAGGGAGGCTGGGCTGGCTGGGCTCGTTCACGAGAGGCTTGTGGTCACGTGATTCTCGTGGTGACTCACATGCACTGTGAAGAAACTGCAGTGGTTTGACTAGTCGATCAAGCACTTGAATTTTCGCCTATTACATTCGCAAGTGAATGATAATAGGCGAAACCTAACAAGAAGCTAGTGCAATGATGGTGCTCTAATCGAGTCACCCTCCCCAAAAATAAGAAAAAATCTAACAATGCCATTCGTTACTTGAGTGCTATCAATAATCACAATAGACAATAGTCAAGAATTGGAGAGTAATCAAAATGAGTCTAATAATTCCTTTGCTGCCTTTTCCGAGGTCAGAAAATAAGATCACTCTCTATGGATGACCTTTAACTTGGCAGGGTTAAGGAGAAAGGCTTGGGCACCCTTCGCTTGGAATGGAGAGATAAGCTGTCGCAACTGCCAGCGCTGCTGGACTGTGGCATGACAATAATCAGGACGTACAAAAAAAAAACTCCTTTACCCTTACGTTTCCTATCAGGCCTGGCCAGATCATAAATAGCCTCCCTAGCTAAGAAGTTGTTTAGAGAAACCAGAATAGCACGAGGTTTGGAATCCGATTTTTGCCGAAGGTTCTTTTGGAAGGGGAATCTGTGGGCTCTCTGAAGTTCAATCTCCCATCTCCACTGTGTTAATTCAGGAAAGGCTTCTGAAAAGAGCTCAATTACAAATTGCCTCACATTGCTACTCTCCATTCCCTCTGGTATGCCCAAAATTCTAAGGTTATTCAGGCGTGACCTGTTCTCCAAATCAACCAGTTTCCAGTTTATTTCTTCCTTAAGCCCTTCCATCGCCTGAATTTGAATCTTTGTTGAGCCATATCGTCTTCTATTGTCGAAATCCTGCCTTCTGCCTCCGTTACTCTCACATTCGTTTCTGTAGATGTCTTAGCCAATCTCCTTAAATTATTTTGTAGCTTTCGCACAGCACCCTGTGTACGGAGATTCTCCGCTCTCGTTTCTTCCCTGTGCTGGAGCATTACCTTATATAACATTGCTAGTGTAATTTCAGGTGCTTCCGGTCCTTCAGATCCTTCGAACAAGGGTTCCGATGAGCTAACCAGTGTGGTAGCATGGGGGTTATTACCTTGTATTGTGATAACCGAGTTCCCCTCACTCCCCCATTCTAGTCTTTTTGACGAGTCTTCAATATCGGAAACTTCCTCTTCCTCATCAACAACAAGGTTCCTTATATCCTGCGCAGAGCCAGTATCGCTCCAATCCTTATCAAGATCTGTGCAATCTGAGTCCAAAGCATGAGACAGATCGTTCATGGAATAAAAATTTCCAGCCGAATCAATAGATTCTTCATCTTCCCCAATGGATTGCGTTTCCACCAATTCAGATATAGCAGGTATAACAGGTTCACTAATGATTACGTCATTTTGTATTTGAGGAACCTGTGCTCCCAACAGCCGTGATGTTTCTGTCGGAGTGACGGAGTTTATTAAAGCGGGCCCTACAGTAATCAATGCATTAGTATCGGGGGTTCCAATTGTTTGAGGCTGCTCAACCTGCTCAGAGTGTATACCGGGCAATGTTTCCAAATTTTTAGATAGAGGTATTGGCCCCTTAGCGAGAGCTGAGTTTTTTTTTAGAAAACATCTCTGGGATTTTTGGTGTGGTCCCTGTAGTGCCTGTCCTACAAGTCCCAGAATTCAACAGATTTGGCTGTTCTGAGTATGTTAAGGCGTTATCAGGGGTACTAGCTATACAGTCTGTAGATGATTCAGCAGAAACAGTCTCAGTAACAGCATTCAGCAAACTTACAGCGGGTAGCTCACCGTTAGACTGCGCTGGAGCTTGTACCATGATCGCTGTAGCTGTAACTGCTCTTGTCTTCGGTCTCTGAGATTTAGAGACCGCTCCCGCATTAGGGTTTTTCGGAGCCATCTCTGTTCGTGAAATTTGTCTCCAATCGCGCTGCCGGCAGAAAAACGAGTGCGTCTGCTCCGACGATGAGATTGCCGTTCGCTCTGCCTCTGCCTCCCAGCTCGAAAATCTCGGGTTCAGCTCCGACCGAGCTCTCCAGCCGTGCGAACCCGCCCTCACCGGAATGCCAGGTGCGTGAGCCGTCGATGAAGTTGGTGAGATCGAACACCGCCACGCCAACCGGAGCGTCCTGCGATAGCTCCCCAGAGGTCAAGCCGCATCCCAGTAAGAAATCCCTTTTTCTTTGTTAGCTTCTTTACAAAGAAATTCTCGGAGGTTCAGTAGCTTCACTAATAAAGCATATAGCTTTTAAATGACTCGGAAAGGCTCCATCCGAGACGTAGAAGCGAGTCTGGCGAGAGCCTCCACCTCAAGCTGCCCACTCGGACGCTGCTGCGTCCGCCATCTTGCCTCTCCACTACGCTCTTCTATGCAGCAGAAAATCCTGTTCAGTGGTCTGTCGTGGAATAACTTTTGAATAATTAAAAAACTTGTGTAAAAAGCACATTTTAATTTCTTCTTTGTGGTGCTGGGAAATACAGAATTATCTGAATGAGACCCGATATTCTGCCCAGTGCACAAAGAGACATTTCAAGGTTAAGATCCCGTCTGAGCACCACTGTCTAGTGTAGAAACATTAGCAATGCTTTCTCGCTTTTGATAATGAAAATCAAGATCTCTGGCTGTTGAACTGAGGTTACACCTCGATTTTCTGTAATAATAATAACAATACTTATAAAATTGATGTTATGAAATTTCAGTACATTGTTTCCCACCATTGTGGCTCTGACATGCATAAGAAGTTCCCTCTTTAATATACGTTAAGCCATTCCTGCATACATTTATCTTATAGGCAAGCAGTTCTGCTATGCCTGCATGCAGTTTGCATTGTGTCTCAATAGTTCTGTACTAACATTATTGGTGTATGGGAGGCAGTTTGGGTCTCCTTTCTATTGGATGTCTTATAGATGTTAAATTTCATCCATCTTGAGATTTGTATCTGGGCAGACATAGAAAAGATTGTTTTTGATTCCCTTTGAGTCCAGTGTCCTGTGCAGAATATCCCAGTAGAAGCAGAAAAACAGTATTTTCAGAAACTTTTCAATTTTCTTGACAACTTGCCCATTATCTCCAGTGGATGGTGCTTCTTCCCCATTCAAAATCAGTGTTCATCAGCCAGCACTTCTGCACTCTGCAGACTTGTCCTGGATGTTGGCTTTGTCCTATAGGTTAATCTGGTCCTACGAAGTACTCTTCTCTCTCTAGCCATGACCTCAGTGATGCCGGTTGCTCTGCACCTGTTGGTCCTAGAGATCTGAGTCCCATTTTCACTATCAGGCTGGGTCTTGGACTTTGTCCGTACATGTATAGTTATTTATATTGAAGCCTGCGTGGAGGTATTCAGTGGCACTCTAAATCATTTCCTTGAAATTACTTGGAGACAAGTTACCCTTTTAATCAGTAGATTTGGTGTAGGGAATCTTATCATCCAATATGATTTAATCAGATCATCATCTACTTGGTGCATCCTTTTTTAGGTTGAAGCCTACCAGACAGCATAGCTTTCTAGTTGCAAAGACATGTTGGGGACATTCTGAAAGCTTCTCTAGGAATGCCACCTTTTGCTTACCAGTGGCTCTATGGTTTGTAACTCACATTGGTTTGCTTTCTATTTGCTGGCTTTGTGTTTTGAGACTGGCAGGTATGCCTTTTTCCCTCTCGTGGAGCATAGCCTGTTTACCATGTCTCTGACTGGCTGCTGGTATTCTTCCACGAGTGCTTGCTTTCTGGGTAATTCTTTCTCTCTTGCTTTTTCATGAGGTGGTCAAGGAGAGTAAATGTGTTTGTGTTTTAGTTGTCTCCCCCGTATGCTAGTTCAGAGCGAGCACATTAAACATGCTATATTTCTTTGATGATGTTTCCTGCCTCCTATGTTTCTGCTTGACTGATTCTGCTTATCTCTACCACCAATGCCATAAGGGCTGAAAGTAGGACAGTTGGGAGGGGGTGGTGGTGGGGTGGAGGGGGTGGGGGTGCTGTAACAAAATACCAGGTTGGAGTTCAGAAGTGATTTGAGCAATAAACAGGCCTTTGCATTTTGTTTTTATCCGAGGTCCAGTATTAGGCTTTTGGTCTGCCCAGGGAGGTTGGTAATTACTTTTCTTTCTCTGACTGTAAAGTGAAAGAATGTATAGGCCTTGCTGTGTACTGGGGGCTTAAAGGAAAGGCTATCTTTTTCTAGCACTCAACAAAATTTAAATGACAGTAAATAAACTGTACAAATATTTCAGAAATTAGGAAGCACAAATGAAGCACATTTCTAAATAATTCTGATCTATGAGAGAAACAAATATTTTAATACGATCAAGACAAATCAATACAGTAGGTTATTCGATTTCCACAGATTACCGCTTGTGTGATGTAGAGTTCTATCAGTAAAACTGTTTGTCTTTGCAAATGTAATGGTACTCTCAATTGAAAATGTGTTGTCTGTAATGGCAGTGCACTATAACACCATGCATACTCCACTCTGTGCTACCCCACTCTACGGCCCTCCACTGTACAACTTGCTACTCCACGCTACGCCACTTCACTCTGCCACTGTATTCTACTCCACTCTACGAAACTCCAATCTGACACACTACTCCACTCTACTGTACTCCACTCCGACACTCTACCTTTTTCTATGTCACTCTACGTCACTCCACTTTGTGCCCCTCTTCTCCAGTCTGTGCTGTACCGCTCTGCTCCACTCTGTGCCGCTCTGTGCCGCTCTGCTCCGGTCTGTGCTGTGCCGCTCTGCTCCGGTCTGTGCTGTGCCGCTCTGCTCCGGTCTGTGCTGTGCCGCTCTGCTCCAGTCTGTGCTGTTCCGCTCTTCTCCAGTCTGTGCTGTGCCGCTCTGCTCCAGTCTGTATACACTACACCCGAGCACACCCAATCATTGTTTCTATGATCCAATCAAAGCATGTAACACATGTTAGAAGATTACATGGAGAATTTGTTTTCATCATAATATCAATTTTCTACGAAATTGGAGAGAGTGAACGTGCCCGAGACAACGCTTGTTACACCACAGGCTTCCGGACGTATCAAGGTCGGAAGGGCCTGTTGTGGACTATTTTTAGATTGTGTGATCCTCTTCACGCCCTCGACCATAATTATTCGATTTTACTCATCGACATTGAATGGACACTGCTGCTCCATCAAGGGAAAGTGAATACTTATAGAAAATCTATCATCAGTATATCGAATCCAATGTGACCGTTAAAACCACAATCCTTGATATGAAACTCTAGTTTTGAGTCTTGAAAAAGCCCTGCGGGCGAAACGCGCGTCGGCTGCTGCTGTCTCTACATTTATGTCTTTGAAATAAAATATACAAGACCTAATTGGGAAGTGTGACTAGAGTACTTTTTGGAGTTGATTCTCAGGAAATTGGACCACGGACTTTTTTGAAAATTGTATTATGATGAAAAAAAAATCTCCATGTAATCTTCTAACGTGTTACATGCTTTGATTGGATCATAGAAATAATGATTGGGTGTGCTCAGGTGTAGTGTATATAATATTAGGTCTGGATCTTCTAGATCCACAGATTGATTGACACCCCAGTGGGTGGGTGTAAAACACCATTTATGAGCACCTCTTACCAAGTGATACTTAGACAATTTTGCTATGGATTTAGAATGTCAGTAGATGTGCGGATCAAATGAGCAAACCCACTTTCTTTGTGTCTATGCTCCAGTCTGTGCTGTGCCGCGCTGCTCCAGTCTTTGCTGTGCCGCTCTGCTCCACTCTGTGCTGTGCCCCTCTGCTCCACTCTGTGCTGTGCCCCTCTGCTCCACTCTGTGCTGTGCCCCTCTGCTCCACTCTGTGCTGTGCCCCTCTGCTCCACTCTGTGCTGTGCCCCTCTGCTCCACTCTGTGCTGTGCCGCTCTGCTCCACTCTGTGCTGTGCCGCTCTGCTTCACTCTGTGCTGTGCCGCTCTGCTCCACTCTGTGCTGTGCCGCTCTGCTCCACTCTGTGCCGCTCTGCTCCACTCTGTGCTGTGCCGCTCTGCTCCACTCTGTGCTGTGCCGCTCTGCTCCACTCTGTGCTGTGCCGCTCTGCTCCACTCTGTGCTGTGCCGCTCTGCTCCACTCTGTGCTGTGCCGCTCTGCTCCACTCTGTGCTGTGCCGCTCTGCTCCACTCTGTGCTGTGCCGCTCTGCTCCACTCTGTGCTGTGCCGCTCTGCTCCACTCTGTGCTGTGCCGCTCTGCTCCACTCTGTGCTGTGCCGCTCTGCTCCACTCTGTGCTGTGCCGCTCTGCTCCACTCTGTGCTGTGCCGCTCTGCTCCACTCTGTGCTGTGCCGCTCTGCTCCACTCTGTGCTGTGCCCCCCTGCTCCACTCTGTGCCCCCCTGCTCCACTCTGCCCCCCTGCTCCACTCTGCCCCCCTGCTCCACTCTGTGCCCCTCTGCTCCACTCTGCGCTGTGCCCCTCTGCTCCACTATGTGCTGTGCCCCTCTGCTCCACTATGTGCTGTGCCCCTCTGCTCCACTCTGTGCTGTGCCCCTCTGCTCCACTATGTGCTGTGCCCCTCTGCTCCACTCTGTGCTGTGCCCCTCTGCTCCACTCTGTGCTGTGCCCCTCTGCTCCACTCTGTGCTGTGCCCCTCTGCTCCACTCTGTGCTGTGCCCCTCTGCTCCACTCTGTGCTGTGCCCCTCTGCTCCACTCTGTGCTGTGCCCCTCTGCTCCACTCTGTGCTGTGCCCCTCTGCTCCACTCTGTGCTGTGCCCCTCTGCTCCACTCTGTGCTGTGCCCCTCTGCTCCACTCTGTGCTGTGCCCCTCTGCTCCACTCTGTGCTGTGCCCCTCTGCTCCACTCTGTGCTGTGCCCCTCTGCTCCACTCTGTGCTGTGCCCCTCTGCTCCACTCTGTGCTGTGCCCCTCTGCTCCACTCTGCGCTGTGCCCCTCTGCTCCACTCTGCGCTGTGCCCCTCTGCTCCACTCTGTGCTGTGCCCCTCTGCTCCACTCTGTGCTGTGCCCCACTGCTCCACTCTGTGCTGTGCCCCTCTGCTCCACTCTGTGCTGTGCCCCTCTGCTCCACTCTGTGCTGTGCCCCTCTGCTCCACTCTGTGCTGTGCCCCTCTGCTCCACTCTGTGCTGTGCCCCTCTGCTCCACTCTGTGCTGTGCCCCTCTGCTCCACTCTGTGCCCCTCTGCTCCACTCTGTGCTGTGCCCCTCTGCTCCACTCTGTGCTGTGCCCCTCTGCTCCACTCTGTGCTGTGCCCCTCTGCTCCACTCTGTGCTGTGCCCCTCTGCTCCACTCTGTGCTGTGCCCCTCTGCTCCACTCTGTGCCCCTCTGCTCCACTCTGTGCCCCTCTGCTCCACTCTGTGCCCCTCTGCTCCACTCTGTGCCCCTCTGCTCCACTCGGTGCCCCTCTGCTCCACTCGGTGCCCCTCTGCTCCACTCTGTGCCCCTCTGCTCCACTCGGTGCCCCTCTGCTCCACTCTGTGCCCCTCTGCTCCACTCTGTGCCCCTCTGCTCCACTCTGTGCCCCTCTGCTCCACTCTGTGCCCCTCTGCTCCAGTCTGTGCCCCTCTGCTCCAGTCTGTGCCCCTCTGCTCCAGTCTGTGCCCCTCTGCTCCAGTCTGTGCCCCTCTGCTCCAGTCTGTGCCCCTCTGCTCCAGTCTGTGCCCCTCTGCTCCAGTCTGTGCCCCTCTGCTCCAGTCTGTGCCCCTCTGCTCCAGTCTGTGCCCCTCTGCTCCAGTCTGTGCCCCTCTGCTCCACTCTGTGCCCCTCTGCTCCACTCTGTGCCCCTCTGCTCCACTCTGTGCCCCTCTGCTCCCCTCTGCTCCCCTCTGCTCCCCTCTGCTCCACTCTGTTCCACTCTGCTCCACGCTGTGCCCCTCTGTTCCACTCTGCTCCACGCTGTGCCCCTCTGTTCCACTCTGCTCCACGCTGTGCCCCTCTGCTCCACTCTGCGCTGTGCCCCTCTGCTCCACTCTGCGCTGTGCCCCTCTGCTCCACTCTGCGCTGTGCCCCTCTGCTCCACTCTGCGCTGTGCCCCTCTGCTCCACTCTGCGCTGTGCCCCTCTGCTCCACTCTGCGCTGTGCCCCTCTGCTCCACTCTGCGCTGTGCCCCTCTGCTCCACTCTGCGCTGTGCCCCTCTGCTCCACTCTGCGCTGTGCCCCTCTGCTCCACTCTGCGCTGTGCCCCTCTGCTCCACTCTGCGCTGTGCCCCTCTGCTCCACTCTGCGCTGTGCCCCTCCGCTCCACTCTGCGCTGGGCTCCTCTACTCCACGCTGGGTTCCTCTACTCCACGCTGGGCCCCTCTACTCCACTCTATGCCGCTCCAGTCTACTCCACTCCTTTATATGTCACACCACTCCACGAAATTCTACTCCATTCTACGCCACTCCACTCTTCATCACTCCATTCTCTGTCACACTATTTCACTTTCTGCCACTCCACTCTATACCACTGTACTCTACAACCCATTATACTACACTCAGCACTACATCACTGCAACTCCACTCTATTCCACTCCCCTCCATGCCATTCCACTCTACACCACTCCAGTCTGACACTCTAATCTACTCTACACTAGTCCACTGTATGACAGTCTATGCCACTCCTCTCTAAGCCTCTCTACTCAACAACACTGTACTCCACTGTTCGACACTACTGTGTTCCAATCCACGACACTCCAATTCACATCCACGACACTCTAATCCATGACACTACTCCACTGTATGACACTACTATGCTCTACGCCACTTCACTACTCCATGACACTCTCCTCCGTTGCACTAACCATGCCGGTGTACGACATGTATAAAACTCATGGCAAAGCCAATAGCTCACATCAGCAAGACCAATTGCCTTTGCCAATGCTTGTTGCTTCATCTTGTTTTACCTTTTATCCTTGTCTTGTTATGATACATGGGGGTAAAATGAAACAGTAGTAAACTCGTTATCCCAGCTGAGACCGGGTAAGTAATATAACAATAGAACAATGACTCAACTTGTATATCAAACAGGGGACTGTTCATCAAATTGTATCCATCACAAAGCACAAGAAAGGGACAAGGGAGACCAGGGTAAGGTGAAAAGGTTGGTATTTGCATATAGAAGCACAAATTTACAACTAAATTGCGGTAACCATAACAACCAAGTGTGTCCTGGAAGTGTTGCAGTGAGTAAACGGCGCAGTGACACAAGTGATTATGAAACAACGTGAGGTGGCGTGGAAACTATACACAGTGGGGGGTCAAATGAAAGTATTTACAATAAACAGGTACAATTTCATTGTTTGTAAAGAGACCCTTTGAAAGCCGTAAATTACTTTGTGGAGTCGACGGCGTTTCAACCTGTATAACTAGATGTCATTGTCAGGACGATGGTTACATACTTCTTGAAATGTGCTCTATAGAGTTGGGAAGGAAAGGGGGAATAATCAATTGGAAGAAAATCCCAGAGAAGAAATCATGAAAATTGAAGGAGAACGCTAGCTAGGTAGTGTATACCTGAGGTCACTATGGGGAGCCAGAGTCCAAGGGATGCGCTCCGTTCGTCTAGAATGCATCACTTGAAGGAAACATCTGTAAAAAAGAACACTCCTTCCTCAATAACCCACACCCCAGAACCCCTGTGATTTATACTTTTCCCAAAGTTTACAAAAATCCATCTACACCCCCGGGCCGACCGATAGTATCTGGTTGTGGCTCTATTCTGGAACCAGTGGGCAAATACATTGATTGATTCTATCCTTAAAGAGTTTGTTCCTCTCACCAACACTTTTATCAAAGACAGTACCCACTTGATCAACATCATTGATATTGCCCATTCAACATAGAGACTGACCTAATGGCTGTTCACCAACATTCCCCAAGCAGAGGGCCTAGCAATAATGAAACACTTGTTGGACACGTTCTAGACCCATGCGTATTCCCACAGACTTCATAATCCAACTCCTACACATCGCACTGACCAACAACAACTTTTTATACAAGGACTCGTGCGGCAAGCAAGATGGCCACACCTCTGTGAGGCTCTTGCAGCTCGGGCGCCCAACCGCCCAATATCCTTTTGATCCCATGAGGAACCTGCTTGATACTCACTGCGGTTTGTTGCTCATGCCCCGGAGAACCCGATGTGCTGCTTGGATATGACCGGCCCCCTCTAAAAACGACGGAATCCGAGAGTGCCGAGCACCCTGCGGCGAGGACAGGGTGGCAACCTAGCCCCTCCGCGGCCAGGTCGGAGCCTGGGCGAGCCTGTAGACACCGCTGCTGATGACTGCGCTGCCCCTGCGGCCTGGACATCTTCGCTGCTGATCTCCCGCCCAACCTGCGATGCACTGCCGGACCTGCCTTCGCCGACGGTGAGGAGCGGGGCCTAGCGACATCAGGCCCAGCCTGTGAGAGGGGGGACGGCCGGTTAGGCAGAGGCTGCCGGGGGCCTGCGGACGTGTTTGGACGGCCCTGAGGCGGGTGCGGACGGTAGGAGAGACACCTGGCCCTGGTGCGGCCTGCAGGGCTGCCTGGGGACTGACGCAGCTCCCGCCCATCGCCCTCCCCACCCATCAGCCGGCGGGGGCTTGCGGATGCTGTGGGGCGCCCGGGCGCCCGGAACGCACCAGGAGAAGAAGAGCCGTACACCAACAGGTAGGAGAAGGCTACATAAACGCTCTGGTCGGGGTGGGCGGGTGTCTGACGCCCCCCCAGTAATAACTGCCGCATGAGATGCACACTAGTCCTCACCAGCTGAGAATAGACACTGCGGCGGCCTGCGGCTCTGGCCTGACCCTGGGATTTACATTGGGCTGGCCGAGCTAAACAGCTCTCACACACGCCTGAGCGACCACTCCAAGTAATTTAGAGGGGCTACGCACCAAGACACTGCACCCAGAACTGCTGAACCGGACCCCCCCCCCCCTCCCCCGCCCCTAGATACAGGCAGCTACAACACCCGGCGAGGGGCGCGGGGGGGCCCTAAAGGCCTCCTTAGACAACGCACTGAAGGGGAGGAAAGCCCACGCAGCTGGCATCAGGCTGAGGGAGCACAACATCTCGCCATAAAACCCATTCAGGGCTCATCGCTGCAGAGGCGGACAGACCCCCAGGGGACTGTCCTGGTAAGCGGGCATACCTAACTAACGAGTGTCTGCTGTGCTTGGCTGTGTTCCCAGCGCCTGGCGGTGCTGCCAGCACGAATGGGGTCCTGTTGACCCTTCAGGGTCCCCCACATGCTCGGAGCGCCCCACTGGTGAAATCTGGATGACGGACGACCTGGGCTGGGGGACAAACCTCGTGGGTGTGGTTGCGGCCCCCTGATACTGAAGATCCAGTCCTGAGACCTCAGACTCCTGCGCCGGCCCTGCGGACGCGGCTGGCCGATCACCTGCTGCGACCTGCCCCCCAAAACCACCGCCGCCAAAGCTTCTGAACCAACAGATTGCTGCATCACCCTCCTCCATCACCTGGCAGACATGAGGAAACCAGACGGGCGACAGACTAACTCACCTTCGATGCTCGCAAATCAACTCGCTTTCAGACGGAGCTGGACGACGAACAACAAGGAACCTCCATCACCTCTAATGCAGACCTCAAGGAAATACTCTTAGTGATGCAGTCGAACCTAACCTCCATAGAATCTAAAATGGACTCCATGAATGCCAGCCTAGATAGCCTGACGCATAGGGTGGAGAAGCATAATGATCGTATTGTAGACGCAGAGCGCCATATCTCTGATCTGGAGGACACAGCCAGCACCACCACGAACTGCATCCTTGAAAGGGAGAAGGTCATCAAGGTAATAGCCGCTAAGAATGAGGATTAGGAATCCCGGTTGAGGAGGAATAACCTGAGAATTCTTGCCGTATCGGAGTCCACGGCCACAGGGAAGATGGAGGAGTATGTAGAGTGGCTACTCATCACACTTTTCGGGAGAGAGGCCTTCTCGCAGGTCCTGGTGGTTCAAAGGGCACATCGCTCATTCGTGAGTCGGCCGGCTCTGGGGGCCCCCCTAGGCCCATAATAGCCAAACTGCTAAACTATCGAGACCGGTACACTGCCCTCCGACTCTCTAGGGAAAAAGGTCAACTGCGACATGAGGGAATAGAGATCTTGATTTATACTGATTTCACCATCCGTCCAACTTTGCAAATTCCTGCAGGTGAAGAAAAAATTGCAACAGCTAAATATCCCTTATGCCATGCAATTGATGGAGCATATGGGTTAACCTGACCAATTTACCATACTCACCTGGGTCCAGAAACTCATTTAACACCTTTGTTAAACAGGTTTAACCTTTCACGCACTCTACCAAGTTGTGTGTTTACCTACAAGGTCCTATACCATTGACTTACCAATTTTTGTCACTGGTACCTAGAGACCTATTGGATCAGGGAGTTAGCAAGAAAATAGGTAGCAATTAACATTTCCTGCATAAATTGGCCACAGACTCGGGAAAAGTTTTAAACTCTTTATCTATTGAAAATTCATAAATGTCATAATCCAAGCATTTGCAATGAGAAATCTTTCAATTAGCAAGATAATAATTAGAATAAAATTTTGCAGAGATTTCATAAGGCTGTTTAAGCATTAAACGGTAGGGAAGGTAAAGAGAAAGGAAACAATACAATAACAAACCCACATTCAATATTTACCTAGAGTTGTGTGTGTGAAGACCAACCCTGGCCACAGGCTGATTAAAGGACAGAACCCCCGGAAAGGCAGGTGTCAGCAAAGCAAACAGGTGCAGATCAGAATCAGGACAGGTACAACCAAATTGGATTAGGACAGGACCACCAAGGGCTAAGACCAGCACCCGCAGTTAAAGTTGCAACACCTGTGTTACTCCCTCTCTGCAGCTAACAGCCAGAACCCGGTAAGAGTTATCGATCTCTCTGACAAAGTGCTTCGCCAGCACTTCATCTTTCAAACCACGATCTGGGTTTCGAACCTTCTGACAGAGGGCTCCGCCAGCACCTCTGCTCCTGATCACCTATTGAGTGCGTTAGGTCAGTGACAGGTCAGCTATTCGGACAAGTTGGACAATCTAACTAGCTAAGCCTATCCTAGTTATACTATTTTCCAGGTCAATGTACCACCCCCAAATGTTGCAAATGTGTGAATACCACAATTTTATTGGACAAAGGGCGAGGAGGTGTCATCACACCATATTGATATGAGGTAATTTGTCAATCATGTATTTAAATGTTCCCTCCCATAACTTTATCTTCCCATGTACTTTTTATTCCACCCGGTAGTGAGTGTAACAATAAAATATTTTAACAATTTATTCAATTCAGCTTCCTCTGGCAGGGTGAGGAGTTCACTATACTCATAGTTTCTTAATCCATGTCAGATTTGGCACTGATTCAATGCCACAGCTTCAATGGCTTGGGGTTTCTTTTGCATAGGCGCAGTCTCTCCAAAGATGGAGTTTAGAGGAACATTTCAGGCCCAAATACGATACATGCAAAAATAGAAGAGAAACAGTTTTAGAGACACAGAATAAATTATGCACTGTATACCACTTATCTGTATTCTATTCCCATTATTTTATTTAAACTATTGCATTAAAGGTTAGCCAAAACGAACAGCTTAGCAAAGCAGCGATGCAAGCTTCTTGCACATTAGGACACAGAACAGCCATCTTAGTTCTAGTGTGCAGAAGCAAAAGTTTCCCACCAAGCGAAATAACACGTCATGTCACGTGAGTGTGACAGAAGCATGCGCAGTAGAAAATCCCGCGTAGCAGCAGCCATTCTAATGCAAGCAAATTAAAGTTAGTTCAAGCACATTGTCGAGCTTTCCCTGGATACCTAAAATGTCGTGTAATGCAACATTGATATGACAAAACATGTTAGTACTAGCGAAGTCACCAATAGAATAGTTTTCCCTCCTTTAGAAAAAACAGTCCATAAAGAAAAAACAAAGTTTAAGTAAAAGGAATCAAATAAGTTCTTTAATAAATTTTCATATGCACAATATAGTTAACACCAGCAGAAAATGAAAGCATAAATGATGCATTCCCTACAACATTCATTCAACTTAACACTCACACAAGCTCCAAATACTCCACATTCATGCAATAACATTCGTCCTCATACTAGTGAATCCAAACACTCAAACATAAATACATCAATACTCCCTATCCAGGTGAGCTTATTTAGTTATTATCCTTGCTATTCCCCATTCTGTCGCCTCACCCGATTTGCCCTAAATTGATATTTGTTCCTTATCAGATATTGCCTGGCCTGATACAGGGAAGCCTCCCTTGTCTCATTTTGTAGCACCACCAGGTATGCCTTTGTCATCCTTTGATACCTAATCTTTTCCCTATATCTTGGGGTTTGCACACTCCCACTGTTTTGTATGTTCGTTTGATAGTGTGCACCTAATTTTTGCACTCCTTAATATTTAGGACGCTTTCACTCTTCTGACTCTTGCCACATGTTTATTCTCTTTGCGGTTACTGGTTGTTTTTTCTTGTCTTGAATGCTCACATTGGTCCTGATAGTAATCCTTTTTCATTCGTATTTAAATTAATATGTTGGTTTTCCCTCCTGCTAATGGCCCATCAGTTATTGCCATGTTTTTGCTTTTATTTTTATAATGAACAGTATACTCTCTAAATGTTTATGACGTATGATAAATTTCAGATCTTCCTCACTTTGTTGTCCTTATGAAGATCTAAGCCCTGAGGAAGGTGAGACCCGTAATAGGTCTGTCACCGAAACGTACGTCGGCTGCTTACTACTAAAGAGAACTTGGCGGAACCCACCACTTATTTCCATTTCTAATTATCCAGTTGTCCTCTATATATATATTGATGTTTTGATTCTCTTTTTTGAATTTTGATTGTCCATTTGGGATATTTGTTTGTTCACTGTAATTAATTATACTTCTTTGAAAATCAGTTATTTTTTAAGCTAATGAGGATATCATCCTGGCTATATATGAATGTTTGTGGTTTACCGCCGTGCCTTATTGATGTATTTATGTTTGAGTGTTTGGATTCACTAATATGAGGATGAATGTTATTGCATGAATGTGGAGTATTTGGAGCTTGTGTGAGTGTTAAGTTGAATGAATGTTGTGGGGAATGTATCATTTATGCTTTCATTTTCTGCTGGTGTTAACTATACTGTGCATATGAAAATTTATTAAAGAACTTATTTATTTGATTCATTCTACTTAAACTTTGTTTTTTCTTTATGGACTGTTTTTTCTAAAGGAGGGAAAACTATTCTATTGGTGACTTCGCTAGCACCCTTTTGATTCAGTCGGGTGGAGACATTTGCTTGTTCATTATTTGCCTGTTCCCCTGCGTCTCCTCCCTCATCAGTACTCAGGGGCCCCCTTGGTTTATTGGAAAACATGTTAGTACATTAATATTATTTTCGAGAGGGTTGAATACAAGCAAGTCGCTTTCCGTGTGCAACCTTGCTCCATCACAATTCCCGGCCCGCCTCAGGTTTACACATTCAGGGAAATACCATTTCTTTACCAACCCGCAGCACGTTCAGGACTTCCTCAAATCTATGCCCAGGGCCTCTGCGGGAGGGCAGTCCCCTGCCCGCCGCCCCCTGGACGGGGAAGGCACGTCAGACGTGGAATAACGCAAGAGTAGATGCCGCTCTGCCTAGAAACACGATATGCTCGACTCCGACAGGGGCAGCTGCAGTGCCTCAGACATCAGAAAACTGCTGTCCTCCCCGCCCTCATTGTGCGGACTGAACTAGAGCAGATAATCCACTACTGTGCTATAGACAGTGATAGAACAGCATGCTGGAAGAAATGCTCTGGACTGAGACGGGAAGGGACCACTGCTCAGCATAGCTAACAATATAATACTGGACAGTCTGCTGCCACCCCGCTATGTAGGATATGGGCCAGTATGTCAGGAGAATTCCTTCCAGCTGCTCACTGAACAGTCATTTCACGAACGATGTAACTGCACTAGATCTACTTTGGGAATGAGAGGCACTGAAGCAACTGCACCTAACATTGAAGAGTTCCTCTTTAAGTAACCTGGAGATGAAACTATATGCTACCACCCGAGCGAGGATCTGGAAAACCAACCACTCAAGTTGATTCGTACAGGCCCCTATCCCTCATAAATGTAGATGCTAAAGTTCTAGCTAAGTTAATCGCAAATCGAATTAGCCCCCTTATGCCAGTATTGGTCCTCCCTGACCAGTCTGGATTTGTCCCAACTAGAAGTACGTCCCATAATCTAAGCACGTTTTTTGCGCTACTGTGTGATATTGACCCCGAAGAAGACGCGGCCGCTATCTTCCTTGAAGCCACAAAGGTGTTTGATTCCCTGGAGTGGGATTATTTATCCTTCGTGCTCACGCGTATGGGCTTCCCTCCCCCATTTCTAGCCTGGATACAGTTACTGTACACTGGACTGCGGGCTACGGTGACGATTAATGGCAGGCGCTCCTCCACTGGCCAGAGGCACAAGCCAGGGGTGCCCGCTGTCCCCCTTCCTTTTTGCCCTAGCCATTGAGCCACTCGCCGCTAAGATCCGGCAGCACTACCTTAAACACGCTATCATCTACCCCAGCAGACAAATATTTATTTCTCTATATGTGGATGACCCCACCCTCTATCTACGACAGCCGAATGTTAGGCTGAACCCTATCCTCCGACTGTTTGTTTTTTGGTCAGCTCTCAGGAGTTAACATAAATTGGAATAAGTCCTTGATATAGCCCCTCACTGACTCCACTCCCAAATTCACACCTGATTATCCCCTCAAGTGGTGTGATGACACTCTAACTTATCTTGGCATAACTGTATCCCGCAATCGGGAGGAACTGATGAGAGCCAACTATGGTCGCGCATTAAACTCCATAACTGAAAAAATAGCGAGATGGATTGGGCTGCCCCTGTCCATGGCTGGCAGAGCTTCCTTGATTAAAAATGGTCATATTGCCCAAACTTGTATATCTGTTTGTAAACGTCCCTCACGCCTGCAGCCGCTACTTTTTCGCATCCCGCTAACTTATCTTGGCATAACTGTATCCCGCAATCGGGAGGAACTGATGAGAGCCAACTATGGTCGCGCATTAAACTCCATAACTGAAAAAATAGCGAGATGGATTGGGCTGCCCCTGTCCATGGATGGCAGAGCTTCCTTGATTAAAAATGGTCATATTGCCCAAACTTTTATATCTATTTGTAAACATCCCTCACGCCTGCAGCCGCTACTTTTTCTCATCCCTTAAAACTCGGCTCATACGACTTACCTGGGGAGGGAAACAGGGATGTGTGTGTGGGGATGTGTGTGTGGGGATGTGTGTGTGGGGATGTGTGTGTGGGGATGTGTGTGTGTGGGGATGTGTGTGTGTGTGTGTAGGGGTGTGTGTGTGTAGGGGTGTGTGTGTGTAGGGGTGTGTGTGTGTAGAGGGGTGTGTGTGTGTAGGGGTGTGTGTGTGTGTGTAGGGGTGTGTGTGTGTAGGGGTGTGTGTGTGTAGGGGTGTGTGTGTGTGGGGTTGTGGGTGATTCGGGCTAGCTCGCGTTACCGTGTCCCTGAAACAAATTTCACAAAAAAGGTGTGTCACCAACATGAAAATGAAGATGTGCCCTAGGACAAGGGCGGCAAACTGCACGCTGTACCTTGGTCTCCCTTTCTACCATTAGCAAAAGAGTGCTTCCATTACTGTGCATCATTCCATAGTGCATGTTAGTGTAAGCATGTCACACTGACCCTTTTTAATGTAACTAACTTTCCCTGTCTCTATTCTTCACTGTGCCAGGATGCCACCTTTCTAGGCCCATACCTAGCCTTATTCTACATTTACATTGTTCATCCTTAACTACAATAATAAATTGCATCACCACCCTGACATTTTTAATTGCTTTCCCTTATTCCTTGTATATTAACCCATGCTCTGACATTTGCCCTCTGATGCCATTAACCTATTTTTTAATTTAAAAACTTGAATCTGGGTTTTATATAACTGTGCTCCTTTAGAATTTTTTTTCAAGAACACACTTTCCATACCCCCACTCCCTTCCCCCCAAATGTTGTTTACAAATTAAATACTCCGAAGCAATTTGACCAACTTAGCGTAGCATTTCTTCTTCGTTAACTAGTTTCCTTTAGCCGAGGTTTGACTTTTCACCTGTGTAAGAAGGGTTCAGCGCCCGCTTTTACTCAAATAGCGTGTTTGTGATTTATCAGATAAATGACAAAACGTCAGATGATTAAAATCCAGTAAAATGTTTTTGGGTGTTTGATTCCATTTAAACATAGGTTGTTCAGCTATGAATTTCATCATCCTCATAATAGCTTTAGTGCGTCTCTTACAGTCATAAAAGCACAAAATTACAATACAAATTAGTACAGGGATAACCCAAATTCGGATTGTTACATTGGAGATTACAGCACATCAAAGGACTAGCGAGACTTTCCTTGAAGTTAAAACATTTTTTTTTCCTTTAAAATTCGATCCCAACATCTTAAAAAAATAAATGATTATAAAATACATTAAGAAGGTTATTAAACATTTTATGGGGATTAGATAAAAAAACACTCCAGAATTACTAATATACACAGTCTTGGCACTAAATATCAATTTCTAAGAGATACCTTCGTTTCAACCACATAGCCTGGAGGAATTTAGAGATTAAGATCACAAACAAGGGGTCCATATCAGATTTTAAAATTCTGAATAGCGCAAAGCAATCCCTTATGCCCAAAAATCCTACACAATTGTACAATCTATATGCTCCTGGCCTCTTTGTAAGCCGGGCAGAAGCAAACTACATGGGTTTCAGTTTCCTCTTCCACATGGCACCCAGGACATAAATAAGAGGTCTTGGGCAGCCAGTTATTTGCTATAGCGAATAGTGGAAGGGTCCCATATCTGAATTGGAGGGAAAGCTTCCTGGTAAACGAGGGGTATATTGTGTCCAAGACCTGTTCAAAAGAGTAGTGTGATTTAAAATCCAAAAACCCATAGGTCAAACTTGAGATGTTAACCATTCGATATAAAGTTGACAATTTATGATCTTTCAGCTCTTTGGATAAAGTTTTTTTTGTAATGGCCAAGCATGCCTCGTCCGGTGAAACCCATAACTCCTCCCTGCCGATAGCAATGAAGGAATCCCTCACAAAGGCGAGCCAGGGTATCCTTTCCTCAACACCTGGTAGCAATAGGAGTGCCCTCAGTTCGTCCCTTTAGTGGCTCAATTCTACTGTATGCCTTAGCCGATGCCAATATAACAATGGTCAGCTCGAAATTAAGTCCGCTACTGGGAGGATTCCCAGGTCCATCCTAAGTGGGACCAACGGCGTATTGATTGGGAGGGTCGTAATACTTCTAATAAACTTATTTTCAGTAAGCGTTAGTATGTTTGTTTTACTGTGCCCCCAAAGTTCTGCCCCATACATAGCTGCCGAGCGAGCTTGCACTTTATAGATCTCCAAATGGGGGCTAATTACCTTCTGTATGCAGCCATTGTGCACTAGCCCCCTATTGTCTGTGCAAACATCAGATTCGCCTTGTCAATTTGAGGTTTCCAAGATGTTTTATCGTTTAAGGTCAGTCCCAAATGAATTTCAAAAATGACATTGTTCATAACAGATGGTGAAATGTCTCTGTAGCTTGAATGCCACTTGCGGAGAGCCCTCTGTATTGTTTCGTTGTCTTGATTAATAATTGCATCAGTTTATTTTATTCAGACCTTTTTGTGAGGAGTACCATGCAGTTACTCAATGCTTTTGTGTAATACGTTTATTTTCATTCTCTATTAGAATTTGGTCTTATTTCTGGTAGAGACGAGAATGTGAATAGCTAGGAGTCTGTCCTAAGTGAATACCTGTATTTTCTTTGTTGTTCTCTTGGGTTATTTTAAATATTATTCTGAAAGTTAGATACCAGTTCGACAAGTATTAGTAACCTCTTCAGTTTGTGTTGGGTATGTAATGCAGATTTGCAGAGCACACTATGACCCGGGAGGGTAGCCTGGCATTGAGCAAGTGTAAATCTACTCAAAGCTATGGTCTAGTGGGACTACTCGAAAAGCTAGGTCTTCAGCTTCTTGCAGTATTCAAGGTGTGAGGAGAAGGCTCTTATGTGTAGCGCTTGGTCGTTCCCCTCTGTAGGATCGATGTAGAAGGCTCCTGGATCTGGTTTTCTTTATGCGTGAGATGTGTGCAAGTAAGAGTCAGGATGATTGGACTTGGCTGGAAGGTTTGTGAAAGCATTTTAACTGTTGAGGTATGCTGGGCCAGTGTTATGTAGTGCCTCGAAAGTGTGGGTGAAGTGTTTGAATTGTGCTTGTGGAGCTCCTTCGGATGTGATGTTCATGTGGCGTGGGAGGTTGAGAGTGATTCTGCAAGTTAAGTTCTGAATGGTCTGCAGCTTTCCGGTGAGTTTTTTTGTTCTCGGCTTAGATGGTATTCTTATAGGCCAGCTTGCTTGTGACAAGGACATGTGTGACGAATTTCTGGGTGCTGATTGGAAGCCATTTGAAAATCTTCCTCAGCATCTTTAGGGTATGGAAGTATGAGTTGGTGACTTAAGTGGTCATGTCGAGTTTTCTGTCGATGATTATCAAAGAGGTGTTGGGAGCCCCAGCTGACAGTTAGTTCTATAAACTCACTGATGAACAAGGAGCACAGTAGCTTTAGGAGTCCAGGGGCTACAAGGAAAATGGTGGGGGCCATTTGAATACTTTCTTGCCCATAATCTGCAAAGTAATAGCATTTATTTTTGTGTACTTGCATTGTAGTAAAGAAGAGGCCTACAGCAAATGGATAGAGAAAGCCATTTTGTCATGTAGTTTTCTCTAAGCACAAGAAAAATTTGTTTCTAACATTAGGACACTAGCACAGTCCCACCAATCTAGTGCCTATCTCTCCTGATAATGACATTTTGAATCTTTTCTGTTATTTTCGTGGTATAGTGCTACCCCAGGATCTGCACATTGAGGGTAAAGTGGCCTGTTTTAACTGTTGACCTGATGATGGCTAACACAGCATGTAATTTTTACCCTTTTCTCCCTCAGCTTGTGAATACCTTCTTTGGTTTTCTGAGACGGAAGACAGATTTCTTTACGGGAGGCGAATCAGGATCCGCGGATAAGGTAAGACATTGGCCATAACAGACAGCATTAATGCAGCATCTTTGTAATACTCTTATGTAGGAAAAGATATTTAATATCTCACCTGCAGAGACCAGGGTTTGTGGTTTGAGTTTGGAAGAGCCCACAGGAGGCTTACTCTCCGGTAAATCTAAGAGGAGAGAGGTTAGGCATTGTAGGCAGTAGCACCCATTAGAGACGTGTCTCTTCAAGTAATTGGACGAGACAGAACTGTCAGAAATTTTAGAGGCCCTGGGACGGGGAGTCCGGGAGGCACTGAAGAAGCTCAATTCTTTTTAAGATCCCTCAGGGCTGGCACTGGACACTGACACAGCTTCAGGTTGAAGAGTTGCTCCCTCACTCTGCCTGCTGACGATGTGACAACATGTCCTGTGATATTGTTTATTTCTTACTGGACTGTTATGCCATTTGTCCCTTCTGGGCAGAAGTGGGGTCTATGGATTTGCCCTCTCCACTTCCAGACCCCCTAATTTTCCTCCCTGACTTATCCGAGCTGACCCGCTATGCTTGTTGTTTAGTCGCCATTGTTCTGACAGCTGCCAAAATCTGTATTCTGTGACTCTTGGGTTACCCACAATTGCTGTTGCATGAGGAATGGCTCACGGAGATGTACAAAACTATGTCCTACGAAAAGGTAATGTACAACTTAATGGACAAAGCAGACATTTTTCTTCTCATGTGGTCCACCTTTCTGCAAGACCCCTCCCTAATTAGCATTGATTCTTGATTCTTCCTCATCACTATCATTGCATCCCTGCCCCACATTACTATACATAGGCTTCACCTGACTGGCATTCTTATCCATGCTTTGTAGTTTCATCCTCCCTTCTTTTCTTACCTTCTTTTTTTATTTCCCTCTTTTTTTCTAGCTTATTTTCTTACCGCTATTTCTTCTCTCCCTTATTTATTAGGATTGATTGTTATTGGTGCATGTATCGCAATTAACATTCATGTCAATATGGGTCAATGCTGGACCTGCATGTCACTGTATTCGCTGTTATTTTTCACTTCTTGGTTTATGCCAATAAAAATAATTGCTTCAAAAAAACCTGTCTCTAAAGAACATTTGACAGGAGCGACCACTTTCAGCAGTCAGTTTGATACCAGCTACTACAAGTACAGGAGGCTGTGTAGCTTTTGAGTTTGACAGCAGATCAAGAAGCTGTGATATGAGGATGCCCAGGTAGGCCAAGCTGTGCATGGAGCTTCAGAGAGCCTATGCTGTCCAGTAGGAGGGATGGGGAGAGATCCAGAGAAGCCACAACCTCCTGCTTGTGTGTAAAGAGAAAGAGTTTGTGATATCGAGCTCTTTTGTTTGTGAGGTAGCAGAAACACAGTTAAAGCTGTGCCCTATATGCAGTATCACCAAGGAAATGCCAGGACAACAGAGAAGCAATAAGGTTTTGCAACAACATGACATGTTTCACCACATGATGTCCAAGCATGGTCTTGTAGAGCTCTAAATGCTAGTTTGTCGCATTAAGGTTAATGATTTATAGGCTCAAAAGAGATTGTTCAAATTCTTTAGATCTAGCAGAGTGTATGCCTCTAGTTTGCAAGTGTCTCATTCTGAGTGTTGGGATGGGAATGTCTCCTGCCTAGTATACGGGCATGTTCACCCAGCCTTTGTGCCCTACTACATATGTTTTTGGTATCCCGGTTTTTATTTTGCCCCTTGCGTCTCACACATTCAATTGTGAGTGCAGGAGCTTAAGCCTATTCCTGACTAAGCAAACCCCTACCTGTGACTTGGAGGGTGCACCAAGCATTCCTACATAGGAACAGAGGTTAACTGTCCTGGACATATCACTTTAAAGCAGTGGGAGCATCATATTTTTATTTTATTTTTTGATTCACAGTATCACCCAGCCTTTTTATCTGTGTCCGTCAGAGTGTGGTCTACTGGGATGTCACCTGAAGTCTGTACTTTCTTCTGGAGGAGCTGAGGGTCTACCTATTGCCTAGATGCCGATTTGCTGAGAGATGGAAGGAGTCTGCCTAGTCCTGAGAGACTGCCCAGGAGAATAAGCCAAGCATGTCCCCGGTTGGAGGGACGCATATAGAAAGCTGAATACCTGAGAAGGAAGCCAGGAGCTAGCCATGCTGTAATGAGTCTCCAGGTCTTTCTGAAGTTTCCTGATGGCAACATCTAAAAGCCCAATGTGAACAAACCCACCCAGTTGGGGCTACAGCTGCCTTGCTGATTGTGTCGGCTGAAGCAGTAGTAATTGTGTAGGTGCAGTTGAGGTTACAACTGCCTCTGAAAACTTCAGCGTTATGGGGGGTCGCTAGTGAGCCCGGCAGAAAGATGGCTACTACTTGGTGAGGCTCTGCAGGCTTGACGGGCCATCCGTCATAAATCCGGCAGTCTAGACCGACATATTAGCTCCAAACCTAGGGGGATTGCTACTGAACTGCGGAGGCACAAGCTGAACGTAGCCTGGCCAGGTCTGAACTTGCGTAACTGCGAAAAGGCGAGCGAGGGCAGCACCAACGGCAAGATGGTGGCATCGTAAATTCCCGCTAGTGTGCTGCTGAGCCGGAGTAGGGAAAAGCTGGTTGCAGACTCATGGTGCGACCGCTATTGATCCTTGCCCCCGAGCCACTGACCGGTCACATGAAGATCCGTGAGGAAAGCTGTGGCAGCCGATGGAGGCAGAGGCCGCGGACACGAAGAGCTGGGTGAAGAAAGCTGGAGGTGAGCCGGACAGGGCTGTGGCCTGCGGAGACTGAGTCAGTGTACGTGCATCAGTGTGGCCGTGTCTGCCGGATGCTTCCTAGGAGCTCGCTTTGGTGCCTGTGAGGAGGTGAGTGGAGGCAGGGCTCGGGCCCAGAGGAAGCAGGGCTTGGGCCAAGGCAGCACTGAAAGGGAAAACGCGCACTCTGCCCCCGCTGGACTGACTAGAAAATGGCCCGGCAGAGGCTAACCTGCACACCGGCGGTAATTGCACCCGGGCGCACCAACCTAAACCCTGCAGGTGAGGGGCGCAGCGGGGGCGGGGGGGACCGACGGATGAGTGTGCTCAGTCCCCTCCTGCAGAGACTCTAGCGTGAAGTGGAGCGGCCTGGTGTGGCGTGGCTTCTGCTCCGACCCTGGACTGACAATGGGTACACAGCGGTGTCCATGTGAGGCTGAGCCCTCTTTCCCGCAGCCTCAAACGACATCACTCCCTCCCAAGACCTCTGCGACTCGTTATCCTCCTTCTTCTACAACAAAATTGCCGACATACATAACAGCTTCGAAAACAGCTCCAACGAGCAATCCTCCCCACACCCCTCAGAACCTAAACCGCCCTCTAACAACCTCAGCGCCTGGAACCCAATCACCACTGAAGACACCATCCGCCTCATGAAGTCCGTCCACTCTGGATCGCCACCCGACCCTTGCCCCCACCACATCTTCAACAAAGCTGACTCCATCATCGCACCCCATCTCCGCGACGTCCTCAACTGCTCCTTCAACTCTGCTACCTTCCCAGAAAGTTGGAAACATGCCGAAGTCAGCGCCCTCCTGAAGAAACCCACAGCAGACCCCTCTGAACTTAAAAACTACCGCCCCATATCCCTCCTCCCATTCCCAGCCAAAGTCATTGAGAAAGCCGTCAATACCCAACTCGCCGCCTTCCTCGAATCCAACAACTCCCTCGATCCCTCACAGTCCGGCTTTCGAGCCAAACACAGCACCGAAACCGCCCTCATCGCAGCAACAGACGACATCCGAACATTACTGGACAGCGGAGAAACAGTGGCCCTCATCCTACTCGACCTTTCCGCCGCCTTCGACACAGTCTGTCACAGCACCCTCATACAACGCCTCAGCAACATCGACATACAAGGAAAAGCCTTAGACTGGATTATCTCGTTCCTCGCCGGAAGAACCCAGAGAGTCCGACTTCCCCCTTTCAAATCAGAAGCCACCAAAGTCATCTGCGGTGTACCACAAGGATCTTCACTCAGTCCCACTCTCTTCAACGTCTACATGAGTCCACTCGCCTCCATCGCGCGCCAACACAACCTCAACATCATCTCCTACGCTGACGACACCCAGCTGATCCTTTCCCTCACCAAAGACCCCAACACCGCCAAAAACAATCTCCTCGAAGGCATGAAAGAAGTAGCCGTATGGATGAAAAACAGCCGCCTAAAACTTAACTCGGACAAAACGGAAGTGCTCATCCTAGGATCATCCCCCTCTGCCTGGGACGACGCATGGTGGCCTTCGGATCTAGGCTCAGCACCCATACCCACAGACCACGCACGCAACCTTGGCTTCATCCTAGACTCCTCACTCTCGATGACCAAACAAGTCAACGCCGTCTCATCCTCCTGCTTCAACGTACTTCGGATGCTCAAAAAAATCTTCCATTGGATCCCTACCGAGACAAGAAAGACTGTCACCCACGCACTGGTTACAAGTCGACTAGACTACGGAAACACCCTCTACGCCGGAATTACAGCCAAATTACAGAAAAAACTCCAACGCATCCAAAACGCATCGGCGAGACTCATTTTGGACATTCCTCGCCAAGATCACATTTCCGGCCATCTAAAAGACCTCCACTGGCTTCCCGTCAACAAGAGAATAACATTCCGTCTCCTCACTCACGCACACAAGGCCCGCTACAAACTAGGACCCGAATGCCTCAGCACCCGACTATCCTTCTATACTCCCACCCGACAACTAAGATCCTCCAATCAAGGCCTCGCCGCAGTTCCGCGTATCCAAAGAACCACCATGGGAGGTAGATCCTTCTCCTACTTGGCGGCCAAGACCTGGAACTCACTCCCCACTCACCTCCGCCTTACGCAGAACCACATCACCTTCAGAAAAGAACTTAAAACCTGGCTATTCGATAAATTATGAACCCCTCCCACAGCGCCTTGAGACCCTCTGGGTGAGTAGTGCGCTATATAAATTTTTGAACTTGAACTTTCCCGAGGCAGAAATACTATACAAATATTGGCGGACTAAAAAGGCCTGGGTGATATTGCCCGGGGGAACCGAAACTTCAGCCAGAAGGGGTGTATGTCGGCTCCTCATAGAGGACATTGTGGGTGATTCCCCACCCACACACATGAACCGTGCCTAAGAGGAGCAGGATGGGTTGCCCTTCCACCCAGCTGTGAATCATTTGCCCGGGAGGGCCCAACAGGAGGCCGACCAGATCAAGGCAGTGGGAAGACTGCCCCACAGCACATACCAAAGCGCGTGGCATTCGGCAAGCTCAGTGAATCGCCACAGCGGCGGCAGAACTTAAACTGGGAGGCTTCCAGCTAGAAACATTGGCAGAGGAGGGCAGCTGCTGCCCCGTACACGGCTTTGTCACTCGCCCCGTGGTTGGCGCTGCAGGGGACGGGTTCGGAGTGTAAGCAGGGTCACAGAGCCCCCCCTGCAGGACCTGGTACCTACCTGTGGAAAGCTACAGAAACATTGACTGCTGACTCCTTGCAATACACCCCTGGGGGCATTTAGGAGCATCTGGGACCATGGAAAAAATGGATGCCTGGTAATCAAAGTAGTCCTTTGAGCAGCGCAGGACCCCCTGGGGCGGTACTCCCTCGGAGGAAGAACAGTTGGAGTTAACCACGGATGCCACGTCCATACAAGTACCGAGCATCTGTATTATGGTCAAAGACCTCAAACCGTTACTTAAGGCCGTTGCGTTAAAAATGTATTCCATGTCTGACAGACTGGACAGGCTAAAAGACAAGGTACCTGGCCATGATGAGCGCATCGCGGTAGTCAAACAACAAACATCCACGCTTGAGGATGAGGGGTTAGCCACGCGGTAAAAACTGCTCTCCAAGGAGAAAGTCCTGGAAGTGATCAGGAACAAGAATGAAAACCTAGAAGCTAGGTCGAGACGTAGCAACCTGCGCATCGTGGGAAATCTGGAGTCCACCGCCATGACCCGTGTTGAGGACGATGTGCAAGAAATGTTGCGCTCCCTGTATGGGGACTCCCTATCAGCAGTCTGCATAGCAGAAAGGGTCCATAGATCTCTGTCTGAGACTCCCCCAGGAGCCCCACCGATAATCGCCAGCCTGCTGAATTACAGGGACCGGGACACTGTGCTGGGCAGGGCCAGAGATCAGATGGAAGCCACATACTTGGGCAATGCTTTGTTGTTCTATCCAGACTTTACCCTGACTGTACAGGCTTTCTCTCTTATCTCCTTCCTTTCTCTTTTTCCCCCCTCTGACCTCCCTCTGCCACACATCAGTAGGTGCTGAAGCTACTGGCAGGCAGGTGACCTCGCAGCTGAATGTATGAGCGCACACACTGAAAATGTGACTTCTTAAAAGCAGTGCCGTGGAATGCATGCAGTAAAGTGAGGCTGGTTGCGGCATATCTTCATCGGCGTGGGGCTGATATATGCTTTCTGCATGAACTGCATTTGATGGGGGCCAGCTGCACGTGCCTGCGAGCGGGGTGGATGGGCGAGAAATTTGTTGCATGCTACTCCAATTATGCGAGGGGGACGCGATTATCCTCAGGAAATGGCTACCCTGGCACACGCATACCGCGCTATGCGACCCACAAGGGAGATGCGTAATACTAACAGGGGTGCTGAGGGGCCACCCAATCAGGTTGGGATCGGTGTATGGGCCCAATATGGATGACCGAGATTTCTTTGGTGAGGTGTGGCGACTGGTTGTAACACTCTGCCCAGGTGCAGTTTTATGGGGAGGGGACTTCAATGTAATATTGGATCCTGACCAGGACAGATCTGGGGATTTCCGTCGGCCCCACCACCTGGCAGCGGCACGGTTACAGACTATTATGACAGATCACGGCTTGGAGGATATATGGCTACACCACAACATGCACAAAGAGGAGGGCATGTGTGTGTCGTCAGCAGGATCCATCTGGTCCAGAATAGATTTTTGGCTGACCTTGAAGGATTTGGTATCATGGGTTACCAAAACTACCCATCTCGCTCGAACCCCATCTGACCACGCCACGTCATTACTCGAGTTCGCACTTCCAGGCTCTCCGAGTAGAGCATTTAGCGGAGACTCCCATTGAATCTGCACCTGAGCAGGACTCGTGCTTCTTCCATAATTATTAGGGTGGACAAACTCATGAAGGGTCCTCTGGGTGGGAGATAGCATGAAGGGGATCGGCTAGGGCTGCGCCACGTGGGAGAATAATTGCCCCGTATTCTGGGTTGAATTGTGTATTATTTAGTATTGTTGTAATATAAAAAAATACTTGAAAAAAATGTACAAACACTCAGATGGACATTGGAGCTATTGAGTCTGGTGGTTGAATGAGTTAGCCCTTTTAAAACCATTGCTTTAAGGCGATCTCTCTGTTCTCACTGTAACCCCATCCTTCCCATTGTACCCGAAGACTCTCCCATGTCGAGGAATATGTTGTGCTGATGATCTGATCTTACAACTACGTGCTACTGTTCACAGGCCTAGGTCTCTTATCAGGGTCAGCTCTCCCTTCTTGGCAGGAGCCATACCTGTTTACTTGCGGCTGGTCATACAGCATGTGGACTCATTAGCTCAGAGTCTGAGACCTTGACCTGCCTTTAGTTTGCTGATCGGGCCTTATCAGTTAGTCATGTGCCAGGGACAGAATCAGAACTTCTGTTTATGAAGCTGTACAGGCGAGAATAGCTTCCTAGAGCTTGACCTGTGTGCTCTGTAATGGTCCCTCATTTCGGAGGCAGCTTGGACATTGCACACGTTTCTTGTGCTCTCAAACGTGGGCAGATCACCCCACCAACTTCCTACTGGAATACTCAAGTTAGTTTTTCACACAACCTGTTGGTGAACACTGTAGAGTAGTTTATTTGTGCATCAGTTTAAAAGAATCTGCCATGTTCAGTGTCTTGGAATAAGGCACAGTGATGTATGGTTGTTGATGCAGATCATAGTTTATCACAGTGCAAATTAGCCAAGTGTGTGAAGTAAGGTGGCACAGACCAGACACTATCAGTGTAATTTAGTAAGTTCTGTGATAAAGTTCAGTGCTTTCTGAGTTTAAACATTTCTGTCCGCTCTTGGGTTCTAGAAAGGTTTTGAATTTTATTCTAGTCTATTCTTTTTGAAGTTTGGAGTAAACTGATTTCTTAGTTGATAAAACTGTAATCTGCATTCCAGCTTAGAGGGATTTTTTAAGAAGCTAAATAAATAAAACATTTACATTTTAAAGTATTTATTTGGCAGCCCATGCTTCTTTGTACCCGAAACTGACATTATTGAAAATATGTATTATTAAATTTTAAAGCCCTTATTTCGATCATCTAGCAACACATTTGGAGCTCTCTTGTGGCAGGTCACTGTTAATATTTCAACTGGACATATTACTTGGAAGGTGAGCAGAAACTGGGGAGATATTAGTATGTATCAGTTGCACCCTTTTTAGTTGAAGTTTTGCTCAATGAGGGGAGTAAATCTGACCAAGTATGCTGGTTAGCGGGCTGTTTTTTTTTTTTTGCAGAATTTTATATAGCGCGAACTAGAACCAAACCGAATCAGTTATCAGAGCGCTTTACATAGCACCAGTTACGTTACATGAGGACACACTTTCATTTTAGGCACGGGGAGATTAAGTGATTTGCCCAGAATCACAGGAGGTTTTGGCGTCGTTACCGAGACTCGAACCCAGATCCCCAGGTCCGAGGTCGAGCGCCTTAGCCATTAGGCCAACCGCTCTCCCCTGATTGGTTGATTCACCACACACCTGCTGACAGACCCCCATGCCTTTTGTTGTTGAGTGATCACTCTGGCTTCTCAAGAGAAGGGGTTCACCACTATTCACAGTTCTTTTTCCTTTTGATTTAGTCCCCCCTCCCAACACCTTTTGCTCACAGCCCAGAGTACTAATTAAGTTAACTAAGGGGCTCCTGTCTCTTTTAAATGGCCTTTCTTTTTGAACCAAAGTGCCATCCACTCCGACAGGCTGCTCTTTATATTGAGAGGGCTCCATCCTATGAACAATGGTGTTATTGGTCTCTCCTTTTCATCGACTGTCCTGGCACTCCGTTTTGAGGCCGTGGAGTTTGGAACTTATGCTCTCATAACCCCCACTTGAACCCTTATCAAAAATCTTTCTTTTGTTTGTAGACTGACAGAGCACTCAGAAGAACCCCTGCTTCCTATATCTCAATGTACTTGAGGTTAGGGGACTCTCTTGCTCACAGACCACCCTTCTTACTGCATAATGCTTCTGGATAATATTTACAAGCTGGAAATTAATTTCTGTAACTTTCACCTTTTATTTTAGCTGATCAGAGAAACTTTTAACCACCACAATCAGCTAGCCAAAAAGGCCCGAAAGGAAGCCCAGGAGCAGCAGGAGGCACAGCAGCGTGAGAAGGCAGCACAGCGTGAAAAAGCAGCGCAGCGGGAAAAGGCAGAGAAAGCGGCCAAACAGGCAGCTGACATGAAGCGAGAAGAAGGCGAGCCCAAAATCCGAGAGCTGACTGATGAGGAGGCAGAGCAGTTACAACTGGAGATAGATCAGGTGATTTTTATTTATTTTGAAAGTTTTATATAGCGCGAACAAGATCTTTGCAGATATCAGAGCGCTTTACAAAGCAGGGAATACCAAACCAGAGAGTGAATACGTGAGGGAGCATAATAGTACAGGTAAATCAATAATGCAAGTAAATAGTCAGGTAAGTGAAACAATAATACAGGTACAACACATATTCGTAGGGATCTAGCAGAATAATACAGGAAAAACACATAGTCGTCGGGATCGAGCTGGGTAATATAGGTTGGTGCAGATACTTTACAGATCCAAGTTAAAAGCTCAAGTGTATTTGGCCATGAGAAGAGCTTTTACTTCTTTCTTAAAAAGTGTGATTGAGGGGATGAGCCTTGTTTCAGGAGGGAGTGAGTTCCAGATCCTGGGTGCCATTCCTGAGAAAGAGCGCTTATACGTTTTTTCCTTCCTGAATCTTCGAGGTTTCAGCAGCAGATTGTTTGTGCCTCTAGTGTATCTAGAGCCGCCAGAGATTGACAGCTTCTGATTGAGGTATCCGGGAGAGCTCAGGTGTACAGCCTTGTGTGTCATGCAGGCGATTTTCAGATGTATTCTGGCTTCAAAAGGCAGCCAGTTCAGGGATTTCAAGTCAGGGGAGATATGCGAGTGTTTTTTTGACCCAGTGATGAGTCTCGCTGCAGCGTTTAGAGAGGCTCTTAGTGGTGCAGTAGTGGTTAACGGGAGACCGCAGAGGGCGATGCTACCGTATTCAATTCGCGGGATTACTAGTGCTTGTACTGCAGTTTGGAAGTCTTTGGCTGGTAGGAAGGGTTTAAGTTTCCTCAGGGTATTGATTTGGAAGTTCGCACCCTTAGTAGCCTTGCTGATATGATGCTGCATGTTGAGATTGGAGTCGAGAGTTATGCCTAGAGATGTTGCTGAGTCCACGATGGTGGGTAGGACATTGAGGGCAGTTAGCTGTTTAAGCCACGTTTGAGTGGTAGAGATCTTCGCGGGAGGTGAGATCAAAAGGAACTCTGTTTTCAAAGCATTGAGTTTGAGATGATTATTGGCAAGCCAGGCTTGGGTGCTTCTGATCGTTGAGTTCAGGAGTAATGTGTGATGTGTGTTTGGCACAGGCTTTCACTTTATTCTTTAAGTGTCAGTGATGTAGTTGTGACCTCTTATTAGGAGGTTATTTTAGTGTAATCACCAGCACGGAGGTGAGGTCTTAGTGTGCCCTTCTGTTAGGGAAGGGCTAGAAACTGCACAAGGAGGCCCTACTAAAGTATAGAAAAGAGTTGAGAGAGAAAAGAAGAAAACATGCTGTTTCATGTTACTGGTTTTCAATTAGTTGATATCTCTTTGATTGAAAGGACAAAAAAATTAAAAAATACACAAGGGAAGGATGCTGCATGACAGAAGTATACAACCAGAGAAAGTGAAGCACCATTAAAGAGAGAGTAAGTTATGTTCGTGGCTTATTTAGAGCATGTGACATCCTAAAGCCATTTCAAACTACCAAGGCTAAGAGGAAGGGTTTGAAAATGGTCCTGTGCTGTGTTTGTAACGTATGCAGCGCTGTGGTGAGCACCCAATAGGAAGGATGGAACCTTAATTGTTAATTTTCTGTTAGTTTTTGACTACACAGGGGCAATTTAATGCTACAGTGAAACAGTGCCTGATTTTAGAGCAATTTTGTAATTGGTGGGCATTTTTTCACTTTTTTTGTATAAGGCCTCGGGACTCAAACTTCTTTGCAACTGATTCTTTGGCATTAATTGTACTTATATGAATTTCAGCAGGTGCACTTTTTATTTTTTTTAGAACATGTCAATATGGAGTGCCACTCTTTCTCATGTTCATGTGTTTCTTGTAAAACACATGTGGTTTATTATTTTTTTTGTGTGCTCTTTATCGACATGGTATACTCCGTCAACATATTAATTTATTCCCTTTTTAGGTCGAGCAGACGTACTCTCAATGCGTGAGCATTGAGAGTGTCTGTCTCGACAACTATTGTTGCCCGTTAATGGGAATGTGGACACCAATGTGCACGAGCGTTTCCTTCGCAGTTTTCACCGCGGCAGCGCGCGTCTCACCCGCGCATGCGCAGAGTAACTCAGCCATTTTTTTTTTTTTTTTTTTTCAGCCCCGAACCGAATCGGGTATCAGAGCGCTTTACATATAGGCAGCCCCCACCCCTCTGCATGCGCACACACAGGCGAGCGCATGCACACGCAGGCACACACATACAGGCACACGGCACAGACACTCGCTCACACACACCCCCCTCCCCCACAGTCACACACACGCACTCCAGACACATACACACACGCACGCACACACACACATACACAGCCCGCCCCCCCCGCACTCGTGCGCGCGCACACATGCTCCCCCCCCCCCCGCCCCGCAACCCACTCACCGGCTTCATTCCTGCGGCGGCTCTCCTCAGCTGCAGGGCCCGGCAGCAGGACTCTTCTTCCCTCCTTCGGCACCCGCAGGGTAGGCTCCTGCCAGCTCCGGTGCTTCAAACGCGGCTCCCATCGCGGCTCTTCCGTTGGAGGCGGGGTAGGCTCCCGCCCTCCTACTTCCTGTTTCCTGTTGTCGCGCCGGCCTGCCTGACTTCCTGGTCGCAGGCCGGCACAGTGACGGCGGTGATTTGCGGTACTTATTAATTTAGTTATTTATGCATTTTTATATAGCGCGGACTTTACCCGAAGGCGGAATTTATTTCTTTATGTATTTATGCATTTTTATATAGCGCGGACTTCACCCGAAGGCGGTATTTTTTTTTTACTTATGTTTATCTGGTTTATCCGAATGAGCTGTCTGTCGCTCGGCGAAATGTTTGGGGCGTGTCTATAGTACACCGGTGTAGGCTGTGTGCACGGCAATGGTCTCAGCAAGGGGGAGGGGGGGACGACGACTTTGCAGTGTTGCAAACGTACCCAATACCCGACTTGTGTGCTTATGTTGTAAAGAGACCAACACACCCCCTTGCACACTCTTGAACACAGGGCAGTGACACATAAACGTGGGCGAAGACGCAGCCCAAAATAACCTCGGCCTGTTGCAGACAAAGGGAGACGTACAGAGGAATATAGAACGTGTGGGCAGCAGGCATCAAGGGAACACAGGGTGTGTTGTGTACCAGGAAGGCACAGTGATGTATGTCAGGAGAGCACCAGGAAATGTGCTTCTAGACCGCCTAGCGCTGTCTTTGAAGACACCCAAAAAAGGACTGGGACAGGTAAAGAGTCTGAGGGATGGAGAAAGACCATATATAACGCACCTGCATTGTGCATACGCTAATCAAAATGCCAACAGGTATCCATGCACACTGTCCAACAGGCGTCAGGCATTCCCTCACAAAAGGTTTACATATAGGCATACATGCATGCACACAAAGACGACAAGAAAAGGCACCATTACAGACAACACATAAAATCACTATTTACACACCAAGAAAGCACGTAAATGCACAACTGTACACAAAGACACACATAGACAGCACTCTTACCTGTGTGTGACAGACAGACAACACGTGCAAACACAGGCAAGAATCATACAGGCAGACATTGCTGGTGGGATGAAAGGACAGGCAGGGGCACCGGGACCGACTAAAGGATTCCTTGGTGCTGGAAGAGTCAGTCGCCGTTTTAATTTAGGCTCTTATTAAACGTATGACGGTAATCCCAATGTGTTAGCCCAGAAAGCACGCGCACTGGGAGCATCCCAAGTTCATATTTCGCAAGGCAAACCCTGATGAAATGTTAATGTTAATGGGAAAAAGGTCCCGTTTTTTTCCTGGAGAAAAGGATGAATTCAGCATGCAAATAATGGCCTTCCCAGATATTCCCTTTGCCCAGCCCTCCAACTGATAACTGAACAGAATTTTGCTACTGGGAATTACCAATGCCTGTGGTATTGGTAATTCCCGGGTGAAAGAATTCTCCCGGGTGAAAGAATTCTCCCGGGTGAAAAAATTCTCCCCCTATCACTGTATCAATACCTGTCACGACGTAACGATCAGTAATGTCCTTCCGATTAAACCCTTCCCAAGTAACAATTCCAAAAATGTTTTGGCGGGGCGTGTGCAGTGTAGCTAAGTTCCCGTCTTCACAAGAGGCTGTTTAGAAAGATTTCCTGAATCTGCAAACGGGTCGATACTAAGAGGTGCACAGCAATTTAAAAATATTTCAAACATTAACAAAGCCAATGCGCTTGCATTATGTATTCCAGAGGGACACATCATAAGGGTAAATGTTGTAATGCTTCTCTCTTCTGCTATAAGTGTCACATTTACAAAAGTTATAAGTATTGGCATTGGAAATGACAAAGCTATTAGTTTCGCTATTTTCAAAACCAACACATAAATAAAAAATTTGGCGTTTACAAGACCAATAGCTCAAACTTTCCTAATGCGAGACCTATTGCATTGCAAATGCTTGTTATTCTGACTGCCTGTCACTTAATAATGTGATTCTTTATGCTCCTCTAAGCCAATTGCAGGGCTTGCTGGACCTGCCACCCCCAGTTTGGAGGATGACGCAATTTGAGCATCTCTTTCTTGTCCACTTAACTTAAATGATATGTACTGAGTGGCAGGATTTCAAAGCTGTGACGTTCCAAACTCCATAAAATTCTGTGTGCCATGCAGGGTATTTTTATTGGTTTTTTTTTCAAGTCGAGCATTCAAGACTTTTGTATATACTTTTAGTATATACTTTTCGATGTAGGCTTAAAGCTACCCCCCTGCTTTTCATTTGTTTGTTTATTGCCCTTTAAAAATCCTTGCTTGCTACTGGTCAATCCTTCCTCTTTGCCCCTCCTTTTGGTCTTTTGTTTACTCCCATGGAGCAGGAACCAAGTGCTGTATCTTTATGCTTTGGTTGTTTACCTTTTGATTGGGGGACTATTTGTTTTTTATTGTTTCCTACTCATGTAGCTGTTTTCTTGTATTAAGCTTTGGCACGCTAGCTGCTTGTATTAATGCAGCATTACCCTCCCACCTTCAGCACGTTGCATGCTTTACGGCTGCTGCGCCGTATCTTTCAGCATGGCATGCTCTGGCCAGACTTCGGTACCAGAGCACGCTTTAACCCTCTACACCCTCATACAGAGAAATCCAGAGCAGACAGCAACCAATGCCAACTCACAGTCCCTTTTTTAAACACAAACTGTGCCAGTAAGACTGCCACTTGTTCGGTAGTCTAGGGCTGGTTCACACAATAGTTACGATATCCTGAAAACCCTACTCCTAGGGTGCACAGAAATGCTCAACTTACTATGAACAGACGGCACACATGTCAGGCAGGTTTCTTTAAGTTGCAGGACTTCCCTCCCCTCCCTAAACAGCTCAAACTTTGCTTTCACATCTAGGCTTCCTTCACGCTGCATGTTTTCGAAGTCCCGTTAAGTAAAAGGGCATTTCACTCCACCACACATTTAGACAGAAATTAATTCTCTTAGTCAACCACCTTTTCACAAACTGTGACACACACAGACTCTAATTCTCTCACACATTCTCTCAGACAAGCTCTCACACACAGATTCTTCTCACACACACATTCTAAATCTCGGTCTCTCATGACTGGTTCAGAACCACATCCCTGTGAGTGCCCTCACCTAAACCGTGTTGCCAGTTCCGCCGCACGTTTGGTGACTGCACAGGTTGCCCCATCATTACTGACTTCTTGGGTCTCTCTGCATCCACCGTTTCCTTGTAGCCAACAGGCTCTTATCTGGTTGTCCATGCCGCTTTACCGGTTTTCTTTCATCATCCACTTCTAAAACTCCCAAATCACTTGTTGATGTGGCCAGGAACGGCTCTCCCTCTGCATCTGAAGCTCTGATTGCTCCTTGAGGACCCCTGCACCCTGAGTCAGGAGCAGCACCGTCTGCATCCGAAGCTCTGATTGCTCCCGGAGGACCACGTGCAACCTAAGCCAGGAGCAGCCCTCTGTCTCCATCATCTTTCATTTCAATTTTTCCCCATCTTCTCTCCATCTCTCTGCTTCTTTCCGGCTCTTCCTTCCCCTGTCTCTGTCTCTCTCGCTCCTTCATCTCCCTGACTTGTCATTCGACATCTCTCGCTCTCTCTCTCTGTTCCTCTCTCTCCTTCCCCCCACCAAGCCTTCCATCCATCTTATTCGCTTGGTTCCTTCCTCACCCTTTTACAATGTCCCACCCTCTCAGGTCTCCTTCTTTTACATACTTCAACCTTTTACACTTCTGCCTCCTTCCTGCTCACCCCTCTCCCTCTTACACTTGTGCTTTCTGCCGTGTTCATCTTCCCTTTATATTTCTCTCCTTCTAGCGTATCCTCTTCCCTGAGCTTGCACCTTAACTCCTCCCTCTCTCAGCCATCGCTGCTATGTCCAGAGACGCAGGACAACTCAACTCACTACTCCCCACACTAACCACCTCCGCCTTCCCTTGTTACCAGAACAAGTATCTTTTTCAGCGAGCACAGCAAGCATTTGACAACCTGCATCTCTCCCACAGTTCTTTCAATCCCCCTTCCCTCCACTGCCACACAAAAAGGATTCAGTCACCCCTGTGTCACGCTCAGAACTGACAAATCTCTTTGCATCTCCACCAACTCCTCCTCATACTGCATGACCCACTGTGTAGTGTTTGTATCGCTAATCAATTATTGGCGGCACAGCACCGAGGATAATGTGTTGCATGGCTAAACACTTATAAGGTCCCAAAGACGAGATCAATTGGCCAGTGCTTTAAATGGGAAAAAAGTCCAGATACTCACCAAAAAGAGCGGTGTGCTGGAGTTTAGGGCGTGCACTAGGGCGGTGCTAAGGCGGAACAAGGGATGGGGTTAGGTTTTTGATCTTGCTATGGTTGTATGCAAGAAATCTGCATGCATTGTTAGAATGTCGGATGTATCTGTCCAATATAAATCATATATGTGGGACTTACTAATAAGTAACCGTTTTTAGCAACCTTGAAATGAGAAAATATTGAGGGGAAAAACAGTGAGGTTCTAAATATATGCCTTGTTGTTTGGAAGCAGGTCCTTGCTGCAGGGTCATAACTCACTAAGATATATTACAAGGATGTTATCTTTTGACCTGCGGGTAACACAAGGCTGCATGCAACAAAAACAGTAATAATCTGAGCTATCTACATAAAAAACAAATCTTTGATTTGCATGTTACATGCTGTGCTTTCCAGCAGACACAATTATCCTCTATGCATTTTTATGGTAAGTTGAACTTTTGATTATAATGTACACGGATCTTTCTAGCAAGTGCATTAACCTCCACAGTTATTCACTTTATCGGTACTTCTGATGTCCCTAGCTTGCTTACTTAAGAGAAGGGCCTCAGCTTCCAGTTTCTCACTATTCGTGAATGCACAGATGCAAAAAGCGAGCAAATCGGGTGCGCTTTTCATTCTTGCTGTTAGTGGGTGTTTCTGTCAAACCTGGAAACCAGAGTTGCTTTCCAAGAGACATACTTTATATAACTTTAGTGAGCGCATATTCTCTCTCTCACTGCAACTGGAGGAGAAATGCTGACACACAGACACTGGCGATATTGCTGTTGGTGGCTCAGCCTTTCAACATTCCATATTATGTGGTTGAAAAGGAATGGCGGACAGAGTAAACATATTGCAGATGTGATATTGGAGAGAATAAAGTATCTACTTGGCTGATCTGGCTGCACTCTGTTATAAAAATGCACCCCATGATGCCATGTGTGTTAAATCGGCTAATAATTTATATTCTATGCCTCATGTACATACTATACTAAATGTCAAATGTATTCTTGCATTTGCAATTGTCGAAGAAATAAATATTAAGAAAGGGAATAGGCTTTCAAGTCACTTTAAAAAGAGCAAGATGGTCTTTATGAATTGAAATATGACCAATGATACGAAGTCCTGGTTAGGAGATGGGGCTTATTACAAATTAAATGTGATTTCTGTGCTTCTATCAAAATAACTTGTACAGACGACCACCTGGGAGTGCAAAATAAATGAGAACATTTCTGTTTTCCTGCTTTCGGCATTCGATCACAGTATGTAATAAATTGCAACCATGACTGTGAAGAACCTGCACATAACTAGCCATGCAACACATTTACTGGCTTTTGATAAAAATACAGCCATGTACATCCATGTGGCTTGTAAGCCCAGGTGGTTTAACCCTGGCTGCAAACATCTCTGTTTAAAGAGCAAATCACATGTTTCACTGAACTTACCGTCCGTCCAAAGTCGATAAAATAGGGATCAGCGAGTATGGTAACAAGATCACTCATTATTTACACATGCATGTAGGCAATTCAGTTGAGTAGCAATGGTTTAAGATGGTAAAAGCGATAGTAAATGTTATTTTGTTCTGTCCACAGCCCCCACTCTGTCCCCATTGTGAAAGATCAAAGGATATGCTTAACCTTCAGCCAAACCCCGCCCTGATGACTTCCAGAGTAGCTCATGCTGTGTCCTGGTTACAAGAGCTGCTGTGTTTAAATCTGTGCAGTATGTGTTAAAGGCACTGCCGAAGTATCAGTTGAATTATGAAGAGTGCTGCCTGGGTCGAAGCCATGACCCATGAGTACCGGTACTCTTTGTTCTAGGAAAAGTGCTGGCATTCAAGGGGAGAAAATGAAAAAACGCTGGTACTCAGTACCAGCGGGGACCGGCCCATTTGAAGCACTGCTATTGGCTGTGCCAATGCTAGTTTTAAATGGTGGGTCAGGCAGGTGCTTGATGCTCAGGATTTTGGAAGCACAACGAAATATGGTGATTTGTCAAGGAGTACTCGTTATTGTCAAAGTGAAAGTTAGGATTAGAACTCCAAACCCCCGATTCTACAGCGGATCTTTACTAGCCCCTATTGTTTTACTTTATCTTCATTCATTTATTTTGAGAAGAATGTTCCAGTGCAATCATAGTGTGTTTTTTGTCAAGGGACCTTCCATTTTTGCCTCTTCTGTCAAACGACATCCACGCAAGATATCAGTAAATTTCCCTTGTGACGTAACTTTTATTTTGGACACCGTTCCCTGGTAAGTAGGACTTCCTTCTCAAAGTTCATGCTATTCACTGATTTTCAGCAACAGTTCATTCCCTAGCTACAATGCTGACAATAAAACGGAGTACGAATTTCCTAAATCTCTTCCATTTTCTCAATAAAAATCCTTCCAGTCTGTCCAATTAAATCATCCTTAAATCAGATATCAACATTCCTGTCACAACTTGCCGATTAAGACTGCTAGTTGTTTGATAACCTAAGGGCTATCAAATGAAGTATATCGAATGTCTCGCGCTCTTGACATAGACTTAACTCAGTAGATCTACTTACCACGCACCTCTTCATAGAACGGCCACCTCTAAGTAGATTCATCTCAAATCAACAAGGGGCGCAACAATCGCATAATTTCTTCTGATTTATTGAATATCTATTACCAAAGTTCCCCTTTCTTGCTGTCCAGCCACCTCCTCAGCGTTCCCATTCTTCTCCTAACAATTAATTGTCTACTGTTTGGAGGAGTTGTCATTCTTTGTTCTGCTGCTTACTTTGCTCCCCCGTGTTTATCCTTTTTGGCCCTTGCACCAAAAGACTTAATCTCAGTCCGTTCTTCCATAAAACCCGATGCAGCTCCAAATAATAACATTCTTCAACCCTCAAACACCTCCCTGAATCTTTTTTTGAATCTTTTTTCCAAATTCTTGCTCCCCATTATCAACCTGATGTTGTCATTATTCCTCCCAAATTAACTTCGCTTTACCCTGAGCACTTATCCTTAATCACCCCATCACTGTTCAGCTGTTCACATCCATGCTTATTTGTGAAATGCTTTTCTGGTTTTCTATGGATGGTCCCAGTTTTTTTCCTTTTCTTAACAGTCCTATCCTATATTACAGTTCCCCATCTTCTAGGCTATTTAACTATGTATTGTAAAGCGCTGTCCTACCTCTAAGTTTAGGCCTCTGTTTATGTCTTCCTGCAAATTAAAGTTGTATTACTCTTTGCTCCAACATTGAATTTCCCAAAGTTGCTGTGTTAAATCGTTTCCTGGCATTTTAGAGAAACTTGATTCATGGAAGTAAAGTCACCAGAAGCCAACGTTTGGGAACAACAGTTAAAGAGTAACAAGATGTTTGTTCATTAAGGGAAATGTGTTTTTACTGTCTTTGAAGCCCAGATTCTTGATATTGAAGCGATCTGCCTGTGCTAAAGTCTGTAATGTTGCCCCTGAAAAGCTGCATTTGTGGTACTTGTGAGATATCCACAAATGCTCACACTGCCTTGGGTGGCATAATGGACTTCTTACCATTGTAACAAAGTGGTCTTGTTTGTTAAAGGCTCCGAGCTGCAAGTATTGCATGACATCTTGTTAAGTAGCCTTCAGTATTCTGTTGTCACCACTTCCAGCTCTCACTGCGGCTGACATTTAAAGAACCCATGGGTTAGTTCGAAGTCTCGCCTGACCAGTGTTATCTTTATCTTAGTTGCTACACATGCAAATTGTTAGTACTTTCACTTATTTGTTTGCTATGATCTGCCTCTTCAGTACTGGGGATGCAGGAACCCCCACATCTGATATGCCTAATGATTGTGTTTTCTTGTCTGTTTATGTATTTTTAGAAAAAGGCATCTGAGCGTCAACAGGCATCTGGGGATGACACCACTCCCACTCCAACTCAGCTCAAGGACCCAGAAACCAAATCGGTAAAAGCTTTGGGTGACTGAATAGTATCTCTTGTTAAGATTTCAGCCTATTTGTGTGTCATAGGAGTAGGCTGGGTCTGCCTTTAACTAAGCACTGTTGCCCCATGTAGACCAGAGAGCATCTTTCCTGCTGGCAGGCGTCCTTCTGGGATTTCAGTTATCTAACTCGTGTGTTTTAGGGGGCTGACTCTGAGGAAGAAGAAGATGAAAAAGAAAAGGGGAAGTTGAAGCCAAATACTGGCAACGGTGCTGACCTGCCTCTTTACCGATGGACACAGACACTCGCTGAGGTGGATGTGAGTATTTCGGGTTCAAACTGAAGGGACTGCGCATTATAGCTTTAGTTTTGAGGATAGTGAGTCGTTGTATGATGACTTGCTTAACTGCTTGGTCACTTGACCCCGCTATTGTGGATTATTCATGTCAGTTTCTGTCTCCTCTTTTGCATACTGAGGCAAGGAATGTGCCTTGCGGGGTAGTGGCCTATCATGGAACATTGATGCAAGTTCTTTAATGTCCATGATTAGCTTGTACCAGCATAAATGCTTTGTATGCTTCTGAAGGTTGGTGGAGAGGGGATTGTGAGGAAAGTTTTCAAAAAGCCATGATGATTTCATATTATATGTTAGATGCACATGAAAACTTTTAAAACCATACTTGGGAATGACACAGAAATTTGCCCCACCACTCATTTTGCTGTTCAAATTCAGGAATTGATGGGAGTCTATAATTTGACTGATATGCCACAAGATTTATGTATAGGGAAAAAGCATTTTACTACACAGTTTGTGAATCGTTGTTCAGAGTAGCTTATAGGATTTTAAGTCAAGATACGATTAAACCGATGACGGAAGGTGTCGTATATCTGTGCACCTTTGTGGCATACAGCACAGTGGTGTGATTATGCCATTCCCTGCCTGCCAAACTTGTGCCATTAAGGTTCGAGGCAGAAGGATTGCTTAAAACTTTGTAATGCACTCTGGTCTACCTATGTTGCAGTTCATTAAATAAAACAATCATCAAGATCTGGGGTTTGTCAATGCTTGTTCACATAGAAGTCACCGTAAGGTGGATATGCTAGTCAATGGTTTGAGTGATTCTGCCTATACCAGACGACAGATCAGAATTGCAGTTGGGCCTGTGTTGTAAGGTATGCTAAGACCGAGGCATACTTATAGAGATGTGTCTTAAAGAAGCAATTTAATAAAGTAGCAAGAGTTGAGATTAGTATATAGTGATACTTTCTTGGTTGTTTAGGATTTAGGGAAATGGGCACACGTATCTAGCATATTTTCTTAGTAAATAGTTTAGTGGTAGATGATAATGAGCCTACAACCTCTAAGACAATTATCCATTTGAGTACAATAGCTTTGCAGGTGGAATTCCTCTCACAGAAAAGCTTTTCCCTCTCAAATCGCCTACTTTTGCTTCTCATACTGAAAGAAAGCTTCCTAGGATTCTACTAGTACCTGAAAACCTGAAAACCTATCTATAAATACCTGTTGAAGGACCATATCCTCTTCGGGTGTAGCAGTTTTGTGCTAAAATCCGTATCTGCTACTCCTAAGTGCTGTAGATAAAATGTTGAAGTATGTGCTGCTGTTGAGTAGACCAGATGTACCTAATTCTGGTAAAGAACTGGAAAGCACACCAGTTTGAGGACGCCATGCTAGGTAATCTCTTTTGTGATGTTGAATATTTATTTGAATTCGGCTATTTTCCTAACCCCAAGGAAAAAATAACTTTCTTACAATTACCTAAACCATAACGTCTAGTTTGGGAAAATAGCCTCATTTTGAAAGAGTTGTGGTAATCTGTTCTGTATCTACCGTGACCCACACAGGAAGATGAAGGGAAGGCAGTGGTCTCCGAGACAAAAGAACAGTGCAGGGAAAAATCAGTAAGTATGATTAGAAAAGGGTTGTTGGTAAATGAGTTATCAGTGGGGTGGGGGAATACGTGTTTAGGGGAGAAAAAAAATTGTTTGGGGGGGGCAATAACCTTATTAATGAAGAGAGGAGGCAGAGGTAGAAAAGAAAGGCAGATGACGGAGATGCAACACCAGGGATGAACTGAGAATTAAGTGGGTAGAAATTCAAAAAGTAGGAAGACTTCTCCCCAGGACACGTGGCAAAGAATACTCAACCTAGAAAAAATAAACTGCAGGAAATATTTCAAGATGAAAGGCATCTAATGAATTGGGTTGGACAACTTGGTAGTGAAATATTTATGTAAGCATGTTTGTGGACACTGAGTCACAAGATCAAGTTTCCAGCGGTTTGTTTTTCTAAATCCGTTCCATTTGGTAAACTGTTTATTGTGACGGAGATAATGACAGCAGTGATTTTACTTGACCCTGGATGGGAACCATGCCTGGATGGTATAGTTATAGAATTGGTCCAAAAAGTCTTACAGCTTTGCTGGCATCATAGAGGCTTTAGATATTCATGGTATGAGTAGAGAAAGGAGAACTATCCACAGAGTGTGACCGTGCTGCACAACCATACCAAAGATCACATATAATGTCACTCTTTTCCCTTATAAATCTCGATTGCAGTTTGCTGAATGTAATAGTGTCACAACATTCACTGTTAAGTTGGTTCACCCCAACAAAGTAGATTTTGTTGCCCATAAATTCGCAAGCTATGACAGCAGTATAATAGATAGGGCTCACGGTTTTATGATATTTATTTTTTTGACATTTCCGTCTGTATTTATTCATATTTAATTTTTTACTAATGTTATCTGTATTTAATCATATTTATTTTGGTTTTTATGAAAAAAATGAATCTGAAATTGGTATATTTCCACATTTGTTTAACCAATAAATATGCACTCCTACTTAAATTTCTGCCAGGTTTAACCGATATGAACACCCGCAGAAGATAAATCAATGCACTTATATGAAAAATACGCATATTTCAGTATCAACCTTGTGCATATCTACTAATGTTCAAGCCTCTTTACTAAAATCCCTTTCTTTTTTAACCCCCATACCTATCAATCCACACCGCTATTGGCCTGGCAGTCATGGTAGAGCGTATTTAGAAGCTCTCAAAACTCAACTCAATTTTTGGTTTTATCCACATTTAATAATCAATAAAGACAAGAAAATAAATGTTTTTCAGTCTGTATTTATCTGTTAAAAAAAAAAAATGGAAAACCGGGAACCTCAATAATAGTGTTTCTAGTGCTCTGGGTGCTGATGCTAAACAGTACCTTAAGTCTGTGTGTGTCCTAATAGAGATCCTGGCGTTTCCATTGGTCAGCATCTGACCAACTTGATGGGCGTTGTTCCACTCTGCCACAAGGGTTGTCACCCCATTTGTGGTGGTCTTGTTTTCTGTTTTCTTGAAGAGCAGGGTAGAGCATGTGTGCTCTTTGTGTTAGGAATGACACCGTTGTCCAATTTTGGGTTATTATGTGGGCACCTGCTTCCTTATGTAGCTGTAAGTCTGTGTCTATATAGTACCCAGGTAAGAGCTTTGAGTAATGATGGATCAGTTCACAGAAGTGTCTCACCTAAGTTTTACTGCTCAATGTATGAGGTTCCCCTCCAGGTTCCAGACACGTGGCAGCAGTTTCTATCCTGTTCCAAGATGCCGAACACTAAAATACCTTGGTATACTTTGTCATTATACAGACAAAATCATTAAAGTTCATATTTCAGCCATGGTTACATTTCTGAGCCTGGCTGAACTTGGGTTCCATCACACTGAACAAAAAATTACACTTATTATCCTGTAATGGGTATTCGTGGTGTTCTCCTTCCTTTTCCAGCACTGAAGGAGGTCAGTCCAGTTTTCCGATGGAAGGATGCTGAAAATAATACGGAGGTCGTGTTTTTTCACAGTTCATACATGACACCTTGAATTTGCTGAATCCTAATAGGCCAGTAGGACTAGTCTAAATAACCCATTTGGGCGTTTTTTTTTTTTGAGTGATTCAGGTGTTTTGATTTTGGTTCAGTTTGCGAGTGGTCTCCTACACGTGTAATAACTACCATTGAGTAACTGCAAAGTGTTTTCTCCTGTGTAGTAAGCCCGTAATCTCTGTATTCCTGCCAGTTGGTGGTACCCCTCAATGTGAGCTTCCGGTTAAAGGGAAAGGACGTTGTGGTGGACATTCAGCGACGACATCTCAAAGTGGGCCTCAAGGGCCAGGCTCCAGTCATCGATGGGGAATTTTACAATGAAGTGAAGGTGGAGGAAAGCTCCTGGGTAATCGAGGACGGCAAAGTCATCACTGTCCATCTAGAGAAGGTGAGGCCTGTCTACCTGTCCTAGGTTGTAGGACGGGTAAGAGCATCTTTATAGAGTGGAGGGAGACAAATATGGTTGTCTGGGAGGAGGTGGGTTATGGTATAGTGTACTAAAAATCCCTAGGGCCGAAGACTTGTTGAGTATACTGGGTCTTTATTTGGGGTAGTTGGATAGGTAGAAGGTACACACCTATGGAATGCTCACCTCTGAGAAAGCGTATGCAAAGCCCATGTGGATGACGTAGAGGGCACACCTAGGGGGAGATCGAGCAGGCACATCTTGTAGGTGTAATAGTGTCTGACAAATGAGTATCTTGCTTTGTTACATCGACGGGTGGAGTAATAACATTTGAGGGAAGAATTGTGGGGTGCAGCTAAATGGCACCTCCTCTTTGGGAATGGGGGTGTGAATCCAGTAAGTAGTTTACATTTAGGAGAACACATGGGGAGAGCATCTGTCCAAGTAGATGAAGGGAGTGGAATCTGGGATTTTACATATAGATAGGGCACATGTTGGCTGCAGCATCAGACTGGAAACATGCAAGGGCACATCTTGCAGCACAGGGAGGCAGTGTTTCTGGGGAAGGAGACAAAAAGGGAGACTGAAGACCTGAGGAGCAACAGTAACCCAATCAGAAATGGCCACTAGAAATGATGTAAGATATGAAGACCAAATTAATAACCCATGCACATCTCTTGTGAGTTGGAGGTGTTTGTAGCATGGTTTTGACCTTACAGTTGACAGGGTCAACAGACAGCATTCAGATGCTCTCTTGTACTAAAATTGTGGTATTTTGCTCAACAGATCAATAAAATGGAGTGGTGGAGTAAGATAGTTTCCACAGATCCTGAAATCAACACCAAGAAGGTAAACCCAGAAAACTCAAAGGTGAGCAGTTTAACTATCAGTCTGACTGTCGAATTCATATTCTGGTTCCTCTCTACCAGCATGTCTGTTGAAGGTAAGGTGATTTAGCAGTGGGAAGGGAGATGAAGGTGCATAACCCAGTGTACCAAGAAGGCAGCTGGTACTTTTCAATTAGTAGGGACAGTGTGAAGCTGGATTACGAGGCTTGCAGCACCTTGTTTGGACCCTGTGCCCATCCTGCAATCATTATATTGCAGATGGACTGCTCTAGGGTACTTTATTCCCCTCCCTCTTCTTTGCATAGCCAGTAGGCCGTGTTATGTCAGCAGACACCCTTTTCCTGCACAATAGATCATTTTGGGAATTATGATACTCAGCAGGATTGGCTTTAGGGTGGTGCGTCCAGTGCAACCGCACCTGACACTGACCTTGGGTGGAGCTGTGTTTAGAAATAACATGGGTTTAAAAACACCTGCTGCAGAGCTCCTTGTGTGCCCAGCAGTTTTCAGGCAACTTTAAAAATGTAAAGATAACACTGTTGATTAATGTTTCTGCCCAGAGAGAGAGAAGGGAGTTTTGTCTAGTGGCAGTTTTGACTCATCAGAAAGTTGCTACAGAGGGCTAATATGCCTGCTGCAAAGAACGTGTACCACGCAGATAACTGAAATGTATTTCATGTGGAGGTCTCAGTGGGTTACTGCTTTTTTCACAGAAATTATTTTGTTACTTGCAGTTCATAAGTTGCAATCCTCATCAAAGTGATCTATAAACTGTTATCAAAGTGCTGCATGCAAACTGAATGGTATAGGTTAGAACATTGTTTTCCCCCCCAGACTTTCATTATCCAAATGTTGTTGAAAAAGGTTTGGTTAGGTAGAAATACATTCTTATTAGTAAAGCCAATCCCAACCACTGTGGTACGTTTACATTCTTGAGTTTGTGCTTCTCATGGCCAAACACCGACTTCTTGATTACGTGTGAATCCTCCTCCTTGTAATCCTCGTTGTTTTATGTAACATTTGCTATACACTGATTTATACACTTATCATTCTTGTCTCTGTATAGTGTGTGTGATGTAAAGCGCTCTGAAACCCTAAATTGGTATTAGTAGTGCTATAAAACATTTGGATGTGAGAGGGGGCTATGGACAGATGAGGGGTACTGTTGGAAGGCGGTAGTAAGGGAATCCATGGTGAAGGAGGTCATGGGGGGTGGGGGAGGCTCAAAAAAAGATTGTCGCACTGGCCGCCACCGAACCTAAATCCACACTTGTGCAATAGACATCGTGCAACTGAACTTTGTGTGTTAGTCTCCAACATATTTTGTTAAGTCTGGTGTTCATGCATAAACAAACCTTTTGGTACAGCTCTATCTAGGTCTAAAAAATAATAGATATACATATATATTAGACGGTAGCGGTCTCCATTGGATAGTTTTGTTTTGCCTATACCTTAGTGCCATTTGACGAAATCCCCCCCCCCCCCCCACCAAAAAAAGATCACCCATCTCCGCTCCATCCTTGAACGTTTCGAGATGATCTGTCAAGCGGGAGCAGCATAAAGAGGGGTGCCAAAATGCATTTTCCCCATGCAATTTTCCTTAGGAAAATTGAACAGCAATACCGCAAGTGGCAACCATATTTGGCTGAAAACTAGATCTTAATCCAGAAAGCATGCTTTTTGTAACTTGGTGTGTAATGAAACTATTTGGGACCACTAGTTCCAGAATGCAATAGTACTACAAAACCACTTAGCGGCCCACTAAAGGTCCAAAAGGATATAAGAGCAAACTTACTAGTGATCGCCAACAATGCTGATGGACTGCCATGCTTCACCTTTGAACAAGGTCATTGAAGACCGAAACGCATCAGGTGCAGAGGATTGACGATGTTCTTAAATAACAAAAGAAAATATTTGCAATTTGTGAGTGCGACTACTTTTTCCACTGGGCAGTTCTAGTTAGGATCGTTACTGATAACTTGGGCGCCTTTTGACAAATCTCCATGGAACTTTCCAAAGAAAGTGCTCTTTTACTAGTATGTGCATGGAAAGTTTTAGGGTGATCTTTCGAGCAGGGGCTGAGGAAAAAAAGGCAGAGTGCCCATAATGCATTTTCCCCATTCCTTTTCCCATAGGAACTTTAGACACAGCTGCAGCCTAAACTGCTGAACGGACTTACAACAAATTTGGCAGAAAGCTAAATCTAAGTCCAAAAAGAATGCCTTTCGTGTTTTGGTCTGAATCTGCTCAGTAGTTTTTGACCGATTGATGATCAAAAACGTTCTTTATCAAGGGACGCGGAGGCTCAGCAGATCCCGGCAGATCTCAAACTGACTGCCACCACCTCAAACAGGAAGTGGTGGCAGCCATCTTAGGACTTGAACTCAGTTTGAGTCCTTAAACAAAAACGGAAAGTCCTAAAACAAAAACGGAAAGAAAAGGCACAAGGGGCAGAGTAGGAATATCTTGACCTCCTGGTGTTGGGAGTCCCAGAGGGACAACGCCTGAGGCCAAAAACATATTAGGAAAACAAATTAAAACAATTGACGCAGATTTGCAGAAGATCTATTGCTTGGCTTTCCTCCCTGAGCTGCTTTCCGCCCCAGGGAGACCCAGTATTTTAAGGCCCCAACCCACCCCCATACCCATTAATGGTCATGGGCAAGCGCTCAGGCTATGTCCCGGGAAGTCAACGCTGGGGACATAGCGGCTCCCCTGCCTGCACCATTACGCACAAGGCAACCTGTGTTTGCTCTCGCTTGGCTGGAGCATTTTTTAATCTACTGCTAAGTGAGAGCTAGTTTGAAAAATGCTCCTGCCCATTTGGAGTGAACTTTGGATCTGTTTCACTGCGGGCAGGCAAACAGATATGAAAATTGCTCCCGTCCGCAAGGAGCAGCATTATTAGCTGCTCCTTGCTGGCAGGAGCAATGCCGGCTCCTGCTAGATGCGGGGAACTGACTGGGGCCACGGTGACTTTAGGGCTCCCCCAGCGGCTCACAGCGATAGTGTGGTAAGTACCCAGGGTGGGCACCAAGGCACGCAACTTTTGTTGCGACGGGCCCTAGGTGTTGGGTTCCAGGGGGGTCCTGTGCACCATCTTTCCCTAAAAAATGCAGCAGGCCCCAGGGAATTGGATCCCTGGGACCAAAACTTGGCTCTGGGAGGGTGGTGGGCACATGGCCCCTCCCCTTTCATTTTAATAGTGGCCCTGGGGGAGGGGGTCTCAAGGTCCTAATAAGGCTCAGGGAGATGAGCCAAGCAACCCTCCTCCCCCTTAATATAAAAAGATGCCTAATTAGACTCTGGGTAGGGAGTCACGTGACCTCCCCCCTCCCCCTTTGAAATATATAATATATATATATATATATATATATATATATATATATATATATATATATATATATATCCCAGGACCATAATGTGTTTCAGTTTCATCAACTTTTATTCGATTTGTCGAATTGCAAATCATAAAAAGTACATTTAATACAAAAAGAAAAAACAATAAGATCACAGAATGGTTAAATCACTATATAGTAAAACTTTTTTCCTTTAAAACAGTGGAAAAGTTTTTACAAGTTAGAAAAAACATTAATTTAGCTAAAAAGATTACGACGTGTTGATATTACTGCTTTGAGAAAAGTTGCTATAAGTTTGGCTTCGTAAGGGGATTTCGGGGATTGTAAATAGTAGAGTGCTGGATAAGAATGTCTGAGTCCACTGGATCGGAGAATAGGAGTGATCCATGTTTTCCTTGCAAGTTTGTAGTATTTGCAAAAAAGGACGACATGAATCGTTGATTGTAAAGCGGCTCCATCACAGGGGCATCTCGTCAGTTTGCGGGACCAGTTCTTCATTTCTGGGAACGAAACCAGACGGTAAAAAAGATCGAAACGTAGTCTAGTAAGTAAAAACTTTTCATGATTCGATAAGAAATATGTCAAATAGGGCTGGATAGTTTTTCCTGACTGCACTGAACAAATTTTTCAGTTTTGCGTTTTAATAATCTCTGTCTGATTTCGGAGTTCTCTCAAGTGGCCCATACACATTTGCTTTAGTTGTTTCTTTGAAATGTCTTCGACTGAGGGTGGTTCGTGAAAATAGTGCTCGCAGTCCAGATCTTTAAAGAAATTATGTATGTAATTAAGCCACGGGATTTTCCGCCAGTTTGTTAGACCGAGACAGTCAATAATGAGGGAGCGGGTTAGATGACTTTCGGTATTACACCATATTCGATGCCACAATAAAATGGGCTGGCATCGGATGGTGTCGGTGATGTATTCCATACCGAGCTCCCGGTGCGAGGCTAATATCGGGGAACTTTGGAGGAGGGCTAGGATGTATTTGATAAAGGCGTTTTCGGTAACCTGGAGCTGATCAATACATCCGTATCCCCAGATTCCAGCTCCGTAGGTAGCCACACTGTGACATTTTGCGTAGTATATGGCTAACAGCTCAGGTGGGGCTGGTTTGCCTAGTTTCCTTGAGAAAGAAGTTAGTGCAGAAGTTGCACGACGGAAATGGAGGTTTCTGGCTTCCACTGCCTTGTGCCAGTTCATTGCGTCATCCACTAAGATGCCCAGATATGGATACACCGGGGTTCTTTCAAGACTGTTATTGTCAATAAATATGGGTTTGGGAGCTTTTATTCTGGGGCCAATATTCATTGTAAACGTTTTTTTAATGTTAACTTTGAGGCCGAGTGAGTCCATAAATGTTACGTATTTATTAAGCTGCCGTTGAAGTTGGTTTAGGGTCCGTGCTAAGATTACACAATCATCGGCATACAGGAGGGTAGGAATCGGGCGATGGTTTATCTGGGGCAGGTCCTGGCTCCCTTCCAGCATCGCCTGTTCAAGCCCGTTTGTATAGAGGTTGAACAGGAAGGGAGCCAGTACACAACCCTGCCTGACTCCTTTCGTTATTTGGAAGGGTCGTGACAGTTCACCTCTGGTGCCAAATCGTACTCGAGCTTCTGCGTTACTGTAAAGTTCCCTTAGGAAGGTTAATATCGGGGGATCCACTCCCAGGGCGGCTAGTATTTGCCAGAGCTTTACATGTTGGACACAGTCAAAAGCCGCGCTTAGATCTACATAAACAAGGAAGATGTTGCCTCCTTTAGCGCGAGCATATTTTCCTACCAGGAGGACGAGGTTGAGTGCCTGTTCCACGGTCCCGAGCCCCTTCTGGAAACCGTATTGCAGGTCGGTTATGATGTTGTTCTCCCGGGCCCAAGATTGTAATCGGTCCAGGAGTAATCGACCTGCAATCTTGCCCATGGAGCCCAGAAGGGAGATCGGTCTATAGCAAGCAGGGTCGTTGCGGTCACCTTTTTTAAAAATGGGTAGTAGTGTTGAGGTTGACCATGAATGAAAGAGACCAGATGACACTACTGCTGACATGACCCGTGTGATTATTTTTGACCAATAGTCGACATCATGCAAGAACAGATCCATTGGGACCCCATCGGGGCCAGGGGCTTTGCCAGTTTTTGAGGCCTTGATTGCCTTTATAATTTCATTAAGGGTGAAACGTAAATTAATCGGGTAGATGTTATTCTTCACCAGTTCAAGATCTTGCGTCTGTTTGTTTGGTGCAGCATCTATTGGTGTTCCAAAGATTTTTGTGAAATGGGAGACCCAATCCTCCTCGGTTATTGCCACATCAAGATGGTCAGGGTCACTGCTATTGGCCAAGAAGGGTGATCTTACGGTCTGCCAAAATGCAGTGCTATCTTTCCTTTGAGCACTGTCATGTAAGCGCAGCCAAAGTTCTTGCTTGATCTGCTTTTTACGGTTTTTCCGGGTAGAGTTATAAGTTTTCCTCAGTTGCGAGATATTTTGGGGGTCTCTCGGTTGCTTGCATAGAGCTTCTTTGAGGGATATAAGTGCCTTCCGGCAAGCGGTGTCAAACCATCTCGTGGTTGGGAGTCTGGACTTGTTTTTTAAGTTGACAAATAACTCATCCTTTATTACTTCTTGAATGCTTAGGAAGGAGGTGACAATTGTTTCTGGTGGTGTCTCCAGGGTCATGCATTTGGCTAGCCAGTGGTACGTTTTCCCAAGGATCCTCTGTGACATCTCTTCCGGATCAATCTTTGCCCATTTTATTGAGTACCCATTCAGTTTGTTCATGGACATCGAGTTTTGATCAAGGGAACTAAGTTTTGCGGGGAATACACCTGGTTGTTCCAAGTGGATTACCACACTGAGTGAATAATGGTCACTTATTGGGTTTGACCCAATTTCATAGTTAGTTAGTTGCCCTTTGTAAGAGTTTGAACCTATGATGTAGTCAATAGTTGTAGAGCAACCTCGCCCATGGAAGGTGGGTAGATAATCCTGCTGCGGATTGACTAGTTCGTTGACAAAGTCGAGGTCTAAAGTAAAAAGGATTTCATTTAACTTGTTGCCACATGGCGTGTGCGCGAAGTGAGGGATGGGATTCCCAAATTCATTTTGAAGCCCACAATTTCCGCTTTTATGCTTTGGGCACAGTGTGAGGTTAAAATCGCCACCCCAAATGAAATAAATTGGGGATTTGTTATCGTCTTTTTGATATGAAGTTAAGAATATGGCTATTTCGTCTAGATATGAGCAGCATTCCAGAGTGCCTGAGTTATTATAATAGTTTATGAGTATATGATGGTTTCCTTTAAGTTCCGTTGACTGCGTGATTAGTATGATTTGGAAGATGGGTGACTCCTTTAATAGTTTCACTCTAAGAGGGAGGGTGTTGGCTATATAGGTCGTGAGGCCCCCCTTTGGTCTGCCCATGTTTCCAGGTACTGCTTGGGTGAAAAGAGTTTTGTAACCCGCTAGATGCAGAGGGGTTGTGCACCAAGTTTCTTGCAGACACAGAATTTGATGTCGCTTTGCTGTGTCAAGCCACGTAGGAGATGTTATTTTTGTGGTTAGGCCTGCAATATTCCAGTATGCGATGGAAAAACTCAGGTTTGGAGGTGCCGTATGAGGTGGATTTGTCGGGTTGTTAGCAGTCTCTACTACTAATAGTTGTTGTGGTTTAACCCAGGGGGGTTCAACTGGAACTTTAGGGGCTACAACTAGCTGGTAGCACATTCCTGAAACGTATCAACTTCTGGTGAGGAAATGATAGGGGTAGCTTTTTTTTTGTCCACGTGACCCTTTTTATTAAAAGGCCCTGTGTTCAACCCCCGCCATGCACAAGCCAACACCCTGCTCAGCATGTGGGTGGCTGCATGCGGGGTTGGATTAACTTATAGTTGTTAAATATTAGTCTGTTAAAAAAAACAACAAAAAAACCTAGAAATTCACTGAAGAAAACAAAGGTACTTTAAAGTAACGTTCTAGTTAGTTGAAATGTTCAGTAATAATGTATTGTTTTAAATTCTAAAAAACGCTCTAAGTGACCTAGGGTAACTAAAACTTGTGCTGTCGCCATGCACTGCTAATTACGCCACATATTAGATCACTCATGAAGTCTTCTGTGATATCATTGATATTATCACTGTGCCTGGCGGGTGGTGCAAGTTTTAGTTACCTTAGTGCACGAGTTCTAGTTACTTGAGATAACTATAACTGGTGAGTTACAGTGCTTGTTAGAGTTCAGGACGTTATGTTTTTACTGAACATTTCGCCTAACTCTAAGTGTTACTTAAACCTTTGGTTTTCTCCGTGAAAATATAAATGTAATATATACATGAAAAAGAAATACAAACAAATAGAGCCAAAAAGTTCAATAGAGACAGAGTGGACTATGCCACTGGCAGCGTATATGTCTTTGCAAGAAGGTTTGATTCTCTCAACAGTAGACCGACAATGGATAAAGCAGTGGGGAAAACAACTATAATATCCAGTGTATCAAGTTCACAGTTTTGTTCGGGGGACGAAGGCTCTCAACAACTATGCCCAAACAGGATTTTTCAGGAGAGCTGTGTCTGTAGCAAATAAACACCAGAAGACTGAGCAGGAGTACTTTCAACAAAACGAACTCAAGCCTAAAAGAACAAGGAGATCAAAGAGAGGCAGAAGAAGGAAGACTGGGCAGAGGAAAGAAACCGTAAAAACATCTATTATTGACAAGGATTTAGTCCTCAACCTTACCTCGAAAAACTAGAAGATCAACATATCAAATTACTGAATAAAGGCCTAACATTCTGCCCTAACATGAAAATAGATCTTGCAATGGCTAGAAATGACCTATACAAATTCTCCAGAAAATTAAACTTGAAGAAATATTTTGCACAAAAATTATGAAAAGGAAAAAAATGAGGATTTTCAGGATATTTCTGTGATCACCAGTAAGGACATGGCCCATCTCCGGTCTCTCAAGCCTAGAAGCTGAATATGATGAACAAATGAAACAACAAGTTTAGGAGAGCTCTCTGATTAGGAGTATTGTGAGTTAAATTGTATTTCAACATAAAACAGCAACTAGTAAATGCTGTCCCAAATCAAGATTCTGTCCACAGTTACCAGCTGGCAACAAAATATATCTGTTTCAAGAAGTAATGATAGAGGGATTGAGCAGACTAATCCATAGGGAACAGAAGAGGAACCAGCGAGATAATGGGGGCAACAAGACAAAACATTATTGGGCAGCCCCTAGAGATCTCTAAGATGATCTGAATATAATAATCAAACTTTCAGACAAGGGAAGAAACATAGTCATTATGGATCTTGAAAAATATATTAAGTAAGCTAGAAGACAATTGGATGACCAGGAACATTATGAGAAGTTGTCCAAAGATCTAACCAATTAAATAATGGTCATCTATCATCAAAAATTGAGAAATTAGCATGAACGGGCTTGTTAGATGACAAAGAATATGGATAGCTCAAGAAAGATCACCCATTAGGGCCCACAATATACTGCTTACCTAAGGTGCATAAGGACATTGTAAATCTACCCGCTCGGCCAATTGTAAGTTCCACATATTTACTTTTAGAGAATACGTCCGGGTTTGTGGATATCTCTTTATTCCCCTATGTACCAAATCTCCCATCTTATCTGAGGGACTCAATGGATTTCCTGAACAGAATAAATGGAATCTCATGGAAAGTTGATTACCTCATGGCAGCCATAGACATACCTTTATATACATCCATACCACATTGGGTGGCTTAAGCCCATGCAGGTACTTCCTCAGATCCAGATCAGTTAGCCTGTTAGGAGATTCTAAGATGTTGATGGAGATGATGGAATTTTGCCTCAGACATAATGTGTTTTTATTTGATGACAGCTAATTTTTGCAAAAGCAATGCATAGCAATGAGTACGTCCTTCGCCCCAACATATACAAAGACTTCAAAGGCTGCCGCCCCCCCCAGCAGACTTCAAAGGCTGCTGCTCCCCTGCATCAGACTTCAAAGGAATGCGCACCCGCTCCCCTCCCCCCCTGACCCCCCCGCCACAGCAATGCCGAGAGCTTGTCTACGCCTGCTCTCCCGTGTGCTTGCATCTTCCTTCCTTGGCCCTGGGTGTTTTCTGTGTTCTCCCATTCAGTGCCTTCTCGACCCCGTACTTTATTGCTGTCCAAGCCCCAGCCCTCTCTGCCTCCATCATTATACACTCTCCCTGTGTTTTCATGTTTCCCCTTGCTTTTTCCCGGCTCCATCATTCTGTGCTTTGATAAACTGAACGCGCTTTGTAGCACTCAACCCTGCGTGTTCTTAGCTTCAGTCTCTGTGCTGCTGCACCACATCACTCCGGGGCACCAGCACATCACTCAGGGGCACCAGCACATCACTCAGGGGCACCACTCACGGGCACCACATCACTCAGGGACACCACCACATCACTCAGGGGCACCACTCACGGGCACCACATCACTCAGGGACACCACCACATCACTCAGGGGCACCACCACATGACTCAGGGACCCCACCACATCACTCACAGACACCACCACATGACTTAGGGACCCCACCACATGACTCAGGGACCCCACCACATGACTCAGGGACCCCACCACATCACTCACAGACACCACCACATGACTTAGGGACCCCACCACATGACTCAGGGACCCCACCACATGACTCAGGGACCCCACCACATGACTCAGGGACCCCACCACATGACTCAGGGACCCCACCACATGACTCAGGGACCCCACCACATCACTCAGGGACCCCACCACATCACTCAGGGACCCCACCACATCACTCAGGGACACCACCACATCACTCAGGGACACCACCACATCACTCAGGGACACCACCACATCACTCAGGGACACCACCACATCACTCAGGGACACCACCACATCACTCAGGGACACCACCACATCACTCAGGGACACCACCACATCACTCGAGGACACCACCACATCACTCGAGGACACCACCACATCACTCGAGGACACCACCACATCACTCGAGGACACCACCACATCACTCAGGGACACCACCACATCACTCAGGGACACCACCACATCACTCAGGGACACCACCACATCACTCGAGGACACCACCACATCACTCGGGGACACCACCACATCACTCGGGGACACCACCACATCACTCGGGGACACCACCACATCACTCGGGGGCACCACCACATCACTCGGGGGCACCACCACATCACTCGGGGGCACCACCACATCACTCGGGGGCACCACCACATCACTCGGGGGCACCACCACATCACTCGGGGGCACCACCACATCACTCGGGGGCACCACCACATCACTCGGGGGCACCACCACATCACTCGGGGGCACCACCACATCACTCGGGGGCACCACCACATCACTCGGGGGCACCACCACATCACTCGGGGGCACCACCACTTCACTCTGGGACACCACCACATCACTCTGGGACACCACCACATCACTCGGGGGCACCACCACATCACTCGGGGGCACCACCATATCTCTCGGGGGCACCACCACATCACTCGGGGGCACCACCACATCACTCGGGGGCACCACCACATCACTCGGGGGCACCACCACATCACTCGGGGCGCCACCACATCACTTAGGGGCACCACTCAGGGACACCACCACATCACTCGGGGGCACCACCACATCACTCGGGGGCACCACCACATCACTCGGGGGCACCACCACATCACTCGGGGGCACCACCACATCACTCGGGGGCACCACCACATCACTCGGGGGCACCACCACATCACTCGGGGGCACCACCACATCACTCGGGGGCACCACCACATCACTCGGGGGCACCACCACATCACTCGGGGGCACACTCAGGGACACCACCACATCACTCGGGGAAACCACCACATCACTCGGGGGCACCACCACATCACTCGGGGCACCACCACATCACTCACGGACACCACCACATCACTCACGGACACCACCACATCACTCACGGACACCACCACATCACTCACGGACACCACCACATCACTCACGGACACCACCACATCACTCACGGACACCACCACATCACTCACGGACACCACCACATCACTCACGGACACCACCACATCACTCACGGACACCACCACATCACTCACGGACACCACCACATCACTCACGGACACCACCACATCACTCACGGACACCACCACATCACTCACGGACACCACCACATCACTCACGGACACCACCACATCACTCACGGACACCACCACATCACTCACGGACACCACCACATCACTCACGGACACCACCACATCACTCACGGACACCACCACATCACTCACGGACACCACCACATCACTCGGGGACACCACCACATCACTCGGGGACACCACCACATCACTCGGGGCACCACCACATCACTCGGGGCACCACCACATCACTCTGGGACACCACCACATCACTCGGGGACACCACCACATCACTCTGGGACACCACCACATCACTCTGGGACACCACCACATCACTCGGGGACACCACCACATCACTCGGGGGCACCACCACATCACTCGGGGGCACCACCACATCACTTAGGGGCACCACTCAGGGACACCACCACATCACTCGGGGGCACCACCACATCACTCGGGGCACCACCACATCACTCGGGGCACCACCACATCACTCGGGGGCACCACCACATCACTCGGGGGCACCACCACATCACTCGGGGGCACCACCACATCACTCGGGGGCACCACCACATCACTCGGGGGCACACTCAGGGACACCACCACATCACTCGGGGAAACCACCACATCACTCGGGGGCACCACCACATCACTCGGGGGCACCACCACATCACTCGGGGGCACCACCACATCACTCGGGGGCACACTCAGGGACACCACCACATCACTCGGGGAAACCACCACATCACTCGGGGGCACCACCACATCACTCGGGGCACCACCACATCACTCGGGGGCACCACCACATCACTCGGGGGCACCACCACATCACTCGGGGGCACCACATCATCACTCATGGGCACCACATCATCACTCATGGGCACCACATCATCACTCAGCAGCACTCAGCAGCACTCAGCACCACAACAGCACTGTCCTTGCTTGCTACCAATAAGCATTGCCATAGCCAATAGGACTCGCATTATGAAAGTGTAAGCTATTGGCTTTGTGAATAACAATGCTATTCATTTATATATTTTCAAAGCCAACACATATTAAAAAAAATTGTCATTTACAATACCAATAGCTCACACTTTCCTAATGCGAGACATATTGCACTGCAAATGCTTGTTAATATAGGAGGGAAACAAAGATGATCTCTAGGATTTTATCAAATTATTGAACACTAACCCACAAAAGTTGAAATTCACCTATGAGATCAGTGCAATAGAAATAAATTATCTTGATGAAGCGATCCATATACAAAATGGAAACATTTGCACTAAAGTCCACAGAAAACCAACAAGGTTGGTACAACAGCATTTTACTTACATTACTACAGTGGAGTACCACAGGGCTCAATACTATCCCCTGCTCTATTCACTACGGATTACTACAATAATACGATGACGAGCATAAGAGACGTCATAGCTCCATTAAAACTCAAAAGGGTCCCAGACAAAGATAAAAATCCATGGTTTAACGGATCCCTCAAAGAAGACCATCACTCGGACTCACAGAGCGGAAATGGCCTTCCACACCCCATTTGATCCAACTAAGACCGGCCTGAAAGGTCTTCTATAAAAGCATTCTAAATTCAAAAAAGACTTCTTTAGAAAAGAACTGAATAATGCAAAAAACAGACTGAGGAAACTATTCGAAATACTAAAAGATCATCCAAATAAAATGGCCAAATCTGCACCAATAGCCATAAAATCAAACATAAGCAGCAAAAAATTCTCCTCCTCCTTTACAGCTAAAGCTATATCGATGGAGCCGGAGCTAAAAAAAAAAAGCGGACTGCCCTTCGATCAAAATGATCACCCCAGCCAAGCCTAATTATCAATCAGCACTGGAAATGCTTAAAAATAATGCCTTATGGTCAGAATTCAAGCCTGTCATTGACACAGATATCGCAAAGTTTATCTTGACCATAAAACCAAACAATCACTTCAGAGATACTCTACTTGCAAATTGTTGGTCTACAATAAACCATCTGCTCATCACCCTCATGGACAAGGATTATTAACACTTCGCTATCACAAGGCTCACTACCGGACTGCCTAAAAACAGGGCAAGTCACTCCAATCTTTAAAAAAAACAACAGAGAACCCCGCAGACCTGAATAACTTCATACCAGTAACAAACATTCCCATGCTAGCCAAAGTCCTGGAAAAATTTGTACAACAACAACTGAGCCAACACATCTCTGAATTCACACTGCTGAATGACTGCCAATCAGGATTTAGGCCAAACCATAGCACTGAAACAGCAATTCTGCACATCGTGGACTATGCTCTACCGCAATGAAACCTGTGACCTAATCCTGCTTGACCTTTCATCTGCATTCAACACTGTAAACCATACCAAAATATTACACCGCCTGAAAAAAAGGATGGGCTTAGAGGGTACAGTCCTAAAGTGGTGTAGCTCTTTCTTAGAAAACAGATCGCAAAAATTCATAGTGAACCAAACACTATCTGCATCATCAAGAAATTTTATTGGGGTACCACAGGGCGCAACACTATCCCCTGCTCTATTCAATTTGTACGTAGAGCCACTCACAGAAATCTTACAGCAAGCAAACATCTCCTTCCATATGTATGCTGATGATACATAGCTTTACATCAAGATCACATCGATAGTAGAGATCGGTATCATGAACCAGGCACTAAAGAACACCATCTATTGGCTAACTAGTAATCACCTCAAGCTTAACCCACAGAAAACTGAATTCCTTCTGATTTCCCCAGAAAAGTGCTATGAATATCGTGGAGTGGACCAAACTAATCACGGCGCTAAACTGTATTTCGAGGATTGTAGATTCAACCACATCCCTGGGCTTTATGCTAGATAAAAACCTGATCATGCTTGCGCATATTAACACAATGGCAAAAAACGCCCGCTTCCATTAAAGCTACCTCAGAAAACTGAAACCCTTCATAAACAACCCAGACCTTAAAACAGCATTCCAGGCACTAGTCGTATCAAGGATCGAGTACAGTTGCATAACACTACCCCTGTCTTCCTAAGATTTCAACAGCACCACTAAAAGCCTGTCTCAATGCAGCCACAAGACTTATAACTGGATCCAGAAAGTTCGACCACATCACCCCTCATCTGAAAGCGCTCAACTGGCTGCCCAACGAAGCAAGAATACAACTAAAAATGGCATGCATCACTCACAAAGCGATACACTACAATACACCAAGGTTCCTAGCCCAGAAAATCACTCTATCAGGAGGTTGCCAGGTTTCCCAGAGTTATGGAGATCTATTACTGAAACCGGCCCTCTACCGAAAGAAGCCGCCAAGAATTTGGAACGCTCTCCCCCTAACATTTGAAGAATCTCGTCCATCACTGCTTTTAAAAAGGCAGCCAAATCCTTTTTTTATGAGCAAATTCCTTCCATAACTCCAGCAGATTTGACATCATCAGAGGACCTTCTTGTTCAATGCACACACTACCACACATCGACCACTAACATCAGTCTGGTCTTGTAAATATGAATGTCAAGTACAAATGTTTCTTTCACATTTCAATGTACAATTAATTTATGACTTTGTAGCATTTCTGTTTCTAGTAACTTGCTGTATACTGATTAGGATTACTGAAACTGCATGGCGTTCGTGTTGTTCTAAGTGGAAAGATATGTAAATATAAAGCGCTCTGATACCCTATTAGTGTCGTGTTCGCTCTATATAAACACCAAATAAATAAATAAATAAAATAAATACTTGCAAATAGTGGACACCCCGGGCACTCGAGTGGTGTGTACCATATGGGGTGTTTCTCAGGGAAAGACATAATTGCTTTGAGAATGAAGAATTTGCACAACAAGCTAATTACATTTACTTTTACATTTATGCTGGAGAAGGTGACCACCGCGTGTGTGCTTAGAGCTATCTATTGCGCTGCGCTGTGGCTCGCGCTCGCTTTTTAAAAATAATTATTTGTCTTCTTTGCTGTTTATTTTTCCTTTTGTTCCTCATTTTAATCTGCGTCATTGCTGCGACCCACCCTGGCCCTCACAGCACTATAAAATTAATTCAAACACCGCTACTTAGCGGGTCCGGGCTCCCGGGTCTTCTGTAAGTCACGTGACCATTTCGTCACGACGACGCCATCTTGGGAAGGCTGGTTCCTTCCTGCTTCCTGGGGGTTAGCGCGCTAGCGCTTGGTCCGCCTACCGCCTATTTAAGGTGAGCTTTCCTGCGGGGTCTGCCTGGAGAAGGTGACCACCGCGTGTGTGCTTAGAGCTATCTATTGCGCTGCGCTGTGGCTCGCGCTCGCTTTTTAAAAATAATTATTTGTCTTCTTTGCTGTTTATTTTTCCTTTTGTTCCTCATTTTAATCTGCGTCATTGCTGCGACCCACCCTGGCCCTCACAGCACTATAAAATTAATTCAAACACCGCTACTTAGCGGGTCCGGGCTCCCGGGTCTTCTGTAAGTCACGTGACCATTTCGTCACGACGACGCCATCTTGGGAAGGCTGGTTCCTTCCTGCTTCCTGGGGGTTAGCGCGCTAGCGCTTGGTCCGCCTACCGCCTATTTAAGGTGAGCTTTCCTGCGGGGTCTGCCTGGAGAAGGTGACCACCGCGTGTGTGCTTAGAGCTATCTATTGCGCTGCGCTGTGGCTCGCGCTCGCTTTTTAAAAATAATTATTTGTCTTCTTTGCTGTTTATTTTTCCTTTTGTTCCTCATTTTAATCTGCGTCATTGCTGCGACCCACCCTGGCCCTCACAGCACTATAAAATTAATTCAAACACCGCTACTTAGCGGGTCCGGGCTCCCGGGTCTTCTGTAAGTCACGTGACCATTTCGTCACGACGACGCCATCTTGGGAAGGCTGGTTCCTTCCTGCTTCCTGGGGGTTAGCGCGCTAGCGCTTGGTCCGCCTACCGCCTATTTAAGGTGAGCTTTCCTGCGGGGTCTGCCTGGAGAAGGTGACCACCGCGTGTGTGCTTAGAGCTATCTATTGCGCTGCGCTGTGGCTCGCGCTCGCTTTTTAAAAATAATTATTTGTCTTCTTTGCTGTTTATTTTTCCTTTTGTTCCTCATTTTAATCTGCGTCATTGCTGCGACCCACCCTGGCCCTCACAGCACTATAAAATTAATTCAAACACCGCTACTTAGCGGGTCCGGGCTCCCGGGTCTTCTGTAAGTCACGTGACCATTTCGTCACGACGACGCCATCTTGGGAAGGCTGGTTCCTTCCTGCTTCCTGGGGGTTAGCGCGCTAGCGCTTGGTCCGCCTACCGCCTATTTAAGGTGAGCTTTCCTGCGGGGTCTGCCTGGAGAAGGTGACCACCGCGTGTGTGCTTAGAGCTATCTATTGCGCTGCGCTGTGGCTCGCGCTCGCTTTTTAAAAATAATTATTTGTCTTCTTTGCTGTTTATTTTTCCTTTTGTTCCTCATTTTAATCTGCGTCATTGCTGCGACCCACCCTGGCCCTCACAGCACTATAAAATTAATTCAAACACCGCTACTTAGCGGGTCCGGGCTCCCGGGTCTTCTGTAAGTCACGTGACCATTTCGTCACGACGACGCCATCTTGGGAAGGCTGGTTCCTTCCTGCTTCCTGGGGGTTAGCGCGCTAGCGCTTGGTCCGCCTACCGCCTATTTAAGGTGAGCTTTCCTGCGGGGTCTGCCTGGAGAAGGTGACCACCGCGTGTGTGCTTAGAGCTATCTATTGCGCTGCGCTGTGGCTCGCGCTCGCTTTTTAAAAATAATTATTTGTCTTCTTTGCTGTTTATTTTTCCTTTTGTTCCTCATTTTAATCTGCGTCATTGCTGCGACCCACCCTGGCCCTCACAGCACTATAAAATTAATTCAAACACCGCTACTTAGCGGGTCCGGGCTCCCGGGTCTTCTGTAAGTCACGTGACCATTTCGTCACGACGACGCCATCTTGGGAAGGCTGGTTCCTTCCTGCTTCCTGGGGGTTAGCGCGCTAGCGCTTGGTCCGCCTACCGCCTATTTAAGGTGAGCTTTCCTGCGGGGTCTGCCTGGAGAAGGTGACCACCGCGTGTGTGCTTAGAGCTATCTATTGCGCTGCGCTGTGGCTCGCGCTCGCTTTTTAAAAATAATTATTTGTCTTCTTTGCTGTTTATTTTTCCTTTTGTTCCTCATTTTAATCTGCGTCATTGCTGCGACCCACCCTGGCCCTCACAGCACTATAAAATTAATTCAAACACCGCTACTTAGCGGGTCCGGGCTCCCGGGTCTTCTGTAAGTCACGTGACCATTTCGTCACGACGACGCCATCTTGGGAAGGCTGGTTCCTTCCTGCTTCCTGGGGGTTAGCGCGCTAGCGCTTGGTCCGCCTACCGCCTATTTAATGCTCGCTTTTGACGTAGCGGTCTAGCGTAGCGGTCGCGCCTTCGCTACGCCTGAGTCTCGCCAGAGTCCTGCCCGTCTGCGCCCGTCAGCGTCCCGGAGGCGGGCGGAGCGGCGGGTGGGACTCTACCATCAGGGATGTGTCCCCCTGGGACCCCCGTTTTGCGCTACTCTTCTGGCGAACTTCGCATTTTCCATCCTCATGTATCTGGCTGTCGCACTGTTTTTCCCGGTCGATATCATGGGAAATCCCGTTGCCCGGGTTGTGGCTGGTACCCGACCCGCTCGCTCACCTTACGGCCGAGCAATGACACTTTTAGGAGGGGCTTCGGATGCATGCTATTAAACACCAGGTCAGCATGCAAACATGCGCAGGATATCTATGAGCTTCTCGACACAGAGAAGCCACTATGTCTCATGCTTACTGAGACATGGTGGACTGACTCTTCTAATCCTGACGTCGCTATGGCAATCCCGTCGGATTATAACATCTTCAGAAAGGATAGAGCCAAGGGAAGGGGAGGTGGAGTGGCGTTAGTGGTCCGGAAAGGAACGCCTTGTGCGATCCTGCCAGCTATTGACATCCGAGGCTCTGAGACCCTAGCCTTCTCTATCACTCTATCGCCCCATCAATCCTTTAAGGGACTGCTTATATACAGGCCACCTGGTGCACCCGGCACCTTCTTTGAAGATCTGGACTTGGTGCTGATTGAGTTGGCCCTGAAAGCTGAACATTTTATCGTGGCTGGCGATCTCAATTTTCGGTTGGATGATCCATCCGATCCGGCTGCCACCAAACTCTCTGAGGCGCTAACCCCTTTGGGACTTATCCCTTACCTTCGGGAGCCTACGCATGAGAAGGGGCACACCCTTGACCAAGTTTTCTCGTCTGTCCCTCTTGAGGGTATAGAGGTTACTCCGGTCCTTTGGTCAGACCACTTCCTTGCCAAATTTGTGATCAAGGGCATAGGTAAGTCAGTGCCTACCCCGGCACATCAACAGGGTCGTGTCCACAGGGCATTCCATCGAGTAACCCCAGAGATGCTGGCGCAAGCAGTTGTGGCCCATCCTTGCCTCTTTTCAGGCGATTTAGACAGGGATGTGCAGACCATGCAGGATTGGTTTTTGGATAGGCTAAACGATCTTGCCCCGGAAGTAACATCTCGCCCGACACCGAAACGGGTCTCCGCGCCTTGGTTTACCGCTGCACTGTCGGCTACGCGGCAGCAGTGCAAGGTAGCCGAAAGAGCCTGGCGGGCACAATATGACACTGTTGCCAAGATGACCTATAAAACGGTGGTCAAGGCTTATCACCGGGACATTCGCCTGGAAAAAAAAGCGTATCTAGCCAGGAGAATTGATGCTGCTTCCAATTCTTGCAAGGAGATATTCTCCATCGTGAGAGAATTTACCTCACCTTGGTCGAACACCTCGGACCAAAAACCATCTGGTACCTGGGCTGCGGATCTTGCTGATTTCTTCACGAGCAAGATCCAACGCATCCAGGAGTCATTCCTGGTACCAATATCTGTGGGCCAAATTGAACGTGACATCAACCCATTGCCACAGGCTGGGCCTAGGGTGACGTTGAGTGTGTTTCCTCCAATCTCTGCTCCGGACTCCCTGGCTTTAATGGGCAAATTAAAATCGGGTTCTCCTCTGGACCCATGCCCGGCTAAATTTCTAGCGAAAGTCGCGGAGGTGATCAACCCGTTGGCTAATCCGCTTTTGAATCTTTCACTGAGGCTAGGTGTGGTCCCGCAAACCTGGAAGCAGGCGATGGTGATACCCTTGCTTAAAAAATCTGGCCTAGACCCGAAGGCCCCAGTTAATTATAGGCCCATCTCCCTGCTGCCGGCCCTCACGAAGATTCTGGAAAAGCACGTTCAAGGCGTGCTTTCCAATTTTCTGGAATCTAATGAGATCCTGCACGCCACCCAATCGGGCTTTCGTCCCCATCTTAGCACGGAGACTGCGCTCCTGGAGGTTTCGGAAACCATTAAAGGGGTTCTGGACTCTGGGGGCAAAGTCATGCTGGTGATGTTAGACCTGTCGGCGGCTTTCGACACCGTTCCCCATGATGGTCTTCTCGCAAGACTTCGCGAGATAGGCATACAGGGGACGGTGTTCGACTGGTTCTCTTCCTTTCTTGCCGGCCGCCGGCAGACGATCTGGGCCCCGCCTGATTCCGCCGTGATGCCGCCTCTGGGAGTTGGGGTCCCTCAGGGCTCTGTTTTGAGCCCGACCCTCTTTAACATCATTATGACCCCGTTGGCGGCACTGGTGGAGTCGCATGGTGCCCAGATCGTATCCTATGCGGATGACACCCAGCTCCTCTTCTCGTGTACGAGAGGAGGCGACTTTGATGGGGAGAGTATTCGGAATTGCCTTGGGGCTGTTTTCCATTGGTTCCATCTAAACAGCCTCAAGTGCAATTCCGACAAGTCCGAAGTACTGTTCTTCGGGTGTGACACCGAACCCGTCTGGCAGACTTGGTGGCCGCGAGATATGTTCCCTCCATCCTGTTCCTCTCAGGTTGCAAAGAATCTAGGGGTGAAGCTGGATAACAGGTTAACCTTGAAATCTCAGATCCTGGGGGTGTCGGGCATGTGCTTTGGCATCCTTAGGATGCTGCGGAGGTTTCTTCCTCTGTTATCCGTGGAACATAGGACGCTGACAGTTCAGGCTCTGATTGGGTCCAGGTTGGATTATTCCAACGTTCTCTACCTGGGCCTTCCGGAGTACTTGCTGCAGCGCCTTCAAGTGGTGCAGAACGCCGCGGCTAGGGCAATCTTCGGCCTTAGTAGGCGCTCGAGTGCCTCGGGCCTGCTGGTAACCCTACATTGGTTGCCTATCCGCAAGAGGATCGCCTTTAAGGCTCTGACCTTGGTCCATAAAGCTCTTCACAAGGGGGGAGCTAAGTACCTTCAAAAGAGACTGGTCTTTTATCATCCGACCAGATCTCTGAGGTCGGAATCTCTGCACCTTGCTGTTGTCCCTCGGGTAAAGAAAGCGCGCCTTGGTGGGCGCTCTTTTGGATTGCTGGCATCTCAGCTATGGAACTCTTTGCCGCTGGCCCTGCGGGGAGCCACTAGCTTGCTGGTTTTTAGGAAAGGCCTTAAAACGTGGCTTTTTACTCAGTAGCCGTTCTCTTTTGAATTTCTGGCTTACTGCTCTTTTAGTCTCTTTTTGGTGTTATGTTGTTATGTTGCAGCTTCTTCGCCTTCTCCAATAAAAGCGCCGGGACACTCTTTCTGAGTAGCCGTGCGCTATAAAAATGAACCAATAACATAACATAACATAACCAATAACTTGAGATTTAAGCTGAGAGGTTATCCTAAAACAGTGTTTGACGATGTTTTGAAAAGAGAAAAAAACAGAAAGAGAGAAGATCTGTTGTAAGCAAAGAAAACAATTTAAAGAAGATTTAAAAGTAATGAGATATATTATGGATTTTAATGTTTCAAATCATGAAATACGAAACCTTTTAAAGAATAATCGGATTTTTTTTTAAATGCCCTAGACTTTAAAACAATTACTACCAGATCATCCTAACATTACATACAAAAAACTGCATCAGTAGGTGACAAGAAGTCATGGTCAGTAGGAAACAAGATACTTTGAATTGGCTACCAGTAAAGAAGAAATTATTTTGGAAATGCCTAAAATGCAAGGCGTGCTTGTATGATCAGAAGAAAACTGCGTATCAACTTCTATATGGAATATAATGGGTTTCTCGGGCCTTCAAAATGCTTGGGGAAGGGGACCACATGGCACCCTTCCAATCCAAAAAAGTGAATAGAAAGCAGTGAACGTGAAATGAGTGGAGGAGCTGCTCATTTCACATTCACTGCTCCAGTTAGGGAGCGCCCCATGATACTCTGCCAGGGATTGTTTTAAATTGTTTTCGATGCTGTTGGTGTCCCTGGAAGGGGCAGGGGCACCACCAAGCCTTTTTAAAATGTTGTGGGGGGCTGCAGGAACCACAGCAGCCTCCCTAACCACATTAAAAAAAAAGAAACTCAGCAAGTCTCCTTGATCATTGAATCCACAACCCTAGGAGAGCTTAGCACTATTTTCAAAGCATTCCGATCTGAAGCTGTATGGTCTTCAGCTGCAGTGCCGCGATCCCTTGTGGTTGGTTTTATGGCTGCACTTTGTTGCCTGAAAAATGTTAAAAATAAGACTCAGACGTGTATAATAGTTTGTTTTAAAAATATGCTTTCTTGAAAATACAAATATTATTAAACATTGCAGTGCGTGAATTTAACCAAAAAAGTTTTGTTATTGATATTGGTGACTTTTTGACAAAGCCAGTCGGTCTGCTTATTATGTGTTCATGTGCTGACCCCTTGATAAAGACCGTATTCCAGATTTTTATATTTTGGTGTTCTGACCCTCTGACAAACCCAGTAGGTCTATACCTTACTTAAAATAACACCCTTTATATTGTTACATGACCTAGTGAGGCGAAGGGTTGGGTGCTTGTGTGGGTGTCAGAGAAGGGCCTGGGTGCAGGCCAGGCCCTGCCCCCAATCCCACGCCACGCATGGTGATGGGCATCTTACTTCATGTTAGCAAAAACAGACATTTGCTGAAAAAAACCCAAAGGTTAAAGTGATGTTTTGGATGTAATTATAATAATTTCTTACTTCACATTACAAAAAAAAACCCTATGAGCAAAACCACTAAAAATCACAAGTTCTAGTTATGTCAAGCAGCTTGTGCCTTAAAGTAACTATGATCTGCATCGCCGCCATGCACTGCTAATTACCTCACATATTACATCACTCATGACCTGTTCCATGACATCATTGATAACATCACTAACATTTGAAATTACATCATTGATGCCAACATTTCATGGCAGGGTCGCAAGTTATAGTTTCATTGTAAAGTAAGACATTATTACAATTCCTAACTATAATGTAATTTCAAGTTGAGTTTTTATCCCCCAAAAATATAACTATATTCCTCCTTGTTGCCCCTCGATTGAGGGCGCCACTCCACAAGAGCGCATTCCAATAGGAATCTTTATTTAGGAAACCAGCATTTTCCCTTTCCGCATACAATTATCCCCAACGCGTTTCGGAGTTCCTTCTCCTTGAGGGTTACTGACAAGCGGCTGTTGTATAGCATTTTAGGACCCTAGTGTAATTTTCCCGATTCATGCCCTTATATAGGTATAAATCACCGTGTCCTTATATAGGCATAGAAATCATAACCATATTTAGACATAGCTCATGCAGTCCAAATACAGCATGGCTACTTCCACTAGTTCTGAAAATCCACAACGATTTCTTAGAAAATTCGGCTTCAGCAGTTAGGGACTTCCCCTTGCTTGAATATTGATTTGTCCAAGAACTCATGGAGTTTTCAAAGAACTGAGACTCTTTGATGACGTTATTATGTCCACCTTTATGTCAAACTCAGCACCTTCAAGGTATAAATATGCCCACACTTGCCATAGCAAACACAAGCCGACCCTCCAGCAGGCGCACTGAGAGAGACGCTGTCTTATCTCTTGCTGAGAAATCCTGCTCCAGTGTTTCCAAGTTCCCCTTGCGGGTTGTTGGGAAATAGAGTCCTGAGACTGACTTCCTTCATTCTAAACCAAGGTATGGAGCTGATTAGACCCTCAGAGAAATCTTGGATAGATTCTTGGCAAAAGAATACTAAACTTATGCTACACCACACTTACTTCTTCCCTCGTACTAGACTTAGGTTAGGTACATCGGTGTAGGCGTATTTAAGAAGCACCAGTTGAGTACTTTTTAGTCTTTATTTATTTATGTATGTATTTTATGGCTTAGAAACCATACCATGCTTTTACAGTATTATTTTATAATACTCTACTTGCTGTATGCATTATAATTTACAGCCAGTATCGCGATTGTAGTAGTTCATTTATTCTGCATGAGAAAGAAGACTGTTCATTAAATACTTTTATTGAAAACGCCTGTCTCTCTATTTCTCTGCACCTCTGGTGAACCGAAGCATGCACAAATGACTGAGTAAAATATCTATCTATTGTTTCCACGACTCTGAAGATCAGTTTTATTTTGGGGAAACAAAAGTTGTCATGTTTATGCGGTTGTCAGAAACTAATCCCTTCTTGTAAACTCGAGAAAGTTTCTAGTGACCTCTGAGCTAGCTGGCACTCACAATTAAGTCTAATATATTCGACCTAAGTCCTACGTCACATCTATAGGATATATTCTTCCAATGAGAAAAAACAAGGACCCCCTGAACAATGGATAGTTCAATTCCTAGGACAGGGACTTAAATGCTAGTGACAAAATCTCCTAGGCAATGTCAATAAAGCAAATATACACAGTATCTATAACATTAAGAAAACCAAGGAAGAGACAGAAAAAATATATTCAAAGTTGTTACCATTTTAATAATTTCTTCTCATATTATCTAAACAATTGATATTTATACAATACATTTAAACAATGAAACACAATATGTAACACATCACATTTAATCAATATGTATAAATAAAGGGTTAAAAAGTAGCAATATCTTTATTAACTCGACGCGTGTTTCGGCGTATACAACGCCTTCTTCAGGAAAGCCACACAATTATAGATCCTGTTTCAATGTGCTTAGTTCTTAGTGATTAAAATCTGCAGCTCCATAGTTGCTGGATGTTCTTGATATTCTTTTCCGAAGGCATCACCGGCAGCCATCCTTAGCCTGGTCCTACCTGGAGCCTCCATTTATCAGATAAGTCCTTTACTGTGCATGCCTATTCAGCTACTTATTTGGAATTCTATCGCATATCTAGCGCTTGTTCCAGTTTCATCGTTGAATCTCTTCCATCTCAAGAGGCTTTCCAGAATATCATATTACTGATTTTTAAAATTTAGCGGGACCAGGTTGCTTTTCAAATATACCTACACGAGGCTTGTTTGATAACAAGACATTTGACCTTTTCGTGATATCGTTTATTTTAAAATTAATAAGACATCGCTGCACATTCGGTGCACCGCATTTTTATCAGCCATTTATTAGAATCAAGAACATCCACCAACTATGTAGCTGCAGGTTTTAATCACTCATTGAAACAGGATCTATAATTGTGTGGCTTTCCTGAAGAAGGCGTTGTATACGCCGAAACGCACGTCGAGTTAATAAAGATATTGCCACTTTTTAACCCTTTATTTATACATATTGATTAAATGTGATGTGTTACATATTGTGTTTCATTTTTTAAGTGTTTTGTATAAATATCAATTGTTTAGATAATATGAGAAGAAATTATTAAAATGGTAACAACTTTGAATATATTTTTTCTGTCTTCCTTGGTTTTCTTAATGTTATACATACTATGTATATTTGGTATATTCTTCCAATGCGCAGAGCCTATTGGGAATATAGGAACTACACTACACGGCAGGCTTTCCAAACACTTCCTTTTGTATCATTACCAGCTCCTCCCCAGTGAGTATTAAGTCTCTGATAGCATTCTGGGAGTTGTAGTGTTTTGGAAATTAATTTTACCCTCCAGTGAGTCCTGTCACAAATCAGTGTAATTCATAATGTTCAACTGCCCTCCAGTGGGCTACAGACTGTGGATATTGCGCTGCAGTTTTAAAGGGAGCAATTGTGCCATACATGGGTGTGCAGTTTCGCACTTGTGTGGACTTTCTTGGTTTTACAGGCGGTGCATATATTAAATGTATATGTTATCTCCACCCAGGTGATAGGGGTGTAAAATGCACTTGAGGTACGAAAGCTTGTGAGTGATTCGTTTCAGCAGTGCTCCTGGTGTGTGGACAATATTTACTACCAGTATAAGTCGGCATTTACCAGCTGTGTTGCTCAAAAGTAGCTTTTTGGGATGAAGGCTGTGGACTTCATGTACTGCTTAATGTGGGGTTGGATGTTTTCTTTATTGATGACTCATGTGGGAGTGTCTCTACTGCAACTTAGGTTTGAATGTGCCTTTATGTCTTTAGTTGTCAGATCTGGACAGCGAGACACGCAGCATGGTGGAAAAAATGATGTATGACCAGCGGCAGAAGTCGATGGGGCTACCTACCTCTGAAGAACAGAAGAAGCAGGACATCCTGAAGAAGTAAGCCTTAGATTTGCTGAAGTCTTTGTCATAGTAGGCTATTTGAAGTGTATTTTAGTAGTAAAGTCTGGCCTATGTCTGAGCCCATTTCTTGATGAACAAGCAGTGTTCCTTGGTGATATCCGGTTATGGCACCCCCTGCCCCATGGTAGCATCCTTTCTCCATGCTGTGATCCTGCATTGAGCAAGGACTGAAGAGTCTAGGCCTTAAATCTAGTTTAGACGTACAAGCCCTACTGCTGTGTCTGGCAAGGCCAAAGAGGCTAGACCGTAGGTTTGGCCCTGATGTGCCATAAGCTAGGGGCTGGAGAGTTTTAAGTTGTGAATCTAGTCTTGCTATACAGAGTGTGCTATGTCCATTGTTGTTTAAGGACTGAAGAATCTGGCCTGTGAGTCTTGTTGCGATGTGCAGGCAATGTCGGTTTGCATTGGATGTGAGCTAAAGGGTTCCTTTCTAGAGTGCAGCTTTTTTGTACATGCACTGTTGTCTTGTTTGGGCAAACCTAGACAGCGAGTTTGTTCTCCATATGCAAGCCACTCAGCCTTTGTCTCTTTGCATTGTATGGTTTAGTCTTAAGAGTCTGGTATAAGCAGTGTTACCTCATTCTGTAATGGGTGGAGGGGGATGTAATGGGTCTTGTCTTTAAGTACAGTCTCGATGTACATGCCGTGCTGTGGCCCGTACTGGCCAGGTTCCAAAGGATCTGGACAGTGACTTTGGCGTTAGTGTGCCTTGTCTTTCTGCTGTAGGCCAGGGTCTGAGGGTTCTAGGCCTTGAGCCTTTTTAGGTTTCGCCTGGCGTCCGCTGCGCAGCAGCGTTCGCGCAGGCGAAATCTTATGTTACAATAGTACGGGGGCTTTGTCCCGCCTGCTCTTCCATTGGCTAGCTCCATAAATGGAGGCTAGCCATTGGAAGATAGATCTGTCCGTCATTGCCGGAGCAGATTCGTGGGTGTTCCGGCGATTTTTACTCATCCGGCCCCCTTGCGATCGCCATTGCGGCGGTCGGCGGATGTTGTTATTTTTTTTCACCAAGGTTTGTTTTGGGCATTTCTTTGAAGATGGCGCCCGGTGGAGAGTGATTTCAGCCCCTGCTCTGTATCCCGCAGGAGAGTGAGCTCGGCCCGTAATGCTTGTTTTTTTCGCCGTCACCTGCCCTTCTAAAAGTATTCTTTCTTTCTGTGCCCTCACTGGCCCCCTTTCCCTTGGCTGTTGCCGGCGCGTATAAACGCGCCCTCCCTTTGTCTGTCTGCGGGTCCCGCTGGCTCTGAGGAATGCGCTGCCAGCTGCCCATGTGTGCTGCAGTCACTGAAGGGTGCCCATGGCTGCTTCTCGATCTTGTTTTCTTACTCTCTCTTCCGCCCCCACTTCCATCTCTCGCGGTCTCTCCCCCCTGCTGTCCTCTTCCCTCCCCGTCGCCCTCTGCGCTTTCTCCATTCATTATTCCTCGCCGCGGCCAGTGCTCACACTGCTGCACATCTGCCTGTTCTTTTCTCAGGCTGGGCTATTATTCCCTCGTCTCCACTGCAGGCAGCAGCCTCCTCACAAAGTAATTCAAAGCCTCCCCGGCAGCGTCAGCCGGTGCCCGGCCACGTGCAGCCCTGCTCCGAAACGTCTGCGCTGACAATAGCCTGGCGCAGTGCAGAGCTGGCCGGGGCCTGATAAAGCAGAGGCTGGCCAGGAGGGGCAAGAATCAGACAGCACATTCAAAACCGGCCTCTTTGAAATGCGACTGGGCGGAGAACTTTTATTTCCAGCAGCGACTTTGTCTGGGCTAAGAAATAACATCCCGACTTAATCCCTCTTTTATGCTGCTGCAACATTTACAATTTTTATTTTCAAACCGCGCCGACGTTCAGCAGGATTACTTGTCTTTTGTTAAACTGATCAGTAAAGTGTGACGCGTGAGACTGCGAGCGGACATGACAACCTTTACAATATCTTACTATGAGAGAGGAGTCTGGTGGCGTGGACTTTTGGGCGGCTAGCAAATAAAGACGCACACACCAGTACTCTGGTACGTACACTGACCACGCCAGACGCGCTGTCAGCGATTTATTGGACCCTGCACGTCACCGTGGGGTAATCAGAGGTCGGTGACTCCAGTACTACTTTTGACCCCTGATCACAACTAGGGGCTAATTCTGTTTCCGATGAAAACCCCTGTTGTGGCCTGTTGCTCGTTGTGCTCGTGTCCCCCCCACCTCCCTGACCGTCGTTGTGCTAAAGTCCCCCCCACCCCCTGACCCTCGTTCGTTTCCTGTGTCTCTCCCTTGCTTTCCTCCCATCCATCGGACTCCCTTTCTCCTTATGCCTGTCTCTCCTCCCTCCCCATAACACGTGGAAAACTTAGAAGCGATTTATCGCATATAACCAACCCTTCAACCTATAGACTGGCCGACCTCACCTAGGCATGTCGGCTTTAAAGCAATGTGCATCACACAATGAGCTAGACACCATACTGGGAGGAGATTCTTTCTGCAACAGCTCCGTACACAGATCTCTACACACTCTGTTAGCTACGCTCTTTTTTTAACAACTGTTTTTATTAGTGTTTTTGCCTCTGTTGCCTGCTTGCAGTCCGATTTTGTGTGTGCCTATGTTGCCTGCTTGCGACCCGGTTTTGTGTGTGCCTCTGTTGCCTGCTTGTGATCCAGTTTTGTGTGTGCCTCTGTTGCCTGCTTGCGACCCGGTTTTGTGTGTACCTCTGTTGCCTGCTTGCGATGCAGTTTTGTGTGTGCCTCTGTTGCCTGCTTGCGACCCGGTTTTGTGTGTGCCTCTGTTGCCTGCTTGCGACCCGGTTTTGTGTGTGCCTCTGTTGCCGGCTTGTGACCCGGTTTTGTGTGTGTGGGTGCAAATGCAATAGGTGTCGCATTTGCGAGAGATTACGCTATTGGCTTTGTAAATGACAATGCCATTTATTTATGTTTTCAAAGCCAACACATAAATAAAAATGTTGTCATTTACAATGCCAATAGCTTTAACTTTTCCAAAGGCGAAACCGTTGCATTGTAAATGCTTGTTTCAATGCACAGGCACTGCTGTTCTCTGCACTGGACAGTGGCAAAACGGCCTAGTCTGTTCATCCTACTTCAGTGTTATAAGTAGTGCTCCATACTCCTGTGTTGGGCAGGGGCAGAACACTACTTCCTGTGAGCTGGTCTATATTTATATGAAGTAGTGTGGCTTGGAATGAGCAGCTCTTGAAGGGTCTGGACAGTGAGTTCCCTCTTGATATTCATGCTGTGTATGTGTTTCTTCTGCGTAGGGCATGGGGTTGGTGCAGCTGGCTCTGGCACATAAATCTAATCTCAAAACTGTATCCTTTTGCATTGGACAAACTGCTGCGTTGGGCACTTTGTGCCATGTTGGTTGGATTTCCTAGTTCTGCATTTCTTATCGAGGTGTGAATGCAGCACTCCTGGTCAGCACTGAGAATGTCTTCGTGTTGAAGTCCGCCTCCCTGCTGCAGATTCCAAGCAGCAAAGATGTTTCTCCTTCCACAGTTTCTTTAAACTTGAGATGGATGGAAGTCTAACAGTCAACCACTTGAACTCGTGGAAACTGTTGTCACAGTTCAATGACCTCCCCTTACCCTGGGCTTCTGGTAATATCTTCCAGCGATGTGCACGGGCAGGTAGCTGTGGTATTATGTAAGAGGCCAGAAGTCTGATGTCGCACCGGGGGGTTTTCAGTCCTTGTGAACGTGCCAAGGCCAGTCTCTATCTTAGGTGTGCTTTATCTATAGCTGTAAAGAGCTGTTGGTACATGGAAACAACCTGCTCTTATCTCAGGATGTTTTCTCAGTGTGCCGGATAATGACCCGACAGGTTGTTTGGATTTGTTATAGTACAGCAGGTCTTTTTAGAAGTCTCTCAGTAAATACAGTGCTGTTAAAATTAAAAAAGATTTAAAATTGATAAAACAGAGGAATGTGCAAAATGTAAGAAAATAAATTAAAATAGCAGTAAAAAGTACATTAGACATTCTAGTTTGTTTTAAATCGGGGTTGGGCACTGCACTTTCAACAAAGCGCTCCAGTGCAATCCTATTAGTTTTCGTAGGTCTGTAAACCGGGTCAGGGAAAGTCAGTTTCCTTGCTTTTCGTGCAGACAATATTGTTTGGGCTACATAAATTGTATATTTCTCTGTGACGCACTATTTGTGCTGGAAGGCTTTCACTGTGTATTAGTGTGTTTGCTTGTCCTAATGCCAACCTCCCTCTCTTTGTGAAGTTCTGTGTTCATGTTGAGTGGGAGCTTGATGTTGACCGAGAAACCTTCTTTTTCATCATGGCATCATTTTTTCATCTTTTCAGGTCACAGTACTGGATGTTTTTTTTTAGATACTAATACCCGAGTCAGTGCATGATGGCTAAGGACTGAAGAATCTAGCCTGAAAGTCTTGTTGCGAAGTGCAGGCAATGCTGGTTTGCATTGGATGTGAGCCAAAGGGTTCCTTTCGAGAGGCCAGCTTTTTTGTACATGCACTGTTGTGTCTTGTTTGGGCAAACCTAGACAGCGAGTTTGTTCTCCATATGCCACCATGATGATTAGCCTCTGTTAGCAAGAGAGAAAACCCTTTGGTTAAAGCAATTGTTCATTCTAGGGGTATGTTTTTGCATATGTTTGAATGTGCTCAAGCTCATGAGGGCATACAGTATGGACTTCAGAATTGTGGTTGTTAAATAATTGCATAGTTTATACATAGCTATGAGCTACTCATTCATTGGCTTTCTCTGACTACTCCTCAGCATCCTTATGGTGCCTTTTTCAATGAGCAATGTTCATGAAATAGTGTGATGGCAACTCAACAGCTGCCCTTGTGACTTTATGCTGCAAATGAACCAATGAGGGAAGCTGGTCAAGTATTCCATTCTCAAGCATATTTTACTTCTTATAATGATAAGCCTGCAATATTTTCTGTCAACCACACCGGTGGACTATCCTAAGTTTGTAAAAATGCGAAGGTTCTGCAGGCTGGAATGGTGATGTTGCAGCTTTGAAACTTATGTGCTGCTCTTTTGAGGGGCGGTTCAAATCTGAACACTCCTTCAAAATGTTAGCTCCACATATAGAGCTTTGTGTGTCAGAGTTCCAGCAGCCACTGATGGCACTTACTGAATACCTGCAAAATGAAATAAATGAAGAGCTTTTGGTAAACTTCAGATGGGAACTAAACCCATTTGAGGAAATATATGCACACCATTTAAACCTTGGTTTTGTGACTCGGTTTCTACCTTTTACCTATCTCCTCAAAAATAGGGTACCAAGTGGCGACTGGGTAATGTTTCATCCCAAAGGTCTTATGGTCTCTCAGTTTATCAGCTGCAGTGGCGAACGGCACCTGGTGTGCCTGGTGATAAAGAAAGGAGACATAAGGTAGCTGCCAGGGATCGATATGGCAGCGACGTGGCTGTGAAAGAGCAAAATCAGGACTTCCTCCATCTGTGAGATTAGTTGCAGAACATTGCCCTTGGCGCCTCACAGCCTGATAAAGGCTGATATTGCCAGATAATGGGTGTAGCTATAGCACGAAGGTGGTAGGATGTCAGGGGTATATTTATAACCCTGAGTGGACTACTTTATGAATAGTGTAGATCAACAGGCATGCCCGACTCCTGTATTCACGTGTGTTGCACAAATTATGCATATCCACATCCTGTTACAGGCAAGCATCTGCAGCAGGAGAGGACAACAACTTTCCAGCATTGGGGCTCTGTTGTACGCTGCCAAATCTGAGATCCCTCATAGGAGCAGTTTGCACAAGATTTATATTTAACTCTTTTACAAGGTGTGATTTTCCTTCCACCTTGAGATATAGTCATTCCCAGTTGTGAAGCATTTTACCATGTTTGACCGAGAAGACTGTTTAGTAGACAGAGTGAACTGTGTTTGATCCGTGCCTTCTCGCTTCTCAACCTGAATCCTAGTAATGGTAACTAGCCTCTCCTGGTCGGACTTTAAATGCTATTTGACTTGGACATGTTAAACTGTAGGATTCTTCAATGTTTCATTCATGCTAATGCCTCATATAGTTTAAGGAGCACGAGGAAAAACAGGAACACATTCAAGTCATCAGATACGTTTGTTGTTCCCGAGAACTATTGGGAATTGGTCCTTAAAGGCAAACTCTTTTTAGTAGGTTCCTGCTGTGTAGTTGCTGAATTGGGAGCACTATTATCTGACACTGAAACCTGGTTGACCCAACCCTTAGGCCCTATAACTCGGTTGGGGTGGGAGTGGGGGTGTAATTCCAATAGCCTGACACCCAGGACATGTTTAGGGTCAAAGACAACAAGTTTTTATATTCATTTTGTCAACTGGACAAATAGGTTCTACTCTCACTTTACAGTACCACAGTGTGGAGCTGTGAAAAACTACCGTCAGCCACTGAGGAAATGTTTGTATCAAGATGTATGAATTGATCAAACGTCTGTGTGGTTCTTGAATGCAATAAATGCAGTGAGCTGTGAGTTCAGCTTGCATACTAACCTTGGTTCCAGTATAAAACAAAGTAAACGTGAGTGCAATCTTTAACAATTTGAGGCAATTAGTAATGCTTCCTGATTATGTGCAAAAACATCCATAAGCATGAAAGCAAGATTGGTGATTTGCTCTCCAAATACAATGTACACATAAAATTGCAACTAGGGAAACATTTGGCGAAAATTCCTCTGTAGGAACATTCACTAAAATGTGTGGTGGATGCCAATACGTAAAAGAATAATAATACTCGAGAATCGGCGCAAAAGCATTATGGCAATATGGAAAACCAATTAGGGGCCCGATTTGTAATAAAAGTCACAAAAGTGCTCCTTCAAATATATGTCCTTGCATTGGTGCAGATTTTCAACTTTTGGATTGTACTTATTTGTAAAGTGCACTTATCCCAAATTTTCTTGGCACCAATAGCTAACATTTTCGGAAGTGTATGTAAAAATGAAGTGAACGATTACAGTTAAAAAGGTAAGTTTTCACGAGCTTGCGGAAGTCCATTAGTGTAGTGACAGTCTGGATTTCACAGGAGCTTATTCCATTCCCTGGCTCTGGCAGCAGCGATGGTGTCGGCTCTTACTTAGAAGATTTTAGTGCGGGTTTTAGGGATATTAAGTACAAGTTGACCTCTGGGTCTTATGGTCCTGCTCGGTACATACAGAGAATTTCGTGTTGAGGAATTAGAGGCACAGGAATTCAAAATAATTTACAGAAGAAGGCTACACAACTGTACTTCTATCAAAATGTTGTGAATTCCATATTGGCACGAGCAGATATGCACACACATTTGCTCATGCAAAACATTGCAGTTGCCCGTCCACTTCCTGTACACCACCTTTTTTTTGTTTTTCCAACCTCTGAAAAATGTTTTGCTCTTGCCCAGTATTTAATTTGCAAAACAATAGGTGCCTGTGCACATGTTTTTTTTCAGAAGCCCATCAGTGCCACTGCTGAATGTCAGGGTTACAGAATACCATGGCTGTCTACTTTTGATTGCACCTCATGTCTCCTACATCTGCCACTATACACTCCCCGCTCCTTTATCCCTCTCTTGCAGGATCCTTTTCATCTTTGCTTTCTTCCTCTTTCACAGTTTTGTATTTTTCTTCCTTCTTCTTTCTCCCTCTTCTTCTGGGTAAAAGGCAAAAAAGGAGCGCTAGTGAGTCTCACCAGCTTCAATTAAGGACTGCTCTTGCCCTTGGCAGGAGTGAATGTCAAACCTTTTTAAGTGTGAAAAAGATTGGAGTAGTTGATAATATCCTTAAACATGTTAGTTTGTGAGTATGCACAGAGGTCATTCAATCCCTGGATCTGCCGCTTCCTGCCAATCTCCATCTCTTGTATGCAGTGTTACATAAAGGTGGTCAAATCAGAACCTTGTTGTTAAGAGACTTCTCTTGTAGGGGATTTCCGTGTATAGTCCTAATCATGTGAACAGTCTTGCCCGTGTGTGGACCCCGGAGCACTTCAATAGATATATCTTCTTAAGTTGTCATCTTCTGCCTTTCTTCAGGAATGCATGTATAGACACTTAAAGGGATAAAAAGACAATAATCCAGCCTAACCAACTAGGCTACGCTGGCCATTACTTCATCTTGAAGTGAAAAAAGATAGCCAGTTTAACTTTAAATTTAGCAATTTGCTGAGTGTTACACATAGAAAACTCTCCTTCACAAAACTCCTTTTTTTATGATAAGAGATGAAAAGGAATGGATAGAGAAGCCCCCATAGGCTGCCATTATGTGCCTGCAAATGGATACCGTGCCTTTAAGTGTCTCCAGAGACCCCCAGTATCCCATGATGCACAGCCAGAGGCAGTTACTTTCAGTTCTTTTTTCCGGCTCCTGCTAGCAGGACCCTGGAGCATTGAGCTCTACCTTTTTTTGGTATTACATTCAAACTTAGTTTTATATTTGGATTTTTGAAGTTTCACTCGACATCTTTGGCCTTTATCTACCTTCTGCTGTAGTTTTGTGGCAGAAATTCTGCAGTTTTCTTGTCAAAATGCCATCGCTGTTTGACACTTGTCCTGACTGTGGTAGGAAGAAGGCCAAGTCTGATGCTCACAGAGTCTGTATTCTGTGTTTGCCTGTGTCTCATGTGCCTGACACCTGCTCTATTTGTAAGATCTTTTCCAGGAGCACCCTGCGTGACAGGGAAAAGATTCAGCTCCAAGTGTTGGAGCAGAGAAGACAGAAGGCAGCATCTGCAGCCTTTGGGCAAGGAGAGGGTAAGTCCTCTACCAAAACGCATGCGTCAACCTCTGGGGAGCTCAGCTCGCCAGTCGAAAAACGGCAGAAAAATGGCGCCGATCCCGATCGACATCGAGGATGGCAACGACGATGTTGAGAGCAGGTATGACGACTATATGCTCTCTGTAACTCAGGGCTCTTGGTCGAAGCTACGTCGACGATCAACGTCGAGGAGAAGAACGGTGAGGTCTCGGACGAGATCGGCGTCGCGGGTTCCCGCGTTCGACGTCGACTCAAAGAAGATCGCCGTCCTGACATCATCATTGTCGTCGATCGGAGTCACACAGGCAACGGCGGTGGCCATCGATGCGTCACCGCCGATCGACGTCTACGAGGAGGTCGACGTCTAGGAGAACATCGAAGTCGATGAGAAGGTCGACGTCGAGGGGTCAAGACCGACGTTCGACGTACCACTCTAGGACTCGCTCCATAGGGAGCCTATCGTCGTCGACAGGAAATTCGTGTTCCAGACGACGTTGACACTTGCCGTGAATTGACATCGAGGGCGAGGTCTGATGTTGAGTCCAGGGCCCCTTCTTCGCAGCCAGCCCGAAAACGGAGGAGGTTGGTCTCTTCTTCAGGTTTGAAGTACTCGCATACCTATTCACCATCCAGGACACCTCCTTCTCCTGGTCAACCGGTGGCCCTGCCAGTGACACCTCCATCTCCGCCAAGTCCTCCTTCTCCGCCTGGGCCTGCAGCTCCTCAGCCCACACGTCCTGTAGAACCCTGAAGACTAAGAACACGGTCTCGCATGAGACCTCTTTCCCATAGACACCACCGATCTTCCACACGATCCCGTCGCCACCTGTTGGAAATGGGATCCCTGGCTGGCCAGGGCTTTCGCCAAAGTCAGTCAGAGACCACCACTCCCAAGTCAGGGCAAGGGAGTTACACGCCAAGATAACCCCTACTCACCCCCTACTCACCCTCTAGGTAACGTGGCGCGAGCAGCAAGGCTAAACTTGGAGGCGATGTAAGTTAAGTATTTGCGCACGCACCCCAGCAACAACACCCAAAGGCCCACCACAAAGGAAACTCCACACAAGGTTATATAAAAATAGCCTTTGTATTACACCAAAACACATTAGATAAAACACACACTTTACAATGTGCCAGAGGCACGGGCAGAATTTACAAGGGATTATTTACAAGACAGGGCCACCTGGACCACTGCCAGGAATCAGCACTTTTAGAAGTAACAATACAATACTTGTAGGCCTAGAACTTAGAACATAGCCTATCAGACAGTACCTTCCGTCCTGGTTGCACGGGATAATGCGAGTGACCTCCTTAGTAAGCTTGAGCGGGCGACCCAGCGAAGCGGCGCGGCTCAGGGGAGAGCGGCGCTGCTCGAGGCTTGGACGGGCTGCCGGCACGGTACAAGCGTTTCTCTGGGGCGACCAATGTGTGCGGCTCAGAAGAGGAGGGGGAGGCAGGATGCGGGCGACCCAGCGAAGCGGCGCGGCTCAGGGGAGAGCGGCGCTGCTCGAGGCTTGGACGGGCTGCCGGCACGAGCTGCCGAGGGGAACGAGCGAGGCACACTTCAGCGAGGCCCCAGGGGCCCAGGGAGATCAGACAAGTCCCATCAATTTGGCAGGGAAGGCACCATAGAGTCCACTGGTCCTGGGACTCTGGTCAGGGGGCAAGCTTAGTATCAAGCCCTTGGAATATCACTTATAACAGAAGATCACTGTAACACAAAATAGGACATAAAGCACAAAACCAGTACCCACTGGTAACTGGTAAGTCCCCCCTACGCAATCCTAACCACCCTAGGAACAGGTCACGCAGGGAACCAGGACCTTACTAGCACCACCTGCACTAGCAAGAACAACCACCTCAGTATCACAATACACATAGGGGCATAGACCTGGGGACAAAACACATGATGCAGAACCTACATTCAGCGGTGTAAGGAACACATGACGCATCAACACACGTTCAGCGGTGTAAGGAACAGGGCACATAATGTATCAACAACACATTCAGAGGTGCAGAACACAGGGTGCGCAAAACATACTACACATTGTACATTTCCTAACACCCAAAAGCAATAGGACATAGATCATAACAGCATCTAAACCTTTAGCGTAGAACTCACAAAGTCCAGGTTGCGCCACTGCGCCAAGACCTAAACGTAGCAGCTGCCCACAAAGTGCTGGGCAGCTGAGGGACAGAACAGGGGGCCTAAACGCTGCAGCTGGCACTAAATGCTGCGCAGCTGGGGAAAGGCCAGGGATGAAGGAGTGCGCCTCACTCCTAAAGTCCACAGTGTATGTCCCTAGGGAAAGAAATACCTACACGGTGCAGCTGCCCACTACTTGCTGGGCAGCTGGGATCAGAACACGCCAGGGGCTCTCACTAGCCCCTCAGGAACACTGCGCCACACTGAGCCATCTGGCTCTCGAAATACTGGGCACCTTAGAGCCTCTCTGGGCTTGTAAATAGGGCGGGGCTTTTGCTGGAGTCCCCCCTCTGGGGACTCGATATGGCCAAACTAGGTAATAAACCTCTCAGGGGCTCGTGAATCAATGTGGGACCCAGGGGAGCCTCTCGAGCAAGGTGGGCGGTAGGCGGAGTCCCTCTCGGGGGACTCGAAATCACTTATGGGGCCCAACAGCCTCTCGGGCTCTAGGCATCACTCTGCCCCTGGCGACAGATATGGCCACATCGTGGGAGCGGCCCGCTATCATGTGGGGCCGCTCAAAAAACAATCAGGACAGCCCCGAGGCCCCTCTCCTTACCGGGCTCCGGGCGTCCATTCTCTCTGTGTCCCCTCACCGGGGGCAGCGCAGGACTTCGCCTCTGGGGCTCCCCTCACTCCTGGGAGCCCCAACACGCAACATCCGGCTCCAGGAGGGGAGGGGGGCATCTTCACCCGGTCCCCCATCTCGGGACCGGGACTTGGAAAGTGGAGCCCTCAAGGCTCCGGGCTCCTCTTCTCCGGCCGGGCGCCCCGGCCAATCACAGCGCGGCGGCGGGCGGGACTTCCTCCGGCAGACCGGAAGTCCCGCCTACAGTCAGGCGCGATGCTGCCTGACTTCCTGGTTTTGCCCGCGGCTGCGGCGGTGATTTCTCAGGGCCATAGCGAGGGGTGGGCACCCTCGAAATACAACGTAAATGGCGGGGTGGCACCCGCTAGGGCTCTGATAGGCGGGGTGGCACCCGTGCATGAATATCACGAAAATCGGGGCAAAAGTCAAAATAAAGCGCTCCGAGCGCTAAGGAACAACACAGCGCTTTCAAGCGCTATAAGGCAAATAAAGCGCTCGCCCAGCGCTAGGCACACAGAATAAAGCTCTCATGCACCAGGGGTCAAAGGAGAGCGCTCCCAAGCGCTAGGAAGGAAAATATAGCGCTCCCAGCGCTATGAAGGCACAAAAAGCCACAAAGTCCTTCAGGAGGTGTCATCAGAAGTCCAGGGGCTGGGCAGGGCTCAGGGAGGCAAGCCATCCCTGAGCCCAAGCAGCAGCACGCCCCTGGCAAGATTCTAGTTGGGAACAAGAACATTTTCATGGGGTCACAGCCCCTCTTTTATACACCTTTTCCCTTTGTCTTTAGGTGCAGGGTGGGGGCAGAACCAGTCGCAGCTGGTTCTGGAGCACTCTTGATGGCCCAACCACCCATTTCATTCACTGGGGAGGCTAGGGTCATCAGTCACACCACAGGGGGGCGGAGCCAGCATTGTGTGGGGAAAACCCAGCCCATCCAGGACACAGGTACACTCCTCCCACACATCACTCATGCTAATCTCCCACTCACCACCGGGGCAGCCCCACACAGACTTCCTGGAGCCTGGCATCCCAGCCAGCTCCAGCCAATCACACGCCAGCACCCTCACAGCACACGTACAGCCATGTCTAGAAATGGCGCTTCCCTTCTAGACACATACATGCTGCATACACCATCTCGCAGCATTCACTCCCCCGAGTTCACACATACCAAACTTGACCATGCACACCTCACGCATCAGGAACTACCAGGGACACAGACATTCCCCATGCATTCCTATGGGAGGGCAGGCCAATCTCACACACGCACTCAGGGAGAGCACGCACTTTACACTGCGCCACAGTGTCAAAGTGCGCAAAGGACAGAAATCACTATAATTTAAGGCAAAAAGTTCAGGGGTGAACCTGCCACAAGGCCCAAGTCCAACACCGCCGATATGAGAGATCTCTCTCCCGGCATACCAGGGATACGCCTTCCACGAGTACGGGGAGGTACTCGCCTACTCTAAAGGTTTCACCCCCTCAGAGGGTCTCCTGTTGACGATATCTCCACCTTACCGGAGATTCTGGTCAGAGGGGCTTCAAAGCTGAACATTCCTCTGTCTACTCCTGTACCGTCGACATCTGTGATATTTGAAACTCTCCAGCAGAGACAAACATCATGTCCATTGCTTCCATTGGTGCCTGGTTTGGAAGAACCGGCTATGGAGCTGTTCTTGTTGCCATCTTCTATCAAATTTGCGCCTTCCAGGTTACAGAAAAAATATCGCCCACCTGAGTCGGATCCTGCCTTCCTCCGTCTGGACCCCACCGCTCACTCAGTCATAGTGGTGTCGGCCCAGAAACAGCATGCTACGGCTCCGACTTCCACGGTCCCACCGGATAAGTAAAGCCGTAAGCTGGATTCGGTGGTGAGAAAAGCTTACAACACCGCGGCTACATCCATGAAGACGGCCGGCTCTACTGCTTTGCTGGGCTGTTATGACAGATCCCTGTGGGAGTCCCTTCAGCAATTTGTGGATCTCCCACCCAGAGACGAGTGGGAAGATTTTCAGTAGATAGTGAATGAGGGCCTGATGGTTTCGAATCAAGTCATCAGCGCTGCAGCTGATACTACACTCCTGGCAGCCCACGGATATTGCCACGGAATTGCTCTACGGAGACATGCTAGGCTTCGTCTTAAGACTGAAATGGAGACCTTGAAGGCTGTAAGTTTAGAAAAACCTAAAGAGCAGTGAAAAACCTTCCGCCCTTTCCAGCGGCGTTATTCCTCTCAGAGGTTTCAGCGGTCTCAGGGCCGTCAGCCCAACCAACAACAGCAGTTCAAGTGATCTTTTCAGCCGTTTCAGAAACGCCCACAGAGAGGACTATCCAACCAGCAGTCTGGACAAGGTAACAAGGCTCCTACTGGTTCCAAGCCCTGAAGGGTTTCTTCTCCCTCGGACGTTATCCACTCCGGTGAGGGGAAGCATTCAAAACTATCTGGAAAAATGGCAGAAAATAACTCTGGACAATTGGGTGCTCAATATTGTTCGCAGTGGATACTCGCTACGTTTTACAAGTCCTCCTCCGTCGATTCCTCCAACTCGATCTCGCTACATGCTACGTGAGTTGCAGAAGAAGGACAAACACCCTCTTTCAGAAAAGGGCGATAGAACTGGTTCCTCTGGCACAGAGAGAAACAGGACTGTATTCTCGGTTCTTTCTAGTCAGCAAGAAAGACCAGAACTAGTTCAGACCCATTCTCGACTTGCGACAGGCCAACAAATGGGTTTGCAGAGTTGCGGATGTTGTCCTTGCATCAAATCTACCCTCAACTTCATCAGGGAGACTGGCTATGTGCAATAGATCTGCAAAACGCATATTTTCACGTGCCCATAGCGAGCAAACATCGCACGGTCCTGCTTTTCACCATGGGCAACAACCATTATCAATACTCTGTGCTGCCTTTCGGCCTGAAGTCAGCTCCTTGGACATTTTCCAAATGCATGGCAGTGGTGGCTGCGCATCTAAGGAGGAACAAGGTGTTCGTCTACCCGTATCTGGACGACTGGTTGATCAAGGCAGCTAAGTTTCAGGAAGCGCAGATGCATTTCAATTGGACTTCCAATCTCCTACTTCGTTTGGGCCTCCACATCAACCTCACGAAGTCTGTCTCGACTCATGTACAATGTCTACAGTACCTGGGAGCCACCATCGATACATGCACGGCAAGCGCGTGCCCTTCGGAGGAGAGACGCTTATCGATCCCTCGGAAGTCTCAAGCTCTCATGATCATGCCCTCCCCGATGGTGAGGAAGGTATCATCTCTCCTGGGTTCCATGGCCTGCTGTATATTCCTCACACCGAATGCACACCTCCATATGAGACCGCTGCAACAATGTCTGGAGGATCAGTGGGACCAGAAACTGGGGGATTAGGAAGACAGGATTCAACTGTCGCAGCGGGCTCTTCAGTCCATCCGATGTTGGTGTTCTCCACGCAATCTCCTCCGAGGGACTCCTTTCCACAGGAGATACCGACGCAAACATAGTGACGGATGCTTCTCTCCACAGCTGGGGTGCACATTCCGACCACCTTCAGATACAGGGCACGTGGTCCCCAAAAGAGACCAAGTACAACATCAACTTCCTGGAGCTTTGAGCAGTCCGTTTGGCGCTGAAAGTCTTCCAGCCGTCGTTTCACTCAGTCTCCTGCTTGTTCAGACGGACAATACGACCACAATGTTCTACCTTAACAAGCAGGGGGCTAGAGATCTCAAGCGTTATTTCAGGAAGTCCAGGAACTTGGCCATCACAGCAACTCACCTCCCAGGTGTTCAGAATGCTCAGGCAGACGTGCTCCGCAGATTCATTCAAGAAAATCACAAATGGGTCTTAAATGACGAAGTGGTGCGAGACCTCTTCGAAAGATGGGGTACTCCAGAAGTCAATCTGTTCGCTACCGCGGAAAACCGCAAGTGCCGCAACTTCGCCTCCAGGTTTTACCAACCAGGGACTCTGGGGAATGCACAATGGATCAATTGGATAGGCGGCTTTCTCTACGCTTTTCCGCCAATTCCCCTGATCCCGACAGTGCTGATCAAGCTCTCGCAATCATGGACCAAGATGATCATCATTGCTCCGGAGTGGCCCCGTCAGTGGTGGTTCACAGACCTACTCCACCGGTCTCTCCTGCCACATCTCAGTCTTCCTTGCCGGCCGGACCTTCTGATGAAGTTCGGTGGGCAGATGGTGCACCGCAACCTCTCGCCGTTGAATTTGACGCCATGGCTCCCGAGTTAGTACAGTACGGACATTTGAACCTCCCTCAAGACTGTATGGAGATATTGAAGGAGGCCAAACAACCATCTAAACGCACGTCCTATGCATATAAATGGAAGAGATTTTGCATCTGGTGTGCATCTAAGAACGTGGATCCTACCTCCTGCAAGGAAGATGTCCTCCTTCCTTACTTGCACCACTTAGCTCAATCTGGCCTTCAATTTCATTCGATCAAAGTTCACCTGGCAGTTTAACTGTGTTGGAAATGGGATCCCCGGCTGGCCAGGGCTTTCGCCAAAGTCAGTCAGAGACCACCACACCCAAGTCAGGGCAAGGGAGTTACACGCCAAGATAACCCCTACTCACCCTCTAGGTAACGTGGCGCGAGCAGCAAGGCTAAACTTGGAGGCGATGTAGGTTAAGTATTTGCGCACGCACCCCAGCAACAACAACCAAAGGCCCACCACAAAGGAAACTCCACACAAGGTTATAGAAAAAATAGCCTTTGTATTACACCAAAACACATTAGATAAAACACACACTTTACAATGTGCCAGAGGCACGGGCAGAATTTACAAGGGATATGTACAAGACAGGGCCACCTGGACCACTGTCAGGAATCAGAAGTAGCACTTTCAGAAATAGTACTTAGTACATAGAATATAGCACAAAATAGCACACAACCAGTAATTACTGGTAACCAGGACCTCACTAGCACCACCTGTACTAGGGAGAAAACAACCACCTATGTATTACAATACCTGTAGGGGTGTAAGAGGAAAACACATGATGCAATGCATAACATTCATTCAGAGGTGTAAAGGCACATGACGCATAAACAATACATTCAGAGGTGCAAGGAACAGCAACACAATAGCGCAAAATCCACATTCGCCACCACCTGTGGCAGTCCCTGTGTCCCAATGTCAGGGCCTAAACGTGGCAGCTGCCCACAAAGTGCTGGGCAGCTGGGAAGTGATGCTGGGGGGGACAACGTTGGAGCCTCTCAGGCTCTGCACAAAGCACTTGTTTCCCCTTGAGCCTCGCTGGGCTCTTCACGCTACCACATGCCTCCACTGAGCCTCTCTGGGCTCTGAAACACAATGTGGGCACTCAGGGGCCTCTCAGGGCTCACACCCAAAAAGATGGAGCCTCGTTGCGCCTCGTGGGCTCGAAGAACAAATGCCTCCCTGAGCCCCACTGGGCTCTGCACACAAGGCCTGGAGCCCCTTTCCGGGCTCCGGACACAAAATGGGGGCGTAGTTGGAGTCCCCCTCCTGGGGACTCAGTGAACCAAGTAATGCCCACACGAGCCTCTCGGGCTCTCAAAACAACTGCTGCCCTGAGCCTTGCTGGCTCCAACAACAGGTAAGGCCCCCACGAGCCTTTTACTAGGGGGGAGGGGCGGGCACCGAAAATGCGCCCCGACGCCCCCTCCCCTCCCGGGCACTCACCGGTCTCTAGAGGCTGCAGCACTTTCTGCCTCTGACTCCTGGCGGGCGGGGAACTCCTCCTTCGCGCTCCGCCCGGGGCACACGTCCAGGCTCTGTCTCTCCCTCGGGGCTCGCCCTGCAGGCAGCAGCTTCCGCCTGCCTCTCTGTCCTGCCCCCGGCCTGCCTGACTTCCAGGTCGCGGGTGCGGGGCGGGACTTCCGGTCGGCCTACTTCCTCATTGGCCGGCCGGCAGGAACACTTCCGGGTCGTCGCGGGCAGCGCGGCGGCCCGTCTCCAGCACTTCTAGGCGGGGGACGAATTTACCGAGGGGTCGGCACCCTCGAGGGAAGAGCGAAAACGGGCAACAAGGTCCCTGGCAGGGTGGGCACCTGCCAGGCGACAAAGTAACTACAAATCAGCGAGGTGGCACTCGCTAGGGTAGGCAAAGCGCTCCCAAGCGCTATAGGCAGAATAAAGCGCTGTTAGGCGCTAGAAGGAAAACAAAGCGCTCCCAGGCGCTAGGAACCTCAGAAAGCGCTCACCAGCGCTAGCTATAGATAAGGGTCCACAAAACGTCCTTCAGCAAGGCAGGGGGGGCAAGGCTGGGCCCAGAGCCAGCACACTGGGTCTCCAGGCAGGGAGACACCCCAAGTGGCGGTCCTCTGGCCCAGCAGCAGCAGCAACAGCCCCCTCAGGATCCTGGAAAAGAACAACATCTGTGGGGACACAGCCCCATTTTTATACAGTGCATTCCTTTGTTCAAGGGTGTAGAGTGGGGGCGGAACCAGTCGCAGCTGGTTCTTGAGTACCCTGTTTACCTCAACCACCCTCTCTATTCACTGGCAGGGCTTGGGTCATTAGACACACCACAGGGGGGCGGAGCCAGCATTGTGTGGGGAAAACCCAGCCCATCCAGGACACAGGTACACTCCTCCCACACATCACTCATGCTAATCTCCCACTCACCACCGGGCAGACCCATCCAGACTTCCTGGAGCCTGGCATGCCAGCCAGCTCCAGCCAATCACACGCCAGCACCCTCACAGCACACGTACAGCCATGTCTAGAAATGGCGCTTCGCTACTAGACACATACAAGCCGCACATACCGTTGCGCAGCATTCATTCTCACGAGTTCACACATACCAGACTCAAGCCTGTACACCCCACGCATCAGGAACTACCAGGGACACATACATTCCCCATGCATTCCTATGGGCGGGCAGGCCTAGCTCAGCACATGCACTCAGAGTGCGCACGCACTTTCCACTGGGACACAGTGAAAGTGCGCAGAATCCCAAAATCACCATCTCCAGGTCACCATTTCAAGCAAAAAGTCTAGGGGTGAACCTGCCCTAAGGGCCAAAGTCCAACATAACCCCCTTCCAGCCAAAACGCAGGGGAGACCAATCACCACCGTGATGGACTTCCCTGCTTGGGGCGATAGAACACGGACGCGGGCCCACAACTGCAGGGACACCCTCCTGTTCTACGCCACGGTGAACCCATGGGATTCCTTCTAAACACACTGTCTGGACCAACTGGGCTACCCCACTGGTACTCCCAAGTTGTCCGCGGCCAGGACCAGGCCCTGGGCCACCCAGGTGCCACTGGTCCATGCCAATTCGCAGAGCGGGGGGTAGTAACCCCTGGCAAATAGGAGCCATTCTCCACTCTTCCTGTCTGCAAGGCAGGACTAGACTGCCACTGGTTCTCCAGCCTAAGGCCTACAACCTCAGGCGGACCAGGAGTCTCAGGGAAGGCTCTCCTCCCCCTACCTCTTCTCCTAGGGTTCCTCCTCCCTCTGCGAGTGGTACCCCTAGAACGCCATTCCAACCCAGGACTTATCCACTCAGGTTGCACCGGGGTCAGAGGTGGGCTCTCCCACCCTCTGCACCCCCTTCCAGAGGTCTGCCCTCTCCCACCTGGAGAAGTTCCTCTGGAAGAAGAACCGGTCAGGACACTGGTTACAGTCGTCCTACCCTTCAGGTCAGGCTGACCCTGAACCTGGCCTTCCAACCTCTGGTCTAAAACCTTCGGTGGAACAATTGCCTGGCACTCCAGGACTTCTGGGGACTTACACTCCATCCCCCTGAGGCTAACAAATGTCACATCTGTTGTGTGACTGTCTGTCTGGCGCAGATCTCCCGCCCTCTGTCCACCTGACAGTGCGTGACGATCCCCCAGACCAGAAGTGTTGTTACCATGGTCACTACACGGGAACCTAGCCCAACTGGGTAGTCCCTGACCCACTGGTCCTTCCACTGGGGAACTCCCCCAATCACTCCTCACTCTGGACTCCTGTACCCTCCCTACCGGAGCGGTACTGCCAGACTCTAGAACCACAGGAGCTCTGGTTACAGACACTCCAGGTCCTCTACTCACTAGGAGATCCTCCTCAAGTGGACTAACAGGACAGCCTAGGTCCCCAACCTGGTGTTCCCTCAAGAAACCACCCAGGTTCTGAGACAGGGCTTCGGGCCTCTGGGGGCTCTCAGCCACCCACTGACTCCTGCTCCACTGAGCCAGGCAGTCAGCCCCTACACCCTTCTCACTAACCAGGGACCTAGCTGGGCTACACTGAGCCTCTTCCACCACGCTGGGCTGGAAGATCCCCGACCCACTACTTTTGGAGTCACTCACCAATGACCCTAGAGAACCTCTGGCCCTTTCCCAGCGGTCGGCTTCCCTTGCCAGTAACTCTGTATCAGTAAATCCAACTTGCAACAGGTGTTGGCGCAACTCTGGCGAACAACCACTGAGCACCTGCTCTTTGACTATAAGATCAAACAAGACTTCAAAATCAGAGTCAGTGTGAACCTCTACCCAAGCCCACAGTGTATCACAACATTCATCCTGAAAGTCTACCCAAGACTGGTGAGACAGTTTCCTACTGTCCCTGAACTTCACCCTTAACTCCTCCTCTGGGGAAAAAGGTACCAGACTGGGGGAATTGGGACTGGGATTTCCTACACTGAAATCTAAATAGCTGCCACCACTGGACTCAACCCTCCCTGGGGAATCCAGACATTCAACACTGCGCGCAGGGGATAGTCTACCCTCCAGAGCTACTTTGCCTCTGGTGGCGGCCCTCTCAGCCTCCTCTATCCTTTCCTGCGCTAAGACCCTCTCGGTCTCCAGCTGTTGCTTTCTAATGCCCAGCTGTGCCATAGCCTGGGCATGCTCCAACCTGAGCCTCTCTAAAGCCAGCTGGTGCTCCCTTTCTCTCCTCCTATCTTCCAGCTCCTCTGGGGACAGGGAAAGGGATGAGGCGCTGCCTCCAAAACTGGACCCAGCAAGGGACTCCCTATCTATGGGGTCCTCACTATCTGCTGGCGTCCCTGTGCTATCATTTTCTTCCTCCTCTTCTGAATCTTCAGGGCTCCCCACAGACCCACCACCCTCCTGGTGTGAAGCCCGGGCCCTTTCCTCACTGCGCTCAAGGTCCCACTGACACTTTTGCCATAGGATCAGGCTGCTCCTAAGTTCGGACTGAGTGTCTAACTCATCCACCCCTATGTCTCTCTCTTCACAGAACCTTACCAACTCTCCCATACTGTATCTAAACAGATCACAGACATCAAAAGCAGGCTCCATTCTGGCAGACGTTCTAGAGAAGAGATCACACAGGGAACCTAGGGGTCTGAGCTAACACAGGAGTACACAATTCACAAGGTATCAGCGAGCTCTCTATCCCAGAGAACTCCACTCACTTGCCTAGTGCCAAACACCATTCATCCACACACAACCCCCCCCTCGGACTAGTAAGGCAGTTTCTACCACCCCTGACTTCTCAACCTGACCACAAGTGACACAGGTACCAGACTCTGGGCGCGGGGCAGGGGAACAAATGCACTGGACACAATTGCACAATGCTACCTTCAGGAGAAGAAAATATGAAACTTCCAAAAAAAAAACAATCCCCTTAAAATGTGGTCATCTAAAATGCAGAGTTTTGTGGTGCAGCCAGCCGCTACTAAGGTACAAGGCAAACACAAATCCTTATCCCACCGCTTGCCGCCAATGTTGGAAATGGGATCCCCGGCTGGCCAGGGCTTTCGCCAAAGTCAGTCAGAGACCACCACACCCAAGTCAGGGCAAGGGAGTTACACGCCAAGATAACCCCTACTCACCCTCTAGGTAACGTGGCGCGAGCAGCAAGGCTAAACTTGGAGGCGATGTAGGTTAAGTATTTGCGCACGCACCCCAGCAACAACAACCAAAGGCCCACCACAAAGGAAACTCCACACAAGGTTATAGAAAAAATAGCCTTTGTATTACACCAAAACACATTAGATAAAACACACACTTTACAATGTGCCAGAGGCACGGGCAGAATTTACAAGGGATATGTACAAGACAGGGCCACCTGGACCACTGTCAGGAATCAGAAGTAGCACTTTCAGAAATAGTACTTAGTACATAGAATATAGCACAAAATAGCACACAACCAGTAATTACTGGTAACCAGGACCTCACTAGCACCACCTGTACTAGGGAGAAAACAACCACCTATGTATTACAATACCTGTAGGGGTGTAAGAGGAAAACACATGATGCAATGCATAACATTCATTCAGAGGTGTAAAGGCACATGACGCATAAACAATACATTCAGAGGTGCAAGGAACAGCAACACAATAGCGCAAAATCCACATTCGCCACCACCTGTGGCAGTCCCTGTGTCCCAATGTCAGGGCCTAAACGTGGCAGCTGCCCACAAAGTGCTGGGCAGCTGGGAAGTGATGCTGGGGGGGACAACGTTGGAGCCTCTCAGGCTCTGCACAAAGCACTTGTTTCCCCTTGAGCCTCGCTGGGCTCTTCACGCTACCACATGCCTCCACTGAGCCTCTCTGGGCTCTGAAACACAATGTGGGCACTCAGGGGCCTCTCAGGGCTCACACCCAAAAAGATGGAGCCTCGTTGCGCCTCGTGGGCTCGAAGAACAAATGCCTCCCTGAGCCCCACTGGGCTCTGCACACAAGGCCTGGAGCCCCTTTCCGGGCTCCGGACACAAAATGGGGGCGTAGTTGGAGTCCCCCTCCTGGGGACTCAGTGAACCAAGTAATGCCCACACGAGCCTCTCGGGCTCTCAAAACAACTGCTGCCCTGAGCCTTGCTGGCTCCAACAACAGGTAAGGCCCCCACGAGCCTTTTACTAGGGGGGAGGGGCGGGCACCGAAAATGCGCCCCGACGCCCCCTCCCCTCCCGGGCACTCACCGGTCTCTAGAGGCTGCAGCACTTTCTGCCTCTGACTCCTGGCGGGCGGGGAACTCCTCCTTCGCGCTCCGCCCGGGGCACACGTCCAGGCTCTGTCTCTCCCTCGGGGCTCGCCCTGCAGGCAGCAGCTTCCGCCTGCCTCTCTGTCCTGCCCCCGGCCTGCCTGACTTCCAGGTCGCGGGTGCGGGGCGGGACTTCCGGTCGGCCTACTTCCTCATTGGCCGGCCGGCAGGAACACTTCCGGGTCGTCGCGGGCAGCGCGGCGGCCCGTCTCCAGCACTTCTAGGCGGGGGACGAATTTACCGAGGGGTCGGCACCCTCGAGGGAAGAGCGAAAACGGGCAACAAGGTCCCTGGCAGGGTGGGCACCTGCCAGGCGACAAAGTAACTACAAATCAGCGAGGTGGCACTCGCTAGGGTAGGCAAAGCGCTCCCAAGCGCTATAGGCAGAATAAAGCGCTGTTAGGCGCTAGAAGGAAAACAAAGCGCTCCCAGGCGCTAGGAACCTCAGAAAGCGCTCACCAGCGCTAGCTATAGATAAGGGTCCACAAAACGTCCTTCAGCAAGGCAGGGGGGGCAAGGCTGGGCCCAGAGCCAGCACACTGGGTCTCCAGGCAGGGAGACACCCCAAGTGGCGGTCCTCTGGCCCAGCAGCAGCAGCAACAGCCCCCTCAGGATCCTGGAAAAGAACAACATCTGTGGGGACACAGCCCCATTTTTATACAGTGCATTCCTTTGTTCAAGGGTGTAGAGTGGGGGCGGAACCAGTCGCAGCTGGTTCTTGAGTACCCTGTTTACCTCAACCACCCTCTCTATTCACTGGCAGGGCTTGGGTCATTAGACACACCACAGGGGGGCGGAGCCAGCATTGTGTGGGGAAAACCCAGCCCATCCAGGACACAGGTACACTCCTCCCACACATCACTCATGCTAATCTCCCACTCACCACCGGGCAGACCCATCCAGACTTCCTGGAGCCTGGCATGCCAGCCAGCTCCAGCCAATCACACGCCAGCACCCTCACAGCACACGTACAGCCATGTCTAGAAATGGCGCTTCGCTACTAGACACATACAAGCCGCACATACCGTTGCGCAGCATTCATTCTCACGAGTTCACACATACCAGACTCAAGCCTGTACACCCCACGCATCAGGAACTACCAGGGACACATACATTCCCCATGCATTCCTATGGGCGGGCAGGCCTAGCTCAGCACATGCACTCAGAGTGCGCACGCACTTTCCACTGGGACACAGTGAAAGTGCGCAGAATCCCAAAATCACCATCTCCAGGTCACCATTTCAAGCAAAAAGTCTAGGGGTGAACCTGCCCTAAGGGCCAAAGTCCAACAAACTGCTTATTGGAAATGTCCCTCACAAACCTCCTTTTTTAAAATCCCAGTCCTCAGGGATTTTCTTGAAGGATTGAAGAAAGTGTTTCCTCCCATTAGGCGTCCTTCGCCTCCCTGGGAGCTCAATGTGGTCCTTTCACGACCAATGAGGGAACCGTTTGAACCCATTCATAAGGCTTTTCTTCAGCATCTATCTTGGAAGACGGCTTTCCTTGTGGCCATAACTTCTGCCCGCAGGGTTAGCGAACCTCAGGCATTATGTTGTAAAGAGCCTTATACAGTCTTTCATTCCTCTAAGGTAGTTATGAGGACTCAAATTAAGTTCCTCCCTAAAGTTGTTTCAGAGTTTCATGTGAACCAAACTATTACATTGCCTACCTTTTTTCAGAATCCCCTCTTCTCCTGTTGAGAGGTCACTTCATTCCCTTGATGTTACGAGGGTCTTGAAGTTCTATTTGGACAAGACTAATGATATCCGTAGATCAGACCAGTTATTTGTAAATTATGCCTCTGTCCGCACTGGACTAGCTACCTCCAATCCATTTCTAGGTGGATTGTTTCCTGTATTCAGCTGTGTTATCAGACAGCCAACAAGACTTTGGTTAGGAAGCCTAGGGCTCACTCTACCAGAGGTAAAGCAGCTACTGCGGCTTTACTTCGTAACATACCTATTTAGGAAATCTGTAAGGCTGCCACTTGGAAGTCAGTCCATTCATTTACTAAGCACTACTGCCTAGACACTGATGCTAGGGCAGATGCTCAGGTTGGGCAGGCTTCTGTTCGAAATCTATTTGCACAATAGTGTGGTTTTTCTCTGTTTCTTCCACCGCAGGAGAGTTGTTTTGGGATGGGCTTGCTAGTCTATTCACATGATTATGACTATACACTGAAATCCCCTACAAGAGAAGGAGTTGTTTCTCACCTTTAACTCCAGTTCTCTTGTAGGAGTATTTCCGTGATCGTCATAAGCCACCCGCCCGCCTCCCCGGTGGCTGACACTGATGTCCCCAAGACTTAGCAACCTCTGCTTCTTTACGCCTTCAAAAAGAACTGAAAGTAACTGCCTCTGGATGTGCATCATGGGATACCGGGGGTCTCTGGAGACTCTTAAAGGCACAGTGTCCATTTGCAGACACATAATGGCAGCCTATAGGCGCTTCTCTATCCATTCCTTTTCAGCTCTATCATGAAAAAAGGAGTTTTGTGAAGGAGAGTTTTCTATGTGTAAAACTCAGCAAATTGCAAAATGTAAAGTTAAACTGGCCATCTTTTTTCACTTCAAGATGAAGTAATGGCCAGTGTAGCTTAGTTGGTTAGGCTGCATTATTGTCTTTTTGGGCTAGATGTAGGTGGGCTAATACCGGTCGGTAACGGCCGAAAATAGGTAAATTTCCCGTTACCGACCGGTATTTAGCCCTTTGCGATGTAGGAGGCTGGATTTAAAGATTCGGTAATTTACTGATTCGTTATTTTAAGTAATCAGTAAATTATCGAATCCTAAATCCTATGTAGGGAGCACTCAAATGAGTGCATTTTTGGTTTAAAGATTTGTTATTTACCACCAACTACAAGTTGGTGGTAAATAACGAATACCTTTAAAAAAGCAATTTTGTGCTCTTTTTAAAAGTGCCATGTGGCAGACAGACATGCCCTTAGGGCATGTATGTGTGCAACATGTGTACACATGAACGATTCAGGGGTGCAACAGGGTGTCAATGTGACACCCTACCACCCTTGAATATGCTCCTTCTATTACCGATTCGGTATTTACGAGAATCGGTAATGGTGAATGGCTTCCCATTCATTCCTATGGGCCTCCAGGCCCATAGGAATGAATGGGAAGGTATTCCTCATTTGTTATTAAGGCAGCTCTTCTGATAGGTGGTTGGACTTTTAGATCCCTGCTCCTAGCAATTACAAGTTGACTGCCTCACCCCAAACCCTGGAGCACAAAAGTGTTTGTCTTCTCTGCTGTGGAACCCTGGATTCTTGTAGAGACATCTTGACACACTGGCTTGCAGTTTCTGCCTCATAATTTTCATGGTTGCAGGCAAAGTTTGTGTCTTCCACACATTCAACTCTGGTACTGGTTTTAGTCACTTATTGACTCGTGTGTATTGCTCCCAGACTGATCTAGTGAAACCGTTTATCTCTCAGGATCAGCAGGAGGGTGGATGGGTGTTGGATGTCCTCTGTCAGATTAGACCCAAATCAAAGTTAAGGGAGAGACTTCCTCCCTTAACTACCTCTTCACCTGTTGGCGGGGCTGAAGGCGGGGAACGATGGAGTATGAAAGGGAATGGGGTTTTCTCTACACTTTAAAATCACCCTTTGCTCCTCCTCCTCCTACAATCTTGTTCACTAGAAAGAACCTCAGGAATGCTTTGAAGAAGCCCTACAATTCTCATTGCCATCCGGGCTTTCCAACCTCCGTCTTATTCAACAATTTAGTTCAGGAATTCAAATGTAATTATTGCACTGTCCAGGTCAGCACACTCTATACACACACTTTGTATTACTCATATATTAACTACATAAATGAGTGCCATCATGCCCAACATGAATAGAGTGTCCAACGGACTGACAGACCAATTTATGACATGGGGAAAAGTCGTAAGGCAACTCTGCTCAGCAGATGACCAGTAAAAAATAAATGTCATATTTTACATGGTCCACATTTTATGAAATCAACATTACAGATGGTTAGTACAGTAATTACAAGCCTTTCTGTTCCCGGGTTTTATAGCATTGACCAGGAATATGCATCATTACCCACCATTCATTATTAGGTCTCGCTATAGCTATCGCGTAAGCGATGCTTTGCGAGAATTAGGTAAGGAGCTTTTAAAAATGTTACTAAAGGCTGCAGGCGCGCGCACCATTTGTCAGCCTGCAGCTTTTGGGAGCCCTTTCGCTGCCGCTTTGATGTTCTCAATGAGCCGCGTGGCCACTGAGAACATCAAAGCGGCCGCAAAATTGCTCACCATTTGCCACCCCCTTCCTTATCCCACTTCCTGCTTGTTTCTTTTGTCACGTTAGTGCACTCAAACTGCAGATTCAATTGTAGAACTGCAAAGCAAAAGCTGCCTGTTCTTGCCAACGTTGCTCTGGCCTTGCATCGGACTCCAGAATTTATTGGGTTGAAGAGCAAAAGACGGTATTGTTTGTTTGTTTTGTGTTGCCCTTTGTTCTATATAATGCAGCACAGATGAAGATTCAGCTCCAGAAAGCAAATGCCCCCCCCCTACATTATTTGTCTTTTATTGTTAAAATTTAAGTGCAATTTCAACAATTGACAATGAAACACTGATGTTTACTCTGTGGGTTCTTAAGTGTTGCTCTTGCTCGCAAAGCCTTTTTAAAAGGTTTTTTATTCCAGCCCTACCCTCGCTCTTGTAATTATGACTGATTACAGACTTTCAAAGCAATATAGAGAGTTAAAGGGCTCTATTTGTCTAACATGAGGAGGGCTGTAATCTAGAGTAAGAGCTGAACTTTTGACATAAATAAATGCAAAGGTAAATTTATATTTCACTGTAGCTGAATTGGAAGACACTAACGAAGGAGACATTACTAGCATAACTTGCATGTTCGGCCTCACTCTATCTATCTGTCTATCTAGCTATTGCCCTCACTCTGTCTATCTATCGCCCTCACTCCATCTATCGCCCTCACTCCATCTATCGCCCTCTATCCATCCTTCGCCCTCACTCTATCCATCTATCGCCCTCACTCTATCTGTCTATCACCCTCACTCTATCTATCGCCCTCTATCTATCTATCGCCCTCACTCCATCTATCGCCCTCTAGCCATCCTTCGCCCTCACTCTATCCATCTATCGCCCTCACTCTGTCTATCACCCTCACTCTATTTGTCTATCGCCCTCACTCTATTTGTCTATCGCCCTCACTCTATCTGTCTATCGCCCTCACTGTATCTGTCTATCGCCCTCACTCTATCTGTCTATCGCCCTCACTCTATCTGTCTATCGCCCTCACTCTATCTGTCTATCGCCCTCACTCTATCTGTCTATCGCCCTCACTCTATCTATCGCCCTCACTCTATCGCCCTCAATCAATCAATCAAGACATTTATAGAGCGCACTACTCACCCGTAGGGTCTCAAGGCGCTAGGAGGGGGGGGTGCCGTTACTGCTCGAACAGCCAGGTCTTGAGCTTCTTCCTGAAGGAGAGGTGGTCTTGGGTCAGGCGCAGGTCGGTCGGGAGGGAGTTCCAGGTCTTGGCGGCCAGGTAGGAGAAGGACCTTCCTCCTGTTGTCGCTCTTCGGATGCGGGGGACAGCGGCGAGGGCGTGGCTGGTTGATCTGAGGTGGCGCTTGGGAGCGTAGAAGTTGATTCGGTTGTTGAGGTAGCTCGGGCCTTGGTCGTGTAGGGCTTTGTGTGCGTGGGTGAGGAGACGGAAGGTGATTCTTTTGTTGACGGGGAGCCAATGCAGGTCTCTCAGATGTCCTGAGATGTGGCTGTTTCGTGGGATGTCGAGGATGAGTCTGGCTGAGGCGTTCTGGATCCGCTGGAGTCTCTTCTGGAGCTTGGCGGTGGTTCCGGCGTAGAGGGCGTTGCCGTAGTCCAGTCGGCTGGTGACGAGGGCCTGGGTGACAGTCTTCCTGGTCTCGGTGGGGATCCACCAGAAGATCTTCCGTAGCATGCGTAGGATGTTGAAGCATGACGAGGAGACGGCGTTGACTTGTCTGGTCATGGAGAGGGAGGAGACCAGGATGAAGCCCAGGTTGCGTGCGTGGTCCGTCGGTTTGGGTGCGGTGCCCAGGGCGGGGGGCCACCAGGAGTCGTCCCAGGCGGAGGGCGAGGAGCCCAGGATGAGGACCTCCGTCTTGTCTGAGTTCAGTTTCAGGCGGCTGGTCGTCATCCACTCGGCTACATCTCTCATCCCTTCGTGCAGGTTGGCTCTGGCGGCGGCGGGGTCGTTGGTCAGGGAGAGGATCAGCTGGGTGTCGTCGGCGTAGGAGATTATGTTGAGGTTGTGTTGGCGTGCGATGGCCGCGAGGGGGCTCATGTAGACGTTGAAGAGGGTGGGACTCAGCGAGGATCCTTGAGGGACGCCGCAGATGACGTCGGTGGCCTCTGACTTGTACGGTGGTAGGCGGACTCTCTGTGTTCTTCCGTTGAGGAAGGAGGTGATCCATTCCAGTGCCTTCTCCTGGATTCCGATGTTGCCCAGGCGCTGCACTAGGGTGTGGTGGCAGACAGTGTTGAATGCCGCGGAGAGGTCCAGGAGGATGAGGGCCGCTGTTTCTCCGTTGTCCATCAGGGTTCGGATGTCATCGGTGGCAGCGATGAGGGCGGTCTCGGTGCTGTGGTTGGCACGGAAGCCAGACTGTGAGGGGTCGAGGGATCCATTCGTCTCGAGGAAGGCGGCCAGCTGTTTGTTGACGGTCTTTTCGATGACTTTGGCCCGGAACGGGAGGAGCGAGATGGGACGGTAATTCTTGAGTTCGGTGGGGTCCGCTGTAGGTTTCTTGAGTAGAGCGCTGAGTTCTGCGTGCTTCCAGCTCTCCGGGAAGGTGGCGGTGTCGAAGGAGGTGTTGATAATGTCCCGCAGGTGGGGTGCGATGACAGCGTCGGCCTTGTTGAAGACGTGGTGAGGGCAGGGGTCGGTCGGAGATCCGGAGTGCATGGAGTTCATTGTGCGGATGGTGTCTTCGGTGCTGATCGGAGTCCAGGCGCGGAGGGTGGTGGTGGGTGGCGTTGCTGCGGTTGTGGCGTGCGTTGGTTGGATGCTGAAGCTGTTGTGTATGTCCGCGATCTTGTTGTGGAAGTAGGAGGCGAGGGAGTTGCAGAGGTCTTGCGACGGGGTGATGTCGTTGTTTCCGGCGTTGGGGTTGGAGAGCTCTTTCACGATGTTGAAGAGTTCCTTGCAGTTGTGTGCGTTGTTGTCCAGCCGGTCCTTGTATGTATTTTTCTTGGTGGCGCGGATCAGTTGGTGGTGTTTCCGGGTGGCGAGCTTGAGGGTGGTCATGTTGTCCATTGTTGGTTCCCTTCTCCATACTTTCTCGAGGGCTCGACAGTTCTTCTTGGAGCTCTTGAGTTCGTCGGTGAACCATGGGGTTCTTCTGCTGCCGGGTCTGCTGGGCGGGGTCCTCAGAGGGGCGAGTTCGTCCGCGCAGTTGCTGATCCACTTCGTGAGGTTGTCGGCGGCCTGGCTGGGGTTCGCTGAGCCGGCAGGAGGGTGCAGGCTCAGGGAGGCGGTGAGCTGGTCGGCTGTGATCTTGTTCCAGCCGGTTGGCGAGGTTGTCGAGCAGGGTGATGGTGTTGCGGTCGCTGTTGTTCTCCAGGTGGAAGTTGAGGTCCCCCAGGAGGATGTAGTCGGCGGAGGGGAGGGCATGCGGGCTGATGAAGTCGGCGATGTCCTCGCTGAATCGTGTGTGTGGTCCCGGGGGTCGGTAGATCAGGGTGCCTCTGAGGGTGGTCTTCGGGTCGGTGTGGATCTGGAAGTGCAGGTGTTCGGCGGTGGTTAGGGTGTCGTCGGTCGTGATGCGGATGGTGTCTCTGTGGATGATGGCGATGCCTCCTCCCATCTGGTTGGCGGTGCGGTCCCTCCGGGTGATCTTGTAGCCCTCTGGGATGGCGATGGCGATGTCGGGCGCTGAGGAGGCGTTCATCCAGGTCTCCGTGAGGAAGGCGACGTCAGGGGCTGTGGTGTCGAGGAGGTTCCAGAGTTCGATGGCGTGTCTGTGGACGGAGCGGGTGTTGAGCAGGATGCACTTGAGGTGGTTGCTGCTGGTGTTCGGCTTGGCGGGTGCTGGTGCAGGGTAGGTCCGGATGCAGGTGAACTTGCAGGCGTGGCAGCTGAAGGGTCCGTGGGTGTGCCTCGGGGTGGCTCGGTGACATCCCGGGGTGCCGCCGGTGTTGAGTGCGATGAGTTCGGCGGCGTTGTAGGTTCGTCGGGTCGGCTTACGTTGGTGGGGGCCAGGGGTCCTGGCACTGGGCGCGGTCCAGGCGCGGACGGGCGCAGACGGGCTTACCTTTGGCGCGCCTTCGGCGCACAATCGGCGCGCCCGCTGCGCGTTCGCACGGTCGCCATATATGGCCAAGTGCGCGGGGGGGCGGAGCAGCTGGGAGGCGGGAGCGGGGAGGGTACAGAAGGCAAAAAGGGGCGGGGTTAGCGGCGGTGGCGGGAAGCGGGGAGGGAGGACGAAGGGCAGCTAGGCAATGCAGAAAGGAGAATACAGAAAGGATACAGAAAGGAAAATACAATCAACTTGAGGAAAACAGGCAATACAGATTGACAAAAACAGTTCAAAAACAGCAAAGACAACAGGGGCCGGTCAGGCGAGCACGGACCACGCCGCTCGAAGGCAGGGGGCGTGGTCACGCGGCGGTAGCGAGGCAGTCAGGCAGGCAGGGTAGGCACACGCAGCACCTGGTGGCCGTGCGGCGCGGGGGTGTCCTAGAACTATAGCCCTCACTCTATCTATCGCCCTCACTCTATCTATCGCCCTCACTCTATCTATCGCCCTCACTCTATCTATCGCCCTCACTCTATCTATCGCCCTCACTCTAACTATCGCCCTCACTCTATCTATCGCCCTCACACTATCTATCTATCGCCCTCACTCTATCTATCGCCCTATCTATCGCCCTCACTCTATCTATCTATCTATCTATTGCCCTCACTCTATCTATCTATCTATCTATTGCCCTCACTCTATCTATCTATCTATCTATCTATTGCCCTCACTCTATCTATCTATCTATTGCCCTCACTCTTATCTATCTATCTATTGCCCTCACTCTTATCTATCTATCTATTGCCCTCACTCTTATCTATCTATCTATTGCCCTCACTCTTATCTATCTATCTATTGCCCTCACTCTTATCTATCTATCTATTGCCCTCACTCTTATCTATCTATCCATTGCCCTCACTCTTATCTATCTATCTATCTATTGCCCTCACTCTTATCTATCTATCTATCTATTGCCCTCACTCTTATCTATCTATTGCCCTCACTCTTATCTATCTATCTATTGCCCTCACTCTATCTATCTATCGATCGCCCTCACTCTATCTAACACAAAACTTCAAACTGATGGTTACAGGTAAGTAAAAGTTTCCTCTTAAATACTAGATTAAATAAGGTCTAATATTGTGATATTTCCCACTTTGCCTATTTTTAATGTGCAACAGAATCTTTGTACATGATCCTAGCCATCCTGTCGGTCATACCAGCTTAATTTTATGCTCAACTTTCTCTCGGTTACCCATGTGTCTTTGGACCTTCTTGCGCCCGGCACTACTAGATCAGTAGCCATAACACTGAGAGCTTGCTGGGAATTAGCTGCACATAATCTGTTCTTTAATACTCCATGTTGACCTCTCCGCTTCGGTGCACAGTACACCAGTGGGAGTTTTAGGGTGCATTTTCACTGTAGCCAATTATGTGCCACACCTTCTTCAGGGGATACCCTCCTTAGAACCTGGAAGAATGAGGGAGCACTTGCATGGATGTAGGCTGCTTTCGCATTCCACCCTAAGCGGATTACTAAGCAGTGCTGCTTGAAGGATTATGCAGATGTAACCTTGCTTTCGTCATTGGACTAGCACTGGTAGAAAAAACATCTGGGCTCAACGAGATAAAAGGGAATAAGACCTGTAAAGAAGATTGAAGAAGGGCAGTGACCAAAATCAATAAATGAACAAAGAGCTAGAGAGAGGCATGTGAGATCTTTGGGTAAGAGTTGAGCCAGAGGCCCCAATTAGACGGGCCTGGTGATTCCAGTTTACCTTCAGTTTCTATGTATCTGTCATAGGTAGACGGCTTGGAATTTGGAGCCAGTGGGAAAGCGTGATTGAGTGGCTGACTTGTTGTGACTGTGCTGTCTCTGGATCCAGATTACTTGTACACCTTGAGTTAACATAATTTTTTATTTCTTCAGATTATTGGCATCTGTGTTGTCAGGCTCACTTACACTCCTTTCTGATGTTCTCATCCTAGGTTCATGGAGCAGCACCCCGAAATGGACTTTTCCAAGGCTAAGTTCAACTAGCCTTTATGCCTGAAAGAACACAAGGCCCTGAAATTGAGGAACTGAAGCTGTGCAGGACATTGGTCTGTAACTATCCTCTGACAGCAAGGTTTCAAGTTTACACCTGCAAAGCAGCATGCAGGCTGTTTACTGGCACTGTACTGACGTCAGCAATATGGCCTATGATGCTCACGCCCCGGTGAACTAAGCTGCTGTCCACAGGGCCGGTGACTGATGGAGAAACTGGAGCCAAACGCTGATAGCGACTGCTTGTTCAGGGTGTAAATACTCCCCGCTATTGAGTGGATGCCCCAAGCTTCATCTATTCTGCAAGATGGTTGTATGCTTTGCTGGGGTGTCCTACATGTTACAATATAAACTGTGGCCAGGAAATAGTTTGCATTTGTCTTTTTTTCACCGTGCTTAGAAACACCCCCACACCCCTCTCACCTACCTCTCTACATTAATTACTTTTATCTTCTTGGAGGATGGTTAAAGTGTTAGGGAACCCCAGGAAGGTCAGTGACTTGTTTCCTTTGCTGTGTTGTCAAATGCTGAAATCTCTGTTGTGTAATTTACTTATCTGTTCGCGCTGTCTTGAAGCCAGTGCACAGGGGGCTGTTTGTGAACGGGATGTGGACTTTGGAAGCTCTGTGGCAGCTTCCTCCCTGCTGACCTTGTCCTGTTCTGGTTCAGGTGTCAGTGACCCACTGAGTTGGCTAGGGCTGTCGGAAATCATTGCGGCAAACATCCCTATTGATCGGCCGTGACAAAGGGCAACTGAGGAGGTCCAGCAGGTTTTCTTTGCCACCAGGGCTGCCTGTGTCTGGCCGATAGGAGGGCGATGATTGGCTAATACTAATTAATGGTAATCTACAACCCCCTGCAGTGCTCCAACAAGGGTATTCTTATACCCAGCTTTTCTACTCCTGCCCCTTCACCCTCTTCCTCACCCCGCTCACCCATTTCCACTAGTTCACGAGAATTCAAATATCTTTGATAGGCCAGACAAAGGTGCTTTTTTCCATGTTAAGGAGAAGAACACCTGCTTGACTATTAGCTGTTCAGTCTTGTCTCCGAGAGATGGGCGCATGCTACTTGCTCTCTTCAGAGAAAGCCCTGTTTATTCCATCAACACTTCTCACACTGGGTTTCATTGTGACACTTGTTGGTTTCCTGTTTTCCTGTTTTCCCCTCATACATGACCTAGGGCTCTACATTCAAACTCCACTAGTTCTGCTTGCTGTGGTGCAATTCTTTGCACCACTGTAGAATTAGAGCTTGCTTTGTGACACAGGGTTTCTGCTCTATCTTGCACTGCTTTAGCATTGATCGCTGGTCTTGTTACTTTGCAATCCCAATTCATCTTTGGTCAACAAAGCAGAAAGTTGCATCGCCTTACGCTAAATGAATGCTGTCTGGTATTAGAAGCTGCTCCGATGTCCGGAACTCCATGGCTTCCTTCACCACTCTATTGAGAGCATATGATAAACCTCTAGACATGATATTACACCAGAACACTTCTTCCACCATGGTACAAGGTTGCCTGTGTTGGCGCTAAGCAGCACATTGTGCGTCATTGCAAGGAAAAGACAGGAATGCGCTGTATAATGTTAAATACGGCGCATTTCTTCCCTATCACGAAGTGCTGTAAGGTGGCTTGCTGCGCTGTGATTTCTTGATAAATGTGCCCCTTAGTATTTTGAGGAGGTAATACTTCACCCAGTAATTACCAACACAGCAGCCACTGCATTGCTACCCTATTACAAGTTCTGCAGGTCGGAAGGGGGTTAACAAAGTAATACTACAGTGTTTTCGGCCCTGAGACCCTCAAAACTCTGAAGCCTCTGTATAATTCCCTGTAGAAATTGTGGAAGGCATTGCATGTCGAAATTTGTGCAGGGTAGAAAAAATGGTGCAAAATTTGCAAAGAGTTTGCCATTATAATTCGGGCACAAACTCCTGAATGCACCTTAATCAGAACTAAGGTGAACCAGTGGCAGCCGACACAAAGTGGTGAGACAGGTGGAGGGGGCGCAGGGGAAGTGCAAGAGGGGTAATAATAAAAAAAAAATACCTGAAGTTGCTGGCTGCCTCGTGCGTCCGTGCTCCTCTGCTTTCTGCTCCCCAGCAGTCCCTGGGACTGCATCCTAGACTCCCATCAAAGCACGCGCTGATCTCATGCTTTATTACCAAACATGAGAGCAGTGCAGGGATTGGCCGGAGCAGGCTGGTTTAATGCTCGCTCAGGCACAGGAAGTCCATGCTGTTTTCTCCTACCCGGCTGTGCAATAAAGCTGGGTTGGAGAAACCTATCTGCGCATGTCTGTTTGGAAGGCCTAAAACAGCCGGGCAAACAGACATGCGCACTCCGCCCCATCCGCCATGGGCCTCCTCTCATTACGCTGGCTCAACCAGCAGCTGTAAAATAAAATCTTGTTTTATTTTTCAGCTGCTTGCTCTGAGCCAGCAGGGGGCCGCCCGTCGCCATCGCGGAAGAGCCGCGGCCCTGGGGAACTCAGAAGAAGGAACTACTCTGCATTTTGCAACAATCGGTCAGTAGAAATTCCAAATGACAACGTCGTATGAATTGACCCCAAGAACAGGGACTCGAAGCAATTTGTTAATCTTTAACTCCATAAACGAATTACCTGCTTGTCAGAAGGCTCTGAAAAATTAAGCTGTTCTAACAAGCCTTTAACTGACTTCAGGCCCCAGTGGAGAAGTGGCCAATTAGCACTGAATTGAGTTTTGTATCCTTGTTGTTTTTAAATTGCTCACAAGTTGCAATTATGGCTCGTCTTCCCCTACCCCTACTAAATAGCCATGCCTGCCAAGATCTCAAACTCCATGGCCCATATTTACTCATTTTTTACGCAACGAAGCAAAGCATCCCAATTTTAGGCGCTGCTTTGTGGAGGAGGCAAAACAGTAATCTGTACCATAAGACTGGCCTCCTGATGGTGTAGCGCCTTCACTGGTACAAGACTGCCTTGCATGACACACAGCATTGCACCATAATGTTAAGGTGAGTGTGCACTGTCTAAAATAGCATTTGTCCCGGAGCCATACCCGTCAAGTATAAATTCCTATGTAGACAAACACAGAAGGTTCCTGTATAGTGAATGTGAGCTGTGAAATGCGGCACATGCATAATCTCCTTTGCATCTATTTCAAGTAGGGATTAATTATAGAGGAAAGGCCTGGTCTAGCTATCTTAGTTCGGCAGGCTATACAACAAAATCTATGGGTGTTTGTGCTGATCGGGCTCAGTAACATCCTCTTGATGCAAAGCAGTTTTTGCACTGTGAAAAGTGTAGTTTTGTAGTGCAACCCACCTTTTGTGCTGGATTATAAATAGTGTTGGTCCTTCACACTATCAAAGGACCGCACAGAAACACAGAACAAGATTCACAGTCCAAATCATAAAGGTTTATTTAAAATTCAAAATCATTACAAAAGGCAAAATCAGTTGGCCAAATCAAATCAGCATAACACAAATCAAATGAAAAAATGGAAGTCTAGGAGCAGCAAGAATCTGACATAAAGTCTGCCTCTGCAAAAAGCTAGGAAAAATGCCAGCATGCACCCCAAAACCAGCACATTTTATATGTTCTCATCCAGGGGATACTCGTCAATAGTCATAATCTATGAATAATCCCCGCCCATGTGCGGGATCCCGGAGCATATAGAAAATACATATAAATATATAAAAAAATAAATTAAAAAATAAATAAATATATATGTGAAAACATATATTTGCAGCCTAAACATCTCACAACTGGCATAACTGCCGCAAAATTATAGAAATTAGCATAAACACAGTAGTACTCTGAAAATCCCTATGGAAGAGAAAGAGCACTAAACATTTGCACACAACAATGCTTTATTTCCATAGGAAAAACCTGTAATTACAGGCATTTGCCAGTAGGCTGCAGTAGAGTATAAAGAAACAAAGAAAAACGGGCACCCTGCCTTTAAGGCATTAGAGTAGGGGTACTGTGCCTTTAAGACCTAAAGGCGACCCCCTGCTCCCATGGTGCACCATAGGTGGCAGTTGAGTCAGTTCTTTTTTCCGGCTCCTTCTGTGAGGATCCTGGAGCTTGAGCTCTTCAGTTTTTGACTGAAATTATTGTTTTTTGTGAGGTTTTCTCAGAAAATTCGACATTTTCTGGTTTGTTAAGGCTTCTGCTTTATTTTTTGTGGTGGTTCACAAAAAACGTCCTGTCAGAATGCCTCCTCTTTTCTGAAAATGTCCTTCTTGTGACAAGAAGATGGCTCTGGCTGACCCACACTCTGTGTGCATCGTGTGCCTTCCAGCTTTACACGACCCTGACCAGTGCTATCACTGTCAGAAGTTCCCTAGGAGAACTCTTCGCGATAGAGAGCGCATCAGACTTCATGCTCTCTTGGAGAAAGACAAAAGTCATCAGATGGGTGGAGATGGAGGCCCCAGACCGTCTTCTTGAAGCAAGCATCATCAAAAACTGCGACGTGTTTTATCTCGTGCCTCCAGAAAAAGGAAGGAAGAAAGTTGAAGTCGCTGTCGAAGAGACCCAGGCTCTCTTCTGGATCACCATCACGACGTCGAAGATCTCCGTCGCAGCCAAGTAAGTCGACGTCGAGACGCCACACTTCGGGCTCGAAGTCTGTGGCTGCTGCTGTTTCAAAGTCTCTGTCGACGTCGAGGCTTCCGTCGACGTCGAGACACTCCGCCACACCGGACGGGGTCAGCGTCGAGTCATGATTGCTCCCTCATTGCCGCCGGCTGGTGTGCCGCCGTCGAGAGGATCGTCTAGATCCCATCACTCGACATCGAGGAGGTCGACTCCAAGACGACGTTGAGAGCAATCTCCTTCGCCACGATGTCGAAGGTCACCGTCGACACGACGTCGAAGAAGGTCGTCGTCGTCGACACGACGTTGAGGAAGATCGACGTTGAGAGGACGACATGAGGGTTCGCCTACCACTCGACGTCGAGGAAGATCGACGTCGAGGTCACCGACTCTATGCCGAAGATCGCAGTCGAGGTCGCTGTGGCATGGACGATCAACGTTGAGAACACCTCGTTTGATGCCACTGGTCACACAGACGTCTTCGACGTCGAATCTCTCGCCGTCGAGGGAACAGGTCGCTGTGATTGTGCAGTCCCCTGGCTCCAAGTCATCAGGGGACAGATCTTCATCTCCTGGTGGAGATCTCGCCAGAAGCGTCCCCCAGATCTACGGATTACTCCCGCACATACTCTCCAGCTGCTCCGAGGACAAGTACTCCGGTCAGGCCTGTGAAGACTCCTCCACCAAGGCCACGCCCAACACCCAGACTGAGATCTCCCACCAGATTACGCTCTCCGGTAAGGCCGAGGATGCCTGCTAAGCCAAGATGTTCTCCCAGACCGAGATCTCATTCTAGACATCGGTCTAGATCCAGGGGTCGGCACAGCCATCGAGACAGGTCTCATCACAGAGGACGCACCAGGTCTCCGACTTGGTCCTATTCCACGAGGTCGACGGTCCAGGACTACTCTCCGACCTTCTCCTCTACTCCTCCGTCAAGAGTCTCGCCTATTGATGACATTGCAACCTTTACAGATGTGCTGGGTAGGGGAGCAAAGAAATTGAACATCTCGTTGCATACTCCTGTGGAACCAACATCTATAATTTTCAACACACTTCATCATCGCACAGCGCCTAGACCGCTGTTACCGCTGGTTCCCGGCTTCCTTGAACCTGCAATGGCGACCTTCCTCAAGCCTGCAGTGGTAGGTTCTGTTCCATCAAGACTTGCCAAGAAGTATAAGGCTCCCGCAGAGGACCCCTTATTCCTCAGATCGGACCCCCCGGCTGATTCAGTGATCGTGGCGGCTGCCATGAAGATTCAGCCTCTACTTCTTCTTCGGTGCCCCCAGAGAAGGACAGCAAAGTGATGGATTATTTTGGCAGAAAGGTATGCAGAGGAGGGAGGACTTGTAGCCAACCAGGTCATCAGTGCCGCGGCAGACGCCTCTGACCTCGCGGCCCATGGCTACTCCCATGGAATCTGCTCTCGTCGTTCGGCGTGGCTCCGCCTCACGGGCCTGAAACCGGATGCCCAGAAAAAGATTTTGAATCTCCCTTTCAATGGTTCTTCTCTTTTTGGTCCACACGCCGATGATGAAATGACCAAAATGAAATCCGAAATGGACACTGTGAAGGCTGTGGGCTTGGGGAAGCGCAAGGAATTTAAAAAGCGCTTTCGTCAAGGGGATAAGCTTTCTTACCAGCAGAGGGTTCAAACCCCTCAATGCTCTTCCCAGTCTCAACAGAAAACCCAGTTTCAGCAAAGACGTCCTGGCAGAGGCAGAGGCAGAGGCAGAGGCAACAATAACAAGCAGCAGTCTCCCTCCAAACAGCCTCCCAAACCCTGAGCTGTTGCTTCCTCCGCAACTGTTCGCCACTCCGGTGGCACGGAGTGTGTCACATCATCTGGAAGAGTGGAGAGCCATAACAAAGGAAATATGGGTGTGCAGTATGGTTACTTGCTGAGGTTCAAGTCACCTCCTCCGCAAATTTTTCCTCAAACAAAGCTACTTCCCCGTTTCCACAGTCAGTTGCTGCAGGACGAAGTCTCTACCCTCCTCAAGAAGAAAGCCATAGAGAGGAGTGCCTTCCATGCAAATGAAGCAAGGAGTCTACTCGCGTTACTTTCTAGTTCAAAGAAGAGGAGGAGTCAAAGAATACAGGCCCATTCTAGACCTACAACTACTAAACAAGTTCATCCGGAAAGAAAAGTTCCACATGCTAGCCCTGCATCAGATCTTTCCCCATCTCCATCAGGGGGGACTGGATGTGTGCCATCGACATGCAGGACGCTTACTTTCACATACCTGTCTAAGTAAAGCACAGAAAGTTTCTCAGGTTTCAGATTGGACGCCAGCACTACCAGTATCGAGTGCTTCCGTTTGGCCTCAATTCCGCGCCAAGGACATTCTCAAAATGCATGGCGATAGTGGCTGCTTTTCTTCGCAAAAGGAAGATCTTCGTCTATCCTTATCCAGACGATTGGCTGCTGAAAAGCTCCTCTCCGGCTCTGCTTCAAGACCATCTTTCCTTCTGTCTCAACCTGATGAACTCATTGGGGTTGCAGGTCAACTTCAAGAAATCAGTGCTCAATCCTTCCCAACGGATTCATTACCTGGGCGCTTCCCTGGACTCCGCTCAAGCAAGCGTGTGTCCTTCAGAGGAGAGACTGTCATCCATGCTTCTGAAGTGTCGTCTTCTACTGGACAGTCACAGTTCCACAGCTCAGCAAGTGTCCTCTCTCCTGGGATCGATGGCCTCGTGCATCTACATCGTGCCCAATGCACGCCTTCACATGAGGCCTCTGCAGCAGGCTTTAGAGGACCAATGGTCTCAGAGGTCAGGTCTCTGGGAGGACCGTGTCTTTCTTCCACAAGGTGCCAAAGACTCGATGATCAAATGGTGGATGAAACGCTCCAACCTTCTCCGGGGGATTCCATTCCATCTTCCTCCTCCGTCGCAGTCAGTGATCACGGATGCATCTCTTCAAGGCTGGGGTGCTCACATGGACCAACTTCAGGTTCAAGGCCTTTGGTCCGAGGGAGAGCGAGGCTACCACATCAACTTCTTCGAGCCGTTCATCTGGCTCTGAAATCCCTGTATCCGTCACTGTGCACCAACTACATCTAAGTTCAGACGGACAACACAACAACAATATTCTATCTGAACAAACAGGAAGGTACCAGGTCAAGAGTGCTATCCCTGGGAGCGCTATCCATCTGGCACTGGCTACTGGCAAGAGGCCTATCCATTGTGGCAGCCCATCTGCCAGGAATACAAAATGTCCAAGCAGACTGCCTAAGCAGAGACTTCGTAGAAGCGCACGACTGGGTGCTCAACGAAGAAGTCGCGCAGGAGATTTTTCGTCTATGGGGCGTACCAGACATAGACTTGTTTGCAGACTCCGCAAATACAAAATGCCCCGTCTTCGCGTCCAGGTTCCTCCAAAGAGGCTCACGGGGGAATGCACTTTTGATCGACTGGTCACAGACATTACTGTACGCCTTTCCTCCCCTGCCTCTGATCCCGGCGGTGATTCAGAAGTTCTACAGGACCAACACCAGGATGATCCTGATAGCGCCGGAGTGGCCACGCCAGCTGTGGTACCCGGATCTGCTCCAGCTGTCGGAAGTCCCGCACCGGCGACTTCTTTGCCGTCCGGACTTGTTGACCAAGGACATGGGGAAGGTGTTTCATCCCGACCTTCCTTACCTTCGCTTGACGGCATGGCTCCTGAGGTCATACAGTATGGACATTTAGATCTCCCAGCAGACTGCATGGCCATTCTCAAAGAAGCCAAGAGACCTTCTACTAGGAAGTCCTATGCTTTCAAGTGGAAGAGGTTCTTCTTATGGTGTCTTGACAACTCTCTTGACCCTATTAAAGGTCAGGCAAAGGTTATTCTGCCCTATCTGTTAAATTTGGCAAGGTCAGGCCTCAAGTACCCCTCCATCAGTGTCCACTTAGCGGCTATCACGGCTTATAGGAAGTCTCCTTCCCAGACATCTTTCTTCCTTATGCCTGTGGTTAAAGATTTCTTAGAGGGGTTTAAGAAAGTGCTTCCACCAGTAAGGTCCCCCTCTCCTCCCTGTGAGTTGAACATCGTACTCACTAAGCTGATGGGTGCTCCTTTCGAGCCGATACATAAGGCTTCTTTGCAGCACTTGACCTGGAAGACTGCCTTTTTAGTGGCAATTACCTCTGCCCACAGAGTTAGCGAAATCCAGGCGCTGTGTTGTAAGGAACCGTACACAGTGTTTCACGCCAACAGAGCAGTACTGAGGACACACCCAGGTTTTCTACCTAAGGTAGTCTCAGACTTTCATGTCAACCAGTCTATCACCCTGCCTACTTTTTTTCCTCAACCTACCACCCCCCCCGGAGAGGTCTTTACACTCTCTAGATCTCCGGAGGGTCCTGAAGTTTTACCTGGCTAAAACCCTGCCTCTTAGGAAGTCTGACCGGCTTTTTGTTAATTATGGAACCACTAATACCGGTCTGTCAGCCTCAAAAAGATCCATTTCTCGCTGGATAGTCTCCTGTATAGCTCTGTCTTATACTGTTGAAAATTAGTACGTTTTGGTGAACATTATCTGCGCCATCTTGCCTCTTCCCCTGATGCCACACTTTTGTCGTGCGCGCCCGCCATTTTCTAAGATGCCCCGATCAGAACGAACCCTTTTGCATGCCGCTGGCCCCTGACATAGCCCTTCGCCTTCACTAAGCCTGCACGCTATCCACCCCCTGCTTGCACCTGCCTTGAGTCATAAACCCCTCTTCGGCGCTGCTCTGCCCCAGGCCCTCATCCTGTTCCCAGCGCGACACCTCCCTGCTTTCCTTTCATGATCTCCGGCCCTTAGATGCAAAACCCTTTTTCCCCGTGTGCCCGTTTTGTCCTCCCCGTTCCCAAGCCGACACCCAGCTCTGCCGATACCATCCTTGCCCCTCCCCGTACAATAGAAAGCTTCCCCCATCAAAGAATCCCCGGGTTGATCAAAGCCCCCACCCCATGAGATCCGATCAAACCCCCCACATTCCGTGAATCGGCGGATTATCCAGCTGCGCGATGCTCATCACCTGTTGTGACTAGGGTGGGGACTTCAACTGTAAATGTGTGTGGGAACGGGCCCAAAGGGGAGTTCCGAGAATGTCTTTTCCGTACATCAAAGCTTTAACATGTATGTGTAATCTACAATAAAGTCATAAATGTGTGTATAAGAGGCCAGGCCTCAGGAATACAGTTAGAGCACCTCAGAACGATACCTTCTGTCCGTTTCGTTGTGTTCTCCTCCGGAGAAAATAAAAACCTTGTTTCCTGCCTTCCAGTCTCCAGCGCCTGCCTCTTCAATAGTTTAACTTCTTTGTGGGTTCAAGAGGCGACACCGCCGGGCAAATACTTAAGGATCTTATATTCTGGTTGGTAGTGCCCCCCAGTTGTATTTTTCCACAATTGGCGCCCAACGTGGGGCCCATCAGCGACCCATGGATCCAGTGGGAGAGGTCCTGACGACAAAGTGAACGACTGCAACGATCGGGAACGCGTCTGTCCGATAGACCCTCGTCTGACAGCCGATCATCCGAACTTCACTGGTTCCGAACAGACCTCTCTCGAGTGATCTACGGTCCTGACTGGGAACCATCAGGAGTGCCGCGAGGATAACGAAGAAGAGAGGACGATCGGGCGCTGGATTCGGAAGTCAGGAAACTGTCCATGCGGTCCGGGTAAGGTCGTGTTACCACGACAAGTTGCGAAAAAATTGCTTGATTGCTTGTTTGTTAAATACTAGTATTGCTCTTTTTGTTTATTTGGAGATTCACTGTCTGCAAACGGAGAAACAACAGGCTCTCTCTTTGCAAGCAGTGGAGGATAGGTAGGGCAGACAACCGTGCTTATTTTTCTCCCCCACTCAATAATCACCTGAAACTGAACTGTTGTTCACAAACTATTGTTTCCTGGAGATTCCCTGTCTGCAAACAGGGAAGAGACCACCCTTTTTGCAGATAGTGAAAAGGGTAGGTAACGCAGATCTTTGCGGACCTACTCATTCTCCCCATTGTTATTTATCGGTCTTTTGTTATCTTGATCTATGAGGGATTCACTGTCTGCAAACGGAGAAACAACGGGCTCTCTCTCTTTGCAAGCAGTGGAGGATAGGTAGGGTAGCAGCCGTGCTTATTTTTTTCTCCCCCACCCAATAATTGCTTGAAACTGAACTGTTGTTCGCAAAACTATTGTTTCCTGGAGATTCCCTGTCTGCAAACAGGGAAGAGACCACCCTTTTTGCAGATAGTGAAAAAGGTAGGTAACGCAGATCTTTGCGGACCTACTCATTCTCCCCATTGTTATTTATTGGTCTTTGGTTATTGTGATCCATGAGGTATTCACTGCCTGCAAACAACGTAGAATAGAAATATTCTGTACGGTCTTTGCACCTAGTGATAAGATAGGCAGTGCTGACTTTTTAGTCCCTCGTTACGAGCCGTCATGTCTGTCTTCTCCCCACTGATAAATAGCCTGTTTAGTCCGGACCGCGTATTAGAGGTGGACCATATAGCTCCATTAGAAGGCACCCCTAATAAGGACATGTTCATAAACTATGGGTTAGTCACCATAGCCTATAATAAATTATGGCACAGGTATACCGAAGAGAGTCAAGACAAACAGTGGCCACTGGCAGGATCCTTTGACCTTGATAAAATAGAAACGTTAGAAATAGCCCTTCGAAATAATAAGACAACGCCGATTATGCTCGACAGTCTCGGTATGTGGCGCAGAGAGGCTACGAAACGACAGAGAAAAGACGAGGATAAACCAAGTAGGGAAATATACCGACAGGACAACCCCAGGACACCGCTACCCACAACTTATCCCCCGACACTATGCAAAGGACGACCAGACTTAGGGTCAGACCAATGCGCTTTTTGTAGGTATGTCGGACACTGGAAAGCCCAATGCCCGACTCTACTGAGCGTGAGTAAAGGCAAAGGGCCGACAAGAACGACAGACCGACAGTACGAGAAAAGGCGCGAGACAAAGAAGAACCCGACTTACATAGACAGACCAGACAGAACCACCACGTTTGATTATGCCCGATGGCACAGATTTCGCCAGGAAAATCTCAGCGGCATGCTCACGTTCTCCTAGGTCGGGCAATGTCAAGACGGGAACCCAGCCTCGTTTAAAAATTCACAGACGGAAAGAGATAATTATGACCAATAACTGTTTTTATATTTGTCTTGGGTCTTTGTATGTCGTACTTGTACTGTCCCCCGTCTGAGTTTGTGTGTATGTAATGTGCAAATCTGCGTCATCCCTCTACACGTGTTTCCGTGTTACTCGACCTCTGTTAGCAGAAACTTAGCATAAAAGCAACCTGGAAAGAAAGAAATGGTGAAACAAAATCCGTAGACCATTAATGAACTTGAACTTTTAATTTAACACAACAAACAAGGAATAATAACGATAAACTGTAGAAAATGAAAGTCAAACAGAACATTCGCCCCCCCCCCCCCCCCCCATTCTGGAACCTTCCAAAGTAGGGCAGGGTTACGGCTACGCCCAACCAACGGCAACCCATATAAGGCGAGCCCGGCCGCCAACTCTTGGTCAGGAAATCTTAACGTATGGGGGAGCCGGAGGAGAGGCAGGAGCCCGCAGCCTGGGCATTTGCAGGTAGTCCCGCCACATGTCTCCTTGGCCGGCCGCAACGGGCCTGGAAAGACTAAGGTAGTCCCGCCACATGTCCAGAGGAGAACGAGGCACCTCTTCCTTTTCTCTTCCGTCACAGCCGCAGCAGTCCTGGACGGCGGGATGTCCTGCACGTACCTCCACAACAATTTGTCCAAGTTGGGCTGGGAGGGAGAGGCGACGCGGACGAGCCTCTCCCACCTCCACCGGTAGGAGGTTTCCCAGCCCCCAGCCCGACGCCGAACACCCCCAGTCAGGCGATGGTGCCAATACTTCCACAGCACCGAACGTACAATGGTGGCACCCCAGTACTTGCGCAGCACCGAACGTACAATGGTGGCACCCCAGTACTTGCGCAGCACCGAACGTACAATGGTGGCACTTGGGGAACACCGGATGTGGAGAGGCCTTCATGCGGGGCGATGAAAAGGAGCGGCATGGAGTACACCGGGAGAAGGAGACGAGGCGAACGAGTCTCCCTTGCCCCCAGGTGGGGGCATCACAGCCGCACCCCAGCCGAACGTCCCGCTTTCACAAAACAGGGACCTCTTCCTTTCACTCCGAAGGGTCTCTTCCACTCTTGCAAACTCGACGAGAGTGGCCCCGGTAGGGCCTCAAAATGGCGTCTGGGTCCGCTGGAAGGTGGGCCCCGGCCACTAGAGTAACTTTGACCAGCAATATAACTCGAACATTTGCCCTCTGGAGCACGAGCCCCCATCTCCGACAGCATCTCCGCAGCCTTGAAGATCCTACAAGGGTCCCCGGCGGAACCTTCGGCCTTTGCAGGTTTCCGGTAAGGGACGGCTGCCTTGATCGCCGACGAAACAAACATGACATTGCCACACCTTCTGTTAGCGTGAATTCTAGAACTGCCGAAAGGGACTCTGGTCCAAACTGCCAGTAATGGAAACATTTCCCCCTGATGCTGCTTCCGGACTGAGCCGGCCCCGCCCAAAATGGCGCTGGTATCAATCGGAACTTACGAACACCTCGTGGTGTTCCTTCGCACTAATATAAACTTGATGTTCTGAGATTTTATATGATCCTTTGTACACTTGGCTAGAAAAGACAAGGAGAACTTACTCGACGAACAGTATGAAAAGATCCCCGTTACAAATGTTGATTACGAATGTACAATGTATTATATTTTTATAACTGATGTAAACCCCATTTACGACGCACACGTACGGTATGCATATAGGAAATCTGATTACAACTGTTATGATTATGCTTCTAAATTATGAAAATATATGCCCCCGAACCCCCAGCCAATTAATAGACGTTTTAGTCTCTTACAAATGAATGAGTAAAACTTTCCGATGTTTTTATTGCTGCAAACGACACCCCCCACTGTACGCACTTTAGCCATTGCCACGACCGGCCAAATACGACCGCACCCTCATAATCCATATGCTGAAATGATTTTGCAAAATAAAGTCTTTGAAACTATGGACGGGTATTGCATGCTTTATTTTAAAAAAATATGGGATGGGTGGGAAAGTTCTTTTCTGTGCACCCTACTCTGCTCTCTCTTTAAGGTTAAAAGAAGATGGTTGCCCAGCCCTGGAGGACGGATCGGATCGACAACACGACACTCCGCCTTCAAGGTACGCGTCTGACTCATGAACTCTCGCGTAGAGGAAGACCTTGACTTCCAAGGATGGGTAAAACGAATGGTGTAAATGAGGGAATGTAAAAGGAGGGTGAAATGAAATAATGTAAATATTATAAAGTACAACGTTCCAAAGTAGCAGGGACCCAAGAACCGAAGAACCTTAGAACGCCACAGCGTTGAAAGAGGTTTAAGGACCCCGATAGTGAGATACATCCTTTGACTAGATACCTCGCACTAGGCACCTCTGGTTTCCTTTTTATGTTTCCCCGCACACGCCCTACATGAACACACTACCCCCCCCGACTCCAGAAACCATATCCCCGGGGACCCTGCCCCAAGGAGGAAAGACGAGTAAGAGGTAAGTAAAGGACTTATGAATCCATGTATTTGAATGCGCGCGAATGCTGTCTCCCCCACCCCCCCCTTTTTTCCTCCTTCTGCAGGTTACATCAGAGATTACAGCCGAGGTGTGGCGAAGATCTGAAGCCTTGCCACGTCTAATACACGAAGCGGACTAGCGCCGCAAGGTGGTGTCTAAGCACGCCTGCAGACTACTCACGTACCGAACAAACCCGAAAAATTAGCACAACCTGATAAAAAGTGATCACCCTTAAACCAGACCGGACGAATGAACCCATGTCACGTATGATGCGAAACTATGAGGGAATGTGTGTATGTGTGACTGAGGCGTTGGCCCAACTGGTCGAAGGACCGAGAATGCGAGAAAGTGCGACAACATGGTACCTCCTTTCTTCTTTCCTTTTTCTCAAGGCACGTCCCCTCTACCCTGTCTAATGCTCAAACTGCATGATTACAAGATTCTAACGCAGACTCGTGAATGCCCTTTACTGTGTAATGCACTAAATAGCCTTTCTTGAATACACTGCCACCCTCTCTGTTGCACGTGTACTATTTAGCCTGCCGTTGCACTCTCTCTCTCTCTCTCTCCCTCTATTTTTGCACTCCCACTCTTCCGAGTGGTTAGCCCCGAAATTGGCAGACTGCCACCCCTAGCACCCCACCTAATTGGCTTCAAATACCGCCAGTATTTGCACAAAAACTTGTCTTTAATACAATCACCCTGAGACCGCGTCATTACCTCTCCTTTTCCGCTAGAAGTCAATGAACCCAGGTTGGGCCGTAAGGGAAAGGACAGGTAAAACGACAGAGGTTCCCTAATCTGACCCGAAAATAAGGGAACTACATGGCAACGGCTCCTATAGTATAAGACAAGGACCTCAGAATACGCGACCCTCCCCGAATTGTCGCAATACCCAAACCGGAAAAATGACCACCCCCGTTACCTCCCCTGTATATGTCCCTGGTTGTTTCCCATAAAACCCCTGTCCTTCCTAATTAAGTAATCGGGCTGTAAAAGGTTACGTAGGACCCAGAATGATGTTTTACAAGGTTAACAGACTAGTTCAAGGTAAAGAAATCATCGAAATGAACCCCGCAGTAGTTGCAAAACAGGATGCACCGATAGAAAGGAAATGTTTAGCCATGTTCGTCTCTCAGCAAAATACCTGTGTAGTACCATGTTGACGACTCACTGCACCCTTTTGTAAATGTAAAACTCTAGAGAACGGCATATCTTCGCCAGATTTGTCTCACAAGGGTGGGTTACCATCAGATGAACTGCCATGCCTGTAATAAATAATTATGAAGGAAAGTCATAGTAAATCCAACAGAACCCGTCACCGGACATTCATATGCCAGTTGTGAACACTAAAATAACGGGCATTTTTCATTCTTTGCCTGGAGCTGGGAGAGAAATAGACTTTTTGATTATCTTCATCTGCAAATTTTCTAAAGACTGTCTTTTCAAACTTGTTTAAGGGTACCGCTGTTGGAGGAGAAAAGGACCGGATGTGGGAGCACGAGGCCCGACTGCAGACTAAGGAACACCTGCGACATTAGCCAAGGCGAGACCACGACTGAAAAGAGCTGCAGGACGAGGCACTGTTTTCGACAACATGAGAAGAAAGGGTCGACCTGATGCCCCTGCTCGATGTCCAATGCCTGTCGACAAGTCCCCGCTCTCTGAATTCGGTCACACGCCCGCCTATTTGAAGTCTCTCGTTCCCCTAGTTTGTTCCTAATTTGGCCTTGCTCCATCCCCCTTTCCCTCTGACCTACCCTATGGACTGTTTTGTACGCTCTTCTTCCATCCGAACTTTCTGACAATCACCTCAAAGGACACAGGGCGAAAAGGACCTTTCCGACCAGAAACGCGAGGAAAGGGTCGTGCCCTGCAACGCAGAACTTAGAACAGAGCTGGACTTGTAGCTCCACCGCCGGTGCTCAACAGCGCCAACGAAAGACCACAAAGAACAATGAGAACTCGTAAAACTTCGAACATTTGACATCCTCAATCACCGTTTTTTTATGCCTCATTTCTCTCCCAGCCGCCATTGTATTGATCCTGCTCCAATCCGAATCTGAAATATGTATTAACCTGCCAGTTCACGTTATGATATGTACTTGCTGCTCGCCGTTTTTGTATTACATTCCTATGACTTTCCTGCTGAACAAGTTTATCAAAGTTTATCAAATAGGCCCGCCTCCTGAAAACTAGAAAAGTTAAAATGTATCGTTTACAACTCTTTTTATCTAGGGTTCCTACCATTTTCCTTCTCATGCCCACCACAATAGAACCGAGTAGAAAATGAACCAGCAAGATGTCTTGAATATGTTAAAGGGAGGACTGTTGAAAATTAGTACGTTTTGGTGAACATTATCTGCGCCATCTTGCCTCTTCCCCTGATGCCACACTTTTGTCGTGCGCGCCCGCCATTTTCTAAGATGCCCCGATCAGAACGAACCCTTTTGCATGCCGCTGGCCCCTGACATAGCCCTTCGCCTTCACTAAGCCTGCACGCTATCCACCCCCTGCTTGCACCTGCCTTGAGTCATAAACCCCTCTTCGGCGCTGCTCTGCCCCAGGCCCTCATCCTGTTCCCAGCGCGACACCTCCCTGCTTTCCTTTCATGATCTCCGGCCCTTAGATGCAAAACCCTTTTTCCCCGTGTGCCCGTTTTGTCCTCCCCGTTCCCAAGCCGACACCCAGCTCTGCCGATACCATCCTTGCCCCTCCCCGTACAATAGAAAGCTTCCCCCATCAAAGAATCCCCGGGTTGATCAAAGCCCCCACCCCATGAGATCCGATCAAACCCCCCACATTCCGTGAATCGGCGGATTATCCAGCTGCGCGATGCTCATCACCTGTTGTGACTAGGGTGGGGACTTCAACTGTAAATGTGTGTGGGAACGGGCCCAAAGGGGAGTTCCGAGAATGTCTTTTCCGTACATCAAAGCTTTAACATGTATGTGTAATCTACAATAAAGTCATAAATGTGTGTATAAGAGGCCAGGCCTCAGGAATACAGTTAGAGCACCTCAGAACGATACCTTCTGTCCGTTTCGTTGTGTTCTCCTCCGGAGAAAATAAAAACCTTGTTTCCTGCCTTCCAGTCTCCAGCGCCTGCCTCTTCAATAGTTTAACTTCTTTGTGGGTTCAAGAGGCGACACCGCCGGGCAAATACTTAAGGATCTTATATTCTGGTTGGTAGTGCCCCCCAGTTGTATTTTTCCACAATCAACTAGCTAACAAAGCTTTGCAGGGTAGACCTCATGCGCATTCTACAAGAGGGAAAGCTTCTACTACTGCTCTCCTTCGTAATGTCCCCATTTCTGAAATTTGTAAGGCGGCTACATGGCGATCTGTGCATACCTTTACACGCCATTATTGCCTAGATTCAGATGCACAGGCCGATGCCCAAGTGGGGCAGGCCTCTTTGAGGAATCTATTTGCATAAAGTTGTATGTAAAATGTGCAAATTTTCAATGTCTCTGTATACACTTTGCTCGTCCGCGAGACTTTGGGCATGAACTTGATATTCTATTCATAGATTATGACTATTGATGAGTATCCTCTGGATGAGAAGGATTAGTTACTTACCTGTAATCCTAGTTCTCATCCAGGGATATACTCATCAAAGTCATAAGCTCCGGCCCACCTCCCCAGACGAGCATGTTCTTAAAGTTAGGAGATGTTACTAAGGATCTACTCAGGTGTTCTGCACCTCCAAAAAGAACTGACCCAACTGCCACCTGTGGTGCACCATGGCGGCAGGGGGTCGCCTTCAGGTCTTAAAGGCACGGTACCCCTACTCTAATGCCTTAAAGGCAAGGTGCCAGTTTTTCTTTGTTTCTTTATACTCTACTGCAGCCTACTGGCAAATGCCTGCAATTACAGGTTTTTCTTATGGCAATAAAGCATTGTTGTGTGCAAATGTTTACTGCTCTCTTTCTCTTCCTTAGGGGTTGTGACAGTACTACTGTGTTTGTGCTAATTTCTGTAATTTTGCGGCAGTTATGCCAGTTGTGAGATGTTTAGGCTGCAAATATATGTTTTCACATATATATACATATATATTTATATGTATTTTCTATATGCTCCGGGATCCCGCACATGGGTGGGGATTATTCTTAGATTATGACTTTGATGAGTATACCCCTGGATGAGAACTAGGATTACAGGTAAGTAACTAATCCTTCTTCAAACAGTGGAAGACTCACATGCAACATGTGAGACGAGGTAAAACTGACAACAACAAATAGATTTTAATAAACATATGCTATACTAACCACAACACTACTAGAAACAGTCTGAATGCATAATTAATACCAACCTTTAATCTAAAAACTAGAGAACAACATTACATCATCCGCAGTCATCCGCAGGAACAGGAAAAATCCTTGTCTTTTTGCGAAAGTAAATATAGTTAAGACAGCCTCAGAGGAAACTGCAAAAGAAGTTACAGTTTGTTTCAGCACAGCATCACATATCTTTTTCCAGACCACATCATCGAAAGAGGGTCTGAGGTCTGTCACTCACCGCTGGTGTAACTGAGTCAAATCTCCCCTGTAAAGGAGGGTGACTCCCCATCCTCCCCGTGATGAGTAATATGACGGAGACATTTATGTTCTGGAGGTTCCGCTGACAACAAGCCTGTATCCTACCAACCAATGCCCTATACAGGAGAAAGTGCCCAGGTAGAATGTCATAAGAGTTCCACAGTTCCGGGAAGGGGGAAACTTCCCCTCCTGTGTATAGGTCACCCAGTATGGTTAGCCCTAATTCTTACCATTCGTGTAGATCCACCCAATTCCCAGGCAAAGGCCAATACTCTACAGTTAGTAGGGGGAGTTCAGAAGTATAGGAATTATCTGTGTGTGTCCTTTGTTGTGCCCTAGCCTATACATGCCTCGCTGTTCTCATCAGTATATTTGTTTGACTCACCATGGATGCGGGATGTTGTTTCAGTAAAATTCAGGTCAAAAGATCTCGGAACAGCGCGCCACACTCTGTGACCCAGGACGTCCCATAAATGTGAGTGCCACCTGGCCTCCCACTGCAGTTGTGCAGCCAAGTCGTATAGTTCAAGATGTGGGGCCACCATTCTGCCCTTGTCCACGGGAAGTCAAAGCTTCTTTAGGGCTACCAGCTGCCTGGATGAGCCCCAGTACAAAGTCAGTAGCACGCCATCTGGTTCTCGAAAGAACCTCTAGAGAAAGTCGGCCGGGAGAGGCGCAAACAAATAGGGCGCTGCAATACAACCATCTTTGAGATTGCTATCCGGCTTTACAGCGTGAGGGGAAGTGTAGTCCACAAAGTAACTAAACTTCACAGCGTGGTGAGGGTATTTGATAGTGGTCTGCTCCCAATGCAGCGCTGGTGCGATCCTAGCCTCCCGAGGCTCCCCACTGTCTGGGTGCAGTGAACAAGATTAACCAAAAGGACGGATAGCTCGCTGAATGTGGATAGAGCAGATAGCACACCCTCTAGGTCAGATTCCTCTCCACACATCTAGAGAAGCAGATCATCCGCCTAAAGCGAGATGTACAGCTTATCCACCGCGCATTGTAATCCCATTAAGTGTTTCCTCTGATGTACCGTCGGTGCAAAAGGCTTCATGGCCAGAACAAACAATAGCGAGGAGAGTGGGCACCCCTGCCTGGTGCCCCGTCCAACCTGGTAGGAATCTGATTCTGATTTCACCAACCCCGTCTGAGCTCTTGCGGCCAGCTCTGTGCACAATAGCATATCCTTTTGATGAATTGGGGTCCCAATCGTGGAAGTGTAAAGAAAATACCATTGGTTGGAGTCAAATGTCTTTTGGATGTCCACTGATGTAAATGTAATGTAAATGTATAGGCATTTATATAGCGCACTACTTACCCGTAGGGTCCCAAGGCGCTTCGACCGCTGCGAAACCCTTCCTGGCTTCCCTGAGAGATGGTCCCTTAATGGGTATCTCCAGGGTGAGACCAGGCATCCCCGGCGGTCTGGTGGGGCCATTAGTGAAGATGAGGCAAGCTAATGCCCAGAGTTGCCGAGTGTGAACGCTGATCAGAGTGGGCACCGAGGCGAGAGAATTATCGAGTCCGCTGACCCTGGTCCAGAAACCTGCCGCACCGGGAATCGAACCCTGGTCCCGGGCCGTCCTCTGCTCTCGGGTCTGCCGCCTCTAACCAGTGAGCCACACTACTTCACTCCTCTAACCAGTGAGCCACACTACCGAGTCCAGCTGAAAGTGTTCATGCCTGTCGAAAACCTGGATCAGTTGGCTTCTATTCAGCATGGTACTTTCTGGTCCAAATGTACCAGGGACCCTACATGGGCTCAAGTTCCGGTTCGCCAGGATCTACTTAGGATTTTGTAATCTACATTAAGCATAAAAAGGTGGCTCTAGGAATCCACCAGTCGCAGATCTTTGTCTCTCTTAGGCAGAGCAACCCACGTGATGTACGCCCTATAATCATAATTCCTAAAGCGTTCCACCAGTGTGAAAAACTTCTCTCTTTCCTCCAGAAGCCAGGCCCTATCCTCAATCTTCGAACCCGATCTTGGGGCAGATCTTCGTGTATCCTCTCCTGTTGTCTAATATTAGTGTGCAGGTGGGTGCGCACGCCTGATTTATTGGCGATACAGTGCTCCCGCACCACTACTTTGAGCGCCTCCCATTCCACTGCCAGTGAAGATGGTGTACCTGCATTCTCCAACCCGTAGTTATGTATCACCTCCCCCAATGATGCACGAAACGCCAGATCCTCCAAGAGGGTGGGAACCAAGTGCCAGGTCAGGACATTAGTCCTGCTGGGAGACCACTGGGAAGTGCAAAGTAGGGGGTTATGATCAGAGTAACTCCTTGTTAAATACTCTGCATCAATCGTTACAAAAGCTTTATTCAAGGATTATACTCATAAAAGCACAAACATACATTTAAAATAAATCGTTAAAATATATTTCCTCATTAAATACAGTATTTTTTTAAGAAAGAATCATGGCGAGATAAGTAATTAGTCATAGCAAAAAAGCAACATAAGACTTAGGTACATAATTGCACAGAACCCAATAGAACACCCCAGTCGGTGGACTCTAGAGAGGGGCCCTCCGTCTAATAGACCATGCCCACCCCAGGTACTTAGCTGTTGCTAGGACTACAGGCATATAGGTGGAAGTGCAAATGATTCATAAGGCCTCAATACCCCTGGATGTCCCTAAATTTTTACAAACGGGGACTAACCAAACTTTTCTCGGGGTTGCATAAGCTTTACAAGAAAATAAAAAATGGCCTATGCTTTCATTTGGTGCACCACAAGCTGGACAGAATAAGGTGGAGGAGCTCCTCCACCTGCCTGTCAATGATCTCAATAGAAGAGCACCAGCTCTCAACTGGAAGAAAAGCTTCCTGTCGACAGGGTTGGTTATACTGTCCCAGTAGGGTTCCAAAGCTGGATACAGTTTAGCTAGCACAAAGCACCCCGTCATGGAGTCGGATTTAGTTTTGTTCCAAACTCTTACAGCAACCCGATCCCAATATAGATCTTTAATTGCTTTTTTGCTTGGAAAGAGTTCCCCAGTTGGGTTATCCCATAGATTTGAGAGACCAAGATCGCCTAAAGCGGACCTGAGATTTTTTAGCCAAACTATCTTGTGGAAGCTATCAGCCTTTATTATAGCCAAGAACCCCTCTGCATAGTGCCGGATCTCCGGGGTGGTCCAGAGGCGTCTCCAATAGAGAATCGGGCGCAACCTTGCCAAGTCACTAACTGCTCTTCTCCCTAGGTCAAGACCAAGGGGAATCAGTGGGATACTCTGCGGGAGTCCTGTAATTCCCCATAGAAACCTGTTCTCAGAGATCTGCAGGGGGAGGAGCTTCCCAAAACCCCACAGCTCTGCCCCATAAAGGGTAGACCCAAGAGCCTTGGCATCATATACTGCCAAAACGGGTTTTATTGTTTTAGACTTAGATTTTTTGTGTTCCACCCGAAGTGCCCCCGAAATCTGTTGGTGCCTCAGGACCGCCATTTCTATGTGTTGGCACCATCTCGAGTCATTTGTTATCTGTATCCCGAGATAGGTGAATACAGTTACCACTTCTAACAGGCAGTTGTTCAATAATATTTTTGGCCTGGGTCTACATTTTGGTGTAAAGGCCATCAGCTTGGTCAAGAGTCAAAAATATTCAGGGCTCGCTGCAGGCCGCTTGGAGTTTTGGATAGAATTGGCGTATCGTCGGCGAACATCAGGATCGGAACCCTGAGGCCCGCCAACAATGGCGCATCTACACTGGCGTCCAACATTCGAGCCACTATCCCATTTATGAATAATGAGAAAAGCAGGGGAGCCATTGCGCACCCTTGGCGCACTCCTCGCTCGACCGGGAAGTCAGCAGAGGATTCGCCATTCGTACCCCATTGAATTTTGGCGAAGTTGCTCTCATGTAGCCTCATTATCAGGGTGAGTAGCTCTGCCGGAAGGCCCATTTTGCTCAGAACTGCCCAGAGTTTTCTCCTTGGGACCAGGTCGAAGGCAGCCCGCAGGTCGACAAAGGCAACATACAGGCTGCCCTCGCCGAGCACCACCGTCCCCCACTGTAGCAGAACAAAACGAAACACCTGGTCAACTGTACTGGTGGCCCGCCGAAAGCCAGCCTGATAAGGGGACAGAGCATTATTCTCGTCGACCCAATCAATTTATTGACCACCATCCTGCCTACCACTTTTTGGACAGTGGCAATCAAGCTTATCGGCCTGTAGTTAACTGGAAGGGACCGGTCCCCTTTTTTATATATGGGTATAATGATCGCTCCCCTCCACAATTCTGGGACGGCCGATCCCTTTGCAATGGCATTTCCCAAGAGGAATATATATCTGGCCCACCTAGCCTTATCTTTAATAAAAACATCAGCTGGAACACCATCTATACCCGGGGCCCTTCCCCCTGGGACAGTGCATAGAGCATCTTCAATTTCTTTGAGGGTGAATAAATTCCCAGTAGAATATACAGCTGAGATTACTTCCACATCCTTGTGCTGTGTAATCTCAGCATACTGGGGTTTAAAATATTCTACCCAGGCACCCTCTGGAACATTGTTACCGGGTTTGTCTGGGATTCCACCTCTACCCCACTTGACAATATTCCAGAATAACCTGGAGTCCTTAACCCCCGAGGCCTCCTTTAATTCGGCCCAATGTTGTTCGTCCCATGATTTTTTAGCTAGGGATAGGCTGGCCTTATAATGCTTTCTAGCGCCACTGATCACTACCCTATCCCTAGTCTGGATTGCTCTACCCAAACTTATCCTAGCTTCCCTGCACTGATGATTGGTCTTACAAGGCCTCTGGAAGTGCGGTTTTATAAGGGAAAAGAGTCTATTGTGAATATCAGTTATTTCCCTAGACCCTGGGATTACTGGAGTTGCATCCTCCATAGCGGTGATTGCAATATCCACCTCAGAAGTTATAAATGCCATGGATTCCACATTAGCCAGTACACATGGCCATTTCAATCTGCGCATGTCGCTGGTTATATCCGGCAGCGGACCTTTGGTCAATTGAAGGTTCCCTATTGTGCCCGGCCACCAGTTATGGGCCACACAAAGGGGATTGTGATCACTCTCCAATCTACCCTTTATTTCCATGTCACAAACTAGATGCCACAAGTTCAGGCTACAAATGACATTGTCTATCCGACTTTGGCTACGGCCGTTGTCGAATGTACAAATGCCTCCCCTGTCACTCTTGGTTCTCCCATTTAGGGCGCGCAGTCCCTGTTCCAGGCAGATGGCATTCAATCGTATTATGTCGTTTGTCCACCGCCTAACAGGGGCCAGATCTAAAGTTGGGACGCCCCATTGCGTATCCTCCTCTCGCCCCAAGGGATCGTCAGAAACATCTAGGGGTTCAAAAGTCCGGTTTAGGTCACCAGCAACTATAACTCTGTTGCCCAAGGACTGCTTTTCCAAAAAGGAGAACAGAGCCTCTAGGATAGGTGACTTCCCTCTATTGCTGCCCTTAACATAGACATTATAGATGTCTAGTCCTTCCCAATTGTCTGATACAATTCTTATCATTTGGATATCATTGCAACCCGATTCCACCACTTTGATCGTTACGGGTAGGCCTTGACGTACCCAAATTGTTAGACCACCCATAGGTCGACCCTTGTCGCCTTTACTAGCCGGGGTTGAGAAGTTTAAGTAGCCAGGGAGGAATATGGGATCGCAAGCCCATGTGTCTTGGAATAGGCATACATCAAAACCGTTGATGAAGTCTATCCAATTTTGGGATGCCAACTTGCTCCTTAGTCCCGCAATATTCCATGAGACCATCTTGCCTGCGCTAGAACCATCTATGGAAGCTGATCCTGCAGGGAGCACCCCAGAATAACTACTTGGGATTCCTACATTCCCCTCATCATCTAGGTTTTTGTCCTCATTATTATGCACAGCCTTCTGGATGCCAACAGTGCTAGTTTCATTTAAATCCTCATTTTCCAATACCCCAAGAGTTGTTACAGACTCCCCACACATTGCCTCTATACTCCTACTTTCCCAGTTGGTACTAGTTTCATTTAAAACCTCATTATCTAGTACCCCAAGGGTTGATACAAACTCCCCACACATTGCCCTAAAATTCATGCTTTCCCAATTAGACATAGTGTAATCTAAATTAGATTCTTCATTGCCCATTTCCTGGATAGTATTGCCATGTTGTCAATTAGCCCACCCTGGATCTGCCATCGCTTCAAAGCGATTAAAGGTTGGTACATTATAATGGTTTCCCTGCTGAAATGGTGCAGTGGAAGGGACCAATCCCAGAGAGGGGAAGTTATGATAGCAATCCACGTCTGGGGTTGTACCAAAATAAATACCAGGTGGTCTCGGGTAGAAAAAGGTTAGGTCTACTACACCAATTCCGGCACTGCTTGTACCCGAGTTCTGCCTTGTAATTAAATGTGCTACCCAAGGATCTTTAAAGTTAACAACTATACAGTCCCCCTCCAGGCACTTAGGGGTACAGCCTACCCAACCTGTTCTTCTTACACCAATGATCAGCCCATCCACTCCCCTTGGCAGTGGTCTATTAGTCCGTAACCAGTGCGTTGCCTTGTTTTTCAGCATCTGGAAGGATTCGCTCTGCCCAGCCAACAATGGTGGTACGTTGGTGAGGATAGCGCCATAGGGGTAGGAGTCTGGGGGCAGATTCATAGGTGGTATCCTACGGGGTGCTCTAGTAGGGATTGTATCAGCCTGACTAGGGGCGAGAGCAGCAGGGCAGGTCATCGGGATTTGAGGTAAGGCGTGGGGATTTTTGGGTCCAGGGTTTCCGGTTTTAGATCTATCATTAGTAGCCATGGTCACAATATCTGGGCGCTTTTTAAGTTGGGAAGTGTTATCCCATGAGTGGTCTAGTGGGTGGGAAATATTCTTCGGGATTTGCCCTGAGGGACGGGGCCCCAATTTTGTAGTGATAACAACAGGGGGAGGTGGCTCAGTAGCAGGTACACTGCTTACCGGCCTACTAATTTTGATAGGATTATTATTGTCCCCAGTCCTAGGGTGGTTTTTAATTAGGGATTTGGTTGAGAAGAAGTTATCTAAGGTAGCCTGCTCAAAGCAATCTAATCGTTCGGCTAGCCTTTTGACTAGTTCTTCAATGGGGGTCAATAAAGACCTCATTAGCTTTTCCAGCTGTAGAAGCAAGGGTAAATCTAAAGATGAAATCTCAGTCGACCCTGGCTCCAAAGAATCGCTGGGGTTAGATACAAAATTAGCCGGGGTGACTCCGTCCTTGACAACCTGGTCCGCACCGAGACCAACCCCATTAGGTTTGCAAGGAGTTCCCAACCCTACTGCAAGTTTCCTAATTTTCTTAGGATGTTTAGAAAAACAGTTCTTCTTCAGGGCAATGTGTCTTTTTCTTTTAGTGCGAAGTTTGTTAGAAACCACTTGGAGTGACACATCCTATTGGGCAGTACTTTCCTCGCCAATAGAGGAATCAATTGAAATAGTGGGCGAAGTAGGAGGCAAGGTGGTCAAGACAACAACCCAAGGAATGTTAACGGTCTGAGGGTCTGACTCTAGCTTGCCTTCAACCCCAGACGAACTAGGTGCCTGGGAGGAGACATGGGGTTTTTCTACTATCACTGGCAGTGTTATAAATGGTAAAGAAGGATCCAATGCCGGCAAAACTGGCCGTTTCTCCAAGGGAAGCTTAAGGAGTTCAATGGATTGCCTGCGTTCGGCTCGTTTCTCAGCTAATGCAATTTCTTTATCAATATCTTGAGTTGCCCGACTAAAATACTTATCTAGGGGACCCACAATTGGTGGCCCTACCTTGGGCTGGATGGGACTCTGTACAGGGCTAGTTGGGGGGGAAGGCATACTTAACAGTCAATAATGCTTGGGAGGAGAATAAAAACAATGTAACCTCTCGAGGCTCAGGAGCAGACTATAACAATGGACCATAGGTTATACAAGAAAAAAAGGTAAAATGACTCGCTTGTTCGGATGATGTCCGTGTTGCAGGAACAATGAAAGAGAGTGGGCCTAGCCCAGCCTTCTGCAGCCCCAGACGGCCACAGACGGTCCCGCCCTTGTCCCGGGCTTCTCCCGGGGCGCTCCCGCGCAGCGGAAGGCTTATCCTATTATAAAGGGAGGACGAAGGGCGGGGGGCGTGGCATCAGGGAGAGCGGACCAGGTGTGTTAGTGGTCAGTGCAGGGACTCCTGGTATACGGAGTCCCTGCTACGCTGCTCGCAGCCCTGCTGCTGTTCTGTCCTTCCCCGTTCCCTTCGCGCTCCACACAAAGGACCAGCAAGCACCCTCCTCACAACTACCGAAGCGGGACCCGCAAAGCAGGTCCGGCGAGCAGTGAACAAAGTCAGGGAGGAAAACAGTATAAGGGGTCCAGCAGCCAAATCCTCCTCCACACGCAGTTCCCGGTATGCCAGAGATATCCACAGAGGCTGTTCTTGAGTGCTCGAGGGCGGGGGGCGTGGCAGCAGGGAGAGCGGACCAGGTGTGTTAGTGGTCAGTGCAGGGACTCCTGGGATACGGAGTCCCTGCTACGCTGCTCGCAGCCCTGCTGCTGTTCTGTCCTTCCCCGTTCCCTTCGCGCTCCACACAAAGGACCAGCAAGCACCCTCCTCACAACTGCCGAAGCGGGACCCGCGAAGCGGGTCCGGCGAGCAGTGAACAAAGTCAGGGAGGAAAACAGTATGAGGGGTCCAGCAGCCAAATCCTCCTCCGCACGCAGTTCCCGGTATGCCAGAGATATCTGCATCAATCACTCTGCCAGCCAATTCTTTGTAACAAAAAAATCTCATCTAGGCGCACATCCAAGCCATGGAATCAGGGCACAAGTCCTAAAAAAAAGAAGTGGGGGACGCTGACGTCACGAAAGGTGGCTTGCACCATCACTCATTGCCTCCCCTCGAGCTCCCGGTAAAATAAGTGGGGGGACGCCGTCCACCTGCGTAGTGCCCCGACTTGAGCCCTGCATGTAATTCAGAGTGGAATGAGAATGCTGTGCCCCAAGGACTGTCCCCAATTCCCAAACCACTCTCGAAATGCCCCCGCTGGTTTATGCGCTGGGGACGCTGACAGTGGGGATACGACCTGTCCAGTTGGGGATCCACCACGCAATTAAAATGCCTATTTGTAATCGAATATGCAGCGTGGCATCCAACAGGGGAGCTAGGATGGCCAGAAAGGTATGTTGATCAGTATTTGGAGCATATTTATTTAGTAATGCAATATTTTTTTCATCTAGTCGGGCTATTGTTAAAACATCATGTCCCTCAGGGTCAACCACCTTGTGTAATTGGAATGGTACTCTGGGTTGTATTCAAATCAGGGCACCCCTTGCTTACGTAGAGTTAGGCAGTATAATAAAGCTGTCTCCTCCAGCTCTTTCGGAGAGCTCTGCCATCATTTTCCATCAAACGAGTCTCTTGCAGGAATGCAATATGTGCCCCCTACGTTTGAGGTGTATTAAAATGCTATAACACTTCAACGGTGTATTCAACCTTCTCACATTCCATGTGATCACTCCTACATTGCTGTAATAAAGACGCATGTGGCTGCATGTAAGAACCTCCCCCATGCATACAACTTCAGCGCCACCCTTCAGCCACTCATCACATCTACCCACACCAGAAACACAACAACCAAACAAAACTAACCATCTTCCTACCCACAAACACCTCCCCGAACTGTTACATGAACACATTTTGTCCAAACACATGTAGGCACAGGCCATAAACGAAAGCCATATTATAAGTATGTGGGTGTAAGACACTTGTCGGCCCTCATCCTCCTAGACCTCTCCGCGGCCTTCGACACCGTCTGCCACCGCACCCTAGTACAGCGCCTCAGCAACGTCGGAATCCGGGAGAAGGCGCTGCAGTGGATCATCTCCTTCCTCGCCGGAAGGACACAGAGAGTCCGCCTCCCCCCGTTCAGATCAGAAGCCACCAAAGTCATCTGCGACGTTCCTCAAGGCTCCTCGCTCAGCCCAACCCTCTTTAACGTCTACATGAGTCCCCTCGCAGCCATCGCACGACAGCACAACCTCAACATCATCTCCTACGCCGACGACACCCAGCTGATCCTCTCCCTCACCAACGACCCCGCCACCGCCAGAGCCAACCTACACGAAGGGATGAAGGAGGTAGCCGAATGGATGAAGAACAGCCGCCTGAAACTGAACTCGGACAAGACGGAAGTCCTCATCCTGGGATCCTCCCCCTCCGCCTGGGACGACTCCTGGTGGCCCCCCGCCCTGGGCAGCGCACCCAAACCAACAGACCACGCACGCAACCTGGGCTTCATCCTGGACTCATCCCTCTTCATGACCAGACAAGTCAACGCCGTCTCCTCGTCGTGCTTCAACATCCTACGCATGCTACGCAAGATCTTCCGGTGGATCCCCACCGAGACCAGGAAGACAGTCACCCAGGCCCTCGTCACCAGCCGACTGGACTACGGCAACTCCCTCTACGCCGGAATCACCGCCAAACTCCAGAAGAGACTCCAGCGGATCCAGAACGCCTCAGCAAGACTCATCCTGGACATCCCCCGTCGCAGCCGCATCTCCGGACACCTGCGAGACCTGCACTGGCTCCCGGTCAACAAGAGAATCACCTTCCGTCTCCTCACCCACGCACACAAAGCCCTGCACAACCAAGGACCAGGATACCTCAACAGCCGCCTCAATTTCTACGCTCCCAAACGCCAGCTTTGATCGACCGGCCACGCCCTCGCCGCCGCCCCCGCATTCGAAGAGTCACCACAGGGGGAAGGTCCTTCTCCTACCTCGCCGCCAAGACCTGGAACTCCCTCCCGACCCACCTCCGCCTGACCCAGGACCACCTCGCCTTCAGGAAGCAGCTCAAGACCTGGCTGTTCGAGCAGTAGCGGACCCCCCTCCCCAAGCGCCTTGAGACCCTCTGGGTGAGTTGCGCGCTATACAAATGCTTTGATTGATTGATTGCCAGTCCAATAATGTGCACTTAGGTAACCATTCAGAACGATATTATGTGGGTCGCGGGGCCCTGCACTTAGATGACCTCTGCCGCCTCGGTCACGACATTCCGGGTTGGTCCGAGGGGGTCTGTCAAACGGTTGTTTGATAAGTTCCAGGCAGTCCCACGCCACCGTAGGTTTAAAAAAGAGGTTGGACTCTTCCTCCACCTGTACTCTCAGGTGAGCCGGCATCAGTATTACATAGGGCAGCCCCAGCTCCCGAAGCTTCCGCCACACTGCTGTGAATGGCACCCTCCGGGATTGTATCTGAAGGGTGAAGTGCGGGTGGAGGGAGATTTGGGCGTTTTTCACGGCAAAGGGACCATAGCTGTATGCATGTTGCAGAAAAAAATGTGTACCGAAAATGCAGCAGTTATGCTATTACTGGATGGGGCGGGGTCCCCAGCGTAGACGTTTGAGCAGGGACTCTATGGGCACGTCCAGTGTGTAAAACCAGGAGAGTCCCACCGGAGCCACAACCTCCTGCAGTCAGCCTTTCAAAAACTAACCATGGAGTCACACTACACTTTCTATGGCAATCCAACAATTCTAATATTATTGCGGCGTGCGCCTCCAAATGAGTGAGGCAACGACCCATATTCGATACCTCCAGTAATAGGATGTGGAGAAGGACTGAAGGGAGCCACCCGAGCAGACATCTTCTTTGAATCCTCACAAATAAGGCATAGTTTCACCGCTATTGAGTCAATTTTACCCTCCAACCTCTCCCCGGAATCATCAATTGCCGTCATCAGCCTGTCAAATTTGGCATCTAATTGGGAGGCCATGTCGCAGTCGGCATCATGCTTTATACCCTCTTGGGGGACTGCCTGTTGTAGTATGTAGAGAGCCCCCTCAAAGTGTGCAGCAGTTCCACAGTGGGGGCCCCAATGATTCGTGCCAGCAAGAATGACCACCCTGGTCCAGTAGGTCAATGTGAGAAGTTGGCCTGGTAGGGGATGTTTCCAATTCTGGAACCACCTACTACCTGACCAAACAATCCCCTTATGGTGTCTGGTTGTAAGTCAACCTTATTAGACAAGCTATCCTAGTGGTAGCATGGACTAAGCAGCCTAAAGGCTTAACTTAAGAGGTCGTGTTAAGCGAGCTGTTTTACCACATACAATCCTGTAATACCAAATGAAAGGACACCACACAAGTATATATTATAAAAATATATGTGTTTATTACTAAAAACAATCCCCAGTATTCTTTATGAATAAAGGGGCACAAGCGTTAAATCAAAAGCACTGTTTAAACATACAAAGTTGCACAATTATGGATGAGGGCAGGGGGCCACTCAAACCATATACTAAACAAGTGGTATAAGAGAGGCCACTCGAACAGTGGTTAGGCCTAGGGCCTAGGGAATCGCTGGGAGCAGTCAGGACAAGCAGTGCTGAAGTCGGGAATGGCCCTCGGGATTCGGGAGATGTGCGGAAAGCGCACGCATGCACCAATGTTAACCAATGGTGCGTAAAAGTCAAATAGTTAAAGTTTAAGGACACTTCCGCTGAACCTAGAGGAACAAAACTTAACACACAGACCCTAGAGGTGTGCACCAGTGTGGGAACACCGGCGGAGCAAAGTTACCTCACCCACAGGAAGTGGGTGCACAGGGTCGAAGTGGCGTCGGGTTTTGACACGCAGGCTCTTGGTGCTTGAAGCTGAAAGGGCTGCAGGCAGGGTGAAGACGAAGTGTCCGGTGGAGTCCAAGGGTGGACTCAAGTTGTAGAGTACCTGAAAGCAGAGGGGACAGAGTCTGGGTCACTCAGCAGTGACCAGGGTGGAACCAGGACGGAACCAGGCAATGTCGGGCGCAATCAGGTGGTCGTCGAGGCGCTTCTCTTCGCTGTCACGTGGGCTCTGGGGCATCTGCGACGTCCAGGAGCAGGTCACGATCTGTCCCACGCAGGCTCTCACCGTCGGTGCAGTCGGCTTCCGGTTTGGAGCAAACAAGCCTTGGTAAGAGCAATCCACGCGGGATTGGAAGATGGCGTCTTACTCGGACCAGGAAGGTCAGAGTCGGGGCTCCCTTTCAGGGGAGCTGGTGTGGATCTGGAGCAACCAGAATCACGAGTCTTCTTTTGTAGTTCGTCGGCACAGGGACCACAAGCCAGCTGGCAAGTGACCGGGCCAACGCGTTGAGCCAAATCGTGCCAAAGGGCCCCACGCAGCACTCGTCGAGTGTGGAGGGCTGAACTTCGGCTCAGGAGTAGCTCAGGGTGGGGGCTTCTCAAACCCCGGTGTACAGCTTCGAGGGTCACTCGTGGGCTGCACGGTCAGCGTCTCGTGGTCACTTCAAGATGGCGTGCCCCACGCTTCCGGTCGCCTCCACGGGTCTCAGCTTTGCAGGGACTGTGGATCGGGCTGTTAGAAGCTGGGCAGGCTTGATCTCGTCGATCTCAGTCGCTCGAGTTCCGGCGGGAACTGCAACTAAGTAGACGTCGAGGGCTGGATGGTGCCTGCTGCTGCAGGGTGGTCACTCCTTGACCACAAGGGAGATTCTTCGGGCTTCCACGTTGAGATGGAGGGCGAAGGGTCCAGAATATCGTTTCAAATGTTTCTTCCAGGAAATCTGATGTGCATTGGCACTGCTCCCACTCTTATTCGAATCTGGTGGGCGTGATTACCTGCTAGGTCCCCTCCTATGGGTGGGACCCAGGAAGTGGGTGGATACACCCCCTTCCTTTGATCCAGGCCGCCCTGGCACGAGGGCTGGAGTGCCCCAGAACCGGTTTGGCCGGATTATGCAAGGGGCAGCCTTGTGCGCCCCAGGCAGTGTCTGGTTTCTTTCAAACCTCCCTGCTACAATACACTATCTCCTGTCTGGAGGGCGGTGACACCCTCCTGTGACAGGAAACCCTTTGTCCAGGACCCCCTTGACTGGGTTTCGGTCAGCTCCAGGGGTCCAGACATTTGTCTGTGGCAGAGGCATCCATTTTGTGGATCTTAAGGCCTTTGGAGAAATCAACCGCATTAAAGTGAAGTAACATGTCTTACCCCTCTAGAGGGGTGGAATGCCATCCCCGTCGCCAGAACTGGCGAGGGGATGGTATTCCAAAGCGTATGACACCTTACACGACATGTTTTGATAAAGCCAAACCAGAGTTGCTAAATAACCGCGAGGATTATAAGGCACTTAATAGTATATGGTATGGCATTATCCTGAAACAGCTTAGGGATTTGTTCCCGACGGCTGCAGACAGGCTCAGCTCATGCTAGAGCTCCATCTCACATAAAAACCAAGCACCCAGCCTCCAGGATTGGTGAGGCCTGTCTATAGGAGTGGCTCACAGGTTTACATGTGTCCAGATATAGGTTTAGACATAGGTATACTATATCTAAGCAAGGGGTGTGTACACCACCTTACCCCAGCTGAGTGATCAGCCAGTTGTGTCAATTTAAGAACCAGCCAGGGGTGGCAAAAGATATGCTGCAGCCCCTGGTAGGCCTTAGTGGCTCCTGTGCCCTGTGCACCTATAGTGCATTCTACAGGGGCTGACAAGGAGTCCATTTCCAATTGGTATGTGCCTATAGCACATGTGTCATTAATTTAGTGAGAGAACAGCAGGCTGGGGGTCTGATCAGCAGGCCCACAGCCTCAGTAGTCGAAAACCAGTGAAGCAAAAAGCAAAAATTTGGGGTGACCATAGGATAGCAGACCCTACTCTCCTACAGTCAAGCTTTTAAAGAAGGGCTGATGGGGTAGGTAGGGCTGGTGGGGTAGGTGCGTCCGGTGGACCCCTGCGACCCTGCATTGGAGCGAGGATGCAGGCTTCCAGAAGTAGTGCCCCTCGTCCTCATCCACCATGACTGCTATGGCCACCATCCGCCCACCCCCCAATGGCCCCAGAATCCCATGTAGTATCCCAGAGTGCTGTGGGATTGCTGCAAGGCACTATTTAGGCCCCCGATATATTGGTGCCCAGTTAGGCTGCAAAATTAGAGAGAAAACGGACTGGACCGTCAGGCACCAGCGCCTACGTTTCCTTGAAAAAAGCGCTGGGGGTGTGGGGGGAGGTGGTTGTCCACTTCTGCTGGTCCCTGACTGTTCCAGGAGTTGTTAGGAGTGGAGCTACAATAAACGAGCATTAGCATATCCAATAGGTCTCGCCTTTGAGACCGTATAAATGTTTAGCCATGCAACAGTTGATGATGTTGCACCAGGGATAGTGTGCTGCATAACGAAATACTGATAAGGTCCCAAAGGTGAGACCTATTGGCTATGCCAATGCTTGTATTATTTAGGGTGTCCACCCCTCCCCCCGCTGTCACTAAACAGCCTGTTTGTGGAGACCCCACTCACTATATGCACGGGTGATTACTGGGCAAGTGGTGCATTATCTAGGCATTAAAGTATTTTTACTGGTACTCTGGTGTATTATAATTAGGGCAGGTATGGGGTAAGAGAGACAAGAGGAGGGAGCAAGAGACCAAGGGACAAAAGGCAGAGGGGCAAGGTGAAGAGCAGGAGACAGGGGTAGGAAGCTGGAGAATGGGGGCATGAATCAAGAGACAGCAGTGTATGGAGAATGGGACAGTGTGGCAGGGAGCAGGAGACCGAGGAGTATGAGGATAAGAGATTGCTAGAGGAAAGGGAGAGGGTAGACAGCAAGAGACAGGGTAGAGAGCAAAAGACAGGGGTAATATAACATGAAACAGCGGGTATCGTGACAATCGTCTTAAGTTTTCCCGAACGTGTTGCTCTTTGATAAGTGTGTGCGGGGACGCTTATTGATTGACAGAATGTAGAACAATGTCATACATTTACCTAAGTACAGAGAGCTAGACCTTTGTTTTTTTTGCTCCTTGAGCCATTCCAGTTTGAACCCAGCCATATGCAAATCAGTCTTGACCCTGCACCCAATGGGAACAGTCCAGCCGGAAATGCCAGGCCAGGTCAGGTCCTCCCTGACAAAAACAAACTCCCGCTTTGGAAGTTTATTTTTGTAAGACATAAGACTGCTGAGCAACCGCTTGCAACTTGGTGGCCGCTCAGCAAACTATTAGTGCCTTCAGCGGAGCCGCAGTGACCTTATCTTCTTTGAAGGCACAGAGATCACCACTAGGCCAGCGGAGATCTCTAAATACCGTGTGTGGTATTATACAAGGGTGGCAAAGGTAACAACCTCCACCACCCTAGCATATAGGTGGGCGACCCGCCAAACTTTAAATGAAGGCCTAAGTCTGAACATGGGGTACAGCTCGAAATGATCCCGTGTCTAGCCACTTTTGGGGATGTGGGGCTCAAAAGGACTATTGAGCTATAAAAAAAATGGTAGGTACGGGGCACATGTTGGCTAGAAGTGATATCGCACAGCCTAAACAGTGGGGCTTGGAGGAGGGGGATAGATTGCTGTATGGGGATGGATAGAAGACATTATAAGAAGACAGAGGGTGCCCTAGACAAGGTGAGAAGATATAGGCCCCATGGAGGGAATCGGCTTCTATTACGGGGAGTTGCAGTATGAACTGGCATTGGGGTCAAGTGCTGCCTTTTGGCTGCCTTATGTCACAAGCATTTAAATTATGATGGGAGCTGGGTCAGGATCTGTATGCCAAGGCCAGTCCCAGAAATAGAGGAGAAGGAGCATTATTGGCTAATAGGTTTTGTTTATTTATGATGTTAGATGTTTAAAGAGATTGTGATTATTGTGGTTACCTGTCTTCTGAAAAAAGATCAATTAAAATATTTGTTATAAAGAAATGGTGTGCAACTGCAGAAGTTTTGCACTGGGGCCATTGGCTTCAGGTCAAATACTATCCAGTATGCACTGTCCACACACACACACACAGCACTGATCTCATATACCATGCATGCCAAGGGGTGCCGGCCTGATCTCATCACTTGCTGCCAGTGCTCCATGTCCTTGGGCAGCACTAGAATTTTGTCTCCAATGACCTATTTGCCTGCCAATAAGAATAGAAGCATGCAGTGGTTCTCAATTCCCATCGCCTTGATGTAGTTACCCATTGTTCTATTGATTTTTATTGAGGTTTTATGAATTGCATCCCTTGCGGGTACAAAGGTGAGAAGATAAAACAGAGTTAAACGGTCATTGGCAGTCTCTTTGTAGTTATTGGTGTTTTATCTGATAACCGTAAAAACCATTCATAAAAGCTGAGGGAATTGAGACTGAAAAAAAAAAAACAGGTCATAAGTTCAACATGCATACATTTTTTTAAGTAGCCATGGCTCGGCTCAAGCTGCAGATCAAGATGATTGCGTCAGCATATGCTGTGAACCAATAGCCCTGTGGAGTATGGATAGTTCAAGGGTCCCACTAGGGCCAGATAGAGCAATGAGATGGGGTACTGGGATTATAGGGTATGTGGGGTAGAACATATAACTGTGAGTAGGTTCGATGGTGCACAGCAAAGGCTGTGGATCCACTTTCTGCCCCTCTTTCTGAGGTTCTTCTCTTCCTTCTTTCTCTTGCCCAGCAGAGCTCTGCTCTGGGCACTATCAAGGGCTACCTTTCTCCCCTTTCAGCCTTTCTAAGGCTGCCTGATCATCCTTCTTATATCTGTAAGAAACAGTAGTTGGTATTAGATTCCTTACCGCCCCACCCATCCTCCCCGTTCTGCGAACTGATATCTAGGGTTAAGGTCATCCCCTTTCAGGGCCCTAGTTTCAATGGCACCAGTGTCTGTTTTTAACATGGCTCTGCGTTTCTTGCGTGGAAAAGCTGTGTCTAAGAACTGACGTCAGCACGCGGAGGCGGTGTCTAAGTACGACGACGTCATCACGGCGCCGACGACGGACGCGGAGCCGCAGACGATGCCTACCGACGCGCAAGGGTACTGCTACGCAAAGATTTCCGGATCCAGTCTGACGCCTGGGGATATTCTAAGGTAAGGAATCTAATACTAACTACTGTTTCTTACAGATCTAGCATTACCGAAGGTAAGTAACTTGTTCATAAGTAGCATAGGCAGAAGCCTTGGACGGGTACTCCGAAGAAATTGGAGCTGCAGTGACTTGATGTATTTACCCAGGATATTTAATCTGTTGTGGAAAGAGGTTTTTCTGAAAACAATGAGAGGCCTATTTATCATAGGGTACGTCACTTTTGTGCCACACAGCGGAGTGCAAAAGCGGCACAACCCTTAAGATTGATGTATTAAGCTACACAAGGCCACCTTGCGTGACCCTGGGTGGCTTGATAAATCCAGAGTAACACAACACAGCGCAAATCGCTGCGTTAGGTTACTCTTCCCTGGGAAGGCGTTTCAAGGGTGGAGTGTGGGTGTTTCCACGCATCCACCAATGGATTCTGAAGCATTCCCAGATTTACCAACACTGGTACCTGGGAATGCATCAAAATGCTACGCCTCCCCTGGTGAGGCGTGATCAGGAGAAATATCTTTATTTTGCCACGTTACTTCCTCCTTCTCTTTGTGCTGCTTTCTACAGCACACATAGAAAGAGGAAAGTGCCTCAGGGGAATGTTTTTGTGCAGGAAGATGTCCCTTCCTGCACAGAAACAATCCTACTTACAACACCGGCATCCTTGCACCATGGTGCTAGGGTGCCTGCTTTGGCGTTAGGCAGCACATTGTGTGCCAGTTTCTGGGGAAAAACCAGGAATGCACCATATTTTGTTAATTGCTGTGCATTCCTGCCCTTTCCCTGTCATACAACTAGGTCACTTGCTGCGCTGCGTGACTTTTTGATAAATATGCCCCTAGCTTTTTTGAGCTTTGCTGATTGGTAAAACACAAAAGGATGTCCTGTTCCACTGCTGCCAGCTTCTAGTTGGCCTTCTATCCACATTTGAGAAATGTCCATCTAAAGACATATTTTACTTGTATGTGCCAGAACTGACGGTTACAGTAGGCATGAGTTGGGTTGGGTAACAGGTACAGACGCTCACTGCAATGTACTGATCAAAGGACATGGGGCTCTATTTCAGCGAAATGCACATATCCCAAGAGATCACTATCTGTTTCTTGGGATGCTGCACTGCTGTCCTCTGCCTTGGATATGGCCATTACTGCTCCAGGAGACAGCCTAAGATGTTGCCTGTGATTCCAGGCTTCCTCCCTAGAAGTATGCGCGGACCTTTTTCCAAGTAGGAGTGAGCAATGGACACCGCAAAGGGGTCGGCATATATCCAACACTTTGGCAGTTGATTTTCTAGCAAAATGGCCGCTCAAATCCAAATTGGTTCCTACGTTTTGGAGGGACCCAACCATGTCAAAGCACCTTCCTTCTGTGTACAATATGTCTACGGCAACCAGGCTACGGGAGAACAGTCAGTCTACCTTTCCGTTCCACCACTGCATATCCAATCTAGCTACATACTATGGCCACTTCTTTAAATCTGACAATGACATTCAGGACCCGCAAACCCAAACACATGCACTTGTCCTTGGGTTTACTACTGGGAGTGGAAAAAGCAGAGCAGTACAGAGGACCATCATGGAGGAGAAATAACAACAGTATTGATTATCACTAAACCATATGGAACACATGTCAACTCAAAAAGCTACATCTAAACAGGGTGGGGTGACCTCAACATGGCACCCCTCTATCATGTACTAAGCTGATCTTCTGCACATCAGATAAATCAGGGGTGACGGAAGCTATAGTTGATACATAATCATAATGACTTTTTACAGGGAGGGCCAGTGGCTAGTGCAATTGTTGTGTCTCAATGGTGATTCAGTCTGATGCTACAACAATACAAGCATTATCACACTTTTTTCTTTTTTAACAACAGGATGTTATCCTGTGGGGAAACAGTTGAGGTCCAGGTCACTCTCGCAATCTTTCATACATCCTTTGTCTCCTCACATGCACCTATCTCCACCCCCACTTCTTTGTCTTTCCATCTTTCCCTTCATTTGGAAGAGCAGGTGATGAAGGTTCATTTTGTATGCGATTCATTGAGTGCAGTCTTTCCTCTATGATCTTCTTCGGTCCAAGGGATTTAAGGTACCTAAGGATAGACATGCTTCCATGAGCTCTTTTTCACACACAAAGTATGCTCACAGTCTTGCAAGTCAGCAGTGCTCCTTTTATAGAGAGAGAAAAGGTTCAGCCAATCACTGGAAGAGTCAAACCTGTGACCTCGAAGCGTATTACAGATTACCACCATAATGAATGTTCGCCTACTGAGCTACATCACCAGCTACACCTCCCTGGCAAGTGCACCCTTTGGTGCTGGAGGGAATATTCAGTAAAGGACTCCACTACCGAGATCTGCTTTTATCCAACAGGCGTCAGAGTGCAATAGTCAGAGGGTGCCTCAGGTTGTAGGTTATCATCAATGTGAATGCCAGTTAGATAGGTCAGAGTTAACCAGCCTGGAGCAGACCATTGCTTACAACCTAGAGGCCTCAAGCTCAAATTAGAGAATGAAAGTTCATTAGGAAATGTGATACATTTGAAGATGTGAGAATTGTACAGACCAGGCAGCATGGGACAGGAAGGGTATGGATAGGTAGTAGGGAGGTACCCTCACCGTGTCTTGAAGTGGGAGAGTCCAAGTTTAATTTTCGCAAATCACCTATTAACTGCAGTAATATTCATATAGAGAACGAACAGCTCTCCATAATCATACATAATGTGCAGCAGGATTTTTCATAGACTCTCAGAGGCATATTTATCAAGCAGTTACGTCACCCTTGCACCACGCAACTGGGCGCAAGGGTGATGCAACTACTAAGTAAGATTTATCAAGCCACACAAGGCCACCTTGCGAAGCCCTGAGAGGCTTGATAAATCTGGAGTAACACAGTGCAAATCACTGGTTGCGTTACACTGCACCAGGAAGGCGTGCCATGGGTAGAACGTGGGTGTTCCCACTCATGAACTCGGGAATTTTGGTGCATTCCCACATTTACGATTCCTGGTAGACTTGGGAATGCGTCAAAATGCTATGCCTTCCCAGGTGAGGCGCAATGAGGAGAAATAACTTTTCTTCTCGTTTTTAGGTCTCGCCTAGCGATGCAGCGCATGCGCTGCACACCTTGGCGAGACCTATTGTCGTCGGTTTCTTGGTCTAAGGGGGACAGGCAGGAGATATGCACGCGCCTTAAGGACAGGCGATGTGTATGGTGCTCGCACGCATAGGGCTCATGTCGTTTCAGCACAGTGCTCGCATGGCCTGCTTTTACTTTCCCTCCCTCCCTCCCCCCGTCGACTCCAAAACATCTTGGAAGCTCCCGGGGACCCTGCACGGCATCAGCACTCTCGCCGTCGGCTCGCCGTTCTTTGATTGTGGGCAAGTTGTTGTAATATGAAGCTCGTAAAAATGTTTTCCCTGCGCCTCGCAGTACTAATTGTTTCTCTGATACATAACAGTTCCAATTTTCCCTTTGCTCCCACACTTTGTTCACAGCGTGCGTGTTATTTAGTCTTGTAAGCACTAATTTTTGCGTTGCCTCTGCTCATGTACCAGCACAGCAGCCGCTTCATGGACGCCGAACGGTACGATTTGGATTTTCATTGCTCGGTCAAGTGCAACCTGTCTAATGCTGTTTTATGTATTTGTAGAGACAAATTGAGACTTAGTTTAAAAAGGTCGGCAGAGACAAAGGCGGTAAACCTTTTAAACATCTTTGCGGGAGCAATTCTCACTGTGTATAGTAGGAGCTCTGTTGTTGAGCGTTTACTCTGTTTAACTTACTTGGGTGCAGCTTGGACAAGTCAGGTCAGTCCCTCCCATCCGGCATGTTAATCGGAAGAAGTCACGTAGTGTTTTTAAATGGTACATATCATGATTGTTTTCAGGTGTATTTTCGAATAGACTAGGGTGGAACTAAATAACAGTGACGGCAGACTAACCGCAATGTCTTTCTTCTGTGTACACAAATACTCGTGTTTACATATAAGAGCCCAGAGTGTGCCCATGTGATAATAGTAGCAAAAAAGATTGAAATATTCAGTAGTCACAGTATGTTCATTATTGTCCTACCCATTTTCTTTGTGTTAGTGATAAGAAAAGGTTATGCCATAAATAAATAAGTTGTGAAGCACCATTATTTATTATGGCTAATGGCATTGGCAAAAAAGGGGAGGGGTGGGGGGATAATTTTCTTCATTATTTGAAATGTTCTCTCCTATGACTATTCTGTTTGGTAAATGATGTGTCCAGCTATAGCTCTAAAACTTGATTTTATGTGTAATCCGAGGTGTGTACTATGGGGGTGCACTACCCCTATAATCGAGAAGATTTATAAGGGCAATGGTTAGCAATATGTCCTTCCGTTACCATGTGCGAACATACGTAATAGGACATTTATTTCAGCATTCCAATTTTTCAAAAAGGTGCAACAGCATGTTTCGAGGCTGATTTGTATGCACAGGACCTGACCCACGATTACATAATACCACACGGTAATTGAAGTGAGCACGCAAAAGAATTTCGGTGCGTTGATGGAATCTACTGCCACCGGGGACTCCTTTCATTGATACTTTTTTTTTATAAATCTTTTTATTAACAAATTCCACAAAGAAAAAGAAAAAAGGCATCAGGTGACATTCTTGACTTTCACATTAATCAATTATACATGTTTATATTTCAGAATCATTAACCGGATAGAATTCAGGGATCACTGAGGCTCCACCGCTACTACTTCTTCTCTAACCTCTGGAGGTGTGCAAATATCCCCTCTAAATCCATTCCAGCCCCCCCAGACATTCCTCCATTTCCCGGAGCAGCCCTGGCAATATATACAGACCTTTCCCTAAACATGCACCAGTCCAGATCTTCCATCCATTTCCCAATCTGAGGCACCTGACTAGCACCCCACAACTGGGCGATGTTACGTTTAGCAATCATGCATGCCAGGGTGACCCACAACTTCCCAGACACATTTAGGTCCTTGGATTCCCAGACGTTCAGGACACATCTACGGGTCTCCAACGCCAACTCCATCCCCATAACATCTCGGATCTTCTCGTGAATTTTACCCCAATAGTCCTGTATTTCAGGGCAATGCCACAGTATATGCATGAATGTTCCGACCTCCCCGCAACCCTGCCGACATTCCCCGCTATTTGCCAGACCCATCCGTACCAACCGGGGCCCCGTGGTGTATGCTCGATGTAGGATCTTTAACTGGACCAGCCTAAGTCTCATGGGAACTGCTACTACTTTCGGGGAGGAAACTGCCTCCTTCCAGTCCTCATCATCTAACACTAGGCAGTCCGCACCCCACTGCTCCCTAAGAGTCGCTAAAGGATCCCCCCATATGGGTTATCAGTTTTTTGTAAATAATGAAATAGTTTTTTCTGGGAGATGGCGATCCAGTATCCGGCCCTCCAACGGGGAGGCCTCCGGGAGTGTGGTTCCTCTGGGGATATTTGCTGATAGGGCATGTCTGACCTGAATGTGTCGGTAGCGCTCACTCTCCTACAGGTGATATTTTTCCTTTAGGGCGTCAAATGTAAGGATCCCATCTTTCCCCCAGACATCCTTAATCTGCGAGATCCCGATGAGGTCCCACTTATCAAAGCCCTTTGTTTTCCACAGGCTACCCAATCTCTCTGAGTTCCACAATGGGGTCGCCAAGGTTAGCCTCCCTTCCCACTGAAGGTTTCGGGTGGCAGCGTGCCACACTTGTACAGCGTGCTCCGGAGGCCCAACAAGGGGGAACCGACCGTTTCTGGCGTACAAGGCTCTTGTAATATATCCCCCCAGTATCTGACAGCGGTCCATCGCAAATCCAGGGTCCAACGGAGACCCATGCACTGCATGGTTAATTGCTGAGAGTTGAGAAGCCCAGTAACACTTCCGGAGGTCCGGCAAACCAATCCCTCCATCATACCAGGGAAGAGTAAGCTTAGAGAAGGCAATACGCGGCCTGCCCTCCCAAAGCAGCTGCCTTTGGAGGGACTCTATTTCCTGAAAATATGAGGGGGGTACAGGGTCCATCGAGTTCTGAAGCACATATAGGAAGAGGGGAAGGGCCATCATTTTGAACAGTACAGCTCTACCTAGAAGGGAGAGCGGCAACAATCTCCATCTCGCCACATCTCTGCGGAATCTGGCCAGTGGGGGCCCCAAGTTGTTATCAGATCTCAATTTCGGGTCCATAGTCACAAATATGCCCAGGTAGCGAAATCCTACTGGCTCGATCTGTAGTGGGCAGGACTCCGGGAGTACGTGAGGAACCCCGCTGAGGACAAAAAGCCCTGACTTTGCCCCGTTAATGGTGAATCCAGAGTATCTCCCGAAAATTGCCAGAACATCCAAAAAATTAACCAAAGATTCCCTAGGGGTAGTGAGATATAACAAAATATCATCTGCGTACAGCGAGATCTTATCTTCCCACTCGGGGGTCCAGCGCAGCCCTCTAATCGATTGGTCCCATCGAACCCATGCCGCCAACGGCTAAAGGGCCAGAGCAAATAGTAGTGGTGACAGCGGGCACCCCTGTTGTGTACCTCTGCTTAAAGCGAAGTCAGCAGATCTGTGGTTATTCACCACTACTCTAGCAAGAGGGCTCGTATTCAAGAGACGGACCCATCCTATGAATTCCTGTCTGATACCGAACTTCCCCAGAAAGGCAAATAAATAGGGCCACTCAACTCTATCAAATGCCATGGTTGCATCCAGCGACACCAGCGCCGCTGGTTCATGTACCTTTGATGCTCCTCCCAGGATCCCATGTAACCTTCGGAGGTTTAGGGCCGTGTTTCGGCGCGGCATAAAGCCTGACTGATCCGGGTGTATCAGACTGGCAATAACCTTAGCGAGCCTGGTCGCCAGCAGCTTTGCCAGCACCTTGGATTCAGCGTTTAACAGCGAGATCGGCCGGTAGGAAGAGCATAGTGTCTTGGGCTTACCGACCTTGTGAATGGCAATAATGTTTGCCACACGTTTATTGTAGGGAAGTTGGCCCTTCTCCTTGCTCTCAACGAACATATCACGGAGAAACGGCGCCACCTTATTCGCGCTAAGTTTATATAGCTAAATGGGGATTGAAGGCCCGAGGCCTTTTCGGAATGGACTCCCCGGACGGCCTGCGCCACTTTGTCATTCGTGAGGGGTGAGTCTAAATAGTTCCTATCCTCTTCCGACAGTGCGGGCAACTGGATGTCGTGTATCATTGCCGCGTTTTCATAATACGTATACTTGCTCGTAGACTTATATACCGATAATAATCCACAAATTCCTCTACTATCACCTGTGGTTCAGTCACTCCGCCTGACTCTCCTGTATTCAATTTTGGTACCAATCTCGACGCTCGCTCCCCCTTTTCTAACCACGCAATGAGTTTTCCTGCTTTATCACCATGTTCATATATCCTACTCTGAGTGTCCGCGTGTTTCACATTGGCTCTGTCTCTAGCTAGACTCTTATATTCATCTTGGAGTAACCGCAAACGGTGCGTTCCCTCAGGAGTGGCATCTCTCGACACCTCCCCCTCCACAATTGTCAATTCTGCCTCAATCTTATCCGCCTCTGCCCGGCCTTTCCTCCTCCTCCCCGAGACCAGGGATAACACCTCCCCTCTAATGACCGTCTTGTAGGCCTCCCATAATGACTGTGCCGACTCCACTGTTCCCACATTTTCTTGGAAATATCTTTCTGCGGCTTGTACCACCTCCTTTTTGGTGTCGGGATCTCTGAAGTGCCATGCATTAATGGGGGCAATCCTTCCTGCATCTTGCTGCTCCACCTCCACTCTGATCCAGACTGGGGAGTGATCTGAGATCCCCCTACCCATATGACTCACCTCCTGGACCCATGCTGCCTGTGACGCCGGCACCAGGACATAGTCTATTCTCGATAAAGAGTGGTGTGCAGCAGAGGTGTGTGTGTAGTGCACTCCTTCAGGGTTCCTCAATCTCCACCCGTCAATGAGGCCTGTTGTAGCCACGAAGTCCGGTAGCCACCTCTGAGACGGCGCCAGAGTTCGGGCTGGGTGTCTATCCGTTTCACCGTCCATCACTGCATTAAAATCCCCACCCACAATTAGTATTCCAACAGGCAAAGTAAAATAAATCGCACACAGATCACGGTAGGTGTCTGTCTGGAGCCCTGGCGGGACATATACTGACAGAAAAGTGACAATTCTTCCCTCCCACAGTCCCAAGATGCCAATGTACCTGCCTCGATTGTCGGCCCATGTGGCCTGGACTGTCAGTGGAAAGGAGTTTCTCATTAGTATGCCCACCCCCCTAGATCCTGAGGTGAAGCCGGAGTGCGCCACTAATTTGCAACCGCCCTTGTGTAGAACCATACATCGATTACCGACCAAATGCATCTCTTGTAGCAACACCACATCTGAGTGTCTCCTGATCAACTGACTCACCATACCCCTTTTGATCTTGTCTCCCAGGCCATTTACATTCCAGCTGAGCGTGGATACCCCTAATCCCTTTCTACAAGAAGACATTGTAATGATAAATCCTGTCGAGGTCACCTGATGCTATATAAAAAGAAAAACAAATCGTCAATAATTCTGCGTCAAATGGAAGCTTGGATAAGAAAAAAAAAAAAAACTTTCAACCCCCCTCCCCGCCCCCCCCCCACCCTGCACCCCTGCATACAGCTTACGCTCATCCCCAACTAGCAGTGTGCCTGTCGCCCCACACCAATCTACAAATAACTAAAAGTAGAAAATAGAGGGAGGGCCCGAACAGTTCCGCCAACCACCTCCTTCTCCTTCTCCACCTCGCAATCTCTTCCCCTGAACTATTCATTCATCAACAATATCTTTCTAATTAATACTCCATGGCAGGGCAAAACATTACTTACCCCCCACCCCTCATACACCAAATATCACAGCTTAAACCCCGCTGTCATCAGTTTACGATAAGCAATTAAACCCTGCTGTAGTCAGTGAACACTAAATTATTGTTCGTCCGCTTCAGCTCGAGCTCCCCCCTCCGCCTCAGTAACACTGTCCAGTCAATCGGCCTCCACCCATGGGTTGTTAAAGAACCAGACCCTTCCACCGAGTTCCACCAGAAGGCTGGCCGGAGACATCATTGCATAGAAAATAAAGGAGGGTCCAAACAAAACAAATCCGTCAACCCCCCCTTTCCCTGCCCCTCCACCGCTACCTCTTCCAGGTCAAACCATAGCAATGTCTATGTCGGTGTGGTAAATCAGGGAAACTGTTACTTACCCACCCCACCCCCCCTTCATGACATATTACTGTGCAGGTCTCACAGACGCCAGTTACTCAAGGTTATTGGTCTTCCGCTTCGCCTCGGTTTTGGCTCTCCGTCTCAGGCGCATGTGTACTGTCCAACCAGTCCGCTGCCACCTCAGGATTGTCGAAGAACCAGGCCTTACCATTGAGCTCCACCCGGAGGCGGGCCGGAAACATCATGGCATACTTGATACCCTTGTCCCTCAATTTTTTCTTCACCGATAAGAAGCCCTGATGCTGCTTTTGTACCATTTGAGTAAAGTCTGGGAAGAAGGAGAGAGTTGCGTTTTCAAACTTCAAAGGGGGCCCAGTTCGTACCGCCTGTAAAATCACATCTCAATCGCGAAAATTCAGGACCCTTGCAATCATAGGGCGGGGGGGGTGCCCCCGGCTTTGGACTGCCCCCGGGAACTCTGTGCGCCCGCTCAATCGTGAAAAAATTGCTGAGGCCTTTAGGTTTGAGGTGATTGAGGACAATGTCTTCGACAAGCAGGTCCGGTGTCTGGCCTTCTGCTTTCTCGGGCACCCCAAGGATTCGGACATTATTACGTCGGGCCCTACCTTCGTAATCGTCCAACTTGCGATCCGTGAGGACCCTTGAGGACTTGAAGTCCCGCACCTCTTGCTGCAACTGGCTCACATCGTCTATCAAGCTGGCCGCCTTGAGCTCCAGTATCTTTACCTTCTCGTTAGCCTTTGAGAGGTCCGCCCGTATCAGCCCCATCTCGATCGTGACTGTGTCCAGTTTGGAATCAAGGGCTTCCATCTTCTGGCCCAGGGTCGCCTGAACCCCACCGATGGCCGCCATAAGGTCTGTCAATGCCGGTTCGGTGGTCTCCTCACCCCCCGACAGGGACTTTTTTGATTCCACAGGGGACCCTTTAGGGAACGTGTATCGATCCAGCCTGTTCGATTGGATGGTCCTGGACCCCTTGGAGGACCCAGGTAAGTGTTTGTCCTGCTCCGGTCTCGCCGCCATCTCGTCGCCCGTTCCGGCTTGTCCAGGCTCCGTTATGTTCCACACCTGGGGCTGAGTCACAGATCGACCACCCACTCTTGACGTCCGTCAACGTGCCTCCAGTAGTTCCGTCCTCCTCGGGCATCCACTAGGATAGGGCCAGTCAATGTCGCTCCTTACAAACTTCACGGCTCCCAGGAAGGCGAACAACAGTCCAAGGAACTCATACCTTGATGAAAGACCTCCCTCTGATCGTGTGGCCCATCTGATTCCGATGAGGGCATGCCACAGCACAATATACCTCTGTCGTCCCCCTTCACACAGTCTGCGGCTAATGTGTCCCTCTGAAGCTCTACATCGCTGTGACCCTGCCTGACCAATGTTCTCCTCAGTGCTCTCTCATCGAACTGGAGAATGCACCACGACCCCACCTCTCAGGCCACTTCCATTATACAACTTCTTCCACCCGACAGCAGCAACATCAGTGGGCACCCCGTAGGCACCCCCGGCGCCTTGGATCAATCGCTGTCAGCGCAAGATATCCAGATGGGGCTCTCCCACGGCAGCCCGGGCCATTCTCCTCTCCACGTGGCCCCAAGCGAATCCACCAGAACTCACGAGCCTCTGTGGGGCGACACTGCCTCCAATTTGCCCCAGACCACTCCACTGCAGTAGTCCTTGGGGGCCCAGTGCTCAGAGCCCGCACCCCGCCTTTTCCTCTTCACCTCTCCCTGACTCACCACGGGTGCTCACGTTATTCTGGGGCCGATTCTCCTTAGTGGCTATGCCGGTGTCAGGCTACCCACGGCACCGCCTGTGTGTGTCCCCGGCCGGGCTTGATGCCATACACCTCCGTCCTCCAACTGCTAGGGCCAGATCGGCCCTGTGCGGGTGTCCACACCCTCCGCAACTAACTCTGTTGCCCCCCCTGAAGCGACGAGCTCACCGATAGACCTGGGGATCCGGCTCCTGTGCTCCAGGCCGGACCGATGTCAGCCGGTCCGCGGCCCCCGATGTTGATGCACTCCCGGGTGGCTAGACAACAACGCGAGGCCTGGCTTCCTCGTCGGACAAGGCCTCGATCTTGCGGGCGTTGTAACTTTGCCGCTGAGTCACGGAATTCACCCGGGGTGTTACCACTGGGCGTCGCTTCTACTCCCATGTCGGGGAGTGGGGCACGGGCTCAGGATAGTATGCAGGATGCAAGGGCAGGGATTGGCAGTCGGCGGAGCCGATACCCTATGCGGCCATTTTGGTCGCCGGCTAGGCTCCTCCCCTTCATTAATACTTATAACAACCGCATATGGTTAAACAAATCCACGAGTACACCAACTTACTCGGTGTAATAAGGTCCACCTAAGGGAGCATGTTTTCTTTGCAACATGCTCACCCATGATTTCCTTCCCCGCCTTATCGTGTGCATAAATGCCTGCTCTACGATAAAGAACATCTAGTTTTTAGTTGAGGCACAAGGGCATGATTTTTTCATGAACATATATGATCTTTTGAGTGAAATTACACCAAGATTTCGTGGTGCACTTAAGCCGAAGCGGGTTATAGACTCCCTTGCTTCCATTACATTTTCTCTACTCGCACAAAACACATTATTTCATCAGTATGTATTCCCTCATTATTTTTATATTCACTTAAACAAAATGCATTACTTGATCAGTATGTATTGTACCAGTTTTTACAATTTCGAACTAGATAACTATTCTACGCCAGCCAATACTGATTGGGCAATAGAGTGAAATGTAGACAGATGGTCACTAAGGGTAATAGTGCAATTCACCATTTTCGTTTGGTTTTTCCATAAGAATTATTATTACAGCACACACAACTAGACCAGATGCTGTTGAAACTCATTGGGTATATAATCCAATGATTATATATCCGCGCGCTGCTCTGTAGTAGAGTATTGAATAGAAGCTCCGCCTATATGGGGCGTGGCTTGGACGGCAGGTGGAATGGTCGCCTAATCCGAGTGCTCCGCGGAAAGGGAGAGCGAGTTCTCTGTTACCTCTGCTCCCAGTGCTGCGATTTGTTCCAGATTCAAGGTACTTGCACCGGAACCCTTGCTGCACCCATCGATGCCTTGAAATCTGCCTGGGTCTGCTTTTTGGGGACTTTGCTGGACTTCGGGCGGTCCGCTCCACTCCGGGCGTTGCCTAAAATGGCGGCGCCCGGTCGCGGCTACATTGCCTGATCCCCGCGAGCGTTGACAGTGCTCTTGAGGTCAACAGAAGACCTCCGCCGGCAGTAAAGGCACCATATCTACCGAGAATCCTCCCCTCATGTGCAAATGCCGTCGTAGGTTGGTAGGTGATCGGCCCGACAGACGTCATCCGGCTCCACGCGCCTGACCCTAAAATGGCGGCGGCGGCGACGACAGCGATCCTCACGAAGTTTACACGCTCCGACTCACGGTGAACTGCTGGGTCCATTATAAGCCCCTCCATTGCCACCCAGCGCCTTATTCTCCTACCAAGTGAAGGTATGTGCAGCCCCACCCTGCCCCGCCACTCCTGACTGCGAATGCCTGTGCCTGGGGCAATAAGTTCACCACGTGGTAATTCCTGACGTGCCTCACTGCCTCATAACTGCATTACCACCTAAGAAGAGAATCTCACCCGTGGTCTAAGCAAGCGGCACACCTCATCTAATAAGTAACGATCGGACACTGCGCCTACAAGTTCCTCAGCGCGCTTCCTGCTCTCCCGTAAGCCTGTAGTCAGTGTCCTACAACCCTTGGAGCCTGGTCCCATCCACTCAAGACAACCCAGGCGCATAAGTAATCCTGCAGCCGACTCTTGTCGCATAGGTGCCCAGCCTCATCAGCCAGAAGTGTCCTCCTACAGCAGTTAAGGTCTAGCTGGCTCCCAGCAAACGCGAACATACACCGGACGCTTTAGTAATCCTGCAGCCGACTCCTTTCGAGTGGGTGCCCTGCCTCGTCAACCAGCAGTGTCCTCATTCTGCATTTAAGGTCTAGCTGGTTCCCAACGAACGCGATCATATACCAGGCAGAAATGGCGAATAGAGAGGACAGAAATAATCCTAAAAAGGCGAAACCAGACTCACTTTTGGACTCACCCATCAAAAGTAAAGCCGATATGGCAGCCAATATGGAAATGATTCTCAGGAAGCTGGCAGACCTACATGAACTCTCTAAATCCACCAAATCCAATACCGACTCTATGCAACTTGAGCTCACTGCGATCAGAGCTGATATAAATGTAATTAACACGGGCCTGGGCGCGGCTGAACAACGAATAAGCGACATGGAGGACATCTCTAAACAATCAGTCTCCAGAATCCAATGTCTAGAAAAGACCACGGAAGAGCTGAAACGTCATAACGCGGAATTGGAGGATAGGAATAGAAGAGGTAACATCAAGATCTTTGGCATTCCGGAGAATTCCGAAAAGGATGCGGACTCCTGCGTGGCCTTCCTTGAATCGTGGATTCCCATGATCACCAAATTGGACTTCCCACACGGCCTTGAATTGGATAGGGCGCACAGGATCCCCACCTTCACTACCAAGAGTTCCAATGGTCCCAGACCATTGATCTGCAAATCGCTTAGATTTCAGCACGTTGAGATGATCCTCCAATTCGCAAGAAGAAACCACTCCATCTCATGGGAAGGCCATAGAATCATCTTCACACAAGACTACTCAAGAGACACGGTGGCAATCCGCAAAGGTTTCTTGGAGCTCAGAGACAAGCTAAGATCCAAAAGCATCTCTTTCTCCTTTGCTGGTCCGGCGAAATTCAGGGCTGTATTCAACGGCCACCCGAGATACTTCACAGACCCCAAAGTCCTTGCTGATCTTCTGGAAGACCGTCGCGAACAAGAAATGGACTTAGCGTCTGGCCTCTCGAACAAGAGGAAAACGTGATCTCATTCTCAATCTGGCTCACTTTCAAATTGTCACTGTCATTCTAACCTCAATTCTACCTTCAATACCCGTATTCTGTAATTGTAGCCCTTCGCCGCAATGTTCGCCCTCTTGCATAATGTGCCTATTTGTTCTGAATAGGGTGCCACTGTTTCCTTTGCTGGACACTCTCCTGCGGATGCAGGTACCCACAACTGTACTGTGAGTAGGCCTCGAGCCCCAATATACTGTCGTACTATTGTTGTTCTATTCAGGCTTGTTGTATGTTCCGCCCCAAGGTAAATTTTTTCCCTTAAAGTTTGCCTCTCTGCGGAGGTTGTTGCCGCATTTTTAATGCAAGTAGGCCTGTGCCCCGATATAGCGTTGTACTACTGTTGCTCTTTATTGCCCTTTGTTGCTCATTCTTGCTCGTCGGCACTGATAGTTCTATGTGCTATCGTTTAATCGTTTCGCCTTACCGCGAAATGCCTTTGCTCTCTAATCACCGCCTATGTTCACTGTTTAATTAATGGGTCTTTCCCTCTAGCGTCACTGCAGTTTGTACTGGTTAAAATTGTGTAAAAGATACCGTGTTTATTACTACCACTACATTATCAAAGTCTAGGGAAGCTACTAACTACCACCTGTGTATCCCTGACTACCGCCTTGCACGGAACTGTCGTCGCACTCCCGATGTACGTATATGGGGGGAGGGGGGGGAGGGACAGGGGGAGGGGGTTGGGGGAGAGGGGGCAGGGAGGGGAGAAAATGGAGCTAAAAGAGTTCAAAGATCCTTAGACGTTTTTTCTGTTCTGTACTGTGTTTTTTACTTATGTTTACCCATTCCACATGTGTCTGGTGTATTTCGTTGCAGCCCATAGTAACTTCACACGAAGGCCCACACACTGCCAGCGCTGAGCAGCTCGGGGAGCTGTCCATTGTCTTCCTTAGATCACAGCGCACTGTCTCAGCGATGCTCCTCAACCCCAATGGCTAAGACAAAATCGCTAGCCGATGATCTCACGATAATCTCTCTTAATGTTAAGGGCCTCAACCATCGGTAAAAAGGAGGAAAGTTCTTGAGTATATTACCAAATCTAAGGGGGACATTCTATTACTTCAAGAAACCAAACTGTCCGAGGATGATCTACGCTTTCTGAACATCCATTGGGCGTCACACATCCTGTCTTCAGCAGCAAATCACAAAAAAGGGGGGGGTAATCACTCTCTTAGCGAAAAAAGCTAACCTTACTCTAGTCTCACACTCCCACGACGAAGTAGGTAGACTTTCCATTACAAATCTCCTAAGGGAAGACGACCCCATTCATGTAGTAAATATCTACGGCCCAAATGCAGATGACCCGGAATTCTGGGACTCTGTCTCCCGCTCATTAGAACCTATCCCTACAGAGGACCTATTGATAGTGGGAGGTGACTTTAATCTCCCCCTTGACCGGATTCTGGATAGGCAATCCAAGTGTGCCTTCCACCCCTCCCGCTCGCATGATGCCCTCCTTCGCCTCTGTGACAGATACCATCTGAAAGACTCATGGCGCCTCCAAAATCCAGACGGTAGGGATTATACATTTTACTCTGCTCCACACAACTCCTATTCACGTATCGACTTAATTTTGATCTCAAGCCCTTCACACATCTTATAGAGGAGACAGAAATAGCACCCAAATTAGTCTCTGATCACGCCTGTATCCGCACCAAACTGGCTGGTTCCAGATCGATTCTCCCACCCAAGAGATGGCGCTTTAACGATGAGACACTTTCAGACCCCACGAACAAATTAATAATCACGAACGCCATTGAGGAATATCTATCCATAAACGACACCCCCGACACGGTATACAACCTTTACAACGAAATTTTTACCACGCACTACCATTACAACGCGGTCATTACAACGCAAACCATTACAACGCATTGCGCTGGGGGGCGCTGTAGGATAGGGAATAGGTTAATTTACTATCCAATAACCTTCCCTAGTGTCCACGGGGACTGGAGTTGGAATAGTAAATTAAACTATTCACTATCCAGCACCCCAAAGCGCTATGCGTTGTAATGGTATGCGTGGTAAAAACCGCGTTGTAATGGTATGCGTGGTAAAAGTATGCGTTGTAACGTCATACATCCCCCGACACTATACCCAATACCTTGTGGGATGCTCTGAAAGCCACAATTCGCGGGGTCATCATCACCATCAGGGCCAGGACAAACAAGGCGCTTAATAAAGAACTAGAGTCTCTGGAACACCAGATTGGTGCACTGGAAGCCCAACACAAATCCAACCCGCTTGATACTATAGTATTAGATACATTAACCAAGAAAAAATACGAATACAACACCATCACCAGCAAACGGGCGGGGGTATGGATTAATCGCTTCAAGGCCCTAAAACTGTGTAAGGGCAACAGAGCTGGGAAATTGTTGGCCTCCCACCTCAAACATAAACAGAAATTGACCACCATATCGTCCATTAAAGATACCAGAAACGTCACACACACTAAACAGTCTAACATCCTTGACACTTTCAAAACATTCTACGAAGATCTTTGCAAGAATGACAAAATATTAGACGAATCAGCCTGCGCGGACTACCTCAATTCACTCCACCTTCCCAAACTTTCTGAATCTGACAGGTCTCACCTGGGCGCCCCAATCTCTAGTGCAGAAATCAAAGCAGCAATCAACACCCTGAAGAATAATAAGGCCCCCGGTCCAGACGGCTTCACTGCACGCTTCTATAAGGCCTTCACAGACCAAATTAGCCCTCCGCTCCTTAAACTTTACAATTCTACTGCAGCCAGTGGCGGTGTTTCTCCTTCAATGAGTGAGGCCACGATTATAGTACTACCCAAAGAAGGGAAGGACCCGCTACTCACTAAAAATTATCGTCCCATATCCTTGATAAATCTTGATTTCAAAATATATGCTAAAGTCTTGGCGACCAGACTAAACTCCGTCCTCCACAAATTAATCAGCCCCTCGCAGGTTGGCTTCCTAAAAAAACGGATGTCTAATGACAACACGAGACTATTATGCCATATTCTAGAAAAGGCAAAGTCCTCTTCCGCACCAATGGTAGCGATAACCTTGGATGCGGAAAAGGCCTTCGACAAGGTCTCGTGGTCCTTCCTAAGACAGTGCATGCATTCTTTCAACCTTGGCGACCCCTTTACAAGGATGGTGATGGCCCTCTACTCCGCCCCTTCTGCCAGGATAGCTATAAACGGCACCCTTTCGGACCCTTTCCGCCTATACCAAGGAACCAGACAGGGTTGCCCTCTTTCACCAGCTCTCTTTCTACTAGCCCTTGAGCCCCTCCTTACAGATATCAAAAATAACGGGGACATTGCGGGTATCTCCTTTGGAGACACGCGAGTCAAGTTAGCAGCGTATGCAGACGACATCCTGATCGCTACGGAAAACCATGCTAACTCCATCGCTGCTCTAATGACCTCAATAGACAAATACTCCTCCCTATCCGGCTACAAATTAAATAGAGATAAATCCGAAGTAAAACCTCTTAATGTCCACACTCCTAGAGAAGTACTGGGCGACTCCGGCCTACTCTGGCAAACAGGTGTGATTAAATATTTGGGGATTGACTTCACAGATGAGCTACTGAGTACCCTTAAACATAACGAAAACAAAACCCTGGACAAAATCACAAGTCTGTTGGACGGATGGTCACCCCGTTTCATCACCTGGTGGGGCCGTATTGAAACCATAAAAATGATGATATCCCCCCTGGTTAACTACCTCATCACGATGCTCCCACTCATGCTCTCCAAAGAGTTTCATAACAAGGCGGATAAAATCATCTCGGCCTTTCTTTGGCAGGGCAAAAAAGCCAGAATCAGTTTAAAAAAACTTCGATTAGATAAAAAAATTAGGAGGAGTCAATCTGGCGGATTACAAAATCTACCAAATTGCCTTTTTAGCAAAGCAGGGGTCGCACTGGATATCCTCTCAGACTGATTATACCCCAGTGTGGCTCTCTGTGGAAAGGTCAATTCTGAATGGTCTCAACCCCTGCGCCCTACTTACCATCAAACTCTGCCCCAGCCTAGGACCGGGCCCTATCTTCAAGAATACTAAATTGGCTCTTCTAAAAGTTAGTAGTCACCTGCCGCAACAATTCCGACACTCATATTGGGAGTCACTATGGCACAATGCCGCCGTTATATATAAAGGGAAAACTCTAAACTACCCCTCCTGGATAGACAGCGGTATCTTATTCCCCCACCAACTCGTCGAAAACTCACTTCCACTAACCTTTAAGGAAATTCAGGATAGGTTCCGACTACACAATGTTGAATTTTATAACTTCTTACACATTAAAGTAGCACTAGCGAAAGCTAACTTGAGGGCTGTCACCCCCTCCCTCCCAGGCTTACTCACCTCCCTTAACAAATTGGGTCACCAAGTCTCTAGACTATATAAATTAATGCGGCCACAATCGTCCTCCTTAAATGAACCCCTCCAACGCTACTGGGATTCATTCTCCTCCACACCTAACTCAGACACAGTCTGGGCCAGTACTTGGGAGTCCACCACTCGCCACAAAATATGCCCTACACTCTCACAGACCAAGTTCTGGCTTCTACATAAGGCCTTCTGGACACCTAGGAGGTTGTTTCTCCATAAAATCAAGTCCGATGACACGTGTTGGAATTGTACAGGTGAGGGAGGAGACCTGGAACACCTAATCTTCAGATGCCCCTGTGTTACCTCCTATTGGGACAGAATCTTTGATTTTATACATAAAGTCCTCCATATCACCCTACCAAGAGAATTCTCAACGCTGGTTCTAGGTTTTGCCAAAGCCGTCACACTCAATGATGATGACAAAGCCCTACTGGACCTGTTGCTGACGGCTGCGGTTAAAATCATACTAAATAACTGGAAAAGCACTAACAAAGCTTCTTTTTCCCACTGGTTGAACTGGGTCTCTCACTTGCGAGGCGCTGACAACATATCCTTAACCTCTACCTCATGGCGACAGCCGCTCAGGAAAATCTGGTCCTCACTAGACGATCACTTTGACTTATACAAACCCCCTTGAAACTTGATTACTTCGCACTCATAGTGTTTCATACTGTAGAGTTCTCTGTCTGTGCCTCTGTACTGCTGTCATTCTAAGTTATGTACGTTCATCGTCAAAGTTTGAAAATTCCAACTTTCCTATGTACTATATGTTTGGTTTACGCAAATGCATAACTCATGATGCTTCTGCTCTAATGGGGTGGTGCCAATATCTCTCCAGGTCATGATATACATTCCGTCGTGTTACCTTGGATGCAACTCTCCTCTATCTGCCTGCTGGACATTATATGTGGAACCTTGTTTGCTTTACTGGTCTCGATTCGTTTTGCTTTTACTATACCTTATATTACCTTACCTTACCTTATATTACCTAATCTTATGATTTTCGTACTGTATTTAATTTTATTGAAAATGACTATTTTTGTACTGATGTATCTCTTTGAAGCTCCAAATAAAAAAACTTTGAACACAAAAAAAAAAAGAAGCTCCGCCCATATTTGTCATTGGCCTGTGTCATTGCCCTTCATAAATGCTGGCTTCTGATTCATAAATAGGCTTGTTAGTCCCTCATTAGTACCGCCTTGTTTTGTCTTTAAAAACCAAAACATAAATGAAAGGCATTGTCATTTACAATGCCAATAGCTCAAACTCACATAAATGCAAAACCTATTGCATTACAAATGCTTGTTATTTTTAGGTGTTTAGGTATGAAATTTAAGCTCCGCCAATTTTCCGCCCCTCCTTTCCATTTGCTCCTCTTACGGTCCTTTGTAAATGGAGGCTTGTGATTCGTCAATAGGCTTAGTAGTCCCTCATTAGTACCTACTTAAGCTAAAGTGCGGGTGCCGTGATTGCTTCAAAAGTAAATATATAGGGGGAAAAAAAGCATTTGCAATGCAATAGGCCTCGCATTACTGAACGTTTGAGCTACTGGTGTTGCATTATTATTAGCAACGCCAATAGCTCAAACTTTCAGTAATGCCAGACCTGTTGCATTGCAAATGCTTGTTTCCTCTTTCTATGTAAATGCCTGAAAGGAAAAGACCTTAGAGCTGTTCATTCTCTAAATGAATCTTGCCGCAGTTAATAGGTCATTCAGAAAATTAAAGTTGGACTCTCCCACAATTTCTGAATGTCACAAAAAGAGAAATTAATACTATTTCAATGTTATAAGTATTAAATATTGTTCTCTTAACTAATACTTTTCGGGAACTATTAAGAGGTGCTAACGTTTGTGGTACCAAATCTCATTTATTGGTCTGTGAATTAAAACACTTTTTAAAAATTTATTTTCTTTATTAAACTTAATTCTCATAGAATACTTTTAGCAATACTGGTTAGCCTGTACCTCGTAAAAGAAGCATGCAGTGAGCAATTCTTTATAATAATTCACTTTTCCTGAACTGTCGCACTGTTTCAACAGTGCCGTTTTCCTCTTCTGGGTTCCCTGATGTCTCCAGGTGACTTCTGGGCGTCTGCTCTCTCTCCACGTCTGCTGAACCGTGTGCAAAATTATCCACGTAGATGAAAGGGTGGAAAGTATACCGGAAAACAAACACCCCTGCCCCCGCCGATGTGTACCGGATGTGAGAAAACTGCTTGTGCCACATTGTGTAGAGAAAAACACTCAAGAAAAGTTTCTCAGATATTCCTTCCCAGCAACATGTGCGTATACGTTCCAGAGGATTTTTCTGAACGTATTTAAGAACATCTGAGCATATTTAAGAACCAATTCACTTCTATTAGTTATGTAAGAGAAAAATATAACGTTTTTTTTTTTTTTTGCAGAGCAGTGCTCTCTTCTTCTTCACCTTGGGATACAGTAACAAACATTTTGCGCTGAGTTAGCGTCACATAAGTGACAGTAACCAGCACAAAAAATTAACTTTCCAGTGCAAAACTTGTTTTGCGCTGGAAAGTACCCTAAAAGTGACGCACTGCTTTGCGTTACTTCGCACCAAGGGGGGAGTTACATGGGTGGTAAATGGACATTCTTATGCAACCACCCATGCCTTTTGACGCAAAACTCTGGGGCATTTTACAAGCCCCTATTGCCACCAGGTCACTTTTCCAGACTTTGTGGTGGCGATAGGGGCTTCGCCTTATTTACAAGGCAGCCACTTAATGTGGCTTAACCCTGCCATGTAAATAAGGCCCCCTTTCACGCTACACTTAGCACAAAAGGGGTGGGCAATGGTGGTGTGGGTTTCACCGCAACACCCACTGATATTGACACTGCCCCTATTTACAAGAGCAGTGTAAATACGAGTCAGCGCCAAAATTAGGGCCAGGGAAAACCTCTTAAACCGGCGAAACGATGGAAAATGCTTAATTTCTCCTTGTTTTTGCTGTTTCCATGTGTGCTGCGTTGTTCAGCACACATAGATACAGCAAAACGCCAATGATTGTTTAAGTGCAGGAAGGTCCCCCTTCCTGCACATAAATCTTTGTTTAAAAAAAAATGCTGTTTTGCAACTTCCATGTGTGCTGCAGTAAGCAGGACACATAGAAGTTACAAACCGGCATTAAAAGATTGTTTATGTGCAGGAAGGGGGACCATCCTGCACATACACAATCTTTCCCTCAACACAGGCACCCTTGCACCATGGTGCAAGGGTGCCTGCATTGGCGCTAGGCAGCTAAAGCTAGCTCCAGCGCATGGGGAAACGCTGGGCTGCACCATATTCTAGTAAATATGGTGCAGCCCTGCGTTTCTAAAGTGACAAGTGTGTTCTTAGCCTTCTTGGCTTAACGACATGCTTCGCCACTTTATTGTAAATATGCCCCTCTGTCTACAAACAATAGTAGACAGGGGTTAGTGCCAAAAGTTAACACCATTTTAAAGCCGGCATTAAAAGGAGAAATGTTTTTATTTTGCCTTTCTTTTTCGACTTTGCCTGCATGCTGCACTGTGCAGAACACATACAAAGTAGGAAAAGTTTTGAAGTGTGTCTGAGCATTGTATTTTGTACTGGAAGAGTATACCCTCCCAGTAAAAAAAACCTATGGTAGACTCAGACACTATGGCGCTGTGTGTGCACCGGTGCACGGGAGCTAAAATATGCGCCAGCGCTAGAAAGGAGAAAGCCATATCTCTGTAGATATGGCAGTCTCCTGCTACCTCCCTTTCATGCAAAGCAGAACATACTTTTTGCCTGCTGCGCTGCATTCCGTGTTTTTCTTGAGATTCTGGGCGCCTGGGGCCTATTCATGAGAAGCCGGCTTCCTTTGCATCACTATTTTTGATGCGATGGCAGCGCAGGCAGTATTCCATATTTACAAATTGACGCATGTGGCCAAATGTATCAGTTTTGGTAGGTGTGAATCGGAATTTCCCAGTCCAGAACCAGTTGCGTCACGCAGAGAATAATATATTCAATGTAGGCGTTCCCTAGTAAAATCCACCGTAAAAACAATGCAGTGATATTTATGGGTTTGTCAACGTGTGATGCATAGTCGTCAAGCGTTGCGCAGAGCCAAAAATGCATCAACATTTCTGCGCATCGGAAACCCAGGCATAAAGAATTACGCATTGGCTTTGGTACATAAACACAAGCCACGCAAAACACTTTTTCAAGCTCCATTACACCATGGAGGTGCTCATTTTGCAGCTGGGAGTTGTGAGGAGATCCCCACCATGTAGGCAGCGCAGGAGAAGGGAGCGTGTTTTTTGCCAGCGGACTCAGGGAGGAAGAGATCATCACATACTACCGACTCAGGAGGGAGTCAATAATAGAACTGCTGAATCATATAGCGTCAAGGCCCCAGCCACCAACAGCCAGGCCCACCAATATCCCTCCGCAGGCCAACCTGATGGCTGTCCTCCACATGCTGGCATCTGGTTCATTCCAGATCACAACAGCCAAAGTGGCTGGAATATCGCAGCCATCTTTTTCTGCCTTCCTACCCTCTGTCCTGAATGCCAACATCCATCTAACACCTCTGTACCTCCTCCCCCCAAGACACAACAACAGCTGGACACCAAGCAAGGTTTCAATGGCATTGCTGGATTCCCACAAGTGCTAGGAGCAATGGATTGTACACATGTGCAACCGGTACCTCCAATCCCCCAGCAAAATCACACCTACTCTATCACCATCCAAACCATTGTGGACATCAGGGGATGTCACCATTGTACTGGCAAAATACCCAAGGAGTGTGCATGATGCCTACATCTACAGGCACTGCATCATCAACGAAAAATTCATGAATGGGTGATATGGAAATGGCCTACTTGTTGCTAAGCAAATCTGAAGTACATAACAGAATTCCTAGCAGTAACAATTGTATAACAATTAAGCCATCTTTGTGTCTTTTGACAGCGTTAGGGCCATATTTATGAGGGCTGTGCCTCATACATGCACCACGGTATGAGTAAAGCAAATCCCGAAGTCACACATGTTAGGAAGTGCAAGGCCACTTTGTGTGCATACGAATATCGTAAAGGCATCAAGAAATGCAACACTGGGCAAAATGCAGTGTGCAAGTGAAGAGATCCATGGGCGTTGTGGGGGTGTCTCCATGCAACTCCTATGATTCATGAGGTATGTCATGTATCTCATAGCAGATAAACTGTGAAATGTTACAAACCAAAAGGTCTCCCCCGGTGATGTGTAACAAGGATAAACAACTGAAGTCATCCAAGTCACTCCTGCTACCTATGTGTGCTTGCTCCTGTGGCACACATACATATATGACTCTGAGGCCCTCATTTTTGGAATTTTGGCATAAGGCAGTGCAGCAAGTCAGCTTGCTGCGCGGTCCTACGCCAAAGTGAAAGGGCAGAAATGCACCACATTTATGCAATATGGTGCATTCCTGTCCTTTACTCGCTGCACTGGCGCCGTTTGAGCTGTCTAGTGCCAGTGCAGGCACCTTTGCACCACGGTGCAAGGGTGCCTGTGTTCGTGTTAGGCAGCACTTTGGGTGCCTGTGTAGTCTGAAATGTATGGTCTACATACTATGCACTACTGTCCTTTCTCAGTGACGTAGTGCAGTGCAGACAGGTGACTTGGTGCACTGCCCAGCTCCACGTTCCCAAAAATGTTGTCCACAGTGTAATGGGCACATAAAGGGAACAGCAGACAGAAAAAGTGTAGACAATGATGTCCCACATTGTCATGTGCTTACTGATCGGTCAATGGCAGTAGCAACAGAACGTCAGTGAGTATAATGTGTCTGTGAGAAAATGCGGGAAGTGCAGGAAGGACTCGCCGGGGTATCGCTTTGGGAGGACTTGTGAAAACAGGTTTCCCGCAACGACCAGGACTCTGTCGGGGGACTACAAAAACCATACCCCTATCCTGTTTTTTTTCAGCAAGGCGCCGATGTCAATGGCAACACGGAAGTGGTAAGGAATGACTCTGGAAGTACTCCTCACGATCCAATGAAAGGAGGCAGAATCCAAGGGGAGGCGTCTGAGACCGGTGGCGCGCTGACAGCAGGAAGGAAGTAGAGTGAGCAGCGGAGCGAGGACGGACCCTGTGCGTGGACATCGGGAGGAGGATCCAGGAATAAGGACGCCAAGGACGGAGAAGACGCGGGACCTGAAGGAGAGGCGCGGGACCTGAAGGAGAAGGCGCGGGACCTGAAGGAGAAAACGCAGGACCGCAAGGAGAAGACGTGGAACCAGACGAGAGCCGGTGCGAGGATTGGTGGTGCCCTCTGGAGGATGCTGGGGAACGGCCGCAACTCTGGAGAGTTGCGGCGGAGCCAGTGAGTGAAAGCGGCTCGAGGGTCCAGGGAGTGGGGTTAAGGGAGACAGGTGGTGGAAACGGGGTGGGCTAGTCCTGATTGTACAAAGCCCTTGTGGTGTGAGCCCTGTGAGGAGCCTTACGATAGCCCAACCAAGAGGCATTCTGCTCCTCTACCTTAGCTGAACCGCTTAATTTTGATGTCTTTTTGTGACACTTGCACAAGAACCCCTTTTTGCACTGAACACAATCCAAAAGTCCCTAGGCAAAAAATAAATAACCCCTCCCCTAAAACTAACACAAGAGAAACAAGCCCAACTTAAAAAGGTGTGGTGACTGGTATAAATCCACTGTATATAATCAGAATCCCTATCTGACGGCTTCCTCTTTTTCCATCCTATGAGCCTCCAGGGAGATCACCTTGAAAGCAAGGAGGAGGAGCCGGGAACATCACCCCTGGGATCTCCATCAAGCTCAAGGTCAACCCAAGATACTTCGGGAGAAGAACAGGAAGAAAAAACAACCTGAATCACCTATCACTTCTATTTTTGACAATAAAAACCTTCCTTTCCGTAAATACATACAGCCTCCTCGCCTGTTTATCAAACTAGCCCTCCCACAAGTGGTGTCAGAAGTGGGATTGAGAGGCAACATGGACGCTGCATTAGCGAAAATGGCAGAAAACCAGGAGCATCTGGGGAGGTGATGGAGTGCTTCCTGACAGTAGTTAAAGAAGACTATGGCAAACTACAACAGGTTCTCACTGGACAAAGTCAAACCCATGGAGCCACGATGGACAAGATTACCGAAGCTCTTGGACACCAGAGAGGTCCCACCACCCTTCCTTCCTTCCTTCTGTAGTCTTGCAGCGATACGTGAGCAGGGAGGACCCAGACTACTTCTTTAATAACTTCGAAAGAATGGCAACAGCAGCGTCCTGGCCAGCAGAGAAATGGGGTCAATATTTGGATCCTCTGTTATTGGGAGACCTAGAGGCAGCCTATCAGGCCACTACGGTTCAAGGGGTAGTTCCCTATGCAGATATAAAAAGATGTATTATGGAGAGGTTGGGAGTGGACGATGAAACCTATCGGCTAAAATTAAGACAAATGAAGGAAGGCCCTCAAGAGACACCTCGAGCCTTATATTTTAGGGTGAAGGATATGGCGGATCGATGGTTAAAACCCGCTACTACTGATAAGGATGGGATTATGGCCAAAATTTATTTGGGACAGTATTTAACCTCCCTTCATCCTCCCATACAACGGTGGGTACGTCAACAGGCTAACCCCACCTTGGAAACTGCAGTTGAGATTGCCAGTGCCTACAATAGAGCACAGGAGATACAAAAGGGACCAGAGGAGTCTACTGGAAAATCTGGGGGCCCCGAAGCACATCGTTCTTCCCATCCCCCATTAGTTAATAAACCCGAACCCCTCACTATTGTACCAGGTACTCCTCTCATTTGACCCCCACCTAAGGGTCCTCAGTGTTTCTAATGTAGAGGGATGGGGCACATCGCCCGGTTCTGTCCTCAGAAGGAGGAACCGATGGAAATAGGGTTGGCCCAAAATTATTATTGCTCTCATTCAGAAAGGAAATTACCCCCATATAGGTGTACCGTGTCAGTGAATGGTCATCCAGTGACTGCACTGGCAGACACGGGGTGTTTACATAGTGTAGTACAGCCTCAAGACCTAGGCAATAATGTGGGACCAATAGACAGGACCGTGGCTATCCGTTGTGTCCATGGTGATATGAAGCCCGATCCCACCGCCCAAGTACAAATCTAACATCCCCAAGATCCAGGAACCACCTTAACAGTTGGCCTAATACCTTGCTTGCCCGAACAGGCTATACTGGGGAATGATTATCCTAAGTTGTCTCAGTTGTTACATGGCACCCGTCCCTCCAAAGAAGAATGGTTGTCGGAAGCCCCTTTTTCCCAGGATGAGGACAAAGAGTGGCCCCCTGCGAAAGCTAGAAAGAGTCGAAAACAAAGGAGAGCTGAAAAGGGGAAAGACACGTTGATGTTACCTATTGTACAAGATGAAAACCCCTGGGAAACTGACAGAAGTTTCCACGCTGCTCAACGAGAAGATCCAGTATTACAAGAAGCTTGGAATAAGGCCCTTGAGGGTGAAGACCCACAATACGTAGGTCCTTACTTCTTTAAGAACATTGGTTTGTTGTATAGGAAAGGGAATCCTGCTCAGAAAGCCCAATTACTTATTGCAAGACCTTTCAGGGAAAAAGTATTGTATCTAGCCCATAGTCACTTATTAGGGGGCAATTTTGGGGCAGATAAGACAGAGAAACTGATTCTAGAGAGATTCTATTGACCAGGGATATACCAACAAGTCAAGCGATACTGTAAGGAATGTCCCGTATGTCAAATAAACAGCCGATACCATCCTCCCCGAGTACCGTTACAGCCACTCCCTATCATTGACAAACCATTCCGCCGCATAGGCATGGATATAATAGGTCCTTTGTTGCCTTTCCAAAGTGGGTGTCGGTATGTACTTGTTATAGTGGATTATGCTACTCGATTTCCCGAGGCCATACCCCTACGTCGGCCGGATGCCTCTAACATATCCAAAGCCATGATTGGTGTCTTTTCAAGGGTAGGGTTCCCAAAGGAGATCCTAACCGATCAAGGGACGCCCTTCGTGTCCAGAGTGATGAAACAGGTCTGTACCCAATTAGGAATTAAACAAATCAGAACAGCTGCCTACCACCCACAAACAGATGGGTTGGTTGAAAGGTATAATGCCACCATAAAAACCACACTAAAAAAACTGCTAGCCTTAGAATCAAGGAAATAGGAAGATATGTTACCCCTGGCTTTATTTGCTATCTGATGTAAGGAACAAAAAAGTCCCGGGTACACCCCTTTTGAAATACTATATGGGCACAAACCTCGCACCTTATTAGATATGGCTCAAGAACGATGGGAATGTAAATGTAAATGTAGGTGTACTTATATAGCGCAAACCTGTCACCCAAAGGGCATCCTGGCGCTTGCTTAGGGAACCCGTCCTGGTATTCCCCTGTGAGAAACCCTGGCAGGGTGTCCACAAGGTGAAAGCCAGGCATCCCGCCGCGAGGGGCCGTAGTGGAGATTAAGCAAGCTATTGCCCAGAGTTGCAGAGTGTGACCCCGTGATTCGAGTAGGCACCGGAGCGAGAATTGTCGAGTCCGTGGAATTTTTGAGCCCGAGACCCGCCGAGGCGGGGAATCGAACCCTGGTCCACGGTCGATCTCAGCTTCCGGGTCTGTCGCCTCTAACCACTGAGCCACGCTATTGTCCAGAATAACCTGGAGGATGCCCAGAAGGCACAAAAAAGGGCAATATGACAAAGGGACCAAAGAGAGGTCTTTCCAAGTAGGGGATGCTGTATTGCTTATGATATATAAGGAAGGGGTCCCGGACAAAACAACACAATTCACAATTTTAAATAACTCTTTACAACAAAACAGATAAATCAATGCAAAAAGATTTATTACAAATTTTGCATTTTAACCACTCATTGGTTACTTTTCATCAATACCACAGTACAAAAATTCTTATCTATGTGCCCACATACACAACAGGGAGGGGGGTGAAGTGAGGGAAAGTGCCAAAGTTTTAAAAGGAATAAAGAATTGATCAAATTCGTTCGTATACGGATATATCCAAATTCAAAAGACAAATGTTCATGTGATTCCTTGAGATCAATGTCCACAATACTGTGCTCATATAGAGTCCTTCCTAAAGTTCATGTAGACCACCTAACTCCCCTTCAGCTGCTTTAGTCTAGCTTGGGGGTAGGAGTTGGTGAAGAGATTGGCGTCTATGTTTCGACCCACTTAGCACGTAGGATATTCGTCCTTACAGCGGGGTCTTCTTCAGGACGGGAAGGTTGTGGGTGGGCAACCTCCTAACATACACAGGAAGCTGAACCAGATTAGGGTCTTGATCCAGATGATTCCCAGACCTTAAGGGTATATTCCCATTAGTAAAACGGTGTCGATCACCCGGGGATGCTCCTGCCTGGAGCTGTCTCAAAACGGGGTTTAATTCAACCGTAGGGCCATCAGCGTGTCGCCAAACAGTCTCTAGTTACTACATAAGTTGTTGGATGACTTGGCTGTATTGAAAAAACGGCTACGTTGTTTTGCGGTGGAGGTAAAGTCTGATGGATAATTAACTCAATCGCCTTGATTATAAAAAACTCGGGATAATCAGATATTGCGTTCTCGCTCCTAGTAGAGCCCTGGAAGCTAGTCATATATTAACTAGTCGTCTAACCACCGGGCTGATTTATCATGGGCTCCCAAAGAAAATGAATCTTCTTAGTCGTCACCAAATAATGGAGGCTAGCTGCGCTGACCATCTGAAGCCGCCCGTTCGCTTTCCTAACTCCGTCGCGCTGTCGTCCACCTCGGCTCTGAGTACGGTCAGACTTCCTGGTTAGCCCGCAGTGGAGGATGCTGGGGAGCGGCTGCAACTCTGGAGAGTTGCGGTGGAGCCGGTGAGTGAAAGCGGCTCGAGGGTCCAGGGAGTGGGGTTAAGGGAGGCGGGTGGTGGAAACGGGGTGGGCTACGGGTAAGGGACGGGAAGTCCTGATTGTACAAAGCCCATGTGGTGTGAGCCCTGTGAGGAGCCTTACGATATCCCAACCAAGAGACATTCTGCTCCTCTACCTTAGCTGAACCGCTTAATTTTGATGTCTTTTTGTGACAATTGCACAAGAACCCCTTTTTGCACCAAACACAACCCAAAAGTCCTTAGGCACTAAATGAATAACCCATCCCCTACCCTAAAACCAACACAAGAGAAACAAGCCCAACACAAAAAGGTGTGGTTACTGGTATAAATCCACTGTATATAATCAGAATCCCTATCTGATGGCTTCCGTAAGATATTGACACATTTACGTTCTAGAAGTGGCGCAGTGAAATCTCATAGATTTCAATGCGACACTTCGATGACCCTTTCTTGCGTCGGAACGCCCCCCCCCCCTGCATACATTATGCCTGGCACGGGTATAATGTGGAGCAGGGGTTTACAAAGTGATGCATTTACCTAGATGCGTCACTTTGTAAATATGGTGCAACAAGGCGCATTTTTTATGCCGCTGGTGCGTCAGAAAAAGTGACGCACCGGTGGCGCAAAAGTAACGCAACGGCTCATAAATTAGCCCCACTGATGCATGTGTGGCTTACCACAAATCAAAGCTCTTGTGAACTGTTTCCTGCCTACAACGTCACATACACCTCATCATGGTCCAGTTGATAAAATACACTTTTGCCATGCATTGCTCATCAATGCAATGAGCACCAACGGCCTTTAAAAATTCAAAATGATCAGATGACATTGTACAGTGTGTAAATAACCAGAGCCGTAAGACACTGGATAGGTTATATGCAAACATCTGAACACTTGAAAAATACTGAGATGACAAGAGTTTGATTTTTTTTGGATCAAAAGCCAAACAAAAATGCATGTGCATACACACAACTCATTGCACATGGTTAGATGGAGTGATTTAGATATGAACATATCTTAGCATGGCAATAGTTGTGTCCCTCTGACCGGATTGGACAACTGCATAGTTGAGCGGATCACAAATCTACTATCCACACAAAGGTGAAATGTAAGTTGAGTGTGTGCGATTACATATGCCTGTGTCTGGGAATGCAGTATCCTTGGACTAGAAGGCCCACACAAAGGCCTGCCCTCAGAGTCTATGTGATGCTGCTAACATTGACAGGAGTAAGATACAAATCATGTGTGAATGGTAGCATCTTGTTAATTGAACATTACAAGTACAATGGAATATTTTTTTTTAACAACAAATTTTATTGGGTTATTCGTTGAAAAGACGGGCGACAGCCCTACAATGACCTGTAGGAGAAAAAGGATTAAACTCACGAAAGTACCAGTATTTCTACCAATTTCCAACACCTGCCAAACATGCAGGTGGTACAACTGAAACAAACTGCAGACAGTACTCGATCTCAAGACAAGAATACATGACATATTGGCATAGGGATTCATTAACAGACGTGAGGGATAGTCCGGGCAAGGAGCATTTGAGAAAATGCAGCATCACTCAAGGGTCTGCTGGTGGCAGGGGGGAAGCTCTATTCCTCAATATGACGACCCATCGAGTCCAAATTTGCCGATGTTTTGCAGGGCATCCACGAGCTAGAAATACTGCTATTTCCGCCTCCATACATCTATCCAGTTCGGTCTTCCATTTGCCCAGGGTCGGGGGAGACGTCGCTTTCCATAATTATGAGATGTCCCTCTTGGCGATAGTGAGAGCCAGAAACAGTAAATGTTGCTTGTTCTTATTACCCCCAATGTCGTCTGTGCTGTGTACGTGGAAGAGTCGCGGGTCGAGCGGGAGCTCCCACGAAAGCACCTCATTGAGGCAGAAACCAATTCTGCACCAAAAGGGATGCAACGCCGTACAACTCCATACTGTGTGCAAGAATGTTCCCTCCTCCCGGTCACACCGCAAACATGTAGGGGACTGTATAACTCCCATCTTTCAGAGTCTGGTCCGTGTATAGTAAGGCCGGTGCAGGTATTTAAACTGTATCAGGCGGTATCGTGTGGAAACCGTCCCACCCCGCGGGCTAGCGATTGCTTCAGCCCAGTCGTCGTCTGTCAATTCTGGAATGTCAGCCTGCCACGCCAGCCGCGTCTTGTCATTTGTCATCAGTGTGTGGGTTGTCAGGGTTTGGAATACTTGCCTGATCTTGTGGAGGCCAAGGTCGCCAATTAGTAGACGGCCTTCTAATGGGTGGAATTCTGGAAGGGTCTCAAGCATGTGAATCAGGGGAGTGAGTGCATGACGAAGTTGGAGGAATTTGTAGACTTGTGTTTTATGTAAGTCAAACTCCGCTTGTAATTGCTGGAAGGATTTCAGTGTTGTACCCCATATCACATCGTCGAGGGTCGAGATCCCCACTAGATCCCATCCCCGGAACCCCCTCAAAGCGGCCACAGGGCGGAGGTATGTACCCTGCCATAGTGGGGTTTTCTTGGTAAACTTCCCATTACAAACCATCTGTCGGACTTTAGCCCGCCACAGCTGTATCACAACTTTACCAGCAGGAGGCATGAAATTTAGGTGTGTGGCACTATATAGGAGGTGAAGGAGGGGATCCCATTCCATGGTTGCATGCTCGATCACGTATGCCGGGTCTGTGGGGGACTTATACCACCATTCATTTGCCACAAGTATATGGGACGCCACATAGTAAGAGTAGATGTCCGCTGCTGCGATCTCCCCACAGTATGTGGATTGCACACATGTGCGGAGAGTGACCCTGACCGCACCACCGTTCCAGAGGAATTTTGTTTTGTATGGTGTCAACCTGTGCGAGCCAAGAGCGCAGAATGGGATAAGGGAAGTTTTGGAGGCGATACAAAATCCGGGGTAGGGACACCATCTTAAAGATGGTCGAGTGCCCATATAAGGACAGGGGAAGGGAAGACCATATTGCCATTTCGCCATTGAGACTCGCTAGCAATGTAGTAATATTATGTGCCCAGGAGACTTTGGGGCATGGGGACACGAAGATGCTGAGATATTTAAAACCATCCGTCGCCCCGGATAGCTGTGAAGCCCAAGCATCGCGACCCTGATGACTGCACACTGGAAACAGCATGGATTTTGTGGGGTTCGAGTGTAAGCCTGTAGTATCCCAGAACACCCTGCGAATTTCCAGTATACTACGGGGCCCAGAGTACCAGGGGTCCGTCATAAAAAAGAGCACTTTGTCCTAATATAAGAGTGAACAATCGTGGGGAAAGGGGGCAGCCCTGTCTAGTGCCTCTTTGGATAGGGAAGGGGTGGGAGCAGTGCCCGGAGATGCGCACTGACGCCGTTAGGTCGGTGTAGAGCAGGTGCACATATGCAATGGAGCGTGGCCCAAATTTGATTGCTTTGAGCAATTGGAAGAGGTACTCCCAACTCAGGGAGTCAAAAGCTTTGTCAATATTGGCCAATAGCATGGCGGCCGGCCGACCCAGCACTGGGGAAGCTGCCATAGCGTTATGTACCCTCCGTATATTATGGTGGGTGGTTCTTTGGGGCATGAATCCCAACTGCTCGGGATGTATTAAATCCGAGACACATGCCAGTAGGTGATCGGCAAGGACTTTTCCCAGCAGTTTAGGCTCAAAGTTAAAGAGGGAAATGGGTCGGTAAGAGTAGGGGTCGTCCGGAGGGCGGCCGGGCTTGAGGAATAACACTATTTTCACATGTTGCCAATCCTGGGGCAATATGGTAAGGTCCTCGACCTCCTGGATTGCTGCCAATAAATGGGGGCCTAAGAGGTGTATGTTCGGCCATAGGAATTCCATAGGGAATCCGTTAGGACCAGGGGGGCGCCCCGAGTGTATCGCATTGAGGGCACCCGTCAGTTCATCTATTGTAATTGGGACTTCCAATTGCTCACGCAGATGATCAGGAAGCTTCCACAGCAGAATATCCATGAGGAATTCCGCTATTATATCGGCCGAGTTTTGTTTGTGTCGTGCATATAGGGTCATGAAGTGTTGTGCAAATTCCCTGGCAACGCCCTTTAGTGACGTACATAAGGAATCATCTGCGCCGTGAATAGTGGGGACAATCGCCAGAGTCATCAGCCTTGCAGAGCCAGTGGAGCATTCTGCTTGATTTGTAGCCCCATTGTAAACCCGATGTTTTGAAACCTCCCAAATTGCCTCGGCCTCACCCATTATATATTGCTGCAGTTCTTGTTGCACCCGTAACAGGTTGCGCCGTGTAACAGGGCTAGTGTCTAGGTTAAGCTGCAAAGCTAGGGCCATCTGGCGCAACTTTGAAGCCTCCAGTTGCTCCCACTGTGCGAGTCTTTCTTTGGTGCGATAGTTAATTACAATACCCTGAACGGTAGGCTTGAGGGCTTCCCACAAGATACATCGGGATGGGGCGGAGGGGCCATTGACATCTAGATATGTGGTAATCGCCGTACAAAGCATATCCAGATAATCCGGAGATACCAGGGAGACATGCACCAGCGAAAGGGGGGCGTGCGAGAGCATGTGTGGAATTGTAGGGTGACAAGGGAGTGATCAGAGAGCCCGTGGGGCTGATGAGTTACTTGTGAGAATCTGTGAAGGAGTATGCGAGGCGCGAAGAAATAATCTAAACGAGACTGTGACCCATGGACTGCGGACAGATATGTGTAGCTATGTTCTGCGGGATGATATTCTCGCCAAACGTCTGCCCAACTCAGGGTGGAAACCAATGTGCTCAATTTAGTGGGACACAGTAATGGTGAGCTGTCAGCACTGCGTTGCCGGTCCATTGGCCATTTTGCGTTGTTACAGTCGCGCCCCAGAATGGTCAAAGGCAGATCTCCTCAGACTCCAGAAATCTTGTCAATGAAGGCTGTGATTAGCGGTGTATGGGCGTAGATGCTGCCTATAGTAACCTGTTCAACCTACAGGATGCCCGTGACAACGAGGAATTGACCCTCAGGATCTGTCCTGTGCACTACGAATTGAAACTGGACCCTGCGTTGTATTAAGATGGCCACACCCGGGAACCCCTGGTGAACCCCGCATGATAAACATGATGAAAACCAAAGTGGGCAAGACATTGGGCTTTAGTGCCCAGGAGGTGGGTTTCCTGCAAAAATAGAATATCAGCCCCATACCTCTTAGCTTGATGTAAGACAGAACCTTGTTTCACTTTATTTATGAGGCCCCTGACATTCCACTAAACCACAGTAAGGTCCCCGAGAGGGGTTGCATCACCTAGCACCATTATCCCTGGGCTCGAAAATAATAGCAGCAAAGAGATCGAAACCTAGATGGTCTGTCTGCATATAACATAAAAACAACAACAACCTAAAACTACGTTCCCCTAATGTCCCACCACCCGACACTGCCATAAACTAAGAGTATCTGTCCCGTTGTGAGGCACACCAGGCTCCAAACAGGGGAAACCTGAGCCCTCACACCAAAGGCAACCTACACCCCAGAAAACATGAGGACAAGAGGGGCACAATGAGTCTGTGGCTTGGCAGTCCGATGGCCTAGCATCCACGCCCACCCAGAGGAAGATTCATATAGAGAGTCTTAATGAAAAACAATCAGTCAACTTGCGGTTGGCTGCCAGCGATGCGCCAAAGAGTTGAGGGGGGCGACACCGGACTCATGGACAGCATGTCTGATCCGGAACCATATCATCTCTTGGATTTGGTTCTCCATGGCCTATGACGCCGTGAGCTGCGTAATGAGTCTGAATCCAATAATGGCGGTGAACCTGACCGGAGTTGGGGGTGCTTGTCTGTCCAGGCAAAGACGGGCTCCGGAGTGTCAAAGTAAAACGACTTGGAGTTGTAGATCACTTGCATCCTGACTGGATATAGCAGCATATATTGTAAGTTCATGTTGCACAACTTGCGTTTCGCAGCGATGAAGGACTGATGTTGTTGCTGGACCTGGCGTGTATAATCCAGGAACACCATGATGGACCGAGACTTGTGTTGAATACAGTCTTTGTGTGTCTTGGCATAACTCAAGATAGCATTTTGGTCGGCATAGTTCAGTATTTTGGCAATCACCGGTCTGGGATTGGCTCCAGGGGGAAGTTTTTGAGTCCGGGTTCGGTGAGCACGTTCCACCACAAAGGACGAGGACAGGAGATCCCTTGGCATGAGGTCCGTGAGCCACTGAGTGATGAAGCCGGTCATGGATGCGCCTTCGCATCCCTCCGGCAGGCCCACAAAGTGTAAGTTGTTGCGCCTCGCTCGGCCCTCCGCATCCGCCACCCTGGAGGCCAGCTTCTGCGACACCACAGTGAGTTTGTTAACCTTTTTCTGGAGGGTGGAAACTGTATCCTCCACTGTCGAGACCCTTGTCTCCGCCACTGTGATGCGATCAACAGCCTCACGGAGATCTTGATGCAGGAATGAGAACTCCGACCCTACTGTCCGATCTTGGCGTCCAGCATGTCTCTGGCACTGTTTATCGCTGCTAGAAGGGCCGCATTGTCGGGTGTCGAGCTTACCCCCTTGCCGCCCATGGAGCCCCCAGTGGGCACAGTGAACTGGTCTAGAGTGCCCTGTTTGGGGCCAGCAGCGCTGTGTTTGTCCCTGCCCATCGTGGAGGAGGTCAAGATTATTACTGCCGCTCAAGGAGTATGAACTGGTGTCTCGGGGCTATATACGCGCCCAGGGAGGTTTTGCCACAGTGCAGGTGAAAGTCCGATAGAGCGGGAAATGTCTCGACCAAAGGCCTCAGGGCGGATGCTTCATAAGAGGGAGGGCCACCGGCCCGACAAGGTACAATCTGCCAGAGCTATCCACTGCACACTCACACCTCCATCAATAGGCGCCGGCCTGCAATGAGTCGCGCCACCTCCCTGCGAGGACCGCGATGGGCGCACCAGGCAATCTCGACACATGGAAGGGCCACGAGCCATGCGGTGTTGCGTGCCTCGGCATTAAGGCACTTTACGGAGTGCGCCCCACTGCAGGAAATGTTGGTCCAGCAAGACCCCTGCCAGGCCACCACCGGCCGAGCGCAGCACATGGAGGATCCCAGGCAGGCCGAGGTCACTTTGTCCACTCAGTTAGCAGCAGGACTGCAGACACCGTCGTCCAGGCTCTCCCCCCCAGGGGTTTACAGGAGGACGCGGCAGGCCGTGCCAGGGTATCCGGGAGCAGGGATCAGCGATCAGCGGAAAGGCCACGGCCCCCACGGATCCACGATGCCGCTTGCAGTTTGGGAGGGATGGGATGGCAATAGGCGGCAATGGGGAGTACGTTAGATAACAATGCGGACCAGCGCCGCCACAGAGCACTCACCTCTGGGGGCTGCGGCCCAACCCGGCTCTCCCCAATGCCTCACTCGCTTTGGGTCGATTCCGGCTGGAAAACAGCAAGGCTGCACACCACACGCGACCTGCCCAAGGATCAGGTGACCGGAGGCTCGCAAGGGTGTGGTGGTCGCAACGGCCCAGCAACAGTTGGGAACTCTGGGCCCCCAACAGCTCAGCTCCGCAAGGAGGCCCCAACCACACCATCCGGCGAGCGTTGGTGGCAGATGGCGGAGTTTCGGGTGGAAGGAGGGGCAGGCTTTGTCCGTTGCCAGGTCAAGGCTCTCTTTGGCTACCTGCGTGTAGGGGCGCCGGGTTTCCAGCCGCTCTCCTTCCCTCTGCAGCAATCACATCTGGGTGGGGTGCCGGCCTTGAGCTCCGCTGCAGTGACTTCGGAGTGTGGCTGGAGCGCCAAAAGGGAGACTCGGCCGGTGCCTCGCCGGTGTGTGCTCGCCGGTACCACGCCTTCCGCAGCAACAAGACAATAAGGCCCCCTGCACAGCCGGGGGCACCAGCCACGTCGATGTAGCACCTCTGGGCAGGATTCAGGCAGAATTTCGGTAGGATTATGGCATGGACACGGGGAGCCTGATTAGGATGCGTCCGCCATGATGGCTGTCCATGCCACGCCCCCTACAATGCAATATTTAACATGTTTCACTGTAGTAGTGACTGATGAGTCACTCGCCTTTTCAAAAGGTCTGTTGCTGTGTGACTCATTCACCGCAGATCTACATCATGTTTACTGATATATGTGGGCATTATAACACCATGTGCAGTACATGTGTGTATGACATACACAACCAAACGTCTGCAATGTGTAACAGTCTGCACATGCAGAAATTGTGTGTGCCGTTACAGTGTATTCAGCTACAAACCATCTGCCACCGTCCAAAGTTAGTATAATACCAAGCAGTGTGCAATGACTAAGTCTGTGTCATGTACTTCATGATATATGTTGCCGCCTTACATATGCCGACCACAGTATAGTTTACGTGATGTCCTGTCAGTGTAATCAGAGGGGCATATAATGGGCAATATATTTGGCATGGCCACACAATGCAGGGCTGATAGTCTCCCTATGCTGCATCAATGTTTGCAAGCCCAGAGCAAGAAAAGTACGATATCTAACACAGAATTATCGGCCCGCCACACCCAGTCTCCGATCCTGTTGAACTGGAGTTTCCCGGGTCAAGACAAAACGTCTCAGTCAGCATCCCCAAGACGCAGAAGGGGGGACAGCCCCCCAGTGTTTGTAGACCACCTAACATTGATCAACGAGACCTTGATTTCCATGACTGGAACCGCAATCATGCATGCCGATAAGCTTGATGCTCAGATAAATATACTACAAACAGTGGCAAATTTAATCTCTGGGGTCGATGATAAATTGGATCATTTGAACTCAGAGCACAGGATAGTACAAATTTTAAGCCGGAACCATGTAGTTGCGGTCCTATTTTGAAAAATCTAGAAAAACTTCCGCATATTATGACTACACTAATTGAGGATCTTAAAATAGAGGCTGGCAAGAACAAGGACTCAAATGTAAAGGTACCAGCGCCCGACCCGTCTAAAGAAGAAGGCATAAAAATCTCATTACTAGACAGAACAGAAACAAATGAAAATAATGAAAATAAATTTGCTAGGGCAGGCTCCCCTCGGTGATTAACGCAAATTCTGTAGAGGCCTCACCGACCATAACAATAATTCACGATTGGGAGCAGATTCCCATATCGACCAGCCTAGACTCCCAAAAGAATCTATCGAGAAAAAACAAGAATTTTTTTAAAAAAATTGAACAAGGCGAACAAAAATAAATCCATTCGGGAATGGCTTTGCCCCGGCAATCAGACGCAAGGCCACACAGAGACACCGGAAACGACTGCACTAGATGTTACCCTCATAACATCAGAAAGCTTGGAACCAAAGCACGAAGTTCTTCATTTGACTGACGTAGAAATAATTCCAGGGCCGGTTGCCTCTCTGGTAGCGCCCCGGCCTGTCTCACCAGTTCTAACAATATGCCTAGCAAACAATTCACAAGGTCAACACGTCGCGGAAGCGATTCAAACTCGTTCCATTGAATATGGTGCTCGTTTAAATTATCCTTTGGTCACTGTCCCATCAACGTTGACGACGCATGGCGCTTCTCAAGGGTCATGGGTCGACTTAGATACCAAGAGTATTGAAAACATTCCATTTAATAATCGCCCTCCCAGTTTCCACTTATGGCAGCCCCTCAACGAGCCATGGGGCCAAAAGGGCAGGCAAGTGCCCTCCCATCTGGCTCTTCACAGGCACCACAAACAGGCGGTCAGGCCGCGGACTCCGTTGCCTACTTAAATTATGCCCAATCCCAGGACCGGGAAATCAGACTGTATCCAGAATATGTCTCGCAGGGGAGGTAGGACGTTCTCAACCGCAGCAACCTTCTGACACTCTGTGCAAATATCCCAGGGCTGGAGGGAATAAAATCTACTGACATTGAAACCATCTCCTTCATACCTCCGGACGCGGAAGAGAAAAACGAAACCACGGAGATAACCTTCACGAACTCTGTCATGGCAGAGGCCTTGAAAAGCCAGTACAAGCTACTGGAAAGCTGGGGTATAAAGATAAAACCTAAGGAGCCACAAAAATATCCTCTCATATTAAAAATACAGTCTGCACAGCCTCATATGGGTAACATGGTACAACTAGTTGGAGAGCTTCCACGGTCGCATGCGCTCCCCTTCAATGTGCCAAAAATGGCTCCCACCCTCCAGGGGTCCAAAGGCGGCTCAAACCCTGGTCAACCCATTAGAACTCCTATAAAGATAACTACGAATCCAATCCAGGGCACACGCACATGCGCAACACTGGGTCATGTGAATAAAGACTGGTCCTGGCTGCCGCTCGCCTTAAATTCCAAGACCTAATGGTCCTCGCCTTAATGCCTGGGGCCAATTTTACAGACGCTCGATAAATTTGCACCTAAAGCACCCTGAGAAGGAATGGTCGCCGACGAGTTTGAAAATCATGTCTTGGAACGTTGCTGGGCTCAGGAGGCTGCTTCTCAAGCAAACTGCGGTGTCATTTATGGAGGAAGCAGACATAATTTGCACACAAGAAACCTGGCAAATCCATCTTCTCTCCCTGAGAGGATACTCTGAGTATGGAAAACCCGCAAAAAAGTTCAACATTTTCGGTAGACCCTCGGGCGGGATATGCGTCTATATAAAACACTCACTCAATCTGGAATTTGAAGAAATACCCAACCTGCCGGACACCATCCAGGCAGGTATCCTGAAAGGTTGTCGCCTAACAAACAGTAATTTTTCACTTCTATTAATCAATATTTATCATAACCCTCATGGGCCCACACCCAACACGGCCATGCTGACACGACACATCGAGTGTTTACTGCTACAATTCGCGGCCCTTGAATGCATCATACTTGGTGATTTTAACATTCATAACATTGGGGTATCAACCACACGCAGGCTCCAGGTTGGGGCCACCAACGCTTTGAACGACCTACTAAAAACCTTTAATCTGGCGACGGCGCACTCAGTCCTTCTAAAGAACAGCCCTGGGCTGACTGTCGGTCCCACATTTAACAACCAAACTACGGTCGACTATATAATTCTAAGTGGCAAACTCCAACTTTTAATGTCAAATTTTTCAGTGCAATCACGTAGTGATAGCGACCACGCTGCTCTAACCGTCACCTTGAACCTCACAGTGGACCATCGGTATAAGCTTGAACTCATCGGAGAAGCCGATGGAGAAGAACTAATAAAGCTGCCTAGAAGGATCAAATGGGAGCAGACCATAATTAATGGATTTAACAGCTGGGAAAATCAGTGGACAGGTTGGCTACTGAGTGAACATAAAAAGGGCGCCATAGAAACTTGGAATGCCACAACAGAGACTCTGGCGGTGATTCTTTGCGGGAGCCCGAACAGTATATCGCACTGGCGCCCTTCACCTACATATGGTCACAATATTGAAATCAAAATAAGCGCCAAAAAACTAAACAAGCAACGCAAACTCTTCCGTAAAATCGGGACAAGTCTAAACAAGAACCAATTACAAGAAGCTAAAAAAAGCCATGCTAAGAAGGTTTGGGCAGCAAAACGTGCCCATTGTGAAGCTCAATGGTTAATAATTTTCGACTTGCTGAGCCCGGGAAAATCACAGGAGTTTTGGAAGTATATATGCAATTTGGGCCGAGGCCCACACCATAGAGAAAATTCTCTTGAAGCCTCCATCTGGGTCACCCACGTAAGATCACTCTATACTAATGATGGCCCTGCTCACATGCATAATGAAACAACCACTGCTGGAGACAACCTAGACCTGTTCGTCGAGAAGATGACTCCACCGGGAAATTGCTTGTTGCCAACATTATAAAAAACATCAGACAAAACGGCGCTCCAGGTCCTAATGGACTCCCTGGACACTTATTCAAGGCTAATATCGACTTTTGGTCAAAAAATCTGACACATCTGTACTCTGAATGCTGGCTCCAGGGGGACGTACCAGATTCATGGAGAGGCTCGCTTTTACAGCCCATCCATAAAAAAGGCCCAAAATCTGAACCTTCCAACTAAGGTATGATTGCCTTGTTTGACATTGAGGGAAAAGCCTACGCTAGTGCCATCTTGAGGGACCTTGCAGACTGGTCAAGCGCAGAAGGAATCCTTCCATTCTGCCAAACCGGATTTAGACCTGGGTCTGCCACAGTTGACAACATCACCGCTCTTTCTTTCCTGGCGCATCGCGCACGGACACGTAAAAGTCTTCCCCTCTTCGCCTGCTTCATTGATTATTCGGCAGCGTTTGATGGGGTAGACCGCGCAATACTGTGGCACAAGTTGGCCCAATGGAACATCAATCCGGTTTTGTTAAGAGCGATACAGTCCCTTTACCAGAAAACATGGGTGCGAATCAAACTTTCGAGGGACCACGCATCTGCCAAGATCAATACAGACAGAGGCCTAAAACAAGGGTGCGTGCTTGCCCCATTATTATTTAACTTATACACAGCGGATATGGAGAAGGCCTTGACTGGGGCTGCCTTGGCTACTCCAAAGATTGGTGAGTTCAAAATTCCCTTTATGCAATATGCCGATGACTTGGTCCTTTTGGACCACACGAGAATGGGGCTACAAAAGATGTTGACGGCACTTGCCGTATACAATGACAAAAATAGGCTTGTAGCAAACCCAACCAAGTCTAAAGTAATTATTTTTGGCCATTTCCCAAGAAAAAAATCTTTAAAATGGAAGCTAGGCAATCTCCTGCTGGAAAGCACGCAGCGGTACACCTATTTGGGCATTTGTTTTCAGGAATCAGGGCACGCAAGTGCCCATCTTAAGTTAATCCAGGCTAAAGGTAAATCCATCACCTATGCCATTTGTAAGCTGCAAGCCTCCTTATACAGCCCATCCACCATGGCCATTAACAGAGTACTTAAAGCCAAGCTCATGCCGGCACTCAACTATGCTCTACAGGCATTTCCGGGTAAACTAAGTAATGAATTAGAAAAAATCCACTGTAGAGCATATAAGAAACTTTTCCATCTTCCAAGGTGCACCAGAAACACCCTTGTTCGCCTGGAGTTCTCACTTAACCAGCAAGAATTGGAAGAGCTGGCCGCCTTAAGTAAATATTACTTTTTAACAACTGCGGCACAGGAGAATACACTAAAGGCAGTTTTGAAAGGTATCTTCAGAGAGCCAGGGAACCCCTGGTCGGCCATCTTTGAAGTGGCTAAGGTCCACCTCAATCTCGCAATAGATTCATGGAATCCTGAACACGTCAAATATTCTGCCATCAAAAATGCTATTAAAAAACAAGTGCGTGCGAGGTCACGGGAACTTGATCTGGAGTCGCTGGGAAGAAAAAACTTGCATGAGACCTTGTGTTCTTCGCACACTCTGCATACCCCTAAACATCATCTCACGCAGTCCGTGGGCCGTGCTGCCCTTCACAAGATCTTGGCTTACAGATTACACCCTTTGCCCCTCAAAGAACTATACCCTTGCGGTCAGGCCAGCTCAGGAGTCCGGGAATGTAGGCTTTGCATGTATAAACGTGAGTCTTTGGCCCACCTCCTTTTCTGCTGCCCGGCCCTGCGTCCGGCCCGCAGTCTTTATCTTAGGCCATTACTAAGACAATCGGGCTTACGTACTGCAAAGGAGGGGATTATCCATCTTTATACCCTGTCCACGGTAAAGCATATGGCGGCCTTTGGAAAGTTCATCTTTCAAGCACGGGCAATGTTGATGACTTCTACTGGTCGGAGTACAGGGTCTCCTGCCAGCCCATGAACTAGATAATCTGAACTTTTGAAATTTTCTTGATTTTAACTTTTGTAATGCTGTTATCTTGTACTTTGCTTTTATGTAATGTTTTTCAGTAACCAAACAATAAATATCATTCATTCATTCATTCATTCATTCACTGAAAAATGCTGACTCTTGATCTGTGCCGATGCTGGATTGGCTACCTAGGCCCAGTGCAGGCACACTTGCCCCATGAGGCAAAGATGCACCTATTACATGCAGGAATATATGTGACCCTTATGATGCATCTTACTGTTAACCCAAAAAATGGTGCTAGCTCTAGTGATCTATCCATGTCTGCTGATGTACACTGGACACAAAGAAAATCAAAATAAAGATATGATGCCAAGGTCTAACTGCATGCCATATTACTCCTGTGAAGATAGTATTCACTGATATATAGCATGTTTGCCTCGTGTCATCTGTCAGCAAATGCACATATTACGATCTGATGTGAATGGCACCCCACATACAAAGCTCATGGAATCCCTCTCAGGCACAGAATAACGCAATGCCATCATTTACTATGTATAGTGGCACTCTGGATTCTTTGCACTTGTCTGGCCTACTCCAGCTGGAATGGTGATGCTCAAATAGTAGCTGATTAGCAGATTTAGCTAACACATGTTTCAAAGTGCATTGTGCATGAGGCACACATATTGTGTCAGACACAAAGCCCAGAAGGCAGATGTGTCTGTACTACAACATTCCATGGTGGAAGTTGGCTAGTTTAGTGTGCTAAATGATGTCTGGCCAACATTTACATGTGTCATTTTGGCCTAACTCCATACTTATCATATATATATCCAGGTAAACATCAAAAGCAGGATCCTTCATACATTGTTGACTGGCTGACCCTGCCAGTTCATGTGCTTCTCTGAGTGTGTATTGCACCTCTAACACATCTTATTGCAGGAAATCTAAAGGATTGCATGAAATGAGATAATGGCATAATGGTGAATACAGTAGTGGATGTCAGTCATCGCAAAGCAGCATATTTTACCAATAATATGCATACTCCGCAGCTACCTACGTTCACCCAAGCATACTACAAACCAAAAAAGCAATAAGATTGCAGTATTGTCTCTACACATCACCATATGTATGTGTAATCCTAATCGATATACTGTCACTCAATATTTCACCACGATAAAGGCTAAACATCACACATAGGTGCACTTTTACCATTGACAAACCAGACATCCAAAGATATCAACATTGTCAGGTAAGAGAGGAGGTACAAGGAAAGTGAGCCCAAGATGTGTTTACCTGCAGTTTATAATTGACTACAGTGTATCACAGACATTGACCCATTTGCATGTAGCATTGCCCCCATCAGCGGCAATTTGTGGAATAAGCATTGTGTCTAGTCTTTCGTCATTAGGTTTAGGTCTAGTGGGGTTTTGTCTGTTGGGGTAGGTGTAGTTAGTAGGGGGTTAGCATTTAGGTAGGTATAGTTAGCAATTTTTGTTAGGTTTAGGATCATGTCTGGGGGGGGGGGGGTAATTTTTCAGAGCCACAGCTGGAAGGGCTGATTTGGCTCATAACACACTGCCTTCCTAGGATGCTTGCGGCTGATGGCCGGGTAAGCCAGATGTACCCACCTAAGGACAAGCAGGACTAATGGGAGCACCTGTGCTGGCACTATGAACAGACCTTTAAGTTTGCATGCACAGATGGGTTGACGTCAAATCGAGCGAGGCTGATGTCATTGACTTCCAGGGACTGGAGATTGGTGAACCTGTTGGTATGTATGTAGGTTCTGTCTGCAAATTGTGATGTAACTCCCTTCGAAATGCAAAATATAAACATGATTTGTACTTTACTACTATATGGGATACGCAACATGTATATAAGTATTAAAATATATATGTATATGATGTAAACAAGGGAACTTGGTCCCTCATTTACAGGATATTGGTGGGGGGCAGCGTAGCATGTAACCTTGTTGGGCTCCCTATGCCAATGTGAAAGGGCAGGAATGCACCATATTTATGCACAATGGTGCATTCCTGTAATCTCTCACTGTGCTTGCACCCTTTTGCCAGCCTAGTGCCAACGTAGGCACCCTTGCACCATGGTACAAGGGTGCCTGTGTTGTATACAGGATTATAGTTGTGCTGGAAGGGGCAACCATGTGCACACAAACTACCCTGTGACCCTTTCTCCACTTACTATGTGTGCTGCAAAATGCAGCACCCAAGGAAAGAGTACAAATAAGGAGAAATCAAGGCATATCTCCTTGGTTTGCCTCCCCCGGGGAGCCATGAGGTCTTTTCACATTCTCATTACTCAATCGCATGCTCCAGGCATGTCATGATGGTAGCATCTGAACTCCACAATCCAGCCTGCTCAGAGCTACAAACAGACTAGATGCGTGCAATGAGCTGGGCATATTGCCATATGTGTGTTAGTGCAGTTGTGAACTTAAGAAATACAGGGATATAATAGTTTAGTCAATAAAAATGTTAACGTGTTAAATCAATTTTTACAATTGTATGTCCTCTTTCATGTCTCCTAGGTGAACATCTTCCAATCTCATGAGGAGAGGTGCAGTCATTCCAGGACCCCAATGCTACCAGTTAGTGTGATAAGTGCATTTATGCACCATTGTGATGTCTGTGTATGATCTATGAGGAACTGATCAATTGTAATGTGTGGTGGGAGGTAACACTCATCTAGCCATAAAGTGCTGACGGTTGGACCTTAGATTTAAATAGTTCAATTACTGGGGAGACTGCTTTACTAGTGCTCGAGCTTTGTTTTGCAAGGATTGGCTTAGCGTTCTGAGTAAATACTAGCTTACTTTTTTCCCTTTGAGCTTTCCAGGTAAACTTTGAATCCAAAGTAACACCCAAATACATGAAGTGCGAAACCGATTCTAATTTAGTTCCTTCCAAGGTTAGACATCCTTTGTCTGTTTTTTGTGGGTTAAGGGACATACATTTGGTCTTGTTCCCATTTATCTCCAGGCCTTTCTTCCTGCAGTAACTGCTGAAAGAATTCAGTAGAGCTTGGAGGCCTCTTTTTGTTTGGGAAATCAAAATAGTGTCGTCAGCAAACAACAGCGACGTCACCTTTTCGCCATTTAATTTAGGTGAGTCGTTTGTGCATCCTTCTAAAAATTTTGGAATATCATTCACAAAAAGTGAAAAAAGGGTGGGGGCCAAAACACAACCTTGGCGGACTCCGCGCTCGATAGGGATATTTTGGGTTAATTCCCCATTTGGGCCCCATTGTATTTTCGCGAAGTTCCTTTCGTGCAGTTCTTTTATTTGAACCAGGAGGTTATTTGGCAATCCCATATCATGCAGTGTTTTCCATAAAAGATTGCGAGGCACTAGATCAAACGCTGCTCTCAAATCAACGAAGGCAACGTATAGATGACCCTTTTTAATGTGAACATATTTCCAGTAGAGACAACAAAATCTGAATATCTGGTCAATTATGCTTACTTTGCTACGGAATCCAGCTTGAAATTTCGTTAAAATTGTATTTTCGTCCATCCAATCACTGACACGGGTTAATATATGCCGTGAATAAATTTTCTGAAGGATGTCCAGCAAGCTGATAGGCCAGTAGTTGGAGTGATTCTTCCGATCCCCTTTTTTATAGATTAAAACGATTTCTGCCCCGCGCCAACTTTCCGGGAATTCTAAGCAAAGGGATAATGCATTGCACAAGTAATTTATATACGGTGCCCAGGTAATTATATCGTGTTTGTACAGGTCGCCAGGGATCTTGTCCAAACCTAGTGCCTTACCCGGGTTTACTAGTTTGATTGCCGATTCTGTTTCGGCTATTGTAAAACCCATACACTCTGTAGGGTATTCAAGACATGGGGCATCCACATCTGTTCCGGTGCCCTCATATTTTTTGTATAGGTTAGTAAAGTGGCTAACCCAAGTTAATTCGTCCAAATGGACGTCTTTAGCCACTCTCCCTACATGGTTCCTATTGGCAACCAACCTCCAAAAGCCAACATGGTCATTATTTTTAACAGCCAACAGCATGTCGGCCCATAGTTCTTCCTCCCAGGCTTTTTTGGAGGCCTTTTGTGCTTGCTTATAATTATTCCTAGCATTTTTTATCTCAGGTAAAATATTTGATTTTATGGCTGAGATAAGAACTTTTTTGAGTTCCCTACAGTTTCCATCATACCAAGGTTTACTATGGGATAGATTCTGTATATTTTGTTGGCCTTTTTTGGGCATTTTGGTAACAAGCATTTTTAATTCGTTAAAAAAGTTATTGTGCAAGGAAATAAAATAGGTGGGATTACCTTCTATGTTGGTAAAACCTACAAGGAAATCTAAAGCCCCTGCAAGGAGTATATAAATCTGTGCCAGAATCTCGCTGTGATCCAGTATAAATGGCCATTTTAGAGCTCGTCTGTTGTTGCTAACATGTATCTCTGTGTTACCAACAATATCTGCTGGTAAAATACCAACATCACCCTGTAGTAATGGTTCTATTGATAGACTCAATGCAAAGTGATCGCTTTCTGTTCTATCCTTGACCTCGAAGTCTTGGATATAGGGCCAGGTAGGAATAGATACTATTATAAAATCAAGATTGCTCCTACAGTTGTTTCTACTGAAGGTAGGTTTTTTCAAGATATCGGATGAAAAGCGTCCATTACAGGCCCTAAGAGAATGAGTCGCACATATATTCGTTATCTGAACGGCCAAAGTTGTGCATTTGATTAGTTTGGCGTTCTCTAGTGCGGGAATTTTATTTGCATTGTCCTCATCTTCGAAAATATCACTAAGTCCCATTACTGGTTCATAATTGCAGTTTAGATCACACGCCAAAATGACATGTTCATCTTTTATGTCCAACCTGCTTAAGAAAGTGTCTAATTTGGCCAAAGTTAACGAAACTTTTGATAAGGGTGAAGGTCTATTATAGACATTTATTAAGTACAGTGTTTTCCCTTCACAAGTAGTAATCTTAAGCGTTAGTATATCGGGTGAGTTTACATCCACCACCTCAATTTGAACCTTTAAATCCACTTTTACCCAAGTTAAGAGACCCCCCGACGGCCTTCCACTCCTGGATGGGGTGGCACCTATTCCAAATGTTTTATACCCTATTCTATGTGGTGTTACCACGGGCCAAGTTTCCAGTAACAAGCAATAATCATTAGCATCAATAAATCCTGCCCATTCTGGATCCCTCAAATGTTTTGAGACACCGGCTATGTTCCAGGAGATCAACCTTAAGGGCTCTTGCACATTGTCCAAGATCATGGGTTGCCCTACCATGGTGCACTCCTCGGGCATTAATCGGCGTCTCAATATTACTTCTTCCACGGCACCCGATACAACATATCCCATTCCAACCTCCTCCCCGACATTTCCATCTGTCAGAGATACTTTTGATAACGATCTGGGCAGAGCATTCAAACAACCCAAATCAGCCCCAACATCTATACCTTGTGTGTTCCCCATGGGGCACAAATCGTCCACTTCCCCTGTAGGATGTATTGCATTTAAATTCCTTTCAGGACAGCCATCCCTTAGTATACTTATAGGGGATTGGAGGTCAACATTGTATCCATCTGGTTTCAGAATGCTATAACACGGGGTCAAAGCTGGTGTAGCCACAGCTACAGCCGAGTTGGTAAATGTTGCTGATGTTAAACAATTGGCCCCTACGCTCACCATCCCTTCTATTCCAACCTGTGTTCTATCTACTCTGGTGGAGCTGGTGCCTCCTCCATAGTTCCAACTGTTCATAAAGCGTCAATCACACTCATCAATTCCATTGAAGATGTCATATCTATTAGTAATCTCCAAGGGCGTAAATGGGTGTAGATGATCCATTCTCCTGTTATAGGAAAAGGTTGTCCTGTTTGGTACTTGGTTCCAGCCATAAGGGTCTGGGGCCAGCAAAGGGTACGATGGATAAGGATTCATCCTTCCATCATGGGTAGTTGAGGGATAAACTTGTGTTTGCGTGGGTAGAGAAGGATGGTACTGAGGCAATAGGGCCACTGGTCTAGGATAGAAGTATGTTAGGGGTCTGGGAATAATGTTGGTGTTGTTACCTGCCTGCCAGTTTAATATAAAATGGACTGCATTAGGGTCCCTAAAGTTCACCACCACCACGTCGCCCGTAAGGTCCTTGTATTTTCCACCCAACCAGTGTGTTCGACGAACGTTTATAATGTCTCCATCTACACCGCTTGGAAGTGGGCGATTTAGCCTGAGCCAATGGATGATCTTGTTTTTTAATTGGGCATAACCTTCCCGCTTGTTTTCCTCTAGTACTGGAACCCCTGTTAAAACAACTACAAAGGGAACTGCTTCCGGGGGTAGTTCTGGAGGGACCCTATATGATCTTCCCTGCTTATGCCTATAACCCTCGGTTTCCTGTGGTGGTTTTTTCTGCAATGTTCCTCCTGTCCCTATTGATGGTTTAAGCGTTTTAGTGGCCAAGGTCGGGGCAGATTGTGGCTTTGGCAGGGTTAGCTGTGATCTCCCACCTTTGTTGACAGCAGTTTTCGTGTTATGAGGTGGTAAGGTGGGAGCGCTCCTCTTCCCTAGTTCCTTTTCCAAATTCCCAAGACGTTCTTCAACCTTGTCCAATCTCCCTAAAATCGCTGAAGAATAATTTTTTATTAGAATTTCAATGCTTTCTAAAGTTACGGGGGTTTGGACTATTTGGGACGTGGTAATGTCTGGGCAGTTAGAAATGTGCAGGTCACCCTTAGGCTTAGATATTGTGTTTATTGACTGTAAGATACCTGTTGCAACTTTATCACACCCAGAAGTGATTTTTGTCTTTTTACCAAAATCTGAATGACTTAATTTTGGTTGCACGAGTTCCCCCCTTTTACGCCTTTTTTTTGTCGGAGGCGGACCATAATTTCTAGATAACAGAATTTTTGTTTTTACCTTGTTACGTTGAGAAGTACAAGATAGAGGTACGGGGGTGATCTGGGCCTTCGTTATTACAGTCTTACTTATAGGATGTGTTGGGGAAAGGACAATTAGGTCTAGATTGGTAGGGGTAACAGGAGTGGAAATACGGTCTCTGAATACTAAAGGCAAGTCATCCGCTTGTAATTGACTTTCATTGCTATTTGGGCTCCCTCTGTCCATAGGGACGATGGATGCAGATGACTGTGATATCGGCCTAATTTTCATACTTTCTACAGAACGACGGCGTTCTGCTCGTCGTTCTGCTAAAGTAATTTCCTTTGGGTCATCCCCCACTGATTTAATAAAGTAATTATCCAAAGTGCCATTGGACGTCCCCCCTAACTTGTCAGACATGTCTATATCTACACTTGAGATTAACAGTGACATTGGTGTTAAATAATCAACAATGATAGAATACACAGGATAACCTTGAATGACAACTTACGCATTGATGTAAAAAAGTTCTTAGGGATATGCCCAGTCCAGTCTCCTCAGGCCTCTGAGGGCCACAGAGGGCCCGACCTTTGCCCGAGCTTAGCCCCGGGCGCTCCCGCGCGCTCCCGCGCAGCGTGGAACTCTATTACTTATAGGCCAAGGGCCATTGGACCATGAGGGTGGAGGTGGGGCGGGGCGGTCAGGGAGAGCGGGGCCAGGTGACTCGGCTACTGACACCGGGACTCCTGGGAAGGCGAGTCCCGGTTCGCGCTCGCAGCCCTGCAGCCCCAAGCACGCCCCACGGAACAGCTGGTGCAAAAGGGTCAAGAAAGTCAGGCAAGTAGAAACAAAGCGGGACCCGCGGAGCGGGTACCGCAAGGCGTGGGTCTGTAAGCCTTACTCCTTGTAAGTAGCAGCAGCGCCGGTTTGTTTGTGGCAAAGGGCGTCCCACGAAGCAACAGAATCCTTGGCCTTTTGAATGTGTAGAGGTGGGGCGGGGCGGTCCGGGAGAGCGGGGCCAGGTGACTCGGCCACTGACACCGGGACTCCTGGGAAGGCGAGTCCCGGTTCGCGCTCGCAGCCCTGCAGCCCCAAGCACGCCCCACGGAACAGCTGGTGCAAAAGGGTCAAGAAAGTCAGGCAAGTAGAAACGAAGCGGGACCCGCGGAGCGGGTACCGCAAGGCGTGGGTCTGTAAGCCTTACTCCTTGTAAGTAGCAGCAGCGCCGGTTTGTTTGTGGCAAAGGGCGTCCCACGAAGCAACAGAATCCTTGGCCTTTTGAATGTGTAGAGGTGGGGCGGGGCGGTCAGGGAGAGGGGGGCCAGGTGACTCGGCCACTGACACTGGGACTCCTGGGAAGGCGAGTCCCGGTTCGCGCTCGCAGCCCTGCAGCCCCAAGCACGCCCCACGGAACAGCTGGTGCAAAAGGGTCAAGAAAGTCAGGCAAGTAGAAACGAAGCGGGACCCGCGGAGCGGGTACCGCAAGGCGTGGGTCTGTAAGCCTTACTCCTTGTAAGTAGCAGCAGCGCCGGTTTGTTTGTGGCAAAGGGCGTCCCACGAAGCAACAGAATCCTTGGCCTTTTGAATGTGTAGAGGTGGGGCGGGGCGGTCAGGGAGAGCGGGGCCAGGTGACTCGGCCACTGGCACCGGGACTCCTGGGAAGGCGAGTCCCGGTTCGCGCTCGCAGCCCTGCAGCCCCAAGCACGCCCCACGGAACAGCTGGTGCAAAAGGGTCAAGAAAGTCAGGCAAGTAGAAACGAAGCGGGACCCGCGGAGCGGGTACCGCAAGGCGTGGGTCTGTAAGCCTTACTCCTTGTAAGTAGCAGCAGCGCCGGTTTGTTTGTGGCAAAGGGCGTCCCACGAAGCAACAGAATCCTTGGCCTTTTGAATGTGTAGAGGTGGGGCGGGGCGGTCAGGGAGAGCGGGGCCAGGTGACTCGGCCACTGACACCGGGACTCCTGGGAAGGCGAGTCCCGGTTCGCGCTCGCAGCCCTGCAGCCCCAAGCACGCCCCACGGAACAGCTGGTGCAAAAGGGTGGTTGGCAGCGAGTTGCCAGAAAACAGGCAGAAGCCCCAATAAACTGCCTGAACACCGGATAGTGCCAGCAAGTACCTGTTGAGCTGCTTTTATCGCACATTCAGAGGCTGTACCAAAGCCAGCCAAGATAAAACCACAAGGAAAACTGGCATTACAGCAGCGACTGGCATGGAGAAGAGGCATGAAACAGAGGGAACATGCCTTCACGGCTGACTTTCCGGTGCAAGCCCACACCACTCTAAGGGAAGCGGCGCTTGCATCCTTAGCTGCCAACTACACGCGTGTCACAGAGTGAAAACTTTGTTCGGTCCTCGCTCGAGTTCACCCCACTTTGCATTCTGGGACATGTAGTTTCATTGTTCCATTGTATTTAGGGCCTTGAAAGCGTTCAGCATCTAAAGCGTGATGGCACCCAGGGGACAGCATCTTCTGTGCCACACTGGCCAGGATTACACCTTGGTACACAGGGGTCATTATGTTTCGTGTCCTACTGTGTCATTATGTGCAACAATCTTCTGTACCTGGACAGCATGGTGCCATCTTCATGACAAGGGCCTTGTATGCCTTTAAGGGAGGCATGACACTTTATCCATTAGCAAACACCTGCAGTGCTCCTGGGCAGTACGGCATCATACTCTGAGGTCATGGGCCAGGCCTTCCCTTCTGTGCCATGATGGGTACCACAACAGCATCACTAGGCGTCAGGATCCAGTGTGCCTTTCTAGGCAGCATGGCGCCATCTTCACAGGCCTCTCTATTCCCCCCCTACCCGGGCAGCAGGAAGCCACCTTTATGGGCATGGAAAATCTGTCCTTTCCCGGGCAGCTGGAAGCCGTTTTCAGGCGGCTGAGGCCTCCCTTCTGTCCCTTTCTGGACACTGCCCCAGGGGTCAGGGCTTTTTGTCCTTCCATGGCTGAGTGGCTGCTGATGCCGCGTGTGCCACAACAGCGCTCGAGCCTGCCTGGACCGAAGGGAGAATGTCATCCGCTCCCCCCCCGCACCCTTTCCTTGTCATGAATGGGGCTTTGTTTCTGTGTCCCAAGCCCACACTGGAATGGCTGGCAGGTCACCCCAAAGGGCAAATTAACACGCCTGCATCCTCGATTGTATCTGCCTGCCCAGTGGGCAAAGGAAAGAAGTGAGGAGAGGCAGGGGAGGGAATATGTGTAAATCACAGCCCCTTCACCACACTACAATGGAGAACGGTGGAGTCGTTCACCCGTCCTTAACGAGAATGTCAATAGAGAGAACAGAAGCGAATAAGACAAAACTGAAGCAGAGAACCGGACGTGACCGTGGACCAGGAGGAGAAATCACAACACTGGACGGTGAGCTTTACAACCCGTCTTCAACAGTGAGAACTGGGAGGGGGCATGAAGAAATAAAGGCAGGATGGAACTTAACTCTCCCACCCCCAAGAATATCAGAGAAAAATGATTGACAGTAAATTGGGGAGGAAAGAATACATTGATAAGAGTTCTGGACTGCACATCCACATACTTTAGGGTAAATATACCGTCATGGTACGTACGTACATGTGACGTTAAGTATATAAACCTATACCAGTCGGTGTATACTTTCACAATATTTTGGTCGCCGACATTTTTGCTGTGATAGTTTTTTAGCACAGTATTTCAAACCCCATGCTCTGGTGCCACACCTAGGAGACTGGCCCGGTGGGTATGCTCCTGGTCTGAGCGGCCGTGCGGGGTGAACTCAGTCCACCCAAAGTGAGTGACTCATTTCTGTGGTTGATATTCATCTGCTTCCTGCCACCCCTTGGTGGACCCAAGAAAGCCCCACCTCTCCTGTTTGTAACAACACTTCAATGTAGCGCTCTCTCCCTGACTGACCTCCCTTCCTGCCACTACATACCAGGACACTTGAACCCACGACAGGTAAAGGGCACCATTCTGGTCAACCACGCACATCCTTGGAGAACTTCCCGCATTGCCAACCAATCAAATAATAGCTTATTAGACACACAATTCATATAAACAAACCGAGGTGTAAACTGCAGCACAATTAAAAACAGATGCGGTTTAAGCAATAACAGATAAATAAAAGAGGATCGCGCCGGAGCTTGTCTTTATGGGGCCATGTGTTTGAAACACATAGCCCCATAAGATAAGAAAGCTTTTACGCCAGAAGGAAGTCAGGTCAGGCCGTCCAAGTGGGACGAACAAAAAGAGAAAAGTGTACTTCATCAACCCCTCATTCCCAATGGCTGGCCATCCTTTAGCATAAACGGTGATGCCGGCCAATGGGAAAGAGGGGCGGGACTTAAAGCCCACTAGTGAAAGCTCCTCATTCCCATTAAATCTCTCCAGCGAGACTGCGCATGCGCAGCCTACGCAGGCTTGACCTAGAAAGCTGTAACCAGAGCTTTAAGCGCCTTTGTTCCCTTGCCAAGCTCGGGTTTTACAGTTTTGGGTGCACTTTAAACTTGAAATATATTTAACCCATATCGATTTTACAAAAAAAAACCTCAAATGAACGATCTGCTGGTTTTACCGTTACATGGCATTTCATGTGCGTTAATAGTTTAATTCATTTGCCCTTGAAACTTTTCGCATATTATATAAATTATAAATGCAATTGAATCCCAAAGCAGTTTAAATGCAAGTTCTGTGCATACTCTGTGCATGTGTATGTTTGTGCGTGCATGAAGACGCAACAATGCTCATTTGCTGCTTACTGCTTCCCTCTAGTAAGGTAGTTCATCATTGTAAATTTGTAATATTTTCTTGTTCATTCTGCACCCTTGATTGCTGTGTTTGATATTGTGTTATTGCCTCTATGGTTTTCCCCTACCTCTTCTAGTCTCCTGTTTATTTTTGTAACGTTCTATTTTGTACCATTTCTCTCATGTAACGTAACTGGTTCTATTGTACAGCGCTCTGACACCTTCGGGTAAAGTCCGCGCTTTATAAAAATGTATTAAATAAAAAAAAAGAAAAATACTAGCCAATAGCTATCATGCGATTGGTATCGAATGTACATATTTCACTTTCAGCCACTAGATGGCGATTATGCACAACATTCGGAATAACAGTAGTCAAGCCTGAACCAATATAAAAGGTTAGTGCCTCGATATTTCTGCCCAAAAGTTCCACTCAGTTGCGTTGGGCACCGACCTTCGCACGAAGAGCTAATACTTACATGACAACCATTTTAGGAGAGGAAAAGGGGAGATTGTTAGAAAATAATCGGGAGGATGTATTTCATCAATTACCTTCTATTAAAGAAAAGGCAATTTCAGGCGGTAGACGGACAGATTAAAAAAGCCATTTGTGGCTTTAAAAATCGGGACCCTCCCGCCGGAATCTGGTCTATTGGTATGTATTAAACGTAAAGGGGATTTACATGATGATGTACGACTTGCCCGGTGGCTGAACTCACATAATGCAGCATAATTTAAAGAACCAGAAAAGAATCTTTCATCAATGTGTGACAGACTCTTGCATAAACAGCTCATGCGCTGTCTCTTCGAGACGTTTTGTTTACTGTTAGCGGGCTTGGAACCGCCATACTTACCATTTGTTGGCTTCAAAGCCACCCTCAATTGCTTGCTTCCTGCTGGTCAGCTATACGGTGGTCTGCACTTCCCTCTTCTTGCATGTGACCCTCCCCTAGAGAATGGCCCAAATACTTGTGTCCTTACAATGTTCTCACTTTTGGGGGCTATTTTTTTCTTTTTGTTGAGCCACTCTACAGAGTGCATCTGTCGTAGCTGACTCAGTCGTCTGCTCCATCCTGTTGTCTGTGTTTGTTTGTTCTGCTGTTTATTCGCCTGTGTTTGCCTCCCTCCGTCCCATACCCATGCGCACACCCTCCCGTTGGGAGGGAGGGGTGGGGGGGGAGGAAGACCACTGACGACTTCTAGGTGTGAAAAAGGACGCTTTATTTTGGAACAGGTGCACATTACAATAAATAGACCTCGGCAATGCCTTACAAAACTAAACCTCACTAACTTTAACGTACTAACCCCGCCCCCCCCTCCCCCGCCCCTAACTGGTCTTTTGAGCCCCTCCCCAGCCCCAGCATTACAACCTTAATAACATACAATATCATATTCAACACAATACATATGCTTATAAAACCAACATCTTTTATAACGCAAACCCCCCTGCCTGCCTTTTCCTCATTTTCTAACCCCCAAACACTGTAAATGCCCCAACCATAAAACCGCTCAACAATCCCTGTCAAAGACCCCCTGATAACCATCCCATCCAAAACTCTGCCAACCCTGGCCAAACTTCCGCCAAACCCCGCATACCCAACAACGTGGCACCTGCTCCAAGCGACAAGACAGAACCCCCCCCCCCTTGTGCACCAGAACCAACCAAAACGGCCCCAGAAGGCAAGGGGCCAAATTAAGATCCCTGAAGAAACAACAACCCCCCCCCACCAGAAACCCCAAGGGCAAATCCCACCCCGCAGGGGGGGGGGAATCCCAACGGGAAAAGAGGGAGGGAGGGAGGGGACAAAAACTATCTCCACACACTCCCAGCCACCAGGTCACCAATGTTAAAATGGTGGCCGGGAGAGGGCGCCCAGCGCATTTAAGCGCTGGGCTGCCTTTGGGCTACATTTGGGCCTACTGAGTACAGCCCAAATCCTAAAATGGCCGCAGGGTCCCTAACTCCACCCCCCCCCCGCCCCTCCCAAACAGGCCGGAGGGGGGAGCCTCCCGTTGGTCGGCCGCCCCCCCCAAGCCCCCCTTGTCTGTGTCCACCTGTTTATATAGCTTTCACCACTGTTTGCAATTGCATCTCGGCGATATCCTTGCTGTGTCTTTTTAAAACAGTTTTCATTTGCCTGAGTTTATGTGTTTAGCACATGACTGCGAGGGGACCTTGCATGTGAGAGTGTTTGCTTATTCTTAGCTCAAGCACATTTTATCACATTCGGGGAACTGCTTGCCTGTATTACACATACTGTCACACTCCGTTTCCTTTCCGATAAGAAAATGTTCTTCCAATGCTCTCTTCACTGACAATGTTAGGGGTTACATTTCATTAATCTCTCTCTTTTTTTTTTATGCGCAGTGCCAGGATTGGCTGGTCCACCGTGCCAAGGACAGGCAATCCATTATTGGATGCCGCGCGTGGGTGTGGTGGCACACTGGCTCAGGCCGCTCAGCACTATATCAATGCTGGCCAATCACGGTGACTTCAGCATGTGAAGCCATTCAGTGATTGGCAATTCGTGGACGTGGTGCGAGCCGTGACGTTTGGTTGCTGCTACTTGCTGTACTTAAGTTCTAGTAGGGGGCGGGGGCTCTCTCTGTCTCATCGCCACGTGAGATTCATTAGAGAGAGAGAGAGCCTCAGTCTGAGAGAGAGAATCCATCGAGTCGCCGACTGAAGAATCGTTGATTCTTCGAATATATTAAGTAGGTCACGGTGCAGGTCTCGCTTGGGGGCAGCAGGGAGGCAGGCAATCCCAGGCATATATATATATATATATATATATATATATATATATATATATATATATATATATATATATATATATATATATATATATCTATATCGAGGTGTTATGGGGCTCGAAGCTACCCATAGTGGAAATATCCACCCATAAACTGCCGGCCTGCGACCGAAGCACGCACCTACAGCACACAAGAAGAGCGAAAGCAAAAGAGCCTGGCCTCGGCGGTAGGAAAAGCTAATGATTTTGAAACAGCAGGTGACAAAACAGATTATTTTTCTCTGCCCTCCACCCCACCCCCCTCCTTATCGGTTTGTTGATGAAGTCATTGCCGCCGGGCGCCCTGGGAAGGGGACTGCTTGCCTCTGAGCTCCATTGTGTAACCGTGTAGGTTCCCTTTTATTAATTTATTATTTGTTTCTATGGCAACATATGGCATCATATATTTCCTTATTCATAGTGTGATTTGATTGTCAGTGTAATGGAAATGTTGAAGGGATGGTATTAACCCTTTAACCGCGGCGGAAATTCCGCCGCGGTGCGGGTGATTTATAGCGTGGGCGTGGTTCGGATGGCCCCTGGCCGTCCTCCGCACACGCCCACCGTGACGTCGGCCAGCTGCCGGTCGGCCGACGCACGCAAGGGGTTAATATATCTCAGTGAATTTTCCGAGATTAGTTGTGAGCAGCAACCAGCAATGAATCAGCAAGCCCTCGCCTAGAGTCATGGGCGAGCTATGCATTCCATGTGCTTCTGTGTTACAGACTTAAGTTCTGATGTTTACAAGTGAAGAAAGACTGCTGCCAGTAAAGGGCCCATGGCTTGAATTTTGGTCCCCATGCCTATCAAAGCTCAGAACCGAAGACTCAAGGTTCGAGGGGGCCACACTTGATATGGTGGCAGTAGTGAATTGCAGAGATGGGTGCATCAACGTTAGAGATTCCACTTGGTGTGGTTCACTTACAGTGGGGCTAACTGACAACCCACTGGAATTATGTGACTGTGCGGCCACAGCAATTTTAGCATATTTATAGATTGGCTCCATTTACATCATAATCCATCATATGTTACATAATCGGCAGAGTTTGACCAAAAAATATTTGTTTCTAGCTAAAACAGTTCCAAAGTTACTAAAAACGCATCTGCACGTGATTCTTCGCAGCTGGTGGTAGGACTTTTGCGCGGTCACCTTTCTGTTGCTTATTGCTATATTTGGCTATTGAACAGTACTACTGAGGTGCACCCAATGGCCAGACAGTGTTAAGAAGTGTAAAAAGTACAAAATAACTAAGTAAATCTATTAAAAATTGTGCAGCAAACCCGCAAAACTATCCTTTTTTTCTGCATAGTTTACTCAACCCTGCCGCATAATTTGCCCTCTCCTGCCGAATAATTCCAGTGCCCCTGTCTATGGCTCATCTCAGTCAGAGGTGGCACAGTGGGTAAAAAGCGATGGCCTGGAATGCATCTCAGTGGATTGCCTGTAGCTGATATTAATTCATTCATGCATTCTTTCTACCACTTTGTTGATTGTTCTCTTTTACACCTTCTAAACTGCACAAACTCCATCTAACATCGAAACAATCTCTTACCTCGGTCTACGAGCCCGCTGGAAGCCTGCCCCAGCAGCATACATAAATTATTTGCTTCCATTTAACTCTTGTGACAGACTGCGGAGCAATGTTAAATAAATGCTTGGACTTAGGGGTTCACTTTCCTCTTTCATCTGCCTGTATCTTGCCCCCAGGATGTGCTTTTCATAACTGTGCCATTGAATGTCTGGCCTGGTTTCATCTGATGTCTGTTTTTCACGTTCCTGACAATGTTGGGCCACATTACCCCGGCATGGATTTTAAGCTTTATTCTAATGTTTATTTAGGCAATAATGGTGATGTTACGAAACTGGTGCTCATGTAAAGCGCTCTGATGCCCGATGTCTCGGGTCTACTTCGCTATATAAAACAAAAAATAGAAACATCAGTTGTTGGCCTATATATGTAGGAGCGTTGGCAGTCTGCCAGACTATGTTTGTGGTCCCAGTAGTGAAATAGCAGCAGGTGGCAGCGCAGGAGGTTAATATGCCTGCTGCAAAGAACATTTACCTGATGCAGATCACTAAATGCATATGATGTAAATAGGTCAGTGGTGAGTCACTTCTTTTGTTACTTGCAGTTTGTATGTTAAAATCCTAACATACAACAACAGCCAGCTATTAACAGTCATCTAAGAGCTGCATGCAAACTGCAAGAAAAGAATTGGAGCTTTATGATGTTTTTCACACAGTCTTTGTTGGATTACCCTAGTGTTACCCTAGTGTTTGAAAAATAAATTGTTATCTTTTCATTTCCAGCACCTGGTCAAGCTTGACAACCTGAGACATTACCGCATTTTGGGCCAATTTTTCGCCAAACAAGAGGACCCCAACCTCCTTTGCTGCTCTTTCACCCCGGCTACAACCCAGCAAACACCAGTGTTAAAGGTAAGGAAACTGATGCTATATATTTGTTTACATGGGAGTTAGGGCTATGTATGTGGTCACTCTCCAGGCCCTCAAGCAGTGTCTCTTTCAGTGCCTCCAGCAACCACTATGGCACAGAGAGGCAGGAGGCAGTACGGCTGTATTTTAGCAGTCATTTTGTGGAAAGGGGAGCTGTTGGAGATGTATTACGATAATGCACAAGATATATGTATTTATACTGAAATTTGAGATTATTGCACTGCACCTTATACGTTGTACTTTGATTATTGACAGGTTTCTTTAATATATATATTGGTAAGGCCAGCAACACACCATCCTGAATACAGTACAAGAGCTGATTGCAAGGTCATTCCAGGCACGGCCACTTGAACAAAAACTACAGATAAAGCAATTAGGACCTCATCAGCCTGAAATAAACCTACAGCAAACTACCCAGGACAGAGGAAAAATGTCAAAACGTACATTCTCAAATGCCTGGTACACAAAAGCTGATTGGCTTACAGGGTGCCCTATAAAAAATTCTCTGTTCTGCTTCCCCTGCTTGCTGTTTGGTGGTGACTTTTCTTGGACACAACAAGAAATGGTTGACTTGAAGCATATATCTGAAAAAATAAAGAAGCATGCGCTCACAAGAAATCATATGGAAAATCTGACAAGACTGGGAATGTTGGGGGAAGACGCACCGATTGAGCAGCAGATAAATGATGCATATCGCAAATCCATTCAAAAACACAATGAAGCCATTGATAAGAACAGACAAATTCTATCCAAGATCATTGATTGCATTTGTTTCTGTGGTGCTTTCGAACTCGCTTTGCGAGGCCATGACGAATCAGAAACTTCCTCAAAACCTGGGATCTTCCGAGGCCTAGTGGATTTAATGGCAACCATAGACAAGGATTTGGAAACACATTTTGCATGTGCTACAGTCTTTAAGGGCACCTCTAATACAATACAAAATGAACTCCTTGACTGTATGCTTGAAATTATAAGAAGCCATATTGTGCAAGAGTTGCGAAACACAGACTTTGTGGCTATTCAGGCTGATGACACCACTGATGTGGCCACTAAAACACAGTCCGTGTTAGTGTTTCGGTACCTTGACAGTGACAGAAACCTTGTGGAGAGGTTCTATGGTTTCACACATTTAAGAGACTCTAGTGCAGCAACCATCACTGAAGCTATACTGTGTCAACTGAACTTAATTTTCCCGGACCTGCCTCAAAAACAAAAACTTATCGCACAAAGCTATGATGGTGCGTCTGTAATGAGTGGAAGCCTTGGTGGAGTACAGAAACGAATTCGAGATGTGTACCCTAATGCTCATTTTGTGCACTGTTACGCCCACCAACTCAATCTTATTATGCAACAGGCGGTATCAAAGATCAGAGAGACACGAGTTTTCTTTCAGGATATCAGAGGCATAGCAGCATTCTTCACACGTTTCCCCAAAAGAACAGAAGCCCTTCATGAGATTGTGGACAAAAGCGTACCAAGGGGATCCTCAACTCGTTGGAACTTTCACATTCGTACAGTCAACTTAATCTTTGAACATAGGGAGGGCCTTGAGAAATGTTTTGTCTCCATAGAAGCCAGAGAAGACTTTGATCACACAAGTCAGAATGAAGCCCATGGCTTTATTAGAACATTACAAGACAAAGAGTTTCAGTTCTTACTGTTTTTATTTCATGAAATAATGCGTAATGTTGATGCGTTATACGATCAGTTCCAACGAAAAGACACAGATACTGTCTCTGTGAAAGCTGCTACATCTACATTTGTACAAAAGATAAAGAAAGTGAGAGATGGGGTTGACGATATAGAGAGCAAACTGCCGGAGCATTCTACTTTTGCAAACCGCAGGCAAAACATCACCTCTCTGGTTCGAATTGGAAAGGAGATATGTGACATTGTAATTGTGCAGGCACAAGAACGTTTTTCATTTACAAAACATTTGGTGAGTGCCACTTTATTGCAAAGTAAAGAGTTTGCACAATATGATGAATTCTTCCCTGAGCGTACTCTGAATCAGGCTGTGGAAGCATATCCTATGCTCAAAAAAGAGCAGCTGAGAACTGAGTTGACTGTACTCTACGGAATGTCTGTGTACCGGAAGGCCACAAGCGCCTTGACTTTGCTGAGTTTAATATTTAAACTGCATATGGAAAACTCACTTACAGAGGCAGTGACTTTACTAAAAATTGTGATTACGACTCCAATGACAACAGTAGAAGCTGAACTATGTTTTTCAGCCTTAAAGCGCATAAAGACATTCCTCAGGAACACCATGCTAGAGGAAAGACTCAATGCTTTGGCGATGCTCTCTGTAGAGAGCAAGCTAGTAGAAATAATACCGGACTTCAACATGAAAGTAATTGACAAGTTTGCTACACTGAAAGACAGACGTACTGATTTGATTTACAAAAAGTGAATGCTGCTACTTGTTTGTTGAATAAAAAAAATACTGATTGAGGTACTCAGATGTGCATTGTTATCTCTGTTTTTAAAAGTTTTGTAGTGTTTGTTCTATTTGGAGACTACACAGATTTTACTGATCAAATGGCATATTAAGTACATTTTGTTTCACCTTAACACTATCATCTGTGTGGCAAGACATGCGTGATAGTCGCATGCGTTCTAATGGTGAAGGTAAGGCGTGGTTCCCAATGCTTTGTGAAGGTTGTTTCCCAACTGCTGTGCAACTTCTTCTACTCTTAGAGCTGAGATTTCCATGAAAGTCTTATAGTCTGAATTCAGCACCTGAGCATAATAGGAGGGAATGTATGAAGCTCTGTGGTTATACTGAATAAGCAGCTACCTATGTTATGCCATCTATTAATGTAATAACTGCACTTTCACAATTGCTTTATTAACCTTCCTGCTTTCTCAAATTTGCTTGAAAATGCAAGATTTTTCTTCTTTTTTTTTTCAAACTTTTCTTGGTGGGGGTAACCCCCCAAAACTCATTTAACTTGTGGGGTATCTCACATCTAGTTCGATTTTAATTTAGCGCTTACATCTGGAATTGTCTCCTCACCTCCCTCTGCCGTCTGGGCCACTCTCAGCTGAGTATTGACGCTGAGAGTTGGTCCCGGGGAGGCGAGGGCAGGACAGCGGCCATATTGGGTCGGGCTGCGCCGTGACGCGCTCCAGATAGCTTTAAAAAGGGAAGGGCCTCTTCGCGTAAGCGAACGCGTTGCGGACGCGCCGGATGCCCGCCGGAGTCACGCCAGAGTCCAGCCCGTCTGCGCCCGTCCGCGCTGGGCCGGGCTCTGGGCGCTGGCATACTCTTCTACTGGTGAGCAAAGCCATCATTTCCATCATGGTACTTGCATACTCCTTTGATGAGCTATATGCACTACGTGGTACTTCCAATAATAACTGTTCCATCTACCCATTCCCCCCTACCAGGTTTCGCTGTCCTTACTGTAATTTTTCATTAAAAACCCCTACCATGTGTAGATCCCTGTGCTACCTAGGTAGACGAAATAGACAGGTTAGCCCCGGGATAGTTTCCCCTCGACTCCCGCTAAGTTTTTGGAGTATAAACTGTAGATCCCTGCCACAACATAGATACAACATACATGACTTTCTTGTTGAACACCAACCTGATGCGATATTCCTGACCGAGACTTGGCTCAGGGACTGCTCAGGTCCGGATATTGCAGATGCCATTCCCTCCAATTATGCTATTCTTCGCCAGGATAGAAATTCTGGCAGGGGGGGTGGAATTGCAATTATCTTCAAGAACATATATACTTGTAAATTGGTTGATGCCACCCAAAAGAACTGCGAGTCAGCTCTATTTCAACTGTTCATAACCCCTCAATTTACGTTGTCAGGTCTACTGGTGTATCGTCCCCCTGGGACAGCTAGCCCATGGATAACTTCATTACCGGACCTTTTAGCCCCGGTCATGCTCAAAGCGTCTAATTTTACTATTTTAGGAGACCTAAACATACATCTAGATGATAATGAATGCCCTCACAGGAATCAGCTCCTCTCTACCCTGGAAGCTTTTAACCTCCAGCTACACAACACAGGTCCTACACATTGTGCTGGACACTTACTTGACCCAATTTTATCCAATTTGCCCTTAGACTGTTCCCGTGAAGCTCTACAAATTACCTGGTCTGATCACTTAGCTGTCCCTTTTTTCCTAGACATGGCTGAAACAGCTATTAGATCTGCGACAGTAGAACTGGGGCCATCTCGGAATTGGGGGAAGGTTAGCATTCCAGAACTCAATAAATTACTGATTAAAACACTCCCGTCTATTGACGCACCAGTTATTGCTCTTAACAGTGCTACTGAACTCTGGCTAACCAATGCTGTAAATCGGGCGCTACCAATGACGTCAAAGCCCACAGTTTCACATCATCCTCCAGCTCCATGGTACTCGGAACAACTTAAGAGTCTTCGCTCACAATGTAAGACCTTGGAGCGGAAATGGAGAAAAGGCTACTCCCCTTCACGTAAAATCAATTATAAAGAAGCCTTAAAAAAGTACCATAACAGCTGCAAAACTGCTAAAGCAAACTACACTACAAAAACAGTGACTGATGCGCAAAACTGTCCTAAGGTGTTATTCTCCGTTGTGAAGAAACTGACTGGTGTAAATTCCACTCCCCCTCCTCCAGCTCTTGATGCCGTCCAGTGTCAGTCCTTAGCGGATTATTTTATAAACAAAGTGGATCTTATTTACGATCATTTCTCTCCACCTCCAGAGACCACTTTCACCGCCCCTAATACGGTCCAGGAATTGGTGAATACCACCACTGATGCTGTAATCACCACCTGGCAGCCTCTAGACGCCACTTCTTTTGTGTCCTGTTTAAACAGTGTGCGTTCTGGTTCCCCACTGGATGTGCTCCCGGCCAAAATATTAAAACAACTGGATCCTCTTATTCACCCCATCCTCATTAAACTACTAAACACCTCTTTGAGTGAGGCCCAGGTCCCCCTACCTTGGAAACACGCCATGGTGGTACCTTTACTAAAAAAATTGGGCGCTGATTCTTCCAACCCTGCCAACTTTCGCCCGATATCTTTGCTGCCAATCTTTTCGAAGATATTGGAGAGACATATAAATTCCCAGCTTTCTAAACTGGTCGAAAACACCGCTTTTCTCCATCCTTCTCAGTCGGGTTTCCGGTCTAGGCACTCAACTGAGACAGCGCTCCTGGGGGTAACGGAGAGTCTGAGGCACGGTGTCGACCAAGGTAACACCATGGCGCTCATCCTGCTGGATTTGAGCGCAGCGTTCGACACCGTGTCACATTCCATCCTCATTGACTCTCTGAAATCCCTAGGTGTGGGTGGCCAGGCCTTGGCCTGGCTGGTGTCTTTCCTCAATGACCGAAGTTTTCAAGTGTTCTCTCCTAAAGCAGCTTCCACCATTTGTCCATCTACCCGCGGTGTTCCCCAAGGCTCAATCCTTAGTCCTTTATTATTTAATATTTACGTTAAACCCTTGGCATCTATTGTCGAACAGGCTGGGCTAACCCTGTTTTCCTACGCAGATGACACCCAGATTGTCTTCTCCCTATCAGGGAGAGACGAGAACAACATCTCCGCACTCAAGTCAGGCCTCACTCTTGTGGCCGACTGGATGCGGAGAAACTGTCTCAAACTGAATGGGGAGAAGCCCGAGGTGGTCATTCTGGGTCGGAATAAACATCTGTGGGGTCCCCGCCATTGGCCCATCGAATTGGGTACTGTACCAACACCTTCCACCGCAGTTCGCAACCTGGGCGTCATTATAGACGACAGGTTAACTATGAGACAACAGCCCACTAAGGTCGCTGCCATCTGCTTTTCAACGCTGCGGTGGCTCTATAAGATCCTGTGGATGCTTCCACTCTCCTCCCGCAGAACCGTAGTCCAGGCGCTCGTAACATCTCGCCTGGACTATGGCAATATTCTCTACTTGGGCGCAGATAAAGCCACCTTACAGGTGTTGCAGGTAGTGCAAAATGCGGCTGCGCGCCTGCTAAAAAACATTCCCAGACGCACTTCAGCCAAGGCCGCCTTACGCGACCTTCATTGGTTGAGCATTCCTGAACGTATTAAATTTAAGGCACTATGCTATATGTTTAAGGTCAAGCAGGGTAGTGCCCCAGCCTACCTCCAAGGGTTGATAACACCCTACAGACCCATACGCCCACTAAGGTCATCGGACATGGGAAATTTCATTATGCCAAGATGGAAGCTGACAAAAATGGGAGGTCGTTCCTTTTCTACTCTGGGCCCCAAATATTGGAACTCCCTCCCACTGGCTCTAAAACTAGAGAGCAATTTGTTTCGCTTCCGCAAGGCTCTGAAGACGTGGCTTTTTACTCAACGTGCCCAATAGCCTGCTGTGACTCATGTTGGGTGAAACTGCCTCCTTCTTCTACAGTCTATCCCTAGCGCCGGGAAACCCATTGTGGGTAGCTGTGCGCGATATAAGCTTAAAAAAACAACAACAAAAAAACCCCTTTTGGGGTTCGGGCTCGCTCGCTTGCTACGGTGCTGGAGGCAAATCACTTTGCGCCCCACCACTTTCAAATGTAACCCACCGCCCCTGTTAAATGAGCACTTTAATTAAGTTGCACCATAATTGCAAGCAGTTGTGGTGAGGCCGGGAGTTTTATGGGTTCCACAGGTTCAAATGCCACTGATCTGTAAATAACGAGAAGCACATTGCTCTGTGTATCATTATGTGCAGAGTTGTGGCTTTTGATGCTGGGTAACCCCATTCAAGTCCCTACTGCCCCACAAATTCTTGTGGTTGTGGTGCAAATTAGTTAATGTGGACAGGTAAAAAATAAAATAATCAAGCCCTTTCCCTTAATATTGCAAGGGAAAGTAGTATGGGAACCACATTTTTTTTTTATCTCAAGCGAAATGGGCCTTGCATATGGGGGCTTGTTTATTTACCTTTATTCCACCTCAAACAATAGTGCTTTTAAATTCTTATGTTAGACAGCTTAAAACAACAGTGGTGACTGCGAAAACACAGGATGTTTGCAAGGTACACAGGAAAATGTTACTGTTTATTTATTTTAGCTTATGGGTGTTCAAAAAGTGATCAAGAGGACAGCAATTACATTCATTTTATTTCAAGTGTTTTATATCTCGCTGGCAAGACCAGGGGGTATCAGAGCACTTTACAAACAATAGTCAGGCAGTGTGGGGAAGCATAAAATATATGAAAGCTTATTGAGAGTCAGATTGGAGCATTTCGTAGAGAGAAAACAATACAAATAATAAAGAATTCGAGAAAGAGACATTTGTTATTTGCCAGGTGTTAGAGCCCAAAGGTGCTGATTGATGAGAAGATCTTTTAGTTGTCTTTTGAAGCTCATGAAGGATGGGTTTGTTTGGATATGTACTGGTAAGGAGTTCCAGATTTTGGGGGCATTGCCAGAGAAAGAGCGTGGTGGGAAGAGAAGTAGAGTGTTGGTGCTTCTTGACTGGCCAGCCTTTATGAGTTTGAATGCAAGGTACGCTGTTTTTGGTTTGGAGGACTTTGTGGGTGAGACAGACACACTCAATGGAGGACTTCAGGAAGGTGCCGCTGCTGGACAAGGTGAAAGTGTCTGGTGAAACCCAAAGGTGTATTCAAGATGTGAAAAACATGCAAGCAGAGGGGACAGAGTCTATGCCACTCAGCAGTGACCAGGAGGCACGGAAGACGAATGCCCACCGATGGTGAGTGTTGCAGGACAGCTGATGGTGACCTTGAAACTGCAGCTGTGTGGACCAGGTGATGCAGAGGATGACCAGGAACCTTACACGAGCTGTCCCACATTGGATGTCGAGAGCTGAGGAATTGGAGTCCGGCGGGAGCACCAACATGCCTTGGCAACTGCAACCAAAATGAAAGTTGAAGAATGTGCAATGTCAGGAAGAGCAAGGTCCAGGAGACTCACCACAAACAGGGGTCACGGCAGGCCCCAAACAATCTGGTAAGCCCACAGAAATCAAAGGAGACCCTCAAGAGGACCCACTGGCTGGAGGCACTGGAGTTGCAGAGGGACCTCGAGCAGCTCACCAAGTGATGGGGTGAGGAAGAAGATCTTGCTCACTGGAGATCCTTGAGGTTGAGGCTACATGGAGCCTGAAGATCTTGGTGGAAGGAAGCCACCAAGCATTTTCAACTGCAAGTCGACGTGGCGCACAGTGTGTTCGGTTCCTGTGGCTCCGATGAGTGATACTGGCCTCAAACTTGATGAGAGGACAGGTCAGGCCTCGAGGGATGTGCAGAACTACCACCTGTGTTGCTGAGCCTTTTGGAGTCCGTGGGAGCCCTGGATTAGCAGACTGGTCAGCTGTGTTGCGGTGCCTGTAAATGCAGGGAAGTGACTCCTTCACTTCAAGGGAGATTTACTTCTGGTGTTTTTGAGTTCCACAGGCCTTGGAAGGTTGCTGTATGGATCACAGGCACAGACGAGGCAGCAGACTTGCAAGACAACGAGACCAGGAGCAGCAGGAGTCTTCCCAGTTGCAGTCTCGATGTCCAGCACAGAGTCCAGCGAAGTCCAGAGTATCCAGACGGTCGAAGATGAAGTGGTCTTGAAATTGCATCTTGTCCCACAACAAATCTAGGGACCCACCTACAGGTAAGTCCTTAAATACCCTAAGGAAAGGGTTGGGATGATTCAGGGGTCCCTCCCTAAGGACTAGGGACTTATAAGGGTACACCAGTAGCCAATCTGGAGTGTACCCAAGTACTTACCATACCAATTTAGGTGAGAAAGCACAGAGACCGGGGTCTTGGTTAGCAGGATCCCAGTCAGACTAGTCATAAACAACATAGCACCAGTCAAAAAGTGGGGGTAACCATAAAAGCAGATCCTATTTTTCTACAACAACTTTATGTTGTGTTTGTGGATTTGTGCTCTGCCTTTGACTTGGTACCAAGATGAACCCTCTGGCAGGTCCTTTCTGGAATGGGAGTGACAAGCTATTTGTTAGATACCATAGTCAGGCTACATTCTAACAACTTTGCGCAGGTAAGACACAGCAGAGCAGGAGAGTTAACCGATCCCTTCTCCGTAATTAGAGGAGTCAGGCAGGGGTGTGTGTTGGCACCCACGCGGTTTACACTCGACATTAACGACCTTGTTAAATTTCTGAACCAAAGTGATAACAACACGCCTAAATTAGCAAACATGAGGGTCCCTGCCCTCATGTTTGCTGATGATACCTTACTGAGCTCCAAAATCCCGATGGGACTTCAGAGGCTTCTGGATCAGTTTGATTGCTTCTGCAGGATGAGGGGATTGGAGAGCGATGTAAGTAAAACCAAGTATATGGTGCTTAATCCTGGGCCTTTGACTTTGACACCACTCACTCTGGCAGGGGCCCCATTAGGACTTATCCATACATTTGTGTACGTAGGCCTCACACTTACAGAACACCTGGGGTTTCAAGCTCATCGATGATTAAAAACTGAGGAAGTAGTGGGAGGCATTCTCAAAATGTCATGCAGTTCACAGTATCGCCCAGCGTTCCAAGTTTTTGGAGAAAACAGCAGTTTTATTCCACCAGCGATCCAAATTTACAATCTTAAAGCCTTGAGTACTGCTGCCTATGGTGCCGAGCTGTGGGGACATCCGGGTACGCAATTCCGCGTCACTCAGTGCACAGCCTTAAAGTGAAATATTTATTCTCACGATGAACCACACTTTAAACCAAAGTTCCTTTGTTTATTCCATGTATTTATTGATTATGTTCCAAAAATTCATCCAGTTTTATTAGGTCACTTCCAAGACAGAGTTAATTCATAATAGCTCCTTTCTCATCTGACATTAACATGCCCATCCAGGCTTTTTCAATGCTGCAATTGAATTAACATTTCATTCTTGTCGATGTCATGATTTAGACCCAATGCATTTCGGGCTTTTATTGCCCTTCATCAGGGGTGTCTGCAAGATTAAATGGAACCCATAAATATTCTGATTATTGCATACCCAAATATCCTATGTTTATTTATTTTGATTTATTTTGACAGTTTTGTATAGCGTGTACAAGACCCTTGCGGGTATCAGAGCACTTTCCAAGGCACAAAAAGGTGATTTGACACATACATACGAATATAATGACTTAAGCAAATACATTCCTGGTAAAAATTAGCGACTAGCACATATCAACAAGTATACATATCAAAAAGTTTAGGTGAATCTAGCTAAGAGGATCGCTTTCACTTCATTTTTGATGAAAGCAGCGGACGGAATCAGTCTAGTTTCTGCGGGTAAGGTGTTTCAAATCCTGGGGGCCATTCTTGAGAAGGTACGATTGTAGTTTTTTTTCTTGGAGAAGCGTTGTAGTTTAAGTAGAAGGTTATCAGAACTCCTAGTTGTTCTGCTACCACCCGATAGTACTAGTTTCTCCGCTAGGTATCTTGGTGTTTTTTGGTGCAATGCTTTGAGTCATACAGGCAATTTTCAGGTGGATTCTGGCCTCAAAAGGTAACCAGTTGAGGGCATGAAGGTCGGGAGAAATATGGCAATTTCTTCTGGAGCCTGTGATGAGTCTAGCGGCTGTATTGATTGAGGCTCTTAGCGGAGCGGTTGTTGATCTGGGAAGGCCGCAGAGAGTGACACTTCCATAATCCACTTCCATAATCCACTCTGGGAATTACTAGCGCTTGGTCAGTCTGTTTAAAGTCCTTCACGGGTATAAATGGTTTCAGTTTTCTCAGGGTGTTCATCTGAAAATTGGCTCCTTTAGTTGCAGCGCTGATGTGTTTCTGCATGTTTAGATTATTGTCCAGAGTTAATCCTAAGGATTTCACAGAATCAATAATGCGGGGTTGACCATCTAGTGCAGTTAGGTGCTTCATCCAATCGTGGATCGTGTATGTTTGTTTGGGGGGAGCGATAAGGAGGAATTCGTTTTTTAGAGTGTTAAGTTTTAGATGGTTGTTTGCCAGCCAAGTCTATGTTTTTTGGAGCGTTGAGTCAAGGGATTTGATGTCTTCAGTAGTGTCGACCTTAATGTAGAGCTGTGTGTCATCAGCGTACATGTGATATTGGATGTTTGAGGAGTTGAGAAGCTCAGTGAGTGGTTCCATAAACACATTGAGGAGTGTAGGGGAGAGGGAAGATCCCTGGGGTACTCCAAAAGAGACTGGGGTGGGGTTAGATAAGGATTGGTTGATCTTGAATCTCTGTGTTCTGTCTTGGAGGAAGGAAGCGAATCAGTTTAACACTGCTCCAGATAAGCCCATTCTATGTTTTAAGAGTTCTAGTAGGTTGCTGTGTTTGACTGTATCGAAGGCTGAGGATAAATCAAGTAGGATTAGCAAATAGGCTTTTTTTGGTCCAGTATTTGTAGGGCGTCATCTATGATGTGGGTCATGGCTGATTCAGTACTATGCCCAGATCGAAAGCCTGATTGGAATTGTTCTTGCAGATTGAAGAGGTCGATATGGTTGCTGAGCTGTATGTGGATGCATTTTTCAAGCAGTTTCGCCAGGGTCGAAATATTGGAAATGGGCCGATAGTTGGTCAGGTCTGACGGGTCAGCTGTAACTTTCTTTAGAATGGGGGTTACCTGACCAGCTTTGAGGATGTCGTGGATGGTTCCTTGCAAAAGAGAGGCGTTTATAATCCTGGTCCATAGGGGCACTAGCTGTGTCATGAAGGTCTTTAAGTGGGTAGCTGGGAGAGGGTCTGTGAATTGGTTAGAGGGATTCAAAGCCATGAGCGTATTCAAGTTCAAGATAGCTTCTTCGCTGTAGAGGTTGAAGGTGGCCCAGGAAGCATGGTTCTTGAACAGTTAGGCGGGGCCACGGGTGTGGTCAGCGTGATAGTAGAGTGTGTGAGGGTTAGTGGGTCGTTACGTAGGCCTATCTTTAAATTCTCTGTTTTTGAAGTAAAAAGGCGGCAATTGGGGATTGTTTCCGGACTGGCTTGGGGGGAGTGGGATACCCCCTTTGATTGAGTCTTGATTATGTCAAAAAGTTTTTTGGGGCGATTCTTAGCTTGGTCTAATTGTTTACATATGTAGTCAGCTTTTGAGCGTCTAATCTTTCTGTAGTAAGAGTTTCTGGTGCTCCTTAGTAATTTGAGGTGGGCAGCTGATGGAGCGGATCTCCATTGTCTTTCAATTACTCTCAGCGATCATCGCTCTTCATTTAGCCTCCCATCGTACCAAGGGTTTGAATCTTTTGTGGTGACTCTTTTCAATTGTAGGGGTGCTATGTTGTCGAGTATCATGTTCATAGAATTAAAGTAGTGATTGGTCAGCTCCTGTACATTATCTAATCCTTCCAGCGGTGGCGAGAGGATGTGGCTAGCGGTTGTGAGTGTGAAAGGATTGATGTTATCTAGGTTCCTCCTCCAGATTTTTGTTCTCTTAGGTTGGATAGAGAGTAATTTCGCTACTTCCTTGATATGGCAAGTGATTATGTGATGGTCGGACCAGTCGCAAGGAAGAATCGATTCAAGCTGAATACAGTCAGCTTTGGAGATCACAAGATCAAGTGTTGAGCCCTTGTCGTGGGTGGGACTATCGCAAATTTGGGAATGGTTGAACTTTGAGGCTATTGACCTCAGGGTCATTTAGATCGTTCCAGTGGAGGTTAAAGTCCCCCAGGAAGATCTGGGTCATCTGTTGTCCGACATTTGTTGCTAAAATATCCATGATGTGCTCGATGAAGGTAAGGTTGTCACCAGGAGGATGGTAGAAAGAGTGGAGTGAGGATATTGGTTTGTTATTGCTCGAGATGTTAAGGCAGAGGTATTCACTTGAGGAGAGTACCGGGGAGTTGGAGCGGTTAACAGAGAGGTTGTTCCTATGAATGCAGACAATGCCACCGCCTAGCTTGTCCGATCGTTTAAGTCTTGTGATGAAATAGTTTAGGGGAACTAAAATGTCTAAGATGGGTGAGGAAGATTCGTTTAGCCAAGTTTCCGTCAGGATGATAAGGTCAGGTTCATTAGTTAAAATTGGGTCAGCTATATCGGCGGCATGGCGCAATTCTGATCTACAGTTAAGTAGGATACATTTTAGCTGGGCCTTGGTCAAGGTTGTGCTCTGGTCATGGGAGATGGGTATTCTCTTGAGGTTATTTTCGTTAATACCTCTGGGGGCGTGTCTTACAATTCTAGATGCATTGAGCTGGATGGGTTGGATTAGGGACGGTGTCTGTGCGTCTTCTGTGTGTGTTGGAATAGAAGGAAGGGAGTTCATAGGAATGAAGCAGGGAAGTGAGCTCACTCGTAGATAGGGTTCACTTTTACCTGGTCGGTGGGATGAGGCATTAGGGTAAGGTACTGTATTCCATTTAGGGAGTTGCGGTGGGGAGCTAGAGCATTTCCGGTGCATAGGGTTAGTTAATGAACTGGGCTGATGCCGGATCAGGTCGTGCAGCGTTTGGATGTCCTCTTTTATTTGTTGAAGGGATAAAAGTATCTCGTCGATTCTAGGGTCAGGTGTTGGAGTTACCAAGCTGGTGGCCTGAACTGTGTTACGATGAGGAGGGGTTATTGCTAGTGTGGTGTGCTGGATGAGAGGTGAGCTGGTTCGCAGTGGGTGGGTTTTTCCATGTGGTAGTCTATGGCGGAGGGCTGGGTGGAGAATGGATGTGAGGGAGTGTTGCTGTGTACTTTAGTGGGATCTAATTCAGTGTGTGTCATATAATTCAGTGTGTGTCATATTTGTGGAGCGGTGATAACTAGGGAGAGGGGAGGTGAAGAGGGGATGAGAGGGGTTATTGGTATGAGCTATGTGAGGAGGGACGGTGAAATTTGTAGTGCAGGGAAAGGGAGAGGATAGGCCCACGGATGGATCTAGATTGAGTGTGTGGGATGATGCGATTGGGGTGGCGCCCACAGTGAGATGGGTGGCGATGCGGTTGTTGAGTTGGGTAGGGGTAGTGGGGGCCTCTGGGGCACGAGGGAGAACTGGGGTCAAGGTGATGTGAGTGATAGGCGAGGTGGATTTAGAGGAGATTAGGGGGATGGGGCATTAGGTGAGGAATCTGACAGAGTGGTCGGAGAATGGTTTGCAGGGGGAATGGAATATGATCTTGCAACCTTCGCTTTGATGCTAGGGAAGATGTTGTCCAGTAGATTCAAGTTATGGTCTGCTGCCTGCATGAGGATAATCCTAGTGTGATAAATGGTAAAAGTAGCAGTCGCTTTGTAGAACGGGGAAGGAGTGATAGTTAGTGTGAGGCCGTGTGCATTTTTTTTGGTTGAAGCAATAGAAAAAAGGGCGAGAAAGGCTTTCCGCCATTGTGCCATCCTTTTGGTGTAGAAGATGATGTTGTTAGTTATGTGTCCTGTGTTATTTGAGAAGTAAGGTTCAGAAATTGGGGTTTCTGGGTGCAGTTTTAGTAGATGATGTTTGAAGCTTTTGCCCGCCTTTTTTGTGAGGTTGGGAGGGTATTTGATGGAATAGGTGTGTGGGCCCATAGGCTCCATAATATGGTATGAGAGTTGTGGAAAGGCAAAGTTGAAGGCCTCCCTGTTTATACCGGGTTAAATAATATCAATCAATTTGTGGGTTAGAGTGTTGTGAATTGAGAGCAGTGGATAAGTTCTGTGAAAGTTGGATAATTAATTTATCGTTCCAAGATGGCTGCTTCTTTGACTAGTGATGAAAAGGAACAGAGGATTAGTCCTCTTACTCTTTCCATGCTACGAAACTAACCAGGGATGGTCCTTTGTCCGTTTCTATGAACATCATGGTCCTTTCTTTCTGTCTTATGATATAGGTCCTACGTTTAGCAGTGTCTAGTGCTGAGTGGTCCTTTCTTTCTGTCTGTCTGATGATATGCTGAGGGCTATAGGTCCTTTGTTTAGCAGTGTCTAGTGGTGAGTGGTCCTTTCTTTGTGTTACCACTACAACAAATTAGGTAGTCTGAGTTAGATCATGAAATAAAATGGTGGGCCTTGTCCTGTACATCGATGAGTGACTGACTGGGTCCCTTTTTTGATCCCCTACCTCAGTTTATCTCGTAGCGCTGCGCTAGGTGCCCGTCCGCTGTCAGTTCACGAGTGAAGATCATGTCACTAAACAAATGATAATGTGCAGCGCGAAAGTTGAATAAACCGAGTGTTGAATCGCATTGGTTATTCAGCGTGTGATGGTCTCCTCGTGCAAGCACGGCCGTAGCAGATCAATGAATGCAGCTCAGACCTGCTCAGACATATGCGTGGGGCCAGCGAATGGGAGGGGTCGCTGGGGCGGTGTTATTCTTGCCGGTAGCCTACACTCGCTCGGTTACCATGAGGCTGCAGCAGGGCTCATCTTGGAAAAATGCGGGATCCCAGGCGCCAGGGGAGACTGCTCCAATGTTGCATGCAGCTGGGTCCCAGGCGGCGGTCGGGACTGCTCCTGCGTTACGATCCTCTGTGCGAGGGTCCGGGTGCTCCGGGTATTCCAACATACGGGGCTAACAAGAGACTCTGGATCCTCCCGTTCCGCCGTTTCAGTCCTCGTTGCCAAGGGGGCTCGCCCTGCTACTCTGGGTGTCGGTGATCCGCACTCATTGTTTTGACGCTCCAGCACGACCGCGTCCCCCTCGGATCAGCCTCCAAACGTCCTGTGTAACCAACGTCCTGGCTTCTTCGGGGATCTGCGGGATCCACTCTGCTGGTATGAGCCTGGTATGGGCGGTAAGTTAAGGGTCGGACGAACGGTGGGTCTCGCCTAGGCTAAACAGGGATATTTTCAAGTTTTTATCCCTAGCCCTCGGAGCTCACTCGTTGAGCTCCTTACCCACCGCCATCTTGATTTAAACGCCTACTTATATAATTAAAAATTCACACAGTGTGCTAGAATAACTGAAATGCCCCTCTTCTACATTACCACTATTTCATAATCATTCGTTGCCTCACCCGTCTCGAAACAAATAACTGGAGACGGGTGGGGCAAATAATGATTATGAAATAGTGGTAATGTAAAAGAGGGGCATTACAGTTACGCAAACACACTGTGAATATTTATGGGTTCTATTTAATCTTGCAGATACCCCTGACGAATGGCGATAAAAGCCTGAAATGAATTGGGTCTAAATCATGACATCGACTAGAATGAAGTGTTAATTCAACCTCAGCATTGATAAGGCCTGGATGGGCATGTTAATGTCAGATGAGAAAGGAGTTATTATGAATTAACTCTGCCTTGGGAGTGAACTAATAAAACTGGATGAATTTTTGGAACATGATAATTAAATAAACGGAATAAACGAAGGAACATTGGTTTAGTGTGGTTCATTGTGAGAATAAGTGTTTCACTTTAAGGCTGTGTACTGAGTGACGCGGAATTGTGTGCCACGTAATGTTGCAGATTACTCCTGTGGTTCTGAGGACAGATCACAACTTCAGTTTGCACGCCAATACCCGGAAAAACTTTCACTAACGTTCACCCATTGGTGTGCATTCTACTACCGTATTCATAGACATCAGGGTACGACCACATTGGAAATGGTAGGAAATTGCTTTATGCAACAGCTGGTCAGTTTACCAGTAAGTACTCCTTTGCTCCCACTTAGACTGGACTTTGGGGGCAGAAACATCTCAGATAAATTGGCACTGCACCCCATACTTAATAGGAGGAGGATCTGGATCACCCTTGAGCTATCCGCTTATTGACAGGGGTTAGATGAAATCTTGTCCCAAGTGGGCTCTAGCAGAATTCCATGGCTAAAGCATGTAAAGGGTACATTAATAACCATCGGCCTTGAGGGTCTATGGAATACCCCAGTCCAGGCCGGGGCTAGTTCCCAATTGCATATTAAAACTGCATACTGGCAATATAGAGATAAGTGTATGCATAGCCAGTCAAGCCATGGAACCCTAACAAATGACTCTCACAGTTAAGGATTACTTTAAGCTAGAGGACTTCCTGGATGAAATAGAACCTCCTCCAGCCAGGCATCTTTACTTGCAGTTCCGGTATGGAACTTTATTTGTCTTGGCTTTTAGTGCAAAGTAGGAGCGTGTACTATGGGTAAAGGAGTTGCATTTTCCGGCCTGTGGGGATCAAATAGAAACCATTGAGCACATTATCTTCTTCTGCCCAACCTATGTGTTGCAAAAGAGGTGTTGGATTATTCCGCTCGGTCAGAAACTGGGAGATCGGGAACATAAGGAAGCACTCAGGATTCTGAGATACGACACATGCAGGTTGTCCATCTTTGCTCTCTCTCATTTTCTGATGAGTTTGTGGAGAGTACGGTACAAGTCAAGTATCCCTTATAAGAAACTTGCATAGTGACGAACAGTAACATCGCAGCTGTACAATCGTTGTAGAATAGGAAGGTTAATACTTATTGTATAACAGGATTAAGATTAAAGATTTTAGCCGGCGACTAACCTATTTCATTGTCCAGAAAGCCACACTCGCTTAGCTTCAGGATAGCTTGAGTTGCAATTATGGCAACAATTAATTTAAGCTTAGGGAGGTATCAGGCACCCCAAACAAATTGCATTACATCCTTACACTGTAGGAGCCCGCTTCATGGCAAGGAGACATAGGCTGCTTCATTGGTCATTTTATTGTATTGAAATTTGAACATTTATACTGTAAATGTCAAATGTTTTATGTATGTTGTATTGCATGTGCTTTTACGGCTTACAAGCCAAAATACAGTTTAACAAGTAATGATTTGATGGCCTTTTTCTAGCTGAACGTTTGGTGTAAGCCATGCTGGCAGACACTACAAGTCCTACATGTTTAATCCCATGTGTCTTTTAAAAGTCAATTACTGCCCTTGTTAAATTTCCTTTAGCCTGGGTTTTTGTATCTACTGAATGTGAAACTGTCGACCCGCGTTTCATTATGATATTCCGAATATCTGCCATCATTCCACAATGGAAGCGCTTTATGTGATGGCATGTCTGCTCTTTTGAGGGTTTATCGTCTGTTTCCATAAGCAAAGGTATAGCTCCCATGAATATATTGAGCTTGCATTTTTTAAAACCCCCATAGTCGATATCCGCTTAGTTTAAATCTATTTGTGACTTTTTTTTTTGTAGTCACCCAATTCAGAGCAATTTCTTCTACCCGTGATCCGTTCTGTATATATTCCATGTAGCACTTTTGTTACTGCCGTCAGTGTAAAATTGAATGAGTCATTGTTTTTTTCCTAAACATTGTATGAACCCTCTTCTTGGTGAATTTAAGCTAACAGAAATATAATCTAGTAGTTTTATATATTCATGCACTTGCTCAAATTATGCTTCCCATATTAAGAGCAGATCCTCATTGTAATATAGCCACATAATCCATTCGTTTAATATTGTGCATGTCAGTGCCCAAGTTACGGTTTCTTGCTCCATCCCAGTCATATGCAAGAATTAAATGCTCAAACCTGGCAGCCATCCCCGATCCCAGGAGTGAGCATAGCCTTCAGCTTTAAAAATAAAATGATTGTGTCCATATAGAATTGCAGCCATATGTTTCATTGTAATGTAGAAGTTTCATGAGCGTTTCTTAAAATAACATTGTTTCCATTCATCCTCACCTTATGGTGAAGAGAGGAATAAATAGAGCATGCACCAAAAATATCTAACTTTCAAAAGCATATCTAACTGTGTGCTCCCCCATCAGTCCATTCACTTATAAGAACACTATCCATTCTATCACAAAGTTAGGAAGTAAGAATTTCAACGAAAGGGGGAAGTATTCACATTCAACAATCAGTCTTCCTCTGGTGTTTGTAGTGATTTTAATAGTTTAAAAAGAAAATACATATACACAATGTTATTGGTTGTTTACAAGTAAGAAATGTATATTGATCATCTGTAGTGAGGCTAAACTCGTTAGGTTAGAAGTTTGCTTTCAGGTTTAGCCTGAAATGTACTTTTAGAGTCTGTTTGCAGTTGTGTTTATCACTACTTCGCCATCTATGTCCTTACTGTAACATCACTTATCTGATTGTTCCCCCATAAATTACATCCCTGAATTCAGCCAAGTCATGAAGTGCTTTTCTTTGTTTAGGCTTCAGATTTTTTTTTGTGTTTCTCCTTCCATTTAACAGCATTTAAAAAAAAACTTGGGGCATATTATCAACGCTGGCAGTGCTTAGCGATAATTTTATTATCGCAGACTATCTCTGGAATTTATCGCCCTGATAGCGCGTTATTAACAACGCGTTTCCCCAGGGCAATACAAATTCCAGAGATAGCGAGGTTATCACTGTTTTAAAGGGAACATCACTGGTTTTCCAGCGATGTTCCCTGCAAAACGGCGATAAACTTGCTGATACGACCCACAGGGTCGTATCAGCATAATCCACCCCAATGTTAGGGATAGGTAAGTCGGCATTTTAGCAGATGTTAGTTTTTGGAGAAAACAGCGGTTTTCTCCAAAAACTAGCGTCTGCTAAAATGCTGGGGCAGCCTTTTAAATATCGCGATGTGAACATCAGCAATATTTGCAAGGTTGTCCATCTGGGGTACGGCCAGTAACACCCACTTTGCATCTCATTAGAGATGCAAAGGGAGGCGTTGGGAAAAAGGGTGCTCACATGTGATTATGCATGTTAGCACCCTCTTGTAAATAGAGTGATAGTTGTAGCTCTGCTTTTTTGGCTTTTTAGAGATAAAGCTCTTGTACATATGCCCCCAACTGTCGATTTTATCCTGATGTATAATGAACTGCAACTTTTTTTTTTTTTAATATACAGTTTGTCTGGATAGAAAATCATCAATGCCAAATTTATTGGCACTTGTTTGTAATTATTTTGGTGTGGCCCACTCATTTTCTTCCCTATCAGATCCATGCTTTACATCGTGTTAAATTTTGCATGTAATGAATGAGGATGTGGTCTAACGGCCAGAGCAGTCGACCACGAAGTTGGGGAACCGGCTTCGAGTCGCAGCATGGACGCTCAACATCCTGTGATGCGAGCCCTAAAAAATAGATATAGGGGTGGGGGCTGCCCATCATGGGCGCAGTCATGGCCCCGCCCTCAACAAAATATGTAGGCAGTCTTTACCTTACCCACATCCCCTCCCCCCAGCCACCCTGGGGGCAGAGAGGACACTAGGAACATAAAAATAAATATGGGAGAGGGCTGCCCATCATGAGCCGTGTAGTGCCCCCACAACACCACACCACACCAAAACAGGCTGGCAGTCTTTCTTATGGGGGTGATTAACCCCAATCTGCCCCCCCCGGGGCATAATAGAGGTGGGGCTGCCCATCATGGGCAAGGTCATGCCGTGCCACGTCACCCCCATCCCCTCCCCCCAAAAACGAAATATGCAGGCAGTCTTTCTGCCCCCCCTGGGATTGCAGATGGGGTAATTACCCCCAATTTACCTCCAGGGAGGGGGCTGAAAGCCCACTAGACCCCAGGGACATACAAAGAATAGTGTTAGGTGCTGCTAATCATGGGAATGGCCTTGCCCCCAACCCACCAAAACATGCTGCCAGTCTTGAAGCCCACCTGAGGCCATATTAGGGTGATTACACTATCTCCCCCACCCCCCATACCCGGTTAGACAGTCCACTAGACACCAGGGATATATAAAATTAAAAAAAGGGATGGGGGCTGTCGATCATGGGCATATCTCGTCCCCTACCCCAAATAAATGTGCCAACATTCTTCCTGCCCACTAGACACAAAGGACTGCATTTATGCAGTATTTGTTTGTAGTAGGGATGGCCCCAATGCACATTGGACGAAGCTCTCCTCCACCTGTAGCCCAATAGACTTTTGGCCCCCCAAGGAGGGGGTAGAGGGAGAGTTGATAGGGGACTTCACTCCCATTGGACCCCGGGGGCAGAAAGCCCACTGAACACCAGGGATTTCAAAGCAGCACCAAAACAAACAAAAGGAGGGGGCGTCTTACCCTGGCATCAAGCCATAGCCTGCTCCAGGAAGGGCAACTATGTTCATCTGCCCCACATTGGGACGGTAAGGTTGTCCCAATTGGGAAGGCTGCCCTCCCCAAAACAAAGTGGTGCGAGTGTTGCACTCTGGATTGTCCCTTTTGGGGTGGGTGGGTGGCCAATGTCAGTCTTTTTGCCGCCCCCCCCTCCCAAGGCAGACATGGAGGTGTCCCCAATTTGCCAGGGGGGGGGGGGCGGGCAAAAAGCCCACTGTATGCCAGGAATACGCCTATCCTAACATCGGGCCTCAACCCTAAAGCGTCACTCTTTCTGCTACTCTGCAGACCAGAGAATCCCAACGCAGTGGCAAGTGAGAAAACATCTGATTATTTTGGGTGTTGTTTTTACATATGGGCCAAGAGAGTGTAGCTAACTCCCAATATTGTCCACGTGCAATGGTGAATGGCTTCACTTTTTAGCCCTGGCTAGGCGGCCGCCTGGAAAAACTTATCAGAGCCAGATAGTTCTGAAAACTAGACACCTGGGGGAGTCTAGGGTGGTGTGCTTCGCATCCCACAACATTTTATTTACCCATAATGCGCTGCAAATCTCAACCTGGACTAAAAACATACATTTTTCTCAGATTTCTGTTTAGAAAATAGCTTTACTATGTGGGGAGCCACAAATTTCCTGCTACCCTGAACTCTCCACATAAAAGAAAAGAACACCAGTTGTATGGTTGGGCCAAGTGACCATGACACAAAATGCCCTAAAGAGCTACTTGGATAGATCTGCAATAAGGGGCAGCTGCAGGATTTGGGGTCGTGCTCAGCCACTATTCATGGAAAGCTACCAACCACTGACTTTTTTTTTTTAAACTAGACAATTTAAGGATTGACAAGCAAAGGATTCCAGGGTGATGTGCCTTGCATGGATACCCACAATGCCAGGCAAACCTAAACTTTGCCTGAAATCACACATTTTCCTTACTTTTCTGTGATGGAAACATGCAGAATCTGCAGGAATACCCAAAATTCATAAAAACATTGCGCCACTTGTTTGGCTAAGCCTAGTGCCTAACAACGGGAACGGATCAAACCAAGGTCAATGAGAGGACCCTGCAAGGTCTCCCATTGACCTTGGTATGATCCAGTCCTGTTGTGGGCACTAGTCCCAACCACACAAATGACACAGCCTTTTTCATCGGCATAAGTAGGGTAATGCTGGGTGGTAGGAATTTTGTAGTTTCCTGCAGATTCCATAAGTTTCCATTACAGAAATTTAAGGAATAATGTGTGTTTTCAGGCAAAGTTTGATGTTTGCAGGGCTCATGGGTAAAATTACCAAGTGAGAGCCACGCAAGTCACACACCTTTATGTCTAGTTAAAAAAAAGTTTTTTTAAAGTAAAGGTTGGCTAGGTTTTCCTAGGTACCGGCTGAGCTAGGAACCAAAATCCACAGCTACCCCACTTTGCAAAAAAGGGTTATTTTTGAGTGGAAAAAATGTGATGTGTCCAAGTTGTGTTTTGGGCCGTTTCCTGTCGCAGACACTAGGCCAACCCACACAGGTGAAGTACCATTTTTTTCGGGAGACTAGGGGATAGGCTGGGTGGAAGGAAGCTTGTGGCTACTCATTTTTAATATTTCAACAGTCAGTTTCTTTAGGAAAACCTTGAGGGATCTATACATATGGTCCCTGGATGAATTCAAAATTATGTTCACTTATCAGAAACCTACAGCATTTCTGGATCAACCAAGGGCTTTACGTTGATTTCCACCTCAAACTGGAAGTAGGTTTGGAGCAGAAAAAAAAGGAAATTTGGGATCTCTCTTTGAAAAATGCCAAAACTGTGGTAAAACATTTTTTTTATTCAGCTCTGCATGTTCCTGAAAGCTAGAAAGATTGTGACTTTAGCACAGCAAACTGTTTGTTGATGCCAGTTTTAGGGGGGGGGAAGACAAGAGTCCTATTTCCCCAAATACTCAAAATGTTGCTATATTTTGCCTATTTTCTCGGTCCCCTCTAGGAGAATCCACAAACCCTGAATACCTTTAGATTCCCTGGGATGTTGGAAAACAAATTATGCAAATTTAGGGTTGATATCTTGTGTGGAAAATAAGTTATGGAGCCCTAAGCGCAAACTACCCCAAATAGCCATAAAAAAAAAGGGCTCAGCACTGGGGGTGGGGGAGAGCTAGCAGTTAAGGGGTTAATAGAGAGTATTCAAGAATGCACTGAGAAAAGAATGCTGGATACATTGGACCCTTCTGTTTCTAGGAGCCATTACTTTCTGCATACTATGGCTATTTTTTCTTTTAGATTGAACAAATTGCTCTTTGCGTTCTGCAATATGCAGGTAGATAAATCACCTGAAACGTGTGCCACTTAATGAGATCTCTCCCTAAAGTTGCAATGCTCAGATAATTATAAGATTTTATACTAATTGCATTTAGCTGCAGTTAGCCAAATTTTTTGATGTTACTCAATATTATTTTATTTATTTTTATTTTAAGAGTTTTATATAGCGCTGGCTAGACCCGGAGGTATCAGAGCGCTTTACATGAGGTTTCACAAAATTACAAGATTACATCAGTTCCAATTTACATCAGTTGCTAGACAAACAATTACAAGAGCATAGAAGACGAGTGAAGTGTAGAGGGTAAGGGTAAAGGGGTAGGAGAGAGATACGGCAGAAAGACGGAGGAAAATCTGCCCAAAGTTCGGCTGGGTAGGTGACAGTCGAGGGGGAAGTCCCAAAACCCATCTCCTCTATAGCTATCAGGTAGCTCCACCGGGCATTGGCCAAATAGCCAGGTCTCAATGGGAAAACATTTAAAGAACATGGAGGGCAAAATAAATGGAGCGGGGAGGGGGCAGGGAAGGTGAGAAAGGGAAGATAGGGGAAGAGACAAGTAGAGACGAAATTAAGTCTGTCTAAAGGCCGACTGGGTAGGTGACGACCAAGGATGGAGTCCACGACCAAGGATGGAGTCCACGGACCATCTCCCCTATAGCTAAACCAGGTAGCTCCATCAGGCATCAGACAAAATAGTTCAATCTCAATACATTGAGAGAGGAAAGAAGGAGAGACATAATAGAGGGAGGATGCGGGAAGAAACGACAGGAGAGACGAAAGGAAGTCTGACTAAAGACCGACTGGGTAGGTGACGTCCAAGGAGGGAATCCCGGACCTGTCTCCCCTATAGCTAAAACAGGTAGCTCCATCGGGCATCAGACAAAATAGCTAGGTCTCAAATGACGACGGAAAATTCACAGATAAGCAGGGTGGGGACTAAGGGTGAGGACAGGAGAGGGCAGAGGTCAGTAGCAGGAAAGTGGACAGGATTAGAGCGGGGAGAAGGGAGATACAGCGGAGAGACGAAGGAAAGTCTATCCAAAGTCCGGCTGGGTAGGTGACGGCCGAGGGGGAAGTCCACAGCCCATCTCCTCTATAGCGATCAAAGTAGCTCCCCCGGGCATCGGCCAAACTGCTAGGTCTCAACGGTCAGCTGCAAGTTCGCAGATTCAATGTCTTGATGGGTTAGGGGACATGCTTGAGGACTGGTCGCTGACCAATAGTAGTAGCACAACGTGGTAGAGGACCACTATGGGTCCAAGGGGGTCGCTGGTGTCTTGAGGAGGCGCGGGTATTTGGTAGGTTTTCCGGTGTGGTTTCTGGTCCCGTTGCGTTCTGTGAGAACCTTGCTTTCCCCATTATGCTGCGTGGAGCTGGTGTCACCTGATGGTCCAGTGTAGTGCACGGTCTGTTGCAAGTGCAGTTCCACAGCTCAGAAAATTGTTGCTGGGGGAGGCCACCTCCCCCAGCAACAAGGGTGAGGTGGCCTCCCCCTTGTTGCTGGCTGTTAGTATAAGAGCTTCGAAGCAGCATGCTCGGTTCTACATCACGTACTTATTCGTGCTTTCAAACTGGATACATATTCTGTCCAGTGTTTACTAGTCCTATGGAATTAGAAATCTCAGGTAACCCTTGGCTCCCAATACAATCTCCATATTGTGATACTCCGATTAAATGCTACCCACTTTTGTTCAATACGTTTCCATGTATGCACAGGATAATTTACTTCTGTAAACAAGCTTATCTAGTGGCAGACATCACTATGAAACATTTTGGTGCAATCTTGCAAATATATTGTTACAATACTGGAGATTTGAAAAGTTTTACGCAACTTTTTAATCTGTTGCTTTTGTGCTTACCAGAGAAGTACAGTTGTAATGCCTATAAAGCCAATGTAAAAGGTGGTAGTACAGTAAGCTATCTTTCATAGGGAATAAGTAAGCCAGTCATTTTGACTATTGGGGGCGGCTTGATTCTTCAAATTTGTTAGATGCTCCCATGAAGTTATAATTTTATTTCAAAGGGGCAAGGTTCTAGTGGACTACAAGAGACTTCTCAGTTTGCTTTTCTATTCCTTTCCTGCTGGTGCTCTTTGTCTCTTATTTGTTCATGCTTTTACCTATAAAGAGTTCATGGCCAAACGACTTTCCATTTAACACTTCCTTCAACACATCTCTCAACTGTCTAACTCCGAGATCATCCAAGCATCCAAGAAAAGAAATGTCGCACCCTACATTTCACATTAGTTTATCTACAGTAGCCAAGGAATATCTATATAATGAGTAATTTACAAATTCTAAACCTGACTTTGTAAAGGTTAAACAAACACATTATAATACCTACATTTACAGACCTACAGGCAATGTAGCATTACAACAAGAAACAAAAGTGGGTAGGAAATTATCATTCAAACTTAAAGACTAATGGGCAGAGGGATTTTCTCATCCAATTCGAGAGCAAAGAAAAATGGAGTGATCATACGAATCATGAAAAAAACAGAGAATAACAACTATCTCCAGAGAAGCAGATTCTGAAGGAAGACTGTTACTAGCAGGTTACTAGCACACCTCCAAATGGATATCATAGCCGCTTCCGAGGGCTATACCGGTTGTTAAAGAGCCAGAACCCCTGTTTGCAGCGAGGGCCTATAACAAGGGAGAGGGTCTTTAACAACTCATATAGCCTGAACCAGAGGGGCTTTAAAGCTATTAGAAAATTTCACCCACTAAAGGTAGAATGTTCTAAATTAAAAAGGGAGAAACAAGAGGACAAATATTGGAATTCCGTAATTATTCCAGCCATTATAAGCCCGTAGCTACTCGATTGTCTTCAATGGAGCACTGCACCAATGTTCTAATATAGCATTAGAGCCCGCTGTAGAGTACTCTACCGGCCATAAAAAGCCCGCTCCAGTGTTAAAGAAGGGAGCAGACATTTAATGGCTCGTAGAGCTCTCTACGGCAGGCTCTATGGCTATTAGAAAATTCCGCCACTAGAGGGCAGAATGTTCTAATTTGTAAAACAAAGGCCTCAGGGAGCACGCGGAGGTTGAAATCCCTTCGGGATCATGAAGAGGTTGAAATCCCCTTGGGCTCGTGAGGGTATTGAAATCCTCTCTGGCTCTGTGAGGCCTTTGTTCACAGTAACAGCTGTGAAAAAACATTGGAATGATTATGCTCTAGGGCTTCTACCACCCGTTAGAAGCCCAGAGGACTCCATTGTCTTCAACAGAGTGCTAAATATTTCAATGTTCTAATAACACATATAATATGCGCTCAAAGGCTATCGTTCTACCCAAGATATCGCAGATTTGTAGGCCACATTAAAGATGAGGTTAGGACTACAGCTTCAAACTTGCACTGGATGAACAGTCTTCTCATACATGTAGACCCCTTTCGAAAGACCTTAAAAACCAGCAATCACCTGTAAAAGCTCATCACTATAAAATGTCTGGCATGTTCACTACCAATTGGGTTGTAAGTTCTCTATTTTCCCTTACTCTTGTCAAAGTTTATGGAGGATGTATTATCTTTTAATTAAGATAAGCATTAAATGTACCGTAAGCCCTACCATTAAACTAATTGCATTTCTGATTGTGCATGTGTACACATCTCTTAATGTGGCATAGTAATGCTAACATCCTGGGGTCCTGTGTTGATATAAATCTAATTAAAGACACAAGGCTGAATTTCTGAGAGATACACTAGCCATCCAGTAGTTCCAACCATTATGTGGGACATCACTAAAACCAAGATAATACACATAATCAATCAGTCAACAGACACAATCAAAACACGAAACCTGAAATAATAAAAGTACTCAGCAAAGGAGCAGATAGATCATTAGAAATACGGCTACACAAAAACCTTGTTGCTTTAACAAAGCTGAGAAAATATTAGCTAAAAATATTGACAATCAAAGTCCAAGAAAATGATTTTGAGGTCCTAATATAACGACACATCAGGAAAAAGACAGAACTTTTACAAAACTGTGTATGCTGAGAACTGTACACGCTACACAGAGATGACTACATTTACAGAAACCTAAACTACCCACTTGTAATAAATTGGGTTATTAGTTGAAGTGTGTAAGTACCGACCGCAAGTAATAATCACATACCTTATCAGGGCAAACCACTGAAGTCACTAAAACCTGAGCTCAAATCCCAGGTAACTATGGCACAAAGCAGTTAAATTTAGAGAAAATGTCTAAAGTGTATATGCAGTACTAAAACAGAAATAACGTTGAAATGCAAAACAAAAATACCCAAATGAACTAGAAAAATAGTCTCATTTTTAACAAACAAAATGACACAAAACCCAATAAGGGGAACCAGAGATAGGATTTTTTAACAATTTAAGTAGAAATAGCACCAAGAAGCATAAAGTGCCAATGATAGTCAATGATCATGGTGGAACAGGACCTAGGCACAATTTGGATGCACTAACCTGGCTCATCCTGGTTAAATATGTTACTGTCTGACCTTAGTCTTTAAGTCCCAATCGCCACCGGAGTACACTTCTAAAGTCATCCAGGTAGTGGTGGCTGCCTCAGAACAGAGCTGGTAGGGCAAAAAAAAAAAAAAAAAAAAAAAAACCACTTACCACTGTGTGCCTCTTGACCATCCTTGCCAGCACCCAGGCTCCTCGACTCTCCCAGCGAATCGCAATGCTGCAGTATCGTGATAGGTCTGAGTGGCCTGTTTTGCTGCCCAGGCAGTGCCTGTAAGCCTGGGCATGTTCTCCATCGGGCTGTGCACCACAGCACAGTGGAGAACATGGTAAGTGCACATGACTGATTGGCAGGCCCAAGACGGCCAGCCAAGCAGTCATGGGCACTTAAGGAGGGAGTGCAAACTCCTCCTGCTCCCTCTCACAGCAGTAAGCCCAGTCCCGCCCGACCTAGCTCAGAGTTCCGCAAAGAAAATTAAATGATAACGTTTTGTTATTAGCATTTAATTTTTATTTATTTCCACTGCTCACGGGGCAGTAGGGCGACACTCCTCCGACGTTCGGAGGAGATACCACTGCATCCAGGACCACAGGGGAGGCGCTTAGAAACTCACAGGGTAGCAGGCAGAGGCCAACAGGAGGGTTCAGCGCAGGCCAGTTACCACTGATCAGCTGTAGGACAAGGCCTCTTGTAGCTTTTTGTTTACCTATTGCTTGAACAGGATTTCAGCCTTCTGGAGCCCACTTAATTGTCCTGGGTACAAAAAGGAGAGCAGGTCCAGTCTTTTCGACTCTTCTCGGGTCCCAGACAGCAGGTTCAGCCCTCTTCAGAGCTTCCACAGTTCCAGGAGTGTTCCGAAGTGGGTACCCGGAGGTGCCATATTTATGCCTGGCATAAGCTAGTGGGTGGCAGTGACTTCTGGGGATGTCCTAATCAATGGGGTAAAATCTTACCCACTTTGGCCCTTTTCAAGATGGCCACACTAAACGGGGCGGTGGGGTGTGGGTGTACACACACTATGGCAACCCAAGTGCCTTCCTACATTTAACATTAAAATGCAGTTTTAGGTAATCCCTGTGCACCCAACAAACTTATAGGCAGGGTTGAGATTTCAGCAACTAGACAGAGAATATACAAAAATCGTTTTGGCACTCCCTACCCCTCCTTTGTAGTGTGCCTCCAATGCCATGGTGGGAGTGATTAGTCATATTAAAATAGAGTATAAGTGGCTGCCAAATGTGGGTAAATCTAGTATCTGTGTGACTGATGCAGATGGTAAGTAATTCGAGGGCTAACACATTCCACAAGCGAAGAAACCAAGTAGCTACAGGGGAGGGTGCGGCTTCTTCCAAAATTGGGCTATGCACTGTCTAGCAGCTCCTAAAATGTCCTACTTTTAAATACCATGCACCCGACCTTGATATGCAGTAAGACTTACTTGGGAGTAAATAATAAATATTTAAAAAGAGGGCTTCGGGCTAGTCAAAAGTGGTTATTTTGACATGTCAAACTAAATGTAAACCTGCACAACCAGTCTATGATGGCAGGAATGCAAATGTTTCTATGTCACTGCAGTGTGTGGTACAATCAGTGCTGAAGCCCACTGGTGACATTTTAAATTGCATGGCCTGGTACACTTTGGCCACCTTATACTAGGGACTTAAAAATCAATTAGAGTATGCCAATTAGGACATACCAATCCCATTGTGTTGAACAGGAGAGCACAGACACTTTACCTATGGTTGGCAGGGTAAAGTGCAGACCAGCAAAACAGCCCAGGCAAACATCTGGGAGTACAACACAAAAGAAGGGCCATTTCCAACCTTGCCTTTCTCCCGATCAAGAGGAATCCTTGGATTTAGAAACAAACATTATGCTTTCTGATGTTACCAAAATGATTATTTCAAACCTAAAACATAAAACCTCAGGACAAGATTAGCTCGAGGAAGGCTCAACAAGATAGCTTGTAGAGGAACCATGGGTGTATTTAAACTGATCCACCGTCCCCACTTCAGCGTATTAGAAATCAGACTATCAGCAGTGGAGACAAAACTATGCCATGTAACCGAGAATGAAAACAATGTTATCTGCAGCAGCTATAACACTGGACATAAAAAAAAGGTCTTCAACAGTGACTTGGGGATTCCTACAAGCAGTGATCTTACATTATTGATTCAGGTCTTTAATCAAAGGCATTTAGACACCATAGCAACAGATTTAAACTACCTCAAAGGTCAACAGTGTGCCATCGGATGTTGTCCTATTTAGAGGGCCATGTTCATCTTATAAGTATTCTTACAATCGAAATCCTGGTCTCAAATATTAGAAATTCAAATCATAATAAATAGGAGAAAGTATTGTATAAAGACCATTAAAGTTGCAGTCTACATTGATCTGAAATGTGTAAAAATATAATCCTTCCCTGCAGTTATGTACACCATATGTGATTACTCCAAAGTAACTGAATACTCGCCTAATGGTCACCAGTGCGACATAAAACCACTACCCTTCCACTGTACAGAAGAAATGACTAAAGATTGTGGGTCACTTATGATAATAGAATAAGAAAAATATAGGCCTGCCTTTTACAAATTATTTTGAGGAAACTAGAATGGCCAGTGAAAAAATAATACAAAAAGTTAGAAAAATAATACAAAATAAATTTCTTGCACTAAGGGATAAAAATGAAAGATGGTCATCTAATCTAAAATGAACTACACACTTCAAAAGCTCTAATTCCACCTATCCATATAGAAAAATAATACAAAATAAATTTCTATCACCAAGGGATAAAAATGAAAGATGGCCATCTAATCTAAAATTAACTACATACTTCAAAAGTTCCAATTACACCTAACCATATATTTGTTTAAAAACTCTGGACTACAAGCCAGGCTGGATTGATCTGGAAAGGGACATCCTGGAGGGGCCGACCCACTAATGGCACTGACGGCAAACAAACTCCCAGAGGCCAATAATGCAATCTTCAAAATTACCAAAGCGGCGCTTCTCAGAGTAGACAGAGATATGGAATTCAGTATTAAAGGGTCGAAATGGGAATCAATCTGGCACAACCCTAGAATAACATACAGGGGGGAAACACTAGCGAACAAAGAGTGGTATGGGAGGAGCATCACAACACCGGCCCAGGCGATAGGGAACAACCCGCTCACATTCGAAGCGATACAACGCACACACAATCTACCAAAACAGGAGTTCTACGAATTCCTCAAAATCAAGGCGGCAATCACCAAAGCCAACCTCTCAAAACACAAACCCTCCATCATACAGTACACACACAACCTAAACAAGATTGGACACAAAACCGCACACATATACAAACTCATCTCCCCTCGCACCACAACACTGAACAACAAAACCTTGGCATTCTGGGAAGGGAAGCTAGAGAGAACTCTAAGTGAAGAAGAGAGGGCCAAGTTCTGGATCTCAGCCTCCAAAAACAAAGTAACCCCACAGCTAGCCCAAACAAAGTACTGGCGACTACACAGACTATACTGGACACCAGCCAAACTTGCAGCAGTAGGTGCCAGTGAAACAAACTCATGCTGGAACTGTCACAAGGCAAAGGGTGACCTGTTTTATTTATTTTATTTGTGCGATTTTATATAGCGCGAACTTTACCTGAAGGTGTCAGGGCGCTTTACATAGGACCCAGTTTCAAACATAAGGACTGAAGGTTACAAGCGGCAAATTTTTGACTTACTTAAGAACCAGTTGAAAACATACGGACTTAGGATTACATGCGTTATAAAGAAGGTACAAACAGAAAAAATTGCAAATGTACAAGAGATAAAGTCACACAAGGAGGAGATAAACTCTAGGCATATACTAGTGATATCTCTATCTACTTAGGGAGGGGATACACATGGATATACTCTAAGAGTCACATAGGAATAGTAGAGAGCACAGCAGACTCCTGCATAAACTAGTGATTAGAGTTATCTCTATATACATAGGGAAGGGATAAGACTGGATATACTCTAAAAGTCACATAGGAATGGTATATGGTGCAAGGTCTAAAGCAAATACCATTAATTAGAGTTATTACAATAAGTCAAAGAGCAGAGTTCCATAAGTGTGGATGCAGTCACAGCACAAAGGGAGGGTGGGAGGGATGCAAGGGTATGGAGAGAAGGGGAAGCAGAAAAGGGAGGAAACATTTGAGGAGCTGCTGATCCTCTCCCTGACCAACGACCCCGCCACCGCCAGAGCCAACCTGCACGAAGGGATGAGAGACGTAGCCGAATGGATGACGACCAGCCGCCTGAAACTGAACTCAGACAAGACGGAGGTCCTCATCCTGGGCTCCACGCCCTCCGCCTGGGACGACTCCTGGTGGCCCCCCGCCCTGGGCACCGCACCCAAACCGACGGACCACGCACGCAACCTGGGCTTCATCCTGGACTCCTCCCTCTCCATGACCAGACAAGTCAACGCCGTCTCCTCGTCATGCTTCAACATCCTGCGCATGCTACGTAAGATCTTCCGGTGGATCCCCACCGAGACGAGGAAGACGGTCACCCAAGCCCTCGTCACCAGCCGACTGGACTACGGCAACGCCCTCTACTCCGGAACCACGGCCAAACTCCAGAAGAGACTCCAGCGGATCCAGAACGCCTCGGCGAGACTCATCCTCGACATCCCCCGACGCAGCCACATCACCGGACACCTGAGAGATCTGCACTGGCTCCCGGTCAACAAGAGAATCACCTTCCGGCTCCTCACCCACGCGCACAAAGCCCTACACGACCAAGGCCCGAGCTACCTCAACAACCGGATCAGCTTCTACACTCCCAAGCGCCTCCTCAGATCAACCAACCACGCCCTCGCCGCCGTCCCCCGCATCCGAAGAGCGACAAAAGGAGGAAGATCCTTCTCCTACCTGGCCGCCAAGACCTGGAACTCACTTCCGACCAATCTGCGCCTGACCCAAGACCACCTCTCCTTCAGGAAGAAGCTCAAGACCTGGCTGTTCGAGCAGTAGCGGCACCCCCCCCCCCCTCCCAGCGCCTTGAGACCCTACGGGTGAGTAGTGCGCTCTACAAATGACCTGATTGATTGATTGATTGATAGGATCATCCACGGGGCAAAGGGTTAAAGGACGAGGGAATTGGGAGAAGGGCTAGAGTCCAGAGAAAACTGTCCGAAAACAGCAGCAAAGCGTCGGCCAGGACAGAGCAAAAAGTCAAGAGGTCCAGGAGAGAAGGTGGGAGATGAAGCTGGAGGCCATCCGCAGGCGCGTCGCCATCTTGGAGAGCTTGCGGTCATCCGGCTCGGTGGGCGTGAGTGTGTGCAAGGTGGTGCAGGAGTTTGTGCGGTCACGCGTTGGCCGTGAGGCGCTGCCACGGCAGCCGGTGGGTTGTGTGTGGATTCAACCGCCCTGGAAGATGTATGGGAATCGCCGGCAGGCCGGCAGGGGGGCAAGCAGTGTGGCCTCCGGGAGCCATGTACAGCACATTCAGAACACTGGTGCCATTGGTGCCATGCAGCAGGGGGGGGGGGTGAGTGATCCGGCCCGTGTTGCAGGACCACAGGGCCTTCCGGAAGTGGCAGTGGCCCCCAAAAATGGCAGCAGGTCGAGTGGCAGGCCAGACAGTCTGAGAGAGGGCCGCAGAATAAACAAGAGGTCCCATATCCTATACGTGTCCCCAAGGTCATGGTGTTCTGGCGCAAAGATCCATGTAAACAGTAAGATTCTATCAATGTGTAGAGGTGTAAAAAAAAATTTTTGAATTTGGTTTATGTGAAGTAGTGGGCCCTCTCTTAGAGATGGAAAGAGGAGAGCGCATGTGCTTGTTAAAATACCCCTCACACACTAAAAAAATCCAATAGTGTCATGCTTCATCATAGGGGTCTTCCCGTCCCTATAACGGGGCGGGGCGTGCTACGACCAGACGGACTACGCGGGAGCACTATAGATGTGACAGGACTATGTGTAGGTGTAAAGGTGTCAGTGAAGTGTAGGGACCTAACTAGTGAGTGCACAAAAAATTCAAAAAATTAAAAATTCCCTGGCTAGTAGAAAAATAAATTTTATTGAGATCTCTAGCTGGGAACGTTAAAAAGGGGTAAAGTGAGGTAGTGCAATTGCTAACTACCAAGTCGACATGTTTCATAGGCAGTCCCCAACTACCTAATCATCAGGACCATGTAGTGATCCCTACTACAAATAGCTCGGTTCTATAGTCATAAGCCTACTGTCCTATAGATAAAGCAGCAAAAATAGGCTGAATATCTAGGCTTCTGGGCATGAGCTGGCCCGTGTGAAGCAAGGCACTAATATTAAGTGCCAAAAAAGGAGGACCAATGGTCTCTGTAAATAAAGAAAGAAAAGAAAAAGGGGAGAAAAAGCACAAACAAGTTCATGTTTTACTTCTAATTATTGGATCTGTATCATCCAAATAATTACCAATTTAGGCAAGATTCTCGCCTTGTCACAAGTTATTGTCTATGCATTATATGTTGCAAGGTAATCGATAAATACCTCTCATGGCTGGTTATATAAACCAGACAATTCATCACGAATCAACCAATTTGACGCGATTCGCAGTTATCTCCTCACCCATACAATTGTGACTCAACACGTTCATACATCCACTCACACAAATAACGAGATAGACCCTTGTATCATAGTTGCTAAACTCGATATTCTAAGGAGATAGTGATGTTAAACCCTCCTACATTATACATACTTTTTTCGTTAATTCTCAATGCCTCATGAGCTTGCAGGCGGAGATGGTTTTGCTCGGTTGAATCACCGGCGTAAGAGTTTGCCTCTTGTCCCTACCTCCGTGCAGCTCCGAGGACTCGCGGTCTCTCGTCTGTGAGGGAGATATAGGTCACCGTTCTCTTGCGTGATGCTGGCCAATTCTGGTGAACGCCCTCGACCAAAAGGCTGGAGCGCTACATTTCAAAGATGGCCGCCGTGTTTTGGCACCAAGTGAGGACTGTGATCAGTAGTCTTTTCACGCTTGCTCTTGTTTTTGTAAAGAAACGGGAAGGGCTTGGATTCTGTGGTGTGATGGTTGTGCTAAAAAACCTTATTAATCGTGCTCGGATCAGAGGTCTTTTACACAATGTCTCATTCATGAAAAAAGACAGATATGGTATGAAAGCACACGAGTGTGGTCTGAAGATTGTTTTAAAACATTTGCTCTTGACACTTTTCCATGTTGCTGCCAATCTATAGGTACTGATCATAGTTCACGGAGGGTGTATAGAACCACAATTTCATTCTGATGTACACACCAATCATAACTACCTAGATTCTCTTACTGTTAGCACCGCTACTGTGGGCAGTGTCAAGGGCATCGCTCACCAGAGTGTAGTGTCTATTTCCACTAGATCAATGTATGCGACCCTGATGTTGTCAAAACGGATCACAGATTATCTATAGGGACAGGTGGAGTCGCAGCTGTCCTCATTGTACATTGGGCCATGTAGTTACAAAGTGCATCATCCAATCGTCTCATGGTGATCGTCTGCTGGGAGTTAGGAGCAGGGGGGAGGGGGGGGGGTTGATTACAGTTGTCCACACGGTATATCATCGTTCAAGCCCCTTTTATGGGATTGAATGCGAAACACCCATCTCTGTTCTTTCTCCAGAAGGAATCTTTCATTACTCAGTTGCTCTATCACAGTCCATGAAATTTCCTCAGGCTTGTGATTCATTTCCAGGAAATGACTGGTGAGTTTGGTACTTGTTTTTTTGCACTTTATCGTACTCTTGTGCTCACCTATCCGGATTTTAACTGGCCTGCTAGTCATTCCTACATATTCCAATCTGCAGGGACATGTGATCAAGTAAACAACGTTAGTGCTATTGCAATTACTAAAATTCCTTTGTTCCCAGATGGTCCCGTTGTTGAAGGTCAAGTTAGTACTTTTTCTTGTCAAACAGCAGACTTTGCAGCTCCCACAAGGATAGTGGCCATGTACAAAGTTTGGATTCTTTTGCCCAGTGTGGCTGTTAGTCTTGGGTCTTGTGTGGATTAGGACATCCCTTATGCTTCGTGCCTTCTTATGAGAGAACATTGGTTTCGGTATTTCCAAACCACCACTGTTCAAAATCTTCCAGTTCCTGTTAATGATCTTAGTCACTTGATTCGAACAGGTATTATAGGTAGTGACACAAATCGGTCTCTTGTCATCATCTTTCGGTATTTTCTCTTCCAAGAGGCTCTCCCGGCAATTGTTCCTGGCTCGTTTGTAGGCCTGATCGATGATCTTGTCAGGGTACATTCTGGCTTCCAACTTCTTTCTCAGATCCTTTGACTGGAGTTTGAAGTTGTTGATCTCAGTGCAGTTTCTGCGGAGGCGCAGGAACTGTCCGTAAGGGAGATTATCCCGCAAATGTCTCGGATGGAAACTATTGTACATCAACAGGCAGTTCTTTGAAGTACTTTTAAAATGGGTGGTGGTCATTAGTCTACCCTCCTTCGGAAAGATATTCAGATCCAAAAAGACCAAGTTGCTGTTGGAGGTGGTGCTGGTGAATTTTAAATAATCGTCTTGTAAATTCAACCAACTTAGGAATTGCTCGGAAGCCCTCTCATCTCCATCCCAGATGATCAGGATATCATCGATGTATCGTTTCCATATCTTGATGTTGTCTCTGAAGGGGTTGTTTGGATGCAATATTTTGGTCACTTCCAAGTGGTGCACATACAGACCAGCTATGCTGGGAGCAAATGTGCTTCCCATGCTACAGCCGTGTTTCTGAAGATATAGGGTGCCATTGTACTCGAAGAAGTTCTCTCTTAACGCTAGGGAACAGCATTCCATCACCACATTGCGTGGTGTCTGGTACTCCCAAAAGTCTTCGAAAAGGACGTCTTCGACAATTTCCAACGTTGCGTGGTGCGGCAAGCTGGTGTACAAACTCTCTACATCACAGCTGATCAAAAGCTGGCTGCTGGGATCGAAGCGGACGTTTTCTAGTAGATTCAGGACGTCCTTCGTGTCCCGGAGATATGTAGAAGTTTTTTGGACTATAGGTCTCAGGAAGGCGTCTGCAAATCTTGACAGAGGTTCTAATATCGACCCAATGCCAGACACAATGGTCGTCCCGGAGGATTCTGTAAGTTCTTGTGTATCTTCGGGAGTGTGTACAGGTAGGGGGTCCTTGGATTCTTTTAACAAAGGAATTCACCCTCCTTTTTGGTAATCCAGCCGTGTGTTAAGGCCTCCTCTACCATAGTCTTGATCTTGATTGCTATCCTCTCCGTCGGATCTGTGTGGAGAATCTCATAATTTCTATCATCCTGGAGTAGTCTCATACATTCACGGTCATATTGATTGGCATTTTGTATCACAGTCGCACCACCCTTGTCCGCCAGTTTTATCATTATGCCATTGTTGCTGGCATAATGATAAAACCGGCGGACAAGGGTGGTGCGACTGTGATACAAAATGCCAATAAATATGACCGTGAATGTATGAGACTACTCCAGGATGATAGAAATTATGAGATTCTCCACATAGATCCGACGGAGAGGATAGCAATCAAGATCAAGACTATGGTACAGGATGCCTTAACACACGGCTGGATTACCAAAAAGGAGGGTGAATTCCTTTGTCAAAAGAATCCAAGGACCCCCTACCTGTACACACTCCCGAAGATACACAAGAACTTACAGAATCCTCCGGGACGACCCATTGTGTCTGGCATTGGGTCGATATTAGAACCTCTGTCAAGATTTGCAGACGCCTTCCTGAGACCTATAGTCCAAAAAACTTCTACATATCTCCGGGACACGAAGGACGTCCTGAATCTACTAGAAAACGTCCGCTTCGATCCCAGCAGCCAGCTTTTGATCAGCTGTGATGTAGAGAGTTTGTACACCAGCTTGCCGCACCACGCAACGTTGGAAATTGTCGAAGACGTCCTTTTCGAAGACTTTTGGGAGTACCAGACACCACGCAATGTGGTGATGGAATGCTGTTCCCTAGCGTTAAGAGAGAACTTCTTCGAGTACAATGGCACCCTATATCTTCAGAAACACGGCTGTAGCATGGGAAGCACATTTGCTCCCAGCATAGCTGGTCTGTATGTGCACCACTTGGAAGTGACCAAAATATTGCATCCAAACAACCCCTTCAGAGACAACATCAAGATATGGAAACGATACATCGATGATATCCTGATCATCTGGGATGGAGATGAGAGGGCTTCCGAGCAATTCCTAAATTGGTTGAATTTACAAGACGATTATTTAAAATTCACCAGCACCACCTCCAACAGCAACTTGGTCTTTTTGGATCTGAATATCTTTCCGAAGGAGGGTAGACTAATGACCACCACCCATTTTAAAAGTACTTCTGCCTGTTGATGTACAATAGTTTCCATCCGAGACATTTGCAGGATAATCTCCCTTACGGACAGTTCCTGCGCCTCTGCAGAAACTGCACTGAGATCAACAACTTCAAACTCCAGTCACAGGATCTGAGAAAGAAGTTGGAAGCCAGAATGTACCCTGACAAGATCATCGATCAGGCCTACAAACGAGCCAGGAACAATTGCCGGGAGAGCCTCTTGGAAGAGAAAATACCGAAAGATGATGACAAGAGACCGATTTGTGTCACTACCTATAATACCTGTTCGAATCAAGTGACTAAGATCATTAACAGGAACTGGAAGATTTTGAACAGTGGTGGTTTGGAAAAACCGAAACCAATGTTCTCTCATAAGAAGGCACGAAGCATAAGGGATGTCCTAGTCCACACAAGACCCAAGACTAACAGCTACACTGGGCAAAAGAATCCCAACTTTGTACATGGCCACTATCCTTGTGGGAGCTGCAAAGTCTGCTGTTTGACAAGAAAAAGTACTAACTTGACCTTCAACAACGGGACCATCTGGGAACAAAGGAATTTTAGTAATTGCAATAGCACTAACGTTGTTTACTTGATCACATGTCCCTGCAGATTGGAATATGTAGGAATGACTAGCAGGCCAGTTAAAATCCGGATAGGTGAGCACAAGAGTATGATAAAGTGCAAAAAAACAAGTACCAAACTCACCAGTCATTTCCTGGAAATGAATCACAAGCCTGAGGAAATTTCCATGGACTGTGATAGAGCAACTGAGTAATGAAAGATTCCTTCTGGAGAAAGAACAGAGATGGGTGTTTCGCATTCAATCCCATAAAAGGGGCTTGAACGATGATATACCGTGGGGACAACTGTAATCAACCTCCCCCCTGCTCCTAACTCCCAGCAGACGATCACCATGAGACGATTGGATGATGCACTATGTAACTACATGGCCCAATGTACAATGAGGACAGCTGCGACTCCTAGTACAAACATCAGGGCACAGCTGTTTTGATGCACAGCGACACCACCTGTCCCTATAGATAATCTGTGATCCGTTTTGACAACATCAGGGTCGCATACATTGATCTAGTGGAAATAGACACTACACTCTGGTGAGCGATGCCCTTGACACTGCCCACAGTAGCGGTGCTAACAGTAAGAGAATCTAGGTAGTTATGATTGGTGTGTACATCAGAATGAAATTGTGGTTCTATACACCCTCCGTGAACTATGATCAGTACCTATAGATTGGCAGCAACATGGAAAAGTGTCAAGAGCAAATGTTTTAAAACAATCTTCAGACCACACTCGTGTGCTTTCATACGATATCTGTCTTTTTTCATGAATGAGACATTGTGTAAAAGACCTCTGATCCGAGCACGATTAATAAGGTTTTTTAGCACAACCATCACACCACAGAATGTACGCATCCAAGCCCTTCCCGTTTCTTTACAAAAACAAGAGCAAGCGTGAAAAGACTACTGATCACAGTCCTCACTTGGTGCCAAAACACGGCGGCCATCTTTGAAATGTAGCGCTCCAGCCTTTTGGTCGAGGGCGTTCACCAGAATTGGCCAGCATCACGCAAGAGAACGGTGACCTATATCTCCCTCACAGACGAGAGACCGCGAGTCCTCGGAGCTGCACGGAGGTAGGGACAAGAGGCAAACTCTTACGCCGGTGATTCAACCGAGCAAAACCATCTCCGCCTGCAAGCTCATGAGGCATTGAGAATTAACGAAAAAAGTATGTATAATGTAGGAGTGTTTAACATCACTATCTCCTTAGAATATCGAGTTTAACAACTATGATACAAGGGTCTATCTCGTTATTTGTGTGAGTGGATGTATGAACGTGTTGAGTCACAATTGTATGGGTGAGGAGATAACTGCGAATCGCGTCAAATTGGTTGATTCGTGATGAATTGTCTGGTTTATATAACCAGCCATGAGAGGTATTTATCGATTACCTTGCAACATATAATGCATAGACAATAACTTGTGACAAGGCGAGAATCTTGCCTAAATTGGTAATTATTTGGATGATACAGATCCAATAATTAGAAGTAAAACATGAACTTGTTTGTGTTTTTTCTCCCCTTTTTCTTTTCTTTCTTTATTTACAGAGACCATTGGTCCTCCTTTTTTGGCACTTAATATTAGTGCCTTGCTTCACACGGGCCAGCTCATGCCCAGAAGCCTAGATATTCAGCCTATTTTTGCTGCTTTATCTATAGGACAGTAGGCTTATGACTATAGAACCGAGCTATTTGTAGTAGGGATCACTACATGGTCCTGATGATTAGGTAGTTGGGGACTGCCTATGAAACATGTCGACTTGGTAGTTAGCAATTGCACTACCTCACTTTCCCCCTTTTTAACGTTCCCAGCTAGAGATCTCAATAAAATTTATTTTTCTACTAGCCAGGGAATTTTTAATTTTTTGAATTTTTTGTGCACTCACTAGTTAGGTCCCTACACTTCACTGACACCTTTACACCTACACATAGCCCTGTCACATCTATAGTGCTCCCGCGTAGTCCGTCTGGTCGTAGCACGCCCCGCCCCGTTATAGGGACGGGAAGACCCCTATGATGAAGCATGACACTATTGGATTTTTTTAGTGTGTGAGGGGTATTTTAACAAGCACATGCGCTCGCATCTTTCCATCTCTAAGAGAGGGCCCACTACTTCACATAAACCAAATTCAAAACATTTTTTTTACACCTCTACACATTGATAGAATCTTACTGTTTACATGGATCGTTTAGGAGGGTGATTCTATCTCAACCTCTACGCTTCCCTTCTTGATTTGTTGTGGTTCTGGCGCAAAGTACACAACTTCATCGACACGCTCATAGGAAGTAACACAAAACGTGGACTACCTGGTCTTGCTACGGCCTTTATGACCACAGAGCTCCAATCCAAAGAAGACCGCGACCTAGTTGACCTCCTGCTAACAGCGTCGGCCAAAACAATCCTAGCTAACTGGAAAAACACAGGCAAAGCCACTTTCAAGCGATGGTTCAACTGGGTAACCTTCCTGAGGGGGTCAGACAATATCACCGCAAATCACCACTCAGCGAACCACACCGCCAAAGGGGGAATGTGGGCCGCCCTGGACGCTCACCTGGAGCGATAAATTCCCCCCCCCCCCTTTTCTCTCCTTTTCCCCTTTTCTCTCCTTTTTCCCTTTTTCTCTCTTTTCCTCTTCTCTCTCCACCGCAGCCAAGAATTTTGTTATACTGCATTGTATTATACTTGTAAAATTTATTTTCAATAAAATACTTTGAATAAAAAAAAAAAAAACTCTGATAAAATCATGTCAAATGTAATACTAAGCAAGAAATTACCAAATTGTACTAAAACATGAAAACCTATGGCTATAAACTTTCCAAAAATACCAAATCCCTGGCTGGGGTGACAAACTGTCCAATAACTGTAGAACAGACACAAAAGCCCCAATGGCTAGGAGCAGAAAAGGAATTATGCTCCACTATTACAATCTTGGCAACTATGGCAAACCCTAATAACCGTATTGACAATCAACACTGTAAGTCATATTGGAAATTCAAACAAAAATCTAAAAACATTATTTTCTAGATCAGATTTCCTTTCCCTAGGTAGCCATTGCAAAATTAAAACTGATCATTTTATATCATGACATGGGAAAGAACTGGCAATTGCATCTCTACTAGGATCAATTCCCCAAATCCCCTACTTAGGAACAGGAATAAGTTACAAAACAATGAGTTCTTTAACTACTCAAACGGTGTATTACGAAGAAAGGTCATCTGGCAGATGCACCATATATCAGACTTAATGTTGAGATTTCAGACAATTGGTAATGTCATTTCTAAAATCTTAGTGCTTTATAATTTCATACAACCCAAATCCGATTAAAAACATTAAAAGAAAACATAAAAAGGGCCTGTAAAAACAACCTCCCCGCCCCCACCAGTGGTCCAATTGTCCCTCACATGGGAATCCATATTTAAAGGTAGGATAACAGTGGCTCGTGACAATCTGAGTTCATGACTTTATATATAACAATTTGCACTGCTCATAAATGCACAATATGCTTGTCATGCTGATTATCCTGTTGACTTTCAAGCTGAACCAGGAGATTCGATTCACATTGTAAACTTTGCATTAGGGGTACAAAGGCACTATCGAGACACATGTTGAGTGTGGATGTCGTATATCTGTTAAAGCTGGTTACAGGCCATTTTGGAAAAGCCTTGACTCGAGCCCACAGAAGCAAGCTTCCTTAAATCACCCCTCTTGCATGCATTTTCTTGAATTGAAAGTTGTACAATATTTACCTGCCTATATACTTAGACATCTCCTTGCAATGCCCATCTAATACCTCGTCACAGAGTACTGCACTGACCAGTATTCTCTCTTCCAAACCTTACATTTCTCATTTAATTGTGTCTCCATTACTCTTCCCACAGGCTTGTAAACGTTTTCAGAAAAATAAAATAGCATAACACACCTTTACTTAAGCTATTCTGGACAAGCATTAACAGTTTCACTAATATGATACTTTTGCCGTTTTATGCATTTTTTCCACTCTTGACTCCTTGACAGAGAATGAGCTACATGTGTATATTTCCCTAGTCTTGCACGCCAGTTACGCTTATGCTTTTTACCTTCACCAAATACTCCATAAAACGTATTGGAAGTGAAAAAAGAAATTCTATTTAAACATATGTTCCAATCCCACTTCAAGAAACCAGCATCAATAAGGAGGTATGTACCATAGTTTTAATATCACTTGCTCGCTTTCGTGTCTTCCATTTAGGACCTTGTATATTTAACTGACGTTGTCGTTCGTCCTTCACAACAAAACTGCAAGTTCCAAATCACAAATTTTCTTGTTTCAACTGCAGTCATAGTAATTATTCTTGTGGTAAACAATTTCTTTGCGTTTTGCTTTGCTGACACTTGTATTTTGCTCTGTTGTAGTTCAGACAAGAGTAGAAGTGCCAGTGTGTAAGCACCTAAGCTCAAACACCCATGTGCCACAAGGACATGCAAATGCAAAGCATGGAACAGGTACAATTCTCACTTAACAGATCTAAATGTAACTGCAAACTACACAATGCAATGAGAAACCAAGATGGGAGACAAAGCCAAGGAGGACACCAGAAAGGTATTAAAACTGGTTTGTTGGAAAGTGTCTCAATATGCAATATTAACTAAACGCGTGGTTCCTAGTTGCATCACACTGGAGACATTCCATGCCAAAAAAGGCAATAACTGAACAAGTTAACTGGCTTCACAAAGCAAATGTTACACTCCTCTGATAGAAGTTATTTTACTGAGTTCTAAGCTCAAGTTGCTTTGAAGTAAAATGGGAGTTAAGATATCACATTAACAACTACGGTGTCCACTAGGTGCAGGGAATTGCAGAATAGGGGTTATTATAAGAAGTACTAGACTAAGTTGTAATGTAGCAGGAGTAAAATACCAATGTGGCAGCTGATAAACACTAGTGCACTATCATGAGCTGATTTGGACCTTAATTGTTCAAGAATGCAGACAAATTGTTAGGCAGGTATGTGCCATATCTCTGAAGCCCTGAAGAAGAGAGGGGTCTGTGAAACACGTGCTGGCTGATATTTCTTATTTGGAACTTTTTATGATCAAAATTGAGAACACAATCGACTGAATAACATACATAGTGGATATCCATGAAAATTATTTTCAAGTGCCTGTACAAATTCGCTTGAAGTATCTACAGATGAAAAACAAAAAATATAATGTAACTAGAATTCAGAAAAAAGGGGAAGGGCTAATAAAGCCAAAAAACAAGCCTGACAAGTTATTAATGCTGAATTCATGCTTTCCAGTTTTCTGCATAGTAATCCATTAAGGGACTCTTCCATGACTTGAAGCCTTAGAACCTGTTCACGAGAGGCTAAAAGGAAAAGGTTTTGTTAATCTCACTATTCAACTGTTTCAAAAATTGCAGAAGATTCGGGGTTAGCCCTACAGTTTGAGCTTAAATTTCAAACCCAGTACATGGGCGGAAAATGACTAAAAGCACTATTACCAATGCAAAATGCGCCCAGGAGAACAACTCAATGTTTTTATAGGATGCTATTGCCCACATTCAAGTGAAAGGAACACCCACCATTCATTATGGTTGACAGCTAGAAAGTAAGCCTGGTAGTAGACTGTTCCAGTCAGACTCACTGTGATCAGATTGCTTTTCATGAAGATCCTTGTAGTATTTCTGCACCCTGGGGTACTTCAGAGTGCTACCTGAAGAGTTAAGGTGGCAAGAGAACTTGCATCGCCGCAAGCTCAACAAGAGTTGAAGAACCCTCAAGATTTCTCCAACAGGGTGGCCCCGATTTTTAAGGACAAGATCTTGAAGATCCTCTCTAAATTCCAAGTTTCTGAGGACCACACAGCTCTTTTATCTATGGAAGATGATTCCTTTGGGCAGACCCCCATTAATAGTGAAATGTCCTTTTTTTCTAGTTTGCTGGCAGCTAAAATTTAAACTTTCCAGAGACAAATTACATCAGGTTCGCCAGATTATTCTTGCCCGCCCACAGTGCTGCAACTTGTAACCAACGTAATTGCTGCTTTTTTGGAGAAAGTTTCCACTCAGCTGCTGGAGTCCGAAGTCTATACCCAGTGCTGGAAAGAGATCATCATCCCTCTTAAAAAGAAACTGAAAGGAAATCCAGAAGATTTGAAAAATCTTTGAACTATCTCCCTGTTGCCTGCACTAGCCAAAATTCTTGAGAGGCACATAAATCGGGAATTAGCGCCTTTTTTTCTTAACAGATCACAAGCTTTTTTGAATTCCTCACAGAACGCTTTAGAAGGACCCACAGTACCAAATTGGCACTGATCGCAGTGGCAGATTCCATTTGCTGAGATAATCGGGGGGGGGGAGCTAGAAGGAGCTATGATCCATTCAGCTTCCTTTTGTATCATTCAAAATCAATGAGAATGGATCACTTGTACCTGCAACCAGGGTTCAATATGTTCTATCAGTCAGTACTCAACAGAGTACTAGTAAAAAACCCTCATTCACGTAGACAGGTCGGATGGCGGTTTATCTTGATTCTCCGCTGTCAGGATTGTCAGATCACATCCCAGAAAAAGACTAAGGGTGAATATAATAGCCCATGCTTGTAAATCTAAAAAGCGAATCTGGAGACAACAAAACAAAATCACGGCAAGTACTGTACCAAATCTGGCCGCCGTGAGTCCGCATGCACAACCATTGGTTAGCGCTCTAGTGAGAGAGGGCAATCACTGTAGTCCAGGTGGTGGACTATCTTTGTGGCGCACTTCCCCAAAGTTCGCCGAGTAGGAGGTCACGTTGAGGGGAGCGTTGCGAAGTTAGGGAATTGAACTCGTCGCGCTCGAGCCCTCATAGCCGTCGGAGAAGTTTGCTGACAGTATTTTCAAGTAAGAATGGTCCGAGAATAATTTAGCAAGAATGCGCATTGGTAGTTATTGAGTGCACTTAATGAAGCATTCATGCAATCACTAATTCGAGAAGGTCAAAGGGTAGATACACAGTTGGAGTGAAGTAACTGCAACAGTTTTAAGTGATAGAAAAGAAGACAGTTATCTATCACTTGTACTAATTAATTTAATGGTGAAGCAAGACATAAAATTGAGTACAACTTACTAGAGAGCAAATAGGTTTAAAAACAACTGCAGTGCACAGTTATGGTGAGGAACCCCAAAGAAACATAGAAAAAAGAGAAAGCTAAGGTGAAGCAAGTTACAAAGATTAATAGTTGTAATTGACCCACAGCACACAGAATACAAAACCACTAAAAGAAGAGTAGCATTGGCCACATATTCGCAGGGTGGGTTAACAGGATAAATTACCAAAACAAAGCTAAGTCGTAGATATGGCATAAAATGTATTAATGAGTGTGTTTTACTTATAGTTTTATACATACCTGTGAAGCTGAAAAGAAGCAAGAAGACCACCGAAGCTGAAAGAAGAAAGAATAGCAGTGTGACTGTCTCTTGTCTGTCCAATCCCCTTTCCCCCGTGGGGTTACATTGGCTAGACGTTTCATTTGCGTTTGGCTGTGGAATCTTGCGGGGGCATTGGGAACTTGCGGCGTTCTGCTCCCGTGCCTTTGAAAGAAGGGTCCTGAACCTGACAGAGTGAAGTGCCCATGTTGATTTGGGCACCTGAGAAGAATGGCGGAAGGCTTGGATTTAAAGAAGTTAGGAGAAATCCTAGAAGGGATACAGAGGGAACTAATTTCAGTCAGAGAGGAGAATAGAGAGTTGAGAAAGACTACAGACCTAACCATTAAGATGAGTAGTTTAGTGACAAATCCCAGTTTGCAAAATACAGGATTCCCGTTAGGAAATCCCAGTGAAGCTTCAGGTTCCCAAGCAAAGGTCACCACCCAGGTTATACAATCGTTATCCCCAGAAATCCCTTTGGCACCTCCAGAACGTTTCAATGGGGATCCACAAAAGGCTCAAGTGTTTTTGAGACAATGCACCTTACACTTTGTGTCGCCCAGCAGTTTCCCCGAGGCACAGTCTCGAGTTGCATTTAGCTTGTCTTATTTAAGTGGGGATGCTGCTTCTTGGTCAATGCCCATGGTGACCAGAAATGATCCAATTCTGTACGATCTAGACGAATTCAAGAAGGAATTTCTTAGGATCTTTGACAGAAGGAGAGTATCTCAAGCTACAGATAACAAGTTGTTGGAGATAAAACAGGGCAGTCGAGAATTAGTGGCATATCTAGCCCAGTTCAATAAATTGGTTGTGGAGACAGAATGGCCAGAAAATAAACGAGCGGCAGTCTTTTATCGGGGTTTAAAAGACGAATTGAAAGATGCCTTGGCACAAGTGCCCAACAGACCCACAGAGATTTCGGCGTTAATCGATTTGGTATTAGAAATTGACTTTCGTCAAAGTGAGAGAAAAGGAGAGAGGAAGCGAGATTTTCACCCAGGTGTGCCCCGGTTTGATCGTGTAAGAAATGAAGGCCACAAGGAAAACTATTCAAGCCGCGGAGGAGAGCCCATCCAGATTGGAGCCCTTCGTGGACCTCTCACTAAGGAAGAAAAAGAACCTCGAAGGGTAAACAAACAATGTCTTTACTGTGGAGGAACAGAACATTTTGTTCGCAATTGTCCAAAGAAACCCAAGTCAACACCGCCGGAAAACGCTTCGCACCACCAGTAAGTGGAGTTGGACTGGTGGATGCAGAATCTAAGACAACTCCAAAAACCCATATCTTGGCAAATACACTACAATCGGCAGCTCCACATTTGGTCATGATGATGACCCTATGGTTCCGGAAAAAGATATTGGAAAAGATAACCGTAATGGTAGATTCCGGAGCAACGGGAAATTTTTGCGACTTAAAGTTCGCAGAGAAGATTGGTCTTCGGGCAATCAAGAAGAAAAGAAGTGAGGCGGTTCGAGCTGTCGACGGAACAAATTTATTGTCGGGACCCATTGTAAGTCACACAGAGCCAGTGGAGTTTGAATTGGAAGATGGACATCTGGAGACGTTGCAATTTCAACTAATACTGGGTCTGCCCTGGCTCACAGAACACAATCAGACTATATATTGGGGAGCCCGATGAATTACTATGAATTCGGAGTATTGTAAGGAGAATTGTCATAAAGGATGTTAGAGGGTCACAGAGAAAAATCCAGCATTTCATTTAAGTGAAAGAGGAGCTACGATTTGTGTTATAAATACAGTTCTACCTGAGGAGTATACCGGGTTCGAAGATTTTTCAGTGAAGTGGAAGCTGAAAAGCTTCCTCCGCATAGAGAATTTGATTGTGAAATCGAATTAGAGCCTGGATCAAATCTACCATGTCGCCGGATATAAGCATTGACCGAAAAAGAAGATGAACATTTGAAGGAGTACATATAGAAGTATCTAACCAATGGTTTCAAAAGGCCATCACAATCCCCCGTCTCTTCCCCACTTTTCTTTATTCCAAAGAAGAGTGGAGAGATGAGGACCTGCATCGATTATAGAGCTATCAATCGGATAACAATCAAGAATAGATACCCCTTGCCACTAATATCAGTTTTGCTGGATCATGTGAAGGGGGACGAAAATGTATACAAAACTGGATCTGAGAGGGGCGTACCATCTAGTCAGAATTCGCGAAGGAGACGAATGGAAAACAGCATTCAGAACCAAACATGGACTTTGAGTATCAAGTAATGCCATACGGTCTGTGCAATGCGCCAGCTGCATTTCAGCATTTTATTAACGATGTGTTGAAAGAATCCATTGATCAGTATGCAATAGTATAAATAGATGATATTCTCATTTACTCAGATACTATGGAAGAACATAAAGATCATGTGAAAAAGATACTGCAGAAATTGCAAGAGAACAGTCTTTTTGTAAACTTAGACAAACGTGCTTTCAGTGTTACTTCTGTTGAGTTTCTGGGCTTTGTGCTTTCCCCAAAGGGAATCACCATGGATGAGAATACGATAAGGGCAGTTCTTGAATGGGAATCACCTAAGTCTGTGAAAGAGATTCAAAGTTTCATTGGGTTTGCCAATTTTCATAGGAGATTTATTCAGAACTTCTCTCAGAAGTTACTCTCTATGACCAGATTGCTGAAGAAAGGCGCAAAATTCGAGTGGACCGAAGAGGCTGAAGAGTCATTCATCCAGTTAAAAAAGTATTTCACCACAGCGCCAATCTTACTTCATCCAGATCCCACAGAACCTTTCTATGTAGAAACGTGAAGCGTGGCTCAGTGGTTAGAGGCGGCAGACCCGGAAGCTGAGATCGGCCGTGGACCAGGGTTCGATTCCCCGCCTCGGCGGGTCTCGGGCTCAAAAAAAAATTCCACGGACTCGATCATTCTCGCTCCGGTGCCTACTCAACTCACGGGGTCACACTCTGCCACTCTGGGCAATAGCTTGCTTAATCTCCACTACGCCCCTCGCGGCGGGATGCCTGGCTTTCACCTTGTGGATACCCTGCCGGGGTATCTCACAGGGGAATACAAGGACGGGTTCCCTAAGCAAGCGCTTAGATACGGGTCGGTGATTTACGCTCTATAAATACATGTACATTTACATTACATTTACAAACGGACGCCTCTAATTTGGCATTGGGAGGAGTGCTGTCTCAAAGCCACAAGATGACTGGGCAACTACATCCAGTGGCTTTTCGTTCCAGAAAACTGAGCACGGCCGAAGTAAATTACACCATTACTGAAAAAGAGTTGTTGGCCATAAAGGATGCCTTCAAGGAATGGAGGCATTAATTGATGGGTGCAAGGCATGTCGTGACAGTGTATACAGATCCTAGAAACTTGAAATTTCTCAAATCAGCCAGAACATTAACACCACGACAGTTACGCTGGTCTTTATATTTTGCGGACTATGATTTTGTCATTACATATAGACCAGGAGCACAAAATGGTAAGGCAGATGCCTTGTCCAGATTGAGTACGGAAGGAGTTGTCGAAGAAGTCAAAGATCAGACAATAATTCCGGCAGAAAGGGTAATCAGAGCAGTGTTACAGGAGTCTCAGAAGGATGAGAATCAGAATTCTATGGCTCTAGAAGAAATGAAAGAATGGCTGAAGGAGGATCCAAAAAGAGAAATTCGAGGGGGGTTACCATATCACAATGGAGCACTCTATTTGCCCACACTTGAAATACAACAGAAGGCATTGTAAGAGAGTCATGATAGCATTTTGGCTGGACATAAAGGGATCGCAAAGACAGAAGAGTTAGTGCGACGACGTTTCTGGTGGCCTGACTTGATCAGAGAGGTGCGGCAATATATAACCACATGTGAGATCTGCGCAAGGGAAAACCCGAAGAGGCAGGCTCCCAAGGGGTTATTGCAACCCCTACCAGCCCCGCCATATCCTTGGCATACTATAACCTTAGACTTAATTGTCGATCTTCCATCTAGTCGGGGATTTGATACCATCTTGGTTTGTGTAGACTTTTACTAAGATGGCGCATTTTGTGCCATTAACAGGGGTGCCCACAGCGCAGACACTAGCACATGTCTTCAGTCAAAGTGTAGTAAGAGCACATGGAATTCCAAAGGTATTGATATCGGATAGGGGTTCCCAATTCTTATCCCATTTCTGGAAGGCTTTTACAAAAAAACTGAACATAGAGACTAGGTATACCACTAGTTATCACCCAGAGACTGATGGTCAGACAGAGCGAACAAAATTACACATTTTATGCAGATAAGAGAAGAAAGGCACCCGAGTTACTAGTAGGAGATAAGGTTTGATTAAATACAAAAAAACATAGGCTAAAAGGAGTTAGAAAACTGCAGCCTGGATTTGTAGGTCCCTACTTGATTGAGAAAAGGTTGAGTGCAATAAATTACCAGTTAAAATTGCCCAGGGGGCTACGAGTTCATCCGGTATTTCATGTTTCCTTACTTAAAAAAGTGTCAAATGGATTGCGGATGAACCAACCTCCTAAACCAGTTCAAACTGAGAAGGGAGAAGAGTTTGAGGTACAACGAGGTCTGGATTCAAAAATTCAGAAGGGACAACTGTACTACTTGTTAGACTGAAAGGGCTACGGTCCTGAGGAACGATCCTGGGAGTTGTCTTCTGATGTTCATGCTCCAAGACTAATTTGAGAATTCCATCAAAGGTTTCCTGCCAAACCACAGCAGAAGAGAGGCACTTTGAGAGTGGGTACTGGCAGGGTTGTCAGATCACATCCCAGAAAAAGACTGCGGGTGAATATAATAGCCCATGCTTGTAAATCTAAAAAGCGAATCTGGCGACAACAAAATCGCGGAAAGTACCGTACCAAATATGGCCGCCGTGAGTCTGTGTGCACAACCGTTGATTAGCGCTCTAGTGAAGCATGTGCAGTCCACGTAATTGAAATTTAGTTTTGGGAATCGAACGAAATTCCTGAAGCATTCATTAGCTGACAAAACTCGAGAGCGAGTACATAGTTTGAGTGAAAGATGTCTGAGTAAACCCTTTACTATAAAATCTAATGAGACCAGAGCAAATCAAGTCAGCACCGAGAACCTAGCAGGAAGACCAGGAATAGTAATCAATTAAAGACTTCAAGCAATCACTAATTCGAGAAGGTCAAAGGGTAGATACACAGTTGGAGTGAAGTAACTGCAACAGTTTTTTAAGTAATAGAAAAGAAGACAGTTATCTATTACTTGTACTAATTAATTTAATGATGAAGCAAGACATAAAATTGAGTACAACTTACTAGAGAGCAAATAGGTTTAAAAACAACTGCAGTGCACAGTTATGGTGAGGAACCACAAAGAAACATAGAAAAAAGAGAAAGTTAAGGCGAAGCAAGTTACAAAGATTAATAGTCGTTATTGATCCACAGCACACAGAATACAAAACCACTAAAAGAAGAGTAGCATTTCCCACATATTCGCAGGGTGGGTTAACAGGATAAATTACCAAAACAAAGCTAAGTCGTAGATATGGCATCAAATGTATTAATGAGTGTGTTTTACTTATAGTTTTATACATACCTGTGAAGCTGAAAAGAAGCAAGAAGACCACCGAAGCTGAAAGAAGAAAGAATAGCAGTGTGGCTGTCTCTTCTCTGTCCAATCCCCTTTCCCCCCATGGGGTTACATTGGCTAGACGTTTCATTTGCGTTTGGCTGTGGAATCTTGCGGGGGCATTGGGAACTTGCGGCGTTCTGCTCCCGTGCCTTTGGAAGAAGGGTCCTTGACCAGACATCCGCCTTGTTATTTACGTGTCAGCATCATCATTGGGTCTCTTTCTGTATACTTCCTCCACCTGGAGGGAACCACTGGTTTTCACAGTAGTGATCAGAAATCGATGGCAAGTGAAGTAGTGCTCAGGTGCATTGAAATGTTAAAAAGCCTTCCGCATACTGCCATAAATAAATTATTCTGTCTGGTGTATGGGAGGGAATTAAAAAAGTTATGTAGTGCGTGCAGTTAGGATTGAATATGGATCCTTTGCACTATTCAATTGTCTCCAAAACTTTGGTCGACATGTTTCTGCCTCAAAATTGCCCCAGGATGGGGTCTATGAGCTTTCTTCAGGACCTAAATAGTGAGAATAGGGTATTTTCCTATCCTGTGTATTAACCTCAGAGTAAAAACTCTGACGTACCTAAAAGGAAAGAGAGTGAAAAATGACCTATGGAAAAATTTAAATTGAAAGAGGATACTGTCTCAATTGTTCAACTCACACATATGCGATAAGCAGACTAGAATAATGGCAATACTTCATATTCGTAAGCAAACATAAAAATGGCAAATCTTTAAAAGCTGTGATATATCACTTATGTTTGGAAAGTAGATTAGGGGTGAGTAGTATGAGTGTGGCGCCTTTAATTCATGGTCTCTAGGTGGTGTGTCTACAGGTAGAACAGAGGTTTAGTTGCTATGTGTTTGTGTTCCATAATTTACATTATCGGTGAAGGTGATGGTCTAAAGACCTCAGCAAGTAGAAAGTAGTTATTTTACATGAATGCGCATTGTGAGATACACATGTGTATCTCTGATCGTAAATATTGTGATTAAGTATAGCTGTCACAAGTATGTAGGCTTTCCTATTTCACAATTAATAAGTTGGCGACATTTGTTCACAATGTCTTATGGCAGTGAATTTCCCCGTGTGTGTGTAGTTGTTAACCAGTGTTTCTCTAATTCTTTAACCTAGCGAAGATTATCTTGTGCGCAACTTTTTTTTATGGCTTCTGGGAATAGGCGAAAAGGAAGGATCATAGTGACAATTAAATAGTAGACAACAGATTTGCTGCGTACCTTGTGAGGTCCCGATTTTGGGCTTCTACAGGACTCCTGGCAGCTTAAACCCTGTAAATCGAAAAGCAAGTTTGATCGATACATTCTGCATGCGGTGTACTTTACGTGTCTTCTCCTAGTGGAATACAGCGTTGGTTCTACCTCGTGTGTGGGGTGCACGACTTATGCTGATGCTGCTCTCAGGGTCCTGGATGAGGCGGGATCGTGAGAGTTCACTAAAAGGAAACTAACTGGAAATGGAAGAAATACCTATTGAGGTCTGAGAGCTTAAAATAAGACTCTGAAAAAAGACTAAATTCATTACAGAACATTTGATGTCGTTTTGAGAAACTATAAATCTATCCGTTGAATTAAAAATAGTTTTCTCAATAGGGATATTGCAATCTCAAGACCCTTTGTAATTGGTGATTATGTTTCAGTATTTATCGAGCTCTTGATCATGGTATGGTTTTGTGTTCTTGATGCTTAGGGCCTTGTGTGCACTAGCATGTAATTTATGTTTCTGGTTCTCCTGTTAGCAAACCCGGGTTTAGGGCAGTCGAGGTTGCCTGAGGTGACGATGCACCAGTTTTTGTTTATTATTTTCTTGACAGTATTGCTAGCTGTGCTGTACGTAGTCACACAAGTCAGAGTGTTCTGAGTGTGGGCCTTGGGTGTTAAATCCAATAGGCTTTCCCGTGGTTGGTTCCTTGCCCTTTTCTGAGACTTTGCCACTATCTTGGCTGGGTAGTCTCTCTTTGAAAGTTTTGAACATAGATCTTTTGCTTGTGTTGGATTCCATTTGCCGCCAAGTGAATTAGGGAGGTGCAGCCATTCTAGTTATGCTAGACATTTTCCCAGCCTTCGACACCATCTCCCCACTGCGATTTGTGCAAAGACTGCGTAAGGGTGATCAGTGGGGTTCTGCCTTAAATCTATTAGAATAATTTCTGGTGACTACAACACAAATAGTGAGCTGCAGAGACTTTAGGGCTAAACTTTTCCAGCTTTCCTGTGGTGTCCCACAAGGGTCCTACCTCAGTTCTCACATTATTTAATATGTATGTGGGCCCTATGGCAAAACTTGTATGCTCCTTTGGTTTTCAGGTATTGTCCTATGTGGATGAGGACAATACCCAAATCCTCATCCTGGTTAGGTCAGGAGTAGCAGACAAGTTCAAGTCTTGAATAGTGGAAATCAGCACCTGTATGCAAGAGAATTAGCTCAAGCTGAACACGGAGAAGACAGAGATTGTGGTCTTCGGGGTGTAGAACTCAGTTTGGACTGACCATTTGTGATCGGAGACATGCGGACAACTACCGGCTCCAGGAACCTCTGTTAAAAACCTGGGGGTGATCGTTGATAACACCCTTAACATTTGACTCTCAGCTCAATAGGACAGTGAGTTCCTGTTTCTGGATCATCAAGTGCCTGAAGAGGATCTTTCCTTTCCTTCCCGATGAGTTAAGAGTGTCAGTGGTTATTGTGCTCATAACAATTCTCATGGACTACTGAAACGCTCTGTATTTGAACGCCAACCAGTAGTCGCTTAATAAACTTCAGGTTATCCAAAATGCAGCTGGCGTTCTTAAACATCTCTCGGTGAGGGAGGAATTGCGGACACCGCACTGGTTCCCAGTGAGGAAGCAATTGATTTTTTAAGCCATGTGCCTTGTTTATAAGGCCCTCAACCAGCATGGCTCTATTTATTTAAGAATCGTCCTCAACAATCTTTCCAGCAGACATTTGAGATCGGCTGGTTAGATGAAAGTGACTGTTCATCGTTTTAGGAAGGCGAGATGGAGTGAGCATACTTTCCCTGTGGCAGCTGCCAGGATATGGAACACTCTCCCTGCACATATTGTTGGCATTATTTCTAACTCCACGTTTCGCAAGCATGTGAAAACTTGGCTTTTTTTTTTTAACAACCATAGCTGCCTTAGATGGTCTCCCCCATTTGCTCTTGCAGTTATAGCGCTTTGATGCCTTTTTTGGTTTTATGTACTTTACAAATTACGAATTTGAAGACAAAAAAGTTCAAAAAGATTAGCTATCCCGGATTCCACTTTTGTTGGAAAACCATTATGGGCTGGCCTTCTTGAACATGCAGCCCCAACCCTCTGCAATTTAGTGACTGCAGCTCATATATGTATAATACATGTCATTTTTCACATGGCATTTCCGTGTTAGTGGAATTATACCGCATGCAGGTCGAAGGGTCCATGGTAGTTCCAGAGGTCTCTCACATTAAAGATTTTAGATCCCCAAGCTAGACGCAGGATGAGAAAAACAACAATCAATTAATAAAACTAATCTTAAGAAGCCAGGTTAGTCTAACATACCGGTTCCAGTCACGCTACAGTACAGTAGAATTCCAGTCACAGTGGAGGCCAAAGCCAGAGTCTCATAATTCCTGATTGACCACGTAGAACTCATTGCCCAATTCTTCTAGTTCCTGCTTAGCAATGTAGTTGTGCTCCAGTCATCTGTTCCTACCTGGGAACAACGTTTGCCCTTCTCCAACCCCTAAAGGTAGTCTTTTATTTACTAGATTAAGTTAAAGGCATGGATCTCAAAGAAATACGTTTGCTTACATTGGAATCAGTCAGCTCAAATCAATATGCTGAATACAGCCAAGACAAAACCTACTAGATAGTGATACAATGCCATAGGGTTGTTGCAACAGCATTTTGTCTGTTACTAGTGCCTGCAAGAAGACACAAGATAACATTTCCTAATACAACACATTTTGGGATATTGGTGGATCCATGCACTGACTCCTACTGATTGGAGAATGCAATGCACAATTGAATCTACAAGGTATTCTAGCCACACTTCCAAGTTCCTTCAATCTTCAGAGAAATGAAGCTCTTGATTTGAAATCATGATTTTCTAGTAGGCATCAATGATGTTGAATGAGACAACAACCTAGATTTTTTTTGAAAACTTTGGACAGAAGGCTGTCAGAGGGAACCTTGATCAATGTATGGGAGAAGACCGAAAAGCGTTGGGTGGTTGTACTCGCAACATAAATTAGAATAATTTTTAAAAAATTGACCGAGTGCGTACCCTTTTATCCTGCGTTTAGGAGCTAGATTTTGGAATAACATTGAGATATATATATACACATATATACACACGACACTAGGACACTGACGAAGGCAAGTGCCGAAACGCGTCTTTACTTTTTTGTGCAATTAACCTAACTGGGTTTAACTTACTGAGAGTGCTGGTGTGTCGACTCTGGTCTGGCAGAGGAGCTGTGAATATATATATATATATATATATATATATATATATATATATCAATCTCGAAAATTGGAATGGATGATAAAGAGAACAATTGTCAAGAATGTTCGGAGAGACAAGAACTAGTAAAGATTTTGTTGCTTAAGTGGGCTGGTGTATTCTGGTAGAGGCATTTATAAACAAAAATAAACTGATTTGATTCTTGGGTTTCTAAAAAGTTACAGCAGTAAGTGATTGGTTTCCAACATAGACTTTTTTTTCCTTTAAGAAGATCCTGTTTGTGTAGGATCCAACGTTCCCGAGCACTGTGTATGTGGCAATATTCTCCTCATATTTACGTTCTGACAATCATGGTATGTTTTTCTTTGCTGGTGACCCGTGTCATGGGCCTACCGAGAATTCCTCTAGATTATTTTTCTTAGGTTGCAATCTTAAAGAATGCTAGACTTGGTTGGGCTATAGGAGTATATGGTACTCCTTGTACATATAGAAGGAGACTGCCCTCATGAACAGGGTATAACACAATTAATGGAGGCAGTTGATCACAGAAACGGGGTACTGGATTTCTTACTGAAAACCCAGTGGTCAGACTGCCTACTGGCACTCTGGTAAATCCATGTAGCAATATGAGTGAGTGCTCTGATAAGAGTGTTGTTTATCTCTCCTGTACCCTAGCACACAGGCAGACTGCCCTATGGCTGGGTAAAGCTGAGCATGGAAATAGCCTCCAGGTTGTAGTGTGCGCTGCAAGATTTAGTCATAGTCAGCCTCACCTTCTCCATGATTGCCCCATTGTGCATTGTCTGATTTTGTATACATACTCACATAGAGAGCGTGGTAGAAATGATGCAAGGTGCCTGGGCAAGGCCTGTTCCAGCAAGTGAGCCTCTGGCCAATGAAGAGTCCCTTTTAAGCCAATGCAGAGAGGCATGCATCACTCTCCAAAAATCTAAAGAAAGTCAACTAGAAGGTTGGAGTGGAGCTAACTGTTCCAAGACTGGATAAACAAGCATTTGCAATGCAATAGGTCTCGCATTAATTAAGTTTGAGCTATTGGCATTGCGAAATATTGCAACACCAATTGCAACAAAAGTCTATAAATTGTAGGCCAAAAAAAGTGTATTTATTTTTGTAGCAATGGTGGCATGCTGCGCTTTAGATGAATATGATTAAAAGTAAAGTGGCCCATACTGCGATTGCTACAATAGTTAATTGTGGATGCGTTAACAATTAATGTGTGCACTGATAGCTGGTGGTGTGTGTGCCTGTAGAAAATGTACACTGATGGCTGGTGGTGTGTGTGCCTGGCGAAAGCGTGCACTGGCAGCTGGTGGTGTGTGTGTGCCTGGAGAAAGCGTGCACTGGCAGCTGGTGGTGTGTGTGTGCCTGGCGAAAGCGTGCACTGGCAGCTGGTGGTGTGTGTGTGCCTGGCGAAAGCGTGCACTGGCAGCTGGTGGTGTATGTGTGCCTGGTGAAAGCGTGCACTGGCGGCTGGTGGTGTGTGTGTGTGTGTGCCTGGTGAAAGAGTGCACTGGCGGCTGGTGGTGTGTGTATGTGCCTGGTGAAAGCGTGAACTGCCGGCTGGTGGTGTTTGTGCCCGGTGAAAGCGTGCACTAACGGCTGGTGGTGTTTGTGCCCGGTGAAAGCGTGTACTGCCGGCTGGTGGTGTTTGTGCCCGGTGAAAGCGTGCACTAACGGCTGGTGGTGTTTGTGCCCGGTGAAAGCGTGTACTGACGGCTGGTGGTGTTTGTGCCCGGTGAAAGCGTGCACTGACGGCTGGTGGTGTCTGGTGAAAGCGTGCAGTGTGTGTGTGTGTTTTTCTGGTGAAAGCGTGCACTGTGTGTGTGTGTCTGGTGAAAGCGCGCACTGTGTGTGTGTGTCTGGTGAAAGCGTGCACTGTGTGTGTGTGTCTGGTGAAAGCGTGCACTGTGTGTGTGTGTCTGGTGAAAGCGTGCACTGAGAGTGTGTGTGTGTGTGTCTGGTGAAAGCGTGCACTGAGTGTGTGTGTCTGGTGAAAGTGTGCATTGAGTATGTGTGTGTGTCTGGTGAAAGTGTGCACTGTGTGTGTGTGTCTGATGAAAGCGTGCACTGTGTGTGTGTGTGTCTGGTGAAAGCGTGCACTGAGTGAGTGTGTCTGGTGAAAGCGTGCACTGAGTGTGTGTGTCTGGTGAAAGTGTGCACTGTGTGTGTGTCTGGTGAAAGTGTCCACTGAATGTGTGTGTGTGTGTCTGGTGAAAGCGTGCACTGAGTGTGTGTGTGTGTCTGGTGAAAGCGTGCACCGAGTGTGTGTGTGTGTCTGGTGGAGTGTGTGTGTCTGGTGAAAGTGTGCACTGAGTATGTGTGCGTGTATGTGTGCGTGTCTGGGTGTGTGCTGCGTGTCTGGGTGTGTGCTGCGTGTGTGTGTCTGGTGAGAGGTCTGTGAATGGCCTCTAGGCACCTGCATGAACAGGATGCTGGTGAGAGGTAGTGATTTATTTGCAGTGCAGCCTCAATGCACCGTAGGCACTTGTATGGTAAGCGTATGATGTTGAGAAGTACTGAATGATTAGCACTGCATTTCGAAAGGCCCTTTTAGTGCTTGCTACGAGAGTCGCCGATTAATTAGCCCTGAAACTGAAGGTCCTCTACGGGCAGGGACAAATTGTTGGTGATAGGGAGAGAAGTAAATTTATGGAGTTTTATATAGCTCGAACTGGACCCGAAGCACAAAGGTCGAGAGTGAGCTCATGGAACAGCGGGACGTGGATGGAGTAAATTACAGTGGTAGGGGCGAATATATTTAACGTGATGTGGCACAAGGAGGTTTTAACTATAACATTGAGGTTTAAACAGCGCACTGAGGGCCACTCAGAGGCACATACGAGGTGCGCCAAAACGAAAGAGTTTCTATACCTGCCCACTAGGAAGCAAAGTAACTTCTCTAATATATTAAAGTTATGATTATTAAAAAAACATTTTCTTTACATCACACGGTTTGCACATTTGGGTGGTGGCATGTTTTTTATTTCCCTTTTTTACTGTTGGAACATATTGACATAAATAAAATACAAATACAGACGCTGTCAGAAGCAAAGATCAGTGTCGTTCTTAGTTATTCACTGACTTTACCCTCCTGCTAGAAAGGGGGGGGAGGGTTATAAATTCCAACACATATGCAAACTTGTGAACTTCTGTATGTCAGATTGTGTGCAACAATAAAACTGTACTTTTTGCTAACATTACTGGAGTTTCATCAGCGACAGTGCTAAGTGCAATCACTAGTACCGGGTAAAGTCTGATACAAGTGGAGACCTCCTTATGAAGGTACTGTTAGAAAACTGGCGCAAACTATGCCAATCACTTCCAGCTAATGGGATACATATCCATCACGAAATGGTCGCTTGTCCGTGTACTTTAATCAGTGCAACAGAAATGAAGTGATTCTGTGTCCCAATGTTTTCCCGCATAAAAGTGGATTTTCCGCATTTGTCACATATTCCAACATCTGCAGTATAAGTTTTGACTTAAAAAATAAATAGTTTCTAGCTCAACGGGATCAACAGGTACGTCAACAAGACCACCCACTGTGCCAGTCAGCGGCAGGTGCTTTTTTCGAAGTTAACTGGTGACATTTGTATTGTTTATTACTGTATTTATGTAGTACGCTTCTACAGAGGCAAATACTTTTGCCGAGAAGGAATTCATATGCACTAAATTGAAAAGGTAGCCAAGTAATACTGCCACTGAATGTGCCCGTATTATGCTGTATGAACGGGAATCATTTTCTAACCACATAATGTAGCCAAACCAGCCGCATAATGTGTGCCTCCACTGCTGCAAATTCCAGCTGCCTTGGCCTATACTGCGCCTCAAACTCTAAGATGCCACAGAGGTTAAACCTATGGGCCTGACAGCAGAAACCACTGGGACTGGGTGTTCTGACAGTTTTGTGACTGTCGGAGAGTATACTTTAGATTAAAACAGAATTGTTCTGGGTGTTACTTCAATTCCGAGTACATATAAAATGCCTTTTCGATCCATAGAAAGAAAATATGCATTTTCAGACGGTGATGTGCCTGTCATTGCCTAGTCAAACAGATTAATTGCTTGGTCTCTATGCAGCTAAATGGAGTGAGGTATTTGTATTTTAAATAGCTACAAGGAAGATATGGGTAATAAAGTCTCATTCCTCAGGTACGAACGACATTAGTAATGAGCAGGTCTTTGGGCAGCCATGGGCAGGAAATTAGCACCTCGCCTTAATTTGAAACGCTTCAGGCCAGGGGTCAGCACTGAGGTACAGAAGTCCTGAGTCTACAAGTCCAGCAATTAGTGCGAAAAGCGGCGCTGGGAACAGAGCTGTTGTAGGTTTTTGTTCCAAGCACTCCCACGCACCATAAACATCGCTCTGTGGAAGATGAAAACCACCCTACGCGCATTCCGGACATGAAAGGCTAAAGCGCAACACAGGCCGAAAAAGAACAGCAAACTGAAAATAAAATTAAACAAGTAACAACATGGTGCTCAGCCAACCTTTGCGAAGGGCCTGCCACTGCATTGGCAGTACGTGCTTTTAGTTAACTTTTTGTCCTCTCGAGCTGGAAACAAATTTTTTGGGCTAAGATAAGCAGATTATGTAGCAGATAATGAATGGGTTGTGTCGTAAATGCGGTAATCGGCGAAGGAAAAACGTGCCTACTACTGTGGTCCTGCACTCCAAGCAGTGACAAACCGTGATTAATTTGTAACAAGCAGGAAGTGGGATAAGGGAGGGGGTGGAAAATGGTGAGCACTTTCACGGCCGCTTTGATGTTCTCAGTGGCCACGCGGTTCACTGAGAACATCAAAGCGGCCACAATAGTGCTCCCAAAGGCTGCAGGGTGACAAATGGTGCGCGCGCCCGGCGCACATGCACTGTACCCGATCCCCCTGCAGCCTTTGGGAGCATTTTTGAAAATCCCTACTTATTTCTCGCAGAGCAACGCATGCGCGTTGGCTCAGTGAGACCTAAAAAATTACCCTTGCAGCATGTATTCAGTTTTTCTCTTCCATTTCAAGGAGCTCTGCACAGTTGTGTAAAGGAAGACAAAGACCAGAAGCATTTAATGAGTAAGGACTATGAGTAATGACTATTTGCTCAGGGTTGAGGAAAATACTTAGCTGGTGTTGAATGAGACAAGGCAGCGGACAGGCTTGAAGTATAGGATCTGCCCTGTGAGGAGGTCGGAGAGCACAGGCCTGCACGCTTGCAACTCTTGATTAATTCACCTGCACTATCCCCTTTGAGCAGCTCAAACGTATGTGTGCTTCACGCTGCTGCCTGTAAATCAAACTGAATGACACTTTGGACAGGGAAGTCTAAGAGACTATGGCTGACAGCAGTTTTCCAGAGATGCTGGTTTAGCCAACATCAGTCTGAGCTGGAACTAAGCCACAATTTAAAGGATACCCAATGTTTATGTGAATTGTTCCCATATAGTAATTGAATGTACATTTCCCTCAGGTGGATATTCTGCAGAAAATCTAGGACATGTCTGGACCACATGGAAGACAATGACGAGGTAATTGAACAGATCCAAATTGACAGCACTTATCAGGTGAAACATAAAAGGTGCAGCCTAACAGAACCTGGTGTGTTCACAAAGGAGGGCTTGAAAAGCTTCCAAGAAGTCAAACAATAAAAGTAACCACCTACAGAACACACAACACGAACTGAAGCACCTGGTGTTTAAATTATTAACCAGCTCAATGGCACGCATTTTAAGGGAGACAAATGGAGTCAACCCGGCCAGTTTTTGAAACTGTACCCTGCAGCCTAGAGATTTTTGCAACCAATGCTCTCTTCGCTGTGGGCTCTTGTCACTAAGTCTCGAGCAACCTTTTCAGACTGATGTTGTTCCCCAAGAACACCGCATTCAATAGCCTCAGATGCCACATGGAGTCAATTCATAGTAAAGTTGACAGTGTTGTCGGCAGAATACTTAGTCACTGAGCAAAACTGTTTATCCCGTGTTGAAAGCTAGACTAACTGACAAAAAGTACTGTTTGTCTAGGAAGCACTGTAGTTTAGCAACTACTGCACCCTCCACTATTTTGCATCCATGAAAGGGTTTGTACAAAAGAACAAGGAAAGAAGTAACTTGGTAACTCTGTGATCCCTCATCTACATTACCAATACCCACCCTTGGCCCATCGCCATATCGAAGGCAAGTCGGCTAAATTGTAGCTCTGGGGTGCAATACACAGGATGTTAATGAAGCAGAGGAGGTTGTTCATATACTGAACAACTTTTTGAACACTGAGTTTTGCGCCTATATGAAAAGCATATTAGCTCTGAGCACTGCATTAAAATAATTATCTCCTCCATATTACCACACACATTTCTGGCAAGCGTGGCCAATTGAAACACCACAAATATGGATTTCCTTAACAAAAGTGGGGGAAAAAGAAAAAAAAACCAGATCTAAATTCAGATATTGCCATGACCTTGTTTATTTTATTCTCCAAATAAGTTTCACGTTTTAACTGCATGCACAAGCATAACTTCCAAATCTGTGCACTTGAGGCATCACCTTTGAAGCAAGGCGTGGGCCTTTTTCCATGGGCGGTTGATGGGTTCAGCTAAGGAACTCCTAGTGACAGGGTTAGGAAGATGAAGCAAGAGCTTTGGACACTCTCAAAAGGGCGATGCCAGCTGAAGATAGGGTAAACAAACGCAGCGTGCCAGGGATTCTTTGCCTCCTGTGTCCTTCTTACAACTGTTTCCAGAAAGCATTGAAGTTAAAGCAAGGCCATCTGGACGGATGTTTATGCACCTCAACTGCCAGAGAGGGTTTGACGATAGAGCCCTGCCAAAGCCCATGTACTGTCAAGAACCAACAACCAGCTGGAAATTACTAGTACCACCATCTCTGAAATGTCTAGAGTAGTGCATATGAAAGCTACAAGCAGTGACTACTCAATGTGCAGGGAGACTACAGTGTGTAACTCAGCCTTCTGAAGCGAATAAATTAACAATGTCACTCCACAGTACGCAGGGTATTATGCTTCAGAACACAGCACACCAGCAGCATGTTGTTACACACTTAAACAAAAAAGAATGCATGAAGTGCTGGACTGACCTCCGTGCAGTTCTGTGCGACTGAGGAACCCGCGAGAAGGGAAGGGCCAATGGTAGACGAAAATACGGGCAGACTGATTACCTGAAATTGGTTTTAGTTTCTAATATGCTGCATTCAATACTGGCAGCCACTGCTGCCTGTCTGGTACTTAAACTCATTAACCATAACCAATAGTCACCACACTCATTGGTCACCATGCCCCATCAACAACACAGTAGGCAATACATACCACATTCCCCTTTTCCGGACTCTTCTAGATCAGTCAACCAGTCCTTATGTAGGAAATCAATGTATGCTGTCAGATTCATACGCAACCTGTCAAGACGTTTAATACTTCTACAGTGTGTGTATGTTTTGGGGCTGCACTTGTAGCTTGGGCTAAGGACAACTGTATGTGAGAACAGGTCATTCTAGTCAATTACCAGCTACTAGCCATATCTTTAATAGCTCATAACCCTCTTCAACGAGCCCTTCCACCATAGTCACCAGAGTTCTTTTCCTTCTAATCTGACTGGTGCAGGTTGGAGATCAAATCTGGCACGAGGTTAACAGAATGCTTTACATCCTCCATAAACTTTCACATTCAACTCCTAGATGGAGCAAGGGCAGGATTTGCACTTTGGTTCAACCTGTAGCATTTGTTGAAGGTGCACGTAGAGAACAAGGATAGGGAAGTCACTTGCAAAAAGCCTCTAAAAACACCCCTCAAATCTTGTCTTGCATAACAGACATGGCTTGAGAGTGACAAATTTGGACTGAAAGGATATAGTAGACTTGAAAAAAATACTCTGTAAAGTGCATACTTAGAACAGACATATTACATGGTAGATAAGAAATTCCCACAGAAGCAAACAAAGTGTTAGCAGCTGTTTACTGCTGTCAAATGCCCATCACCCTTCAACTTTTTTTTTTTTACAAAAAAAATGCTGTTCAGTAAAAAGTCTATTGATAAAGAGGAAATTACATTTTGAAACAGGAACTTGCATTGACAAAGCTACATATTTACATATGCATAGGTTCCATCCCAAAGCTGTGTGCGCCCTGCTAGTCAGCAGAGCTGGGAGAAGTAATTAAAAAACAAAAAAAAGTACATAGAGTTAAATCCTGAAGATGACCCAATTCTCCTCACTTCACATTACAGGTTTTGGTAGTGTTCCTCTCTCGTCACCACTCCAGTTCACTGGCATGGCCCTACCAATCATGGATCAGACACTGACCCTCGGACGGCTCCACGGTATACTATGGTAAGAGTTAGCAGCAGGCTGCATGGGAGGGGAACAGCACACATCAGCCCCCACAGCGCCCAAGTCCCATTGCTCCTAGTTCAATTAAAAGGCAGAATCAGTATAGCCTTTCTTGCAGAGTCATGTTTCAGCTATCATTAATGGTGGTTGTTTTCCAGCCGTGGAAGGCGCAGTTTCAAAGGCACAAGTTCAGGGCGCGTCTACTAGCAGTAAACCTTAATCAATGGAGTCCCTGAGGAATCGGTTTCTGTATCTTGAAAGGAGTCCGTTTTGCCTGTCGGCGATCCTGCACAGGAGAGAGGAAAAACATGAGCTTTGTATGAACACTCCCTACCTTTGTAGGTCTGGCTTAAGAGCACACATCAGTAACCTTCCATTTTTTAACAGAAAAAGCTTTCAGAGTGCTACTAAGAGAGGGGCTTAGGGTCCACCCCAATGTTTTTTCTGAGTGCTGATTTGATTGGACTGAAGTTGTAAGCCTCCGCTGAAGTGTGTGCTTGCAATGTTCTTTTTGGCTTGTGGCAATGCTTATACTCAATACAGCAGTACCGAGTTAGGTATGGTAGCCAGCAAACAATCATGACTAGAGGCTTATCTTCTTATTGTGAAATGTTATGATAAAGGCAGCAGGTCTGACATTTATTGTGAAAAGCATATGTTAACATGAATCCATTCAAGGGTTTATTATTACACTGCAAAAGTCTGTAGAGAAGAATTTTGTTACATGGAATCTCACAGATTGTCACAGTAAGCAAGGGTTTTAGTGTTGGGAACGTAACCAAACAAGAAGTGGGGATAGATATGCCTAACAATAATCCTCATTGGGCTTCCTAAGGAAGGATACTCTATTGTTTTGACGACTGACATTTTTTACATATTTGTAATTTTATTACGGTCTACCAGACGCATGCCTTATGGGAAAGACTGTGCCCAACACTGTAGTTCTGAGCTGCTAATGGTGACAAGCTAATAATAAAGGTAACAGTTTTGAAAGGATGAGGGGTAGTGTCCTGTGGATTGTGTTGACATATTGTCTCAATCTATGGTCCTGTTGCCGAATCCTAATGAGTGGGTAGTACCCTTAAACCCACCATGATGATAATGATTGATTATCCCTAGTAATCAAGTAGACATTGTTTCTTTGATAGCTTCAGTGTAAATTATTGAATGGACTAATTATTGACATATGAAGATAGCCTTACAAAGCACTTTGTCTGTAGCACAACTAAAACATACAGCAAGCCTCGTGAGCGAGGAAAACGGGTTGACTATCAAATGCGTCTTCAGTTTGCCATTTCGCTCTTCTAATCTCCTGCTTACTTCTGGTTCAACAGATACCATAAAACAGCAGGAACCCTTCCTGGCATGTTTTTCTTGCGGTGTGGGTATTCCTCCACTCAGGACTCAATTAGTCTACCTTAAGAAATGAAGATCTATAACCTAATTTTGAACTTTATGACTTGGAGTATTAGTATTCTAAAATTATTGCTTTTACATCCTCGGACGATCCATTGAGATTATATACCAGGATAACATATCATACCAAAAACACTGATTGGTATCCCTCTACCTAAGCAGGGGTAATGTGTGCCTCATAGAACACCACTAGCTATAGAAAAAAGAAAACAGAATCTTTTTCTTTTTACACAAAACCCTTACCCACTCTAATAGTGGTATGCTTTATCATCATCATGACGTGGTTTTCTGCGAAATACAAATAACCCTTGTTTAGGTGAAGAGATACCCATCTGTGTTTTAGGTTAAAGTATTGGGAGACCGAATCGATTTCTTCCTTCTTTAAAAAAAAAAAGTCTCCCCTCCCTTCTAGTTGGCAGGACATCTTATACGGGCCTTCCACACTGTTTATTTAATATATCATACTTCCAATTCCCGTACTAACTCACCATACGCACTCCCCAATACAATTTTACTTAGGTTATAGACAACCTTTTGACTTTTTATGTAATTCATTCTTTATTTCTGATTTGCTTGTAGACCGAATTTTAATTCACGATTCAGAAAAGGGGGTGGTGATGAACAGAGTGTCTGAATTAAGCAGACCACTCTTACCCAGTCCAAAGATCAGGGCTTGATCCATCACCGTTATTTAGCTCACTGCCCCATCCCAGCTCAGAACCTGGCTATATGCAAATGAGTCTGTCCCTGGCCCAGTGCATCATGGGAACAGGGCAGACCAAACTACCAAGCCAATTCTTCACCAGAAAGGAGACAAGCTTCCGGGGACCGGTTTCTGCCATTTCAGGCGTCGTCGGCCCGGCTTGCTTGAATCCTGATGGAGCAGTGAGCAAGGGACTCATGTCCGAGTATACCCTGCCACACCTATAGTGGCCAAAAACGATTCAGAAAAGGGGGTGGTGATGAACAGAGTGTCTGAATTAAGCAGACCACTCTTACCCAGTCCAAAGATCAGGGCTTGATCCATCACCGTTATTTAGCTCACTGCCCCATCCCAGCTCAGAACCTGGCTATATGCAAATTAGTCTGTCCCTGGCCCAGTGCATCATGGGAACAGGGAAGACCAAACTACCGAGCCAATTCTTCACCAGAAAGGAGACAAGCTTCTGCTTAATTCAGGCACTCTGTTCATCACCACCCCCTTTACTGAATCATTTTGTCCACCATAAGCGTGGAAGGGTATACTCAGATGTGAGTCCCTTGCTCATTGCACCATCAGGATTCAAGCAAGCCGGGCCGACGACGCCTGAAATGGCAGAAACCGGTCCCCGGAAGCTTGTTTCCTTCCCAGTATAAGAATTGGCTTGGTAGTTTGGTTTGCCCTGTTCCCATCATGCACTGGGACAGGAACAGACTAATTTGCATATAGCCAAGTTCTGAGCTGGGATGGTGCAGTGAGCTAAAAAACGGTGATGGATCAAGCCCTGATCTTTGGACTGGGTAAGAGTGGTCTGCTTAATTCAGGCACTGTTCATCACCACCCCCTTTTCTGAATTTTAATTCACAGCACAGAGTGTTTGGTACCTGGCTGTTTTACAATAATATTTGAAAGATTTCTAGACATTCCGCTAACCTGTTTGTTTAGTCTGGTTTGTTTTTGGCACCCCACTTCCTTCTTCATTGCTTATATTATTATTATTTTCCCTAATTTTTGTATGTTGGATAGTTTTGTTATTTGGTGGTCTGTGATGGCTATACTGCTTTTGCTCGCATAACTATTACAGTATTGAGAAAGCCCTGGGCCTGCGTGCCATTTAGAGGGTGAACCAGCGTTGGCTAAAACCTCTTATTTTGAACTTCTCTTAAGACTGAACTATTCCGAATATTTAAAACCGCATTTAAATAAATCGCTGTTTCAACACTGCAAAGGATAAGCCTTTGTGTATTGTTTCTGAGATTTAACTCGTCCAAACTAGAGTTCCACAAACAATTTTCAACCCTACTTTCACTTTGATAAATGTAATAGGCCTGATTGTTTACTATGAAAAGTTCCAATGAAGGCTGTAGACGGGAACAATTTATTGTCGAAAGCATGTGTTAAATGCAATAGGTATATATGGGTGGATTGGTGTTCTACATTCAGGCCATCAGATAGGTATTGGGTTACATGGAATCTCAGATTGCAGAAGTAGGCAAGGATTTTATTTTGACCGCCTTCTCTGACACACCCTCGATACACAAAATTTGCACTATGAGAATTCTTGTTAAGCCCTTGTATGATAGAGTCTTTTGCTCAACCAACTGTAATTTTATATGCATTTGTAAGTATAGTGCTTGATGTCCGATAGCTGCCTTGTGGGAAAGCTTGCGCTCATGCAATAGGCTTGGTTATGTACAGGAGGAGTTGGTTATAATGGCAAGACAACAGTAACAACTATAGGTATAAATGGTGCGCTGAGGAAAGGTATTTCAAATGCTGTAGGCCTGATCTGTTTAAAAACTATGACAAAGACAGTAGGCCAGATTCCCGATCTATATAACATATGCTAAAGCCAATAGGTAGATTGTTTTTGCACTGTTAGAGCGTGCAGTCAAGTATTTTGTTACATGAAATCTCACAGGTTACCTCTGCAGGGAATCATTTTGATGTTGGTTACCCCCATGACAAAACCTCGGGGCAGATGTTTTGCACAGTAATAAGTCTTGCAAGAATCTCTTCGAAAGGCCTGCTAAGCCTTAGCTGTCTGCCAGAATCATTAAACAATACAGACATGCATAGATATAAATCTGTATCTAAATAGATTCATAGAGGACCTTTAGGTTTGCCAGTGTCATTTACAGTCTGCCTACACCCACGAACGCATACTGCATGGGGTAATGGCTCAGTCACTGTTCCTCTAGCCTTAGAATGGCAGCATTTCTGATCACATGTGCACATACACCTGAAAATGAGTGCGGTTCAGTGTCAGGGCTGGTTGGCCAGTCTTTTAGATTCAAATTTTCTCCTTTTATAGCTCCCCTTTCATTTATTTTATATTACTTTTTTTAAAGAGGATACTCAGCTCTCCATGCATGAAGCTTGTTTAATCTGCAGTGCACAGCATTCATGTGACCATCTCCTCTAAACTAGGCAGCCAGGAACCCCATAGAATGCTGCAGTCCATAGTGTATAATTGTTTTACCATTTGAATGCATAGTTTCTCAACATGGCGGGCATGCTGGAACGTTAAAACAACAATACTCTATGTACAATTCCACTTCAAAAAGGACACCGTCTTGTTTAGATTTGTGAGTGTAAGTTTAGGCCTACCGCATTTATATGGCAGCATGTTTTCTTTTTTCTATCTAATTTGCCTAGTATATGTTGTTGAGTATGTGTGGGTTTGTGCAGTGGTTGTGTTAGAGGGTGAATGCAAAAATTAGTCGGTGGATAGATGAATGGATGCATGAGTACAGCGATGTGTGACAGAATACATATAAGATGACTTATTGAGTGCCTAAACATATCAATGTCACAAAGGACACTTTCATTCATAAGCCATACATATAGGCATTGGTAATGCTTATTAAATTATTTCAGTCATGCTCTGGTGGAGGAGTTAAGTCAGTTATTTAAGATAAATGTGTGGCCACAGACACTGCAAGAAAGATGGAGAAAAGCTACCAACCATGCCAGTTCCAGGCCTGAGACAGATGTTTGCTACTCATACCCTGAATCCACTATGGACGACAAGGTCTTACCTGGAGCACTATAGGGCCTCATATTTCGCGCTTCTGCGTCAGATGAGGTTTCTTCGGATATCTGTACATTCAAATCTAGGAAGGAGAACAATGAGGAATGTGGAGATAAATAGGATGTGACACTGGTTGTATCACTGGTAAAGAGCCATCACTCGACACCAAACAGTTGGCAGGTCAAACTTTCCTTAAAGCGATCCATCATGCTAGCAAAGTAACGTACTAAGCAAAAATAACCAACTGGTAAAATAACATAGCTAATTTTACTCTTGTGAAGTAAAAAGGGCACACGTGCTATTTTCTAAATAAACCAGCATTACTGACCAGAGGACAACTGTGAATGACGTCCCTGAGGACACTGCAATACCAGCAGTCAGTTTTACGGAAATATTGAACACACATACATGAAAGACCTCGCAAAAGCCGGGAGAGGCAGATGAATGCAATACTGAGAAGAGTACAAGATGGTCCCAGGAAAAATATTAACCCTAAGATGGGTTCATGATCCTCGAACATTCAACAGTCGATATTATTTCAGCTGTACTACTAATCGAAACCCTACTGACAGTCCAAAAAATGAGCATAAAACATATAACGTCATAGCATCTGGAGGATGAGCGCTTAAGAGGGCATAAAAAGTGCAAAGGACACAGATCTTATTTTTGGGTGCAGAACGTTACCCTCTTAATAGGGAAATGAGATTCATGACAGTTATTATACTGGAGCAAAAAAGAAAACAACCTGAAGACGAACCCAAAGAGTACACCATTTAGAGGCATGACTACAATATCGCAGAACTGTGTGAGGTGCCCAGAATCTGAAAACATCCTAGGTCTGAAAATGCTGATAATGTTCGAGGACAACTTTTTAACCACAAAAATAAAATTAGGCATAACACACACTTGAAAAAAAAACTAATTCGAAATATGGGACTGACGCACAGAAATGATTAAATCTTGTAACCCCGAATCCACTTGATCAACACAGCAGTGGAATAACTTGCTGATGAGCTTGTCCGTTCTCCCTCTCCGCCATTACTTCAAGTGGTTTATACGCAACCTATTCAGAATCCTCACTGTCAAGCAAAACTGGTGGGAGCCATTTTACCCAATTCGATCGCAGCATAGAGAACGCTTCAGAGTCACTTAAAGCCATTCCAAAACAGACAACTGGGTGACATGGCAGTCTTCTCACAATATTTTGTTGAGGAAAGAAAACACAATATGCCCCACATTCTACCAATTTTAAGAATGTGGCATTTTGCCATTAACTCACATAATTCCTGTGGCATTGCCATGAACCTCACAATTCCTGGGTAGGTGACCGAGCTTTGCTCATTTGAATAATATATACAAGCAGAGGTAAAGAAAAGAGGTCTGGGTCTAATGCACTAATTCAAGCACTTTAGAGCAAGACATAAGGGAAGAAGCCAGCAGGAGTAGACAGAGAGGCCTATATAGTTCAAGTTCAAGTTCTGGAATTTATATAGCGCACTACTCCCCCCCCAGAGGGTCTCAAGGCGCTTGGGGAGGGGGTTCATTATTTATCAAATAGCCAGGTTTTAAGTTCTTTTCTGAAGGAGATGTGGTTCTGTGTAAGGCGGAGGTGAATGGGGAGTGAGTCCCAGGTCTTGGCCGCCAAGTAGGAGAAGGATCTTCCTCCCATGGTGGATCTTTGGATGCGCGGAACTGCGGCGAGGGCTTGATTGGAGGATCTTAGTTGGCGGGTGGGTGTGTAGAAGGATAGTCGAGTGTTGAGGCATTCGGGTCCTAGTTTGTAGAGGGCCTTGTGTGCGTGGGTGAGGAGACGGAATATTATTCTCTTGTTGACGGGAAGCCAGTGGAGGTCTTTCAGGTGACCGGTGATGTGATCTTGGCGAGGGATGTCCAAAATGAGTCTCGCTGATGCGTTTTGGATGCGTTGGAGTTTTTTCTGTAATTTGGCTGTGATTCCGGCGTAGAGGTTGTTACCATAGTCCAGTCGACTGGTGACCAGTGCGTGGGTGACAGTCTTTCTTGTCTGAGGGGATCCAACGGAAGATTTTTTTGAGCATACGAAGTACGTTGAAGCAGGAGGATGAGACGGCGTTGACTTGTCTGGTCATCGAGAGTGAGGAGTCAAGGATGAAGCCAAGGTTACGTGCGTGGTCTGTGGGTTTGGGGGCTGTGCCCAGAGCCGAAGGCCACCATGAGTCGTCCCAAGCAGAGGGGGATGATCCTAGGATGAGGACCTCCGTTTTGTCAGAGTTAAGTTTTAGGCGGCTGTTTTTCATCCATTCGGCTACCTCTTTCATGCCTTTGTGAAGATTGGTTTTGGCGGTGTTAGGGTCTTTGATAAGGGAAAGGATCAGCTGGGTGTCGTCAGCGTAGGAGATGATGTTAAGGTTGTATTGACGTGCGATGGATGCGAGTGGACTCATGTAAACGTTGAAGAGTGTGGGACTGAGTGATGATCCTTGTGGTACTCCGCAGATGATTTCGGTGGTCTCTGATTTGAATGGGGGAAGTCGGACTCTCTGGGTTCTCCCGGCGAGGAATGAGATGATCCAGTCCAAGGCTTTTCCATGTATGCCGATGTTGCTGAGGCGTTCTATGAGGGTGCTGTGACAGACAGTGTCGAAGGCGGCGGAGAGGTCGAGTAGGATGAGGGCCACTGTTTCTCCGTTGTCCAATAGTGTTCGGATGTCGTCTGTCGCTGCAATGAGGGCGGTTTCGGTGCTGTGTTTGGCTCGAAAGCCAGACTGCGAGGGGTCGAGGGAGTTGTTGGATTCAAGGAAGGCGGCAAGCTGGCTATTGACGGCTTTCTCAATGACTTTGGCAGGGAATGGGAGGAGGGATATAGGGCAGTAGTTTTTAAGTTCAGAGGGGTCTGCTGTGGGTTTTTTCAGTAGGGCGCTGAGTTCGGCGTGTTTCCAGCTTTCTGGGAAGGTAGCGGAGTTGAAGGAGCAGTTGATGACATCACGGAGATGGGGTGCGATGATGGAGTCTGCTTTGTTGAAGATGTAGTGGGGACAGGGGTCGTTTGGCGAGCCAGAATGGATGGAGTTCATTAGGCGGATGGTGTCTCCAGTGGTGATTGGGTTCCAGGCGCTGAGGTTGTTAGGGGGCGGTTTAGGTTCGGAGGTGGGTGGAGAGGATTGTTCTTTGGAAATGTTCTCGAAGCTGTTATGTATATCGGCAATTTTGTTGTAGAAGAAGGAGGATAACGAATCGCAGAGGTCTTGGGAGGGAGTAATGTCGTTTGAGGCTGTGGTAGGGTTGGTGAATTCTTCGACGATGTTGAATAATTCTTTGCTGTTATGGGCGTTGTTGTGGAGTCGATCCTTGAATGCTGATTTTTTGGTGGATCGGATCAATTGGTGGTGTTTACGGGAGGCTGTCTTGAAGGTGGTCATGTTGTCAGTGGTTGGGTTTTTTCTCCAAATTTTCTCGAGAGTACGGCATAGTTTCTTGGATTTCTTAAGGTCCTCGTTGAACCAGGGGGCCTTTTTGCTGCCCTGTTTGGTTTGGTGGTTTTTCAAGGGTGCTAATTCTTCAACGCTGTGAGTGATTCATTGTTTGAGTTTGGTGGCAGCTTGGTTTGGGTCCGATGAGAGGGCGGGAGGGTTTTGGTTGAGCGATGTGAGGAGTTGGCCGGTGGTGATTTTGTTCCAGTTTCTTCGAGGAATAGGTTGTGGGGGGTTGTGGGTTGAGGTGGTTTTGTAGCTGAAGTGAACACAACTATGGTCTGTCCAATGGAGAGTTGTGGTGCGATCGAAGGAGATGTGTTTGCTGGAGGTGAAGATTGGGTCGAGCGTGTGTCCGGCTACGTGGGTGGGGGTGTCAACCAGTTGTTTGAGTCAGAGATTGGCCAGGTTGTCCAGAAGGGTGGTGGTGTTGCGGTCGTTTTTCTTTTCTAGGTGGAAGTTGAGGTCTCCTAGTAGAATGTAGTTCTCGGAGGTGAGGGAATGTGGGCTGATAAAGTCAGTGATGTCTTCGCTGAATTGTTTACGGGTTCCTGGAGGCCTGTAGATGAGGGTGCCTCCAAGTGTGGTCCTGGGGTCGGTGTGGATCTGGAAGTGGAGGTGTTCGGCGGTGGCGAGGTTATCGTCGAAGCTGGTCGTGACTCTGGTGGTGTTCTGATGGCGATGCCTCCAACTGTTTGGTTGGCGCGGTCTTTTCGGATGATCTTGTACGCGTCTGGGATGGCCATGGCGATGTCGGGTGCTGATGAGGTGTTCATCCAGGTTTCTGTAAGGAAGGCGACGTCCGGTGAAGTAGAGTTAAGTAGATCCCAGAGTTCAGTGGCGTGTCTGTGGACCGAGCGGGTGTTGAGCAGGATGCACTTCAGGTGGTTAGAGTCGGAGCTGTGGTTGGTGGATTTGGTGAGGGTCTTGATGCTGGTAAACTGTCAGGAGTGGCAGGCGAAGGGACCGTGGGTACGTCCTGGGGCAGCTTCGTAGCATTGTGCTGTGCATCCGGGGTTAAGGGCTAGGAGGGTCGAGGCGTCATAGGTTAAGCAGGTGGGGTGGGTTTTGCGAGGGCCAGGGGGTCTGGCGCTGGGCGCAGTCCAGGCGCGGACGGGCATAGACGGGCTTACCTTTGGCGCACCTTCGGCACGCATGGGGCGCGACCGCTGCGCGTGAACGCTGCGCGGAAAGACATCTGTAGGTATTGGAGGGGGAGGGGCTAGGCAGGGTCAGCTGGGAGGCGGGCGCGGGGTGGAGCTACGGTCTAGGAAGCACAACAGACAACAAAATGGCTGCAAGTAGGAGAAATCGAAACTGGGCGAGCCTGGGGGATAAACAGAGGCACAATCGGGCATAAAGTATTATTCTGACAACAATGCACAGACTTAACAATTCAGCACAAAGATGGTAAAACGCACAATGCACAATTTCACTACAACATGGAAAGCGGGCAATGCAGGCAGCGGCAGTAATGCGGGGGAAAGATCGCGCTGATGACTCAGCTGGAAGGCGCTACGATACCGCGGGACAGCTTTCAAGCGCTCTCAGGTCACGGAGTCAGCAAGCCTTGGGAGCGTGGGGGAGCGACCTCTTCCGAGCTAGTCAGGAGAGTCACCTATATGTAAATGAGTTCCTCATGCAATTCAAGCCATGTACTGTAGTGGAGGCGGAAGGATACATAAAATAGCCAATAGCACTGGGTGAGGGAAAAATACTACAATGGGCCAAGACAAGATGTCACTGACACATTTTCAGTGCTATAGATGAAGGAGGCTTGTGGAAGAAAGTGAATGTTTGAAATGGGCAGACCCAAAGTCCACTCTGTGTATATTGTTAGCAGTAGGTTTGGCCGACAGTGGTGCATTCAAAACCCAGACCTAATAAGGGCCTGACTCGGAAAAAAGGTGCATAAATTGTTTTTATTTTTAGAATTTATAAAACTCTCTCGAACATTTAGAAATCACGTATTTTGCTTCTGCTGAAAGCGTAAACATTTCAATAGAGTGTGGCGGGTCACCTTAAAATACACTGCAGTCACTGAAAAACCAGCACAAAATTAAATACTTCGGTGTCTATCTTGATCACACAATTTACCTTAGGCATAATCTACCCTGTTCACAAAGAGACAATGCTTCATTCAAAACCTGTCTGTGAGGTATGTCGAATGAAGGTTTACATGGCGCCATTGTTAAAATAATATTTTTTTTTCGTAAGGGAGGGGTGCTGCTTTCTTAAAAGTAGAAACTGGAAAAAAGGGGTGGAGGAGGAATAAGATTAAGTAGTCTATGGTTTCACCACTTCGTATGTAATACAAGAATGGCTGTAGCCTGGAGGCTAAAAGTACTTTCAAGGTAAGATGACAAAGCCCATTTCATGGAAAGATCAGCATATATTGCAAAAGAAGGGTAATACATGTAAGAAAGTATCTGGGGAACCAGGTATACGTGCAGTAGACCTGCACTGCTTTTAAAGAATCTGAAACTCACAATGAATTGCAGGATCAAAAATATGGCACACCTCTCAAGAGAAAGATTTGTAGCTCATGCATAGACTTTTGGGAAACTGCAAAAACGTATTTTTTTCCTCTTCTAATTTAGAGATCTTATTTATCATTTCTTTAGACTGTGGTATAGCCTTCCCTTTATGATAGAGTAGGTTCTATGGTTATTTTAGTTTACTGTGTACGGAGTTTTTACACCATGCTGATGTATTTTAAAACATTTATTGTTTGAAATTTCTCTCTCCACAACCGAACTTTTAGTTAATATTTGCATTTTGCAAAACTTTGTAAATTAACCAGACAATAAGAAGAATACACGATTAGAATTCTCTTTGCATGGGTGATCTCATCCTAATATGGGAAAGGTTTTTCTTGTTAGCAATTTTTTTTTTCAATAATAAAAAAGTGGATTAATTTAAAATAGATTTGTATTCTGCATGTATTAGTTTTCTAATGAACAAGCCACTAATGGAAAGCAATTGATCTGGGAGTTCTTGGTCAAGTAACATGACTAAACTAGACCGCAAAAAGAAAACTTTCAACAAAGTCTTACATCAAACCTTCATTTGAGCCCTGATGAAGTTCTCCAGGTGAGAACGAAACACGTTGGTTGAATATATGCTCCTATATCGCATGAACTATTTGATCTGAAATAAAGACTTTTTGAAATTATACATCGATTCTCTGGACTTCATTACCTGACGCAGGCCCACCCCTTGCTTCAAGTTAGGATCTGAAACACAGAGGCATCAATTGACGGCTGGTGCCTGGGCTTGTTGCACAGGACTTTAATTGTACATGAAACTAGCTTGAGGTGCAGAAGTAGCAGTCCGCCGTTCAAGTCCCTTTCTTTTGTACTGAGTAAATGAATGTATTTTAACATTATTACCCATGAGGTTCTATTTTACGTCCCTATCTGCAGTAAAACCAGTGGTTAGCATGTGCGGTGCTTGTCTTATAAACACAAAATAAGCTCCCCGAGAATTTTGAAATTTATAGATATATGTGACATATCCCTCCCAACGCTACTCCGTATAAGTGTTGGGCATACAAACAAATTTCAAAGATTGTCCTCACACACCACCAGGTGTCATGCTTCATCATAGGACAATCCTCGCTCTTCAAAACCTCCATTTGATGGAGAGCGGGCCTGCATCTGGAGTCATGGAGGCACTTCTAATTAAATATGGATCCATGATATAAGTGCGTTAAATACAAAAGTGACATCCTAAAACAATTTATTCGCTAAACTCCCACTTGGTGATTAAAATCTATTCTGGAGAAAAGGGGAATTAGTACCCCATCACCACGGTTACCGTCAACATGTTTCTGCCTTGCGGCTCAATTGAGTCAGTGGCTTTCATCAGGACGGGCATACGGAATCCTAATGAGGCAATGTGCTTTGCCTCCAAACCAGAGTGACCTGTGTCTACCTCTTAACTAATCTCGCTTTCCAATACCTGTGGACAGACAACAACATCCTTACCATTCCATATTCTACATTTAGGGAATGCATCACAATGCTTGTACATTTAAAAGCATGCAATGCTGAAACTGGACCTGGAGGATGGGGGCATGGGCTTGCCTGACAGTGAGTTGTATTACTATGAGACTAAGCTACAGCATGCGGTGCAGTGTGTGATAGTGGAGGTTAACTGGGATAAGAGGCTGCCGAGGGGGTACTGCGGGACCACACTCTTGTTGGAGTTGTTGAGGGGGTCTAGGGTGCCGGGGCACTTTCCTTACCTGGCATGTCAAGAAAGCAAACATTTGGGAGACAATGATTAGCAGGGTCATGAAACAGCCCTCACTTGCAAGAGAGCCGAGTATCTAGACCCTAGCACCAGTTAAATGCATAAGTGAGGCTATATTGATTTCTCATTGAAGGGAGGGTGGTTGTGAGGCGTTGGGGGACTTAAATCCGGCAGAGCAGTTCATTACTTTTGAGGAGGCTTGCGATGAGTTCTCGGTGGGGACTGGACAGTTCCTCCAGCAAGCTACAATTACCAGTACAGTTCGGGAAATTTGGTCAGGGTTCCCGGATGCTCTCGAGCTGTCCGAGACATTGCAGATGTTGCGGACAGTGGGTACTGCTGGAAATTCTGTGTCTGTGCTATAAGGCACTCAAGCAGGACAGCGTAGGGAGAGCCTTACTGCCAAACGGGCCTGTCTGGATGACTTAGTAGACCCCTGAAAGAAAGAATGGACCACAATCTGCGTACTAATTAGAAAGGTGTCCTGTAACGCCAGGCTTAAATTGTTACACTTCAATTATGTCCACCTCACTTACCTGACACCAATCAAACTGAGAAGAACATATGTGGGTAGGTTGGGGGCCTTCCTAAGGTGCCTACTTTCTAAACATGGCCTGGCTGTGTCCAATGATGCGCACGTTTTAGGGCAATGGTGAGGTGAGATTGGGGAGGGTGACTGGCATTGTGATGAAGAGGCCCCCAGTCGGTGTCTACTGGGCATAAGGTAGAAGCCCTAGAGGGGTGTGATGCGCTGGATGTTCTTGCAGCTTGCGCTGTTCGTTGCCAAGCAGGACCTAGCCATGGGGTGGTTGGGGAGGAGACCCCCTTCAGTGTCACCGTGGAGCAGGGATACAGTTGACCGGGCATTAGCAAGGGAAACTCACACCAGGCAGGCTAGGAAAGATGATGGAGTGAGGGGAAGACTTAGACACCTGGCTGGCAATACTGGAGGCATTCCAGGAAGCCAAGGAGGGCACCCAGGGTGCAGCCATTCGGGTACAGACCAAGCATGCGAGTACACAATGCACAAATGCAGCGGTAGGGATCAACAGTACAGGTACGCAGAAACTGCTGCACAGGTGAGGTTATGCAGAAGATAGACTTGGGATGGGGGGGACTGGGTAGGTTTCTGGTGAATCCACATATTGAGGAAAAGGATTGGTTATATATGTTATTTGAGACAGGGTGGGGTGGCATGACCCTCTTGTGACAATGGAGGTGGGAAAATGATAAATTGTGAATATTGTGAAGCTGTCTACTTTGATGCTAGCTTGTATATCAGCGAGAAGAATAAAAATAATTTAAAAGAAAAAAATATATATATACACACATATATATCAACACACACACATAAATTTACACTACCTGAGTGGGTCCGTGTCCGTTTTTCTGGAGTGACACAGAGGGAGAAAACTGAGTTCTTTGGATGGATGGATGGATGGATGGATGGATGGATGGATATATATATATATATATGTGAACAAGGCGGCAACGCCGAAACGCGTCTAAGCAGACACTGATCTTTGAATAAAAGTTTGGATTCAGACCCACGGAGTCAGCGCCTTCTTCAAATCGTACAAGCATGGTATGAAAGAATATATATATATATATATATATATATATATATATATATAGATATATAGATATATATATAGATATATATATAGATATATATATTATTTAAAATTTGAGACGCAAAGTGGAGACAGACCCTTAAGTTTGTTCTGGGCAAGACATTGACAAAATCCTGATGCACTAATATCTAAAGGAGCCAGAGTAAGTGTGCTTGGGCGATGATCACACTTGGTTCTTTGGCTTCCATATCAAGATCTCCTTTCGTGCCCTTGAGACAGCCACTATTTAGAACAACAAGGAAATATTAAGAGGGAACATTTAGGAAAAATCTATTCCTAGTATACCAACTTTATGAGACCGGAAACACAAGGCAGCAAAAAGCCCCCAGGCAATGGTTTTCATTGAAACCAATGCTTCCTGGGTTGAGTTGTGTCTCTCAGTAACACTACCTACTACTCTTTCAAATGTATACCATGTTCTGCATGGGCTGGAATGCACTGGCATCTAAGTTGTCTTACAATAAACAGCTGGAGGCTGCCATGCAAACATTTGACAAAGTGTGCGAGACCAGTGACCCTGCCCTTGGGTGCAGCCGGAGATGATGGAACATGAGGGCCACCTGAACATAGGAAAGGGGCCACTGAGTATGAAGATTTGCAGACTGTCAAAGAAGAGCCAACTAATGAAGAAGTTCATAATAAGGATATTGCCAAATGCATGAGTGGGGTGGTGCTGTAAACATAAACAGTGGCATGGGTCTGCCATAAGCTGGGTGGGAAACAGGTTCTTCCCAGACAGTAAGGGCAGTGACCTGAGCTGGGCTAGAAGTCACTGGTGAGAGTATTAGTGTCATCATAAATTAATGGCATATGGCACACGTGCGTAAGGACAGAGAAGCTACAGATCGGAGGATGGAATAACACCTCAGTTTCAATAGAACTGTTCGAAAGTGAGAGTCACCTCCCACCCCATACTGATTTCATGTGGACTAGTAAACACATTTGGAGCTAGCAGTGAGAGACCTCCTGGAACAGGAGCAGGCAAAAAATAAAGGGCACAGTAGAACTGCAACCCAAAGAAAAATATGAAACAAACAATAAGTACGAGTGCACATCTCCTGTCTCCCTTCGCAAGCTCCATGGTGGCAGAGGTAGTGATAAAGAGCTTCATGCACCAGTTTTTTTTTTTTTTTACATTAAAGCAGATCTACTTATGCAATAGTAGAAATTAAACAAAATCTGAAAAGAATTAGGAAAGCCATCAGTGATCCGGACAACATAGTTAACTCGCTGTAGGAAACAATGGAGTAGATGACTTCAAACCAGGAAGAGATCTGAGCAAAAACACTGATACTGGGAAAACAGAATACAATCCTGGAAGAATAGGATCTTGAAAACCGGCCACTCAGAAATAATGCACGTATCTGAGGCACAGTCAAGGGCACAGAGGGTAAAGTCATTAAGAAATATGTACCTTATTTAGTTGAACCGATTTTAGAAACAGGTAGCTACCCATAAATCAAATTGATCATGTTTTTTGAGTAAAAACCTAGTCCCGAACAAGCCAGATGCTGCAGAATATTCTAGTCTTCATACACAAGCATGAACAAAAGGAAAAGATCATGCTGAAAGCACATAAAAGTATAGACCTAGTTCATAGAACAATGACAGATCATAAAAACAGAACTTCCCTCCAGCTATTACAAGATCTATTGGATGTGGTAAAAGGGGGTATGTGGGAGATCCATGGGGAGTCGGATCATGGTTGAGGTTCCACAAGGGAATAAGGATTGGGTTCCAATGGTGAGTCAGTCCCCCGTTCATTAGTCTTACTTTTGCCCCTATGGGAAGACTCTCTAAGGTTAAGGGTGTTATCTTTTCCTGTGCCCTTGTTTTACACTTTATTAAACCACATACTTGGTCTCTATGCAAAAGACGGACCACAAATGGTCAAGGAGTTTGGAGGAAAAGCATTTCACATTGAGGACACACCCAGGTGAGTGACATCGTAGATATAGAAGATGTGATGAGTTGGTGGGACCGTAAGAAGCCCAAGTTATAATTTGTTGCGATCCAAATTCACAATTTTTAATGGAGATCTTTTAGAGGAGGGAAGGAATGACGAAGCCGCCTAATTGACCACGTCCTCACACACACACATGTGCAGCAACAGACAAGGCAAGTTGTGTGGGAGTAGAGATATCCTTACCTATAAAAGAAGATGACTTATAAACATTCAGTAAATAAACATAACTTAATGTAAGAGACCATAACCGCTTCAGAAGGTGTATCAGTATTCTGCGAGAAATGGAAATACTATACCCTGACATTTGTGTTGACTTGGGAGGAAGGACGGGAGCAGGCTGGAATAAAGATACCTCTCAGAATTATATTGCTTTTCCTCAATGAAGAAAGCTGCTGAAGTAGGCATACTTCTCTCCCTAAGCTCAGTGTATTGGGTGCAAGAGAAACATTGGGACGGCAAGTCCTCTTGAAAGGTTCCCTTAGGCGTAAGGTGTTTTCCGTAGCTTCAATTTATGTCCCAAGTACTGGATAGGAACGATACTTGGTAGGAGCCACGAATTAAGTCTTACATTTCTATAATGACGAAATGAGCATGCATGCTAAGACCCACAATAACTTACTACAAACTTTGCTTTCTTGTGTCTGGGATATGTGGCTGGTAATTGACACTTGAGTGGAAAAATGAAAAAAGTGTTGGATTTCATACAGCTATTTTGAGTTAAGATTGGGTCACTGTGGTGTTATTCCTCCAACATAACACAGGGTGCGTCTGTAGGCACCATTTGACAAAAATAAAAATGTCTCAGGTTTGTATAGTTGCATTGGTAAAGAATGCACGTGCCCCGTTCTCCCGACACAGGCTTTGTGTAGTGAAGTCTATCACAAGCCTTGAATACGGATGACCATTGCACTTTAGCCGTTGCCCTGTTGGAAAATGCTATTGTCTGCATTTATCTCATCATATTAAGATGATTATCTTTACACTATACTAATGTGTGTCGCAGACTTTTCTTTAAGAGAAACGAACAAACAACTTATATATAGCTTCACGCCCTGAAGAAGTCTCGCATGAGACGAACTGCGTTGGCTAAATGGTCTATTTTGACTACTGGATTTTAACAACTGAACAAATCTATCGATAAAGAATACGTTTTGCAACTACAAGAAAACCTTTGGACCTGCTTCTTCCATCAATTTCTATGGACATTTCATGATTTAATGAATTTGAATGAAACTTGCAATTGATGTGTGCTAAATCCAATTCTCTTTAGTCTATCACAGCAGGGTAGACTCTGGCCTGGATCATGCACAAAGAGGTGCGAGGTCTCTGAATTTGCTTGTGATCAAGAAAGACAAAAAGTATTTGCAATGCAATAGGTCTCGCAGTTACAAGAGTTTCAGCTATTGGCATTGTAAATAACAATGCCTTTTATTTATGTTTTTAAAACAAAAACAAAAATAAAAGGCATTATTATTTGCAATGTCAATAGCTCAAACTCGCGTAAATGCGAGACCTATTGCATTGCAAATGCTTGTTGTGGATGTAAGCGACAAGAACGCCAGCACTTAGTGCACGCGAAGTGACCTTGTGAGATGTAGACGCCATAGTAATTAATGTGAATGGTCTTAATGACGTATCCTTGAGGTTATGGCGAGTGACAATAATTAGTGTTATCACTGAAAATATCTTTGTAAAGTGAAAGCGCGCCATGCACCCGTTGTGCTGAAAGGCCGCAGGAGGTGAAAGCACGCCATGCGGGCGTTGTGCTGAAAGGCCGCAAGACGCCGTACGCAGGCACATGTCCGGTCCCGTCCGTACGAGTGCACATCTCCTGTCTCCCTTCGCAAGCAAAATCCACGACAATAGATCTCGCAAGCGAGCAACGCATGCTAGGCGAGACCTAAAAAGCTGTGCCTCAGCTAAAGGGACCATCACCTTGTACAGCAGAGCCTGCAAGCTAATCTGCCCCCTACATTCACCAAAGGGCAGTGCTTCAGGAAGTTTAATCTGAAGATCCTTGCTAACAAAGTCTTCATTTAATTTCTAAAGGAAGCCCAGTCATCATTGTCTAATCTAGATGTCTGGATACCCACCCTACTGCATCAGTAATAAAGGCAATACACTTCCCCTGTTTGGGGAAGTTTGGCATGCTACAAACAAGAGGCATCCAAAGGGTTTGCACTTTGTTTCTTATAATTAATACTGTGAGCCGCACTTTTTTCAATGTTAGCACCATTTACCCATATAACTTCTCACTTTGCTATGAACATGAGGTGCTTGCTTCCTTCAAGCACAGGCTAAAGCCTTGGGGAGGAGATGTAGTCTAACGGCTAGGGTGGTCGATTTCCAATCTGGGGAACCGGGTTCAAGTCTCAGCAATGACGCTCAATAGCCCCTGATTCTGGGCAAATCTTTTAATCGCCCCATGCCTACAAAAAATCCTCCTTTCCCCACTGGCTAAATTGGGTCTCCCACTTAAGAGGTGCAGATAACATCTCCTTAACTTCTACCCCATGGAGGCCGCCGCTCAGGAAACTCTGGTCCGCACTAGATGACCACTTTGATGCATTCAAACCCCCATGAATTTGAACACATGGTACTCAAAGCGCTTTTTTACATAGCTGTCACGTGCATTCTTCCTACTTATACAGGGTAGATCTACACAAATGCTTAGCTCAAGATGCCTCTGCTATCCAATGTTGGTGTTCTTTTCTCCTCAGGTCATGTCATGTGATAATGGTCATGTTAAACAAGTCATCGTGTAACTTTGGACGCAACTCGTCTACATCTGCCTATTAGACAATATGTGTGGACCCTTTGTTTTTTCTGGACTTGTGTTTATCTGGACTTGCCTGGTTTACAAAATGCAACTTACGGATCCAGTAGCAAAGTTTATAGCTCTGTTTTTTTTATGATTTCATTATAGTATTGTACGTAAGTTCTTGAACTGGTCTTCTTGTACTGTTGTTTTCCTTGCAGCTCCTAATAAAAAACCTTCGAACATTAAAAAAAAAAAAATGAATGGGTCCTTGTGTAATGCAACTGGTGCTCATGTAAAGCGCTCTGACACCTGAGGATCAAGTTTGCGCTACATAAAACTAAGAAAGAAAGAAATAGAAATGCTCTTAAAGTTCCTAGTATTTGCGTCCAGCCATTACTTTATGCTTTGCGACCCCTGCACTGATCGGCTGACTTTGCTGTAGCGGTGGTCTAGTGGGAGACATGCAGTAGATAGACTTGTCAAGTGATTCTAGAGTCTTATCAGCAGTACATAATAAATCACTATCTTTGCATACAATTATACTGATAACTATCTAAAGTCTTGCTTTCCCGAATTGCATGAGGTCTCAAAATAAACCTCAATATTTTTAAATCCGGCACGAAAACGTATCTTTACTTAAAATGTCTGATTGTTCCCTCTCCTCTTCGAGCTGGCCCTCCCCTTCTCTTCCGTCCTCTGCATGCCTCCTCTCTGAGCACAACCTTCTAAAATGCCTTAATCTCTACGATTGCATTTCTGAAAACTGCCCACAACTCCAATGAAAAATCACAACCTTTCCTTTGTTGAAAGTCCTAACCCTGCAACATAATAGTTAATCCCTTCAAACGCCTCTACTAACCCCATCAACCATGTGCAGGAATTCACATAAACCCCTACTAATATTCACGCCCAACTCAAATTAATGTAATCACAAAGAAACTAGAATGAATGCATGTAATGGTTTGCTGAGCACACAAGACTAATTCCAATAAATAAAAATAACCAATCACACTGGACTAACCCTTGGTTCTGAAGCAGCGTGCTCCCCAGCATAAAGTGCTCAACGCCTCTTCAGGGGTAGTAAGTGCTATATAAATGCACTAGCAATGAATTGCTACATAAAGCTCAGGGATTCCCTCATCAAGTAGGGAGGATTCAAAACTGGTTATGTCTCACAAATTCGACAAACAACACTGGTGGGGAGGAAATCAGGGGCAATATGGACTGACAGTAAGAAATGGCTAACGTAGATGAGATTAGGGACTAGTAGCAATTTAGACACCCACTGGCCACGGACATGTTTCATTATCCAGAGAAGCATCTCTCTTACACAATACTAGACCACTTGTAGAAGTCCAAAAGAATACGCCAAATGATAGTGGTGGTTGGACACAGCCACATAATGACCTCAGAAGAAGGTCTGCTCAGGGGGTGTGAGAGGCAGACTCCCCATTCTGGAGGGAACACTGGAGGCACTTCAGTAGGACCAGGGACACAAGGAGGAGATGGGGAGGTGAACATGCTTCGACTGCGGAAAGCGATACAGACAGTGATGAAAGGGCAGGTTATTGCACAGACTTCCAGACAAACATGACTCATAAATCATTGTGGAAATCTGCTACTGGAATGGTTACTGCAGAAGCCAAAGAGAACACCACTTTATCATAGTGGCAATGGTGGAGCATCCTGGCTTTGGAGACCGATAAAGCTTACTAAACCACCTAAATCCCAATTATCACTTAGAAGGCAACAGCCTATTGGTGGCTAAATTAAGAGCCGAACGAGCTACATCTTTTCACAATGGGCTTTTATATAATGTTTGCATAGCTCATCTTCGAAACCCTCACAAAACAGATGGAGGCTAAGATCACAAAGGCTTCTCTGACCCCAATCATTACAGATGTATACATTACTTTGATAAGCATGCCTGGAAAGGATCTAGCTCAGTATCGGTTAAACAGGTCTACTTCTTTCCTATATCTTGATGCCAAGCTACTTGATATAACTTTGGCATCCAGACTGGCACACACTTATCACATCCGAGACACCTGACAAGTTGGGTTTCATTGTAGTTGGAGACACGCCCCAAAAAATTCTCCACATATTGGACATGGGCTGCATCACTTGGTCATTTTGTTTGCTGCCCCGCTGCTCTGGGACTGATGGGCGGAATCTCAGAGGCTGGAGAGACGTCATCTGGGGCCATCTGGCATGGTGGGCTGTGCCCTCGCGCCTGACATCAAAATGGCCGCCGAGACTCTCGCGTGAGCTCGGGCCAATTCTTCGCGCTGCTCTGCACGGCGCTTACCGGCACAACCAGTCTTCTTTCGCGGCGGTTGGGGTGGGCTCCCACGTCGCTGCGCTTCTTGTTGGCACTTTTTTTGCAGTCTTCTTCTTCTGGGCACGATGCAATCCAGGGTGGGCTCCTGGTATAAAATCGCCGTTTTCTTCCGATGAGCACGCAGATGGGTGCGTCGCCTCGTCGCCAGATGTCGTGTTCCCTGACCCAGGAAACACAGGAGACGGTAGGAGTTTCAGTATATTCTTTATTCGCTTCCTTGATACACGCTTGTTGCCCTTCGTTGCCCCCGACCTCTCGCTCCGAGGTCCTGCTCCTAACTGACCTTTGGTCCCCTCCCCTGACTGGATGTGGTGTCCGGTATCTCTTGTCCCCACCCAGTGCCCCAGGGTCCTAGTGCCATTCCCACGGCACGACAGGCTGAGCGAAGACTGCTTGTCCTGAGGGACTATGCCCTGAAGGGCGCGGCCCCAGTGAGGCTACTGGAGAGGGCACTTGGGTCGCTGGATCGCTGCGTGGGAGGCAGTGGAGGAGACCCGCTCTCCCTCCCCTCCTGCTAACACTAAGATCACCCTGCTGTAAAGAACTCCTGGGCCCAGCAGAGAGACTGCTGCTGGCTCTTCAGACCTAGAAGTCCGTCTGTGAACAACAGGCGGTCCTTTTCCAATCCCTGCCTAACCCTATCCCGCAGGACGATATACTGCAGAGGCACATAACCCCTTTTATTTGGGGGGTAAACAACCTGGATTGCCTCACTCCATGCTCATGATGCCCAGAGACGGGGGAGGCTTGGCATGTCCTAAGCTTTTAGAATAGTAAAGAGCAGCATACTTATATTACATCTCTGAAGTCTGAATGGTTTGGTCGAGAGAGTGGCTAACACTGGTTTCATATGGACCGGGGAGTGGCCTGCTGCCCCTTCTGGGACTTGGCTTGGTTACCTACGCATGCCTGACCACATAGTGCCTATCTACCCAACCCCATTTGAACGGTGTGAGAAATCTGGGACAAGACATTGCTTCAGAGGGGTCCCACTACCTTCCCCTAACATCCCGATTGCTCACAATCTAGAGTTCACCCAGGTGCCGGACCCCCATACGTTTCTTAGTTGGGAAGCAGGAGAATGCAGGGCCCTAAGATCTATTTCATGGGTGGCACTATCAAGCCCTTTGAATAATGCAAGACAGACATCAATCTCTCTGAATTGACGTGGCTTCAGTATTATCAACTACACCACTGGACACAATACCCCCAATCATCAAGGGGCCACCCGGGACTATACTCCCTTCAAATTTGGCCCTTGTTAGGGCCCATGACGGTTCCAGGGGCCTTATCTCTTATGCATACCGAGTAGTTCAACACTACACACACAACCACAACAACACACACAACAAACACAACCACACACACACAACCACCTATCAAGCCAGTTGGCAGAATAGCACCTCGTCCAAGCAGTGGGAGACTCTGTGGTGGGACATCCTCCAAGACATACAGAAACATCCCCCAACAGGAGACGGCCTACAAGCTTATTGGTCAGTGGTGTTACACACCAGCCCGCCATTACACTATATATTCTTCTACATCTCCCCTTTGTTGGTGATGTGGAGAGGAGACTTCTGTCACATTTGGTGGTCTTGTTCCCTTATAACTACGTACTGGAAGTAGTTTTTGGGGCATAACCAGGGTGCTGTATGGTACCAGATTCCTCCTATCCATACCACTGTTATACTGGGTACCTGGCCCCTCTCATTGGAAGCCATGACTCAAGCAGACTGGAAATTTATTAGTCTTACCTATCTTACCCATCTTTAATTCACCTGCTTTACCCCCACCAAAAGAAAACTGAAAGCGCTGCAGCTTTTTGACTGAACACCCCTTGCCACCAGGGAAACTCAGTTAGTGCTAAACACTTGGGGCTTTACCCCCAGCTTTCTCCCCCCTTATGTACGAGGGCTTATCCCATACACATACGTCATTGCTGTAGCTCGGGGGATCCTAGAGGCAAATACTGACTTAATGTTGCTGACTTTAGTTCTCAATTTGTTTTGTTCGTTTCTGACATGTATAGTAAAAAAAAAAAAAAAAGGGGGGGGGGGTTTCAACCTTGGGTTGGATGCCTCACAACTTCCTTGTTGCTGCGTATCGCTGTTAACTATTCTCCAGACATTGTTGCATAGAATTGTCTTGCAATGCTATGCTTGGGGTACAATTTTGTTTTCTTAGAAGTCTTGCTTTGTATTTTGATAAACTTTCAATAAAAAGACTATGACGCAAAAATAAAATATGTTCTGGCACTGTAGTACATGATCTCTCCCTTTTCAAACATATTAATGGAAAAAATAACGTTTTTATACAATGAGGTTTATTTAGGGTTACGAAAAAGGAGTTGGAGGATATTTGTGCTGGCTTGCAAGACGTAGTATCACGCCACAGGAGCTGAGGAGTCAATGATACCAGACTCCACTGTCTGCACCATGTAGTGTACAGATTCCACAACAGTGTTGCCAAAGGAATATATTCAATGGAAGCCACAAACAAAATAAAACTAGCTTTGCTGATGACAGCTTGTGATATCATTAACACACAGGGTCATATGTCTCATTTTATAATATCTGGGGAATTATGATGTCACGTAGTGGTTAGTGGGGCCATGAGTCATATTAGATATCTAATGTAGGACCAATATGAAACATTTTCTGTGTTTAAAAAAAAAAAAAGAAATGCCACACCATCTTCCAGTAACAAATCAAATGCTAATAACTGTTTATCTTCCCTTAGAGGTTTCAAACATCTAGGCAAATACCATTTTTTTAATTCTAATACTGAAAAACAGAACAACCTAAAAATGAAACTCAATTCTATCTTCTTACTGTTTGTACATACCAACAATGTTAACACTATTACATTTGAACTCGAATTAATGCCCATGGCCTACATTTTTTAATTGTGTGGTGGGAGTCCCAAAACAGCGTCTTCTAGGCATCTCTGCATAGTCACTGGACATAGACACTTGACACTTGACTAAGAGGATAGGTACTTAATGTACTAATTTGGTAAAACCAAAGGTTAATAAATAGGTAAATAGCACAGAACTACTGACAACCTTCAATCACAAAACCTAAAAGGGCTTACAAAAAATATTCAGGTTAGACTGTCCGAGACCATGGAAGGCACAGTGAAAGCCTCATTAGAACCTGTCAAGACACTCTCGCCTTCTGCCTTTCTAGGTACAAAACTGTTCCAGCCATGCCTAGTTCCTTAGAACCAGGCGTCAGCATACCTGTAGTTCAAGACAACCTATTTCTAAAGGGTAATTACTATAAAACTGTGAGCCCATAACACACTCCCGGTTACCGACTTACTTCAATTATTCTATCGCTCTCTAAAACAGTGTGATTTATTATTCAAGCCAGATTTTGATATAACTGCTATTTGTCTCCGGTTAACTGAACCCTCCACTCCCCAGGGACACAAAGTAATTTCATGTATCCCATTACTCTTCTGTAGTGGGCTACATCGGAGCGAAATGCCTGCCCTATCATTACTGATCTAAGTCAAAGGTAAGGGTCAGTACCAAGGCAGCAGACACTCAATGCTGGCATAGTCAGATGACTACAAAACCATTACAACGTTAAGCCTTCTGAGGGCGGCAAGTGCCAATTAAATACATAATCCCCTTTGCTGTGGGATCAATGGATGCAACTTTACAGCATCTCTTGGTTCCCTGTCCTCACTCCTGAGTTACTGGACAACAGTTACAGCAGGAGCTTAGTGTTCGACAAAGCAGAGGATACCGCCAATGGCATTCTCGCTGCGCTGGCAAACTGCTATTCTGCCACATCCCTGGTGAACAGGCAGGTAAGGCCACCTAATTTTGGTGTTGTAGAGCAAGGGGCTTTGGTCAAGAGAATTATCGCCCACCTCTGCCTCTTTAACTGAAGGAGTCACAGAAGAGGTGAAAGAGGGAAGGAAGAGCCACCTCCCAAGCAAGACATCCATTTTCTAAAAAACATTAGCCTCTGTGACTCCAATGCCAAACTCCAAAGGCTGAGGGAGTTTGTAGAGATATATTCCAGGCACAAACATTAATGCAAAAATAACCCTCAGAAATTAAACTCGAATACCACTTCAATATGGCATCAAGAACATGCCAGAATTCCAACATACCATCTGCCCCAAGGTCCTGTGCTGATTCAGTCAAGTTGTCAACAATCTTCATAACATCAGAATACCTAAGTTTATCTGTGGACTATGGCACACAATGGAGCCACAAACAAATACCCACCACCCCTTCCTTCAGTTTCATGCTCTTTCTAGCCCTGCTCCAGAGCATACTATACTTCCTTTGCTTTTTCACCTCAGAGCATGAATCCTCATTCACCTTTCCACCATAAAGCAAACAATCCTTTTCAGCCCCTGAATAACTGATAAAAGAACTCCCCTTGCCTGTTTTTCTCACAGCCATCATTATCTATTCTTTCTCTGTATTTGAACATGCCCCCCTTTGACAACATCTCAGCGTAGCATTTGTCTGTTCACTGCACCTTACTAATCTCAGAAGACCTCTTGCTCTCATCAGTCATCATTATCTCACATCTTCTGCATACGTAAGAATACATGCCTTCCATCCCACTTCAGAGCAGGCCTGCTCTACCATGTCCGCAACCATGAGAAAGCATGCCCATATTTCCCTATGAGAGAGCAGACTTCTCCTAAACACCCACCATATCCCAATCATGTTGCCCACTCAACTTCGAACTTTAAGGCAGACACCTCATTTTCTCTCCATCTGGATCACCAGCATCCACTCTTTCCAAATCAAACCTTAAGTACTTTACTCTTCAAATCTGTGAATGTGGCTTTCCCCTAACAAAGAGATCAGCTCTACTTGGCTTGCCCAGTCCCAGATTGAATTTACCTCCTACTCATACAGAGAACACTGTTCTACAACTACAGCCTCAGTATATGCTTCTGCTTCATACTACATAACTTCAACAGAACATCCATCCCTTTGTTCCACCACCATTGCAAAACACATACCATCTTGGCTAAGGATGGTGGATTCCATGACCATCGTCTCATTGCCACTGTCTGGCTGGATTCCTCGACTGCTCTCATTCTTGTGGTTATGTGACATTGCTGCCAGGCTTTTGGTGATGGGTGGCCGGGTGCGGCTCTTGCGGGTGCTAATGCGGATGATTCCTCGCACAAGTCGGCACTCCGCATCCTGCTCATCCAGATTATAGTCCTGTGTGATGCTACTGATCAGGTCTGAAATCTTGTTGGTCTTCTCCAGGAAGACAGTGTCAGATGTGCACTTGGCTAGCTCATCTATTTGGTGTAAGCTGAAAAGCTCTGTCAGTTTCTTGAAGATCAGGACGTCGATCTCTGTACTGGACATGGACCAAGTCTGTTCAGTGTCCAGGTCAAGCTCATGGAACGAGTAGTACTCTCCAGACCCACGGTGACTAACCGAAAGGCCTGAATTTTCTATGCTGTCTCTCTTGTCCGTTTCCTTCACTGATTCCTTGCAGCAGGAATCATCATCTGGCTGAGACTGGACAGGATTCCGATTGGGGTATACTGGAATCCCTTTAAATTTCACATCCGGGTAACTGAAGCTGCCCCCGGCGTGGCAGGTCTTCCCCTGTCCTCCATTTCTCTCTTTGGGAGAGGCATCATTTTGGCTACTGGTTGAAGTGTAACCGTTAGGCTCTCCACCCTTGATTTTCGATTCAGTGATCTCTTCTTGGCGCAAGCATGGCAGGTAACAGTCTGTTTGCTTACGCAAACGGTGCCCACATGTCAGTATGTAACATATTACGTCCCTGTACAAGCTCCAAGCCCTAGAGAGGCTGGGGCAGCACTGATCCTCTTCAGGCTGTTGTTCTGCAGTACCCGAAACTAAGGCAATGGGCTCGGTGCCACTGGAGTCCCTGGAATCAGTCCGGCGAGATCGCTGCACTCGAGTGTTTGGAACTTTGGACTTTCTATTCTGCACCAGATCTGGAGTAGTCTCTCCAAAGACCTCCAAGCTGATGTCGCTGGCTCTAAATGGGTAGCTCCGCCTAGAGGCCACAATCTTCCCAGGCTGGTGCATCCAGGGACTGTTGCTGCCTTCTTGGAGGTTGTGAGTGCTTGCTGCTTGCATGGCTCAAATACTAGAAGAAAAAAAAAGTAAAGTGAAGACTGGGAAAGGATGATTCTGTCGACACACTATTAGTTCTATATTAAAACAGTGATTCACAATGGACTATGCTCCTTCAAACTTTCTCGAACATCTAAAGGAAACACCAATTGCATCATATTAAGTAGTAGGTCCTAGCATCTAATTCGTTTTTATTCTCAAAACAAATAGTTAAAACAATCAAAGACTGTATAGTGCTCATGTGATCACATGGTAACGAAGGAGAAGACAACATAAAAACAGTCACAAGAAAAAGTAAGCACTCCATTATGGATCAACAACAAAAAAGAATGTAGATTTAGTATCTGGAAATTATAGCATTTTAATATGCTTACATAGGCTCGAGTCTACTTGCACGGATGACAATGACGTCTTTGCCTTGTAAGGAGGTTCAAAATTCATCATTAGGACAAACTATTTTATGAGCATTATATGGGCTGAAGAGAATATCAAGATTTTAAAAGGAGATTGTGTACAGAAAATGAGATGCAATCAAAGCACATCCGAGTCACATCTATACTCATGTAGTAATATCAACGCCAAACCTAGTTGGCACAAAAGAAAAATAAATAAGTGAAAAGCCGAGATTTCATTAGGAATAAAATATTGTTAATATTTAAATCATAAATTATGGTCACTAGCATCAGACAGCAGCGTCACAAGACACTATTGCGTCCAAATTGGAGCACTGTCCCCAGACGATTCATGGCGGTGGGAGCTCCTCAGAGCAGAACAAGCACTGTCCTACCACAAAACTATTGGAGAGGACAATTGTCGCCAGTCATTTAAATATATCAGACAGTCAAGCAGATCCGTAGCTTGCGGTGCACACACACAAAAGCACTGATAAAGCCAAGAGATCTCACTTTTGGAACCTGTTGGCCTGCCTATGGTTTCAGCATGCAGTACAGCATCCCTAATACTGTGCAGCATGGCTTTTAAAAAGTTGAAAAAGCCTATCAGTGAAAGTGAACATGCCCTTGTTAGGTCTCGTCTAGCGTTGGAGCGCGCATACGCTCCTCGCTCTGCGAGGCGTCTTGTAATCGATAAGATTTTTGAAGGGGACTTGAAGCACCGCCTATCATTTTGATTGGCTGGCATCATTTATGCTAAACGCTGGCCTCCAATTGAAAATTAGGCTTTTTGGTTAACGCCCTGTCTCCTTGAATTAGTCGGTGGGCACTTTTTTTTTCCTCATTAAGGCAATGGTGACAGCTTGTTATTAGTTGTATGTTCATGCTGAGCGTGGGCATCGCGCTCAGTTTTATTTATTTTAATTTTAAATTAGAAGCGCAGTGCCCGCTTTAGGGACACCCCGTTCCATTTATTTATTAATTGTGACTTTAATTTAGAACGCAGCGCCTACTTTAGGGACACTCAGTTTATTTATTTTATTATGTAATAATGTGGAGCAGCGTCGCAAACAGACCGTGGCACCAGAGTCCTGTTTTCAGTTTTTGCTCCTTCCGGGACCGGAGTCTGGAGGTGAAAATAAGCTCTCCTCGCACCCACTCCCCCTCCACTCTTCGTCTGTGGTGAGGATGGGAACTGCGTAGCCCCCTCTTAATTCCTCACGACCCGCCGCCAAATGAGAAGAGGCAGTCCGCCTTGGACCCTTGCTGAGGGCCCCAGAGTGCTGGCCAGGGGGTCGGGGTGGGCGCAAGGAGCAGCTTCAGTGTTAAACCCCCTTCAGCCCCATGAGTTTGCCTCCCAAGGGGAGACGAGGAAGGGGTTGGGGGGAGTCTGTGCTGGCTTGTTTTCCCTTCTCTACCACCAGTCCCGCTTCCCCTCGACTCTCACAGGCTCCACCATGTCAGGTACGAACCTGCAGCGTCAACTGCTCCCCCCTCCTTTTTCCTGCACTTCCAGGCAGCACCAAAAACACACCGCCCCATGGAATATTTTTAGCCTCCTCCTCCACCCATGGAGTGCTTTCCAGTCCTTTATGGACAGTGTTTCGAGCCACAGACTAGGATCCCGACCTCTGCGTTCTGTAAACCCAGCCCTCAGATCCTACTGCCCCCCTTCCCTCCTCACCCCCGGCAAAGGACTCTGAAAACTACAACTGTGCTCCCCCCACAGCTCCAGGCATCCAAGGAGGGGCCCTGGCGTTGCACCTCCTCCCTTGAAAAGTTGACGAAAGCCGCTCTATGATTGGTCTCCCAGGCAGCGCCATGAATACATCTCTTGCGGTCCATGGTTGGTGCGAACCATCATTTTAAACGTATTTTTCTTTCACGTTGTTGAGCGTTTGAGCAGTTACCTACTCCATTTGCTGTCTGTCAGATAAGTTGTCCTTAGACACCCCGGACTAACAATAACACTATTTTTATATCCACTTTGCCTGCTCGGAGGCTCTGTAAATAACAGTTTAATGATACTCTCTTTACCGACCTCAGAGAGGGGAGTTGCCTTGCCATGGTTCAGACTCTGCTGCTCTGCCGTTCATATGTGTGAGGTGAGTGTTAAGTCGCCGAGCCATCCCAAATCCCCCTCTCCCCCCAAACATTACCAGAGTGCAAAGAAATAGAAAAGCTGGGATAGAGGAACCAACCACTCCTACCTGGGATCTGGGAAACATTGGATCTCTGTAATTGTTCACCCTTAATGTTGTGTGCTTTAACTAGCATCTGAACTACTATTACAGAGATCTGAAGTTCTGCTAGACTTGCATTTCTGATGTATGCAGTAAAATTACAAATCGCAGATTGCAAAGACCACCAAACTCAAAGTTCCATCTTGAGTGCCCATGAAACAGCCAGGCACCCCCTCTCTCTTCTACAAATTAATCAGCAATGTTGCGCTTTAGCTGTAAACTTAGTAAGCTAAAGTGCGGGTGCAGCGATTGCTTAAAAAGTAAAGAAATAGAAAAAAAAATTCTATTTCTTTCGTTTTTAAGCAATTGCGGCATCTGCGCTTGAGCTTCGATGTTTACAGCTAAAGTGCGAATGGCACAAATGCCTTTTATTTATGTGTTTTGAAAACCAAATAAAAAGCATTGTTATTTACAATGCCAATACCTCAAACTCTGGCAAATGCGAGACCTATTGCATTACAAATGCTTCTTACCTCTGTCACTGCAGTAAGGCCTACAGGCTCATTCTGCTATGTGCTTAACTTACCCTTTGCTAACATAAAGTTAGAGCATAGCTCTTGGCATTTTATGCATGTACTGCGTATATGTGCCCCAGATTCTGGGTTCCATTTCGGCAGACTCTGGGCTGACTGGAGGCACATGTGGAGGCAGAGGAACCACCCCAGACATTTGTGGATTGCTGCATTCCTGTGAGCTATGTGGGACACACTGGAGGAAGAAAATCCAGGCTCTTCAGTAAACTTCAAAAAGGTGCTCTTTGATTCAGAAGGAGGTCACTGGAAAGTGCCTGGGCACATTTCAGGGGGGAGACGGGACGGATAAGAGAATCACAAAGATTAGGGCTAGGGCCCTGAAGTAACCTTTTCATACACATCACTGTGGCTGACATTCAGGCGTGGACCTCTAGGTCACTCCCATGGCCTGTGTAGTGGGGCTATCAGAGTTGGAGTCACTCCTGCTGTGACAGACTGCTTTCTGGCATAAAGGCATAGGAGAGGGCACTTCAAAAGGAAGCAGACCACCCCAACACAAACTTCAAAGACTCACATCCTAAATCACATATAGTGTCTGGAAATAGACTATAAACAAGCATTTGCAATGCAATAGGTCTCGCATTAGGCAAAGTTTGAGCTTTTAGTATTGTAAATGGCATTGGCTATTTTTTTTTGCAGTAGTTACGTTTTGTTTTTATAAAAAGGGACATATAAAATATGTTGCATATTGACATATAATGATGCAGCCCACCTATGACTTATGCAGCAGCAAAATGGAGCAGCATTGAGATCAGAGTGCAGCTCTGGAGGCCACATGTCCACCCACATAAGAAATGTTAGAGGTTGTCCACTGACAAGTTTCCGAAATGGCGCCACCTCCTCTTCGTAACTGAATAATAAACAGATACAGAAAATACACACCACAAGCACTGCAATTTGGCAGCTGCGGCGTCTTCTGCATGATTATAGTCCCTCCCCTCCACATAATTCATCACTTGCCAAATAATGTATCACTTGCCACATAATTCATCGCTTGCCACATAATTTATCACTTGCCACATAATTCATGACACATAATTTATCACTTGCCACATAATTTATCACTTGCCACATAATTCATCGCTTGCCACATAATGTATCACTTGCCACATAATTCATCGCTTGCCACATAATGTACATAGCATGCCACAACAGTTCATAGCATGTGACCTCATGTGCTTGGACTCCACAGTGAGGGCACTCAACCTTGTAACCACATTTCAGAGTGGCAAAAAACGTGTCAGTTGGGGGTAAAATCGGTTGACTCCTCACAATTCCATGCTTTACTTGAACTGTGGGAAAAACTGGCCCGGATCATCCTAACCTGCAGCAAACACCAGTTGGGGTTAGCTGTAGTTATTGTCAGTAATAAGGATCCCTACCAGTTCAATGAGTAAAGACACCCTCGCAGTTGGAATACTCCACCGTCGACCCTGCTGCCAGTTATGCGGCATTGCAAACACACTTTGATTAAAGGGTGAGGTTGGGAATTATTCCTGTATGTTAACTGTTATAACCATATGTATTTATGTATTTAAATGCGGTTGTTGGGGCGGTTCTCCTGCAGAGTGGTGTCTTGGATGCTGTGAAGGTTACCCAATGAATATTACACTCTTCTCCCCCAGGCATGTTATGTTATGTTATGTTAATAACTTTTATTGGGCGCACAGCTGCCCCAGCGAAGGGGCGTCCTGGCGCCTGATCAAGTACCACAACACAACAAGTCGATGCTGAAAAAAAGGAGAATCAGTCAGCAGAGGCAAAGGTGGGTTTTTATAGCACGTCTAAAGAGAGTCAGGCTATTTAGGGCACGAATATGGACAGGAAGGGAATTCCATAGTCCAGCTGCCAAGACACAAAAGGAGCGACCTCCCATCCTGCTTAGTCTAAACCTAGGTTTGATTGCCAGAAAAAGAGATTCCGACCTGAGAGACCGCGTGGGGACATAGAAAGAAACAAGCCCCACTGCATGACCTGCAGGCCTGCGGAGAGAAGCGTGTATGACACACGTGGTTTCTAAGCACATGTCTGGGTCTCCTTTTAAGCATCAGATTACTGCTCATCTACAACAGGAACACTGCAACAAACCATTAATAATGTAAGCTCTTTGGGTCTAAGGTGTATCCTTTGTGGTTGGTGTGTAAAAGCATGGGCTCCAGAACATCTATTGTCAAAATACCTATCCTACATACGTGTCATTTTACATACAGGTAAAGCCGCTCCTGCGCTTGTCCCCAAACATACTAGGACTGAAGTTAGAATACCCTGTCAGTCTAGTCCTACAAGAGGTGTTGCACAAGTTTTACTGTATTTCAGAATTAAGAACAAGTTCACTTTTTTGTTGATAGGTATTTCTGTAGACTGGAGATGTTTTGAAGTCTGTTTTCTCTTTCTATGCTTTCACGCTGAACCCCTCTAATCTCTCGACGCACATTTGATGCTTAAGCTCTTTCCCTGCAAGGTCTTCCTCAAAGGCCTTGTGAGTAGCTCCCGGTACTCTGGGATTGCTGTGTGACTGTGCACATTGTGTTTCAATTTGTACTGTAAGTGCAGCTCCTGACAGTCCTCTGACCGCAGGCCGGTCGCTGCCCTGCGTGTTTTCTGCTGGCAGCTGCACTCTGCAACCTTCCACTGTTCTAAAGGATTGTATCCCGAGAGTGGGCATTATTGTATGTTAACTCCACATTCCGCAATACAAATAACTTGCACTTTCCTCTGCAAGGCCTATTTCTATTTATAGTGGCTTATCCTGTACTTTATTTAATTTCAACTTTTATTAAAAGAAAAAAAACTACTCACTTGGGTGTGTGGCTGTCTTATTTCCCCATTCATAAGTTGTAAAATGCATATTTAACCTGCAGACTGAATTTTGTTCTGTTCATGTTATTAAAGTATACCACTAGCTGCTGAAAATGCCTTGCTGCGCTCTACCAGCTGTTGGTGATGTTGTATTAAATGTCCAATTTCAGTGACAGACCAAGCTCGAAGAAGCTCTCCTTGGAAGGATGCTCAGTGTGTACTTTTATTGAAGGGCACTGGCGCTCCTGCCTCTCCCATCCTTTGTACGTCAAACTCCCACACGTTCATCCTTCCAATGTATGTAAAAACATCTAACACCAGTGCTGCGTTTTTTAGGTCTGGCTACGAACAGCTTAAGTGTTTACACCGAAATCTGCAAACAATGGAAATTATGGAATACCCTCCCTCATTGGCTATGATGTGTGGAGTAGCCCCCCTGCACAAGCATAGGGTGATTTCACTGCACATTAGACATGCATCTGCTGAGAGCGAATAGACAGATTTCACTTAAAAACAGCCCTACTGACGGCCGCATACGAAGAAATAGCAGTGCCACTACAATGCAATAAGTCAATAAGGGAAGAAACCACTATATATAAAATTACATTTACACAGTTTTTCTAAATATTTTAAGAGACAGTAAATGAAGAGCCTTGGCTGAAACTGTTCCACGAACATGTATAAATAGTTGCACTATTTTTAGTATCACCTGTGCAAACTTGCGGTCACATTTCGTAGAAATGTGGTGTATGTGCTAGAAGCTTCTAGTGCCTGCATACTAGAAAGCGCTCCTTCAAGATGACCATCACCAACCTTTATAACATCCTCGTTACTCTGCCGGCCTGCGACCAGGAAGTCAGGCAGGCCGGCGCGACAACAGGAAACAGGAAGTAGGAGGGCGGGAGCCTACCCCGCCTCCCACGGAAGAGCCGGAAGAGCCGCGATTGGTTGCAGCACCGGAGCAGGCAGGAGCCTACCCTGCGCCCCGGTGCCGAAGAATGGAGGAAGAGTCCTGCTGCCGGTGAGTGGGGCTTCGCTTTGTGGCTGGCCTGTGAGGGCGGGAGGGGGGGCATGTGTGGGCGCGCGCGGCGGCCTGTGTATGTGTGCGTGTGTCTTGGAGTCTGTGTGTATGCGTGTGTGTGACTGTGGGGGAGGAGGAGGAGGGGGTTGCGTGTCAGTGTGAGTGTGAGTGTGAGTGTGAGTGTGAGCGTGAGCGTGAGCGTGAGCGTGAGAGTGTGTGTGTGTGTGTGTGTGTGTGTGTGTGTGTGTGTGTGTGTGTGTGTGTGTGTGTGTGTGTATGTGCGTGCATGCATGCATGCATGCGCGGTAGGCTGGGAGTATGGGAGGGCGGCGCAGGACGGAACGTGCTCGTTCGCGCACACCAATCCAGCCTGGACTGCGCTCGTGCACCTTCTCGTCCGTCCTTCCCTCGAGACAGCTGACTATACGTCTCCAACCCTGGAAGCATCCTTTGGATGCTAATTCCAGGGCGAGACCTAAAAAGGAAGCTTGGGGGCGTGGCCAACTGTCAAAGGGAAAGGCCGCACGGTAGCCGAGCTCAGCTGCGCCACTCCCGATCAATCTGATATTAAACACTGTGCCCCAGCCTGACATGCCAGTGGCTGAGCCTACCTGGTCCTTACGTTGTGCCCAGCAGCTGGACGAGGGGCGACCTCGATCGGAGGCACCCCGTGGAGAAATCGCGTCCCGAGTGGTTGGGAGACCTTGGTGGCTCTGGGAGTGCTCTAATGATCCTTGGGGAGTGCGCTCTACTCTACGCCGCGGCCTTGCCGATGAACCGGTAGCTGCGCTGCGCTGCGCTGCACTGCACTGTCGGCATCGGCGGTGCTGGCGGTGAATGCGCCGCCCCCACAACTTCTCTCCTGTGTGGCGGCCGGACAGCTCTTGGCTTGCGGGCGTTGCTGCTTCCTGCAGGGAGTTTGCAGCCTGCACGCCCGAACATTGTGAACCCCGAGCTGGGGATGGGGCCGGATAAGCCTGCGATTGGGTCAGCGCTGCATATTGCACCATACGTGAGCCGGGTGGGATGCACAAACCGTTCCTCGGCAGCTCCGGCAGGACCCCCCCAGAAGAGAGCACTAATCTAATTCCGCGGCTGCGGCCTACTGGTGGATGGGACGTCACCTGAGGTAGGGGGGCCGAGCTGGGAGCTCAGTGTCAATGGCCCTGGCTGTGAGTGCACCGCCCTGTATCTCGTCTTCTTGCTACTGGCTGGATTGCCTGGGGGCCGAGTGAGTAGCTGTCTGCGCCCAGCCCTTTGATCTCCCAGAGGGTGCAGTGTTGTTTCTTGGTGGCTGTGTGTCTGGCAGTGTGGCCCCGGGTGTGCTTCGGCCAAGCGGACTTTGAGTGTGCGGTGCGAGGCCCCCTGTGAATGGACTCTGCGCTTAGGACTGCAGGGTTGGTCTTTGATCTGAGCTTGCACTCCCTTGGCTGTAGAGTACGATTTGAGGGCCCGGGCCGCTCCTGGGCTCTGGTGGTGGTGACGTGGGCTTTGACTGTCTCTTGCGTACCGCACTTCCACGCTTTCGGTTCCTGAAGGCTGCACGGGCCACTGTACTACTTATGAGGTGCTAGAAGGACATCCTGGTATTCTGAGGTCTGGGTGCTGCTGGAAAAAGCCGACAGGCTGGTGTGGGTGCGACCCACTGCAGGTGGCGGTGAGTAACTGGCAGGGCTCGACCCTCCTTCGGACACCTCACAGTCACCTGCGACATCATGGCAAGCAGCCGTAGTGGTCGCAGCGTGGTGCAAGCGAAGCTGGATTAAATTTGCGTGGCAAAAGGGCCAGGATGGCGAACATGCTAATCCCAAATCGCATGGTGAGCAACCTGATCAAACGTTGCAGGACATTTTAACTGCAATAACCACTGTGCGTAACTCACTTGAAACCCGCATAGAAACTGTTGCCACAGAGGTTTCTTTGATCAGGGCGGACATGAGGAAAATCTCTAATCGCATCAGCTCCGTTGAAAGTACAACCAAGGAACTAGTGAGTGATACAGATCTCCTTAAGCGTCAAGTGACCGAACTTCAAACTACACAGGAGGCACTCGCACTACAGCTGGACAATTACGAAGGCTGCATGAGATGCAATAACATACGAATTTTAGGGGTACTGGAACGGGCAGAGGGTCAGGCTGCTGACCTCTTTGTTGAGGAATTGATTCTCCAACAGATTCAGCCATGGGGCCTCTCCAAATGCTTTTCAATCGAACAAGCGCATCGTGTATCTGAGGGCAGACCGAAACCTGGAGCACCTCCCTGACCTCTATTCGCAAGAGTTTTTAATTTTCGAGATAAAGATTCCATTCTCCAGATGGCAAGGGCGGCCTTTCCGTTGACGATCGACAACAGTAAAGTCACCTTTTTGCCTGACTTCACCCTGAGGTTTCAGAAACAGCGACGTAGCTTCCTGGAAGTGAAGCATGCGCTACGGGGCCAAGAAATTCAATACGCCATGTTGTTCCTGCAAAGCTGCGGGTCGAGTCAGAGGGTAAACTATGGTTCTTCACAAGGCCGGAGGATGCTTGGGACTGGCTCAATGGCTGGCAAACTGTTGGTAAGCATCCCAACAGACCTGTGGGCGACGCCGGTAATGCTAGTAACAGACGCCAGCGGTCCCCACCCGACGGCGACTTGGTGGCACAGAGCCCGAAGGGATGAAGGTTGAAAATCAGCAAGTATAAGTGACTGCCCCCTTAGTCATTGACTTCCAGAGCAAGCATCTGGTAGCGGCTTTCAGATTTAGGGTGCCTCACCTTTTGCATGGTTTCCAATAGAACAGGGATCATGCTGCTCCAATTCCATCTTGTTTTCAGTGTATAAGAAAATGCTATCTCTTGCCTATTGCAACAATTTACTCGCTGTGTTTATATACCATGTTATGGGATTATTGGCCGGAGCTGTTCCTGTCTTCGTGAATCGTTGCCCCCAGGGAATGGGGCTGTTCACGTTCCCGACACGGGAGGGCGACAGGAACTCTGCAAGTTGGGGGTGGCGGGTGGTTTTGTACCCGTTGTGAAGGGAGGCAGGGTGGGTGTTGAGTTTTGGGGGTGGGGGGGGTTTGTTTGTCTTTGGTATTTTGTTTACTGTACTTGTGCAATGCTGTTTGTTTTCCCTTTCATCAATGGGTCCAATCGTCCTATGCACCAATTCACTTTGTCTGTGACATATTAACCTCACCGCCAGAATACAGTGGTATTACAATGGGGAGCGCTGGGGATACTTAGAGATCAGTACACTTGTCCACTCGTTGAAGCGACTGGACCCCGATCCGTCTTACTGCCGCACTGCAGGCTCCCCCACTTCCTCTGCTCTGCTGACACAATCCTGATCTCACCCTCAGAGTCCCAACTATTTGTCGTCCAAGCATATCACCCATATGAATTCACACTTAGTCCTTAAACTCCTTACGTTAAATGTCAACAGCCTGGGTGACAAGATTAAGCAGGGAATAGTACCGCAATATCTGAAGCAGCAGGCGCCGGACATCGTCCTACTCCAGGAGACACACTTGGGGCACTGAATAGGTGGGGATATCGAGTACTACTCCGCAGGGGCTGTCCATACATGATCCACAGGACATGGACGGATGCACAGGGTAGATATGTAGCATTGTCTGGCACCTGGGAGAGGCAGATTCTCGACGTCATATCCATGTATGTCCCCCCTGGACTACAGCGTCCCGCGTTGCGAGACATAGGAGCGCTCATACTTGACTTGCCGTTGGGATTGCTGGTGCTGGGGGGTGACTTCAATTTGACAGTTGACGGCTCTAGGGATTGCCTCCCACCCCGTAGGGACCCACCTAGGGAATCCCAACTGACTGAGTTATTGTCCGCTATGGGCTTGATGGATATCTGGAGATGGCTTAACCCGACCACCATACAATTTACGTTCCAATCTGGGGGGCAAACCAGGCGTTGTACTACCCTATCAAGCCTTGGGCACCTAAAGTACCCCACATTAGGGAAACACTATTCAAAGACACGGACTACTATTTCACAGAAAATGTGGGGTCGGTCACTGTAGGAGAGTAGGGTCTGCTTCCTATGGTTACCCCAACTTTTTGCTGTGTTTCACTGGTTTTTCGACTTTAGTATGGCTGTGGCCCTGCTAATCAGGCCCACAGGCTCTGTTCTCACTCTAAATTGATACCATGTACTTTAGGTACATACCAGATTGGTTACTGGGTCTCCCTTATGAGCCCCTGTATATGGTACCTTAGGGTCCCAGGGCATAGGTACCCCAGAGGCCTACCAGGAACTGAAGTATGTATTGCGCCACCCCTGGTTAGCCTTCCAAACTGACACCACAGGTCTGCACTTACAGCCTGGGTAAGGTGGTGTAAGCACCTCTTACTTAGATATAGTATACCTATACTACCTTTACATATAGACACATAGTAACCTATAAGTCACTCCTATAGCAGGCCTTGGCAATCCTGAAGGCAGAATGCTTGGTTTTGTGTGAGAGGGTGCCCTAGCATGAGCTGAGCCCCTCTGCAGCATTCGGAACCATCTCCTTATAGCTGTTCTATGATATAGCCATACTATATACTCTTAAGTGCATTATAATCCTCGCGGTAAATGCTAACTTTGGTTTGGCTTTATCAAACCATGTTGTGTAAGGTGTCAAAGACTTTGGAATACCCCCACCCCTCCAGTTCTGGGGGTGGGGGCAGCATTCCACCCTTCTAGAGGGAGAAGACGTGTACATACAGGCAATCCCAGTTAAAGTTAAACAGAGCCCCAGCATCACAAAATGGATGGTGCTGCCACAGACACAAGTCTGCCCTCCTGCTGCTGGACGAAACTCCGGCAGGGGAGGCCTGGACAATAGGTTTCCTGTCCAGGGAGGTGCTAGCACCTCACCAGACATGCTTTAGTGTATTGGGGCAGGGTGGGTTGCATTCAGTGAATGCTTTTCAGACACTGTCTGGGGCACAGAAGGTGCTCCATGCATTTCCCAGTTCAAACCGGTTGCTGGGGCACTCAGCCCCAACTCTGGCGCGAAACAGGACAAAGGGGGAGGGACCTTAGAGTTAGTCCAACCCCTAAACTTGTTATAAGTATAGAACCCCAGTGCCTAGGACTTAAGATTACCCTGGACGAAACTCTGCAACATATATCTTGGACCTTTGACATTCCATATCGACTTGAAGGCGGAAGAAATCTCTTACTGTGCAACTTATCGTATGCTAAATAAGTTCCTTGTATTGTACTTTTACCTCGGACCTCATAAAGAGTCCAGAGGGGTTATGTTTAGAATAAATACATATATATTTGATATATACCTTGTGTGGTGTGCTTTCATTTGATCATTCAAGCGATTATAATTGGTAAAACAACTAGCTTAACTCGCCTTTAGGTCTTAGCCTGAAGGCTGCTCTCCACAGCTACCAATAGGATAGCTTTCTATAAAGGTTGACTTTAAACCTACCATCAATAAGGGTCGTTTGGACTGGTGCAAGGTGCCCACTAGAATAGTGGACATCATATGCCAGGCCAACTTCTCACAGTCACTTCCCTCTGTGTATTGGGAGGGAGCATTTGGTGTGGTCATTAAGGGCCGAGCCTTATCACTGATGGTGGGGCATAGGAGGGAACTTGCCAAAAGAGTAGTGGAATTTGAAGAGGAAGTCCTGGTCAAGGAAAAAGTCCCTGCGTGTGCCAACTCGGTCACACAGCACGCACTAAATATGGTGCGTCTGGAGGGGGAGGAGCCAAGATGGCGATCAGGATGGTTGCATAAACGCTCGGCTCCGTGCACCCTCCCGCCCCACACGTATATCCTGGTGCTTATCCTGAGCAGCGTTTGCTAATTCGAGTAGGTGAAGGGGAGCATTCACTTACAGTCTGCTTCTAGGGCTCCTCCGTGCAGTAGACCCGACGAATTGTCCCCGATTGTTTGGCGGCCTTCGAGGTGTCGAGACCGGGATCTTGAGTGAGGAGAGTGCCCGGCCGGAAACGAACTGCCAACGGCCTCTGGTTCCGCTGGGAAGCCGGTCGGAGAGATCCTGAAATCCGCGAGCCGACAGAGATGAGACCAACCCACTCCCCATAGTGGGTTGCCCAGCGGACGGTGTGATATAGCTGGGCCGGAGAGAAATTCGTGATGCCCAGCTCCCCTTCGGTGAGATACCTGGTCATGTTTATGGCCCACCCCGGGAGCCTGTGGGTGGCTCCCAAGGAGCTACGGGGGCTGGCTTAGCCTTTCGGTGCCTCTCCTTTCTGTCGCCTGCCCCGACTATTGAGTTCTCGCTGTGAATCCTGCAGTGTCCGGGTGTCGGGCCCGTTCCCGCGGTGAGGTGGAGGGCAGAGAAACCGAGATGGCGGCTGATGCCCTCCTGCGTGCCCCTCACCCGGGCGGGGAAACCAGTGCGCGAGAGAATCCCGGGGTTTGGCTACATGCAAAAAACACCCACTCCCAGAGATGTCCTGGCTGCATTAACAACTTTGCAGGCTACCCTGATCCGGGAGGCCCGAGACTTGGGAAAAAGGATGGCCGCCATTGTTGTTCCGCCAAATTTTGTGACGGTACGGATCGCTCTCATGGAGGCGCCGCTGTGTCTGCCTTTGATGCATTGACGTGTTCCCCGGATGGATCTGCACTCGTGGAGACGAGGATGGCTTTGGTTCATGAGCTAGCTGTGGCTGCACCGGTTACTTATGCGATTGTCTCCTTGGGGCCTATCTCTAAACTGCGAGTGGGGGAACGGCGTCGGTCCATGGTTTGGGCGGCCCCGGCATGGTTTCAGCGCTTCCCGCTTTAGATGCTTCCTTTTTCTGGGATGGCGGGACTGTATTCTGACTTGAGACTGTTGGCAATGTTGATGTTGTCGTGGTCCGTCTACCGCCGTGCGTCATTGGCGAGACTCCGGTGGCTTGTGTCCTATGGAACGGTGGCACTGTTCGGCCCTCCCGGTGCACTCGGACCTTTTGTGCTACTTTGTATCCTGCCTAAGGACTGGTTCAACGTTGGTACTATCGACAGAAGGGGCCAGGGGTGAATTTGTTTGGGACATGGGGGGACTTATCGATGGTTTATGGTGATTTAAGGGGCGCTTCGTGGAGCTGTAATTGCTTGCGTTATATGTGACTGCCGTTACTTGTATTTCTCAATCGCTGCTGTTTGGAAGTTTTTTGCATGCGGAGGTGGGAGGGGCCGGGACACTAGTTTGGGGGCCCTCCTCCTGCATATTTTCTCTTTCTTTTCTCTTTTTCTTCTCTATATTTCGGGTCTCTTATTAGGGCGACAGGCACGCTGCTGGGGGGGATAGGCCGTAGCCTTCTGCAGGGGTGCAGGGTTGGGGGTTGGGGGATGGGTGTGTTTTGTTCTCCCTTTTTTTTGTTTCTATGGCCCTTTGCCCTTTCCTTTTTCGATGTCATCGTCCTCATGTCTCCCATAGTGTGTTTTGTCTTGAGGGGTGGGATTAGTTTGACATGTCTGCTTAGTGCTTATTGCGTCTCTCCTGACCCAGATGCCCCTTCCCCGTCATTTTCGATCTATGTCTATCGCTGGCGTAATTCCTTGCTTTCGTTAGCTGTGCTGGGGATGTGTATGATTGTGCGACATTGATTCTATTTTATTTTTTTGTTATTGCAAAATGAACCGTCTCTGATCCTTGTCTTGAGTGGTAATTTCAATGTATGACGTATCCTGGCTGTTCATCAGCCTTCGACCCCGGACCGCTGCATCTTGTATGTTATATTGCCCTTTTTCCTGATTTGCGTAGCGGCCGGCCGGATTGGTTGTAGGCCTGAGGTTGTATTTTTCTGCTGCAACAATAAAGGTTCCTAAAAAAAATAAAAAAATAAAAATATGGTGCGTCTGGACTATCGGCAGCTACTGACAGAGGCTGCCAAGATGCGCTATCTTGCCACCCGTCACAAGATTTACAAGAATGCGGAGCGCATGGGTAAACTCCTGGCCTGGCTAGAAAAAAGGGAGCAGTCATCCAGATGGGTCGACTCGATATCTGGTGTTGATGGTGCGCTTCTCACTGATCCTCAGCAGATTGCTGAAACATTCACCTCTTACTTCTCATCTGTATATACTACTGCCGAGACCTCCCAGGCCCCTATGGCTGCAGATCTCCTGACTACTACCAAAGTTGCTCGCCTCTCCACACATGACAGAGACTCCCTAGAGAGTGACATTACGGAGACTGAAATTTAAAAAGTAATTCAGGACGTACAATCAGGTAAAGCTGTGGGCCCCAACTGAACTTTTTAAACCAATGGCTTCCAAGCTCTCTCCCCATTTTTTGCGCATGTACACCGAAGGTTTTGATCTAGGCATCCTTCCAACTGATGTTAGGACAGCCTCCATTGTGGTTATACACAAACCAGGCAAGCCAGTGGATGATTGTAAATCCTATTGCCCTATCTCCCTCCTCTCCGTTGAGGCAAAAATGTTAGCAAAATTATTGGCCAACAGACTTATCCCCTATATCACCGAGTTGGTGCATCCGGATCAATCCGGGTTTATGCCAGGAAAGGAACACGGCCTTGAACCTGCGGCGGTTGAATGGGGTCCTTAGCAGAAAAGGCACTATCAGGGAGGATGCGATCCTGCTGTCATTGGACACCACCATGGCATTTGACACCATTGAGTGGGATTTTCTCTTCGCAGTACTGGCTCGGATGGGCTTCGGACCCAATTTTATCAAATGGATCAAGCTACTTTACACCCAACCGACTGCGCATGTAACATTTAACAATCACGTCTCTAGTCATTTCCCACCGCAGCGAGGCACAAGACTGGGGTGCCCTGTGTCGCCCCTACTCTTTGCTCTTGTATTGGAGCCACTGGCTGTCTGGATCAGAGGCAACATGAAGATACGGGGACTTAAGTGGACTGAGGATCACGAAGATCGCATTTCGCTTTATGCGGGTGACATCCTCCTCTATTTGGCCACGCCCTCAAGGTCCCTACGTCAGATGCTCAACATATTCCATTTATTTGGTGCCCACTCGGGTATACGATTAATTGGGCCATGTCCCAATTATACGTGTTGTGGGGAAACCGCCACATAGCCCATGGGGCTACGACATACCTGTGGCATCACTGGGCTTCAAGTACCTCAGCTTTTTCATTACCCCTGATCAGACTTTATTCTATGAATCCAATCTGCTAGGGCCCCTGACCCGTCTGAGATTGGATGCTAGACATTGGCGATTTCTCCCTCTGACCCTTCTGGGGCGGGCAGCACTCTTTAAGATGCTTGCTCTACCATGCTTTCTGTATGCACTGCAGAATACCCCCAATGTGATCCAAGACGCATATTTTGCCAGTATTGACAGCGTAGTGCTAGGACTGCTATGGGAGGGGCAGGCACCACGTATAGCAATGAACAAACTTACAATGGTATGGTATGATGGAGGTATTGCATTGCCTGATATGCGGCTCTATTACCAAGCATCTCAACTGGCTGCGGTTAATAGGTGGGTGCATGGGGAGTACGATGATCCAAACGTTCACACAGACCGCTGGCTTTTAGGACGGGGAGTATACAATAAAGCACTCTACATGAACCCCCGTAAGCTTCGCCTCACGGGGCCAACCGCACGCACAGTGGAGGTTTGGCATGGAATCACTAAGAAATGGGGCTGGCACAACAGACTTACAAAAGCTATGCCACTCTGGGAACTGTATATGTTGGGTCAGCTTAGTAAATGCCCTGGCTTTGACAGGTGGGATATGATAGGCATTTCAATTGTGGGGGACATGTTGGTGAGGGGGCCACATTTGCCTACCTACAGGCCATGTATCAATTGGCACCCACCGAGAGCTTCAGGTATCTCCAGATCAGCCATGCTCTCTCAGCGGCTATGCCCAAGGAGCTTCCCCCTCCTGAATCCTCTCCACTGGAGGACAGATTAACACTTGACTGTATGCCCACAAAAGCTATATCTCCTACTTAAAAAAAACTGTTAAATAACCGCCCTGATCCTATGCAACGCCTGCGGCAGGGTTGGGAGTCGGACCTGGGGAGTATGGATGATGAGGACTGGCGCAACGTACTGGCTTCTCTTGGAGAAGTGGCTATCCCAATGAGACTGCGCCTAGTCCAATTGAAAATCCTCCACCGTCTGTACTTTGATGCAAAGCTTCTGTTTAAGCTAGGTAGGAGGCCCGATTCCTTAACCCTTCGAAAATGCAACCAGACAGGTACCTTCTTTCATATCTTATGGGACTGTCCAATAGTGGGGCAATACTGGGATAAGGTTACAAAACAGATGGAGAGGGCGTGCGGCAGGAACCTGAAGGCCTCCCCCCAGCTGTGCCTCCTTAATGTGTGGGAGGCCACAGACCTCTCGCAGATTGAGGAAACATGGGCCTCCATGGGGTGGGCCATTGCAAAACGTAACATTGTGCAGAGAGGGGGGTGGGGACGGCCCCATGTTTGCGAGATTGGGCTATTGACATGGATAGGGTAATGATTGTTGAAAAGGATGTGTTTAGACATAGAGGGTGCCCCAAGAAATGGGACCATGAGTGGGGGAAGTGGAACAAATACAGAGGCGATATATGTTTGTCCCCTTCAATTGAACTGCAATGTGAAAGATGCTTATTGCTCGATGAGCCTGGCGGGACGCAGAGACCTTTCTCTAAAACATGTAGTTACCGACCCGATTGTAAGATGCCACCTGGCATGCGTGCTGTTTGTATGCTTCTATCCTTTAGTACTAGATGCCTACTGACAGGCTAGACACGGTCACTCTGGTTCATCTATGGGAAGTCTATGGTGCTTATAGACGGATCTCTGTATTGCAACATGTCATTGTATTGTAGACCCGACTATTGTTTTATCATTGCCTTGTACCCTTTTCTTTCTTTTTCTATTAAAAATGGTTTACAAAAAAAAAAAAAAGAGAGGAAGCTTGAGGCCCCAAAAATGCCAACTGTCAAGCAGCCACTGCTGGGCTGTGCAAGGAGGAGAAGCTCTGCCAGACTTCTACCTGTCACCAGGACTGGGTGTTAAGGTTTGCCAGTCTCAAAGCTGGGAGAGGGGACATCACTAAGGAAAATCCAAAAGACCACTTGCCCCTGGAGCACCAGAACTTACCTGCTTGCCAAGGCCTGTAAGGAAGAGGAGATTGCTGGAGAGAGAGGGGTAAAGTTCAGGATCCTGGGGAGTGGTTCTCTGTAGTGAGGTGTGAAAAAGTGCCAATTGAGCTGTTGTCAGTGTGTGGTGGGAATGGAAAACGGTGAGCCCATTTGCCAGAGGTGGCCGCCGTGAAGTTAACAGTGCCAATCAGGCCGTTGCCCATGTGCTGTGTGCAAGTCTGTGACCCTGTACGCCAGGGGGTTGGTAGGTTGTTGGGGCGGCGTGAAGTTAGCCATGCCTATCTGGCAGTTGCCAATGTGTGGTTAGAGATTCGGGATCCGGGATCAATCAGGCCACTGCTAGAGTGCAGAGTAGGAGTAGTGAACCTGTATGCCAGAGGGTCTACTGGAAATTACATTATCAATGCCGGTTTGATGCAGTCATTGAGCGTATAGGCCGTCATGGTAACCCATGCATGCACTAGCTCTCACTAAAGATCGGAACCATGAGCAGTTGAATGCCCCCACTCACCACTTGTGGGAAGGATCAAAGGAAACTTACTCTTGCATTTGAGGAGCGCCGAGGACACCTAGCTGCTGCCCCTGCAAAGCCGTGAGTATTACTCACCGAAGGGAACTCAGGGCAATTGAGATGCTCTCCTGGAGACTCCGGTCGCGCAATCTCAGCTGGTGCGAGTAAGACTGATAGAAGGGCTGGAAGACCTTGGGGAACCTGTCCCCCAGATAGTGCTTCGGCGCTGAAAACTTTAGCCTTTTCACAGAGAGTTGGACTGGGGATCCGGAGACTGATTGCTAGTGGGCCTAACCTGAATGTCAACTATAGTGAATGGGGACGAATTACTACCACTAGCGAGAGAAAAATTTGACACTGGGACCAGACTATTGAAACACTAGAGCCCCGACATGAGAGGGCTGCGTGTATTGCTCGTGTATGCTGTATTTCACTCTATTCAGTTAAATACGGTCCTATGACAAAAGTAGTATTTAGATACAAACACTATCATTTATTGCTGCTGTTGAATGGACTTTCAGTTGTGAGCCTGTGTTCACTGCCCAATATCTACCTCCCCCAAGAAGCCCAAGACTGCCCGACCTTGGCTACCACTGAGAGTCAAGGTTTGAAGGGTACTTGGCCCACTTGCTCTGGATCCATAGAAGGCCGGGCCCAATGACATCAGCAGTAAAAGGCCTTCACTCCCACGGTTGGACCCAGTAGCTCTTACTTGCCCCATGCCCCTCAGCACGGGGTTCTGACAGTACCTGAACAAAAAGAAGAAAGTAGCATGTGAAAACAGAGCGGTGGAGGGACACAGGTGATGCATCAATGCCTCAGTGAAGAGGAAAACACACAAATAGGAAGGAAAGCCCACACACGATATTGAATAAGAAGCAGGTTAAAGAGAGTAACAATGAAGCCAACCAAAGGTTAGCAATGGCTGGCTCCAGGCCCACAGTAAGCTAAAAATAGGTCGTGCAACAGACATCGCATTCAGTCTTGCAGGCAAGACCTAAAAAGAGGTTTCTGGGTGTTTCACGAGGGGTACACCTTCACTTCAATTTATAGACACAAGTACAAGTAGACTCTTTAAATACAATATAATAGTATTTTTAAAGAGCCCACTGCAGGTTTATGAGCGTGGGTACATTGTAAGAATGCATTTTGGGAGCAAAGGTACACTGAATACGTGTGTTTTCATTTTACACTGAAAATTGAGGCATTATTCGGACCAGTGGTCCCCAAGCCCAGTCTTTGCTTTAGTAAAAGGGTGAGGAATTCTACAATTAATTTTTTACACCGGCTTTAGAGGCTAAAGCCGGTGTACAAAATGAGAAGCTTTGAAAACTCAAAGGTTCCAGTGAAGCATCTTCAGTTTTATTATAATCCCAAGAGGAGTATGGAAAATTGTTCTATAGGGGTGAGTATAGGGGAGTACTCGAAAGGTCAAGTTGTTAAGTATTAAAAGTCAGATAGCACTAGCAGTACCCACACCATTTAAGACCGCTCCATAAATGTTGAGTCCAAACAGTTAAATGTCAATGAAAATTGATTCACAGAAAATGCCAGGGGTAGAAAAAGTGACAGTACACCCTTTGACCTACATGACATCACACAAAGTGCCTTCCTATTATCTTTAACCCTGAATCTTCCCAGGAAGTACAACTACTAAATGATTACTATAACAGACAAATGTCTATTTTAGATACCACGTATATTATAGTGTCGACATGATCTTTGGAAGTGGTGGAGTGTAGTACCTGCCCTAGATTATAGTGAGTAAGTGAAGGTCTCTTCTAGGGGGCACTTTCATGGTGTGGCAAGCCAATGAAGCCGGATTCTCCTCAAGAGTGAACCTTTTTTTTCCAAGAAAGGGCGATCTGTGCCCCCATATGGCAACAAGCAATTGCAAGAGATACTGGCTTGCAGTGGTGCAGAGTAGTTGTTGTAGAGTGCATTGGTTTTAAGAAAGTGGTGTTCAGTGCATTCGCATAAAGTGGAGTAGAGTGGCGTAGTGCGCGTGGTGCTGAGTGGAGTAGGGTTGCATAAAATGCAGTGGCATAGAGTGTAGGGACGCAGAGTAGATGGTTTCAGAGTAGAGTGAAGTGGCATACAGTGGTGTGGTGCAGGGTAGACTGGCGACGTGCAGGGTACACTGCAGTGGCACAGAGTAGTGGCGTACAGTGCACTGGCGCAGAGTGGAGTACAGTGGTCAAACAAACTGGACATCTAAGGACCGATATACCTCACTACCAGTGAGTTCCGCTTATATAGGTCATATCTTTGCCCACCTCCACAGAAATGACATACTGAATCAGAGAGGCAACAATTATTTCAGATCCATTTCCAAAGGTTTTTTTAGACAAAGCCCAATAGTCAGAATTTAGAAGTCTTTCCAGCCAATGTCATTTAGATAGATTCTTTATTCATAATTATTTCACATATAAACACCCAACGCGTTTCGCTCATCCAAGAGCTTCATCAGGGCTCGAATCAACTTCCTGATTTAGGTTAGAACAAGTGCTCTGCTGGAAGGACCAGGACCATTCTTTACATTGCCCACAATAGATTCTCTAAACAGCATTCAGGGGAGCAGTCAACCACATGCGAAAACAGCGAGTAAGATTCTCATGCCCATACAATGTGTTCTGCAGGTACGGAGAGGAAAGCCATGGACCAGAGCCCAGTGAATGCTGTTTAGTGGTGCAGAGTGCAGCGGCGCGGCGCGGAGTAGAGTGCCGTAGAGTACAGTAGAGTAGAGTGCCGTAGAGAACAGTAGTGTAGAGTAGAGTGCCTTAGAGTAAAGTAGTGTAGAGTAGAGTGCCGTAGAGTAGTGTAGAGTAGAGTGCCATAGAGTAAAGTAGTGTACAGTAGAGTAGAGTAGAGTGCCGTAGGGTACAGTAGTGTAGAGTAGAGTGTCGTAGAGTACAGTAGTGTAGAGTAGAGTGTCGTAGAGTACAACGCCATAGAGTACAGTGCCATAGAGTAGATTAAAGAGGCAAAGAATGGATTGCCAGAGTGGACTGGCGTATCATGGAGCGGCTCAGAGTGGAGCGGCGTATCATGGAGCGGCTCAGAGTCGAGCGGCGTATCATGGAGCGGCTCAGAGTGGAGCGGCGTATCATGGAGCGGCTCAGCGTGCAGGTGCAGTGTGGGAGGGGCGGCGCACAGTGGGAGGGGCGGCGCACAGTGGGAGGGGCAGCGCACAGTGGGAGGGGCGCGGAGTGGCATGGAGCAGAGTGGCGCGGAGTGGCATGGAGCAGAGTGGCATGGAGCAGAGTGGCGCGGAGTGGCATGGAGCAGAGTGGCGTGGCACAGAGTAGCACAGAGTGGAGTGTAATGGAGTGGTGCAGAGCGGAGTGGAGTGGAGTGGCGCGGAGCAGCGCAGAGTGGAGTGGAAAGAAGCGGCGTAGAGCAGCACAGAGCGGAGCAACGCAGAGAGGAGCGGCGCAGAGTAGAGCAGAGCGGCACAGAGTAGAGTACAGCGGAGTGGCGCAGCGCAGAGTGGTGCCCAGGGCAGGACAGCGGGGCCCAGGGCAGGGCGGCGGGGCCCAGGGCAGAGCGGCGGGGGCCCAGGGCAGAGCGGCGGGAGGGCCCAGAGCAGAGAGGCGGGGGGCCCAGAGCAGAGAGGCGGGGGGGGGCCCAGAGTAGAGCGGCGGGGGGGGCCCAGAGTAGAGCGGCGGGGGGGCCCAGAGTAGAGCGGCGGGGGGGCCCAGAGTAGAGCGGCGGGGGGGCCCAGAGTAGAGCGGCGGGGGGGCCCAGAGTAGAGCGGCGGGGGGGCCCAGAGTAGAGCGGCGGGGGGGCCCAGAGTAGAGCGGCGGGGGGGGGCCCAGAGTAGAGTGGCAGGCCCAGAGTAGAGTGGCAGGCCCAGAGTAGAGTGGCGCAGAATAGAGTAGAGTGGTGTGGCGCAGAGTAGAGTGGCGTGGTGTGGCGCAGAGTACAGTGGCATGGAGTACAGTGGCATGGAGGGTGCAGAGTAGAGTGGCGCGGGGCAGAGTACAGTGGCATGGAAAGTGCAGAGTAGAGAGGCGTGGAGTGGCATGGAGTGGCGCAGAGTACAGTAGTATGGAGGGTGCAGAGTAGAGTGGCGCAGAGTGGCATGGATTAGAGTGCCACGGAGTGGCGCAGAGTAGAGTGGAGCAGAGTAGAGTGGCATAGAGTAGTGTGGGGTACAATGCACTGGCATTGAGTCGGGTAGAGTAGAGAGGCGTAAAGTGGAGTGTTGCAGAGTAAAGTGCAGTGACGCAGTATGGAGTAGAGTGTCATAGTGTGGAGTGGTGCAGAGTAGACCGCAGTAGTGTGGAGTGGAGTAGAATGAGATAAAGTAAAGTGTGCATGGTGTGGAAGCATGCTGCTATTACAGACAACACATTTTCAATTTGAATGAACATTACCTTTGCAGACATGCAGTTTTCCTGATAAAAGTATACGGCGCACAAACTATAATGTGTGGAAATGCCATCACCTAGCGTATTGATTTGATCGTATTACATTCTTGTTTCCACCACACTTCAGAATTACCTAAAAAGTGCTTCATTTGTGCCTTTGTAATTCTGATATACTCTAAAATATCTGCACAGTTCATGGACAGACATTTATATTTTGTTGTAAACTAGAAAAAAAAGTGTACAGCCTTCCTCAAGCACACCCTCACTACCCAGCATGATTGTTACATAAATCCTATCACTTTGAAGTAAGAGAAAGAAAATTAAACATCAAGCTCCCTGGAAGACAGAGCCTGACATTTGACCTCTGTCTTGGAATGCACAGCAAATGTGATAAGTTAAGAGAACAAGATTTAAAGGCCAGTTTTCAGAAATCCAGTACTGGTGGAAGAATAGAGTTAAAGGATTTGGGCAGCAGAAGGGACAAACTATCTGGACAGCCTAAAACTAATAGAGCCAGCAAACAAAAATCAAGCACGAGTTACAAACCACAAAGTCAATGGTAAGCAATGGGCGGAGTGCATTACCAGGGAAGCTTTCCGAATGCCCCCCTGGTGTTAGCAAACTAGACAGCTATGCTGTCTGCCAGGCTTCGACATAAAAATGACCTACATCATGCCTGCGCCAGCTTTTTGGCATTGGTGTACCCCCATGCCAAAATTACACACAATAGGTCAGTGCCAGAAGTTTGCCAGCAATTAATACTCTCCATCAAAAATGAACTCTAGTATTGCAGTCAGCATTATGTCATGGTTGCCCCCATTCATATGCCGCAACTGTCCACTTATGCCACAAATTCCCACAACGTGCTAGCCACAACATTTTGCCACAGGTACCACAATGACAATAATTCCACAAAGTATGCCAGACCCGCTTTATCCATGTGTGCACCATATGTCAAGAAATTCCTTCTGCTGGTATCAATATTTAAAAATCGGTGCCCGTTATACCAACAAATGCCTGCACATATAGCAGCACCAGTATTTTGCTATAGGTGCCTCTAGAAGCCAAGAATTACCTGCAGTTTGCCAGGGCCAACTGCAGTCGTGCAAGCATAATACTGCATTCTCAATCAGGGTCACTTACATTCACTTAGTGAGACACATTCTCACTCACTTGCAATCACTCATTCATTGTTACTCCCTTGCATTCACTCTTCCTCCCTCGCATTCACTTATCGGATTTACTTTTTATTTCTCAATCATACTCCCTCACTGTCATTCACTTTAAATTATTCCCTCACACATTAATTTAGTCTTACTCAGACTCATTCAAACTCACTTTCACTCAACTTTTACACTCACTTATTCTCTCTCTGACATACTGATTCGCAATTCAATCACTGTCATTTACTATCACTCACTGAAGCTAACGCTCATTCTTAATCAATCATTCTCACTCACCTACTTGTAGTTACCCTTACTCATTCTCACTCACATTCAATTATTCTCACTGATGTTCAACCTCACATTGCACTTCCACAACTCTGGCGACTCCTAAATGACGTCCATGTACACGTTTTGTTTGAACATTTTTACGGGCTGCCTTTCTTTTATTTTGGTTAATAAAATATAGTAGGTGGCAACCAGAACAATTTAGCAACAAATTTGGGGGGAAAAAAAGCCTTAGTTTACTTCCATTTTGTGAGTTAACAGAGCCTTAAAGAACGGGAATCAGCAGAACCCACAGAGATGGACTTCAACCTTCAATGAAGGGGTTTATGAAAATCAAAGTCACTACAGCTTGATGTTTTTTTTCTTTTGTGGTGGTTTTCCCCTTCCACCCGGCTGTTTGCCTGGATACTGAAGAGGAAAAGTTGGAATCTCGCTTGTTAACATGCAACAGATATTGCCTCAGGCATTTGATGGGATCAGCACAGACAGCATGAAGAACGCAGTCCTTCAGCTTTCATAAGAGACAACAGTGTCGGGTGTTACAGGTCTCTCGACCAATCTCCATACTTGATGAAAACTAAGTTCGAGAATATAGACTGATAATGGTTAAAATGCTAAAAGATTAAATGCAATTAAAAAAATTACAAACTGGCAAAAAAACAAAACCATAGTTGTCTGGCACCAGGAAGTTGCAGAGGTTTCAAATGTCTCACTAAGTTACGAACTGAATGCGTTGTTTAAACAAAAACAATACAAGATTTATTTGAAGAAGAAAACCAATGAACCTTTTAGCAATGGCCTTCCATTGCTACCATGACTTGAACTTGTAAGGTAAGATATCTCCCGAAAGTTTGTGAGGGCAGAGGGATGACAAAGAACTTTTTTTTAGCAATTAAAACAAACATAAGGGGGCGGAGGGCGGTGTCCACCCGAGGGGGGGGGGGAGAGGGGGGAGGAGAGTTGAACTTTGTGACCCAAGGGGAAAAACACATAACACTTCATTTTTGAAATAAAAAACAAATTGTCATAATAAATTTGTTAACAACGGAAATACCATTAGTAAGGACATTTTCAAGGATTCAGGAATTGTGAAGCTACGATTTATCAAGACTGCTATAATCTGCAGTAATCTGCAAAGCGCATACATCCTTGAGAAACGAATGCATGTGGGAAACAAAGTCTAAATTGCAGAACATAAGACGCATGAAAGTGGATCCCCATTGTATAAGGTAACGTGAAACGTTCTTCTGCAAAAATTGTTTAGGTTGCCGTTTGTTCTTGATCAGACATCCTTAGCATTTTTTAGCGAAAGTGTATTCGTTATTTCTCCTCTTTCACAAAGGATCGTATTGCAACGCCCGCCTAAACACACCACTCCCCCAAGGGCTCCACATCACTCTTTCTGTCTAAAGAACACTTGTGATGACAGACACTTGGCGCCTACCCCTCCTTGGCTTGGGTCACTGGAAGCAGAAAGAGGCTGAGGGCTGGTGGTTTAGCGTCTAGGCTGATATTTTATAGCAAGGGATGGAGGGAGTCAAGGAAATGTGGTATCCCCTCCTTCATGAAATAGAAAAATATAACAGCACATACAAGAATGAATCACTATTTCTTAAATGATGCAAGTAAAAACCGAGAATCAAGGCATAAAAATTAAATGAAAGAGAGTACGGAGGATTTTACAGAAATTGTTATTCGGCTACAAGCTCTTGGCCCATCCAGAATATCAAACAAAAGATGTGTCTGTTTCTGACACCAATAGCAAACCAAGCTGCACCTCGTGCCCAGTGTGAGAAGTTAGGCTATAAGCTTTGTCCAGCAGATCTGCCGGGACTGGGAGTGACGAATGACTGGAGGCCACGTCCAGTCTCAAAGGATGCGGGGCGTAGCCAAAGACATGTCCCTTGGCCTACTGGCTGAGAGAGCTTGGCCCAGAGAATGGCGCATATAGTATAGTTGTATAAATGTTGATGGCATGTCTGAGCACAACCGAACTGTTCTCTTCAGACATGAGCAGTGGAGTGGCAGAGCCGGGCGATTTGGTGCTGAGGAAATGCATCTTTTCCAAGCACCCAGGATTTTTCGAATTGCAGACTACCTCTACCCCCCCCCACAACAAATTAGGACTTTTTATTGTCACAATTTCTATAAAAGGATCTAAAAAAACAAAAACCTAAAAGAATAAAATACCTTGGTTTGACCCTCCTTTTATTGACCTTGAACGGCTACTGGTCCAATAAGCAGAGGGAGGGGAGATTTCATCTTCTGTCTCATAGACTGCATGGCCAGTGAAGCTACTAAGAACTTCCGGGAGGTTAAGTCCACCCTACAGGTAGCTCAAACATGCCATAAGCACAGCCAGGGGGAAATTACTCAAATGGAAAGAGCAGGTATGTGAATGTCACAGACTACTTTGGCAGTCATTCTCCTCCTCCCCACACTGCTTGACTCCAATTCCAGCTCACCTCTCCCCAGTGGCACTAATCCTTGCTGTCCTTTCTCCCAGTTTTCCACCCACCTGCCCTGAGTGACAGAGGTCCTCCTGCCCATCCGCTGGTCGGGCATTTGTTTCCGTGCTCCTCCTACTCACGCTTTGTTCATCCTACTGCCATTTGTTTTCCAGTCTTCTCATCCCCTCTACCACCTTGGCAGTCACCTGCCTTCAATCCCACCTGGTGGCACTCGTTTTTCTACCTCCCTTACACCCCCTTTCCCTACATCCTGTCCTCCAAGCAGCCATGATCCCCACTCATCTCCCCTGAACCAGTCCTATGTGTTGTGAGGATTTAGCTGGGATATATCACCTCTGGGATGTCAGGTAAACCTTTATTTCATTTACCAACTCCGCCGGCACTCAGCAGTAGAAGCAAGGAGCACACGCATTAATAGAAGTTAATCTAGGTGGATCAGTATTCACAGAATATTAAGCTTTCCAACTATGAAAATGAAGGGAGGCCTTTAAACCAGAGCCAGCAGGTCAGCTCAAATGAGCGTAGAACTAAGACTTTACTGAGAAAAAAACAAGTTGCAATCCCCGTAATTGGTGCAATAAGCGATGCATATTACCTTAAAGGACACTCTTGCTGGCTCTCCAGTTAGGTTCTTCCACAAGCCCATAAAGCATGCTAGCACCACCACAATCCTAATTCAATCCGCTGCTGGTGCAGATAGCCATTCGAGGCAAAACTCAACCCAACCCTGTCTTCTTCCCTGTGGTCTTTCAGTCAAAGCTTAGATCCCAAACCCATCGACCATCAGGCTGTCAGGCCTTGACAAGCATCAATGGCACAACCTGGTCATGGCCGATAAACCACTGTTGTCAATTAAAACTGGATCCCTTCCTCTCCAGGCCCGTTAACACCACAGACAGGGTACCTCTAGGCTAGGCCAGTCACCAATGCATATCAACCCTGTAACACGAGCCTCTCACATCACCCTGCACACTGACAAGATGAGCTACCACATATGCACAGTTGATAGTTCATCCCAGCTCAAACTAGAACACTATTCAGAGAAAGAACCACCTACACATGTGCTAGCGCTCATCTTGGGGGTCAACATCATATGCAGAAAAAACTGCTTGAATGAAAACAACACACTGTTTCCTGGGCCTGTTAACCATGCCTCACTCTCAATAGCTTTCCCTAAGATACAGGGCCCTCCTCCATTTCCCACTGCAAAACGTATGTTGTTTGACAATAAAGGCCTTTGAGTCCAAAGTAATCTCAAACTCAGATTTCCACTACTTACGTCTGCCAAGTAGTGCCACTATTCCATCTTTTACATAATATTGAGCTAATCATTGCTGTGAAAACATAACCACCTAGATTACTGCAAAATCCGATCCAAAACAAAATATAAACAAATGTAAAAACGTGTGTCATATTTGGTCTGTAATGCCATGGCCAAATCACCTCGACAATGAAGTTCCCCCACAGGTTCCCATGAAAAGAAAAAGAAAGCTTCAGAACTATCTGTCTCGACCACTGAGATTTACACAGTCAATGGCTGGAGTACATTGCAAAATTGTTTGTACTTTGCCATTCAACTAGACGTTTTAGGTCGGCCAATCCACATCTTCTGACAATACAGCCAATATGATCAACGAAATTCAACAAAAGATCTCTTCAAGTGCAAGGCTCTAATTCAGACTCAAAAATGATTTTCTCCAATTTAGAAGGATCCTAAAAACCCAAGTTTTCAGTCTGGCGTGTATTTACATCTGCCCCAAGCAAGAATTGTGAAAATTGGCTACCAGGTGCCAAGCTTAATGTCCCCCAACACAGAGCGAAAATGTAACCCCTGCCTACACCACTCCAGGACACCAAGTCTTTGTTGAATCATTTTCTAAGTTTTTGCACATTTTCCTCAGCAGACACAGAAGAGGATTCTCATCAGCTGGCTCCACCATGTTGGTTTCTCCAAATCTCTAAGATCGATTGTTAAGCATCATTTCTCCATATATAGTCCCATCTCAAAGTTTTCGGAGAAACAAAAATAAGGGCAGCCAATTCAGTTTTTTTCAGGTGGGTGCTGCTGATGAATACTTCTGAGGCCCAGTTAGCAATCTGGCTGCAAAGGTCTGAGTCACTTACAGTTAAAAATGAGAACTTTCAGGTAAGCCAAAATAGAGGGACTTTTTTATAATCTAACTAGGAGTTTATTAAAGCAGTGCCTACTATAATCAGATCCGACGATGTGATGCACGGCAGGATACTGAGCAGCAGCTTATGCTGAAAAAAACAAGCCATTTGAGATAACAGAAAAAGATGCAAATCTAATTTAAGTTATGCACAACTTGAACTGGTTTAAAACAAACACATTTCCAATAACTTGAATAGAGAGTTCCTTAAGTACTCCATGCCTAAAACCACTGTCACTTCAGTCTTATCAAATCACAGTCTCAGCCAAAGGCTACCCAGCCAATCCCTGACCTCCACCACGAACCTGCAAAACAGACTAAACCGGTTTAAAGGGGCGAGTTGAAACACTGTGAAATGGCCTTGTGAACTTTACTTACTAAGCTTGGAGAATCACCTTCCTTTCAAAGAGGTGAAATGAAGACAGAATACATCTGTACTGTACTGGTGGAGCGAAATAAGTTACTAACAGAGAAGGAAGACCTTGGTGAAAAGGTAAGAGAAGGTCTGCACCAACGCTTATAACAGGCTGCTACATTTTATGTGAGGGGAGCAAAGGCAGGGAGGGGAGCAAAGGCAGGGAGAGAGGCAGGGAGAGAAGCAAAGAGGGGTGGAAGAAACCCCGTTTACCTAGTGACTGTACCCACCCTCGTATTTTCTACTTGAACGCCAGCTCACGTCGCAAAATAAAAGTTGTTCCTTCACCCCATGCACCCGGAGATTAGTCGCTAGGAAGCACCTTAAAAACAAGTAAATTAAAAATAAAAGTATTCTCAACTCACTAGGGAGAAGGTTACAAATGAGTAGCAGGAGGTGACCAATAGCAGGTGCAATTGTGATAGAATTCCCAGAAGCTGGTCTAAATGTATCTGGTGCAGCCTGAAAAAAACTACCTATAAGAGATAATGTTATCTTGACTCATTAGCAAGTACCCAAGATTCTCAGAAAAGTTATAGCATGTTAATAGTTATGCAGAAATAGGGACTAAAAATATTACAGATATATATGTTAACTTGTTAACAAAATAGATACTTACCACGTGTGTAACATGCCCGAGAAGATGAGCACAAATCTTTGCAGAAACGCCAGAGAAATCGAGAAGTTTTACATCCAGAAACATGACCAATTGCGTTTTCCTAGACAATGTGAAAAAAAAACAATCAAAAATATTTGGGTGGGAAATACAAGAGTTTTGAACATATGTTCAGTCACAATCTGTGTGTATAATATTGAACTACAATGTATCCCATTTCCAATTTCACAAACCTTGTAGACTGTAGGAATTATTTCTTTGTGTTACTATAAAAGGAAAACAAACACTGAACTGGACATTAGATGTGCAGTTTATAAGTGCCAAGTAACAATAGCAACAATAGCCATCAGATCGCCAGTTCAATTTACATGCAAAAGTGCAACCAATGGCCTATCTCAATAGGAATTCTTACCTAAGATATGGTGGTAAAATTGCAAGTATATGACAAGCAAACGTTCTAGGAAGGACAAAGAGCGAATCCGTTGAAACAGGAAGTAATGCAGATGCAACGATGGGCCCACCGCACAGCGATTAGTGAAATCCAACTTTAGCACCCATCAAGAAATACATATTCATTGAGGCACCAGTGGGGCATTTTAGCGATTACTGTGCGCCTTCCACCAACTTAAATTATTTGGTAAAATGTAATAAAATGTATGAACTTGAGAGCAGATTTACCATTGTGGCGAAAGTAATATCAGGAACATTGTTAACCAACAAGACCGCCTCATTTGAGCACAGAAGCTTGGGTTAACCATCTTTCTGCTTATGCCGTTTTAAAATTTGGGGCAAGGTGCATTAATCGTTTGCACTAGCAATAACTTGGGAGTCGACTGCGCAGGGGCAAATACAAATGTAGACAGCGAGTCATTATATATCCCATTCCTATAATTAAACCAGATGATACAACTTAGGGAATTAGAGAGTGGCCAGGAGGCTAAAGCAGGCTTCTCCAACGAGTAGCTTGCGAATTACTGGTAGCTCCCCAGGTACCAACAAGTAGCTCACGTGTGTAGCTAAGCCTACTAATTTAGAAGCTCTTGCTTCGTTGAATTTAACAAATATTAAAAGTGTGTATTGAAGACAAAAATGCATGTTTTTTCAGAATTCATTTAGCAAATATTTAGAGAAAAATAGTTGGATTCCAAAATATATTAACGCTGATAATTGAGGGGATAAATCATGAGGTGCTGTGGAGACATGTTATTATTACTACCTTGGTGCCAGGGGCTCTGCAGCTATGGATATTATGTATTACCCGTGTAGAACGATTCCACATTTACAAAGCCATTTTTTGGGTTTCGCTTCATAGCGCCTGCGCATTGCTTGTGAAAGCTATTGTGGTTAATATAAATCTGAAAAAGGAGCTTACATCCCGCCCTTACTTTTTATTGGTTTGTGTGCTTGCCAGTTACTTTTCCTCCATGCCTATTGGCTGTCGCACACTATTTACTCTTTTCATCTGCCGAACTTCTTTGTGAGGTTCCTCTCTTAGGCATGCTTTGACAGGATGTTGAGCCAACACAAAGACTCGAACCCGGCTCCCTAGCTCGAAGGTCGGCAGTTCCGACCGTTACACCACATCCTCTGCCCTGCCCCTTCTCTTCTATTTTCGCTACTCTTGTTAACAATCACGGCTGGGTCACTTCGCTCCTCCCAAATCCCCCTCAACGCGGCCCCCCTCTCAGTCAACTGCTCATGTTCTGACTGCCCTCCTCGCATCCACTGCTGCTGTTAGATAAACTCTAATGTATCTTTCGTTGCATCCCAAAGCTCTATTATATCTTAATTTGTGTTTGAGTGCCACACAAAATGGTTAAATACATGTACATAAAAAAATATTAAAGCTCATCATGTCCTGTTCTCCTTGGAAGGGGAACAAATAGCCGCACTGCAGAAAGCTCCCTCACTGCGATCCCGCTTTCTTCAGCGATCGCGGCTGGGTCACTGCGCCGCTGCTCCTTGCACACCCCCCTCCATGCTGCCCGCCGCAAGGGCCGGACTGGCCATAGCGGGCACCGGGCAATCCCCCGGTGCGCCGCACGGGTGGGGGTCGGTTTTGGGCCCCTTTGGGGCGTTTTTGTTACAGAGCCGTTTTTTGAGCCAAAAGCTCCAGGAAGTCCATTGAACACGTTTTATAGCTATATGTTGCTACTTAGCAAACAGACACAAGCACAGTTACCTTGCAGGGACCTGGGCCATTTTTTGGATGGGGCAGCAGGTACAGGGGACAAAAGCTCCACGAAAGCCACACAATACAAAGTATTGCTATATGTTGCTACTCAGCAAACAGTCACAAGCGCAGTTATCTTTCAGGCACCAGTTCAATGATTTGGATGGTGCAGCAGGTACAGTGGCACAGGCTCCCAAAAAGTTGAGGAAGCCCACTGAACACCGATTATTGCTATATGTTGCTATATTGCTATATGTAAACAAGCAGTCACAAACTCAGTTACCTTGCAGGCACCAGGGCAATTACAAAATCACATCAGATTACAAACCATTGAAATCACTTTAACACTTTAATAATAGATATTTACATCCTAAATAGCTGCTGTTTGATGTGTTCACACAAAGCAGTAGCATGGCTTTTTCATTTTTCGCGTTTAGTGGCTCTCCGTTCCTTCTGCAATCGCGGCTGGGTCACTTCACGCCGCTCCTTCCAAACTCCCTGTGGTGTAGCGGTCTAGTGGCGCAAGCCCCGGCAGTGACGTGGGGCGGATATCCGGTGGCGGCCATTTTGGGCATTGGCGCGCAGATCTCGAGAGCGTCGCAAGCCCGATCCGGCGCTCTAGAGTAAATGTACTTAAAGCAGTTAAATTTGTGGAATAAACTTCCATATTTAAAAGAGAGTGTCTTGGCATTATTTAAGGTGGCTGTGCAGAGAAGCAACGTTATAATGGTGACGAGGTGACGGGATACCCCCTGCAACCGAGTCCACGAGAGCAGCACCACCCAAGGAACATCACCAGGCACATATTGTGGCACCCGGGAGCGTGGCAGTGACAAGTGGCACTAAAAAGAAGTACGGACGACCCCTTCACAGGCACGGGATAGCAGCGGCCTACGGCAGGCGTGAGTACATGCGCCGGAGACACACAAGTGGGCACTGAGCCACCCTCGAGAAGGCTGCGCTGGAGCCCCAAAACGGAGACCAAGCGCAATGGGAGAACAGACCCAACCAGGGGACACAGAGCCAGGCGAGGTGGTACCAGGCACGTCCACCCCAGAAGAGAGCGACAGGGAAGACGTCGGTGGCGCCAGAGGCCCTACCATGTGCGCCCAAACCTCAGCATTAACGAACCCCGTGCCCTTCTTATCAAAGATGGGCAAACCAGAGATGCCCTGGGAGGACTGGAAGCAATACTTCCTAAATTACCTCTCAGCATTGGAAGAGGAAGGCGAAAACGAATATACAGAAGCACGGCGCAAGAAGATATTGCTGCACAACTTAGGCCCAGCGGGCCAGAGAGTATATATGAACTTAGTCAAACCAGAGAGGCCGGCAACCGACACGAACGTATTCCAGCACGCGTTGGAGGACCTGGATGCCCACTCCAGACCAGTGGTATGCACGGCCATTGATAGGTACAATTTCTTTCAAAGAAAATAGGCCAGAGGGGAAATAGTGGACGATTACGTGGCTGCATTGCAGAAGTTAACAATCACGGGCAAGTTCGGAGTTCTACAAGAAGAGTTGATCCGCGACCAAATAATCATGCACACCGTCATCACGTCAATCCAAGAGAAACTGTGGGTAAATGGCGACGCACCCCTGAAGGAAGTAGTGGGGTTGGTCAAGAAAGCGGAGATGTCCAAAAGGTGTGCTGAAGCGGCAAAGCCAGAAAACAGCCCAAGTGCAGCTGTATGCAGAGTAGCAGACAGAATAAGTACAGAGGCCAAGCAACAATCAGGGCACCAAGGAGCACGCATGTACAAAAGGCAGAACCAGAAAATGTATAAGAATCAAGGAAAAAGGAATGGGAGCAAGAATTCATGCTACAGGTGCGGGAGTACCGCGCACGCAGCTAATGACAAAGGATGTCCAGCGTTTGGATCAAAGTGCTCGTTCTGCGGTCTCGTGGGGCACTACGAGAAAGTATGCAGGAGAAAACAGTCAAGAAACGAAGTCAAGTATGTGGCACAAGAGTCGAACCAGGAGAACGAAGACGCGGACGGAAGCGAAGACGACGAGATTCTGATGATAGAAGACCAGATATTAGGGATCGAAAGCACCACGGACAAGAAACCTAAATGTGAAATGGAAATTGGTGGTGATCAGACGACCATGATAGCCGATTCAGGGTCACCGTATACGATCATCCAGAGGAGCATATGGGAGAGAGAGTTCGCATCCAGAGTCGGATGACAACTCCTACCGTCAGACATTCACCCCGTCACGTACACTGGGGAACCCATCCCCATGGTGGGGTATTGTCCATTAACATTTACTTTCAAGAACAGATCGACAGGAGGAAAGTTATATGTCGCTGAGAAGGGACCATCCGTGTTGGGATGGAAAGATCAAGGAGCCCTCGGCATAAAGCTAAACCCAGGCGGGCGCACGCAAGTACTTAATGGAGGAAATTGGCATATACGAAGAGAGGAGCTGGAAAGAGGAATTCCCAGAAGTGTTCAAAAGAACCATTGGTCGACTAACTAAGTTCACACACAAAATTTGTCTAAAGGAAGGAGCACAACCCAAAAGTCATAAAGTGCGCAACATTCCATTCAGGATCAGGACGGCTGTGCAAGAAGAACTGCAGAGGCTGAAGGAGAACGGGGTGATAGAAGCGATTGACAGCGCAGAGTATTTGGCGCCGTTGGTGGTGGCACAGAAGCCGAACGGGAAGGTGAGGTTATGTGTTGACCTCCGCAAACTCAACAAATGCATCGTCGTGGACAAATTCTCCCTCTCTAAAATCAACGAGATGCTAGCTAAGACCAAGGGAGTGGAATGGTTCTCCACGATGGACCTCACTACGGCCTACCACCAGATCGAGCTACACCAGTCTTGCAACCACCTGACATTGTTTATCACGCCCTTCGGGTGTTACAAATTCCTGAGAATGCCGTTCGGCCTGGCCTCCGTAGCGGCAGTGTTCCAAAAATTGATGTATCGACTTTTCCACAAGATGGATCGCATTCAATATTTTCAGGACGACATCTTGATAATGGGAACATCGCGTGAGGACCATGATAAAAAGTTAAGGGACGTGCTCACCACCCTGACGCAAAATGGCCTCACGGCCCAATGGGAGAAATGTAAATTCGGTGTGAACAAAGTCACATACTTGGGGCACGAGATAAGCCATCGGGGCATTGAACCCAAGGCGACGAATGTAAGTGCCATCAAAGACGCCCCCACTCCAGAAAGTAAAGAAGACATAAGAACCTTCCTGGGAATGGCGGAGTTCTACTGGAAGTTTGTCCCACACTTCGCGTCTAAAACCCACCACAAGCGACAGATACTGAAGGACAAGTCTGCTTTCCGATGGACTGAAGACGAACAGAAGGAGTTCGAGGAGATGAAAGGGGGCATCTGTGAAGCAGTACCCATTCACGGATTCGACCAAGAAGCACCCACAATACTGACCACGGACGCCAGTGACCGGGGATTGGGTGCCGTACTCACACAGCAGTCTAGAGAAGGCATGACCACAACGATAAGTTTTGCATCAATAGCGTTGGCCCCCAATGAACAAAAGTTCAGCGTCGTCGAGAAGGAAATGCTGGCGGCCGTATGGGCAATGGAGAGATTCCGGCAGTTCTTCTGGGGAGGAAGAATCACGTTGCGTACTGACCACAAACCGCTGATAAAAGTGCTTACATCGAGCGGCCACGAGCGCGCAACCCCAAGGATTGCGAAAATGACATTAAGACTACTTGACTATGTCTATGACGTGGAGTACCTGCCTGGACACAAGAACAAAGTGGCTGACTTCTTGAGTCGTGCAGCGGCAAAGGAAAGCGCAGAAGGGCAAGGCAGGAACGAGTGGGAAGACTTCGTAATAGCGACAACAGCCGACCCAGAAAAGGCCATAAGCATCCAGGAGTGGGAAGCTGAGTATGTCAAAGATGACAAGCTCGACGCCGTGAAGTCCTATGTGGCTGAAAGGTGGCCAGACAAGAGGATGTTGGACGAGGAACTATAGCAGCATTGGGAAGTTCGAGAAGAATTATCAATTGGGGGACAACCCCTGCTTCCTCTTGAGAGGTGACAAAGTAATACCACCTAAATCCCTGACTGAACGGCTCTTGGACATAGGGCACGAAGGACACCAAGACATTGTTAAGACAAAATGGAGATTGAAGGAAGACTATTGGTGGCCGGGAATGGACAAACAGTTTGAAAGATACGTCAGGACTTGCGAACATTGCAGCAATGCTGACAAAACACAAAGGCTATTACGCCCTCCCCTTGGCATGCATGAACGCCCGGAGAATCCGTGGGAGGAGATAGCGATTGACATCCTAGTGCCCGTCCTGACCTTCCAAGGGACGCAGAAATACATCACAGTACTAATAGACCGATACTCGAAATGGCCTGAAATAAACATAACGGAGGACACCGAAACTGAGACAGTGCTGGCATTTCTAACGGACGTTTTCATAAGGGAAGGAATCCCTAAAGGGATACTAAGCGACAATGGACCCCAGTTTGCGTCTACCAAATGGGCCACGTTCATGGAACGAAATGGAATTGTAGTCAGGCACACACCAGTGTATCACCCGGCATGTAACGGACTGGCGGAGAGATTTAATCGGGTGATCATGGGCTCTATCCAAGCATCCATCAATCAATCAAGGGAAAGACTAGGAGAAGGTGCTGAAGAGATTGATATGGGCATACCGCATCACACAGACAGCAACGCGATACAGCCCGTTCAGGATACTAAGAGGGCGTGAGCCGTTCACTAAGGACAATGTCGCCTGGAAGCGCCTCACAGTCCAGAGTCACTGGTCACCGGCGGTGGTTCGCAAGAACCTGGAAAAAGCTCAGCAAATATATACCGAACTTTACAATAAAAGACGCAACACCCAAGAAACCAGCCTGGAAAGGGGAGAATGGGTGAGGGTAAAACAACCCATCCAGAGGAAGAAAGGGGACAGCAAATTCACCCCCCGCACCTCCCCCCCCCCCCCCCAAGTCATGGAACCGTACTCCAGGTCTGCGTTACTCAGCGATGGAAAGATATGGTCGCAAGACCGTATGGCGAAATGTAATCGTGTGGAGAACTGGGACGTGGTGCAGGAGAAGGAGAGAAGTACGCCACGGCCAGAAGGAGCAACCAGGAGCCCGACAGGCAGCAGGGAAATAAACACCCAATGGGAATCTCCGCGGATGAGAGAGAAGAGGTGCAAGTAACCCGGAAACCGGTGAGACTGGAGAAAGAAGAGGAGCGAGAAGGAAGCGGCGAAAGTAATGAAGCTGGGCCCAGTCCTGGAGCTTCGAGACTGTCGCCCACCAATACCCAGCAAGACTTGCAGACTAGGAGGGGTAGAAGGATCATGCTACCCAAGAGGTTTGAAGAGTTCAACATGGAGAGCAAGTAAGACTGTTGTGTTATAAAGTATAAAGGGGGGAGATGTGGTGTAGCGGTCTAGTGGCGCAAGCCCCGGCAGTGACGTGTGACGTGGGGCGGATATCCGGCGGCGGCCATTTTGTGCATTGGCCGCGGATCTCGAGAGCGTCGCAAGCCCGATCCGGCACTCCCGAGTCAATGTAATTAAAGCAGTTAAATTTGTGGAATAAACCTCCATATTTACAAGAGAGTGTCTTGGCATTATTTAAGGTGGCTGTGCAGAGAAGCAACGTTATACTCCCCTCAACACCTTCCCCCTTTCAGTCTATTGCTCATGTTCTGTCCGCCCCCTAGCACCTGCTGTTACAGATAAACCCTAGTGTATTGTTTGTTACAGTCTAAAGCTCTCTTACACCTTAATTTTTGCTTGAGGGCTACACAAAATTATTAAATAAATATATACCTAAATAAATATTAAAGCTAATCGTAAATCGTTTTCCTCAGGGGAGGTACAGCCAGCCGCACTGCAGAAGCCTCCCTCTGTGTGCCACCCCCCTTCCCACAGCAATCGCAGCCAGGTCACTTCATCGCCGCTCCTCGCAAACCCCCTCAACGCGGCCCTCCTCTTAATCTACGGCTGCTGGAGGCGTCTAGTTCTCCTTTGAGGCACAGCCAGCCAGAGGAGCAGGACCCAGGGCCGCGCTGCGGGGCACCAGTCATTGCAAGGGGTACAACTTCGGTTTTATCTCCATGAACAGTCACCATGGCAGCCCCCCTGTTGCATTATGCAGCAGGTGCAGTGGCACAGGGGGCAACAGCATTTGCAAACCACTGAACACCCATTATTGCTACATTTGACTTCTAAGCAAACAGTCATAAGTGCAGTTGCTTTGCAGGCACCAAGGCCAAGATTTGAATAGTGCAGCATGTGCAGTGGAAAGGTGCCAAAAGCTCCAGGAAATCAGCTGAACACTGATTATTGCTGTATGTTACTACTAAACAAGCATTCACAAGTGCAGCTACCTCACAGGCCCTAGGGGTATACTTTGCATGGTGCAGCAGGTGCAGTGGCACAGGGGCCAAAAGTTTCAGGAAACACTCACTGAACACCGAATATGTTGCTACTAAACAAGCAGTCACAAGCACAGTAACCATGCAGGCACCAGGGCCATGATTTGAATGGTGCAGCAGATGCAGTGGCACAATGCTCCAGGAAACCAACAGAACACCAATTATTGCTATATATAACTCCTAGCAAGCAGTCAGGTGTGCTTTCTTGATTCTTTTGTAACTATTGCACCCAAAGTAACACATAGCCTAAAGTATCACTGTAATAAATGCTGTAACCTATTGGACTTTTCTGTCTCCCTACATCTAATGTTACATTCGGGGCATTTATATGGCACATTTTCACAGTTTTTGTATGGTCCTAAAATGCTTCTGAATCTGGACACACTAACAGCTTGGCAAGGGCATTCTTCATTCTTTAACATTTGCATTTCAGCCGCTGTAAACACTTAAACTTTATCATATGGAGGAGGAGGAGCTTGGCGGGCATCCGAGATGGCCGCTTGAGCACAGCGCTCTCCGGACCCTCGCCGCTCCCGACATTTTATCCTGGCTGAATCCTGATTTCTTGCAAGAATTCGTGTAGGGGACGTTTGGCTGATTACCCTGGCACTTTTCAGGAATCGATTTGGACTTCGTATTCCTGAGTTATGGTGCTCTGAACTTTTGGGCTCCGCCCTTGAGGTGCGCCCGGGACGGGGTGCGGTACTGTAGCCGTCCTGCAATTGAACAACAACGGCAGGAGATCTGGCCTTGTGGGTCCCCCCTTCCTAGGTTTCGGTTTCGATTCTGTTCCGACTTGGGCCACGGCTGTGGATGTCGTGTTGCGACTGAGACTTGGAGGCGGATCGGCTGTTGGGCTTTCATGTGACCTATTTGCTGGTTTGGCGACCTCCACCCGAGTTGTGCCCCCTTTTTATGTACTTTTGATCCTGTACTTTGGGTGTCGGGCCCGTCGAACCTGGTGGCTCGTCCTGTGACGCATCTTCAAAATGGCGGGCAGAGGGGACAGAGAGACGCGCAAGACGAAAACACCTCTGCGCGGAGCTCCAGTTCAATCGAATGTCATGGACCGTTATACCCATTCTAAGGGGTCCCCCGGAGCTGCCCTGCCTGGTTCTAGTATAGCGTCCGAACGAATTTTGGAAGAATCGGCGGAGCCCTCCTTACAGGATATCATGGGCGCCATCTCGGGTGTGAGAGAATCCATCGGCCTACAGTACGAGGCCTTGGCCCACAAACTTGACACCGTGGCTATTGAGGTGAATCTGATTCGTGCTGATCTCGGCAAGACGAATGAGAGGGTACAATCACTGGATATTAAATCCTCTAGCCTTACGAATGACGTCTCGGAGCTCCAAACTGAGATTGGAAATCTCCGTCGGGGGAATGACTTCATGACCCGTCGCCTGGAGGACTTTGAAAATAGGGCGCGTCGCTGCAATGTTCGCCTGGTTGGTGTACCGGAAAACCCTGAACCCCACTCGGTGGATCTCCTGGTTGAGGATCTGGTCTTGAATCATTTGGCCCCTTCTGGTCTCACAAAATTTTTCACGGTGGAACGTGCACATCGTGTTCCAGGGGGCAAAGTCAAGCCGGGAGCCCCGCCGAGACCCATTGTAGCGAAGCTTTTTCATTATAGGGACCGGGACGCTATCCTGCAGGCCTCGCGGGTGAAGGGCCCGGTGGCCTTTGAGAACGCTACGGTGAACTTTTACCCGGACTTTTCCCAACAGGTTCAGAGACAACGTATGGAGTTTCGTGGTGCCAAGAAACGTCTCCGGGATCGGGGCCTACGTTACGCCATGCTCTTTCCCACAAGACTCCGGGTTGAATACAATGAACGTACTCTTTTCTTTGATCGGCCAGATGCTGTTAATGACTGGCTGGACTCATTGCCTGACCGTCCTCCTGAGACAGACTCCGCCGCTCACCCTGGCGGTGCCGAAGGTGGTGTGGAGATCTAACTGTTCGGCTCTTATGTCTTGTTTTGAATACATTCTCAGGGGTGTAGGCCGGCGTCCCTCTACATTGCGATCATTCTGTCTTTTCGTTTGTTATTTTTGTTCTTGCTGAGGTTGGGGGGTGGGTGGAACGGAGACCTTTCCTCCTCCGGGGTCTTTGTGTAGAATAGGGGTTCTTGGGCGACAGGCACACTGCAGGTTGGGGTGGCTCTTTAGCTTTTTGCAGGGGTGCAGGGTGGGGGGTGTTTCTCTTCAATTTGGGGGAGGGGGGTTGGGAAGTTTTTTCTTTTCTGTGTGTTGTTTTCAAGGCGATTTGCTCCTGTGTTTGCTGCTGTTTCTGATGTCTAGCTCATGGACGAGGGGTCTTGGCTCGGGTGGTTGGGATGGGGGGTAGAGGGTTGAAATTTCTTTCCTGGAACGTTAATGGCCTGGGTGATCGTATTAAGCGCAGTGTGGTCTTAAAATGTATTCGACGTTTGTCACCGGACATTGTTTTCCTGCAAGAAACCCATTTGATTGGTAATGTTTGTTATGCGATGAATAGATGGGGCTACCGCCTTGTGGCACACTCAGGGTTTACCTCCGGATCTAGGGGTGTGGGTATTCTGGTTCGAACCTCCCTCCCCTTGGCTATTGATGAGGTGATTCATGATGACCGTGGGAGATATACTGTCCTGGTGGGTAGATATGAAGGCCGCACCCTATCTCTCTTCAATGTTTATGTTCCCCCGGGTTTGCAGGCCTCTACTTTTACTGACTTGGGCCGTGTTCTGTTGGATCTCCCTGATAGCACTCTCTTTCTTGCCGGTGATTTTAATTCGGTGCTTTCCGGCCTTCACGATCGCCATCCCCCTAGAGATACCCCGCAGGCTCAGCAGTGGTTGGGTGGGTTTTTAGATACCTTTGGCCTTGTGGACTGCTGGCGACTGTTGCATCCTACTCAACTCCAATACACCTTCCATTCTGGGGCCCATGGCAGTCTGTCCCGGCTGGATTATTTCCTGATGCCCGCAGCCCAATCATCGGCGGTTCGTGAGATTTTACACTTGCCGAGGGGTATTTCTGATCACTCGCCGCTCTGGCTTCGTTTTGAGGTTGGGGTAGAGGCGGCGGGCCGAGTGGCTCCCATTAACCCTTGGTATCTTTCCTCCCCTGAGACTCGTACCCTTTTGCTCAAGTCCATGGATTCATATTTCCTGGAAAATGAGGGGTCGGTCTCTTCGGCTGTGTCCCTGTGGGAGGCCTTTAAAACCGTGATTCGTGGACAGGCCCTTTCCTTGATTGTTGAAGCTAAGAGGGCAGGGAGGAAGGAGGTGGTGGAACTTGAGGGGGAGATCTCTGCTTTGGAGGACGAGTTGGAATCTGGTGTCACGCCTGACAAACTCCATGCCCTGGGTCTAAAACAGTTTGCGTATAAATCTCTGGTCACTGACGCTGCAAAGGTGATGTTTCGTGAGCAGCAGGGCAGATTGTATGATGTGGGTGACAAAGCGGGAAAACTCCTAGCGTGGTTGGACAAGAAAGAAAGGGTTAATCGTGTGGTGCCCGTGATTCAGTCTGCGAGTGGTGAGAAAGTGATAGATCCGACCGCCATTGTTGATCGTTTTGCGGAATATTTCCGTGTGGTATATGCTCCCGTGTCTGTGAGAGATGTTGACGACTCCCGCCTTCTTCTGCGTGATATTGCTTTGCCCTGTGTCACCGACTTGGACCGTATTGCTTTGGACTCCCCTTTTACGAATGATGAGATAGCCAATGCGGTTCGATCGCTCCGTTCGGGCAAAGCACTGGGCCCGAACGGTTTGCCTATTGAGTTGTACAAGTTATGCCCCGATAAGGTGGCGCCGTATCTCCGCGCCATGTTTCTAGAATCTCGTGAGCGGAACATGCTTCCCTATGATCAGCGTCTGGCGACAATCGTTGTCATTCCCAAAGAGGGTAAACCACGTGACCTCTGTTCCTCGTATAGGCCCATATCCCTATTAAACGTTGAACCTAAGGTGTTGGCAAAACTTTTGGCGACCCGTCTCCTTTCGGTTCTTGGAGAGTTGATCCATCCGGATCAGTCTGGCTTTATCCCGCATCGCAATACTGCTCTGAATTTACGTCGCCTTCACGGCGCGCTGGCGAGGGCGGGGCTTTTGACTGAACCGGCCATTTTGGCGTCCCTAGATGCCTCTATGGCCTTTGATACTGTGGAGTGGCCCTATTTATGGGCGACGCTTGAGAAGTTCGGATTCGGGTGCGAGTTTATTGGCTGGATTAGGCTGTTGTACGCGGAACCTCTGGCGCAAGTTGTAGTGAACGGTAGAGTGTCGGCCCCCTTTTCCTTGGGCAGGGGTACCCGTCAGGGCTGCCCCTTGTCCCCTCTGTTGTTCGCGCTCGCTCTTGAACCGTTGGCGGCCTGGCTCCGTTGGGAACCGTCCCTTAAAGGTATTCGTTGGGCCCCGGACTTCGAAGACCGCGTCTCGCTTTATGCGGACGACATCCTCTTGTATCTTACTTCCCCTCGCAAGTCTCTATCTGTTTTATTTGACGTTCTTGCGTCCTTTGGCGCTAACTCAGGCCTCGTCATCAACTGGTCTAAATCCTGTGTATACGTTTTGTCTGGTATCTTGCCTACGTTGCCGAGTAGACTTCCTCTTCAGGTGGTCCGGGATGGTTTCAAATACTTGGGGGTGTTCGTTACCTTGGATCCGTCCCTTCGTTTTGATCGTAATCTCCTTCCCCCGTTGCTTAGGCTCCGTTTGGACGTTGCCCGCTGGCGCAAACTTCCCCTGTCTCCACTGGGTCGGGCGGCCCTGTTTAAGATGATGTCACTACCGCGGTTTCTCTACGCTCTCCAGAATTATTATGATCCTATCCCCAAGACCTATTTTCGGGAGATTGAGAGCCTTCAGAGGCAACTTATTTGGGATGGGCGACCGCGCATTGCTCTCGCTAAACTTTCCATCCCGTGGTACGATGGGGGCATGGCGCTCCCTGACATTAAGAGATACTACTGGGCTTCCCATCTGTCCGCTATTAATCACGCTATGTTCTCTCCGGGTCGTAATCCGGCGTTTGAGATGGATAAACTTCAGCTTCCGGGAGGTGACTTTAATAGAGTGCTTTATTCTCGCTCCGCTGGGCGCCATCTTGTGGGACCTACTTTGACTGCTTTGACTGTGTGGCGTGCTGCGAATGTGAGCCTGGGCTGGGAGGATCGATTGACGTTGGCGACGCCGCTTTATGCTTCAGAACGTCTGGGCGGTCTTTGGTCTTCCAAGGGTTTCGACCGTTGGGACTTGATTGGGATCTCTAAAGTGGGGGATGTATATTCGAAGGGTTCGGTGCGCCCGTTCCAGGCCCTCCAGGCTGCCTACGGCCTGAGTAGTCGGGAATTCTTTCGTTATTTACAGATCAGGCACGCTTTGGTTTCGGTGTTTGCTCCTGGTGAGATTCCGCCTGACTCTTCCCCACTTGAAGACCGTATCCTTGACGAACATCTTCCTGATAGCACTATCTCCCTGATTTATAAAAAGTTGATTAACAATCGGACTGACTTATTGGCCCGGCTTCGGGAACAGTGGATGGGAGATGGGTTGGAACTTGATGATGAGGATTGGCAATCGGCCCTCTCCTCTCCGAAGGAGGTGGCTATACCGGCTCGACTCCGTTTGGTCCAATTGAAGATCCTTCATCGGGTGTACGTGACGGGACCGCGACTGATGGTGATGGGCTTTTCCTCCGATGGACTGTGTAAGCGTGGATGTGGTTTGCGTGCTACTTTCCTGCATATTCTTTGGGAGTGCCCGATGGTGGCTGCTTATTGGGTGGCCGTGCTTGATCTGATGACTGTGGTGACGGGGATATCCTTGCGTCCGGAACCTCGTCGCTGTCTTTTGAATGTTTGGGAGCCCACGGACTATTCGGTGGCACAGACTAGATGGGCCACCCTGGGCTATATGATCGCGAAGCGAGATATAGCGCAACTCTGGGGGGCCTCCAGGCCCCCTGCCCTCTCGCAATGGGAGGATAATATGGATTGGTCCATGTTCCGTGAGAAAACTGTTTATGTGGCATGGGGTAGACCCAGGGCATGGGTGAAGGTGTGGGGTCAATGGAACGAATACCGTGGCGACATTTGTACTCCTCCCCTTGTGGATACTGTCGAGATTACTCTATCTCCCTAGGCTGGCGTTCCCGGAATCTTCATATAGGGTCTGAGCTGGTGTCGCCGGCTCTTCCCCCCTTCTTCTTCCTGGTCTCTGCCCCCCTCCCCCCCTCCCCCCCCCGCTCCATACTCCTTAGTGCTTAGGATATTATTATTGCACCTCCGTTGCTGTCCCCCCCCTTGCGTCCCTTGGGCTGACTTTCAGTGATACACTCTCGCCTTTTTTGTATGTTTGTTCTTTCATTTATATAAAACCTGTTTTGGTCCTGTATATAATGTGGAGTATTGCATTGTTGATTGGCGGTTACCTCTGCGGGCTTATGTGAAATGTCTCTCCTCCTTTTTAGCGGCTGGCCCGTGTGGTTGTAGGCCCATCCTTGTACATTTCTGCTTGCTCAAATAAAGGTTTTAAAAAATTAAAAAAAAAAAAAAAATAAAAAATAAAAAAAAACTTTATCATATGGAATTCCATACAAAGCATTGTCAAAGCCATTCAGTCTCCCCTATGCAAGAGCTATCAGTTTTCTCAAGGTTTTGTTTGTCATTAAATACAGCAGCGCTAGCTTCAGTGCAGCATAACTAAAAATGTTAAAAGCGATATAACGCGGACAACGGTGGCAGTTATACAGCTTTTTTACACTACATTCAGCCATTTGCAACAAAGCTAAAAAGTATTATCAAAGCCAATAAATCCCACATAGGGCATACCTAATGGCTTTGCTAATGCTTTAAGCTTTTAGCCAATATTGCACAACTACTCATCAAGCTACAACTTACAACAAAAAAAAGCTTATTATTAATCACATAGGCACATCATATTGTATTTACCCATGCTTGTTACATTACAATTTGCAACCAAGCCTAATGAACTAAGGTGATTACTACTGGTAATGTTGTAAATGATGGCCATCAATGTAATTGATCAACTTGGCATTCAAAGATCCTGCCATGTGGTTAACCACAGAAACATCTTTTGGCAGTATAGCCATTTCCAGAGGTACAAGGCCTCCTGGCACAGGGTCTGTGACCCCGACCCTGCCCTGTTTCTTGCAGTACCACATGGTGGAGGTGTTGACCATGAGCACCTGCAACAGCCTCCCCTTGACCAACAGCAAGAAGGCTTTCAACGCAAAGTGAATGGCCCTCAGCTCCAGAAGGTTGATATGGAGCTGGGACTGCGAGGAGACCAGAGGCTCTGATCTCCACCTCTACCAAATGGCCACCCCATACTAGAAACGATACATCGGTCACCACATTTAGCTCTGGATGGGGAAGGCGACAGGGGTCTGTTGCTGATCCATGAGCAGTCAAACAACCACTGCAGTAGATCTTATGCAAGCCTGTTCTTTTCAGGCTTTGTGTCAGTTACACCCATACACCGCTTCATGCAGAACCATGTAAAAAAGAAAAGGTGCAGAAAGATGATCTCGCCCTGTGGTTTCTGGAATACAATGCCTAAAATTCTAATATGGCCGCCAACGTTACGTGCCTCTACTCATTGTCTGATGTCTACAGGGTGTGGATATAAAAGAAGGACTAAGACAAGAATGGGAGTCTACTATTCACAAGACTTCAGTTTTTGCTGGCATGAAGTACAGAAGTTCGGGGAACGAATAAGTCCTGGGCGCGTTTTGTGTAAGCGCGACGGTGTGCAGTTTGAAGAACGTCTCCGTACTGGCGAGTGGCCAACCAGTGCCCGAGTCTCGCCGCGGTCCATATTACTGAATGCAACTCTTTGTAGGGTGCCTGCAGGGTAATGCGGTCTGCTATGCTCAGAGTCCCATTGTTCTGGTTTTCGTGCAGTATCGAATTTTGTGTACACACGTGTTCAGTGTTGATGTGTGTCACGCATTTCAGGACTATATCGAGTGCCCGTTTTCAAGATTAGATCGAGTGCAATTGAAAGAACTGCACAGACCTTTTGAGGCAGCAATCAGGTGTGAATTCAACTTTGTTATTTGAATTACGCACTTAAGTGGCAATGATACAAGATTGAATTTCACCTTGTGCATGAGTTAATGTATGGGGCCCCATTGTAAGAAGGTTATAGTCTCATTTGAACACAAGTTGTTTAAAACATTGGGGTACAATTTCACTTCTATGAGGCAACAGAAAAGACCAGTCACAGTGGTCAAGGCTCCCAAGAACGAACTGTTCAGTTTCATTTCTCATATAGAATGTTGCGATATTTATGGAAAACACCATTAGCTTAAGTTTGTCTTACTGACTACGGCAAGATAGGAGGTCAGCGAATAGAAAAGCTTGCTGCCTCATGCGAGACTGCATGTTCCCATGTTTTTCCATTACAAGTCTCCCTCCAGGTGTACTCTACCTAATTTTCCTTCCTCCCGCCCCCATGTGGCCACTCTAATCCTCTGTGCTACAAAACAAAACAATCAGAGTCAGAGCTGCTGGAAGCTGGGTTTCTAGTGGAGGTTACTATTCCAGAGGATCTCTGAACCAAAAACCTCTGAAATCTAAATGTGGTCAGAGAGGGTCCCCTTGATATGTGGCCCACGGGGACTTCAGATCCTACTGCAGAGGCCACATATGCCACCTGGCGTGCTTGAACAGCAGGATGGAGGAGGCCATCAGTCCCAACAGCCTCTGAGTCTACTTCACTGAAATCCAGGGCATAGGTTGAAAGATTGGGATCATACCCTTAACGTCCTGGACTCTTTCACAAGTGAAAGCTATGAAACTGAACTGTGCACAGAATGGCTCCTGTGAAGGAATAATTACAAAAAGGGTGAGGTGATGGACAGAGTATCTGAGTTAATCAGAACACTCCTACCCAGTCAACAGATCAGGGCTTGATCCATCACTGTTTTTTAGCTCACTGCACCATCCCAGTTCAGAACCTGGCTATATGCAAATTAGTCTGTCCCTGGCCCAGTGCATCATGGGAACAGGGCAGACCAAACTACCAAGCCAATTCTTCACTGGAAAGGAAACAAGCTTCCGGGGACCGGTTGCTGGCACTCATAAAAAATATACACTAAATGCCTGAAGTAATTCATTGCCCACATACAGGCCAAAGATTACTTCTCACTAGCTGCAGACCTGCATTTGGCCACATTCAAAATCTCGAAAGCAAAGTTATGCTCCATTTATGGTCTCCATTTGTTTAAAAACGTTAAATGAAAGCATGGATTGGCTTCCTAGCCCTGGCACTAGAGTGGACAACTTTGTGGGTTAATGTGACCATATTCAATTGCAAGTTGCTGTCACTCATAGGGATGCGAGCCAATGCTTTAAGTGGGTAAAATGTTAATGGCACTGGGTAGCATGAAAGCCTACACACTGCTAGGGAATATCAAATTCCACAATTGCCCAACCTTTTGGAACACAAACGGTGTATTAAGTTAAACCTGAAATGAGTGAACCAAAAGCAATGGGTATTTGACAGGCCATCATTTAGATAAGGTTCCAGTAAAAGGGAAGTTTGAACCAAAACATAATATCTCACAGAAGGCATAAACAAGCCTCTAGATTATCTTTCTTTAGATTCTAATGACAAATGCTTCCTTAACCCAGACACTATTAGTCTTGGCTATGGTTTCTGGCTGGTAAAAAAAACCCACAATCAAAGCATACTAATATGTGAAACCAATTCTTGGTCTATTTAGCCAGAGAAGTCTATTGGCATAGTCGAGGTTTAGGCAATCTTTAATGATTACTTTGTTGAGTTTGAGGTCTTTCTTGAGCCCATCACAGGATCAGGGGGCAGAGCTGAATTAAGTCAGAAACTTAATCAACAGCTAGTTCTTTGTGAGCATTAAAGTTAGACAAACTACAAGGCAGCGAAAGCACACTGACAAGTTACTTACCTTCGATAATGCCTTATCTGGTAGAGACATAATCTAGCCACAGATTCTTTATTATAGTATATCCCAGGCGTCAGGCTGAATCCAGGAGACTTTTGCTCGAGCAATACCGTTGCATGCTGGTAGGTGGCTGCAGCTGGCTCTGCGTGGCGTCGACGCCCATGCCAGAAGTGACGTCCGCATCCCCTATATAGGAGCAACCGTGTCGCGATGAAGTCAGTTACTTTTTACGACTTTCCATTCGAGGTGCGCTGTGCCATGACGTGCACGGAGTGTGGTGTGTTTAGAACAACTAGGGCCCTGAAAGGGATCAGCCCTGACCCTAAAACCTGTCTGCTGTGCGGAGAAGATGGGTGGGTCAGTAAGGAATCTGCGGCTAGATTAAGTCGCTACCATATAAGGTGTTACTGAAGGTAATTAACTTGTCTATCTGATAAAGACGTCTAGCAGCAGAGTCCTTACCTTAAAATAGATACCCAAGCAATACCATCCCAAGAGGAGGGACTGCACACAAGTTTAGACCAGGAAGTCCTGCAGGCCAGAGCTGCCAATAAGGCCATCCCTGCAGACATGACTGTCCAGGCAGCAATGCTTCATGAAAGCGTGCTATGACGCCCATGTTGCTGCCTGACAAATGTCAAGGACTGGAACACCACGTTCCAATGCTGTAGTCACAGCCTTAGCTCTGGTGGAAGGAGTTCGTAAGCCTTCAGGAGGCACTTTCTTGTCCAGAGCGTAGCAAATTATGATGCAGAGGTCGCAAGATAGTCCTCTCCTGCACTGTACGACCATTCGCTGATCCAACGTACAACACGATGAGTTGGTCGTCTATCCAATCTTTTTAGTGCAGTCAAGGTAGAACAACACTCTTTTTGGGTCAATACAGAGGAGTTGCTCTTCCTCTTAATAGGGGTGCGGAGGAGCATAGAAAGTGGGCAAGGTGACTGGTTGCCCCACGTGGAAGGGCATTACCACTTTTGGTAGGAAAGGAGCCCTAGTGCGAAGCACCAACTTATCAGATAAGGAGGCTTGGATGACAGTCTGCAATTCACTCACCCTCCTGGCAGTAGTTATTGCCACTAAAAGACTTTTGATGGAAAGCAGCCGGAGGGTGCAGTTTTGCAGAGGTTCGAACAGAGCGCACATCAGGAAGGTGAGAACCAAATAAAGGTGAGGTGTCCTGGTCTGCTTCTGTACATACCAGGCGTTATGGTCTTAACACACATTAACTGCCACCAAGTGTCGTTATTATGCAATACCGGGGCACCCCATCCACCTTACATGCTATACGCCACCTCTTCGGACGACACACACCGCCCATTCACTATCTTGCCTTGCTCTCCCTCGAGGCACCCAGGCATTAGCGCATTCCTTAAGCCTCACATCCCCGGCCGGAGCACACTTTCCTTTGTGCATGCGCACTACACAGCCTTTACCCTCCGGCACATGCGCAATGCAGGCTGCACTCACCACGCCCAGCCGGAAGAAGGAGACTCCCTGCCCCGCGAACTGCAATTGCGCTCCCTATAACTGGACACAGGCTCAACTCAATAGCAGGCTGTGGCTGGAAGGGGTAGGTGCAGAGGCTCGAGCTCGAGGCAACAACCGTGAGTATTCGCTCTCTTTGCCCCCCTCGGGGGGTGTACAACGCTGGTTCCTTTCCGTGCTTAACTTTTCAAATACCCGTGGGCTCATCAATCAGTTCTCTGACCTATGAGGGGTGTCTACTTTATCTTTCCAGTATACCTGGATGCTTGCACAACCAGCGCCGCTTAGCCTCGGAAACAAGACTTTCATTACAGGGTAAGCCATGCCAAACGCCATTCCCTGTTCACTGTTGTGTGCTGCGATCTGGAATGAGCGATTAGGGGTCGAGGAAGAACCAGAGTTCAGCAGCAATCAGACTCCACTCCCACCAGAGACACGGACAGCGGGGGGCGGGAACGGGCACACGGACAGTGGGAGGGGGGGCGGGAACGGGCACACGGGCAGAACTGTACAGAGTGATAACCAAAGCACAATACTCTATTGGAAACAAAGCAGCACAGGACCCTGCAACATACAAGCGGAATCACATACAGCGCCAGTGTTAACGCCCTGGATTAAGCAAAACTACGAAGAGTCATGCTGCATCCATCTCTCCCAGGTCGAGGAAGAACCAAAGTTCAGCAGCAATCAGACTCCACTCCCACCAGAGACACGGACAACGGGAGGGGGGGCGGGAACGGGCACACGGACAGCAGGAGGGGGGCGGGAACGGGCACACGGGCAGAACTGTACAGAGTGATAACCAAAGTACAATACTCTACTGGAAACAAAGCAGCACAGGACCATGCAACATACAAGCGGAATCACATACAGCGCCAGTGTTAACGCCCTGGATTAAGCAAAACTACTAAGAGTCATTCTGCATCCATCTCTCCCAGGTCGAGGAAGAACCAAAGTTCAGCAGCAATCAGACTCCACTCCCACCAGAGACACGGACAACGGGAGGGGGGGGGGGGGCGGGAACGGGCACACGGACAGCAGGAGGGGGGGCGGGAACGGGCACACGGGCAGAACTGTACAGAGTGATAACAGCAATCAGACTCCACTCCCAACGGAGACACGGACAGCGGGGGGGGGGGGGGGGGCGGGAACGGGCACACTGACAGCGGGAGGGGAGCACTCACCTGGACTTCTTCCGGCGGCGATCGGCCTGGAGAAATGACCCAAAAAACCTTCGAAGAAAAAAAATAAACCACCGCCCAACGCCGCATGACGTTCTTAAAGGGGCGGGATGAGTAAAAATCGCCGGAACGTCCACGAATCTGTTCCGGCAATGACAGACAGATCTCTCTTCCAATGGCTAGCCTCCATTTATGGAGCTAGCCAATGGAAGAGCAGGCGGGACAAAGCCCCCGTACTGTTCTAACATAAGATTTCGCCTGCGCGAACGCTGCTGCGCAGCGGACGCCAGGCGAAACCTAAAAAGGTGTCAAAAAGTGACAGAGGGCAGCTCTCTTCACAAATCTGCGCTAGCTGGCACGAAAAAGAAAAGACATCAGCACGCCAAGGTGGCGCCTATATAGGTGACATGGATGTCACTCCCAGCTCAAGGGATGTCGATGACGCCACATACTGGTACGCAAGGTTTTGCTCGAGCAAAAGTCTTCTGGATCCAGCATGACACCTGGGATATTCTAAGGTAAGGAATCTGCAGCTAGATGTCTCTATCAGATACTTGATAATTTGGTTCTCAGTAGTTTGTAATTGTGATAAACTGGAATACTCACAAATCTAAGCAAGATTGGATGCTATAGTAAGACATTTATCTTGACAGATTTTTAGCATTCCAGTGACACAAGCTCCGATTTAGAATCAAACTCAAAAACCAAAGCAAGGTTTCTCGAAAAAGGATGCAGTTGCGGATGCCTCTGAACGGGGGTGATGGGACGGTTGGGGAAAAGTGGAAAAAAAAACATTAACTTACCTTCTCCGCTGCACGCCTCTACTCGGTCCTAGGTCTGCTGGAAGCCCCCACGCTTCCGGGCTCTCCCAGCCAATCACAACGCTGCAGGAGCAGCAGCGTGATTGGTATAAGCATCCTGTTTGGACGCTCCGGGAGTGCCTGGGCGTGTTCTCCATGGAACACAGCCCAATGGAGAACATGGCAAGTGTGCATGACGGTTTGGTCGGCCAAACAGTCATATGCACTTAGAGGAGTGCAAACCACTTCTCCCCTGCTCCGGTGTCACAGAGTCCAGCCCCGCGCCAACTCCCTCATAGAAAAATAAAAAGTGTCCGGTTATTATCATTTGCTTTTTTGCACTGCTGAAATAGTAGTAGAGTGACGCACCTCCGCCTTAGCAGAGGAGCCCCCACCAAAAGCATGCCTTCTGGTGTTACCCAAAGAGGAACAATAAAGGGAGGATTCAAAGACGATCCAGAGGTAATGATAGGTTTTTTCCTTGCTGAGCTTGTTGCTTTTGACATAATGGGCTCTACTCTTGATGTTTTTAGGTCCAAACATTATGATGTTGGACTTGGTATAAGTTGTGCTAAGGTAAAGACTAGCCATAAAATCAACAAAACTATTCAAGCGGTCTGTAAGTCTGACAAATTTGTAGAAGTCAGGAAAGCAACACCGGCATAAAGTAAGACTCGTATTAGCCGCCAGTCCATCATGGGTAGGTCATGCCCTACTGCACAAAGAACCTTATCCAGATTATTAATATACAAGAGTAATAAAAAAGGTGCCAATATGCAATCTTGTCTGACACCCCCATTCAGGTAAAATATGGTCATGCACTCCCCTGTGTGACCATAACGGACAGTAGATATAAGGTCACACTGTAGGTCACATAAAGAAGCAATTATGGTTTTACCAAAACCCATGCTCAGCATGATGTTTCAAAGCTTAGTCCTACTGACTGTCAAAGGGTATAGTTAAATCCATGAAGCCCAGATGGAGTGAGCCTGCTTTAGCCGTGGTGTACTTTTATGACTAAATAAAGGTTCAGACCTTGGTCCACCATTACCTTCCAGGGCTGAAAAGCATTTTGTACCTCGAACAGAATCTGCTGGTCATTGGCCAACACAGTTAATCTACTAAATAAAATTCTCCCCTTTACTTTGACGGTAGAATCAAAGAAAGAGATGAGCCGATAACAGCAGGGGACTTCTTTATTAAGCTGTTTAACGACTAGAATAATGACAGAATTTGACATTAAAGGCATATATTGTTATCTAATGACCGTTTAAATGTAGAGAGTTAAAAGGGGTGTCCATAGATCAATATTGAATTGGCGTACTGCTTCAGAGCAAGGAGTTTTTTTTCTTTATCGATAATATTTAACTGGGAAGAGGTCAAAGATGGCATTAACAGAGGGGCTGAGGAAGTGGACAAAGACGTGTCCAATTGTTCAACCGAGGCACCATTAGAGGCAGGGGCTTCACAAACGGCTGCAGTGCTTGAGCCAGAAAGGATGAAATGAGAAATTCAGCTGCTCTAAGACAGAGCTAAAAGAGTGACTAATTATTTCCCAGAATTTGGAACAGTCTTTGGAGTTACAAGAGTCCACTAAATCTTCCCAGTTGTCTTGCCTTAACACAAGTTTCCTTCTCTCAATGGCTGAATTGTAATCTCGACAACAAGACGTGACTACATTTGTCTCTGGGCTTCTCCTTCAGAGATTCCAAAAGCTTTTAAGGGCTTATGAAACAAGACTGATTGAAACATCTGCAGGGAGGAGAGCTAGTTCTACTACCGTGAGGACCGATCTCACCATGGTGCAAATGGCAGAAGAAAAAAAAAAATGTCCTTATCCAAGGAACCTTCATTCAAGCAAGTAAAGAAATCCCTGGAACACTCCACTCCCGAAACAATTTGAGGGAAACTTGGCTACGAATAAACTCATCCTGACCAACTCTGCAGCCCTAGTCTTTAAAAGAAACCCTCAAACACAAAGCACGATTAGAGGATGAAGAATTTATTTCCCAGGAAAAAGTGGCACATAAGGATTTGTGGTCTACTCTAGAAACCCGGAACACCACCTTGAAATTCATTAGAGAATGTGTTAATCCAGAGGAGACAAAGTAAAAAGCAATACCAGAAAAATGACCTCTCCCAGAAAAGATAGACACACACTGGATAAAGTTCTTATTTGGACTAGCTTCCTCAACCAGGTTAAAATTGCTCAAAATAGCATTTAAAAGTTCACCCTGGATAAAATGTCTAAATTGTTAGGCAACTGGCAGTAAGGAAGACCAATTGTGGGTATCAAACACAGCAAGAGCCACACAGGCGAGTATTAAAACCACTGAATAACACAATGGATGCACAACCCTTGGAGGAGCAAGAGTGTTTATTCAATAAGCCTCTCATCTGATAGGAGTGAACATTCTGGGATCAAGTCGGGTTGGTATTATAAAAGTTAACAAGACAGACATTGTTGCGATTCTGAAAGGACAGACCGCAAGTACTTTTGGGGAACTAGTGTCCACTTGGTTAGAACCATAATTTAAACTTGGAGATAAAAACGGGAAGACCCCCTTTGGAACTTGTCGCGGGGAAAAAATACACTTCTAACCCTCCAGTAACAAGCTGTTGGATGTCTCCCATGTTTCCTGCAGATACCTCACAAATTTTGTTTTCTTAAGTAGAGAAATCCCCCCATCGTCGTCTAAGTTTCTAACCTAGCTCGAGCCACATTACAACTTAAGATATCTAGGTTAAACTCGGGCAATGATTTCCGGGGTTCCCTGCCAATGCCATCACCAGAAAGGGTACTATGGGACAGTCATTCATCATCATTAAAGGAACTCAAGGGTCCAAATCTATTTTGGTAGGAATGCCTTGGAATTCATCTTTGTCAGCTGCTTCAGTCTGGTTAGTGAAGGTCAATTGGGGAGAAATAAAAGATTAATTGGGGGAGACATAAGAGGGATAGAGGGTTTATTTAAAGACCTTTAAAAATAACCCAAGAGAAAAAGCTGTACAGCGACATAAAGCAAGCGTGAGTTTGAGGTCCATTAGTAAGCGAGCAGCAATGCTTGGGTTGTTAAAGTTCACAACAATACAGTCCCCATCCATTGTTTTGGGTAACTTGCCTAACCAGTTAACTCTCAACGCCATGAAAACAGAATTATGAAAATTCAATTTTTTTCTTATACGTCCCTCTAACTAGTGACTTACTTTGTTTTTAAACTGGCAAAGTGTTCAACCATCCCGGGATCTGAGAGAGGACATGTTGGCAAGAACAAGAACGCTAGGGATTTGCAGTAACTGGAGTGCACCGAAGATTCTGAGATCAGATCCAAATCTAATGTACACCTGTGCCATTGCAATGTTTCTGGGGTGGATGTGGATGATTAGTGTAAGATCTGCATGAATACGTTTTCTTAATTTTGTGTCCATTATTTAACATTGACTTTAATTGTGAATATCAACGAACTGTGTTTTAACTAAGCTCCATTCTTGGTTGCTCAACACCTAATTAATTTGGCCCTCCATCAGTGTTTTCCCTCTTCCCTGTTGGAGTTTAACTCTTCCACCATTTATTCTAATGCTGATTATGAAATACTGTAGTTATTCAATCACGTTAATTTGTTGTGACACTTTGTCTACTATACAAGTTGTATACTTGCACTTTAACATTTTATCGCGGTTTTATGTATTTGCATTTGTTTTATTCTTTTAGGTGCTTTTATGACTAACTTGTCGAATGAAGCTTATTGAACTGAACTACAGAAATCTGCAGGAATACACAAAATTCCTACCACCCAGCGCTACCCCCACTTGTGCTGATGAAAACGATGCACTACTTATGTGTCTGGGGCGAATTCCTGTGACAGGAACAGATCAAACCAGGGTCAGTGGTATGCCTTTCACCTCAGTTTGGTCCACTCCTGTTGCGGGCATTAGGTCCAACCACACAAGTGCCACCGAGTTTTATCAGTACAAGTGGGGCAATTCTGAGTGGTAGGAATTCCTGCGGATTCTGGAAGTTGCCATCACAGAAATGTACAGAAAAGGCTTTATTTCTTGGTTTGAGGTTAGCAGGGAATTGTGGGTACGAAAACCTTGTGGGATTCACGCAATGCACAGCACCCTGGAAACCCCAGGTTGTCAAGTTTTCAAAAATGATTTGTTGGTATGCTTCCATAGTGGCGGCCGAACACGACCCAAATCCTGCAGCCACCCTTTTCCCTGATAACGCCAAGTAACATTTTAGGGACTTTTGTGTCAAGGTCTCTTGGCACACCCACACAAGTGAAGTACCATTTTTATTAAAACACTTGGGGGAAGGGTGCGTGCAGTGTGGTAGGAAATCTGTGGCTCCCTGCAGATACCAGATGTTTTATTTCTAAAAAATGGTGTGGGATGTATGCAAAGCACACCATACTGGACTCCCCCGGATGTCTAGTTTTCAGAGCTGTCTGGTTCTGGTAGGTTATTCCAGGCAGCAGCCTACACAAGCCCAAAAGTGCAGCCATTCACAATTGCAAGTCGAACAATATTGGGATTTAGCCACACTCCCTTGACCCATAGGGTGGGGCCTGTTAGGATGGGCAAGACCCACCTCATATTTTATTAAATATATTCATATTCCTGCCACACGGTGGGCTTTTTGCCCCCCAGGAGCAAATTGGGGGCACATCTCCTGTCTGCCCCTGGAGGGAAACACAAAGACTGGCTTGTCCCTTTTGGGGTTGGGTGAGGCCAATGCCACAGTGCAACACCTGCACCACTTTCTTTGCCCAATGGGCAAAATTACTGGTGTCAGGTGGAACCGCCTGAACATTCCATGGAGTCTAGTGAGTGTTCTGCCCCACCCTGGGGGGCAAATCGGGGGTAATTAACCCCATCTACCCCTGGAGGCAGAACCCTGTTGCCCTATTTAGTGGGGTGGAAGCATAGCCATGCCCACGGTGGAGGCATACCAATCTATATCATTATTATTTTTTAATAACTTTCCCTGGCGTCTAGTGGGCTTTTGCCCCTGCCTAGGAGGCAGATCTGGAGTAATTACCCCATCAGTCCCTAGGGGGGGCAGAAAGACAGTTTCCTGTTTACTACGTGTAGGAGCATGGCCATGCCCATGCTAGGCAGATATATATATATATATATATACATACATACATACACACACACACCTTGGTGGCTAATGGGGGGGGATTGGAAGGGGGAGGAGGAGATAGCTGCTTCAGGATTGCTCTCCTGTGGTGATCCCCAAAGAAGGGATCCAATGGGCAGAGGTACCATAGGAAACGGAAGATTCTCCTCTTTTCAACAATACCTCCCCCAAAGCACTCAGTGCTCCTGGGGCTGAGATATGACCAAGAGCACTGATTTAGTGAAATTACAAACAAGACCATCGGCTCGCTTTACCTTCAATTTTACTGCAATGACTTCAGCACTCCCTGCGTGCTGAATGTAACTGCAGAAAAAAAAAAAAAACACAAACACTCAGGCCGCCCGGGAAGCTCTTCCCAAGCAACCGGATGATAAAATATAATAAAGGTCCTCCTCTGGTGCTGAGCACAAGGGCCTTTAAATACCTTCCGAGTGTCGCCCAATGTCTGCACCCCACATTGGGACGGTAGCACGGTCATCAGCCACACGTAAGAGGTTAAGGTAAGTATTAGAAGCTTACAGTACATCCAGCAGGCTAATTGCATCAGAACTACTGCAGCAATTACAATTCTAAATAGAGCTCTAAAATGAAGATTTTAACTATGGAAATGATGGGAACATTCTATGAAGGGCACAACAACAAAACATTATGATGACAAACGTTCACATAGCGTTTCATAAACACACATACTTCAATACAACTCAGCACATAGAACCGTATCTACACAAACATGTAGTTACAGAACATGAGGCCTCTGTGGAATTGTAAACAAAACAAAAAATCAATTTCCCCTGTTAGAGTACATACATTGAGTCTACTGGAAGCAAGAGAGGCTCTTCTAGTATTTTTGTGGATCGCCAATGGTATGCGTGACTTTGAAGGTAGCGTGCCTGATGGCAAGGCATACTGGCAGGTGAAGTACAAACATCAGAAAGAAAGAAAAGGATCAATTTTGGGAGACAACCGATACGGAGGACTCTCAGCATACCAGGAGAAGTCAGACACTGCCTGGACCCACCCTCTGGGTTTGTCATTAATTCAGGCTGGGGCTCTGTCTGAGAAGATAGAGGAAACTACTTTAGAGCAGGTAACAGGTCCTAAAAGTCACAAATTCAAAAGGTAGCCTTTCAGGTTTCCATCCTTATCAGGGGAGAAGAATGGAGTGGTGCACATTAGAAACTACATTAAAAGGTTGTGTTGTCTCCAGATAGGAGATTCAAGGAATCATGTGGAACGGAAAGAAAATCTTAGAATTTCCAAGGAGGAAGTTGCTGATTATGAGAGGACTTCTCTGTCGCATACTGTATGAACAATCACCAACTTCTCACAAGCTAACACATACAGCAGTTCAGAAAATGCCTTCACAGGAATGGAATAACATGTACAAGATGAAAGTGCCAAAGTACTCTGCCAAACCATAGTCTGGTGGAGGAATCCCAGATAGTTTTTCCAAAACAGTCACTACCTAATCTCCCAGCGAAATATTTGATGATGGCAGAAATCACTGCTCCCAGACTATCCAACAAAAATGATGCCATGTTATGAAAGGATTATACTGCTTCAACCTACTGCTAAGAACTAGCATATATTGAACCTTTATGTCTTGCTCTTTACTCAAAGGTTTTCTGGCATTCTGTGTGGTTTGGTGTTAGTATGGCATGCTCTGCTGAGGGGATGGCATATGTGGCTTCTATGGGAGAGCATTGGCAGAGTAGTAGAACAGGAATGGGAGCAGCTGTGGCTCCATCCTCCTCCTCACTGGGATGTTGGAATAAAGAACTACTAAGACTACAACTTGCTGGCAACATGGGGACAGGTTATGACCCAGGTTTCGGTGATGATAGACTTACAAATCCCAGTCAATTCCCCGATTTGCCCGTTTGGTGTCACAAAGCGCACTACATATTACTTAAAACTAGCAGATTTGCTCACTCCTTCACCGCCTAGCCACATATCCTAGGGCAACCCGCTTAATCCCTGAAATCATGGCGCAAGATGGTTAAGAGTGCCACTCCTTAGCAGAGATGGCCCAGGCCTTTGCCTCCTATTACCGCCAGCTATACGAAGATTGAACTCCAACCCTCTCTCTCCCGGTTCTCTTGGAGGTTGGTAAGGGCCACCTCCCTAGCTTGGACCCTGATACCCAAGACGATCTAGATCGCCCCATCACCCGTGAAGAGATTGGGGAATCGATCGCTCTTCTCTCCTTCGGCAAGACACCAGGCCCAGACGGCCTCCCTCTAGAATACTATGTTCACCACCAGGATAGTCTCATCCCCCCATCTTGCAGAACTGTTTCGGGAAGCTGTTGAAAAAGGCTCCTTTCCCCAGGAGACGGACATGACCACCATTGTGGTTCTTCCTAAGTCCCAGCCACCCTCAACACAATGTGCAGATTACTGCCCTATCTCCCTCATCAATACCGAAGTTAAACAATTCGCTACAATCCTCGCGCAGCGGCTCAAACACCAATTGTCCGAGTTGGTTCATTCCGATCAATGCGGGTTCATGCCCTCAGGAGGTACCCGGCACTGTCTCCGTAGATTGCAATCAGCCTTGGCCCACCGCCACCTCCTTACCCCATACCTTGCGATTCTTCTTGTAGACTTTGAGAAGGCTTTCGATTCGGTGGACTGGGGGCTTCTAGAGGACGTCCTGGATACGATGGGACTCGGTCCGCGCTTTTGTGCCATGGTCAGGGTTCTATAGGACTTTCCTCGGGCTCGTGTCCTGGTGAAGGAGGTACTATCAGAGCCTTTCTCAGTTTGCAGGGCAACGAGGCAGGGTTGTCCTTTTTCCCCTCTGCTCTTTGCTTTGGTGATGGAGCCCTTGGCATCCCTGATGCGGTCATGCGAGCACGTGCAGGGATGGAAATGGCCCAGCACCGAAACAGACGAAATTTGCCCTTTATGCAGATGACGTTCTCATCTATTTAGTAGATCTCGCTCGGTCAGGCCCCCATTGTCTCCGCATCCTGTATTCCTTCGAATGGGCCTCTGGCCTCCGGTTGAACCCGGACAAATCGGTTCTAGTTCCCCTCCACCCGTCCCGTGAATGCTTCAATTGGCAATCCACTATACCATTTTGTTGTCAATCATTCAAATACCTGGGGATATCGATGACCCTACTCCCTGAGCTTAGCTGGACCCTCAATGTCACTTCTCTGGTGAAACGGGCCAAGGCGGACCTCCGGAAGTGGCAATCATTGCCCCTGAACCCCATGGGCCATGGGGAGGGTCGCCCTCTTTAAAATTACGGTACTCCCCGATTCCTCAAAATACACCCCCCATGCTTTCCCAGGGCCTGGTTCCGCGAATTGGATAGCCCAGCCAATAAGTTCCTGTGGGGGAAAGGTAGGACCCGATTGGCGCTAAATGTCTGCAGGATCCCCTCGTTTGACCAGGGCCTGGGGATGACTTGCCTTTATCTGTATTAACTTGCCACGCGATTACTCTCTATACACGACTGGTTTAACGGGTTATGGTCTGACCCGGCTTACAGGCTCGAATTGGGGAAGTTGGGCCTAACCAAGGTTTAGTCCATGCTGTAGGGGTCCCCTATTCCATCCCTCCTACCAGAGGGGACACCCTCGGTGTTACTGGCCTGGCAGGCTGCACTGCGGCACACCAAGTGGACACACACAGTGACCCAATGTACACCCTTGTGGCAGGGGACTGGATCAAAGAGGTTAACGAGCTGCAGGGCTCCAGGGCTTGGGACCTTATAGGCATCTCACAATTAGGCGATGTAAAGGTGGGGGAATCACAGGCGCTCCTTCAAAGACCTCCAAAACAGATACTCCCTGCGCCAATCACAATTCTATAGGTACTTGCAACCGAGACACGCCCTCCACAAGCACCTCACAACAAGTACACAGCTTCCTGATCATAGCCCGCCTGAGGCTCAGATTATGTTTGGGGACCTGGGGAAGGGTGGCATCTCCCACATTTATCGTACACTGATCAATAATATCCCCACTTCCCTAGACCGACTGCGGACTCTTTGGGCACCCTGGACAAAGAGGACTGGCGTGACGCCCTTATGGCCCCTAGGACTGTCACTGCCAGGCTACGCTTGGTACAGCTCTATTACTTGCACGCAGCCTACCTGACCCCGGTGCGCCTTCACAGAGCAGGATTTAGCCCAACCTCTGCATGTACTAGGTGCGGTCACGACCCCGCTGATTTCCTCCACATGGTATGGACATGCCCCCGCTGGACGCGGTTCTGGGGGGAAATCGAGGAAGAGCTCACCGAGGTCTTGGGGTGGGAGGTTCCCCATAACCCAAAACACGATCCTGGGCATCACTGATGGGTTGGATGGGTCTCGGAACGAGAAATTGTTCTTCACAACAGCAATGGTGGTTGTCAAAAGTGACAAGGTGGCCTCCTGGAAATTCCCTGAACACCCGAGTGTCGGATGCTGGCGGACTGGGGTAGACTGGTGAGCCACGCAAGAAAAAGTCATGTACGAGGCACGTGGGTGTCCCAAGAAATACCGTAGGGTCTGGGGAAATGGTTGGGGTTATGGTCTAGTTACATGGGGAACGTCCAAATTCATGTTGCTTTGCCTTTATTAGTGTCTGTAAACTGGGTAGCGCAAAAGCTTATATGTACTCCTGGATTTTCATGGTGTCGTGATGATTGGCTGGTGTCTTCTTTCCACTTACCAAAATTAATAAAAATGTGTGTATCAAAAAAAACTAGCAGATTTGGCCATGGGCCTCTTCAAGCTCCTCACAGTGATGTCATAGAAAGCTCTGCAACCATCTTCGGTGGACTGCTGGCTCCAATTGATGCTGAAGCGGGCATAGGCTGAAGGTGATATTATGGCAAGGGAGGCATGAGTGTGAGGCGGGGTGGGGTGAGCACCCTTTGCAATACTTATGTGCTTAAACAACGAGAAAAGATGGTGGCCTCCACGTGAGTACTGCTGGTTCTCGGGAGGGGGTCTCCTGTTCCCTGCACTCCACAACCTGTTCTCCAACTTGGAAATGGTAGAACACTGAGATGTGGACCCGTGCTGCTCCGTCCGAGGGCCAGGTCGTATGGAATATGCCTCTCCCCCCCATTTCCCAGCACTGCAGCTCAGCAGATGGGAAAGTGTTTTCTCACATACAGCCAGTCCACAAAGCTTCCGTCGAAGCCCTCCCTCCTCTTAACTCGTAACCCCAACTAATATGCCATGATTGCCCCCTGGTTTCGTTGTTTATTATTTTGGATTATACACTGGTTAGAACTGGGGGTCTCTAGTTGGCAGAGGTAGGTACCACTGTCCAAATAGGGACCCTTGCTTCTAGTCAGGGCAAGGAGATAACCCTCTGAGATAACCCCTGCTCACCCTCTAGGTAGCTTGGCACGAGCAGTCTAGGCTAACCAGAGGCAATGCGTAAAGTATTTGTATCAACACTCACAGCAACACAGTGAAAACCCCGCAAACTGACTCCACAACAGTTTAGAAATATAAAGGTATTTTAATCTAAACTACACAAGACCAAAACGACAAAAATCCAACATGCACAGTTCAAGAATATGGTTTCAAAAGAGTTCTTAAGGTTGCGTTAAAATTCTTTAGGTTGCGATAGAATTCTCTACGTTGCGATAGAATTCTCTACAGATGCGTGAAAAGTTCACAGTTGCGTCACGTTTACTCACAGTACCTTTTAGTTGCAACAAAGTTCCAAAAGCAGAAGCTGGTGCGGTGGAAAACAAGCGATGCGTTGCTCCTGAGACCCTGGGGAGGCGATGTGACAGCCCCGCTGCTGCAGCAGCGGGCGTGTTCGACGAATCCGGTCTGTATGGGGAGGAAGGCCACTTGTATGGATTCCGGTGCGTAGGTTCCGTAGGAAGTTTGTTCTGCGACGATCTCGTAGGGGCTGCGACGATCTCCGGGGCGACGGTGCACGGTCCAGCGGTGATCCTCTCTCCCGCAGCTCCTCGATGTGATGGCTCTGCGACGATGCTCGCAGTGACGGGATGCGGTCCGCAAGCAAGCGGTGCGGCGATCTCACCAAGCGACGACAGGCTCTGCGACGACACTCGCAGCGATGTTAGATTTTCCCACACCGATCTGGTGCGTCCCGCAAACGAAGGATGCGACGGCTCTGGCAGCGGCGTCAGGCGCTGCGGCGATCTCGGCCTTCGTAGCCGCGGGAAACTTCTCGCACTGTCGGGGATGCGCTCCGCAAGCGAGCGATGCGACACTTTTCAATTTCAAAAGTCTCTCAAGCTTAGTTTCAAGCTTCCCAGCACAGGTACAACTTCCAGAGGCCCCACAACTGGATCAAGCACTCTAGGAAGGACAGAAATCTTTCAGCAGAGTTCAGGGAAGCTGGGGGTGAAGTCCTTTTGTTCCTGGGACTTCAGAACAGGGAGCCAGCTCAACTCAGGCCCTTGGAGATTCCTTCAAGACAGGGGACACAGCTCAGCAGCAAAGTCGTTCCCCTCTCCTTGGCAGCAAAGCAACAGGTCAGTCCAGCAGAGCAACAGCAGGACAGTCTTCCTTCTTCAGTTTCAGCTTTCTCCTTGGCAGAGGTTCCTTCTTGATTCCAGGATGATCTAATTTTCTGTTGTCAGGGGTCCTGTACTTATACCCCTAAAGTCTTTGTTCTCTCTGTACATGTGGGCCCTGAGCCCGGTCTAAACCAGTTCTGGGTGTTTCCTGAGTACTTTGTTTTGCTGTCTTCTTTCTTCCTTTCAGAGTGAGGGGCAGGGTCGTCAGCCGCCCAGCAGGAGGTGGAGTCAGCATTGTGGAAGGCAGGCACAGCCCTATTCCGGCACAGGTGCTAACTCCTCCCACCACTCTAGTTGCAAATGCAGTCATTCAGCCTAGGGCTGACTCAACCAGCCTCCTGGGGAATCCCCAGCCCCTGTCACTCTCAAACCAGACAGTTAATACACAAACAGGCCCAGGCACACAGAAGGGTCAGACAAGAGAACAGCAACTTTCTAAAAGTGCTGTTCTCAAACACAGGATTTAAAAACAACCTTTCCTAAAAGATGTGTTATTAAATTCTGAGTTCAGGGATACTAGATACGTCCTATCTTGTTCCTAAGGGAAGAAATGCTGTTAACCACTGTAGCCAGCATCCCCCATGTTAATCTATGGAGCAAGATAGCCTTACAGTAGTGAAAAAGGAAAATGGCTGCCATTCACTACCAGAGCATGTCACCTGCACTAGTACATGCTCTACCTTTTACATACACTGCACCCTGCCCAGGGGGGTACCTTGGGCCTTCCATAGGGGTGACTGATGTGCACAAAAAGGGAAGGGTTAGGCCTGGTCAGTGGGGACACTGACCAGGAGGACATGACAGTTCTAAACTGCACACAGGTACTGCAGTGTCAGGCCTGAGACATCATTTTAGGGCTACTCCTGTGGGTGGCACAACCAGTGCTGCAGGCCCACTAGTAGCATTTGTCATCACCAGCCCTGGCACACCCAGTGCACTTTACAAGGGACTTCATGGTGATACAAATATGCCAAACATGTAAATCCAATCAGAATAACAATTTACATAGAGAGCATATGCACGTTAGCACTGATCAGCAGTGGTAAAGTGCGCAGAGTCCTATTGACAACAGCCACGGGTCAGGAAAAATAAGGGAGGAAGAAGCAAAAAGTTTGAGGATGACTCTGCAAGAAGGGCCAGTTCCAACAACACTTTATTGGACATTACTGTTACATAAGCATGACCTGAGGGCACTCTAGCTCGGAGAGTAAGGTGCTATGTATTCTCAATCTCTCTATCCTCCCACTACACTAGAGATAGAGCCGACGCCTGTACCCTCTGGGCAGTGTCATTTACAGATGCTCCTTAGAACGGCCTCATTCTCATATTTTCGCAGGCTGGGACTTTACTTGATGAATGGGTTGTTTTGACATGTTTGTGATATTTTACGGCTGCACTGATTATTGTTGCTTTGCCATGATGATAAAAATCCCAATAAAGGGGATGCGGCATGGACCCCGCGGACTTCTTTCACATGGTAATGTTGCTGAATTCACGAATATGCTGCAATTTTTGGAGAAAAGGTGAAAAATATACACTTTGTTGCCTCTGCAGGGTACCAGGGGGACAAAGCAACAAGGCTAGGGGATCAGGGTATTCCTACAGTGCCCCCTTTTCTTTTGTTTAAATCTTTTTGTTTGGGACTCAGCTGAGGCCAAGTCCCAAAATGGCAGCCAACACTTCCTGCTTGAAGTGTTGGCAGCCAATTGTATCTCTGCACGACATCGAGAGTATTCACCGCTTGTTTGCGACCATAGATATACAAATTTGGATTTTCTTTAATATCTCAAACATATTTACACCAAATCACAAAAAGCACGCTTTCTGGACCAAGATCTAGCTTTCTGACAAATTTGGTGTAATTCTGGTCAGCGGTTCAGACTGTAGCCATTTCTAAAATTCCTAGGGGAATTAACACGGGAAACACACTATTTTTGACCCCCTCTTTGACATTTACCCAAAACTTTCTATGCAAAACTAGACCCAGGTGGACACTTTTTTCATCAACCTGCGCCAAAGATATTGGCAAATCAAAAAATGCTTTTCCCTAGGAAACAATTTCCTAACTATAAATATCTACTGGCGACCTCCAGTAGATAATATATTATAGTATCAAACTCATAACAATAACAAACATGTCAAAGTACCTTACTTTCAATTCCAGACCAATACTTCTATTTTCCCCATGGATGATCATCTGATGCCTTACTGTTTTCCCTCCATAGTAATTCATCTCTTAAGAATTCATAGTAAATACACTACAACTTGTTTTCTAAGTTTAGGTCTTAGCTTTAGGCCCAGCAAGCAAATTGCAGGTTTCCCAAATGTAGTTCTATTACAGCTTTATTGGGTAATGAACATGGGTAGGGGTAGCCCAGCACAACATTGAGTCCATGACTGGAAACAGAGTAAACAGTATGCCCTATTAAATCAAATGTGGGTTTCTTGATGCAAAGTGTTCAGATCACAATTAAATAAAGCAGTAAAATGGCTTTAGATGACATGAAGTAAGAAGTGGTGTTACATTGTAGCTCATATGCATTTCAAACATCTGGCAGCTCAACTGGAAAAGTCAGAAACAGGCTCAGTCTTCTTTTTCAAAAATGTGGTTGCATATGACAGTGCAGGAGAGTAGTTTATTACTTGTAAAAAGTGGATCTGCTTATTTTTTTTAAAGAGGCCATGGCAGAGAAATGTGTAGGATGCACAGGTGATGGACACCTACAGAGAAGCCTCTCAGCACAATTCACCAAGGTACGAAAGGACATCAGTGAAATAATTGCATAAAATGAGATGTCAGCATGAAGGCATCCATATGCAAAATGATTACAATAATAATCAAGCAAGACATGGACCTGATCGTCAGTGCATGGAAATGTAGGTTTAACTCCATAACGTTTCGGATGAAAACTCAGGAGGGTTCAGATTTCTTCTGGACCTCGAGCAAGCCAACAAGTGAGTTCAGACTTTAAAAAAAGGATATGCTGTAGCAAATTATTCCATTTGCATGCTTGAGACAGAGGCCGACACAGACAGTGCTAAAGTAGCTATCCAGTTTAAAATCGCCTGTGTGCCGTTCCAGGTTTTCACTTTGAATACACTATACTTACCTTTGGTCTAAATTTGGCTATGAATTACAAATACAATTGCTTATCTGATAGAGATCCTAACAATAAGGACAGTGATGTAGTCCCATCTGTCTGGAATCATCTCTAGTCCTCCAAGCAATACCGTTTATGTTGGAATTTGGCCACAAAGGAATTGCCACTTAATCCAATTGATTCAAGGCATAAGGCACATCATTCAGTGGTGAGCGATGCAGTAACTAGTGGAGAGTGATTACATTAGAACCTTCAGGACTCACGGTGGGGACATTAGTTGCCAGCAGTATACAGCAGGATGCAGCCTTGGAGTCAAACGTAATGCAAGGCTGCTTGTACAAAACAAACTAGCTGTTCCTCCAATTGGAGAGATCTGGAAGCAGTACTGAGGTGTATAGAGCATTGTGTGCAACTAATTCTAGCATTCGTGGTCTTGGTCAAAACAAAATGATGGTACCCAAAAACTACATCAAAAGCAAGGAGGGCATTAAAGACAGGGTATCAACAGATGTACCAACGCAGATCATGGCCTGAAACGATTCTCATCTGCTGCTGTTGAAGGTGGAAGCTGTGAGGGGGTCAGGACTACTAGATGGAAGTAGAGGCTGGCTTTCTGATCTTTCTAGAATTTCTGGATCCAACATCGTGGTTATTGGACTGTGTTGTGCGTGTGCTGCATCCCTTGCATAAGTTGCTAGACTGTGTGTCATGGGCCCTAATGCAAGAAAGGAAAACACATCCTGTGCCCCACCTGCCTAGTATTTTAATACCAGAGTAGTATTAAAATACAATATTAATGTTTTGACCTCCAGAGAACTACCTCTTGAAACCTGTCCAGGTCAATAGTACACCCCCTTCATTCTCCAAACTTGCCTGTATCCTCTTACAAACAAATGTCCTCTACCGCTCACCCAGTCCTCCTGTATTTTTAGGTCTCGGCCTGCGTAGGCTGCGCTTGTACAGTCTCGCTGCAGAGATTTTATGTTTACAGAGTAGGAGGTAAACGAGCCAGCTCTTCTCCATTGGCTGGCTTCCTAAACGGCGGCCAGCCATTGGAGAAGAGCTCTGCCTGTCACTCTAAGCCCCGTCTGTTTCGGATTGAGGGGCGTGTTTTTTGCTGTCCATTCTATCCGGGACGTCTTCAGTCACACAACAAAAAACACGCCCCCAGTCTGAAAAGGACGGGCTTGTTATTCACATTCGGCTTTGGCAACAGTAAACACGCAGGTACCGTGCTTGTTTTGCTCCTATTATGTGTCCATCTCTCTGCGCTAAGTCCTTGTTTTAGGCTACGATGCACAAAAGCGAGGAGCTTTTCCAAACGTAGTCCACAAGAACACGGATGTTACTCAAACAAAATGAAACAAAAAGTTAATTGCGCGGGTTGCGCCTCGATAATAAATTCCAAATGAGATCTGTGCTGGAAGTAATGCATGCGTAGCCGAGGGGCACCACAGATCCGTACAGCCAGTTTGAGGACGTTATAACATCTGCCCTGGAGACCTGTTCCAAAAGGGCCAATTTATGATTTTCATTTTCACTTGTTCCGGGATAGACTGGGATTGCGGCCCGCAAGACAAGATGACGGCGCTCACTGTGATCGAAGCATAGCCGTGGGAGTGAGAGACTAGTGACGGTGCGAACTCCTGATCACTGTGTTAAACACCGGCCTGCTGAAAACAGCGTGAGCAACGGGAGAAAGCTGAACACTGAATGCGACCACCCAATATTATTACAGGCAAGTGCTGTGCGGCCCGGACTGATTGCCCTGGAAGCTGTGTGCTGGACGAGCACCTGGGTTGCATGGCCGTGTCCGGCGGACGCGGATATCTGCGGAAAACGGCCTTGAGCTAGATGGGCATGTGCTGGGTCAAATGCAGGAGCGAGATAATGTGGCCTGTGTGACAACGCCATCACAGAACTAGTATACAAAGTGAAGGAAGATCTACGCCATGTGCGGGTGGATGTATTCTGCCCCCAGACGCAGGGACCTCGGCTACCTGGGACGCCGAGAGGTAGCGGCGGAGGAGCCAAAAGGGAGCTCGAATGAAGTGGTGACTCCTGGCCCCCTCCAGAAGCAGTGAGTATTAGCTACTGCGTTCCCCTAGAACCTGTGTGTGCGTGTGCGGCTCTGTGTGTGCGTGTGTGGCTCTGTGTGTGCGTGTGTGGCTCTGTGTGTGCGGCTCTGTGTGTGTGTGCGTGGCTCTGTGTGTGTGTGCGTGGCTCTGTGTGCGTGGCTCTGTGTGCGTGGCTCTGTGTGCGTGGCTCTGTGTGCGTGGCTCTGTGTGCGTGGCTCTGTGTGCGTGGCTCTGTGTGCGTGGCTCTGTGTGCGTGGCTCTGTGTGGGTAGCTTTTTTGTAGGTGGCTCTATGTGAATGACTATGTGTGGCTCTGTGTGTGTGTGTGTGGGGCTGTGTGGCTCTGTGTGTGTGGCTCTCTGTTCCATCGTTGTGATTCTGCCCTCTGTTCCCTCGTTGTGATTCTGCCCTCTGTTCCCTCGTTGTGATTCTGCCCTCTGTTCCCTCGTTGTGACTGTTTTTCTGCCCTCTGTTCCCTGTGTGTGTGGCTCTCTGTCTGTGTGTGGCTCTCTGTCTGTGTGTGTGTGTGTGGCTGTCTGTCTGTGTGTGTGGCTGTCTGTCTGTGTGTGTGGCTGTCTGTCTGTGTGTGTGGCTGTCTGTCTGTGTGTGTGGCTGTCTGTCTGTGTGTGTGGCTGTCTGTCTGTGTGTGTGGCTGTCTGTCTGTGTGTGTGGCTGTCTGTCTGTGTGTGTGGCTGTCTGTCTGTGTGTGTGTGTGGCTGTCTGTGTGTGTGTGTGTGGCTCTCTGTTCCATCGTTGTGATTCTGCCCTCTGTTCCCTCGTTGTGATTCTGCCCTCTGTTCCCTCGTTGTGATTCTGCCCTCTGTTCCCTCGTTGTGACTGTTTTTCTGCCCTCTGTTCCCTGTGTGTGTGGCTCTCTGTCTGTCTGTGTGTGTGTGGCTCTCTGTCTGTGTGTGTGTGGCTGGCTGTCTGTGTGTGTGTGTGTGGCTGTCTGTGTGTGTGTGTGTGGCTGTCTGTGTGTGTGTGTGTGGCTGTCTGTGTGTGTGTGTGTGGCTGTCTGTGTGTGTGTGTGTGTGGCTGTCTGTGTGTGTGTGTGTGTGGCTGTCTGTGTGTGTGTGGCTGTCTGTGTGTGTGTGTGGCTGTCTGTGTGTGTGTGTGTGGCTGTCTGTGTGTGTGTGTGTGGCTGTCTGTGTGTGTGTGTGTGGCTGTCTGTGTGTGTGTGTGTGGCTGTCTGTGTGTGTGTGTGTGGCTGTCTGTGTGTGTGTGTGTGGCTGTCTGTGTGTGTGTGTGTGGCTGTCTGTGTGTGTGTGTGTGGCTGTCTGTGTGTGTGTGTGTGGCTGTCTGTGTGTGTGTGTGGCTGTCTGTGTGTGTGTGTGGCTGTCTGTGTGTGTGTGTGGCTGTCTGTGTGTGTGTGTGGGGGTGTGTGTGTGGGGGTGTGTGTGTGGGGGTGTGTGTGTGGGGGTGTGTGTGTGGGGGTGTGTGTGTGGGGGTGTGTGTGTGGGGGTGTGTGTGTGGGGGTGTCTGTGTGTGTGTGTGTGTGGGGGTGTCTGTGTGTGTGTGTGTGTGGGGGTGTCTGTGTGTGTGTGTGGCTGTCTGTGTGTGTGTGTGTGGCTGTCTGTGTGTGTGTGTGTGGCTGTCTGTGTGTGTGTGTGTGGCTGTCTGTGTGTGTGTGTGTGGCTGTCTGTGTGTGTGTGTGTGGCTGTCTGTGTGTGTGTGTGTGGCTGTCTGTGTGTGTGTGTGTGGCTGTCTGTGTGTGTGTGTGTGGCTGTCTGTGTGTGGCTGTCTGTGTGTGTGTGGCTGTCTGTGTGTGTGTGTGGCTGTCTGTGTGTGTGTGTGGCTGTCTGTGTGTGTGTGTGTGGCTGTCTGTGTGTGTGTGTGTGTGGCTGTCTGTGTGTGGCTGTCTGTGTGTGTGTGGCTGTCTGTGTGTGTGTGTGTGGCTGTCTGTGTGTGTGTGTGTGTGGCTGTCTGTGTGTGGCTGTCTGTGTGTGTGTGGCTGTCTGTGTGTGTGTGTGTGGCTGTCTGTGTGTGGCTGTCTGTGTGTGTGTGGCTGTCTGTGTGTGTGTGTGTGTGGCTGTCTGTGTGTGTGTGTGGCTGTCTGTGTGTGTGTGTGTGGCTGTCTGTGTGTGTGTGTGTGTGGCTGTCTGTGTGTGGCTGTCTGTGTGTGTGTGGCTGTCTGTGTGTGTGTGTGTGGCTGTCTGTGTGTGGCTGTCTGTGTGTGTGTGGCTGTCTGTGTGTGTGTGTGTGTGGCTGTCTGTGTGTGTGTGTGTGGCTGTCTGTGTGTGTGTGTGGCTGTCTGTGTGTGTGTGTGGCTGTCTGTGTGTGTGTGTGGCTGTCTGTGTGTGTGTGTGGCTGTCTGTGTGTGTGTGTGGCTGTCTGTGTGTGTGTGTGGCTGTCTGTGTGTGTGTGTGGCTGTCTGTGTGTGTGTGTGGCTGTCTGTGTGTGTGTGTGGCTGTCTGTGTGTGTGTGTGGCTGTCTGTGTGTGTGTGTGGCTGTCTGTGTGTGTGTGTGGCTGTCTGTGTGTGTGTGTGGCTGTCTGTGTGTGTGTGTGGCTGTCTGTGTGTGTGTGTGGCTGTCTGTGTGTGTGTGTGGCTGTCTGTGTGTGTGTGTGGCTGTCTGTGTGTGTGTGTGGCTGTCTGTGTGTGTGTGTGGCTGTCTGTGTGTGTGTGTGGCTGTCTGTGTGTGTGTGGCTGTCTGTGTGTGTGTGGCTGTCTGTGTGTGTGTGGCTGTCTGTGTGTGTGTGGCTGTCTGTGTGTGTGTGGCTGTCTGTGTGTGGCTGTCTGTGTGTGGGGGTGTGTGTGTGGGGGTGTGTGTGTGGGGGTGTGTGTGTGGGGGTGTGTGTGTGGGGGTGTGTGTGTGCGCCTCTCTGTCTGTGTGTGTGTGCGCCTCTCTGTCTGTGTGTGTGTGCGCCTCTCTGTCTGTGTGTGTGTGCGCCTCTCTGTCTGTGTGTGTGTGCGCCTCTCTGTCTGTGTGTGTGTGCGCCTCTCTGTCTGTGTGTGTGTGCGCCTCTCTGTCTGTGTGTGTGTGCGCCTCTCTGTCTGTGTGTGTGTGCGCCTCTCTGTCTGTGTGTGTGTGCGCCTCTCTGTCTGTGTGTGTGTGCGCCTCTCTGTCTGTGTGTGTGTGCGCCTCTCTGTCTGTGTGTGTGTGCGCCTCTCTGTCTGTGTGTGTGTGCGCCTCTCTGTCTGTGTGTGTGTGCGCCTCTCTGTCTGTGTGTGTGTGCGCCTCTCTGTCTGTGTGTGTGTGCGCCTCTCTGTCTGTGTGTGCGTGCGCCTCTCTGTCTGTGTGTGCGTGCGCCTCTCTGTCTGTGTGTGCGTGCGCCTCTCTGTCTGTGTGTGCGTGCGCCTCTCTGTCTGTGTGTGCGTGCGCCCCTCTGTCTGTGTGTGCGTGGGCCTCTCTGTCTGTGTGTGCGTGGGCCTCTCTGTCTGTGTGTGCGGGCCTCTCTGGCTGTGTGTGCGGGCCTCTCTGGCTGTGTGTGCGGGCCTCTCTGGCTGTGTGTGCGGGCCTCTCTGTCTGTGTGTGCGGGCCTCTCTGTCTGTGTGTGCGGGCCTCTCTGTCTGTGTGTGCGGGCCTCTCTGTCTGTGTGTGCGGGCCTCTCTGTCTGTGTGTGCGGGCCTCTCTGTCTGTGTGTGCGGGCCTCTCTGTCTGTGTGTGCGGGCCTCTCTGTCTGTGTGTGCGGGCCTCTCTGTCTGTGTGTGCGGGCCTCTCTGTCTGTGTGTGCGGGCCTCTCTGTCTGTGTGTGCGGGCCTCTCTGTCTGTGTGTGCGGGCCTCTCTGTCTGTGTGTGCGGGCCTCTCTGTCTGTGTGTGCGGGCCTCTCTGTCTGTGTGCGGGCCTCTCTGTCTGTGTGCGTGCCTCTCTGTCTGTGTGCGTGCCTCTCTGTCTGTGTGCGTGCCTCTCTGTCTGTGTGCGTGCCTCTCTGTCTGTGTGCGTGCCTCTCTGTCTGTGTGCGTGCCTCTCTGTCTGTGTGCGTGCCTCTCTGTCTGTGTGCGTGCCTCTCTGTCTGTGTGCGTGCCTCTCTGTCTGTGTGCGTGCCTCTCTGTCTGTGTGCGTGCCTCTCTGTCTGTGTGCGTGCCTCTCTGTCTGTGTGCGTGCCTCTCTGTCTGTGTGCGTGCCTCTCTGTCTGTGTGCGTGCCTCTCTGTCTGTGTGCGTGCCTCTCTGTCTGTGTGCGTGCCTCTCTGTCTGTGTGCGTGCCTCTCTGTCTGTGTGCGTGCCTCTCTGTCTGTGTGCGTGCCTCTCCGTCTGTGTGTGTGGCTCTCTGTCTGTGTGTGTGGCTCTCTGTCTGTGTGTGTGGCTCTGTCTGTGTGTGTGTGGCTCTGTCTGTGTGGCTCTGTCTGTGTGGCTCTGTCTGTGTGGCTCTGTCTGTGTGTGTGTGGCTCTGTCTGTGTGTATGGCTCTGTCTGGGTGTGTGTGGCTCTGTCTGGGTGTGTGTGGCTCTGTCTGGGTGTGTGTGTGGCTCTGTCTGGGTGCGTGTGTGTGGCTCTGTCTGGGTGTGTGTGTGGCTCTGTCTGGGTGTGTGTGTGTGGCTCTGTGTGTGGCTCTGTGTCTGTGTGGCTCTGTGTCTGTGTGGCTCTGTGTCTGTGTGGCTCTGTGTCTGTGTGGCTCTGTGTCTGTGTGGCTCTGTGTGGGTAGCTTTTTTGTAGGTGGCTCTATGTGAATGACTGTGTGGCTCTGTGTGGGTGGGTGGCTCTGTATGTGGGGGTGGGTGGCTTTGTGTGTGTGGCTCTGTGTGTGGGTGCAAATGCAATAGGTCTCGCATTTGCGAGCAATTAAGCTATTGGCATTGTAAATGACAATGCCATTTATTTATACGTTTTAAAAACCAAACCATAAATAAAAATAATGTCATGAGCAATGCCAATAGCTCTAACTTTAACAATGCCGAGACCATTGCATTGTAAATGCTTGTTTTTTCTCTCTCCACGGACACCATGATCCCTTTACTGGGGGAGTGTTTCAAGCAAGAGCAAACATGACGTAAGTGTTGCATCCCAAATAAGATAACGGCACCCCAGTGGTAATCATGCACGAAATGGAAACTCTTCCCACATAGTATCAAAACAAAGACAGCAACCTTCGAAACACACATCCTATACTGCGCAGCATGCTACCCATGTAGGAAAGCGCTTCAGCACCGAACATAGGGGTAGTAAGTGCTACAGTATAATACTCTGTCTTGGCAATTCTCGGTTATTATATCTAGTCCTACCTTAGTTTCCACATATATGTTCACCATCCTGTTACATGGTGCGTTTTCTTTTGTTGTACATTCCATGTCTCTGTGAGTTCCAACTAGCACAGCCTCAAGGAGTTGAAGTTGGAAGTCATAAGAGGAGAACCTGCAGGACGTGGGATCTTTTAATTAAAGAATAAAAGTCACCTACAACCCTTTAACACACTGCTACCTCTCACATTTTGTTTGCTTTAGATACTTGCACAAGTGCAACCATTGCCTACGTAACATTGTTTGTTCTTGTGCTTGAGTGTCTGCCATATATTGCAGTATTATACCTCTAATTGTACTTTGTTTTCTCTTGTAACCTGCACACATGTCACTTTTTCCTCCTGTATTGCACCGTTTGCTACCTCATGTATTTTGTTTGCTCACAATTGTCACTTTTGCCTCATGTAACTTAACGTTTGCTTTTGTAACTTGCTCACTTGTAATTTTCTCCTCGTGTATCATTACTGTTCCTTATTGTGAAGCACTCTGACGCCTTCGGGTAAAGTCCGCGCTATATAAAACGCATAAATAAATAAACCCTGTGACGGTGCCTCACTTAACACAGTGCTAGCTGGGGGGAAAAAAAGAGTAACCTGTAGTTTCACATTTATCTTTTACTGTAGGGTTGGGGGGGGGGTATTTTAACCGGGATAAGTAATGATAATGTCAATCAACGTACAGCTGAAAAATACGGAGATAAGAATGCGGACAGTCCACTAGCATTCTACCTACCCATGGCTGCATCAGGTCAGCTTGTGCTCGAGTGCACAATCCTGCCCTTTACTGCTCTGCCCCGTTTCTCGAACCGATGAACACCTCCCCTGTTCTGAAAGCCAAGGGCCTGCCAGCGCCCCCGCCCATAACGTGCTTGCCCTTCTAGCCACCCGATCTCGTTTCGGCCTTAGTTTCTCACCTGCCGGGGCACTTCCTCTCCGGGCTCAAAGCCCCATAGCCTCACTTTCCGGGTAGTTGAGGGTAAGCTAGTAGCCGTTTTTTCCGGGTTTCTGCTCCCTTCGATGCCCAGTTCCTGTCTTACTTCCGGTTCCGGCCGGCCCCGAACGCGCTCAGGTTACCTGCAACACGCAGGTACAACCCCCACCTACACCTGGGTGCAGGTAAGCATGACGTCAGACTTCCTGCCCTTCGACGCCATTCGTGGAAACAAAGAAAGGACGTTCACCTCTTCAGTCAAGGAAAGAGAAGAGTGCTTTAACACGCTTAACTAATAAACTGTCACTAAAGAACTTATGCAGCAATTTGATCAATATGGATCTACACGCGTGAGAGACAGCTTCATATCAAGATTAGATTTCACCCAGTTAAAGTTAGTTATTTTTGAGAATTACCGATAACAGTTTGATGGGCAGCAAGATAAGAATTAATAAATAATTTATATTTTAGGTACCACCCACCGTATACTCCTACACAACTTAAAAGCAACAACTAGAACTTTACTTTAAAAAGCGAATTATTTACGCTTTTAACATAAATATGTATCAAACTAATTATCATTAAATAGAACATAATTATTTAATTAAATGTAATTTATTTTTCACAATACACCCGAACAAAATAGACAACACAATCCTAAAATGTAATAAACACAATTAACACGATGCATTTAAAGTTTAATAATTATTATCAATTAAAACATTCATTCTAACTAAATTAAAATGTAATTTACTTCCTACCATATACCCCAACAAAACCTAAACCCACACCTAAAATGTTAGTTAAAAGATTTAATTACACAGTTAATATAATTAATTTTAAATTCAATAATCATTATTAAATACAAATATTTATATTAATTACTTAGAATCAATTTACTTCCCACCTTGTGCCCCTATAAACCTCACAACCCACACCTAAAATAAAAAAAGATATTTCCACATTTCACATAATTAGTTATTAATTTCATAATTAATATTAATTAACAATTAATTAATTTAAATTAAAATACTTCCGACCCTGTAACCCTATAAACCCCACAACCAAGACATAAAATATATAGTAAAATAATATTTAAAACTATTAACATATTTAATTAAATAATTAAACTTAAATTACTTCCCACCCTGTACCAATATAAACCCCTCAACCGGCACATACAATTTAAATGTAACAACATTTATTACACTATTAACATAATTAATTATTCATTAAAAATTAATTTAATTAAAAATGTATGTTAATTACAAATTAATCACTAATTTATTATAATTAAATTACTTCCCACCCTATGTCCCTAAACACCCACTACCCGCTATGGTACTAAAAGTTAAAAAAAAATACTTACATTAAATTTAATAACTACTAAAAAATGTTTAATGTACCATTGCAATCTCCTGTCAGAAACATGTATGAACCTTGTTGAATCAATACCTTGCCATTGTATCTTTGATGGACTGCATTCAATAAAAAGAGTTATACAAAAATTAAACTCCGACTGCCATCATTGTAATACGGCGGTCAGAGTTTGAACCTACAATGTCGGTCGAAAAGCCTCAGACCAGCAGTCGGAGGTTTTCCGACTGACATTGTAATCAGGCCCTTAGTCTTTAAGCTAAAAGAATTGCTTTTAAAGTATATATTTTGGCATTAGATACTCAGACTGTACCTAGTGCAAACCTTTTTTATTAGTGTCCATTAAAACCATGAATTGCAGAACTCAGCCAATAATCTCTTTAAATTACCTCTAAAGAAGACTAAATCTTTGTCATCATGAAACTTCAATGTCTCCACAAAGTGTATACAGGCTCCTAAGCAGTATTTACAGTTGGTGATTAACCAATTGCACATATTTAGGTTTCTTTCAAATAGCAGGCACTCCGGTGAGAATGTTGTTTCTTTACCTCTCTGTCCATCTCTCAGCTTTATAGCGCAGGAGATTAAACACCCTCTTCATGTTCAGCCAGAGGCACCTCAAGTTCTCCATTAACCATCCAGAAATGGTTGTGGAACTGGTATTGTAAAATTATATAGTATTGGTGCTCCTCATAGATCCCACCCACTTCGACCCCCTAATTATATGGAGATTTACTTTCAGGTGAGTTGAGGGGGTGGCAGGAGTAGGACAGTAGGGTTGAATTCAGATGCAGAGCCCTCATAGTCTAGACCAGTGTTTCCCAAACTGTGGTCCGCGGACCCCCAGGGGTCCGTGACACATTCCCAGGGGGGTCCGCAGGCAACAGTTTTAAAAGCACAGAAAAGTTTCTTGTAAAATTAGCAGCTTTCCAGCAACAATAAAAGTGTCAAGATAAAGCCAGTGATTAATGTACCTGCTGGAGCGTGAGGAGAGTTTTGTTTAGTGGCAGCTTTGACTTAACTAATGTAGCACAGAGGGTTAATGTGCCTACTGCAAAGAACGTGTAACATGCATTTCAAAAAGCAGCATTTCATGTGCAAAGTTCGTGGTTACTGCTTTTGTCACAGAGATTCTTTTGTTACTGTGCACTTCAAGTGACAATCGTAATCTAGCAGAGGGACCTATAAACTGTCATCAAAGAGCTGCTTGCAAACTGCATGGTACCAGTTAGTAACTTTTGTTTTTTCCCAGTTATTCATTGTCCTGATGCTGCTAAAAAGATTTATTTGGGTGGAAATACATTTTTAATGTTAAAGTCAGTGCTAGCCACTGTGTTATGTTCTGAATCCTGAGTTTGTGCTTTTCCAGACCAAGCACTCGTTAAACATTTTATAAACACACTGATTTACATGTACGATTCAATGTCTCTATATGTGTGTGATGTAAAGTGCTCTGACATCCTACAATGGTATGAGAGATGCTATAAAACAAATGAAATACATGTGACAGAGGGGCTATTCCTTCAATATAAAATACTAAGGGCCAGATGTACGATCCGTTTTTATATGCGCGAACAGGTTCGTGAACCCGCTTTCACATGCAAAAACGTATTGGGCCATGTACATTGCCTATTTCGCGAGTCGCAATTTGTTTGCGACTCGCTAAATAGGTTTTGCAACTTGCTATTTGAAAGGGGCATTCCCTTCCAAATAGCGAGTCTTAAAACCATGTACAAATGTTTTGCGGTCGCAAAACACTGGCAATTACCACTTACTTCAAGTAGATGGTAATGCATTCGCAAATGGGAAGGGGTCCCCTGGGGACCCCTTCCCCTTTGCAAATGCATGCAAAATTATTTTTTGCAGGCAGTGGTCCCAGGGACCTCTGCCTGCCCTTAGAAAATGAAAGGAAAACGTTTCATTTTCTTTTTTTTTTAAATGCATGGTAAATGGGCTGCATTTTTTTAAACTGCTTTATTTAAAAGCAGTCCCTGACATGGTGGCCTGCAGAGCCCAGCAGGCCACCATCGCTGGGAGGGCTGGCTTTCCCAATAGGCTCGCAAATTGCGGGAGGCTCATTAATATTAATGAACCTCGCAATTTGCGACCCCATTGGGAATCCGAAACAGTGTTATGCACACTGGTTTTCATTTCATTTAGCGACTCGCAATTTGCCACTCGTAATGTGTCGCCAATTGCGAGGCGCTACATGAAATGGTCGTACTTCTGGCCCCAAAATCATATGGGGCAGATTTACAAGTCTCTTGCGCCTCTTTTACACCGCCGCTGCGTCACTTTTGTGATGCAGCGGCGGCGCAAAAGATGCGCCATGGTGCAGGGTATTTACATCGTGACACATCTGGGAGATGCGCCACGTTGTAAAGCCCTGCGCCAGAAGAAGGGTTTCCGGCGCAGGAACGGTTCCTAAAAGTGGCTGAGTGAAATCCACAAGATTTCGCTCAGTCACTTTGGGGCCCAATCTGCATCAAAACCCTGTGCCTGCTTGAAGCAGGCGTAAGGATTGACGCAGCATTAATAAGATTTGGCCCCCCAGAGCATTGCTGGAGCTGTGTCGCGCTTGCGACGCAACTCCAGCAATGCGCCACCTTTACAGCACAGATGCGTCATGCATCTGTGCTCTTTTTGCCCCATGAGGCGCAGCATTGTAAATGAGGCACATCAATGGTGGCGGAGGCATGGCGCGCAATAAGTGGCGCATCCCTGCTGATATGCATGGATTCGTCACTTATTGTAAATCGGCCCCTAAGAACTTTAAGTATTTGTTTTGTGTGCACACGTTTGTATTTTTTTCCAATTACTGTTTTAATATTTGAAATTTAACTCATACAAATTGCTTGGGGGTCCCCGGCTTCCAGTGGTGACTCAATGGGGGTCCTCAGGAGTCAAAAGTTTGGGAACCACTGGTCTAGACCATTGGAACTTCAAAGTAATGGCCCAGGAGACAGAGAAAAGGATTCGGATCCACGGATACTGTCTAAGAGATGGCACAGAGGAAGGATCATATTTTTTTATTTTCCTATTACCATTAGTGCAGCAGGTTCAGTGGAACTTGGTCCAGGAGTGTGAGGGGCCACTGCAGCCATTGTATGGTTGTTTTACTACCAAAAAGGGAAATGGGGTCCATTATGAGCTAGCATTAGGGCCCAGGTCACTATTGCTTTTTTACACAAAGGGGTAGGCCGCCTGCTTTGGGGCACTGGAGTGGACAGAGGAGACAGGGCTGTAGGTATCATTGGTGCTGAAGGTTTTGTGGGTTTCAGTTGGCCCACCACACCACAGGGGCAACTAAATTCAACAAAGTGGTGTGAAGAGCTAACTAAATCCCAATTATGACTGTGTTACTATCCTTTCTAGCTTGGATTAGGGACCAGTGCAGCTGTTACTGTTGCTTTGGGTCTCAGAGGAATGACACAAAGGAGGTGAAAATTGAAGACGAGGTGACACCTTAACTTGGTGTCACATGTAGGTATTTTAGAGTCAGAGCAAGAGAGGCTAGATAGTAGTTGTATACTTTTTTATCACCGCTTGTTCACAGATACAATCCTTTTCAAGTACTAGGTATCTTCTTTTCCTTCTTTTTGGTCCCAGGTCCAGAAAACAGGAATCATTCCGCTGGTACCCTTGAGATAAATAAATAACACTGGTAAGTCACCTAGTGTAAGTAGTGCTTTGATATACCCCCACCACGTCTCCCTGGTAAATAGGCATTCACGAGTGCAAGGGTTTGGGGGGAATTGGTGCTCAAGAAAACATTGGTGCTCACATGACAAGGAGCCCAGCCCTATGAGTGCTCCGAGTGCCTATAGGAGATGCAGTACAGTTGGGGTGTCCTCTTTAGTGGTGCTCTTAAGTCCCCATGTACTACTCTCCCACTGCCCCCACACCAAAGTTGATCACACACCTGCATGAGCCATGCACCTCCAGGTACGTGCCTGGGATCATTGACTTTTGATGAATTTGTTCCACAAAGTGCCTAGTAAGTCTGGTTAACGTCTTTTTACATCTGAACGCACTTTTATGTTCTAGCATCCTCGTGCGTACTTTGCGAGTAGTCATCCCAACGTACTTAATCGCACATGGGCAAGTAAGCAGGTAAATTACATGCATACTGTTGCAGTTGGTAAAATGTCTTTGCTCCCAGGGTCGGCCTGTCCCTATGTCTATTTGTGTAGTATGTGTTGTTTGGGGACAAACCGAAGAGCAACCACAAGGATGATGTCCTGCTACTGCCGGCAAATCCCATAGTGTGAACAAAATCATGCAGTAGATGATTTTCAATGGACAGTGTTGGAGAAACCATTTATACCATCACATATCGGTGATACATCGAAGCACCTATTTATGAAAGAACAACGATGGATTTACAAACTGTCAACGAATTCCCAAGGCCTCAATGACGAGATGTGGTATCAAAAGGAGGAGTAACGGGCTATTACTACTTGGTTAAGAGTAGAAGGTCCAGCTACAGCGTGCCCAAAAGGATACGTATTTGCAAAATATGCCGTGCTGTTCCTAAGAGGAGGAGGGGATTAATACAGTCTGTGATGCGGATGATGATGGCAGGGTGACTCAAAGATAACCCTGGGAATCCATTTTGTTGGATTTTAATGCCCTCACACACCCTTTCAGGTGTCATGCTTCATCATTTGGGCCTGGTCCTCGTTGGGTCGGCGGTGCAATACCCAACGGGCAACACCTCATAGAGGGGCTCTTTGGCGGAGATCTTTTTCCAACAGCCGTATGGATGAAGTGCGGGAATGGGGCCAGAATAGAGGGTAGACGTGGAGGAGTGAATTAAAATAAAACTAGTGGTACCGGGAATGATTTATTCAGGAGGTCCACTGTTTTAATTAAAAACTGGTTTCTAGAGGAGAGTGCTGGAATATAATGTTTCCAGAAATCCTCCAGAAACTGTTATAGTCCGGTCAACATGTTTCTCACTGGTGTGAATTTAACAAGCGATTCTTCAGGACCTATGTGACTTTTTAGCAACTATCTAATAGTGAAAAAAACTGTCTACTCTATTTCCCTAATGTCTAATGTGTGTACGCTAATGTGGGTACAGCAACACTTAGGGGTGAAAGGAGAACAATCCTATATTACTCTTCTTCTATTGTAACTGCCAATACCTACAATTATTAACACTCAGATAACGACAGTATCCAGGGGGTAAAGCTTCAGGTAGATCTTCCACCACAAGGTTGGTAGTCCCCGAGCTGCATTACATGCACCTACCCCTCGCCGCTGGAACCGGTTCCAGCGGCGAGGGGTAGGTGCATGTAAGGCAGGGAAATAGAGTAGACAGTTTTTTTCACTATTAGATACTTGCTAAAAAGTCTGGAAAAAGATCTTCGCAAAAGAGCCCCTCTATGAGGTGTTGCCTGTTGGGTATTGCACCGCCGACCCAACGAGGAGCAGGCCCAAATGATGAAGCATGACACCTGAAAGGGTGAGTGAGGGCATTAAAATCCAACAAAATGGATTCCCAGGGTCATCGTTGAGTCACCCTGCCATCATCATCCGCATCACAGACTGTATTAATCCCCTCCTCCTCTTAGGAACAGTACGGCATATTTTGCAAATACTCAATGACGAGATACCATGGACTAGCCTCTAATACAGGCTATATCATCTACTGACCCTAGAATTTGAGCTTCAAGACAATTTTTGCTGTACTTTATGACTGTTTAAGGACTCGGGCAATTGATAGGGTTTGATGGATTGTTGGTAAATCTCTGTCTTCAGGATGAAATATCACATATCTAACATTCCTCTCCTCATTCCTTTAATATTCCTCTCACCTTGGTAATTTTAGGTTCATTTTGGTGCCTTTGGGACATTGAATTTTGCACACAGCTGAATGTACATGTAAACACATCATACCACCAGGATCGATAAAGTTTGTTGAAAAATACCAAACAAACCAATAATTACAGTAGGATATATAATATTATCCACATTGTAGTATCGAAGAACTGGCTCAGTTGCAATATTGATCAGTGCTCATACTTTGCATTTTGCGATTGCGCTTCATTTGTTTCTTTGTTGAACTAAGGAGAACTGCGGGATCACGGTATTTTGGGGCCTACAATTCATATGAGGCTGACGTTTTTTTGTAGTTCGCTATTTTCTCGTGATACCTGTAACGCGAGTAGCAAGATCTACTCAAGATAAAATGTGACAAAAAACAACACAGGAACGTTACCAACAAAGATCTGGCACTACTGAAGAACCTAGCCAATAATGATAATATCGTTTGCGTAAAGGCTGACAAAGGCGGTGGCCTGGTAATCATGAATACCACGATGTATAATGAAAAAATAGAAGAGCATATATCAGATACTATTACCTATGCACCGTTGCAATACAACCCGACTAATGAATATCTCACGAAACTCACGGAATTGGTGACCAAAGCGAGAGAAGATGGTGTGATAAATGAAAGGACTAGCAAATTTCTAATTAAGACATGTCCTAAAAGCCCGTCTTTTTACATGATGCCCAGAGTGCATAAAAATCTGTTCAATCCACCCTTACGGCCCATTGTTCCAACTAAAGACAGTTTACATGAACCAATTGGTCAATTCATTGACAAATACATGCAACCCACAGTTCAACAGATGGTCACATACATCAGAGACACCAGTGATTTTTTGACGAAATTGAACTTGCTAGAGATTGACACTGACGAACAACTCACACTGTGTACGGCTGATGTGAGATCACTGTACACGTCGATCCCACATGGATCTGGCATCGAAGCTATGGAAGAAGCTATACTTACCACAAACTATGATCAGCCACTACAAACTTTGCTCATGGAACTGGTTATGTTTATTTACCCTGTATCATAGCTATTTTAAGCATAATGACACCTGGTACCAGCAATTGGTAGGAACTTCAATGGGCAACTGCGCGGCCCCAGTGTATGCCAATTTATTTATGAAATCATATGAGGAGCACAACATTCTCACCGACCCATTATGGACGAACAACTTGAAACTGTTTGTACGCTATATTGATGACGTATTCATCCTGTGGAAGAGCTCAAGAGAACGATTAGAAGAAGCACTTACGAGTCTAAACATGAGAGACGACAGAATTCAATTTACATGGGAAATCTCAACCAATTCAATTACCTTTCTGGATGTGCGAGTAAATCTACATGCGGGGAGGATTGAAACCAAAATGTATCGGAAAGACACTGACAGGAATAATACTCTCCATTATCACAGTTTTCACCAAGAGCCTCTCAAACGTCTTTTACCTCTGTCCCAAATGATGCGAGGTAAAAGAATTACGTCAGACGCAGACAAGGCCACAAAGAAAATCACAGAAATGGGCGAAAGGTTCCTTGTGAGGGGCTACCCAGAGATATTGGTGAAACAGGCAGAACAAAAAGTGAATAACATCCACAGAACTGATCTTTTAAAAGTACGAATCAAACATCAGGAAGATAGAATGACTGTAGTATCTAAATATTCTACCCCAAGTCTGAACTTCAAGAAGGTCATTCGTAACCATTGGAACATCTTAAAAGCCGAACCAGATTTCAATAATATCTTTGACAATCCACCCATTTTCGCCTTCACGAGGAGCAAGAATTTTGGCGAACAGTTAAAAAGCAAAACTGACCCCACGATGATCTACCGTGGAAATCGTCCTTGTCTACAATGTGGGAACTGCAACAACATAATCAGAGGGAATCACATAAATCACCCGATGAGAGGTCAGAAGATAAAACTTCGAGTTAACGCCACCTGTGACACAAGTAATCTAATTTACATGTTGAAATGCCCTTGTGGCAAGGTATACGTCGGTAAGACGGAACGTAAGATCAAAGTAAGGCTCAACGAGCACAAATCAAACATTAGAACCCACAACATTAGATCATCAATAGCCATGCACTTCGTCGAAGCTCACCACAATATTTCCCAGCTACAGTTTTTAGTACTTGAAGTCGTGGAAAAATAAGAAGGACGAGATAACAATCGCCTTTTGTTACAAAGGGAAAACAGCTGGATTTACCTCTTGAACTCCAACAAACCTTTTGGTATGAATGACCGGACAGAATTTATGTGCTATTTGTAAATGACATTCATTCGGTAGACCTTTTGGTCTCGTTTTGCCTTGTATCTGACCTGTGGAGACCCTAGGCCTTTTCTGACAAGCAAGTATCGTTCATGCTCCGTATTATGCTCATGCTTAATTATTCTTTATTATTTAATACTTTATTATTCATGGTCATGATCTTTCGCTCTGTTTAGCCTGCTATTCGTCTCATTATTAACTTTTGTTTTGTTTCTCATAACTTTATTTATATTGACACCATGTTTTTCTATAGACTGACAGTGGTGAGAATATCTGTTCACGATTGGCTGCCCCTCCAGTCACGTGATCGGGAGCCCAGCCAATCGCGTAACATCTACTTTGCAAGCTGCATGACTGAAGTTGTGATTAAGAATGTGGATGGCCGCCACGGAGGGCTGTCTTACACCAGCTACTAGCGTTGCTTTGGGCACGGCTGACATGAGAGAGATGCTCCGCGTCTTCCGAGTAAGTTGCAGAATTTCACTGCCGCTGTGATACACGCTTTACTTTTACGTTTACACTAGCACTCATACTTGGATAGAACTATAGGCACCCATTGTTGTGTGTTCTTTCGTTAGGTTTGCTAATAACATTATCGTGATACCTACCATGAACAGAACGACATGTGAGTTTCAATGAACTTTTCACTTTACGCACCACACACCTGGGTTTATTCACTGGTTTGCATGTTATTCCCACGTTCACATTGTCGACAGAGCATGAATTTTGTCAGTACACTTGTCTTATTTTGTATTCAACATATGTTTATTTGATACTGAATACGCCGTTATTTTGCCTTGTTTCTAGCCTTGTGGTCCCCGAAGAAGGGCTTAACATCCTGAAATGCATTGAACTAAGGAATTTGTTGTTCATCAATTTAACATAAACACTAAGAAAGGATCACTGTGATATATAAATGGACTTATGAATAAAATAAGACCGTCATGATGAAATGTTCTTTTTGATATCTTACTTTCATTGAGAAATTCTGGTACAATCCAGAAGATCAGAGTGGAGTGCCAGGGGATGCTTCCAATGACCCATTGCAATCACAACAGAGAGTTCTGCAGTTGGTAAAATGTCTTTGCTCCCAGGGTCGGCCTGTCCCTATGTCTATTTGTGTAGTATGTGTTGTTTGGGGACAAACCGAACAGCAACCGCAAGGATGATGTCCTGTTACTGCCGGCAAATCCCATAGTGTGAACAAAATCATGCAGTAGATGATTTTCAATGGACAGTGTTGGAGAAACCATTTATACCATCACATATCGGTGATACATCGAAGCACCTATTTATGAAAGAACAACAATGGATTTACAAACTGTCAACAAATTCCCAAGGCCTCAATGACAAGATACCATGGACTAGCCTCTAATACAGGGTGTTAATATCATCTACTAACCCTAAAATTTGAGCTTCGAGACAATTTTTGCTGTACTTTATGACTGTTTTAGGACTCGGGCAATTTATAGGGTGTGATGGATTGTTGGTAAATCTCTGTCTTCAGGATGAAATATCACATATCTAACATTCCTCTCCTGATTCCTTTAATATTCCTCTCATCTTGGTAATTTTTGGTTCATTTTGGTGCCTTTGGGACATTGAATTTTGCACACAGCTGAATGTACATGTAAACACATCATACCACCAGGATCGAAAAAGTTTGTTGAAAAATACCAAACAAACCAATAATTACAGTAGGATATATAATATTATCCACGTTGTAGTATCGAAGAACTGGCTCAGTTGCAATATTGATCAGTGCTCATACTTTGCATTTTGCGATTGCGTTTCACTTGTTTCTTTGTTGAACTAAGGAGAACCGCGGGATCACGGTATTTTGGGGACTACAATTCATATGAGGCTGATGTTTTTTTGTAGTTTGCTATTTTCTCGCGATACCTGTAACGCGAGTAGCGGATTAATCCTGCTAGTCTTCTGTGTGGATACACGATACTAAGAGAACATTGAATAGTGAGCACACAATATGGAATTATTCTCCGTGTTGGTTGCTATGGGTATGCTAACACATTGGTGACAGGCCATCCCTCCAAAAAATGGCGATCTCCACATTGTAGTATTAAAAAACTTGCTCAGTCTCAATATTGATCAGTGTTTATACATTGCATTATGCGATTGCGCATTATTTGTCTCTCTGTTGAATTAAGGTGAACCGCAGGATCGCGGTACTTTGGGGACTACAATTCAAATGAGGCTGACGTAATTTTGTAGTTCGCTATCTTCTCGCGATACTATCAACGCGAGTAGCGGACTAATCCTGCTAGCCTGTCGTGTGGCTACACGATTCCAAGAAAACATTGAATAGTGAGTACACAATATAGAATAACTCTATGTGTTGGTTTCTATGGGTATGCTAACATGCTGGTATTAGATCGGGTACTACTTTACACTCGTAGTCCCGCCCTCGAGGGTTTTCCCTGTTAAAAATGCAGATTACGAGCCTGTCGTTGCCTCCCCATTGACTCGGGTATTGCCAGAGGCAACGACGGACAGGTTCGGAAAGCTACAAGTTCTTTTTGGGTTAAACGTTTGGTTTGCTTGGCGTTAGTTTTGTTGAATCATTGTGAGTTAAATGACCGATTTTATTCTATTATCAGGAGTTACAGTTTCTGAAGTGGGCTATGCAAAAAATGAAGATAAGGAGTACTTTGGGCCACTTTTATATGCATTACCACTGCTAGTACACTGCGATGGATTATGACTCATGAGAGCCACAGCTGTTTTTAATCAGGATTAGTGTGTGTCTGTGAAAGGGGGAAAGTTAAAAGGTTTTACACTATGTTTGGAAGAAAGTGAGGTGCTCTGATGGCCTGTTCTTCACTCCGTGTATCCAATACCTTGCTTTCACAGAGCGGGGCCTCCTACTTCCTGAGCCTGGTCCAGGAAGTAGGAGGTCTAGTCCCCGGTCATACTGGGTGAGTGAAAAGAATTTATTAATGTTGTTTCAAATAGGCAGAGGTTTGTTTGCGATACACAGTTAAGCATTAACTTAGATTTCAATATGTTTGTTTTATAGATGTGAGACACATCGGTTGACACGGAGGAAAATGAACACTTATTGATATGTTCATTCATATCCTTTTCAGAAATTGATTTATTCACTTACACCCTTTTTTTCAAACATTTTTTTCAAATTATTTGTATCACTCTATGCAGTAGCAATCTCTTATAGAACAGAGGCTCTGAAGAAAGCCGTGGGATCTCTCTCCCTATTGGCTGAAACATGTCGGACCCTTTTGGCAGTTACTTATTTGTTTGATACTGCCCTATTGCACTGTTCTTGGTTTTAATTAGGGGAAGAGCCAATACTCAAATTAAAAGTTCTTTCTTTTTGTCTCTTCACTCTATTTTATTCACCACCTTTTTGCACTGCACTCGTTCCCATATGATTCCACTTTCTCATGGTCAGCTAAGTGATTGTGGGCTTGACCCATTGAATATCTGTATTTTGGGTATGGAATTGGTCTCAATGATCAAGAGACAGACTATCCCAATTTTTGGGATGACCAAATGAGATTATTGATCATCGCATGACTTTTGAAGGGAATCCATTTATTATTTTTTGAGTCTCACCAACAATCACTTGTATCTCTGGTTTTTGTTTACTGTTGTATCTCTGTTTAAAGGCTTTAAAGAAACTTGTGTCCTGACTGATTTGGTAATAGTCTTGGCCTTTTTAAGCCTATTAACCTGGCTTCGTTTTAGACCCCCGGTTTTTCTATTTATTTATTTTATTTATGGTATTTATAAAGCGCTCTGCAACCCTACGGGCATCCTGGCGCTGCCAAGTCAAGTATAGCTGGAACAGTATGCATCATGGGTAGGATAGGTGGACATTTTATTCTGGGGCAGTTAGACTTTAGGGAAGATCCATGTTTTTACCTTTTTTCGAAATGCCATCAGTTCGTCTGTTTTCCTGATAGCAGTAGGGAGGCTATTCCAGAGATGGGCTGCCGCTATACTAAAGGCTCTGCCACCAAGAGTGGCTTTCTTGATCCTGGGTATACTGATGAGGTTAGTGGAGGAGGATCGAAGGGTCCGAGTGGGTTCATACCATTTGAATTTGTTTTGTAGTGGTAAGGGGCCCATCCCATGCACTGCCGTGCAAGAGTGGTGGAGGATCTTCGTAGTCTGGAAAGTGCCATTGTGGCTGCTGCCGCCTGGATGCTCTGAAGTCTGGAGATCAAGTAAGCAGGAGATTCCAGTAACAGGGCGTTACAGTAGTCCAGGCGGCTGAGAATGGTGCTCCTGACTATGGTGGTTCTAGCCTGTGCTAGTAAAAGGGGCAGCAGCTTTCGAAGGCCTCGCATTAAGGCGAAGCAGCTGCTCACCGGCTTGTTGACATTGGTCTCTAGACTCAGGCTGTCATTGAAGCTGACCCCTAGGTTCCTCACTGATTTTACTGGAGGTAATAGCTCCCCTGGCTCCAGAGGCCAAAAGTCAGCGGGCAGGCTTCTAGTGATTCTACCTACTTTGCAGTGCATTATCTCGGTTTTATCACTATTAAATTGTAGTGAGTTCTTGTTTAACCAAGATGCCATTTCCAGCATACAGGTGTGGAAGGTCTCGAGTGAATCTGCATGAGCACCATCAAGAGAGATCATCAGCTGTGTGTCATCCGCGTAGTTGATCACGCTAATGCCGTGAGCCTTGATGATGCCCATCAGGGGTTGCATGTACACGTTAAAAAGTATTGGACTGATTGAAGACCCCTGTGGGACCCCGTGTGGGACTGTAGCAAACTCAGACTGGTATGGAGGGAGTGCTACTGCCTGCCATCTGTCCGTCAGATAAGAGCGGAACCAGTCGAGCGCAACTCCCCCAACTCCAAGGCTTTCCAGTCTAGTCAGCAGAATGTCGTGACTCACCGTATCGAATGCGGCGGACAGGTCCAGGAGAATTAAGATTGCTGATTCTCCCCTGTCTGCCCTCATTCGCAGGTTGTCCAGGACCGTCAGCAAAGCTGACTCGGTTCCATGAGCTGGCCTGAAACCGAATTGCTCCTCTTCAAGGATGTTGTTAGTTTCCAGGAAGAGGGACAATGATCTGCTGACCAGCCGTTCCATGATCTTGATTGGATACGGCAGGAGCGATATAGGTCGGTAGTTTTTATGGCAGTTGGGGTCCAAATTTGATTTCTTCAGTAAGGGGGTGACAACTGCCAATTTCCAGTCTTTTGGTACAATCCCTGTGTCGAGGGATTGATTACACAGCTGACGAAGTACTGGAAAGAGTTCATCCCCAAACTCCTTTACTATTTTGTGAGGTAGGGGGTCCAGTGGGGATCCTGATGTTATATTGAGGGCTGTTTGTACAAACTCTTGTTCTGTCGGAGTCTCGAATTTATCCAAGATAGCCTTTGGTATGGGGTGTCTTTCCTTTTCCTCGCTCTTCTTCCTGTTCTCTATGTTGCTATTATGCTGCACTAGGGAAGTGGGGGCATCCTTCATGCCCTCAATAACATTGGTAATTTTTTCCTGGAAAAAGGAGGCCAAACCGTCGCATAGTTCCTGTGAGGGCTTAATTTTGCTATTAGCACATTCAGGATGGGACAGCTCTTTTACTATCCTAAAGATGTCGCGTGACTTATTGGAGCTTTTTAAGATTAAGGGGTCGATTAGGATCGCGGACGGACTTGCGTCCGTCCGCGACCCAAGAGCAGGAGGGAACCTCCGCATGGCATGCGGAGTTCCCTCCTGTGCAATTAGGATGTGACCGCAAGGGTTGCGGTCACATCCTCTATTTTTAACATTGCAGCGGGTGGAGCTTCAAGCTGCACCCGCCGCAATGTTAAAAATGCATGTGTTGCATTTGCATGCAGTAAGAGGCAGGCACCGCGCGGTGCCTGCCGCTTTCTGCATGCAAATGCAGGGGGGTACCATAGGTACCCCCCATGTGCACCCCCCACCCCCCCTTCACCTAGGGGGCCCGCAACGGGCCCCCGCAGTGAAGTTCCGTATGTTTTTCCACGGCGGAAAACCCGCCGCGGAAAAGCATACTTTACAGGCCATCCTAATATGGTGGACGGTGTCTGACAGACACCATCACCATATTAGAGCTTTTCCGCCGCGGTTGTAAGCCAGCCGCGGCGGAAAAGCTGCGGACGGAAACCAGGACCCACCAGCCATCCTAATGTGGCGGTGGGTCTTTGGTCAGTCCGCTGCGGTTTTTCCGCATCCTCTGGGCCGGCGGTGCCTTCCGCCGGCCCCGAGGATGCGGAAAAACCGCGATCCTAATGACCCCCTATGTCTGCATAGTAGTTTGCTTTGGCTGTGGTAATCTCTTTCTTAGACTGAGTAATTGTCTGCCTCCAAAGTAGTCTATCTTGCTCTAAATAGTTTTTCCTCCAATGCCTCTCCGCCTTTTTACAGATGTTTTTCAGCTCTTTCAATGTTTCCGTGTACCAGGGCGCGGAAGGATTGCCTCTTTTTCTGATTGCTTTCAGCGGTGCGATATGATCAAGTTTTCTAGTTACCTCATTGCATAGTAGGCGATAGTTCGTGGTAATATCGTGCTCTGAGTTGAACAAATTCCCCACTTGAAGGAGGTCAAACTTCTCTTCCTCTTTTCTTTTTAGTAGACCTTTCCAGTCGCAGCTAATAAAGGTCCTAGTCTGCGTGTTTGCCAGTCCTGTATTAACCAAAGTATGGATATTGAATATTAGGAGATGATGGTCTGACCATCCTACTGGTTGTATTGGTCCCATGGTTATGAGATCTTCTGCGGCAAATATTAGATCCAGAATATTTCCTTCCCTATGTGTGGGGGTAGTTATCCATTGTTTTAATCCTAAATTGGTACAGGATTGTGTGATATTATAAAAGGCCGTATCTAGTTGGCCGTTGGTCCACAAGTTAAAATCTCCCAGTATCAATAATCTGCTATGTGAGATTGACAGGTTGTTAATGACAGCGATCAGTTCCTGCTGTTGCATGGCGTTGATATGCCCTGGTGGCCTGTAACAAATTAGGCCCGTAAGGCAGTGGCCTGAGTCATGCCTGATCGATATCCCGAGAACTTCAGCACATGAGATCGTATCAATGTCCAACGTTACAATGTTCAGATCTTCCCTAAAAATGATACCTGTTCCTCCCCCTCGTCCCACAGTCCTGGGTTTGTGGACAATCTTATACCCTACTGGGCATGCCGGCCCCTGCTCTGACTCTAGTCCGGCCACCGGCCATGTTTCGGTTAGAAACAGAACATCCAGATTACTGGATTCGATCAGTAGCTGTATCTCGGTGGCATGTTTTGGGAGGGATATAACATTTAGTAACCCACTTATTAACTCTCCCTTAGGTTTACGTCTTTGTTCTACATATGATGTCTTGTTTAGCGGGATATGTCTGTTGCCCGAGGTCTGATCAGATTTGGATAGTAATTCGAGTGGGAGGGGGTTAATATGTGGTAAGCAAGTTAAGCAGTTAGGGCAGGGAATCATGCCCTTGGATGTTGTATTAGGGGCTAGTCGTGGGCAGTTTGCTTTACCGGCCAGTGGATCCAGCATTCTCAGGGCTTCCCTACTATATCTATGGGTCTCAATATCCGGCGTAAGTCGGGCAGGGAGGGTGGCCCTGGGCCCGGTCTCGGCTCAGACGAGCGCAGACGAGCTTGCCTTAAGCGCACCTTTGGCGCGGAAACGTCGCGCCCACTGCGCTTCCGGTAAATGCACATCCTTTATGGGAGTGGGGTAGATGTAAAGAGGGGGCATGGCCAGCACAAGTGGGCGTGTCCCGTGATTCCGGCAAATGGCGTCCGGACCGAAAATACACCCGCCCGCGGCAGCGCTCAATCCGCTGTGCGGGGAGGTCATTAAATATCCCTTAGACCCCCTCTTCTGTGTGGTGTTTTGATCTTAAATACAGAAGAAAAGTCGAGCCCATTCCATGAAAGAATATATAAACTGTTTAGGTTGTGGACATGGTCAAATATTTTCACTTGGAAGTGTTTCAAAGAATTCTTGTTCTCTAAGAATAGTTCTACTTTAAGCAGATTACTTTGTGCCAAAAAAAAGTTCAATTTTGGAAAAAGTCAAATCGTAGAAAAAATAGAGTTTTTAAAGTAGGAAGTTTTGTTTTGAAAAGTGAAGGTCGAATACAGAGTCCCATAGAACGCTGTGTGCTATCTTCAAAAGTCATTCTCGTTGTTAGGAGAAAACATTAAATCTTCTAAGCAGGCAAAGAAATCGTCTACCACAGTAGGTGAAAGTTGGACCACTTCATTAAGTAAACCGATAGCACAAAAATGTGAAGCATCGCCGTCAGCGTTAGCCACATTAGCAATGTTTGTCAGAGATGGAGATGAAGGTGGTACCTGTGTGCCTGTCGATCCACGCATCTCACCGTCAGCAGATTGCGTCTGTGAGATCTCAATGAATGGCGTCATCAGGATTGGGAGCCACTGGGGACAACATGATGCATGGGCCGTTACTCAACCAAGCAACGTATCAACATCCGTTGGCAGAGCTGATGGAAGTGTTAGACAGACATCCAACAGGCATTCTTCTCCACATAGCAGGCATCGTAGAACAGGTAAGATGCAATCTTGCCAGATTGCTCGGAATGATAGGAACCAAATGGTGTTCAGGTTTTCTTAGTCGGGCCAGGCCCAGAATCTGTATCATGCGCTCACGACACTTCATTGCCAGGAGAGTGTTCTCGATGGTAATCTGGGTGTCGCTGCTGAGCGGACTTGCCATATCGAAGCAAGAGGAACAAGAATAGTATTCCTGCTACAAGTTCCAAAATGAGAGGCAGGCCGCCGAACACAGAGTGCACGAAGTTTGGAAAAATGCAGAGGACTGCTTCAAAAGGTGCTAACAGTCCCGAAAAATCTGTCTTAAATACATGTACAATACCACTGGTATCAGGCATGTTTAAGACACGACTTAACATTTCTATGAAATGTATTGGACAGTTTGTTGATAAAAGGGCATGTATCTCTGCAGAGGACCTTGCAACTTGTAGTTCATACGTCTCTTTGGACGAGGTCAGTGGCACAGTTTTTTGTAAAAGAATGGCTATCATTCTGCTCAAAGTATCAATTCGAATAGAAGAGATGTTCAGTGTAGGCCATTGCGGTGACTCCCCGTCTGTCTTAGCTTTAGGAAACAATACTTGCATACAACAAGTGACCCTGGCTGACACAGTTACGAGATAGGCTATTCCTGGCATCATTCCACAACAGCTGTGATCATTCAACATTATATAGCTTCCGTTAGAAAGCTGCCTAAAAATTGGATCTATCACTGCGGCTGGAGAACCTTGCAGGTGGCAGGATAAGTTGTTCGAAGAACCTTCACAGGCTCCATGTAAATTAATACACTGGCATAAAAGTGTACCGCTTAGTGCGCTTTTACATTATGTACCACTAAGAAATACCTCTTTTCCCCCACTCCAACATTTGTTTGTGTATGGTAATTCCCAGGTTGACTTTATGTATTCCTTACCCAACCTTTCATATACGGCAACTGGTATATGTTTCAAACAGTATTGAAAATTGAAAATTGTGACAGGCAGAGTGATTATCGTGTGTAATAGCCATTCTGTCGCAGGTTTTTCCGAAACAGTTAATGGTAATCTTCCCAGTTTTTCAGTGCTCAGCACCGTATAGTCTGCTCCTCTCTGTGCCAAATTGATTTGTTTATCTGTAAGGTTAAATACAGGAAACAATGACGTGGTGTTGATTAGACGCCTTGGCACATATCCAGAACAAAGATTTTGTAACGTCCAGCCTAGAAGCATTATAGAACGTAATTGTGACTGTCCATGCTGTAGCATGAGCAAGTCCTGTTCCATTATGTCTGTGGCAGAGGATACTATGCTGTCCAAAGAATAAATTCTGGATGACAGGGTCGTTAACCCATTGTCAACTAGCGAGAGTGCTTTCTCTAAATTAATACGATCAATTTCTCGTAATCTTTCTGCAGTCTCTGCCTGTGTCGCTTTCCAAGCTTCATTATAAATGGCATATATACCTGCATATATGAAACGTTTATGATGTCGTTTCGCAGGACCTAGTAAGAAGTCCCTTAAATCAACGCCATCTGTAAGTAAAGATAAGTGTTGTTTAACCTCTGTGAGTGTAGATTTGTGTAGCCACTCAAGGCACAGTTTTCCTATACTGTATGTTGTTACTATCCCTGGATGTTGTCTATGGACATATCTTGGATCTGGCCTAGTTACTGTAAACCCTTGTGTCTTGTTCAGGAATCTATCTTGACAGTTATTCATGTCTGTGGGCCAGATTAACCATTTTTTCCAATCAGGATCAGTTCTGTTTTTAAGTAAAATAGTCTTTACTTCGACCCCTCCATCTGAAGTGTTTTGACTATCAGGTGTAGGTGTAGGTATGGACGGTTTGTTCAAATCTTTTATCTTGGCCAGGCCAAGGCAGGATGTCTGTTGCAGAGTGTCCTTCAAAAACATTATTTGTTCAGGGATAATGCAGGCTCGAAATAAAGCTTCTATTCCCTGCACCTGCCAGTCTTTTGAGCCCCAGACAGTTTTTGTTTCTATATTGTCACTCCAAAAGTCGAAGCCTAATGAGGACAGCTGGGCATAAAATGCTGCTGAATAAATTTGCTTTGTATTGGTTAACATACTTTCCATTCCTATCTTATTAACATTTTTAAAGGAAAACGTTTCCAGATTTGAGACATTAAAACCTGAGAAGTATGGAAATTTTTCATAAAATGTTTTCGAGCTACCTTTCGGCGGCGTTGGACAATGTTCCCATTGACTGAAAGTATAAACATTTCTAGGGTTTACAGATTTGTGTAAATAATGGTGACCATAATGATTATAACAATACATTAGTGCATAATCTGATGAACCTTCTAAGTATTAATGTTTTGTGAATTTAGCAGACATCTCTAAATCTGACATCATATTATTAACAGTCTCAAAGTCCCAATCATTAGAAAACGTGCTGGGTGGAACAAAGTCACTCAAGGAAACCTTGAATTGATGTAGAAACTTCAACAGCTCTGATGGACCATAAATGTCATAATCTGTTCTGTCCCATGCTATACCACCAGGTATAGGGATGGCTGTGATGTTTACTGATGTCAAATCTCTTTGTTCATGATGAGATGATTTGTGTGGCTTCGGGAGCAAGTTGATGTTCTTACTTGCTGTGTCCATTTTACTATATCTTCCATTTATCAGCATTCCCAAAGTTAATACCAGGATTAGCCAAAGTTGGAGAAAAAGTGCTCCTAGTACAATCCAAAATTCAACCCATGGTGAAACCAGATACGTTTTTTCAAGTTGTTGCAAGAGTTCTGTTACTTGATCTTTAAACATTTTTATTTGCTAGCATTGTTTCAGGCTCACTGGGATCCTCAGAAAACGTATCAAAGTTAAGGAAATAGCCAGAAGCAGTTCTGTCAATTGTTGGAATTGCATCAGGATTATTTGAAATCACTGGGGCTACCGGATCCTTTGTCATATTAGTTTAGTCAGATGCTACATCATTGTAGACAGGAGTGTCTTGATGAACTGTTATTTGGATCTCAAGAGGCACAAGTTCCATTGCTTTATTGCTTAGTCCTTTGTTTTGTGCTGCAGAGTCTTCAAATGTTATTAGTCTCTCAGTCTGAACCTCTTGAATAGTATCAAGATTTGGTCTTCTGCTACATCTTTGTAGTCCACTGGGCCTACTACTTATTATCGGCCACATGATGTGGTTTGACCAGGTCGATGGATACAAACCTGTTCTCTTTTCTTCCAGCAAGGGGCGGCAGTAAAACTGTTCATGATCTGTGGATTGCTAGTACAGGTACTGGTTTTCTGTAAGAAGGCCCAAATTCCTTCTTATCCGCAATCTTTTCTCTGTCTAGATCCCCAATCTTTGGAATTCAGACAGGCCTTGCTGGGACGGGTGGTTCTCCTTCAGTGGTCGTTGGCTTCTGTATTGTGTTGCTTTGACTTCTCCTTTTCTCGTTTAAGTCCTGCAAAACAGCCAAACAGTCTTTGATATCAAAGGGTTTTTGTTCCACCACTAAAGTGTGACGATCAAAGTCCTGGACAAGCATTCTAGTACCAAAAAGGATTTCATATGGAGTGATTCCACCCAGAGAATTTCTTGGCAGATTATTTAAACTACGTTGGACACTTATTAGATGTTTGACCCACCTGTCACCCGAGCATTATACCCTAACTGTTATAGATTGCTTTATGTCCTGGTTTTTTCTTTCCACTACAGAGTTTCCCTCAGGATCGAATGGACTTGAATACTACAATGCAACGCCCAGTTTGGCCATGGCCTCCTTGTAAGCTTTGAAGCTAAACGCAGGACCCTGGTCAGAATGTAGTGTGCCTACTGCGTATGTGCCGATAAAGACTCGCAAATCTTTTATAACAGTTCGGGCATCTGCCGAGCCCGGAGGCCACATAAAAATGAATCTTGAGCATGAATTCACTGTGACCATGATATATTTATAGTTACCATCCCTCTGTAAGGGACCACAGTGATCCAGGTAAACGCATGCTAATGGTTTATCTGAAATTAAAAGGGGCGTCTGCGCCGGGCGTTTTACTGTTGAAACCTTAATTTTTTGGCACATTCCAAAACAAAATTTCTGGTCTGTTTCCTCATGCGCGGCCACCAGTATCTTTGTTTTAATAATGACAATGTGGCGGAAACAACTGCGTGTGCAGAGAGGCAAGCCCTTCATGTGCTGCTAAAATTAGTCCCAATCTATGTTCCATGTTTGGAATTACTCTATCTCCCACTCCAAGGATTTGAGCAAAAGGAACATTATTTACATCAGTTACATATGAGTACTTGAGTGGAAAGCCTTTTGGTAACATTTTACCGCTGTCTTTATTGGAAGCGGCGACAGCCTGCATTATTTCGCTGTCTATTTTTGTTTTTGAACGAGTGATTGCAGCTACGCAAGCCGTTTGCACAGCTGCCTTCGTGGCTTCATCAGGCAATGAATTCCCTGCAACAGGAACGCCATCACGCTGATGACTCAGTGTATGGATCACGTGAGTTTTTCGTAGTTCTTTCTGTAATTGAACTACTTGTTCCCAAAGCAACTTATGCTTGATTTTGCCACCTTTTGCATCTTTGAAACCGTTTTGAACCCAGTTCTGCAAGTATTCATTGTAAGATTGAACGCAACACTATGAGTGTGGGGAACTCACAATCGGTATTTTCAAGCGCCATCTTGAAAGCCTTTAGTTCAGCTCGCTGAACTGTACAGTCTCCGAGAGATTGTGTTTTTGTACCATAGTTCGGAATTTACCATCGCGTCAGTGACCTTTTACAATCGCACATGCGGGGGGGCGCTAGAGGGCGCACTGCGGGATGGCTGGCTGATAAGGCAGCTCTGCCGGACAGACCATGTCCTGCATGTTTTCCTCGCGAAAAAGGCAGCCTCATTGAGCATAATAACAGAATTGGAAATCGGAATGTGCAGGGAAGCTGTGGGGTGCCACGGAAAGAGAATACGCCAGAGATTAGAGGAGAAAAAGCTCACCGGGTCTTATGAGAGCCGCGGACGGAGCTCAACAAGATGGCACCCGCTAACCTGAAGAAACGCTGAATTCAACGCTCGCAGACCTCAGTAACAACGGCCGGGTGCAGAAAAGCCCGACTCTGAGGAAGCTACTGCCGACGACGGAGGTGGATAACGTGGTGTCGGTGAGATCTGGAGACTTTTAGACCCTGGCCTGGAAGCATAAGGCGGCGATACGGGAGGCAAGTCAAAATGGCGGCACCCATTACTCAATCTGATCTTCAAGCCTAATGTGAGAATTTCAATGCTCCCTCGCATGTAAGCTGTAGGATCCTCGCACGATAGGCGGCACGACTGCAAGAAACTGCAGTTGGTAATTGCTTGAGAGCGCTGCCAGGAATTGGGCCGAATTGTTGCTGGCGCGGAGTCCCCTACGATGAGCAACCCAGCGGCTACATGACTCATAGGGACTTAAACCTGGGGATCACCCCATTGCTACCCCGGCGCAATTGTGAGTAAATTGGACACCCAATCCCAAGATATCCACACACAGCTGTCTAGGATTGCGGCACTATCTATACTGCACTCTATACAATACAATGCGCCTGGGCGATACGGATTCACTGAACTTGCGGCGGCTGGGGGTTACATGGCGGAGACTGCAAGCGGCCATTTTATAAATGTTTCGACTGCGCGCTTACAACCACGGAAACAGACTCGACGATTCGGAGTTCAAAATAACGCGACGCGACCTAAAATGGGCGCATTAATGAGGCCTCTACACAGCTATGTACTTCATTGAAGCGACTAGATGACAGCACGATCCGCAAAGTAAGCGGTCCTACCACACAGCCTTATACCAAAACACCTCCGCCCACTCGACATTTGTAAATCAAGGCTCTCCGGCACCACCATCATCATTATACAAGACGTTGGTTTCCCACACCTGAACTATCCAGCAAGGGACACCACCAAGGATTCACTTTAATGCTCTGAGATATCATCCACCTTGCTCCCAGCAAATGGTGCAGAGGGCCCTCCCATACGTTTGTGGGAACACAGCAAGGCCTACCACACATTGCTAGCGCTAGCGATACCGTGTTGAGTAAGGCGCCATTGATTGAGTGCCAGAGCCGCACCACTGTGAACCGATTGCGAAGACGACACATTTGCACAGGATGGGGAAACCTGACAAACAACAGCCGAAGCTGACTTTCGAATCACGAAGGTCGGTACTGGCCCCCACGACTCAATCAGATAATGAAGCGGAAACGGCATGGAATCCATTCTGAAAGCAATCCAAACTAGCCTTCAGGATATAAACGGTAAACTCGATCACCTCACGTGCAGCGTGGATAACATGGCGACGAAATTGGACCGACAAGGTGAGAGGCTAGATGAGGCTGAGAATCGATTGTCGGCGGTGGAAGACAAAGCGCGTGCTAGCACTACTAAATGCAGCGGGATGGAAAAAGTACTGGAAGTGATAAGAAGCAAAGCAGAGGACTTAGAGGTGCGATTGCACTGCAATAACGTCCGAATTGCAGGTGTCCCTGAGTCAACAAATATGGGCGCATGGAGACGTATGTGGAGGAACTGTGTTGAGCAATATTTGGCGAAGACCATCTCTCCCCACTTTTTATAGTTGAGCGTGGCCACAGGTCGCTGGCACCTCATCCACCACCAGGTGCGCCGCCTAGACCCACAGTGGCCCATATTTTGAATTATCGGGATCGCATTTGCATATTGCGGATGGCGAGAGAGAAGAAGCAAGTGAACTACCAGGGTAACCAGCTGGAGTTTTACCCTGACTATACTATGGCGGTGCAGCAGGCACGCAAAGAGTTTGTCAATGTCAAGGCGAAACTAAGAGGCATGCAGGTAGAATATGCAATGCTATATCCAGCGCGATTGAAGGTCACCTGGGATGGCAAACCAACGATCCTCCCCACACCGAAGGCAGCTCAAGATTTCATCAAGAAGATTGCAAGTCAACGAAAGGAGCGAAAACAAGCTGATCAAGCACATGACTCGAACTGAGCAACCAACGACGCAAGACCTCCTACGCCAATTGTACCCGCAAGTATGACGGCTGTAATACGAATTCTTGATAGGTCAACATCTGTCACTTCGCAACTGATCGGCATAAGCCACTCCCTCAGCGGTAAGTCTGCCTTTTAGGCAAAACATACCATTTGGACGTTGGACTGTACTATACAAGGGTAAACAGCGAACGCCAATAGACACAACGCATAAGTGGCAGGTTCTTGAGACCTTGAACTGTGAAACTGCTGAATGGGAGCGTAGTGTATATGGGGCTGTAAGACTTGGCCTGTGAAAAGCGAGGCTCTTCATAGCGAATGGTAGAGTAAATGTGCTCTAGACCCCATCATCAGAGTGATCAGAGACACTATGTTTGATGTTACGGACTGTGTTGACCTCTCAATTCTACAGACCATTTTGGACAAATACATTGGGGGAAAATCACAACCAGTGTATGCAGCATTTATTGACTACTCAACCGCTTTTGATCGGGTTGATAGACCAACATTATGGAAAAAACTGAGAAGACTTGGGATCTCAGAAAACTTATTGCAGATTATAATTAAGCTCCACACGAATACTTGGTCCCAGGTACAAATGGGAAGTGAAAAAGGTTTGACGAAACCAATTAAAACCTCGAATGGTCTTAAACAAGGGTGCCTTCTTGCACCAATTTTATTCTCATTATATCTGAGTGATCTGCCATTCCATCTGCAACAATGCTCCAGCCTACCACCAAAGGTCGCTTCTCAGAACATACACTCCTTGTTATATGCAGATGACATTGTCATGTTGGACCTTACTCCTTTTGGCCTCCAAAATTTATTGGACTCCTTAAATGACTACTCGAAGGATCACTTCTTATCACCAAATTTAACAAAAACTAAAGTCGTAGCCTTCTCTGGCAGGAAAAAAAGTGTCAAATACTGCTGGCATCTAGATGGGATTCGAGTCGAGGAAGTAAATGAATATACTTACCTTGGTAGGATTTTTTCAAAGAACCTACAAAATTTAAAACAAATAAATAATTTAAAGAGAAAATCTGAAATACATGCCGGGGCACTCTCTAGACTGTATACTGCCACCAGAAATAGGCATTTCACCTCTCTGCTCAAAGTGTATAGAGTCAAAATTCCATCGGTCTTGTCCTACGCAACCGAGCATTTACCAATAAAACAATGGTCCTTCATGGACATCACTGAGGGAAAGATCCTGAAGAAAATACTAAAGGTTTCTAGTTCAACACCAGTTCAAGCACTCAGACTGCAATTTGCATTAATAAGCTCCTATGCCACAGCTGTGGCAAATGTTATTCGATGGGCCTATAACATCTTGCATGCAAAAGAGGGTACATTGAGATTCTTGTTAAAGACCGAGACATTCAAAACAGACTTTGCAAAACTTAACTTCTTTAAGAATATGTCTGAGGTTTTTAAAATCGCGAACCTTAGCAAAGAAATACTGTTATCCTGGTCAAAACCACAGTTAAAACTTTTTCTGAAATGTTTTACACCAAGATTAAGTTATGATCTCGATTTTTTGCATTGTAGTAAGCTATCTACTTATAAACCTTACACCGAGACATTGGAATATAAGCAAGCGTGCCCATATTTAGGCTTTTGCCTTACACATGGAGCAAGAAGGGCCATAACGATGTTGCGCCTAGGTATTCTAACTATTTCTTCTTTCACATCCAGATGGACACCAGGAGATTCCTTGACTTGTAACCTTTGTCTAGGAGGTGACCAAGATCTTGTACATATGTTATTTGTTTGTCCCCATCCAAACGTAGTTAGAGCAAGGGAGACTTATCTTGGGCTGATATATCAGAAATATAACATTAGTTCAGTAAACAATCTGATATTATTATGTAAACAACCAACTGATGAAAGGGTTTGTTATAATTTCTACAAATTTTTAAAATCTTTTTTAAAATTATATTAATGTTTATGAGTATCTATGAAAATTGTTTTTAAAATTTGTGGTCCTCAGTTGAGTACCAAAACAAATAAAATATTTTTGACTTTGACTTTGACTTTGACTGTGTTGACCTGGCGTGCTTTTGTCTCGATGCGTGGTAACTGTTTATTACATAGGAGATTTGGGGACTTACAGATGCCCAGTTGGGGCTGTCTATAAAGGAGGTTCATGATGTGGCAAATTCTGGATGATGATGTCTGACTATTAAACTGGTTGATTACGAATTCGAAAGCTTGCAGGCCCCAGGTGATACAAATCATAACTGTGGTAGTAATACAGTTTCTGTTCTCCTGAGGGATTTAAAACATCTTCCACCTGGAGGGAGTAAGGATGATCCTAAACATAAGTCATGTACTTAATCCTGAAGAATCTCGCTCTACACAATGATTGGTTGTAATGTTAAAATATCTACAATTCTGCTAATACTATTCTCATATGAAATGCGAAAATTCCTGCCTATGACTAAATTACGATCTGTCCACATCCATTAATATGGATGGTGTTGGGTACCCTAGGCGGACCCCTACATGGGCACTCCCCACACGGTTTATGGGTTCTTGGAATTTTAGGGAAGGGATATGGCTTCGGCAGGATTGGGCTGCTGATGTGGGTGGGGGGAGGAGGGGTTGGGGATATGTTTTTGTTAACGGGCCACAGCACTTAATATGCATTGCTGAAATCCAAGATGAAGGTCTTGCTTGTGTTGTAATATTTGTATGTACACACTGCTTGTTCTGCACTACAGGAGGACACCACATCCACATACACTGCCTATGTTGAATATGACCAACAGTATACCGGGTAGGTTGTCTTTAAATTTGCTTACCTGGAACATACGCGGATTTACTAATCCGAAGAAAATGAGACAACTGTTCGCATGCATGGATAGATGGCATATCGACATTGCACTATTGCAAGAAACTCACATAGCCCCACATACCCATGCTCATATTGTCCGGCGATAGGCCAAAACCACTCATAATTCCACATACTCCTCCTATTCGAGGGGGGTCTCGATACTGGTAAAAAAGGGTACGAACTTTACAATTGAGAACACGATAACTGACAGCCAGGGAAGCTATCTTATAATTACAGGGGTACTGCGAGGACAACGGTTAATGCTTATCAACACTTATGGGCCAAACATTGATGCACCCGACTTCTACCACCAGGTATGGCAGCACCGACATGAGGAGGCAGGTTGTACATTGATATGGGGGGTGACCTGAATCTGTCTTTGAATGATCAGATAGATAGATCTGGGATGACGGTTGAACCCAACAGAAAAGCACGGGCTAAAATACTTGATATTATGGCCGACTTGCAATTACACGATATATGGAGGGTGTGAAACCCAGGGGTTAGCGAAGCAACACACACATCGGCAGCGCATAGCAGCTGGTCCCGAATTGACTACTGGCTAGGCTCCGAAGCAACACTATTATGGACCACGGGAATTAAACATATGCCTAAAAGCCTATCAGACCACAATCCCATAATATTGTCCCTTCAAATACCGCAGTACTCACCGCCTCCATATAGTTGGAGGTTAAATACCACTGCCCTTATGGATTCAGTATATGCAGATACTATAGCCACAGCAATTACAGATTATTTTCAATTGAACGAACAATCCACAGATGATCCATGCCTTCTTTGGGAGGCTTTCAAAGCCACGTTGCGAGGGGTTTGCATAAGCACTACGGTGGGGATATTACGGGATATCCGGGCACAATTGACACGATGTGAGACACAGCTAAAATCGCTAGAGAGTCAATACGAAAAAACCCAGGATCCCTCTGTACTGGGGGAGATACGACAGACGCTCACTGACTACCAATCCTTTGCTGGGGATGAGATTAAATATATCCACAAACGTCCCAAAGCTAGAGCGTTTGGTGAAGGAGGCAGACCGGGTTGGGTGCTGGCCTCCAGAATTTGCGAGGGGCGTAGGTGCCAAGCGGTATTGCAGATACGGGATGAGGCGGGATCCATCTGTGCAGATCCGTTGGGTATTTTGCAAGGATTTGTAAAAACGTATAGCAAGCTCTACAAATCACAGCCAACTGCGTCACCTGCCGAAATATTTAAATATCTTGAAGACGTGGCCATTGCGTGGCTTTCGGACGCGCAAAGGGCCTATTTATCGCTCCCGATCACTGTAGAGGAAGTTTCAGAGATAATTAAATCATTGCCGAACAGAAAAGCCCCTGGCCCAGATGGGTTCACGTGCGAATTTTACAAAACATACACTAACGTGTTAGCACCCGACTAGTTTCGATGTTTGGTGACGCCTTTGAGAAAAGTATACTCTCACCAACACTGCGAGAAGCAGTGGTGATAGCGCTCTTAAAACCAGCCAAGGATCCCGAGATATGTGATTCATATTGACCTTTATCGTTAATAAATGTGGATTCTAAGATTTTAGCCAAGATACTCGCCACGAGATTGCAACCTCTTATGACCAACCTGGTCCTTCCAGACCAGTCTGGTTTCATACCATCTAGAGCCACCACGCATAATACCCGGACGTGTTCTATTGTGTTTTTATCCAGGAGCCTAAACCAATATTCCTATTTTATGCCCTTATCCGGTTATAATCAATAATATCCATACAACGGCATAATAATCATTTCCATATTCAGTCGTAGCACATGCTGTCACATTAAGCAAGGCTACTTCCCCGGCCCCCTAGAAAGCACAACGAGTTCTCTAAACAAACCAAACCTCCAGCAACCTGGGAAATCCCCCTTGCTTTTGTTTTGATTTCATCCTAGAACTCTTGTAAAGCACTGTAAGAACGGCCAGTTCTTAGTGACATCTTTATTGACGTCTTATGTCCAACCTTACGTCAAACCCGGCACCTTTCAGGTATAAATATACCAACGTTGCCTTAAGCAAACACACGGTGGTGGTTTTGGAGCAGAGCAGCTATCTACTTGCCCGACAGCCCAGCTGATGCGAGAGCCCACGGACGCTGCCCCTCCTCTTCAACGCACTGAGAGAGACGCTGTCTTTTCTCCTGCTGAGAAATCCATCTCGGTGTTTCCAGATACCTTCGCGGGTTACTGGGATATCGAGTCCTGAGAGAGAGATACAAGACCTCCTGCTTTCTAATACCCAGGTACGGAGCTGACTAAAACCTTAGAGAAAATTCTTGGCACAGATTCTTGGCAAAACCAACTTAACTTAAACTGCTACTTACTTACTCCTTCCCACGTATTAGGCTTAGGTCAGGTACACTGGGGTAGGCGTATTTTAGAAGCACCAGTTGAGTACGTTAGTCAATGTATATAAGTATGTATATATTTTATCTATTTTAAAGTATCATATGGCTAAGAAACCATATCAATGCTTTTACAGTATTATTTCTTAATCCTCCTTTTACTGTACGCACTTTACTTTACTATGAGTATTGCAATTGTAGCAATTCATTTCTCTTGTATGAGAAAGAAGACTGCTCAATAAATTACACCTTTTATTGAAAACGCCCGTCTTTCTTTTCTCTGCACTCTGGTGAAACTAAGTATGCACACTTGACTGAGTGAAATAGCTGTCTATTGTTTTCACATGACTCTAGAGATACACTCTTATTCTGAGGGAGCAAAGTTGTCATGTTATATGGTTGTCAGAAGCTAATCCCCTCTTGTCTATCCAGGGAGGTTAAACTCCTCCTCGTTTATTCGAGAAAGTTTCTAGTGACCTCTGAGCTAGCTGGCAAACCTTAAGTCTAATATAGTCAGTAGAGACCTGGTCGACCTCAGTCCTACGTCTACCCTGCTGAATATATTATTCCAATGCGCAGAGCCTATTGGGAATATAGGAACTACACTACATGGCGCCCAACGTTTGGTAAGGCGATAAATCTAACGCAAGATGTTAGAGTAACTCAGTCATGCTTTTTCACACAGACCCCTTTCCCCGTAAATACTCCAAAAGACGTCTGGAGTGGGTAAAAGGTTAAAATCCGCCGGAACTTAGTAGGAAGAGATTCCTATGTATAGTTTTTGGTATAGTCAACGTTGAAGGATACAGTGTTCCAAAATATTGTGCACCTAATCTTTGTTTCCTTGAAACCTGATCTGCAACCAAAAATCCTTCTGTCAGTAAAATGCCTGACGGAGACGAAGAAAGAGATGCTAAAGCATCTCAACTGTTGTTGGAAGACACAACTCTCCAACAGAATGACCCGAATGTTATACTCATTCCGGTCAACATAAGAAGAACTATAACTCTTAAACTTATAGAAAATGGACTAACACCGAGAGGTGGAATAGTCGTATTCGTAATTGAGGCCCATGAATATCGGCAGACAGAGGTATTCCATTCATGGATAAACTTTCCAGCAGCAAACGCTGTCACACACAACTTCCACTATTACAAAATAGAGGAACCTCCGGATGAGTACACCCCTTTCGAGGAGGTGGAAATCCCATTAAAATACCAAGAGCACCTGCTCTGGTTTAAAGGCGCCCTAAAACATAATAATCACATTACCAGGCTCGGTCCACTAGGTAGACCAGGAGCAACGTGGCCAGTTCTAGCCAGCTACACACCACATCCAGACATTGAAAAAATGTCAGTACCAGAACTTTTAGCCCAGCTAAAACAACTGATTAAAATACATAGACAATTAGTCCAATATGTAATGCGGACTACAACAGTCCAACCAGCTATTAACATTCCACAGCTGACCCCTCATCAGGGGAACACAAACAAAATTACACCACAGAATATACAATCCTGTCTTGGTAAAACACCCGCAAAACGGGAACAAATTCCATTCTGGTTAGCACAAAAAATCACTCAAATAGAGGCAGTATTTCCGGATACTACCACTACTGAGAAACACAGAATTCTGACTATCTGCCTTCCAATGGGGATCACACCACATGTGGAGGACTGTGACACTTTGGGCACAGTCTTTGCTTCCATTTACACTAAAACACATGGTGTTCCGTCCATGGCGGTAATACCAGATGATCCAAAAAAATAGGACCTTTTCATTGCAAATGATGTTTTTTAATTAATTTTAGAATGTAACCCTATAGGGAGGTAACTAATAAACTGTGAAAAACTTTTTTAATACGTTGTTGTATATGTTTAATTGCTGATTGTTCAGGCTACAGTTATAAAACTCCACCCTATTGAATGTACTAATAGAGACTACTAGACCTTCGGGACCCTCTGTAGGTCCTTTTACTTAGTGAGTTGCCCAAATGGTAGTTATTGGAATTTATCCTTTAAATATCACAGGGTCCTATTTTTTTGTATTATCTACTCCCCTCCCTGTGAAAATCACCAGGGGACCCTTCCACAAACCTTATTGGTAATACCAGATGTACTAAGACAGATTCAAAATTAATACGGTCCAGAACCTGCTTTAACTCTGGGTATGAAATTACTGAAAGACTTCAAGCAGGTCTCGGCTATATTACTAGCCAACATAAAAGGAGAAGCAGCATCTGTGGCGATCCGCCAGAAATTGAAAGAAACAGATATAGCAGACCAACCAATTGAACTTGCCAGAATCATAGAAAAATCCTATGAAGACCTAGGAAGAGATAGTTTGGGTGGGAAACCAGTAAAACCCCAACTAACTGAAAATCCTGAAAAGATATTTATTAAAAATAATCTAAACACTCCAAAAAAGAGCTGGGATGGAAATAAACAATCCACTCCCAAAGAAAAAAGATTCCAGTCCAGAGGAAGGTCTCCTCGGCGGAGAGAAAGATCTCCGGACCAAGGACACAAGTCTCCCCAGAGGGAGCCCTCTGAGAAAAAATACAACCTTAGAGATAGGGATAAATTAAGAAAGCCTGATAGATATCAAGATATTGATACACGTCCCTCTCGATCTTTTCAGACTTCCTCGCAGAAATCGGAAAGAAGAGGACGGTCAGAACACAGGGAAGAGCACGTCAAGTCCAAAGACAAGGAACCTGCTCAGCAAAGTAAAAAATTACAATTTCCAAAAAAGAAGGTAGCCAGTATTAAAGTAATCAAACATGCCGAGGATACTGAGGACACAACTGAAAAACGGAGAGTGGGCCCAGACAATGCTAGACAGCGCAGCAGAAGTAACAATAGCTCGCAAGATCCTGATGAATCATCTGGAGACAGTAGACACAAATGAATACATTCAGGTGGAAACTGCAGATACCAGAGTTAGCAAACCTCATAAAATATATGAAATAACATTACGTATAGAGGGAGATAAGACTAGGAAAGTAGGGGTCTATTTTGAGATAACCTTTCCAAAGGCTATGACATCCTTTTAGCTGAGAAAGACTGGCCACCAGAGTTTGTCAGGGAGTGCCCACATGGCGAAGAAATGATTATGCCTGCCTTCTCAAATCATATTCCAATACATAAAAAATATACATATGCAAGAAAATGGGCAGTAGCCCAAGCTCCTGCATTATATAAAAATCATGTAGGATGGGATGAGGACTCTCCTCCTCACAAAATCCAGTTAAAATGTCAACCAACTGCACAAAGACAGTACCCAATTAAGCAAGAAGCTAAAAAACAAGTCAGGGAGATCTTAGATCAACTTGAATACCAGGGGGTGATTGAAACATGCACCTCTCAAATGAACAATCCTTTGTTTCCTGTCTCCAAGCCAGACGATTCATATCGTCTAGTATTGGACTACAGACACCTTAACTCGTGTTGCAAAACATTTGCAGTACAAAACTCACACAGTGCAGCACTAATGAATAACATCATGCGTAAAAAATACAAGACGACATTAGATATCTCTAATGGATTCTTTTGTCAAAACATAGCACCTGAAAGCAGGTATTTGACCGCTTTCTCAATAATGGGGTCACAGAAATTTCTGTCGACTCCCACATGGATTCAAGAATAGCCCAGGATTATTCTCAGCAAGAGTAACAGAGTTACTACAAATATATGATGATGAGGCATTATCTTATGTCGATGACATCTATCTCACAGATGATGATTTGGAGACTCACTTGAAAAGAGTAAACACCATAATACTTGGGTTTGCTGCAGAGGGTTAGAAATTCAACTTTAAAAAGTCACGAATTGCCCATCTAACAGTCCTGTTTTTAGGATATGAATTATCAAGTGAAGGCAAAAGCCTAGCGGACAATTTCTTAGAAAAATGCGCTGTACTCCAAGCACCAAAAACGCTGAAGAACTTACAATCAATACTAGGTTTCCTGAATTTCGGAAGAACTTACATTCTAAATTATGCAGAGAGGGTTAAACCTCTCTATCAACTAAGAAAACCTGATTTTAAACCAATCAATTGGACTCAAAAACACACAGAAATTTTGAGATCATTGCAAACAGACATGTTAGCTAAAACAAAATTGCAAACTCGCGATAACACACGCAACCTTGTAATCCGAGTCATCCAAGGAAGATGCGGATTCACGTACCTGACCTCTAATGAGGGAGAAACGGTACCAATAGCTTACAAATCGCATTTGTACACAAAAGCTGAAATGAAATTCAGTTCAAATGAAAAAATTCTAACTGCGGTTCAGACTGCTGTAGCAAAAGAAAGAGCCCTAGCACAAGGTAAACGAATAATAATCGTTACACCAGTACCAGCCCTAGAAGCGGTAACAAAGGCAAGCATTCCGAATGCTAAAGCACTATATCCGAGATGGATCCAATGGGTTAATTCTCTTGCTGCAATAAACGTAGTATAAAAATTTGACCCTAATTTAAAAACACAGGAATTTTTACAATATGAATACGAATGTCCTCTGCCAACCGAAATCCTGCCTCTAGAACATTACGGCTGTATAATATATACAGACGGGTCAGCACAGCCGCAGTTGGGGGTATACAAGCTTATAGTGCTGCGTGCGCGATTGTCAAAGGTTGTTGGCACGAAGGAAAATTTAGACCACTGGTCACTAAAACGCAATCTCTAGGAGACTGTACAGCTCAGCGAGCTGAACTACTAGCTTTAAAAATGGCGCTCGATATTGCCGATCGCGAATTCCCGACACTAATAGTGTGCGATTCGCATTCCTGCGTCAAGTCTTACAATAATGACTTGCAGAACTGGGTTCAAAACGGTTACAAAGATGACACAGGTGCCACAATCAAGCAAAAAACGCTTTGGGAACAAGTAGTTCTTTTACAGAAAGAACTACAAAAGACTCACGTGATACATACACTGAGTCATCAGCGTGATGGCGTTCACGTTGCAGGGAATTCATTGGCTGACACAGCCACAGCGGAAGCAGCTCAACCGGCTTCCGTAGCCACAAAAAAGCGTTCAGATAAATACATAGACGGGGCAACCATGCTGGCGGTAAAAACGTCTTCAAAAGGCGACTCTACAGCACTACCCGTGAACTATCCACTCAATTATACATACATAATAGATGCAAACTCCGTTCCTTTTGCTTGAATCCCTGGAGTGGGGGATAGAGTAATTCCAAACACGAACAGGAGAATCTTCTTGATTCAAGAAGCACACATGGGTGAGGGTCTAAGACACCAGACGATCAAGGAATCTCTGAAAGAATTACAATCAGAATACTGGTGGCCAGGGATGAGCTTGCAACAACACAAATTTGCAATGAGCTATCCAAACTGCAACAGAGATCACAGTGGCGAACCGGCCGGAGTAGTGCCAGGACCCCAATTAGAGAGCATAAGGCGATCTATACGCATAATCAAACAGGAAAAATGCGTCCCAATGTATGTTATTTAAGACTAGAGTCACTAAAAATGTAGACCCCAGCGCTCGGCTGACGCCAGAACTGTTATAAAAGATTTGCGAGTCTATATCAGCACATATGCAATTGGCATGCTACATTCTGACCAGGGTCCTGCTTTCAGCTCTCGAGCTTATAAGGAGGCCATGACCAGCATGGGTATTGCATTGCGGTACTCTTGTCCCTTCCATCCTGAGGGAAATGGGATTGTGGAAAGAAAAAACCGAGACATAAAGCAATCTATAACGGCGAGGGTATTAGGTTCGGGTGATGGGTGGGTCCAACATTTAACAAGTGTCCAACGTAGTCTTAATAATCTGCCAAGAAATTCTCTAAAAGGTTTCAGTCTGTACGAACTATTGTTCAGGAATAGAATGTATATTCAGGACTTAGATAGTCAGACTTCAGTGGTAGAAGAAAAATGCTTTGATATCAAAGATCGTTTGGCTATTTTACAGGACTTAAATGAAACAAGAAAAGACCTAAGCAACGTAAAGCTAAAACAGCAGCCATCAGCCACTGAAGATAAACCACCTGTCCCAGCAAGGCCTGTCTGGATTCCAAAAATTGGGGATCTGGTCAGAGAGAAGATAGCGGTGAAGAAGGAATTTGGGCCTTCTTACAGAAAAGCAGTACCTGTCTTAGCTGTCAGGGGAACAAGATCAGTTGTACTACCGCCCCTTGCTGGTAAAAAGGAGAACCGAGTTGTATCCATCAACCTGGTAAAACCACAACCATGTGGCCAATAATAAGTAGTAGGCCCAGTGGACTCCCAAGATGTAGCAGAACACCAAAACTTGCTACAATACAAGAGGTTCAAACTGAGAGACTAATCACATTTGATAAACCTGCAGTGAATAAAAAAGGACTATGCAACATTGCCATGGAACTTGTGCCTCTTGAAACCCAAATTGCAACAGTTCGTCAAGAAACACCTGTCTACAACGATGTAGCCTCAGACTATGCTAATGAAACAAAGAAAATTCCAAAAGCAGATAAAAATCTGGAAGCGATTCCAACAATTGACAGAACTGCATCTGGCTACTTCATCAATTTAGATGACTTTTCTGAGGATCCAAGCGAACCTAAAGAAACGCCAACAACAAAAACTTTTAAAGACAAAGTAACTGAACTCTTTCATCAACTCAAAGAAACCTATCTGATTTCTCCATGGATTGAATTTTGGATTGTGTTAGGTGTACTTTTCCTCCTGCTTTGGCTCATCATGGTTCTTTGTTTGGGAAAATTCATTGAGGGAAAATACAGTACAATGGACACAGCAAGTCAGAACATCAACTTGGTCCTAAAGCCACACAAGTCATCTCACATCGAGAAAAGAGAACTATCATCAGTGAATGTCACAGCCAATCCAATACCCGGTGGGGTAGCATGGGACAAAACGGATTACGAAATCTATGGCCCGGTTGAGCTCTTGAAATATCCACATCAGTTAAAAATTTCATTAAGTGACTTCATAAAACCTAGTACATTCTCGGATGATTGGGACTTTGAAAGTATTAATGATATGATGTCAGATTTGGTTATGTCAGCAAAATTTACAGAACATGATTACTTACAGGGTTCATCAAATTATGAAGAAATGTACTGCTACAATCACTTTGCACATCATTACTTGCATAAATCTGCTCAACCTAGAAATGTTTTTAATTATAATCAATGGGAACATTGTGCAACTCCACCAAAAGGCAGTTCGAAAACATTTTTCGGGAAATTCCCGTACTTCTCAGGATTTAACATAAGTGATGCAGTAACGTTTTATTTCAAACTGTTAAATAAGACAGGGGTAAAAACAATGCTGACTAATACTAAATTGATCTATTCAGAAACATTTTATGAAAAAATTATTACATTTGGTTTTGATTTCTGGAAAAACAACATTGAAACAAAAACCATCTGGGGTACAAAAGATTGGCAGGTCCAAGGTTTAGAAGCATTATTTAGAGCCTGCATGATCCCAGAACAAATTATATTCCTGAATGACACAATTCAACAGACAACCTGTCTTGGCCTAGCCAAAATTAAAGACTTAAACAAACCGTCTATTCCAAAGCCAACACCTGACAGTAATAGCACTACAGATGTTGAGATAGATGTATCACATATTTTTAACCAAAACAGAACACATCCTGATTGGAAAAAATGGTTGATCTGGCACAAAGACACAAATCACTGTCAAGATAGATTCCTGAACAAAATACAGGGGTTCAAGTTGACCAGGCCAGACCCTAGATACTCCCAGAGACAACATCCAGGGATAGTTACAACATACAGTGTAGGAAAACTCTGCCTCGAATGGTTACAGAAATCCACACTGGCAGAAATTAAGCAACACTTGACTTTACTTAAAGACGGTGCTGACTTGCGTGATTTCATAATGGGACCACGCAAACAGCGTCAAAAACGTTTCATAGCGGCCGGTATATACGCTGCGTACAACGAAGCTTGGAAAGAAACGCAAATTGAAACAGCAGAAAAAATAAGAAAAATTGACCGTATTAATTTGGAAAAATCACTTTCTGTTGTGGACAATGGTTTAATGACTCTGTCCTCCAGAATATATTCACTGGACAGTATTGTATCATCTGCTATTGATATAATAGAGCAGGACTTACTAATGTTACAACACGGTCAGTCCCAATTACGTTCTATTGTACAGCTTGGCTGGACGTTGCAAAATCTGCGTTCAGGCTACGTGCCCTGGCGTTTAATCAACACAACGTCATTATTCTCTATCTTTTTTTTTTTTTTTTAAACTTTATTTATCATTTTCCAAAAGAAATTTACACAAACAAAAAAGAAGCATACATGTTGCAATATATATCTGAGTCAGGTGTCATCACAAAGGTCACATATACAAAATCATAGCAGTATGAGCATAGTCAAAGGGCACTACTAAAACAATAGATAAGGAGCGCGGTGGAACACTGGCACAACACACCCCAGGTCATTGCATAGGCGGTAGGGAGGGAGCAGAACACCGCACATCAAGTCACAAAGAAAAACAAGAGTTGAATAAATCTCACCTCCCTTCGCCCCTCAACCAATCCCCTCAGGAGCCATCGTAGGAGTGGACGGAGGCTGGGTACCATCCACTGCGCCAGCTACATATGTGCGATACGGACCCCAGATGTCAACAGGTCTGGACGAAGAGGGGACCATGGCCGAGTATTCAGTACTATTGGTGTTGCATTGCGCCAGGCTTCGGAGCCAGGAGCTGTGTGACGGGGGGCGTCTGTCACACCACCGTATTGCCACTTCCCGTTTAGCCAATAAGAAACTGAGTGCAGCCAATTTGCGTACATTTTTCGGGAATTCGGCCATATATCCCAAAAGGGCGATCTCAGGGATCGGAGCCAGGTTCAGGTGCAGCATAGCGCTAAGTGTAACGTGGACCTGGGACCAGAAACTATGGAGCGCGGGACAGGACCATGAAAGGTGCGCAAAATCAGCAAAAGGGCCGCTGCACTTGGGGCAAGCATGGGGGCGCGAGGGGTCTATTCTGTGTAGTCTCGCTGGGGTGAAGTACAGTCTGCGTAGAAATTTAAAGTGCAGAAGTTTGTGTTTACTGTTAAGGGAAATGTCTTTGGTCGCTCTGCAACACCACTGCCACTGGTCGTCCGTAATGGTGGAACCCAAGTCTGCCTCCCAGGCGGCACGCACCAAATGATCCCTGGAGGGGAGGAGCTCGCAGCACATGTGATATAGCTTGGAGACCAAATGCGTGCCCGAAGTGTGTTGAATAATGAATGTGAGGGGAGCCATCTCCTCTGGAGGAAGCGGGAAGGAAGAGAAAGATGCACGCAGGAGGGAGCGCAGCCTGGTCAGCACGAAGGAGTCCATGAAGGTCCGCTCCAGGAATCGGGGATCTTCCGTAAGCGTGAACGCATGGCCATCTGGGAACAGATCCCCAATGGTGGCAATGCGAAACTTGGACAGCGTGTGTTGCACTACTGTTTCCCCAGTAATTGGTAGCCAGGTGGAGTTAGGCAACGGGAGGCACGGGGAATACAGGTGAGGAAGGCCAACAAGGCGGCCCAGTCTACCCCACGCCCAGCAGGTCGACGAAACCGTTTGAATGTCTCGAGGATCTCTAGGTAAGCCCGACGGCAGGGTGGTGGACAGCGATCCCGGCAGGACCAGATCGGCCTCCGGCCGCAAATAAGGAATCCGGGCATCTGGGTGGAACCACGGGTGCGCATAGGAACACTGCGCCACTAGAAAATAAAGATAAAAATCAGGGACGCCGAGGCCCCCCCGATCATAGGGGAGCGTCAGTACCTGCCAGGACACTCGTGGCGACTTGTTCCCCCACACCAGTTTCAACAACAATGAGCGTAGTTGTGCGAAGAATGTTTTCGTGAGGGGCACCGGTATATTATTGAATAAGTATAAGAACCGCGGCAGTACAATCATTTTAATGATGGCGATACGCCCAACCATGGATAATGGCAAACGAATCCATCTTTCGATCTGTCCCTCTAGGGCCGTGAGAGCCGTACCGTAGTTTAATCTGATAATTAATTCCGTGTCTAAATGTACGTGGATGCCCAGGTATTTTACAGCGTCCTGGCTCCATGTGAGGGGGAAGGGGCACGCACACTGAGTCGTGACTGGCGTGAGAGGAAATACTACGGATTTATGCCAGTTGATGCGGAGGCCAGAGTACTTGCCAAATCTGGTGATTTCTAATAGCAATGGTTCTAGATTGGACTGGGGCTGTCGGACAATTATTCTCTATCTTTAACCTTACTGATACACAAATCAGTTTGGCACAAAAAGGAGCAGACTATACGATTCTGAGCATTGAAAAACTTGAGAGATTACCATTGACAATGTCAGAAAGACCTGTCATTGAATGGATAATACATGGAATAATCACAATTCCGATAACAACTTTCCAATTTAAATACTGTCAAGAGTATATACCAGCGGGCCAGTATGAAAGGTTGGGTAAAGGTTACATTAAGTCATCATGGAAATTGCCTTACACACACACATGTTATAGTGAAAAGAAACAGAATGTATTTCTTAGTGGAAAAAATTGTAAACATTCACTAAGCGGTATACTTCTGTGTCAAAGTATTGACCTACATAGGGCCTGTGAGGGGACTTCAAATAACCTTTCATGTCACCAGCACGACACACCTGCAACACAAATAGAGCCATTCTTTAGACGACTCTCTAACGGGAGTTACATTCTAAAAGTGGACCACAGCTGTTGTGGCATGGTGCCAGGAAAAGCCTATCTCGTGAGAGTGAGTTCCATGGTCACTTGCTGTATGCAAGTATTGTATCCAAACAGCACTCCAGACTTGGAGGCAAAAATGTGGCCTTCTTTGAATATCTCTTCTATTCGAATTGATACTTAAAGCAGAATAAAGTCTGTCCTTTTACAGACAACGGTGCCCTTGACGTCATCAAAAGAAACGTATGATCTGCAAGTTGCAAGGACAACGGCAGAGATACATACCCTTTTATCAACAAATTGCCCCGTGCGTTTCACAGAAATGCTAAGCCAAATCCTAAATATGTCTGATACCAGTGGTATCCCACATATATTTAAGACAATTTTTTCGGGACTGTTAACACCCTTCGAAACAGTTCTGGGCATTTTTCCTAATTTTGTCCATTCTGTCTTTGGCGGCCTACCACTTCTGTTGGGACTCGTAGCAGGCATTTTATTTTTGATCCTTCTGCTTCGATATGGCAAGCCAAGTCGCAGACAAGACTCCAGCAACGATGGAAGAAACGATCCTAGCTATACGCTATCGGGACCGCATAACTAAAGTCCTTGGATTAGCCCGGCTAAGAGATCTGAATATGACCTGGTTTCTTTCATTCAGACCCATCTGGCAGAATTGCATCTTACCTGTGCTTCGATGTATGCTATGCGGAGAAGAATGCGTGTTGGACGTCTGTCTTACACTACCATCAGCAGTACCAATGGATATAGATACTTTGCTAAGTCCGATAACGGCTCATGCATCGTGTTGTCCCCAGCGGTTACCCATCCTGATGACGGCATTCGTTGAGACTTCACCACCACGATTAGGTGGTAGTGAAGTACGAGAGGAGAGCAACATCACCCAGGTATGATCTTCTGTGAGCATTGCTGATCCTGACATCGACGATAGCAATCATGCTCGCGACTGCTCAGTTGCGGCATTTTCTAACTTAATCGAACTTTCACCTGAAGCCGTAGACACCTTTTTTGCGAGTCTGTCTGAAATGATGTTCTCCCCTGAACAAAAAAAATAACTTGTAAGCAAACGAGCACACAGCGTTCCCTGAACTCTGAATTCGGCCTTCAGCTTTAATAAACAAAGGCTACTGAAAATATTTGGAACTATTATTTCCCACTGAAAGCAAACTTATTTTTTTCTTCGATTCCAAAATATTTACCCTTTTTCCGGCACATGTACTCTGCTTAAGGTAGAACTATTCTTAGAGAACAGAGCTTCTATTTTTAGGAACTCTAGAGACAATATATTACCTCAGCCTCTAGCACATTTACAGCGACTGTATTTATATGTGATGGAATGGTCTCGACCTTCTATTCTATATTAAGAGTCATTTCATGTGTAAATTTCGCGAATCGTTCAGCTAATCATATATATGCATCGTTTTAACTGAATGATTACACTGCTTGGAAAGCGTACAGTACCAATATCATTTTCATGTATTTCACATGCACCATTTCAATTGCAGAAAAATGTATTTTGGGGTGGGTTGGAATACACATGCACCTATAAATGTTTACTATTGCTTAGTTTTAGTAATGATGGACATTAGATCGTGGAGAGGGTATTGTGTTTTTATCCAGGAGCCTAAACCAATATTCCTATTTTATGCCTTTGTCCGGTTATAATCAATAATATCCATACAACGGCATAATAATCATATCCATATTCAGTCGTAGCACATGCTGTCACATTAAGCAAGGCTACTTCCCCGGCCCCCTAGAAAGCACGAGTTCTCTAAACAAACCAAACCTCCAGCAACCTGGGAAATCCCCCTTGCTTTTGTTTTGATTTCATCCTAGAACTCCTGTAAAGCACTGTAAGAACGGCCAGTTCTTAGTGACATCTTTATTGACGTCTTATGTCCAACCTTACGTCAAACCCGGCACCTTTCAGGTATAAATATACCAACGTTGCCTTAAGCAAACACACGGTGGTGGTTTTGGAGCAGAGCAGCTATCTACTTGCCCGAGAGCCCAGCTGATGCGAGAGCCCACGGACGCTGCCCCTCCTCTTTGACGCACTGAGAGAGACGCTGTCTTTTCTCCTGCCGAGAAATCCAGCTCCGGTGTTTCCAGATACCTTCGTGGGTTACTGGGATATCGAGTCCTGAGAGAGAGATACAAGACCTCCTGCTTTCTAATACCCAGGTACGGAGCTGACTAAAACCTTAGAGAGAATTCTTGACTCCGATTCTTGGCAAAACCAACTTAACTTAAACTGCTACTAACTTACTCCTTCCCACGTATTAGGCTTAGGTCAGGTCCACTGGGGTAGGCGTATTTTAGAAGCACCAGTTGAGTACGTTAGTCAATGTATATAAGTATGTATATATTTTATCTATTTTAAAGTATCATATGGCTAAGAAACCATATCAATGCTTTTACAGTATTATTTATTAATCCTCCTTTTACTGTACGCACTTTACTTTACTATGAGCATTGCAATTGTAGCAATTCATTTCTCTTGTATGAGAAAGAAGACTGCTCAATAAATTACACCTTTTATTGAAAACGCCCGTCTTTCTTTTCTCTGCACTCTGGTGAAACGAAGTATGCACACTTGACTGAGTGAAATAGCTGTCTATTGTTTTCACACGACTCTAGAGATACACTCTTATTCTGAGGGAACAAAGTTGTCATGTTATATGGTTGTCAGAAGCTAATCCCTTCGTGTCTATCCAGGGAGGTTAAACTCCTCCTCGTTTATTCGAGAAAGTTTCTAGTGACCTCTGAGCTAGCTGGCAAACCTTAAGTCTAATATAGTCAGTAGAGACCTAGTCGACCTCAGTCCTACGTCTACCCTGCTGAATATATTATTCCAATGCGCAGAGCCTATTGGGAATATAGGAACTACACTACAGTTCTCTCAATCCCATTATCTGGTTCCAAGCACCAAAGCTGTGGCGGTCATGTTAGATGCCGCTAAGGCTTTTGACTCCATTGAGTGGTCTTACATCATCACAGTACTTAATAGGATGGGTTTTCCTCCGATATTCACTCAGTGGGTTAAGCTTTTATACACACACCCAGTGGCTAGAATTCGGGTCAATGGATATGTTTCTGACACAATAAATATAGAACGTGGGACGAGGCAGGGATGTCCATTGTCCCCCTTATTATTTGCCCTCGCCCTTGGACCACTTGCATGCAAGGTCAGACAGAAACACCACCCCTCTGCGTTGCAATTTCCAAGTAGGCCCCTGCACATTTTGCTTTACGCGGATGACATGCTACTTTATGTTTGCGACCCTGAGAAGCATCTAGCACCACTGCTACGAGAGTATATTAAATTTGGAGGGCATTCTGGGCTTCAAATTAATTGGGACAAATCCTCTATTATTCCTCTAACTGATACCACATGCTACTGAATTTCCACTAGAATGGCAAGACGACCCCATCAAATACCTTGGAGTATGGTACCACAGAGACCCGGAAATTGTTATCAGAACTAATTATGGTAGGGTGTTGTCTTCACAAGAGGATAAGATGAACCGCTGGATACAACTGCCACTATCACTTGCTGATCGTATAGCGATTGTTAAAATGGTAATACTCTCCAAACTTCTTTACCTTTTCAACAACATCCCAATTCCCCCCCCCCCAAGGGAGGTTTTCAAACGGATATCCTCAATAGTGATCAGGTTGATATGGGCAGGCAAGCAGGCGCGTATTGAATCGCGTACTTTGACTTTACCATACTCCAGAGGGTGTCTTTGCGTACCGGACTTTCTCCTATACTATCTATGTGCTCAGGCGCAATATGTCACATACTGGTACCATAAGATTCCATACATGACACACACGGCTATAGAAGAGGGGGATGCTCTACCAATACCTTTAACTGCAATTATTACACATAGTCGACCACCTCTACACGCTAAGGATATTAATACCATTGATGCTACCAATGCTGCGTGGCAACGTCTAGGCCAGTTGACACACAAGCTACCACTTTATGCTCCAGCCCTGCCATTGCATTTCCACCCTGCAATATCTGTTACTAGCGAGGAGGTGGGCATGGGCCTATTGCGTCAAGTAGAACTGGATACACTAGGAGACCTATACAATAACTGGAGATTCAAAACAGCACAGGACTTATCATATATACAGAATCAGACACTGATGTTCCGCTTCACCTCTTATAGACTGCAGGAGGCGATCAAAAAATGATATCCAAGCTATCCAGATGAACCATTGCAACTCAACACATTACAACTTATACTGGCCTCTCCAAACACCACGCATTTAGTGTCCCGCTTATACATCGTGGCGCAAAATGAAATACATTGCAACACTCACAAGGCCATGGAAAGATGGAATACTGTATTGGACGATTCTCTTACAGAAGTAGACTGGCAGACCACATGCACTCTGATTAACATGCTAACACCCAACAGCAATTTAAGACTTGTACATTTTAAATATTTGCATCAAGCGTATTACACACCTGTGAAACTTTACAGATATGGGCTTCGATCAGAAGCGAGCTGTAAACAATGTGGTTTCGATCAGGCTGATTTCATTCACCTAGCATGGCACTGTTTGAAGATACGTTCATATTGGGAAAAGGTTACCTCATTATTGACAGAAATGGTGGGAATTGACATTGATTGTAGTATCCGCGTATGTCTATTGGGGCTTTTGAGCGATGTCCGGGCTACGAAACAAAAGTTTTGCGTGGTGGCGTTGCTGCTCGCCAAACGACGAATATCCATGTGCTGGAAAAGCAAGATGGTGCCTAGTGCTAAGCAATGGCTCTTTGATATGTCCCACTGTCAAGATACGTTCCGAACATATGAAGTAGAACTACCTGCCCGCTCCAGATCGAAAGACTATTGGAAATACTTAACGAGCTACTTAAGTGCTAATCCTACTATTTAGGGGTATAGCTTGAATATGTCCTCCTGTCCCCTTACTGTAACTTGTGTACTTATGCAAAATATATGTTCTTATATAATTTTTATCACTTGGATGATGAATGCGGTAGTGTAATGGTCCGTTTTGTTTTATTGTATTTATGATGTATACCTTATGAACTTTCAATAAAAAGATTTTCACAAAAAAAAACAATCGCACATGCAGCATTATAAGCTTTTTTACCCCCAATTGCGGGTTGTGCTGATCCGTCTGTATAAATTATACATTTGTACTGTTCTAGAGGCAGAATCTCAGTGGGCAGAGGACATTATTGTTCGCATTGTAGAAATTCTTGAGTTTTCAAGTAAGGGTCAAAAACGTATTCAACGTCTGTTGCAGCAAGAGAGTTAACCCATTGTATCCATCTTGGATGTAAAGCTTTTGCATTCGGAATGCTTGCTTTTGTCACTGCCTCTAAGGCAGGTACAGGAGTAACGACCATTATGCGTTTACCCTGTCTGAAAGCTCTCTCTTTTGCTACTGCAGTTTGAACCGCTGTCAGAATTTTTTCTGTTGAAGTGAATTTCATTTCAGCTTGTGTGTACAAGTGTGATTGGTAAACAATTGGTACTTTTTCACCTTCATTAAAAGATAAGTACGTAAATCCACATCTTCTTGGCATTATTCTGAGTACAAGGTTGTGTACGTTTACGCGTGTCTGTAAATGTGATGTTGCTAACATGTCTGTTTGCACTGAACGCAAACTTTCTGTGTGTTTTTTAGTCCAATTTGTTGTTTTAAAATCAACCTCCTGTTTATACACCCTTAATAAAATCAGGCGAAACATATTTAACATTCTATTTTCAGTTTGGCCCGTGATCTAACTACGTAATAGATGCATTCCGATACTCTTACCACATGTCCTTTAGGCATCGGGGGCCCGTAAGTGCAGGCTTCATAAGCCTATTGGACGCCATGCAACACATTATCACTTGGGAACTACATTCCCCAAGATCCTGCGTCGCATTGTGACGACGCAACCACGGTCCAATCAGATTGCACTCTATGGTAAACAAAGATGGCCTCCCGGACTGTCCCGGTACCTCCCGAAACAGCCCGGTTGGCTGCGTGGAGTACCGACGGACAGGTGAGTGCCGGCACCACAGCTCTGCACATCTATGTTTAGTCTATAGTCTTGCTCTCTATGGGTTAGCATGGCTTCGGTTATGATACTAAGTCGTTCCAAAATCCGGTGCCAGGGGGGACACATGTTTATTGGTGCTGTGTAGCAAGTTATGACTTTACATTTTGACTGCCCCAGATGGTGGTACCACCTACACGGATCAGGAGCATCCAGGCACCTGACTTCATGGTGCAAGAGCATAATGGTGCTGTGCGGTACGGGAATATATGTACTGGGGGCAGGGGGGCACTTAGCACAATGTGTGCTCACACCCAGAGGGCTCCCAGGCAATTGAGCAGGAATGATTTTCACACTGAGAGGGTTCCGGGGCAGTTTAGAAGCACGGGAGCTCACACCCACTGGACCCCGGGGCAGTTCAGGAGCACGGGGTCTCACACCCACAGGGCTCCCGGGCAGTTTAGTAGCACCACCCTCTGGTTCATCACTGCCACCCTCTGGTTCATCACTGCCACCCTCTGGTTCACCACTGCCACCCTCTGGTTCATCACTGCCACCCTCTGGTTCACCACAGCCACCCTCTGGTTCACCACAGCCACCCTCTGGTTTACCACTGTCAACCTCTGGTTCATCACTGTCACCCTCTGGTTTATCACTGCCACCCTCTGGTTCATCACAGCACCCTTTGGTTCACCACTGCCACCCTCTGGTTCATCACTGTCATCCTCTGGTTCATCACGGTCACTTTCTGGTTCATCACAGCACCCTCTGGTTCACCACTGCCACCCTCTGGTTCATCACTGCCACCCACTGGTTCATCACTGTCACCCTCTGGTTCATCACTGCCACCCTCTGGTTCATCACAGCACCCTCTGGTTCACCACTGCTTCACCACTGCCACCCTCTGGTTCATCACTGTCACCCTCTGGTTCATCACTGCCACCCTCTGGATCACCACATCACCCTCTGGTTCACCACTGCCACCCTCTGGTTCATCACTGCCACCCTCTGGTTCATCAATCTCACCCTCTGGTTCATCACTGCCACCCTCTGGTTCATGACTGCCACCCTCTGGTTCACCACTGCCACCCTCTGGTTCATCACTGCCACCCTCTGGTTCATCACAGCCACCCTCTGGCTCACCACTGCCACCATCTGTTTCACCACTGCCACCCTCTGGTTCACCACTGTCACCCTCTGGTTCACCGTTGCCACCCTCTGGTTATTCACTGCCACCCTCTGGTTCATCACAGCACCCTCTGTTTCACCACTGCTACCCTCTGGCTCATTACTGCCACCCTCTGGTTCATCACTGCCACCCTCTGGTTCACCAATGCCACCCTCTGGTTCATCACTGCCACCCTCTGGTTCACCACTGCCACCCTCTGGTTCATCCCTGCCACCCTCTGGTTCATCACTGTCACCCTCTGGTGCATCACTGCCATCCTCTGGTTCATCACAGCACCCTCTGGTTCACCACTGCCACCCTCTGGTTCACCACTGCCACCCTCTGGTTCACCACTGCCACCCTCTGGTTCATCAATGTCACCCTCTGGTTCATCACTGCCACCCTCTGGTTCACCACTGCCACCCTCTGGTTCATCACTGCCACCTTCTGGTTCATCACTGCATCCCTCTGGTTCACCACCGCCACCCTCTGGTTCACCACTCTCACCCCCTGGTTCACCACTGCCACCCTCTGGTTCATCACTGCCACCCTCTGGTTCATCACAGCCACCCTCTGGCTCACCACTGCCACCCTCTGTTTCACTACTGCCACCCTCTGGTTCACCACTGCCACCCTCTGGTTATTCACTGCCACCCTCTGGTTCATCACAGCACCCTCTGGTTCACCACTGCCACCCTCTGGCTAATTACTGCCACCCTCTGGTTCATCACTGCCACCCTCTGGTTTACCACTGCCACCCTCTGGTTCATCACTGTCACCCTCTGGTTCATCACTGCCACCCTCTGGTTCACCACTGCCACCCTCTGGTTCATCCCTGCCACCCTCTGGTTCATCACAGCACCCTCTGGTTCACTACTGCCACCCTCTTGTTCATCACTGCCACCCAATGGCTCATCACTGTCACCCCCTGGTTCATCACTGCCATCCTCTGGTTCATCACAGCACCCTCTGGTTCACCACTGCCACCCTCTGGTTCACCACTGCCACCCTCTGTTTCACCATTGCCACCCTCTGGTTCACCACAGCCACCCTCTGGTTCATCACTGCAACCCTCTGGTTCATCACAGCCACCCTCTGGCTCACCTCTGCCACCCTCTGTTTCACCACTTCCACCCTCTGGTTCACCACTGTCACCCTCTGGTTCACCACTGCTACCCTCTAGTTTATCACTGCCACCCTCTGGTTCATCACAGCACCCTCTGGCTCATCACTGCCACCCTCTGGTTCATCACTGCCACCCTCTGGTTCACCACTGCCACCCTCTCGTTCATCACTGTCACCCTCTGGTTCATCACTGCCACCCTCTGGTTCATCACTGTCACCCTCTGGTTCATCACTGCGACCCTCTGGTTCACCACTGCCACCCTCTGGTTCATCACTGCCACCCTCTGGTTCATCACTGCCACCTTCTGGTTCATCACTGCCACCCTCTGGTTCATCACTGCCACCCTCTGGTTCATCACTGCCACCTTCTGGTTCATCACTGCCACCCTCTGGTTCACCACTGCCGCCCTCTGGTTCACCACTGCAACCCTTTGATTCATCACTGTCACCCTCTGGTTCATCACTGCCACCCTCTGGTTCACCACTGCCACCCTCTGGTTCATCCCTGCCACGCTCTGGTTCATCACAACACCCTCTGTTTCACCACTGCCACCCTCTTGTTCATCACTGCCACCCTCTGGCTCATCACTGTCACCCCCTGGTTCATCACTGCCATCCTCTGGTTCATCACAGCACCCTCTGGTTCACCACTGCCACCCTCTGGTTCACCACTGCCACCCTCTGGTTCACCATTGCCACCCTCTGGTTCACCACAGCCACCCTCTGGTTCATCACTGCAACCCTCTGGTTCATCACAGCCACCCTCTGGCTCACCTCTGCCACCCTCTGTTTCACCACTCCCACCCTCTGGTTCACCACTGTCACCCTCTGGTTCACCACTGCTACCCTCTGGTTTATCACTGCCACCCTCTAGTTCATCAGAGCACCCTCTGGTTCACCACAGCCACCCTCTGGTTCATCACAGCCACCCTCTGGCTCACCACTGCCACCCTCTGGTTCATCACAGCCACCCTCTGGCTCACCACTGCCACCCACTGTTTCACCACTGCCACCCTCTGGTTCACCACTGCCACCCTCTGGTTCATCACTGCCACCCTCTGGTTCATCACTGCCACCCTCTGGTTCACCACTGCCACCCTCTGGCTCATCACTGCCACCCTCTGGTTCACCACTGCCACCCTCTGGTGCATCAATGTCACCCTCTGGTTCAACTTTGAACTGTTCTGGAAATCACTTGAACTGCACAGACCACGATGCAGTGGGGCGATACGGCGGAAAAGGTCAGCGGTGTGCTCCCAACTCCGGTATCCACTTTTTCTTGGCTCCCGGTAGCCATGTAAGCTGACGAGCTTGTTGGAGATGCACCTGCGCGCCAGAGGGGCAACGAGACCCGTGACGTGTGTTTGGCGACCTGTTCTGCAACCCCGAATCTATCTCTACTGATGAGGGAATCAATCCCGAAACACGAGCTAGGCTCGTGTCTAGAGATGACCACAATACAAGTACTTACTTGCACCGATTGAGGTGAAATACTTTGAAATTTGAACTTTGAACTGTTCTGGAAATCACTTGAACTGCACAGACCACGATGCAGTGGGGCGATACGGCGGAAGAGGTCAGCGGTGTGCTCCCAACTCCGGTATTCACCCTCTGGTTCATCACTGCCACCCTCTGGTTCACCACTGCCACCCTCTGGTTCATCACTGCCTGTCGCGATCTCTCTCGCCACCACAGCCAGAAGAAAGGCACGTCGCAGGGGGCGTCCTTACCAGACGGACTACATGTCCCAGAGGGCCATGCGGCGTTGGAAGGCAGGAAAACGGGCTGATCCCATATAGGCTCCTCCCCAGCAACAGAAAGGTGCTTGACAATTGTTTCAGTGGTCCAGGTAATGGCGGAAGGTGTTGTCCCCGCCGGATTTATTACCAAGAAGCCCAGCGCCGACGAAGAGCCTGCGAGGTCAGAGTGTGTGTCCCAGCGCCGACGAAGAGCCTGCGAGGTCAGAGGGTGTGTTCCAGCCCGACGAAGAGCCTGCGAGGTCAGAGGAGAAGCTGTTTTCCAGCTGCAAGTCGCAAGTAATGGTAAAGAAAAACGGGATTGTTTTTCTTCCAAAACCTTTTCCTGATTGAAATTCAACAGCGCGGAAGCGCATCCTATGTGTATTTCTCGAACCAGAGTTCTTTTACCTTTAGAGGTCAAGTATTTGAGTTATATTCCGTAATCATTCCCTTGATACTTTGGCAATCGTTTGTTCCCAAGAGTTATTGGGAGCAACACAAGACTGGCAAGAAACATTGCATCTTGTCACAAACAGTATCTTTCAGAGCCGGAGGTTAGAGACGTCTCTCTGGAACAAACTATTTCTATTGAGGGAAGTGATTATAACTTTCCTTTTCACTGTATTCCGTTGTCTTGGAATAGGGGACAGCATCATAACATCGCACGAATCATAGCAATGTGTTTTTGGTAGGTGTAGTAACCTGGGGATAGGGGGTGTTGATGCTAGTCAGAGGAGGCTCTTACTCTTGCTCTCTGTCTCCCCACGCTGCAGTACCTTCCTCAACCGAGATCTCGTGGATAACCCAGACCAGACCCAGAAGAGAGTGCAGCAAAACCTGATCAGACTATTACCTTCTCACCTCCCGGCTTCTTACAATACACGCTAAGGAAGTGGCTGCAGATTTACTGCTGGGTGTTGTGTTGGGAAAAGTCGAGGGGACTTACGTCCGATCGTCTCTGCTGGACATCGGAATAAGGTTAGTGGCACGCGTTTATTCTTGCGCTGCTTACAATCACGACACTGCCACCTTCTGGTTCATCACTGCATCCCTTTGGTTCACCACCGCCACCCTCTGGTTCACCACTGTCACCCCTAGGTTCACCACTGCCACCCTCTGGTTCATCACTGTCACCCTCTGGTTCATCACAGCCACCCTCTGGCTCACCACTGCCACCCTCTGGTTCACCACTGCCACCCTCTGGTTCACCACTGTCACCCCCTGGTTCATCACTGCCACCCTCTAGTTCATCACTGCCACCCTCTGGTTCATCACTGCCACCCTCTGCTTCACCACTGCCACCCTTTGATTCATCACTGTCACCCTCTGGTTCATCACTGCCACCCTCTGGTTCATCACAGCACCCTCTGGTTCAACACTGCCACCCTCTGGCTCACCACTGCACCCTCTGGTTCACCACTGCCACCCTCTGGTTCATCACTGTCACCCTCTGGTTCATCACTGCCACCCTCTGGTTAATCACAGCACCCTCTGGTTCACCACTGCCACCCTCTGGTTCATCACTGCCACCCTCTGGTTCACCACTGCCACCCTCTGGTTCACCACTGCCACCCTCTACTTCACCACTGTACCTTCTGGTTCTTCACAGCACCCTCTGGTTCACCACTGTGGATTATGGGGAGAAAGCACACCTGCTCAGCCAGCCTCAACCGAGACAAATTAATTTGGGGCTGGTTAATGTGTTACTGAATTTGAGCTTCAAGTCCGGCACCTGCTTCCTTATCTGTAAGTGCTTCCTGTTGCGGTTTAACTTTTGTGACAGGCGCATTGTGCCATACTCGTAACTATTTTCTGACCCTGATTCGAGGGTCAGAGCAGGGTCAGAGAATAGTTGCAAGTAAGCAACGAACTCTGGAGGCGCCACTCAGGAAGCACTTACATGGTTACAGCAGGTGCCCAAGTTGAAGTTAATTTCTTTGTAACCATTTTGTAAATGGTTACAAAGAAATTAGCTTCAACTTGGGCACTTGCTGTAACCCTGTAAGTGCTTCCTGGAAAAAAATTAGTCCCGCTCGCGGATTTTTCGGCAATTTTGCGAGATTCGCGGATCGCAAAATTGCAGCAAAAACGCAAATTCCGCGAGCGGAACAAATTTATGGGCAAAATTTTCGCGAAATGGCAAAAAAATCTGCGCGTTCGTGAATTTTCCCGCGAACTCGCGTTGTTTTTTGCCATTTGCACAAATATGTGACCATGTGTGCCTGCAACTTTGCCAGCGCGCCAAAAGGCGCCGAGGTCCCTTGAGTGAGCTGGCCATTATAGTGGGGTTGGGCGGGAAGACGTTTCATACCGCTAGTGTGTGGTGGACGGGGCCGAACGGGCGGGGCTTCTATGCGAGTTCACATGCCTCTTGTTTATAAAGGGTCAGAGACCGAGAAGAGCAGCAGATAAGGAGAAAGCAGCCTCCTGGTCACAGGGGTACAAAAGGGGGTGGTGATGGACGGAGCATCTGAAACAATCAAACACTCACACCCAGTCAACAGATCTGGGTTTAATCCATCACCGTTCTTTAGCCCACTCTGCCACCCCAGTTCAGACATGGCCATATGCAAATCAGTCTGACCCTGTGATTCATGGGAACAGTCCAGCCCGAACTGCCAAACCAGGCCTTCCCTGTACCGGAAACAAGCTTCCTAGGACCGGTTTCTGGCATTCCAGCCGTCTTCAGCCAGGCTTGCTTGAATCCAGTGGCAAAGTGAGCAAGGGACTCACGTCTGAGCATACCCTGCCAACTTATGGCGAACAAAGCGGTACAAAAGGGGGTGGTGATGGACGGAGCATCTGAAACAATCAAACACTCACACCCAGTCAACAGATCTGGGTTTAATCCATCACCGTTCTTTAGCCCACTCTGCCACCCCAGTTCAGACATGGCCATATGAAAATCAGTCTGACCCTGTGCCTCATGGGAACAGTCCAGCCCGAACTGCCAAACCATGCCTTCCCTGAACCGGAAACAAGCTTCCTAGGACCAGTTTCTGGCATTCCAGCCGTCTTCAGCCAGGCTTGCTTGAATTCCAGTGGTTCAAACTGGAATGGCATGGTGAGCAAAAAAACTATGGATTTAGGCCCAGATCTCTGTACTGGGGCGAATGTATGACATTGTTCTGCATTCTGTCCATCACCTGTTGTTTTGCAATTGTCACCCCGAGTGGGACGGGTATGCTCAGACGTGAGTCCCGTGCTCTCCATGCCACTGGAATCAAGCTATCCAGGCTGATGAGGGCTGAAAGCCGAAACCGGTCCTTGGATGCTTGTTTCCAGTCCAGTGAGGACCTGGCTTGGCAGTTCGGGCTGGACTGTTCCCATGGGGCACAAGGTCAAGACTGATTTGCATATGCCTGGGTTCAAACTGGAATGGCATGGTGAGCAAAAAACCGATGGATTTAGGCCCAGATCTCTGTACTGGGGTGAATGTATGACATAGATCTTTAAACTGTGGGGTGCAGCATCCCCTCAGGGGGGGCGCACGCTCCACCCCACCACTTCTCTTCCATTGTTGCTTTCAGCGCGAAACGCCAGTAAGGCTCAAAGTGCTTAACCCCCTGCAGTCGTGTGTCTCAGCTCGAACTGCTGCGAGCAGCTGGGGGCTCGGCTGGGCAGTGTCTGGAGTCTTATTTCCAGCACGCCTAGGCTGTGCCTGCCTGGCTGGATTTCCACAGCACTCCCAAACTTATTCATTTATATGTGCATTTTTATAAAGCGCAGACATTACCTGAAGCTGTCAGACCGCTGTACAATAGGGCCCGTTACATTACAAAAGAACCGTAGAACACAATAAAACATTGCATAGAAACACAATAGTGGTTTACAATAGAGCCGGTAACGTTACAAAGGAACAGTGGAACATAATAAAACATTACAAAGAAAAACAGGAGACTTAAAATGAAGGTTACAAAGACATAAACTCCGATAAAGCACGCAGGAGAGAGGAATATACAGGATAACATTTTAAAAAATACAATGAGGAGCGAACTTCCAAGAGGGGCTTGAGAATGATAGTATTAGAGAGGGCGGAAATACATGTTTTCCAGGGAGGAAACATTCCTAGCAGGAAACTGTACCAGGAAAGCGATCAAAGGCAGGATTCAGACCAGTGGGGCTGGAATCTTGCAAACTATTCAAGAACTGCTAGTCTTTCCTTCTTAGTGTTTTATCATATGCACCATTTGATTCTCTTAAAGGGAGAATCTTACAAGGAGACATCAAAAATGTCACCGGGTTCCCCTGAATCTGGGAACTTTTTATCTCTGGATTCTGAGCAGACCTGTCTAGCAGAGCTTTTTTCACCACTGTTATAAAACATTTAATTAACGTTCCCCAGCAAACATGTCACTCCTCATTCTAGTGACAGTTAAGTGTATTGTTTAGCCTACTAGACAGCACATTCTTAATAGTGCATTAGATGCATTGTTTTCAGCATATGGTAAGGAGTCTTTGGTTTAGCTAGGTGCCATCTTGGAAATAAGGCTTTCCTCTCTAAGATCAACATGTTTTGCATTATGAGCAAATGTTAAATATGTAAATGCTCAATATTATTGGTCATGTGTTTTTTTCCCCTGCGCACAATGGGCTGCCTGCGCCAACGCAGGCACCTTTGCACCATGGTGCAAGGATGCCTGCATTGTGGGATGATTATTTTTGTACAGGAAGGGAAACCTCTCTGTACACAAATAATCACAAGAGGCTTTTCCTCTTTCTATGTGTGCTGCAGAATGCAGCACACTTAGAAGAAGGAAAAACGAGGAGAAATAAAGATATTTCTCCCCGTTGTGCCTCCTTTACGCCTGCCCTGGGGAGGCGTAAGCTTTTGGCACTGCCTCAGATTTACGATTTCTCGTAAATCTGGGGAAGTGTTAAAAGGCCATGGATGTTGCTGGGAACGCCCCCAGCAACACCCATTGCACGCCCCTTTAACGCAGAACACTGCGTTAAAGGGACTGATATTTATCAGGCAGCATTAAGCAAAAAAAAGTGGCTTAGTGCAGCCTGAGAAATATCACGCAGGCTTCTGCGCAACGGAAAGTCACAAAAAGTTCATTTTATTTAATATTATTTGCCCTATATGACCTGGGCTCTGCAGCAGGAGGGAATGGCCATCAATGATGCAGAGTACAAGCTTCCAGAACATTTTTGTCAGAAGGTGGTGGGGCTCGATGTGTAAAAAGGGTTAGACGGGGGGGGCTCAGCCGACAAAGGTTTGAAGACCTCTGATGTATGACATTGTTCTGCATTCTGTCCATCACCTGTTGTTTTGCAATTGTCACCCCGAGTGGGACGGGTATGTTCAGACGTGAGTCCAGTGCTCTCCATGCCACTGGAATCAAGCTATCCAGGCTGATGAGGGCTGAAAGCCCGAAACCGGTCCTTGGATGCTTGTTTCCAGTCCAGTGAGGACCTGGTTTGGCAGTTCGTGCTGGACTGTTCCCATGGGGCACAGGGTCAATACGGATTTGCATATGGCTGGGTTCAAACTGGAATGGCATGGTGAGCAAAAAAACGATGGATTTAGGCCCAGATCTCTGTACTGGGGTGAATGTATGACATTGTTCTGCATTCTGTCCATCACCTGTTGTTTTGCAATTGTCACCCCGAGTGGGATGGGTATGCTCAGACGTGAGTCCAGTGCTCTCCATGCCACTGGAATCAAGCTATCCAGGCTGATGAGGGCTGAAAGCCCAAAGCCGGTCCTTGGATGCTTGTTTCCAGTCCAGTGAGGACCTGGTTTGGCAGTTCGTGCTGGACTGTTCCCATGGGGCACAGGGTCAAGACGGATTTGCATATGGCTGGGTTCAAACTGGAATGGCATGGTGAGCAAAAAAACGATGGATTTAGGCCCAGATCTCTGTACTGGGGTGAATGTATGACATTGTTCTGCATTCTGTCCATCACCTGTTGTTTTGCAATTGTCACCCCGAGTGGGATGGGTATGCTCAGACGTGAGTCCCGTGCTCTCCATGCCACTGGAATCAAGCTATCCAGGCTGATGAGGGCTGAAAGCCCGAAACCGGTCCTTGGATGCTTGTTTCCAGTCCAGTGAGGACCTGGCTTGGCAGTTCGGGCTGGACTGTTCCCATGGGGCACAGGGTCAAGACTGATTTGCATATGACTGGGTTCAAACTGGAATGGCATGGTGAGCAAAAAAACAATGGATTTAGGCCCAGATCTCTGTACTGGGGTGAATGTATGACATTGTTCTGCATTCTGTCCATCACCTGTTGTTTTGCAATTGTCACCCGAGTGGGACGGGTATGCTCAGACGTGAGTCCCGTGCTCTCAATGCCACCGGAATCAAGCTATCCAGGCTGATGAGGGTTGAAAGCCCGAAACCGGTCCTTGGATGCTTGTTTCCAGTCCAGTGAGGACCTGACTTGGCAGTTCGGGCTGGACTGTTCCCATGGGGCACAGGGTCATGACTGATTTGCATATGGCTGGGTTCAAACTGGAATGGTATGGTGAGCAAAAAAACGATGGATTTAGGCCCCGATCTTTGTGCTGGGGTGAATGTATGACATTGTTCTGCATTCTGTCCATCACCTGTTGTTTTGCAATTGTCACCCAGAGTGGGACGGGTATGCTCAGACGTGAGTCCCGTGCTCTCCATGCCACTGGAATCAAGCTATCCAGGCTGATGAGCGATGAAAGCCCGAAACCGGTCCTTGGATGCTTGTTTCCAGTCCAGTGAGGACCTGGCTTGGCAGTTCAGGCTGGACTGTTCCCATGGGGCACAGGGTCAAGACTGATTTGCATATGGCTGGGTTCAAACTGGAATGGCATGGTGAGCAAAAAAACGATGGATTTAGGTCCAGATCTCTGTACTGGGGTGAATGTATGACATTGTTCTGCATTCTGTCCATCACCTGTTGTTTTGCAATTGTCACCCCGAGTGGGACGGGTATGCTCAGACGTGAGTCCCGTGCTCTCCATGCCACTGGAATTAAGCTATCCAGGCTGATGAGGGCTGAAAGCCCTAAACCGGTCCTTGGATGCTTGTTTCCAGTCCAGCAAGGACCTGGCTTGGCAGTTCGGGCTGGACTGTTCCCATGGGGCACAGGGTCAAGACTGATTTGCATATGCCTGGGTTCAAACTGGAATGGCATGGTGAGCAAAAAACCGATGGATTTAGGCCCAGATCTCTGTACTGAGGAGAATGTATGACATTGTTCTGCATTCTGTCCATCACCTGTTGTTTTGCAATTGTCACCCCGAGTGGGACGGGTATGCTCAGACGTGAGTCCCGTGCTCTCCATGCCACTGGAATCAAGCTATCCAGGCTGATGAGGGCTGAAAGCCCGAAACCGGTCCTTGGATGCTTGTTTCCAGTCCAGTGAGGACCTGGCTTGGCAGTTCGGGCTGGACTGTTCCAATGGGGCACAGGGTCAAGACTGATTTGCATATGGCTGGGTTCAAACTGGAATGGCCTGGTAAGCAAAAAAACGATGGATTTAGGCCCAGATCTCTGTACTGGGGTGAATGTATGACATTGTTCTGCATTCTGTCCATCACCTGTTGTCCTGGTCACAGGAGCTACACGGGGATGGCGCTCGGGAAACTCATGGATGCAAAAATACGTTTGGCACAGGACTCCAGAATCCTTCATATGTCTAACATAGCTCTGCTGCGCATGTTGGTACAAAGCCATTCTGATCCTGCTCAGTGGGTTCAGGCGCATGCAGCTGCTGCTGCTGGACAATGTCCCATCTCATACTAAACTGCCCCGTACAGCTGGCCCTGGGCAGTAGGGTGCAGTGGCATGCGGGTGCTGCACGCCTGGTACATGCGCATACCGGTGCCAGGGGGGGACACGTGTTTATTGGTGCTGTGTAGCAAGTTATGACTTTACATTTTGACTGCACCAGATGGTGGTACCACCTACACGGATCAGGAGCATCCAGGCACCAGACTTCATGGTGGAAGAGCATAATGGTGCTGTGCGGTACGGGTATATATGTACTGGGGGCAGGGGGGCACTTAGCACAATGTGTGCTCACACCCAGAGGGCTCCCAGGCAATTGAGCATGAATGATTTACACACTGAGAGGGCTCCGGGCCCGTTCAGCTGCACGGGGGCTCACACCCACTGGGCCCCGGGGCAGTTCAGAAGTGCGGGGGCTCACAACCCCTGGGCAGCTCAGCAGCGCGTGGGCTCACACCCACTGGGCTCCCGGGCAGGTTAGCACTGCCACCCTCTGGTTCATCACTGCCACCCTCTGGTTCATCACTGCCACCCTCTGGTTCACCACTGCCACCCAATGGTTCATCACTGCCACCCTCTGGTTCACCACTGCCACCCTCTGGTTCATCCGTACCACCCTCTGGTTCATCACTGCCACCCTCTGGTTCATCACAGCACCCTCTGGTTCACCACTGCCACCCTCTGGTTCATCACTGCCACCCTCTGGTTCATCACTGTCACCCTCTGGTTCATCACTGCCATCCTCTGGTTCATCACAGCACCCTCTGGTTCACCACTGCCACCCTCTGGTTCAACACTTCCACCCTCTGGTTCACCACTGCCACCCTCTGGTTCACCACTGCCACCCTCTGGTTCATCACTGTCACCCTCTGGTTCATCACCGCCACCCTCTGATTCATCACAGCTCCCTCTGGTTCACCACTGCCACCCTCTGGTTCATCACTACCACCCTCTGGTTCACCACTGCCACCCTCTGGTTCACCACTGCCACCCTCTGGTTCATCACTGCCACCCTCTGGTTCATCACTGCCAGCCTCTGGTTCACCACAGCCACCCTCTGGTTCACCACTGCTTCATCACTGCCACCCTCTGGTTCACCACTGCCACCCTCTGGTTCACCACTGCACCTTCTGGTTCATCACAGCACCCTCTGGGTCACCACAGTAGATTATGGGGAGAAAGCACACCTGCCCAGCCAGCCTCAACCGAGACAAATAAATTTGGGGCTGGTTAAAGTGTTACTGAATTTGAGCTTCAAGTCCAGCACCTGCTTACTTATCTGTAAGTGCTTCCTGTTGCGGTTTAATTTTTGTGACAGGAGCATTGTGCCATACTTGTAACTATTCTCTGACCCTGCTTCGAGGGTCAGAGCAGGGTCAGAGAATAGTTGCAAGTAGGCAAGGAACTCTGGAGGCGCCACTCAGGAAGCACTTACAGGGTTACAGCAGGTGCCCAAGTTGAAGTTAATTTCTTTGTAACCATTTTGTAAATGGTTACAAAGAAATTAGCTTCAACTTGGGCATCTGCTGAAACCCTGTAAGTGCCCCTGGAAAAAATTAGTCCCGCTCGCGGATTTGCGGATTTTTCCGCAATTTCGCGAGATTCACGGATCGCAAAAATGCGGAAAACTGTATGCCACTCCACTCTATAACACTCTACACTCTGCTACTTCACGACTCTCCATACAAAGACACTCCATTCGGCAACACTATTCTTGACGACCCTCCACTCTGCTGTACTCTATGACACGCCACTCCACTCTACTCTATGACACGCCACTCAACTCTATGACACTCCAGTCTACTTTGTGTCACACCACTCTGCACTACACCACTCCACTCTATACCACAACACTCTACATCACGACACTCTATGCACAAACTTGTACACCACAACACTTTATGCCACAACACTCATGACACTTCACTGCACCACACAGTGCTCCACTCTACGACACTCTGTCCCTCCGCACTATGACACCCTATTCCATTCTATACCACTCCACACTACAACATTCTACTCACTCTATGCCACTCTTCATCCGTGTATTCCACTCTATGGCACTTTATGCCACTCTATTCCACTCTATGCCATGCCCCCATGCCACTCCACTACACTTTACTCCACTCTGTGACACACTACTCTACTGTACTACACTTTACTCCACTTAAAGCTCCCATCGTATGAGAGCAGCCATGCCTTTCCTGGCCGAGATCCTGCGAGCAGGGAAGACATGTCTTCTATTCTCCGGTGGGAGCTTAACAAATGCTCCACCGGGTGTGAGCAAACAAATATATCCCTGCCTGTTCTTATACGGGTAGGGAAACAACTGTGCCGGGAGGTGGGCTCCCTGCGACACAGTAATCTAACCAGCTCCAGGGCATGGGGGTCCTGGGGCCTTTACAGTCTCAGGGAGTCCCCCTCCCTTTCAAATTCAATTCGGCCACATGGTATGTTGTCTACAGGGCTTAGCAAGGCTTGTGGAGAAGGGCTAGTTGGCTCCCCTCCCCATATTTCATATTTTTACAGTTTGGCCCCAAAGGATGGGGTCGCCGGGGCAAATTAAGGCTCGGGACACCGAACCGTGTGCCACCATATTTGATAGTATGGTCCCAGGGGATGGGGTCCACTGGGTCTTCTCGAGGCCTGGGGAGGGTGACTCCCACCACCAGGACTTGGGGGTCAGGGTATCCCTACCCTGCTCCCTAATGTCTATGTTTAGTCTTTCTTTTAGGACTTGCAACTTTTAAAAGTTCTTCTGCTGTGTCTTTAAGTCACCCTTGGCTACATTAGAATGATGTGAAGTGCTGTGGAACGCAGAAGTGGTGTATCTGAAGCTGGGTGTATGTGTGCCTGGAGAGGGTGTCATACAGGGACAATGCAGTATTGAACAGTGTGTGCTGCAGGTGAATGTGCATGAGTGGTACAGTACCTGATGGATGGAGTGCTGTACAATGCATGCAGGAAAGTGCAACTGTGAACACCTGTAAGTGCTACAATACATGAAGAGTGTAGTGCGTGTAGGATAAGTGCATGTGCTGGATGTATGTGTGTGCCTGTGAGTGGCACAATACATGAAGGGTACAGTTTGTGTATAATAAATACATATGCTGGGCTTTGGGGAGAGGAGTTGGTCTAACGGCTAGGGCGCTCGACCTCGGACCTGGGGATCTGGGTTTGAGCCTCGGTAACGATGCCAAAACCTCCTGTGATTCTGGGCAAATCACTTAATCTCCCCGTGCTTAAAATGAATGTGTGTCCGTCCTCATGTAACCTAACTGGTGCTAATCCCTACAATTGACAGAACTGCCTCTGGCTATTTCATTACCTTTGATACGTTTTCTGAGGATCCAAGCGAACCTGAAACGACGCCAGCTAAAAGAACTTTTAAAGAACAAGCAACAGAACTTTTTCATCAACTGGAAAAAACATATCTGGTTTCACCATAGATTGAACTATGAATTGTGTTGGGTGTACTTTTTCTTCAACTTTGGTTGACTCTGGTATTTACCTGGGGAATACTGATCAATGGAAAATATAATACAAAGGACACAGTAAGAAAGAACATCAATTTACTGCTCAAGCCACACAAATCATCCCATCGTGAACAAAGAGACTTGTCAGCCCTGAACATCAAAGCCATTCCTATACCAGGTGGTATAGTTTGGGACAGAACTGAATATGACATTCTTGGTCCGGCGGAGCTGTTGAAGATTCCACACCAACTCAAGGTTTCCTTGAGTGCCTTTGTTTCACCCAGCACATTGTCTGATGATTCAGACTTTGAGACTGTTAATAATATGATGTCAGACTTGGAAATGTCTGCAAAATTTACTAATCATGAATACTTAGAAGGTTCATCAGATTATGAACAAATGTATTGTTATAATCACTATGGTCATCATTTCTTGCATAAATCTGCAAATCCTAGAAATGTATTAACTTATGATCAATGGGAACATTGTCCACCGCCACCGAGGGGTAGCTCAAAAATGTTTTACGACAAATTTCCATACTTTTCAGGTTTTAATGTTTCAAATCCAGAAACATTTTACTTTAAAAATGTTAATAGAACAGGAATGAAAAGTATGTTGACAAATTATTTTATGCTCAGCTGTCTACTTTAGGATTTGACTTTTGGAAAAACAATATTGAGACAAAAACTGTCTGGGGCACAAAAGACTGGCAGGTGCAGGGATTAGAAGCTTTATTTAGAGCCTGCATTACCCCAGAACAAATAATGTTTTTGAATGACACTATTCAACAGACATCTTGTATTGGATTAGCTAAGATAAAAGATTTAAACAAACTGTCAGTACCTACACCTACACCTGAAAGCAGTAACACTTCAGAGGGGGTGGTCGATGTAAAAACTATTTTACTTAACAACAGAACAGATCCTGATTGGAAAAAATTGCTAATCTGGCCCACAGACATAAACAGCTGTCAAGGTAGATTCCTGAATAAGACACAAGAGTTCACATTCACTGGCCAGATCCAAGATATGTCCAGAGACAACATCCAGGAATAGTAACATCATACAGTGTAGGAAAACTGTGCTTTAGTGGATACAAAAACTCTACACTAAAGGAAGTAAAACAGCACTTATCTTTACTTAAAGATGGCGTTGATTTAAGGGACTTCTTACAAGGACCTGCGAAACCGCGTCATAAACGTTTTATATACACTGGTATCTATGCCATGTATATTGAAGCATGGAAAACAACGCAAACAGAGGATGCAGAAAAGATACGAGAATTTGATCGTATTAATTTAGAGAATTCTCTCTCTGTAGTTGACAATGGGTTAACAACTCTGTCATCCAGAATATATTCCTTGGACAGCATAGTATCCTCTGCCATTGACATAATGGAACAGGACTTGGTCTTGTTACAGCATGGTCAGCCACTATTGCGTTCTATAATGCTTTTGGGCTGGACGTTGCAAAACCTTCATTCTGGCTATGTGCCACGGCGTCTAATCAACACCGCATCATTGTTTTCTGAGTTTAACCTTACAGATAAACAAATCACTTTGGCACAGAGAGGGCAGACTATACGGTGCCGAGCATTGAAAAACTGGAAATATTACCATTAACTGTTTCTGAGAATCCAGCTACAGAATGGATAATACATGGTACAATCACTCTGCCTGTGACGATTTTCCATTTTCAGTATTATTTAAAACATATACCAGCGGGCGTATATGAAAGGTTGGGTGGAGAATACATCAAGCCATCCTGGGATTTACCTTATATACACAAATGTTGGAGTGGCGGAAAAGAAGTGTTTCTTAGTGGTACGAATTGTGAAAACACACTAAGTGGTTCACTCTTATGTCAGGGTATTAACTTACACGGGGCCTGCAATGGTTCCTAGAACAACTTATCCTGCCACCTGCAAGATTCTCCAGCTGCAGTGATAGATTCAATTTTTAGGCAGCTTTCTAATGGGAGTTACATTATGTTGAATGATCACAGCTGTTGTGGCATGTTGCCAGGAACCGCCTATCTCGTAAGCGTGTCAGCCAGGGTCACTTGCTGTATGCAAGTATTGTTTCCTAAAACTAAGACAGACGGGGAGTCGCCATTATGGCCTTCACTGAACATCTCTTCTATTCGAATTGATACTTTAAGCAGACTGAGAGCCATTCTTTTACAAAAAACTGTGCCATTGACCTTGACCAAAGAGACGTATGATCTGCAGGTTGCAAGGAATTCTGCAGAGATACATGCCCTTTTATCGACAAACTGCCCTATACATTTCTCAGAAATGTTAAGTCGTATCTTAAACATGTGTGATACGAGTGGTATTGTACATGTATTTAAGACAAATTTTTTGGGACTGTTAGCACCCTTTGAAGCAGTCCTAGGCATATTTCCAAACTTTGTGCACTCTGTACTCTGCCTCTCGTTTTGGGACTCGTAGCAGGGATACTATTTTTGCTCCTTCTGCTCCGATATGGCAAGCCAAGTCACCATCGACACCCAGAACTCCTTGGAAAACACCCTCCTGGCAATGAAGTTTCGTGAGCGCATGATACAAATTCTGGGCTTGGCTCGTTTAAGAGATCTAAATACCACGTGGTTTCTATCATTCCGACCAATCTGGCAAGATTACATCTTACCTGTTCTACGATGCCTGCTATGTGGAGAAGAATGCGTGCTAGACATCTGTCTGACACTCCCAACAGTCCTGCCAACGGAAGTTGATGCTTTGCTTGCACCGGTAACGTCTCATGCACTGTGTTGTCCCTAGCGGCTACCAATCCTGATGACGGCATTCGTGGAGATCTCACATACGCAAACTACAGACAGTGAGATATGTGGAGCTACATGCACACAGGTACCATCTACTTCGAACATTGTTAATGCGGCTGACGGCGTTGCTTCTCATCTATGTGCAATTGATCTGCTAAACAAGGTAGTCCAACTTTCACCTAGAGTAGTAGACGAATTCTTTACAAACTTAGAAGATTTAATGTTTTCTACAAAAAATAACACTGACTTTTGAAGTTAGCACACAGTGTTCTATGAGACTCTGAATTCGACCTTCACTTTCCAAAACAAACTCCTAACTTTGAAACTCTATTTGTTTATGACTTGATTTTTTCCCAAAATTGAAACTTTTTTTTGGCACAAAGTAATCTGCCTAAAGTAGAACTATTCGTAGAGAACAAGAATTCTTTGAATACTTCCAAGGGACAATATTTGACCTTGTCCACAAACAAACAATTTATATATTATGTCGTGGAACGGTCTCGACTTTTTTCTTCTGTACTTAAGAGCCATTTCATAAATGTATTTTCATGATTCATTTGGATGAACATTTTAAGAATGTCATCGATATCATTTGAATGAAACATTGCTTTTAAATGCGTACAGCACAAATGCTCTTTTTTGTGTACAACCATTTTTCGAATGCATTTTTTTTGTATTTAGGATGGGGGTTGTAACACATCATGTTTTAGATTGTTTGATGTGTTAAGAACTTAGTAATATCGTACATAATAAAGTGGAGTGGGTGTTGTATGGCGTTTTAGGATCCGGGTGAATTTTCTTGATTCATGCCCTTATATAGATACAATTCACTTTGCCCTAATATAGGCATAGAAATCATTCCCTTTTTTAGACATAGCCCATGCAGACCAAATACAGTCATGGCTACTTCCACCCATACAAAAACGTAACAACGATTTCTTGGAAAATCGGCTTAAGCAGTCAGGGACCTTCCCTTGCTTGAATATTGATTTGTCCAAGAACTCATGTACTTTTACAAAGAACTACTATTCCCTTGGGGTTCTTTCCTGACGTTATTATGCCCGACTTTACGTCAAACTAGACACCTTCAAGGTATAAATATGCCTGCACTTGCTCTAGCAAGACACAGTGGTTCGGAGCAGTTCGACTATCTTCTTGCCTGATGCAGCTCGCTACAGCAAGTGCCAAAGGAAGTCTACCCTCCAGCTGACGCACTGATCGAGAGGCTGCATTTCTCTCAGCGAGAACACAGCTCCAGTGTTTCTAAGCTCCCCTTGCGGGGTGTTGGGAAATCGAGTCCCGAGACTGAGATACCAGACCTCCTTCATTCTAAACTAAAGGTATGGAGCCGGTTAGAACCTAGAGAAACATTGGATAGATTCTTGGCAAAGAAAAACTAAACCTATGCTACACCACACTTACTCCTTCCTGCGTACTAGACTTAGGTTAGGTACATTGAGGTAGGCGTATTTTAGAAGCACCAGTTGAGTACTTTTAGCCATTGTTATTTATGTATGTATTTATATATGGTTTAGAAACCATACAATACTCTTACAGTATTATTTTATAATATTGTTCTCGCTGTACGCATTATACTTTGCAGTCTGCATTACGATTGTAGCAGTTCACTTTACTCGCATGACAAAGAAGACTGTGCAATAAATCCTTTTATTGAAAACGCCCGTCTCTCTATTTCTCTGCACCTCTGTAGAAACGAAGCATGCACGAGGGCCTGAGTGAAATACTTATTTATTGTTTCCGCGACTCTAGAGATACATTTCTTATTCTTGGGAAACAAAGTTGTCATGTTTATGCGGTTGTCAGAAACTAATCGCTTCTTGTGAATTTGAGAACTATTCTAGTGGCCTCTGAGCTAGCTGGCATTCACTGTTAAGTTTACTAAATTCGATAGAGACCTAGTCGGCCTCAGTCCTACGTCTAATCTTTAGGATATATTATTCCAATGCGCAGAGCCTATTGGGAATATAGGAACTACACTACAGGGCGTGGGCACATCTCAGGAAGGAAATGTGACTGATAAGAGAATCATAAAGAGAAGGGTTGGGGGGCAACCCTTCAAAACCCTTCGATACACATATCAGTGGGGATTTTGAGACCTCAAAAATGGTCATCTGTCAAGCAGCCAGATGGGCTGTGTGAGAAGGGGGAGCTTTGCAAGACTTCTATGTGTGACCAGAATTGGGGGCCAAGGCCTTTCTAGTCGCTTTGCTGGGTGAGGGGACATCACCCAGTGAATCCAAGACCACCTGCCCTGAATCTAGGAAGCACCAATACCTGCCTACTTGTCGAGACCAGTGTTCCTTGTGAGGAAGAAGAGAGCTTTGGAAGGAGCAAGGTCCAGTGAGGAGCCCTTTTGAGTGGACTCACTGTGTGAGGTGTGAGGAAATGGCTGCTGTACCGATTGAATAATAGCCCATGTGCAGGATTGAGTTGATGACTCCCATATGCCGGTAGAAGGCTGCAGTGAAGATAGCCAGATGGGCCAAAGCCTTGTGCAGTAATGCTGTGGCAACATTGCTTGCCAGCAGGGGCCGCCTTGGTAAAACTGCTATGCGGTCAGGGCCAAAGCCTTGTGCGGTTGCAGTGTGGCAACCACATATGCCAGGAGGACCACTGTGGTGAAACGCTGCCGTGCAGTAAGGGCCGAGGCCTTGTGCGGTAGCAGTGCAGCAACCCCGTATGCCAGGAGGGGCCACTGGGGATACGTTTGCCATATTGACAGGGCCGGAGCCTATGGACAGAGAGCGGTGGGATCACGTGTGCCAGAGGAGGTCATCAGAAACACCAAGGACTGTGACTTGTTCTACCCCGTTTGAGAATTGAGGATGCTGCGGGAGAACCGTCACCCAAGCGTGTGACCGAGAACAGGATTGTTGCAGTCACCCCCTATTTGGAGCAAGTTAACCCTTACATTCAGGAGAAGCTGCAGGAAATCTCCAATCGCTTCAGGAGCATGACCGAGAGGGAGAGAGCCTGCACCCACAGAGTGCAGCTGCTGAGTCCGCTTGCCGTCAACTCACTTGATTTGGTCTATAGTCAATACAGACCCCGCGAGTGGGGTGCACTCCAGGACTCCAAATGATTCCCGTTTGCTGGTGAAGGAAACACTTGCTTCGGGCTGACGGCCCTGTGGAAACTTGCTGCTAATTAAAGGGTATCTGCGCTGGAACACTATTGACTTTAAATCAGAGTTGAAGTAGACTCGGACTACCATTAGAGCATACCCTGGATGTTATCAATAGTGAAAGGGAAATAGCTGCAATTGATAACATGAGGCGTTAGTGGGGCAAGGAATCGCCAGAGAGATATTAGAGTAAATTGTTTGGGAATGTAGTATACTTCCTTTTAATGGGTAGCGTTAGAAATCAAATGCTTCTCATTTCTCATAAAAGTGAGTATTGGGATGGGCAATGATTTATTGTTGCTTCTACGCACATTTTAAGTTATGAGCCGTGTTCACTAATCTGTATCCAGATCCTCCTCTCCACCCACCAAAGGGAGCCTTGGACTGCTCGGAACATGCATACCATGAGAGTCAAGGACAGAAGGGATACCTGGCTCAGTTACTCAGGATTCTTAGTAAGTCGGGCCCGGGACATGAGCCCTCTCAAAGGTCAAGCCACTTTTTTGATATAAACATCCAAAAGAATTAGCGGAACTCAAGAGTTTCCACTTAATCTCCTTTATTTATTCAGCATAGCAGTAACAAACAAACACCAGCCAACATATTTTGACTACTCGGTATTGTTCAAAGCTGGTAGTCCCTCATACGTGCTCTTCTTTATACTAATTTGAACGGCATATATATATATATATATATATATATATATATATATATATATATCTATATCTATACTACTATTATAAAGAGAGAGCTGAAACCTTTGAGGCAGGTAAGCTCAAGAAATACAGCACCAATCACAACACCCAATACAGCATTGTAAAGGGGAGTTGCAGCAGATGGACATAGGCTATACAGCAGCCCAACATATACTTTGTAAGCGGAAAAAACATTGTGAGGCAAAGTAGTCCGTAGTAGTGGCACCAGCTCAGAGGTGGGCGTGTGAAAAGCCATTATACAGCGTGCAAATAGCGTTTTGGGCGTGTCGTTTAGCGTTGTGGGTGTGTGCGGTCTGATACTCACGCCTGCAGCATCGGCGTCAGAATAGTGTTCTATCACGTCGGGGCGTCGGCGGGAGCGGACACTGACGCGGTGTGTGGCATGTAAGTGCCCCGGGCCGTCTTTGTGTGCGTCTACCGTCGGCGGGAGCGGACACTGACGCGGTGAGTGACATGTAAGTGCCCGGACAACGTCGGGATGGGCGGCAGCGGACACTGACTCGGTGTGTGACATGTAAGTGCCCGGACAACGTCGGGACGGGCTGCTAGTATATACAAAACCAGCATTTCCTGGCAGCAAATATAAGTCCAAACGCTTTTCAGGCTCTGGCAGATCTTGATCACTGGTATTGTCAGGAGGTGAAGCTGAATAGTTTCGCGCCGTGATTGCAGCGCTTTTCAAGTTAATCACCGTAGTGGGTGTGGCTGATAGGCCCTCTGGTCTTTGTAGTTGTTCAGTTTTAGGTAATCCACCTCGTCTCCTTTATAATTTTAAATCCCATGGTGGGTTTGCTGAATAGTAAACTGCCGTTTTGTCTGCCAGTGATACCTTTGAAGCACGGTCTCGCTGTTCCTCGTGACACCGATTGACATCTTACACGGCGTGGAGGAGCCGCACCTCTGCAGCGGGGTACCTCGCGACCCAGGCGGGGGCCGCTTAATATTCCATATGCTACCGCCCAAAATTGAGGTTCCACACATCAGCGATATTACACCTTTTATTCTTCAAAGTGGCAAACAAAACCAGCATTTCCTGGCAGCAAATATAAGTCCAAACACGTTTCAGGCTCTGGCAGATCTTGATCACTGGTATTGTCAGGAGGTGAAGCTGAATAGTTTCGCGCCGTGATTGCAGCGTTTTTCAGTTTAATCGCCGTAGTGGGCGTGGCATATAGGCACTCTGGTGTTTGTAGTTGTTCAGTCTTAGGTAGTGCCCCCTCGTCTCCTTTATAATTTTAAATCCCAGAGTGGGTTTGCTGAATAGTAAACTGCCGTTTTGTCTGCCAGTGATACCTTTGAAGCACGGTCTCGCTGTTCCTCGTGACACCGATTGACATCTTACACGGCGTGGAGGAGCCGCACCTCTGCAGCGGGGTCCCTCGCGACCCAGGCGGACCGCTTAATATTCCATGTGCTACCGCCCAAAATTGAGGTTCCACACATCAGCGATATTACACCTTTTATTCTACAAAGTTGCAAACAAAACCGGCATTTCCTGGCAGAAAATATAAGTCCAAACGCGTTTCAGGCTCTGGCAGCCTGGGTCGCGAGCTAAGCCAAGAGGAGGGAAATGGCTTCAACGAATATGAGATGGCCATCAAGAAACTCCACTTACATTGCCTACTTCATGTGAGCAAAATTCTTAAGTCGGGTTGTTACTTTTCCAAGGTAAAAATACCAGTTATCTGTTCACGTTTCAACATTCTGCAAAGGCTCAGACATGATTCTTATGTAAAACTTTATATGCGATTTTTTTTTAATGTGGTCTTTTTTTCTTTGTTTGTTTTATCAATCAGGGGTCAGTAAGGCAAATGTAGAGCATAATTTAAAGTATTTTATTCTTACATTTACTGTTTAATGCATGTACTAATAATAATAAGGGAAAAAATAACAGTTTTATGTGATTTTCCTAATCCATGCACCGGCAGAGATATTAAAATACTGGTCATGCCATTATAAAACCGTCCAGGTGGCAATCCTATTCTGAGGAGGTACCATTTTGGGCATAGAGCACCATGAAACGGCGGTAGGGTGTATTACGGCTCGCCAGAAGTTAACTGCTTCCTGTAAATTCGGGGCATTAAGAGAAGAAAGAATCAGGGATTACTTTTTTATTATAGCCTTAGAGCCCGATCTAGCAAGCTCTACCAGCTAGTAAAGGCCCCCTCCGGCGTTAAAGGCCAGAGCGGAAGGCAAGGGCCTTAAACAAGGGAGTGGGCCTCTAATGGCCAGTAAAGCACGCTAGGAGGGCGCTAAGGCTGTTAGAACATTCCGCCCCTAGAGGGCAGAATGTTTTAATTAGTAAAAACAACAGTGTCTCGGAGCCCGAGGGGGTTTAAATCCCCTCAGGTTCCAAGAAGCCTTTTTTCACAGCAGCAGTGGTGAACAAAAACAAAATTGGAATGTTAGAGCTTCGGGCTTCTACCTGCCCGTGGAAGCCCGGAGCTCTCTATTGTTTTTAACCGAGTGCTCCACATTCCAATGTTCTAATGAACTATAAATATAATAAGATCCACAAGGACATATGAATGAAAGGAGAGGCTCTTCTAGAAGATGTGATTTCGACAGCCAAATAAGATCGGCACATGATAAACTGTGTGAAAGAGCTGAGGAAATAGAGTGTGGGAAAGTTGGGGGTGTACGCAGTAGAGATAAAGATGCATAATAAGGTACTGGGAAAACTGGAACGGCAATGCTATAGGTTTGGACAGTTTGGTCAGATGGCCAATAATAAAGAATGACCTACGAAAACTGTGTGTAATAGATGTGGGTGGAGATGCCCTTTCATTAAGCGCTGCAGGAGTGCTAATAAGAATACTAAAGGGATGGATGTGAGAGAATCGTGTGAAGAAACAGTTCTGCGAGTTGGAGACAGGGTTGTAAGAAATCCTAGGTAATCCCGCAACATGATGCTTGAGGCTGTAGATATGGACATGATGTTTTACTTATGTTCCAGACTTAGTATTATTTCTGAAAAGGGTCTTTACGTGCCAGAATGGACTTTAGGAGGATATGGAAGGGGGGAGAAAATTGTCATAAAATTATATATTTGGGAGTAATTGAATACAAAGGAAGGTTAATTTTAGGGAAGCTGTATGTGGCAGTGAAAGACAACCATATTTCAGGCTGGCTGCACCAAAAATATATGGGTTTTTATTTAAATCTGAGTGCTCATCCAACCCTAATCGGTGGTGATCCAGGGGATGGTAGGTTAGCGTCAGTAACCGCAACGCAGCTTCAAGAATCTGAGTTACCACCCTCTGAGATCACGCTCTCGCTTATTTATCAAACGATTATTGCGCATTGGGAGGAGTCACGCCAAGAGAATGTCCGCACTCAAGGGGTCTGTCGTAGAGTCCAGAACTCCATCCGGAGAGTTGCAAAAACTTGCACGGAAATAGCAACTAGAATCGGGGAAGCAGAGGAAAGGATTTCCAACCTCGAAGATGCTCTTGCTGCGCAGAAGAGTGCAACTGATTTGATTGGGGCACAGAAAGAGCGCATATATTATGGAAATTAACTGACTTGGAAAACAGATCGAGAAGAAATAATCTTAGGATTTTAGGGGTTCCAGAAGGCTGTGAAGGGAAAGACGTGAGACAATTCGTGGTGGAGCTTTTCCGAGAGGCATTTCCGGAAATTCTACAGTGGGACTGGCAGTTGGAAGTCTTTCGTGCCCATCGATTTCCTTTCAAACAGCGGCAAAAGACTGAGAATAAGCCCCGTGCAATCCTGATGTGTCTCAATAACTTTTTAGTGAGGGAAAAGCTGTATGATTTAGCAAGGCCGGATAGGAAAAGGCGCGGTAAGGGCTGTGATTTTTTTTTGTTCTGCCGGATGTTTGCCCAGTGACAGTTGAGCGGAGGTGGCAGCTCCGCCAGCTGATCACCCCCTTTCAGGCAAAAGGGGCACAGGCTTTTTTGCTTTTCCCTTCAAAGTTGAAAGTTATTCGGCAAGGGCAGACAAACATTTTTTCATCTGAGATACAGGCTAAGGAATTCCTTTCTACGATATAAATTCTTTAGTGGAATAGGGAGTGGCCACTTTGGGGTGCTTAGCTTTTTGTAGGTAGAGCGGGAGGGGGACGGGGTAAGCGCTAGTAGGATGATGGGAGTAATAACCTTCATGGTTTTTCATGGGTTGTTTTTTTGTTCGTTTTTTCTCCTTTCTTTTTGCCAAACATTTTGGTTTTCTCTTTAACTAGTGCTCTTGTTCTTAGCCCTCCCTTTTTCTTTTCTTAACCGGGTGAAGGAACCTGTGTGGGAGTGGTTCACCAGCTCTTTCCATCACAAGGACTCAGTCCTGTTGCCACATAGGGGTGTTGAAAGGGATCGGAGGGAAAGGGGGGATGGGGTTGTTTGGGTGGGTGGGTAGGGGTGGGGGGGTTTGGTGCTGGAGGGGGTGTGGTAGGGGTAAGGTTAAGTAGGATTATGAAAGTCTCTGCAGAAATGGCAATGAAGTGTGATCAAAATGATTATATGTTTATTTATGATGCATTGGAAAAATTGGGAAAGTTACAAAGTAGGTTGAGTTTGGATTATTTAGATGGGGCAGGATAAACTTATTATAGGCACATGGAATGTATGTGGTCTCAATGATGCTAAGAAGCGGGCCTTATTTTCTAAAATTGTACAGACTATGTATCTTGACATCTTATGCATATAGGAGACGCACATACCTAGGGGAAGGCGGGATTGTCTGAAGTTATCGGGGTTTGATCTTATAGTATGCTCTAAACAGTCTTCAATGATAAGAAGAGTGGCTATTCTTATGAAGCGGGGCATAGGGGCCTGTAAAAGGGTCGGGGAAGATCGAATGGGGAGGTGGGCCATCGCTGAATTGTTAATTGATGGTAGGTTATTAATGGTATGTACTGTCTATGGCTCTAACATTGATGATCCTGAGGTGGTTAAGTATCTAAATGTTGAACTAGCCACGTGGCCTAGTCCACTCCTGCTATATGGGGACATGAACATTAACATAGCAAGTGATTTTAATCTTGTAAAAGATGCTAATTATGTTGGTAGGAAACCAAAAGTGTTTAAAGCGCTCCAGACTTTACATCAGGAGCATGGGGCTATAGATTTATGGTTTCTGCAGAATAAATTGGATGATGGCTACACATACTACTCGGCTCCCCACAACAAATATGTTAGGTTAGATTATGTTTTCCTTTCAGAACAGGTGGCAGCTGTCTCTTCTATTTTTTCTCCTCCCCGGATTTAATCGGACCATAATCCACTGATAACAGAATGTTTATGGCCACGGATTAGAAAGCCTCCATGTGAGTGGACATTTGAAAGAAAGCTGTTATTGGATGAGGCCTACTGTGTTCACATTAGGAAATGGATAGTCAAATTTTTAAATATTAATAGGGGCACTGCAACAGATCAGATAGTTTGGGACACTTTGAAAGCCGGCCTGCGTGGAGAAACTAAAAGCTTTTCCTCATACAGGTGGAAGACAGAGCAAGAGCAGATTAAGAGTCGAATGAAGCAGTTAAGGGATGCGGAAGTAGAACTGGCTTTTAAAATTAAGCATGGTCTTAACATAGAGTCTTGCCAACAGGAGGTTGCAATAATAAAAGCCAGACTTTTGGAGTCTTTTGGACAGGACCTTGCCACAAAATATCTTCAATATCGCACAATGATGTTTGAGTTTGGTGAGAACTCTGGCAGGGTCCTTGCCAAGAGACTCCACCAGCGAAGTGTACAGAGTTGTGCTATAAAAATTCAAGATCAAATAAATGGGTAGTGCATGACACTCAAGAGGGTGTAAAATAAGTGTTTCTAAACTACTATAACAACCTGTATAAGGAGGATATTCCGAGGCCTCCGACAGAGATAGAAGTGGAGGATTTTTTGTTAGGGGTTGATACTCCCAAGCTGTCATAGGAGCAGAGTGAATTTTTGTCGACTCCTATTGAATGGGATGAGGTGGAGCTTGCGGTGAAGTTCTTAGCTAACGGTAAGGCTTGTGGTCCAGATGCTGTGCCTCTTGAGTTCTATAAGACATTCTTGGGTGAGATTCGGCGGGACTTGCTTAAAGTACTTAGAGCTGCACAGAAGGGTATTGTGCCGGAATCTTGGCAAGATACTATTATAGTTTTGTTCAAAAAGAAAGGCAAACGAGAGCTGCTACCATCATCTTTTCAACCAATTTCGCTAATAAATAGCGATTCTAAAATCTATTCAAAAATTTTGGCAGCCAGGCTAGCTCAGGTGATCACTCTCTTGGTCTCTTTGCGCCATCATGGATTTATTCCGGGGCGGGACACAGCAGATCATGTTAGACGTATCATAGCTTTATTAGATTGGGCAGAGGTCACGGCATCTCCCCTCGGGGTGATCCTGTTGGACGCCGAGAAGGCGTTCGACAGGGTCTCCTGGGGGTTCTTGTGGGCCGTGCTCCAGTGGAAGGGATTTAGCACTGAATTTGTTCAGGCGATTCAGGCGTTGTATTCCTCTCCAAAAGCTGCACTCTGTATCTCTGGCCAACAGACTGTTTGCCCTATATATCAATTCATTCCTGAGTAAAATAGAGGGCAACCAGGGCATAGCACCGATAAGGGCTGGTGACACTATATATCGTACCTTAGCATATGCAGACGATATAGTCGTTTTAACATCAGATGTTTCTTCTGCATTCAGTGCGCTTAAGGTTTCGGCTGAGCAATTTGGGGCAGTGTCAGGGTACAAGGTAAATGTATCTAAAACTCAGGTAGTACAGACACCTGACATGCCATTGTCAGATGCTCCAGTTATCACAGACGCCGTATATTACGGGGTTCGAATAACCGCCGCAGTTGAAACCATCCCGGATTTAAACATCCTTCCGGTGGTAGAGGTGGATAATTCAAAATTTGAGCGGTTAGACCATCTCCACTTTTCCCTCTATGGCCGATGCAGTGTCCTTAAAATGTTAGTACTCCCGCAGTTTTTGTACCTATTTAGGACGATTCCTTTAGAATGATCTCAAAGTAGTTTGATTAAGGCAGATAGGATTTGTTATAGGTTTTTGTGGGGGTATAGGCACGCTCACCGGCCAGCTATGTGGATGTGCCTTCCCCGAGATCGTGGTGGCTGGTCTGTACCAAATGTATTATTGTACTATTGGGCAGTTATGGCCCAGTCGATGGGAGTCCCACTACTTGGAGATAAGGCTGTGGTGCCACTATGTAATCGTCTGACTATTTTTGAGATAGGTTTAGGTGCTGAGGCTAAGGGTATCCTGCTGGAGGTGCTAGAACCAAGTTATTATAAAAGAACTAGATTCTAGGTTGTTATGGCTATGTTTGCCATCTGGCGGAAAATAAGACGGAATCTATGTAGTCCTAATCTCAATATATATACCCCCTTTAAAGCTGCCCAACTTCTGCCCGGTATATTCCAGGATCAAACGATGTTTAGATGGGAAGCGCAGGGAGTACGGGTGATAGGGGATTTAGTTGGGGATGGGCAATTGTTACCGTATGTTTCTTTAAAGGACAAATTTCAGTTGCTATCACGTGATTTTTTTAAATATCTTCAGATTCAAAGCTTTCTTTATAAATATCTGAATGGTGCACCTTCTATGTTAGATAAACAGCCCATTATAGAATTGATTAAAAAAAGAGGTAGAGGACCAATCTACTGTCACTGATCCGGGCGATATAGCAGAGGCTTTTGCCACCCACCTGGAGGGAGTCTATACCGCCAGAGCCCACTACAATGTGGAAGAATCCAAACTACTCTTAGCCGAAATGAGGCTCCCCGCTCTCTCTGAGACCGAAATGCAGGAGCTCGAGGCAGACCTCACAACGGAGGAAGTTAGAAACGCCTTATTCGCTATTCAATCTGGCAAGGCAATGGGCACCAATGGCGTCCCTGTTGAGTTCCTGAAGGGCATGGCGGGTGAGATCCTGCCACATCTTAAAGCGATGTTCGAAGACAGCTGTAAAGTCGGCCGCTTGCCACAGGACCAACGATTGGCTTCGATCGTGGTTATCGTAAGCCCAATAAGCCAGCTGCTGACTGCAGCTCCTACCGACCTATCGCTCTCATTAACACTGAAGTAAAAGTCCTTGCCAAGCTCCTAGCCACTAGACTCATGGCAGTTCTCCCCGCCCTGATACATGAAGACCAATTGGGCTTCCTGTGGGGTCGTAACACTGCGCTCAATCTCCGCCGTATCCATAATGTCATGAGTAGGATACCGCACCTCCGAGAAGACGCAGCTATCCTCTCCCTCGACACGACACTTGCCTTCGATTCTATCGAATGGTCTTACCTCTTTGAAGTACTCCTTTATTTTGGCTTTGGCCCCAGATTCATACAATGGGTTTAAGTACTCTACACTGATCTCTGGGGGCAGGTCTATGTCAACGGACATACGTCCAGGCGCTTTCCCCTTCATAGGGGTACACGACAAGGATGCCCGCTGTCCCCCCTGTTATTCACCCTCACTCTAGAACCCCTAGCCCACTGGATCAGAACCGATAATTCCATTCGGGCCTCTGATGGAATGCTGACACAGTCGATAAGATTTCGCTATACGCAGACGACATCCTAGTGTATCTCTCCTCCCCCAGATCCTCCCTTAACAGCCTGCTACACGTGATCACTAACTTTGGCAAATACTCGGGCTTTTCCATTAATTGGTCGAAATCGGTGCTATATGTTCTCCATGGTCCACCCCCACCTCTCCCGAGAGGCTACTCCGTTGAAATTGCCCAAGACGGTTTTAAATACTTGCGAATCTTTGTCACCCCGGACCCCCACCTGTTCCATGACCGTAACCTTAAAGGCCCACTCCAGAAACTCCATGCAGACGTCTCACATTGGAGGTCGCTTTCCCTTTCTCTACCTGGCAGAGCTGCCCTATTTAAAATGCTTGCGCTCCCTCGGTTCCTTTATGCCCTACAAAATTGCCCGTTCCCCATACCTGACTCCTACTTCAACTTAATCGAAGGAGACCTCCGCCTCCTTCTATGGGATGGCGGCACCCCTCGCATTGCCCTCATTTCTCTCATGCAAGGGTGGTATGACGGAGGTATCGCCCTCCCGAACATCCGTCTCTACTATTGGGCAACCCAATTGGTCGCCACCAACTCGTGGATCTATGGCACACCCACAAACCCTGCCTTTCATTTGGAGAAGTACCAGACAAGCTGTGGCGGATACCTCGAAGCTCTCTACGGCAAACACTCCCGTACTCGTTATATTGGCCCAGTGTCCCACACATTGTCAATATGGCACCGCCCGAACAAACGACTCAGGTGGGCCGACACCCTCACACTGTTCACCCCACTCTGGACCTCGTACAGGCTAGGCACCCTCTGTCATTGTAGAGGCTTTGATAAATGGGACACAATAGGCATATCCACTATTGGCGACTTGCTCCACAAGGGCAAACTACTGACATTCCAAGAACTCCAAAACACATACAATCTGGCACACTCCGAGACCTTCCGATACCTCCAAATTAAGCACGCCATACTCACCAACATCCCAGATCTCGCCTCCCTTCCACAATCCTCGCCCCTCGAGGACAGACTCTTATCAGAACCCCTTCAAGCTAAAGCGATATCTTACACATACCGTAAATTGTGCAACAATATGCCAAACACTTTTCACCTCCTGCGGAATAAATGGCAGACTGATGTTGGCACTATGGATGATGCAGAATGGCAGTCAGCATTGATGTCCCCGTGCGAATCAGCCATCAATCACAGATTCCGGTTGATACAGTTGAAAATATTACACAGGACGTACATGTCGGGTCCCCTGTTAGCCAAAATAGGCCGACGCCCATCTGACCTTTGCCTCCGTCACTGTGGCTCAACAGGCACTTTCTATCATATCCTGTGGGAATGCCCGGCAGTCCAAGACCTTTGGAACCGCGCCGTCCTGAAAATGACTGATGCCCTAGGGAAACCTGTCCCTCTGACTCCCAAATGTGCGCTTCTTAATATATGGGACCCTACAGACTTAACTGCAATAGAACAGCGCTGGGCGGACCTAAGCTTCCTCCTATTAAAGCGTGAAATAGCCATGCACTGGGGTTCACCACACAAACCGCTCCTGATTAGATGGGTGGCTGCAATGGACGTGTGCATGCTGTCGGAAAAATCAGTTTATAAAACTAGGGGATGTCCCGGAGTCTGGGATAAGAAATGGGGTCGATGGAATGCCCATAGGGGCGAATTGTGTACTTCCCCAACTGGAGATATGGCTATAACCAGGCATGTCATCCCTCGGTGAGTGTGATTATGATTGCTGCCGTGCCGTGCATGCTCTGTGGTGAGAATGCTGACTGCAATTGTTCACATAAATGTTTCCTCTGCTTCGAACAATCACGTTTGTTTTAAAATAGAAAATAACTAAGACCTATGGATTATCCGGTACAAGACTTTGACTACTCTATGCACACCTTGCTACCACGCCGCCGAACCTCCGGGGTGTCGGCTGAATGGCTGTGTTATTCTGGGAATGTTGCTAAGTAACTAAATGTACCGCAGCCGGCCCTTGGGGTTGTAGGCTCTATGCTGTGTCAATTCGAAAATGTGTAATAAAGGTCTTGGAAAAAAAATAAAAATAAAAAAAAGAGGTAGAATAGGAATGATTTATCAATATTTACTATCTATTCTCCCTGACGCTTTGCTGGCCCAAAGCACTAAATGGGAAGGTAAGCTTGGCAAGATAGGCATTGATTTAACACCAGTGCTGGAGCTTGCCAGTGAGGTGTTGGTCTCTGGAACCCTCAGAACCCAAAGCTATATGGCAATGCTGGATTTATATTATACACCGGCCAAAATTTCAAAATGGGGCAGTAGAAAGGGAGATTCTTGTGCAAGGTGCGGGCTATACGCAGCTGATGTTATTCACATGTTTTATACTTGTCCATCCCTTTCTGGTTTCTTGGCAGATATTGAGCGCTTTATTAATACAACGCTCAAGATTAGTTGTACTCTGACTCCAGAACTGGTGATATTTGGCTTTGACGTTGGGACTAATGAAGCAGTTAGAAATACGCGACATATATCAGCCTTTTTGTTTATAGCCATGTCCCAGATCCGGTTGTGTATAACTTCTCAATGGTTGTCCTCTGAAGCTCCTACCTCTATGAACTGGCGAGCTAGATTACTAGCTATCCATAGGCTTGAATTTTCAGTCGTTTCTCTAAAGGGTTTGGAGGAAGAGGGAGACAGCATCTAGGAATGGGCACCGGTTGAAGATTGGATTAATTGAAATTATAGGATACGCTTATTTATGTCCCTCCATGCTTATGGTTATTTTACTTGCTTTGAGGATTAGTATCTTTGTGTCTCTTTCCCGTTTCCTTATATTACTCCCTTCGTTTGCCTTCAAGAAATTATCTTCATATTGATTGTTGTAATGAATTAAAACTTATTTTTTTCTTTTTCTTCTGATGTATTATTGCCATGACTGCATTGCTTGGATGTAAACTTCTGTTAATAAAAATTAACAAAAAAAAAAAAAAAGAGTGCTCATCCAGAGGTATCGGCGCATCAGGTGGAGAACGGATATAGAGATTTTGGAAAAGGATTTCCTGATGTATTCTCATTTGAGTTAGGTTGCATCAGGAACAAAATCAAATTCAAAGCTGCCCAATGGTGGTCAGTAATCTTACCAGGGGGTGCCACACAAGCACACATACACTTCACACCCATGCATTCACACATGCACACAGACCCATTCACAAAGCTCACTAAACAATTCACATATTTTCATACATACATTCACGTAGGTACCAAATATAAAAAAACACATATAAATGTCCTTAACTGCAGCTCTCTGAGAGGGAAGCCTCGGCGTTCCCAGGAGGGTTGGGACTGCTGCCTTCTCTCAATGAGGGAAGGCAGCAGTCCCAAGTCTCAGAGGTCCCAGGAGGGTTGGGACTGCTTCCTTCCCTCATTTCTGACCATAGGTTACCCAATGAGGGAAGGCAGCAGTCCCATCCTCGTCAGAGAGTGGAATGGGGTCAGTATGACTCCTTGACACTCAGCCCTGGGCACTTCAGGGCTTAAAACTGAAGTGCCCAGGATTGAGGCAATCAGTGATGCTCCCCCTCATCATGAGGGAGAGGGCCTCGAGGCACTTTAGCCAGGCAGAGGAGGTCATGCCCACAGGGCTGTGAAATCCTCAGCCTGGCAAAGCTCAGCTCAGGGAGCCAGGAGCCTGTGCATTTAGCACATGTCTAGCTTCTGCCTGCCTGACCTGTACAAGAATAGTGTCTGTCACGCTGACCTTTGTTAAGCCTGACAGACACTCTTCTTGCCTGGGAAAAGGTGGTGTTGAGGATTCTATGCTCTATAAAATGGAGAGGCCGCAGATGGTCAGTATAATTGCTCTGGTGGAGGCCACTGATTGATTGGCTCTAGTGGTTATGGCAGAGTGATCAAATGGGGTTATTTGTCTATGTGTCAACCTAATGGTGCTCAACAAGGTGTTAATTTTGGACAAATTTCCATTTCCAAATATTATGAAGATAACGTCAACCATGTCTTACGCCATGTCCTTCTCCGCCTTAGATATAGCGTCAGCTTTTCTTCCAATCCACTTACATCCTCATTCACATTCAGCAGCGGCCGGTGCAGGTAAGCAAAGTGGGGCTGTTGGGCGGGGCGGCAGGGGTGGGAGTCGACAAACAGAGTAGGATTTATTTATTTATTTAATTTTCCCTATTCCATTATCTGTCGACTCGCCCCCTACTGGCCCCCCGTCCCACTGCACTTACTTGCACCGTCCGCTGCTGTTAACATGAATCAACTTCATTTGTGACACCAGTGGTGCATTTATGTTTTTAAGTATGCCATTTGGGCTGGTATCAACCGCTTCAGTTTGTCATGGGTTGATAAATGGGAAATCAAGAAGTTTAGAGGTTTCTTGTAGGGTAGTAATTTCACAGTAAGATCGGATCATAAGCCTTGGCAGGAGATTTTTCTAAAGAGAGGTTGGGACATGGTGTCGGTTAGAATAAAAAAATGGGTTGTGAATTTGCAAGGGTATATTCCTTTTTTAATACTTTCCTGGTGTCAGTAAAAGATTGGCTGACTTCTTATCCAGGTTTGTTGCGGTGGATTGTGAAGATGTTGAATTTTCAGATGATGATGGGATAGAAGACAGTGCTTGTGCTGTAATTAGTGGATCTGTACCTGAGAAAGAGTAGAAGGAAGGAGCTGAAGGAGAGAGAAGGCTGGCCTGAGCGACGGTGGGTACATTTGGGTTTAAAATTGTATTTGTTGTTAAGGAAGAGTTATCTACAGAGGAGTGGCTTGTGTTTAGAGGGCAGTTGAAGGAAGTGAGAGTACCATTGTACTTCTCAACCAAACCGGCCGACTGGGGGTGGTTTGCTGCCTGAAACTTCTGCTTGATATTTAGACCTTCCAATGCCAACTGGATCACCTTTGCATTGAAATTACTCCGGTTGTCACTCCAAATCAAGCGTGGGCAAGCCAAAGAGCTGGAAGAACTCCTTCAAAAGAGCCTTCGCCGCTGCCATGACTGTGTTCTCTTTAGTGGGGTAAGCCTCAATTCATTTACTGACTGCACAAACGACCACCAGCACATACTTCAAATTTTTAACTCGTTCCATTTCAATGTAATCCATCTGGGGAACCTTGAAAGGGAAAGAGGGGGGTGCAACATTACCAGGAGGTGTGGGGTACCTTTCCCAGTATTATGCATCAGGCAAACCATACAATTCTTAACTAGATGGGCCTCTACCTTATGGATTTTATCATTTTGCCATACGGGATCCAATAACTTACATATCCCTCTTTCACTAATGTGGACTGGACCATGTGCCATTGTAACTACAGGGAATACATATGCATCTGGTAACATCTCTGCTTTACCGACTTATCGGTCCATCACCCCTCCTAATCCAAGCTCTCATAATCTCCTGCCACGGTGCTAATTCCTCAACTGTTGCCTCAATCTGAATCTCGTTCACATTTTCCAGTGTGTCCTCAAACATCCAGTTGTCTGGCACCCATCGAGCTGGCCCTGTGGCAAACCTCCTCTTCATCTTGGACCTAACTGTCTCTTTAGCTGTTTGGTCTGCAAACGAATTGCCACTCCCCACATCATCAGTAATCGCTTTAGGGTGCTACACGTCACTATTGCCAATTGTTTGGGTTGTGCCCAAGTTGACAACAACCTATGTATCAAAGGGCCGTGCTTTATCTTAGTGCTATGGGAGGTCAGGAATCCCCTTTCCGCCCAGAGCTGCCCAAAATTATGGGCTACTCTGAAGGCATATTGGCTGTCAGTATAAATATTTATATCTGTGTCTGTCCTCTGTATTTCGCTGGTTAACGGAGGCCCAGCTGAAGTGCAACGAGGACAAGTCAGAGGTGCTCTTTTATGGTACCTTCCCCCCCTCGTTCAGGAGCTCACTGTGGCCTTCTAACATTCCCGGCCCTAGTGAGATGGGGAGACCTGCCAAAAATCTTGGCATTTGGTTTGCGGAGGACCTGAAATTTGAGCATCACATTAAGAAGCTGACAGGCACCTGCTTCGCCACCTTGAGAATGCTACGCAAATTCTTCCCCCTACTTCCTAGGGAGGCGAGGGAGTCGGTTGCTCGGGCGCTCATCTTGGCTAGGTTGGACTATGCCAATGCACTGTTTAGTGGCATACCCGCCTACTTGGTGCAGCGTCTGCAAATTATTCAGAATGCGGCCGTCCGTCTACTTTTTAACATACCTAGATGGAAGAGCGTTCGCGCGGAGATGCGCACGCTCCATTGGCTCCCGGTCAGGCAGCGCATTATGTTTAAATCTCTGGTGCTGGCTTTCCGGGCAACCCATGATCAAGGCCCCATCTATTTGCGAAAGAGATTTGTCAGATATGTTCCTACACGTACCCTGAGATCCTCTACTCTATTTAAATTGACTCTTCCACGTTTTAATCGGTTCAGACTTGGTGGTCAGTCGATTTCTGTGATTGTGGCCCGGGCCTGGAACGCTCTTCCTTTCCATCTGCGTTCCATGCCAACAGTGGCTGCATTCAAAAAACATCTGAAAACTCACCTCTTCAAGAGTACAAGCTGACTTGTTTTTTTCACTCTCTAAAGTCTGGATGTCTGTTTCTTTTTCCCTTGTTTCGCGCCAGGATACTCCCCAGTAATGGAGCGCGTTATAAAATGGTTTAAAGTAAAGTAAAGTAAAGTAAATATTGACAGCCAATCCCTCGCTTAATTTGTATGCTCGCAAAAGAGCAATCAGACCTGCAGCTTGTGCTGATTGGTAGGGAACACGTGATGTCTCAACTAAAGTGCACAGCGTAGTGATTTCATAAGCCATGGTGGTGGTACCATCTGACAATTTGAAACAAGAGCCATCGACATATAGTTCTCCTTGCGGGTCGGATAAGGGAACATCAGTCAGGTCTACCCGTCTCTTTGTCTCCTCCTCTGTCCGGAATAAGCAATCATGGACATCTGCGTCTTCATTTTCCGAAGGGAGGGGAAGTAAGGTGGCTGGGTTCAGAGTGGCACAACTTTTAATCGTGATATGTGGAGCAAACAGAGTCAATTAATAACCGGTCAGACAAGCACTGGTAAGGTGCTGTGTCTTTGTCTTATTCAGAAGTGTCAAAAAAGAGTTCCCCTTTGGTATACTTTAAAAGCAGACCCATACTACATACACTCACAATCCTAGTTACATCACCAGAACATTACATCAACACCATCAAAGGTCAAGTGCTCAATCAATACATGGATATTTTATTGAAGTATAAAAAATGAGAAACACATTAAAAATCAGCAAGGACAATTATTGTCCCCAATATTAAAAACTACACAAATATACACAACAATGGGAGAACCTGCAAGAAAAATAATTTCTAATCCTAAAAACAGGCTAACACATCAGAGCACCACCTTCTTCGAGACAAAAGACGATATCTCCCAATATACAATGTTTTGGATCTGTACACAATCACATGGACAAAGACATGAAAGAATAAAAACAAATTTAAAAACAGTTTAAACAAGCATTTGCAATGCAATAGGGCTCGCATTAGTAAAGTTAGAGGTATTAGTATTGTAAATAACACATTTTTTATTTATGTTTTTGTTTTGAAAATAGCGAAATTAATAACTGTCATTTACAATGCCAATATTGTTAACTTTTGCAAACGTGACACCTATAGCATTTGTAATGCAATATGTGTTGTATTTACATGACTTAGATGTATTAATATTACAAGTACTCTCCACTAAAGTAAGGCAGTTTAGCGCCAAGTGTTGGTATTTTGTGGATGAACATTCAGCAGGCACGCTGAGAAGTGCTGGTAATGTCCCATTTAAGGTAGATTGGGCATATTGCACTAAAAATAATTTTCTTTTAAAGGTTGAGCAAACTTGCTTTGAAGTACTCCTAAAACCAATCACATTTGTATGTGGCACTACTCGAGCCTGGTCTGTGGTGTTGAAAGAGAGAAAGAAAGTGAAAGAAAGAAAGAGAGAAAGACAGAGAGAGAGAAAGGGAAAGAAAGAAAGAGAAAGCAAGAGAACGCAGGGGAAAGCGAGAGAAAGAAAGAAAGTGAAAGAGAGAAAGGGAAAGAGAGAGAAAGAGAGAGAGAGAAAGAAAGAAAGGAGAAAGAAAGAGAAAAGGAAAGAGAAAGAAAGAAAGAAAGAGAAAGCAAAAGAGAGAACCAAAAAAGAGAGAAAGAAAGCGAGAGAGGAAGGAAGAAAAAAGGAAGGAAGGAAGAAAGAAAGACATTGGTGTGGTAGCTAGTATGTGCTGAGTGATTGAGAAATGAGCTGGTGTCTGGTAAGACGGACACCCACGTGGGCTGCTGGGCCAACTTGTTGTTACAGGCTCAGCAGACTCCAGGTTTCACTGTGGGCATTTCGAAGTGCCAGGCTGCATTTTAACTCGGGCTAACGTCGTTTCAATTGAAAGGCAGACATTCAGGAAGCAGCTCATCTCCTCGCTCTACAAATTACTAAATGACTCTACCAACAAGTCAAAAAAACATTATCGAAGTAAGCGCCGTAAAATAACAAAATAGAAGTAGACCTGCCCTGGAATTTGAAGCCCTGTTGATGAATTCAAATTCCAACCGCTTCGCTCGAGGCTTAGTTAAAACCGACAATATTTGTAGGTGACCCCCGTTAGCTATCACCAACAAGCTCTCGGCATTGCTGTCAGAGACGCGCGTGCGCTGGGGAGGGCTATTAAATGAAGTGGACGGAGAGGAGCTGAAGCAAAAAAGCCAGATGCCAGCTCGCGGCTCCTTTGATGTTGTCAGTGGCCGCATGGCTCACTGAGAACATCAAAGGAGCCGCGAAAGTGTGGCAAATGGTGTGCGATGTGCCCGTGATGTGCCCCAAATTATGCCCAGAACTTCAAGTTTAATTCACAGATAAGGCACGTGTAAGGCACAACTGCCCATCAAATCTGGCACAAGGTTAGCCAACTCACCCCCACACACACACACAAAGCTTCTCTGCAAAGCCCATGAGCAATGGTAGTGCTATGCTACTCTGCCACCAAAAGTGTAAGAGCTCTACTGAGAGGTAAAAGTACTCTCCACTAAAGTAAGGCAGTCTAGCGCAAAGTGTTGGTATTTTGTGGATGAACATTCAGCAGGCACGCTGAGAAGTGCTGGTAATGTCCCATTAAACGTAGATTGGGCATATTGTACTAAAAATAATTTTCTTTTAAAGGTTGAGCAAACTTGCTTTGAAGTACTCCTAAAACCACATCACATGTGTATGTGGCACTACTCGAGCCTGGTCTGTGGTGTTGAAAGAGAGAAAGAAAGTGAAAGAAAGAAAGAGAGAAAGAAAGAAAGAAAGAGAGAAAGGGACAGAAAGAAAGGGAAAGAAAGAGAACGCAGGGGAAAGCGAGAGAAAGAAAGAAAGTGAAAGAAAGAAAGAGAGAGAAAGAGAGAGAGAAAGAAAAAGAAAGAAAGAGGAGAAAGAAAGAAAGAAAGAGAAAGCAAGAGAGAGAACGAAAAAAGAGAGAAAGAAACAAAGAGAAAGAGAGAAAGAAAGAGAAAGAGAGGAAGGAAGAAAAAAAGGAAGGAAGGAAGAAAGAAAGACATTGGTGTGGTAGCTAGTATGTGCTGAGTGATTGAAAACTGAGCTGGTGTCTGGTAAGACGGACACCCACGGGGGCTGCTGGGCCAACTTGTTGTTACAGGCTCAGAGGGACAGCATCAGCAGACTCCAGGTTTCACTGTGGGCATTTTGAAGTGCCAGGCTGCAGTTTAACTCGGGCTAACGTCATTTCAATTGAAAGGCAGACATTCAGGAAGCAGCTCATCTCCTCGCTCTACAAATTACTAAATGACTCTACCAACAAGTCAAAAAAACATTATCGAAGTAAGCGCCGTAAAAGAACAAAATAGAAGTAGACCTGCCCTGGAATTTGAAGCCCTGTTGATGAATTAAAATTCCAACCGCTTCGCTCGAGGCTTAGTTAGTGAGTGGTAGAACAAGCCACAAACAAGCTCCTGGCATTGCTGTGGGGAGGGGGGGAAGAGAAATGCACGGCCGGGAAAGTGGCTCTCGGGTGCGCATTCCTTTGAAGTGTCGGGTCTGATGCAATTATGCGAGGCAGGCTGGTTAGGAAGCAAATGGCAAGGGAGGGAGGCTGAGGCTTTGATGTGGGGAGTCACAAGTGAAGTGAATAATTAGGGGAGGAGAACTGGCAGGCTGATAGGCAGAAGGCTCAGGCAAGCTCGTTCACGAGGCGGCGTGCACTTCCCAAAATCCTCTGAGAGCCCTTGGCCTTAAGAAATGGTTTGACTGCATAAGGGCTCTTTTCCTATTCCTGCGGAATAGGAAAGGACGAGCCCTAAAAAACAGTTAACCAATAATTGGCGTCCGAAAAACAGCATCTCTACATTCTGGTGATGTGTAACCTAATCCTCCAATCATACAGAAGAGATCAGGGAAAAGTCTCTCCTCCTATCTCTAACACACATGCTCACTTCACTACCCGGAATGGTCTAGGCCACAGCTTTCCAGACTTTTCATGTTGGTGTGACACACCTTTTGGAGAATCTTCAACTAAGGACACAGTAATGTGAGCGAGCGTAGCGAGCGATCCCGAACCACCTAACGGGGTGAAACATTTTGAAAAAATAGTGGGCAAATGGTGCATTTCCAAGCAAATTTGAGAAAGCAGGAAGGTTAATAAAGGAGTTGTGAATCTGTTCTAACAAAGACATATTAGTGTATATCTGTGTAGTTTTTAGGTCTCGTCTGTCAATGCGCTTGCGCATTGAGCTTGCGAGAGATATTGGGGCTTAACCAGAGCTTAACCATCGGGCGATTCCATGCAGTGGCCATGAAAAGCGCGTGCACATCAAAGCCATCTGCCTTCCTCCCACAGGCATCCCCCAGCGTGCGCTCTGCCTCAGGCATTTCTCCTCCCCTAGTTATTCACTGCCCACGGCCGGCCGGCCGTACTTTCACTTTCACGGCCGCCAGGCCGTGCGACAGAGACGCTCTTATCAAAATGTAACTTAAGTTCGGCATCCTGCTGCTACTGCACTCCTTCATTCCCACAGCACTCCAGACTTGTTTAATAGGAGTCCTTTTGTTTCTAACCATCCCCATTTTTTCACTGGAGTTTAATTAGACATTGTTCGGCTTTTTATAGTACGTTGTTCCTGGTTTCCGTGGAGCCATGAGGCATCTCAGCCCCTCCCACACCCCCTTGTGCCCGGTGCTCCTGCCCTGTTCCTCACCCCTCCCGCCACATTACTTGCTTGGTGGGAGCCCCCCGAGCTGGATTCAGGAGTGTGCAGCCACTCACATGCATACAATAAACATAAAGCAAACATGTTTGCTCATTTTTACAGCGTGCAGCACAGTAGTACTTCTGCTAGTGAAGAGACACACAAAGCAAACTCTTTCACTTTCTAGGCCGCCAGGCCATGCGACAGAGACGCTCTTATCAAAATGTAACTTAAGTTCGGCATCCTGCTGCTACTGCACTCCTTCATTCCCGCAGCACTCCAGGCTTGTTTAATAGGAGTCCTTTTGTTTCTAACCATCCCCATTTTTTCACTGGAGTTTAATTAGACATTGTTTGGCTTTTTATAGTACGTTGTTCCTGGTTTCCGTGGAGCCATGAGGCATCTCAGCCCCTCCCACTCCCCCTTGTGCCCGGTGCTCCTGCCCTGTTCCTCACCCCTCCCGCCACATTACTTGCTTGGTGGGAGCCCCCGAGCTGGATTCAGGAGTGTGCAGCCACTCACATGCGTACAATAAACATAAAGCAAACATGTTTGCTCATTTTTACAGCGTGCAGCACAGTAGTACTTCTGCTAGTGAACAGACACACAAAGCAAACTCTTTCACTTTCACGGCCGCCAGGCCGTGCAACAGAGACGCTCTTATCAAAATGTAACTTAAGTTCGGCATCCTGCTGCTACTGCGCTCCTTCATTCCCGCAGCACTACAGGCTTGTTTAATAGGAGTCCTTTTGTTTTTAACCATCCCCATTTTTTCACTGGAGTTTAATTAGACATTGTTTGGCTTTTTATAGTACGTTGTTCCTGGTTTCCGTGGAGCCATGAGGCATCTCAGCCCCTCCCACTCCCCCTTGTGCCCGGTGCTCCTGCCCTGTTCCTCACCCCTCCCGCCACATTACTTGCTTGGTGGGAGGCCCCCGAGCTGGATTCAGGAGTGTGCAGCCACTCACATGCGTACAATAAACATAAAGCAAACATGTTTGCTCATTTTTACAGCGTGCAGCACAGTAGTACTTCTGCTAGTGAACAGACACACAAAGCAAACTCGTGCTGTCTTGGCGCCTTACACAATTCCCCACGGCAGCGCTTGCAGCCATGTCTGCTTCATGGGTTACAACCAGCGGCCTGCGGGTTTACTACAGATCTCTGCAGTAATGCCCGCTTCCTGTGACCGCTGTAACAGAGCGTCCCATGCAGCTTCCGTGCAGCCAAGTAGTTTATTCCTGTGTGCCTTTGTGCCTCTGTGTTTCGGGACCGTGAGCCTGCCGCTTTTGTCCCCAAGTACTTAGAGAAGGTCTTCAGAAATGCACTCTCCTTCACCTGGTATTTGCCCTATGCTTACGTTACTATCTGTGAAAACTCACAAGAACTTTTTGCTATACAAACGTCAGGCTTGTACATCTTCCTCCCGGGTGATGATCTGACACGTCAGCAGCATAGATGTCTAATCCTTAATGGAGTTTCCTAACGGAAGAGGTGAGAGTTCCTGCGGCCAGTTCCTGTGGTGAAGCCAGCGCAAGAGCCTGCTACAACAGCAGTGATGAGTTTTCTGGGCTTCGGTTTCAGCTATCTTGGTGAAGTCTTAGGATTTGATTACGCTGAAGCTACACTGATTATAGGTCACTTAGATATTTCAGGATAGAGGTCAATCGAGACTACATCTGTCATGTTAGTCGAAGGCACATTTCGTGGTTTGGTCTGATGGCTGAGTTTTTTTTAAATCAAAGACTCTTTTTTGTGCCTTTGTGCCCTCTGTTAGACTTGGTTTTTGTGCCTTTCTACCCTCTGTTAGACTCGTTTTTTGTGCCTTTCTGCCCTCCGTTAGACTCGTTTTTTGTGCCTTTCTGCCCCCTGTTAGACTCGTTTTTCCCTTGTTTTTCTGCCCTTCTGCCCTCTGTTAGACTAGTTTTTGTGCCTTTTTGCCCTCTGCATCACCACATCCTCACTCAGCGCTACCCCAGGATCACTCAGCACCACCACATTATCACTCAGCACCACCACATTATCACTCATCACCACCACAGCACCACCCAGCACCACCACAGCACCACCCAGCGCCATCCCAGCATCACTCAGCACCACCACAGCATCACTCAGCACCACCACAGCATCACTCAGCACCACCACAGCATTACTCAGCACCACCACATTATCCCTCAGCACCACTACAGCACCACTCAGCACCACCGCAGCACCACTCAGCACCACCACATCACTACTCAGCACCGCCTCAGCATCACTCGGCACCACCACAGCACCACTCAGCGCTACCCCAGCATCACTCAGCACCACCACATTATCACTCGGCACCACCACATTATCACTCAGCACCACCACATTAGCACTCAGCACCCCTACAGCACCACTCAGCACCACCACAGCACCACTCAGCACCAACACAGCACCACTCAGCACCACCACCGAACCACTCAGCACCACCACATTATCACTCAGCACCACCACATTATCACTCAGCACCACCACAGCACCACTCAGCACCACCACAGCATCACTCAGCGCAACCCCAGGTTATAGGTGTCACATTTGCGAAAGTTATAACTATCGGCATTGTAAATGACAAAGCTATTAATTTAGCTATTTTCAAAACCAACACATAAATAAAAAAATTGTCATTTACAAGAACAATAGCACAAACTTTCCTAATGCGAGACCTATTGCATTGCAAATGCTTGTTAATATTGTGGACAATATTTGTCCTGGCTGGTTTTTAATGTGTTTCCCGTTTTTTATACTTCAATAAAATATCCATGTATTGATTGAGCACTTGATGTTTGATGGTGTTGATGTTATGTTCTGGTGATGTAACTAGGATTGTGAGTGTATGTAGTTTGGGTCTGCTTTTAAAGTATACCAAAGGGGAACTCTTTTTTGACCTTGGTCTATTCTGTGCCCTACCCCTTTGGGATTAAGGGGCCCCTCTCTGTTTTTGTACAGATTATTCAGAAGTGTGCTCACAGCATGGGGTACCCTTACTGTGAAATCATGATTGAGGATGAGCCCTGCCGATCGTTGAATAGAGACAGCCACAGCCACAGCCACAGTGGCTCTTAAACAGCACGGGAGGGCTCTGGCGACAGCATCGAGCAGAGCAGAGAAATAGGCACACGGCCTCTGCTTACCTCCAAAGGCTTGTGTTGACACAGAAAGCGCACAGCCAGCCGTTTCGTGTATGTACAACATGAAAGGCTTCTGGTAATCAGGCATACCAAGCACACGAGCAGAGCAAAGCACGACTTTTAATTGCTCAAAAGCTTGCTGACATTCATGTGTCCAAGGCAAAGGTTCATGCACATCTTTAGTGGGTAGCTGCAACAGAGACTTTGTTAGTAAAGAATAACAAGGTATCCAATGGAAACAATACGAGGTGATGCCTATGAAGGCACGCACATCCCTCTGAGTCTTGGGGATGGGCATCTTAACAATGGCATCAACTCGATCTGGTGTTAGCCTTCTTCCCTCCTTCTACAGCAGGTGACCTAGATAGGTGACCTCCCATCGATAATATTGAAACTTTGAAAGGGACACTTTATGTCCATTCTGTTCCAAATGTAACAGCAATTTCACTGTGGCGTCTTTGCAACCCTTTTCAGTGTCGGAGGCCACCAACGGGTCATCCACATGTTGCAATAATAAAAGAATCTGAGGGAAGAGAGAGGGAATCCAGCTGACCTTTCAGGGATTGGCTATATATACTAGGGTTTTCAGTATACCCCTGAGGAGCTCGACAGATTTGGAAGATCCTGGCGGCCAGTGTAAACCCAAGAAGGTGCCGGCTATCCAGGTGGATGGGGATGCTAAAGAAAGCGTTTTTCAGATCAATCACAGAAAAGAATTTGGCTGTAGAAGGAATCATTGTTAAAAGGAGAGGGAGAGGGGTTGGCCTAACGGCTAAGGCGCTCGACCTCGGACCTGGGGATCTGGGTTCGAGTCTCGGTAACGACGCCAAAAACCTCCTGTGATTCTGGGCAAATCACTTAATCTCCCCGTGCCTAAAAAAAAAAAGTGTGTCCTCATGTAACGTAACTGGTGCTATGTAAAGCGCTCTGATACCTGATTCGGTTCGGGTCTAGTTCGCGCTATATAAAACTCTGCAAAAAAAAAAAAAAAAAAAGGGCAGTAATGTCAGGCACCACCGGAAACTGTGGGACCACTATTTTGTTAACATCCCACAAATCAATCACAAAGCGATAGGCATCGTGTTAAGCATTAGAGGAATCCAATGGCGTCTTTTTAAGGATAGGGAGAATAGGGCTATTAGAGACATTTGCATCAATCTCCTCAACCACCCCTGATTTGATCAAATCCTGTATAATCTGCAACAAAGCCCGTTCCCCCGCCTGCCGTATTCTGTACTGGGGAATACAAGGTAACACAGCATTCTCTTTCATCGTAATAGAGGCTGGTGGAATCTGCAACAACCCAACGTCTGTATTTCCCATTGCCCACAACATGGGCGGCATGTCTTGAAATTCAGGAGGAAGCGGTGCATCTTTTGAAAAACACTTGTTGGTGCTAGCTACATTCGGTCCTATTGTCATATAAGCACCACCTGGAGAACATGAAATTGTGGCATGCAACTTTTTCAACAAATCTAGTCCCATTAAATTTTCTCTGCAATTCGTTGTCAATAGGAATGGTAAATCCACAGTGAAAGGGCCAATAGTCAAAGCAAGGGGTTCGGAGATGGGACTCATTACCGGTAAGCCTGAAAAACCTACTGAGACATTGTTATGGCCAAACAGGGCTGCCCCAGGGACCAGTGAATGAGTAACTGAGCTATGCATTGCACCTGCATCCACCAGAAACTTCTTAACCGAACCATGCAAATCCGCAGTGACATAAGGACCACGCTGATCTACAGGTATTTGAACTGGTCCCCCACCCTGACCTTGGCTGTCCTAGTAATAGGACATTACCGGTGCCTCATCCAGATCATAATTATCGTGGTAGTACTGCCTTCCCCCGGGGGTCATCAAAATAATTCTGATCGGAGCGACCCCCCGAGAATCCCCACCCTGAACCTCATTGTGACCGCCCTCACCACGACCCCTTCCACCTACATCCTGACCTCTCAGGCTGTGACCTTCTGCAACAAGTCTGGACACTCACTCTGCCAGTGCCCTTCCTTCTTACAATCCGCACAATGGTTCGGCCCAACTGGACCGCCTCCTCTGCCTGTACCACTCGACCATTGAGCCGGACCAGTGCCATGTCCTCTTTCAGACTCTCTCGCTGCCTGTTGCATTAGGACCTTAGTCTTCAACTCCTTATTCTTCTTCGCCACCTTCTCCTTCTCCTCATTTTCCCTTTGCTCGTAGTACTGAGCCATGCTCATTATCACTGAAGGGGAGGAGGTAGTCCAGGTGCTCTCAGAAGCCTACAATGTAGTCGCGATCTCAGGAAGCAAGTTCGTAACAAATCTGTTAACAAACAACTGAACACCTCCTTCCACTGACAAATCTTGACCACTGAAATCCCTAAACACCCCTTCAAACCAAGTAAAAAAACCTGACACACTTTCCTCCTTCTTCTGACGACATGCAGTTAGCTTGTCCCAATCTACTCGTCTTGGTGGAATGAGGGAATGCATGTAAGTAATGATACGACTCTGCAAAGCCAGTATTTCAGCCTTAGACTTCTCACCCAGTTTCCTTGCCTGATCCCATGCCCTAATATCATTCCAAGGGCCCCCCAACTCCACCACATGGTCCTGCATAGGCACTTGCTTCTATATATTCAATGGTACTAACAGCCCAAAAAACATTTCAATATCGGCCAGCGTCATTACTGTCGAAGAAGCGGCCTCCGTTAATTCTTTGTAATACGCAGTTGGGTTTTTCCTAGGGTCCGGCAGCTGACCTTTAAGGGCTAACACCTCACTCCTTTTCCACGGAGTGTAAACTCATTGTTCCTAGAAACTGGCCTCCACCCGTGGTTGAACAGCAACATCTTGCGCATTACGCCTTTCTGGGATCTCGGGATGGAAAATAGGGTGAAACTCCCTCATCGAGAATTGGTACACAATCGTCTGTGTTTTCTGTTGCAGCCTACCCCGATAACCAATCATCGTCGCCATATTACTAAAAAACATCACTAGGGGCCATATCAGTAGTGTATACACAGTCGCGAATGTCATATATTATTTGTGGTGCCACACCTCCAAAACACTGTTCTCACAACCCTATTAATGTAGCCGACATATGCTTGAGAGCATGCTGCTGCACAAATGGTTTAAAATCTTTCAACACACTCCACAAGTCCTCTACACTGTAGATCGTATTCCATGTCCACTGTGCAGCCTGATTGGCTACCATCTTTTTCTCCTTGTCCCCCACATCTGACCGAATCAGCACCCGCCCCATTCGCTCCCAAGCAGCAGCCCAATTCCCTTCATCCACCCCATGCACTAGTGTCCCAACACCCAACAATGCCAGGGATGAAATGGCAGGGAGAGACACAATGGATGAAGGGACGGGCACCAATGTCAGCAATGACTGCGTCGAAGGGGTAAGAGAAGGGGGGGGAAACATGAGCGGTAACAGCAGACACAGCGGGAGGACCTGCAGCTACTGCACCCATAGCTTGCGAAACCAGAGAGAGAACAGGCGGGCCGTAGCTGAAGCAGCCGGTTCAGAGACAGAAGGGCCCGATGCAGAAACGGGAGGGACAGAAGACTGAGATGTCGGAACAGAGGGGTATATCCACTGTGGGGCGTAAGGGTGTGTCGGCCTGGCTTCTAAGAGTTAATCTACAAAGGCATCACCTTCCTATCGGGCAACATAGGACTTATCACATTGCAATCGAAATTTCCTATCAGCACATTCCATACCCTGTTCTAGTTTCTCCATATCGTAGGCTACTTCTCTCTGTGTTAATGTTTGCATTTTTCATTTGCGGGCCTTCTTTTCTGCTCGCATGCGCCTTTACCTACCTTCCTTCTGGCAAACTTGGAGTGAATCAAACATCGACTGCCTACTTCTCCTGGCAAATAGTTTATCCTGTAAATAATTCAGCTTCTGTTCATCAAAGGTACCTGTCGGTGGCCACTGAAACTCGGCATTGTCCCTTGTATACGTGTGACATAATGTACTAAACATAATAGGGCCAATGCCGTGCTTGGTATTCATATTCAGGGTGCCTTTCGGAGGTGTAGACTACCTTTCCTGCAGCCGAGCTTCGGCAGAACAACAGCGGCAGCCCACACACCACAATTTACTCAGACAAGGCATCTTAACATCAGACACAGTCACAATTCACTTGAAACCAATCACACATCAGACAATGGGAACCCAACAGGCAGCCAACATACAAAGTGCACCAAAACAAGGCAGTCCGGAGACTGCACCAGACAGTCAGAAGGCTGTACCAAGACAAGGCAGTCCAGAGACTGCACCAGACAGTCCGGAGACTGTACCAAAACAAAGCAGTCTGAAAACTGCACCAGACAGTCCGAAGACTGTACCAAGACAAGGAGACAGGCTCTAGCCCCAGGCCTTTACAAGAGTAAACCTAATTCAACAGATGGCCTGGCAGAGTGTTCACAAACACTATGTGTCTCAAGGGTCCACAGACCCACCAAATTAAAACAAGCCAAGAATGGTCCTCAGACCATATTCAATATTTATTCAAGATGGCGCTATCATTACCAAGAGTTAAAACAAACTCACAGGTGCACATAGGTTGAGCCAAGATTATTCTCCACTGCCAAACTCTTTGGACCCAAATGGTAAGATCCAAGGGTTTCACCTTTTCAGGACGCCAGCCAAGATGACCACTATACGAGGAGCCGCCCGATAAGACAGGTGGGGCAGCTGCCAGAACCAAGCTCGGTTGGGTGGGGATCCCCACCCCCCATCTGACCGGACGCAATCCTGACCTCCACAACCTTACTACGGGCAAGATGGGTCACCTGGTGGAGTCCCTGTTCAGGTGCCAACTGAAGGAAGTGACCTGAAATGGGCCACCTGGGTCACCCGCGACCACCTCTTGGCCTTCCCAGAAATAAAGAGTCGTGATAGCAGTGGAGAATACAGTCCAACTTCTTTATTAGTAAAATACACTGCAGTGGAGCCCGGTCTGACCAGCCTCATGAGATAGCTGTTGAGGGACTGGGCCCAGAACACTTGGTAACACAAAATAATCCTTCCAACACCTCTCAAAACCCCACCCCTGATGGAAAAATACAACTTGGGCAGAATACTGAACAATAAGGGCTCTGAGGGATAAGCTACCACCTGCAGTATGGGTACACGTTATCAGGCTCCCAAGGCCATCTCACTCAGTCTGAGCTCTCTCTAGTGTGGGAGCATAACTATGTCCAGGGATAGGTATGCAAAGCTGAATAAACTATTCTCTTTGTGCCTCTAGGTTCCAACCTTGAATGAGACAAGGGAACTTTCCGAACAGCAGCTTCTGCTGAGACAAGCAGAGAGCGGGGGCACAGAGGCCGACTTCTTACCACACGACATGGCGACTAAAAATAGGAAAATGGCGTCTCAGATGCTCACTTAGCCTGCACAACTTTACTAGAAGCTGAACACACGCATATTTGCCATAGCGATCAATATAAAATAGCTACATGAATGCTAGCACAACACAGTATACGTCATGAGAGATGGGGCAATGGGGCATTCGATTCTAACACCATGATTAGTAGTTCCAATTAGTCTAAGGGAAACAATCATAGATCTTGCGCATTTGGGGAATTTGGGAGTTGTCCAAACCAAGGAGAGTGTGAGAGAAGATTTCAGGTGGCCTGGCCTTGACTTGGAGGTGGAGAGAAAAGTTAGAAAGTGTTATGAATGTTTGGAAAGTGATAACTTACAAATCTCGTGTCACTCATGTAGCTTGCAGAGATCTGCCAGGAGGTCCATGACAAGAGATAGCTATCAATATAGTGGAGCCTTTAAGAGGTGGAAATTTGACACCATACTTGATTGTGGTTATGCACTTGTCTTCTCATTGGCCTAAGATTGCATATGTTGGTGATATCCCCCTCTACCGCCAAATCCAACCCCCATGAAGGAATGAAGGCCATCGCCGAATGAATGGCGAGCAGCCTCCTGAAACTGAACTCTGACAAGACGGAAAGTACTCATCATTGGATCCACCCCCCCCCCCGCCTGGGATGACTCATGGTGGCCGGCCGCACTGGGAGCTGCACCGACGCCCACCAACCACGCACGCAACCTGGCAGTCATCCTGGACTCTGCATTGTCAATGACCCAGCAAGTGAATGCCGTCTCCTCATCCTGCTTCAACACCCTCCGCATGCTCCGCAAGATCTACAGATGGATCCCCACCGGTACCAAAAAAACAGTCACCCAGGCCCTCGTCAGCAGCAGACTGGACTTCGGCAACACTCTCTACACAGGAACCTCAGCCAAACTCCAGAACCAACTACAACGCATACAGAACGCCTTTGCACGCCTCACCCTCGACATCTGCCGCCACAGCCACATCACAGCAGACCTGAAAGACTTGCACTGGCTCCCCGTCAACAAGAGGATCACATTCAAACTCCTCACCTTCGCTCACAAAGCTCTCCACAACACAGGACCAGCGTACCTCAACAAATTACTCACCTTCTACACCCAGAACCGCCAGCTTCGCTCCGCAGACCGCGCTCTCGCCACCATCCCCCGCATCTGTCGAGAGACTGCCAGTGGGAGATTGTTCTCCCACCTCGCCGCAAAAACCTGGAACACCCTCCCCATCTGCCTACGACAGACCCAGGAACTGAAGGTTTTCGGGAGACTCCTCAAAACCTGGCTGTTCGAGCAGTAGCAGCACCCCCGCACCACCCCAGCGCCTTGAGACCCTCATGGTTATGTAGTGTGCTCTACAAATGTACTGATTGATTGATTGATATCACTTCTAAATCTGTCATCAAGTTTTGGGAGAGTTGCTTCAAAAGAAAGGGTGTACTGAAGAGTTTACTAAGTGACAATGGGGGCCACTTTTGTTCCTGAGTGATAATCGAATTTTTGTAAAACATGGGGCGATCCCCAAAAGGTGTTCCTTGTACTGTCTACAAAGAAATGGCTTGGTTGAATGGTTTAATAAGGCCATAAAAGAAAGCAATGAAAACCAAATGAAAGCAGCCTGGCAGGCAGGATTGCTGTTTGCATTCTTTTTGTCTCCTCGGTGGTTGTCTCTCTCTGCCTCACTCAACTCTTCAGCATTCAGTTTGCACGTCCCAAGGACCTGCAAACTGGCAGTGTTGGGCAAGTCATATCAGTAATGACACACTGTCAGTCTTAAACTATCCAAGGGTTATGCCTGTGAAACTGAGGATGCGTGCATTATGGCTTGCTGTGAAGAAGGACAGATGTGCTTCACCTGGTTTTGCACCTCTTTGTCAGAGAGAGTCACTTGCTCCTGATAAATAGATGCTCACCATTTTATTGAGGCTCTGCCAAGGCCTGGCCGCATGAGTGCCTGCATGGGTATCTGCATATGTGTGTAATGTCATTGCACTGCCTTTTATATCAGGGAACAGCACCGACTTGATGGGAATGTAACATTTCTCCAAGGCAGTAAACAAAGCAAATATAGAAAGTTGAATATCATGTTATAGAATGCTGAGGACCTTCAACCTTTTGAGCCATCTCATTTCTTTACAGTCCTGCCCAGGACTGCCAATACTGGTCCCCACACTTTTCAATGCAGTGATTTTAGTTTTGTATACCATATTATAACTTTTTGACTTTCCACAAGGACCAAACCCTCTGCAATCTTAGTAGAGGGTATGCAGAGTGTTCACCATTGGTACATAACAGTACGGTTCACTGACAGGAGAAGGTGAGATAGTGTATTACCTGGAGCAGTAGAATGTAGCGGGCAAGATCCTTCGGGGGATATTACCAACAGTACAATATCTGACCACCATGTTCCAGTAGCATCTGTACCTGACATTTCTGTAGCCGGCTATCATCCACAGTAGAAAATGCTTTCTAACTCCAACAGTATGTTCCTGTCAGTCACGAATGACTAGTGAGTCTGGTTAATCCCCTTTTTAGCTCTTGCATGGCATTGCAGCGCAAAGCGTTGCTCGCTGGGAGAGAGATATTTTAAGAGAGTAGATTTGGGAAGTGATCTTGAAACCCCGCCCCTCATTTCCGTTGGCTTGCATTACCTTTTACGCTAAACGGTGGCCTGCCATTGGAAATGGGGTTTTGTAGCCGCTGCCCTTTCTCCTTTTCAGACAGCCCATTCGGACAGGCTTGTCTGCTTCACGGCTGTCGTGAAGCACTTTCTTATCTTTATGGGGCCATGTGTTTCTAATTAGCATGGAGAAGCGCACTGACCCCGACCTCTCAAAGGAAAAAAATCTTGGTTTTGTCAATATTTAGTTTTTTTCCTTTGAGAGGTCGGGGGAAACACATGGCCCCATAAAGATAAGAGATCGAAGATGAAACCAAAGCTCACCAAGCAGGGCTGAGAGGAACTAAGTTTTGCTGTCCGGTCAATTTTTCATCGGTTAGCAGTCAGTCTGAGGGGGGGGGGGCAGAGATGAGGATTGTTTTGGGGGGAGCTAGTCAGATGGCTTTGAGTTGTGAGTTGGGGCAAGGATTGAATGATGTGTGAGATAACGGGTCCTCGAGAACGGTGAGCTCTGACAAACGTGCTGGCTGTCGGAATGGAGCTTTATATAGGCCACAGACCTGTGCGTGATTTACAAACGAGTGATGTCATGCCTGCCCTGCCGCCGTCCGTGGGTCTCGAGCCTCCTCTGGTGGGGTGGTAAGATCTCAGCCGCATCTTAAATTCCCTTTCAACAGCCAGGCTATGAAGGCTGATCATAAACGCGAAACTTCAGAATGTAACAAAGAAGGCAATGGCCCAAAACCCATAACTGTTGGAGTTTGGCAGAGAGGAATTAGACGAGGCCCCTTGGCAGCTATCCCTTGAATGCATGCAAGCTTCCTAAAATGCCCCCCGCTCCCCCACTGGTAGCGAGTGTTGTTCCTGCTTGTTTATTTATCTGGACCTAGATGAACCCTCCAGCACAAACGTGGGTGCCTTGGGTAACCTAAAGGGAATCCTTTCTGTGGGAATAGGCTATGCCGTGCAATCCGGGCACAGAACCCGACACCTGCCAGGAACTCCTTTGTTAATTTCTCCCAGGCTTAACAAGGTAAAATCATTCATAAAAGTATGTTAGCAACCACATAGATGTATGTGGATGGGGCCCACATAGTCTTGCAAATGACTTAACGTAAAGAGTTGTGATCTAGACTAGACTGCTTATTTTTTATGATGGCTGCAAGATTACACTTTCTGAATGGGGAAGTGTAAAATAAATTACATTGGTTGAGACAGGAAGGTTACACAAGGTAAATACTTAAATTGTAAAACTCTGGATTGCTTCTATTCACAAGCAGCAATATCTGACTCATTTCCCTCACCCTGATTATTGGCATGTACCTTAAGACAGAAGCTTTGATGTGCTTGCATATAGGCTGTCCCGTGACAGGCTCCATCACTGGTAAAATGAAGGCGATGTGGCCTAAAAGCCAGAGCTGCCAACCTTAAAATTGGGAGCCTGGTTCGAGTCCCGGCACCAGCGCAACATCCTGTGATTGGGGTAGCTCACTTAATCTCCTCCTGCATAAAAAACAAATATTGAAAATGCAATAGGTCTCGCCTTTGATTAAGTTAAAGCCATTTGCTTTGCTAATGGTATTGTATAGCAAAGCAAATGGCTTTAACTTAATGAAAGGCGAGACCTATTGCACGTTCAGTGCTTGCTCTATTCGTGTAACTCTCCTATGTCCTCTCCCCCTACAATCCTTGCCAAACATCCCTTCTACCTGCACCTGCAACTATCCTTAGTGAGGGCCGAGCAGCCTTAATCTGCTCCGTAAAGCCTTGTCCACACAGTTGCACCCCTTGTCGTCCATCTGCTCTACGGAGCTAGTTGTTTCTTTACATCAGAGCTCTTGCCTCCTCCTACTCCACTTCTTTTAGTTGCACCCACCTTCTTATCCCCCACCCGCGTGACTCTACTTTGGGATCAAATTAATTTTGTCCTTGTCTTTCATGCACCTATCTAATGTTCCTCCTATTGTAGCTGTGCTGGCAGTTTTTTGTACCCTCCTCCTTGCCATGACTTCTTCAGATGACATGGCTCTGTGCTGTGCATGCCCACCTCTTCCAAATTTGGCTGCATTAAATTATGCCTTCATCACTGGGGCGCACAGCTGTGGTGTGTCAGCAGTGGTGTGTCAGCAGTGAAGTGCACATCAGTGGTGTGTCAGCAGCAGTGGTGTGTCAGCAGTGGTGTGTCAGCAGTGGTGTGTCAGCAGCGATGTGTCAGCAGCGATGTGTCAGCAGCGGTGTGTCAGCAGCGGTGTGTCAGCAGCGGTGTGTCAGCAGCAGTGTGTCAGCATCGGTGTGTTAGCAATAGTGTGTCAGAAGCGATGTTCCAGCAGCGGCATGTCAGAAGCGGCGTGTCAGCAGCGGCGTGTCAGTAGTGATGTGTCAGCAGCTTTGTGTCAGCAGCGGTGTGTCAGAAGTGGTGCGTCAGCAATGGTGTGGCTGCAGTGGTGTGTCAGCAGTGTTGTAGCAGCAGTGGTGCAGCAGCAGTGGTGCAGCAGCAGCGGCGTCACCAGTGATGTGTCAGCAGCAATGTGTCAGCAGCGATGTGTCAGCAGCTGTGTGTTAGCAGTGGTGCATCAGCAGTGATGCGTAAGCAGCGATTAGTCAGCAGCTGTGTGCCAGCAGTGGTGTGTCAGCAATGGTGTAGCAGCAGTGGTGTGTCAGCAGTGGTGTGTCAGCAGCAGTGTGTCAGCAGTGGCGTCAGCAGCAGCATGTCAGCAGTGGTGTGTCAGCAGTGATGTGTCAGCAGCATCCTGTCAGCAAGGGTGTGTCAGCAATGGTGTGTCAGCAGTGGTGTATCAGCAGTTGTGTGCCAGCAGTGGTGTGTCAGCAGCGGCGTCAGCAGTGATGTATCATCAGTGGTGTGTCAGCAGTGGTGTCAGCAGCGGTGTGTCAGCAGTGATGTGTCAGCAGTGGCGTGTCAGTGTCAGCAGTGGAATGTTAGCAGTGGTGTGTCAGCAGTGGTGTGTCAGCAGTGGTGTGTCATCACCGGTGTGTCAGCAGTGGTGTCAGCAGTGGTGTGTCAGCAGTGGTGTGTCAGCAGTGGTGTGTCAGCAGTGGTGTGTCAGCAGTGGTGTGTCAGCCGTGGTGTGTCAGCAGTGATGTGTCAGCAATGGTGTGTAAGCAGTAGTGTGTCAGCAGTGGTGTGTCAGCAGCTGCGCCAACGGCGATGTGTCAACAGTGATGTGTCAGCAGTGGTGTGTCAGCAGCGATGTGTCAGCAGCTATGTGTCAGCAGTGGGTTGTAAGTAGCTGTATGTCAGCAGCAGTGCATCAGAAGCTGTGTGTCAGCAGCGATGTGTCAGCAGTTGTGTGCCAGCAGTGATGTGTCCATAGCGGTGTGTCCGCAGCGGTGTGTCAGCAGCGACGTGTCAGCAGTGGTGTATAAGCAGAGGTGTGTCAGCAGCGGCATGTCAGCAGCGGTGTATCAGCAGTGATGTGTCAGCAGTGGTGTCAGCAGTGGTGTGCCAGCAGCGGTGTGTCAGCAGTGGCGTGTCAGCAGCGTCGTCAGCCGTGATGTGTCAGTAGCGATGTGTCAGCAGTGGCATCAGCAGTGGTGTGTCAGTAGTGGTGTGCCAGCAGTGATATGTCCGCATCGGTGTGTCCGCAGTGGCGTGTCAGCAGCGGTGTGTCATCAGTGGTGTATAAGCAGAGGTGTGTCAGCAGCGGCATGTCAGCAGCGGTGTATCAGCAGCGGTGTGTCAGCAGTGGTGTCAGCAGTGGTGTGCCAGCAGCGGTGTGTCAGCAGTGGCGTGTCAGCAGTGGTGTGTCAGCAATGGTGTTTCAGCAACGGTGTGTCAGCAGTGGTGTCAGCAGCGGCGTGTCAGCAGCAGCATGTCAGCAGCGGCATCTCAGCAGCGGCGTGGCAGCAGTGGGGTGTCAGCAGTGGTGTGTCAGCAGTGGTGTCAGCAGTGGCTTGTCAGCAGTGGTGTGTCAGCACTGGTGTGTCAGCAGTGGCGTGTCAGCAGTGGTTTGTCAGCAGTGGCATGTCAGCAGCGGTGTGTCAGCAGCAGCATGTCAGCAGTGGTGTGCCAGCAGCAGTGTGTCAGCAGTGGCATATCAGCAGTGGTGTGTCAGCAGTGTGTCAGCAATGGCGTGTCAGCAGTGGTATCTTAGCAGTGGTGTGTCAGCAGCGGCGTATCAGCAGCGCTGTGTCAGCAGTGGTGTCAGCAGCAGAGTGTTAGCAGTGATGTGTCAGCAGTGGTGTATCAGCAGTGGTGTCAGCAGCGTCATGTTAGCAGTGGCGTGTCAGAAGTAGTGTCAGCAGTGGCATGCCAACAGCATTGTGTCAGCAGTGGTGGGTCAGCAGTGGTGTCAGCAGGGGCATGCTAGAAGCATTGTGTCAGCTGTGACATGTCAGCAGTGGTGTGTCAGCAGTGGTGTGTCAGCAGCAGCATGTCAGCAGTGGTGTGTCAGCAGTGGTGTGTCAGCAGTGGTGTGTCAGCAGTGGTGTGTCGGCATCGGCATGTCAGCAGTAGCATGTCAGCAGTGGTGTCAGCAATGGTGTGTCAGCAGTGGTGTGTCAGCAGTGGTGTCAGCAGGGGTATGATAGAAGCATTGTGTCAGCTGTGGCATGTCAGCAGTGGTGTGTCAGCAGTGGCATGTCAGCAGCAGCATGTCAGCAGTGGTATGTCAGAAGCATTGTGTCAGCTGTGGCATGTCAGCAGTGGTGTGTCAGCAGTGGCGTGTCAGCAGCAGCATGTCAGTAGTGGTGTGTCAGCAGCGGTGTGTCAGTAGTGGTGTGTCAGCAGTGGTGTGTCAGCATCGGCATGTCAGCTGTGGTGTCACCAGCGGTGTCAGCAGTGGTGTCAGCAGCGGCGTGTCAGCAGCGATGTGTCAGCAGCGATGTGTCAGCAGCTGCATGTCAGCAGTGGTGTGTCAGTAGTGGTGTGTCAGTAGTGGTGTGTCAGTAGTGGTGTGTCAGCAGTGGTGTGTCAGCAGTGGTGTGTCAGCAGCAGCGTGTCAGCAGTGGCATGTCGCAGCAACGTGTCAGCAGCAACGTGTCAGCAGCGATGTATCAGCAGCGGTGTGTCAGCAGTACTGAGTCAGCAATGGTGTGTCAGCAGCGGCGTGTCAGCAGCAGTGTGTCAGCAGTGGCATGTCAGCAGAGGTGTGTCAGCAGTGGCGTGTCAGCAGTGATGTGTCAGCAGTGGTGTGTCAGCAGCGGTGTATCAGCAGCGGTGTGTCAACAGTGGTGGGTCAGCAGCACTGTGTCAGCAGTAGTGTCAGCAGCGGCATGTCAACAGCGGTGTGTCAGCAGTTGTGTGTCAGCAGTGATGTGTCAGAAGTGTTGTGTCAGCAGTGGTCTGTCAGCAGTAGTGTGTCAGCAGTGGTGTGTCAGTAGTGGTGTAGCAGGAGTGGTGTGTCAGCAGTGGTGTGTCAGCAGCGGCATCAGCAGTGATGTGTCAGTAGCAGCATCAGCAATGATGTGTCAGCAGCGGTGTCAGCTTCGATGTGTCAGCAGCGATGTGTCAGCAGCGATATGTCAGCAGCGATGTGTCAGCAGCGATGTGTCAGCAGCGATGTTTCAGCAGCGATGTGTCAGCAGTGGGTTGTCAGCAGCTGTGCGCCTGCAGCGATGCATCAGCAAAGATGTGTCCACAGCGGTGTGTCAGCAGTGGTGTGTCAGCAGCGGCGTGTCAGCAGCAGCATTTCAGCAGTGGCGTGTCAGCAGCGGCGTCAGCAGTGATCTATCAGCAGTAGTGTGTCAGCAGCGATGTGTCAGGAGCGGTACATCTGCAGCTGTGTGTCAGCAGCGGTGTGTCAGCAGCGGTGTGTCAGCAGCGGTGTGTCAGCAACGATGTGTCAGCAGCGGTGTGTCAGCAGTTGTGTGCCATCAGTGATGTCCACAGCGGTGTGTCAGCAGTGGCGTGTCGGCAGCGACGTGTCAACAGTGGCATGTCAGCAGCGGCGTGTCAGCAGTGGCATGTCAGCAGCAGCGTGTCAGCAGTGGGTGTCAGCAGTGGCATGTCAGCACCGGCATGTCAGCAGCGGCGTGTCATCAGCGGTGTGTCAGCAGTGGCATCAGCAGCGATTTCTCAGCAGTAGTGTGTCAGCAGCAATGTGTCAGCAGCATTGTGTCAGCAGCGGTGTGTCAGCAGCGGTGTGTCAGCAGCGGTGTGTCAGCAGCGGTGTGTCAGCAGCGGTGTGTCAGCAGCGGTGCCAGCAGCGGCGTGTCAGGGGTGTGTGTCAGCAGTGGTGTGTCAGCAGCGGCGTGCCAGCAGCAGCATGTCAGCAGAGGCATGTCAGCAGCAGTGAGTCAGCAGTGGTGTGTCAGCAGCAGCATCAGTCATCTTCACATATAAGATTACTCAGTCACTTGAGAGGCTTTCTCGTTCTTCTACCCCAACAAACACTTCTCGGACACAGTCTTCCATGCACCAATCAGCAGCCAAGAGGGCTTCTTGCACAGTGTCACCTTCCACAGAAGCCTCCGAATTCCAACACCCACCCACCGGCGTCGACAGGTACAGGGACATCGTCACCAAGACACCTGGTCAGCACACAGTTCACACAGACCCAGCAAGAGATGGCAACTTCACAATCATTTTCACCATCAGTTAAAGCGGCAAACACCATCTGATTGTGACTTCCTGTGTCATCTGTACTTATATTTGAGGTTACAGCCATTCTCTTCAAACGTCACACCTTTCCATCGTCCAACTTAACCACAGGCCGAGAAATTCAGTCACTTTGTGATCCTCAAACACAGTCACTTTGAGAACCTCAAACAATGGGCTCTCACTTATGTGCCCCTCCCAAGGTTTCTTCAGTCTGGCCACTGTCCAATAGCAACGTCTGCCGGACTGCAGCTATGTCCATCGTGATGGCTCTTAAAGCCAGCACGTGCTCCACAATATGGACCCTGACGTCATCAATAGTATGTTTACTGCGCCCACTTCAATTGACCAATCGGAATTATCCATCAGCACAATGCAACATTATCTTTGGGACAACATTAAAGAAATAAAAATAGACTCGGAACCTGGCCACAGTCCTGCAGGTTTTATGGCCCTAAGATGCAGTGCTCACATATGGGGGCCACCGGATGTCGAAGGAGTGTAGTTTAAGAAACAAATGGTAACAACATTTCCAGACACTTCTTTTTCAAATTTAGCAGAGGCACTAAACCATTAATCCTCAATTTCAAAATTACCATGCAATTTCCAGCAAGACTCCGAGCTGCTTACATGTTTCTTCTTCCTTTTAAAGAGCAGCGTTAAACCCTCCAGCACCCCCGATCGCCTCACAAGAAGGTAGCCAGGGAAAACAGGCATCGATCTCTTAGCTTTATGGGGCCATGTGTTTATAATTAGCATGGAATACATGACCCCATAAAGATAAGAAAGTGCTTTGTGACAGCAGCAAAGCAAGTGACCCAGTCCGGATCGGAGGCTAAAGGGCGTCAACAAAAAACCCTTATTTCCAATGGCAGGACACCGTGTAGCATAAACGGTGATGCAAGCCAATGGAAATGAGGGGCAGGCCTTCAAGTCCCCTCCGAAAAATCTACTCTCCTACAAAATCTCTCCCTGAGTGGGCAGCGCTTTGCACTGCAACGCCAGGCGAGACCTAAAAAAACGATCTGACCTTCTCCAATGTAATCTCTTAGATAAAACCAAGGAAGTATGTGGTTCTGCAGCGATGTTCGCATAATTAAGGATTTGCTGCACTTGCCACATAATCCATCATCTGTCACATAATCTGCAAATTTTCACCCCCCCCCCACAAAAAAAAATTCTAGCTCAAAGGTAATCTTTGTTTGCATTGCTTGTTTTCACTGCAGGCATGCACAATGCGAATGGCGCACTTTCACTTTCCTAGTTCCCCTTATTTATTTATTTATTGCATTTTTATGAAGCCTGGACTTTACCCGAAAGTGTCAGAGCGCTGTACAATAGAACCATTTACGTTACATGAGAGAAATGGTACAAAATAGAACGTCACAAAAATCAACAGGAGAGGTAGAGTAATTCCCTTGAATTAGGGAATCCACAAATAGGCGCGAGCCAAAGGAAGTGAATCCTCGGCCCTGGGAGAATGGAGACATGCCTTGTGTCCGTGGGGAATACCGTGTCCCCGCGAGAGTAGAAAGATTTATCTGAAATCTGTGGCAACCTTATCTCAGGGAGAGCGAGGGGAGTAATCCAGTCAACTGTTTACCTCTGCAAGGAGACTTTAGAGCTGGGCCTCGGCTCAGCAGCTTGTAATACTGGGGAAATCACTCATTCTCCACGAGCCTACCAAAAATGAATGTGCACTGTCTTTGTGTAATTTAACTGGTACTCTTGTAAAGCACTCTAATACATTCGGGTTGAGTTTGCGCTATATAAACCTGCAAAAAAAAAAAGATCTAAAAGGCATCGGATGAAATTCTGGAGCTCTGGTTGAAAAACCCAACATGTTCAGGGCCGGACTGGGAACCGAAACCGGCCCTGGCAAAGTGCTCGGCCGGCCCCCCTCCCTGGGTTGGGGGTGAGGGGGTGCGACCGCGCACTTTGCCAGTGCCGGTTTCGGCCGATTTTGGCCGATTTTGTTACAGGGCCGTTTTTACGACCCTGAAACAAAAACGGCCCCCTGGGCCCAAAACCGGCCCCCACCCATGCGGCCGACCGGGGGATTGCCCGGTGCCCTCAACGGCCAGTCCGGGCCTGAACATGTTCCTCTGTTTTGTCATGTATTTTTTAAATATCTTATTGTATAGTACAAGTACGCAATTTAAAAACAACACATTTTAGCATGCTGACGAAAGTAATCATTAAATCAGTACGTATTCTGTTTAATTTCTCAATTAATATTTACCGACCGATAGAGGAAGATTAAAAGGAGAAGAGAAAGAGTTAAATACGCTGATAAAATACGCACCTTCAAAGCTGCAAGGCTATTCTGCATATAAAGTTAACAATATTTAATGATTCGCTAAAGGTCTCTTCATTGTCGTGTGGTCTGAATGTTACTTTTCTGAAGCGGTTTCATAGGTGGTCATTGAATCAGGCTCTGAGCTTTAACTTGCATTTGCTTTTCCAGTTTCTCAGTATTATTCCTTAAGTGAAACCGAGGCAATTGAAAATACAGAGTACAGCATGTTTGTTACTTATGTGTAGGTGTGTTAAGTCAATCAGCGTCATCGACTCTGGTGTGTGGCTCTGTGTGTGTGTGGCAGTGTGTGTGTGTGTGTGTGTGTGGCTGTGTGTGTGGCTGTGTTTGTGTGTGTGTGTGTGGCTCTGTGTGTGTGTGTGGCTCTGTGTGTATGTGTGTGTGTGTGTGTCTGTTGTGGCTGTGTGTGTGTGTGTGTGGCTCTCTATGTGTGTGTGTGCAAATGCAATAGGTCTCGCATTTGCGAGAGATTAAGCTGTTGGCATTGTAAATGAGAATGCCATTTATTTCTCTGTTTTCAAAACCAACACATAAATAAAAAGTTTGTCATTTACAATGCCAATACCTCTAACTTTTGCAAAGGCGAGACCGTTGCATTGTAAATGCTTGTTTTCTGTCATGATCAGGAGTCAATGATCAGGAAGGCTCTAAATTACCCCCAAAGTATCATTCCTCACAAGGCGGCCAATAGCATGTTCGCAGTCTTTTATATGTATGCGTCTTTAAAGAGATGACTGAACATACTGCAATGTGAAATAAGTTCCGAACTGTGATGTTGCCCCATGTCTGGGGCAACACCGTCAGCCAATCCTGTGTTTTAGCCAACAGAGCATTGCATTTTTGGGCTTGTAGTTTCACCTTTAACAATTAAGGATGAGATAAAAAATGTCAGCATGCAAAGTGCATTAGTTTAAATAGACAGGACTCGCTGAAGGTGCCACATGTGTTACACTGTTAGTAGCCAGCTAAGAATGGTAATGTGACAAAATAAAAGGCAAGAATAGAAGGAATATAAGTTTCTGTCAACGATCTCTACGAATCCCCTCAAGTCAATTTAATATTTTCTTTACTTTGCTTAAAATGTAGTTTACATTTCAAATGTGAGTTTTACCTAGAACAAGATAGGATGCGGCCTAACGGCCGGAGCTGCCGACTTCTGAACCGATGAAACCTGGGCTTATGCAGTAGAAGCACAATGGATACAAAGCAGACATGTAAACAGTTAACATGAAGATTGCATAGTAGAAAAGGGAAGGCAGGGTTGTAAGGGCAATACCATTAGTTTGTAAGGCTACAGTACTATTGTCACATGTAACTACTCAGGACATCTTTTTGTCCTGAATTTTTATTTGACATCTTTTTTAAATGCATAGGTCGAGGCGTTCATTCTGATTTCTGGCGGGAGCGCGTTCCAAATTCTGAAGACCTGAAGAGGCACTGCTGTAGGTTCTCTTCTTTTTGAACTTCGGTGGTTTTAGTTGACATAGTAGACAACAAAATATTCTTATAAGCATAGCAACAAACAAATACATTTTGTGATTATACAAAACAGCCCAGTGCCATACAATGAAAACATAATTTAAAGAAAATAAATAAGCGCTGGTCTACTGTTCTGAAACCACTCCCGCAGGACTGCACAAAGATAAAGATTACTTAATTCTTACTAAAAATGGCTAAACAATAAAATAATGTTTCAAGTTACCTGTTCATGTTGAATGAGCATAATTTAATCTCCGGACTTTCTGATGTTCAATTAACTTGCCTTTTTTTCCAAAGCGAAGTCCAATCACAATGAAATCTTAAATAATGTGTGTTTGGGAGTTCTCATGAGATTGCTGAAAGTCTCGGTGGTCATGTTGGCAATGTAGTATTTCTTTCATATATATTTTTTTTATTCAATGTAATTGTTTTGTTGTGATAATTGAATGTGAGACAAAATGTTAGTCCCCTATCTCTATGGTATGTGTTTGTTATACATGAAATCAGTAACTTGCTGGAATGCCTTCCATTTGAGGAGCGTCATGAAAGACCGGTCATGGAATATCTGTATTTTCATTCTATTCAAGCATATGTCACTGCCAGATCTCACTTTGTCCATTATGCCTTGTTTATGTTCGTAGTAGTGTGGTCTTTTTAGTAGGCCGTGCACCTATGATTTAAAACTAGCTCCTTCATCTCCTTTTGGATCTCCCCTAAACCATACAATTATTTTTCATGCTTGTCTTTGAGTATGATGTTTTGTTCTTCCAGGACCAGTGTATGGACTTTAAGCTGTTCTTGGTCAATTGAGTGTTCCTCAATGGTTTTCTTGAGCGGGTGAAATCTCTCTCCTAATTCAGAGATAGCTATCCTTATCTCTTGTAGTTCACAGCTCATCTCAGTCTTCGCTGATAGGATGGTTTCCTTTATTTTCTTGGAAAACTTCCCATAAAGCTGTTTGTCACCATGTCATCAAGGATGTGCAGGCCCTTGTTTTTCCTGTCCGACAGTGCCCCGCTTGGTGGGCATAGAAATAAGCGTTGACATTTTGCTTCCCCTTGCTGAATGGAATCCTTAATCCATGATCGTTTTGTTTTTGTCATTAGTCATGTTGGTTGCTGTAACTGTCTTTGGTGGTTGTGTTGCCAGGAGGGTATTAGGTGATCAATGAAACAGCAGCTCATCTTAGTTGACCACATGCCTATGAATGAGATCTATCCCTAAACCACCTTAAACTCAACCAAGACAAAACTGAAATTCTCATCTCAAATAAAGACGAGAACCCCCAAGTCATGGAATGGCTCATAGCAATCGATGCTCACAAGGGTAATCTCACCCAAGCCAACTCCGTAAAATCACTTGGTATCACCCTAGACCCTAAACTAGACATGGCTAAACACATCAAGAACTCAGTGAAACTGCATTCCTCAATTTGAAGCTCCTGAACAAAATAAAACCCTTCAACCCGGCCGAAGACCCCAAGCAAGCCACCCAATCCCTGGTGATATCTAGACTCGATTATGGAAATGTTCTCCACACCGGCACAGCCAAATCCAACCTTGCCCATATGAAAACCACTCTCAATGCAGCAGCCGGAATGGTCACCGGAATAAGGAAATTCAACCACATTGCGCTTGCGCTCAAAGAACTTAAATGGCTTCCAGTACAGAAGCGTGCCAGCTTCAGAACCGCCTGTCTAACGCACAAAGCTCTCCACACGGGGAAACTGGACTACTTGGCCTCCAAACTCAAAAAAGCAGGCCAAACAAGGAACATCAGGAGCTCCAATTCCCTACTGCTCATCCCCATGAAAACATACAAACAAAATACCGTTGCTCACTCCTTCACTGGAAACGCACCAAAAATCTGGAATTCCATCCCAGCGGACATTAGGACTATCCCGTCCTTCTTAAAATTCAAAAGACTCCTAAAAGACCTCTTCCCCAAACATGCATTCCCGAACAGTTAACTATTGAGGAAAAGCTCATTCCTGCTCCTGCAGTTCCATGACACTTTATCTCAGACTCTACCTCCTCCTAGCGATCTCCAGCCCCTCCCTGAGAATGGTTCTGCACCATTCATTGCGAGGCCTCTCCTGACTCTCATTCCTCTATGGTGCTTTCACACTGGGACTTCTGAACCATCAGGTGTACTTATTTATTATTTTGTGATTCCTTCATTTTAATTGCTGTAAAGCGCTCCAATACCCTCGGTTCTGGCCAGCGCTAAATAAAACGCCTTAATAAATAAATACATTCTCCGGATTTATCATGCCTTCTCCTTCTCTATTTGCCTCTTTTAGGCTAGCTGTTTACAGCTGCCAACTAATAACCTAACCGAAGCCATAAGGTCTGGAATCAGCAAGACTGATTCTCTTGCCATGAGGGTGTACTCTTTCTTTGTACGCTGGTGTCCCACCTTACCAGTCTCATTAAATGAGTGAGTTAGCTTCAAGTTTTAGGGTTCCTCAGCTAACATCCCAGTTCTGCTTTCAGCCTGTTTTTCTCTGTGCTTCCTGGTCACTATTGCATTGGAGGTCCCTCTATGGACAAGAGGAGGAGGTTTCAGCAGGTTTCAAAAGTTTTGTATGTATCTGCTTGTGGATTTGTCAACCCCAGTGGCTCTTCTGTCCTCCATTTTCCCTTTCACTCTATATGTTCCTGGGAACCTCTGTGTCATGTCTGCCCCTTGTTGTGTCTCTCTGTCAAAGAGCTTCTGAAAGCGAGGGGCTCACCCAGCTGTGGAGGTGCTATTACATGAGACGCCATTTGTGCCTTCACCAGTGAAATGCACAGCCCCTGCTGGAGTTACTGACAGCTCCACAAGCGGATATTTAGAGCCAGTATACACAGCGAGAGGGCTGTGCTCCGCTTTCCTGGTGGTTTGCCCACTGCCACTAGAAGCATCTTCAGTTAGACCCACCTGGAGCGGTGTTTCCTTCTTTTCACACCCCTCGTGGTGGGTTGACAGCATCAGGGGCTTCCATCTCGACTGCAGCACAGTGGACCCCCATGCTGAATGGAAGCTCTAGTTGTCCACACTCCTATGCATAGGTGTTCCTTGCCCGGGCTCCTTGCTCTTCTTGAGCACTCCCAGAGACAGGGTCCCCCACAGAGTGCATGATGCCTCAGACGGTCCCTTGATTAACTCAGGATCCCGACGTTTTGTATAGTATTGGATTTGAACCACAGCTCAACCTGTTCCTTAGATCCACCCGGACAGGGCGTTTCTCAATTCATTTTTCAGAGTGTTTTCTCCCTCCTCCATATTGTTGCTATGACCCTGTGTCGCCATCTCTGTCCCCGCCATTGATTTGTGAGAGGACCCTGTCTCCCCATTCACGGTGCCCCGCAACTCCACCCCACCCACTCACTGTCCTGAGGAAGACCCCACCAGTAAGGCTCTCGAAGAGGCCTACGTTTTTCTAGGGGGTCGAAACGTCGACAACTATCAAATGCCAGTCTTATCTACAGTACTTGAATTACTGAGAAATTATATGTTACATGGCTTATACGTACAGACATTGTGTACCTCAATTTTATGTTCACCTGATTCATGTTCTTCTTGGCATATGAATAATATCTGCTTGCATTATTTGTAATTTGCACTTTCTCCATCCCACTACCGCACCAGAATCACAACCTTTCCCACCCCACCCCTTCCCTTGGGCACTGCAATGTTGCTAGTTCTATAAAAAAATTACAATATGTTTTCTCCCGTCTGAAGACATTCTGACCAGTCTTGGTGTGATTAAACAACACTGAAACTTAAAGTCTGATATGATTTGTATATTTTGAATCTTTTTTACAGTTTGTCTTGACCTTTAACACTTGTGATGTTATAAATACTGGGACCACCCCTTTATATATTGTCAAGTACCGAGGTCCCAGTGATTCCGGGTTTACCCTTTTGTGTAACCAGCCTGTCTTGCTGTCAGCTCACACAGACCTTGGGTATGTATGTGGAATGGCTAGCATTAACCTTCAGTCTGATCCGCCATTTTCAATAAGGACTGTAATCCACAAGCTCCAAGTTCTCATAGCATCACCACCTGAGAAGTGTCAGCCTCCCTCTCAATGCAACACTGCATATAGGGCTCATTGGGTCCACACTTGCAGAAACGTTGCGTCCCACTTCTTGGCACCCATTCTGCTTGCTCCCGTTTATCTTCAGACTCACAAGCTTTGCTGTTACCTGTATCCCACTTTAGTCTGACATTCCAGCATTTGCTCCTAAGGCAAACGCAAGGGAGAAGGGAGGATTTCAGCTTTCGATGTATGCCCAGCATAATAAGGCTGCCACCATATGCCCCTGATGCACCCCCACCATAACTCATTCTCCCGGCACTGCACCATGCGACGAAGGCGCAAGTCTCTCAGCTAACTTGAACCAGACAATCCTGCCGCCTGCTAACATTTCATGCTGGGCTATGCTCCTGCCAACATCATTTACCGTGATGGGACAGGCCTTTTTTCCTCTCTCCTTAATGGGGAGATACCTAACAGGCTCCATTCTGTAAAAGCTACTCACTGTTTCTCTTATCCTGGGTCTTATAGTCAGGAGTGAAGAATGTATGTACACTGTGTACATCTGCAGGATGAGCCTAGTGCCTGGGTGTGTTTCTGACAAGTCATGCAGTAATTCTGCGTTTGTATGTGTGTGTTGGCAACACAATCAGGAGGGCTTTGTGCAAGGCTGTCCTGGTCCCTGCTGACTTGGAAGTCAGCACATTTGCCTTCATTCCCTTCCTCTATTGTCTTGGTAGAGAGGGTTACATTGTCTTGAGGGTGAGAGTGTCTGCCTTCCTAGGCTGCCTGCCCGACCCCCTTCACAATGGCCTGATGTTTGAACTAGCTCAGTAAAGGTCTTCTATTGTCCTTAGCCCTGGCATGTATGGATCATGCATTTGTTACGCAGAGTCTGATTTGAGGAGCCCCATTAAAGTTTGACCTGTGTTACAGGGCTGATTAACCAATCCCTGAGATAATACTAGCTAACTTGACCAGTCCTTTATTTTGTTTCAGGGTCTTTCACTGAGCAAGGAAGGAGCTGCACCCCAGGACCGATGAGAAGCTCTTGGTTTCCAGGGCCAGAGACTGCCAGCTGCAGACTGATGTCCTCCTACCAGACAGGGGACTGAGGCTGGGCCAAGAGTCCTGCTGGAGGCGAAGTTTGACTGCAAGAAGAAAGTGTCCTACAGGCTGTGAAAAGGGTGATTGGACTGTACCCTACAGAGGACAGCCTGCCTGGAAGTAGCTCAGCAATCCAGTTAACGGATGAGCCTTGCCAGATGTTTGGAGGTCTGTGTCACCCCAGAACAAGATGGCGTCCAGCTGCTGTACAGGAGAGGAACAAAAGGGGGTGGTGATGGACGGAGCATCAAACACTCACACCCAGTCAAAAGATCTGGGTTTGATCCATCACCGTTCTTTAGCCCACTCTGCCACCCCAGTTCAGACATGGCTATATGCAAATCAGTCTGACCCTGTGCCTCATGGGAACAGTCCAGTTCAGATGCTTCGTCCATCACCACCCCCTTTTGTACCGCTTTGGCCGCCTTAAGTGTGGCAGGGTATGCTCAGACGTGAGTCCCTTGCTCACTTTGCCACTGGATTCAAGCAAGCCGGGCTGAAGACGGCTGTATTGCCAGAAACCGGTCCTCGAAAGCAAGTTTTTTTCTGGTCCAGGGAAGGCATGGCTTGGCAGTTCGGGCTGGACTGTTCCCATGAGGCACAGGGTCAGACTGATTTGCATATACCCATGTCTGAACTGGGGTGACAGAGTGGGCTAAAGAACGGTGATGGATCAAACCCAGATCTTTTGACTGGGTGTGAGTTTTGATTGGTTCAGATGCTCCGTCCATCACCACCCCCTTTTGTTCAGGAGAGGAAGCACCAGTCAATATCTACACTGCCATGGGTCCATACGAAGAATTGCACCTCCTGCATCTTGTGATGAACCCCTTTGTGACTCGCTCTGTCAGAGTGCAGGGAAATCAGCGTGTGCACCAAGTTGTCCCCACGGAATCTTGAAGACCCCCTTGGTTTCAATTCATGGCCCGGTGACGGTCAGAGATGTAACTAGGCTTTGTTGACCACAACACCAGGAAATGTTTGGATACACACTGATAGAGATATTAGCATTGGAATCCCCTGCTCGTAAAACAATGTCTCCCATGTGTCCTAGTGTCCGTGTCCCTGGGGTATCCACAGTATGGGGGAAATCCGAAAGCAGTTTCCAAATTACAGTGCTTTGTGTAAGACCACCCTCTGAATATGAAAAATCCAGCCTTGGTCCGTGGTTTTGCAGATATAACACTTTTTAGGGAAACCCTCTAAAGTGCAGGGATTGCTCCACATAGGGACGGGAATTAGATTTAGTTCCTCGACCTTGGGGCCTGCCACAACCTGTGCCTGTGTGTGGCACAGGCCATTGGACACTGCCCTTTTCACCCACTTTATCCTCTGAACTGCATTGTCAAGATGTGGTTGTCTCTTCGGTCTAGTTTAGGTAGGGGGCTTCGATCAGGCTTGGGTGGATTTTGTGACAAGTTAGAGGAGTCCAGTAATCACTAACAAGCATTGCACGTTGTAATGTAGTTAGCAGTCTAGTAGTCGTGGTGGGCGGAGCTAGCTGGGTGAAGGGAAGAGGAGGAGTGTAGACAGGATGGGGTTAGATAGAGTAGGGACAGGGACCAGACAAGTCATGAGTAATAAAGCTCCTGAATAATAATACACGTGTCTGTCGTTATTACGCGCTAGACACGACAACTGGCGACGAGGATGGGATGTGCATGATCACAGCACACAGAACCCCACAAAAGTGCCCTGTCCCATGCAGCGTCGAAAAATAGAACGCTGCTGTGTGGAGCTGCCGCCTGAAGAGAAGAGGCCAGCAGCAGGTGACCCTGTCCCTCCAGCGACTGCAAGGGAGCCAAGAGGGAGCCGCAGCAACGAGCGCTGAAACGCTCGAGAAAGAAGAAGCTGTTCGCGCCAAAACGCGATGCCCGCCGGATGCGTGCAACCTGGTGCATGCTGAAAGAACAGAAGTCGGGAGCCCACTCCGACTCTGGCCAGCACCCCCAAAGTGGAAGAAAAGTGCCCGCAGCGGGGACGTTGCCCCGAGGAGGCCCGGAGGTAAGCGCTGTCGAGTGCGCTGGAATCGGAGCTCGAGCAGCCCCGTCATCGGAAATCTCACTCCCGATGCGTGAGCTTTAGCACGCTATCGCCGAGTGAGTGCGTGGACCCGAAGAGGCGAAGTGGGAGCCCACCCCAACCTCACCTGACTGTGGCAGCTACTGAGAAACCCGGTGTCTGGAGTGTGCTGCCTCGAGATCAGCTGCCGGTGAGTCCTGAGGAAAGAGTGAATGAAAGTGAAGCCTCGTGAGAAGTGCAAGTTCAGTGACGGCGGCCATCTTGAAGTCAGGCAGCTTTTGGGACGTCCTCCATGTGCAGACTGCCGGCGGCCATTTTAAAGTCAGACATGGCAAATAGTCAGTGAAAAACGGCGCGTTCAAGTCACGAAGAAGTTTAGCAAGTCTGACCCAGCAAAGCCAAACAAGCACGAGCAAAACCAAAGGAACATTGACCGAAGACGACCGTAATTGCTCATTTGAAGCTTTAGCAAACAGGCAGAGACAGGTCAGTCGGAGTTAAGGAAAGGGGTGAGAAGCACGTGACGCCACAATGGTAACCCCAGACAATTCCCCACAGCGAAATGAAGTCAAGCCCATCATTGCGGGAGGGTCGCATCTGCGGGCTCTGGAACCTTTAACCCTGACCACCGGAGGGAGCATGGGCCCCAAGTGGCAAGAATGGTTAGAAGACTTCGAAGATTACATTGAGGGATCTAAAGTCACAGTAGACAAAGAAAAATTGATTGCCCGCCGCAACCTCGCAGGTCGAGAAATAAGTAAGATAATCAAGGACCTTCCCCCTGCAGATGCTGGAGCCTATGACAAGGTGCGTGAGGCATTGAACAAAAAGTTCCTTCACAAGAGAAATGTAGACTACGAACGTCACGCATTCCATCAAGCACGTCAAGGAAAAGATGAAGCAATGAGTGCGTTCATCACCCGACTGCGGAGACTGTCGAGACACTGAATTTGACACCTTCTCAACAGATGCCGCTATTAAGTCACAAATTATAGATGGATGCCACTCCGAAACCCTCAGGAGGCGGCTGCTGAGAAAACCCCATGAACTAGACGAGATCGAAGAGATGACTCGTGTCTATGACCAGGGCGAAGAACACGCCACCACCATTGAAACGGGGCGCAACGTAAGCCATGAACAAGCACACCGTGTCCAGGCCAAGGGCAGCAGCCGAAGATATTCGCAGGAGAAGCAATGGAGACCGAGACCGTCATCTCGCCCGGACCACAGGAAGCAAGAACCTGGGCGAAGAGACCGGAGACCGGAAAAAACAAGAAGATGTTACAGGTGTGGATACGACTATCCTCATGTAGACACCTTTTCCTGACATGGGTCAGCGGTGCCGAAAATGTGGGCGGTCAAACCACTTTGAAGCGATGTGTGGAGACTACCACAAGGAGAGGCGAAGCGAAACCGTGAGGTCATCTCGTTCTGACACCAGAAAACACCACGTGAGAGCTGTCCAAGAAAAGTCCACGTTGTCCTCAGGCTCGTCCCACTCCAGCCGAGAATCGCGCAGATCGCGATGGGAGCGTAGATCACCCTCCCGGGACTCCAGATCATCATCCAGAGACTCGGAATACACCGTAGAATATTTGAACATGATTGCGGATCCTGATCAACTCAAAAAATATCCACGTTTGGACATTAGAGTAGGAAACCATGACACTAAATTTGTGATGGACAGCGGGGCTTTGCTGAACTACATCCCAGTCACAGAATATGAGAAAATGACTTTTAAGCCCCCACTGACTTTTGCCCCAGTCCGTGTTTTTACGTGGATGTCCAAAAAGCCACTCCCCTGTTTGGGGAAATTCTCAACAACGCTCAAGTACGACAACATCACGATACCAGCGGTCATACATGTCATCAAAGGCCCCGAGGCCGACTGCTTACTTAGCCTCCCCACTGCGGAGCGTCTCCGTCTTGTTGAAATCCTGTTCAAAGTTAGTGACAATCAGGACTGTGTCAGCAAGTTTCCAAAGCTGTTTCAAGGCCTGGGGAAATTGAAAGGATGCCAAATACATCTGCATATCAACGAACTAATCAAACCCGTGGCTCAGCACCCTCGACGTGTTCCATTCCATCTTCAAAACGCCGTCGAGGATGAACTTCAAGAACTCCTATCTGCAGACATCATAGAACGCACGGATGGCCCGCTACATCACGACATTTGCAACCCACTTAGGACTTTTTAGGTATAAGAGATTGAGTTTTGGCGTCTCATCAGCCGCGGAAATTTTTCAGGAGGCGATCCGGCAAATCATTGAACACATCCCCAACACTCTCAACTATAGCGACGACATCCTTGTGTATGGTTCAGATGTTCGTGAGCACGACATCGCACTTGATCGCGTTTGTCATGCCCTGCTGGATGCAAACCTGACATTGAACAAAGACAAGTGCGAGTTCCACCAGGCCACCTTGAAATTCTTTGGCCATATTTTCTCAGACGCGGGTATGAAGCCTGATCCAGATAAGATTGCGGCCCTGAACAACACCAAGAGCCCACTAGATGTCGGTGAATTAAGATCCTTCCTGGGGATGGCCAGCTAATGTGCCCGCTACATTAGAGACTATGCGACTGTCAGTCATCCTCTTCGCATCCTTACCAAACTCGGCCAACCGTTCGACTGGACCCCTCAGTGTGAACAGGCGTTCAGGGACATCAAGCGGGCGGTGGAGTCGGCTGACAGCCTTTCGTACTTCAATCCTCGGCGGAAGACTGAGATCACTGTGGACGCCAGCCCGTTGGGTTGGGGGCCATTTTGGCACAATATGACAATGACTCTGACCAGAGACGCATCGTTGCCTATGCCAGTCGCAGACTGTCTGATCCTGAAAAGAAGTACTCGCAACCTGAGAAGGAAAGTCTAGTGGTGGTGTGGGCATGTGAACATTTTCATGTCTTTGTCTACGGCAAGCATTTTACTTTGATCACTGATCACCAGGCGCTAATCACCATCTACGGCAACCCTAGATCCAAAATGCCTCCAAGGATTGAGAGGTGGGGCCTCAGACTTCAAGAATACACATTCACCATTATTCACAAACCCGTGAAGGCGGAGAACCCGGCTGATTATATGTCCCGCCATCCTCATGCATCGTCAGACTCCAAACCATCGATTGCTGAGGAGTACATTCATTTCGTGGCTGACCAGGCGCTGCCACCTGCTATTCCCATGAAAGTCATTTGTGAAACCACCGCACAAGACGCCGTCTTACAGAGAGTACTCCGTCGGATTCAGACCAATCGATGGAGACATGACCCTCAAGAAGACGACATGGACCCAGCTGTCAAGCAAGAAATGCAAGCATTTCGGCACGTCTGTGATGAATTGTCAGTCACCACAGATGGAGTCATACTGCGAGGTCAACAAGTCGTGATTCCTAGTCAACTGCGGCAGGGAGTTATCAATCTGGCCCACGAAGGTCACAGGGGAGTAGTATCAACGAAGCGAGCTCTCCGGGAACGCGTGTGGTTTCCCTCCCTCGACCAGATGGTAGAGTCTACTCTGAAGGAGTGTCATCTGTGCCAGTTGACCAACAAAGGTGATCCACCAGCCCCACTACAAATGACCACCCTGCCCGATGGAGTGTGGCAAGAAGTTGCCATGGACTTCTACGGACCGCTCCTATCCGGAAAATATGTAGTGGCCATAATTGACGAATATTCACGATTTCCCATCGCACGATTCGTGCCATCCACCAGTGCCTCTAGCACTCTCAAAGTGTTAGATGAAGTATTTGCAGCATTGGGTGTCCCTAAAGAAGTAAAAACGGACAATGGACCCCCATTTAACGGACACGAGTTCAGTGCATTTGCAAAGCATTTGGACTTCAAACACAGGAAAACTACACCTCTCTGGCCACAAGCGAATGGCACCATTGAACGATTTATGGCTACCATCAAAAAGACATTTCAACAAGCCACGGCTGAGAAAAAAGACCTGCAAGTAGCCCTCAATGAGGTCCTCAGAGCATATAGGACAACTCCTCATTCAACCACTGGAAAATGCCCAGCAACCCTCATGCTGGGGTGTCCGATGAGAAATCGCATCCCAACCTGGGAAGGGGCCTTGCGAGCCGTGTCACCGATCCGCAGCCATCAAGAGATGACAGTGACTGACAAACACAATAAAGACAAAATGAAATCATATGCTGATGTCAAGAGGAGAGCAAGATCTCCTTCCCTGCAGGAAGGAGATTACGTCTTTGTCAAACAGGATCAACAAAGAAAGACTGATTGTCGATTTAGAGATGACCCTTTGCTGATTACCCATCAGAAGAGCACCATGCTGACTGCGGAATCTGATCAACGACGAGTCACCAGAAACGTCTCACACTTTAAGAAGTGTCCCCGAAGCATGAAATGACCTCTGGTGAACATGACTGACACACTCACACCTGAAGAGTTTGACCATGGTGACCAAGAGAGCAGGGGTCAGCCAAGTGAACCCTTGTCTGATGATATCACTAGAGCCATGTCTTTGCGGCCTCGTCGTGAGTTCCAGCCGCCAAAGAGACTCATTGAAGAGATGGATTAAAACACTGTTTTCTATTGTTTGTTAAGAAGGGGGGAGATGTAATGTAGTTAGCAGTCTAGTAGTCAGGGTGGGCGGAGCTAGCTGGGTGAAGGGAAGAGGAGGAGTGTAGACAGGATGGGGTTAGATAGAGTAGGGACAGGGACCAGACAAGACATGAGTAATAAAGCTCCTGAATAATAATACACGTGTCTGTCGTTATTACGCGCTAGACACGACACACGTGGTGCGCGAGGCAATTCGCCAATACAATTTGATCATGTGATCGCTGCACTGTAACTGAGGGCTGAACATGCACCTTTTACAGCTGGATAGACAGAGTGTGTTCAAGACCATGGGACAGGCACTGACGTACAGCACAGATAAAGCCTTACAATTGACAACACTGAGAGACAAATATAGCTCCCAGCATCAAAGCACTAGAGCAACACCTGGACATAGTTTTCTGACGTATGGTTTTATCTGTGAACCATCATTTCATGTGTAGAATGAGTGTACCATTGGTGTATTATGAGTTTCCAGAACACACCACCTCTTTCAGTAAGACATGGACTGCTCAGACTCACTATCCTGAGAGTTAAGGGCTAAAGGGGAGTATTTGGTAACAGGTGGAGGAGCGTCGCCCCATCTGCTGCGAGCGCAGCAGGCAAACACTAAAAAATAAAATGGCGTAATCATGCCATTTTATTTTGCCACCAGCTTGCGATGTGTACAGTGCGAGCGTGAGGCAGGGGGGCGGGGATGAATCCGGCTATTGCAGGATTACTGCTGCCCCGTTCAGTAGGAAAACAGCCTTTACAATGAGGTTTTAACCTCGTTGTGCCTTTACCACACATTTTAGAATGTATATTTTTACCGCGAATATGCATTTACAACGCATGCCAATGCCATGCATTTAAGGTAAGTTGGGGTGGGTGGGGGGTCTCCCCCCACAAATGCATTGTTATTAAATATATAAACAATGCGTGGTATTGGCATGCTTTCTAAATGCATATTTGCAGTACAAACATGCCCGCTAAAAAATGCGTGTCAAAGGCATACGAAGTAATTGCCTGCGTTGTACCGTTGTACAACCCTTTCAGTGCGCGTGTCGGGTTGGCAGGCTGGCTACCTACAGCCAGCCCAACATGATAACTGCACACCTAGCAATCCCCGGGCTGTGCAACATCCGGGGGATGGGTGGCAGAGGCCCCCAGTCTCAAAATGAGCAGTGGGATAGCCTGCTCCCACCAACCCTGGTGCTGCTCTTATGTTGAGAGCAGCTCCAGGATTGGTCAAGAGTCGCATTCTACTGGCAGGAAGGGAAGTCGTTCTCTTTCCTGCTCGTGGACGTCACGGCACACCACTATCGCCGTAAGTGCTGCATCTGTCAGGAGTATCATTGAGGTGAGTTGGGCGCATGGCGCCTCCCCCATATTTTCATATTGCCAGCCGCTACTGTTAGGTAATCCATTTGGAGTAAAATAGTGTTGTGGCCCCTGGACACCAGTGATAAACTCTGGTTGTCACAGTCGGAGTATGAACCTCTGATTGCCCTGGGTCTACCTAAAACAGCTCTCACTGCCACTGAAGAAATGTTAGGAGGCAGGGAAGAACTGGCTGAAGAAATGATTGAAATAGAAGAATTCTCCCGCAGTGCAGGGATTCTGCCCGAGTGCGCAGACTCCACACTCATAACTTTACTACTCATAAGTTACTTTTGTGAATTGGGCCCTAAGATGCCAACAGTGGGGACAGGAAGTATTTGGGACTGATGACATTGATTACCTTTTCCTTGTTCAACCATCTCAACAAGAAGCCACTTCATCAGCTGGAGCTGAGAGGGAATAGTCAGCAGGATCTACCCGGGCAGCTGAAGCAGAATGAGCAGTACTGCAGCAAAGCCTGTCTTCATCAACAGCCGGCTCTGAAGTGCCCCAGTGACAATTCACTGAAAGCAACTTAGTGCCGCAGATTTTATATCTTTCACTGTAACGAAAAAAACACCAGCATATAGGCTCGGAGATTGGAAGATGGGACCGATAGACATACCAATGGAATACACTTGGAGCAGAGTCGACATGCTGCCATGGGGGAAACTGCTGGATTTCACAAGGTCAATTTAGTCATCTACCCAAGAAGCTACCCTGCCAAAGCCGAATAAAGCATGTGGTCCAAAAAAGAGTTATTGAGCAGTTGGGATTCTCATGTACGAACATTAGAGAAGTGGCCATGGATATTTTTAAAAAGGAGAGAATCATGCGGGTCAAAGAGCTAGTTCTATAGGCTGTAAATAAAAAATCGCAATTCTACACAGATTTGACAACTGAAGGCCATTGACCACATGAGTTGCCCCCCCACTCTCTGCTGCCACATGGAGTTTTAAGAGTCTTGTGAGTTATGGGGTTCCTAACTCAATGGAAAGTTCACAGTCAGGACAATGTAGCCCTTCATACGGCATTGTTAGCAATAGCAAGTAGGAATGAATGCACAGGATAGAACTGCTTCTGTGACAAAAAGCACTGAAGAGTACTGATGAATCATTTGAACCCTAGATCATTGAAATGTTGAGAACTTCGCTGACAACAACAAAGTGGCAGAGGCCAATAATGGCTGGTGAAGACTTGCTGCTCCGTCATTCCAATACTCTTCTTTCTGCTTCTTCTTGTTTAGTTTAGCAAAGTTTGCCCTCAGGTGGAGGAATGTTCTAATAGATTTATAACTCTTCTGCTCGAATTTTACCCATTTTTAAAGGTCCTTTCATTTGTTTTGGGATAGAGGGTCTTTAACGACTTGTATAGCACTTTGCAGCCGGCTATAATGCTTTATAAATTGCTAGTCCTACAGGAGGGGATGACAATAAACAACTGTTAATGATCAGTAGCATGTGGGCAACACATCTATTAGCATTCTTCCTCCCTAAAGTCAACTAAAGGGCAGGCAAACAGGCAAGCTGTCCTTTTGTCTTCTATGTCCTCTGTGTCAGACTCTAACTGAAATAAGAATCCAGGAAAGCAACAGTAACTAGTACCATCAGTATAAACACACAGGCTGACACAATCTGAGCATGCCATCAGGGTTCTAATGGAAAAAGGTTAAACTACTAGTCCTAGAATGCAAGGTGCTGTTTGTTAAAAAGTCTGGACTGGCGACAGTCTCTCACATGAATGATGTGAGGCTACTTGGCTATAGTTTGGAGGGCTAAAAGAGGCAGTTATGTCCCATGGCAGGCCTTAAATATAACTGGGTGCTTGAAGGATTATGTTTGGTTGACCAAGCCTTCCTAACCTCTGGGTTTCCGTAGTTTCAGAGATTTGTGCACTCCTCCATAGCGCCTCTGGGGGATAGGATATCTCAAAGGTTTTCGGGCTACAGCGAAATACAGGTCAAAACTTCCACCAACACTTGAAACACTGTGAAGTAGAAAAACAGCCTCCTTTCTGAATATCAAAGTGAATTCCATCCAGACAGATCCTTGGTGCCTTTGTCCAGGGGGGCTCTGGGTGCTATTCAACCACCTGATTTTTAACTCATCCAAAACTGAGATCCTCTCATGTGGAACCCGGTTAAGGTATCATCCCACCACCCTCTGGACTTGGGAAACAGATCACCACCATGCACTTTAATGGAAGCGAGGAGCCCAAAAGTGGTCATGGACTCTACACCATGGATGCCCAGAGCCATTTCTTTAGAGGCAAACACCATAGTGTTACATTATCAAATATTTTTCCAAGATCACGACCCAGTTAGATAGATCTCTTGTGGCCCTGAGGCAGCCACAGGTATATCCCAACTTACCAGAGTGAGCAGGGAGAACAGTCAAATTATGGGCCACATATCTCTCTCAACTTACATTGGGAAATGTATGCTAGGCACGCAACACAACCTGCCAGGTAGTTTGATTTATTGCTGTGAGTTCTGGCAACGTTCGGCCTCAAATACACACGCTAAAGAAATCCACTCTGTTAATTATAAGGCTTTTTTGCCACTTTTAGTGCGAAATAAATGTAACAAGATTGTCAAAGCAATCAAAACAGTTGTGGCAAATATTGAAAGCACAGAATGTCAAAATATGAAAACAGACAACATAGTGAATGGTGGATATTAAGGGCCCCGACATGCCAATGTTTAGAATCAAAGGTTTGCCACTTCATGAGGGCTCAGTATTTAGATATTGTCATCACATATGCATGCGCGAACTTTCTCTGTTTCCGGTCTGCAGCCATCTTTCTGCAGGCAGAGGCTGAATGATATCTCTGTTAAACGAATGTTACAAGACAATGGCTTGATGCATTTACATGAAGAACTGGACTGTTCTCTGCTAGACCTGAAATGAATCAAAGTCCAGCTCCCTCCCTGCAGGGGCTGAGAAAAGTTAGTTCATACCATACAAACTGTTCTCACTGAGAAAAATAAACCTTGTGATCCATTAGGTCAGGTGGAATAAAATGACATATGAATCAACTTGCATATTCATGCTAAAGCCTAAAATCAATGTGCCTTTTCCTAAGCATCAACCATTTAAATGAATGCATGAATATAAGAACAAGAAGTTACTCTCAGAATGTAAGATAAATGTAAAACACATTATTGTACGATAATTAAATGTGTCTATTATTGTTTAACAAATCATGACAAATAGGGCCTGAAGTCTCAATGAACACATAAACAAATACCCGATGTGGAAGCCTGTTAAGAGACAAAAAGACAAAACATAGGGCTGCATTGGTGTTGCAAAAGAAAACATGTGCTTTATCAAGGAGAAACAAACTGATGTTTGTGGTAGAGGTGTGCATATTTGTGAAGTTTGTACTCTGCAAATGTGTCAAGGATTTTGTTCAAAACTCTGCAAGGTTTCTGAACTTCCCAAAAGTGCCAGCTTTTTGCATGTTTTGCTGCAGGCAATGGATTGTGGCGTTTGTGGTATTGGATACATGTAATTTTTTCTACACCCCCTATTATGATGTTCCACCCAAAAAAAGTATCAACCTTTCTGGAAAATGATGCATCTTGAAGTTAAAAAAAAGCCAGATTGGTTGAAAGACAGCACCAGGTAAATTGGGGATCATCTCAAGAAACCTTTTTTTTTTAACTCCTGGAAAATGGGCATAATACTGAATTGCAGTATACAGAAGCACTTCACCCTGGCTAGCAGCATCCTGACTGCTACCATATGATGAGCTAATACACCTTCCATCTCCATCTTACGACATGACCGAAACAAAGCACTCAAAGCCCCAGTCCCTCCACCCAGGAATCTATTGGCAATACCAAGACGCTCCACACCAAGGACAAGAACACGCAGTCCCCAGTATCCGCAATCAATCACTTCACAGCAACACCCACAGATTCTTCACCCGCGACAGAACTACCCAAACCCCGATATCTGCAATCAATCACTTCAAAGCAACACCCTCAGATTCTTCACCCGCGTTAGAACCACCCAAACCCCGGTATCTGCAATCAATCACTTCACAGCAACACCCTCAGATTCTTCACCCGCGACAGAACTACCCAAACCCCGGAGGCGTAGCTAGAGCTTCTGGCGCCCGGGGCTACCCCCCAGATTGCCGCCCATGGCAGGTAGTGGCGGGGGGGGGGATCTGGGTAAAAATGACCGCAAGCAACCGGGGTGGATTGGCAGGGTTTAAGTTACGACGCTACTCTCTACTCCACTGCATTAAGAAAGGGTGTGAAACTGCTGCGTAAGCATAGAGCAAACCTCAAAGGTCAAGTCTCAGTTGATGAAGGCCCACCAGCACTAAAATTGTAGCTAAACGCATAAGTAAATGTATCCCTACCGCCTCTTTACACCACTCCATACTTAACTGCTGCTACAAGACCACAGCAGTAAAACCACCTACTAGACATCAAGCACAACACCAAAACCCCACATAGGTCACACTCTACACCCACCCTGTACACCACCAGAGCAGAAAAAACACTTTTACACCCTAAACAATGGCATTATGAGTGGGGGAAGAAGCCTGGACGCCTTCTGGTCTTGCAGGCTCACCAACAGGAAGTATCCTGTAAATGTAAATGTAATTGAGCTTATATAGCGCACAGCTACCCGCAGTGGGTTTCCCGGCGCTTGCTTAGGGAACCCTTCCTGGTATTCCCCTGTGAGATAGCAGGGTATCCACAAGGTGAAAGTCAGGCATCCCGCCGCGAGGGGCCGTTGTGGAGATTAAGCAAGCTATTGCCCAGAGTCGCAGAGTGTGAACCCGTGAGTCGAGGAGGCACCGGGGCGAGAATTATCTAGTCTGTGGAATTTTTAGCCCAAGACCCCGCCGAGGCGGGGAATTGAACCCTGGTCCAGGACCGATCTCAGCTTCCGGGTCTGCTGCCTCTAACCCCTGAGCCACACTTCTCCACATCCTGTGCTATACTGGCTATCCTCCACACAGACAGAACACCCTGAACGCACCACTGAACATCTTGGAGGCTTTCCGCTTTTACTATACAGCCCTCTACACCTATAGTTGTTACTTGCATTTTCTCTCATGTAAAGGTTTTAATTGCATATATGATTACATCTTTGCTCTTTATCTATATCTCCCTTACCCACGATTCTCTTCCCCATGCGCATTGTGCCCTCACCTGACTCATTTCCCCTTGTTTGCAGTTTCTCCCTACCACTTACCCAACTATCTCTTCCTTCCCCATTTACCTTCCCCGTCTGCAGAGCCACCTTGCCTTTCATGTTCACTTTCCTTCCTCCCTCTCTCCACACCCCTCAAGCTCCTGGGTCTGCTCTGGCCACCCATCTCGGCTCCTTAATCAGGCATATGTTTGACAACCTATGTTATGTTATCTTATGTTGGGGCACTTACAGCGCAGCGACTCACACCCGAATGTGTATCTCGGCGCTTTGAATCTTGGCAGTTGGTGGCAGAGGGAGGTTGTGGTCACCTGTGTTCTTTTATTATGTGCGTACAAAGACGTTGGTCGTCAGAGGATCTCACTGAGAGAGTGGGGGACTTTGAAGAAATGGTCTGGGAACATTGTGTCCCATGACGACCCCTCCCTCAGCCCCTGTGTCTTAATTACGCCCATCTCTGCCATAATTTCTCACCGTCTCCCCTTATTCTCTGACCTGCCCTCTCCAGAACTCTTCCCTCCCAACGATGTATTATAAGCCTTTTCATCGCTCCTTGCAGCTGTTCACCCCCTCCCACTCTGAATATCAACCCCACCATCACCACACAAGTGAGGAGTTTACAATGCCTAAAAGTGAAAGTAAAGTCCAACGAACCCTGTCTGTGTACACATGACACAGTGCAGCTGCTGCACTGCTTATATTTCGTTTCCCTTTAAACCCTTCCCAGTTCAAGTGACTCAGAGTGTTGTGGCCCACAACTTGGTCACTGGTAGAATCTGCAAGACGCAATGGGGGGGGGGGGTATCGACTAAGGCGCTGGTGGTTCATTTCCATCACACGCTTTGAATAAAACACAACCAACTGAACGATAGGCGTATGAAAAAAAAAAAAGAAAGACCAACACCAGTCTGCTACAAATAAAGTTTTAACCATGTCTCATCCTCGTTCTGCAGCAAAACACGTTATTCCGGTATTAGGCATTATCTTCAGTGCTCACGTAAAACAAAGTTTGGGAAAGCATGGGGATGTGAAAGTACGTTAATCCTGTCGATCACACCTAATTTACTGGGACTGGTACCCACATAAACTTAACGATGCGCCTCATCCCTATCCCTCGGCAGCGCTCATTTCAATCCATATATTTCATTTTGTAAACTGCCATCCTGCCCTCTCCTCCATCAACTTGCTATTATTACAGTAGAAATGGTTAGCCCAATGAAACTCAGCCTTGACCCGTAGAAGTCCTAACTATTGCTTAGCCATGCACATTTAAGCTAATGCACTTAAAATCAGACAATGCAGCACACCCTTCTATTCACCATTTAGAGCGAATAATTCATTTTAAACAAATTCCGATCTACAGCTCCACATCCTATTTTTAATGTGATCGAGAATTCAATTCAAAATGAACAGGTTATTTTAAACCTTTAAAATAACACCACCTACTTACTAATGATCATGCTGGCGGCCGATCAGGAGAGGCGAGCGTCACGTGTGATGCGTCATGACTCCTGCCGTGGTGCTGCGCTACGTTTCAGCGCGAGGGCTTGCCAAACCCAGGGCCGTCATTGGTAGCGCTTTCGCGCGCTACATGATTGACGGCCCTGGGACTTGAACCACAAACTGGGTAGGTGAGGTCGCTGCTTAACAAGCAATGCGAGGCCTTGCTGTTCACACGGGGGCAGCGCAGCACTGGCGGCGGCCGTTATCATTTATTTGGGGGTACAGACACTACCGAGGACTGAGTCTCCAAATAAACGATAAAGGCCGCCGCCCGCACAATAGTGCCGCCTGGGGCGGACCGCCCCCCCTCGCCCCCCCCTAGCTACGCGGGTGCCAAACCCCGATATCTGCAATCAATCACTTCACAGCAACACCCTCAGATTTTTCACCCGCGACAGAACCACCCAAACACCGGTATCTGCAATCCCTCTGATATCCTTCGGGATCAAATTTGCGCTATATAAAACTTTATAAATAAATAAAATAAATCACTTCACAGCAACACCCTCAGATTCTTCACCCAGGACAGAAGCACCCAAACCACGGTATCTGCAATCCATCACTTCACAGCAACACCCTCAGATTCTTCACCCAGGACAGAAGCACCCAAACCCCGGTATCTGCAATCAATCACTTCACAGCAACACCTTGAGAACCTACACTCAGGACAGAAGCAAGCCCTCAGTCTCTGTACAAAGGGCCCTCTAAGTAACACCCTGAGACTCCACATCAAGGACAGGAGCACCCAAAACCAAGTCTCTCCAACCAACCACCTCTCAACAACACCCTGAGACTCTATCTGTAAGACAGAAGCACCAATGCTCCCAGTCTCCACAACAGGCCATCACCCAGCAACATCCTGAGATGATGTCCATAGTACAGAATCAGCCCCTCACCTGCCTCCCAGCTCTTCTATGCACCTTTCAGCCATTCATACACTCGGGACCCCTGGTCCCAGCATCTGCGTCCAGTAAACTATGTATCTGCTTAACAGGACTGGTGCAAAGCAGTCTAGCCCAAGGGCGTCTGTGCTTGAACTGTCTATATCTGTTCCAGATACGAAGTGGCAGCCAGGTCTGCACTCCCTTGAATCTAACAATAAACCCCATAATAGTGAACACCAGGAACTCAACTCTGCACCAGCTACCAATTCACACAAGCTTCCTCTAATCCTTATGACTCTTACCCTTTCACCTGACTACCAACATATTACAGTACACAGATTTTCAAAATCAAGACCTATAATTCCTTAAATGCCATACATCTTAGCAAGACTGTCAAAAAGCCATTTCCAGACTTAACCAGTACTATTGTACCTGTAATGTGACATTATCAACTCTCCACAGCACCGCTGCTATAATTTAAATGTGACTGTACTGGTACTTTTCAAAAGGACTGTTGCGTTTAAAAAACAACATACAGTTGTAAGCCATAAGAAATAACCAAGCGGTACAAAAGGGGGTGGTGATGAACGGAGCATCAGAACCAATCAAACACTCACACCCAGTCAACAGATCTGGATTTAATCCATCACCGTTCTTTAGCCCACTCTGACACCCCAGTTCAGACATGGCCATATGCAAATCAGTCTGACCCTGTGCCTCATGGGAACAGTCCAGCCCGAACTGCCAAGCCATGCCTTACCTGGATCGGAATCAAGCTTCCTAGGACCGGTTTCTGGCATTACAGCCGTCTTCAGCCAGGCTTGCTTGAATCCAGTGGCAAAGCGAGCAAAGGACTCACGTCTGAGCATACCCTGCCAACTTATGGCGAACAAAGCGGTACAAAAGGGGGTGGTGATGGACGGAGCATCTGAACCAATCAAACACTCACACCCAGTCAACAGATCTGGGTTTAATCCATCACCGTTCTTTAGCCCACTCTGCCACCCCAGTTCAGACATGGCCATATGCAAATCAATCTGACCCTGTGCCTCATGGGAACAGTCCAGCCCGAACTGCCAAGCCATGCCTTCCCTGGACTGGAATCAAGCTTCCTAGGACCAGTTTCTGGCAATACAGCCGTCTTCAGCCAGGCTTGCTTGAATCCAGTGGCAAAGTGAGCAAGAGACTCACGTCTGAGCATGCCCTGCCAACTTATGGCGAACAAAGCGGTACAAAAAGGGGTGGTGAAGGACGGAGCATCTGAACCAATCAAACACTCACACCCAGTCAACAGATCTGGGTTTAATCCATCACCGTTCTTTAGCCCACTCTGCCACCCCAGTTCAGACATGGCCATATGCAAATCAGTCTGACCCTGTGCCTCATGGGAACAGTCTAGCCCGAACTGCCAACATGCCTTCCCTGGACTGGAATCAAGCTTCCTAGGACTGGTTTCTGGCATTACAGCCAGACAGGTTTTCGCCCTCAACATGGCACAGAAACCGCTATGTTAGCGGTTACAGAGGAAGCAAGAACGACTTTGGATCGGGGAGGAAAGGTGGCCATTATCCTGTTAGACCTTAGCGCCGCGTTCGACACGGTGAACCATGCCACGCTATTACACCGACTGGCGGGCATGGGCGTGTCGGGCGCGGCTCTAGACTGGCTTACCTCCTTTCTGAGTGAGCGCTTTTTCCAGGTCTTCGAGGGTGAGATAGTCTCTCCCAAACACCCTCTCAGGTGTGGGGTCCCTCAGGGCTCCTCCCTGAGCCCGACCCTCTTTAACGCCTACATGGAACCTCTGGACAGGATAGTCCATCCCTTTGGTGTGCGTATAGTCACCTACGCGGATGACACGCAGCTTGTGGTCTCGTTAGACCACGCAGATGGATCATCCGACACCTTAGGCCCCTGTCTAGAGGCTGTTGCCAGATGGATGCAAGCCTCCTGTTTGAAGCTTAACGGGGAGAAGACAGACATCATTCTACTCGGAAATCCCTCCCCGTCTGCTCTTGCACCCGTCTGGCCACCATGTCTTGGCGCTCCTCCTGCCCCCAAGTCCCAGATAAAGAGCCTCGGGATCTGGCTTGACACCGCCCTTGATTTCTCGGTCCAGGCTACTAAGACTGCCGCCACTTGCTTTGGACTAATGAGGATGCTCCGGCGGGTGCTCCCTTTGCTCCCTTTCCAGGCGAGGAGGACCATGGTCCAGGCCCTGATTCTCTCTCGCCTGGATTATGGGAATGCTCTCTACCTAGGAGCACCGGCTTCGGTACTGCAGAGGCTTCAGGTCACACAAAACAGTGCGGCCCGCCTACTGTTCAATCTCTCCCGTCGGCAGTCGGCGAGGAAGGCTCTGAAAGACCTCCACTGGCTCCCAATGGCTGCCAGAGTGCAGTTTAAAGCTTTGTGCATTATGCACAAATCCTTTCACCGTGTAGGCCCAGCGATTCTGCACCCTTTGGTCACGCCTTATGTCCCAGCACGCCCCCTTCGGTCTGGTACCTTGCAGCTGGCCACCTCCTCTAAAATTAACAAAGCCCGTTGGGGTGGCCGCTCTTTTTCCCATTCGGCGACCAGACTTTGGAATGCCCTCCCCTTTGCCATCCGAGGAAATAGCAACCTCCTCTCATTCAGAAAGGCCTTGAAAACGCATTTGTTTGCTAAATCCTGCTGATCTGCCCCGAGCCTGCGCTAAACCATTTTATCTTCAAGCGCTGCGAGGCCCTAGGGCAGTTATGCGCTATACAAATGCAATTTTTCATTTCATTTCATTTCATTTCAGCCAGACGTGAGTCCCTTGCTCACTTTGCCACTGGATTCAAGCAAGCCGGGCTGAAGACGGCTGAAATGCCAGAAACCGGTCCTCGGAAGCTTGTTTCCGGTCCAGGGAAGGCATGGCTTGGCAGTTCGGGCTGGACTGTTCCCATGAGGCACAGGGTCAGACTGATTTGCATATGGCCATGTCTGAACTGGAGTGGCAGAGTGGGCTAAAGAACGGTGATGGATTAAACCCAGATCTGTTGACTGGGTGTGAGTGTTTGATTGGTTCATATGCTCCGTCCATCACCACCCCCTTTTGTACCACTTTGTTCACCATAAATTGGCAGGGTATGCTCAGACGTGAGTCCCTTGCTCACTTTGCCACTGAATTCAAGCAAGCCGGGCTTGAGACGGCTGAAATGCCAGAAACCGGTCCTCGAAAGCTTGTTTCCGGTCCAGGGAAGGCATGGCTTGGCAGTTCAGGCTGGACTGTTCCCATGAGGCACAGGGTCAGACTGATTTGCATATGGCCATGTCTGAACTGGGGTGGCAGAGTGGGCTAAAGAACGGCGATGGATTAAACCCAGATCTGTTGACTGGGTGTGAGTGTTTGATTGGTTCAGATGCTCCGTCCATCACCACCCCCATTTGTACCACTTTGTTTGCCATAAGTTGGCAGGGTGTGCTCAGACGTGAGTCCCTTGCTCACTTTGCCACTGGATTCAAGCAAGCCGGGCTGAAGACGGCTGAAATGCGAGAAACTGGTCCTCGGAAGCTTGTTTCCGGTCCATGGAAGGCATGGCTTGGCAGTTCAGGCTGGACTGTTCCCATGAGGCACAGGGTCAGACTGATTTGCATGTGGCCATGTCTGAACTAGGGTGGCAGAGTGGGCTAAATAACTTGATGGATTAAACCCAGATCTTTTGACTGGGTGTGAGTGTTTGATTGATTCAGATGCTCCGTCCATCACCACCTCCTTTTATACCACATAAGAAATAACCAGCATCAACATCTCAGTATTCACAAGTCTGAAACATCCAATGTTCCATGCCATTTCAGAGCTGTATCTCTCCCCTTATCAAGATTTACACGTTATATTAATTTCCAGTAGCCGTGAGTAAACCAGTGACCCCCTGGACCTTCCAATGTCGCCAACTGTCCCCGCCTCATCACATCTGCCCTTACGTTGTCGGTATTTCCACCACCTTCATGCCACCATCCCCCAGCCCACTGCTAGTGTGTTTGGTGCCACCGGAGGAGGTCTGTGTTTGTGACCCTTGGTATTGCACGTCCTCCTTCGTGTCCTGCATTGCTGCCCAGGCCGCCAGGTCCCTTAGCAGTTCTTCCTCCCACGTACTACCTCTCAAATGTACCTCTTCTGCTAGCACCCATTCTTCCTTGTCCCTGTACCACAATGTGACTGAGGGAGTCCATTTGCCCAACCATGCCTTTGCTGCATGCCGTTTGGCAAGGGCCAATGCAGAACTGCTCCATCTTTAATGAGAGGAGAGGCAGCGAGAAGATGGGTCCTGCTGACAAGCTGGAGGGAAAGGTATTATGCTACAGGGAAAACTGCATATGGGCTGGGGGTCTGCTCATGGGACAATGGCCCTTGGAAACCTTTCAAAATATGTTCTGGCTATCAGAATCAAAGGGGCTGTTTTCATTTCCAGATCAACAGCAGCATAAGTTCTCCAAAGCACCCAATTGCTCACTGTGCACCATGATCCACTAGAAAAGATATGGGAGGCAGCAAGTCGACCATTGACTGTATAATGAGCTGGTCTGCAGTTTAAAAAGCCTATGCTGTATCTGTTCCCCAGGGCTTCCCTCACAGACCACTATCTCATTAATGCTGTTGCACCTACATTATGTCAGTGAACTATACCTTAAGGCAGGCCCCTTTCTACTTGCTCCATAGACTCCGCTGAATCCATTAGGCAACTGTCCGATATATTTTGCACCCATGCATGTCTCACCACAACACACCTGCCCTTGCAACTATATATGGCCGCTGGTGACAATACAATATTAAGTCATTCAAGGCTACTATCGCCCACCAAGTCTACATCTGCATGTTTTTACATTAGAGCAGGCAAGCTGTGCACATATCCCTGGTTTGTTGACATGGTGTGCATCTGCATATTTTCGCAGCGAGACAGTACTATGGGCACTTCCCTGTGGCTGAATTCAGATAGCATGGAGAATCAAGAGATCAGACGGAGCATTATGCACTCTGTAGAAGGGCTTTGGTGACTGCTTTTCTAGAAGGGTAACCCTGAGGTTTTATTGTGATACTCCTGAGCAAGTGCAAAATGCATTCAGCAAACCAAGGCTTGTTATGGATTTCAGAATCAACGGGGCCACTCTTATTTACAAATCAACAGGTGCAATAGTTCTCCCACGCACGCAATTGTATCCACAGGATGAGATTTGATCTACTAAATGTTGTCCCAAGAAAAAACGTGTTCACGTTTTGGTGACCATGTGATGACAGATGCAAAAATTAAAAGACATCAAAGAGCAGGTTACTAGAGAGAATTGTCTTGCATATCAAAAAGAATCTAATAGTGAGGATAATAAACCTGGGTATGCAAGTGAGTGCATTGTGGGTCCTAGGCCCTCATTAAAAGGTAGGGCTAAGGGCCACATGTCCAAAAATGTATAATAGCTATTTTCAAATTGGGATTCTTACCAAATTGCAATTAGGAAATCGTAATTCCTGGTATAAGAAAACTTACATCTTTCAAATAGTGATTCCTAATCGAACGACCACATGAAAATGAAGTAGCTGCAGTATGTGATCTATTAGGAATGATAGGCATCAAATGTATGGTGGCCTGCTGGGGTTAGAAGACCACCATGTCTGTGATTGCTTTTTAATGTAGCAATCTTTTTTTTTTCTAAAGGCAGCCCATTTTACTCAAGGGAAACGGGTATGCGGTTAAAAAATAGAAAATGAAACTTTGAAGTTTCACTATTTAAAAGTAGGCATTGTCCCTGGGACCACTGCCTGCTCTTAGAACATCTATTTTTCCACTCTCAAAGGGAAATGGGTCCTATTGGGACCCTTCCTATTTGGGAATGGGTTGCCCACTGCTACAAGGAATCTGTAAAGTATTAATGTTTTGCAACCAGAATTCGATCACAAATCATTAATACATCCCATTCAGATTCGTATTTGGAAGGGACACCCTAAACATGCCCCTTCCAAATACTGAATCGCAAACACAAATTGTGATTTGGTATTGTGCTACTGAATCGCAATTTGTCCTTTGAACATATGTAAAATTATTTTTGCAGTCGGAAACGACACGATCGGGCTGTTTCCGACCACAAAAACGATTGGTGATTTGCACATATCGCCCAAAATTCCTATCTAACAGCAAATAGTTTGCACAGGTATCAGAATTACAAGCTGTTTGATAAATATCACACCCTCACAGTTTTCCTGATAGATTGGGGCAAAGTCAACCCTACTCATTGCTTTAAATTGGCCGGTACTGTCCGGTACTGAGTGCCGGCACTTTTTAGGTCTCGCCTAAGCAGCGCGCATTCGCTACATAGGAGACCTTTAGCCGTTGTTCAGCTCTTTTTCAAGCACTGCACTCATGCTTCTGGCAGCATACACCTTGCGGGAGTGCGCAGCGGTGTGCCACAAGCACGAGTGCAGTGCTTGAAAAAGTGAAGCCTGCTCTCCCAAGCGCGTGCGCTCCTACTGCTGCAGCCTGCACGCCTTTTTTTTTTTTTACTTTGAGCGTGTTGCACGCGCGCTTGTTTTTTTTGCTTTCAGCGCGAGGCGCGCACGCTTGTTCCTCTAGTTTTCCTCTTTTCTGACTACTTTCACCTCATGCTTCCAATTTTCCTGTATATTTGCTGTCCCCAAAGCTGCTTATTTTCACTGTTAGTCATTCCACTTTCCCCCGAGTCTGCTTACTTTCTAGCCTCCCTTGTTTGACTGCTTTCCCTGGAGTCTGCCATTTCTGATCCTTAGCCTGCCCTTCTACTGCTGTGTGTCTGTTTTGTCCTCGAGTCTTTCCATGTGTCCCTCGAATCAGCCCACGTATGATCTCTTTCTCCCCTCAGTGTTGCCTCGCTCCCCGGCAGTCTCTCTGCTCTCATCTGTCACCGCCGGTCTGTTCTCTTTCACCCCAGTGTTACTGCTCTCCATGCATGTCTCTACCCTTGCCACCCTCATTCTCTTCTCTCTCCCCTCAGACTCCCCGCTCCCCTGCGGATCTCCGCTCTCCTCTCTGAAACCCTGAGTCTGTTCTCTTTTTCTCCGTTTCAACGCTGTAACTGCTGGTCCTTCTGCCCTCCTCCTCGTCACTTTCATTTTCTTCTCTCTTCCTTCTGCCTCTCCTTTTAATCTCCTCACTCTCTCTGTCAGTCTAAGGACTCACCCTTCCACCCTTGTTTTGTTCTTTCCCCCTTCATCTCTCCCTCTCAGCGCCTCTCCTCTGTGTCTCCGCTCTCTCTGCCCGTCTTGCCATCTTTGGTCAGTTCTCTATACCGTCAGCTTCTCTTCAGTCTCACATGTCTCCTCTCTCATTCTGCCAGTATTGATCTGTTCTCTCTCCCTTCCGCATCACCTCTCTCCCTGCCAGCCTTTGCTCTCCTTCCTGCTATGATAGTTCTGTTCTGTCTCCCTTCAGTCTCGCCCACAGCATGCCACCCCCTCCACCTGTCACCCTTGTCTCCTCTTTCTCCCCTCACCGTTACTACACTCCCAATCCCTCCACTCTCCTCCCTGCCACCCTCATGCTGTTCTTTCTTCTCCTCAGTCTGCTCGGTTTGATGGAGCAAGGATTCGCATATTACGCGACTTGCTTGAATTCATGAACCTCGAATAATATGTAACAAAGTAATCCAACCTGTTTGTCTTACTAATTTCCCTGTTATTCTGACATTTTGGGTGTCCCAGTGAAGCTTGCCTATGTGTTTACTAACATTAATACGCTTGCCACTGAAAATGGCCGCTGCTTGGCGGGGTTTCTTCTGCGCATGCGTTAGTCACACTCACGTGACGTGACGTACTCGCAGTTCTGGTGGGAAATGGTTGCTCATGCACAGTACAGCTAAGATGGCCGCTTTGTCTCCTCATATGCTCCGTGCATGCAAAGCTGCTTTTGCAAAGTTGTTTGTTCCGCATTTACCCTAACGCTATAGATATTACAAAGAAAGGGGTATAGAGTAGCAATTCATGGTATACAGTGTATTCATTTATTTCTGTGTTTTAATTTGTTTACGCTTACTTTTCATGTACCGCGCTCTTGAGGGTCTGCGAGACACACGTGAATCCATATTAAGTTACCGTACTGCGCATGACAGTCTTCTGCCGGTGGCATTGACAGTTTGCCAACTGAAGGTCCCTGCCAAGATGTGCCTGGGAAGATGCACCCTCACCTAGCAGAAGAAGCTGAAATGTTCTGCAAATGTTACAAATGTATTTTATTCATTGTATTCGGTAGAGTAGGTCATGGGAACCCCAAATTCACTAGGCGGTCCCAGACCATGTAAATGTAGGCTTGTAGAAGTAAAATGTGATTGGTGTGTTGACCTATCCTACTTGAGGACCAATCGAAATTGGGGATTCTGACACTTGCAACATTTGGGGGGTGGTACACTGACCCGAAAACAGTATAACTAGCCTAGGTTTAGCTAGAGAAATTGTCCGACTTGTCCGAATAGCTGACCTGTCACTGACCCAACGCACTCAATAGGTGACTTGATACAGAGGGCTGCGGAGCACTCTGTCCGAACTTTCCATAGACTCTAGAGGTTTTAAACCTTAAGTGCTGGCGGAGCACTTTGCTGGGGAAATCGATAACCCAATCGGGGTTCTGGCTGATAGCTGCAGAGAGGGTGGAGCGCAGGCGTTTCTTCCAAACTGCGGGTGTTGGTCTTATCCTGGTGGTCCTGTCCTGACCCTAATCTGGGTTTCCTGTTCTGTCCTGGGGTGTCCATTCTGCACCTGCTGTCCTGCTGATGACGGGTTTCCTTTGGGGTCCCTCCTGTTCTTAACTGACCTGTGGCCAGGGTTGGTCTTCACACCATTCTAGGTAAATATAGTGCTGAAACTCTATACTGCACCTTTCTATGTTTCTGTCTTTTGCTTCAATAAAGACATATCTTTGCATATATTGAATTTCCATGCTTTTTCCGCAAACCACTGAATGAAAAGCTCATACGTTATTTTCGTTATTCTAGCTTGTTCCTTGTTCTTACCTCCCTTTAGATTCATAAATGATCAGCTTGATATATTTCCTTTATGGATACGTGCTCTTTGTAATTCTGATAATCGATTGCTTGCTCGTTGTGAATCTCATGTTTTCTGAGCTTGATGAAATTTAGATAAAGGTTTTCAAAACTTCCTGAGTTTGTGGTTATTATAGTACAAATAGAATATAAAAAAACATAAGTATTTTTGGTATCTGCCTTTTCTTCACAGCTAGCTCCCTGATTCATCGTGGTCATTAGGTACCCGTGACGGTGGATTGGTAAGTCGGGTACAAAAGAAAAATATAGGAAGGAACTGGGTTACTGATAGTAGAGTGTATGGTCACCCGATTAATAAAATGGTGTATTGAAATATATGGGCCCGATATGTGTATGGTAAACCTGTTGGTTGGGTGACCTGCGCGCTCTATCAGTAATTTTCTGGTAGCCAGAGGATGGTTAGGGACTAGTTAAAGAAATGGTTAGGGACTAGTTAAAGAAATGGTTAGGGACTAGTTAAAGTTGGGTAGGACTAGTTAAGATAGGTAGGTAGGTCGGATGCTGCTAAAAAGTTATTGCTGCTAATTGTGAAAAATGTTGCTGATAAAAACGTTCGAACGTATTTACAAATGTGTTATTGCTTTGAAAATTATGAAATGTTTTAAATTGTTTTTCTTGCTGTTGTATTGATAAATGTACTAATATTACTCGTTAAGTTAATGTTACATGTTGTCTAGAATCCCCGGGGAATTGAATAGCGAGTGGTGAAGAGAATCCACTTCGCTTTGAGGTCACTGGCTCAAGGAAAATTGGTGCAGGTTAGGTAGAACTGGAAGCACTAATTAGGGTTTTCTGAATGTATGTTTGAGTGATTGACAGTAACGAGTCCGCTAATGAAACTTCAGTTGTGATATAACCTAGTAAGGGTCACACGAGAAAGGAGTAGTAGGTTCATCGGAGCTTGAGTGACAGCAAAGGGGTTGGCTAGTGAATCTTTAGACTCAGTATATATCCCAAAAAGAAGTGGATGAGTCGAAGAAGTAGCAGGTTCTCTAATGCTTGAGTGAAGGGTAGGCAGAAGAGATCTACTCGTAGTATTTGAAAAGTAGACAGAAGGAGTTACTTGCAGTGAAACAAATCTTTCCTGTCTACACACTTGAGTACAGTGGCGAATGTGTTCACGTTGTTAAATAACTAAAGCACCTGCACTTTAAGAAAGAAATAAAAGTTTCTGTTACCTTGAGAGGGAGGGAGTCAGTTGCGAAGCTGCTCTGACGTCACTCTGTGCCGCGCTGGTATTGGTCGAAACCGCGGGTGTGTAGCGGAGCTGGAATTGTAAAGGAGGGATGAGTGCCGAAGCGTGAGAACCTGTCTCGCGAAAGGCCGCGCACCCATTGGTCGAGAAATTATTTGAAATCGTGCAGTTGATTGGTTGCACGAAACTAAAAGCCGCATTTGGATTGGGAGTGATTTTGTAAACAGAGTCGCTTGTAGGAAGTTATATGTGGCATACGTATAGGCCAGTGACTAGACCTGATCCAAGACATTTAGGGTTTGAAAACGATCAGTGGAAGGGTCATAATACCAGCATTATGTACCGAAATAAAAGAAAACTGTCCCTTGTAAATAAAGTAAAGAATTACTTCAAAAAGGACAAACCTATCAAAACCAGAGAAGGTGTTGTCATTCCGCCACCTAATACTCCTGCATCGTTCATGATGTTTGATAAAGGGTACCACTCGTGTGTATGGTTGGAAAATTGGGCGGAGTACACAAAGGATGACGGAATTTTGGCTTTTTCGTTAGAAGGTACATTTAATGGAAAAATCCTTTTTAATTTGAGAACGCGAATGAATGATTTACATCCCAGACCTAGATTAACGCAGTACGAAGCCTTAGAAGAATGGGAGATCGAGGCTTTTGAGAGAGATAAGCCCCGAATGGATAAAGGGTTAACAAAATTTTATCCGAAATTAAAGCAAGAGACCCGAGATAAAAAGATGAAACAGTGGAGACAGAACATGATTGTAGAAGGACTATATCCAATGATGGCAATGGGTGGTCCTACAGGAGAGAAAAAGACAGAAAAGACCAGGCATTGGGTGTCCAGTGGGGATTCAGATGATGATTTATTGGATGACATGTTTATGAAAAATCCGCCTCCTTATAATGAAGGACCCAGATCGTCTAGTGTAGAGGATACTTCCCAACGACCCCCGTGTCAGGAAGGGAATAGATCTGTAAACGCAAGAGATAGCTGTCAAATACCTCCTTATAATGAAGGCCTAGGACTCATAGGTGCCGGAGACACCTGTCTAAGACCACCATTTAGTGGAGAATCAAGATATTCAGGGGAAAGAGACTTTTGTCCAAGACCTCCTTATGAGGAAGGACCGAGATCCGTAAACACAGGAAGCTTGTTTCCAAAACCTAATTATGGTGAAGGTCCAAGTATGACACAACCAACTGCCCCAACATTAAGTACGCAAATAGTACCTGAAATAAGCCTGGAAAGAATGCTGCAGGAAAAGGAGCGAGAGGCTCTAGCAAAACAAAGAACCAAAATAATTCAGAAAATCTCCCAGTTAAATACAAGCCCGAAGCCTTGACAATCCCAGTAACTATTGGACCAGTTGTTCCTTTGTATGGGGATAGACAAGGGAGTCCAAGAGCCCCAATTATTACCCCAACTGTAGTGCAGCCAAGAAAAGAGCCCTTAATTGTAGATGATCAAACGAGTGAGTGTGAATCTGAAGCTTCTTTAATGGATTTGCCGATTAGGAACTCAGGAAGGAGTTTGCAGAAGAGACATAATCCTTTCAATACGAGAGAGATTCAAATGGAATCGACTTCAGGTACCAAGAGTGTCACATTGGTGACTCCTGAAGAGATTGAGAGATGGAGTCGAGAACTAGAGAAACAAACTCCTCAGACCAAACCATTAGATATTTACAAATTAAGAATTGAAATGGAAGAACTGACGGCCGGAAATGTGGGGTTAGACAGATTAAATACCTATTCCGAGGAAGAGCTGCAGTTTATTGGCAAGAGTCTTACCCGTAATACCAGAGTGCTCCATGAGAAATTAACAGACACTGCAGCTAGTATGGGAATAGATATTTCAAAATCAAAGCCCTTACAAAAACCCTATAGAGCTGACTTCTCAGACAAAGATCTGGTAAATATGAATGTGTTGGGAAAAAAGGTGCAGATCAAAGAATTGTTGACCGTGTTGCAAAAATGGGGAGATGTAGAAAAGTGGAAAGCCAGGTGGGCAAAGAAGAAGGAAGAAGTTAGATCCAAACAAACGACTTCTGAGTTTGTTTTAAAAGAAGCAGACAAGCCAGAACAGTTATACCCCATGCGAGAAGTGCCAGGTGGGAAGTATGTGCACGTTCCATGGTCCCGACGGGATATTGTGTCCTTTACAAATGATTTCCCAAAATTGCGAGAGAAGCCAGTGGATTGGTACAGGCAGGTAGAGAGGTTTGTGAAAGTACAAAAATGCCTGTGGAAAGATCTGGATGGGTTCTTTGACATAGTTGTTCCAGTAGATTTGTGGACAGATTGTAAAATTGCCATTGGTTGGCCTAGTGAGGAATACCCGAGGGATCCTATTTCAGGAGCACCTTCCGATGAGGTAATGAAAAAATACCAGCAAGTAATGTTACACTTGAAGGAAAAGGTGCCTGCAAAGGAAACTGATTGGACCAGAATAGATAAAACTACACAGGAAAGAGATGCGACTGTGCATTCCTTTTGTGAAAGGCTGTTACAGGTGTTTAAAACATACAGCGGTATAGATAATATCGAGATGAAGGATATGACCCACTTCATTTACAGGTTTGTAAACGGTTTAAGACCTGAAATTTGCCAGTGGATCAAAGACAATAAAATCTGTTGGCAGTCAAAGAAGAGTGATGAGGTCTTACGGTACGCAAAGTACTGTGAAGACGAGATGGCTGATAAGCGAAAGGCTCTGAAAGAAAAGGTCATGTGGGCACAAGTAAAACTAGCGGAACAGCAGGAAAAGCAATTGGGTAAAATGAATAAGAATTTCCAAAATCAAGGTTCTGGGGGTGGAGGGAAGCCCAGAGTAAAAATGAGTCGAGAAGAAGCTAAAAAGAAGTTCCCCTGTCACCAGTGCGGAGAAATAGGGCACTGGCGAGACGAGTGTCCATATGCACAAGATAATAACCCCCAAACCCCTGATTTAAATACACAGACGCAGAATGAAAAACCAAGAAAGACCCAGCAACAGGTAAAGGCAAGTCAGTTGCCTCGTGCACCTAAACCGAATTATAAGGGAAAGACACCGCAAGATGAAGACATAGAAATCTGGGGAGGAAAAAAGGATAGACATGCAGCAACTTCGCAATTTTTATTGAATGATACTTTCCTCTGTGACGACCAATACTGACGGGGCCTGAGGGGGGAGGACGAGGAGTGCGTACTTGGCGCCTCCTTGCCGGTAGATCAGTCAGGGCCATACATTGAAGGAAAGGTTGAAAGCAATGATGTCACCTTTCTGTTGGACACTGGTGCTACCCGTTCTACTGTGAGAACAGCAGACGTTCCAAACCTACCCCTCTCGGGAGAAGCAATCCAAGTAGTGGGTGTATCTAATCAATTGATTAGTACCCCAGTTACTGAGCCCATGGAGATTACAATAGGGAATTTCAAAGAAATGCATAGATTTGTAGTTTCTGACACCAGTCCTATAAACTTACTGGGACGTGACTTGTTGTGCAAAATGAATTGTACCATCTTTTGCACACCAAAGGGCGTCGAAATACAAACCCCAGACGAAGATGGAATATACAAATTAATGTTAATCAGACCTGACTCGGAAATTAAACCACTGACTATACAGGACTTACCTGAAGAACTCCAACAGACAGTAAAACCAGAAGTTTGGGACTTTACTGGAAAAGATGTAGGACTAATGGCAAATGTTGATCCAATTAAAATAGCCATGAAAGAAAATGCAGTTTACCCCAATACTAAGCCATACAAAATGAGTGCAGAAGTGAGAGCAGGAGTGGCCATTGAAATAAAAAGATTACTAGAAGCCAACATCATACAAGAAGTGATGAGTAGCCCATGTAACTCACCCATAATTGGAATCAAGAAGCATAACGGCAAATACAGGGTAGTACAGGACCTGAGAAAGGTAAACAAAATTGTTGTTCCCTGCTGCTCTGTTGTTCCGAACCCAGCAGTGATTCTGTATCAGATTCCCTGGGATGCTGAGTGGTTCACCGTGATTGACCTATGCCATGCATTCTTCTCGATCCCATTGCATCCAGAGAGCAAATTTATTTTCTCATTTGCCTTCGACAGTCACGTGTTCGTTTGGAATCAAGTCCCTAAAGGGTACACAGAAAGCCCCTCAATATTTAATCAAATTCTGAAAAAGTGCCTTGAATCTTTAGTCTTATCTGGAAACTCAGTTTTGGTGCAATATATAGACGATCTCTTGGTGGCGTCTAAGAGTCGGAAAGACTGTGTTGTTGACACCATTGCCTTACTGAACCATCTAGGTGAAGGAGGACATAAAGTATCACCTGACAAACTACAGTTCTGTACCAAATCAGTAAAATATCTGGGGCACCAGATAGAGAAAGGTATCAGGAAAGTTACTTCAGAAAGAATTAGGATAATTCAAAACATGCAGTTACCCAATACTCAGAAAGAAGTCAGAATGTTCCTTGGAGTCGTAGGTTATTGCAGGCAATGGATTGTGGGATTTGCAGTCCTAGCAAAACCATTAATCAAAATGACAAAGAAAGGAGCAAAGGATCCAGTGGAATGGGATGAGGAGAGCTTGACAGCCTTTACAAAATTACGAGAATGTCTGTGTACAGCCCCTGCATTGGGAATGCCGGATTATTCAAAGGAGTTTGCACTGTTTTGTGATACACGAGATAATTGTGCACTGTCTGTCCTAACCCAAGAGCATGGTCTGACTAGACGTCCAGTAGCATATTTTTCTGCCACCTTGGATCCAGTAGCTGCTGGATTACCTGGATGTCTGAAAGCAGTAGCCGCAACTTGCATGAGTCTAGAACAGAGTGAATCCATTGTTATGGGACATCATGTAACTGTGTATGTTCCACATGCAGTTGTAATTTTACTGACCAGAACTAAAACTAAGTATCTTACCCCTAGTCGGCTGACTAAATACGAAAGAATTGTTGTAGGTGCTGCGAATGTGGTCATTACTAGGTGTAACATCTTAAATCCAGCTACCCTATTACCAGACTCACTAATTGCAGAAGCAGAGGGAGAGGTCGAGCATGACTGCATTGACCTGACTGAGTTCAGTACTAAACCACGACCAGATATCAAGGAAATGCCCCTGCCTGTAGAAGATTATGAGTTGTTTGTGGATGGCTCATGTCTGAGACATGAATATGCAGGCCTAAGGGCTGCTTAAGCTGTAGTCACGGTATCCCGCACTATAGAAGCACCTTGTCTATTCGGAGTAAAGTCTGCACAAGTAGCCGAATTGGTTGCATTGGCAAGAGCCTGTAAAATTGGGAAAAATAAAAGAGTGACCGTATATACTGACAGTCAGTACGGTTATGGAGTTGTGCATGACTTCGGCCAATTGTGGCTGCAAAGGGAGTTTCTGACATCTTCAGGTACTCCTATCAGAAATGGAAAAGTTGTACAAGAGTTGCTGGATGCAATCCAGTTACCAAAAGAATTGGCAGTGGTTAAGTGTGCTGCTCACAAATCTGGCAATGACCATGTGACAGTAGGTAACCGATACACTGACGAAGTAGCCCAACATTGTGCCAGACATAGAATGTCTGTCAATATCAAATTGGGGGGATACGGAAACAGCTGCCAACTTATGGTGTTTGAGGATGTGCCTACATGAGGTGAATTGAAAGATTGGCAGCATGCTGCGACACCAAAGGAAAAGGGAAAATGGAGAAAGCTTGGTTGTTACCAAAGGAGCGAGGATGGTGTCATTGTTGGCCCTGATGGTATGCCTGTGTTGCCTAATCGCTTGCTTGCTTCTATGGCCAGACTCATACACGGAGATGCACACATTGGTAGGGACGCCATGGTTCGTGTTTTCCAACAGACATGGTACAGCTCGAAGTTCAGGAAGGTAGCAGAGTCGCTCTGCCAGAGGTGCTTGACATGTCAGCAGTTCAACGCTGGGAAGAAGACAGTAGTTGAAATGGGTAAAATTGGGAAGTCAGGAGGTCCTTTTGTAAGATTGCAGATTGACTTCATTCAGTTACCCCTTTGTAAAGGAATGAGATATGTCCTTGTTATTGTCTGCCTATTTTCAAAATGGGTAGAAGCTTAACCGGCCAAAAAGAATGATGCTATCACTGTAGCCAAGTTGTTACTGTGAGAACTCATACCTAGAAACGGGGTTCCGGTCACAATTGAATCAGATAGAGGTGGACATTTCCAGAATGAAGTAATTGATCAGCTCTGTAAAGCTTTCAAGATTACACAAAAGCTGCACTGTGCATATCGTCCAGAGGCTTCTGGAGTGGTGGAACAGATGAATGGCACTATCAAGTCGAGACTAGGAAAGATGTGTGAATCTACTAACATGAATTGGATAGAGGCTTTACCTCTTGTTCTGATGGGAATCCGAAGTATTCCAGACCGAAATACAGGCCTGAGTCCCCATGAGATCCTGATGGGACAAGCATGAGTACCAGGACACAAACTGATAAGCATTTCTGATGATTTGGTACTTGAGTACTGCAAGCAACTGGGTGACCAAGTGCGTTCTATCTCTCGCCAGATTGGGGAAGACGCCGTCGCCAGTCCAGCAACTCCAGTCCATAAATTGATTCCAGGCGATTGGGTGGTACTCAAGAAGCACACCCGTTCAAATTGCCTTGCACCGAAGTGGGGAAGGCTGAGACAAGTGATCCTGGTGACCACGACAGCGGTGAAGTGTGCGGGCGTCCCGAAGTGGATCCATGCCAGCCACACCAAGAAGGTGATCGAAGACAAGAAAACTGACGCTGAAGGTTGCCCAGCTGAGGGGTCTCCAGACGTAAATCCCGAAGTACCTGATGACGAACAACCGAGCACCAGTCGAGATGAGTGGATACCCATAATCGACCTGACTGATGACCCAATCAGAACAAGAAGTCAGACCTACACAGACAGAGAGTGGAATAGTGAGGATGAGACAGGAATAGAAGGAGACAATCAGATTATCGAAATCCACGTAAAATCTGGAGAAGAAGAAGATCAGATAGGGACAGAACAGGTGATCGACACACCTCCAAGAACACCTGAAATTGAAAAGGGACAGACAAAGATAAGGGCAAAAGTTCAAGTGGAAGAAAATCAAAGGGTCGAAGTGCTTGAACAGGATCAGATAGAAATAGACGAATGTGTTCAGGATACTGAAAGTGAAACACCCAAAAGTCAAACTCCGGTTACACCTGAACAAGGGCAGCTTAGTGACCAGGCAGAAGAAAAAGAAGTAAGACAAGACCTGGGACTAGTCAGAAAGGAAGGGAAGGAGCAGGAGCAGAAGTGCCACAACTGAACGAAAATAAAAGAGCATTAGACGAAAGCCCAATCACAGTGCCAGTTAAAAGACTCAAGAAGAAAAATACAGAACCAAGGTACATTAAGAGACTGAGACTGAAAACAGTAGAAGAAAAACTTGAGCAAAGGAAACAAGCTTTAAGTAAAACAGAGCCAACTGGAGAAAACACTAAGCGAAGAAGTGCCCGAGTAAAAAGACAGAACGAAAAGTACCAGGATCCTGAATGGACTTTCCTAGTGTTGGAGAAATTTGAGGATCTTGATATAACTGACGAAAGTGACGAAGAACAGACAGCTGACCAGTCTGCCGAAGAAGAAGAGCCAACCTGAAATTGCTCAGTGTAAGCTACCTGTGCAAAGTTGCAAAGAGGGGTTGAGAAAAGCTTCTTGTTAAGCAGAAACGTCTGATTCAAATGTGAATGGAAGACCTAGACGTAATTGCTGTAAAACATGCTGTAAAGTATGTATATGTAGTGTAGCCTTAGTATTAATATTATGGATAGGACTAGCAATTACTATTCCTTATATGATGAGCAAAAGTACTATTACTGACACCACAGAGACTGTGACGAAAAATGCAAGAGAAACGACATCACAAAACGTAGAGGGACATGAGAAAGCACTTAGCATTAGACAAACTAAACAAGACTTAGAAGCATCAGATGAGGAAGGACTGCAATATCATGGAGTAAAGAACCAGACTCATTTAAATGTATTCACTAACCTTTTAGTGCATTATGTAGAGACCATGGAAATAGAGGACTGTTATGTGTGCATGAAGCTACCTACTTCTCTAGCTGAGGGAGTGACATACCATCACTTGCCACTAACATATGGAATTTCCTGTAGTATTTTAGCTAGTTTATTTTACAAAAGAGGACCGTTACAGTACTATTACTCTAACTCTGACGTGATATTTTCTGAACTTCCTATACGTGGAAATCTGAACTCTGTACATACAAAAAGTGACGTGACACGTTATATGGGAGAATATTTTCTGACTATAGGTACTATAGATTTAGGTGAAGCACATAGAGATAACTTGACTTGTTCATTACATGAACAAGAGAAAATGTTTCTAAACATGGCAGAGAAAAGAAGAGAAAGTTTCCAAAGAAAGGCGAATGACAAAAAGCAGAGAATTCCTAAGTGGGCTGAAAACATGGGAAGCACCTCAAATGGTGGGGTTAGTCCTGCTTTGTTGCTGGATTTCGAGAGAAAAGGGAAGATTTGTCTTCACCGAGAAAAGACTAAATATCATAATAACATTTTCATTGGTTCCAGTCAATGTGAACACAATTACAAGGTAATTGGAGGTTGGGGTTTCAAAAATGGGTCAGAACCTGTGTTTCCCGGAATTTATTACATATGTGGAAACAAGGCTTATTTCAAATTGCCGGATCACTGGTATGGAAGTTGTTATTTTGGCATTGTCTTCCCGAAAATATACCATGTGAATGAAATTGCTGGAAGCAATGAAAACACTAACAGTTTAGTGCGTAGTAAAAGAGAAAGTGTAGGTGAAATAATGGGTAGTATTTTTAGTGCATTGATACCTGCAGTGGGAGTGGTTCTGAACACTGACACGGCAAGTGGATTTCTTATGGTCAATACCGAAATGGTTGCGATCAGATCTATGGTTTTGCAGAACAGACTTGCTCTTGACACCTTATTAGCAAAAGAGGGCGGAGTCTGCCGAATGCTGAAAGCGCAACATTGTTGCACTTACATACCTGATAAAAGTGTGCAAATCAAAAGGTATGTAAGGAACATTACAAAAAGAACTCAAACCACTGGAGGTTGATAGTGCCTGGAAGAGACTCACTGATGGTCTCTCCTCTGTAGGTCATTGGTTTTCTAATTTAGGTAAAGGTTTGTTGTACAAGGTACTGATGCCAATTGCAGTAGTAGGGTTTATCATATTCCTTATATTTGTCTGTTACAAATGTCGCAAACACCAAAAGAAGTATACTGTGAATAAAAGAGGTGTGAAACGAAGTGTGGATGAACTTGAATTGGAGGAACTGAATAATCAGATTTATAAAAGGGTGAATAATTCTCACCCTAACAAAGAAGTAAAAGAAAAGTTGAATCGAATGTTAGAAGAAATTGAAATGAACAAAGTGTGAGAAAAAAAGTTGGCATCTGATTCCATTGGTTTTGTGATGATAGTAAATATCATCAAAGAGGGGATTGATGGAGCAAGGATTCGCATATTACGCGACTTGCTTGAATTCATGAACCTCGAATAATATGTAACAAAGTAATCCAACCTGTTTGTCTTACTAATTTCCCTGTTATTCTGACATTTTGGGTGTCCCAGTGAAGCTTGCCTATGTGTTTACTAACATTAATACGCTTGCCACTGAAAATGGCCACTGCTTGGCGGGGTTTCTTCTGCGCATGCGTTAGTCACACTCACGTGACGTGACGTACTCGCAGTTCTGGTGGGAAATGTTTGCTCATGCGCAGTACAGCTAAGATGGCCGCTTTGTCTCCTCATATGCTCCATGCTTGCAAAGCTGCTTTTGCAAAGTTGTTTGTTCCGCATTTACCCTAACGCTATAGATATTACAAAGTAAGGGGTATAGAGTAGCAATTCATGGTATACAGTGTATTCATTTATTTCTGTGTTTTAATTTGTTTACGCTTACTTTTCATGCACCGCGCTCTTGAGGGTCTGCGAGACACATGTGAATCCATATTAAGTTACCGTACTGCGCATGACAGACTTCTGACGGTGGCATTGACAGTTTGCCAACTGAAGGTCCCTGCCAAGATGTGCCTGGGAAGATGCACCCTCACCTACCAGAAGAAGCTGAAATGTTCTGCAAATGTTACAAATGTATTTTATTCATTGTATTCGGTAGAGTAGGTCATGGGAACCCCAAATTCACTAGGCGGTCCCAGACCATGTAAATGTAGGCTTGTAGAAGTAAAATGTGATTGGTGTGTTGACCTATCCTACTTGAGGACCAATCGAAATTGGGGATTCTGACACTTGCAACATTTGGGAGGTGGTACACTGACCCGAAAACAGTATAACTAGCCTAGGTTTAGCTAGAGAAATTGTCCGACTTGTCCGAATAGCTGACATGTCACTGACCCAACGCACTCAATAGGTGACTTGATACAGAGGGCTGCGGAGCACTCTGTCCGAACTTTCCATAGACTCTAGAGGTTTTAAACCTTAAGTGCTGGCGGAGCACTTTGCTGGGGAAATCAATAACCCAATCGGGGTTCTGGCTGATAGCTGCAGAGAGGGTGGAGCGCAGGCGTTTCTTCCAAACTGCGGGTGTTGGTCTTATCCTGGTGGTCCTGTCCTGATCCTAATCTGGGTTTCTTGTCCTGTCCTGGGGTGTCCATTCTGCACCTGCTGTCCTGCTGATGACGGGTTTCCTTTGGGGTCCCTCCTGTTCTCAACTGACCTGTGGCCAGGGTTGGTCTTCACACCATTCTAGGTAAATATAGTGCTGAAACTCTATACTGCACCTTTCTATTTTTCTGTCTTTTGCTTCAATAAAGACATATCTTTGCATATATTGAATTTCCATGCTTTTTCCGCAAACCACTGAATGAAAAGCTCATACGTTATTTTCGTTATTCTAGCATGTTCCTTGTTCTTACCTCCCTTTAGATTCATAAATGATCAGCTTGATATATTTCCTTTATGGATACGTGCTCTTTGTAATTCTGATAATCGATTGCTTGCTCGTTGTGAATCTCATGTTTTCTGAGCTTGATGAAATTTAGATAAAGGTTTTCAAAACTTCCTGAGTTTGTGGTTATTATAGTACAAATAGAATATAAAAAAACATAAGTATTTTTGGTATCTGCCTTTTCTTCACAGCTAGCTCCCTGATTCATCGTGGTCATTAGGTACCCGTGACAGGGGATTGGTAAGTCGGGTACAAAAGAAAAATATAGGAAGGAACTGGGTTACTGGTAGTAGAGTGTATGGTCACCCGATTAATAAAATGGTGTATTGAAATATATGGGCCCGATATGTGTATGGTAAACCTGTTGGTTGGGTGACCTGCGCGCTCTATCAGGTTCAGGGGTCAGAAATTCACGAGGAGCTGTAAAGTGATATTAATAAAGGCAGAGTCTTGATTTTTTTTTACTGGACGAGATAATCCTCTTCTCCATGCATCATTTCACAGTATTGAGGAGTCTATTGCAGTCAGCCACCTTGAATTGTCAGTGAGAGTATTATGTCCTGGCTCACTGCAGTATTTGTGGTTATTCAGTAGTTTCCTTTCTGTGATTCTTGTTAGCAGCTGATTACAGATGTGCTTGGTCTTGAAAGCTCTATGCCTTGGATCAACTTCTCTTTAAGCTATATGTGTCCTCATGGCCTTACAATATGACCTGCTTAATCTTCTATGAGTTACAGTGTTCTCCATTCTGCATTGCAGAAAGGCACTTTAGCTGCCCCTGAGATACTTTATTCACTCTATGTTTTGCAGTGTCATGGCTGGATCATTACAATCTCTCGCAGAGCTATTGCTCTTTGTGCATGTATTATTGACCCTTGGACTTAATCAATGTCATTATTTAGTTTTTGAATGCTTTAGGGATTTGGGTATTTCATGTTTAAGGTGCCTCGGTTATATCTTATTTTACTAAAACTCTTTTTTGATTCATTAGCCTGTATAAAAGCACCTCCAGATATAGAATTTCAGACTACCAGTTTTAGGAAAAAACACTTTAGGTATACTTCTCAATGCAGTGCACCTATTAGTGTCAAAGCTTCTTTGTTAAAGAAATACACCTTTAAAAAAAAACAAATTGAAGAGACTTTATTATATTTTCTTTAAATAGCACAGAAGCCCATCCTTGGGTGTGTGTGGCCGTTCATCACTGGCACTTGAAGTAACAATACAAGTGTTAATGTGCCGCATGGCTAAATACCTATAAGGTCCCAAAAGCGAGACCTATTGGCTATGCCAATGCTTGTTTATTTTGCGAAGGAGAGTACCGGCACTTCTGAAGGGAAATCTACTACTTTTAATTGGAGAGTACCGGCAGTTCTATTTTCCCATTTCAAGCACTGATCCTGCTGAAATTTATTTGGGGAATAGGCATGGAAAAAAGAAAATCTGCATGTTATGTCTCATTTCCCTGCTGAAAATTGGGAATAGTGGCTAGACCTCACTATGGAGTAACATCAAGTAACAGCAGAAGTGCTTCTTGCAGAGTTGGACATGCATGGGAGGATAGCATCCATGTTATGTTCAACACATTATAAATGAATAATACTTTGCATTCTGGATATTGCAGATTACCTGTTCGTTAGTTAGGGTGCCCTAGTGCCAGCACCTTCAGTCAGTCTGGCTCAAAAGCCAGATTAAAAGCGTGAATCGCACATGCCGGCTGCCGAGGTTGTTGTAGTAGGTAACTCTCGTTGATGGGATTAGGCTACGGCTACTGTTTAAATGTCCAACATAAATGTTCATCTTCGAAGCGTGGTTAATAGTAGGAATATTGAAGTCGGTGACTAACACACTTATAGCATCTGATCATTGCTTGACATAAATTGTCTTTACAGTCGTGAGTATTTATTTATTTATTTATTTTTAAAGTTTTATATAGCGCGAACAAGATCTTTGCAGATATCAGAGCGCTTTACAGAAACAGTAGGTAGGATAAACAAGACTCTTAAATCAATATGAGATTCCGTAGACAGTGAGATGCAAAAATAGGGTATCAATCATACAAGAGTATACAGAGTAATAACAATCAAGAAACAATAATATGGAAGCAGTACAATGTCTAAACGGATAAGATTATAGCACCCCAGAGGGTGAGTAAACACAATGTTGAAAGCAAAGAAGTAGTCAGTAGTGGGTGCGTTGCAGGTTATTGAGGCACTCAAGTCCTAGTGTACAACCCAATAAACAAGTTGGAAATCAATAGTATAGCATCCGTGCAATGAATTAGATCCAGAAGCAGACAAAAAATGGACTGATAGATAAGTATTCAGACAGCCGATAATGTGGGAGCCAAATACTGTCATTGTTCCAGTATCAATAGTGTTCAGGTGTATTTAGCCATAAGGATGGCCTTCACCTCTTTCTTGAAGAGTATAGTGGACGGGATAAGCCTGGTTTCTGGTGGGAGTGCATTCCAGATCCTAGGTGCCATTCCAGAGAAGGAGCGTTTGTATGTTTTTTCCTTCCGGAATCTCCGTGGTTTCAGGAGGAGAGTGTTTGTGCTTCTGTTGGATCTTGAGCCTCCTGATATGGTCAGCTTATGAGAGAGGTAGTTGGGTGCCTTGTGGTGTACGGCCGAGTGTGTCATACAGGCAATTTTCAACTGAATTCTGGCTTCAATAGGCAGCCAGTTCAGGGTTTTTAAGTCAGGGGATATATGCGAGTGTTTTCTTGAGCCAGTGATGAGTCTCGCGGCCGCGTTCAGGGAGGCTCTTAGGGGAGCCGTTGTTGTCAGGGGGAGCCCGCTGAGAGCCACAATTCCGTAGTCTATGCGAGGAAGGACTAAGGCTTGTACCACAGTTTGGAAGTCCTTGGGTGGTAGGAAGGGTTTGAGTTTTCTCAGCGTGTTGATTTGGAAGTTGGCTCCTTTAGTTGCTATGCTAATATGCTGCTGCATGTCGAGATTGCAGTCCAGTGTGATGCAAAGGGATTTCGCTGAGTCCACGATGGTGGGTTGGACATTGAGTGCGGTTAGATGATTGAGCCAGGTTTGGGTGATGGCCTTTTTCGCAGGAGGAGAGATCAGAAGGAACTCAGTTTTCAGAGCATTTAGTTTGAGGTGATTGTCGGCCAGCCAAGCTTGGGTGTTTCTTAGTGTGGCATTCAACAGTTTGATGTCTTCAGGGGATTGAAGCTTGAGGTAGAGCTGAGTGTCATCGGCGTACATATGGAAATGTACCTTAGAAGATTGAAGCAAGGTGGTGAGTGGTTCCATGACGAGGTTGAACAATGTGGGGGATAGGGAGGAACCTTGCGGGACGCCCAGTGTTACTGGCACAGGCGAGGACAGTGCGTTGTTGATCTTGAACCTCTGAGAACGGTTGTGCAGAAAGGACGTGAACCATTTGAGAACCGTCCCGGATATGCCCATTCTGGTATTTAGGAGCTCCAGTAGATTCTCGTGTTTGACGGTATCAAATGCTGAAGAGAGGTCAAGAAGGATGAGGAGGCAAGACTCATTGTGATCAAGGATTTGGAGGGCATCATCTATTATGTGTGTCATGGCCGTTTCCGTGCTATGCTTTGCTCTGAATCCGGATTGGTGAGAGTTGAGGAGGTCAAACTGCTCAATGTGTTTTGTCAGTTGGAGTTGTACGCATTTTTCTAACAGTTTTGCTAGAGTGGTGATATTGGTGATAGGACGATAGTTGTTTAGGTCGGCCGGGTCAGCTGTGGGTTTCTTGAGTATAGGCGTGACTTGCCCAATCTTTAGGGAGTCTGGGATGAGCCCTTGTTGCAGGGAACAGTTGATGATTTTAGTCCAGAGTGGGAGGAACAGGGGGGTGAGGACTTTAACAGCATTGGCAGGTAGGGGGTCTGTGTGATGATTGGCGGGTTTCAAGGTGACCAGCAGCTTGTGAATTGATTCTTCGGAATAGGTGTCGAAGGACGTCCATGAAGCGTTGTTTTTAGCATGAGTGTTAGTTATGCATATGGAGCCGGCGAATCGACTTACATCCTTGATGAGATCGCTTCTTATAGTGTTGTTCTTTTGCTTGAAGAAAGCAGAGAAGTCTTCGCAACTTGGGATAGCCTTTGTTAAGTTGTTGGGTTGTGGAGGTTGCGTTTTGGTTTGGGTTTTGACTAACTCGAACAGTTTTTTTGGTCGGTTTTTAGCTTGATCCAGCTGTTGGCTAAAGAATATTGATTTTGAGCGTTTGATTTTTCTGAAGTAAGCATTTCTCTTATTCTTAAGCGTTCTAAGGTTCAGTGCTGAGGGGTCAGATCTCCACGCGCGCTCAGCTAAGCGCATCACACGTCTGTCTTCATTGAGTCTGCCATCGTACCATGGGTTCGAGTTCTTGGTGGAGACTCTCTTCAATTGCAAGGGTGCGGCTTCGTTGATTATTGTAGACATGGAGTCTAGGTAGAGGTTGGTCAATGAATGCACATCAGAGACGTCCGTCGGGGGAAGAAGGAGACTGCCTGTGTGGGCAGGCAAGGACTTTGGGTTAAGGTTCTTCAGGTCCCTCTTCCAAATCTTGGTTTTGGCAGGTTGCGCCGGGTTAAGTTTGACCTTTTCGTTGATGAAGAAGGTGATGATGTGGTGGTCTGACCAGTCGCATGGTTCGATTGCGACTAGTTGGGTAGAGTCTTCTTTGGCGATGATAAGGTCAATGATAGAGCCTTTTTCATGTGTCGGACCGTTGCAGATTTGGGTGAGGTCAAGCGCGTCGAGGAAAGTCTTAAGGCTCTTCACCACAGTGTCTTTCTGGTCATTCCAGTGGAGGTTGAAGTCTCCCAGGTAAATTTGATTGAGCTGTCGACCGGCGTTGGTGGATATCGTGTCCATTAGTTGTTGGGAGAAGATGAAGTTGTCACCGGGTGGGTGGTAAATAACATGAAGGGAGCACACAGGTTTGCCCTCACTAGTAATATCAAGGCAGATGAGTTCGCAGGAGGAGAGGGAGGGGGAGGGGCCTTCAGTGACAGCTAGGTTGCTCCTGTAGATGCAAGCGATTCCCCCGCCCGTCTTGCCATTCCTGTCGAGTCTAATAATGAGATAGTTGGGGGGGACTAGTATGTCCATTATAGGTGTGGATGTTTCAGTTAACCACGTTTCAGTCAGAATGGCTAGATCAATGCCCCTTGATAAGATGAGCTCCGCGATGCCAGAGGAGTGTCTCCGGGCCGATCTGCAGTTGAGCAGGAAACACTTTAGTCTAGGGGTGAGGAGGGTGGGAGAATGTTCTAAGGAGAGGGGGATATTTTTGAGATTACAGGGGACAGAACTTCTGTCGCTCAGTGTGGGTGGCCTGAGGGGATTTGTGAGAATCGTGGGTATGGGGAGGTGTGTTGTGGGTGAGCGTTTTGTGGGACCTGGGCCATAAGAGCAGAGTAGATTGTGTAAGTCTCGGCCCGAGAGGGTGTTTAGGGTGCGACGGGGACGGCCAGTGGCCTTGCGATCAGGGATAGAGGGCCAGCGCGGGGAGAGCAGGGTGGAACGGTTTGAGGGGCGAATGGAGTCCTTGTTGGGCGGGGAAGTGTAGGGTAGTGGGTGCCTGGGGTGTGTGAGAAGAAGTTCTTTGATGGTGTGGAGCTCTTCCTTGACTTGTAGGAGGGTGGAGATGATCATGTCCAGTGTTGGATTGGGGATGGAATTGGGAGTGAGAGCAGTGGGTGAGTGTTTGAGTCGGGTAATGGGGTGGGAACTGGATCGAATGTGACGGGATGTGCGCGCGATGGAGCAGGGCTCTGCGGTCCGAGTAGGTGATGGGGTGTAGGTAATGGGGTGGGAACTGGATCGAATGTGACGGGATGTGCGCGTGATGGAGCAGGGCTCTGCGGTCCGAGTAGGTGGGGTAGCGTTCGGAGGAAGAGAGAGTTTGTGAACAGGGGGCGGGGATGAGGACAGGGGGCGGTTGATAGCGTGAGTGATGGCGCTTGTGGAAGGCGGTGTGGGTGAGTTGGGGGATGAATGTAGACTGGAGAAGGAAGGAGTGACAATAGTGGGGTGAGGGCTAAGAATGGGAGGGGAAAAAGGATAAGGGGTTAGGTTGAGGGAGGTGGTGTGTTCCGTGAGTCTGGCCGATGGGGTGGGGTAGTGGGGAGTAGCTGATAAATGAATTCCTCACCACGAATTTAAAACGTACATGGATCAATGTTGCAAAAGGTTCAATTAAAATGCATTTGGTATTCCAACGGCAGGGAGCTTTCGACATTCATAGTAAGTACTCTGTATGTTTTATGTGTGTATTTTATCAGTGTTTCATTAACGTTATGTTTAGTAGTGTTTTATGTAGGCTACAATAAGTCTTTGATTTCAAATAACGATAAAGTTGAATTGAAAGCGAGGTGGCGCACCGGTGACTCAGAGGATGCGATGGCCCCTGGGAGACGAGGGTGGTGGAGCCCGGGGTGGCGTTCGTCCCAGGTGGAGGGAGGTGGGCGGCTGCCTCTCTGCTCAGAACGAGCCCTGATTGGGTGGGCGTCTGCGTGTGCGGAAGCGGTGACGTCACGCCTCGTTTCCACGGTGACGCTGAGCGCGGGGGAGCCCTGGGACTGCGCAAGGATGGGAGAGAGCAGCAGAGCAGGGACAACGACGAGAAGCGGGGCGCGGGGGCTGAACGCCGGAGCCGGTCCTTATCCCTCCACTCGGACCTTCCAGGGCAGCAGGAGCCCGCTGTTGCCGGCCTGTGTCTGTTCGCATCCACAAAGTGCTTCCTGGGTGAGCTGGAACTTGGGAGTGGACCTATCGCCCCCAAGGATGGGAGGTCCAATTTGTATCCCAAACTCCTAGTTAGGGCTTGGACCCTGCCTCCCCACCTCGATCCTCCTGGGGGCACCAGGACCTCTCCACCGCGGCTGGGACCCTGACCTCTCACTGCCCGTGGCAGAGCCGGCCACTAATCGTCCCTCTCCCCAGATCCTCTGGAAGCAGTAGTATCCTGTGCATTCCCACACCAAACACTTCGGGAGAAGCAAGATGTCGTGTTGATCTCGCTGGAATCGCAGAAACCCATCGTGGTGATGGGGTGCTAGTAGCTATTTACAACAACTCCCTTTCGCTCCAAGCCCCCTGCAGACTTCTCACGAACTAGAAGCGCCTTCAGCGCCACTGAAGTAGCCGAAACCATCTCTTATCTCTGTGACAGCCTTTCTGACCTCCTGGAGGAGTTATACTCCAGTGACTGAGCACACATTTTTAGGGCATTTCTGGGGCATGGGACCAAGGACTTACGTCGGCTAGATTATGAGTGGAGAATCCGAGCAGGTGATTTCTACTTGTGGTATGCCTTCAGAGGCCAGACAACAGCAGGCTGAAGGGGGTATCGACCTGTCCACAGAGCCTGGGCATCATAGGAAAGCAGCGGGCATCGAGGTGAGAAACCAGAAGTCCACCTCTGGCAGTGATGTGTTGCCAGTGTCTTGCCAAGAAGAAACAGTAGAGGGCATCAGTCCCTCTGCAGAGCCCTTGAACACCAGGGCCTCACCCAGCAGCGACGTGTGCCATGAGTCTGTGCATCTCTCAACACAAGGGGCCGGCGACCTATCTCCAGGATGCGACCCCCAGCAAGACTCGGTGAACAGTGACCCATCGCCAAGAACTGAGCATCAAGCAACGCACGAGGGCGACAGTCCCCTTTCAGGGTCCAGGCACAAGAGGACCAAAGATGGCACCGACCCGGCCACAGGGCCCGAGCACCAGCCCTCCCAAGCGGCCACAGACCTCTCTCGAAGGCCGGACCTCCAAAGGACCTCACGAGACTGCAGCTCATCCCCTCAGCGCAGACTCCAGGCGAGGACACAGAGTGGCCGCAATAGTCCTTCTTGTTCGGGGCATGAGAGGGCCTCGCGGGACAGTGACGGGACCCAGAGGACCTCAGCAAGCCTCAAGCGAGGCCCGGGGCACCGTCAGCAGAAGAGCCTCACAGGCGGCAGTCCGGGCCGGAGGCCTGGTCCCAGCTCCGGCCTGGAGGTGGCCGAGGCCCGCCGCAGGCTGCTGGAGGTGGAGGGCCGGCGCCTGGTGCTGTCCCAGCTGGAGAGCCACATCCAGCAGCTGCACCAGGTCTTCGTCCAGACGGAGCTGCGCGTTGTCGGACGCGCAGACGGGATCGACCGCCTGGGAACTGGCATGTCCCAGGCCGAGATCTACATTTCAGCCCATGGGCAGCGCCTGAAGAAGAGTTTGCGACGCCAGAAGAAGCCACGGCTGCTGGCCTCAGCACTGGGACTGGCTGGGTGCGTGCCATGGGCTGGTAGACTGCATCGGAGGGCAGAGCCGATAGAGAGAGTGCCCCATTCCCCTGCTCCTCGGCGAGGCCTCCCCACGGCTCCGTGCGCCATCATGAGACTGGTAAGAAAGAAGAGAGCGGAAGACAAAAGTGACATCTGATACTCCCTTATCACCAGCGTGCGTGTGGGCACAGTGCACCCCACCGCAAACAGGTCATGACATTGGCAGAGAGCCCATCCCATACTACATCATCCATAACATTGGTAAAGCACAAGCCTACAGGACTGAGAAACCCACTCCCCATGCCAAAGAGCCCTTGACTGGCATAGGCCAAACACGTCTCTTGTTAAAACTGCACGCAAGGATGCGCACCCTATTTTAACGTTCTTTGTGATCTCTGGTGTGCACGTCATCATGTTTATGAAGGTGCATCTGACTGACGCTGGGGTATTATCGTTGTCATCTCTGAAACTACGAGTGGAACAATCACTGGCTCTGCGCAGTTTGCAGCCATTTGGCCCCGCTGGAGCTCCCTGCAGAAGTGGAAATCCCACGGCTTCTCTGACACATCAGTGGTGGTGGGAAATCTCCCGCTGACTAGACGTCGGGTGTGTGAACTGCCTTCAGCAAGCAAGACTCATCTAGCTAACTGTGGGCGAAAGAAAGTAAGGAAAATCAAAGAAATACTTCTTGACGTACCGAAAGCAAAGAAAAGCGACAACGACAAGTTTTTAAGGTAAATTTATAAAAAAAGAATTATAATTTTAACGATAAAAATGTTGTATACTTAAAAAAATAGCACTGTGGCCTTAATTGAAAGGGCAAAGGCGAATTGAGGGCCTGGGTATGGGTTAGTCTTAAGTTTAGATTTAGGATTGTAGCATGAGTGACAGTGTCTTGTATTTTCACCATGAAGTGTCACATTAAAAAAGTCACGGACGGTTCTTCCTTTTTGGGTGATTATGAGTATACGTATTCATTATTTTTTTTGTCCATGCAGGTATCTACCAAACATCCTTCAGAAGTAAGCAACGTTGCAGCCAAAGAAACTCTTTTGAAATAATAGGGACATTCGGTCATTACTTTACAGACTTTTAGCCCATCATTTACCAGATGTTAACCTCGCTAGCACGTCCAGAGAATCTTCTGGATGCCACATTATAAGTCAACAACCAACCAGAATGGTCTAGAATGTTCTGACATTATTCCCATGAGCAAGAGACAGCAACGATTTTCTAGCTAGAATGTAACACCACCACATCGGCATGGGCAAGAGGCTGCCACTATGTGCCTCAGTGTACCAACGCAATACCAGCATGGCCAAGAGAGTGGCATAGTATATGGACGCCATACTGTCATGGCCAAAAGACACCACCCGCAATGTGCCAGAGTATACCAACACCATACTAACAGGACCAAGAGGGGCCCAGAATGTGCTAGAGTGTGCCAACACCATACCGGCAACCCTTACAGATAACCACAATGTGGCAATTTGTCATGGCAGAGGCAGCTACGATGCACCTGAATGTTCCTGCACCTTATTGACATGGCCAAAAAACAACCACAATGTGCCACAATGTAAGTATACACGATTAGCATTGCCAGCATGTCCTCGCAGTGTGACAGAATGTAATCTTACCAGCATACTCAAAATACCGCCATAATGGCCGGGATAATTTGTCCTCTTCCGTGATTGTACAGAATCGCCAAAGATTGTGACCAACAAAATCCAAAATGCTGATAATTCACAGAGAAATCTGTGGCCAAAGTTTGCCACCTTACTAAAGCTGAGACCCCAGACTGTCATATGGCCTGGTTATAATCTGTGTGTTCAAAGTTTGGGATCCCCCATCTCTGAGGTAGGACCCCTCCACAGGCCTGCACCAGGCACCTCACCTTGCTGAAATGGACATGGCAGACTCCCTACCCTACCTGGCACAAGTGGAGGTTTTCTGGGCGCACTGCACGTAGTTCAGCAGTCTTCATGCGTGAGAACCACCCATGGCACCAGAAGCAGGGTGCTGTGGTCACCCTCTGTCAAAGGTGCTGGACACTTTGCTGCTGTTTGGTCCCCCTAACCCCCACCTATCTGTGGTACCTTGTCACAGTACCTTTCCAGCGTTACCCACCTGGAAACGCCCTGCCCTCGTCAGATTCAGGGCAGATCACTGGAATCTGATTTTGGACCTGTCTTCCTGGGCAGCCAGCTCAGATGCCACACATGACTTGGATTCTGCTGAGTTACATTGGCTTGTCATTCATGTTCTTTTGTGCATCGTGGGTGACGTCCTGAAGGATAAAACACATCGACGTCAACGTGGTGGGCCCTGCATAGAAATATCCGAACATGTTTAGCTAGAGGGTCTGCAAAGTCTCAAAAGTAAGGCATCTTCATACGTGATAGTTTGCCTGTATATTGTTATTTGATTGCAAGCACCAAAAACATTTAAACGTGTTTTTTTTTTTAGTGAGCAGGATTTGTAACTCAAAAGAATGTATATCTGCGGTGTTTTTTAAAGATGTGCACAATCCCCATTTTCCAAAGTCACTTGAAATGTCAATTCAGCAGTTTTAAACGTGTTCAGTTATATTTTTGTCACTGCTGTACCAATATTGTGAAAGAACCCTCTCTTTCTCTTCGGAAAACTAAGCATCTTTTAAGTGTAGGACGTTCATAGTCCTGGTGGGGGCAGTAAAAGCCTTTTTTTATTTGCTGAAAATTCCACTGAAAACCAAAACGTAGAACGTGCTGTCAGTGCCCTTGCTGTGATGGACAGCTCTCCTCACGCCCTTTGGTTGTAGACGCTGGGAGGGAAGGCAGGAGAAGCCGCCCCCACTGCCTTCTCACTGGGAATACGTTTTGATAATTACAAGATGTGCTGCTTTTCCCCAAAGAGAAGGCGCACACAACAGTGCAAAACAAGATGTCTGCCAAGGGACGGCGTAGTCATGTTTTCCTTGCTATGTAATCTGCTAGATAGTTATATTAATTTCCGTGCTCGGCGTGGGGGTGAGTGGATGAGTCATTTACCGACTGAGCAATGTGATGTCGGGCTGTTTGCCGTCAGCTCCGAACGTCAAAAGGCGGTCTAACCTATCAAGCACTTTAATGTTATCTATTATTGATCCCATACCCGTCCACTGCCCTAAACAGGCTTTCAAAATGTTGTTATTCACTGCAATTACGTCACAGCATTAAGCTTGCTCGGTCTTGGCGCACCCCCCCTCTTATAGTGTGTTTTCCATGTTTAAAATGCCACAGTTTACAATAGTGGACGGGCTTTGAATCCATATATAGCATAGACCTATTCATGTATAAGTGTGAATAAAGGGTATATTTCCACCTCGGGTTCAGAGTGATAGTTTAGACAACTCAAGCTTTACTCTTGTCGTCTGTTTCAGGTCACCCAGAACTCCTGGGTGAAATAATATCACTGTTATTCACAGTTACCCATCGATATGTTCACATGTAATATTGACTTGAGAATATTTATTTGCACCGATATGGCATGAATGTGTGTAACTTATTCATTTTTATTGGGTGTAGTACGGTAGTTGTAGAAGGAGGCCTTATTCACAAACGTAAGTTCGGTTATACAGTCATACACTTGCATTACGCTTATCTATTCATGCCTGCCCTGCTCCATTCCTATGAATTTGATGGTGCTGCCTAGAGGACGTATACCAACATTTCCCCCTAAAATTGTAAGCAGTCATGCGAAAGTGATTTTATGCGCAGAGTGCCTAAAAGGCCAGGTGGGCCCGCAAGCTGCATCTGAGTTTGCAGACTACCCACAATGCTTCAGGCAACTTTGCAAGATACAGTAAAGAAGACCTGCCTATCCTTTATGATTCTGGTAAACTTTAACAATTTCACACAACTTTAATTTAAACAAACTATTAAAAGTAATATATGGAAACACTAAACTTGATAGTTGAAAATAAACACCTTGGAGGTTATTCACTGTTTGTGCCGGCACTTTTGGGGCACAAAGCAGCTCAACGCTTTGTGTCTATTTGCTAGCCGTTATAAAATTCCATAGGCACAGTGCAAAATTGTGCAGCGCCTCATGAGAGCCCATGCAATCCATAGTAAATGCAGGTCCTGGTCTTTAGTACAGAGGCTACACAGTTTCTAGCTCTATCCTTTCTTACTAGTGGTGGATATGTTTGTCCTTCATTTCCATAACATTTCAATAAAGTGCTATGTGGACATTATCCCTGAACTTTATACCTTAAGTTGGGTTTTCAGACGCGTGTTGCTGTGATACATCAGTAGTGGGTATATTTCCATACCAATTCTGCAGTGCTTAATGAAGAACCCGAATTTATAAAACATTCTCCTGTTCATATCGCTCCATTTTGGTTGTAAAATTAATTTTCACCTTGCGGAAATAAAACGTTCCCTCTTTAATCAAGGGTAAAAAATTGACTGGAGTCATTTGCCTCCGAAATATATTGCAGCAGTGGTGAATATCACCTGCTGGGCCTTAAAGGTTGTGCTTTAATCAAAGTTAAATATGTGAAAGTGGTTCTTATTAGACTGATAAATGAGCTGCTGTGTAAATATTACCATTGTATTTCACTATATTGTTGGGTCTGGCTGTCGGAAAGGTTAGTGCCTGTAGATAGTGTAATGCAAGGTTTCAAAGGGGATTCCAGTAGGACTGGATTTATCCAGAATTAAAGGATAACCTTCAACTATGTAAATTTGTTTCAAAGACCTTTGTTATATGCAAATCTGTTTTATGGGAATAATCCAAATGTCAGACATGGGTCTGGACGCCCTGGAGGTGTGCTGTGCACTCCTAGTCTAGTGGTAGGGTGACAGGCAGAAACTGTGCTATGTCATGTGACAGGATGTCTGAAAACACGTCACATAAATGAAAGTTCTAGTTTATAGTACAGCTTTCTGTCTTTGTGGCTGCCTTCTGCGTACACATGCTACATAAGATTCTAAATCAGACAGCTAAACACTACTTTATGGTTTCATTTTGATTGGCTTCTAGCTGTTCAAAATCTACTGAAGAGAATCTTAGCTGGTACCTGAGAGATGCCTCATTATAATATTGACCCATATATCCCTATGGCTTCATCCCTTAATAGCTGTCTGTGAAGGTCATAGAGTTCTAGTAAATAACTGGAGTGTTCACCTGGTTCAAATAATGTGCCTACATTGGTAGGCATCCTGCTGGAAAAGACAGTTGTAGAACCATTCACTCTCCAGTGGAGAAGGCTGAATATGTATGTGGAAATATTTCTCATCTCTGCTGCTACAACTTTTCGAATTAAACCAGTTACTGAACCATTCACTCTACAGTGAAGGCTGAATATGTATATGAAAATGTTTCTCATCTCTGCTGCTACAACTTCTTGAATTAAACCAGTTACTGAAAACACTCCTTTCCATGTGTTTGTATTCTATATTTAAAATTTCCAAGTGTTTGAAAATGGTGTTGTCCATAATGGTTTTCTATGTTCTAAAAAGTTGCCTCATTGTCCTGTCTAATTAACAAGTTTGCCTATTTAAACATATTTGTAATTTATTTCAAATGTAATTTTGAATATAGTCATTTGTAAAGTATACAGAGAGGCATTTTTATAGACAAAATATACATTTTTAAATATGTTTTATCATCTTCTTGCATTTAATCCTTAATAACAATGTATTTAAATTTAGTGCATATTCAGACAGGGAGATGAAAGTATTGACAAAAAGAAGTGGGAAAAGAAAAAGTCAAAATGAAACGTCCAACCAACAACTCCTTTGGAGGATTTCTCTACTTACCGGAGCGCAAATCTGTTTATTTTAAACATAAAATCTCTCTGCTAATAGATTCCTTCATCCCTAAAAACAATCTTCTTCCATGCTTTTAAATAAAAATTGAAAGAAGCTCCAGTTTATCAAAATATTGCTGTTTTTAAAGGAAGGCCATATTAAGCGACAGAGAAGATTTGTAGACCAAGGACACCAAAATGACAAAAATCCAATGAGTGGATCCGGAGGTATGGATTGTTAAAGTTTTAAGTAGAACTAACACCAAGGAAAAGTAAACAGCAGATCATAGTCAATAGTCATGGTAGACCAGGACATAGGCGAAATGTCAGGCTGACTGATATAGTGCGCCGGATGGATACACCAACCAGCTTTGTCACGGCCAACGATTTTACCTTCGGACTTAGTCTCTTTTAAGTCACAATCAACCAAGAGTACACTTCTAAAGCCACCCTAGGACCTCAGGGGAGGCACTTAGAGACTAAAAAGGTGTTAGGCAGATTGCAACAGCCGGGTTCAGTGTAGGTCCGGTTGCCACTAGTCAGCTGTGGACTTCTAGAAAAAGTACGTAGTGAAAAGAGAGGAGCCCCTTCAGACACCCAGTGGGACTGGGGCACTATCACAGTGCAGCATAACAAAAATCCCAGTGGGAAATAAGTTTTCAAGGTTTTTTACACCCTAAGTGGGTCTCGAAATGTCACTCATTCCTTTCATACCCCAACATCATACTTCAATCAATATACCTATATCTACCTGACAGACCAGTGAGTTCAATTTGTATGCAATTTATTGGGTTACAAGTTCATAAAAACATTTTTTATGTATTTTTTTCATAAAAGGCTAAAATTCCGAATGGTACATATCAACAAATTATTAAAAACAATATGCAGTCACAATAATCACAACAACATTATACAAAAGCATAAAACAAGTTCATGAGAGAGTATTGTACCAGACCTATACACTTGGTCTTAGAGAACTACACATCCCCTATCATGCTTATATATTTCTCAAACAGTACTTGACAACATTTGTGCATCATCGGCTGTTCAAGTAGTGAGAAGCAAGGAGATTGTGCATTAATTCATGTGCGTCGACGCGTTTCGATGGATTTTCGTTTTATACCATCTTTATCAAGACCAAAACTTCACTCTCATTAGACAGGAAACAGTCGTGAATGGAAAAATGCCTTCTATTGGTAAGGGTAACTACTGAGTTGATACCACGGCTATTGTCACCCAGTTCGGTCTGACTCACTCCGTGGGTTTATGTACAAAGAACTTTAGTTCTCAGTGGGAGCTTAGTTGACTGGGCGTGGATCTTGGTTCAGCTGTTAGATTGCTGGTTGTTTGGTTGGTTGCATTAGTGTAATCACCCCTCAGTTTGAGAAACTTGTAGGCCTCCTGCTCTCAAAGTGCCTTTCAAATCCTCCTTTTTAATTTCCGGAGATAGCTCAAAGCTGGTTGGTTCAACCAACCAGCTTTGAGCTATCTCCGGAAATCTCCGGAAATTAAAAAGGAGGATTCGAAAGGCACTCCGAGAGCAGGAGGCCTACAAGTTTCTGAAACTGAGGGGTGATTACACTAATGCAACCAACCAAACAACCAGCAATCTAACAGCTGAACCAAGATCCACGCCCAGTCAACTAAGCTCCCACTGAGAACTAAAGTTCTTTGAACATAAACCCAAGGAGTGAGTCAGACCGAACTGGGTGACAATAGCCGTGGTATCAACTCAATAGTTACCCTTACCAATAGAAGGCATTTTGCCATTCACAACTGTTTCCTGTCTAATGAGAGTGAAGTTTTGGTCTTGATAAAGATGGTATAAAACGAAAATCCATCGAAACGCGTCAACGCACATGAATTAATGCACAATCTCCTTGCTTCGCACTACTTGAACGGCCGATGATGCACAAATGCTGTCAAGTGCTGTTTGAGAAATATATAAGCATGATAGGGGATGTGTAGTTCTCTAAGACCAAGTGTATAGGTCTGGTACAATACTCTCTCATGAACTTATTTCATGCTTTTGTATAATGTTGTTGTGATTATTGTGACTGCATATTGTTTTTAATAATTTGTTGATATGTACCATTCTGAATTTTAGCCTTTTATGAAAAAAATACTTACAAAATGTTTTTATGAACTTGTAACCCAATAAATTGCATACAAATTGAACTCACTGGTCTGTCAGGTAGATATAGGTATATTGATTGAAGTATGATGTTGGGGTATGAAAGGAATGAGTGACATTTCGAGACCCACTTAGGGTGTAAAAAAAACCTTGAAAACTTATTTTCCCACTGGGATTTTTGTTATACTGCACCCCTCTAGAAAAAGACCTTTTGCAGCTTGTTGTCTCCCTGTAGCCACACAATGGTCAACTAACTGACCTTGGACTACACTTCTTTGTCCTGGGTACAAGCAGGAGCAGGTCAAGTACTTCACGGCTCCTCTTATGTCACAGACAGCAGGTCCAGTCCTCTTTTGATCTTCTGCAGGTCCAGAAAATGTTCTGATGAGGGTGCCTGGAGACCAGGAAGTGTCTATCAACATCTAGTAGGTGGGGTTGACCTCTGGGAACGTTCTTACCAATGGGGTATATTCTCCCAGTGCCAACCATACCCACTTTTCCAGTAGTTCCTGTTTGCCTTACTGCTAACAGGCCCGTAATTCCAAGTGTCCGGGCCTTTTCAAGATGGTGAAAGTCTTTGGCCAAATTAAACTTGGGCTCTGGGACTGGGTTTGTGTGTGGGGGTGTCATAGGGAAATCACCAGTGTACTCCCACATCTAATTCTAAAATCCAGTTTGAAGCATGCACTGTACTAACAACAAACCAATAGTCAGAAGTGTTGTTGGATAAAAGCAGTGTCTTTAACACTGTGCGCGGAGCCCGCTTCAAGGACACCGTGCTCAGTGTTAAAGTTAATAAATAAATAAATAATCAGAGCGTGGTGTCCGTGAAGCGGTGCCGCGCTCAGTTTCAAAGTTAAACAAAAAAACAAACACAAACAGAGCGCAGTGTACTGTCATTAGCGAGTAGCGCCCGCCATTGTCCAGTGAGTGCTGAATGAGGTGAACCGGAGTTTGTGACAAACAGAAGTCTACATTCTTGACAAAGACCACCATTAACCGCTGCCTCTCGTGCTCCTCAATTGTCATCTGGAATTCCCACTTAAACATTTTGAGCACCCGCATCAAAGGTGGAAGAAAGCGGGCGCTTTGAAGTGATTTTGTTTGGGAGTGCATTCCAATACTTTGCGCCAGCTGCACGGAGTGGCACCGTTTACTTCTCACAGGAAGCGATGCTGATACCCTGAAACCCTTGCTGTATAGGATTAAAGGTCTGCCCCAGCTTTGTATTTGTATGTATTTTATTTTTTGTAAAGCGCATAAATCACCATTCGGTCTCATAGCGCTGACAGAGGGCAAAAAGAAAAACAGAACGAATGGGAGCTAAGTCCCCGATTAAAATAACCATGTCTTGAGATTTTTACGGAATGTTTTGTGGTTGGGGTTTGATCTTAGAGCCAGTGGTAGGGAATTCCATGTGACAGGGCCTATCTTAGAGAAACTTCTATCCCCGTTTCTCACTGTCCGAACCTTAGGGATTTTTAGGAGGTGTTTATTGGATGAACGTAAGGTTCTATCTGGACAGTATCCATGCAATTTGTTCTTCAGGTATTTGGGTCCTAGTCCATTGATTGACTTGTGCACTAAGCAGCATATCTTAAACCTAATGCGCTTCCTAATTGGGAGCCAATGTAGTTGTTTCAAACATGGAGCTGAGGGGGTGCGCGGAGGAAGGTTCAGGGTCAACCTTGCAGCTGAATTCTGGAGCGTTTGCAACTTGGTCAATGCGTTTTCGTTTATGTCTGCCAATAATGCATTGGCATAATCCAAACGGCTTATGATAAGGCCTTGAATCAGAGGCTTCCGATATATCAGAGGTAGCCATTTGAAGATCTTTCTTAGGCTTCTCATAATGCCAATACTTGTGTGGACCACTTTGTTTATATGAGGGGCCATGGTCAGTTTGTCGTCTAAAGTGACGCCGAGATTCCGGACCGTGCTTTTCGGGGTTGGGCATAGGCCCAGTTCCTGTGGCCACCATTCCTCAGACCATATTTTATTGACTGCACCGAAAAGCATTATTTCAGTTTTGCCGGCATTCAACATTAGGTAATTGTTGGTCATCCATTCCTTTATCGCGGACATGCATTTACAGAATCTCACTTTGGCATCTGAGGGGTTTGAGTTCAGGGTGATCAGGATCTGGGTATCATCGGCATAAGATACCGTGTCAAAGCCGAAGTCCCTGATTATCCTAGCTAGAGGTGACAGATAAATGTTAAATAAGGTAGGGTTCAAAATTGAGCCCTGGGGAACACCTTTGTCATTCCCAATCACCCCTGAAGAGAATGGTCCTGTTTTGACCCTGGAGCGTCTCCCTGCTAGATAGCTCTGAATCCATCTGAGGACATGACCTCCGACACCAATCCCGGCCAGTCGTTCTAACAGGACGTCATGGGATATGGTGTCGAAGGCCGCCGAGAGATCTAAAAGAATCAGAATAGCAGATTGTTTTGCGTCCAGAGCTAACCGGATGTTGTCAACCACCTCTAACAGGGCGGTCTCGGTGCTATGGGAGGCTCTGAACCCCGACTGGGAGATGTCCAAAAGCATGTGTTCTTCCAAGTGTTTCACTAGCTGCGTGTTAATTATGGATTCCATAATTTTCCCAAAGAGTGGTAACAATGATATGGGCCGATAATTTATTAATTGGTTAGGGTCCGCATTATTTTTTTTTAGAATTTGCCTGACAGTGGCTTCTTTCCAAGCTGTGGGGAAAGTAGAAAGTGCTAGGGATATATTAAAGATTGAGGTTAATACTGTGGCTATGGCTGGGGCTATCTTTGCTAGGACCTGAGCCGAGGCTGGATCGTCAGGAGAGCCAGATTTGGCTTTCTTCAGTTTATCGTTAACCTCCTCCTCTGCAATAGTACAAAATTCTAGTAAGCAGTTGTGTGAGGCCGGTGGCTCTGGGGGGGGTCGGTGCATGTGGCTAGGGTCATTAGTTACCTCTGCTTCTTTAGGGAAAGATTGATGTATTGTATTTATCTTATCTTTAAAGTAGATGGCGAGCTTGTCCGCCCAATCCTGTGATTCCAGTGTTGCTCCTTGACATGCAAGGGGGTTAGTGAACTCTTTTACAATGGTATAGAGTTCTTTGGCAGAGTTTCCCGCTAGTTTGATTTTTTCACCCAAGTAAGTTTTCTTTGCTGTAGCTATTTTACTGATGTAATCTTTATGCGCGATTTTATAGCGTTGTTTATCCTCTGTGTTTTTGGTTTTACGCCATTGTCTCTCCACAGATCTAGTAGTCTGTTTGGAAGATTTTAACTCATCTGTAAACCAGGGAGACTTCTTGTTCGGGCATTTAGTTAGACGTTTGGGGGCTATAAGATCTAACGCCCTGCCGATTGCTATATCTAAATCTGCAACCGACTTATCTATCTCTGCGTCTTGGTTTAGCTGGGGCGGTACAAAGACCTTAGTAAAGGAGTCCAGGTTAATCTTTTTCCAGGGCCGGCTCATTTTTTTCACCTTTAGATGGTCGCGAATGGTCACATTTGCTTTGATGGTGAATTTTATTATCATGTGGTCTGACCATAAGACAGAGGATAGTGCAGTTATAACAATTTCCTGGGAGTTGGTGCATATAATATCTAAAGTGTGGCCCGCTATGTGGGTGGAACTAGTTTCAAGCAGCCTTAGGTCCAAGGAATGGATACTATTAATCAATTCCGCTGAGTAGGGCTCCTCATGCTTTTCAATATGGTGGTTGAAATCTCCTAATAATAAAAAGTTCTTGCAGGCTAGTACATGGGGTGCTAAAATGTCCACTAGCTGGGCGGCAAAATTGGCTTTGCTTTCTGGGGGTCTATATACCAAAGCTCCTTTCCATGATTCCTTACTATTAAGATTAAAAGAGAAAATTAGGAACTCGCCCCAGGTGGCTAGGAGTGTGTCAATAATGTGAATTTCTATCTCTGTTTTATGAATGATTGCCGTTCCTCCCCCTTTTTTAGAAGTTCTATCCAATCTGGCTATTTTATAGTCTGTGGGCAGGGCTACTGCTATATCGGGGAGAGCTGTTTCTTGCAGCCAGGTCTCTGTTATAAAAAAGAGGTCGGGTGCCTCCTGGTCCAACAGAGCCCAAATTTCTAGGGCGTGTTTGGGGAGAGACCGTACATTTCCGTATAAGCAGGTCAGTTGCTTGCGAGGGGGAAGGTATTGAACGATTTGACTTTCCCTCACCTGCAAGTCAGGATTGAGTGCTAAGAGCTCGGTGCGGGTATAACTAATCATCTCCCTGCGTCTATACCTGTCCGGTGGGAACCGGAGGTGGCAGCTGGCGACGATCTGGCGCGGACAGGCGCAGACAGGCAGGGCTTGACTTTGGCGCGACTTAGGCGCGCTGCCTGCGCGAGTCCGCTCGGCACACTGTGCTTTATGCTTCAGTGGGCGGGATCGCAGTCAGTGGGGAGTCTAGAGCGCTAACCGGTGTGGGCTACCGGAAGTGCTGTTTGTTCACGGTCGGACCCCGCCATTCTAGCGGCACAAGCCGTGACGGATCGGGTGACCAAGCAGGTTCGACTTTTAAAACACTTTCAAGCTGCAATAGTTATTAGAAAGCGCTATTCAAAGTGCACATAATACAATTGCAGATGACGGCGCTACACAGTTAACACTCAGAACAAGAGCTGTCTCTCAATTTCAGTCAGTCTCTTTGATTTTAAAAGCAGTTTAAAATGCACAAGTAATATTACCAAAATACTCAAATATTTAAAACGGAGCAAGAGCTGCCTATCGTTCAGTCAGTCTCTTGGGATAATCTGTCTGTCTTTCCCCAGCCCTCATTATTTAAACCCAGTCATGGAGGACGAACAGGAGGCCATTGGTATCCTGGACAGAGTGCTGGAGGAGGAGTACGTGTTTCTGTTGGATAACTACGAGATCATCAAGATGCCTGCGAGCCCCCTGAAGCTGGACTTCCTCCTGCCGGGAAAGGTGGGGAGCGTGGAAACACTGCTTTTATTGTTCATGTTTACAATGTTCATGTTTTGCAGGTCAGTGCACTTTGGAAGGCCAATGTGGCCATGTACGGACATTGCTTGGGGGTTGGAAAGGTGCAGAGGGCGTGGCACAGCCTGCCCTCTTGAAGATGATTTGCTCAGTGCGCACAGTAAAGCCTGTCTTCCTGTTTATATGCGGGGTGCTGGTGCAAAGCGTAGGCCTGTCCCTGCCATGGCCGGCGGGCTCTGGAAATCTTTTGGTAGATTTAATTTACCGGTGCCAGGAGCAACGGTCGTTTTCCTGGGGAGCTGTTCGGAAGGGGGTAGGTGATAAACCAGAGGCCCATTTGTGCCCCTCAGCTTGGCAAACGCTGTTCTGGGTGAACAGCGCGCCCTCTCTGCCCCCTTGGTGTGGTGCCAATAGGTCAGCCTTCCTGATCACAACGCGTGCCTCTGGCAGGATCAGGCTGCACTTTGCTGTCCCTGCTTCCCGTCTGTTTGCAGGTGTGTGTCACACAGAACTCTGGGCATGGCTTGGATGGCGTCCTACCTCGGTGCCCTGTGGGCATTGCTACTTCTCTGAATGTAGCTCAGTAAAATGCAACAAGCATTGAAAATGCAATAGGTCTTGCCTTTCATTAAGTTAAAGCCATTTGCTTTGCTATACAATACCATTAGCAAAGCAAATGGCTTTAACTTAATAAAAGGCGAGACCTATTGCATTTTCAATACTTGTTATTAATGGATCTTAGAATGGCTGCTCATCAACCCCTTCACTGCGGCGGCTATTCTGCCGCAGTGCTAAGGGGGCGGGCGGCCGCGCGGCGAGCGCATGCTGGTGACGGAACCGCTCCGTCACCAGCCGCGGTTGCGCTGTGCTCATGACGGAGCGGTTCCGTCACGGCCCCGCCCGCTCAATGGAACGCTCAGCGCAGGCGAAGAATCCGCCCCGCGCAGGCGTGCCGAGCGGGCCATGACGGAACCGATCCGTCATCAGCACCGCGCGATCGCAGCTGATGACGGAGTGGTTCCGTCACCAGCAGGGGAGGGGTTCATCAATGGACTGTCACACTGCATTTCTTTATCTGGTGAATAATAACAGTGTATTTCTTTAACTTGTGAACAATAGTGCTGCAACCAGTATTTATTGTGTATAAAAAACAAGGGTAGGAGCCAAATACAGAGGCATGACCAAGATGGCCGACATGGTGAACGCGTGAGCTGGGAGCTCTGTGCCGGTATAAACAAATGCTGCTGTAATCTGTCCTGGACCTGGGCCCTCTCACCACATGGACACTTCCTTTGGTGGAGGGTGACCAACGATTGTTGTCTTTGGGCCACTGTCTCTCCACTGAGGGGGCTGTCACCCAGTCTAGGCCCACGATCTAACTGGAGGAGCAGCGGGCTGTGGCAACTGGCTGGAGCCTGGGCATCGTACTCTTCAGGCCTGGCGAGCCGGACTTCCTCCCCTGCCCTATTCGAGCTGCCCTGTTGGCAGGAGTGGGCAGTTGGCCCAGTGAGGTCCATGTATGCAGAGGCCACCGGTGAGTGGCACCTCCTACACACATGCAGAGGGCTGTGGCAGCCTAATCAACAAAAAAAACATAAAGTAACTAAGACACTGGGATGCGGCCCCCTGCATTATAGAATGGCTGTCTCGTCTTTCGGCGGTTGTAGTGGGCACGCAACGGGGGCATCCCCCCACCACTTTGTGGCGATACTGCATGACCTTCCCCTATTAGGAGCCGCCTGCCTCAGACCTGCGTGTCGGGGTGCTGGCGGTGCTGGACCCTGACAGAACATGCGTAAGGTGGTGTTGGGAATGCTATCGGCCTGTGGCGCCTGTGGCTGCGAAGCGGGCCAACAGCCGAGAGAGAGGAAATGACCCGTGGGGCCTGTCAGAGCAGTGGCCCCCACTTACAGTATATGCCAGTGTGGGGGGCTGCAGCGGCCGTATAGGCACTGAGGCGTGTGTCAAGAACAGACAGTAGTGTCCTTACTCTGTTGTTTGAGGGCTTTGGGAGAAAGAACCTGACTGCTGCATTGTGATCGCCTTCAAGGGGCCCCTCCTGCACACTGGATGACTGTGTAAACCTCCGCCCCATTTTCATTCTTGCAGTGACTGTGTCCACGAGGGCCCTACCCTTGTCATTGGCCCTGCTTGTCAACTTTACTAGGGGATCGAACAGAAGTTAGCCTAGAGAGGCTTCTGGTTGCTGCTGACAAGTGGGTATATTGCCTTTGTGCTGAGTGTTAGGTTCTCCATATGTCCCCTAGGCCCATGGCTTCAAGGAAACCACTAAGCTGACCACCATGTCTCCCAGTGTGCATCTCCGGGGTTCCACTCCTAGTCACATCCAACCCTGTCCACACGATGTTGTTCATGTCGCCTCCTAAGACCAGCCAGCCCTCTGGGAGTTGCAATAACAGGGTACCCAATGCCTCCAATGTACAAGTCTGGAGCCCCAGGGGGAGGGGCGGGGGGGGGGAGTACACTGAGCATAGATTGAGTCTCTTCCCCTCCCATGTCCCACTAGCAACCACATATCGCCTCAATGTGTCTGTCCGTATTTTGCCTTGGATAAAGGGGAATTCCCTTCTAACCAGCACTCCCACCCCTCTAGATCCAGAGGTATACTCTACATGTGCTAACAAAGTGTAACCATATCTATCTAGTGCTTTGCAGTAGTAGCCTTTTAAATGTGTTTCCTGTAGGAGAACCATATCTGGTGCAAGTCTTTTAAAGCATTACAGGACCACTGACCTTTCAAGTTTACCACTGAGTCCATTTACATTCCAGGACCACACTTTCACTGAGGTAGGCTTCGGTTTATGTTCTGCCATACTTGGGTAGGTTTTGAGTCAAGTGTCCCATCCTTTTATATTGGTCATTGTCCCACTGTCAAACTGTTTGCTCCCATTGTACAGAACTTTGTTCCGCACCTAACAACTTAACCCCATCTCTTACCCCCCCCGCTACCCTGCTTTAAAGGTTGTGAAATCCCCAACTCTCCAACCTGCAGAGTGCCTGTCACCCCTAAACCTGCATAACAACTCTATCTATTCAATTGGGGGGCTAATTAACTAACACAATTTCACTCCCTCCCGTCCGAGCCCATTACCGTCTGGTAGTCTCTGTGAGCCTCATAGGAATGTTCTCGGTCAGTTGTCCCAATCGTGACTGCTTCAAAGTCTCAGTGTTCCTGCCTGGAGCACAGATCTGCCTCAGGGATAGTTCTCAGATCCCTCCAATCTTACCTCCGCTATGGTCTCACTTATATTTCTTGTGCCCCTTCATCTCTGGGTGGGCTACTGGATCTTGATGTTGTGGTTTGTTGGCCACGCTTGTGGTTCGGATCTTTGTCTCTGTCTCTGCCAACTGAGCGCTAGTCCTCCAGCCACTTCCAGGCTTCCTCAGGAGATTCGAAATGTCAGGCTTTCCCGTTGGCTATTACCCGCAGCCGAGCTGAGAAGAGCATCATGTAATTCAAGTTTTGTTCTCAGTTCTTTTTTCACTGGTTCAAAACGTCTTCTTTGTCGCTACACTTGCAGAATAAAGTCTGGGAAAAATCTATGTATGTCTCCTTTTGCTCTGGCTGCTTGTAAGATAGCGTTCCTGTCACGGTGATTGAATATTCTGGCAATATTCGTGAGAGGTGGGGCCCCAGGTTAAGGAGGAGGTACCGGAGCACTGTGTGCCCTCTCAATGGAGAAGAACTTTGATAGCCTTGGGTGCTGCAGCTTGTTTACCATGAAGTCTTCTGAGAATAGATCGGCATTGGGCCCCTCTGCCCTCTAAGGTACTCCCATTACCCTTATATTGTTTCTTCTCACCCTCCCCTCCTAATTCTCCGGCCTTGCGGCTATATGTATGGCCTGTTGTGTGAGTGCGTGCACCTGGTCTTCCAGGTGTTTCATCTTAGACTGGAGTTTAGGAATGTGAGTCTCAGCTGTTGAAACCTCACTCAGTTTGCAGAGAGCCGCCCTGATCAAGGTAACCCCAGTAGACACAGAGTAATTTTTTGGTTCTAGGGAGCCCTTTGCCTCCCGGATCGCAGCCATTATGGCTGCCAGTGAGGGTTCTTCACCCTCCTCCTCCACAGTCTTAGCGGGCTTCAAGATGGCGTAATTATCCAACTTGTTGGTTTGGGTGGGGACCGCACCTCTGGGCTTTCCCATCTTCTCCGTGGGAATGGGTCTATAAGCAGTCCAACCTCCCCGACGGATCTGTTAATTAGGGTTCTCTCTGGATATCTCTTACCACTGTGTGGGTTCCTTGCGGGCCCTGCTGGTGCTCCCCACTGTCTCCTCAGGCCAGTAGCATTAGGTCCTGCATTCTGGGATCCAAACCTGGTCCAAAAATCTCCGGTCCTGGCCTGGTCCGAGCTGGGGGAACCGGGTCCGGTGATCCTGATTCCTCCACACCCACTACACATCTGATGCTCTGCTGGTTGATTGTGGCAGGGCGGGGTTACTAACCCAGGTCAATGGAGCCCTTTTCTTTTGGGAAAGTCACGTATGTGGCCTGTGTTGCTCCACCGCCTCCGTGCAGGCCGTGCACCACTGCTTGCAAACAGGCCATGCTGTTGACTGGCGCACATGGCCAGTCTCCAATTTCAGCCATGGGCCACCACTGTGCAGGCCCCGCACCACGACTTGTAAGTGGGCCGCGCTGTTTGCCTGGCAGTCCCGCTGCAGTTCAGGCCCAGCCCCAGATGTCAGCCGTGGGTCACCACTATACAGGCCTTCACCACTGCTTGTAAACGGGCCCACTGTAGTTCAAGCCCGGCCTCGGATTATGCCTGTGAGTCCCCCGCACCCTCGGGGTCAAGCGCCAAGCCCATAATTGTGTTGGCGGGCTCGGCCGCCTCGATTGGACTCCACTGCAGGTCCAAGCCTCGCCCGTCTGTCCGGGCACATCCTTCTGCCGGCCCACAAGCTCAGCACACTGCTCACCACCGTGGCCCGCCGGGTCGACAGTCAGTTCTGCATGCCTCGGCCGACCTCTGTCAAGACAGATTTGGAGTGGTGCTTTGGTGTTGCGTGGCCATCGCCTGAGGTCTCCGGCAATCTTCTGCACCGTGTCTCGTGGCGGGCTGGAATAACGAGGAAGGGTGCAGGGGAAACGTTCCCCGCCTCTCACAGCTCCCCAGCTATGTTCCCCAGGCGCAAGGAATTGGACGGATGTTCTGAGGTCCGTCCGGAGCTACACAACACTGCAGCCATCTTGGTCTGTGGTCAAATCACGCCCCCCCAGTGACATTGTTATAGGCATCAACATATTCTAACTTAAAATGGCACTTAGAGTTGCGGGACTCCTACTTCAGTAGAGTTGTACACCCAACCCAAAATTGCGCTACATTGCTACGCACTGCTCCTCCCAAAAAATAAACCAACGGATCAAAGCACTGAGCAGGAACTAAATGGCTCAAAAGATCGACACAGGATGTGATCCTCGACCAATCTTATTGATCCAACACGGCTGGCAAATGGTGTATCAAAATAATCCACACTCGTGGGTAAGGTTGCTATGATCCCCGTCGCCAAGTCGGCGATGCGACGAGCGCAAGATAAGAAGTTTTTAAATTTTTTTTAATTTAGCCTACCCCGTCATCTGTCGACTTATCCTCCTCACCCTGCCTCGCTCACCATTCTTACCTGTGCCGGCCGCCACTGCTGTATTATACCATTCGGAAACTGTAATACCTGAGTGGCATTTCAGTTTTTTAAATAAATGAGGTCACAATCTTTTTTCTTAATTAGAAGCAGCTTTACACAAGTTATTTTGTCATTCTCGGGTTTCGGACAAGACTCAAGTAATACATCTCAGCAATTGTGACATGCTGTTTTCCTGGCATTCTTGACTCTCTTGTTGGGATGATTGCAACTTCATCAGACAACATAGAAGCTTGTCATATTTAGAATTGCTAGAGCAGTTGAGCCCTAGGTTTTCCACAGGGATTGGGGTGTGATGACTCAAATCTTAATAACCTATTCCTATTGGTTGGTGTAGATAGACCTCTGTCCAAAAACCACCATTCTTTGCTATAATTATAATGTCTAACAAGCATTGGAAATGCAATAGGTCTCGCATCATTAGAGTTAGTGCTTTTAGAATTGTTTATGGGTTTTTGTTGTAAATCTTTAGCATTTTTGTTTCCTGTAGCCAATGGTAAAGAATTACAAATAAAAAAAGCCATAAACATTCCAAAAGGTTTGTCTTTTTTTTTTTTTTTAAATGGCGGTAAGGATGCCTGCGTGACCTGTTCAGCTTAATTAGTGGCCCCTTCAAAATCTGTAGCTTGAGGGTGGTGTAGGCGTGCGTTTGGTGCGCTTTTGTAAGAGGGGGTGGCCTAAACACGTCAAGAAAAAAAACACAGCCAGCAGCAGTGAAATAATGGAACACTCAGTGTAAAATGAGGTAAGCATGCCCACGCCTCCTGGGCAGGAGTAAAGCACGCATTCTCCCCTTCCAAGGGCTGTAATTAACCCCCCACCACCTGCCGCGCAGCTCAGTAAACAGCAATTAAGATAATCTCATCTTCCTGATTTAAACACCGGGCGCCGCTTGGTAACAGACGGCTGGCACGGGCGTGCCTGGGATCCGTGCCAGTTCTCGCCGTGTGCGCGACGGATCAGTGGCATGAGGGGGCGTGGAAGGACTGTGCGAAGTGTGACCCGAGCTGGCCGAGTTGCGTGTGAGGACGTCTGTGAAACAAAGAGCATTGCACAGAAACGGAAATGACGACATGGAATGTTTTGCTTTGAGCGCACAAGACTACGTTCAATAACTAACAGTAACCCATAACACTGGACTAACCTTGGGTTCTGGAGCTGCGTGCTGGCCAGCGTAAAGTGCCTCGACGCCTCACTAGGGGTAGTAAGCACTACATAAATACAATTACAATTTACTATGTAAGAGATCCAGCGTGCAATGGCTGCGAGGATCTGACACGAGGAGAATGCAATGAGAAATTGCCCCGGTGCGGTTGCTAAGGTGATGGCAGTGTTCTTTTGTTTTGTAACGCACTAGAAGGGGGGAGGAGAGTAGGAGGAGGAGGAGGGGGGAGGAGAGTAGGGGAGGCACGGCCTAGCGGCCGTGCAACAAAGAAGTGAGGGGGCGGAGCTGGGGGAGGCTGTGAGAGAGAGAGTGGGGAGGAGAGTAGGAGGAGGAGTGGGGAGGAGAGTAGGAGGAGGAGGGGGGAGGAGAGTAGGAGGAGGAGGGGGCCCAAAAGAGACAAGACGGAGGGAAGGCAGAGAAGGGGAGGGGGGAGGAGAAATGCGACACGGCGGGCAGGGGAGGGGGCGGAGCGGGGGGAGGGTGTGAAAGCAGCAGGGGCAGGCAGGCGGCTGGGGGCATGTGCACGCGCTTTTAAGCGCATGCGCATTGAGCTTGAATTTCACGGGCACTGCAAGGAATCGCCACGATTCCTTGCAAGTTGGTTAAAGATTGTTTAAGCCCCAATAGTCTCGCAAGCTCGATGCGCATGCGCATCGACAGGCGAGACCTAAAAATTCTGGGGCAGTGTGGCGGAGAGTGTGTTTGAATCTGAGGAAGGGGTCTATCTATTTAATCCATTTATTGAATTCTAGGGCCTAGGACAGTGGTTCCCAAACTTTTTCGACCCATGGCTCCCCTGACCTAATTGGCGTTGGCCGTGGCTCCCCACCATTTTTTTACCGGTGGGCGGGAGGGTGGGGGTGTAAGCACGACCTCGGGAATACTTCCTGTCAGCTTCCTAAAGTAATTGGGATGCAATGAAGGTATTATAATATTTGTAATAAAATAAAAAGATAACAGTGGTAGGCTTGTGGCCGGTTTCTTCTTCTAGCTCACGACCAAGAAAGCATCTTTGGAATGTGTGAGCATCCTTTAGTAAAATGGCCTGTATCCCAGAGTAGGGGGAATGTTAATGGGCTAGATCCCTGGCTTCGAGTGACCGCTGAGGTGACGCCTGTACTACTGGAATGAAGATTTTTTTTCTCTTTTTCACCTTCTGTCACCCCTAATTAGAAAGCCATAAATCTAACGCGCTGACCCACCAGAGCGTTCATGCACACTCTCCAGCCATGTCCTTGAAATAAGGGCACGATATATTCAATTTCAAAATGTAGGACGATGGAACGTTGCTTACATCTTTCAGAACTATTATATATGATTAGTTTCATTTTCAGTGTGTAAATTCAGTAACGTTTCCTTTTTACCAGTCATGATACTAGCCTTTGTATCCACCCCCTTTCTTCAGGTGCAGTCATTTTCAGAGATTGAGGCGCCTATAAGCGCGCCTGGTCCTACCTGAGTAAAATGAGTTAGGGGTGTGTGTTTGAGGCAGCTCTGCTGACAGTTTGCACGTGGAGCTGAATCTGAAGGGGCCACTTGCCTTTTATTTATTTATTTATTTATTTTTAACATTTGTTAAGCGCGAACAATTGCCCGCAGGCGTCTCGGCGCTGTACATTTGTTAGCTCTCCTGTGTAACTCTGTTGAATTTTTAGAGATTAAATAACCAAGTTTTCAGTTTCTTCCTTTATTATTTATTTATTTATTTAAAAGCTACAGACTCCTATTGCACCCAGGCCTAAAAGTTGGGGTTTTGAAGCCTCACAACTTCCCCCAGTTAAAGATGTAAAACGACACCCATTATTACAAACTCCTCAGGACACTTGATGATAGAGGTAGAGGTGAGCTGTCAGATTTTGGTTGTCAAACAGAATTTAAAGGCCCATATGTTCAGCAAGCCCGAGTTAAACTTTAACACACACTCCGTGGAGCCCGCCTTTTTACAGTAAAATGATTAATCAAACACCATGCCGATCTTCGGCACAACCTCCGTTTTACACCCGTATCACCAGCATTATTTTTGTGGAGACAATTTGTGTCAGACAACGGTACTCATGGCGTTTGATTAATAATTTTACTGTAAAAAGGCGGGCTGCACGGAGCGACTTAAAGTTAAAGCAGTCAAAGTCAAACACAAAACGGACCACACAGGAATCCCTCCCATGGCAACTTCAACACCAACGGCCCTAGTAATGTAACTAACCTTAGATGTGAAGGAGAGGCTCCCACGAGGCACGGCGGACAGCAACAACGCACCTGAAATGAGCTGCATGTAAAATGGAGACTAGGACTACGTCTGTGAAAGCACGTACGTCCAACGCGTATACGTAAGCACGTATCGCGCCAGTACTCTCGGGCCAAACCATTTTCCCAGATCATGCAGGAGGCACGTAATTTGCATTACAGCTGACACAAACTTCACTTTCCCACAAAGTGAGCGCGACGCCCCTGGCACCTCATAACGGCGCACCGGGGTGCCGTGGGGCACAGTTTGGGAACCACAGGCCTAGGATATGGTGCCCGTCTGTTAGAAATTGGGTTTTTGGTTGGCTAGGATATACAACTAAGCCAGGCAGAACCCACCACTCTAGTCAGGACATGTAAGTTACACACCAAATATAACGTGTGCTCACCCTCTGGTAGCTTGGTGGAAAGCAGTTAGGCTTATCATCAGAGGCAATGTATAAAGACATTGCTGAACTCACTCACACAGAAGCACAATGAACACACCACAATAGAGACTCCACACAGCATTACATAATATACATAGTATATTATACCTACAACAAGACAAAAATGACATGAATCATAAAGGCATACTATGCAAATACTGACATAGTGCTCGTTATCCTGGACATTGCAAGAATCCAAACAATATACATCATAAGTCTAGGCTTTCCTGTTTTCAGTTTCTATTTTTGGTCAATTCTAGTGGGGGTTTCTCAGTGTTTTCAAGTGATTTCAATACCTTAAAGAAACAGTGGTTATCAGTGTTTACACATTTTTGTGCCATTAAAAACAACAGAAACAGTGTTTTTCCGGTGTTTATGGAACATTTTGCTTTTATTATTGCTTGCTTTCTACACCGATAATGCATGGTATATAGACAGTGTATGTATAGTGTATTTAAGGTCCAAATACATTTTTGCAAAACAAACTTATTGTAGTACACCATACAATACTTCTTCAGTGAGTCTTTAGTCATGTGCACTCGCTTTTTCCATCCCATGTCAACTTTTTTTTCTGTGAAAAAGCCCTCAACATTGGCACTTGACACGGGCAATGCCAAAACAGCCAGTACACAATTTGCTAACTCTGGCCACTGAAATAGCTTTCCATGCCTATACTGGTGCACTTGAAGATTGCGATTCTCTGGGCAGGTTCTGCAGCATTTGCATTGAACTGGACGCATATGCCGTCCGAGTTATTGAAGCGGTCAAAAATGAAGCAGCACTTTTGAAACTACGGAGAAAATTCCCCTCTACAGAAGGGATCTAGAACTTGTACAGTGCACCACAGTGAGGGTTCATTGACTTCAAATGCCATGGTTGGTGAAGGGACATCTCTATGCCTCATTGCAAGCTATTTCTCATGCATTGTAAAATAAAAGTTCCTGAATTGCTCTTCAACATTGCTTTGTTTACCAAGTAGCAATCACTCTAACATAGAACCTGCTACAGCGCCAAAGTCACTAAAGGTGTTGCCAGCCTACTCTTAAGGAAATGTTTCACAGCTACACCAATCATGCTGAACACTTGGCAGACAAGGGTGTTTTCAGACTCAAGTTTTTTTATATCTAAGAATTCAGTAGAGTATACTTTTTTCACATCAATATCAATTTGCGACCAAAGATCCTCACATTTATTGCCTTTGGTATAATCACTCAGCAAACATTTTGCAAACGGTTGCCACATGGGTAATATGGCATGTGCAGCCCCTTGGAATGAGAACCATCAGCTAAGTAACACAGTTGAGATGACCCTTTCTTTGATTCCACACAAAGCACAAAATGATAAATATTTGCCTTTTAGTTCCTGCGCATTGCAAAACAGTGCACCAGAACGGACTAAAAAGTAAATAACATTCTTCATTAACTCTGAAGAATATAATGATGCTTTCAGCATACCATCTAACAAGTGGCAAGGATCTCTTATAGGGAAGCATTTCAGCTCAGGTATCGATTTTGACAGGTCATCACACAACTTTTTCATGTATGTAGCTGAATCACTGCAAGTACAAACAATATCACTCCAATCTTTGTTGAACTTGGAAAGAACCTTTTTTGCAGCAGCATCTCAAGTGACATGTTTATCCTGTCATATTTATACCACATGCTTGGCGATAGCACTCTTTTCACATATACTTGTCACTATACCTTGCATTGAAGTTTAAAGCCTGAGGTGTTTGCAAGTCACCTACTTAAAAAACGGACTCACTAGAAACTGGGCACTGATGTTTCAAGGGTTTTTACCCATTCTCTGTGGATACATGTGATGGTAGATATTAGTAAAGATTCTTATGAAACCAGACATTTTACCTATCAGTGAAAGAATAAAAAGCAGCCAAAATTTCAAATATGATTTTGATATTTCCTGATTCTCTACAGTTCATAAAATAATTAAACAAGACCTAAAACATGCTCCTAAACCGTCCATCTTCAGACCAAAGACCACAAAACTGCAAAAAGGAAGAATAAACAATATTTTAGTGACATCCCTCAACAACAAAAGTAAAGCAGAATAATATTAGCCAAGTCTTTCTTGCTGCCTGCTTGTATAACAAAGTTACATTGTATTGGCCCCTTCAGGAAGAAAAAAAACATGACTCTTTCACTCTTCTTTTCCTAACTTTCAATGGCATTTAATTTGTGGTTATGCAGGTGTTTTTCCAGTGTTTATATGTTTACTCTGGAGGGGGCTGTCCCCCTTTCGGTAGGGTTTTATCAGTTATTATAGGTTTAAACCTAAAACCGGACAGCCTCATTATAACATTCATTGCATGTAATGCCAGTTAGGTTAGAGGTAAAACACATAAATCAACAAATATCATCATAAGTACTTGGCTCAGAAAATATCACCATAAGTATAGGTTTCAGTGCACCTGCACTCCTACCACACTTTATATGGTCATCAGGCATCCCGCATAGGGCACCGGAGCACCTACTAACTGTAATACAGTCATTTCAGGCAGATTCCTCTGAATATTGCAAGTTCCAGTAACTCGCCGTGCTCAAGGGGCCACCGTAGAGGTCTCACCTCTTAAATCCACTATTGTATGAATGCCCTCCAGGTATGGCCTCACAGGGGACACACACACACTGCAGAGTTCAGCACGGAGATCTCGCCATGTCCCCCATGTGCAGCTACCCACGAGCACGCGGTTTAGCTGATAAACACACAGTGCAGCTCAGTCCCAAACTCTGGCTAGTTCAAAACCCTCCGGGACCACCATTTGGCCATAACAGGGCCGCCCGTGAAGGAGCGCAGGACGGCTTTACCCCTCTTCTGGGTAAGATCAGACAGTGCCCCCTCCAAGGGTAGACCACAGGAGAACAGTAACCTGCTAATCCGACTGTTGCAGGGCAGCGAAGGGCATTAGCGGATGGCCTCACTACCCATAACCACGCCGCAGGGGACCTCCCAAGAGGAGCATCTAGTGCAGTGTTGGGCTGTCAAGGCGGCACATGGCGCCTCCTCCACAGAGTTACTCTGTGCCCTACAGGCCCCTCCCTGGGCCTGCCCTTGCTGCTGTGGTGTCTCTCTCCTGCAGGAGAGGGTGGTGCTTAGGGGAAAGGTATGCTGGAGGCCCGTGCTGCTTCAAGGCAAGAGAGCCTTTGGCAAGAGTGCCCGCACCTCAGACTACCACTGATTGAAGTGCTCCACATGCGATGTCGGGAAATGATGTGCTCACCACACACTGGTTGACAGAAAGAAGCATTCAATCACAGCTCCTAGCCAAAGTGTGGCTGTGGCACTCACAAAGTGGTACACAGAGGAAATCTTTGATGTCTCTGAGATTTTACAACAAACAGGGGGCAAGTCCACAAGCTCTTGGAGACATTGGGGCACAGAGAGGAAGGCAGGCAGGAGGCCAGCACATATGGCAGATTGCAGACTGGTAGTCCCTCCAGCAGCCCCAGCACAGCAGGCCAGCACAGCGAAGCAGGTAGTCCAAATGGCAGTTTCTCCTGGCAGCACATCAGTCCTCTGGCAATGCAAAGTTGGCAGAGTCAGCAGCATCTGGTTACAAGTCCCACGCAGTGTCTTAAAATCATGAGGTCAGAGCCCCTGGACTTATACTCAATAAGGGCCATATGTGTCATCCTCACCATTTGCGATTTCTAAATAGCGAATTTTAAGGAATCGCTATTTAGAAATCGCAAAACGGTATGTATGTAGGAATTCGCTTATTTTTAGCGATTCCTACACATTCCTAAATTGAGATTAGCAAATTGCTAATCGCAATTTTCCCATTCATTTCTATGGGCCAGGAGGCCCTTAGGAATGAAGGGGATATTTGCGATAAGCAATTTGCTAATCGCAAATTGCGAATATTTTCAAGGGTGCAGGAGTGTCACAAGTACACCCTGCTGCACCCCTGAAAATGACATGTGTGGGCATATGGGGCACATACATGCCCTAAGGGCATGTATGAGCGTCATATGCCACCTTTGAATTTTAAATAAATTGCTTTTTCAAAAGAATTCGCAACTTACCACCAACTAGAAGTTGGTGGTAATTTGCGAATCCTTATGGGCATTTTTGCCTTGATTTTTCTTTGATACATTGCATTTAAGGAATCGCAAAAGTTGCGACTCCTTAAGTGCAATCGCAAAATAAGGAATGGCAAATTTAGCAATTCCTTATTTTGATGCAAAAATGTTTGATACATTCCATTTATCAAATTAGCATTCGCAAAGGCCGAAATTCTGCGAATTTCGGCCTTTGCGAATGCTAATTTGCTTGATACATATGGCCCTAAGTCTTTGATTAAGAGGTGACTTTAAAGAAATCCGTAGAGGTGCTCTACAATCACTTTCAAACCAGCTCTGGCTCCAGATGATCAGTAGGAGGTAAATCAGCCCTTTGTGTGAGGACAGGACACAACTTATACAAATGTAAAGAGTAAACGACCGCTCCCTCGCCCAGCCCAGGAAGGCTATCAGCATGCAGAGCAACAATTGTTACTTACCTGTAAACAGGTGGTTCTCCAGTATTGGTGTCTTTCATAGATTCACATGCTTGAATAGTCCCCGTCGTCGAAGTGGGAGTCCCACGGTAAATAAAATAGCAATAATGCTAAATATATATATATATATATATATATATATATATATATATATGAAAACATAATACATAATAAAAGAAGAGGAAATACAACTGAAAACCTCCAAAACGATTCCTACATAGGAATGCATGGTAAAGAGAAAAACTACTTGTAACACACTAGTGTCATTATGTTAGTCCAAAGTACAGCCAATCAGGCGCAAGCACCCTCTAGAACCTTCTCCTCAGAAGCTCAAGCCCTCAGATTTTCGTAGCACCAAGAGACCCAGAGTGCATGAGGAGAAGAGAGCCTCTGAGGGGAGGAGGGTGGGTCGCATGTGAATCTATGAAAGACACCAATACTGGAGAACCACCTGTTTACAGGTAAGTAACAATTGTTCTTCTCCAGTATTAGGGGTGTCTTTCATAGATTCACATGCTTGAATAGAATAGAAAGCAGTAACCTCCGTAGAGCTGACATTGCTAGGCACATATGGAAAAAGCCAAATACAGTAATAATACAGTCATGTAAACATCATTAGCAATCACAGAAAAAACACTAAGGAGGGGGGAACAGAGGCTCACCTTATTTGAAAAGATGACGAAGCAATGCCTGTCCCACTGCGGTATCCGCTTCATTGATGGTATCCAAACAGTAATGTTTGGTGAAGGTGTGCCTGCTGGACCATGTCGCTGCACGGCAAATCTGATGAAGAGGCACACCAGCAAACAAGGCGGTGGATGAAGACATCGCCCTCGTAGAATGAGCCCTCACTGAAGACTGCAATGGTTTGCCAGCTTGTTGATGGCAGAAGGTAATGGCTGAAGAAAGCCAACGGGCAATTGTTGGTTTGGAAACTGGATGCCCCTTACGCAGACGTCCGTAAGCAATGAACAGTTGATCGGACTTGCGGAAGGAGGCAGTTCTGGCAATGTAAAATTGAAGGCATCGTTTGATGTCCAAAGAATGCAAGCGCTGCTCCGCCGGAGACATTGGGTCCGGAAATAAAGTTCGTAGGAACACAGGCTCATTCAGATGAAAGTCCGTAGGCACTTTAGGTAGGAAAGAGGGGTTGGTGCGAAGCGCCACGCCATTAGGTTTGAACTGTAGATAAGGTGGCTTAACAGTGAAAGCGTGATGGTCGCTCACGCGAGAAGATGAAGTCAAAGCCAAAAGCAGCGCAACCTTCCAGGTGAGGAATTTGATATCCGCCTTAGGGATAGGCTCAAATGGTGACTTCATAAGTTGAGATAGGACAACATTGAGGTGCCATGATGGAGGAGGGCGCCGAACAGGTGGGAACTTTCGGAAGAGCCCTTTGAAGAATTGACGTATGACTCTGGACGAACAAAGGGAGGAAGAGCCATCGTGTCGGAAACAAGAGATTGCAGCTAGGAAAACTCTCAGGGTAGCATGTGAAAGTCCTGACTGAGCGAGACTTAAGAAGAACGGAAGAAGTTGCTCCGGAGTGGAATGGATGGGATGGACATTAGCTGCCACGCACCAATGACAGAATCTCTTCCACTTAAGTTTGTAAGTTTTGATGGTAGACGGAGCCCTAGCATGAGCAAGGATGTCCCTGCATTCCTGAGATATGTTCAAGTCTGCGAATTCAAGGTGCTCAGGTTCCATGCCGACAATTGTAGCATGGAGGGGTCCGGATGGCACACTTGGCCCCTGTCCATCGTCAGGAGGTCTGGAGGGGAACGCAGAGGAATGGGCTCGCACTGGGACAGCAGAAGCAATTCCGAAAACCATGCCTGTCTGGGCCAACGAGGTGCGATCAATAGGATGTGGCAGGGCTGCCTCCGCATCTTCCACAGCACCCGCGGTACTAACAGAATCCGCGGAAAAGCGTAAGCGAATAGATCGCACCAATCGATCAAAACGGCATTTCCGCACGACCCGGGGTGGGGATGCCAACTTGCGTAGGACGGGCATTTTCGATTCTCCGGTGTTGCAAAGAGGTCTAGAGCTGGGCAACCCCATCGGTGGAACACAAGATCCAGAGTCGGCTGGTGCAGTTCCCATTCGTGTGTTGAGGAAGTGGACATGCTTAGAGAGTCCGCCAGAATGTTGGACACGCCCGGCAGATGGACAGCTGTCAAGGTGATCTGATGACGAAGAGCCCAATCCCAGATCGACTTGGGCCAAGCGAGACAGGTGTGGAGACTTGGTCTCTCCCTGTTTGTTCATGTAGTGCATGCTGGTGGTATTGTCCGTTTGGATAAGCACTGACTCTCCGTGAACTACAGGAAGGAAAGACTTGAGCGCTAGGAAGATCGCCATCAACTCTAGCCTGTTGATATGCCACGTGCGTTGGGGCGGAGTCCACTTGCCTTTGATGGATAGGCCTTGGAGATGAGCGCTCCACCCCTCCAGAGAGGCATCCGTCGTGAGCGTGAGATCTGGTGCGTGAACGAGGAACGACGTCCCTGTCTCCAGATTGGTGGGTTGCGCCCACCAAAGCAAGCTTCTTCGCATGCGGGCTGTGACAGCAACTAGGTCGTTGAAGGACCCGGAGACCTGGCGCCACTGTAAGTCCAGTTCCTCCTGAATGGGACGGGTTCGCAATCTGCAATTTGGGATCAGTGCGATACAAGATGATGCCATCCCCAAAAACGACTTTAACGTCCGAACAGAAACGGACTGTCTTTTTCGAATGAGGGAGACCAGACGAAGGATCTTCTGTCGCCGCTCGTGCGAGACGAACGCTTTTGATAGTTTCGTGTCTAGGATCGCTCCCAAGAAGTTTCTGGTTTGCAGAGACGCAAACTGTGACTTTGACGTTGATGGCCAACCCCAGGGACTGAAACACCTGCTGACAAAGACGAGTGTCCTGACATAGTTGATGGTGGGATTGAGACTTGAGGAGGCAATCGTCCAAATATGGAAAGATTTGAACGCCTTGGAGATGCAGGTGAGCCACCACAGGGGCCAGTACCTTCGTGAACACACGAGGAGCTGATCGCAGCCCAAAGGGCAAGACCTTGAACAGATAGTGCGTTTGTCCCACTTTGAAACGCAGGTACTGGCGATGTTGTTGGATAATCGGGACATGAAAGTAGGCGTCTTGAAGGTCTATGGTGGTCATGAAATCCCCGCTGGATAGAAGACGCAGGATTTCCATTAATGTCAGCATGCGGAAAGATTGGATCTTGAGGAATTGATTGAGAGCCCTCAAATCCAGAATGGGGTGCCAATCTCCGGTCTTCTTGAGTATGAGGAAGAATCGAGAGTAAAACCCCTCTCCTCTTTGATGTTTCGGAACCACTTCGACTGCTCCCTTTAGAACAAGAAGACGGACTTGATGGTAAAGCTCCTTGAGGTGTGGAGGAGGCGGGCCAAATGGTGGAGTACGAGGAGGAATCTCGACGAATTCTAAGGTATCACCCAGCCGTACAATATCTAAAACCCAGCGGTCCGAGGTGATGGAGGACCACTGAAAATAAAACAGAGAGATTCGACCTCCAACACTTTGGGGATGACAAAAGTCATTGGCGCTTAGGAGTGGATCCGCGATAGGAGGACTTTCCCCTATAGGGTCTGGAGGACTGCTGACGATTCTGCTGAGTGGATGTGTAACGCTGGTTGCCCTGATTGTAGGAGCGGTACTGTTGCCCTCCTCGAAAATTGGAAGAAGTGCCGCGGCCGCCCGCACCTCGAAAGGACTGCTTCCGGAACTGCAACATGCTCAATGACTTTGCCGTATCGGTGTCCTTCTTAATGGACTCCAGAGCGTCATCAATGTGAATTGGATTGGACTTCCTGCCGGAAGGAGGTGGATTTTAACCAACCCTGGCGGCGGAGGGCAGCTGCGCTTGCAAGCAGACGGAAACCTGTACCAGCAATATCGACTGCACAGTCGATTATTTCTTCCGATGCTCTCTGCCCATCCTGAAGAATCTGCTGAGCGTCCGCCTTGGAAGCCTCAGGTATTGGATCTATTAATGCAGATAAGTCCGACCACATCTGCCGGTCATAGCGTCCCAAAATGGCCAAGGCATTGGCTGCTCGAACAGATGTGGAAGCCATGGTTGAAAATTTGCGGCCAATAGCGTCTAGGCGTCGACCCTCTCTATCGGGAGGCGCGATGATTGGAGACGCTGGATTTCGGGCTCGACGCTGTGCAGCTTGAGTTACTACTGAGTCCGGCTTAGGGTGAGAGATCAAGCATGCCGGAGAACCGGTTGGGGCCTTGTATTTCTTCTCAAGGCGCGGTACTTGAGCAGGTAACGAGTTTGGAGCGTGCATGAGTTTAATTCCCTCCTTCCAAACAAAATCGATTATTGGAATCGTGTGGACCTCCTTGTAAGGCTTATCTTTAAAATCGTAGAGGAAACAGTCCTCCTCACGTTGCGATGTAGGTAATTTGAAACGCTGAGCCGCTTTATCCATTAGCAGATGAAAACTGGCGATATCTACAGGAGGTGAATCACCAGAGTTTCCTGGCTGAGGAGAGGGCGCCTGCGTTCGGTAATCGTCCCATTCCGCCATATCTTGGTCGCCTGCATCCTCGTCCGAATTGTCAGGAACTCTCCGTCCTCACGGTCTGGGACCGCCTCATCATCCGCATCCTGCGGATAAACAGTAGTATGGATTCTGATTGACGTCTGAACCTGAGGCAAAGTTGTGGGTGGTAAAGTTGGCGGAAGAGACGGTGGAGGCAATGCAACGGCAGCAGGAGATTGTACAGGAGTACCTTGCGGCGTTGCTGGGAAACGACAGTTGTAATCATCCAGCATATGTTGGATATTTGAGATCAAGGTCAATGGTATTGTAGCCATAGGTACTTGGACCAACTGTTCCTCAGGTTGAGACTCTTGGTCTCCGCCATCTTCGTCAGTGTCAGATTCCTGACATTTGATAATCAAATCAGAGGGACTACGGGCTGCCCCAAATGTGTCACCTTCATTTTCAGAGTCAGTGTCATGCTCAGAGGTAGTGGCAAACATTGGAGAAGGTGGTTTCGGCTCTGGAGCAGCTAACTGTTGGCACGGAGCCTTACTGCGACGATGGCATGAATCAGAAGTCTTCAAAGGCACTAACGGCAATGAGGCAAAGGAAGCCGGTGCCACCGTCGATGGTGCCGTCGACGCTATTGTCAACGGTGCTGTCTTGGCTGTCGACGAAGATATTTTTTGAAGAAGCCATCGTTAACGGTGTGGCCGTCGACGGAGTCGTCGTCAGGGTTACCGTCGACGGGCGATCCATCGTAGACGAAGTCGTAGACGAAGTCGTCGACGGCGCAGTCGTCGATGGTGCCGTCGTCGACGTAGGCAGAACCTCCGTAGACTTTGGTCGACAGTCTTCGTCAACGAGACCTTCGTCGACGGAATCTTAGTCGACGACGAAGATTTCTTAGAGACTGTCGTCGATGAGGAATCTTTCTTCTTCGTCGACGAGGTGATGGGAATCGTCGACGAGACAGGCTTTGAAGGCAAAGAAACTCTCGTAGACGTGAAGGCTGTCGACGAGACCGTCGCCGACGAAGTAAAAGATGATGTCGTCGTCAGTGTCGTCGTCGATGAAGCAGACATTGCGGTTCTCGTCGTCGGAACGCTCGTAGACGCTCCTCTCGACGACGGAACTCTAAGAGGTGTGGAAACACTCCTACAGGGAGCAGAAGACGCCTGAGAGCCAGGTCTCGTGGGCGTTGTGGTAGTAGGAGTGGTAGGAGACACCACAGAAGCCAGAGGCAGGGCTAATTTCTTCTTTTTGAGGAAAGGAGATGGAAAATCCTGTACACTACCACGCTTAGAGGCTGCTGTAGAAGGACCAGAGTGAAAACATTCCGCATCTGACAGGGCAGAATCCTTGTCCTTTAGACGTTGGAGCCAAAGGAGAAGACGGCCTTCTCTGTCCTTAAGAGTCTTAGTAGAAAAAGTTCTACAGAACTTGCAGCTGCCAACCTCATGATCAGGGTATAAACAATAGATACACATCTGGTGAGGGTCCTTCTCAAAAAGGCGCAGCTTCCCACAAGAAGAGCACGGTCTGAATAAAGACTTCTTACTTGACATGTTGAGAAAAAACTGGAACTTGAAGATTTGAGGCAAAGAACTGAGCAGAGCTCAGGGAGACTCCCTTCACCCGACGTGCGGTAGAAAATCTGAGGGCTTGAGCTTCTGAGGAGAAGGTTCTAGAGGGTGCTTGCGCCTGATTGGCTGTACTTTGGACTAACATAATGGCACTAGTGTGTTACAAGTAGTTTTTCTCTTTACCATGCATTCCTATGTAGGAATCGTTTTGGAGGTTTTCAGTAGTATTTTCTCTTCTTTTATTATGTATTATGTGTTCATATATATATATTTAGCATTATTGCTATTTTATTTACCGTGGGGCTCCCACTTCGACGACGTGGAATATTCAAGCATGTGAATCTATGAAAGAAACCCCTAATACTGGAGAAGTATCCCGTTACACCCAGCCCTTCCTGTCTTGTGGCTATCTGGATAGTAATGCATAATCTAACTACATCAGTAGGCAGGATTTATCACCACTATTCTAAGCATACCATACATGGCAACAACACTCCTTTCTGGTCGGGAATTACCAATTATAAATATACATGGGAATTCCCAATGCTAGCCTATGAGAGGGAGGAGTAGGCCTCACAGCAGTGAAAATTGAAATATGCTCTTTGTCACGACTAGGACATGCCACGCATATCCTACCTTTTACTTGCACAGCACCCTGCCCATATGGCGATCTAGGGCCTATCTTAGGGGTGACATACGTGTACTTAAAGGGGAGTTTAAGGCTGGGCAAGTAGTTTTAAATGCCAAGCCAAAGTGTTAGAAAACTGCGCAACCAGGCCCCGCGGTGGCAGGCCTAAGGCAGGGTTGGAAGGCTACTTCTGTGGGTAGCACAAGCCGTGCTGCAGGCCCACTAGTAGCATTTAATTTACAAGCTCTGCATATAGGGGATACCACGTTACAAGAGACGTACAAGTAAATCAATTACTCCAAATAGGTGTAAACCAATCATACCTTGTTTAGAGGTGAGAGCACGCACACTTGAACACTGATTAGCAGTGATAAAGTGCCCAGAGTCCTAAAGCCAACAAAAATGTTTGGGGATAACCCCGCAAAAAGGGCCAGGTCCATCGCCATCCAAATAATCAATAAGTCAGCTACATACTTTTATGGACTGTCTGACCTGTGTCTTGGCCTTCCATGGCCCCAAACACTCTGGGCTACATTTCCAATATTTTGACGCAGAGCAGCGCAGCAAGCTTTCCTGCTGCGCTGGTGGGTGTCAAAATAAAAGGCAGGAATGCACTGTATCTACATGATACGGTGCATTCCTCTCCTTCTCCCCTGCACTGGTGCACAAACAGGAGCCGTGCACCAGCGCATACACCCTTGCAAGGTTGCCTGCGCTTAGGGGGATGATTGTTTTTGTGCAGGAAGGACATCTTCCTGCACAAAACAGTCATTAAAGGCATTTTCCTTTTTCTATGCATGCTGCAGAATGCAGCATGGATAGAAAGAGGAACAAGCATTTGCAATGCAATCGGTCCCGCATTAGGAAAGTTTGAGCTATTGGTATTGTAAATGAAAAATTTCGTATTTAGGTGTTGGTTTTGAAAATAGCTAAATTAATAACTTTGTCATTTACAATGCCAATAGTTTTAACTTTCGCAAATGTGACACCTATAGCATTTGTAATGCAATATGTGTTGTATTTACGTGACTTAGATGTATTGATATAACAAATAACAATGGCTTTTTTTGTTTTAAAATAATGAATACTTACATAAAAGTTATTGTAATTTATAATGGCAATAGTTTAAACTTTGTAAATAACTTTTGTGAAGAGTATGTTCAGTTTATTTTATTGTGACGAAAATCCAAGAACAGAAGTGAAATATTAACATATTTTTGTGACATTTGTAATAAAGCTTGAAACATTGAGAGAACATATTTGAACCAGTTGTTGAATGGTTGCACAGATTGATGCTGTGGTGGCGCCGAGTGATGTTGTGGTGGCGAAGAGTGATGCTATGGCGTTCAGTGATGCTGTGGTAGCGCATAGTGATGTTGTGGTGCCCCTGAGTGATGCAGTGGTGGTGCTGAGTGATGCTGTGGTGATGCGATAGATAGAGGGAGTGCGATATATAGATAGAGTGAGGCCGATAGATAGCTAGAGGAAGGGCGATAGATAGAGGGAGGGCGATAGATAGATAGAGGGAGGGTGATAGATAGATAGAGGGAGGGCGATAGATAGATCGAGTGAGAGCGATAGATATATAGATAGAGTGAGGGCGATAGATAGATAAACAGATAGAGTGAGGGCGATCGATAGATAGATATATAGATAGATAGATAGAGTGAGGGCGATAGATAGATAGATAGATAGAGAGAGGGCGATCGATAGATAGATAAACAGATAGATAGAGTGAGGGCGATCGATAGATAGATATATAGATAGATAGATAGATAGATAGAGTGAGGCGGATCGATAGATAGATGGCGATAGATAGACAGATAGAGTAAGGGCGATAGATAGATAGACAGATAGATAGAGTGAGGGCCGGCGATAGATAGATAGACAGATAGATAAGAGTGAGGGCGATCGATAGACAGATTCATAGATAGATAGAGTGATGGCGATAGATAGAGTGAGTGCGATAGATAGACAGATAGAGAGAGGGCGCTAGATAGATAGATAGATTGGGTGAGGGCGATAAATAGAGTGAGAGCGATAGATAGATAGATAGATAAATTGAGTGAGGGCGATAGATAGAGTGAGGGCGATAGATAGATGACAGATCGATAGAGTGAGGGCGATCGATAGATAGATAGAGTGAGGGCGATAGATAGATAGAGTGATGGCGATAGATAGATAGATAGATAGATAGAGTGAGGGCGATAGATAGATAGATTGAGTGAGGGCGATAGATAGATAGATAGATAGATAGATAGATAGATAGAGGGCGATCGACAGACAGACAGATAGAGTGAGGGCGATCGATAGAGTGAGTGCGATAGATAGATAGACAGATAGAGAGAGGGCGCTAGATAGATAGATAGATTGGGTGAGGGCGATAGATAGAGTGAGAGTGATAGATAGATAGATAGATTGAGTGAGGGCGATAGATAGAGTGAGGGCGATAGATAGATGACAGATACATAGAGTGAGGGCGATTGATAGATAGATAGAGTGAGGGCGATAGATAGATAGATAGATAGATAGAGTGAGGGCGATAGATAGATAGATAGATTGAGTGAGGGCGATATATAGAGTGAGGGTGATAGATAGATAGATAGATAGAGTGAGGGCAATCGACAGACAGAAAGATAGATAGATAGATAGATAGATAGAGCGAAGGCGATAGATAGATAGACAGATAGAGTGAGGGGGATAGATATAGACAGAAATAGAGTGAGGGCGATCGATAGAGTGAGGGCGATAGATAGATAGATAGATAGATAGATAGATAGATAGATAGATAGAGTGAGTGCGATAGATAGACAGATAGAGTGAGGGCGATAGATAGATAGATAGATAGATAGATAGATAGATAGATAGATAGATAGATAGATAGATAGATTGAGGGCGATAGATAGAGTGAGAGCGATAGATAGATAGATAGATAGATAGATAGATAGATAGATAGATAGATAGATAGATAGATAGATAGATAGATAGATAGATAGATAGATAGAGTGAGGGCGATAGATAGATAGACAGATAGAGTGAGGGCGATAGATATAAAGTGAAGAAAGTCCGGCAGTTGAAGAAAATTGAACAAGGCACTTTGAGAATGACCCTTTCGGAACTCATTCATCCGTCAGTTCCTAATAGCAATGTAGATCAGGAATATAGGGATTTGACACACAGCTTGACCAAAGCATTTGACTTGATTGTACCTGAGAAATCACAAAGAGTCAAGGGAGCGGAAAAGGGAGCACCATGGTTCACTCAAGCCCTTAGGGATCACAAGAAGAAGCTTCGCAATGCCGAGAGAAATTGGAGAAAGAATAAAGATGAAATAGCTCGAGAACAATATAGAAATCTATTCCATCTTTATAAAAAGCTTATTCTGGCAACTAAGGCTGCCTACTTTGAGAATCGGATTAGTCAAGCCGATAATGTCCAGAAGGAGACTTTTAAAATCTTAACGGAGCTAAGTAAAAGACCCCAAGAAATGGAAATAACAATTCCCTGCAATACCTTTCAAGGATACTTCTTAGAAAAAGTAGATACTATCCTACAGAATATAAGAAAGGATGCTGGGCCAGGCCTTGTTGACCAATTGATTGATCATCCTCTGAAGGACCTTGCAATCTCACATTTTCCTCAACTTGATCCTATGAGCCTGGAGCAAATAATGAGCAAAACTAAGTCGGGGTCTCCAGCCGATCCGTGCCCCCCTAGTGTATTTCGCCTAGCATGTCCCATTCTAGAGGAACAGGTCCTCTCATTGCTAAATAAATCACTACTTACAGGGCAGTTACCCGATGGATTTAAAGAAGCTCGGGTAAAGCCTTTAATAAAGAAACCAGGAGCTGATCCCAAGTCCTTGAAAAACTATAGACCCATTTCCCAGCTCCCGTTCCTGGCCAAAGTCCTGGAGCAACATGTGCTGAAGTCCTTGGCCTTGTTCTTGGAGTCAAACCATCTTCTCCATGAGCTTCAGGCAGGATTCCGCGCTCACCACAGCACCGAATTGGTGATGCTTTCGGTGCTGGATGAGTTGAGAGAGATGGCTGACAGTAAGAAACCGAGCGCCCTGATTCTTTTAGATCTGTCAGCGGCGTTCGATACTGTCAGCCATACACTGCTCCTGGACAGGTTGTCCAGCTTTGGGATTCAGGGGTCAGCACTCTGTTGGCTGAAATCCTTCTTGACTGGGAGAACACAGAGGATTCAGTTGGGGGAGGAGATTTCAGAGGTTGGAAATCTAACATGCGGGGTACCTCAAGGCTCCGCCTTATCTCCTCTCCTATTTAACTTGTACCTTCAGCCTTTAATCAACTCCCTGGCAAAGATGGGGTGTCGCGTTTTTAATTACGCTGACGACACCCAATTGTTGCTGAGTATAGATAATATAGCACAAGCTCAGACCCAGGCACAGAATGTACTTAGATACACCGTCAGGAGGATGTCCTCGAACCTTCTGAAAATAAATCCTGAGAAGACAGAAGTTTTAGTGGTCGCATCGACCTGTTCCCCATGGAGTGACCTGTACTGGCCCCAGGAGCTGGGCCCTACTCCTAAACCAGCGGACAAAGTAAAAAGTGTGGGCATTAAGATAGACCGGGAGCTGTCAATGGCAAGTCAGATTGCCACTGTAGCTGGCACCTGTACGGGGCTGATAAGACAGCTACGCAAATTAGCCCCTCTTTTGTCCAGGTCCATGCTGCGTACGGTCGTATCCGCGACCATACTATCCAGGCTGGACTATGGAAATGCGCTGTATTTAGGTCTTCCGAAAACACTAACGAATAGATTACAGGTGACTCTGAACGATGCGGCCCGTCTCATTTTTAGGCTACCGAGACGCTCACATGCCTCACCATTGTTACAGAGCCTCCATTGGCTGCCTATTAGGCAGCGGTCTGAATTTAAGAGCCTCTGTATAACCCACAAAGCGATCTATGGACAAGCCCTGGCGTATATAAAAAAACGACTGGAGCTGTATAAGCCAGAACGGTCCCTTAGGTCTTCTGATGCACAACTGCTTGTCTGTCCTCGTTATAGACTCGCTACAAAAGGTGGAAGATCTTTTTCGGTCTTGATCCCTAAAATATGGAACAAACTTCCTGAGTCCCTCCGCAAAGAAGGAAACCTCCTTCGCTTCAGGAAGTCACTGAAAATAATTTTATTCAGAGAGGCTTTGAGCCTAGCCTAAGTGTGCCCCTCTCTGGTCACCCTGCTGGGTAGGATGTTGTATCCTTTTGGTCAAAAGCGCCTTGAGACCTGCCGGTGAGCTCGCGCTATATAAACCAGAAATACAAATACAAATACAAATATAGACAGATAGATAGAGTGAGGGCGATCGATAGATAGATAGAGTGAGGGCGATAGATAGATAGATAGATAGATAGAATGAGGGCGATAGATAGACAGATAGATAGAGTAAGGGCGATAGATAGATAGATAGATAGAGTGAGTGCGATAGATAGATGACAGATAGAGTGAGAGCGATCGATAGATAGATAGATAGAGTGAGGGCGATAGATAGATAGATAGAGTGATGGCGATAGATAGATAGATAGATTGAGTGAGGGCGATAGATAAAGTGAGGGCGATAGACAGATAGATAGATAGAGTGAGGGCGATCGATAGATAGAGTGAGGGCGATAGATCGATAGATAGAGTAAGGGCGATAGATAGACAGATAGATAGAGTGAGTGCGATAGATAGATAGATAGATAGAGTGAGGGCGATAGATAGAGTGAGGGCGATAGATAAATAAATAGATAGATAGATAGAGTGAGGGCGCTAGATAGACAGAGTGAGGGTGATAGATATAGACAGATAGAGTGAGGGAGATCGATAGATAGATAGAGTGAGGGAGATAGATAGATAGATAGAGTGAGGGCGATAGATAGATAGATAGATAGAGTGAGTGCGATAGATAGATAGACAGATAGAGTGAGGGCGATAGATAGATAGATAGAGTGAGGGCGATAGATAGAGTGAGGGCGATAGATAGATAGAGTGAGGGCGATAGATAGACAGAGTGAGGGCGATAGATAGACAGATAGATAGAGTAAGGGCGATCGATAGATAGATAAATAGAGTGAGGGCGATAGATAGATAGATTGAATGAGGGCGATAGATAGATAGATAGATTGAGTGAGGGCGATAGATAGAGTGAGGGCGATAGATAGTTCGAGGGCGATGGATAGAGTGATGCCAAAAACAGTGTTTGATAAAGCCTTGCAGTGATCTGCTGGACAACAAGCTCTAGGTGCGGGGGAGCGGATTCTGGATCAAAAGCAGCTGGGGTGTTGTCTGCAAACAACAAGTTCTCTGCATTGCGTGGCGGGGGAGCAGATTCCTTTGAAGTGTGAGTACGGAGAGAAGCTCACAGGCTGCCAAATGGAGCAGCAAGTAACAAGAGAAGTTGTGCAGCAAACGTTTCTAAGAACACCTTCAATTTCCACAGCCAAGAAACAGAAGTCGGGTTGAAATACCACGCCTGGTTTGTCTGCAGGCTGGTAGGCTTATCATTTCAACGAGCCTGAAATGTTGAGAGGTAGCGCCTGGGGTACACCAGAGAAGTGTTGATGACTCACGGGTTAAATGATTAGGGGCATGTGCCAAGCAACCACTTAACCAGTCTGTTCCAACAACAAAAACAAGCATTTGCAATGCAATAGGTCTCGCAGCATTAAAGTTTGAGTTATTGGCATTGTGTATGACATTGCGTTGCATAAAGTTTTTAGAAAACTTTGAATTGGTGAGCAGTAAGAGTGTCTGCAAGAGTATGCTGTTGCTCACAGCCGGTATTATTCACACAGCTCTGATGATGCACCTCACGCACGGGGCTGACGCACTTATTATACACACAGCTCTGATGATGCACCTCAGGCACAGGCTCACAGCTGTTATTATTCACACAGCTCTGATGATGCACCTCACGCACGGGGCTGACGCAGTTATTATTCACACAGCTCTGATGATGCACCTCAGCCACTAGCTCACAGCTGTTATTATTCACACAGCTCTGATGATGCACCTCAGCCATGGGCTCACAGCTGTTATTATTCACACAGCTCTGATGATGCACCTCAGCACGGGGCTGACGCAGTTATTATTCACACAGCTCTGATGATGCACCTCAGCACGGGGCTGCCGGCAGTTATTATTCACACAGCTCTGATGATGCACCTCAGGCACGGGGCTCACTGCTGTTATTATTCACACAGCTCTAATGATGCACCTCACGCACGGGCTCACAGCTGTTACTATTCACACAGCTCTGACACTGGGCTGACACAGTTATTATTCACACAGCTCTGATGATGCACCTCAGGCACGGGCTCACAGCTGTTATTATTCATACAGCTCTGATGATGTACCTCACGCACGGGGCTGACGCAGTTATTATTCACACAGCTCTGATGATGCACCTCAGCCACGGGCTCACAGCTGTTATTATTCACAAAGCTCTGATGATGCACCTCAGCCACGGGCTCACAGCTGTTATTATTCACACAGCTCTGATGATGCACCTCAGCACGGGGATGACGCAGGTATTATCCACACAGCTCTGATGATGCACCTCAGCACGGGGCTGCCGGCAGTTATTATTCACACAGCTCTGATGATGCACCTCAGGCACAGGGCTCACAGCTGTTATTATTCACACAGCTCTAATGATGCACCTCACGCACGGGCTCACAGCTGTTATTATTCACACAGCTTTGATGATGCACCTCAGGCACAGGCTCACAATTGTTATTATTCATACAGCTCTGATGATGTACCTCACGCACGGGGGTGACGCAGTTATTATTTACACAGCTCTGATGATGCACCTCAGGCATGGGCTCACAGCTGTTATTATTCACACAGCTCTGATGATGCACCTCACGGCGCACTGTCCCTTTGTACAGAGTTGAAATACACCTCTCCTGCTCTACTAACAAAGGGCCCCAAATGACTCGTACGTCACCGCTTTCGGCATCTTGTCGAGTTTATCAATCATGGATATATCGGCCCGCCACTCCACATATGCATGTTACGAGCAGTCATTCCACGCTGATCTCCGTCGCATTCTGCGAGGGGCAGCAGTGCACACTGTTTCAGTAAGTGCGAAATGGAAGGATGCTGTTTGAAAGTGCGTGCACTGAATGTATTGTTTGGTGCATGCCTGCGTTCTGTCGAATCAGCGGTAAAGTGTCACGTTGTGCGGGGGAGGGAGGCTGCGCGCAGCTGTGCTACTATTGAGGCTTGCATAAAGAAGATGGGGCCACTGGGAAATACTGGGGGGAGGAGGGGGCTGTGTGCGTTTGTTGCACAGGTTAGGGATGCTGCTGTAAACACGTGTACAATATTGCCCAGTGGTGTTGCGTTTTTGCAGTAATAAAGAAAGACACTTTAGAATCCTTGAGACATGGCTGCTGGGTTTATTTTTTCACTCTCGTGCCATGCTCGTTTTCATTGTTGTCATGAGAGGGGTGTGCAGCAGTGTTATCATATATGCCGAAGTACTGTAGAATTGGTATTCCATGTATGAAGAGAACTCTAGGCAGCTTGGGGGACTCGGTCGAGGTCTTTCACCAAAACGCCATCTTTTAATACAAACAGTTGATTGTTGGACGCTGCATTTCTTGGAATCCAGTGGCCTTAAGAGTAGCCACGAGAAAGACTGTTGCCCCGGTTACTTACCGGTAATCTTCATTACTCCGAGTCCATGTCTTCCTCGCCACAGTAATCACATATGAGCCTCCAGCTCCACACAGAACTCCAAGTAAAATAAAAGAGCAGCGCTCTAGTCTCCCCTCCCTCCTCCAATATTGCCCCAGAGGCTTCATCCAATCCTATAAAAGGATACATATCAAGCAGCTCGACCTGAAAAACCAAGCCGCAGACATGAAGCCACCACCAGGGCCGGGAGGGAAGGGAAACTATACTGTGGCGAGGAAGACATGGACTCGGAGTAATGAAGATTACCGGTAAGTAACCGGGGCATTACCTCCTCGTCCTGTCTTCCTCGCCACAGTAATCACATATGAGCCGATACCAAAGCAATCAGCTTCATGTAAGGAAAACAGACCACACTAACAGTGCAGCGAAAACATATATTAATATACAGAGGCACAACAACCCAAAAAAAGGACAACCTCGCAAGGTACCCCAGCAGATAAAACAGAAGAGGCAAACTAAACAGAACCCCCACCCCCAAGTTGGAGGCGGTAATGGGACATGAAGGTATGCGGAGAAGACCACGTAGCAGAACTGCAAACATCCTCCATAGACACCCCTTCGAAAGAAGCTCAGGATACAGCAACAGATCTGGTGGAACGACCCTGAACAGGAAGATCCGGAACCACAGAGACCGAAGCATATGCCAACAGAATGGCCTCCTCAATCCACCGACTGATCGGGGACAGGGAGGGTTACAGACCCTGACGCGACAAACTAAAATTGACAAACAAGTCGTCAACTTTACAAAAGGAAGACGTGCGAGACAAATAAATCAGCAAGGCACGACGAACATCCAAGAGGTGCAAAAGGGACTCCTCAGCCGAGGAAGGATCAGGACAAAGAACCGGAAGAACCACCTCAGCAGACCGGTGAAAAAAAGAATCCACCTTAGGAACAAAGGTAGGACGAGGGCGTAAGACCACACGGGCCGCCAAAACCAACAAAAATGGGGCAGAGCGAAGGAAAGCACCCAACGTCTGGCAGAGGCAATCGCCACAAGAAACACCACCTTGAGAGTCAAAAACTTCAAGTCCACAGACTCTAAAGGTTCGAAAGGAGCCAACTGCAAGGAACGCAAAACCAAAGGAAGGTCCCAAGGAGGAGGACACATGAGAGGACGGGGGCGCTGGAAAGAAAGAGACTCAAAAAGTCGAGCAACCAACGGAGAAAAGGAAACCAAAGGCAGGACATGAAATGCCCGAATGGCGGCCCAATGAGCCCGAAGGGTCGAAATTGCCAATCCCAACACAAACCCATCGCACAGAAGGCCAGAATGCGGGCCAGATCCAAAGAACCCAGTGACAGCCCACGACCAACACACCAAGAAGCAAAATGATCCAAATGCTTGGCGTAAGATTTAAGCGTAGAAGGCCTCTGTGACTGCAGAATGGCCACAGCCACCGAACAACCCACACGCATCAGAGACTCCCTCACAAGAGCCAGGCCCGCAGACCTAGGGAACGGAACACAGGCAGAGGAAGAAGAGGACCCATCAGAGGATACGGCACGAACGGCAAGGCCCACCCCGGAGACACAGCCAAGTCCACCAGAAGGGGAAACCAAGGGCGACGCTACCAACAAGGATCAACCAGAAGCACCAATGACCCCTCCCGCTTGATCTCATGTAACACAGCAGGAAGCAGGGGAACAGGGGGAAACGCATACAGCAGACCCTTCGGCCAAAGGAACGAAAGAGCGTCCACCCTCCAGGCATCCCGGCAAGGCAAAATCGTGCAAAAACAACGGAACTGGGCATTGTCTGGGGAGGCAAACAGGTCCACAATCGGACAGCCAAACAGCATGCGCAACCGCCTGAACATCCACCACGTGAGAGACAAGGACCCCATGGAAGGAAAACACCCGGCTCAGACAATCCGCCACAGTGTTCACCACACCAGGCAGGAAGATGGCAGACAGGGACTCCAGATGCACCTCCGCCCAAGAACCAAGCCGACGGGCCAGGCAACTGAGGGAGTGAACCCTGCACCCCCCTGGACGGTTCACATAAGACATCACAACCAGAGTGTCCGTCCGGATCTGCACGTGGTGACCCTGAACAAGATCCGAGAGGTCCAACAGACCCAGAAGGTCGGCCTTCAGTTCCTAGTAGTTGGAGGAACAAGACAACACCGACTGAGGCCAAATCCCTTGAGTCGTCGAAGCCCCCAGAGTAGCACCCCACCCCAGCAGGCTGGCATCGGCAGTGACCACGCGGGTGGGAACAATCAGAAAGGGGCGGCCAATGGACAGAAGACCCACGTCCAACCACCAACTCGGGACCACCCGAACCACCTCCGACATAGGAACCAGAACACCCATATCGAGGGAACAGGGGACCCAATGCGACAAAATGTGGGACACCACCGGGTACATAAGGAGGCGAGGCTACGGCACCGTCAACAACTAAGCCGACAGCAGACCCTGAACCCGTAACCACAGGCTCACAGGATGAGAAAACCCCACCAACAGGGAACAAACAGAAGACATCATGGACAGAACACGGGGAGGGGGCAGGAACACCATCCCCAACTGAGTCTGGAACAGAGCCCCAATGAAAATCAATATTTGTGAAGGAACCAGGGAGGACTGCGGCACATTCACGAGGAACCCATGATGCGCCAGGACATGGCACACCTTCTGGACATGCAACTCCGCCTTAGGAAGAGAAGAAGCAGAAATAAAAATGTCGTCTTATAAGGAAACACAATAACGCACCCCCCCCCCGCAAATGTCCAATAAGAGGAGCCAGAATCCCAGGAAAGATCCGGGGAGCAGAGCAGAGCCCAAGGGGCAGTACCTGGAAAAGGAAATGACGACCCAGTACGCAAAACAGGAGAAACTCCGAGAGGCTGGATGAACAGGGATATGCAGATAAGCATCTCACAAGTTGATTGAAGCAAGGAAGACGCCCTGAGACATCAGAGTAAGGAGCAACCGAAGCGAAACCATTTTGAACTTCATGTGAGGGATGCAATCATACAACCACCTAAGGTCCATCACTGGCCGAAGAACCCCAGTGCGCTCGGACATCAGGAACAGGATGGAATACACACCCAACCCCAATTGATCGCGGGGAACAGGAATCACCGCCCCTTTGACCACCAGGGAATCGATGCCGTCCCAAAAGCGCCAATCTCCGCACAGGGTCCCTGGGACAAGGCGCGGTCCTGAAACAGTCAGGGGGAGTCTGGGAAAAACCAAGACGAACACCCTCCGAAACCACCCGAAGAACCCGCATGACCGACACAGTCTCGCGTCAATAGTCTATGAATCAAGGGAGACGACCCCCAACCGGGCCGACACCAGGAGCGAGCCCTACATGATTAGGAAGTGGGAGCGGAGGAGGCAGAAGCACCAGAGAACCGGGACTCGTCAAAGGAAGGAGTACCCCGGCCACGCCCCCTCCCATGAAAGGGCCGACCATCCAAGAATGACCAAAAGCATTCAGGGAACCAAAGGCATGGAAGCGACCAGTACGCCCAGGAGCAAGGATCATACGGTCCTCCGCAGTCAACTCCACCCTGACATCCAAAGGAGGATCAAACAACTAAACACCCGAAAAAAAAGGATCATCATCCGGAGAATATACAGCGCAGCACCATCTATCCAGGAGCGAAGAACACAGGAAAACATCAGAAAGCAGGCGCACCCGCAGCTCCAACATCGCCAGAGTAGAAGAACAACTACCCTTGGTGAATAGGCAACACCCTGATAGAAAAACAATGCAGCTGCAAAAGTGCGCTTCACCGCACCAACCATTACTCACAGCAAAATCCCGCAGTGGGTATCGTGTACACAAAAACGTGAAAACGAACCCCTGACCACATACTTCCATACATGTATCCATATTAAAACAGAAGAATGTATAGGCAAAGAATCAGTCACAGGGCGCTGATACCGCGAAAAACAGATCGTCCACTAGATCCACCAAAGATGCAGGAAACACCAAGTTCACACGAATGTAACCCAGCACCACCAATAGGCATCACCCAGCACAAAGCGACCTCGGACATCAACGTCCACAACAGCGACAGAATCAGCAGCAGGAGCGCCATCCACCTTCGCCTCATCACCAGGAGGAACAGGCACCTGACCCTGCAATGCCGTAGCCATAGCAGAAGTAATCAAAGCTGCAACAATTCAAAAGAATGAATAGCCACCTCTGACCCAGAAGTCCCTTGCAAGGACCCAGGAGCAGGAAAGTCTGAAGAACCACGCCCCATCACATCCACACACGAGTGGACGAGTGGAGTCAACACAAGCAATGAACAGGACAACATGCCTGGCCGAAAAAGGCCCGAGGTTGCTAGGCAACCACATAAATCAACCCACGCATGACTCCAATAACATAAATGCATTGAAGAAGAGCCGCGCGCATGCGCAAAAAGACATCCATATACCGCCTTGCGTGGTCGGAGAAATCCGAAAGCTGATCGCAGCTAAAGAATATGCCCAGAACAGTAGCAGGCAAGGAATGCGGCCGGGAGCCTCCGGCCCCCACAGCAAGCACACCCGGCCCCGGCAGCAGGTAGGGAAATGCGACCCGGAGCCTCCGGCCCCCACAGCAAGCACACCCGGCCTCGGCAGCAGGGAGGGAAATGCGACCGGGAGCCTCCGGCCCCCAGAGCAAAGGCACCCGACCGCGCAACGCCCGCTCAGCAGGACGCGCGGTCGGAAACAAAATAAAAAACGGCTTCCAGGAACCCATGCGTCCCGCAAAACAAGCCGAAAGAACAAGCCCAGAAGTCCGCTAAAGCACGACGAGAGGCAATAATGGCAAAAGAAGGGGGCAAGAAAAATTAAAATTACGAGACAAAATGAAAAACACAATCCACAAAGTGCATAGAAAAACAACACTAGCACAACACTACTACCCCCAAACTCAATACCAAAAGGGCAGAAGGGGACAGCTCAAGCAGGATCCCAGCCCCACTCACCTGACCAACAGGTAACACAGCACTCGGAGAAGTGCAGAAAAAAAGAACAGGTCGAGCTGGTTGATATGTGTCCTTTTATAGGATTGGATGAAGCCTCTGGGGCCATATTGGAGGAGGGAGGGGAGACTAGAGCGCTGCTCTTTTATTTTACTTGGAGTTCTGTGTGGAGCCGGAGGCTCATATGTGATTACTGTGGCGAGGAAGACAGGACGAGGAGGTAATGAAATGTATAAGGCCGTAGATGCCTGCGCATGCGTGCCTTCTGCTATGCTACATTTACATCCATAGCATAGAGGCGATTGCTTGAATATGGTCTCTCTGCGAACAATATATTCAGTCCAGACAGAGAAAGTAGAACTTTTCAACATTTTGACCCGAAACTGGGGAGAGGTGCCAATTAGAACCTTAGAACCGGGGCTTAACCACCCCTCTGGGGGTTGCACCTCTGTCTGTCCCAGTGGACTCTGCAACAATCTGTATTATTCTAACTTAACACTGCTCCTAAAGCCCCTCTCATAAGCCCTGCTTGTTTGTATTATGTATTTTAACATTGCGTCTGAAGTGAGTGTTGGAAAACCTGAACCTCACATCCCCCCCTCAAGCGACGCCCCTGATCAGAGCCGCCTGGCTCTAGGAATGCAAGTCATACTGTATATGGAGTGCGGAAAGGGGTCCCTCACTGCTGCTCGCGTTCTTCTGCTCTCATAACACGCTTTTGCATGATGCGAAAATACTATGAAGATAAACAGATTTAATTCAAAACAGGCAAAGTGGAAATAATCTGCTCGGTGCCCAGGAGCGTCAGGGCATCAGTGTCTGTAGGGGGGTCGGTGAGAGAAGCATCGGTGTTTCATGAAGTAGGGAGGCATGGTGAGGCTGTCATCCGGCGAGCGTACTGACGGGTGGCAGGGTCACAGGTGACAGGGTGGTAGTCTGGGGAGTCTGTCAGTGATAGGGAGGTGTGAAGATGGGGTTTGTCGGTGTGCAGTGACAGGGTCTAGTGCTACCCTGTATGTAATATGTAGTCAGGGGGCGCTAGCATGCAGGTTGCGGTGCCTGAGTGGAAGGGGGAAAGGTGCTTCCGTGTATGTCGAGGTTATCGTTGAGAGTTGTGTAGCAGTGTCTGTGTGAAGGGTGGCATGGTTTTAAAGACAGCGTGGGTGTCGGTGTGCGGGTTTGATGGCATCGGATTGTAACTGCAGACCGTGACTGCACTGTGGGTGCTCGTGTGTGCGGGCTGCGGAGGGGGGGGCTGCCAGTGTTGTCAGGTATGTGGCTCCGCTCCCTCCCTCTTCCACGATTCAGAGGCCGCATTCCTTCCCTTGGCACCGGCGGCCCTGGGGGATGAGCGCGCAGAGCAAGGTCTACCCCGGGGGCAGTACACAGGAGCCCCGCCCAGGGGCACGAACGAGAGATGGGGACTGGCGCATCCAGGGCCATCGAGAGGCGCAGCACTGAGGACCACCACCCGGCACAGGGCAGCAGCCAGAGCTACTGCAGAGAGGCAGCAGTCCAGAGGCGTTACATGCATTCATTCCAGCCACCGAGGGGGTGAACCAAGGGCGCCGAGGAAAAGAAAGGTGCAGCTCGTAAAAAGAAAGGTGAAAACTATCGGCGAATGAGAAGACAAGACAACTTATTAGAGGATTGTAGGTTTCTAAAACGTTTCAAAAAATAATAAATAACCGGGTCGTACAACATTTCACCTTGCATACACCAGGCGGGTGGAGATGAGGGGTTTCTGAGACTAAAGGTGGAGAAGTGTGGCTCAATGGTTAGAGCAGCAGACCCTGATGCAGAGGTCTAGCCTGGGACCAGGGTTCAATTCCCCGCCTCGGCGGGTCTTGGGCTAAAAAATTCCACGGACCTGATAATTCTCGCCTCTGTGCCTATTCCAATCATGGAGTCCCACTCTGCAACTCTGGGCAATAGCTTGCTTAATCTCCACAACGGCCCCCACAACGCTAAGGATGCCTGGCCTCCACCTTGGGGGTGCCCAGGAGTGGACATCTCACAGGGAAAGCCAGGATTGGTTCCACAGCGGTATTCGTACAAGCGCCTTGAGACCCTTGCGGGTGAGTAATGCGCTATACAAGTATCAATTTACATATTTACATTTACAAAGTCCCAATGCAGAACCTCGGAGCGCAGGTGAAGTGTCGCATGCGCCCACAGGTCTAACAAGCACTGAGGAAGTCGGCGCGCACCAGACGCCGTCGCAGCCTCGGATTCCGACGCGCACCTTGGGATTGGGCCGCGCGACGTCACGTGAGCTGTCTACGGTAGAAGCTCACGCGCGCGACCCGATCCGAAAGCGCGCGTCGGTATCCGATGCTGCCATAGGGAATGCCGGGCACGGCCAGCTCTTGTAGCCACATTCCAGCACGTTGTCGGCTGAGACGCCGGCTATAGTTCTCTGGCGAGAACGCGCTTTCAGCGCGTTTCCAGCCGAGACCTAAAAACTAGTTGCCCTTTCCACGATGCTCTACCTTCCTTTCCCAGATCACTTAAATTAGTCGTCCCTGCCCTCCTGGAGGCTCAGCACAGCTCCCTGCCGTGCCCGGTGCAGCATGTCTGGTGGCAAATACTTGGAACGCCCACTCTCTAAACCGCTGTCACGCTCGGTGTGTGCGGTGGGTCATGGCAGTGGCATCACGGGGTTTGAGCCAGTGTAGCCAGGTATGTGCTGCTGGCACACGCTGCACCTATCGCTCTGCCCGTCTCTAGGAGGAGCGGGGCCTGCACGGACACAACCAACAGTGCTCTGTTCCCTCGCTGGCTCTGCTGGGGGGACGTGATATGTGCAGATGTGGGTATGAAAAGGTGGCATTGTCCACTCAGCCACGGTGTCTATGGGCCGTGGGATTTACCGAGCTACCTCGTGACATTTCTGGTGTTACATAGGTGTGGGAGTGGGGGCGGGGATGGGGATTGGGGCACGTGGGAGGTTGCTGCGGAGTTCCTAGACTCGGGGCTTGCACTTTCAGATTAGCAACTGCAACTTTCCAAGGGTTCCAGGTCTGTATTCCTTGTGTTTTAGCATGTGGTTTAAAGGGGAAAGTACCAATGTTGAGGCTCCCGCGTCCCCCACACACGCTAGGTTTTCCCACGTGTCTGGTGTGTCTCCCCTCAGCTAAGACCATCCCGCAGTTACCCGAGTGGGGAAGCTTGTTTTGCGTGCTTCCGTGAGTGTACCAGAGTACTGGGTGGTGCGGTAGGTGTGTCTGCGCTGGTACTGGGTGGTGCGGTAGGTGTGTGTGCGCTTGCTTGAGTGTTTGTGTGTGCATGGTATGGCGTCGTTTGTTTGAAGGTTAGGCGAATGTGTGAGCTGTGTGTTTGGCTGTTGGCGCACGTGTATGGAATACTTATCTTTTTTTCTACAGTACTGACTATATGCTTCTACGTGTGGCTGGGCTTGGGGACATTGGAGTTTGAAAGTAAGTATGTGTGTTTTTGTCCGTACGTGTATACTTGTGATCATGCGACTGACTGTGACTGAGGACATGCAGGTTTTTAAACCAGGGCATGCTCTGTTGGTGAGGATCTCACAGGGCAATGAGGATGAAGACTCTATTGCACGGATCTCCCCTCTGGGTTAGGGGTGTAAGGGACCGGGTCCACTATGGAGAAGATGCTGGTGTGGAGCGGTGCTTAGTTCACAATATTCTAGTAGGGCTCGAGACGGCTTCTTTGTGAGTGAGGTACTTGTGAGTGAGGTACTTGTGGGACGCAGTCGTTTGTGCAGAAGTTGCTCCTGTCCGGCGTGTGAAGGTAAAAAAAGAACAGCAAGACTGTGGTACTAGCATAGATGCAAACGTCTGATCAGGGGAGGGACAGTAGCTTTCTCACTGCTGGTTGTTAGTGTAGCTAGCGTGCAGCCTCTGTAACATGTATGTGGAAGGCTGGGCTTTGAACAGTTGAGAGAAGCATATGCAAATCTGTCTAGTTAGGGGACAGAGAGTGCTTGTTAGGTCCTACCTGAACAGTGTATGCAGTTCTTCGAGACCTTTAACAAAAAAACAGTAAATAAACGGAGCGCGGTGTCCCTGAAGCGGGCACCGCGCTCGGAATGAAAGTAAGCATTCGACCTGTACAAGCTCTCAGCATTGCGTGGTGGGGGTGGGGGAGCGGCACTGGGTGGCGGGGGTGGGAGAGCGGCTTCCTTTGAAGTCTGATGCAGAGCGCGGGGCGTGCGCAGAGAAGTGTCTGGTAGCAAATGGAAGCTGTTGAGAATGCGCGTGGTTGTGGCAGCTGTTGAGAATGCGTGTGATTGTACCTCACATGAACTGTACGCCATCCGCAGCTAGGTAGACTTTTTGAACCGCTTACTATAATCTCGACTATGAATCCCTACGGGATAGAATAGGCGAGACCTAACAAACGAGGAGAAATAAAAGTATTTATCCTCGTTGCACCTCCTTACGCTTCTGCTGGGGAGGCATAGGATTCTGATGCATTCCCAGGTTTACAAAATGTAAATTTGGGAATGTGTCAAGTTCCATGGATGTTGTGTTAGAACACCCACAGCAACACCCATGGAATGCCCCTTTCACGCAAAAAGGGAAACATACTTGTAAAGCTATGAAAAGTGATGCAGGGTGACTTTATATGGCCATGTAAATATGGGGAAGCCCATTGCGCTGCCGGTGCATCAATAAAAATGACACACCTGTGGCGCAATGGGCTTGTAAATGAGCCCCTCTGTTTCGCCCATGGCTCAGTTGAGCTGCTCTCCTGCTGATACTTCCCTGGGCCTGGCTCCCAACTGTGAACTCTTGTAGCCACCAAGCTAAGTTTTTAGAGGCCTTATCCCAAGTGTGCTGGTTAGCATACCACTACTGGTGACAAGACCAGCTGGATCCTGGCTGGTTCTCCCTCTCCTCGTCCCGCAGACCAGGATATTAAATCTTATGCAATTTCAGAGTGATATCAGGGACCATGGAGATGTGGTGGCCATTTTGGGTATGGCAACCGGGTGTGGTCAAGCGCTTGGCTTTCATTCTGCGTTTGGAAACTAACGCCCAGTGCTGACCTTAGGTTGCTCAATTCCGGTTTGGATTCTTTTGCTCCTTCTTGTTGTCTTGTGTCTTCTTGAGTTGATGCACTTCTTCGTGGACATCTTCAAGAATAATCATAGTTCCTGAGAAAGTACAAGGACAAAAGGTTAGTGCAAAACTTTGCTGCACATGCACATTTGGAAAAGGAAATGTTCTTGAATCAGGATCTGTCAAGGGTTATTACTGGACCAAAATTGAAGATTAAGTAATCAGTGATAATGCGTCTGGCACAGGGAAGAATACAAATAGAACATTACAGCTGTGATGTAACCATTGTGCACTTTGGGACAGATACTCTTTGGGGTAGCTGTATCTGAATAGCTATAGATTTGTTTTGAAAAGGGTCTCTTTATTAGTTGGGAGTGATGCACCGGACTTGAGGGTCGATACTCCTGTTGCAAAGTACTAAAAGACACAAGTATTTTATCTGCAATCTATTATCCTGTGATATCTTACTGTAGTTGTGGTTTATGACAAATTCTTGATATTTATTCTCTGTTTAGCCATCATTTTAATACTCTTGACACCTATACTGAAGAACCTACATTCTTTGAGAGTTTTAGGAGAATTAGTGAGTCTTGGAGAAATCAACAGAGTGGTGACGACTGGGCACTGTCTGGTTGTCTCGTCCACTCATCACATTCAGTCTGCTCCACCATAACTACTGGCAGTCTTGCAATTGTATCCGTCTCTTGACAAGACAGGCGTCTGGTGGGCTTCGTGTTGTTCCTACCATCTTCTGGCAGACACAAGGCAGTGGTCTTGGCTCCCTGCTGTCGTCCTGGGAAGAGTTTTGTCAATACAAAAACAAAATACAAGGAAGAAATTTACTCTGGCACATAGAGAGGTGCAATAGATCACACATGCACTACATAAAACTAAGCCCAGGAGGCCACTGTAAAGTCAAGGTGATCAGCAATCCCCAGCATCAAGCAATGTGCAACAGCCCTTGACCTCCATGGACTTGATTCGCCTCTCCTCTGCTGATGCCGATCAGCTGCTTGGCTCTGCCTAGCTGACCCCTCCTCAGTCCCTGAGCCCTCAGGTTCGTGCCCAGTGAAGGGTTCCTGTACTGCTATTACAGCCGTAATTGCGCCTGTACTTCATTCTACCCTTTTTTTCACTTGACTGTTATTAGGGCATTATTGTGAACTTCTCAGTGACTTAGTGTGTTTTTACTAGAGTAGTAAGGAGTCTTTCCCTAGTGTCCGTTTTGCTACCAATTTCTGCAGCCAGGTCCTGCTTCCCTCTTCCGCCTCTCTGCCGGCCCTTCCACCGTCCAGGACAATTTATGGAGGCCGCTGTGCAGCCAAGTGCAACGGGCATGCCGCTGGCATGCCAAAATCAAGCCCATCTGAGCCATGACCACGCCCAGCACCAGGACCCCTGGCCCTGCAGCCACCCGCCGCTACTCCACCAACAGCTACACTTCCTCCCCGCGATTCAACAAAGGACCATTCACCTGCTGCACTTCTCCTGCAACACTGGACCACCACTCAAACTGGAGCCTGCACTGTCACTGCTCAGAAGACCACTGACAACCCGAAATCACTCCACTGATTCCTGCTAAAGGCCTGATCCCTCTGCAAGCATGCCACGGAAATGTGAGACACCATCACCACCTCTCTTTGAACATTGCCTTCATTACTGAAACCTGGCTCAACCCCTCCTCGAACTCCATCACCCCAGCAACACTCGAAGGCTACAAGACGATACACCAAGACTGCACCGACTAACATGGCAGGCACCTCACCATCATCTTCAAGGAAACCATCTGATGTATCACCACCATTGATGACCCCACTTTGCTCATGGAACCCCTCAACTTCCAGCTACAAATCGACGCTAAGACCATGTTCAGAGTCACCCTAGTATACTGACTCCCTGGACCCCAACCGGATTTCTGCAATGCCATTCCCAACATCATTGCCCCCTTAGCCATCGACTCCAAACACTATGTACTACTCGGCAACCTCAATTCCTATGTCGACGACCCCAATGACTCCAACTCCACCTCCCTCCTGGAGAACTTGAACAACATCAGCCTAACCCAATTGGTCACCGAACCCAAGCACAAAGCCAGACACACTCTCAACTTCATTTTCACCTCCAGCAACAGAATCAAATTCAGTCATGTCACAGAACTCACCTGGACCGACCATGCCATCATCCACTTCAGCATCTCCGATGCTCAGCACACCATCACCAACCCCCACAGCTCATACTACCGCAGCTGGGGTAAAGTAACTGAGGCACAGTGGACACAGGTCCTCTGCACCAGCCAACCCAAAACCTCACTTTGACCAGGCCATCCAGAATTTCTCCGCTTGGATCACCGAATGTGCTGACAGTCTCCCCAATGAAACCTGCAAAATCCAGTGGTAAGCTGATTTTTCAGAGAAGTCATCCCTGATGAAGCTTCCATTTGAGGGTCAGAAGCTATTTAGCGACCAATTGGATGACATGATGAGGAAATCATTAAAGGACAAGAAACATTCCTGGTCTTGAAGGTCCTCTTCTGCCAGATCCTTCAAACCTTGGGCTAGGCATTCAAAGGATTTCTGCTAGGCATTCAAAGGATTTCTGCAAAGGAGAGTCTACATCTTATTCCTCAAAACAGCGCAGATTCCAGCCTCGTAAGTCGGGGAAGTCTCAGGATGGGTCCAGTAAGTCGGGCCCTTCTTCTTAGCGTTCCTGATTATTCCAATCCTTCAGGCCTGGAGGCTTTAGGAGAAAGGCTCAAGGACTTTTCTCCTCAGTAGAAAACTTCTATTACAGATCAGTGCGTTCTGAACATCATTCAGATCAGGTACTTTATTGAGTTCAGCTCTCTGCCTCCAGACTCGGTGTAAATCCATACTCACGTTCCCAGAAGCCCCCTTCGGAGGCAGGCCTTGTTCTACAGAATGTCTGCGTTATTGCAAAAGAAGGCCATCATCCCAGTTCCAGAGAAGGACCTGGGGCAGAGAATAAACTCCATTTTATTTTTGGTGTAGAAGTTATCATGAGGCCTTTGTCCTGTATGTGACTTAAAAAGACTCAACCCTTGGATAAATATGGTGCATTTTTAAATGGTAATCTCACAAGTAATCATTCCTCTGGTCTCTGGGCAAGACTTTCTGGCTACTATCGATTAACAGGATGCTTACTTGCATATTCCTCTTCACCTCACACAACAAAAGTATGTCTGTTTCTAAGTGGGGGGAGCTCATTTTCCCTTCTGTGTACTCCTGTTCGGGTTGAAGTCTGCTCCTAGGTGTTCACAAAGGTTCTGGCTCCACTGTTGGATCTTCTTCATCGGCAAGGGATTTGCGTCCAGCCCTATCTTGGCGATTGCTTAATTTTGGCAGGCTCAACTAGTCAGGCGGTGGATCAAATCTACACTGGGAAGGTTCGAGACGTGCTGTCGCGATCAGACCCACCGCACAGCAATGCTCAATTTTTTCTATGTAATCTTGATTCAGTTATTTACACCATTAAATCAACATTTAACACATTGTGTTTTACTCAGTCAATGTTTGAATTCATTCTGTGTCTTTTTAAATCATCATATAGTTTACATACAAAGCCGACTGAAATTTTCAAAACATACATTTTGTGTGTATCATACATTCATTTTTCAAGACTTTATGCTTCAAACATAACATTTCAACATTGTTTTAAGTACAAATCATTAATTAATCATCCAAATCCATCAGTCAATGCAATGATTGTTGGCTGGCCCAAGGCATTTCGGGACCGTCGGTCCCTTCTTCGGGGGCCACTGTGAATAAAAACCTTAAATGAAACTGTGTCAATAACAAGAAATATGATTCGCTCTAATGATTAATACTAACGAAACTCTGGCCTCAAATACTCTCGAATATCAAGGGACCAAGTGCTATGGTGTGTGGATGGGTCACGCTAACCTATTCATTCATACCACAATCTTTGAAGTGTGCAAAACGCCAGAAAAGTGCAAGTGAATTAGCAGAATTCTCAAACCCGAAAATGGTGCTAACAATCTAGAAAAAATTATTTGCAGAACCTTTCAATATCCCAAGTGAAAGCATAAAAATGTCGTCAGTTCCAAATTTCATAGCTGACCTGTGCCGAGGCAACTTCGAAAAAAATTGTTCTTAATGTTGGTCCCCAAGCTACAGGAATTGCGGTGATCTACAGAGTAGAACATAAAACATATATTGCACATTTCTGCACCGTCACAATTCCGATATTCCTGCGTATTACCAACAACAACAAAAAACGCTACCTGACGCCGGTTTTACTAAACGTGAAGTAAAATGCTCTGGACGTAGTCGGGAACAACCTGCAACAGAGTGGTTCTCTGTTACCATCAGCATACAAAAGATCGTTTAACGATTAGCACAGACTGATATTATAAGCGCTTAATGTCTCGTAATCATCTGTGGCTTCTCCGAAAATGTAACTGAAAGCTCACCAACCTCTCTAGTACGTTTAACACCCATCCACACACAATAGCACTTGGTCCCTTGATATTCGAGAGTATTTAAGGCCAGAGTTTTAATCATGAGAGCGAATCATATTTCATGTTATTGACACAGTTCATTGGCCGGTCTCTCGAAATGGAGGTCTGCCATTGGACAATGACCCATGAGGTAGATTTGTGTAGGCCGGGGGTTTAGAGAATTGCTTGACCGTCGCGAGCTGTCTGCCGGCAGCTGGGGTTTTCTAGCTCACGCGTATTGCGATTCATCCGGCCATGCGGGCGTATCGGCTGAGGAGGTACGGGTGGCCTAATTGTTGTTGGCCCGCGCGGGCAGTGAGGACCTGCTGCAGCCTGGTGTGTTGGGCCAGGCGTGGGTGGGGGCTGTGAGGGCCCTGCGCGCGGCCTCAGCCAGGGTCGCGGCGACGGACCTGGCTTGTCAGGACGACGTGCTTCCACCGCAGGGGCAGGCGACCGAGCGGAGGGTGGGCGGGGCGCCCAGAGACTCAGCGCGGGGCGGGAATCGCAAGAGCCTGCCCCCGCGAGTCTTCCCTCAGCTCGATTTCCTGCCTGGGGCCTCTGGGGCCTCTGGGGCTGTGTCAGGGGGCGTGGAGCCTCCTGTTCAGCCTGAGCACGCCCGTGGGCCGGCGGTCCCGGTTGAGGGGGCGGGGGTGGGTGATAGGCCTGCAAGCTTACCGGAGGTCATTCCTGAGGCTGGGGGGGCGGCTCTGGGCCCTGGGGGGGAGCAGGTGGAGAATCAGGTTGATGCGCAGGTCAGGGAGGGGGGATCTGAGGCAGTGGGCGAGGGGCTGTGGGATGATGCCCCCATTGATTTGTCCACCAGTTCCAGGACACCTACCTCTGGGCCCTGGGGGGGGAGCAGGTGGAGAATAAGGTTGTTGCGCAGGTCAGGGAGGGGGGATCTGAGGCAGTGGGCGAGGGGCTGTGGGATGATGCCCCCATTGATTTGTCCACCAGTTCCAGGACACCTACCCCCGCCCATGCGGGGCGGGAGGCGGACGGGAGGTCAGAGGGCCAGGGGGAGCTAGGTGCATCTGGGCTCATGGGGGCTGGGGGGAGGTGGGCCCCGGGGCCTATGCACGGGGGGTTCATGCCTCTAGGGGGGGGTGTTTTCTGGGCTACTGCCCGCCCCCTCCCCTCTCGGTCTGGGGACCCATGTCTTGGGAGGACAGGGCCAGGTAACAGCGGCTTCTAGAACAGATTCAGGAGGCCAGGTTGGCTGAGCAAACCATGGCCAGGGTGGGAGCGATGTGGGGGACGGAGATGGAGGGGCCGCATACCCCGACCTCGGAGGAGGAACGGGCGGCGGAGTTAGAGGAGGCGCGGAGGTGCGCAAAAGACAAGATGGGGACAGTTGAGTGCCCTAAGAGCAGGATGGCAGGTGTAGGGACGGCCGGGACGGCTTTGAGGCCCGATGGTGCTGGGGCCCACTCAGGCTGGAGCGACCTGAGGGGCGGGAGGGGATCCAAGCCGGCGGCTGTCGGCAGAGCCCGGGGGTGCCTGGCGGGGTGCAAGACGGCCCAAGACGCAGGACTGAAGCAGCAGGGCGGGCTCGGGCACCGGCGGCGCGGGTTGCGAATGTGTCGCGTGTGTCAGTGAGAGTGCAGAAAGGTGTGAAGAGAGCGGTGAAGGATGTGTTGGGAGTGCCTGTTGAAGTGGAACCAGTGCTGGAGTTGGACTATGGTGACGAGAGTGAGGAACTTGAGGATGGGGAGGTGCGGGATGACACGGACGGCCCGAGGGGCGTGGTGGACAACAGCGACCTTGGTGTTTTGCAGGCCCCGGCGACGACGCAGAACAAGGTCAAGGCGGTGGCGGTTCAGGCATCGACTCCCAGAGGACGGTCCCGAGAGCGGCGTCCAGCAGTCACAGGTGAGGGGTCCTGGTGGGCGGCCTGGAATGGCGGTCCACAAGGGGGTAGGAAGAAGGCGTGTAGGTCAGTGGGTGTGGGGGAGGGGTCGGTCCGGGAGCCGGAGTCCCCAACGGGCGGTCCACCTGTAGAGGGTAAGAAGGTGGACGGTAAGTCGGTGGTCATGGCCGGGGTGCAGACGGACAAAGGGGACGGTAAGGACAAAGAAGCTCCTGTACATGGGGTTGGCGATGCCCTTGGGGTCGCATTTATCGGAAAAGGTCAGGACTAAGATTTGGAAGCACGAATTCGTGGATTTTTTCAAGCTGTTACATAGGGAGGTTTAAGCAAAGGAGGGCTCGAAGGAAGAGGAATGGGAGCTGACTAGGTGGCCCAGGGTCCCGGTGACGATGGAGAACTGGACCTCTGCGTTCTTAATATATGCCAGTATTTATTGTGAGAAGTATTTGGATAGGGCTATTGCGTTGCTGAAATACACGGATATAATTCGCAAGTTGTAAGTTCAAGCACGAGTGCTCCAAGTGCGGCGGGAAACATGCCCTCACTTAGTGCCTTACACTTGTCACCCCCTCGGAACAATGGCGAATGCCAAAGGACGGGGCCACCCTGGTCAGAAGGGCGCCTACACCGGTTAGGGTGGAGGCGATGGCCCCGTGGCTCGTGTGTTACCCGGACCAGGAGGCGGCGTCGCGGCTTCTCTGGGGTTTCACAGAGGGCTTTAGGGTAGGCTATCAGGGTCCCAGGGTGCGTAGGTGGGCAGACAATTTGCGGTCCGCGAAGGAATTGCCGGGAGTGGTAGCTGCTAAGCTGTTGAAGGAGGTTGAGGAAGGAAGGGTAGCTGGCCCGTTTACCGATTGGCCTTTGGAAGACCTGATCATTTCTCCGCTGGGGGTGGTGCCGAAAAAGGAGGAAGGGGAGTTTCGGATGATTCACCATCTCTCGTGGCCAGAGGGTCACTCTGTAAACGACTTTATTGCAGAGGAGGACTCGAGGGTGCTGTATGTGTCAGTGGATGATGCGATCCGTTTGGTGAGGGTGTGCGGGACGGGGGCTGAATTGGCGAAATGCGACATCAAGTCGGCCTTCCGTTTGCTGCCTATACATCCGGCGGATTTCTCGCTTCTGGGGATGCAGTTTGGGGGGGGCATCTACGTGGACAAAGTTTTGCCCATGGGGTGCGCCATCTCAAGTGCCTTGTTCAAACTCTTTAATACTTTCCTGCAGTGGGCAATGGTGGAATCTAGTGGGTGCCGTGAGGTCACTCACTATTTGGATGATTTCCTCTTCCTGGGTAGGGCGGATTCTGGTGATTGCGGCAGGGCCCTGTCGCGGTTCCAGGAGATGGCTTCCCATTTTGGTGTTCCTTTGGCGCCAGAAAAGACAGCTGGTCCCAGCTGTTGCTTGACGTTCCTGGGGATTGAGTTTGACTTTGTGCAGTGGCTGACGCGCCTTCGGGGGCCAAGGTGACGGAGATACTGTCATGTCTCAGGTGGGCGATCGAGGAGAAGCGGATTGCTTTGAGAGCGGTACAGAAGCTGTTGGGCCTCCTGAACTTTTCATGTAGAGTGGTCAGGGCAGGGTGGACGTTCTGTAGGCGGCTCGGCATGGCCATGTATGGGGCAGTGCTTCCACACCACAGAGTCAGGATTTCCATGGGCGTGCGGCTGACTTGAGGATCTGGTTGACATTTTTGGCGGACTTCGACGGGGTGTCCCTGGACTTTGATGAGGAAAGGGCGGTTTGGCAATGTCAAATTTTCTCTGATGCAGCTGGGTCAGCGGTGTTTGGCATCTTCTGGGACGGGAGGTGGTGTGCGGAGAGTTGGCCTGCTCACTGGTTGCAACAGGGGAGGAGCATTGCTTTCCTGGAATTCTTTCCTTTGCTGGTGGCGTTGGAGGTTTGGGGGAGTGAGTTTCAGAATAGATCTGTGCTTTTCCACGTCGACAACATGACGGTGGTGGAGCTGGTGAACCGCCAGAGGGCCAGGGACCTGAGAGTGTTGCGTTTGTTGCGGAGATTCATGTTGGCTTGCCTGCGTCTGAGTGTGGTGTTTAGGGCTAAGCATGTCCCTGGGGCGAATAATGACATTGCGGATGCTTTGTCTCGTTCGCAGTGGCAGCGGTTCCGGCACCTGGCACCGGGAGCGGATATGTGCAAGACCAAGCTGCCGGACGGCATCTGGGCCTTGGGGGAGTGAGGATGATTGTCCTGGTGGAGCGTTCAGTTGCTGATACCACGAGGAAGACATATCGGCTGGCATGGTCAGAGTTGAGTGCATTCATGGGGTGGCGTCAGGAGTCAAGTTTGTGTGACCGGTCAGAGGTAGAACAGGGCGTTAAGCGTTTTGTGCTGTGCTGTATAGATAAGGGATTGACTGCGGCTACGATATCTGGGAAACTGGCAGGGATCTCTTTTTATTGTACTTTGTTTCTGGGGTTTGATCCTACGAAAGATGCGATTGTGAGCAGGATGCTCCGAGGTTGGGGTAGGGAGCGTAGGATGGGGGAGGGTAGACTGCGGGAGGCAGTTACGTTTGAGCTGTTGGTTCGGCTGGTTGGGGTGTTGCCGGAGTGTTGCTATGATCTTTTTGAAGTGAGGATTTTTCGGTTGTGTATGGTGTGGATGTTTTTTGGTGCGTTTCGGGTTTCTGAGTTGTTGGGCACAAGGACGCGGGCTGGTAGGGTGTTTGAGGAAATTCGTGTGGATGGGGGCGCTTGGGGATTTGGTTGGGGTACTCCAAGACGGATCAGCTGGGTAGGGGTAAGTGGGTGTGGCTGAATGAGGCGGATGGCGGGGATGTGTGCCCGGTGGCCGAATGTCGGGGGTTCCTGGGGGCTGCACGTGTGACACAAGGTGAGATTTTCTGTCATGCATCAGGGGCACGAGTGAAGGCTGGCCAGTTGTTGGCGGTGTTGCGCATGGCATTGCGATGGCTCGGTTTGGAGGCATCTGGTTTTGGGACCCACTCCTTTCGTATTGAGGCTGCAACAGCTGCGGCCCGCTTGGGGTGGTCCTGGGATAGGATCAGACGGATTGGGAGATGGAAGTCGCGCTGTTGCGAGAGGTATGTGAGAAAATGAGTCGGTCCTGAGGGTAGTCGGTTGGCTGGAACGTGGGTTGTAGTTTTGTGCTAACATATTTCTCTTTCGTAGGTTGCGTGGGCGGACCAGGGACCAAGACGGTAACCTGGATTGTGGGGCACTCCTTCGTACATTGGGCATCTAAGTACGCGGAACAGCAGGTGTACGGCCGTAACCTGGGACTGAAAGGATTTACATGAGGTACACTGGTGGGGTAAAGCAGGCATGTGATGGGGGCACTACTGCCCTGGCTCGCAAAAATGGTCCCGCAAAAAGGATGGCCGACCTGTTGATTATTCATCTGGGAGAAAACGATTTGGTGCAGCTGTCAGGTTTGGTGCTTGTGCAGCTGATGCCGAGGCTTGAAGGGACTTGCATTGCCTGGACGGAGTTGGTACCCAGGAAAGTGTGGAGGGGGGCAATGAAGCACGGGGCAATTGAGAAAGCACGGAGAAAACTCAACAGGGCGATGAGACTTTTTTGCGGGGACAAGGACATTAAAATGATATCACACGGAGGAATTCGACTGGAGGAACCTTTAGTTTTCAGGGACGACGGAGTGCACCTGTCTCGACTGGGGAATGCATACTATATGATGGAGATGAGAGATGTGGTGAGCAAGTTGTGGAATGAGGCGATATGGTGTTGCAGGGAGTGAGTGCGGATGGGTGCAGTTTGCGAGGGGACAGCGGACCCGTGGGGGGTGGGGCAGGGAACCGCCCTACAGGGGGTTCCCTGGTTGGCGCTACTTTGAAGGGAGAGGGGGGTCAAGAGCGGGCACACCCATCCCTTGGGGGGGGGGAGTTCGAATGGCAGCTAGAGGCATGACTGGAAGTTCACAAGGATCGAGCAGGATGACAGGTGATTGGTGGATATGAATGAGGTATCGGTATGGGGCATTGAGTGGTTCGTGATGATGTAGAAAGGGTGAAGCTTGTGAGAAGGAAAGTGTGAGTTGGGGTTTTGAAGTTATTTATTTGCTGATGTTATTGTTATGTAAGATTACGCAGCCTGGTCTAATAAAATGGCCTTTTACGCTTAAACACTGCGTGGTCTGTTTATTGCGCGATGGCTGCTGCTGTGTGCTGTCTGTGCGCACTGCAGCCAACTTTGAAAGTGTTCTAATGAGGTTCGCCCATCTCTGCAACAGGGAAACAGCCATGGAGGGAGAAATTGTTTGGCATTAAGTGACCAGTCTAAGCACTACTGCCAACCAGTAGGAAAGGTGGAAAACACAACATTGGTAATTCTAAACACAAGTGGTATAATATTGCAAGTTGCACAAATTTACATTTCGTTGTATTGCCCTAGTGTGTCCTTGTCAGATGCGGGTGAATTCAAACCTTGATCTCAAGCATTCAATTAAACACCGGATTCTGCTTTCTTATTGGTTGAGTGGGTTCTGTTGTGAAATAATATGTTGATGTTGTGTTTAAGTTTTGTCGTCAGATTGTTGCAATGTTAATTATTGTTCCGTGCGTGTAGCCGTAGATTTAGGAATGCAAGTAAATGCCTTTTACAACGTTGGCGTGAGCTACAAAGCTATGGCAAAAATATGAATACCCAATTAGAAATCTTATTTTTGTCTGGGGGACAGAAGTTTTTCAATTGTATCAGCAAAGGCATATAATTCTCTGCAATATTTGCTTTCTGCTCTAATTCTAGTATACTGTTGTTAAAGAAAGCTCTGGAAACTTATATACAGGGCTTAAAGTAAAATGAAGAAACTGGGAGGAGGTCTCTCAAAGGGGCGTGGCTAATCTAATAAAGAACGTGGCTTAAAACAAGTAAACTAAATATCTGTGCTAAGCATACTGTGCCACACTACTGGATCTTATCACATCACATTAATATTACTCCGTGCCTCTGCAATAACGACTTTGCATTTCTTGTGAGGCAATGTTTTTGTTTTCGTTCTACCTACATCCCCCTTGCCTTTGTCTGACCGTATTATCATTGCTGCGTGCCTGTTCATCCAACCTCCTATAATGCTTTGTATGAAACCTAGTCTCTGGAACACTCAGACGATATGCAAGTTTTTAAAATGGTATGTGTGTGTTCATAGAACTGGGGAAGATAAGTGCAAAATGTTTTGCAAGCAGGTGTTTTTGTATAATATTAAAGTATATCTGTCTACAAATCAGAGTCCCACAGACCTACTGTAAGGTTATTTTAAGTATTCTTCCTTTCCTTAAAGTTTCTGTATATTTTGAAAAGTTGGTCAGTTGCCTTAGGTTTGCACCAGGTTATGGGTAGCAGCCCTTTTTGTGGATGCTCGATGAGGCGAGATATCAAATTGAAACTGCTGTAATTGAGTGACTACAGTACCTGAACCTTGGTGTTACTGATGCGCCTTCAGAGTTGTATAATCCTGTTCTTGTGCACTTTTGTAATTGACCACTTCATGTCAACTTTATAGAAACTGCAAGATGGTGCAACGATTTGGGAGGTGCATGTGTTTTGTTTTTTATTTTTATTTTATCTATTTTTTTGCTTTCGGAGTCAAAGGAGACAGAAGAACGATGAAAGATGTGTGTGTGGGTATAACCTATTTAACCATAAACTTATTGGTGGTTTACACTAGTCATGTACTGCTTAACTGGATACATTGTGTTGGAGGATCTTATTGGTGTCCTTCATTTTGGGTAATTGGTAGGGCGCGTTGTCTTTGACAATGGATATTTGCCTTCAAAGTTTTGTGTTTCCTAGGCCCTTTTTAGGTATCGCCAGAGACAGCGCATGCGCTGGCTCTTCGAGACATTTAGTAAGTGGCTTTTAAAAGTGCCACCAGAGGCTTTTGCTGGCCTACAGCCTGCGTTCACGTTCATGTGCACAGCTGCCATCTGTGTTTTTAGGTCTCGCCTTCGAGACATTTAGTAAGTGGCTTTTAAAAGTGCCACCAGAGGCTTTTGCTGGCCTACAGCTTGCGTTCATAAGCTCGTGCACGTGCACAGCTGCCATCTGTGTTTTTATTGCTGTAATCAGCCTCCTCTGCTTGCACTACCCCCTCCTTTTTCCCCCTCCCTCCTGGTCAGCTTCATTGTGTCTTCTAGCTGTGAATCATGCTCCTCTGCTCGCACTCCCCCTCCCTTCTCCCCCTCCCGCTTCGTCAGCTTAATTTGTGTCTTCTATCACTGTTAATGCTCCTGCTTCCACCAGGCACCCACACCACCAGCCGTCAGTTCACGCTCCCACCAGGCACACACGCCACCAGCCGTCAGTGCACACTCACCAGGCAAACACACTACCAACCGTCAAGCACTAGCAGCCGTCGGTGCATGCTTCCACCAGGCACACACACCCAGCCGTCAGTGCACACTTCCACCAGGCACACACACCACCAGCCGTCAGTTCACGCTCCCACCAGGCACACACGCCACCAGCCGTCAGTGCACACTCACCAGGCAAACACACTACCAACCGTCAAGCACTAGCAGCCGTCGGTGCATGCTTCCACCAGGCACACACACCCAGCCGTCAGCGCACGCTTTCACTAGGCACACACACACCACCAGCCGTCGGTGCACGCTTTCACCAGGCACACACACCACCAGCTGTCGATGCACGTTTTCACGGGCACACACACCACCAGCCATCGGTGCACGCTTCCACCGGGCACACACAGCACCAGCCGTCGGTGCACGCTTCCACCGGGCACACACACCACCAGCTGTCAGTGCACGCTTCCACCGGGCACACACACCACCAGCTGTCAGTGCACGCTTCCACCAGGCACACACACCACCAGCCATCAGTGCACGCTTCCACCAGGCACACACACCACCAGCTGTCAGTGCACGCTTCCACCAGGCACACACACCACCAGCCGTCAGTGCATGCTTCCACCAGGCACACACACCACCAGCCGTCAGTGTATGCTTCCACCAGGCACACTCACCACCAGCCGTCAGTGCACACACCATCAGCCGTCAGTGCATGTTTTCACCGGGCGCACACACCACCAGCTGTCAGTGCACGCTAGCACCAGGCACACACACCACCAGCCGTCAGTGTATGCTTCCACCAGGCACACTCACCACCAGCCGTCAGTGCACACTTCCACCAGGCACACACACCACCAGCCGTCAGTGCACGTTTTCACCGAGCACACACACCCCCAGCCGTCAGTGCACGCTATTACCAGGCACACACACCACCAGCCGTCAGTGCAGGAGGCAGGCTCTTCTCAGAGTTTCTTGGTAAATATGTGTTCGATGCCTGGGAGGGAGTGGGTCGAGTTTCCTTAAACCATGCTGAGTATGCAGATGCAGTGCATGAACTCCTGTGTGAGTGAGTCATGCTGCATGGGGCTCACTCACTCCACACTTGTAAATTGTGACTGCACCAGTCTTTTTCTCATTTGCAAAGTTCGGCGTGTGCGCACAGCTAGGCAGCCCCCTCACCCCCGAGAATGACTGCTTCCTACAACCAGAATGGAAACAACATTCAGAGCAATGAAAACAAGTTCATTTGATGCAAAGAACTGTTAACAAAAAAACATGTCCAACCATTGTAGATCTGGCAACATAAACAAAACAGCAACAAAAAACAAACAAGCATTGGCATAGCCAATAGGTCTAGCTTGTTGGACCCTATAAGTATTTAGTTATGCAGCAGAATATCCTTGGTGCAACAACACCAACTGTTGCATGGCTAAACACTTATAAGGTCCCAAATGCGAGACCTATTGGCTATGCCAATGCTTGTTATTCACAGTGGCCCCCGAAGAAGGGACCAACGGTCCCGAAATGCATTGGGCCAGCCAACAATCATTGCATTGACTGATGGATTTGGATGAGTAATTAATGATTTGTACTTATAACAATGTTGAAATATTATGTTTGAAGCATAAAGTCTTGAAAAAAATGAATGTATGATACACACAAAATTTAAGTTTTGAAAATTTCAGTCGGATTTGTATGTAAACTATATGATGATTTAAAAAGAAACAGAATGAATACAAACATTGACTGAGTAAAACACAATGTGTTAAATGTTGATTTAATGGTGTAAATAACTGAATCAAGATAACATAGAAAAAATTGAGCATTGCTGTGCGGTGGGTCTGATCGCGACAGCACGTCTCGAACCTTCCCATTGTAGATTTAGTCCACGTAGGGATTGGCAGCCCTACGATACCCACCAGCACCCAGCACGCCGTAATATGATACTGACGTAAAACAGGTTTATTTAGTGATCACTATAAAAACAGGTGTGCTAGTGATTAACTTCAGACAATATAGTTGGATCAAATCTGCCAGGTGATCATGGTGTTAACATCTCCTGTGTTCCTGATCAACTCCAGAAAATCACAGTTTGGTCCGGTACAGGATTTTACCTTCATTGGAGCCCGATTTCGCACAGCGATTGAAGTAGTTACTCTTCCAGACAGCATGGTCGAGAAGATTCAGTCATATATCATGGCCCTTCTGTAAGGGTTGTGGACTGGTTGATAGTTCAGGGGGATATGGCAGCCATTGTGTTCTTGATGCCTTTGGTTCGGTTCCATCTGAGCATCCTCTTACACTTCCCGTTTCAGGCCTGGGATCATGCCTCACAGGATTTGTCTCTCTGTCTTCAGGTGGCACGATGTGCTCGGCTGCAAATGGCTTGGTGGTTGGATCCATTGAATGGGGTCCCCTTATCTCCTACCACTCGAGTGATTGTTACCTCAGATGCCAGCATGAAGGGATGGGGGCTTGGGTGGCTTCACATCAGGTGCAGGGTCTATGTACATCTTCCTAGAGGGCCAGGTCAGCGAACTGGAGGGAACTCGAAGCAATTTGTTTGGCCTCCTTGCCTTCTCTTAACCCCTTCCATGCTGCCGTCGGCCATTGGCTGACGGCAGCACTACCTCGCTGGTGCTGCCGTCGGCCAATGGCCGACGCGGCCCCGCGCGTTTTGCGGAAGTGCCGCACTTCCGCAAAATCGGCAGCGCAGCCGAGGGATTAATGGATGCAGTGCAAGGCTGTCGTGCAGGGGCGGCTGGTGATAGTTGAAAGTGGCGGGGCGTAAAATTCTTGTCATACTTTACCAACCTACAATGACTATAGTGAATATATAGTGCCCCTTTTGCCATTACATAGCGCACCTGAAGTGCAGCTGAATGCCTTTGTTTACTTTCACCACAAGTGAGAACTTGTTGCCAGTACATACTATTTGAATAACTTCATTTTCCTCAAGCAACGCAACACTTAGTGAGTCGCCAGTGCAGGGTAAGTGGCCGCCAGGAGAGTTACACAGGTGTCGACGGTGTAGTGGTGTTAAGATAAAGACGATAGCATGTACCTTAAATAAGGCACCTGTTACATGATTTATGTGACCGATGGCACATGGATGTTAGTAGTGCAGTTGTGCCTTTTTTACAAGTGCCCTTGTAGGTTACAGTTATAGTTTTTTTCCTGTAACATGTATTTTTGTGACCGCATACAGCACAGGTGTGCTGGGTGCAGATGATGGACATCCTTGCACTGTCAGCACAGACTGAACTTTTTGTGAGGATTTCATCCCTCCCCCACCACATGCCTAGCAATGGTTATCAATAATAAATCCTTTTTAAAACAACAACCTTGCTCTTGGGATAGGTTTTATTAACAGTGAGTTACTGTTTTATTCATTGTTCGCTCTTGGTGTGGCGCACAGCATTGAACATCATGCATGGTACTGGTTGCCCAGCGTGTTTAGTGAATTAAACCACTTTTCAGGATCTTTTTTCACTTTTTCCACGATGCCTACTTTTCAAGAGTCAGAAATGATGCGTCTCCCTTGGGATATTGGTGCCCCTCGTGGCCTCCCAACAATCTTTGTTCAGTTTTCCTGGGTCTTACATATGCCCGGGGTCAATACACAACTCTGACAGGGGGCCAGCAACGGCCGGCATGCCTGAGATAGGGAGGGTGGTGGTGGGGTGTCGCGGATGGAGATTAACCGATCGGATTAAAACAATTAAAATAAAACATACTTTACTGCCGGTCGGATACTGCACCACCTCTGCTCTTGCCGGTCAGCACCACGGCCCATCACTAAGCCCCACAGGACACCATGGCCCTTCATATCATCTGTAAAGGTCTCTCGGTATAATTCAATTACGACTAATGGGTGATCTAAGGTTGTGCCCAAATACCAGCATGTAGCAAACGGGAAGAACAGCGCCTCTGTAGTTAAAGTTACGCTACACATAAAATGCATTTCTGAAACCCGAATAACCATGGCATTGTTTAACTTAATGACCCAAATCTCCACAAAAGACCAGAGATTTACCATCGATACCTAAAGGAATGTAGCACATCCACCAGGGACATGGTTTCGAAATAAGCAGACCCTAAATTCCCAAATGTAGGTATAGGCCCGGAGGGGTGCCTGACAGTCGCGGCTTGCGGGGGGTGGGGGGGGGGGGGAAATGTTCACGCAGGGGTGGGTGGCAGCCTGAAGGGAGTTAAATGTATACAAAGGAAAACTTACCTCAGCCGGTCCGCGCCACCTCTGCTGCTGCTCCCCTGCCTTGGCGCCTTCACGTACGGGCTGGCCCTGGAGTGGAGTGGCAGCCTCTCCCAGCCAATCCTGGCACTGCCAGCAGCGCCAGGCATGGCAAAGGGCACGGCTAATTTTCACCCGCATCACGCCCATTAGGAGCCTGAAGGGCTCCTAATGGGCATGCGCAAACAAGGAAAAATACAAGTGCGCATGAGTGGGCACGGTGCGAAAATTAGCCCTCCGTCCCCACTCATGCGCACTTGTGTTGCTGCTGGTGACAATCACGTCTATCAACATGACGCCAGACCGCCCACCCCCCTTCAGTCTCTGAAGGGGGTGGGCGGTCCGACGTCATGCTGACTGACATGATTGTCAGTTCTCCCTCCCTCGGCGTCTTTGAACTTAAGTAAACTGATTCAGTTTACTTAAGTTCAAACGCCGAGGGAGCTGCGGTCGGGGGGGCTATGCCCCCACGCCCTAAGGACGCACCGCGGCTGCTGTCCTGATCAGGACAGACAACACTACTGCAAAATCCAACTTCAACAGGGGTGTGGGGGGAACCAAAGTGCGGTTCCTGTCTCTCATATCAGATTGCATTCTTTACTAAAGCCAGTCTTGTCTCCTGCCTCTGACTGTGATTTATATTGTTCTCATTTCTGTCTGGATGTGTTGAGCAGGGTGATTCCCTCCTCTCACGATTTTTGTCTTTGGCCTCGTCTGTTCAGCCAGATATATTACACATGGGTTGCCCAGTGTCACATCTATTTTCAGATTCTCACAACGCTCTACTGTCTCACTTTTGTTCCAGGATAAGGGAGAGGATAGATACACTGTCCTCTCCATGGCATTAGTGTCTTCTGTTTGCTTTCCCTTTGATCGAGAGTTTTCTGCATAGAGTGAGGAGGGAGGGAGCACAGGTAGTCCTGGTTGCTCTGGCATGAGGCTGCTCTTTGTGGTTTTCTCTTCTGGTGAGGATGAGGAGGGGTAGGGAGAGGTTGCTGTCTATGAATCCTTCCCCTCTGAGCCTCACAGTCCTTCAAGGGGATTCCCTGATTCGTCTGCACTTGATGGTTTGGAGACTGAGTAGTGTGGGTTAATGGCTCTGGGTTGCTCTGTTTCGGTTTCCTCTTCTATTCCGGCTGCTAGAATACCTTCCACTAGGGCCTCCTATGCTAGACACTGGGTTTCTTTTGGGAAATGGTGTGAGAAACAGCAGGTTGGGTCTCTGCTGCTCTTCTTCCCCAGGTCCTTCAGTTTCTGCAAGGTGAGTTCTCTTTAGGACTATCTCCTTTCACTCTGAAGCTGAAATGGGTTGCGGTCAGGGCTTTGGGAGCACCTTGAGGTTCTCTGGTGGATTCCCATGGTTTAGTTCAGAAGTTGTGTAAAGGGTTTTCCAACATATGTACAAAACGGTCACCTATTTGGCCTTCCTGGTCCATGGTCCTGCAGGCTCCTTATTATCCTCCTTTAAAGCCTCTCTCTTCCTTTGATCTGAGATCCCTTAACCAGGAAGCGCTTTTTCTTGTGCCCATTTTTTCTGGGAGGAGGCTGGGTGAACTAGGTTCTCTTTCCTTTAGAGCTCCTTTTTTGCAGATCTTTGAGGATTGTTTAGTGCTCAGACCGGGTCCTTGATTTATTTTCCAAAGTCAATTCTGTCTTTCATGCTCAACAGGAGATTTTTTTGCCAGTGTTTTGTCCTGAATGCCAGTCACCTGAGAAAGCAAGTCTTGAGTCCCTGGATGTCAGGGGGGCGCTTTGATTTATTTTGAGAGGGTAGAGAGTTTTCGTCAAGGCTCCTCTTTCTTTGTGAACACCAGGGTATCACGTGAAGAACCATAGAGACCATAGTATAAAAGGTCATGTAGATAGTATCTCATCCTCTTTCTTTGCTGCTCCGCAGCCAGTTAAGTGCTTTTTGCTTATTGTCTACTGCTTGTTCTTTATATATATTTATTGGTACTTACATGTTTATGCCTGTTTAGCGCTCTCACTCGCGCTTCTCTTCGCGCCTTGTTAACGCACTGTGTGTCTTTTATCGGCTCATTGTAATTGCCGTATTCTTTTCATTGCCGCTTTGCGTGCGCTTCGGCTGGGGGCGTGTGTGCACCTCCCTTTGACCAGGCGCTTTGTGCCCGCGTCTTTTCATCGGTGGAGCGGGAGACCAGGGCTGGAGGACTCGCGCGATGTGTGCGCGAGCTCCTCTCTCTTTCATTCCGAGGTGGCCATTACCGCGAATGCGCGGCGGACATTTTCCGGCTTTATTTCCGTGTTTACACGGAGCTGGAAGTTCGAAGGTCGTTTCTCACACGCCATTGTCCGCTGCATCAGGAATTTAGCTCCGAATTACGCCTTTTGTCAAAAGAATTGCATTGGGCTGTACAACAATTCATAGGCTTTGCCTAGAGTGATATTTTTTGGCAGCAAGCCCTCCCTCCACATTTAAATATTTACAGTGTGCAGGTTTTGTCTGTGCTGCTGGCTTGCTGTGGGGTTTTTTGTCACTCCCCCTGCATTGTGCCTTTGGCCACTATTATATTCTGTCATCTGGTTGGCATTACTGTTACACTTTGTGTGACCATGGAAGAATATTACGATGAAGATGACTATTACTATGAAGAGGACGCCTCTGGCTCTTTGGAGCATGATTTAGTTGAGGCTTTGGATCAGGGTGTGCAACAAAAAAAGCCCTTGTGCGTGCCATTAATCCTTTAAAACGCCATTTGAATCAATACGTGCAACAGCAGGGCTGGTTACCTTCCTCACTTAAGTCCTCTAAATCCCCCGTTAATCCTCATAAATCAGATTTTCAGAAGTTGGCCAAGAGTCTGGGCTCTGGCAAATCTAAGACCTCAGTAGGTGCTTCGTCATCCACCAACCCTCTTACGGATACCGACGACACTCATTCTTCTACTTCCTCCGATCATTCTGATCCTCCCCTTAGAAAGAAGGTGTGTAAAGACCATTACATGGATGCTCCCACACATCCTCCTGTGCTGACTTTTGACCCTTCGGATATTGTTCATCCACACTCCACTTCCTAGCTTCCCTCCCCTGCTGTGGCAGAGTATGTCCAGACTCACATTCGACAACCATTTGAGAAGGATGTCAGGGCACGTCTTCGGTCCGAATGCCCTCGACCGGATCTCGCAGACCATTTGGCTGACACTCCAGAGGTTGATCCCACGATGGTCACCTATCTCAAGAAGTACGCCAAAGATCCGAAGAAGGGTCTAGACAGATCTTGGCGTTCCTGTCAAGACAAGGTGCTTGACTTATTAGGTCCTCTCACAAAAATTTTGGATCTTGGTTTTCTGGCCAAAGAGTCTTCGGCCCTTGTTGACCCAGATGAACTTATTGAGTGGGCACAAGGGGCTATTTGCCAGTTGGGTAATGCCAACTGTGCAATTTCGTGTGAAAGACACCCTCTATTCTTCTCAAGCTGGATCCGAAATTGTCAGAGCTCTCTTCATCTGAGTCTGGTCCTGCGGCTCAGGGTCTGCTATTTGGCCAACCCTTCTTGAAGGAACTCACTAAGTTTGTGGCCACCTTCAGTGGCCTGGATAAGGCTCAAGCTTCGCTGCGGCGAGCATTTCGTCCGGTTTTTGCCAGGGCCGGACGACACAAGGGACGCTCGTTCGGCCGTGGCTCTCAACAACCTTCTCAAAGGGGGTTCCAGTCCCAAAGAGGCGGTGGTCAGGATACCGGCTACAATACCCGGTCAAACTTCTATCCCTCTCGCAAAGGGAGAGGGCAAATAAAAAAGGACGTTCCGGCGGAAACCAAGGTGGCTACCAGGATTCCAACACTTCAGGTGAGCCTGATTCCTGCTTGCGATGTGGTTCTGGGGGGCAGGATAAAAAAAATTCTGCACAATTGGCGTCTAATCTCCAGCAATGCTTGGGTGCAGGAAACTGTTCAAGGTTACAAAATAGAGTTTTATCAGACCCACCCACCCACTCCTCTGTGTTTTTTCCTTCAAGATCAAGAATTCATTTCCACAGAAATAAACTCTCTTCTCGAAAAGGAGGCAATAATTCGGACTGTCCGTCATCCCAATGGGTTTGTCAGCACAGTGTTTCTGGTCGAGAAGAAAGGGGGCGGGTCCCGCCTAGTTCTCAATCTTAAGGAATTCAACAGAGGGGTCGTTTACAGGCATTTCAAGATGGAGGGAATCCATCTGTTGCGAGATCTTCGAGAAGGGGACTGGATGGTTCGTCTCGATCTCAAAGATGCGTACTTGTCGATTCCCATCTTCGGTCCTCATCGTCGGTTCCTTCAATTCCATTGGCAGGGGACTTGGTTTGAGTACAAGGTTCTCCCGTTCGGCCTCTCGTCCTCACCTTGGTGCTTCACGAAACTTCTGAGGCCCGTCGTGGAATGCTTGCGCGCTTGGGGTGTTCACCTGATTATTTACCTGGACGACATTCTGATTATGGCAGACTGTCCTCTCAAACTCCTGACTCATCTGGAGTGGTCTATCGACCTCTTCCAATCTCTGGGATTTCTGGTGAATATCCAGAAATCAGTCTTGACTCCAATGCAGGTGATAGAATTTCTGGGCTTCCAAGTCAATTCACTTTCGTGTCAACTTCTCTTACCCAATCAAAAGATTCGGTACATCAAGAGGAAATTGACTTCAGTTATTTCCAAACAGACTGTATCATTGAGATCGTTAGCATGAGTTGTAGGTCTGTTGGCGTCCTCCATTCAGGCGATCTTCCCGGGCCCTCTGCATTACAGGGCACTTCAGCGTTTGAAGATCCATCATCTCAAGAACGGCCTTCGCTATTCCGATCTAATTCCTCTTTCAGAGGAAGCGAGGTGGGAGATGCAATGGTGGTTGGACCACATGGATGCCTGGAATGGACGAGCCCTGTTCCGTTCATCTCCGGACCTAGTGATAGAGTCCGATGCCAGCCTGTGGGGTTGGGGAGCCCGGTGCGGTCCCGTCTCGACGGGGGGTCGGTGGTCTTCCCAAGAATTGTCTCTCCACATCAATTGCCTGGAACTCCTGGCAGGGTCATTTGCGATCCGTTGTTTCACTCCTCTTCGGTCCTATTGCTGCATACTTCTCCGCATGGACAACATTTCGGCAGTTCGCTATGTCAACAAGTTCGGCGGAACGAAATCCAAGATGTTGGCGGAGATGGCCAAAGATTTTTGGCATTTTTGTCTGCAACAGAAGATCACTGTTATTGCAGAGTATCTTCCCGGCCGCAACAATCAGATTGCGGACTGGAATTTGCGTCACCTTCGGGACTTCAGCGATTGGAGGCTTCATCCTCGTGTTTTCCGTTCTCTCCTCCGGATCTGGGGCCAGTGTCAGATCGACCTATTCGCCTCTCGCCTCAACACTCAGCTCCCTCGGTTCTTCAGCTGGAGGCCGGATCCGGAAGCCCTGGCCACGGATGCCTTACTGCAGACGTGGCCGTCTGGTCTGTGCTATGCCTTTCCCCCATTCATGATGATTCCCAGGGTCTTGGCTTGCATGAAGCGTTATCGGTCAGAATTGATTCTGATTGCTCCTCTGTGGAGGGCTCAAGCGTGGTTCCCAGTTCTCCAGGAGATGTGTTGTGCAGTGCCGCTCCTTCTTCCCCAGAAGTGGAATCTCTTGCTGGATCCTCTCGACAATCTGCATCCCCTGATTCTATCAGGCAATCTACTTCTGCTGGCATGGCGAATTTCGGGGATCGCTGGACGGTCCCAGGCCTTTCTCGAGACGCTTCCAAGTTTATCAGTGAGGCCTGGTCACCCAATACCCATAAACGCTACAGGGGTCCTGGAAGCGATGGTGTGACTGGTGTGTTCAACAAGAGGTTGATCCCACTTCAGCGGATGACTCTATGATCATTAATTTTTTGGCCTCTCTTGCTTCCTCCGGCTTGGCTTATCGGACTGTCAACAATTTCCGTTCCGCCATTTCGGCGGGCCATCTGCATATTGCTGGTAAACCTGCGGGTGAACATCCTCTAATTGCCAAGTTACTTAAGGGTATTCGTCTGGCGAAACCTCCAAGTCCTAAGTACGTCTCTTTATGGGATGTTTCCATTGTTTTGAAATTTTTAGAGGCCTGGCCTCCCAATTCATTGCTATCCCGTAAACAGCTGTCAGCCAAACTGTCTATGTTATTATGCCTTGTTTCCTGCAAACAGGTGTCTGATGTCCGTGCTTTGGACCTGGCGGGTCGCAGTTTTACACCTGAAGGTGTCACATTTCTTCTTTCCAGACATACTAAAACGAATACTACTTCGATTACCTACCCTTCCTTTCCTAATCACCCCAATCTTTGCGTTGTTCAATGTGTCAAGGATTATTAAGTAAGTACTGCTCCCTTAGGTTCAGATATGCAAGGACAATTGTTGATTGCTTTGCGGAAGCCTTTTGGCCCTATTACCCCAGCTACATTGGCTCGCTGAGTTAGATGGATCATGTCAGAAGCTGGCATTGATGTTTCAGTTTTTGGTGCACATTCAGCACGTGGGGCGATGGCTTCTAAAGCATTCTCGATGGATGTCACTTTATTTGACATTATGAAGGCCGCAGATTGGTCTTCTGATTCAGTGTTCAAAACCTTTTATTACAAACCAATTGATCATATTGCTTCTGTAGTGGTGGATCAGCTTTAAACAAGCATAATCGCAGCCTCCTGTCCTGACATAGAATTCCAAATTTGCGAACATACGTGACAAGAATGTTCAATTCTATTAAGGACAAGGAGGCGAGGATTATCCCACCCGTTGTTATTGTTTTTCTGCATATGTTGCTACATTGAAAAAATTCTGATATTTGCATATGGATTTTATTTATTGCACTTCCTTGTTTTTTCTACTCCCCCTATTTCTGGTTTCAACGTATATACTGGATGTGCATTACGGCTATATGTCTCTTTTCAGGTTCTGACCCGAAGTAGAGGTTTTCTGTTACACCTGGCTTCTCTTGCCTTTTGATGGACTTCTGGTTCCGGTGTTCTACTGTTGCCCGCATCCTCGTTCTTCAGCTTGGACTTCTGCTGCGGCTGATGGCTTCTTTTCCTGATGTTCCACGCTTTTTGAACTTACTGTTTAAATTTGAACAGTTTTTCCTCACTAAAGAAAGAGGATGAGATACTATCTACATGATCTTTTATACTATGGTCTCTATGGTTGTTCACGTGATACCCTGGTGTTCATGGGTACTGTCGTTTTTTTACTGTTTTTTATTGGCTGCTGAGCATTTCTAATAAAGAAATGAGAAAGCATAATCCTCGCCTCCTTGTCCTTAATAGGATTGAAAATTCTTGTCACGTATGTTCCCAAATTTTGAATTGTCATGGCCTATTTGCAGTTTGGTGTCCCATCCCCGCTATGTGTTCAATGCAGGTCTATTAGGGGATTAGCAGCTACCCTGGCAGGGTGTCAGAGGTGTCCCAGGATGAAATTTGTAGCGCTGCCACTTGGGCAATTCCTTCTACATTTATTTAGCATTACAGCGTCTCTCATGGCTCTGCATTGGCAGGTCTCTGGTTCAAAAGTATTGTCTGCAGTGGTGTAACCGTCGCTTGTTTCTTTCTGTAATAAAGTTTGTTTCTGCATCTCTTCAGTTGTTCCGGGCTTTTTTAATAGCTTGGGTACATCTCATACAGCCAGTAGCCAAACGACAGGGAGGAGGAGGTAATGCTTCGATTACTTACCAATAATGTAATTACCGGTAAGTAATCACCATTTCTCATAAGAGTTGGAAGTGTTCACGTTGCCTTTAGTAGAAGCACCGGAATTAATTTCATTTAAAAATGTGTAGAAACATGTATACAGAGAAAATGCCAGCAGATGGCGCTGCAAGCTCAAATACATTATGCTAAGACCACAGTGATGCGTTGAAAATAATGTACGGATTTCTAAACTTCTTCCTGGCAAAAAAGTGAATACTAGTTTTGGATCACGAGTGAAACTGTCGCGTCCTGTGGGCTGCACAAGCTCCCGGGAATGGAAATGCAGTCAACCTCATATCAGACTGACAAATCAGACCAGAAACTCGCTGTCACAAACTTTCAGAAGAAAGTGACATCTCATTTCCCACCCGGAACCAGAAATCAAAAAAATACCCACTCAGGACCCCACATCAACTTGTGACAGCGTACCAGGCATTCCATGCCAATCAGTCTGTGGCATCCCAGTACGAACCCGCGTACATGTATCACGTATAGACATGCAGGCAAGCTTACATACAATGTCTCTCACGTTTCCTAGCACTGACTCATAATGCATAGGTCTGCCTGCACATGTGCGTGGTTATTAACTCATAATATTAATATGACTTACTGCACAGCTGTTCTTGCACGCATACTCATACTTTAAACAAGCGGCGTAAAAGATGTTTACTGGAATCAGTAACGTAGCCAGTGTGTCGTAGGCCCTAGTGCAAGGAAGAACACTCCCCGACCCCCCTCCCTCCCACCGGCTGCTGTTTGAATTATAAAATACATCAATAATCTGCGTTCAGTGGGCCGATCGGGTTTCTGGGCCCCGGTGCCACTGCACCTGTTGCACCACTAAAAGCGAAGCCCTGGATTGACCGGGACACGAACAGCGTTACAGACCACTGACCATCTGCATGGCAGAATTTCAAGTTTTATGGATCGTACCAGCGATGTTTGAGAGGGAGTGGTCCCTGGGGAAGAGCGTACTAGCCTAGAGTGACCAGATCTTGAGAACCAAAAACCGGGACATTTTAGAAAAATAGAAGGATAAAAAAATGTAATCCATCGAATGGCACAGAATGACAGCTCTTATCAATATAGGATGACAAAAAATGCATTAAGAAAATAATTTGTATTTAATTTCTGCAGCCAACATTATCATACCGATTAGTTAAATTGCTTACTTATAACAGCTGCTAACTAGCAGAGCTTTAGAACAGCCAAAAAAGTGCCTCTCACTATTTTCAGTCGACCTCCTCTAAAAAACCGGGACATGAGACAAAAGCGCCGAAATCTGCCGGGACAGCTGGTGAAAACCCGGGATTGTCTTGGCAAATACGGAACGTCTTGTCACCCATACTAGCCAGGTCAGCAGACAGTTCTCCCATAAGTTTCCACTCCTTTCTTCCTTCCTTCCCCAACCCATTTCTCACCCTGTTTATCCAGAGGGCCACGGCTGTAGCTGCATTTCCGACCTCATTATAGTTTCTGACCCCACTCTTAGCTTGTAAAGTGAGGTCGTGTCCTGACGCACATGCGCGTTGCTGGCACCGGCCCTTGAGCGCATCTGCAGCGGCCGCTGTCGAAGGCTCCCAAGAAGGTTCCAGAATGCCGAGCCCTTGGCAGCAGCGCGAGGAGTAAACAGAGCTCCGTACTTGTACATGGAGGGCCGCGCGAGGCTGCGGGGCTCCTCGCCCCTCCCCACAGGAATGTGCTGTGAATGAGAGGCCTGGCAGCTCCTCCGACCGAGGCCGCCAGAGATCCCGCCGGATTAAGGCAGGCCTGTCAGGAGAGGACACAGCCGCGGTCTCTCCCACATGTTTAACCACATGCCGCAGTAAAATCTTTTTATTGCGGCTCCTGAAACGACGCGCGTTTTTTTTTTACTATTACTCTACAGATTATACCACACTACAAGTAAGCTAAAAGCCAGTGAGGGGTATAGTGTGCACACCTTCTAACGTATACAGACAAACTGATCTGTCGCAGTGCTTTAAGCTTTATCGCAATAAATAAATACAATATAAAACAAAGCAAGCAAGCCGAACATTTCAGGTGAGAAGGTGGGGGTCAGGGCAGGTCCTAGGATTTGTGGGGCCCTGGGCAGGATAGGAACATGTGAGGCCCCTCTAATCTGCATGAGATGTAGTAGTATTACAGCAAGTGACATCATAAGAAGTGTCCACCAATTAATTATTTTTTGGCACTGTTGAAGTAGCTTTGCAAGAAGCTACTTCTCTAATGTGGATATCACTGAGATGGCTACAAATACAAATAACAGCCCTAATAAAATAAGTGCAAATATTTTAAAGCTGTAGTATGTGGAAATGCAACACATCAAACTGGGTTGAAAAGCTAGGCCTCTATCTCCCCAAAACCGATGTATCCAGATTAGTGCATGATTACAATTGTAAGACAGACTGTCCCATAGCTATACAGTGGATCTTCAAGTGACTTCCCGATACTCCAGTTGCATCAGTGAAGTTCAAGGTTAAGGCATTTGGTTTTATTGGGCATGGGCCTCAACATAAAGGGATCCATGTTGGTTCAGGTGAGTGACCTGCAAATGCTCCAGTAAACAACAGAAAGTACTGATTGCAGAAAATAAGAGGATGAGATGGCACAGATAACATACACTGGTTGGGTGGCAGGAGCACCAAAAGCTAGACCATTCCCACAAATAGAAGGAAGCCCAGCAACTACTCTCAAACTTCATTTTTAAGAGATGAAAAGAGCGAAACTAATTTAAAGATATAAAGATGAGAAGGCTAAATAGGGACAAGAATGTGTACCCAGGGGGAAAAACTGCCAAAAGCTATAATGGGAGCCAGTCACTAAACAGACAAGTAGTAAATTAAAGCAACAAAACAAGTGGGATATATTATAGCAGACTCAGTCCAGTTTCCCCTTACAAGGAAATGAAATCTAGCAATGTGGAATAGGTTGGGGAGGTGGTGTTTGACTTTCAAAATAAATCTCCCAGAATCCCTGATATTTGCATTTTTAAAGATTTTAAGTCACATTTTAAGTCACATATGGAAGCAGGCGGTGGTTTCCCCAATCGTTAAGAAGCCCACCCTAGACCCCTCGAAGCCCGAAAGTTACCGTCCGATCTCTTTGTTACCCTGGCCGGCGAAGATAATGGAGGCTCATGTCAATCTGGCCCTGTCGGAACATCTTGTCCGGACCAATGCCCTTGACCCCACACAGAATGGCTTCCGTGCCGGGCACAGCATGGAAACCGCCCTCCTCGTGATGGTAGAGCATCTGCGAGCGGTGTTGGATGCTGGTCAGACGGCGGCGCTGATATTATTAGACCTCAGCGCCGCCTTTGACACGGTGTCCCACAGCATCCTATTGCACCGGCTCGAGGAGATTGGTGTCGGGGGCCAGGCTCTGCAGTGGTTCCGCTCCTTTCTTGACGGTCGTTCCTTCTGTGTGGCCATCCCTCCCTTCAAGTCCAATTTTCAGCCGCTGGCCATGGGGGTTCCGCAGGGATCCTCGCTGAGCCCCACGTTATTCAACCTATACGTGAGACCGCTGGCTGAGGTCGTTAGGCAGTGGGGCCTAACCCTGGTCTCATATGCCGACGACACTCAGCTGGCGGTTACTCTCAGCGGGGACGCGGAACATGATGCCCCCAGGTTCCAGAATGGACTGAAGGCGGTGGCCACCTGGCTGACAGGGAACTGTCTCCAGCTTAACGCCACCAAGACTGAGGTGATGATCATCGGAAAGAGAGTGGAATTATGGGGCGATCAATGGTGGCCGGCAGAGTTGGGACCAACTCCAACTCCGGTATCGGAATTGAAAAATCTGGGAGTTTGGCTGGATGCCGGTCTTACCTTTGTGGACCACACTAAGAAAACAGCAGCATGCTGTTTCAGACTTCTTAGGGGTTTAAGACCTCTCCTTAAGTTTTTTGATGCCCCAACCAGGCAGCTGGTAATCCAGGCTACTGTCATCTCGCGCCTGGATTATGCCAGCTCTCTCCTGGTAGGGGCTAACCTGGCAGAAATCACCCGCTTACAACGGGTACAAAATGCTGCGGCCAGAGCAATTGTTGGCCTGCCCAGGTTCTGCCCTGTGTCAAATGTCCTCCGCTCCCTGCACTGGCTTCCAGTGAGGAAGCGAATTCATTTTAAGGTCCTTTGTTTGACCTTTAAAATTCTGAAAGGCATAGGCCCTCAAATCATGTCTAGCTTCCTGTCTTTTTATGTACCTACACGTACCCTCCGTTCTCAAGGTCAGGCCCTTGCTCTTTTAGTGTTAAAGCTGCAACCATCTGGAATTCCCTCCCGGTTGAAATTCGCCTGTTGGAGGACCTTATGCTTTTCCGGAAAGCTATCAAGACTCTTTTGTTTTAATATGCTCTCCAGTGGTCTTAATGTTTAGCCTCTGTTATGTTGTCCTACCTTGTCACTGCGCCAGGACGCTCCTTCGCTGGAGCAGCTGTGCGCATAATAAAAATCAATAACATAACATAACATAACATATCCTTATTTAACTGAGAAGACACTTGCCAAATTGCGATTGATCCAGACACATGTTGCTTGACTCACATTTAGCCTAAGAAGTAACAACCAAATTGCACCTACCCTCAGGTAAATACACTGGATCTTGGTTAAAGAGACAATTGAATGCAAGACCCTTGAAAGACCATGTCCACCATCCATAAATTACTCCAGTCATGCCCTAGGCTACCTTATCAAACACTTTTGGTCCTTCCAATCGCCTATACAAGATTTGCCTTCCTAAAACTCCTGGCCACCCACTCACCTAGGCTCAGTGACTGGCTAATCACTCCAAGTACATCTTCACACATGGCAGGCACTCACTCCTCATTCAGCTTACTTCTGCAGTCTCCTTTTCCTGTACACTACCCCTTCTTCTCGTCTCCAATGAATGAATGAAGCGAATCTTATCATGCGCAAAACTTAGCCCAACGGGCGTCAAGGCTCCAAAGCAAGACAAATTCAAATTGTACTGCTGAAAAGCTGCAATTTCCCCAGACCTCACGTCACTCCTTGAGGTTTGGGATAATTTGTTGTGGGAAGAGGCGCATATCATCTTGTGCTGCCCAGGCCTTCCCATTGTCATTCTGCACTTGACGGTGATCAGGCTGTCTATGGGAGCATGACCAGACTGGCCCAGTGCATCAGCCTGGTAAATGTATTTTAATAATCTTTTGGACAGGATAACTAGTGTTCTAGTGGCTCTAGTTTCTTGGACTGTTATTGACAAATGATAAACTTTAAAACACGTAAGAGCAGATATCTAATAGGCCTTCAAACAACTTTTACAAGATATTTGGGCTTCTTCTCCTTCCCCTTTCCTCAGGGCGTTTTGTTAGATTACAACAAAATGTGCAGATAATGAAAATTTCTTTAATCATTGTTTTATTGAAAGAGATTAATGAAAAAAACCACACCAAGAGGGAATCCTGGAAATAAGTGATTTCCAAGGAAAAGGTACAGGCTATACTAATGTATGGAAAGGCCTGTTTTACATTTTTCTCCAGAAGATTTAAGATGCACCATAGCTCAAGACTGTAACATTTCCAGTCCTGTGCAGCTAAAAAGGAGAAGGATCTACCTTCACTATGTTTTCTCCTAATTTTAGGATGGCACAGAGCATGGCTGTTAAAGAGCGTAGGAATCTGGAATATACAGAAGGACTAATATAGTGCTGAAGAATGAGCGTACCCTTTTATACAGTGCACAATGGCAAATTGATAGATCGTTTGATTGCGGGAATCAGCAGAAAGATCATATAGAGCAACCTCAGATTAGAATCCTATCACTGTTCTTAATGATCTGAAGGGTACCAAATGCATAAGGTTGGAAGTTCAAGACAGGGAATACTTGCATAATCTGGTTGTGAGAAGATAATTGACTGTACAACAGTCAGGGCCGGACTGGCTACCAGGCGTTTTGGCATGCTGCCGAGCTGGGGGCTGATTTCGTTGATGGGGACTTGCGTGTGCTGAACAAAATTTGTTTTGCTTGTTTATTTCGAAGCAAACGCAGGTCTCCATCAACAAAATTAGCCCCCACCGCAGTGACATCAGCCCCCAGCTCGGCAGCATGCCAAAACGCCCTGTAGCCAGTTCGGCCCTGACAACAGTCTTGCTTAATGACAGGTGAAAAGGCAAGAATTTGTATTGCATATGGATGTAGTAGAAGTAGATAACACACCGTTTGCCCAGACAAGGAGAGAAGACATTGGAAAATAAATCCAAGATTTTGTTGTTGACACAACCATGGTGGTTGATTGGCTGAACTCCAGAAGCCACCAACGGGCAGTGTATATGGGCCCAGGCCCCTTAAAGATGCGGATGCCTGATATTTTGCTATTTAGTTTTAATGAATTTGTCTTTATCCAAAAAGCAACTGATTGCATGCAAGTCCAAAACATTTTCTTGGTTAGAGACCGGGCCTCTCAGACAGGATAGAGCTAAAGCCACGCCAGGGGAATACCTTGAATTCCAGGTTGTTACAGTTGATTCAAAAGAACCGGGTGGGAAACTGATAAATGTGACACTATAATTTAGCAATATCAAGGCTGCTATGCCTTCCTGATCAAGAATCAGGCACAAACTATCTGACACAGCACAAAATGCTACTTTCAACTTATGGAGAGGGCAGAACACAACTGGCAAGCGATCAAGAAGTAATTTAGTTTCTATGAAAGAGATGTCAGTTGACTCATTTTTCAAGGATTTTTCAGAAAAAGGCAGCAAAGAGATGTTAGAAGATGCGGAGAAGCTTTTAACCTGCTGAAGGATTTTTTAGCAGAGGAACAAACGCAGCTTTTTAGTTTTTTTTTCTTTTCCACATTGGTAGAGACAGATGACGACGCAAGGACGATATTGCAAATGGAGGTCAGGGCAGGGGCTATGATCTTTAGATGTCCTTTCATGAAATGGGCAAGAAAGGGTCCCAAATTGGAGCTAGATTTAATAAAAAGGTCAAGAGGAGTAAGAGTACACAGAGAGCAGGCTGTAATTCTGCAGACTTGTTAAGGATGGTTCGAGATAACAAACTTTTGTGAATGATGACACACCGCAAATCTAAGCCACATTTTCTACTTGGGAAAATAAAGAGACAGGTAATTGCGAACTTTGGCAGAAGGGTCAATGTACTTAGCAGCACATGCTAGTTCAAAGACACTTGTACCTCTCCTCCAACCTCCTACTTTTTTGCTGTTTCTGCCCACTTACATCCACCTCTCTCCTCTGCGCTTAACTTTTTACCTCACCTCTTGCTCAACCTATTTTCTTCTATTGCTGGTTCAGCCTCTCTTACATCCACCTCGTTCTGCAAGCTCTCCTTTTAACGTCTCATCTTTCCACACTGCCCAAGCCTTTTACCTTTACTCTCTGGTTCTGCCACTCTTACATCCATCTTGACCCTCATACCTCCATGCTCTACTCTTTACCTCTCATCTTTCCACCTTGCCTCTCATATTCACTTGCTGATCCTGCCCCTCTTAAATCCACATATTTCTTCCTTGCCCTACTCTTTACATTTCAACTCTCCACCCAGTCTTTATCTTCTCTGCTGGTTATGCCATCCTATATCCAGCTATGCCTTTTCCTTCTCCCCTTTCCTTTACCTTTTCTTGCTGCTCCTGCTCTGTTACATACACCTCTTTCCTTTCTTCTTTCCTCTCTCCTCTTGCTTGTTCTGCCCTTCTTACTTCGAACTCTACCTCCCTGATCTACTCTTCATCTCTAATCTCTCACCAAGCCTTTAACTTTCTCTTTCTAATTCTGCACATCTAACATCTATCTTCCCCATCTCTCTCGCTCTTTATCCTAACTAACTAACTCCCCAAAGTCACCAGAGCCAGGATGGGTGGGTGTTCGTTCAGAAACCTGGCCTCCAAATGTTGGAACGAACTCCCGCTCGATCTTAGGATGGAACCCTCGGCAACTAGGTTCCGGGGAAAACTCAAAACTTTTCTTTTCCCCCCGGTATAATTCCTTAGTCATCCCTCTGCACTTTTTTGGCCCTCTCCTGCTCGCTCCTCTGGCAATTTAGCAGTATTTAGCGCGGGGACACACTGTTTTGTGTAGCCAGGCGCTTTAAAAATGGTTTTATTATTATTATACAACCTCTTACTATCTCTTGGTGGGTCTTCTCTCTTGCATCCACTTCTCTCTCTCTTGCCACTCTGCTTATGTACTCATGCTGGTTCTGTCTCTCTTATAGCCATGACTTTTATCAATACACTAACTTCACTGCTCATCTCTCCCCCAGCCTTAAAACTTTTTTCACTGGTTCTGCCCCACTTACATCTTCTCTTGATTTTCATCCTCTTGAGCATTCTAATCTTTTCTCACAGATTTTTCTCCTTACACCACCTATTTTCATTCATGCTCTACTCTTATTCTCACCTCTTCCTCAAACCTTATTTAGTGGATTATGCCCCTTTTACATCAAGCTCTCTGCTATTCCCAGCTTTGTTGCTTCTCTTTCTCATTATGTCACTCTTATATACACCTTTCTCCTCCATGCTGTATGCCTCATCTCTCCCCCTGGCTCTTACCTTTCTCACTGATTCTTGCCTTCTGCATCCACCTCTCATCATTCCCTCTCTCTTCTCTGTATAAAGTTTTTTGATTGTTCTGCCTCTCTTACATCTACATACCCTACTATGTACTGCCCTTCACCTCTCATTTCTTCCTTTGGCCTCCTAACATTTCTTTGCTGGTCTGTCCCCTTTACATCCACCTCTCCTCTTTGAGCCCCTTACCTCTTACCTTGTCTCACTGTTTCTGTCTCATATATCCACGTCTCCTTTCCATGCTCTACACGTCACTTTATCTCTAATACTGTCTCTTACCTTTCTCACATATTCTGCCTCTATCACACCCATCCCCTACCTACCTGCTGAGCCCTTCACCTCTCATCTCTCTGCAGTCTCTAGCCTTCTCTCACTGGTTCTACCTCTCTGAAATCTACCTCTCCCCTGCCTCTCTACCCCAGCCTCTTACCTCCTCTTGGTTGTCTTGCCCTCTTACATCCAACACTCACCATTCCCTCTCCATGACACTTAAGTTCTTCTGATGGTTCTGCTTCTCTTATATTTACCTCTCCTATCCAAGCACTGCCTTTCATCTTTCTCTTCAGCCTCAACTTTGTTCACGGGTTCTGCCTCGCTCATGTCCACCACTCCCCTCCATGCTCAACTCTTTGGGGGAGAGTTTAAAAAAAAGTCACGTAGCGCAGCCCCCCTTGAGACTGCGCTGCAGTGCGCGACCGGGAGGGAGCAGGAGAGAGCCATATCTTCAGACAAATGGCTCTCTCCTCCCCTCTCCCTTGCACCGGCACTCATTTCAGCTCTGGTCGGCATGCACACACCTTAGCACCATAGTGCTAGAGTGTGTGCATGAGTGTAGCCTAGGTTTTGTACAGGAACGGTACCCTTCTTGTACAAAATACTATGCAGGGTATGATACAAAGCTTTTCCGACTTTGCATACGTGCTGCACAGTGCAGCACACATGCTAAGTCGGAAAAGCATGGAGAAATGAAAGCATTTCTCCTGTTAGAGCCTCCTTTAAAGGGGCGTTAACTTTTGCCGCAAAGCCACATTCACAAATCTTAGTAAATATGGTTTTGCGTCAAATGGCATGGGTGGTTACATGGGAACGCCCATGTACCACCCATGTAACGCCCCCCTCAGCGCAAGGTAACGCAAATCAGTGTTTCATGCTGCTTTGCACTACTTAGAGGGTGCCTTCCAGCGCAAAACAAGTTTTGGCCTGGAAGGAAAATAGCAACAACAAAAAAATTGCGCTGGTTAATGTCACTTTTGTGGCTCAATAGCAGCGCAAAAGGTTTGAAAATTCCCCCTTCATGTTTTATCTTTCTCACCTCTACCCTCCATTCTCTGTTTCTGTCTCTCATACTTCCAACTCTCCCCTACATGTGCTGCTATTCACTACTCTTCTCCGTGGCCTCTTACCTTGCTCCATATTTATTTATTTATTTTTTATAGGTTTTGTATAGCGCTAGCTGGACCCGAGGGTATCAGAACGCTTCACAACAGGTACAACAATGTGCCTTATCGGCGATGGAAGACTGATAACTGGACAACTCAAGGGGATTGTGTGCCAGGGTGCAATGCAGGCCCCTGCAGCACAAAGGGGCCCACAACACTTCAGGGGTCACCAACCCACCAGAGGGGCTCCCATTCAGCCCAAGGCCAATGAATATCTGTGAGATGTGGGAGACTCTGGGTCCCATTATCACATTCTGCAGAGAGGGACCCCATTATTTTGTGTTACACAACTGCTCTCGTGTTACTTTTCAGATGCGTAAAACAAGGAATGGTAAGTGGCTTGAGGGGTTATATAACTTGGGTGTATCTTGAAGGGTTCACTGCACTCCTCTTGGGGTGCTAAAGATGGATGTGGGATCACCCCCCATCCTTCCCCCTAACTGAAAACCATCATCTCCACTAATATTTTAAAGACCCAATTGCTCATTCTTCCTTCATTTCATGTAAATTACATGAAAATAAAAAACACCACGTGCTTATAACTGGAGTTACTATTTATGTTTAACTCCTTTTATGTTTCTTTTGGATGCACATGCTTGTTAGAAGAAAAAAAAACAGAGCTGCAAAAAAAGAAAAGAATAACAACCCCTTTATCCATTTTTTGCTCTTCTCCCTTGCCCTTCAACGGAAGGAGCAGCGTCTATTGTGATGTGAGGTCTCTCTATGTTTTTATTGTGAGCCCTGTAGGATGCTCTGTGTTTCATTTATGCAGGGGCAGGGCTCACTTCACACCTCACGTTTCATTCATGCAGGGGCAGGGCTCACTTCACACCTCACGCCAATTCAAACATCTGCCTAACCGCTGTTATCATGCAGATGAAGCGATTAGGCTAAGAAATAGAGTTGCAGGGAAAGCTAATCATGGCGGCCAACCCAGCCCTGCCCAGTCTGTAGCAGATGAAAGGGATGCGGTGTCATATTGCCCTTTCAGTCCATGGCAGCCGGGCCCAGGTGAGGGGTGCCCGCCTTGGACCTCATACACTGCTCCACGACTGCAAACCCCAAGGAAGGGGGCTCCCCACTTGGAACGCGAACAAGGGCACCATTTCAAAAGGTTGATGGACTCGTGGGGGCCCCATCGTAGTTAGACGGCCACAGGGCCCTGGGCAGCTGCCCACACTGCCCATGCCTAGCGCCGGCCCTGGTTGGGGTAAAAAGATATTTTTTAAGCAACTGTACGGTAGCAGTGGTCTTTCTTAATGTTTTTTTTCACAAATTAAATCCCATTTGTAAAATTTAAAAAATATTGTACGCAACTAAGCCAAAATATATAAGGGACTTTAGAGGGCGTCAAAGACATGTTGACCAAAATTGACATTCATCTTGCCTTTTATTTTTCCGTGTTGCATTTGTGACACCCAGTGCTTAATTTGTTAAAAAAGTGTAAGTGCCAGGCCCTCCTAGGGAGACCACTACAGCCTGAACCACCCATTGCCCCTGCTAGCTCTTCTAATGGCAGTATCAACCAAACTACTAACCATCACACTCCTACAAGTGTGACAATTTAGACTATTCTAGGCCACCCAAAGTTATAATAATGGCGTGTATTGCAGTAATTGTTCTTTTTTCAAGTATATTGACTTATTACACACTGTTGTCACGCTCATGTCACAACTAGACAGACAGCTCCACCATGTAGTGAACTGTCATTGGAGCTAGTGCTGACAATTAAGTGCAGGTGCTGAGGATGAGAAACCACCGACTCAAATGAAGCACTGGGAACATCTCTGGCCAGTTGTGGTTTTTTAGCCAAACGTACTTTGCAGTATTTTTAAGGTCATCTTTACAGCACTAAATATGAACTTATATGTTCAACATACAATGCACTATTGACTAAAATACCAGGACTGGCTGAAGATGTTTAACTAGAAATCAAACCCCCTGGCAGCTCTGATGTATTTAACATTCTAAACACTGCTGTTATGGTCAGCTACCCTTTTAAAGGTGCAATGAAATACATGATTACCAACATGCTACTGACATATCTGTCACCATAAAAGTGTCCATGCATGATACTTATCAGAAATGGGGTAGGTCTCGGCCTGCGAAAGACTGGGCACATGCGCAGTCGAGCTGGCGAGATTTAATGATGTAGGGTATTTTCTACTAGCGAGGTTAATCCCCCCCTCTTCTCCATTGGCTGGCGTCACCGTTCATGCAAAACGGTGGCCAGCCATTGGAGAAGAGGCCCTAGTGATGTTCTTCTTTCTGTTTAAGCCCCATCCTTTTCAGACTGGGTAACTTGACTTACTGCTGACGTAAAAGGTTTCTTATCTTCTTTATGGGTCCAGATGGCCCCATAAAGAAGATAAGGAATCTTTTACCCCAGCAGGAAGTCGGGGCACTGAGTCTGAAAGGGACGGGGCTGTGAAGAGTAATTTCTTTTATTATAGTATGATCGCAGCACCCACGCATTACTTTTAAAATGTTACAAGTAAAGCCCGGGTGCCGCAATCATACTAAAATGAAAGAAATAGATATTTCTTGCATTTTGGTATAATCGCGGCACCCGCGCATTACTTTTAAAATGTTACTAGTAAAGCGCGGGTGCCGCGATTATACCAAAATGAAAGAAATAGAAAAAACATCTATTTCTTTCATTTTAGTATAATCGCGGCACCCGCGCTTTACTTGTAACATTTTTAAAGTAATGCGCGGGTGCCGCTATAATACCAAAATGACTTGGGTTTCCTTGTCCTGTCGACAGCCTGTTTTATGCCAAGCACACGCTGCCTTTCAGGATCACAGCAGTGGGCGGGTGATAACCTTCTGGTAGCATACATCGTGTGTGTTTGCCGGGGCGTCGGTGCAGGAGCAGCGCGTTCTACGTGGTGCACAGCCCATGTGTTGGAAGCAACTCCCCATCCCATAGTGGGGCTGCAGGCACTCCCTGGGGTCTAAATCCGCCATGCAGCACCTTATCAGCGCAAGCCTGCGCACTGGGCTATCCTTTGTTGTGCAGAGGCACCTCTCCCTCTACCCCGTGGGGCTGCTGGCGGGCCCTCAGGGTAGAATCCAGCCCAGCGCCGCCTTCGCAGTGGACGGTCACCTTAGCAGAGGCAGGCCTCCCTCTCACGCCCCGCGGGGCTGCAGACAGTCCCTGGGGGCTGGATCCAGTCGGGCGCCTCCCTAGCAGTGCAAGACTGCGATTGGCACAGCGCTGGCCGGCTGCCACCTGGCCGCTCAGAGCTGCTGCCTCTAATCCCCGGGGCCCCGCTTCCTACGCTGCTGCTGTGCGATGGGGCTCGGGCCAGCACTGTCGCGGGCCGCACTTGTGGGGGTGTTGCAGCTGCGTGACAGGCCGCGTCGGTGTGTCCGGGTGAAGCTCTGGTGAGGGCACCTGAGGTATACCTGCACACACCCGATGTCGGTGGGAGACTGACAGCTTAAGTACCCCCAACTTTTAACAATATCCCAAAATGACGGCGAGTAAAAACGTACCTCATCCCTTCTCTGCACCCGTCCACCCAGGCTGGATTCTCAACCCCCCATCCCCATCCCATTGCTATTCCCCTCTCATCTTCCCTCCCCCCACAGCTCCATCGTGCTAACCTTTAAGCTGTGGTGTTTGTGAGCATCTCCGATCAAAGTCAAAGAAGTCCTCAACCACCGGTTGAATGTTTTTCAACATGAACAGCGTGGATTGCCCGCCCCTGCTTATGCTGTTAGTGAGTGGGTGGGGGCGCTATAGACGTATGAAGTTGTTTTAAACTGGTGGCACAGATATAGCGAGGCTGGGGAGTGTTGAGCAGGGATCCTGTCCCCGAGTCGCTCCTTTGAAATAGTTCGCCTCTCCAGGCATCGCTTGTATATAATCAGAAGAGATCGGTTGTTGTTTATCCTGGCTAAGAGAACATGATATCTGCCCGCCCGAGGTAGCCTGCTTTCTTTTGTTTGCAAAAAATGCCCTGCTTAGTGTTGGTAATAAATACGTGCAACAGGAAGCTTTCTGTGTCTAGGTGTAGTAGACTGGGGCGAGGTGCGGGTGGGCTGCGTCCTACTTGCCTAGAGTGAATTAGGCGCATATTAGACACATGGCGACTGTTAGAACCGGCTATTTCTGGTAGGCTAAGGCTACTGACAAAGCCAGGCAGAAACCACCATTATAGTCAGGGAAAGGAAGTCACACGCCAAGATAACCCCTGCTCACCCTCTAGGTAGCTTGGCACGAGCAGTCTAGGCTAAACTCGGAGGCGATGTGTAAAGCATTTGCGCCAGCGCACAACAGCAACAACATACTAGGCCCACCACAAAAGGAACTCCACACAAGGTTATATTAAAATAACTTTTGTATTGTAAAAATCACATCAGATGGAAATAACACATGTACATGGTGCCAACTGGCACGGCAATATTCACAAGGGATTATTTACAAGACAGGGCCACATGGGCCACTGTCAGAATCAACACTTTGCAGATATAGAAATACTTGTCAGAAATAGAATAAAAGTATATAAAATCACTGTAACACAAAGTAACAGTTATAGATCACATCCAGTAACTACTGGGAACAGGTAAGTACCTCCTACGCAACCCTAAACCCTTAGGAGACTGTCACGCAGGGGACCAGGACCTCACTAGGACCACCTGTACTAAAAAGAACAACCACCTAAGTATCACACAGCATTTAGGGGTCTAATCAAGAACACATTACCCATGATGTATGGAACACATTCAGAGGAGTAGTAAAGGAAAACCACCTAAGTATCATACAGCATTTAGGGGTCTAAGAAAGTACACATTACCCATGATGCATAAATATACATTCAGAGGAGTAGTAAAGAGAAACACCTAATGTATAAACCTACACATTCAGCGGTGTTAAGGATAAAGCACATGATGCAATACAAATACATTCAGAGGTACCAGAATACTACAAAAGCCACATGATGTCTAAAACATTCAGAGGTGCAGGAATAACACGTGATGCAAGGAAATACATTCAGAAGTGCAATAACCATACAATTGCGCAAAACCTACATAAGCCACCACCTGTGGCAGTACCTAGGCCAACTGGCCTTGTTGGGGCAAAGATGCCCTGAGTCTCAATGTCAGGGCGCGCTGCCATGCAGCGCCAGTCTCAATAAAAGCCTAAACGTAGCAGGTGCCCACTACTTGCTGGGCACCTGGGAATCACACAAAACCTAAACGGTGCAGCTGCCCACTAATTGCTGGGCAGCTGGGAACTTCATACTGCGACAGGGTCCTCACTGACCCTCAGGCGCAAACTGCACCACGCTGGAGCCACACAGGCTCTACGACCACCTACGTCCACGTTGGAGCCACACAGGCTCTGGCATGACACGTGCCCAACGTTGGAGCCACACAGGCCCTTAAAAAGCACTGGTCAAACGTTGGAGACACACAGGCTCTGAAAACAACTGTGCCCCCTTGAGCCTCGCTGGGCTCGTGAAACAAAATTGGGGCGGGAGCCTCTCGGGGCTCCAAAGAACAAAGCATGCCCCCCAGAGCCTCTCTGGGCTCTATCTCCACGTTGTGGCGACCCACTGCCAACCGGGGCCGCCCTTGAAGCCTTCGTGTCTTCATGCTGAATAAGCTCGGGCTCGTGCTACTGGAGGGGGGGGCGGACACCGACAATGTGTCCCGGCGCCCCTCCCATCTCTTCTGCCCTCATTGGAGACCTTCACTGAGGACTCGAAATCGCCACATGCCCCCAATGGTAGGAGCAGCCCCCTGGGCACACGGGGCCGCTCTTGGCTTGGTTCCCTCACTGGCACCCCATCCGTCGCCTCCCCCCGGACCCCCACTCACCGGCTCTGGCGGGGGAGGCTCTTCTTCGGCAGCGGCGTCAGCGCTTCTTTCGGGGCTGAAGGCGGGGTTCTCCCGGCCACATGGGAGCCTCGCTACTCCCGCGCCGGACTTCTCTCTCTCCTCTGGGCTCCCTCCAGGCCACGGGAGACCCGCACCAGCCCGACATCTTCTCCGACGGGCAGCTTCACTTGGCGGTGGGGGCGGGCACCGACAATGTGCCCCGCGCCCCCTGCTCTCTCTCCGCATGGCTGGCAGGTGCCTGCGGGGCTCTCCCACAGCAATGGGAGCCCCGCGCCGGCGGCACCGGCCGCCATCTCTCGCGCCTTCTCCTGTCTTCTTCCCCGGGCTGCGGCGGCGGGCACTTCCGGCCGGCCGCGCTGGGATTGGCCGGCCGGCCAACCGCTTCCGGGTCGCTGCGGGCAGCGCAGCGGCCCTTCTCCTTAGGCAGGCAGGCGGGGCTGATTTCTCTTACGGTCAACCATTAAACAGCGCTCTCAAGCGCTGGGGGGAAACCAAGCGCTCCAAAGCGCTCAGAACACAGCTAGAGCGTTCCCAGGCGCCGAAGGAGATTTAAAGCGCTCCATGCGCTAATGGGCAAAACCACGCGCCCAAAAGTACAAATAAAGCGCTATCAGCGCTCATGATCCAAATACAGCGCTAGAACGAAGATAAAGCGCTCTTTAGCGCTAGAGCACAATCCACAGCGCTCCTAGCGCTAGAACAGCAGGCAGAGCGCTCCCAGGCGCTCAGGGGGAAGCACAGCGCCTCCAGGTGCTAGAAATACCACTCCAGCGCTCTTCGCAGGAAAATGCAGCTTCTCCATGCTGCAACGGTCCCAGAGCTTCCCAGGGGGCAAAGCCAAGTCCCCCCATCAGCCCAAGCAAGGCTGAGGGGTCCCCCAGAAGTCCTCCAGGCATCCAGGGGCTGGGCAGCGCCCACCCCTGGTAGATTCAAGTCAGCCACAAGAGCGAGAACAAGAACATTTTGAAAGGGGACACAGCCCCTTCTTATACACAGAAAAGTCTTTGAAGTCCTTTGAAGTCTTTGTGTAAGCGGGCCCTGAGCCCTGGGTGTTTCTGGTTTCCCTCTCCTGTCAGCCTCAGGTCAGAGGTGACAGTGGGCCATCAGGAGGGGGAAGCCAGCATGGTGGTCAGGCAGACACAGCCCGGCACCACCAGACGCTATCTCCTCCCGCTTCCCTGGCAGCAGATGTGCCCTTTCATCTACGGGCTGACTCCGACCCCCTCCCTCCGGGGGCTCTGCAGCGCCTGGCACCCTCAGACCCGACAGTCAATCCACAAGCAGGCCCAGGCACTCCTGGGCCAGGCTCACCAGCCAATCACGGGCCAGCAGACTCACTACACAAATATGCCAACTTCTAAAAGTGGCGCTTCTAGACTAGACACAACCATGCTGAATACACCATTACGCAGCATTCATTCTCACGAGTTCATACATATCAAACTCGACCCTGCACTCCCCACACATCAGGAACTACCATGGGCATACATATTCCCCATTAATTCCTACGGGAGGGCAGGTCACTCACCACACATACACAGAGAGCACACGCACTTTACACTGGGCCACAGTGAAAAAGTGCGCAGAGGCCTAAAATCACCAACCCAGGTTCCAGAAACAGGCTAGGAAAAAGCAAAAAGTCTCGGGGTGAACCTGCCCAAAGGACCGGGTCCAACACAACCCCCTTCCAGCCAAAACGCAGGGTAGACCAATCACTCCACTGATGGACTTCACTGCTTTGGGCGACAAAAAACGGACACGGGCCCGCACGGCAGGGACACCTTCCAGTTTTTCGCCCCTCTGAACCCACATAGATTTCCCTCAACAAAAGCTCTCTGGCACAACTAGGATACCCCACCGGTACACACTAGTCATCCACAGCCAGGACCAGGCACTAGGCCATCCAAATATCACAGGTCCTAACCAATCCACAGAGTGGGGGCAGTAGCCCCTGGCACACAATAGCCAATCTCCACTCTCTCTCTCAGGGTAGTGTTAGAACTGGGGGTCTCTAGTTGGCAGAGGTAAGTACCTTAGACCAAGTAGGGACCCTTGCTTCTAGTCAGGGTGAAGGAATAACCCTCACAGGGAAGCACTCACCAGAACACAACTCTCCTACAAGATCAGGACCTCACTCCGTCACTGGTCTACCACCTGGAAACTATTCCACTTCTGAGGTACAAAGCACGCAGCACAGTCCCTCTTCAAGCAGGTGGGGGGCACAGCACACAGCAAAGCCCCCTTTCCTCTACCTTAGTGGAAACAACAAACTGCAGGTGGGCCCCAGAACACACAGCAAGGGCAGCCCCCTCAGTCTCTTCAGCTGATCCAATTTGGTAGAGATTCCTCTTGACCTAGAAGTTTCCTAATCTCCCAACCTAGGATCTAAACCCTCAGGTTGCACCAGGGTCAGAAGTACACCGTCCTTCTGCACCCCCTTCCAGTTCCGTCATTACAGGCCCAGTATGTCTCAGGCTAGACAGAGCACACGCCAGCGGCGTATCATCAACACACTTTCCTCCAGTACTCCCTATCACAGTGGGATTCTCAGTATGTCTCAGGCTAGACAGAGCACATGCCAGCAGTGTATCAGCAACACACTTTCCTCCCCCCGGGGTCAGAAGTAAGGACACCGTCCCTCTGCACCCCCCTCCAGAGTTCTGCACCCTCCCACCTTGGAGCGGTACCCCTGGAAGCCAACAACCGGTCAGGACACGGATTACAGATGCCCTTCCCTCCAGGTCAGGCTGAACCTGAACCTGGCCTCCCCCCTCCTCGGGGAACGACCTCCAGAGGCCCCACAAATGGTCAAGCACTCTAGACGGTCAAATGCCCAGCGAACCAGGACTTCTGCACCCTCCACTTAGGAGCGGTAGTGCCCAACACTAGGACCGCCGGAGTTCTGATTACAGACACTCCCCGTCCTCTAGACACAGGAAGCTCCTCCTCAAATGACTTGTAAGTACAGCCTAGGCCCCTGACCTGGCGCTCCCTTAGGGAACCCTCCAGGCCCTGAGACAGGGTTTCGGGCCAACGTGGGACGCACCGTCCCACACTCACTCCGCCTCCACGGAGACAGGACGTGAGCCCCTACACCCCTACCATCCTAATGGGACTTAGCTGGACTACACATGAACCTCTTCACCTACACAGGATCATCAGATACACAAGCCTCTACTTTTAGAATCACTCCCTAATGCCTCTGCAAGACATCTAGCACACCGCCAGACATCCACCTTCCTGTCCAATGCCTCTGCAGGACCTCCTGCACACCACCAGAGGTACACCTCACTTGCAAGCTCCTTAAAAAAACCTCACACCAACTCCTCCAGTTCAAGACACCACTCATCCACTCACTCCCCCTCCAGACTGGTGAGACAGTTCCTCACTGCCTCTGACTCTCAACCTGTCACCCTCTTACAGAGCACCAGGCACCATACTCTGGGAACTGGGAATGGGAATTCACACACTGGACCCATTTAAGCTGCCACCACTGGATCCTACCATACTGGGGGATCCAGACACACACACTACACTCAGGGGATAACCACCCTCCCAAGCAAGCAATTTCTGCTCCACACTCCCTCTCTTCCATCTACCCACACAAGGACAGGAATAGGAATTGGACACTGGACCCAGCAAGGGATTCCTAATCTATGGGAACCTCCCCTCTCTACTGGCGTCCCGCCCTGTCACTTTCTCTCATCTGTCACTAAACATAAAGCGCAGGAACACCGTCTGAAAATGACATTCTTGAGGAAAAACAAAATCAAAAACAATAATCCCAAATATGTGACTATCTGAAAAACGCAGAGTTTTTGTAATGTAGCCAGCTGTGGCACTGCGCAAACACAAGTCCAAATCCGCACCGCTGACCAACAATGTTAGAACCGGCTATTTCTGGTAGGCTAAGGCTGCTGCCAAAGCCAGGCAGAAACCACCATTCTAGTCAGGGCAAGGAAATCACACGCCAAGATAACCCCTGCTCACCCTCTAGGTAGCTTGGCACGAGCAGTCTAGGCTAAACTCGGAGGCGATGTGTAAAGCATTTGCGCCAGCGCACAACAGCAACAACATACTAGGCACACCACAAAAGGAACTCCACACAAGGTTATATTAAAATAACTTTTGTATTGTAAAAATCACATCAGATGGAAATCACACATGTACATGGTGCCAACTGGCACGGCAATATTCACAAGGGATTATTTACAAGACAGGGCCACATGGGCCACTGTCAGAATCAACACTTTGCAGATATAGAAATACTTGTCAGAAATTAGAATAAAAGTATATAAAATCACTGTAACACAAAGTAACAGTTATAGATCACATCCAGTAACTACTGGGAACAGGTAAGTACCTCCTACGCAACCCTAAACCCTTAGGAGACTGTCACGCAGGGGACCAGGACCTCACTAGGACCACCTGTACTAAAAAGAACAACCACCTAAGTATCACACAGCATTTAGGGGTCTAATCAAGAACACATTACCCATGATGTATGGAACACATTCAGAGGAGTAGTAAAGGAAAACCACCTAAGTATCACACAGCATTTAGGGGTCTAAGAAAGTATACATTACCCATGATGCATAAATATACATTCAGAGGAGTAGTAAAGAGAAACACCTAATGTATAAACCTACACATTCAGCGGTGTTAAGGATAAAGCACATGATGCAATACAAATACATTCAGAGGTACCAGAATACTACAGTAGCGCAAAAGCCACATGATGTCTAAAACATTCAGAGGTGCAGGAATAACACGTGATGCAAGGAAATACATTCAGAAGTGCAATAAATATACAATTGCGCAAAACCTACATAAGCCACCACCTGTGGCAGTCCCTAGGCCAACTGGCCTTGTTGGGGCAAAGATGCCCTGAGTCTCAATGTCAGGGCGCGCTGCCATGCAGCGCCAGTCTCAAGAAAAGCCTAAACGTAGCAGGTGCCCACTACTTGCTGGGCACCTGGGAATCACACAAAACCTAAACGGTGCAGCTGCCCACTAATTGCTGGGCAGCTGGGAACTTCATACTGCGACAGGGTCCTCACTGACCCTCAGGCGCAAACTGCGCCACGCTGGAGACACACAGGCTCTACGACCACCTACGTCCACGTTGGAGCCACACAGGCTCTGGCATGACACGTGCCCAACGTTGGAGCCACACAGGCCCTTAAAAAGCACTGGTCAAATGTTGGAGCCACACAGGCTCTGAAAACAACTGTGCCCCCTTGAGCCTCGCTGGGCTCGTGAAACAAAATTGGGGCGGGAGCCTCTCGGGGCTCCAAAGAACAAAGCATGCTCCCCAGAGCCTCTCTGGGCTCTATCTCCACGTTGGGGCGACCCACTGCCAACCGGGGCCGCCCTTGAAGCCTTCGTGGCTTCATGCTGAATAAGCTCGGGCTCGTGCTACTGGAGGGGGGGGCGGACACCGACAATGTGTCCCGGCGCCCCTCCCTTCTCTTCTGCCCTCATTGGAGTCCTTCACTGAGGACTCGAAATCGCCACATGCCCCCAATGGTAGGAGCGGCCCCCTGGGCACACGGGGCCGCTCTTGGCTTGGTGCCCTCACTGGCATCACATCCGTCGCCTCCCCCCCGGAGCCCTACTCACCGGCTCTGGCGGGGGAGGCTCTTCTTCGGCAGCGGCGTCAGCGCTTCTTTCGGGGCTGAAGGCGGGGTTCTCCCGGCCACATGGGAGCCTCGCTACTCCCGCGCCGGACTTCTCTCTCTCCTCTGGGCTCCCTCCAGGCCACGGGAGACCCGCACCAGCCCGACATCTTCTCCGACGGGCAGCTTCACTTGGCGGTGGGGGCGGGCACCGACAATGTGCCCCGCGCCCCCTGCTCTCTCTCCGCATGGCTGGCAGGTGCCTGCGGGGCTCTCCCACAGCAATGGGAGCCCCGCGCCGGCGGCACCGGCCGCCATCTCTCGCGCCTTCTCCTGTCTTCTTCCCCGGGCTGCGGCGGCGGGCACTTCCGGCCGGCCGCGCTGGGATTGGCCGGCCGGCCAACCGCTTCCGGGTCGCTGCGGGCAGCGCAGCGGCCCTTCTCCTTAGGCAGGCAGGCGGGGCTGATTTCTCTTACGGTCAACCATTAAACAGCGCTCTCAAGCGCTGGGGGGAAACCAAGCGCTCCAAAGCGCTCAGAACACAGCTAGAGCGTTCCCAGGCGCCGAAGGAGATTTAAAGCGCTCCATGCGCTAATGGGCAAAACCACGCGCCCAAAAGTACAAATAAAGCGCTATCAGCGCTCATGATCCAAATACAGCGCTAGAACGAAGATAAAGCGCTCTTTAGCGCTAGAGCACAATCCACAGCGCTCCTAGCGCTAGAACAGCAGGCAGAGCGCTCCCAGGCGCTCAGGGGGAAGCACAGCGCCTCCAGGTGCTAGAAATACCACTCCAGCGCTCTTCGCAGGAAAATGCAGCTTCTCCATGCTGCAACGGTCCCAGAGCTTCCCAGGGGGCAAAGCCAAGTCCCCCCATCAGCCCAAGCAAGGCTGAGGGGTCCCCCAGAAGTCCTCCAGGCATCCAGGGGCTGGGCAGCGCCCACCCCTGGTAGATTCAAGTCAGCCACAAGAGCGAGAACAAGAACATTTTGAAAGGGGACACAGCCCCTTCTTATACACAGAAAAGTCTTTGAAGTCCTTTGAAGTCTTTGTGTAAGCGGGCCCTGAGCCCTGGGTGTTTCTGGTTTCCCTCTCCTGTCAGCCTCAGGTCAGAGGTGACAGTGGGCCATCAGGAGGGGGAAGCCAGCATGGTGGTCAGGCAGACACAGCCCGGCACCACCAGACGCTATCTCCTCCCGCTTCCCTGGCAGCAGATGTGCCCTTTCATCTACGGGCTGACTCCGACCCCCTCCCTCCGGGGGCTCTGCAGCGCCTGGCACCCTCAGACCCGACAGTCAATCCACAAGCAGGCCCAGGCACTCCTGGGCCAGGCTCACCAGCCAATCACGGGCCAGCAGACTCACTACACAAATATGCCAACTTCTAAAAGTGGCGCTTCTAGACTAGACACAACCATGCTGAATACACCATTACGCAGCATTCATTCTCACGAGTTCATACATATCAAACTCGACCCTGCACTCCCCACACATCAGGAACTACCATGGGCATACATATTCCCCATTAATTCCTACGGGAGGGCAGGTCACTCACCACACATACACAGAGAGCACACGCACTTTACACTGAGCCACAGTGAAAAAGTGCGCAGAGGCCTAAAATCACCAACCCAGGTTCCAGAAACAGGCTAGGAAAAAGCAAAAAGTCTCGGGGTGAACCTGCCCAAAGGACCGGGTCCAACACAACCCCCTTCCAGCCAAAACGCAGGGTAGACCAATCACTCCACTGATGGACTTCACTGCTTTGGGCGACAAAAAACGGACACGGGCCCGCACGGCAGGGACACCTTCCAGTTTTTCGCCCCTCTGAACCCACATAGATTTCCCTCAACAAAAGCTCTCTGGCACAACTAGGATACCCCACCGGTACACACTAGTCATCCACAGCCAGGACCAGGCACTAGGCCATCCAAATATCACAGGTCCTAACCAATCCACAGAGTGGGGGCAGTAGCCCCTGGCACACAATAGCCAATCTCCACTCTCTCTCTCAGGGTAGTGTTAGAACTGGGGGTCTCTAGTTGGCAGAGGTAAGTACCTTAGACCAAGTAGGGACCCTTGCTTCTAGTCAGGGTGAAGGAATAACCCTCACAGGGAAGCACTCACCAGAACACAACTCTCCTACAAGATCAGGACCTCACTCCGTCACTGGTCTACCACCTGGAAACTATTCCACTTCTGAGGTACAAAGCACGCAGCACAGTCCCTCTTCAAGCAGGTGGGGGGCACAGCACACAGCAAAGCCCCCTTTCCTCTACCTTAGTGGAAACAACAAACTGCAGGTGGGCCCCAGAACACACAGCAAGGGCAGCCCCCTCAGTCTCTTCAGCTGATCCAATTTGGTAGAGATTCCTCTTGACCTAGAAGTTTCCTAATCTCCCAACCTAGGATCTAAACCCTCAGGTTGCACCGGGGTCAGAAGTACACGTCCTTCTGCACCCCCTTCCAGTTCCGTCATTACAGGCCCAGTATGTCTCAGGCTAGACAGAGCACACGCCAGCGGCGTATCATCAACACACTTTCCTCCAGTACTCCCTATCACAGTGGGATTCTCAGTATGTCTCAGGCTAGACAGAGCACATGCCAGCAGTGTATCAGCAACACACTTTCCTCCCCCCGGGGTCAGAAGTAAGGACACCGTCCCTCTGCACCCCCCTCCAGAGTTCTGCACCCTCCCACCTTGGAGCGGTACCCCTGGAAGCCAACAACCGGTCAGGACACGGATTACAGATGCCCTTCCCTCCAGGTCAGGCTGAACCTGAACCTGGCCTCCCCCCTCCTCGGGGAACGACCTCCAGAGGCCCCACAAATGGTCAAGCACTCTAGACGGTCAAATGCCCAGCGAACCAGGACTTCTGCACCCTCCACTTAGGAGCGGTAGTGCCCAACACTAGGACCGCCGGAGTTCTGATTACAGACACTCCCCGTCCTCTAGACACAGGAAGCTCCTCCTCAAATGACTTGTAAGTACAGCCTAGGCCCCTGACCTGGCGCTCCCTTAGGGAACCCTCCAGGCCCTGAGACAGGGTTTCGGGCCAACGTGGGACGCACCGTCCCACACTCACTCCGCCTCCACGGAGACAGGACGTGAGCCCCTACACCCCTACCATCCTAATGGGACTTAGCTGGACTACACATGAACCTCTTCACCTACACAGGATCATCAGATACACAAGCCTCTACTTTTAGAATCACTCCCTAATGCCTCTGCAAGACATCTAGCACACCGCCAGACATCCACCTTCCTGTCCAATGCCTCTGCAGGACCTCCTGCACACCACCAGAGGTACACCTCACTTGCAAGCTCCTTAAAAAAACCTCACACCAACTCCTCCAGTTCAAGACACCACTCATCCACTCACTCCCCCTCCAGACTGGTGAGACAGTTCCTCACTGCCTCTGACTCTCAACCTGTCACCCTCTTACAGAGCACCAGGCACCATACTCTGGGAACTGGGAATGGGAATTCACACACTGGACCCATTTAAGCTGCCACCACTGGATCCTACCATACTGGGGGATCCAGACACACAGACTACACTCAGGGGATAACCACCCTCCCAAGCAAGCAATTTCTGCTCCACACTCCCTCTCTTCCATCTACCCACACAAGGACAGGAATAGGAATTGGACACTGGACCCAGCAAGGGATTCCTAATCTATGGGAACCTCCCCTCTCTACTGGCGTCCCGCCCTGTCACTTTCTCTCATCTGTCACTAAACATAAAGCGCAGGAACACCGTCTGAAAATGACATTCTTGAGGAAAAACAAAATCAAAAACAATAATCCCAAATATGTGACTATCTGAAAAACGCAGAGTTTTTGTAATGTAGCCAGCTGTGGCACTGCGCAAACACAAGTCCAAATCCGCACCGCTGACCAACAATGTTAGAACCGGCTATTTCTGGTAGGCTAAGGCTGCTGCCAAAGCCAGGCAGAAACCACCATTCTAGTCAGGGCAAGGAAATCACACGCCAAGATAACCCCTGCTCACCCTCTAGGTAGCTTGGCACGAGCAGTCTAGGCTAAACTCGGAGGCGATGTGTAAAGCATTTGCGCCAGCGCACAACAGCAACAACATACTAGGCACACCACAAAAGGAACTCCACACAAGGTTATATTAAAATAACTTTTGTATTGTAAAAATCACATCAGATGGAAATCACACATGTACATGGTGCCAACTGGCACGGCAATATTCACAAGGGATTATTTACAAGACAGGGCCACATGGGCCACTGTCAGAATCAACACTTTGCAGATATAGAAATACTTGTCAGAAATTAGAATAAAAGTATATAAAATCACTGTAACACAAAGTAACAGTTATAGATCACATCCAGTAACTACTGGGAACAGGTAAGTACCTCCTACGCAACCCTAAACCCTTAGGAGACTGTCACGCAGGGGACCAGGACCTCACTAGGACCACCTGTACTAAAAAGAACAACCACCTAAGTATCACACAGCATTTAGGGGTCTAATCAAGAACACATTACCCATGATGTATGGAACACATTCAGAGGAGTAGTAAAGGAAAACCACCTAAGTATCACACAGCATTTAGGGGTCTAAGAAAGTATACATTACCCATGATGCATAAATATACATTCAGAGGAGTAGTAAAGAGAAACACCTAATGTATAAACCTACACATTCAGCGGTGTTAAGGATAAAGCACATGATGCAATACAAATACATTCAGAGGTACCAGAATACTACAGTAGCGCAAAAGCCACATGATGTCTAAAACATTCAGAGGTGCAGGAATAACACGTGATGCAAGGAAATACATTCAGAAGTGCAATAAATATACAATTGCGCAAAACCTACATAAGCCACCACCTGTGGCAGTCCCTAGGCCAACTGGCCTTGTTGGGGCAAAGATGCCCTGAGTCTCAATGTCAGGGCGCGCTGCCATGCAGCGCCAGTCTCAAGAAAAGCCTAAACGTAGCAGGTGCCCACTACTTGCTGGGCACCTGGGAATCACACAAAACCTAAACGGTGCAGCTGCCCACTAATTGCTGGGCAGCTGGGAACTTCATACTGCGACAGGGTCCTCACTGACCCTCAGGCGCAAACTGCGCCACGCTGGAGACACACAGGCTCTACGACCACCTACGTCCACGTTGGAGCCACACAGGCTCTGGCATGACATGTGCCCAACGTTGGAGCCACACAGGCCCTTAAAAAGCACTGGTCAAATGTTGGAGCCACACAGGCTCTGAAAACAACTGTGCCCCCTTGAGCCTCGCTGGGCTCGTGAAAGAAAATTGGGGCGGGAGCCTCTCGGGGCTCCAAAGAACAAAGCATGCTCCCCAGAGCCTCTCTGGGCTCTATCTCCACGTTGGGGCGACCCACTGCCAACCGGGGCCGCCCTTGAAGCCTTCGTGGCTTCATGCTGAATAAGCTCGGGCTCGTGCTACTGGAGGGGGGGGCGGACACCGACAATGTGTCCCGGCGCCCCTCCCTTCTCTTCTGCCCTCATTGGAGTCCTTCACTGAGGACTCGAAATCGCCACATGCCCCCAATCGTAGGAGCGGCCCCCTGGGCACACGGGGCCGCTCTTGGCTTGGTGCCCTCACTGGCATCACATCCGTCGCCTCCCCCCCGGAGCCCTACTCACCGGCTCTGGCGGGGGAGGCTCTTCTTCGGCAGCGGCGGCAGCGCTTCTTTCGGGGCTGAAGGCGGGGCTCTCCCGGCCACATGGGAGCCACGCTACTCCCGCGCCGGACTTCTCTCTCTCCTCAGGACTCCCTCCAGGCCACGGGAGCCCCGCACCAGCCCGACATCTTCTCCGGTGGGCAGCTTCACTTGGCGGCGGGGGCGGCCACCGACAATGTGCCCCGCGCCCCCTCCTCTCTCTCCGCACGGCTGGCTGGTGCCTGCGGGGCTCTCCCACAGCAATGGGAGCCCCGCGCCGGCGGCACCGGCCGCCATCTCTCGCGCCTTCTCCTGTCTTCTTCCCCGGGCTGCGGGGGCGGGCACTTCCGGCCGGCCGTGCTGGGATTGGCCGGCCAGCCAACCGCTTCCGGGTCGCTGTGGGCAGCGCAGCGGCCCTTCTCCTTAGGCAGGCAGGCGGGGGCTGATTTCTCTTACGGTCAACCATTAAACAGCGCTCTCAAGCGCTGGGGGAAACCAAGCGCTCCAAAGCGCTCAGAACACAGCTAGAGCGCTCCCAGGCGCCGAAGGAGATTTAAAGCGCTCCATGCGCTAAAGGGCAAAAACACGCGCCCAAAAGTACAAATAAAGCGCTATCAGAGCTCAGAATCCAAATACAGCGCTAGAACAAAGATAAAGCGCTCTTTAGCGCTAGAGCACAATCCACAGCGCTCCTAGCGCTAGAACAGCAGGCAGAGCGCTCCCAGGCGCTCAGGGGGAAGCACAGCGCCTCCAGGCGCTAGAAATACCACTCCAGCGCTCTTCACAGGAAAATGCAGCTTCTCCATGCTGCAACGGTCCCAGAGCTTCCCAGGGGGCAAAGCCAAGTCCCCCCATCAGCCCAAGCAAGGCTGAGGGGTCCCCCAGAAGTCCTCCAGGCATCCAGGGGCTGGGCAGCGCCCACCCCTGGTAGATTCAAGTCAGCCACAAGAGCGAGAACAAGAACATTTTGAAAGGGGACACTGCCCCTTCTTATACACAGAAAAGTCTTTGAAGTCCTTTGAAGTCTTTGTGTAAGCGGGCCCTGAGCCCTGGGTGTTTCTGGTTTCCCTCTCCTGTCAGCCTCAGGTCAGAGGTGACAGTGGGCCATCAGGAGGGGGAAGCCAGCATGGTGGTCAGGCAGACACAGCCCGGCACCACCAGACGCTATCTCCTCCCGCTTCCCTGGCAGCAGATGTGCCCTTTCATCTACGGGCTGACTCCGACCCCCTCCCTCCGGGGGCTCTGCAGCACCTGGCACCCTCAGACCAGACAGTCAATCCACAAGCAGACCCAGGCACTCCTGGGCCAGGCTCACCAGCCAATCACGGGCCAGCAGACTCACTACACAAATATGCCAACTTCTAAAAGTGGCGCTTCTAGACTAGACACAACCATGCTGCATACACCATTACGCAGCATTCATTCTCACGAGTTCATACATATCAAACTCGACCCTGCACTCCCCACACATCAAGAACTACCATGGGCATACATATTCCCCATTCATTCCTATGGGAGGGCAGGTCACTCACCACACATACACAGAGAGCACACACACTTTACACTGGGCCACAGTGAAAAAGTGCACAGAGGCCTAAAATCACCAACCCAGGTTCCAGAAACAGGCTAGGAAAAAGCAAAAAGTCTCGGGGTGAACCTGCCCAAAGGACCGGGTCCAACAGCGACCCTTCCAGCGCCGACCTACGGGCTGAGGCGTTATCGAGTAGTGTCAGACACTTTGTTTGAGCCCATAAGAGGAACTGGTGAATAAACTGCTCGCTGCCGTCTGTTAGCGGTTTGTAAGTGAGCTCGGAGGGGAGTCTGTCTGGACCGTTTCATATGAGGGCTGTGGTAACACTGATGTATGGTGTGTGGTGTGCAGGCTCGTGGTAGCACGGTGTGGCAATGGGTCAGGATTCAAGGGCAGGGAAGGGCCCTTCCTGTGGTCAAACGGAAATAAAAGTATTGTAAAATATGCTTTGCCGAAGCCGATGGCAGTGTGTGTGTGTGTGTGGCTGTGTGTGTGTGTGGCTGTGTGTGTGTGTGAGTGTGTGTGTGGCTGTGTGTGTGTGTGTGTGTGTGGCTCTGTGTGTGTGTGTGGCTGTGTGTGTGTGTGTGTGTGTGTGTGGCTCTGTGTCTGTGTGTGTGTGTCTGTGTGTGTGTGTGTGTCTGTGTGTGTGTTTGTGTGGCTCTGTGTGTGTGTGTGCAAGAGATTAAGTTATTGGCATTTTAAATGACAATGCCATTTATTTATCTGTTTTAAAAACCAACACATACATAAAAATGTTGTCATTTACAATGCCAATAGCTCTAACTTTTGCAAAGGCGAGACTGTTGCATTGTAAATGCTTGTTTTAATAAAGTACTTCATTCCAACATTTTCAGATCTTCCAAGCACTTACAATAAAGGACATATCTTGGAAATGGAGCACAGAGTGACAAAGCAATTTCCTTAAGATCACTTGGTATGAGAAAGCTGGTTGTGGTGGCTGTACAGAAAGCAAGAAAACCCCTCAATCACGTGTTTTTCCAAGGCAGTGACAAAAAGAGTAGATCTGGCATGTCCATGTTGGGCAACGCACAACCTGCGCCTGTGTGGTGCACGGGTCATAGGCGCATTGACATACCTGGAGTAGCTCCGTGCTCCCTTACACTCTAGCCTCCCTCCGCTCCCCGCTCTTGCCATAAAGGCCCTTACCTCGCTCCCCCTGCCTCAACGAAATTCCTCTGATAGTAAGGACCACGCGCAAGATATCACGAGACAAGGCCTGAATAGAAGCCCGCGCTTGGCTCCATGTACGTATGTGGGATTTCGTGCTCCCCTTCTTTGGGCATGTTGAAACCCCGCTCCTTTTTCCCAGTGTTCTTCTGGGCTAGTCTGTAATTTTCAGTTTTCTTCTGTTTTCCCCGCATCCTTACTTAAGTCTTCAGCTCTTTGTTTTCTAACCCCCACCCCCACCCAGTGTTACCAGCCTAGAACCTGCTTTCCATGTGTTTTTCACCTATCTGCACTTTCAATGACTCCAGCTATCGCATACATGCCAACATTTTGACAGAGGAAAGTGGGAGACTTTTAAAAACAAGCATTGAAAATGCAATAGGTCTCGCCTTTGATTAGGTTAAAGCCATTTGCTTTGCTAATGGTATTGTATAGCAAAGAAAATTTGCTTTAACTTAATGAAAGGCGAGACCTATTGCATTTTTAATGCTTGTATTCCGTTTCCTGCAGGCAAGATTAGATTATGTGTATTGAGGCCTCATTTTGCGCTGCACATTTTATCTTCCAAGGACAATAAAACAGTTGTTCTCAATTTCGTGTGGTTTAGTAGCGGAGAGAAGCCTTCCGTTTAAAACGTGTGACAAGCTCATCTAAATTAAACAAGCTCGACCCAGGTGGCCCGCGCTCACAATGACAAAAAAAAGTGCCTCCCAGATAATGAAGGAAACTGTGTCAGGCCGCAAGTGAGAGATCCAATCCCGGTAGGCGGGGTCTAAAGGAGACAAGGCGGCAACAAGGAGGGACAAAGAAGCCTTCTTTCCAATCAGAAGCCAGCATTTTGCATTGGAGATGACGGTGGCCTATTAAAAAGATGGGCTGGGCTTCAACTCCGCCTCCGAGAGCTTCGGAATCTGTATTGATTCCAAGAAGCTCTTGAATGCAGAGAGCAGCGCATGCGCGCTGCTTTCGCCAGCCCAGACCTAAAAAAATGGGGAGAATATATTTCTCCCATTAACTACTGTTGGGGCTTGCATCCGGTCTATTGGCTTGTATGGGACTTGCAAGTGTGCTGCTGCAGGAGCGGATATCAGAGATGCACATATATGTTTTTTCCTTACCTGTCAGGAGTACAAAGAAATCGCTATGGCAAGCAGAAAGAGCGTGACAAACATGGTGCCTGCACGCCTGCAGAAGCAGGTTCCTGGCAGTGCATACTCCGAGTCACACAAGACCAGCCCCTGTCTGCTGATGCCTGCAAAGGAATTGGGTTTTTGCATGCAGGAATCGGGAGGCTGGAGAGTAGCCTTGAAATCAGTAGTTTCCCGCTTGACTCAAGGAGGTTAGCATGTATGTTATCGCCACCTGGATACCCTTGGATTTCAGCAAAACAACCCATAGCTACCAACTTGAAGAAGAACCTCACCGTATGAGGAGGGGCAGGCCTTGAAGGGGTGGGTCCTATGCCGAGAAGTATCTATGAGGCACTTCTGAACCTTACCCCGCCTCCAAGCTTCCCCCATACCCCCTATAAAGCTTGTTTAGGCTGGTGCCCATGTCCTGGGGTGTTTTCACACCCCTTAATGGATGTCAGCATTTCAAAGCCTCGGAAAACAAGCTGGAAAAGCACTATTTACAGTGGTTTTCAGCTTGTTTTCCTTGTCACCATGTGATATGGTCTCCTCACTGGGAGACCGAGTGATGGGAGCTGACATCTGTGTGAGTTGGCAGGTATGCGACCTAAGGATTCTCACGCCATCTGCAACAGAAAGCAACAGATATCATTCTTCAGGTCAGTGCACTGAGGCTGCGGCTCCAACCTTTTACACCTAGAGAAAAGAATGACATTTCTGCAGGACATGGAGTGTTTTGAAAGTAATAACAGACCCCAAACAAGCATTGGAAATGCAATAGGTCTCGCATTAGAAAAGTTGGAGCTATTGGTCTTGTAAATGACAAATATTTTATTTATTTGTTGGTTTTTAAAATAGCTAAATTGATAGCTTTGTCATTTACGACGCCAATAGGTATAATTTTCGCGAATGTGACACCTATAGCATTTGGAATGCAACATGTTTTGTATTTACGTGACTTAGATGGCAGCTCTGGTTGTTAGGCCACATCTCTAGAGAGCAGGAGAGTGCAGCAGGGGAGAGAAGCACAGCAATGCAATAGGTCTCGCATTAGGAAAGTTTGAGCTATTGGTATTGTAAAGGACACATTTTTTATTTATGTGCTTGTTTTGAAAATAGCGAAATTAATAGCTTTGTTATTTACAATGCCAATAGTTTTATCTTTTGCAAATGTGACACCTATTGTAACACAATATGTGTTGTAGCACTGAGTGGTGTGAGGGTGAGGAGTGTGAGGGTGAGGGGGTGTGAGGGTAAGGGGGTGTGAGGGTGAGGGTGAGTGGGTGTTGAGGGTGAGTGAGGGGGTGTGAGGGTGAGGGTGTGTGAGGTTGAGTGAGGGTGTGTGAGGGTGTGTGAGGGGGTGTGAGGGGGTGTGAGGGGGTGAGGGTTAGGGGGTGTGAGGGTGAGGGTGTGAGGGTGACTGAGGGTGTGTGAGGGTGAGGGGATGAGGGTAAGGGTGGGTGAGGGGGGTGATGGTGAGAGGGTGCGAGGGTGAGGGGGGTGAGAGGGTTGTGAGGGGGTGTGAGGGTGAGTGAGGGTGTGTGAGGGGGTGAGGATGAGTGAGGGTGTGTGAGGGTGGGTGAGGGTGTGTGAGTGTGAGGGGGATGAGGGTGAGGAGGTGTGAGGGTGAGGAGGTGTGAGGGTGATGGGGTGAGGGTGATGGGGTGAGGGTGTGAGGGTGTGAGAGGGTGAGATGGTGTGAGGGCGAGTGAGGGTGAGGGGGTGTGTGAGGGTAAGGGGCTGTAGAAGCAAAAAAGGCAGCCATCTGGAACCTTCCAGATGATGTAAGAGCTGCGCCGATAAAAATAGGGGTATATATTTCCCCACTGACTCCTATTAAAACAGTTTATTTTAGGCGGGAGAGAGCATAAATAAAGCCATTGTTTGCTTTGAAACTCGGGAATAACCTGTCTGACTCGGGTCTGTTGAACGGTGCTGCTTTTGCAAGATAAGGGTGCATGGGTAGGAAGTGACTTGCCCAGAATCACAGTTTAGTGTAGAGGGAAGCCGCGATTACAACTCTTCTCACGTAGCTCAGAGTATGTGTCGAATCGACTCTAGGCGCATCTGGAATCTATAGCCCGATCCCACCGCCCCGGATTTGGGATCACGCGGCACTGCCATTAAATGTGAGCAGTAAACCGGATCGGCTTCCTGGAGTTGTTTACCTAGACGAGTGTGTGCGACAAGCACAGTAAATGCACAAGCGGGTATTGTAATAGCGGGTTGCTTGTTAATGTTATCAGCACGGGGACGGGGCTGTGCAGTGAACAGAAGGGATACTGGGGTGTATTCACTTTGAGGTTGGTTGGAGGCTGTGGAGACTGTCTGTCGGAGATATGGAGAGGTTTGTTAATTGGGGCTTTGAGCGAGTAGCCTTCATTTTGGAGAGATTTCTGTTCATGTTCCAGCGCCTGGAGGTGCTTTACGGATCGGACTGGTTGGTGGAGGCGAGCCTGTCGGCAGTGGAAGCGGGAGATTTTGGTTCAAATATATTTGTTCACACTTGACTTCGCAGCACCGTGTGATCCTGAGCAATCACTAGCACTGTGTGACCCTGAGCAATCACTAGCGCCGTGAGACCCTGAGCAATCACTAGCACCGTGTGACCCTGAGCAGTCACTAGCACCGTGTGACCCTGAGCAGTCACTAGCACCGTGTGACCCTGACCAGTCACTAGCGCCGTGTGACCCTGAGCAGTCACTAGCGCCGTGTGCCCCTGAGCAATCACTTTATCTTTGTCTCACAAACAAATCTGTCAATCTAGAGATTCGAGAACAATGCACAACCAGGCATAAAGCACTACATTGTTCCTTTACAGTCGCAATGTACGTCTATTCGTTTCCGTATACCAGTGCTGGTGTTAACAGTAATCTGAAGTGTATCTGTACTGGCTGCCAGGCTCTGGATATATATATATATATTTAATAATGCCTGGCTTAGCAGGGCTTTTCCCGGATGAGTCGTCTGCACTTAGTCACTGCACAGAGGTGGGTGTGTCTTAATGCTGGTAGGATGGGGCGGACTCCGTTACTGGTTACGAAGGACGCCTTGATTCTTGGAATGCTCTGTATTCCCTGGGAAGAGTATCCCTAGACCCTGCCTGCACTGCACGAGAAGAGAGTTCCAGGCTCTTAAAACAAGACGGAGGGCATTGCTGTGGGGAGGGGGAGGAGAAATGCGACACTAGGCGGGCAGGGGAGGGTGCGGAGCGGGGAGAGCGGCATGAGGGTGTGAAGCAGCAGGGGCCTTTTAAGTGAAGCTAAGCTTCACTTCAAAGGTGTGGGAGGAGTGCGGCTGAGGCAGAGCGCACGCTGGGGGAAGCTTGTGGGGCGGAGCGGGAAGAGCTGCTGGGGAACAGATGGCGATTTGATGATGTGCACGCGCATTTTAGGTCAATGCGCTTGCGCATTGACCTTAAAGCGCAAGGGCACAGCACCAAATCGCCAAGTTGGGTAAAGTCTGTTTAAGTCCCTATAGTCTCGCTCTGCTCGAGAGGCGAGACCTAAAAAGGATCTAGGACTGTGCTCGAACCATAAACTATCACCACAGGAGGGGGGATCATTGATTACTACCTTTTCCTTTTCGAATTCTGGTATTGCAAGTGCCTTTCACTTGGTGTGAATAACTTGCTGGGATTACCCGCTAACCTTTGGTGAGTTAATCAAAGGAGAAAGGGGATAGGAAGTTGGTTACGGTTTTCTCCATGCCTTTCTAATGGTGTTCTGGTCTTTCCCTTTTTAAGGTATTTGTCATGGGGAGAATAGGGGCTACCAGCTGAGGTACGTGTCTGCTGTGGGTCAGGCTTGGGAATGCATCTTCTCCTTCCTTTCATCCGTTCCACATCCTTACCCCGCTCCTCGTGAGCACAACCGTGGCACTTGCTGTGTTTCGTGCTAGGGTCTGTTCTTTGGAGGTATTAGGAGGACTGTCTTCACTCTTACCGTTTCCGAGACTTCAGGTAAGTGGAGCCTTGACAGTCCACCATTATTAATTGGGGGCCAGATTACAATATTTTGTTCATCAGTGAGTCACATAGTAAGCCTAGCCTTATCAAGGAGATTTTTGGAGGGTGGTGGGCTTCTCCCCAAAAAGATTAGCAAAGCCACGTGGTTCATTTTTCAGCCCGATTTGTCAATAGTTTATGATAAATTCCTGTTTTATTTAGTGGCATATCTGAAGTGACACTATGCAAGTGAGAACAGAGGTGCTGTGTAAGTGACCAGTCAGGTGACCGTATTGAGATACCAGTGCCTTCTAGGAAGCAGGCTAGAGGTGTTTTGAACCGTTAGAGCTCTTTGGATGTGTCCACATCTGTAGCCAGAAGGATGCCTTAGTGAGTTGAACTCTTGCTTTTGACAATATTGGGTTCCTGGCGAAGCAGACTCCACATGGTGAGTAAATGGAGTACTAAAAATTGGGCAATAATCGCATCTGTTATTTACTGTGCATAAAAATTGCAAAAGTGTGGTATTTAGTGGTATATCTAAAAAAAAACATTTTTGAAGGCTTAGGGCCTCATTATGATGGAGGATTTTCCGCCTCCTCCGGGCCGGCGGAAGCCACCTCCGGCCCGGAGGAGGCAGAAAATCCTCTGCGGAGTCACCAAAGACCCACCGCCGCATTACGATGGCTGGTGGGTCTTGGTTTCTGTCCGCAGCTTTTCCGCCGCGGTCGGATTACAACCGCGGCGGAAAAGCTCTCATTTGGCTGGCAGTGTCTATCAGACACCGTCAGCCAAATTAGGAAGCATTTGTAAACATGCTTTTCCGCGGCGGTTTTTCCGCCGTGGAAAAGCATGTGTAACTTTGATTTTGGGGGCCCGTTGCGGGCCCCCAGGGTGTAGGCGGGTGGGGGGTGCACATGGGGGGTACCTATGGTACCCCCCAGTATTTACATGCACAAAGCGGCAGGCACCGCGCGGTGCCTGCCGCTTTGTGCATGTAAATGTTAAACATGCACTTTTAACATTGCGGCGGGTGCTGCTTGAAGCAGCACCCGCCGCAATGTTAAATATCCAGGATGTGACCGCCAGGGTGGCGGTCACATCCTAATTTGCACGGAGGGACCGCCGCTGCCCCTGCGGACGGTCCCTCCACCTCTGGGGTGGCGGACGGACGCAAGTCCGTCCGCCATCCTAATCAGCCCCTCAGTGTGGGGAAGATCAGAAAAAAATTGCATTTGCGGGCTAGACTCACAGATTAAACATTTTGCAAGGTTAAAGTTCCTGCCGCAGACCTCTGTATGAATCCCACAAGTCAATTGTTTGTATTCTAATAAGAGACAGCAGTGGGCTCTTTGCAGACACCTTTGTCTAACATGCTGCTCACAAGTTCCAATGGTAAGGAAAACAATTTGTCCCTGACACACTAGCATATACTTCAATCAGTAAGCATATCGTAAGGAACTCAGTATGATTTATGTATACAAACAAAATATCTACCAGCACATCCAATAGATCATTCCAAAGTCACCAAAGAGCTAATAATTAGAAAACATCAATTTATTTCTTTTTACCCAATTCATGAGTGACGTACATAGGACATGCTCAATTGCACAGTTATTTCCAAAAAGAAAAGGATAGGGGGTGAAAGATAAGTGCTCATGTGTGAGATAGTGAGAGAGGGTAAAAGTACATTACAGAATGTTTACATAGTCCTATTTCAAACCATTGAAAACAAGGGATCCGACCGAGTTGTTACAGGAAAGGCTGGTATCCCTACACTAGTGGGATAAACCTAATCACAGTCGTATTAATATTTACACTCTGTATCACGAGAACCGATTTCTAATGGCAGTGGTGGTGGGGGTAAAAAAACGGGTGTAGGCCCCAGGGGAGAGATGTCGACGTTTCAACCCTAGTGCCTAAGGGTGAGTGAGTTCCTTCACAGCGGGTCTTCCTCAGGACGGGGGAAAGGGTGACCTAGGAAAAACCCCAAATAGTCACAGGATGACCTTACTGCGAGTAATGGAGTAGGATGTGCTAGAAACGGACTCTGCCAGATTGATCAGAGTCATAGGCATACGAAAAACTCACCTGGCCACAGCCGTGGTCAGAGGGTGCGTAGACAATCCAGTTGCAATCAAGTTGCAAAATGAAGGGGACGAATCACCCGAGATACTTCAACAAATTACACAAGACAAAGTGTTGAAATGCCGGTTGGTAGGCAGACATACAGTGGACAGTGTGAGAGGGCCAGGTGGGTCCAACTCACCCGCTGGGAATTTGCTGTGTGAGTCCATAAACTCACGATGTTGCTGTCAGCTAGCCAGTTCAAAAAAATTGTGAAAATGTACGCTTGTATATTCCCAAGACTGCCGTCTCCCGGGCCGGAAGCGTGCTGAACGAGGCCTGTGTGGGTCAGACACTGTAAAGAAGCCAACAGGTATATTAAACACGTGCTGCCGGGCAATCAATAAAAGGCTATCAAAGTTAAGGTTGCGGACGGGGTCAAACGATTTGTTACCTTACTTGGGGGTGAAACCGCATCCATCGGTTTCCTCTCATGGCAGAGCGAGGAATGGTATCGCAACTGCTTAAATACCAAAAAGCGCACATCGCCGTCGGGCGCATGCCGTCATGAGAATAACACAGAGGACAGACTAGCTAAACCGGGCCCGTCAAATCCAGTCAACAGAAAAAAGACTCGGGAACGGGACTAAGCTATAAGCAAAACCTTCAGGGTGGGAAAAGATAGTCAACAGCTACATCGTGATGTGAGGGGCAGGCGAGATTACATAGCCCAACAGCAATAAATAATTAACATAGGGTGCAAAATACACGATTCCCCAGTGACACAAAAGTAAAAACACGAAAAGTAATAAAAATAGTGACAACATTATGTACATAATGTGAACAATATACAATACAATACAGCGTTATATATATACTATGAGCAGTACATATTACAAAACAACATATGAACAGTGGTGCATCTTACTAAAACCTCTATAGGTCAGTACTATATATTAAGAAGGGGGGAGGATGTAATTCCTAACCATTATTCAAGGTAGCGATTTGTCTCGCAATCTCCTCATATTCATCCAGGCCTTTATGGACCGTGTAAAAAAATGTGGATCCATTTGCATTCACGCGTGCTCAAGACCTTGGCAAAATCATCACCCCGTGTGTTGGTCCTGACCTTTTCAATAACCCACCACCTCAGACTCTCAGCCGAGTGTCTGAACGTGGTGAAATGGTCTACCAGGGGTGCACCTTGGACATTACAGCAGATCCTGCTACAGTGCTGCAAGATCTGTGTTCTTACCTTCTGCCTGGTTTGCACAATGTATAAAAAATCACAAGGGCAGGATATTGCATAAATAACACCAACAAAATTACAGTTTGTGTGTTGTCGCATGTTGTGGGTGTAGTTGATATAGGTACACTATTTGAGTTCTTTGGTAAGGGGGCAGGCCTTGCATGTCCCACATCTAAAATGTCCCACAATCGGTGGGTTATTCCAAAGTGTCGTCTGGGTGTCACTGGGCTTTATGGGAAGTAATGATTTCACAACATAATCCCTTATATTCCTGCCCTTCCTAACAGCATGCATGGGTGGCTCAGCAATGCATATCTCATCCGCCACTAGGTGCCAGTGGCGATTAATAACTTTCTTAACCTCAGTGCTCCTAGTACAAAATGTTGTGACACATACAAGTCTCTCCTGCTCAGACAGTGTTTTTTGTTTAGGTTCCAATAGGACCTCCCTAGGGCAGAAGCAGGCCCTCTTTCTAGGCTTTTTCATGAGGCTTTTGGGATAGCCTCTACAGCTCAGGCGTTCAAAAAGATCCGCTGACTCATCAAAGAAATCCTATTTACGACTACAATTACTACGCAACGTCAGGAACTGACCATAGGGGAGGTTGTCCCTGAGGTTACATGGATGACAACTCAACAGGGTATTCCTTCCACTGGGTTTTCTTTACAGTGTTGTGAGCAGTTTCCCTTCCTCCTCTTTAATGGAGATGTCAAGGAAGTTAATCACATTTAGACTGTAAGCAAGGGAGAACTGAATGTTGTGAGATTGTATGTTTAGCCAAGTGTGGAAGTCCTTAAGTTGCTGTTTTGTACCTTCCCATATCATTAGAACATCATCGATGTAGCGACGCCATAAACCAATATATTCTCTATATGGATTAGCCTCACCCAGGACGTAAGTGTGTTCATAGGCGTCCATAAAGATAATAGCTAGATCTGGGGCAAAACTTGCCCCCATGGCCACCCTTTTCGTTTGAACGTAGAAATCGCCCTCAAAATAGAAAAAGTTTCTTGTCATTGCGATCTCCAAAAGATGGATGAGGAAATCTGTGGGGACTCGTCATGGCCTAGGATGTTTGTTCACGGATATTTGAATGGTATCAAGTGCCGCTATTTGGTGGATGTTAGTGTAAAGGGGGGAGCGACCCTTGACCCCACCAGGTAGGTCGCTCCTCCTCCGCACAGCACCGCCTGTGCCTCTCTGCCCCAGCTGCCGCTGCTGAGGAAGTTCGAGGCCCTCCACCACCCGCAGGCTACCACCTCCGCCTCATCCCTGGTGGTCAGTGGTAGGCCGTAGGTAGGTTTGTTCATCCTCCGCTTTATTGCTTTTATTGTATTTCCTGCATTTTCATTGTTGTGTAAAAAATGTAAATTGATACTTGTATAGCGCACTACTCACCCGCAAGGGTCACAAGGCGCATGTATGAATACCGCTGTGGAACCCATCCTGGCTTTCCCTGTGAGGTGTCCACTCCTGGGCACCCCCAAGGTGGAGGCCAGGCATCCTTAGCGTTGTGGGGGCCGTTGTGGAGATTAAGCAAGCTATTGCCCAGAGTTGCAGAGTGGGACTCCATGATTGGAATAGGCACGAGGCGAGAATTATCAGGTCCGTGGAATTTTTGAGCCCAAGACCCGCCGAGGATGAAGACCAGCCGTCTGAAGCTGAACTCGTACAAGACGGAGGTCCTCATCCTCGGCTCCAACCCTTCAGCCTGGGATGACTCCTGGTGGCCGACGGCACTGGGGGCAGCCCCGACACCCACCGACCACGCATGCAACCTGGGAATCATCTCAATGACCAAGCAAGTCAACGCCGTCTCCTCCTCCTGCTTCAACACCATCCGCATGCTCCGCAAGATTTACAGATGGATCCCGACAGATACAAGAAAGACAGTCACCCAGGCCCTCGTCAGCAGCAGACTCGACTACGGAGACACCCTCTACGCGGGAGCCCCGACCAAGCTCATCAAACGACTACAACGCATCCAAAACGCCTCGGCACGACTGATCCTCGACGTACCACGCCACGGCCACATCACCCCTCACCTGAGAAACCTGCACTGGCTCCCCGTCAACAAGAGGATATCCTTCAAGCTCCTCACCCACGCACCCAAGGCACTCCGCAAGACTGGCTCAGCCTACCTCAACAGATGCCTCTCCTTCAACATCCCCAACTGCCAGCTATGCTCCGCCGACCTCTCACTCGCCACCGTCCCGCGCATCTGAAGAACAACCACCGGTGGGAGATCCTTTTCCCACCTCGCCGCCAAGACATGGAACACCCTCCAACTGAGCCTAAGACAGACCCAAGAACTGCTGACCTTCAGGAGGATACTCAAGACCTGGCTGTTGGATCAGTAGCAACCCACCCCCAGCGCCTTGAGACCCTCGCTGGTATGTAGTGCGCTTTACAAATGATTGATTGATTGATTAAAGGGACGTTATGTCCATTGTTACCAAGAAATCCGTTCTATTGTCGAAAGGTCGCCCATAAAGCAATTGTATGGCCTGCATAGTATCCCTTAAATATGCTGAGGTGTCTTCCGCAATGGGTTTGAGAAATATTTCTATGTATTTGCATAGGGGCTGCAGGATCGACCCGCACCCAGAAATGATTGGTCTCCCTGGTGGTTTGTTATGTCGTTTGTGTACTTTAGGAAACGTGTATATTGTGGGCATTCTAGGTCGCTCCTTGTTCAAATGGTCACATTCATGTTTGGTTAGGAAACCCTCCTTTTGTCCATAGTCAGTAATTGATCATGTCCCGGGACATGAGCTGTAAACAGTTAAGTACAAGCATTTTGGTTACAGTAGTGATTTTTAAGGAATATTATTGTATTTTAAAAGTTGACAGAAACTTTCTCAGTTGAAATTACCAATGTCATCCTACGGAATGAAATTCAATTTGCAGGTAAAGTATGTTCACGTTACTTTTGTAATCCAGTACTGGACTCCTAGGTTCAGCACTGGGACCTCTATCTAAAACAGATAAGTAATTACGTTTTGGTAGTTGGTACGATTTTTAAAGAATATTTGTAGATTGCAAAAATCGACACTTAGAAGAAATTTCACAGAAAAACAGTCAATAGTTTCCTATGGAACAAAATACAGGTTATTGGTAAGTACAATTCAAATTACTTTTCAGGGTGCAGCACTGAGGTCTCTCCTGATAACAGGTGAGTAAATTGGAATTCATTGTTCAGCTGATTTTAGGTGAATATTTGACAGTTTCAAAACTCCACAGAATTTCCAAGTGAAACCAGTCAATGTTAGCCTATGGAAGAAAAGTGAGTTATCGGCTTTTAGGTAAGTACTCGACTGGCAGAGTTAAGGTTCTGGACATAGACTCAGAGATCTCCCAGGGTCAGGTAGGTACAGTTGGTACACCCTCATCGGCACAGCGGCAGCCGGGTGCAGAGGTAGTAATGCCCAATGTTATCCAATGAGAGGCAGGGAGCTTTCGGTTGGTGGCTGCTAGCTAGCAGGCCACGCAGCTGTGGGAGCTGGGCTGCTGGTCACTTGCTCTGGGCAAAGGTGGAAGTAGGATAGGACAAAGATTGCACTGCCACGGGCACTCTGGCGGCTGGGTGCAGGGTGCTTTTCAGCCATCTGGCGCTCAATGTTATTCAATGGAGATCTTGAAAAGGGAACACAGGCTGCAGGCTCGGGACGGTGGAACTTCTGGAGCAACCAACACTTCGAGGGGTAAGTTGGGAACTTGGAGGGTAGGTAGGCACCCCGGAGTTCGGCACAGGAGTCTGCGGAGAGCCGGGTGCAGGGGTGTCTTTGGACATCGGAAAATCTTACCCTCTGATGGTCGCGGTAGGAGGGGTCCCTGGTTCTGAGTCTGCAGGCATCATCTGGGTCGTCGAGGAGGGTCCTTGGGCACTGGATTCCAGGTTGTAATCACCGGGGGGACGTCCTCAGGGTCTTTATCCACGTGGGAACAGGCCGGGCTCTGCATGTACAGAGTGGGCTGGATTCGCGGTTCCTGGCTGGCACCAGGGGTATTGCTGTTTGAGCAGAGCCACTGCTCGTCGGATGACCAGTCTCTAAGAGGGTCAAAGTAAGGCAGGTCCTCCGGGCTTCTTGAGGTTGCTGTCCGCAGGAGACGGCGGGATTTAGCAGGAGCAGGTTCAAGGATCAACAGGCCTGTAGGGCTGGGGCCAAGTCAGTTTGTGCTGTCCTATTGTTAGTAGCTGCACGGCCGGTCTTCTTCTTCTTGGTCTTCTTCATTGTTTCAAAATCAGGATCTGAGGAAGGAAGGCTCAAGGTGCCCCTAAATACTACATTTAGGGGCGTTACAGGTAGAGGATTGGTCTCTGTCCTGGGGTGAGCACACCCCCTATCCTGCTCCTCTCCTGTGGGAGGGGGGCAGGAGCCTATCTCTGATTGGGCAGGGCTCCCCATCCTCAAGATGGCCAGAGCCTGGAGTTGTGCTTCACCTCGACTCTCCCACCTGAGGGGTGGAGTTGGCACAGGCTGGCACACCCCTTTCGTCACGTAGGGTTTCCCGCCAATCTTCCCGCCAGAGTGGGAGTCAGAACTGGTGGGGGCAAGTTGCTGAGTACACGAAGTGGTCTGGAGAAGCTCACTAAGGTGGCATGCCTTTGAAGCTTCCCCCTGCCCATCCTGGGAGAGGAGGCCTAGCACCTTGCCCAGGATGTGCATTGTTGCAGGCCCAGGAGAGCGGGGGCTCTCCACCCAGGGATACAGCAACATGTCTGCTGTGTGGCAGCCTAGGCAGCCTCTCAGACCAGACGTGGATTGTAGGTTAGGTTTCAGGGTGCATCTCTAAGATGCCATCTGTAGTGCATTTGACATTAAATCCCACACTGGCATCAGTGTGGGTTTAATGTGCTGAGAAGTATGATATCAAACTTGTCAGTCTTCAGTGTAGCCATTATGGTGCTGTAGAGTTCGTAATGACAACCTCCCAGCACCATATACTCTTAATGGCATCACTGCACTTACAGTGCCCAGGAATGGCCCTGGGTACTGTAGGGGCACAGGGCTCATGCACCTGTGCCCACACCACTGGCATAGGGCACCCAGCTAGAGGGGTGACTGATGTATGCCAGGGCAGTGGGTTTGTGGGCATGGCACACAGGGATGTGTAATATCAAAGCAAGTGTGGATAACCTGCACACCAAACCTATTTCAAATTCATGACTAACGTGATCACATTTTACAAAGTAAATGAAAATGTTTATCAGTGCTGCCCTCAGTAAAGCCTGGCTGGCCCCTGCCAGGTAACCAATATCCTCAAATGTCAAACAGCACCTATCTGAGCCTAAGGGCACACTTAGGCTGAAACAGGTGCTGTTTGACATTTGAGGACACAGGGACGTGTGCCATGACGACTCTTTGTTTATGCCTGCACCAGGACACTCAGTCTGCAAAGGCAGGGTGTGGGTGTCAGGGTGCAGGGCCCCTAGGGGGGCACAGTAAGTGTTGTAGCCCTTAGGGGTCTTCTCTGGTCACAATGCCCTGGGTACCTAGGGTACCATTTACCATGGGCTGACATGTGACCAGAGATGCCAATTGAGTTTCAGCTTCAATACAGTTTTAGGGAAGGAACACAGGCCCTGGGCACCTGATTGACAGGAGCCCAGGGCACACTTAGTCTAAGCACATCAGAAATTCAGAAAAGTGGGAGCATACCATGCAAGAAAGATGGCACTTTCTCACACCTATGAAAACACTTACGTCCTGGGTGAGACTAATCCATATAGAGAATATAATGATTTATGGCGTCGCTACATCGACGACGTTCTAATGATATGGGAAGGTACAGAACAGCAATTTAAGGACTTCCACACTTGGCTAAATATACAATCTCACGACATTCAGTTCTCCCTTGACTACAGTCAAAATGTGATTAACTACCTTGACATCTCCATTAAAGAGAAGGTAGGGAAACTGCTCACAACACTGTAAAGAAAACCCAGTGAAAGGAATACCTTGTTGCGTTATGGTCAGTTCCTGAGGTTGCGTAGGAATTGTAGTCGTAAACAGGATTTCTTTGAAGAGTCTGCGGATCTTTTTGAACGCCTGAGCTGAGGAGGCTATCCAAAAAGCCTCTTGAAAAAGGCTAGAAAGAGGGCCTGGTTCTGCCCTAGGGAGGTCCTATTGGAACCTAAACAAAAAACACCGTCTGAGCAGGAGAGACTTGTATGTGTCACAACATTTTGTACTAGGAGCACTGAGGTTAAGAAAGTTATTAATCGCCACTGGCACCTAGTGGTGGATGAGATAGGCATTGCTGAGCCACCCATGCATGCTGTTAGGAAGGGCAGGAATATACGGGATTATGTTGTGAAATCATTACTTCCCATGAAGCCCAGTGACACCCAGACGACACTTTGGAATATCCCACCGATTATGGGACATTTTAGATTTGGGACATGCAAGACCTGCCCCCTTACCAAAGAACTCAAGTAGTGTACCTATAACAACTACACTCACAACATGCAACAACACACACTCTGTAATTCAGTTGGTGTTATTTATGCAATATCCTGCCCTTGTGATTTTTTATACATCTGGCAAACCATCCGGAAGGTAAAAACACGGATCTTGCAGCACTGCATCAGGATCCACTGTAATGTCCAAGGTGCACCCCTGGTAGACCATTTCACCACGTTGGGACACTCGGCTGAGAGTCTGAGGTGGTGGGTTATTGAAAAGGTCAGGAACAACCCACGGGGTGGTGATTTTGCCAAGGTCTTGAGCACGCGTGAATGCAAATGGATCCACATTTTTGACCCGGTCCATAAAGGCCTGGATGAATACGAGGAGATTGCGAGACAAATCGCTACCTTGAATAATGGTTAGGAATTACATCCTCCCCCCTTCTGTATATGCAGTACTGACCTATAGAAGTTTTAATAAGATGCACCACTGTTCATATGTTGTTTTGTAATATTTATTGTTCATAGTATGTACATAACGCTGTATTGTATTGTATATTGTTCACAGTATGTACATAATGTTGTCACTATTTTTATTACTTTTCGTGTTTTTACTTTTGTGTCACTGGGGAATCGTGTATTTTGCTCCCTATGTTAATTATTTACTGTTGTTGGGCTTTTTGTAATCTCACCTGCCTCTCGCATCACGATGTAGCTGTTGACTATCTTTTCTCACCCTGAAGGTTTTGCTTTTAGGTTAGTCCCGTTTCCGAGTCGTTTTTCTGTTGACTGGATTTGATGGGCCCGGTTTTGCTAATCTGTCCTCCGTGCTATTCTCATGATGGCATGCGCCCGACGGCGATGTGTGCTTTTTGGCATTTAAGCAGTTGCAATGCCATTCCTCCCTCTGCCTTGCGAGGAAACTGACGGATGCGGTTTCACCCCCAAGAAAGGTAACTGATCGTTTGACCCCGTCCGCAACCTTAACTTTGATAGCCTTTTATTGTTTGCCCGACAGCCACGTGTTTAATATACCTGTTGGCTTCTTTACAGTGTCTGACCCACGCAGGCCTCATTCAGCATGCTGCTGGCCAGGGAGACGGCTGTCTTGGGAAGATGCAAGCGTACATTGCCACTAAGCATGGGCGGATTTTGCGGATTGGCAATCCGCGAACTTGCGTATTTACGGATTCGCAATCCGCGAAGATCCGCGAACTCTAGCGGACTTGCGGATTTTTCCGTTTTTTGTGTTGGCGCGTGTTCGCGCCGATTTTGGGACAAGTTCGCAATTGCGAACTTACTTTTCGCCTTGCAACGGCCGCGACTATGTTGTTTCTACGTCTGGTTTATCATCACAGGTTCACAGCACCCTCTGTTTCACCACTGCCACCCTCTGGGACACCCATGCCACCCTCTAGTACATCCTCACAGGCACCTATTAGGTTTATTTATTACTGTAGATTATGGTGGTTGAAAAAAGCTAGCACACCTGCCCTTCTTCAACTGCCATCAATTAATTTGTGTTTCATTAATGTGTCAGTAATTTTGAAAGTTCCAGTCTGGCTGGCACCTGCTTCCTTCCTTATCTGTAATTTGCTTTTTGTTGCAGTGAAATTTTTTTTTTACAGGACCTTTATGGTGCTATTCTATGAGCCTGCTGTTTGGGTCATAGCAGGGTCATAGAATTGTTGCAAACTCTGGAGGGGCCCATCAGGAAGCACTACCTTGAATGTTACTAATGTTAAGTTTGAACTTTTGCACCTGCTCATTGCTTTCATTTTAGCTAAAATCGTTTTTTTTGCAATTTCGCGCGTTATTTGGGGCGCGAATCCGTGCGAGATCGATTTCGGAAGCCGCGAATACGTGCGAATACAAAATTGTTTTTGTTGCGACGTGTATGTTCGCGTGATCTTGCGCGTGTTCGCGAGGCGCTTCTAGCTATTCGTTTGCCAAGTTACCCTATCGGTCGTACACGGGCGCGGCCATCTTGTTGGCGTGACGTAATTCCGTTTCCGCCCGCTATGTGTAATCTCGCAAAGTGTGCTGCTCGCGAGTACAATTTCGCGCGTACTCGCAAGGAAAATCTCGCGTGAACTTACCCACGCGGTCGTGAACTGGCGCGGCCATCTTGTTTCTCATTCATTGCTATGGTTCTGGGCATGCTTTCTGTATCCTCTCTCAATCTCTGCCATCCTTTGCTTGTTTGAAGTTTTTTTGATCTAATTTTACTTATTATCTAACCCTCTATTTTTCTAGCTCTATATTTTTGTGTTTTCTGCAGCTTTTATTTACTTTTAAACTACTTTTTTAAACTCTTTTCTTTTCTTCTTCACTATTCTATTTCTTCTTTATCATTTAAGTTTATTTCTGCCCAGACCATGGTAAAGGGAGCCGGGAAGCACCCTGAGAAGGGGAAGGGTCCCGCACCCCGTGCCCGGCTCCCGTGCGGGCGTTTAAGGGGGGAGCAAGTGGTCCCGAGGGAGATCTTCAGCGCGGAGGAAGTGGCGGCACTGATCTTCCATGTCCAGCGCCGCCTCCCCAAGACGATCCTGGGAGGCGGCAAGATCGCGACCGGCTATGGCATCCGGGAGCGCCGCCAGCGGTGGGAGAAGGTGTGCCGGGCCATGTACAAGATCTCTGGGGTCCGGCGCACATATAACCAGGCCACCCACCGCTGGACCGATGTCATGGACCGGGAGCGGGACTTGCTGGACGCGCTCGGCGTAGAGGTCCCCGGGCTTGGTGAGTAGTTGTAGTAGTACATTTACTACTCTGTTTTATCCTGCTCTGTTATTTGCAAATCTTTGTTCTTTACCAAGAGCAATAATGCTGCCGATTACATTGAGGTAAATTATATTTCAAAATCTTATATGCATTTCATTTTCAGGTGCACTGCTCTCCTTCTCAGTAGCCTTGCTTGCTACTATGCTTCTTTGTTTTGTATGTTGTGTTCAGAAGCATTTCATTGGCCTGAGAAATTATGTATCAGTGTACTGTAAAGAAAAGAACTGCGTAATGCTAGACAGTAAGGGTCATATTTTCAATTACCGGCGCAGATTCCCTGCAAAGTAGCAGGGATGCGGCAGTAATTGTGTGCCATGCCACCACCACCCATTGGCCCAAAACGTCACAGAAGCCTTACGCATCTGTGCCGTAAAGGCAGCGCATTGCTGGAGTTGCGTGCCAACGATGGCGCAGCTCCAGCAATGCTCTGGGGTACCCTATCTCCCCAATGCTGCATCAAGCCGTACGTCGGCTTCAAGCGCGCAGGGTTTGAGTCATGCATCATTGTCCTAAAAATGACTGATTGACATCTTGTAGATTTCCCTCAGCCACTTTTAGGATTCGTTCCTGCGCAGGTACGCCCTCCCTTGCGCCGGAACGCCCCCTGATGGCGCAGGGCTTTACAACGTGATGCATCGCCCATATGCCCATATGTGTTTTTTTTTTTAATATATACGCCGCACCAACACCATGGCGAGTCTTTTGTTCTGCCGCTGCGTCAGAAAAGGCACGCAACAATGGAGGAAAATCAGCCGCAACTTCCGCAAGGGACTTATAAATCAGCCCCAACAGACTGAAGTCCAGTGTCCTTCCTTTAGACAGTCACATGGCTATCAGAAGAAATAGTGGCGGTGGTGGCGGGTGGATTGATAGTTTGAGTATTCACTGATCTGCAAGCAGGATGGACTTTGTCTGTCACGTGTTGCGCACTACTGCCTGCAGTGCCAGGCCTAGGCAAACCTCTTTAGTAGTCTGTTTATTGAGTTACATAGGAACTTTCTAAGTCAACGTTCCGCAAATCAGGCAATACGAATAACGTAGTATACCACATGAGATAGATCCCGTGGAATAGTTGTCTATCTATTTGCTATTTTTCCAAAATATGTTGTTATTGTTCTTTTGAAATGTTTGATTTGGTTGAAAAATCTCATCCATGTTTTATGGTTTTTCTTTCTTTCATGTTGTACATCAGCTCCCCCCAAGGGCAAGAGGACACAGGAGGAGGGTGCTGAGGATGCAGGCCAGGATCGGGCAGGCGAGGGCTCCTTTGCTGGCCCCAGTAAGTTTACATTTTACTAAACAGTACCTATTTTTTCCTAGCGTTCCTCATTCGATTTTTTCTAAATCGTCTTTGATCTTCTTGTAGACTGGATATAAATTCTTATCCTGCCTCGAATATGACTCCCTGTGGTATTACTAGACTATTCTTATTAGTCTGTCTGTGTAGCTAACTAAGATTGGACATTTGGCAATTCCATTGGACTCCCATTATATTCAGCAATACCTCTATGCACTGTCTCCTTACTGACTAGATAGTGTGGCAGAGTCATTCAGCTCCCGAAGTCACCGATTATAGATCCCCAATGATCTCTAGATTATCGTACGCAGGACAAGAGAGTAGTACGGAGTCACAGCACAGTCAAGAAGTGTCAGAGGCACTCATGCTTGCAAAAATTCCAAAACCTTTAGCTCATCCACTCTAGTCTAGAGGAACAAAAACCACAGAGTCTATTTAAGTGTAAAAGCTTTATTAAAAGTAAACACATTTATTAAAATCTACTTTGTCATAAAACTATTTAACTGTAAACGGAAAAGTGGTTAGTGCTGACGATTAATTGGACACATTTCTTGTGGTCGAGCCGAACTCTCACCTACTTTGAACTTGATCCTGGTCGTGTTCTTAGGACTCAGGAGTCAAGCTTCTGTCTGTTAGGAGAAAAAGTGGTGCGTGTTAAAAATCAAAAGCAAGCATTCATCAGTTGTGCATAAAAGTGCAGCAAGACAACAGCCTTCCCTGGAAAATGGGACATTTTTACTATGGAGTAGACAGTCACAAATTATTACATTGTATTCTGTTTTTTTAACATTTCTCCTAGACCAAATATTATATAGTAGTGAGTGGTGTATTCTAACTTTCTTAAATGTACTTTGTAGGTGTAACATCTGGTGACGGGGCCAGCGCGGAGGTGGCTGTGTTGGACTTGGACTCGGAGGCCTCTGGGGAGGATGCGGCGTTAGAAGAGCTGGTGGCCGTTCCTGTGGGGGATCAAACGGTGGTGGCGGAAACAGGTAAGCTATATATTCCTTACTTATTGAGATTGAAGACTGCATAGTGTGCTTTCTGCACGGGTGTATTACAATTACAAATCAACCAGGTAGTAGCCTCCTCGAAATGTACTTCGACTTAGCTGTGAAGTTTTTGGTGAGAAGAATCCCAATAAGTTCTTAGACGAACGTGATGGTGGGATGAACGAAAAGCGAAAGAAGGGTGTAAGTAAGTGGGACGCGAACTTGTATGATGGCTGGCAAAGAAGAACGATATGTGTTTGCTTGGACCCAGAGGTGGCTGGGAAGGAAAGAATATGGTATGGTGCATGGCTGGGTCAATGATGAAGCAAGGATGGGTGGAAGGACAGCAGCCTGGGTGGGTGAAACAGAAACTCTATGTGTGCGTATACTTTGAATGAATGGATGCCTGGAGCATGGTATTCTCTGACTCTTACATAGCAAATGTGTATCTAGAGAGAGTAGATGGTCGCCAGGTGAAGTAAGTGTTACCTTGAAGAGCATGTACCACCGCACCCGCACGTCCGTCCCAGTGCAGGGAAGGCAAGGAAAAGAAATTGTAAATGTGTCCAATACTACCATGAATAGTAGCAGTACTTTGTATTGCGTTTGCATTCACAGCATATATCTGGTTATTACGGTGGACACTCCGTACCTCTCTTAATAACTTTAGTTTACTTGTAGTACGTCATTCATGTGTGGGTGTATCACTGTGTTCACTCAATATTAAGCAAAGCACCTAAAGTCATCTCATCTGTCATTAAATACGTCCCATGTGAAGTGATAGATAATCAAATTAGTTAGCTTCTTCAGTTTCCTTTTCTAGTACTCATTTGCACTGTAGGGTGAAAGGTAAATTAATTAAGCAGTAGCCCTTGTAACAGAGTATTCTCAGTGCCACCCGTAATAGAAAAGTAATAGCTTCACCACCTGCATGTACTGGACCGGTACAGTAACGCAAGTCTGTCTCCATCATCATGGTGTGCAACTTTTTTTCTCGGGTGCAACTTCACTGTGCTGTGTCCATGTCATTCTGCCGGCTTGCATAAGATAACGTACCCATTTCCCTAAACAAGAGAGAAGAAGAAGAATAAGACTGGTGTACTGTCATAGTCGACTGTAATGGAAGTCCATAGTGGTCGTAGAATTAGTTCATTAAACTACCACTACTGTTAGAGCAAGGATGCAGAAGTGGGAGGTTACATAGATACTGTCCTCAATAGTTATGTACTGTGCTTTCAATTTGCTACTTGTACTCTGTGACCCAACTTTCGGCTCAATCACTTTGTGTTATTAATAAGGAGCATTGGTTACAGACTATGTCTTTCTTTCTTCATATAGTTGCTCCTTCCAAATCAACAACAAGGAGGGAGCAGGCTAGATTGGCCCGGCAACGGAGGCTGGAGGCCACAGTCGCCGAGTATCGGCGGCTGGTGGCCCTGGAGGAGGAGGAGGACACGCAGTCGAGCAGGGCAACATCTTCGACTGTGACCACTGCATCCTCCTCCGTGACTAAACCAGCGGGACCGAGCCGGGCTAAGAAAGCCGACCGCCACCGCCAAGCACCCGAAATACCAGCTGCCCCCCACAGGAGCTGCAAGGAACGCCAACGCCGCCTACGAGTCCGCATGTCCAACCTGGAGCAGGAGGTCCTGAGGTATAAGACCTTGGTTAAGGGCCTCCGCTCCGAGCTTGCCACCCTCCGCAAGGAGTATGATGCCCATGCCGCATCATGCACCAGCACCAGCACCCTCCAGTAGTGGAGTGTCCCTTGCCCTTTTTTTATAGACTTTTGGGGGGTGGGATTTGGGAGTTGGGATCGTTTTGGGACGTTTCAGAGACAATCGTTGGGGTTAGGGTGGGTGAGGGAGATTATTTTGTTAGGGATAAATAAATATATTTTTCAACTTTATCTGACCATACCTGTTTTTTACTGCTTTTCAGTCTGGTGGGTGGGGGGCGGGAGTGTAACAGTAACTTTGTTTTCCTGAACAGTCGTAGGACTTTAGTAGTACAACCGTCAATCTCTTGTCTACTCCGAAATAATACTCCATTATACTACCTCCCACCAAACGCTTATCTTACCTGTAATTTGTGTTAGAAATTAGGGCTAGGCCCAGGGCTGGCTCCAGGTGAAATGGGGATTAACGTTGTCATTCCTGGGCGGGTGACATTTCCTCATTGCGGTGTTACTAGTGGTGTGACACAGTGGCAGTTGCATGCCTATGGAAAAAAAGAAAACGAAACCTTGTTTGTACTCCTTACTGTAGCATTACAACGGTTACGGTACGATCGAGAAAATAGCAGGTGACAGTACACTAGAACAGTGCCATAATGTAGCCTAACAAATGGTAAAGTATTGCAAGTATAACTAGTACTTGCGTTGAATTTATTTGACATTGGCTACTACTACTAGAAGATATAGTACTGAAGCTGAGTAAGTCTAGAAGATATCCTCGTATTCCTTCACCAGCCTGTTGCTGCTATCACCTTATCCTCCCCAGCAAGTGTGTGGAATTATTGATGTCATTTTAGTCAGACATCAAGCAAAACAACACAGCCCGGGGGAAGAGGGTTAGGGTTTGTAAAATGGATGGGAATGGGGGTTTCTTTTTGGGTAGGTTTTGTTGAGAGAAGAAAAAAAAAGCAGAGCATGGACAAACAATAATTGAAGATACAGAGTTTACAGACAATCTTTGGTTACAAAGTAAAGGTAAGCACATGCAGTCACACTCATAGAATAAAAGACAACAATGGATACTGTATCTGTATTGCGTATGTTGTTGGAGTTGTCCTGTTGAAATTGGTAAGTAAGTTGCATGCAGCAAACAATTCCTCTTATTGGCGGCACTCCTCCATTCCAGCTGACGCTTCGTCCATCAATGTGGTGGTGACCACTGACAGAAGAGACACCCTGTCCACTGCCTGCCTGGCGGATGTTGACTGAAACCCGGCCTGTAATTATTGAACGGAAAACAGGAAGTGCTATTACAATACCACTGATAAATAAATAAAAGGTATGTACGCTGTGTGGTTCAAAAAGTGACACTTTGATTTCCCTAATAGACAGTACAATATTTTTGAAATTGCGTGATCTGTCTGAGTCACCTTTTTAAGGATCAATAAGTATGGCCAAAATATTATAGCGGATCTTTCCCCTCAAGGTGGGTGTACTACTGTGTTTTAGAACAAAATTTGACCTTCCCAGCAATGCTCCCACCAAGACCCTTACTAAAGCCAGTCGCAAAAATGTAGAAGAACCCAATCATATCTCCAAAAACGATGCCTAGCAGAAAAATGGTTACAAAACGTACTTTGAAAGTAACAGTAGACCCAAATACAGACCGTGGATTGTATTCAAACCACTTGCCTGCAAGCAAAAGTATCCATAGCCAGCATCGCTCCAACAGTGCTCTACAACAACAGAACCGCGTTGCAATAGAACCCCCCTAAACACATGCAATCCTGCTGCTAGGGCTAACCCTAACGAACCCTAACTTACAAAAAGTGCAAAAACTGGTGTTTCCTTATGGATTTTGTCCAACAAACTTCTAGCCGGTATTAGACCTTCCCAGGAATGCCCCAGGCAAGACCCGCCAACCCACCCGCAAAAAAACACGCGACACAACACCACCAAACAACGAAAAAGCTAAATCTCATACTTACAATGTCTCTCGGCCTTCGGTCCAAACGCGGCGCTGTGCAGCTAGGTCGTCATCATCATCAATCATCATAACTCCTGTTTTCCACCACGGATTTCCTGAAAAGCAAATGCAATCAAGATTAGACTGTCGCAGCAGTGCTTCGACAGAGACCCCGGCCGCAACCCACCCACGAACAGCAGGAAGCCCCCCAAAACGCTACATTGAGCAAGATGTCTGAAGAAATGGCAAAAAAAAGGCTTTTCCTTAAGGATTTTGTCCAAAACACTTCTATCCGGCATTAGACCTTCCCAGGAATGCCCCAGCCAAGACCCGCCAACCCACCCGCAAAAAAACACGCGACAACACCCCCAAACAGCGAAAAAGCTAAATCTCATACTTATCTCTCGGCCTTCGGTCCAAAGTAACGCGCTGTGCAGCTAGGTCATCATCAATCATCATAACTCCTGTTTTCCACCACGGATTTCCTGAAAAGCAAATGCAATCAAGATTAGACTGTCGCAGCAGTGCTTCGACAGAGACCCCGGCCGCAACCCACCCACGAACAGCAGGAAGCCCCCCAAAACGCTACATTGAGCAAGATGTCTGAAGAAATGGCAAAAAAAAGGCTTTTCCTTAAGGATTTTGTCCAAAACACTTCTATCCGGCATTAGACCTTCCCAGGAATGCCCCAGCCAAGACCCGCCAACCCACCCGCAAAAAAACACGCGACAACACCCCCAAACAGCGAAAAAGCTAAATCTCATACTTACAATATCTCTCGGCCTTCGGTCCAAAGTAACGCGCTGTGCAGCTAGGTCATCATCAATCATCATAACTCCTGTTTTCCACCACGGATTTCCTGAAAAGCAAATGCAATCAAGATTAGACTGTCGCAGCAGTGCTTCGACAGAGACCCCGGCCGCAACCCACCCACGAACAGCAGGAAGCCCCCCAAAACGCTACATTGAGCAAGATGTCTTAAGAAATGGCAAAAAAAAGGCTGTTCCTTATGGATTTTGTCCAAAACACTTGTATCCGGTATTAGACCTTCCCAGGAATGCCCCAGGCAAGACCCGCCGGCGCCAACCCACCCGCAAAAAAACACCCGACAACACCCCCAAACAGCGAAAAAGCTAAATCTCATACTTACAATATCTCTCGGCCTTCGTTCCAAATGCCGCGCTGTTCAGCTAGGTCATCATCATCAATCATCATAACTCCTGTTTTCCACCACGGATTTCCTGAAAAGCAAATGCAATCAAGATTAGACTGTCGCAGCAGTGCTTCGACAGACACCAAAAATTACACACAAACCCCCGGAACCCCGCCAAAGAGCACCTCAAAGGCAAGCAAGTCAGCAAAAACGGCAAGAAATTTCCACCTCATATTTGGTCCAAAACACTTTTGTCCATTATTAGAGCTTCACAGCAATGGGCCCAAAACCGTCAACTCACCCGCAAAGAAGTACAACACCCCCACAAGTGCTGAATCTTTCTTCATTGTGCGTAATCCAGCACTCTGCTTGGAGGGAAATCGCAGTCTGGAGGAGGAGGATAGAGGAGCATGTTCTTCAGAACTTGTGAACCTGAGGAATGTAGACTGCGGCACCTTCAAATCAATAAGCAAACAAGTGAAGACAGTTCTGATGATGGTCTTGTTTTTGGGATTAGGTGATTAAAGTTTGAATTAAATTAACTGTGCAAAACAAAGAAAGAGAGACACAAAGTACACAGGAATAAAAGTGAATAAGGACGAAAAAGAAAGTTCTTGATTGATTGTCTCATTTTCAGGGCTCGGTGTCAGGGAATAAGAACAAGATTTCGTCATCATACTCTGCGAATTCAGGCTGGATGAGGTCAGTGGCACCGAACAGAGAAAAAATCCCCTCATCTACGTTGCTGTCCTCATCGTCTTCATGTGGCGTGCTTTCTCGCACTTTGTAATCTGGTGGTATGAGGTGCTGATTCATCTTGATCATTGTCAGCCGCTCCACATTTTTGGGCGATAGGCGGCTCCGTTTGGCAGTTACAATGCCACCAGCAGCACTGAAAACACGTTCAGAAGACACACTTGCGAGTGGGCAAGACAAATAGTTTATAGCCAGGTTGTAGAGCTGTGGCCACAATTGTTTTTTGCCATGCCAATACTGCAATGGCTCCTCATTAAGAAAGACCACTGTTGAGTCATTCAGATAGTCCTGCACCATCGACTCAAGGTCATCAACTGTTCCTCCACTTTGCTTACTTTTAGCTGTGCCTGTGACATTTTTTCGAGAACCATACCCCATCAAACTTAGCCAATCCTCCTCCCCAGCCACTGTTAGTGTTGTCATTGTGTGTGGTGCAGATGATCCAGTTGCCGGTGTCTTTAACGGCTGAGAGGTCACTTGTGCCCCAGCCACAGGTGCAGAAGTGGATTCTTGTGACTGCGGATGGCCTGCTGATGCTGATGCTGATGTACTGGCTTCTCCTTCAATAACCTGCCGTTCTTTTTCAAACCTCTTGGCTGACCAGGCTAACCAATGTTTGTACTTTTGAACATCTGCATCAGCGAAAGGAAAGAATGCGTTGTCTGCCAGCGCCTTTTTGTAGCGTGGATCCAGAATAGTAGCACAAATGTAATGCTGATCTGAGTTGATGTTTTTAAGACGTTCATCACCACGTAGGCGATGTAATAATTTCTCAGACAAAATGAAATGTTTTTTTTTTTTTTCATCTTTTTCAAACTCAGAAGAAACCGCCATCAGTTGGTGCTCCAGTATGCACAACAATGGGATAGCTTTTCCCAAATTACAGTCCTCCTGGCTGACTGCACGCGTGAAGAACTCAAAAGGACGAAGCATGTCTGTCAGGCTTTTAACTATGGCCCATTGCGCCTTACTCATCCGCAGGTCCTCCTTCTGAGATGTAGCCTCTGTCAAGAAATAGTGATCGAGTACCGTATACTGCTCATGCAGACGCTCAAGCATGTAGAAGGTTGAGTTCCAACGTGTTGCCACCTCCTGGATGAGTGCTTTCACTGGCATTCCACGTTGAAGTAGCAGTCTCCGCAGATGCTTCCGGGCCTTAAAAGAATGGCTGAAATGGTTGCACATTTTGCGGCAGGTGGCCATTACCTCGAACGCTGGACTCTCTTTATCACTCAAGAATTTTTGAACTACCAGGTTGATACAGTGCGCCAAACACGGCACTCTAACATGGTCACCCATGAACATGGCCTTAACTACATTGGCGCCATTATCCGTGGAAACATAACCAATCTTGCGTTTTAGGGGGGATAGCATTGTCAAGACCTTTTTGTTAAACTCTTCCAAAAGGTTTTCTGCTGTGTGACTTTTCTCCAAGGCAAACATGGCTAGTGTTGCATGTTTCCGAGCAGCTTTGAAAACTTGGTCCGGGTCAACACCTGCGTTTAGCTTTGCTATAACACCTGAAAAAGAGACCCAGTGTGCAGTGATGCACATGTAATCATCGCCTGGGCCACTGGTCCACATGTCTGTTGTCAGATGTATTGTGTGAACAGCACTCTTCTGCAAAGCTGCCCCAATCGCCTGCAGCACATCTTCATGTAGTGCTGGAACCGCAACTCTGGCAAAATAGAACCGGCTCGGAACCTTCCATTTAGGGCAGAGCGTTGCAACTAATTCAAGAAAACCTACCGCTTCTACAAAAGAAAAAGGTAGAAGGTCCACAGCTAGCATTTTAGCCAGCTTAGTGTTATACAGACGCGTCAGTGGGTGGTTGCGTTCATATGGCACGTCTGAAGTAAGCATTGTTCTAATGTTGGCCTGGACCAAGCATTTACGGGCTGATAATGACTTCGTTGACCCAATTTTGCTCGCTGGTGAACTTTTGTGCGTTGGTGTCTCACTCGCTCCAACACTCTTAGTGTGCCTCACATTGGGTGTGCTGCTGACAGGGGTACTGGGTGTAAGGGAAGTGTTTGACACGTCTTCTTCCTGCTCGTCAACATCAGATGAAACATCAACGTTTCCTTGATTTTGGCCTTTCTTGATCGCAGCTAGGTGCGCAAACCATTGGACAGCGTGCTTTCTCTCAAGATGACCACTCTGGCCGCCGGTACCATAGTTGGTACCTGACTTACCACGACTAACTGCAAGCTTACAAAGGGTACAAATGGCAAACTTTGGATTTTTGGGACAAACAGTAAAGAAGTCCCAAACTGGGGACTTGAAGTGTCTGTGGGACCTGGAGGAGGCGGCGATACTGGTGGTGGTGGTCATGAAGCTAATGCCAGATGAAGTGGAGGATCTGGATTGCCCAACTTTTGTACGTTTTCCACTTTCACCGCCACTAATTAAGGTCGAGGTTGACGCAGGTCTCTTCTTGCCAGAAAGAAATATGGAAGCTGGACGAGTTGGTGTACTACTTAACTCCAATGATTGTGGTGTTTCCACTGCCTCCTCATCGACAACATCATCATCATCATCATCACGCGCAGCAGCTCTTCGGGCTAGGGTCAAAATGTCTGTTTGCTGCATGCCCGCTGGGGCTGCAGTGACCTTTATGATGACTGGGTCGTCGTTGGCAGAGTCTTCATCAGCAGCAGTATCCGCCACTTCTTGTTGAGCCTCATCACACTCCATAAGTCTGAGACTTTGGACGAGCTTCCTTTTACGCTTAAGTACCTTTGTTGGATCATGGTGTGCCTCACTCTCAGACGGCTGTGGTGCTGGTTCCCAAGTTTGATCCGTATCATCAGAAGGAGGTGTGCTTGAAGAGGATGTAGACACCACCCTTGATCTCTTCCTTGCTAGGGTTGTGGAAGACAATGAAGGATCAGCAGGAGGAGTGGCTTCCTCAAATGATACCTCGCCTTGATTGTCGATTTCCTGATGTGCCCCTACTTCGGGAGGAACAACTATTGTGGGCACTTGTGACCCTCCATGCACCTCTGCTTGCGCATCTCCTTGCGCTGCCTCTCCTTCCACATGTACTTGGGCTTGTACTTGCACATGTGATTGTTGTTGCGGCTGTGGTTGTTCAACACTCGTCAGATGAGCTACAACAACCTGTGTTGATTGAGGGACATTGCTGCTGCTTTCTTGCGATGAGCCAACATCACTGGTCGATGGTGATTGAACAACTATACTGGCTGCCTCTGCAGCACTCAAGGGCTTGGACTTAAGTTGGCGTGGTGGTGGTGGTGGCACTGAGCCCAATGGAGCGGGGGTGCTGCTGCCAGCTTGGTCCCCAGCAGATCCCGCTGCTGCTGCTGCAGGCATACTTTTTTTTTTACTCCCAAAAAAAGGGGCGGGCGGCACACCAGTCTCCTTGGTAACTTGCTTCTTCTGCTCCTTACTGGCACCTTTCTTGCTAGAGGAGCTACGGGTTACTTTTTTTGGGGCCATCCTCTTCAGAGCAGGTCAGCAGGCAGCAGTTGCACGAGTTGCAGAGGGTTCTGTGTCCAGACGTGACGTCGCGTGACGTTATGCTGCACACACCGCTGCAGGACTTCTTCCTGGCACTGGTGGTTCTCTTGAGTCTTCTTGTGCACCTAAAAGCAATGGAAGACAGAGGAACATCAGTTCAGTTATACACCCCAAAAAATCGACAAAACACAGAAAAATGAGCACAATCCCATGCCCTCCTTGATGTTTACATTGAAGACACCCCACAGAAAGACTACGGACATGCAAGTATGCAACACTCACTACCCCTGGGCATAATGGATGAAAAGTAGGCAAAATAAGTGCAGGCCTCAGACACTGCCTCTCCTCAAAATGGCCCACTTACACCCCAAGCACATGTTGCCTGTACCAGCCAGCACTCAAGATGGCCACCACCACCACCCACATGGCCAGTCCACATCAACAGTACACCCCCAAAAAACAGAAAAACAGCCAGAAATCACCACAATCCAATGCCATCCATGATGTTTACATCAAAGAGAGTGAGACCACACCACAGGCACACTCAGTCCATGCACCACCACCACCCCTGGGCAAGCAAAAGGCCACACCAGCAGCCCCCCAAAAACGACAAAAAACAATAAAATAAGCACAATCCCAGCCCATCCATGGCCTCAATTATGTTTAAATTCAAGAAGACACCACACAGAAAGACTAGGCCCATGCAACTCTCACCACCACCCCTGGGCAAAGGGCCACACCAGCAGGCCCAAAAAAACGACAAAAAACAATAAAATCTGCACAATCCCAGCCCATCCATGGCCTCAATAGAGTTTAAATTCAAGAAGACACCCCTCAGAAACACTAGGCCCATGCAACACTCACTACCCCTGGGCATAAGGGATGAAAAATAGGCAAAATAAGTGCAGGCCTCAGACACTGCCTCTCCTCAAAATGGCCCCCTTACACCCCAAGCACATGTTGCCTGTACCAGCCAGCACTCAAGATGGCCACCACCACCACCCACATGGCCAGTCCACATCAACAGTACACCCCCAAAAAACAGAAAAACAGCCAGAAATCACCACAATCCAATGCCATCCATGATGTTTACATCAAAGAGAGTGAGACCACACCACAGGCACACTCAGTCCATGCACCACCACCACCCCTGGGCAAGCAAAAGGCCACACCAGCAGCCCCCCAAAAACGACAAAAAACAATAAAATAAGCACAATCCCAGCCCATCCATGGCCTCAATTATGTTTAAATTCAAGAAGACACCCCACAGAAAGACTAGGCCCATGCAACACTCACCACCCCTGGGCAAAGGGCCACACCAGCAGGCCCAAAAAAACGATAAAAAACAATAAAATCTGCACAATCCCAGCCCATCCATGGCCTCAATAGAGTTTAAATTCAAGAAGACACCCCTCAGAAACACTAGGCCCATGCAACACTCACTACCCCTGGGCATAAGGGATGAAAAGTAGGCAAAATAAGTGCAGGCCTCAGACACTGCCTCTCCTCAAAATGGCCCCCTTACACCCCAAGCACATGTTGCCTGTACCAGCCAGCACTCAAGATGGCCACCACCACCACCCACATGGCCAGTCCACATCAACAGTACACCCCCAAAAAACAGAAAAACAGCCAGAAATCACCACAATCCAATGCCATCCATGATGTTTACATCAAAGAGAGTGAGACCACACCACAGGCACACTCAGTCCATGCACCACCACCACCCCTGGGCAAGCAAAAGGCCACACCAGCAGCCCCCCAAAAACGACAAAAAACAATAAAATAAGCACAATCCCAGCCCATCCATGGCCTCAATTATGTTTAAATTCAAGAAGACACCCCACAGAAAGACTAGGCCCATGCAACACTCACCACCCCTGGGCAAAGGGCCACACCAGCAGGCCCAAAAAAACGACAAAAAACAATAAAATCTGCACAATCCCAGCCCATCCATGGCCTCAATGGTGTTTAAATTCAAGAAGACACCCCTCAGAAACACTAGGCCCATGCAACACTCACTACCCCTGGGCATAAGGTATGAAAAGTAGGCAAAATAAGTGCAGGCCTCAGACACTGCCTCTCCTCAAAATGGCCCCCTTACACCCCAAGCACATGTTGCCTGTACCAGCCAGCACTCAAGATGGCCACCACCACCACCCACATGGCCAGTCCACATCAACAGTACACCCCCAAAAAACAGAAAAACAGCCAGAAATCACCACAATCCAATGCCATCCATGATGTTTACATCAAAGAGAGTGAGACCACACCACAGGCACACTCAGTCCATGCACCACCACCACCCCTGGGCAAGCAAAAGGCCACACCAGCAGCCCCCCAAAAACGACAAAAAACAATAAAATAAGCACAATCCCAGCCCATCCATGGCCTCAATTATGTTTAAATTCAAGAAGACACCCCACAGAAAGACTAGGCCCATGCAACACTCACCACCCCTGGGCAAAGGGCCACACCAGCAGGCCCAAAAAAACGACAAAAAACAATAAAATCTGCACAATCCCAGCCCATCCATGGCCTCAATGGTGTTTAAATTCAACAAAACAGTTGTATCATGCACCCATAACCAACCCTGGTCCTACTGGATACTGTGGCTACCCACAATATAATTTATTTAATTTTCTGAAAAAGTTCAAAAATTGTACTTGCAGCAACTGTAATGCCCCAAACAAACTTACTTGTGAAAGTTGATTTCTAATCCAAAAGTGATCCAAAGACAGTCAAAAAGGCCTCAAATCCAAATATCCAGCAGCACCCACAAAAAGTAATCCTTCCAGCTCCAGATCCAAATGAAAGTGACCAGGAGATGGACAAAGCACTGGGAGGAGCCTGCTGGACAGGAACAGGAAGTTGGAGACTGTGGGGCACTTCCTTACTCCCCCCCCCCCAAAATGGACTCCTTGCAAAAAAAAAGGCCATGCAAATGTCAACCTGAGGAGTGATTCTGATAAAAATCATAATTTTCTGAAGGTTTATCCTGTTTGCTGGTGATTTTCTTGTGCGAAATTGCAAAATCTCTATTTCGCAAGTGCGAGATTGTTCCTTTCCGCCGCAACTACGTGTTCGCAATTGCGAACTCTCGCGAGGTGTGCTGTGCAAGGTGGCAAGCCGCGAGTACGTATTCGCGGGCGACAAACTCCCGCGGGAACACGCAGCAAGATCTAAAATGGCGCGTCACTCGCAAAGAAAAACAACTCGGCAAACGCTAATATGACGGAAAGTGAACGCCGTGCACCACGCCGCGCGCCGCAACCAAGCAAAAAATCCGCCGCAAGCGGATTCACGGATTTTCGACAAATTCGCGAGCGTTCGCGGATTGCGGATTTGCCGAAAATCCGAAAAATCCGCGAGCGGAGCGGATTTTACGCCCATGCTTAATTGCCACACTTTTTTGGAACTGGCTAACTGACAGCAACATTGTGACTTCATGGGCTCGCACAGCGAGTTCCCAGCGGGTGAATTGGACCCACCTGGCCCTCTCACACTGTCCACTGAATGTCCGCCTACCAACCGGCATTTCAACACTTCGTCTTGTGTAATTTGTTTTAGTATTCCGGGTGATTAGTTCCCTTCTTTTTGCAACTTGACTGCATCTGGATTGACTCCACCTTGGACCACGGCTGTGGCCGGGTGAGTTTTTCGTATACCTATGACTCTGATCAATCTGGCAGAGTCTGTTTCTAGCACATCCTACTCCATCACTCGCAGTAAGGTCATCCTGTGACTATTTGGGTTTTTTCCTAGGTCACCCTTTCCCCCGTCCTGAGGAAGACCCGCTGTGAAGGAACTCACTCACCCTTAGGCACTAGGGTTGAAACGTCGACATCTCTCCCCTGGGGCCTACACCCGTTTTTTTACCCCCACCACCACTGCCATTAGAAATCGGTTCTCGTGATATAGAGTGTAAATATTAATACGACTGTGATTAGGTTTATCCCAATAGTGTACGGATACCAGCCTTTCCTGTAACAACTCGGTCGGATCCCTTGTTTTCAATTGTTTGAAATTGGACTTGTAAACATTCTGTAATGTACTTTTACCCTCTCTCACTATCTCACACATGAGCACTTATCTTTCACCCCCTATCCTTTTCTCCTTGGAAATAACCGTGCAATTGAGCATGTCCTATGTACGTCACTCATGATTTGGGTAAAAATAAATAAGTTGATGTTTTCTAATTAATCGCTCTTCAGTGACTTTGGAATTATCTATTGGATGTGCTGGTAGATATTTTGTTTGTGTGCATGTATAAGTCATACTGAGTTCCTTATGATATGCTTTCTGATTGAAGTATACGCTAGTGTGTCAGGGATCAATTGTTTTCCTTACCGATGGACACCCAGGTCCTACGACATTGAACTGGGCTACCCCATTATCTATAATGGCTCACTAGTTCCAAAGCAGCTGTTAACAGGCCTGTATCCTTGAAAATAGTTCTGTGGGTTACGTGTCTTCTGCACTGCAAATACATTGAATACACACACCAAAGGCAGACCTTTTTACCGCCCCTAAGTCTCAGTTCAGGGCCGTCCTTAGGCATGTGCAAGCTGTGCACCTGCACAGGACCGCCAAACCCCAGGGGTCGCCACGCCAATATATATCCTTAATATAATAATTCTCTGAGGATGGATACATATGTGCGTGGCGGCCCCAGTGGCAGGGATTTGGCGGCCTCTGGCTCTGTTCCACTTCCAAACACCCTGACCTCCCCCCTCTTCACTGGCCTCCACGCCTCTTCCGGGGCATCCACTTTCCGGGCCCCCCAACCTACGCTCCCTGCCCAGGGCCGCCATGAGCCTAGAGCCGCCCCTGCTCAGTTCCAGGTGGTAATGATTTGGTGCACTTCAACTCAAATATCAGCTGTTGTGTGATATTACTGCAGAGCAGAGCAAAGTTCAAAATAAAGATGGATGGTGCACCCACAGAGAAAGTCAGCAAATCTTCAAGTACGTTGTTAGAAAAATTATTCTTTTATTTAATTCCACTTTAAAAATGTATCCGGTCCTGCAACCAAAACACACAGCCAACGCGTTTCGTTTAATATACATTGAACTTCATCAGGGCTTGTTAATATTGTTATGTATTAATTTTCACTCCTTGCTCTGGTATCAGTAATGTATAGTAGGCCATATCTGGCTTTCCATCCTACAGCTATTCATATTATTGTATGCCAAGTCATGCACACTCCAAGAATAGAATCCAATTAATAAAAGGGGGTACAGGCATCCCTCAAATGATACCTGGATCTGTATCGTAGACACAGCGGGGTAAGGACGAAGCGCTACGATTCGGCAAGGCTTAGTTTTCAATCCTGTCAGGAAGCCTGAAACACTCTTAGATTTGCATAAACATTAGCTGTTTTGTATACTTTTTTATCTGAATGGGTTATGTACACTCAAGTTATGATTATGTAATTGCTTTCATGGTTGTGTACAAACCAAATAAAACTCATATTTGAACAGAACTGTTTATTTTCAGGGCTGGCTCAAACAGTTCATTTTATCAGGTCGATAGAATGAGAATCCTTGGCATGGGTGTTAATTAACACATAATATTACATGTCAAAACTAATTCAGATTGTATTGTGTCATACATAAAAGACCATAATTAACATAATTACACACAACGCCTGCATATATATGACTCATTATTTTAAACAGAATGAGCCTTAAATATGCATGTTATTTTCCATGTCTGTATTGAAAAAAGGATGTAACATACAATAGAGCAAACAGCTGCTGCTTCTGCCTACCCTTTCTTTAGTAATCTTTTATATTTATTTAGAGACTAGGTAATGCTAGAACACTTTCATAGCAATTTAGTTTGTGGGCACCATGTACCTTTGTCCTTTTACCAACCTTACATCACCACCACCGACAAGTTGAGAGATTCCTACTGGGCTGACTTCTCACACCTACCACAGGACTGTCTCTTTTAAAATAAAAAATTTTTACGGAGTTTTATATAGTGCGAACTTTACCCGAAGGTATAGAGTATCAGAGTGCTTTACACAAGCACCAGTTGCATTACATGAGGACACATTCATTTTTGTTAGGCACAGGAAGATTAAGTGATTTGCCAAGAATCACAGGGTGTTGCACGTCCTTGCAGAGACTTGAACCCGGATCCCCAGATTTGAGGTCAACCGCCTCTCCCCTTGACAAAGGCTTTTCTGAAGTGATTCCCCTTCAAATATTGCAGTTACAAGATCGGTTACAGGCCTTCTTTCCTTTCTTTCACTAGTCATGGTGATGTTTTGCGGAGACTAGTGAGTTAGTAGTCAGCAGGAACTGACTAACAGGCCAGACCAAATATGCTTTGTGGGGCGCATGAAATGCAGTGGGGTCAAAGTGTGGTCTGCAGGGCATAAGATAGACACGCTTGGAGTACAGCAACACTGGGATGGTACAAGATTGGGCATCTGCCAAGAGGCTGGAATGTACCCAGGGTTCCTGAACGGTGGGTGGCTGGCACATTCGTGTCCCTGCATGTCACACAGAGAAGGGCCCTCCAGCCGGATGAGTGTCTCCAGGGCCCCAGCTGTGGTATTTATTTTCAAAATGGAGGTTTGAAGTGAAAACACCCTTTCAGAACCAGTAGAGAGTCCTACACCATATGAGCCCAGCAGATACTGAACAAACATGCAGAGATGTTTTAAAGCAAGGGCAAAGTGAAAATGGGCAATAACCCAGGGACCCCACCTTCCATGGGACCCCTAAGAAAAATACATTTCTGTCTCTGTTACCACTGCATATTCTATTTCTCCATCTAAACCACTCTTTCTCCATGCCAACCTGCTACCTCTACCACTCTGTCTCCCTCCCACCAGTCGTATTGAAGATTTTGTGGGGTTCCGGTTGTAGTGTCTTGTAATAAAAGAACTCATTTGGTTCACACTGTATGCCATAGGCCTGTGACATAAGCATTGGAGAGATGAGTTGAAGGCAGGCTTAGATTGTTGAGTTCTGACTTACACAAAGTGGTATAAAATGAGTAAAACTACTCTCCGTGTGTGGTGTACTTATTGGCGAGTGCCTAGGCTGGCAGGACTCTACAATCGGCAAAAAGATAGGGGATCTGAAGCCCGTACACTGAAAGCGCTTTTCCAGAGAGTTTGCCTTGATTCAGCAAACTGCTCATGCGTGCCACTTGTGCTGCTGAAAAATGCAATTGAAGCTGGCAAGGGTGGAGTCTCAGTGCAGTGGCAGCCTGTAAAAAAACTCTTTAAGATAAAGAAAGCAACATTGAAAGTCTACATGTTGATGGCCAGTAACTGAATGAAACATCCGCAAATCAAACGTAATGCGCCATCACGTAAATTAATACCATAAGCTATACGAAGGAAAAATGCTAAAGGCGGATGCAACGAGATTAGAAAAACAGCGCACACCAATACTTCAGTAGAAATCAAATTGAAATTCATGTGCTATGAAGCAGAGATTAACCAGGTGGTTGTGAAAAAAGATTTAAGAACAAAGCCAACCAAAAAACATAGCATTGTCCGTTTTCATTAACTAGGAGAATACAAGGCTTATCTACTTACCAAAAGCCTTAACGAATCGTCGTGCTACAACGTGCTGTGGAGTGACCCCAGAAGAGGTCAGGGGTTGTGTGTGCGGCGGTGTCCCGAGAGGAAGAGGGCCACCACCAAAGCTGCCGCACAGGGACCTAGAACAACTCTCCAGACAGACATCAAGTAAAAAGCTCCAATTGATATCAAGTGCAAGATACAAGCGGCAAATGTTGGTAAGGCTGACCCCGCAACCAGAATGTCACAAGGCACAAGAGAAGTTCAGTCTGATCAAGTTCCACATGAAGCGCCTGAAATCCAACTACTGTCCACAAATGTATATACGTCTGCTGCATTTTTAAAACAGCCAATTACATTTTATACTGCCAAAAAACACAATATTGGTGGACTGCACAGATAGAGGCTTTTGAAGATTTTATAGATGCGAATAGATGAAAAAGATGATAAAAAGATTATAAAGTATCTGAGTAACATGGCTAGTGAAGGAGTGAAAGAAGCCATGAAAAAGATACCACAAGAAGGTGAAGTGGCATACTAACAAATCAAAACAGTCTTGAATGTCAAGTTTAACCCAGTGCCAAATGTGGATTATGAAAGATACATATTCAGTCAAGAACACCAGAGACCAGGTGAAACAGGATGTTCAAGTGAAACAAAGTAGGTTCAATGAGTTTAACAATGAGGAAGCAGCTCACTTCAGAGTAATAGACGGATGTCTGTCAGATTCCTTTTGACGAAAAATGCTGAAGGAAACTGAGCTTAGAACAAGTCCTCAAGGCTGCTTGCGCTGAAGAGCGTGCTGAACCTCAAATGACTGACATGGAGGCCAGAGGCGCCCAAGTGCATGAGTCATGAGCATGAAAAGTAAGCCAAGGTACAAGGCTGAGGGGCACAAGGAGATCTCTCCACATAAAAAGAGAACGTGTTACAGAAATGGATTATCATTTCCACACAAAGGTAAATGTCCTTCTATTGGACAAACATGCCTTGGCTGTGGTAAATCAAACATTTTTGAGACAAAGTGAAAAGTAAGTACATCAAAGTGTGAAGACAAAATGGCTGACTAACTCTACCTAAGTGACGTTCGATGCGCTCCAACAAGGTCAAGCGTCCACACCAACTGGGACAAACTGACACCAAACGAAGTCAATCGTCATCTAAATCATTGACAAAGAGTTCCTTAGTCTCAGTTTCACTTGAAATTGATCATGATAATTGTACGATGTTGATGTTTACCTCAGAAAGGCATGAACATGTGGCTCATGTCAAAAGTGAGAAAAAACTCAAAGTGAAGAAAAATTGACATGAAGAAGCACCAAACACATTAAAACATTTTCCTAGGATAAATACATGGGTGTTCAATACTATTAATAATTTACTGTGGTGTGCCAATAAATATCAAGCCTGAGGTGAAGTATCAAGAACTATCTCCATTTCCATAACTTACTAAGTCAAAGACAAAGGTATACACATGGGCTGCTTCTATGCTCTTAAAGAGTCAAGGATCCTTTGCATCCATGATGAAATACAAGAAAAATGTGACAGAAGCACCTATTCATGTACTTCAAGGAACAGTTTCAAGTACCTATTTACTTAGTTTGAATACTGCAGCTGAAAAGGGACTGATATCAGTGAACTACCGTGTGAATGTTCATCACAACATTATAAGTCAATTTCCTTCATTATTTCATGGGGTGGGAAAACTCAAAACAATGAAAGTAAAGTTACTCCTAAATAAGGATGTTCGTCCTGCTGCTCAAAGACGCAGACAAATTGCGTTTCACTTGCAAGACACTGTTGAATAGGAGCTTAATCTGTTACTCAAACATGACATTTTATTGAACACTTCACTGGTCCGACACTATGGGTTTTTCCCATTGTAGTTGTGCCCAAAAGAGACGAGAAAAGAGCTGTACACGTATGCGCTAATAGGCGTCAGGCCAGCAAGGCCATTGAGAGAGAGACAAAAGACATCCCAGTCCGCAAATTGCTGATAGGATAACTCAACTGAATGGTGCAAAGTTCATCTCTCAACTCGACTTAAATGATAATAAAGAATATCACCAATTTAAGCTTGAAGAAAAATCCAGGTCCATTTTGTAGGAAGCTGGCTCTGTGTATATACCATACCAAAATGAGGTATAGTGGGCACAGAGTCCAGTGGAACCCCAAAGGTAGGCAGAGGTAAAAGTAGATAGCACCTTACTCTCTATTTGTGGTAGTGTGGGCGAGCAGTAAGGCTTTATCAGAGGGTTGTGTTGAACATTTGTGGTACATGCTCAATCAGCAAATGATGTCACACACTCAAAGAATGAACTCAGACCAATTTGTCTGTAGCAAAAATATTAATAAATTATTATATTTCTAGAATCAAGTCAAGCCTGGTGCAGGTAAGTGGTTTTATACTTTGCAGTAAACAGTACAGTTGAATGCAGTTGTATATACTTGGTCTTGGTTACAGATAAATCATTTGTAATTCAATCTTTGAAATACTGTACATATGTTTTGTAATTACTTTAGTAGTATTGGTTATATTGATTTTCAGAATACTTTTCTTACACAGTGTAGTATACCTGGATACTACACTGGGACATTTCCTAAATCAAGGTAAGTAAATGTGATGTTGTGCAGGGTGCTGGTTTGGCGTTAGGAGCCCTGTTGTTTCCAATGGGGATTCTCCAGTTTCAACAAAGATTCCAGGCTCGGGGATGATGATCTTCTGGAGGTGACCCCCGGTTAGACAGGTAAGTTGGGATGCCTGGGGATGCTAGGACTCCTTTGGTTGGACCACCCAAGGCCGTGGGTGCAGGGGTGTCTTTAGGCGTCCGGTCGCTGTCATGGGGGTCCTCCAGAAAGTGCCTGCAGGTGTCTTCAGGAGTAATGAGGCAGATCAGAGATCACCAGATCTCAGGTCAGGATTGCTGGGGAGACCTCCTTGTGGTGTTGGGCCACTCGAACTCGGGCCATGGGCATCGGGTGCAGAGTAGTGCAGACTCACGGTTTTGCCTTGGGCCAGAGTCTGTGGTGAGCAAATCTGGTACTCACAGGGGACAGAGCCTTTTATGTGGAATGCAGGGCAAGTCCTCGGTGTTCTTGAGGTTGCTGGCTGCAGGACTCACAGGGATTTTGCTTCTGCAGGTTCGAGGTGGGGACAGGCCGGTAGGGTTGGGGCCAAGTCCATGGGCATCCTCCTCTTCCTAGCTTTGGCACAGCTTCTTCGATCCTTATTCTTTTCTTCTTAGTCAGTTCTTGTCTGAGGAGGCAAGGTTCAGGGGTGCCCCTAAATACTAAATTTAGGGGTGTTACAGGTAGGTAAAGGTTGGATCCAATGGGTCCTTTCCTTGGGGAAGGTACACCCCCTATTATGCCACCCTCCAGTGGGAGGAGGGTATATGCCTCACTCTGGTTGGCTGGGCCCCCCATCTGCAAGATGGCGTGGACTGAAAGTTGTGCTTCACCTTGCCTCCCCCACCTGAGGGGTGGGGTTGGCGAAGGTGGGCACACCTTCCTTCCTCACTTGGTTTTCTCGCAGATTCTCCCGCCCTAAGTGGAGGTCAGAACCGGTGAGGGCCAATTGCTGGAAGCAGCAAACAGCCTAGGGAAGCTCACAAAGGCGGCAAGACTTTGAAGCTTCCCCTTCATGGACCCTGCCTATCCTGGGGGAGGAGGCTTGGCACCTCATCCCAGGATATGCATTGTTTCAGACCCCCAAGAGCAGCAGGCTCTCAACCCAGGGGGACAGAAACATGTCTGGTGGTGGCAGCTGGTGAGCAGCCACTCAGCCTGGACAGTAGTGATAGGTTGTTTTTCAGGGGGCATCCCTAAGATGCCCTCTGTGTGCATTTTCATTAATTCCTACACTGGCATCAGTGTGGGTTTAATGTGCTGAGAAGTTTGATACCAAACTTCCCAGTTTTAAGTAAAGCCATTATGGTGCTGTGGAGCTCGTAATAACAAACTCCTAGTACAATATACTCTTAATGGCATTACTGCACTTACAATGTGTAAGAATTGGATTAGACATAGTAGGGGTACAGGGCTCATGCACCTACACCCTCACCACTGGTATAATGCGCCCAGCTAGAGGGGTGGCTGACCTTTGCCAGAGCAGTGGGTTGCATGCATGGCACACAGGGATGTGTGCCATGTCAACTCTTTACTTTGTTCTGCACCAAAACACGCAGCCTGCAAAGGCAGTGTTTGTGTGTGAAGGTACAGGGCTTCTAAGGGTGGCACAATAAGTGCTGTAGCCCTTAGAGGCCTTCCCTGGCCACCATGCCCTTGGTACCTGGAGTACCATTTACAAGGGACTGACCTGTGGCCAAAGAGTGCCAATTGGGTTTTGTTTTCAATGCAGTTTCGGGAAAGAACATAGGCCATAGGTACCTGTTTGGCAGGAACCCAGAGCACACTCAGTCAAAGCACATCTGAAGTTCAGCAAAAAGTGGGGGCAATCTTGCAAAAAGAGGCACTTTCTTACACATTTCAGTACTTTCTATGCATATTGGTCAGTTTCTCTATAAGCAATAGAGTTTTGAGGTATCCTCTGCTGCAGAACTTTTCCAAGATGTCATTCAACGTGTCATACAACCTGTAGTAAATGTATTTACCTATAGTGATGACATTATTTTTCAAAGCCACACAAAAAGAACATGATAAGGCTCTCATACAAGTATGTTGTTTGTTAACCAATGCAGGATTAACTTTGAATGCAGACAAATGTGAATTCCTCAAGAAAAGCTTGAAATTCTTTGCCCTGTCTTTTCTGATGAGGGTATGATCCAGCAAAAGTGAAAGTATTGTCTACTGCAAATCCCCCACAAGACATTTGTGTTACGATCCTTTCTTGGACTGGCCAGTTACTGTTCGAAATACATACAAGACTTTGCTACGGTCAATGCACCATTACAAGAACAACTGAAAAAAAACATATCTTGTCATTGATCACGAGAGTGTGAGAAGAGGTTCCAACACATCAAGCAAGCCATTGAGAGTGCCATTGAAATGGTCTACTTTGATCCCAAACTACATATCGAGGTTGTAGTTGGTGCTAGCCTTGTCGGGTTGGGCGCAATCCTTGCACACCACAGCAGACTGTCAAATGCCTGGAGACATATCATTGCATACGCCAGTAAGAGCCACAAACAGAATGTGCTTACTCGCAATCTGAGAAAGAAAATTTGGCAGTGACCTGGCTGGTGAATATTTCCATGTTTTCTTGTATGTAAAGCCTTTCACTGTAGTGCCTGATCAAGCACTTTTGACGATATTTGGCAATCTAAAAGCCAAAATGCCTCCTCAAATTGAACTTAGAGGTTTGAGGTTACAAGAATACAGCTCCACAATTATTCATCATCCAGGGAAAGATCTACATCCAGCTGACTATTTTTCAGGAGTGTGATTACAATGCCCTGGAACCCCATCTAAGACAGCGGAGGCCTACATCAATTTTAATGTGAAATTGAGTGTACCACCTGCCATGTCTTTAGAACAAATTCTCACTGCTATGATCCAAAATAGTGACATGTTAAGATTAAAAGACATTATTGCTCATCAATCATGGAACCAGCACTCCAGTCCTTTCACTAATGACAATGAGTATTTGAAGTTCAAAAATGTAAGAGATGAACTTTCAGTGACCCAAGGAGGCCTCATTCTATGAGGCAAACAAATTGTTACTCCTGAGAGTCTACGACAACAAGTAGTCAATGTCACCCATGAGGGACATTGAGAAATTGTTGCCACTAAGAGAGCTCTCTGTGATCGAGTCTGGTTTCCGAATCTTGATGAAAGGGTAGAAAAAGAATTAAAGACTTGTCACATATGCAACGGTCTTTCATCACAAGTCATTTAGCATCCTTTCAACATGGCAGAATTGCCACATCATGCTTGGGAGAGAATTGCAATTGAATTTTTTGGTCCTCTTGAGAATGGACATCATCTTCTAGTCATTGTTGATGAATACTCCTGTTTTCCATTGGTGTAGAATATTTCATCTGCTACTCATGAAAAGGTCATTCAAAAACGAGATGGCATCTTTGCGATATGGGATGTACCTGCAGTATTAAAGTCTGACAATGGCCCACCATTCAATATCGAGAATGTAAAGACTTTCACCTCAATATAAAGCATCAAAAAAGCACTCCTCTTTGGCTCCAGACCAATGGCCTGGTAGAACGGTTTATGAGTACTCTAAAGAAAACCGTTCAGCATTCTGCATTGGAGAAGCTCAACCTCAAATCTGTTTTAAACACTACTCTTTGAGCTTACCATTCAACCCCTCACTCAATGACAGGTGAAAGCCCTGCTACTCTCATGATTTTAAGAGCCATGATGACTAAGCTGCCCCAATAGACCAACCTCAGATCCAAGAATTAGGAAGACATTCACACTACAGACTTTGGTCGCAAACAGAAGATGAAAATATATGCTGACAGACAACATCATGCAAAGGACATCACTCTTACAAGAGGAGTTTGAGTGTTGGTTAGACAATACAGAAGAAGGAGTCCGATGCTCCTTTTTAGGTTGAACCCTTTACTATAACCAACACCAAAGGACACACTGTGACTGCCCAGCGTTCTGAAAAGCCCCTTACATGAGAGTCCTCTCATTTTCGAAGTGCGTCCCTTCGCTTACCAAACATTGTTGTCAATGTAGAGACCGGGTCTAGACGGACTGTTGATGACTCTATATCTGCTAATAATTCCACCTCACCTCTGCAGATCACTGACACTTCGACTGCCAGTTCCGGGTTTACAGTGAACTGATCAGGAAGTGTGATTCAGGTGCCACAACGCTTAATTGTAGAATTGTAATTGCTTGTGCATCTATGTATTTATTCATATGTTAATGTGTGTATTTATTTCTGTATGTATTTATTTATGTATTTTAAAAGTCATGACTTTTTATTTAACAAAGCGAGAGATGTAGTGTCTTGCAATAAAAGAACGCTGGAACTCTTTTGGTTTCCACTGTATTCTGTAGGCCAGTGACTTTAGTGTTGGAGGGATGAGTTGAAGGCAGGCTTAGAATGTTGGGTTCTGACTTACATGCAGCGGAATAAAGACATGTAAAACTACTCTGCATGTAGGGCGTACTTATTGGCGAATTCCTAGCCTGGCAGGACGTGACACTGGGCAAGAGATATTTCAAATGTTTGTGGTTGACCCTGATTTTGAGTTTACAGTTTTAGTAGCGTTTTTCATTACAGTAGCCCCGAAGATTTGTCTTGTTGGGGCACCCGAAATCCTTAAATAGAAACTCAAATGTGCATCCTGTATCCAGGGATATGATACCCTGTTCAATATAAAGCGTTTAACACCAGCATATAGCCTGTTTCTTAGCACCCACATCTAAAATCTGAACTGAACCCGGCCCTTTATGCGGTAGGTGCTCGTGTCTGAAGTCCATGGACTGGGAGTAAGTAGCAGTTTCCAAGCCGCCATGCCCGAGGCTCATGAGTAGGTTGGGTCAAAGCCTGATTATGCTTCGTAGAGGAGCAGAGAACAGTACTTAACCAGGATGTCCCACTCCAACACTGCACCTATCTGCCTTTGAAAGTATGGAAGCACCCTCCTCCTTGTAGCGCTTCTTACTGGCAGCTAAGACTTCTGAGGCATATACGATGTTACATTGCGGTGTTCAGACTGCAATACCTTTACAACGCAGGCATTACAACGCAAGTTGTTACAACGACTTGCGCTGGAGGGCGCTGGACTTAGGAATAGTATGATTTACTATTCCAACTTCATCCTACTTTACAGTAGGGAAGGTTTTGGAATAGTAAATCCTACTATTCCTTAGCTTAGAGTGCCATCCAGCGCAAGTCATTGTAACGACTTGCGTTGTAATGCCCGTGTTGTAATGGTATTGCAGTGTGAACACCGCCATGTTTCCCCTTCTGAGCATTCCTAAATCATGTATACAGAACTACGATTCAGCTTTGCACTCTGCACCACTTCCATAAGGGACCACTCACTCTATACTCTGCTTTTGGAGAACACACTACACCCCATCAGCACCCTGACTCTTTTAATTATTTCCTTAGTGAGTTAGCACTTGGAAGTGGTCATCAAGCAGCACTGAGGCATCTTACAAGAAGCTGAAATAAATAAAAAAAAAATACTTCCAGTTTTAGAAAGATTAGATGATGGAGGCATACAAAGTGTAAGGGGTTGCTTGAATCACACAATTTGTCAAGTGGGGACGTGAGGATTAGAACTCTGGTGCCTTCCAGTAAAAACAGTTGTATTGTTTAATTGATACACATCTTTGCAACAATTTTGTAAACAAACCTTATCAAAGAAAATCCAAGAGATATACAATGTAAAATAAAATACAATTTGTTCTGTTCAAATGTCTATTTTGTTTCTTTTCTTTCCCACTGCGGTGAAATCTTGAGGCACCTTGAGTGGAGCTAGGTGTGGGAAGCGTCGAAGCACGCTGTTAAGGCTTGGGCAGGCGGCAGGTTTGAATGATCATCAGTATGAAAAAGAGCCCCTGTTCTAGAATTTTATTCTTTGGGAGGGCCGTAAAGAAGCATGGGTGAGCTATGAAGGTGAGTGAGTCCTGGCCAAAAAACAACAGGGGGCCTTATTTATGAAGGCCTTGCGCCACCGGTGCGTCACTTTTTCCCATGTTAAAAGTGACGCACCAGTGGCGCAAGGCCTTCATAAATAAGGCCCAAAGTATTTAATCAATCTAAGATTTTAGGTATTGGCATCTGTACGCGTTTGACATTTTTATCACAATAATCAGCACCCAAAGAGCTACATACTTTGCTTTCTTTGATGTGCTTCCGCCCTTGGGGAGGGGAGGGGTGCTGCTTGTGAAATCTTTAAGATGCAGAACTTTAAGACTGCTGCATGCTCCTAGTCATGTGAAGCAGTAGAAATGTTTCTGCTGCCATACAGAGCCACTTTACAGTTTTTCCTGTTTTTAAAAAACTTTGGCAGCTTTTTACTTTGCAAGGCATTAAAGTTTAAAAATACGATGCAATAAACCCAGAATCATAATTCCGTTTTCAGGATATCTGTGCTGGTCATTTGTGCATCATAGCAGTTAATAAACTCTGCTGACTTCACACCTCTCCCCAGGCCTGAAAGTATCCTATGTCAATGGTGTTAATCATTAAAATAAACGATAAGGGAGAATCTATGGGGCTGCACGCCCCTGTGAAACATTAAGGGTAAAAATGCTTGTTTTTCAGTTCTGAACGGCCTTGGGTGGGCCAGAGTATTCCTTGGGTATGCCTGGCCCAACTTCTAGAACCGGGCCTAATGAAAAGTGGTGCAAACAGACAGCTTTTTTCCTCTTTAAAATTGAGACCTATACATAACAAGCGTACAATTGATTCTGATGGATAACAGCAAAATCTACAACCTTACAACCTGGATTGGAATATCTCTGCACCCACGGTGGAGTTCCATCTTTGGATAGAAACATCCCAGACTGATGGTGTAACAATTTTGTTTAGTTGTTGATGCTTAGATTTGTCGCAGGCATACCTGGCGTCTGAGCAACGTGTATGAATGAATCACAGTCCATGCATGAGAGTACTTGCAAAAAATATGCTTATCTTCAAAGAAATACATGTTGCAATTTTGTTTCCCATTTTTTTAAAATAGGTTAACTTATTCTTTCAACCCAAAGACCTTCTAATTGCAGTGTTGTTAGTGAAGTTGACAGTAGGTCGCACCATGGGTCTTAAAGTTTGTGTTATTCGATGTTTTGAACCAAATAATATGATTCAATGTGCTGGTGTTTGTAGTCTTCAGTGTGCATGAATTAGAAACATAATAGTTGTCTTGCTATCAGCTGGTTCCACAGCCCGAATTCAATCAATCACTCAGATGTCTTATAAAGCGCGACTACTCACCCGTAAGGGTGTCAAGGTGCTCGGTGGTGGGGAGGGGGGCGGAGGAGAGCTGCTGGTTCGAGTCCAAGGTGATCTGGCATTGGGCAGTGTGAGAGGCTGGCCTGGTATATGAAGTACACTTTTGTAAGTGGACACCAATTCAGGCTACCCTTATGGTGATGTAAGAGGTCTTAGACAACCTTAGAAAGCTCTCTAAGTGGTAGCTGTGGAGAGCAGCCTTCAGGCTTAGTCCAGAAGGAATGTAAAGCAGCTTGTTTTTCCAGAATGCAATCTTATAATAGAGATTAAGTGAAAAAGAACCATACCAAGTAGTTATAAAATATGTTTTTGTTATAGAATACTCTCTAGAATGCTCAAGTATCTCCAACATGGAGATTAACACAATGCACACAATACTTTAGCAAAGAAACACAGTAAATAGCATGACATACACAGTGGCCCCAAGGGAGGACCAAACCATGTACTAAGAAAGTCGTATAAGAACCATGACTCGAGTCAGGACAATGTCGAGAGGACATAGAATCGCTGGGGAACCACAGAACCACCCACAGTAAGTAGATTGCGAACCCACGGAGAGCATGTGCAGTGTGAGTACACGACTGCGTGCTCCGTACAACTCTATGTGCAAGTCGTGGTCAGAGACGTTTTAAGGCATGGGCAAACCGGGCTATGGCCCAGGGCACCGGCCCTTCACAAGGGCCCCTGATAGAACCAGCTCTGACCTGCAGAGAGATTTGCCCTGATGATCTTGAATCATTCTTAAATAGATTTTTTTAGCTACCGTTTTTCATTTAATTTATTTTTAATGTGGGTGATGTCTGAGAGTCTATTATGAACATTCTGCAGAACAATGTTGTGTTTATGTTTCAAGCAACATCCATATAAAAAATATTTTACATAAAAACAGGACCTCTGATATGAGAAATAAATGGGAGTGTGTCACAAATATTATTTGCAGTAATAATAGTGAGCTGCCGCTGTGTTACAATATTTTAAAAACGTGTCACTTTCTCTGAATATTACATGCAAACGCATTTAGAATTGGGACCAGTGTGTCTGTGCACTGTCAGTGACCTGGCCAAAGAGGGTATGAAAGAGCTCATTTGGAATCATAAATTCAAAGCTGTTTCGAACAGGGGCCCCCAAAATACATTTGGCCCAGGACCCCCAAAATCCTTAAAATGTCACTGGTCGTCGTTGGATTTTTTAAGATTAAGGACCCTTCCCAATTGACCCTGAAGAAACCTCATGGAAGTTAGGAGGTTGGAGAGCCACTCCACCCGTGGATACCCTAGTACCCACGTTACCTACACCAGGGATGCCGTGTGCATAGGGGTGACGTGATGACGGAAACCGCTGTCGTTTTCAATAGAGGACTTCAAGAATGTGCCACTGCTGGAAGGAGGGAAAGTGTCTGTGGGAATCCAAACATGGATTTCTTGAAGAGGAGTACGTGAAAGCAGAGGGGACAGAGTCTATGTCACTCAGGAGTGACCAGGAGCCCTGGAAGACGAATGCCCTCCAATGTCAGGTGCTTAAGGTAAGATGACGGTGACTTTGACTCTGCAGCTGCAAGGACCAGGTGATGCTGAGGATGACCAGGACCCAGATAGGAGCTGTCCCATGAAGGATGTTGAGTGCTGAGGGGTCGATGTTCGGCGGGAGCACCAACAAGCCTTGGCAAAGGCAACCCACGCAGGAGGTCAAAAAGGTACACTGTTGGGACCAGCAAGGTCCAGGAGACTCATCACACACAAGGCAGGCCCAAAGCAAGCAAGGTAGCCCACAGAAAACAAAGTTGACCCTCAAATGGACCCACAGGCTGGAGGCACTGGAGTCACGAGAGAACCTCAAGCAGCTCACCAAAAGGAGCAGGCCACAGTGCCCACAAGGTGATGTGGCTGAAGATATTGGTGCAAAAATTGCCGGAGGATGGGGCTACTTGGAGCCCAATGCACTTGTTGCAAGGATGTCAACAAGCATTTACAACTGCAAAAGTACGCAGTGCACAGTGATTTGGTTAATGCAGCCCCCACAAGGGATTCTGACCTTAAACTCTGTGAGAGGACAGCACAGGCGCGAGGGACGTAGAAAATGACCACCTGTGTTGTTGAGCCCTTCAGAGTCCGCAGAGGCTCGGGATCAGCAGACCAGTCAGCAGTGTTGCGGTGCCTGCGAATGTAGGGAAGGGACTCCTTCACTTCAAGGGAGATTCCTTCAAGTGTCTTTGATGCTCCACATGTCCTGTAATGATCCTGTATGGTGCACACGCACAGACGATGCAGCAGACTGAAAGGGAGACAAAGTCAGGCCCAAACGAAGTCCAGCGAAGTCCAGAGTGCCCAGACGGTAGAAGTGAAGTGGTTTCAGTTCTGAATCTTCTCCCACAATGAATCTAGGGACCTACACCCAGGTAAGCCCTTAAGTACCCTAGGGAGAAGGTTGAGAATATTCAGGGGACCCTCCCAGGGGAGGGTCTGGACAGAGGGGAGGTTACTCCCATGTCCTTTGTCTAGTTTCGCACCAGAGCGGGAGCCAACATCTCCCAAAACTGGTTTGAACTGGACTATGCACAGGGAAACCAAATGTGCCCCTTATGCAGACTTACAGACGCTGACAAGTGCGCACACCCAGTCCCAATACACTCAATTCTGTCTGGGAGGTGGTCACACCTCCCTATGACAGGATGCCTATTGTTCTGCCTTCCTCTGCTTGAGCTTGGCTCAGCAGCAGGAGGAGAGAAATGTGTCTCTGGTCGGCAGCATCCATTTTGTGCTGGCTGGGGCTAGTAGGTTGGCACTAGGAACACTGAGAGCCTAAAGGAGGGTTCTGCCAGTGCTTGGAATCATACCTCCCACAACGTTAATGGTGTGGGTGTATGATTCCAACATGTTTGATACCAAACACAGTAGGGTTCGTTGCAGCCAGTTTTGAGATGGTCATCGCGTAATTACGCTATGCCCCTCTATATAGTATATGACTGCTTCACTGACAACCCGGGAGAATGGACAACGTAGGCTGCAGGGGTGTCCTGCTCATATAGGCACAAAAGGGGGTGGTGATGGACGGAGCATTTGAACCAATCAAACACTCACACCCAGTCAAAAGATCTGGGTTTGATCCATCACCGTTCTTTAGCCCACTCTGCCACCCCAGTGCACCACCCCCTTTTGTACCGCTTTTGGCCATCATAAGTGTGGCAGGGTATGCTCAGACGTGAGTCCCTTGCTCACTTTGCCACTGGATTCAAGCAAGCCGGGCTGAAGACGGCTGTAATGCCAGAAACCGGTCCTCGGAAGCTTGTTTCCGGTCCAGGGAAGGCATGGCTTGGCAGTTCGGGCTGGACTGTTCCCATGAGGCACAGGGTCAGACTGATTTGCATATAGCCATGTCTGAACTTGTCGCAAAAATCTGGTTGTGAAAGAATTTTATGAACTGACCGATATAGTAATAGGTTGGGTCATAAAATTCTGATTCCAAGTGTTTTTCAATCCGACCTTCCTAATGAATATTACCTACTCTACCGTCTTCTCGTCTCATTCCTTACCAAGGAGCAGCTTGTCTGCTCTACAGAAACCTATTACCTAGCAAAGTCAAATACTTCCCCCAGTATTTCACCGCCTACCTGGCCATGCATGCATATACGGGGCAGTGCGTCACTCTCACAACCTGTTCTTTTTTTTAATTTGTGTTGCAGACCGGTTTACCTAGCATGGTCGGCTACGTTTTTTTCTACATTAGTTGCACTGTTTCTGTTATTGATGTGTCCACACTGCTCAGGGGGCATTGGTCTTCCATGCAGGTGGCGGCGCTGAGCGTCCTTGTGCCTGTTTCGGCCTAGCTCTTCCAGCTCCTTCCTCCTATGGAGCCCGCCCATCTGGGCTGCTTTTCTGCTTCCGGGCTCTTCCTGCTTGCTGCACGTCCTGTGGGAGGTTGGGGCCATGAGACTACGTTTTCGTTAGAAACATGTTCATTGCAGGAAGCTATGAGTCTGCTGCTAGCAGCTCTGTGGGTGTTCCTACTGTGGATGCTCTGTGCATTTTGATCAATGATGTGGTGGAGGCTGCATTCAGGGCACGGGAGGCTGATGGTGCCTCGGCCTCAACCACTCGCAGTTTTGGAGGATCCTGATGAGAAGGAAGGACAGAGTGGTCGCTTTGTGCAGGGAACTGAGCTCTTTGACTTATTTGCCCAATTCAGGGGCAATCCGCGTTTCATTCTCCTGTGGTGAATGAATTGGAGGATTATTTTTTTTACCAATTACCCCCAGCCTGACTCTGATTACTCCTAGACTCCGGTCCAGGGCAGCACTCTCCCCTAGCAGCTCCGCCGTTCACCACTCTGCCTGGGCTCTGAGTGCCTCAGAGCAGCTCAGCAGTGCCTGCAGTCTCCCCCTGCAGCCTGTCCCTTCGCTGGCCCGCTGCCTCCCTTAGTCTCCCGACCCCTTGCTTCCCGATCCACCTGGTAACTCTTGTCTGGTGTGATTTTCCCTTGCCTCTGCTCTGTTAATTGTTCAGTACTATTGCACATGTAACTTTCCTCATTGTCACATTCTCCTGTGAGTTTGCCTTGCCTTGCTCTGTTAACTGTTCTCTTCTGCTGCACATGTAATTTCCCTCTTGGGGTTTGGACTACAAGTAGCCCAATGCACAACTTCAGGAAAGCTCGGAAAGTCGATGCACTTGCAAATGTGCACTGTGTCCAGGATTCCAGTCCTACGTCACTCGTGAGGGCTGCGGGTCTCAGCTTTGCTGGGATCTCGTGTCAGCCTCTGAAAAGTCTGAAAGTCTGTGCCCTGAGTCACAAATACTTTGGGGTCCGGCGGGAGCCTCGAAAATGCAGACTGGCAAGATGCTTCTTGGTGCCTGTTTGAGCAGGGGAGTCACTCCTTGACCCCAAGGGAGATTCTTCTGTCATCTATTCGTGTAGAATGTCGAAGTTCCAGGATATATATTGCAGAGTTTCATCCAGGTATAATCTGAAGTCCTAAGGACTGGGATCCCATACTTATACTAAGTTAGGGGGTTGGACATACTCTGGGGACCCACTTATGGGAGGGTATGGGGAGAGGGGTGGTTACACCCCTTTCCCTTTGTCCAGTTTCGCTCCAGAGCAGGGGATGAGTGCCCCTGCAACCGGTTTGAACTGGGCTATGCACAGGGACACCAAGTGTGCCCCCAGCACTGTCTGAAAAGCATTCTATGAATGCACCCACCCAGCCCCAATACACTAAAGCCTGTCTGGGAGGTGATTACACCTCCATGTGACAGGAAACCTATTGTCCAGGCCTCCCCTGCCGGAGTTTCGTCCAGCAGCAGGAGGTCAGACTTGTGACTGTGGCTGCAGCATCCATTTTGTGATGCTAGGGCTCATTAAACTAATGCCGGTCAGGTAAGTGTGTACATGTCTTCTCTCTCTAGAAGGGTGGAATTCCACCCCCGCCACGAGGACTGGCGGAGGAGGGGGGGGGGGGGGTAGGATTCCAAAGTGTTTGACACCAAACACGACATGTTTGCATGCAGCCATTCCAAAGTTAGCATTTTCCGTGAGGGTATAATGTACTTAAGAGTATATGGTCTGGCTGCATCACAGAACAGCCTCAGAGAGTAGATTCTGAAAGCTGCAGAGGGGTCCTGCTCATGCATGGGCACCTTCTCACACAAAACCAAGCACTCTACCTTCAGGATTGATAAAGCCTGCCATAGGAGTGACTTATAGGTTTATATGTGTCAGTGATTAAAGGTATTTATAGGTAACCTATATCTTCGTAAGGGGTGCATGCACCACCTTACCCAGGCTGCAGTAGCAGTCCTGTGGTGCCATTTTGGAAGGCTTCCCAGGGGTGGCATAATAACTGCTTCAGTCTCTGGTAGACCTCTGGGGTACCTATGCCCTTGGTACCTAGGGTACCATATACTAGAGACTCATAAGAGTAACCCATCTGGAGTGTACCTAAAGTACATGCAATCATTGTAGAGAGGAAACAGCTAGGCTGGGGTCCTTGATAGCAGGGCCCCAGTCAGACTAAAGTCGAAAAACAGTGAAACACAAGCAAAAAGTGGGGGTAACCACAGTAAGCAGATCCTACTCTCCTACACTCACCAACCTCGGACTCAAACAACTCATCACAACACCCACCCACTCCGCCCGACACATGCTCGACCCCATCTTCTCCGCCAGCGACCACGTCACCTTCAGCCACACCACCGAACTCCACTGGACCGACCACCACTGCATCCACTTCTCCTTCGAGAAACACACCGCACGCAACCAACTGCAGCTTTTCCCACACCGCAGTGGTAAAAAGTAAACAAGGACCATCTTATCACCACACTCGCCCGAGGCCCGCCACTCGAGCCCTCCGAGACTAACGCAGCAGCCAACTTCAGACAATGGATCGACGACTGCGCCAACACCCTCGCACCAATCAGGAAACCCTCCAACAGGTGCACCGACACGAGAGCCCTCTGATTCAACACCGACCTCCAGAAATCCAAGCACACCTGCAGAAGACTCAAGAAGCAGTGGCGCAATGACCAGACACCAGACAACGACGCAGCCCTCATAAACGCCAGACGCAAACACCACCAACTCATCCAAGCCACCAAAAGAACCTCCTTCAAGGAACGCATCAACAACAATGCACACAACAGCAAAGAGCTCTTCAACATCGTGAAAGAACTCGCCACCCCCAGCTCCAATGACGTACCCCCGTCACAAGAACTCTGCGACTCCCTGGCTACCTTCTTCCACCGCAGGATCGCAGACATCCACAACAGCTTTGACACCCAGATGCCGACGACAGACGCTAACACCCCTGGTGCAACACCCACCAAACACACCAACCTTCTGCTCTCCTGGCACAACACCAACGACGAAGACACCATCAAAACCATGAACACCATCCATTCTGGCTCACCTTCCGACCCCTGCCCCCACCACATCTTCAACAAGGCAAGCTCCATCATCGCACCCCATCTCCGAAAGATCATCAACAGCTCAGTCGAGACCGCCACCTTCCCAGAGAGCTGGAAACACGCAGAGATCAACGCCCTACTCAAGAAACCCAAGGCGGACTCAAAGAACCTCAAGAACTTCCGACCCATCTCCCTGCTCCCGTTCCCGGCGAAAGTCATTGAGAAGACCGGCAACAGACAACTGACCCACTTCCTGGAAGAGAACAAGGTCCTGGACTCCTCCCAATTTGGCTTCCGCAGCAATCACAGCACCGAAACCGCCCTAATCGCCGCCACTGACGACATCAGGACCATACTGGACAAAGGTGAAACCGCGGCCCTCATCCTCCTGTACCTCTCGGCCGCCTTCAACACCGTCTGCCAACACACCCTGTGCACACGCCTCCACAACGCAGGGATTCAAGGCAAAACCCTGGACTGGATCACCTCCTTCCTCACCGGCAGAACCCAGAGAGTCTGCCTCCCCCCTTTCCGATCCGAAGCCGCCGTGATCACTTGCGGTGTACCCCAAGGATCATCCCTTAACCCGACCCTCTTCAACATCTATATTGCACCGCTCGCCAACATCATCCAAACACACCACCTCAACATCATCTCATATGCCGAGGACACCCAGCTGATCCTCTCCCTCACCAAGGACCTGGCCACCGCCAAATCCAACCTCCATGAGGGAATGAAGGCCGTCGCAGATTGGATGAAGTCTAGCCGGCTGAAAATGAACTCAGATAAGATGGAGGTCCTCATCCTCGGCTCCACTCCCTCCACATGGGATGACTCTTAGTGGCCGGCCACTCTGGGAGCTCCCCCGACACCCACCAACCATGCACGCAACCTGGGGTTCATCCTGGACTCAACGCTCTCCATGACCCCGCAAGTCAACACTGTCTCTTCCTCCTGTTTCAACACCCTCCGCATGCTCCGCAAGATTTACAGATGGATCCCCACCGAAACCAGAAGAATGGTCACCCAAGCACTCGTCAGCAGCAGGCTGGACTACGGCAATTCCCTCTACGCAGGAACTACTGCTACACTCCAGAAGAGCCTCCAACGCATACAGAACTCCTCCGCACGTCTTATCCCCGGACTCCCTCATCACAGCCACATCACCACCCACCTGAGAGATCTGCACTGGCTCCCGGTCAACAAGATGATCACCTTCAAGCTCCTCACCCAAGCTCATGAAGCTCTCCAAAATGCTGGACCAGCATACCTCAATGAACGATTGTCCTTCTACACCCCGAACCGCCAGCTTCGCTCCGCCAACCTCGCCCTCGCCACCGGCCCACGCGCCCGCCTAATGACCACCGGCAGCAGATCATTCTCCCACCTCACTGCCAAGACATGGAACACCCTTCCCGCCCTCCTGCGTCTGACCCAGGACCTGCTGACCTTCAGGGGACTTCTCAAGACCTGGATGTTCAACCAGTAGCTGCTTCCCCCCCACCCCTCAGCGCCTTGAGACCCTCACGGGTGAGTAGTGCTCTCTACAAATGATTGATTGACTCATTGCCTCTACACAGTGCTGTCCACAAGGTCCTGGCACATGAATGGTGTGACATTGACAAATCAGCATTTCCTTGCTTTTTGGGAAAGCATTACACCTTGGAAGGGTTTTCAGACGAATTCCCTCAGTTTGTCAAGGTGGATAATTTGATGGCTGCCCTTTTTTCCCTGGACATGGTTCATTCAGTGAGAGAGGGGATGCTTCCTCTCTGTTGGCCCTGATGGAGCTCCCGGTTCGCTACTTGTCAGACATCTCCTTTGATAACTTATGTGCGATTGCTGCAGCGTCTGGGGCTTCCATTGCAGCTCGTCGCCATATCTGGATGCGGACTTAGAAGGAGGAGGGCTCGCAAAAGTCTCTCCCTTTCTGAAATTGCCTTTTGAGGGTTTAAAGGTGTTTGGCCCTCAGCTGGAGGACATTGTCAAGCAGTCGGCTCAGAATAGGAAGCTGGTAGCTCCCGTTCGTCCTCCCTCTCGGGTAGAGGATTTGGTTACCAACATGCTTTTGCCTTTCTTCAGTCCAGAGGTGCTCACCAGCCCTTTCAGGTCACGGGTCATGGCAGGGGGGCCCTTGGAGGTGACAAATCTCGGTCTCTGTCTACTGTTGCCTCCACTACTTCTTCTCCAAAGCAATGACTGTCTGCCTTTTCCAGTTGGAAGTCGCCTTTGCTTCTTTTGTCACCACTGGCAGGGTCTTTCCAATGCCTGGGCGGATTGAACAGTGACCTCTGATTACTGGATTGATTGTTATCTCACCATGCTCAGGTTTTTAAAGAGACTCCTTTGCCCCAGGATTCCGTGAAGCGGGCAGCTTTGCTGCAGGGTGTTCCGCTTCTCTTGGAGGAGCAAACTATCATCAAGGTTTCACCCCTGGAACACAGGCTGGGGTATTATTCAATCCTATTTCTGGTTACAGAGAAAGACACCACCGATTCCCGCCCTGTGTTGGATCTGAAAGGGGTGAATCTTCACATGTTGCACCGTCATTTCAATATGGTGACTTTGCATTCAATCCTTCAGCTGGGGCACCAGGGGTGCTTCCTCACCTTCCTCGACCTTATGAACGCGTACCTGCATGATCCCATCCATCCGGAGGATCAATGGTTTCTGGATTTCGCGGTGGGCTCATAGCACTTCCAGTTCCAAGTGCTTCCTTTTACAGTGCCAGTGGTTTTTATGAAGCTGATGGCACCCCTGGTGGATATTTTCCATTCTAAGGGTATTCAGGTTTACCCTTACCTTGATGATTGGCTGGTTGTTTCTCCTTCTTTCTCTCAGGCTTCGGAGGATGTTCATCAGGTCTGTCATCTGCTGGGTTCTTTTGGGTTCCTCATCAATCACAGAAAGGCCTCCCTTCAGTCCTCACCGTCCCTGAAGTTCCTAGGGGCCCTCTTCTGGATGGATCAGGGGATGGTGTTCCTATCTCCCGAATGACAATTGACTTTGTTTCAGCATCTCTCCTGGGTGCTCTCTCAGTCTCAGGTGTCGGCCTGGCTCTGGCTGTGGAGTCAGGGGGAAATAGCCTCCAGTTTGCATGTCCTCCCCTGGGCCCGTCTCTATCTATATCCCCTCTTGCATCACCTTCTGCGCCACTGGGATCTGGCTTCTCAGGACCACGAGGCTCTCATTCCTGTGTCTGTCGAGCAAGACCACTGACTCATTGTCAGCGAAATTGCTCTCCCTCGCAGCTCCACCATTAAGTCAGGCCTTCCCCCAAGCCCCTGCACTCTTGAGTGTTGGTGTTCGAAGTCCTCCTCCACATGCAGGTTATACCGGCACCTCATCCAGTGGACCTCTGTTTCCTTTCTCTCGCTCCGCTTTTTCTCTGTTTTGTCACTCATTTTTTCCCCTTGTTTCTATCTCCCCCTTTCACTCTCCTTCTGTGTCTTTCCTCCTTTTTCACTCGTTTTTTCCCTCATTTCAAGCTGCCCCTTCACTCTACTTCTGTGTTTGAAACCTCAGTTTTTCACTTGTTTTCCACCCTCATCTCAATCTCCCCCTTTCACTCTCCTCTGTGTCCTCTGTGTATTTCTTTCACTCTGCTTGCACTTTTGCTGCCTTATTTGCACTTTTACCTCTCTTTTTGACTTTTTCCTTTGCCTTTTCCACCCGTTTTTACCCGCCGCTGCTGCCCCCGCAGCCCCTGCTACCCCAGCACGACCAGCGCGACTGGCCCAATCCAGCTCCCTCCCCTCTCCCGCCTCCCGGCTGTCCAGCTCTCCCCGACCCCTAATTAATTGTGGCCGCTTCAGGGACAGGCGAGCAAGACCACTGACTCATTGTCAGTAAAATTGCTCCCCCTCCCTCGCAGCTCCACCATTAAGTGAGGCCTTCCCCCGAGCCCCTGCACTCTTGAGTGTCTTGAGTGTTGGTGTTCAAGGCTCTCCTCCAGCCGCAGGTTTTACCTGCACCTCATCCCTGGTGGCTCAGCGGACCTCTCTCTCCTTTTAACTTGCTTCGCTTTTTCTCTCCTTTTTCACTCATTTTTTCCCTCATTTCTATCTCCCCCTTTCACTCTCCTATGTCTTTCCTCCTTTTTCACTCGTTTTTCACCCTCATCTCAATCTCCCCCTTTCACTGTCCTCTATGTCCTCTGTGTCTTTCCTCCACTCTGCTTGCACTTTTGCTGCCTTATTTGCAATTTTCCCTATCTTTTTCCCTTTTTCCTTTGCCTTTTGTGCCCGTTTTTCCCCGCCGCTGCTGCCCCACAACCCCTCCCCTAGCACGACCAGCGCGACTGGCCCAATCCAGCTCCCCTCCCGCCCCCACCTCCCAGCTATCCAGCCCTCCCTGTCCCCTACTTAATGGTGGCCGCACTGCGGCCTCGCAGCGGACACGTGTCTTCGGCGCACCGCTGGCGCAGACAAGCCAATCTACGTCCGTCTGCGACCCGACCGCGCCCAGCGCCAGGAACCCTGGATCTCTGCACCGCCAACGCTACGACCCAACGGCACTCCATACACTCAACCCAGGCCGCAACAACAACTGCAGGCTAGCATCACCGGCCGACACCCACGGACCCTTCAGTTGTCACCGCTGCCGGCACACCTGCAGCACCACCAAGACCGCGGACCCAGTGCAACCCGCCCGCAAGAACACAACCGAACCGAAGAAACTGCAATGCATCCTCCTCAACGTCCGTTCACTCCACAAACACGCCACCGAAATCTGGGACCTCCTCGACAGCACCACCCTGGACGTAGCATTCTTCACCGAAACCTGGACCAACACCACCTTGGGACTGGACCTCGCCATCGCCATTCCCCCAGGATACAAGATATCTAGGAAGGACCGCCCCACCCGCCCAGGAGGAGGAATCACCATTGTCCACAAATCCACTCTCCGCATGAGCACACTCCCAGACGAGACCACAGACCTGATGGAACACCTTCACTTCAAGATACTGGCCAGCCCCACCTCCACCCTCCAAGGAACCATCATCTACCGACCCCCTGGACCCAGCAGGCTTTTCACCAACTCCATCACAGACATCATCTCCCAGCATGCCATCGCGTCCACCAACTACACCCTACTGGGAGACCTCAGCTTCCACCTCGACAACCAACTGGACCCCAGCACCATATCCCTCCTGGTCAAGCTCCACAACATTGGACTCTGCCAAATTATGACCGAACCCATGCACTCAGCAGGACACACCCTCGACCCCCTTTTCACAACAGGAAACTCCATTACCTTCAGCCACACCACCGAACTCCCATGGACTGACCATTGATGCGTCCACTTCACCTTCAGAACACCCACCATCCACAGACACCAGCACCTGCTCCCACGAAGAAACTGGCCCAGAATCACCAACGCAAAGCACTCTTCAACACCATCAAGGAGTTCGCCCAACCCACCAGCGAGTCCACCGACATCCCTCCCTCACAAGACCTCTGCGACAAACTCAGCACCTTTTTCCACCACAAAATCAAGAGCATCTATGACAACTTCGACAAAGACAAGCAACACACTGAACCCTCACCAACCACCTCGACACCCTGAAGCCAGCGATCTACAACTGGGCAGCCCTCACCACCGAAGACACACTGAAGACGATGAAGTCAATCTACTGCGGGGCCCCCACCACATTTTCAACAGAGCCGCCGATACCATCGCACCCATGCTCTGCTACACCATCAACCCCTCCTTGGCAACCGCATCGTTCCCCGATGACTGGAAACATGACGAGATCAATCCCCTCCTGAGGAAACCGTCGGCGGACCCCACCGACCTCAAAAACTACAGACCAATCTCCCTGCTTCCGTTCCCAGCGAAAATCATCGAGAAAGCCATCAATAGCCAACTCGCCACATTCACCGACGAGCACAACATCCTAGACTCCACCCAATCCGGCTTCAGAAAAAAGCACAGTACAGACCCCGCCCTCCTCGCCACAACAGAAGATATCTGCACCCTACTGAACAAAAGAGAAACAACAGCCCTCATCCTCCTCGATCTCTCAGCGGCGTTCGACACAGTCTGTCACTCCACCCTAATACGCAGACTCCACGACGCAGGGATCCAAGACAAGGCCCTCGACTGGATCCACTCCTTCCTCTCTGGCAGAACACAGCGGGTCAGACTCCCCCCTTTCCTCTAGGACACCACAACAACCACCTGCGGAGTCCCCCAGGGATCCTTCCTCAGCCCTACGTTCTTCAACATCTACATGGCTCCGCTCGCCCCTATCGTCAGAACCTATGGACTCAACATTGTGTCATACGCAGACGACACCCAACTCATCCTCTCCCTATCCAGCGAACCCAACACCGCCAGACACAACTTTCAAAAAGGCATGGAAGCCATCCCCTAATGGATGAAAAACAGCTGTCTACAACTAAACACCAACAAAACGGAAGTACTCATCATGGGCCCAAACCCCGATGCTTGGAATGAGCCCCCCATGCCCTTGGAAGCCCATCCACCCCCACGGAACACGCACGCAACCTGGCAATCATCCTGGACTCCGAGCTCAAAATGGACCGCCAGATCAACTCCGTCTCGTCCCCCTGCTTCCATACCCTCCGGCTCCTACGTTAGACCTTCAAATGGATCCCCCTCAAACACAGAAAGACCGTCACTCACGCCCTGGCCATTCCCCGGGACTCGACTACAGCAATGCACTCTATGCCGGAATAAACAAACACCTCACCTGCAAGCTACAGAACATTCAAAACGCCACCGCAGGACTGGTCCTCAACTTGCCAAGACACTGCCACATCTCCCAGCACCTGCGCACACTCCACTGGCTCCCCATCGAAGCTAGAGTCACCTTCAAGATGCTCACCCACGCTCACAAGGCCCTCCATGACACCAGACCAGCATACCTGAACAGTCGACTCAAATTTCACGCACCCCAAAGGATCCTACGATCAACCCAGCTCTCCTATGCTGCAGTCCCCGCACCAGAAAGACAAGATCAGGAGGCCGCTCCTTCTCCTTCCTTGCGGCCAGAGCCGGGAACGACCTTCCACTTCACCTCAGACAGACAACATTGCTTCCCAACTTCACAATGAACCTCAAAACCTGGCTATTCGACAGACCCCCTCCTTGATGGACTGGAACCTGTGAACCCCTCACCCCCCCAGCGCCTTGAGAGCCTTACGGGTGAGTAGTCGCACTTAACAAATACCATGATTGATTGATTGTGTCTCCAGCAATTCCATCCAGTGGTGGTTGTCCCTTCTCAATCTCTCCAGGCGTTTTGACCTTCTTCCCCTTCCTTCCACAGTGGTCTTGTCCACTGATACTAGTGCCACATGGTGGGGAGCTGTTCTGGGGGATTCCCAAGCCCAGGGTCGGTGGTCCCGTTTTGAGGTTCTACAGTCCTTGAACTGGCAGGAATTTTTGGCAGTTTGGAAGCCCTTCTTTGGTTCACTCCCTTCCTTCGGAACCGGGCTGTCTGCGTTCGGACCGACAACCAAGTAATTCGTGCTATGCCAACCAGCAGGCTGGGATGCCCTGGTCTCTGTTTCAACTTTCTTGGAAGATCGGTCTGTGGACCAAGAGGAACCTCCTTTCTCTCTCTGCAATTTATCTTCCTGGGAACGAGAATGGGCCAGCAGATTCTTTGAGCAGGGTGTTCCCTCATCTGTGACCATGTATCTGTCTCCTCTTTTTTGGCAGATCTTCTCTAGATTCGGCCTTCCCTGGCTGGATCTGTGTGCCTCGGAGGAGACAGTCATTCTTCCACAGTTTTGCAGCCTTGTTCCCTCACAGTTGGCCTGGGAGATCAATACTTTCTCCATCTTGTGGTCCCAGAAGCTCCTGTTCTCTCCCTTTCCTTTGATTCCCCGGGTCCTCAGGAAGATTCGTTTGGATTGGGTGGAGGTTCTTCTGGTTGTTCCAGAGTAGTCCTGGAGGCCCTGGTTTCCCATTCTTCGGGGTTTGGCGGTGTGTCCCCATTGGCAGTTTCCCCTGTACCCCTCTTCGCTGCTTGCTCCTCTTCTCAGCATGTCCTCTCTCCTTCGTCTCTGGTTGGGGGTTTGGCGCTTGAGAGGTTGACTTTGCTGCGTCAAGGTTTTTCGCTTGAAGTGGCTCAGAGCATCCAGTTGTCTCACAAACCTTTGACCCTGAAGTCTTACAATCAACATTGGAAGAATTTTAATTCCTGGTGTAGTTAGCAGCGTTTGTCTTCTTCCTGTGAAGTTGTCTGGGCGTTGGACTTTTTGAGGGATGATTTTGCCATAGGTCTCACTGTCTCCACTCTCTGTTCCCAAAGGGCTGTCATTCTTGCCTTTCGCGGTTCTGTGATGGCCTCTGTTTCTCCCTTGGTGTCTAACCTTTTGCAGAGGTTTTTGCTTCAGCGTCCTGTATCACACTCTCCGGTGCCCGCTCAGGTTTTTCCATTGATGTTTCAGGCAATGACTGGTCCCCCGTTTGAGCCCCTGATTTCTGTTGACCTTAAGTTCCTTTCTACTAAGGTTCTTTTTTTGGTGGCCGTTTCTTCAGGTCGGCAAGTTGGTGAGATTGGGGCTTTCCTGACTTCTCCCCCTTTCTTACGTTTTTTAACAGATGAGGTGATTTTGTGGCCAAGTCCATTTTTTCTACCAAAGGTTTTGTCTGACTTCCACTGTCAAGAAGATATTGTCCTTCCTGTGTTTTTTCTTGCTCTGTCTTCTCCCGAGGAGGAGGTTCTCCATTCCCTGGATATGTTTCGGCTCTTCGCATCTATCTGGATCGTACCTGTGGTTTTCGGAAGGTGGATTAAAGTTTTGCTGCCTAGGGAGGTCTCTGGGTGGATCTCAAACCTTCTTTGTCCACTCTGACTCGATGGGTGAAGTGTGCGGTACTCTTGTCCTATGAGGCTACTCACTGTCCGCTTCCATCTTCTGTCCAGGGAGAGTCCACTCTGGGGGATTCCTCATCCTTGGCCATGTTTGCGGGTGCCTCCTTGCGAGATATTGGTAATGCTGCTACTTGGGCCTCTCCCCATCCTTTCGTTTTCTACTCCTGTCTTCAGTTGGGGATGGCAGCCTCTGCTGCTTTTGAGACACATGTTTTGTCTGCTGTATATGATTTGTGATCTGTACTACTGTTTTCTTTCAGATTGAACTGATTTATTGGTTTTGCTGAATCTTACTGATCTTCATGTTTTCGATCACATTGTGCTTGCGTATGGGCTCCTTGGCAGGGAATGGGACGGAAAGACGGATAAGGAGGTAATACCTGTTTACTCACCAGTAATCTTCATTACTCTGAGTCCAGGTCTTCCCTTTTCCATTCCTGAGCCCATCACTCCGTTCCTGTTCCTGTTATGGTGATTGATCAGTGTTTTTCTTTTTCTTTATTTTTCTTTGGTATTCTCAGGATGTGTGGGTGACACACTTCTCCCTTAATGCATGTCAGGTAGGTGGCGCCATATTGGGGGAAGTATTTGACTTTGCTAGGTGATACGCTTCTGTAGAGTACAAAAGCTGCCCCTTGGTAAGGAATGGAACAGGAAGACCAGGATTTGGAGTAATGAAGATTGCCGGTGAGTAACCGGGCATTAATAAGGTTGCAAATTGCTATTCATTACGATGGGAATCCTTCAGGTGATGGTAGTCTGCTAGGGTTAGCAGACCACCATGTCTGTGATTACCTTTCCATGAAGAAAGGTTTTTTAAAACGCAGCTTTTTTCCATTGAGGAAACAATGCTGCTTTAAGAAAAAGTTTACATTTTTTGCCAAAAATTGTGTAAGGATGGGTGGCGGTCCTCTGCACCGCTGTCTAATCCCAAACAAGCGTTTTTAACATTCACAAAGCAGAAGGAGGCTCAAGGGTACACCTTCCCTTTCGCAAATGCATTATCACCTCACTAAGAAATGTTTCAGTGTTTTGCGGCTAGTTTATGATCTCAAAACATTGATACATCTCATACCAATTAGGCATTTGGAAGAATCTCCAGTGACACCCCCCTTTCAAATAACAATTAACAACTCAGTTAAAATGTACTATCTCCTCTTCAGGCGACGGAAAAGCTCTTAATAACTCTTCTGGGGCTCTCCAAAATGGGATCCTGCCCATACATTGAGAGAAGGTGTCATGTATATTATTAAAACTGGAAGGTGATGCTATTGACCCCTCGGCTTAAAGACCAGTATCCATGATTAACTAAAATATGAAAATCCTTTGTAAGGCATTGGTGACTAAGTTAGGCCGGGTTGCCGTGGGCCTTGTACACAAGGACATATGCCTTTTTTTCCAGGTGGTAATACGGCCATGAAATATGGCATATAACATACGCATTTTACTCGGTGAAGGATGGAAAGGAGGAAATGGCCCTAGTGGCCGTAGACCTGGAGAAGGCTTTCAATACCCTTACTTGGGAATATAAGTGGGAGTTTCTTCAGTAGATGGGTCTTGGTCCGGATTTCCGTATATGGGTGGGGCTCTTATTACACAGAGTGCGCTGCCAGAGTGAGTATGGGTAGAATAGTATCTGACAGTTGGAGTGCCGAGCTAAGGACAAGTCATGGGCGACCCTCTCCCCATTATTGCTTGCTCTAGCTGTCGAACCACTGGTCATCCAGGTTGATAATGGCGAAATGAGGAATTGCTGAGGGGAAAGTCTCCATCCTGGGTTTCCAATATGCAGATGATTCGCTGTTTTATTTGTGGCTCCCATGGGTGTTTGTAGAGATCTCAAGTCTCCAAGTGAATGTACAAAAGAGTCTCCTATTCCGCGAGGTGAGCCTGGTTCTGCTGCAGATTGCTGAGCTGCCGGATCTAGGTCTCCGATGGGAAATAGTTAAATTCAGACACTTAGGGATTATGGTGGCACATTCTGCAGAGAAGCAATATGAGATCAACATGGGGCAAATGCTGCAAGGGTCCTGGACCTCGATCAGGTTCTGGGCTTCTCTTTCAAGGTCAGTCATGGGACGGTTGGCAGAGGCAAAAATTGTGGTTTTACTTCACTGTATATTGTACTGTAAAATTTGCTTAGTCCCCTTACCATGTCCAATTTCAAGAAACTGGATAGCTTGCTGGTTATCTTCATCAGGGTAGTGTCACATAGCAGGATGACCCTCACTCTACTTAAACAAGATATGGAGGGAGGACTGGGACTCCCAGACCTAGAGGCTTACTACCTCCCACATTCAACACACAGCCAGTTGGGTTACGTAGGAGGATAACTGGAAAAAGTGAATACTTAGGGACACCTATTGAGATGCCTCTTTTTTGTAGCTACTTATGAGAGGCAGCTGAATCCCGTGGGAGTAACCATATATTATAAGACAAACTGGAGTTATCTAGAAGAAACTCACGAAGCGGGTGCTTAGAGACTGCCTTTTGCCCTGACCTGACCCGGTCGGTCCGGTCGCTCCTCCTGCCGCGTGGCCCACCCCGAGTGTGCCCGATCTCCTCCCGCTGCCGCCGCTGCCAAGTTAAGTGTTGTGCCCCTGCACCTAATTGTCCCTCTGTGCTTCGTTTTTATTTTCATTTTCTACTACAGTATTTGTATCTGATTTGTAATAGTATTGTTGCCGTTCTCTCGTGTCTGGTTCTGTTGTGCCCCATTGTCGCTCCAGTTGTTCCCTGCCCCACCCCGCTCCCTACCGCTGTTCCCCCGCGGCCCCACCCCCGCTCCCTCCAGCATCTCCGCACCGATCCCCCCCACTCGCCACCCTGCTCCCGCCTCCCAGCTGCTCCTCCCTCGCCCCGCCCCCCCCCACTCTCCACTTATGGCTGAGTGCATGCGTACGCGCAGCGTTGACGCGCAGCGGGCGAACCGATTGTGCGCCAAAGGCAAGCCCGTCTGCGCCCGTCCGCGCCTGGACCGCGCCCAGCGCCAGACCCCCTGGCCCCCGCAGCTGCCAACCCACCCTCCGGACGTACGACACCGCCACCCTCAACGCACTCAACACCAGCCGAACCCCCAGCTGCCACCGTGCCACCCCAGGACGCACCCACGGACCCTTCGCCTGCCAATCCTGCAAGTTCTCCTGCCTCCGGACCTGCACTGGACCCGCCAGGCCAAACACCAGCAGCAACCACCTGAAGTGCATCCTGCTCAACACCCGCTCCGTCCACAGACACGCCGTGGAACTATGGAACCTGCTCGACTCCACATCACCAGACGTCGCCTTCCTCACGGAAACATGGATGAACGCCTCCTCAGCGCCCGACATCGCCATCGCCAACCCCGACGGATACAAGATCACCCAGAAAGACCGCGTCAACCAGACCGGAGGAGGCATCGCCATCGTCCACAAGAACACCATCCGCATCACGACCAACTCCGACGACACCTTCACAGCCGCCGAACACCTGCACTTCCAGATACACACCGACCCCAAGACCACCCTCAGAGGCACCCTCATCTACAGACCCCCAGGACCATGCACACAATTCAGCGAAGACTTCGCAGACTTCATCAGCCCGCACGCCCTCCCCTTGGCTGACTACATCCTCCTAGGGGACCTCAACTTCCACCTGGAAAACAACAAGGACCGCAACACCGCCGCCCTGCTGGACAACCTCGCCAACCTCCTACTCAAGCAACTGGTCAACACCCCCATCCACTACGCCGTCCACACGCTTGACCCCGTCTTCTCATCCAGCAAGCACATCACCTTCAGCCACTCCACCGGACTTCACTGGACCGACCACAGCTGCGTCCACTTCAGCTTCAGAAGAACCACGACCCACCACCGCCCGCAACAGGTTCCCCACAGGAGCTGGAGCAAGATCACCGCCGAGCACCTCACCACCTCCCTCAGCCAGAACCCACCCGCCAGCACAACGGACCCCAACAAAGCAGCCTGCAACTTCACGCAGTGGCTGACCTCCTGTGCCGACGACCTCGCGCCACTGAAGAACCCTCCCAGCAGACCCAGAAGCAAGAAAGCCCCCTGGTTCACCGACAAACTCAAGGACTCCAAGAAGAACTGCCACACCCTCGAGAAAACCTGGCTCCTCGACCAGACCACAGACAACATGACCGCCCTCAAACAAGCCACCCGCAAGCACCACCAGCTTATCCGCACCACCAAGAAGAAATCACTGAAGGAACGACTGGACAGCAACGCCCACGACAGCAAGGAACTCTTCAGCATCATCAAGGAGTTCTCCAACCCCAGCACCGGCAACAACAACATTACTCCATCACAAGAGCTCTGCGACTCTCGCGCCTCGTTCTTCCACCGCAAGATCGCCGACATCCACAACAGCTTCGGTGCACCATCCACGCACCCAACCGTCGAACCAACGCCCCCACCGCCACCCTCTGCACCTGGACCACGGTGACCACCGAAGACACAACCCGCACGATGAACACCATCCACTCTAGATCTCCAACCGACCCCTGCCCCCACCACGTCTTCAACAAGGCCGACTCCACCATCTCACCCCATCTCCGGAACATCATCAACACCTCCTTCAACACCACCACCTTCCCGGAGAGCTGGAAGCATGCCGAGCTCAGCGCCCTACTGAAGAAACCGACAGCGGACCCCACCGACCTCAAGAACTTCCGCCCCATCTCGCTCCTCCCTTTTCCTGCCAAGGTCATCGAGAAGACCGTCAACAGACAGCTTGCCGCCTTCCTCGAGACGAACGGATCCCTCGACCCCTCGCAGTCCGGTTTTCGAGCCAACCACAGCACCGAGGCCGCCCTCATCGCATCCACCGACGACATCAGAACCCTGCTCGACAACGGGGAAACAGCAGCCCTCATCCTCCTGGACCTCTCTGCAGCGTTCGACACTGTCTGCCACCGCACCCTAGTTCAACGCCACAGCAACATCGGCATCCAAGAGAAGGCACTAGAGTGGATCATCTCGTTCCTCGCCGGAAGAACACAGAGAGTCCGCCTCCCCCCGTTTCGATCCGAGGCCACCAAAGTCATCTGCGGCGTACCGCAAGGATCATCACTCAGCCCCACCCTCTTCAACGTCTACATGAGACCTCTTGCAGCCATCGCACGCCAACACAACCTCAACATCATCTCCTACGCCGACGACACCCAACTGATCCTCTCCCTCACCAGAGACCCCGCCACCGCCAGGACCAGCCTACACGAAGGGATGAAAGACTTTGCCTAGTGGATGAAGAACAATCGCCTGAAACTAAACTCAGACAAGACGGTAGTCCTCATCCTGGGACCATCGCCCTCCGCCTGGGACGACTCCTGGTGGCCTCCCGCCCTAGGCACCACGCCCAAGCCAACAGACCATGCATGCAACCTGGGCTTCATCCTGGACTCCTCCCTCTCGATGACCAGACAAGTCAACGCCGTCTCCTCATCATGCTTCAACACCCTACGCATGCTCCGCAAGATCTTCCGATGGATCCCGACCGAAACCAGGAAGACGGTCACCCAGGCACTAGTCACCAGCCGACTGGACTACGGAAACACCCTCTACGCCGGAACCACAGCCAAGCTACAGAAAAGACTCCAACGCATCCAGAATGCCTCCGCCCGACTCATCCTGGACATCCCCCAACGCAGCCACATCTCCGGCCACCTGAGGGACCTACACTGGCTCCCCGTCAGCAAGAGGATCACGTTCAGGCTCCTCACCCACGCACACAAGTCTCTCCACGACCTGGGCCCCAAGTACCTCAACGACCGCCTGACCGTCTACACGCCCACCCGCCAGCTAAGTTTTTACAAGCCTCGCCCTCGCCGCCGTACCACGCATCCGAACAGCCACCGCCGGAAGATCCTTGTCCTACCTGGCGGCCAAGGCATGGAACTCCCTCCCCATCCACCTTCGGCTGACCCAGGACCATCTCGCCTTCAGGAGACAACTCAAGACCTGGCTGTTCGAGCAATAGCGGACCCTTCCCCCAAGCGCCTTGAGACCCTTCCGGGTGAGTAGTGCGCTATACAAATGTAATGATTGATTGATTGATTGCTACGTGGTTGCCTCCATGGGCCTCACTTCAAGAAGCACAAGAGACATGTGGTGTGGGCTTGGGGCACTTCCTACAATATGCCAAATTGGCAGGAATGGCAAGAGGAATTTGGACAGGGTTCTCTTTGAAGCCAGCACGCTTGTGAGCTGTGGAGGCCCCTCTACAACTAGATACATAATGACACAGCATTACACAGATGTAGCGGGTTCTGAAAAGCGATAGCTCCAAAGGGGTGACCAGAAGCAAAGCTGCATAGGAGGCAGAGATTGGGGAACAGTTTAATGAAGTAGTGTGGGATATTGTCTGCATGCAGGTGTGGGAAGTGTAAGGTAATAAGTGATTTAAGCTGCTACAATTACATTTTCTCCATCAAACGTATCTGACTCCTGGTTTTAAATAAGATATACCCCGGGAGGACTGACTTCTGTTCAAGATGTCACGCAAAGAGAGACCCCTTTCTACATTTCTCCTAGGAGTGTCCCCCTCTGAGACAGTACTGTCTTATTTATTTAATTTTCCCTCATGGTCATCTGTCGAATCCCCCCCAACCCAGCCCCACTGCCCTGCTGCTCTTACCTGCATGGGACGCGGCTGACTGGAAAAATAAATTCTCTGCGTTGGAGATGGTCACAGAGCGACCACTAGACCTGGGTCCCTTACAGGGTATTCTGGGTGTGATTCCCAAGAGAAAAGGGAGGAAGATGCAACAGAAATGTTTGAGATTGATGATGGTGCCGGCACACAGGTGAGTAGCGATGAGAAGGATGAGTGCCAGAGTTCCGCAGATCTCACAGCGCTACAAGGAGGACATTGAGCGAGCTATGGCGGAGGTGAAGCAGTTAAGATTAACATGAACGGAGGACAAGGTGGAAGATGACCTCCAAACGTGGGGGAGGGCTGTTGGATAGATTTGTGAAGGCAGGAATATCAACCAGGGAGAGAAGGATGGTGGGGTCCTGAGAGGAACGACATACTAAAAAGTGGCAAAAAAGGGGGTGGTGATGGACGGAGCATCTGAACCAATCAAACACTCACACCCAGTCAACAGATCTGTGTTTAATCCATCACCGTTCTTTAGCCCACTCTGCCACCCCAGTTCAGACATGGCCATATGCAAATCAGTCTGACCCTGTGCCTCATGGGAACAGTCCAGCCCGAACTGCCAAGCCATGCCTTGCCTGGACCGGAATCAAGTTTCCCAGTAGCACCAACATTTTATCATATCCCTAAGATACACAAAAATAGGGAAGCCCCGCCTGGGAGGCCAATTGTTTCTTCTAAAGGTAGTCTCACTGAAAATCTCTCAACCTTTATAGATTCATTCCTCTCTCCTTTGGTGAAAACCTTACGAGCCTATGTAAGAGACTCACAAGACTTTATGATGCGTATTGAGAAACATGTATGGCAATCTCAGTATAAACTGATAGTATTAGATATCACCAGTTTATACACAGTGATACAGCATGAACATGGTTTGGAAGCAGTGTCACATTTTTTGAAAAAGAAACCTATGAAATTTGCTGAACAAAATCAGATGCTGTTACAATTCACTGAATTTTGTTTAAAAAACAACATTTTTCTATTTGATGACAATTATTACCACCAGGTGTCCGGGACGGCGATGGGCACCTGCTTCGCCCCCAGCTAAGCGAACCTGTTCGTAGGCTGGTGGGAGGAGCAGGTGTCCAGGTCGCCAGGAGACATGGAAATGAATAAGGTCATTGCCTGGTATAGGTATATCGACGATTTATGCATTGTATGGGATGGATCAAGTGAGGATGCAGCCAATTTCATTAGATGCATGAATAAGAATGTGATCAATTTAGAATTCAGTGGTGACATCAGTTCAGACACAGTCAATTACTTAGATCTCCAAATCAAGGTAGTGAATAACTCAATACATGTATCTCTCTTTCGCAAACCCACAGCGGGTAACTCAACCCTCCACACTTCGAGTAATCATCCACCAGGCCTGGTGAGGAGCATCCCATATGGGGAATTGCTCAGAATGAAGCGTAACAGTACAATGGAGGAAGATTTTGAGAGGGCTGTCAGTGAAAGTATTGATAGATTTTTTAAAAGAGGTTACAACAGCAAATTTCTATCAGATACTCTCAACAGAGTGAGGAAATTAGCTAGGAAAAACATCCTAACTAATCAGAATAAACAAGAAAAGGTCAAGGATAGTAATAACAGTTTCAGAATGATTACTACCTTTTCTGATAATGCTAATGATTTAAGAACTATATTGAAGCGCAATTGGCATATCCTAAAGACTGATAGTGTGATTGGAGGTGATATTCCACCTGCTCCCCTCATCACTTTTAGAAGGGCTCGATCAATAAAAGATGATTTGGTGCAGAGTCATTTGCAAGCAGAGAACAAGAAATCTGGGACCCTAAGGGAGCTTAGGGGTTTCTATCCCTGCAGCAAATGCAAAGCTTGTGTAAACAGCAAACGAACATTGACTTATGAAGTAGGTGGGCTACCCAGATCGAGACCTATTGCAAAATATCTCACATGTCAGACCAATTATGTTGTGTATTGCCTACAGTGCCCGTGTGGCCTTCGCTACATAGGCAGTACAATTAACCCTGTGAAACTAAGAATATTAGAACACATGAGGGCAATCGCAAAAGGTGATGTGAATTACCCGGTAGCGAGGCATTTTGTTGAGAAGCATAACAGCAATAGGGATCTATTGTGTTATTTTGGTCTTGATCAGGTACCAGCACAAATCAGAGGTGGAGACAGAGTCAGGAAGCTCAGAAGGCTAGAATCGAGGTACATAATTGATTTGGGAACAAAGACACCGAATGGACTCAACATGTGTGAGGAAATGTTGGTCCATTTAGGAGATTGAAAATAGAACATTAGCGTTGCATGTTTGAAGCTACAAAGTGGTTGCCCGTCACATGAATTGTATAATTATTGTTGTCCTACAGAGGAGGCGTTAGCCGATACACGGCTCAATTATGATTTCGCAGCACAAACTTTGCCGATATACGGCATTATAATTATCATCAGAGGTCAATGTTTGTTAAGGTTATCAAGCAATTAACAATCATCAGAAATATTGTTAATGTGTATTTTAGGCACTGTCAAATAATGATAAAGTTTGATTTTACAGTGTTAAGATGGCGGCCAAAAACGAATGCCTGAGTCCTTCCTTCACTTTGTTGAGACATTGGTATCATGTGACTTGTGTAACAACCAATAGCTTAAAAGAGAATGTTTCAATGGCGGCTTTTATGAAATACGAGACTAAGCCATAGGCGAAACGTGTCTTTTTCATGCTTGCGTCCACGGACTTTTGAAAATAAACCCAGTTTGTTGCAGTAAGCCCTGTGAGTGCCTTTTCCTATTTGAATGGATGGTGGGAAAACGAGTGTGATATCTATACATAAACCAAGCTGCTGTTCGCGTGCTACTCAAAGGTGGACACCTTCGAGCTTTGATTTATACGCGGCCGTCCAGCCGCGGAGTATGCACCACCCCGGTACCCTGGGGGTCACTACAGTGAAGCAGCAGTCGTACTTGGAATCGAGGACGGGCCCACTTGTGGAGTCCATACAGGACTTGATTGTGTGCTTCCCGGACCACACTTCCCAGAATGCACAGTCTCATTTGAGCCTCCCATCGGTGGGTGTGTTATATATAAAATGGGGAAGTGGGTCGGCGGTTGCGCACACCGCTTCCATTAAAGCCCCTGAAGAGAAGCATATGGAGCTTCGAAACGCGTCGGGCAGATCCCGTACGGAGCGGCGTCTACGAGTGGATCCCCGTCCTCACCTATACATAAACCAAGCTGCTGTTCGCGTGCTACTCAAAGGTGGACACCTTCGAGCTTTGATTTATACGCGGCCGTCCAGCCGCGGAGTATGCACCACCCCGGTACCCTGGGGGTCACTACAGTGAAGCAGCAGTCGTACTTGGAATCGAGGACGGGCCCACTTGTGGAGTCCATACAGGACTTGATTGTGTGCTTCCCGGACCACACTTCCCAGAATGCACAGTCTCATTTGAGCCTCCCATCGGTGGGTGTGTTATATATAAAATGGGGAAGTGGGTCGGCGGTTGCGCACACCGCTTCCGTTAAAGCCCCTGAAGAGAAGCATATGGAGCTTCGAAACGCGTCGGGCAGATCCCGTACGGAGCGGCGTCTACGAGTGGATCCCCGTCCTCACCTATACATAAACCAAGCTGCTGTTCGCGTGCTACTCAAAGGTGGACACCTTCGAGCTTTGATATATATATATATCTTCTATACTACTATTATAAAGAGAGAGCTGAAACCTCTGAGGCGGGTAAGCTCAAGAAGTACAGCACCAATCACAACACCCAATACAGCATTGTAAAGGGGAGTTGCAGCAGATGGACATAGGCTATACAGCTGCCCACCATATACATTACAAAGGTCAAAGAACCTTAGGGGTAAAGTAGTCCCTTGTGGGCGTTGGCGTGTCAAAGTACACTTCACATTATTCCTTTGTGGGCGTTCAGCGTAGTCAGAGGGGCGTGGCACAAATAAACAGTTGGCGTGGGCGTGTCAAAGTACACTTCACATTAGTCCTTTGTGGGCGTGCAGCGTTGTCAGAGGGGCGTGGACCAAATAAAAAAAAAATGGCCAAGGAGTTCAGTACCGTGGCTTTCACAAGCAATGTGCGCGACCATTCACGCTCCACCTTGGCCTTGTACTCAGTTATCACACGAGCGTCTCCAAACACCAAGGTGCCCATTGACATTCAGGCGGCATTACTCATATATAGTGCGGCGCAACCTTTGTGGGCGTCAGCGTTGTCAGAGGGGGCTGGACAAACATTTTTTTTAAAAGGGGCGCGGCTTTCACAAGCAAAGTGCGCGCACATTCACGCTCCACGCTCCACCTTCGCATTCTGCTGACTTCTGACACGCCGTCTCCAAACACCAACGTGCGCCACATTCACGGACCTTGCCATACTGCGCCGCAAATTGGAAACAAATACAAACCTTTACTCCTTTCTGGCCGTCAGCTTTGTCAGAGGGGGCTGCACAAAAAAAAAAATAAAGGGGCGCACAAGCGCGCCATTCACTCAGTGCGCCATTCACGCTACAACGGCTCTGGCGGAGACTAAAGGTAGGCAGCGTACCACACGATAAAAGCCACTTCACGATTGAAATTTAGTCCGGGGCTCAGGCGGGCCTCAAAGCACTCAAACTACCAGCGTGAATCACACACGCATTCATCCCCGGACAACGTCGGGACGGGCTGCTAGTATATATATATATATAAACACAATCTCAGCATTCTCTCACCAGGAGCCCTTATACAGGATACCAGCGGCGCAGAAGAAGAGAGGAAGACCCAGGGTTCAGGTGAGCAGTAGTTTTATTCAATCTCGTGGAAGGCCCACCTCGGCATAACGTTTCGGCCTTCACAGAGGCCTTGGTCACATGACGCAAAGGGGAGGGAGGGCAAAATTTAAAGTGCAAATGCACAGATAATTAAGCCGTGATTGGTTGCATTAATCACATGCTCCTGCAGTAAGTTCATAAACATGAAAAACATACTGGAAGGCTACTTAAATTTACATATATATATCCACCAAAAGCCACATTGCACTTGCTGATGGCTGACGAACGGGCCCAATTACTAAATATGCACTTTCCTGGCAAGCGTATCCTAATGTGGCATATGGGGCAGAACGAGGATAAGGACATTTTTTTTATGAATGGAATCGCCAGAGGTAATGAAATACTCCAGATAGTTTTGCATGCACCAAATGAAATGAATATATGGTACTGTGATCTAAAGCGAATGAAAAACATCTACTAAAGACTTACTAAGTGCACCTTTGTGGTTTGATAGGATTGGGGCATGCTCATGGAGCCCACACATCATTGGCCAGCAAGGGCCCGTTTGAAAATTAGTTGAAAATATGAATCACAGAGCTAACAATACGTAAAACTCGCACTCTAGGATCGTGTTTCTCAGATTAGATGTTTATTTCTATAGTGAAATAAACATCTAATCTGAGAAACGCAATACTGGAGTGGGAGTTGAACGTATCTTTTTCTCTGTGATACATATTTTTTACGAATATATATATACATATATACTTTTGGTTTTGCCGAATAAAATTCACTTTGGAAGAACTACGGGCTCGTCGGGATTCTCTGACCTGAATTCCATTTCTGCACATATATATATATATATATATATATTTTTTTTTCTTGATTTTATTTCGACAAATTGCATTGTAAAAATACAGTGGCAAGCATCTCACTTGCACTAAACAATGACATAACAAACACATGACTGCAGACTTGCCCGTCGTATACCAGCAGATATGTCCCACACCCACCCACCCAAATCCCACAAATTACGAAAAAGAAGAGAAGAACTATTCAACCCAACTCAGGCAGGTATGTAAGTATTACATTACATTTTTAGATGTACTTCAAAGGCAGCTCAATGATAATTTCACACATATTTCTGTTAGTGCACTCTACCTGGTGTTTTCACTTTGTTTATACCATGTCCGGGTGTTCCAGTAGATAAGCAGTTAGCGGGGCCCAAAAATCTTTAGGCCTGGACGCTTCTGGGCGCTCCTCGGCATAGACCTTGAGCTGCTCCTTGCCATATACCAGAAGTCGCTTCCGAAATGAAGGTGCTGTTTTTGCACATCAATGCATTGCAACTGCCCGTTTAGCATATAATATTGGCACAACAACAAGTATATATATATTTGTTGAAAATATGTATCACTATATATAGTGGCCAGTGTACCTAAAAATAGCCTATCTGCACCCCACTGAAGTGCTCATTGAATGGATGCAAATGTACTACTTTTTAGAATTCCCAAACATTAACAATAGTAGGCTTGGAAAACTGTGCCAGTCTCAGGTTTCGAGGCATACTACTGGCAATAAAACACACAAAAAGTAATGAGACGAATGCTTGGCAATAGTCTAATCACTGGCCCACTGGTAATACCTCGAGATGGCATTCTAAGCCAATGTTTTTCACCCCCTGTCCATTATAAGCTGCCGGCCCAATTTAGGGTTTGGCAGACAGGGTGGTGGAGGACTTTATATCAGCCACCCTGCTTTTACTCTGCCCGCCAAATTTAGAGATGTTCACCAGCCTCATGGGCATTTCTCTACATTAGCAGGAACCGCTGTCATTGTGGTCCCAGTCAATTTAGGAAAAGTGTGACGGATGCCTCCATCAGATATGACGGCTGGCCATCAAACTTTTCCAAAGTTTTTATTTTTCAAAAACAAACTCCCAGAGTTTTTTCCCATAGTGTTTTTTCCCATTCGACTGACCATTCTAAATAGGGCGGATAGTCGTATTGGCTTACTCCTCAGGGAGTGGGAGGAAGTTTTACACTGATGGAGTACATTTTACTCCATTAGTGTAAAACATGCAGTCTGTCCAACTCAAAATTGGACTGGCAGACCTTACGTTTGGCAAACAGGGTACTCTATCACCTTTGCAGCAGAGCACCTGCCCGCCAAACTAAATCAACCCCAGAGGCCTACATGAAGCAAATCAGTACTGACCATGTCCCTCATGGGAATAGTTGATCTTGAACCTTGGTCATCTCCCCCATTCACTCACTGCTTTCTTAGTTGGAAAATTTGATATTCACAACCCCTGAATTCCACTGGCTAAGCCATGTCCCTGTGTAGGAAGTGGGTTAACACACCAAACAGACAGCAAATGGCATGAGGTTAGAAGATATTACCTTTGTGGGTAGAGCCAAAGCTCACTCTATGTATATTGCAAGGAATTGGTATCAACAGGTATTTCTCACAGCTGCACTGTCATGCCAGACCTAAAATTGAAAACAGCACATTATAGCAACAAAGCTATATACAAGAACTTTAGCTGTCAATGGAAGTATGCTTTGTGTGGTAGGAGAGATAGAAGACCCTACTGAAATGTATTGTGCCTGCATATAACCATTGAATTTAATAGGAACATGATCTCCCTCAATACTTATAGCACCCTTCTTAGCATCTTTCTCATTGTTCTCCTGCTTGGGACAGCCCACATTCCACATCACCTCCCATGACTTGTTCAGATATTTAAACACATTACAGTCTCAACTGAACCGAAAGAGATTACAAGACAGAAAATAATCAGTGACCTCAATGGCACTTAATGCCATAATTTAACATAATATATACATTGTTAACATATTAGTCATGGAGCATTAGGTAACGTCAAAGGTAAGCTACTTAACATTAATACAATTATCATGGTAGTAATCATCTGTTACATGGTTCAGATATGCACTATTTACATATAGTTCATGGGATACTACGTAGAAGCATCGGATTGCATTGAAGAAGTAGTAACATACCAAAGTAGGAGTCACCGTGGATGTCAAGGGGTAGCAGCAGCAAAAGTACTGAAGTATAGCATTCGCAGGAAGTAGCATAAGTGGTCCAACCTATAACTTAGGTGGAAAATGTGTGAAAATGTCTTGCCAAAGGAAACATATTAAGGGGCATATTTACGAAAGAAGTGATGGAGCGCAGCGTTAGCCTCGTTGGCTTAATGCCACACTCAGCCATTTCTGAAACACAGGGCTGCACCGTATTTACAAGATTCCTGCATAACCCCCTGCGCTGGCGCTAAGTTTAACAGCCTAGCACCAACGCAGGCACCCTTGCATTTTGGGTATGAGGGGAAGGATTGTTTATGTGCAGGAAGGTTTCCCTTCCCGCACATAATCTGAAATTGCGTTTAGTAACTTTTATGTGTGTTGCTTTGTGTAGCACACATAGAAGTTGCAACTCGTTATTTTTTTGATGATTGTTTATGTGTAGGAAGGGACATAAACAATCATGGAGTTTGCTGTTTCTATGTGTGCCGCCAAAAAGGGCCTTGGAGACATTGCATTGGCTCCCTATCAAGGAACGAATAGAGTTCTCCGTGTCAGTCACAGGATCGTTCATGGGAAGGGCCATGGCTTTCTGCGCAACCTGCTCCTACCGTACAAACCCACCCGGCTCCTGCGCTCTTGGGGTACAGGTTTTGTCTCGGTTCCCAAGATCAACAGGGCGAGAATGGGGGGGAGATCCTTCCGCTCCCTGGCTGCCCGTAGATGGAACACTCTCCCCCTTTGGCTCCGTGTGGAGACCTCGGAGGTGGTGTTCCGGAGGGAGCTGAAAACTCTTTTGTTCCCAAAGCCTTAATTGTTGTCGGCTCCGGGCTTTTCTCTCTGCTCGGTGTGCTGCTCAGTCCATTGATAGCGCGGGGACACACTGGTAAGTGTAACCAGGCGCTTTACACGTTCAGAATTATTATTATTATTATTAACTGGTGATAGAGAATGGCAAACCAGAGATGATGCAATAGTTGCTTGAATCTTTGTTGCAACTGCAGTGTCTGGACTGCCTGCATGTCTGGGAACCACTGAACCTTGCAGGGTTCCATGGTTCCTGGGTTTCAGGAAAGATTGTGAGTTTCAATCACCTGGGGCTGCCTTCCCTCGTGTGCCTGAGCTCCCAGCTCCTGCTCTTTGCTCCTCCAGCTCAAACATGGCAGTCACCTGCCTGAGGGTTTGTAGCTGCCTTTTAAAGCTTCTCCGCAGCCAGCCCGGTTCAGGTTTTCATTCTTGTTTTGTAACTATATCATCATGGCTGTTTCTTCCTTGATTTCTGTCTGGCTGTCCTAATTATTTTTGTTTCCTGTAGTGTGCTGTTTGGAATCATTTCCTTTTCTTGCTCTTTTTCTATTTAAAGGCCTAAGTATGATTGAAGGGTGTGTCTCAACAAAGCTATATTCCTACGCTTGTTTCCTCGCTCCCTCCGTTTGCTGATCCTGACCACTTGCTCCTGAAGAATGTCACTATCTGATTGTGGACTCCTGTTTTTCTTCAATGCTCTGGAGTCTTCGTCCAACAAGGAGGTTTCCTCCACCTTTGCCTTTTTTTCTCCAGAAGGTGGCAGCTTCTTGAGGGCACTCAGCTAACGCATATTCCAGTGAGTCATTATATTTTGGCTTCCGGAAACAGTCACCCATACTGGATTATGGGTAAGCATCTAAACCAGAACAGGTTGCTAAACCAAAAGATTTCTGCCAGTTTTTAACATGGATCCTGGTGTAGATCTGGTCACTGTCCTTCTAAAACAAACCCTGTAATTAGATCAGTTAAGGACTGAGGATGCTCCCCTTTGCCAAGCAATCCATATCTTGTCTTGCAAACATTTCATGTCTTGCCATCAGTTCGTCAACGTCAAAGTATTCTAGAGATCCTTTGAGATTAAAGGAGTTTTTTGATGGCCTGATTATTTTATCTTTGGAATCTGGACAATTTGCTCTGACAGTTCGAAAGTGAGGTATTGATTGGTTCCTTGATTAGTGCAGCTCTGGCTTGGGCAACTCCCTTAGTTGTCACCAAAGACTTTTGCTGAACAAGTATGCCAATTTCTTGGCAAATGTCAAGATGTTTGAGAGACCCAATCATGAAGCTTCCACAAAAGATATGTGGGATATACTAGAGAAATTCAAATGCACTGTCCTATTTTACACAGTTTTGTGAGCCACCTAGCTGGAATGCACTCAGATGATCTTATTCCGAAGAACATTAAACAAGCATTTACAATGCAACGGTTTCGCCTTTGGAAAAGTTAGAGCTATTGGCAATGTAAAGGACAATGCCATTTATTTATCTGTTTTCAAAACCAACACATAAATACAAATGTTGTCATTTACAATGCCAATAGCTCAAACTTTTCCAAAGGCGAAACCGTTGCATTATAAATGCTTGTTTGCACTTTGTAGGCTTTATCGGATTGATTTTTTCAACGTATCGATTTGGTCAGTATGATCAAATTCTAAATGCTGTAATAAACATTGCATATTAAAAATAAAGTTATTATACAAGAGCTATGCTATAATTTACTACTAAACAGGTAGCCACAAGTGCAGTTACCTTGCAGACAACAGGGTCATGATTTCAATGGTGCAGCAGGTGCAGTGACACCAGGACCAAAAGCTCTAGGCACCCACAATAAACACCTAAAATTGCTATATTCTACTACTAAACATGCAGTCACAAGTGCAGTTTCCTTGCAGACAATCAGGTATGATTTGAATGGTGTAGCAGGTGCAGTGGCACTAGGGCCAAAAGCTCTAGGGACCCCACTAAACTCCAATTATTGCTACATTTTACTACTACACAAGACAGTCACAAGTGATGTTCTCTCTCACTGAATACTAACTTTTCTTTTGGACTTTCTCTCATAATCACAACTTTTTTCCTATTCACAATTTTTTTTAATTAACTCTTCGAGTCACATTATTATCATTGAGACAATTCTCCCCTGCTATTGTATCTAAACTTGATTTTTGTATGGTTTCTGTTAACAGCCTTGAAAAAGTCGCTTGAAGCCACAAAACACGTGTCGGCTGTTCAGCTTTAATACCTACGTGTCAACAATTTGTCAAACCATTTTACTTATGATCAAGATTCTGAAAAAGCACTTAGACACCTTGTATGGGGTAGTAAGCGCTATATAAATGCAATTAAAATCACATCATTCCCCAAGCTCGCTGAGCAGCAGCAGCAAGGGGGCTGGTCTGAACTGCTCTGTATTTGCATTTACACAATCAAAATTAACAAACCCTGCAGCCCGCATCTCCTGCTTCACCCAGGAGTGCTTGGAAAATTAGGTCATAGTGCGTAAGAAGGATGTGGGCAAGGCAGTAAAGAATTACTTTGGCACCTGCAGAGCTGGAGGATGTTGGTTGGGTGCATTCCCATTGAAACAGAAACCAAAGGGTAGGTTGGAGAAATAGGCGGAGGGTTGGCAGAGGTTAAGAGACATCTAGCAGGGGATAAGGAGAAATAAGTGAAAGAGAAAGACAGGGATGGTGGAGAAAAAAAAATGAGGTCAGAAAGCAACAAAGGACTCGGCACGAGAGAGGAAGAAACAGATGAAACAAAAATGCAACAGAGGAGTAATGACAGAAGGGAGAGAATTCACATGATGATTTTTTTGAGTTGGCTATCGTTTTGGCTCTTTGATTCACATGAATCCTCTAACTTGTCCATCTCTACTGCTCGCCCTCCAGTCTCTATATATTAAGTCAATTTGTAGTACGTGTTGCCTGAGGTACCAAATTGAACAGGCGACATCTGTTGGAAGGATTACCTAATAGCCACGGTTCCCCAGTGCCAAAGTATTAGCATTACAGAGTCACCAATTGGTCTTTTGCCAACGTTGGAGTTTTAGTGCTACCAGCACCGTTCCATTCCGGACATAAGAAACAACCTTAGCCAAATTTCGGTTTCTCCTAAACACTTCCAAAAATCGAAATTAATTACGTTCATCCGATGATAAAAAAAAGCAAGCCCCTCGCTCCGTGGCTTTTAAAGAATTAAAAAACCCTCACCAGCGCAAAGGGGAAAGGGATTCTATGCAGGGTGTAGACATCACGCTACCAGCCCTTGTACATCCAATACATACAAGAACCAGTTATACACAGGCAGGATGTTATTTGCGTTTTTATGTCCCTTTATGTGCTACAAACCGAAAACAGCCAAGTACGTTTTAAAGGAAAAATTACTCTTCAGCCATCTCAGCTCTGAAAAATAATCAATTTGACCTTTCTGGGACAGGACGAGGTGCATGTTTATAACTTCTTATATTATTAAAATATGTTGCTATAATGATGTAATACCCATTACAATCCAAAAGATACCAGATATACAATTTTTTTTTTTAATTAAGTAACCAATGAAGAAAATATCAGCAAATCACGTCCTGCTAAGAACACCGCGTTAAAACCACATAATACCGCCAGACATCCAAACATAGCAGGCGAAATTGTTAAAATGGCGACCGATAGGCAAAAGAGAAGGGAGCTGCGCCATTCAACGGCGACCTAAGAGCCCAGCGCCATCTTGCCCCTGGTCGGAACCGAGCACACCCGCTCTAGGGCGGATCGTCGGCTTAAGAACAAGGATAACATTGACAGTTAAATGATATGCATTTTTAATGTCGTAGACGACCCCAACAAAATAAGCCTCAGAGTAAAGGAAATTAGCAACTCCGATTCTTATCTTCTCATACAAAAAACCCCGTTTTGAAGTTTGTGATTTTACTGTCAAACGCCATAGCGAAAACCCCAGGTTGAATACGTTAAGGGATGTCTGATGAAAGGTTGGTAATACACAGCTTGCCTTTTATGATGCCCACCAAGCTGGTATTCGCAACTTAATCCACAAACGCGCATGCACATTGAGACGTATCGGTGCCATTTTTTTAAGTGCGCTAAACAGGATTACAAATGCAAGAATTCCGTTTCTTTCGCGAAGATTGCGCACAAACGTTCAGCATTAAACATCAAAGAAACATACAGTCTAGAATCGATGGTTCACATTTTTAAGACAGTTTTACAATGGCAAAAACAGGCGCAAGCAATACAATTAACGAGCTATAAACCAAGGAACACAAACTGGTCAATTAATAAAAAACGTTTTTGCGTCGCTTTATTCGTCGACTCAGCATTTGTTTATCGGACGAAGGAGGGTAAATTTGCCCTAATCTTTTGAGCGCTCGAAATCCAAAGGCAGGGGAGTTGAGTGCGACGGGAGAGTCTTCCCATGCCGCCCGAGACACCTCGCAGGGCGGGCGTTTTCCATCTGACAAAGAATCCGCCATCTCAAGTCTTCCTCTCCTGTGCTTCTAAATACACCCCCCTCAGCTGAAGAAACAAGACCATTTTTCTTCCAATCACTTAAGGGAATTGCTACAAGTCAATCCCTACTACAGTATGAGTCCTGGCATAATCAGAGAGGCTACTGTCAAAAATCTTACAAAATGAGATTGTTGCCATAATTTGTCACCGCATTACATGGCACCAAGGAGACAAGTGTATTTTTTTATATACAGAACGAGAAGATTTATTTAACAACCTGTCCCAAGTAGATATTTTATTAAATTCCAAGGCCCCCACAAACATTACTAGAGAGCAAAGGTCAATTAATTTCCTTTACCAACATTTACGTGATACAGTAGTTTAGCACTGCTTCACAGTATGGGCCTATATAATCAGGTTCTGCTCCGAGTAGGGCTACAATAGTGAGTAACTAAAGCACATGAAAGAAAAGTATGGCATATACCAAATATGCAGATGAGCAGTGTTGCGCATAGTTTAACAGTTTTAGCCATCAAAATAGTCAAGTACAGTGGCTCAACAAAACTTCAGGATGGACAAACATCCGGCTTCCTACGAGCCCCTTAAAACAACACTGACAGGATAAAAGATATTTGATACAATCATTCAGCCACTCATGTTTTTAATCGATATTAGAGGACTTTGCATGTTATGCAGTTGTCGTGGAAACAGAAGACAATTATGAACAGCCACATCAAAAGAATAAGTAAAACCTGGCACGAGAAAAACGAATTCCGGAGACTTGTTAAGTTCAAATGAAAGAGGAGAGCGAGTGTTGTGAAAGACCATCATGCTTGTGGACAGGTCCAATCTTTCTTGAATCGCTCTGTAAACACCCTCATTGCCTATATAAAAAGTTACGGTGCATGGGCACATTTGACCCGGAAGAACAGCTAACGATGAATAAAGAGTTTCCTTCTTTAGGCAGAATTGCGACTACCATTATGGTGCTAATAACCGGCTTTAACGCAACACTACAACAGGTCATGGGCACAGACTGTGTATCGACTCTGTTGCCACCACTGGTGTAGCACCATCCCAGAATATGGTTGTTATTCCCCATAATCCATCACAACATATACAGATGCCTAAAGAAACACCCCACAGCCATTCAACAGCGTGCCACTTCCCGCATGCAGCAACAAAGCAGCACCCCCCGCAGCCGCTCTCCAGTCCCCGGGCGATTCCCCACAACCCCACTCAACACGACTGCTCTGACTGCAGCTTAGTCATGCCCTGTGCAGAGCAGCAGACGCAGAGCATTAGACGTCACACACCCGGCACACGCTTCTGAGGCTGGGCCCGCTGGCATGTTATTGCAGAAATAGGCGGGGGCCTGCACGCCCCATGCAGGAGGGGACCCGTCACCCCCACAGTCTTACCTTCCGCCACGTCCTCATCGATCGCCCCTTTCACCTGCGAGAAGCACCACTGGAAGTCGTTGGCTCCGCCGATGCCTGTGCGGGGGCAGAGGAGAGGTTAGGGTGAGCGCCGAATGTACACATGCCCTAGCGGGCTTCCCTGCACCCTCCCTACCCAGGTCGGCAGAGGGGGACCTCCAGGCGGCTCACCGACCATGTGTTTCCCGGCTGCTCACCTGCCATGGCGCTGGGCGTGCTGCGGCAGGCTTCGCGGCGGCTCCTGGGCCCTTGCAGCAGCCCCTCTCCCGCCGGATCCCCGGGCGCGGCCGCTCGCTCGCAGGGACTCCCGGGCAATCAGAGCCGCTCAGGCTGTTCGTGATTTTTTTTCAAAATGGCGCACATTGCGAGTCGACATGATTCAGTGACGTCACTTAATAGACAGGCTCCGGAGGACCACTCGCTTCCTGATAAGCGCTGGGAGGAGAGGATGCGAGAGCGGCGCACACCGGCTCCTCGCGCAGCCCGTGTGTCAGTGCGGGGGCCGGGGAACCTCCCCGTCAGCAGCGCACGCAGGGCGCTCACTCAGATCTCGCTGCGCTCGCCTTACTAGTACAGTAGCAGGTTTGCTGGCAGAAACCATGCCTTGCTTCTGACTTTGAGATCCTCGCTCTCTCGCCACTAACTTAACTACACAAACGTGATGGGTTCCACCGCACCTGAACTAAAAGTTACAAAGTGTGTGTTTTTTCAGGCAAATCGTGGGCACCTTCATGCTCCTTGTCAATTAGTAAGCGAGGAAAGGGTAACAATCTTTCTCTTACAAGGTGTTTTGGCGGATTTAAAAATAAAGGACAACTAGTCGTTTCAAAGCTCATTGATAAAAAATAAAAAACAAGTCAGGTCCCGGGCCGCGCTGTGATTGGCTGACGTCACGGGGGTGTCCCGGGCCGGCAGCCAATCACAGCGCGGCCCGGGAATGACGTCACGGGGGTGTCCCGGGCCGGCAGCCAATGGCAGCGCGGCCCGGGACAAAGGGGCGGGGCTTAAAAAAAGCACCAGAAACGCCCCCGAATCGCGTTTTCGAGAGAAAACGCGATTGACAGCCTCTGCCTCCCAATGGCTAGCCTCCATTTATGGAGCTAGCCAATGATAGGCAGAGGCGGGTCATCAGCCCAGATAGAACTCAAGAGGTTTTGCTAGCGCATGCGTACTTCGTACGCATGGCTAAGGCAAAACCTAAAAAGGAGTTAAAGGAAAAGTTCGCAAGAATTCCCATAACTTTCTCATTTGCTGAACTCCTGGATCAAGTTCTCCTGATGGAACACACATTTAAAGAAAGTTTTTATGTGAACTGAGACAACTACTGACCCTACTTATTCTTCGCCTGATGTGCCTGACAGCCAATGTAGCTTAGGTCAGCTGGAGGCCCATTGGTTAACACTGAAAGGAATCGGAGATGTATGGGAAACATGGGCCTTTATTGTGCACGCCCAAATCGCCTGCTATGAAATGGCGCTGTTCGACTTTCCAGACCCCCCTAAAAGCATCAGATTCCGTCCTTTGTAAAGGAGAAAGAGGTGGAAGAGTCTATTCTCCCTAAAGTTTTCAGCTTCTCCAGTGGGTCTTGTTCAAGTTCGGTCATTTAATCCTTTAAATCCACCCCGGCCATTCCATCTCTGTTATAGCCTTGTTAGATTCCTGTCCCTCTTAAATGTACATACTCATGAGTTGTGTCCAAAGTCTCCCAATTACGGTCTGGAAGATGTAATCTGTGGATCATGTACAAACTAGTGACAGATCTCCATTGACAATCGATCTAGTGATGTCCATCATAGTTCCTCTCTATGTCTTAGTGTCTTTGGGAAATCATAAAGACATGGTGGCCTTTGCTTTAACAATGCCATTGTGCTTCGAATACCCTGACTGGAACAACACGGTGCCCATGTCAACTGGGAAACCAGGGTTGTTTTACTTAACTCCCAGTTTTGTAGAGCCAATTGTTTTTCGGACGGGAGCTATTAAATTCCTGTGGTGCAAGAACTTTCTGATGACCAATCTCATTCCACTATAGCCCAGACCTTGTCCATTGCTTATCAAACGATTGTTGATGCCTTTCAAAAGACTACTGCTGTGTCTCTCCCTCCACGTAGGGATTTGGATTGTGCCATCCCAACAGTACCCAGAGGCATAGATCCCTATGGCAGAAAGTACTCCCTTTCCCAGGACAGGAAGCAGGTTCTTAGGGGATATTTGGATGAAAAACTATGAAATGGCCTGATTGTCCAGTCAACATCCCCTGCTGGTGCTCCTCTGTTCGTTGTCCCAAAGAAGTCCAAAGAGTTAGGACATTGCTTTGATTATCGCAAGATGAATATGGTCTCCATTAAGGACCATTAAGGACCGTTACCTGCATGGACATCATTTTGATGTAGTAAGGTATCGCAGTGTGACCTTTAGCTTGCTCCCTGCTACTCCTGGTACTCCTTTTGTGACCCCTGGTCTCAGAGGGGGCAAAACCTTTGCACCACGCATTACAAGCCTTGCTAACTATGTCAGTTGTTACACCAGCATACCCAGATATCTATATGTAAAAAAGATCCTACAGGGACCCTGACTATTTACATATAAATCTGACCACTCCATACACCCTACCACCAGTCTTCCAGACTATCTTGAAAAATCTCAGAAGAAATGTGCACATATGCAACTGCTTATAAAAATGCTTACTGAATATTTGAAATGAGACACTGTTCCATTAGGACTGCAGATCAGGAATGTGCCAGGGGTATTTGCTGATTCAGAAAAGGGGGTGGTGATGAACAGAGTGCCTGAATTAAGCAGACCACTCTTACCCAGTCCAAAGATCAGGGCTTGATCCATCACCGTTTTTTAGCTCACTGCACCATCCCAGCTCAGAACTTGGCTATATGCAAATTAGTCTGTTCCTGTCCCAGTGCATGATGGGAACAGGGCAAACCAAACTACCAAGCCAATTCTTATACTGGGAAGGAAACAAGCTTCCGGGGACCGGTTTCTGCCATTTCAGGCGTCGTCGGCCCGGCTTGCTTGAATCCTGATGGTGCAATGAGCAAGGGACTCACATCTGAGTATACCCTTCCATGCTTATGGTGGACAAAATGATTCAGAAAAGGGGGTGGTGATGAACAGAGTGCCTGAATTAAGCAGACCACTCTTACCCAGTCCAAAGATCAGGGCTTGATCCATCACCGTTTTTTAGCTCACTGCACCATCCCAGCTCAGAACTTGGCTATATGCAAATTAGTCTGTTCCTGTCCCAGTGCATGATGGGAACAGGGCAAACCAAACTACCAAGCCAATTCTTATACTGGGAAGGAAACAAGCTTCCGGGGACCGGTTTCTGCCATTTCAGGCGTCGTCGGCCCGGCTTGCTTGAATCCTGATGGTGCAATGAGCAAGGGACTCACATCTGAGTATACCCTTCCACGCTTATGGTGGACAAAATGATTCAGAAAAGGGGGTGGTGATGAACAGAGTGCCTGAATTAAGCAGACCACTCTTACCCAGTCCAAAGATCAGGGCTTGATCCATCACCGTTTTTTAGCTCACTGCACCATCTCAGCTCAGAACTTGGCTATATGCAAATGAGTCTGTTCCTGTCCCAGTGCATGATGGGAACAGGGCAAACCAAACTACCAAGCCAATTCTTATACTGGGAAGGAAACAAGCTTGCGTCGTCGGCCCGGCTTGCTTGAATCCTGATGGTGCAATGAGCAAGGGACTCGCATCTGAGTATACCCTTCCACGCTTATGGTGGACAAAATGATTCAGAAAAGGGGGTGGTGATGAACAGAGTGCCTGAATTAAGCAGACCACTCTTACCCAGTCCAAAGATCAGGGCTTGATCCATCACCGTTTTTTAGCTCACTGCACCATCCCAGCTCAGAACTTGGTTATATGCAAATTAGTCTGTTCCTGTCCCAGTGCATGATGGGAACAGGGCAAACCAAACTACCAAGCCAATTCTTATACTGGGAAGGAAACAAACTTCCGGGGACCGGTTTCTGCCATTTCAGGCGTCGTCGGCCCGGCTTGCTGGAATCCTGATGGTGCAATGAGCAAGGGACTCACATCTGAGTATACCCTTCCACGCTTATGGTGGACAAAATGATTCAGAAAAGGGGGTGGTGATGAACAGAGTGCCTGAATTAAGCAGACCACTCTTACCCAGTCCAAAGATCAGGGCTTGATCCATCACCGTTTTTTAGCTCACTGCACCATCCCAGCTCAGAACTTGGCTATATGCAAATTAGTCTGTTCCTGTCCCAGTGCATGATGGGAACAGGGCAAACCAAACTACCAAGCCAATTCCTATACTGGGAAGGAAACAAGCTTCCGGGGACCGGTTTCTGCCATTTCAGGCGTCGTCGGCCCGGCTTGCTTGAATCCTGATGGTGCAATAAGCAAGGGACTCACATCTGAGTATACCCTTCCACGCTTATGGTGGACAAAATGATTCAGAAAAGGGGTTGGTGATGAACAGAGTGCCTGAATTAAGCAGACCACTCTTACCCAGTCCAAAGATCAGGGCTTGATCCATCACCATTTTTTAGCTCACTGCACCATCCCAGCTCAGAACTTGGCTATATGCAAATTAGTCTGTTCCTGTCCCAGTGCATGATGGGAACAGGGCAAACCAAACTACCAAGCCAATTCTTATACTGGGAAGGAAACAAACTTCCGGGGACCGGTTTCTGCCATTTCAGGCGTCGTCGGCCCGGCTTGCTTGAATCCTGATGGTGCAATGAGCAAGGGACTCACATCTGAGTATACCCTTCCACGCTTATGGTGGACAAAATGATTCAGAAAAGGGGGTGGTGATGAACAGAGTGCCTGAATTAAGCAGACCACTCTTACCCAGTCCCAAAGATCAGAGCTTGATCCATCACCGTTTTTTAGCTCACTGCACCATCCCAGCTCAGAACTTGGCTATATGCAAATTAGTCTGTTCCTGTCCCAGTGCATGATGGGAACAGGGCAAACCAAACTACCAAGCCAATTCCTATACTGGGAAGGAAACAAGCTTCCGGGGACCGGTTTCTGCCATTTCAGGCGTCGTCGGCCCGGCTTGCTTGAATCCTGATGGTGCAATAAGCAAGGGACTCACATCTGAGTATACCCTTCCACGCTTATGGTGGACAAAATGATTCAGAAAAGGGGTTGGTGATGAACAGAGTGCCTGAATTAAGCAGACCACTCTTACCCAGTCCAAAGATCAGGGCTTGATCCATCACCGTTTTTTAGCTCACTGCACCATCCCAGCTCAGAACTTGGCTATATGCAAATTAGTCTGTTCCTGTCCCAGTGCATGATGGGAACAGGGCAAACCAAACTACCAAGCCAATTCTTATACTGGGAAGGAAACAAACTTCCGGGGACCGGTTTCTGCCATTTAAGGCGTCGTCGGCCCGGCTTGCTTGAATCCTGATGGTGCAATGAGCAAGGGACTCACATCTGAGTATACCCTTCCACGCTTATGGTGGACAAAATGATTCAGAAAAGGGGGTGGTGATGAACAGAGTGCCTGAATTAAGCAGACCACTCTTACCCAGTCCAAAGATCAGGGCTTGATCCATCACCGTTTTTTAGCTCACTGCACCATCCCAGCTCAGAACTTGGCTATATGCAAATTAGTCTGTTCCTGTCCCAGTGCATGATGGGAACAGGGCAAACCAAACTACCAAGCCAATTGCTATACTGGGAAGGACACAAGCTTCCGGGGACCGGTTTCTGCCATTTCAGGCGTCGTCGGCCCGGCTTGCTTGAATCCTGATGGTGCAATAAGCAAGGGACTCACATCTGAGGATACCCTTCCACGCTTATGGTGGACAAAATGATTCAGAAAAGGGGGTGGTGATGAACAGAGTGCCTGAATTAAGCAGACCACTCTTACCCAGTCCAAAGATCAGGGCTTGATCCATCACCGTTTTTTAGCTCACTGCACCATCCCAGCTCAGAACTTGGCTATATGCAAATTAGTCTGTTCCTGTCCCAGTGCATGATGGGAACAGGGCAAACCAAACTACCAAGCCAATTCTTATACTGGGAAGGAAACAAGCTTCCGGGGACCGGTTTCTGCCATTTCAGGCGTCGTCGGCCCGGCTTGCTTGAATCCTGATGGTGCAATGAGCAAGGGACTCACATCTGAGTATACCCTTCCACGCTTATGGTGGACAAAATGATTCAGAAAAGGGGGTGGTGATGAACAGAGTGCCTGAATTAAGCAGACCACTCTTACCCAGTCCAAAGATCAGGGCTTGATCCATCACCGTTTTTTAGCTCACTGCACCATCCCAGCTCAGAACTTGGCTATATGCAAATTAGTCTGTTCCTGTCCCAGTGCATGATGGGAACAGGGCAAACCAAACTACCAAGCCAATTCTTATACTGGGAAGGAAACAAGCTTCCGGGGACCGGTTTCTGCCATTTCAGGCGTCGTCGGCCCGGCTTGCTTGAATCCTGATGGTGCAATGAGCAAGGGACTCACATCTGAGTATACCCTTCCACGCTTATGGTGGACAAAATGATTCAGAAAAGGGGTTGGTGATGAACAGAGTGCCTGAATTAAGCAGACCACTCTTACCCAGTCCAAAGATCAGGGCTTGATCCATCACCGTTTTTTAGCTCACTGCACCATCCCAGCTCAGCACTTGGCTATATGCAAATTAGTCTGTTCCTGTCCCAGTGCATGATGGGAACAGGGCAAACCAAACTACCAAGCCAATTCTTATACTGGGAAGGAAACAAACTTCCGGGGACCGGTTTCTGCCATTTCAGGCGTCGTCGGCCCGGCTTGCTTGAATCCTGATGGTGCAATGAGCAAGGGACTCACATCTGAGTATACCCTTCCACGCTTATGGTGGACAAAATGATTCAGAAAAGGGGGTGGTGATGAACAGAGTGCCTGAATTAAGCAGACCACTCTTACCCAGTCCAAAGATCAGGGCTTGATCCATCACCGTTTTTTAGCTCACTGCACCATCCCAGCTCAGAACTTGGCTATATGCAAATTAGTCTGTTCCTGTCCCAGTGCATGATGGGAACAGGGCAAACCAAACTACCAAGCCAATTGCTATACTGGGAAGGAAACAAGCTTCCGGGGACCGGTTTCTGCCATTTCAGGCGTCGTCGGCCCGGCTTGCTTGAATCCTGATGGTGCAATAAGCAAGGGACTCACATCTGAGTATACCCTTCCACGCTTATGGTGGACAAAATGATTCAGAAAAGGGGGTGGTGATGAACAGAGTGCCTGAATTAAGCAGACCACTCTTACCCAGTCCAAAGATCAGGGCTTGATCCATCACCGTTTTTAAGCTCACTGCACCATCCCAGCTCAGAACTTGGCTATATGCAAATTAGTCTGTTCCTGTCCCAGTGCATGATGGGAACAGGGCAAACCAAACTACCAAGCCAATTCTTATACTGGGAAGGAAACAAGCTTCCGGGGACCGGTTTCTGCCATTTCAGGGGTCGTCGGCCCGGCTTGCTTGAATCCTGATGGTGCAATGAGCAAGGGACTCACATCTGAGTATACCCTTCCACGCTTATGGTGGACAAAATGATTCAGAAAAGGAGGTGGTGATGAACAGAGTGCCTGAATTAAGCAGACCACTCTTACCCAGTCGAAAGATCAGGGCTTGATCCATCACCGTTTGTTAGCTCACTGCACCATCCCAGCTCAGAACTTGGCTATATGCAAATTAGTCTGTTCCTGTCCCAGTGCATGATGGGAACAGGGCAAACCAAACTACCAAGCCAATTCTTATACTGGGAAGGAAACAAGCTTCCGGGGACCCGTTTCTGCCATTTCAGGCGTCGTCGGCCCGGCTTGCTTGAATCCTGATGGTGCAATGAGCAAGGGACTCACATCTGAGTATACCCTTCCACGCTTATGGTGGACAAAATGATTCAGAAAAGGGGGTGGTGATGAACAGAGTGCCTGAATTAAGCAGACCACTCTTACCCAGTCCAAAGATCAGGGCTTGATCCATCACCGTTTTTTAGCTCACTGCACCATCCCAGCTCAGAACTTGGCTATATGCAAATTAGTCTGTTCCTGTCCCAGTGCATGATGGGAACAGGGCAAACCAAACTACCAAGCCAATTCTTATACTGGGAAGGAAACAAGCTTCCGGGGACCGGTTTCTGCCATTTCAGGCGTCGTCGGCCCGGCTTGCTTGAATCCTGATGGTGCAATGAGCAAGGGACTCACATCTGAGTATACCCTTCCACGCTTATGGTGGACAAAATGATTCAGAAAAGGGGGTGGTGATGAACAGAGTGCCTGAATTAAGCAGACCACTCTTACCCAGTCCAAAGATCAGGGCTTGATCCATCACCGTTTTTTAGCTCCCTGCACCATCCCAGCTCAGAACTTGGCTATATGCAAATTAGTCTGTTCCTGTCCCAGTGCATGATGGGAACAGGGCAAACCAAACTACCAAGCCAATTCTTATACTGGGAAGGAAACAGGCTTCCGGGGACCGGTTTCTGCCATTTCAGGCGTCGTCGGCCCGGCTTGCTTGAATCCTGATGGTGCAATGAGCAAGGGACTCACATCTGAGTATACCCTTCCACGCTTATGGTGGACAAAATGATACAGAAAAGGGGGTGGTGATGAACAGAGTGCCTGAATTAAGCAGACCACTCTTACCCAGTCCAAAGATCAGGGCTTGATCCATCACCGTTTTTTAGCTCACTGCACCATCCCAGCTCAGAACTTGGCTATATGCAAATTAGTCTGTTCCTGTCCCAGTGCATGATGGGAACAGGGCAAACCAAACTACCAAGCCAATTCTTATACTGGGAAGGAAACAAGCTTCCGGGGACCGGTTTCTGCCATTTCAGGTGTCGTCGGCCCGGCTTGCTTGAATCCTGATGGTGCAATGAGCAAGGGACTCACATCTGAGTATACCCTTCCACGCTTATGGTGGACAAAATGATTCAGAAAAGGGGGTGGTGATGAACAGAGTGCCTGAATTAAGCAGACCACTCTTACCCAGTCCAAAGATCAGGGCTTGATCCATCACCGTTTTTTAGCTCACTGCACCATCCCAGCTCAGAACTTGGCTATATGCAAATTAGTCTGTTCCTGTCCCAGTGCATGATGGGAACAGGGCAAACCAAACTACCAAGCCAATTCTTATACTGGGAAGGAAACAAGCTTCCCGGGACCGGTTTCTGCCATTTCAGGGGTCGTCGGCCCGGCTTGCTTGAATCCTGATGGTGCAATGAGCAAGGGACTCACATCTGAGTATACCCTTCCACGCTTATGGTGGACAAAATGATTCAGAAAAGGGGGTGGTGATGAACAGAGTGCCTGAATTAAGCAGACCACTCTTACCCAGTCCAAAGATCAGGGCTTGATCCATCACCGTTTTTTAGCTCACTGCACCATCCCAGCTCAGAACTTGGCTATATGCAAATTAGTCTGTTCCTGTCCCAGTGCATGATGGGAACAGGGCAAACCAAACTACCAAGCCAATTCTTATACTGGGAAGGAAACAAGCTTCCGGGGACCGGTTTCTGCCATTTCAGGCGTCGTCGGCCCGGCTTGCTTGAATCCTGATGGTGCAATGAGCAAGGGACTCACATCTGAGTATACCCTTCCACGCTTATGGTGGACAAAATGATTCAGAAAAGGGGGTGGTGATGAACAGAGTGCCTGAATTAAGCAGACCACTCTTACCCAGTCCAAAGATCAGGGCTTGATCCATCACCGTTTTTTAGCTCACTGCACCATCCCAGCTCAGAACTTGGCTATATGCAAATTAGTCTGTTCCTGTCCCAGTGCATGATGGGAACAGGGCAAACCAAACTACCAAGCCAATTCTTATACTGGGAAGGAAACAAGCTTCCGGGGACCGGTTTCTGCCATTTCAGGCGTCGTCGGCCCGGCTTGCTTGAATCCTGATGGTGCAATGAGCAAGGGACTCACATCTGAGTATACCCTTCCACGCTTATGGTGGACAAAATGATTCAGAAAAGGGGGTGGTGATAAACAGAGTGCCTGAATTAAGCAGACCACTCTTACCCAGTCCAAAGATCAGGGCTTGATCCATCACCGTTTTTTAGCTCACTGCACCATCCCAGCTCAGAACTTGGCTATATGCAAATTAGTCTGTTCCTGTCCCAGTGCATGATGGGAACAGGGCAAACCAAACTACCAAGCCAATTCTTATACTGGGAAGGAAACAAGCTTCCGGGGACCGGTTTCTGCCATTTCAGGTGTCGTCGGCCCGGCTTGCTTGAATCCTGATGGTGCAATGAGCAAGGGACTCACATCTGAGTATACCCTTCCACGCTTATGGTGGACAAAATGATTCAGAAAAGGGGGTGGTGATGAACAGAGTGCCTGAATTAAGCAGACCACTCTTACCCAGTCCAAAGATCAGGGCTTGATCGATCACCGTTTTTTAGCTCACTGCACCATCCCAGCTCAGAACTTGGCTATATGCAAATTAGTCTGTTCCTGTCCCAGTGCATGATGGGAACAGGGCAAACCAAACTACCAGGCCAATTCTTATACTGGGAAGGAAACAAGCTTCCGGGGACCGGTTTCTGCCATTTCAGGCGTCGTCGGCCCGGCTTGCTTGAATCCTGATGGTGCAATGAGCAAGGGACTCACATCTGAGTATACCCTTCCACGCTTATGGTGGACAAAATGATTCAGAAAAGGGGGTGGTGATGAACAGAGTGCCTGAATTAAGCAGACCACTCTTACCCAGTCCAAAGATCGGGGCTTGATCCATCACCGTTTTTTTAGCTCACTGCACCATCCCAGCTCAGAACTTGGCTATATGCAAATTAGTCTGTTCCTGTCCCAGTGCATGATGGGAACAGGGCAAACCAAACTACCAAGCCAATTCTTATACTGGGAAGGAAACAAGCTTCCGGGGACCGGTTTCTGACATTTCAGGTGTCGTCGGCCCGGCTTGCTTGAATCCTGATGGTGCAATGAGGAAGGGACTCACATCTGAGTATACCCTTCCACGCTTATGGTGGACAAAATGATTCAGAAAAGGGGGTGGTGATGAACAGAGTGGCTGAATTAAGCAGACCACTCTTACCCAGTCCAAAGATCAGGGCTTGATCCATCACCGTTTTTTAGCTCACTGCACCATCCCAGCTCAGAACTTGGCTATATGCAAATTAGTCTGTTCCTGTCCCAGTGCATGATGGGAACAGGGCAAACCAAACTACCAAGCCAATTCTTATACTGGGAAGGAAACAAGCTTGCGTCGTCGGCCCGGCTTGCTTGAATCCTGATGGTGCAATGAGCAAGGGACTCACATCTGAGTATACCCTTCCACGCTTATGGTGGACAAAATGATTCAGAAAAGGGGGTGGTGATGAACAGAGTGCCTGAATTAAGCAGACCACTCTTACCCAGTCCAAAGATCAGGGCTTGATCCATCACCGTTTTTTAGCTCACTGCACCATCCCAGCTCAGAACATGGCTATATGCAAATTAGTCTGTTCCTGTCCCAGTGCATGATGGGAACAGGGCAAACCAAACTACCAAGCCAATTCCTATACTGGGAAGGAAACAAGCTTCCGGGGACCGGTTTCTGCCATTTCAGGCGTCGTCGGCCCGGCTTGCTTGAATCCTGATGGTGCAATAAGCAAGGGACTCACATCTGAGTATACTCTTCCACGCTTATGGTGGACAAAATGATTCAGAAAAGGGGTTGGTGATGAACAGAGTGCCTGAATTAAGCAGACCACTCTTACCCAGTCCAAAGATCAGGGCTTGATCCATCACCGTTTTTTAGCTCACTGCACCATCCCAGCTCAGAACTTGGCTATATGCAAATTAGTCTGTTCCTGTCCCAGTGCATGATGGGAACAGGGCAAACCAAACTACCAAGCCAATTCTTATACTGGGAAGGAAACAAACTTCCGGGGACCGGTTTCTGCCATTTCAGGCGTCGTCGGCCCGGCTTGCTTGAATCCTGATGGTGCAATGAGCAAGGGACTCACATCTGAGTATACCCTTCCACGCTTATGGTGGACAAAATGATTCAGAAAAGGGGGTGGTGATGAACAGAGTGCCTGAATTAAGCAGACCACTCTTACCCAGTCCAAAGATCAGGGCTTGATCCATCACCGTTTTTTAGCTCACTGCACCATCCCAGCTCAGAACTTGGCTATATGCAAATTAGTCTGTTCCTGTCCCAGTGCATGATGGGAACAGGGCAAACCAAACTAACAAGCCAATTCCTATACTGGGAAGGAAACAAGCTTCCGGGGACCGGTTTCTGCAATTTCAGGCGTCGTCGGCCCGGCTTGCTTGAATCCTGATGGTGCAATAAGCAATGGACTCACATCTGAGTATACCCTTCCACGCTTATGTTGGACAAAATGATTCAGAAAAGGGGGTGGTGATGAACAGAGTGCCTGAATTAAGCAGACCACTCTTACCCAGTCCAAAGATCAGGGCTTGATCCATCACCGTTTTTTAGCTCACTGCACCATCCCAGCTCAGAACTTGGCTATATGCAAATTAGTCTGTTCCTGTCCCAGTGCATGATGGGAACAGGGCAAACCAAACTACCAAGCCAATTCTTATACTGGGAAGGAAACAAGCTTCCGGGGACCGGTTTCTGCCATTTCAGGCGTTGTCGGCCCGGCTTGCTTGAATCCTGATGGTGCAATGAGCAAGGGACTCACATCTGAGTATACCCTTCCACGCTTATGGTGGACAAAATGATTCAGAAAAGGGGGTGGTGATGAACAGAGTGCCTGAATTAAGCCGACCACTCTTACCCAGTCGAAAGATCAGGGCTTGATCCATCACCGTTTTTTAGCTCACTGCACCATCCCAGCTCAGAACTTGGCTATATGCAAATTAGTCTGTTCCTGTCCCAGTGCATGATGGGAACAGGGCAAACCAAACTACCAAGCCAATTCTTATACTGGGAAGGAAACAAGCTTCCGGGGACCGGTTTCTGCCATTTCAGGCGTCGTCGGCCCGGCTTGCTTGAATCCTGATGGTGCAATGAGCAAGGGACTCACATCTGAGTATACCCTTCCACGCTTATGGTGGACAAAATGATTCAGAAAAGGGGGTGGTGATGAACAGAGTGCCTGAATTAAGCAGACCACTCTTACCCAGTCCAAAGATCAGGGCTTGATCCATCACCGTTTTTTAGCTCACTGCACCATCCCAGCTCAGAACTTGGCTATATGCAAATTAGTCTGTTCCTGTCCCAGTGCATGATGGGAACAGGGCAAACCAAACTACCAAGCCAATTCCTATACTGGGAAGGAAACAAGCTTCCGGGGACCGGTTTCTGCCATTTCAGGCGTCGTCGGCCCGGCTTGCTTGAATCCTGATGGTGCAATAAGCAAGGGACTCACATCTGAGTATACCCTTCCACGCTTATGGTGGACAAAATGATTCAGAAAAGGGGGTGGTGATGAACAGAGTGCCTGAATTAAGCAGACCACTCTTACCCAGTCCAAAGATCAGGGCTTGATCCATCACCGTTTTTTAGCTCACTGCACCATCCCAGCTCAGAACTTGGCTATATGCAAATTAGTCTGTTCCTGTCCCAGTGCATGATGGGAACAGGGCAAACCAAACTACCAAGCCAATTCTTATACTGGGAAGGAAACAAGCTTCCGGGGACCGGTTTCTGCCATTTCAGGCGTTGTCGGCCCGGCTTGCTTGAATCCTGATGGTGCAATGAGCAAGGGACTCACATCTGAGTATACCCTTCCACGCTTATGGTGGACAAAATGATTCAGAAAAGGGGGTGGTGATGAACAGAGTGCCTGAATTAAGCAGACCACTCTTACCCAGTCGAAAGATCAGGGCTTGATCCATCACCGTTTTTTAGCTCACTGCACCATCCCAGCTCAGAACTTGGCTATATGCAAATTAGTCTGTTCCTGTCCCAGTGCATGATGGGAACAGGGCAAACCAAACTACCAAGCCAATTCTTATACTGGGAAGGAAACAAGCTTCCGGGGACCGGTTTCTGCCATTTCAGGCGTCGTCGGCCCGGCTTGCTTGAATCCTGATGGTGCAATGAGCAAGGGACTCACATCTGAGTATACCCTTCCACGCTTATGGTGGACAAAATGATTCAGAAAAGGGGGTGGTGATGAACAGAGTGCCTGAATTAAGCAGACCACTCTTACCCAGTCCAAAGATCAGGGCTTGATCCATCACCGTTTTTTAGCTCACTGCACCATCCCAGCTCAGAACTTGGCTATATGCAAATTAGTCTGTTCCTGTCCCAGTGCATGATGGGAACAGGGCAAACCAAACTACCAAGCCAATTCTTATACTGGGAAGGAAACAAGCTTCCGGGGACCGGTTTCTGCCATTTCAGGCGTCGTCGGCCCGGCTTGCTTGAATCCTGATGGTGCAATGAGCAAGGGACTCACATCTGAGTATACCCTTCCACGCTTATGGTGGACAAAATGATTCAGAAAAGGGGTTGGTGATGAACAGAGTGCCTGAATTAAGCAGACCACTCTTACCCAGTCCAAAGATCAGGGCTTGATCCATCACCGTTTTTTAGCTCACTGCACCATCCCAGCTCAGCACTTGGCTATATGCAAATTAGTCTGTTCCTGTCCCAGTGCATGATGGGAACAGGGCAAACCAAACTACCAAGCCAATTCTTATACTGGGAAGGAAACAAACTTCCGGGGACCGGTTTCTGCCATTTCAGGCGTCGTCGGCCCGGCTTGCTTGAATCCTGATGGTGCAATGAGCAAGGGACTCACATCTGAGTATACCCTTCCACACTTATGGTGGACAAAATGATTCAGAAAAGGGGGTGGTGATGAACAGAGTGCCTGAATTAAGCAGACCACTCTTACCCAGTCCAAAGATCAGGGCTTGATCCATCACCGTTTTTTAGCTCACTGCACCATCCCAGCTCAGAACTTGGCTGTATGCAAATTAGTCTGTTCCTGTCCCAGTGCATGATGGGAACAGGGCCAACCAAACTACCAAGCCAATTCCTATACTGGGAAGGAAACAAGCTTCCGGGGACCGGTTTCTGCCATTTCAGGCGTCGTCGGCCCGGCTTGCTTGAATCCTGATGGTGCAATAAGCAAGGGACTCACATCTGAGTATACCCTTCCACGCTTATGGTGGACAAAATGATTCAGAAAAGGGGTTGGTGATGAACAGAGTGCCTGAATTAAGCAGACCACTCTTACCCAGTCCAAAGATCAGGGCTTGATCCATCACCGTTTTTTAGCTCACTGCACCATCCCAGCTCAGAACTTGGCTATATGCAAATTAGTCTGTTCCTGTCCCAGTGCATGATGGGAACAGGGCAAACCAAACTACCAAGCCAATTGCTATACTGGGAAGGAAACAAGCTTCCGGGGACCGGTTTCTGCCATTTCAGGCGTCGTCGGCCCGGCTTGCTTGAATCCTGATGGTGCAATAAGCAAGGGACTCACATCTGAGTATACCCTTCCACGCTTATGGTGGACAAAATGATTCAGAAAAGGGGGTGGTGATGAACAGAGTGCCTGAATTAAGCAGACCACTCTTACCCAGTCCAAAGATCAGGGCTTGATCCATCACCGTTTTTAAGCTCACTGCACCATCCCAGCTCAGAACTTGGCTATATGCAAATTAGTCTGTTCCTGTCCCAGTGCATGATGGGAACAGGGCAAACCAAACTACCAAGCCAATTCTTATACTGGGAAGGAAACAAGCTTCCGGGGACCGGTTTCTGCCATTTCAGGGGTCGTCGGCCCGGCTTGCTTGAATCCTGATGGTGCAATGAGCAAGGGACTCACATCTGAGTATACCCTTCCACGCTTATGGTGGACAAAATGATTCAGAAAAGGAGGTGGTGATGAACAGAGTGCCTGAATTAAGCAGACCACTCTTACCCAGTCCAAAGATCAGGGCTTGATCCATCACCGTTTTTTAGCTCACTGCACCATCCCAGCTCAGAACTTGGCTATATGCAAATTAGTCTGTTCCTGTCCCAGTGCATGATGGGAACAGGGCAAACCAAACTACCAAGCCAATTCTTATACTGGGAAGGAAACAAACTTCCGGGGACCGGTTTCTGCCATTTCAGGCGTCGTCGGCCCGGCTTGCTTGAATCCTGATGGTGCAATGAGCAAGGGACTCACATCTGAGTATACCCTTCCACGCTTATGGTGGACAAAATGATTCAGAAAAGGGGGTGGTGATGAACAGAGTGCCTGAATTAAGCAGACCACTCTTACCCAGTCCAAAGATCAGGGCTTGATCCATCACCGTTTTTTAGCTCACTGCACCATCCCAGCTCAGAACTTGGCTATATGCAAATTAGTCTGTTCCTGTCCCAGTGCATGATGGGAACAGGGCAAACCAAACTAACAAGCCAATTCCTATACTGGGAAGGAAACAAGCTTCCGGGGACCGGTTTCTGCCATTTCAGGCGTCGTCGGCCCGGCTTGCTTGAATCCTGATGGTGCAATAAGCAATGGACTCACATCTGAGTATACCCTTCCACGCTTATGGTGGACAAAATGATTCAGAAAAGGGGGTGGTGATGAACAGAGTGCCTGAATTAAGCAGACCACTCTTACCCAGTCCAAAGATCAGGGCTTGATCCATCACCGTTTTTTAGCTCACTGCACCATCCCAGCTCAGAACTTGGCTATATGCAAATTAGTCTGTTCCTGTCCCAGTGCATGATGGGAACAGGGCAAACCAAACTACCAAGCCAATTCTTATACTGGGAAGGAAACAAGCTTCCGGGGACCGGTTTCTGCCATTTCAGGCGTTGTCGGCCCGGCTTGCTTGAATCCTGATGGTGCAATGAGCAAGGGACTCACATCTGAGTATACCCTTCCACGCTTATGGTGGACAAAATGATTCAGAAAAGGGGGTGGTGATGAACAGAGTGCCTGAATTAAGCCGACCACTCTTACCCAGTCGAAAGATCAGGGCTTGATCCATCACCGTTTTTTAGCTCACTGCACCATCCCAGCTCAGAACTTGGCTATATGCAAATTAGTCTGTTCCTGTCCCAGTGCATGATGGGAACAGGGCAAACCAAACTACCAAGCCAATTCTTATACTGGGAAGGAAACAAGCTTCCGGGGACCGGTTTCTGCCATTTCAGGCGTCGTCGGCCCGGCTTGCTTGAATCCTGATGGTGCAATGAGCAAGGGACTCACATCTGAGTATACCCTTCCACGCTTATGGTGGACAAAATGATTCAGAAAAGGGGGTGGTGATGAACAGAGTGCCTGAATTAAGCAGACCACTCTTACCCAGTCCAAAGATCAGGGCTTGATCCATCACCGTTTTTTAGCTCACTGCACCATCCCAGCTCAGAACTTGGCTATATGCAAATTAGTCTGTTCCTGTCCCAGTGCATGATGGGAACAGGGCAAACCAAACTACCAAGCCAATTCCTATACTGGGAAGGAAACAAGCTTCCGGGGACCGGTTTCTGCCATTTCAGGCGTCGTCGGCCCGGCTTGCTTGAATCCTGATGGTGCAATAAGCAAGGGACTCACATCTGAGTATACCCTTCCACGCTTATGGTGGACAAAATGATTCAGAAAAGGGGGTGGTGATGAACAGAGTGCCTGAATTAAGCAGACCACTCTTACCCAGTCCAAAGATCAGGGCTTGATCCATCACCGTTTTTTAGCTCACTGCACCATCCCAGCTCAGAACTTGGCTATATGCAAATTAGTCTGTTCCTGTCCCAGTGCATGATGGGAACAGGGCAAACCAAACTACCAAGCCAATTCTTATACTGGGAAGGAAACAAGCTTCCGGGGACCGGTTTCTGCCATTTCAGGCGTTGTCGGCCCGGCTTGCTTGAATCCTGATGGTGCAATGAGCAAGGGACTCACATCTGAGTATACCCTTCCACGCTTATGGTGGACAAAATGATTCTGAAAAGGGGGTGGTGATGAACAGAGTGCCTGAATTAAGCAGACCACTCTTACCCAGTCGAAAGATCAGGGCTTGATCCATCACCGTTTTTTAGCTCACTGCACCATCCCAGCTCAGAACTTGGCTATATGCAAATTAGTCTGTTCCTGTCCCAGTGCATGATGGGAACAGGGCAAACCAAACTACCAAGCCAATTCTTATACTGGGAAGGAAACAAGCTTCCGGGGACCGGTTTCTGCCATTTCAGGCGTCGTCGGCCCGGCTTGCTTGAATCCTGATGGTGCAATGAGCAAGGGACTCACATCTGAGTATACCCTTCCACGCTTATGGTGGACAAAATGATTCAGAAAAGGGGGTGGTGATGAACAGAGTGCCTGAATTAAGCAGACCACTCTTACCCAGTCCAAAGATCGGGGCTTGATCCATCACCGTTTTTTTAGCTCACTGCACCATCCCAGCTCAGAACTTGGCTATATGCAAATTAGTCTGTTCCTGTCCCAGTGCATGATGGGAACAGGGCAAACCAAACTACCAAGCCAATTCTTATACTGGGAAGGAAACAAGCTTCCGGGGACCGGTTTCTGACATTTCAGGTGTCGTCGGCCCGGCTTGCTTGAATCCTGATGGTGCAATGAGGAAGGGACTCACATCTGAGTATACCCTTCCACGCTTATGGTGGACAAAATGATTCAGAAAAGGGGGTGGTGATGAACAGAGTGGCTGAATTAAGCAGACCACTCTTACCCAGTCCAAAGATCAGGGCTTGATCCATCACCGTTTTTTAGCTCACTGCACCATCCCAGCTCAGAACTTGGCTATATGCAAATTAGTCTGTTCCTGTCCCAGTGCATGATGGGAACAGGGCAAACCAAACTACCAAGCCAATTCTTATACTGGGAAGGAAACAAGCTTGCGTCGTCGGCCCGGCTTGCTTGAATCCTGATGGTGCAATGAGCAAGGGACTCACATCTGAGTATACCCTTCCACGCTTATGGTGGACAAAATGATTCAGAAAAGGGGGTGGTGATGAACAGAGTGCCTGAATTAAGCAGACCACTCTTACCCAGTCCAAAGATCAGGGCTTGATCCATCACCGTTTTTTAGCTCACTGCACCATCCCAGCTCAGAACATGGCTATATGCAAATTAGTCTGTTCCTGTCCCAGTGCATGATGGGAACAGGGCAAACCAAACTACCAAGCCAATTCCTATACTGGGAAGGAAACAAGCTTCCGGGGACCGGTTTCTGCCATTTCAGGCGTCGTCGGCCCGGCTTGCTTGAATCCTGATGGTGCAATAAGCAAGGGACTCACATCTGAGTATACTCTTCCACGCTTATGGTGGACAAAATGATTCAGAAAAGGGGTTGGTGATGAACAGAGTGCCTGAATTAAGCAGACCACTCTTACCCAGTCCAAAGATCAGGGCTTGATCCATCACCGTTTTTTAGCTCACTGCACCATCCCAGCTCAGCACTTGGCTATATGCAAATTAGTCTGTTCCTGTCCCAGTGCATGATGGGAACAGGGCAAACCAAACTACCAAGCCAATTCTTATACTGGGAAGGAAACAAACTTCCGGGGACCGGTTTCTGCCATTTCAGGCGTCGTCGGCCCGGCTTGCTTGAATCCTGATGGTGCAATGAGCAAGGGACTCACATCTGAGTATACCCTTCCACACTTATGGTGGACAAAATGATTCAGAAAAGGGGGTGGTGATGAACAGAGTGCCTGAATTAAGCAGACCACTCTTACCCAGTCCAAAGATCAGGGCTTGATCCATCACCGTTTTTTAGCTCACTGCACCATCCCAGCTCAGAACTTGGCTATATGCAAATTAGTCTGTTCCTGTCCCAGTGCATGATGGGAACAGGGCAAACCAAACTACCAAGCCAATTCCTATACTGGGAAGGAAACAAGCTTCCGGGGACCGGTTTCTGCCATTTCAGGCGTCGTCGGCCCGGCTTGCTTGAATCCTGATGGTGCAATAAGCAAGGGACTCACATCTGAGTATACCCTTCCACGCTTATGGTGGACAAAATGATTCAGAAAAGGGGTTGGTGATGAACAGAGTGCCTGAATTAAGCAGACCACTCTTACCCAGTCCAAAGATCAGGGCTTGATCCATCACCGTTTTTTAGCTCACTGCACCATCCCAGCTCAGAACTTGGCTATATGCAAATTAGTCTGTTCCTGTCCCAGTGCATGATGGGAACAGGGCAAACCAAACTACCAAGCCAATTGCTATACTGGGAAGGAAACAAGCTTCCGGGGACCGGTTTCTGCCATTTCAGGCGTCGTCGGCCCGGCTTGCTTGAATCCTGATGGTGCAATAAGCAAGGGACTCACATCTGAGTATACCCTTCCACGCTTATGGTGGACAAAATGATTCAGAAAAGGGGGTGGTGATGAACAGAGTGCCTGAATTAAGCAGACCACTCTTACCCAGTCCAAAGATCAGGGCTTGATCCATCACCGTTTTTAAGCTCACTGCACCATCCCAGCTCAGAACTTGGCTATATGCAAATTAGTCTGTTCCTGTCCCAGTGCATGATGGGAACAGGGCAAACCAAACTACCAAGCCAATTCTTATACTGGGAAGGAAACAAGCTTCCGGGGACCGGTTTCTGCCATTTCAGGGGTCGTCGGCCCGGCTTGCTTGAATCCTGATGGTGCAATGAGCAAGGGACTCACATCTGAGTATACCCTTCCACGCTTATGGTGGACAAAATGATTCAGAAAAGGAGGTGGTGATGAACAGAGTGCCTGAATTAAGCAGACCACTCTTACCCAGTCGAAAGATCAGGGCTTGATCCATCACCGTTTGTTAGCTCACTGCACCATCCCAGCTCAGAACTTGGCTATATGCAAATTAGTCTGTTCCTGTCCCAGTGCATGATGGGAACAGGGCAAACCAAACTACCAAGCCAATTCTTATACTGGGAAGGAAACAAGCTTCCGGGGACCCGTTTCTGCCATTTCAGGCGTCGTCGGCCCGGCTTGCTTGAATCCTGATGGTGCAATGAGCAAGGTACTCACATCTGAGTATACCCTTCCACGCTTATGGTGGACAAAATGATTCAGAAAAGGGGGTGGTGATGAACAGAGTGCCTGAATTAAGCAGACCACTCTTACCCAGTCCAAAGATCAGGGCTTGATCCATCACCGTTTTTTAGCTCACTGCACCATCCCAGCTCAGAACTTGGCTATATGCAAATTAGTCTGTTCCTGTCCCAGTGCATGATGGGAACAGGGCAAACCAAACTACCAAGCCAATTCTTATACTGGGAAGGAAACAAGCTTCCGGGGACCGGTTTCTGCCATTTCAGGCGTCGTCGGCCCGGCTTGCTTGAATCCTGATGGTGCAATGAGCAAGGGACTCACATCTGAGTATACCCTTCCACGCTTATGGTGGACAAAATGATTCAGAAAAGGGGGTGGTGATGAACAGAGTGCCTGAATTAAGCAGACCACTCTTACCCAGTCCAAAGATCAGGGCTTGATCCATCACCGTTTTTTAGCTCCCTGCACCATCCCAGCTCAGAACTTGGCTATATGCAAATTAGTCTGTTCCTGTCCCAGTGCATGATGGGAACAGGGCAAACCAAACTACCAAGCCAATTCTTATACTGGGAAGGAAACAAGCTTCCGGGGACCGGTTTCTGCCATTTCAGGCGTCGTCGGCCCGGCTTGCTTGAATCCTGATGGTGCAATGAGCAAGGGACTCACATCTGAGTATACCCTTCCACGCTTATGGTGGACAAAATGATACAGAAAAGGGGGTGGTGATGAACAGAGTGCCTGAATTAAGCAGACCACTCTTACCCAGTCCAAAGATCAGGGCTTGATCCATCACCGTTTTTTAGCTCACTGCACCATCCCAGCTCAGAATTTGGCTATATGCAAATTAGTCTGTTCCTGTCCCAGTGCATGATGGGAACAGGGCAAACCAAACTACCAAGCCAATTCTTATACTGGGAAGGAAACAAGCTTCCGGGGACCGGTTTCTGCCATTTCAGGTGTCGTCGGCCCGGCTTGCTTGAATCCTGATGGTGCAATGAGCAAGGGACTCACATCTGAGTATACCCTTCCACGCTTATGGTGGACAAAATGATTCAGAAAAGGGGGTGGTGATGAACAGAGTGCCTGAATTAAGCAGACCACTCTTACCCAGTCCAAAGATCAGGGCTTGATCCATCACCGTTTTTTAGCTCACTGCACCATCCCAGCTCAGAACTTGGCTATATGCAAATTAGTCTGTTCCTGTCCCAGTGCATGATGGGAACAGGGCAAACCAAACTACCAAGCCAATTCTTATACTGGGAAGGAAACAAGCTTCCGGGGACCGGTTTCTGCCATTTCAGGGGTCGTCGGCCCGGCTTGCTTGAATCCTGATGGTGCAATGAGCAAGGGACTCACATCTGAGTATACCCTTCCACGCTTATGGTGGACAAAATGATTCAGAAAAGGAGGTGGTGATGAACAGAGTGCCTGAATTAAGCAGACCACTCTTACCCTGTCGAAAGATCAGGGCTTGATCCATCACCGTTTGTTAGCTCACTGCACCATCCCAGCTCAGAACTTGGCTATATGCAAATTAGTCTGTTCCTGTCCCAGTGCATGATGGGAACAGGGCAAACCAAACTACCAAGCCAATTCTTATACTGGGAAGGAAACAAGCTTCCGGGGACCCGTTTCTGCCATTTCAGGCGTCGTCGGCCCGGCTTGCTTGAATCCTGATGGTGCAATGAGCAAGGGACTCACATCTGAGTATACCCTTCCACGCTTATGGTGGACAAAATGATTCAGAAAAGGGGGTGGTGATGAACAGAGTGCCTGAATTAAGCAGACCACTCTTACCCAGTCCAAAGATCATGGCTTGATCCATCACCGTTTTTTAGCTCACTGCACCATCCCAGCTCAGAACTTGGCTATATGCAATTTAGTCTGTTCCTGTCCCAGTGCATGATGGGAAAAGGGCAAACCAAACTACCAAGCCAATTCTTATACTGGGAAGGAAACAAGCTTCCGGGGACCGGTTTCTGCCATTTCAGGCGTCGTCGGCCCGGCTTGCTTGAATCCTGATGGTGCAATGAGCAAGGGACTCACATCTGAGTATACCCTTCCACGCTTATGGTGGACAAAATGATTCAGAAAAGGGGGTAGTGATGAACAGAGTGCCTGAAATAAGCAGACCACTCTTACCCAGTCCAAAGATCAGGGCTTGATCCATCACCGTTTTTTAGCTCACTGCACCATCCCAGCTCAGAACTTGGCTATATGCAAATTAGTCTGTTCCTGTCCCAGTGCATGATGGGAACAGGGCAAACCAAACTACCAAGCCAATTCTTATACTGGGAAGGAAACAAGCTTCCGGGGACCGGTTTCTGCCATTTCAGGCGTCGTCGGCCCGGCTTGCTTGAATCCTGATGGTGCAATGAGCAAGGGACTCACATCTGAGTATACCCTTCCACGCTTATGGTGGACAAAATGATTCAGAAAAGGGGGTGGTGATGAACAGAGTGCCTGAATTAAGCAGACCACTCTTACCCAGTCCAAAGATCAGGGCTTGATCCATCACCGTTTTTTAGCTCACTGCACCATCCCAGCTCAGAACTTGGCTATATGCAAATTAGTCTGTTCCTGTCCCAGTGCATGATGGGAACAGGGCAAACCAAACTACCAAGCCAATTCTTATACTGGGAAGGAAACAAGCTTCCGGGGACCGGTTTCTGCCATTTCAGGTGTCGTCGGCCCGGCTTGCGTGAATCCTGATGGTGCAATGAGCAAGGGACTCACATCTGAGTATACCCTTCCACGCTTATGGTGGACAAAATGATTCAGAAAAGGGGGTGGTGATGAACAGAGTGCCTGAATTAAGCAGACCACTCTTACCCAGTCCAAAGATCAGGGCTTGATCGATCACCGTTTTTTAGCTCACTGCACCATCCCAGCTCAGAACTTGGCTATATGCAAATTAGTCTGTTCCTGTCCCAGTGCATGATGGGAACAGGGCAAACCAAACTACCAAGCCAATTCTTATACTGGGAAGGAAACAAGCTTCCGGGGACCGGTTTCTGCCATTTCAGGCGTCGTCGGCCCGGCTTGCTTGAATCCTGATGGTGCAATGAGCAAGGGACTCACATCTGAGTATACCCTTCCACGCTTATGGTGGACAAAATGATTCAGAAAAGGGGGTGGTGATGAACAGAGTGCCTGAATTAAGCAGACCACTCTTACCCAGTCCAAAGATCAGGGCTTGATCCATCACCGTTTTTTAGCTCACTGCACCATCCCAGCTCAGAACTTGGCTATATGCAAATTAGTCTGTTCCTGTCCCAGTGCATGATGGGAACAGGGCAAACCAAACTACCAAGCCAATTCTTATACTGGGAAGGAAACAAGCTTCCGGGGACCGGTTTCTGCCATTTCAGGTGTCGTCGGCCCGGCTTGCTTGAATCCTGATGGTGCAATGAGCAAGGGACTCACATCTGAGTATACCCTTCCACGCTTATGGTGGACAAAATGATTCAGAAAAGGGGGTGGTGATGAACAGAGTGGCTGAATTAAGCAGACCACTCTTACCCAGTCCAAAGATCAGGGCTTGATCCATCACCGTTTTTTAGCTCACTGCACCATCCCAGCTCAGAACTTGGCTATATGCAAATTAGTCTGTTCCTGTCCCAGTGCATGATGGGAACAGGGCAAACCAAACTACCAAGCCAATTCTTATACTGGGAAGGAAACAAGCTTGCGTCGTCGGCCCGGCTTGCTTGAATCCTGATGGTGCAATGAGCAAGGGACTCACATCTGAGTATACCCTTCCACGCTTATGGTGGACAAAATGATTCAGAAAAGGGGGTGGTGATGAACAGAGTGCCTGAATTAAGCAGACCACTCTTACCCAGTCCAAAGATCAGGGCTTGATCCATCACCGTTTTTTAGCTCACTGCACCATCCCAGCTCAGAACATGGCTATATGCAAATTAGTCTGTTCCTGTCCCAGTGCATGATGGGAACAGGGCAAACCAAACTACCAAGCCAATTCCTATACTGGGAAGGAAACAAGCTTCCGGGGACCGGTTTCTGCCATTTCAGGCGTCGTCGGCCCGGCTTGCTTGAATCCTGATGGTGCAATAAGCAAGGGACTCACATCTGAGTATACCCTTCCACGCTTATGGTGGACAAAATGATTCAGAAAAGGGGTTGGTGATGAATAGAGTGCCTGAATTAAGCAGACCACTCTTACCCAGTCCAAAGATCAGGGCTTGATCCATCACCGTTTTTTAGCTCACTGCACCATCCCAGCTCAGAACTTGGCTATATGCAAATTAGTCTGTTCCTGTCCCAGTGCATGATGGGAACAGGGCAAACCAAACTACCAAGCCAATTCTTATACTGGGAAGGAAACAAACTTCCGGGGACCGGTTTCTGCCATTTCAGGCGTCGTCGGCCCGGCTTGCTTGAATCCTGATGGTGCAATGAGCAAGGGACTCACATCTGAGTATACCCTTCCACGCTTATGGTGGACAAAATGATTCAGAAAAGGGGGTGGTGATGAACAGAGTGCCTGAATTAAGCAGACCACTCTTACCCAGTCCAAAGATCAGGGCTTGATCCATCACCGTTTTTTAGCTCACTGCACCATCCCAGCTCAGAACTTGGCTATATGCAAATTAGTCTGTTCCTGTCCCAGTGCATGATGGGAACAGGGCAAACCAAACTACCAAGCCAATTCTTATACTGGGAAGGAAACAAGCTTCCGGGGACCGGTTTCTGCCATTTCAGGCGTCGTCGGCCCGGCTTGCTTGAATCCTGATGGTGCAATGAGCAAGGGACTCACATCTGAGTATACCCTTCCACGCTTATGGTGGACAAAATGATTCAGAAAAGGGGGTGGTGATGAACAGAGTGCCTGAATTAAGCAGACCACTCTTACCCAGTCCAAAGATCAGGGCTTGATCCATCACCGTTTTTTAGCTCACTGCACCATCCCAGCTCAGAACTTGGCTATATGCAAATTAGTCTGTTCCTGTCCCAGTGCATGATGGGAACAGGGCAAACCAAACTACCAAGCCAATTCTTATACTGGGAAGGAAACAAGCTTCCGGGGACCGGTTTCTGCCATTTCAGGCGTCGTCGGCCCGGCTTGCTTGAATCCTGATGGTGCAATGAGCAAGGGACTCACATCTGAGTATACCCTTCCACGCTTATGGTGGACAAAATGATTCAGAAAAGGGGGTGGTGATGAACAGAGTGCCTGAATTAAGCAGACCACTCTTACCCAGTCCAAAGATCAGGGCTTGATCCATCACCGTTTTTTAGCTCACTGCACCATCCCAGCTCAGAACTTGGCTATATGCAAATTAGTCTGTTCCTGTCCCAGTGCATGATGGGAACAGGGCAAACCAAACTACCAAGCCAATTCTTATACTGGGAAGGAAACAAGCTTCCGGGGACCGGTTTCTGCCATTTCAGGTGTCGTCGGCCCGGCTTGCTTGAATCCTGATGGTGCAATGAGCAAGGGACTCACATCTGAGTATACCCTTCCACGCTTATGGTGGACAAAATGATTCAGAAAAGGGGGTGGTGATGAACAGAGTGCCTGAATTAAGCAGACCACTCTTACCCAGTCCAAAGATCAAGGCTTGATCGATCACCGTTTTTTAGCTCACTGCACCATCCCAGCTCAGAACTTGGCTATATGCAAATTAGTCTGTTCCTGTCCCAGTGCATGATGGGAACAGGGCAAACCAAACTACCAAGCCAATTCTTATACTGGGAAGGAAACAAGCTTCCGGGGACCGGTTTCTGCCATTTCAGGCGTCGTCGGCCCGGCTTGCTTGAATCCTGATGGTGCAATGAGCAAGGGACTCACATCTGAGTATACCCTTCCACGCTTATGGTGGACAAAATGATTCAGAAAAGGGGGTGGTGATGAACAGAGTGCCTGAATTAAGCAGACCACTCTTACCCAGTCCAAAGATCAGGGCTTGATCCATCACCGTTTTTTAGCTCACTGCACCATCCCAGCTCAGAACTTGGCTATATGCAAATTAGTCTGTTCCTGTCCCAGTGCATGATGGGAACAGGGCAAACCAAACTACCAAGCCAATTCTTATACTGGGAAGGAAACAAGCTTGCGTCGTCGGCCCGGCTTGCTTGAATCCTGATGGTGCAATGAGCAAGGGACTCACATCTGAGTATACCCTTCCACGCTTATGGTGGACAAAATGATTCAGAAAAGGGGGTGGTGATGAACAGAGTGCCTGAATTAAGCAGACCACTCTTACCCAGTCCAAAGATCAGGGCTTGATCCATCACCGTTTTTTAGCTCACTGCACCATCCCAGCTCAGAACATGGCTATATGCAAATTAGTCTGTTCCTGTCCCAGTGCATGATGGGAACAGGGCAAACCAAACTACCAAGCCAATTCCTATACTGGGAAGGAAACAAGCTTCCGGGGACCGGTTTCTGCCATTTCAGGCGTCGTCGGCCCGGCTTGCTTGAATCCTGATGGTGCAATAAGCAAGGGACTCACATCTGAGTATACCCTTCCACGCTTATGGTGGACAAAATGATTCAGAAAAGGGGTTGGTGATGAACAGAGTGCCTGAATTAAGCAGACCACTCTTACCCAGTCCAAAGATCAGGGCTTGATCCATCACCGTTTTTTAGCTCACTGCACCATCCCAGCTCAGAACTTGGCTATATGCAAATTAGTCTGTTCCTGTCCCAGTGCATGATGGGAACAGGGCAAACCAAACTACCAAGCCAATTCTTATACTGGGAAGGAAACAAACTTCCGGGGACCGGTTTCTGCCATTTCAGGCGTCGTCGTCCCGGCTTGCTTGAATCCTGATGGTGCAATGAGCAAGGGACTCACATCTGAGTATACCCTTCCACGCTTATGGTGGACAAAATGATTCAGAAAAGGGGGTGGTGATGAACAGAGTGCCAGAATTAAGCAGACCACTCTTACCCAGTCCAAAGATCAGGGCTTGATCCATCACCGTTTTTTAGCTCACTGCACCATCCCAGCTCAGAACTTGGCTATATGCAAATTAGTCTGTTCCTGTCCCAGTGCATGATGGGAACAGGGCAAACCAAACTACCAAGCCAATTTTTATACTGGGAAGGAAACAAGCTTCCGGGGACCGGTTTCTGCTATTTCAGGCGTCGTCGGCCCGGCTTGCTTGAATCCTGATGGTGCAATGAGCAAGGGACTCACATCTGAGTATACCCTTCCACGCTTATGGTGGACAAAATGATTCAGAAAAGGGGGTGGTGATGAACAGAGTGCCTGAATTAAGCAGACCACTCTTACCCAGTCCAAAGATCAGGGCTTGATCCATCACCGTTTTTTAGCTCACTGCACCATCCCAGCTCAGAACTTGGCTATATGCAAATTAGTCTGTTCCTGTCCCAGTGCATGATGGGAACAGGGCAAACCAAACTACCAAGCCAATTCTTATACTGGGAAGGAAACAAGCTTCCGGGGACCGGTTTCTGCCATTTCAGGCGTCGTCGGCCCGGCTTGCTTGAATCCTGATGGTGCATTGAGCAAGGGACTCACATCTGAGTATACCCTTCCACGCTTATGGTGGACAAAATGATTCAGAAAAGCGCGTGGTGATGAACAGAGTGCCTGAATTAAGCAGACCACTCTTACCCAGTCCAAAGATCAGGGCTTGATCCATCACCGTTTTTTAGCTCACTGCACCATCCCAGCTCAGAACTTGGCTATATGCAAATTAGTCTGTTCCTGTCCCAGTGCATGATGGTAACAGGGCAAACCAAACTACCAAGCCAATTCTTATACTGGGAAGGAAACAAGCTTCCGGGGACCGGTTTCTGCCATTTCAGGCGTCGTCGGCCCGGCTTGCTTGAATCCTGATGGTGCAATGAGCAAGGGACTCACATCTGAGTATACCCTTCCACGCTTATGGTGGACAAAATGATTCAGAAAAGGGGGTGGTGATGAACAGAGTGCCTGAATTAAGCAGACCACTCTTACCCAGTCCAAAGATCAGGGCTTGATCCATCACCGTTTTTTGGCTCACTGCACCATCCCAGCTCAGAACTTGGCTATATGCAAATTAGTCTGTTCCTGTCCCAGTGCATGATGGGAACAGGGCAAACCAAACTACCAAGCCAATTCTTATACTGGGAAGGAAACAAGCTTCCGGGGACCGGTTTCTGCCATTTCAGGCGTCGTCAGCCCGGCTTGCTTGAATCCTGATGGTGCAATGAGCAAGGGACTCACATCTGAGTATACCCTTCCACGCTTATGGTGGACAAAATGATTCAGAAAAGGGGGTGGTGATGAACAGAGTGCCTGAATTAAGCAGACCACTCTTACCCAGTCCAAAGATCAGGGCTTGATCCATCACCGTTTTTTAGCTCACTGCACCATCCCAGCTCAGAACTTGGCTATATGCAAATTAGTCTGTTCCTGTCCCAATGCATGATGGGAACAGGGCAAACCAAACTACCAAGCCAATTCTTATACTGGGAAGGAAACAAGCTTCCGGGGACCGGTTTCTGCCATTTCAGGCGTCGTCGGCCCGGCTTGCTTGAATCCTGATGGTGCAATGAGCAAGGGACTCACATCTGAGTATACCCTTCCACGCTTATGGTGGACAAAATGATTCAGAAAAGGGGGTGGTGATGAACAGAGTGCCTGAATTAAGCAGACCACTCTTACCCAGTCCAAAGATCAGGGCTTGATCCATCACCGTTTTTTAGCTCACTGCACCATCCCAGCTCAGAACTTGGCTATATGCAAATTAGTCTGTTCCTGTCCCAGTGCACGATGGGAACAGGGCAAACCAAACTACCAAGCCAATTCTTATACTGGGAAGGAAACAAGCTTCCGGGGACCGGTTTCTGCCATTTCAGGCGTCGTCGGCCCGGCTTGCTTGAATCCTGATGGTGCAATGAGCAAGGGACTCACATCTGAGTATACCCTTCCACGCTTATGGTGGACAAAATGATTCAGAAAAGGGGGTGGTGATGAACAGAGTGCCTGAATTAAGCAGACCACTCTTACCCAGTCCAAAGATCAGGGCTTGACCCATCACCGTTTTTTAGCTCACTGCACCATCCCAGCTCAGAACTTGGCTATATGCAAATTAGTCTGTTCCTGTCCCAGTGCATGATGGGAACAGGGCAAACCAAACTACCAAGCCAATTCTTATACTGGGAAGGAAACAAGCTTCCGGGGACCGGTTTCTGCCATTTCAGGCGTCGTCGGCCCGGCTTGCTTGAATCCTGATGGTGCAATGAGCAAGGGACTCACATCTGAGTATACCCTTCCACGCTTATGGTGGACAAAATGATTCAGAAAAGGGGGTGGTGATGAACAGAGTGCCTGAATTAAGCAGACCACTCTTACCCAGTCCAAAGATCAGGGCTTGATCCATCACCGTTTTTTAGCTCACTGCACCATCCCAGCTCAGAACTTGGCTATATGCAAATTAGTCTGTTCCTGTCCCAGTGCATGATGGGAACAGGGCAAACCAAACTACCAAGCCAATTCTTATACTGGGAAGGAAACAAGCTTCCGGGGACCGGTTTCTGCCATTTCAGGCCTCGTCGGCCCGGCTTGCTTGAATCCTGATGGTGCAATGAGCAAGGGAATCACATCTGAGTATACCCTTCCACGCTTATGGTGGACAAAATGATTCAGAAAAGGGGGTGGTGATGAACAGAGTGCCTGAATTAAGCAGACCACTCTTACCCAGTCCAAAGATCAGGGCTTGATCCATCACCGTTTTTTAGCTCACTGCACCATCCCAGCTCAGAACTTGGCTATATGCAAATTAGTCTGTTCCTGTCCCAGTGCATGATGGGAACAGGGCAAACCAAACTACCAAGCCAATTCTTATACTGGGAAGGAAACAAGCTTCCGGGGACCGGTTTCTGCCATTTCAGGCGTCGTCGGCCCGGCTTGCTTGAATCCTGATGGTGCATTGAGCAAGGGACTCACATCTGAGTATACCCTTCCACGCTTATGGTGGACAAAATGATTCAGAAAAGCGCGTGGTGATGAACAGAGTGCCTGAATTAAGCAGACCACTCTTACCCAGTCCAAAGATCAGGGCTTGATCCATCACCGTTTTTTAGCTCACTGCACCATCCCAGCTCAGAACTTGGCTATATGCAAATTAGTCTGTTCCTGTCCCAGTGCATGATGGTAACAGGGCAAACCAAACTACCAAGCCAATTCTTATACTGGGAAGGAAACAAGCTTCCGGGGACCGGTTTCTGCCATTTCAGGCGTCGTCGGCCCGGCTTGCTTGAATCCTGATGGTGCAATGAGCAAGGGACTCACATCTGAGTATACCCTTCCACGCTTATGGTGGACAAAATGATTCAGAAAAGGGGGTGGTGATGAACAGAGTGCCTGAATTAAGCAGACCACTCTTACCCAGTCCAAAGATCAGGGCTTGATCCATCACCGTTTTTTGGCTCACTGCACCATCCCAGCTCAGAACTTGGCTATATGCAAATTAGTCTGTTCCTGTCCCAGTGCATGATGGGAACAGGGCAAACCAAACTACCAAGCCAATTCTTATACTGGGAAGGAAACAAGCTTCCGGGGACCGGTTTCTGCCATTTCAGGCGTCGTCGGCCCGGCTTGCTTGAATCCTGATGGTGCAATGAGCAAGGGACTCACATCTGAGTATACCCTTCCACGCTTATGGTGGACAAAATGATTCAGAAAAGGGGGTGGTGATGAACAGAGTGCCTGAATTAAGCAGACCACTCTTACCCAGTCCAAAGATCAGGGCTTGATCCATCACCGTTTTTTAGCTCACTGCACCATCCCAGCTCAGAACTTGGCTATATGCAAATTAGTCTGTTCCTGTCCCAATGCATGATGGGAACAGGGCAAACCAAACTACCAAGCCAATTCTTATACTGGGAAGGAAACAAGCTTCCGGGGACCGGTTTCTGCCATTTCAGGCGTCGTCGGCCCGGCTTGCTTGAATCCTGATGGTGCAATGAGCAAGGGACTCACATCTGAGTATACCCTTCCACGCTTATGGTGGACAAAATGATTCAGAAAAGGGGGTGGTGATGAACAGAGTGCCTGAATTAAGCAGACCACTCTTACCCAGTCCAAAGATCAGGGCTTGATCCATCACCGTTTTTTAGCTCACTGCACCATCCCAGCTCAGAACTTGGCTATATGCAAATTAGTCTGTTCCTGTCCCAGTGCACGATGGGAACAGGGCAAACCAAACTACCAAGCCAATTCTTATACTGGGAAGGAAACAAGCTTCCGGGGACCGGTTTCTGCCATTTCAGGCGTCGTCGGCCCGGCTTGCTTGAATCCTGATGGTGCAATGAGCAAGGGACTCACATCTGAGTATACCCTTCCACGCTTATGGTGGACAAAATGATTCAGAAAAGGGGGTGGTGATGAACAGAGTGCCTGAATTAAGCAGACCACTCTTACCCAGTCCAAAGATCAGGGCTTGACCCATCACCGTTTTTTAGCTCACTGCACCATCCCAGCTCAGAACTTGGCTATATGCAAATTAGTCTGTTCCTGTCCCAGTGCATGATGGGAACAGGGCAAACCAAACTACCAAGCCAATTCTTATACTGGGAAGGAAACAAGCTTCCGGGGACCGGTTTCTGCCATTTCAGGCGTCGTCGGCCCGGCTTGCTTGAATCCTGATGGTGCAATGAGCAAGGGACTCACATCTGAGTATACCCTTCCACGCTTATGGTGGACAAAATGATTCAGAAAAGGGGGTGGTGATGAACAGAGTGCCTGAATTAAGCAGACCACTCTTACCCAGTCCAAAGATCAGGGCTTGATCCATCACCGTTTTTTAGCTCACTGCACCATCCCAGCTCAGAACTTGGCTATATGCAAATTAGTCTGTTCCTGTCCCAGTGCATGATGGGAACAGGGCAAACCAAACTACCAAGCCAATTCTTATACTGGGAAGGAAACAAGCTTCCGGGGACCGGTTTCTGCCATTTCAGGCCTCGTCGGCCCGGCTTGCTTGAATCCTGATGGTGCAATGAGCAAGGGACTCACATCTGAGTATACCCTTCCACGCTTATGGTGGACAAAATGATTCAGAAAAGGGGGTGGTGATGAACAGAGTGCCTGAATTAAGCAGACCACTCTTACCCAGTCCAAAGATCAGGGCTTGATCCATCACCGTTTTTTAGCTCACTGCACCATCCCAGCTCAGAACTTGGCTATATGCAAATTAGTCTGTTCCTGTCCCAGTGCACGATGGGAACAGGGCAAACCAAACTACCAAGCCAATTCTTATACTGGGAAGGAAACAAGCTTCCGGGGACCGGTTTCTGCCATTTCAGGCGTCGTCGGCCCGGCTTGCTTGAATCCTGATGGTGCAATGAGCAAGGGACTCACATCTGAGTATACCCTTCCACGCTTATGGTGGACAAAATGATTCAGAAAAGGGGGTGGTGATGAACAGAGTGCCTGAATTAAGCAGACCACTCTTACCCAGTCCAAAGATCAGGGCTTGATCCATCACCGTTTTTTAGCTCACTGCACCATCCCAGCTCAGAACTTGGCTATATGCAAATTAGTCTGTTCCTGTCCCAATGCATGATGGGAACAGGGCAAACCAAACTACCAAGCCAATTCTTATACTGGGAAGGAAACAAGCTTCCGGGGACCGGTTTCTGCCATTTCAGGCGTCGTCGGCCCGGCTTGCTTGAATCCTGATGGTGCAATGAGCAAGGGACTCACATCTGAGTATACCCTTCCACGCTTATGGTGGACAAAATGATTCAGAAAAGGGGGTGGTGATGAACAGAGTGCCTGAATTAAGCAGACCACTCTTACCCAGTCCAAAGATCAGGGCTTGATCCATCACCGTTTTTTAGCTCACTGCACCATCCCAGCTCAGAACTTGGCTATATGCAAATTAGTCTGTTCCTGTCCCAGTGCACGATGGGAACAGGGCAAACCAAACTACCAAGCCAATTCTTATACTGGGAAGGAAACAAGCTTCCGGGGACCGGTTTCTGCCATTTCAGGCGTCGTCGGCCCGGCTTGCTTGAATCCTGATGGTGCAATGAGCAAGGGACTCACATCTGAGTATACCCTTCCACGCTTATGGTGGACAAAATGATTCAGAAAAGGGGGTGGTGATGAACAGAGTGCCTGAATTAAGCAGACCACTCTTACCCAGTCCAAAGATCAGGGCTTGACCCATCACCGTTTTTTAGCTCACTGCACCATCCCAGCTCAGAACTTGGCTATATGCAAATTAGTCTGTTCCTGTCCCAGTGCATGATGGGAACAGGGCAAACCAAACTACCAAGCCAATTCTTATACTGGGAAGGAAACAAGCTTCCGGGGACCGGTTTCTGCCATTTCAGGCGTCGTCGGCCCGGCTTGCTTGAATCCTGATGGTGCAATGAGCAAGGGACTCACATCTGAGTATACCCTTCCACGCTTATGGTGGACAAAATGATTCAGAAAAGGGGGTGGTGATGAACAGAGTGCCTGAATTAAGCAGACCACTCTTACCCAGTCCAAAGATCAGGGCTTGATCCATCACCGTTTTTTAGCTCACTGCACCATCCCAGCTCAGAACTTGGCTATATGCAAATTAGTCTGTTCCTGTCCCAGTGCATGATGGGAACAGGGCAAACCAAACTACCAAGCCAATTCTTATACTGGGAAGGAAACAAGCTTCCGGGGACCGGTTTCTGCCATTTCAGGCCTCGTCGGCCCGGCTTGCTTGAATCCTGATGGTGCAATGAGCAAGGGACTCACATCTGAGTATACCCTTCCACGCTTATGGTGGACAAAATGATTCAGAAAAGGGGGTGGTGATGAACAGAGTGCCTGAATTAAGCAGACCACTCTTACCCAGTCCAAAGATCAGGGCTTGATCCATCACCGTTTTTTAGCTCACTGCACCATCCCAGCTCAGAACTTGGCTATATGCAAATTAGTCTGTTCCTGTCCCAGTGCACGATGGGAACAGGGCAAACCAAACTACCAAGCCAATTCTTATACTGGGAAGGAAACAAGCTTCCGGGGACCGGTTTCTGCCATTTCAGGCGTCGTCGGCCCGGCTTGCTTGAATCCTGATGGTGCAATGAGCAAGGGACTCACATCTGAGTATACCCTTCCACGCTTATGGTGGACAAAATGATTCAGAAAAGGGGGTGGTGATGAACAGAGTGCCTGAATTAAGCAGACCACTCTTACCCAGTCCAAAGATCAGGGCTTGACCCATCACCGTTTTTTAGCTCACTGCACCATCCCAGCTCAGAACTTGGCTATATGCAAATTAGTCTGTTCCTGTCCCAGTGCATGATGGGAACAGGGCAAACCAAACTACCAAGCCAATTCTTATACTGGGAAGGAAACAAGCTTCCGGGGACCGGTTTCTGCCATTTCAGGCGTCGTCGGCCCGGCTTGCTTGAATCCTGATGGTGCAATGAGCAAGGGACTCACATCTGAGTATACCCTTCCACGCTTATGGTGGACAAAATGATTCAGAAAAGGGGGTGGTGATGAACAGAGTGCCTGAATTAAGCAGACCACTCTTACCCAGTCCAAAGATCAGGGCTTGATCCATCACCGTTTTTTAGCTCACTGCACCATCCCAGCTCAGAACTTGGCTATATGCAAATTAGTCTGTTCCTGTCCCAGTGCATGATGGGAACAGGGCAAACCAAACTACCAAGCCAATTCTTATACTGGGAAGGAAACAAGCTTCCGGGGACCGGTTTCTGCCATTTCAGGCCTCGTCGGCCCGGCTTGCTTGAATCCTGATGGTGCAATGAGCAAGGGACTCACATCTGAGTATACCCTTCCACGCTTATGGTGGACAAAATTATTCAGAAAAGGGGGTGGTGATGAACAGAGTGCCTGAATTAAGCAGACCACTCTTACCCAGTCCAAAGATCAGGGCTTGATCCATCACCGTTTTTTAGCTCACTGCACCATCCCAGCTCATAACTTGGCTATATGCAAATTAGTCTGTTCCTGTCCCAGTGCATGATGGGAACAGGGCAAAACAAACTACCAAGCCAATTCTTATACTGGGAAGGAAACAAGCTTCCGGGGACCGGTTTCTGCCATTTCAGGCGTCGTCGGCCCGGCTTGCTTGAATCCTGATAGTGCAATGAGCAAGGGACTCACATCTGAGTATACCCTTCCACGCTTATGGTGGACAAAATGATTCAGAAAAGGGGGTGGTGATGAACAGAGTGCCTGAATTAAGCAGACCACTCTTACACAGTCCAAAGATCAGGGCTTGATCCATCACCGTTTTTTAGCTCACTGCACCATCCCAGCTCATAACTTGGCTATATGCAAATTAGTCTGTTCCTGTCCCAGTGCATGATGGGAACAGGGCAAAACAAACTACCAAGCCAATTCTTATACTGGGAAGGAAACAAGCTTCCGGGGACCGGTTTCTGCCATTTCAGGCGTCGTCGGCCCGGCTTGCTTGAATCCTGATGGTGCAATGAGCAAGGGACTCACATCTGAGTATACCCTTCCACGCTTATGGTGGACAAAATGATTCAGAAAAGGGGGTGGTGATGAACAGAGTGCCTGAATTAAGCAGACCACTCTTACCCAGTCCAAAGATCAGGGCTTGATCCATCACCGTTTTTTAGCTCACTGCACCATCCCAGCTCATAACTTGGCTATATGCAAATTAGTCTGTTCCTGTCCCAGTGCATGATGGGAACAGGGCAAAACAAACTACCAAGCCAATTCTTATACTGGGAAGGAAACAAGCTTCCGGGGACCGGTTTCTGCCATTTCAGGCGTCGTCGGCCCGGCTTGCTTGAATCCTGATGGTGCAATGAGCAAGGGACTCACATCTGAGTATACCCTTCCACGCTTATGGTGGACAAAATGATTCAGAAAAGGGGGTGGTGATGAACAGAGTGCCTGAATTAAGCAGACCACTCTTACCCAGTCCAAAGATCAGGGCTTGATCCATCACCGTTTTTTAGCTCACTGCACCATCCCAGCTCAGAACTTGGCTATATGCAAATTAGTCTGTTCCTGTCCCAGTGCATGATGGGAACAGGGCAAACCAAACTACCAAGCCAATTCTTATACTGGGAAGGAAACAAGCTTCCGGGGACCGGTTTCTGCCATTTTAGGCGTCGTCGGCCCGGCTTGCTTGAATCCTGATGGTGCAATGAGCAAGGGACTCACATCTGAGTATACCCTTCCACGCTTATGGTGGACAAAATGATTCAGAAAAGGGGGTGGTGATGAACAGAGTGCCTGAATTAAGCAGACCACTCTTACCCAGTCCAAAGATCAGGGCTTGATCCATCACCGTTTTTTTAGCTCACTGCACCATCCCAGCTCAGAACTTGGCTATATGCAAATTAGTCTGTTCCTGTCCCAGTGCATGATGGGAACAGGGCAAACCAAACTACCGAGCCAATTCTTATACTGGGAAGGAAACAAGCTTCCGGGGACCGGTTTCTGCCATTTCAGGCGTCGTCGGCCCGGCTTGCTTGAATCCTGATGGTGCAATGAGCAAGGGACTCACATCTGAGTATACCCTTCCACGCTTATGGTGGACAAAATGATTCAGAAAAGGGGGTGGTGATGAACAGAGTGCCTGAATTAAGCAGACCACTCTTACCCAGTCCAAAGATCAGGGCTTGATCCATCACCGTTTTTTAGCTCACTGCACCATCCCAGCTCAGAACTTGGTGTTAGGTCCCAATTGTCCTCAGGATGGTACGATGCAAAAAAGGGTTCCACCTCTCGACAACCCCTGGGTCTGATCAACAACAGACACTCAGTGGTGATCAAGCGAGGGATAACAGGAACAGCAGGACTGCAAGACTGGAACGGGAGGGCGGAGAAGCTGTAAGTAGAACAAGATTCAATAAGCCTAACATGCACGGAATACCCTGGTACCTAAGACTCGTAGTATGAACTATAGGAGAGTCTTTCATGCATCAAAACTTAGGTTTACCTGGAGGGTAGTAAAAAGTAGGCTTTGCCTGGCCATCAAAGTGTAGAAAGAAACAGCACAGTCCTACAATTGCAAAATATACATACGTTATACACAGCATACACTACGTAGCTCAATACAGTCCTAACTACTATTCACATACCAATGGTGCATAATGCAGGGCTTCAACAGAGGGCAGAATGGGAAATAGCCAGCCAGGCGAAGCTCATTATACCCCTGTTGTGTAGAAGAAAAGCAAAAACAGCAAAGACTTGGTCTCTGCTTAATTAGGACAACGTAAAGAAAAGACTTCAGTGTTACTGTCACACAAAGCCTTAAAGTCATGAAATGTTGCTATAGTAGAATCATGAATCACTATAATTCAGTACCATTATATCCACACGTGAAGAAGTTGCTGTACAGGACCTGATACTTGAGACCTGGAATCACAACGACAGTTCTCGCTATGTTGCAGGTCACTCAATTATGAAAACAGAAAACGCTCCCACAGCCCGTGGGTAAATCACTCAGTCCAAAGTACATGCGGCAAGGATGACTTCTCCCCGCCGACTAAGAGTTCCACAATGGAGTCTCTAACAAGGTAAACAAAGTCTACAGGCACCGTAATGCGGGTCTGAACAAACGGAGCACTGACCACGAGGCTCCGGTACCCGCCCAGAGGAGCCTTCACACTGAGCAGAACTTCCGGATAGCGGGACACAAGGAATAGACTTTGCGAAAGATTACTTGTAACCAGAAAAGGATACGCTGCTCCATCCGCATACAGGATCCTACCTGAACAGCCACCAGGAACCAGAATAATCGGCGAGGCGGTGCCGGATCGGCTTCGTCTTGAGGCGTCCGTGAAGAGACGTCATAACCAGACGCGTCGCTCGCCTCCAGGAATCATGGGATTTGTAGTCTTTAGATGTAAACCATGGCTCGAAGCAGTGTTCACTGTATCCCACCGCCGTGGGTCATAACAGTACATCCCTCCCCAGAAGAACACTGACAGAGACATGGTTTGTGAGGAAAACGTTTGTGAAACATCTGTACATATTTGGGAGCATGTACAACCGAAGCGGGTTCCCATGAATTTTCCTCATTACCATACCCCTTCCATGCCACCAGATACCACAATCTGGTGCGGTAAATCTTGGAATCCACAATACCCCTCACCTCATGTTCCTCCTCACCATTGACCTCAACAGGTGACGGCTTGATCTTTTTACCCACATGTGTTGGTTTGACTAAGGAAACATGAAATGCTGGATGAATTCTCAATGATGACGGCAAGGCCAGCTTCACCACCACAGGGTTCACCAATTTAAGCACTTTGTAAGGCCCAATATATTTTGGGTTGAATATACTGTACCTTCTAAATCTTATGTTCTTCGTGGATAACCATACATAATCACCCTTTTTGTACACGGGACCAGTTTGTCTGTGCTTATCTGCATAGGCTTTGTACCTTGCTTTGGTTTGAACTAGGTGTCCCTTAACCTCCCGCCAGGTCTTCTGGAGGTTTTGTACTCTTTCCTGAACATCGGGGACAGGGGATGCGGAAGCCGGGTGATGGAATGGAGTGAAATTAGGATGAAAACCGTAAGTGCAAAAAAAGGGGGCATACTTTGTGGACCCATGAACAGCGCTGTTATAAGCTATTTCAGCCAACCATAACCTATTCACCCAATCCTCATTGATAACATCCACGTAGCATCTCAAATACTGCTTCAGGGTTTGATTTGCCCTTTCTGTCTGCCCGTCAGTTTGTGGGTGAAAGCTCGTGGATGTGCTGGTTGTTATACCCAATGCCTTACACCAAGTCTTCCAGAATTTAGCGGTAAACTGACTGCCCCTGTCGGATATGATAACCCTGGGTAACCCATGCAATCTCACTATGTTTTGGAGGATCAAATGCGCCAACCTACTAGCTGATGGTACCTGCTTGCATGCGATAAAATGCGCCATCTTAGTCAGATAGTCCACTACCACCAAGATAACTGTACACCCCTGATCGACAGGCATGCCTACCACAAAGTCCATGGAAATGTTTTCCCACGGAACATCAGGCGTGGGGAGAGGCTGTAATAAACCTGACTGTTTGGTATGGCTTGTCTTCATTTGGCTACAAACCGGGCACTCCGCCACCCAATTCGTGACGTCTTGTTTGATGTTCGGCCACCAGAATTGTCTCTGTATTCGCTCGAGAGTCTTGAAGTTGCCATTATGTCCTGCACAAGGGGCAGTGTGACACCACTGGAAAACTTGCTTCCGAAGGGCCTGAATGGGTAATAACAACTGTTTCTTTCGCATAGGAAGGCCCTGCACCAATGTCCACTCTTTGTGTGCCTGTAACCATTTCTTCCAGTCCTCTCGCTGAATGTTTCTAAGGACACTGCGCAGAAACATCTGGGTACAGGTGACGCCTATAACCTTCTCTGGGCTGATGATGGCCTCCTCCTTTCTGTCTGTGGGATCGGTCCGAGTGTTCTGTCGAGACAATGCATCTGCCTTTCTGTTATCTTTTCCCGGCCTGTAGGTTACAATAAAGTCAAATTCCGCAAAATGCATCATCCACCTCATCTGTCTAGGCGTTAAATGACGAGCAGCAGCCATGTACTGTAAATTGTGATGGTCTGTATAAACAGTTACAGCATGTCTAGCCCCCATGAGATGATGCCTCCATTCCAGAAAGGCTGTTCTTATCGCTAGCAGCTCCTTCTCAGCTATCACGTAGTTTCGCTCCGCCAGATTCAGTGTACGAGATAGATAAGCCACTGGATGTAACTGGCCCGTGTCGGAATGGCGTTGAGAAAGCACAGCTCCCACAGCTACATCAGAGGCATCAGCTTCCACTATAAAAGGCTTGCTGGGGTCAGCATGCACCAGAACAGGAGCCGACACAAAGGCTTTCTTAAGCTCCTCAAAACTTCTTTGGGCTTCTTCGGTCCATGCAAAGGCCACCTTCTTCTTTAAAAGTCTTGTCATTGGGCAGGCCATAGCAGAGAAATTTTCAATAAACCTGCGATAGAAGTTCGCAAACCCAATGAAGCACTGGATGTCTCTTGCTGTTTTGGGTGTAGGCCATTCTTTTACAGCCACTATTTTCCTTTCGGACATTTCCTGGCCCCTTGGTGTGAGCATAACTCCTAAAAATTCCACTGAGGTGGTGTTAAACTCGCACTTACTGAGCTTGCAGTATAGGTGATGTTCCAACAAGGTACGCAGTACAGCCCTCACATGACCCGTATGTTGTTCCGTGGTGGAGGAGTATATTAAGATGTCGTCAATATATACAACGACGAAGCGATCCAGATACTCCTTAAGAACATCATCCAAAAAAAACTGAAAGGCTGCCGGCGCGTTACACAGCCCAAAGGGCATCACTAAATATTCGTACAGGCCAAAGCGGGTTTTGATGGCTGTCTTCCACTCATCCCCGGATCTCATTCGAACTAGGTGGTAAGCCCCTTTTAGGTCTAGCCTCGTGTAAATCACTGCATCCTTCACCTGCTCCAGTAGTACGTTGATTAACGGAAGGGGGTATTTGTTCTTCACCGTAATGGCGTTTAACGCTCTGTAGTCCGCACAAGCGCGAAGATCGCCATTGGCCTTTGGGATAAAAAATAACGGAGAGGCCGCAGGGGATTTGGATTCCCTGATGAATCCGAGCTCTAACAGTTTATCCAAGTATAAACGGAGATGCAGGGTCTCTGGTTCCGTTAAAGCATATACCCGCCCGGCTGGTATTTTAGCCCCAGGAATTAGGTCTATTTGGCAATCATACTGCCTGTGGGGTGGTAACGTTTCCGCTTTAGCCTCACTAAACGCCTCAGCCAAGTCGTGGTATTCGGCCGGTAGTTCCACATCATGCTCGACTGCCGTGGCAATATGATGGATACTTGCCAACCCCGTAGCAGGACTGTGTTTCGGAGGATAACAATTCCTTTGGCAGTACTCCGATGAAAAGTGTATGACCTGACTTTCCCAATCTATAGCGGGATTGTGCTTCCTCAGCCAAGGCAGTCCAAGAATCACCCCATACTGTGGTGCTTGTATAATGTTGAAAAACACCCTTTCCTGATGATCTACACCCATTGTCATACATAGTTCCTTGGTTTGTAGCCTGATAGGTCCAGAATCCAACCTTCTCCCATCCACTGCAAAAACGGCTTCGGGAATTTCCTTTTCTTGTAGTACCAGGCCGAGGCTACTGGCTTGGGCATGATCCATGAAGCAACCAGTTGCTCCCGAGTCCAACATAGCTCTAATCCATATCTTTTCCTCGTGTATGTCCAGACCTATATCCACATAGAAATGTATGGCTTCTTTTTTCTCCAAAGAAGGGATAAACAACTTACTTGAAGGGCACCCTTCATTCCTCTTCAAGCCTTCTCGTTTCCCAACTTCTGTTCGGCTGATAACACCGACACCTTCCGATTTTCATACCGAGTTTTTGTTCTTGTTGGACATTCCCTTATAAAATGCCCCTTTCTGCCACAATACAAGCACAATCCTCTTTTTCTTCGATATTCTCTTTCCTCTGCCATCAGAGGGGATCGCACGGCCCCTATTTCCATGGGTTCGGGTTTAGTTGAGGATGTTACATCTGTCGTCTTGGAGCGCTCATAACTGGGCATTGGTTTGTCCTTTCGTCGAGCATCTCCCCTTCTATCGCTTAGGCGATGATCCAACCTCAATACCAGGCTAATCATGTCTTCGCAGGTACTGGGCTGAGGGTCTATTTGGGCCAGGACATCTTTCATCTCGCCCGTCAATCCGGTGTAAAAGATGGCTAAACGCTTGTCTTCGGGCCATTCTGTTTCAGCTATTAGCCTCCTAAAGTCATTCAAATAGGCTATCAGATCCCTGTTTCCTTGTCTTAACCCCAGCAGTTCCCTATCAGCAGACAAGGTGGCTGACCTGCGGTTAAAGGTTTTCTCAAAATCTGCCCGAAATGCCACCCAATCCCTTAACAAAGGATCGTCTCTCTTTACTAGGGGGACTGCCCATTGAGCTGCATCCCCCGCCAAGTATGATATGAGAAAGGCCACCCTGGCATGATTAGTGTTAAAGACCTTAGGCTTGCAGGAAAAGTGTAGAAGGACTTGAGTGAGAAATACTTGTACTTTATCACTGTCCCCGTGGAATCGCTCTGGAGGGGCCAAGGGTATCGGGGCGGGAACTTCCACCACCACGGAGGAAGCGGCCTGGGTACCTGCATTGAAGGGGTTTCTACTCAATCTATCCACCTGTGCCTGCAGCGTGGCAGTTTCATTCCTGGAGGCCTGCAACTCAGCCTGTACTAGGGCCAAAGCGGCCATGACATCTTCGAGGGTGGTCATTGTATCGTACTACCGGGAGGACTAAATTCTTGGGCCGATTATTCTGTTAGGTCCCAATTGTCCTCAGGATGGTACGATGCAAAAAAGGGTTCCACCTCTCGACAACCCCTGGGTCTGATCAACAACAGACACTCAGTGGTGATCAAGCGAGGGATAACAGGAACAGCAGGACTGCAAGACTGGAACGGGAGGGCGGAGAAGCTGTAAGTAGAACAAGATTCAATAAGCCTAACATGCACGGAATACCCTGGTACCTAAGACTCGTAGTATGAACTATAGGAGAGTCTTTCATGCATCAAAACTTAGGTTTACCTGGAGGGTAGTAAAAAGTAGGCTTTGCCTGGCCATCAAAGTGTAGAAAGAAACAGCACAGTCCTACAATTGCAAAATATACATACGTTATACACAGCATACACTACGTAGCTCAATACAGTCCTAACTACTATTCACATACCAATGGTGCATAATGCAGGGCTTCAACAGAGGGCAGAATGGGAAATAGCCAGCCAGGCGAAGCTCATTATACCCCTGTTGTGTAGAAGAAAAGCAAAAACAGCAAAGACTTGGTCTCTGCTTAATTAGGACAACGTAAAGAAAAGACTTCAGTGTTACTGTCACACAAAGCCTTAAAGTCATGAAATGTTGCTATAGTAGAATCATGAATCACTATAATTCAGTACCATTATATCCACACGTGAAGAAGTTGCTGTACAGGACCTGATACTTGAGACCTGGAAACACAACGACAGTTCTCGCTATGTTGCAGGTCACTCAATTATGAAAACAGAAAACGCTCCCACAGCCCGTGGGTAAATCACTCAGTCCAAAGTACATGCGGCAAGGATGACTTCTCCCCGCCGACTAAGAGTTCCACAATGGAGTCTCTAACAAGGTAAACAAAGTCTACAGGCACCGTAATGCGGGTCTGAACAAACGGAGCACTGACCACGAGGCTCCGGTACCCGCCCAGAGGAGCCTTCACACTGAGCAGAACTTCCGGATAGCGGGACACAAGGAATAGACTTTGCGAAAGATTACTTGTAACCAGAAAAGGATACGCTGCTCCATCCGCATACAGGATCCTACCTGAACAGCCACCAGGAACCAGAATAATCGGCGAGGCGGTGCCGGATCGGCTTCGTCTTGAGGCGTCCGTGAAGAGACGTCATAACCAGACGCGTCGCTCGCCTCCAGGAATCATGGGATTTGTAGTCTTTAGATGTAAACCATGGCTCGAAGCAGTGTTCACTGTATCCCACCGCCGTGGGTCATAACACTTGGCTATATGCAAATTAGTCTGTTCCTGTCCCAGTGCATGATGGGAACAGGGCAAACCAAACTACCAAGCCAATTCTTATACTGGGAAGGAAACAAGCTTCCGGGGACCGGTTTCTGCCATTTCAGGCGTCGTTGGCCCGGCTTGCTTGAATCCTGATGGTGCAATGAGCAAGGGACTCACATCTGAGTATACCCTCCCACGCTTATGGTGGACAAAATGATTCAGAAAAGGGGGTGGTGATGAACAGAGTGCCTGAATTAAGCAGACCACTCTTACCCAGTCCAAAGATCAGGGCTTGATCCATCACCGTTTTTTAGCTCACTGCACCATCCCAGCTCAGAACTTGGCTATATGCAAATTAGTCTGTTCCTGTCCCAGTGCATGATGGGAACAGGGCAAACCAAACTACCAAGCCAATTCTTATACTGGGAAGGAAACAAGCTTCCGGGGACCGATTTCTGCCATTTCAGGCGTCGTCGGCCCGGCTTGCTTGAATCCTGATGGTGCATTGAGCAAGGGACTCACATCTGAGTATACCCTTCCACGCTTATGGTGGACAAAATGATTCAGAAAAGCGCGTGGTGATGAACAGAGTGCCTGAATTAAGCAGACCACTCTTACCCAGTCCAAAGATCAGGGCTTGATCCATCACCGTTTTTTAGCTCAGCTCACTGCACCATCCCAGCTCAGAACTTGGCTATATGCAAATTAGTCTGTTCCTGTCCCAGTGCATGATGGGAACAGGGCAAACCAAACTACCAAGCCAATTCTTATACTGGGAAGGAAACAAGCTTCCGGGGACCGGTTTCTGCCATTTCAGGCGTCGTCGGCCCGGCTTGCTTGAATCCTGATGGTGCAATGAGCAAGGGACTCACATCTGAGTATACCCTTCCACGCTTATGGTGGACAAAATGATTCAGAAAAGGGGGTGGTGATGAACAGAGTGCCTGAATTAAGCAGACCACTCTTACCCAGTCCAAAGATCAGGGCTTGATCCATCACCGTTTTTTAGCTCACTGCACCATCCCAGCTCAGAACTTGGCTATATGCAAATTAGTCTGTTCCTGTCCCAGTGCATGATGGGAACAGGGCAAACCAAACTACCAAGCCAATTCTTATACTGGGAAGGAAACAAGCTTATCGGGGACCGGTTTCTGCCATTTCAGGCGTCGTCGGCCCGGCTTGCTTGAATCCTCATGGTGCAATGAGCAAGGGACTCACATCTGAGTATACCCTTCCACGCTTATGGTGGACAAAATGATTCAGAAAAGGGGGTGGTGATGAACAGAGTGCCTGAATTAAGCAGACCACTCTTACCCAGTCCAAAGATCAGGGCTTGATCCATCACCGTTTTTTAGCTCACTGCACCATCCCAGCTCAGAACTTGGCTATATGCAAATTAGTCTGTTCCTGTCCCAGTGCATGATGGGAACAGGGCAAACCAAACTACCAAGCCAATTTTTATACTGGGAAGGAAACAAGCTTCCGGGGACCGGTTTCTGCTATTTCAGGCGTCGTCGGCCCGGCTTGCTTGAATCCTGATGGTGCAATGAGCAAGGGACTCACATCTGAGTATACCCTTCCACGCTTATGGTGGACAAAATGATTCAGAAAAGGGGGTGGTGATGAACAGAGTGCCTGAATTAAGCAGACCACTCTTACCCAGTCCAAAGATCAGGGCTTGATCCATCACCGTTTTTTAGCTCACTGCACCATCCCAGCTCAGAACTTGGCTATATGCAAATTAGTCTGTTCCTGTCCCAGTGCATGATGGGAACAGGGCAAACCAAACTACCAAGCCAATTCTTATACTGGGAAGGAAACAAGCTTCCGGGGACCGGTTTCTGCCATTTCAGGCGTCGTCGGCCCGGCTTGCTTGAATCCTGATGGTGCATTGAGCAAGGGACTCACATCTGAGTATACCCTTCCACGCTTATGGTGGACAAAATGATTCAGAAAAGCGCGTGGTGATGAACAGAGTGCCTGAATTAAGCAGACCACTCTTACCCAGTCCAAAGATCAGGGCTTGATCCATCACCGTTTTTTAGCTCACTGCACCATCCCAGCTCAGAACTTGGCTATATGCAAATTAGTCTGTTCCTGTCCCAGTGCATGATGGTAACAGGGCAAACCAAACTACCAAGCCAATTCTTATACTGGGAAGGAAACAAGCTTCCGGGGACCGGTTTCTGCCATTTCAGGCGTCGTCGGCCCGGCTTGCTTGAATCCTGATGGTGCAATGAGCAAGGGACTCACATCTGAGTATACCCTTCCACGCTTATGGTGGACAAAATGATTCAGAAAAGGGGGTGGTGATGAACAGAGTGCCTGAATTAAGCAGACCACTCTTACCCAGTCCAAAGATCAGGGCTTGATCCATCACCGTTTTTTGGCTCACTGCACCATCCCAGCTCAGAACTTGGCTATATGCAAATTAGTCTGTTCCTGTCCCAGTGCATGATGGGAACAGGGCAAACCAAACTACCAAGCCAATTCTTATACTGGGAAGGAAACAAGCTTCCGGGGACCGGTTTCTGCCATTTCAGGCGTCGTCAGCCCGGCTTGCTTGAATCCTGATGGTGCAATGAGCAAGGGACTCACATCTGAGTATACCCTTCCACGCTTATGGTGGACAAAATGATTCAGAAAAGGGGGTGGTGATGAACAGAGTGCCTGAATTAAGCAGACCACTCTTACCCAGTCCAAAGATCAGGGCTTGATCCATCACCGTTTTTTAGCTCACTGCACCATCCCAGCTCAGAACTTGGCTATATGCAAATTAGTCTGTTCCTGTCCCAATGCATGATGGGAACAGGGCAAACCAAACTACCAAGCCAATTCTTATACTGGGAAGGAAACAAGCTTCCGGGGACCGGTTTCTGCCATTTCAGGCGTCGTCGGCCCGGCTTGCTTGAATCCTGATGGTGCAATGAGCAAGGGACTCACATCTGAGTATACCCTTCCACGCTTATGGTGGACAAAATGATTCAGAAAAGGGGGTGGTGATGAACAGAGTGCCTGAATTAAGCAGACCACTCTTACCCAGTCCAAAGATCAGGGCTTGATCCATCACCGTTTTTTAGCTCACTGCACCATCCCAGCTCAGAACTTGGCTATATGCAAATTAGTCTGTTCCTGTCCCAGTGCACGATGGGAACAGGGCAAACCAAACTACCAAGCCAATTCTTATACTGGGAAGGAAACAAGCTTCCGGGGACCGGTTTCTGCCATTTCAGGCGTCGTCGGCCCGGCTTGCTTGAATCCTGATGGTGCAATGAGCAAGGGACTCACATCTGAGTATACCCTTCCACGCTTATGGTGGACAAAATGATTCAGAAAAGGGGGTGGTGATGAACAGAGTGCCTGAATTAAGCAGACCACTCTTACCCAGTCCAAAGATCAGGGCTTGACCCATCACCGTTTTTTAGCTCACTGCACCATCCCAGCTCAGAACTTGGCTATATACAAATTAGTCTGTTCCTGTCCCAGTGCATGATGGGAACAGGGCAAACCAAACTACCAAGCCAATTCTTATACTGGGAAGGAAACAAGCTTCCGGGGACCGGTTTCTGCCATTTCAGGCCTCGTCGGCCCGGCTTGCTTGAATCCTGATGGTGCAATGAGCAAGGGAATCACATCTGAGTATACCCTTCCACGCTTATGGTGGACAAAATGATTCAGAAAAGGGGGTGGTGATGAACAGAGTGCCTGAATTAAGCAGACCACTCTTACCCAGTCCAAAGATCAGGGCTTGATCCATCACCGTTTTTTAGCTCACTGCACCATCCCAGCTCAGAACTTGGCTATATGCAAATTAGTCTGTTCCTGTCCCAGTGCATGATGGGAACAGGGCAAACCAAACTACCAAGCCAATTCTTATACTGGGAAGGAAACAAGCTTCCGGGGACCGATTTCTGCAATTTCAGGCGTCGTCGGCCCGGCTTGCTTGAATCCTGATGGTGCATTGAGCAAGGGACTCACATCTGAGTATACCCGTCCACGCTTATGGTGGACAAAATGATTCAGAAAAGCGCGTGGTGATGAACAGAGTGCCTGAATTAAGCAGACCACTCTTACCCAGTCCAAAGATCAGGGCTTGATCCATCACCGTTTTTTAGCTCAGCTCACTGCACCATCCCAGCTCAGAACTTGGCTATATGCAAATTAGTCTGTTCCTGTCCCAGTGCATGATGGGAACAGGGCAAACCAAACTACCAAGCCAATTCTTATACTGGGAAGGAAACAAGCTTCCGGGGACCGGTTTCTGCCATTTCAGGCGTCGTCGGCCCGGCTTGCTTGAATCCTGATGGTGCAATGAGCAAGGGACTCACATCTGAGTATACCCTTCCACGCTTATGGTGGACAAAATGATTCAGAAAAGGGGGTGGTGATGAACAGAGTGCCTGAATTAAGCAGACCACTCTTACCCAGTCCAAAGATCAGGGCTTGATCCATCACCGTTTTTTAGCTCACTGCACCATCCCAGCTCAGAACTTGGCTATATGCAAATTAGTCTGTTCCTGTCCCAGTGCATGATGGGAACAGGGCAAACCAAACTACCAAGCCAATTCTTATACTGGGAAGGAAACAAGCTTATCGGGGACCGGTTTCTGCCATTTCAGGCGTCGTCGGCCCGGCTTGCTTGAATCCTCATGGTGCAATGAGCAAGGGACTCACATCTGAGTATACCCTTCCACGCTTATGGTGGACAAAATGATTCAGAAAAGGGGGTGGTGATGAACAGAGTGCCTGAATTAAGCAGACCACTCTTACCCAGTCCAAAGATCAGGGCTTGATCCATCACCGTTTTTTAGCTCACTGCACCATCCCAGCTCAGAACTTGGCTATATGCAAATTAGTCTGTTCCTGTCCCAGTGCATGATGGGAACAGGGCAAACCAAACTACCAAGCCAATTTTTATACTGGGAAGGAAACAAGCTTCCGGGGACCGGTTTCTGCTATTTCAGGCGTCGTCGGCCCGGCTTGCTTGAATCCTGATGGTGCAATGAGCAAGGGACTCACATCTGAGTATACCCTTCCACGCTTATGGTGGACAAAATGATTCAGAAAAGGGGGTGGTGATGAACAGAGTGCCTGAATTAAGCAGACCACTCTTACCCAGTCCAAAGATCAGGGCTTGATCCATCACCGTTTTTTAGCTCACTGCACCATCCCAGCTCAGAACTTGGCTATATGCAAATTAGTCTGTTCCTGTCCCAGTGCATGATGGGAACAGGGCAAACCAAACTACCAAGCCAATTCTTATACTGGGAAGGAAACAAGCTTCCGGGGACCGGTTTCTGCCATTTCAGGCGTCGTCGGCCCGGCTTGCTTGAATCCTGATGGTGCATTGAGCAAGGGACTCACATCTGAGTATACCCTTCCACGCTTATGGTGGACAAAATGATTCAGAAAAGCGCGTGGTGATGAACAGAGTGCCTGAATTAAGCAGACCACTCTTACCCAGTCCAAAGATCAGGGCTTGATCCATCACCGTTTTTTAGCTCACTGCACCATCCCAGCTCAGAACTTGGCTATATGCAAATTAGTCTGTTCCTGTCCCAGTGCATGATGGTAACAGGGCAAACCAAACTACCAAGCCAATTCTTATACTGGGAAGGAAACAAGCTTCCGGGGACCGGTTTCTGCCATTTCAGGCGTCGTCGGCCCGGCTTGCTTGAATCCTGATGGTGCAATGAGCAAGGGACTCACATCTGAGTATACCCTTCCACGCTTATGGTGGACAAAATGATTCAGAAAAGGGGGTGGTGATGAACAGAGTGCCTGAATTAAGCAGACCACTCTTACCCAGTCCAAAGATCAGGGCTTGATCCATCACCGTTTTTTGGCTCACTGCACCATCCCAGCTCAGAACTTGGCTATATGCAAATTAGTCTGTTCCTGTCCCAGTGCATGATGGGAACAGGGCAAACCAAACTACCAAGCCAATTCTTATACTGGGAAGGAAACAAGCTTCCGGGGACCGGTTTCTGCCATTTCAGGCGTCGTCAGCCCGGCTTGCTTGAATCCTGATGGTGCAATGAGCAAGGGACTCACATCTGAGTATACCCTTCCACGCTTATGGTGGACAAAATGATTCAGAAAAGGGGGTGGTGATGAACAGAGTGCCTGAATTAAGCAGACCACTCTTACCCAGTCCAAAGATCAGGGCTTGATCCATCACCGTTTTTTAGCTCACTGCACCATCCCAGCTCAGAACTTGGCTATATGCAAATTAGTCTGTTCCTGTCCCAATGCATGATGGGAACAGGGCAAACCAAACTACCAAGCCAATTCTTATACTGGGAAGGAAACAAGCTTCCGGGGACCGGTTTCTGCCATTTCAGGCGTCGTCGGCCCGGCTTGCTTGAATCCTGATGGTGCAATGAGCAAGGGACTCACATCTGAGTATACCCTTCCACGCTTATGGTGGACAAAATGATTCAGAAAAGGGGGTGGTGATGAACAGAGTGCCTGAATTAAGCAGACCACTCTTACCCAGTCCAAAGATCAGGGCTTGATCCATCACCGTTTTTTAGCTCACTGCACCATCCCAGCTCAGAACTTGGCTATATGCAAATTAGTCTGTTCCTGTCCCAGTGCACGATGGGAACAGGGCAAACCAAACTACCAAGCCAATTCTTATACTGGGAAGGAAACAAGCTTCCGGGGACCGGTTTCTGCCATTTCAGGCGTCGTCGGCCCGGCTTGCTTGAATCCTGATGGTGCAATGAGCAAGGGACTCACATCTGAGTATACCCTTCCACGCTTATGGTGGACAAAATGATTCAGAAAAGGGGGTGGTGATGAACAGAGTGCCTGAATTAAGCAGACCACTCTTACCCAGTCCAAAGATCAGGGCTTGACCCATCACCGTTTTTTAGCTCACTGCACCATCCCAGCTCAGAACTTGGCTATATGCAAATTAGTCTGTTCCTGTCCCAGTGCATGATGGGAACAGGGCAAACCAAACTACCAAGCCAATTCTTATACTGGGAAGGAAACAAGCTTCCGGGGACCGGTTTCTGCCATTTCAGGCGTCGTCGGCCCGGCTTGCTTGAATCCTGATGGTGCAATGAGCAAGGGACTCACATCTGAGTATACCCTTCCACGCTTATGGTGGACAAAATGATTCAGAAAAGGGGGTGGTGATGAACAGAGTGCCTGAATTAAGCAGACCACTCTTACCCAGTCCAAAGATCAGGGCTTGATCCATCACCGTTTTTTAGCTCACTGCACCATCCCAGCTCAGAACTTGGCTATATGCAAATTAGTCTGTTCCTGTCCCAGTGCATGATGGGAACAGGGCAAACCAAACTACCAAGCCAATTCTTATACTGGGAAGGAAACAAGCTTCCGGGGACCGGTTTCTGCCATTTCAGGCCTCGTCGGCCCGGCTTGCTTGAATCCTGATGGTGCAATGAGCAAGGGAATCACATCTGAGTATACCCTTCCACGCTTATGGTGGACAAAATGATTCAGAAAAGGGGGTGGTGATGAACAGAGTGCCTGAATTAAGCAGACCACTCTTACCCAGTCCAAAGATCAGGGCTTGATCCATCACCGTTTTTTAGCTCACTGCACCATCCCAGCTCAGAACTTGGCTATATGCAAATTAGTCTGTTCCTGTCCCAGTGCATGATGGGAACAGGGCAAACCAAACTACCAAGCCAATTCTTATACTGGGAAGGAAACAAGCTTCCGGGGACCGATTTCTGCCATTTCAGGCGTCGTCGGCCCGGCTTGCTTGAATCCTGATGGTGCATTGAGCAAGGGACTCACATCTGAGTATACCCTTCCACGCTTATGGTGGACAAAATGATTCAGAAAAGCGCGTGGTGATGAACAGAGTGCCTGAATTAAGCAGACCACTCTTACCCAGTCCAAAGATCAGGGCTTGATCCATCACCGTTTTTTAGCTCACTGCACCATCCCAGCTCAGAACTTGGCTATATGCAAATTAGTCTGTTCCTGTCCCAGTGCATGATGGTAACAGGGCAAACCAAACTACCAAGCCAATTCTTATACTGGGAAGGAAACAAGCTTCCGGGGACCGGTTTCTGCCATTTCAGGCGTCGTCGGCCCGGCTTGCTTGAATCCTGATGGTGCAATGAGCAAGGGACTCACATCTGAGTATACCCTTCCACGCTTATGGTGGACAAAATGATTCAGAAAAGGGGGTGGTGATGAACAGAGTGCCTGAATTAAGCAGACCACTCTTACCCAGTCCAAAGATCAGGGCTTGATCCATCACCGTTTTTTGGCTCACTGCACCATCCCAGCTCAGAACTTGGCTATATGCAAATTAGTCTGTTCCTGTCCCAGTGCATGATGGGAACAGGGCAAACCAAACTACCAAGCCAATTCTTATACTGGGAAGGAAACAAGCTTCCGGGGACCGGTTTCTGCCATTTCAGGCGTCGTCGGCCCGGCTTGCTTGAATCCTGATGGTGCAATGAGCAAGGGACTCACATCTGAGTATACCCTTCCACGCTTATGGTGGACAAAATGATTCAGAAAAGGGGGTGGTGATGAACAGAGTGCCTGAATTAAGCAGACCACTCTTACCCAGTCCAAAGATCAGGGCTTGATCCATCACCGTTTTTTAGCTCACTGCACCATCCCAGCTCAGAACTTGGCTATATGCAAATTAGTCTGTTCCTGTCCCAATGCATGATGGGAACAGGGCAAACCAAACTACCAAGCCAATTCTTATACTGGGAAGGAAACAAGCTTCCGGGGACCGGTTTCTGCCATTTCAGGCGTCGTCGGCCCGGCTTGCTTGAATCCTGATGGTGCAATGAGCAAGGGACTCACATCTGAGTATACCCTTCCACGCTTATGGTGGACAAAATGATTCAGAAAAGGGGGTGGTGATGAACAGAGTGCCTGAATTAAGCAGACCACTCTTACCCAGTCCAAAGATCAGGGCTTGATCCATCACCGTTTTTTAGCTCACTGCACCATCCCAGCTCAGAACTTGGCTATATGCAAATTAGTCTGTTCCTGTCCCAGTGCACGATGGGAACAGGGCAAACCAAACTACCAAGCCAATTCTTATACTGGGAAGGAAACAAGCTTCCGGGGACCGGTTTCTGCCATTTCAGGCGTCGTCGGCCCGGCTTGCTTGAATCCTGATGGTGCAATGAGCAAGGGACTCACATCTGAGTATACCCTTCCACGCTTATGGTGGACAAAATGATTCAGAAAAGGGGGTGGTGATGAACAGAGTGCCTGAATTAAGCAGACCACTCTTACCCAGTCCAAAGATCAGGGCTTGACCCATCACCGTTTTTTAGCTCACTGCACCATCCCAGCTCAGAACTTGGCTATATGCAAATTAGTCTGTTCCTGTCCCAGTGCATGATGGGAACAGGGCAAACCAAACTACCAAGCCAATTCTTATACTGGGAAGGAAACAAGCTTCCGGGGACCGGTTTCTGCCATTTCAGGCGTCGTCGGCCCGGCTTGCTTGAATCCTGATGGTGCAATGAGCAAGGGACTCACATCTGAGTATACCCTTCCACGCTTATGGTGGACAAAATGATTCAGAAAAGGGGGTGGTGATGAACAGAGTGCCTGAATTAAGCAGACCACTCTTACCCAGTCCAAAGATCAGGGCTTGATCCATCACCGTTTTTTAGCTCACTGCACCATCCCAGCTCAGAACTTGGCTATATGCAAATTAGTCTGTTCCTGTCCCAGTGCATGATGGGAACAGGGCAAACCAAACTACCAAGCCAATTCTTATACTGGGAAGGAAACAAGCTTCCGGGGACCGGTTTCTGCCATTTCAGGCCTCGTCGGCCCGGCTTGCTTGAATCCTGATGGTGCAATGAGCAAGGGACTCACATCTGAGTATACCCTTCCACGCTTATGGTGGACAAAATGATTCAGAAAAGGGGGTGGTGATGAACAGAGTGCCTGAATTAAGCAGACCACTCTTACCCAGTCCAAAGATCAGGGCTTGATCCATCACCGTTTTTTAGCTCACTGCACCATCCCAGCTCAGAACTTGGCTATATGCAAATTAGTCTGTTCCTGTCCCAGTGCACGATGGGAACAGGGCAAACCAAACTACCAAGCCAATTCTTATACTGGGAAGGAAACAAGCTTCCGGGGACCGGTTTCTGCCATTTCAGGCGTCGTCGGCCCGGCTTGCTTGAATCCTGATGGTGCAATGAGCAAGGGACTCACATCTGAGTATACCCTTCCACGCTTATGGTGGACAAAATGATTCAGAAAAGGGGGTGGTGATGAACAGAGTGCCTGAATTAAGCAGACCACTCTTACCCAGTCCAAAGATCAGGGCTTGATCCATCACCGTTTTTTAGCTCACTGCACCATCCCAGCTCAGAACTTGGCTATATGCAAATTAGTCTGTTCCTGTCCCAATGCATGATGGGAACAGGGCAAACCAAACTACCAAGCCAATTCTTATACTGGGAAGGAAACAAGCTTCCGGGGACCGGTTTCTGCCATTTCAGGCGTCGTCGGCCCGGCTTGCTTGAATCCTGATGGTGCAATGAGCAAGGGACTCACATCTGAGTATACCCTTCCACGCTTATGGTGGACAAAATGATTCAGAAAAGGGGGTGGTGATGAACAGAGTGCCTGAATTAAGCAGACCACTCTTACCCAGTCCAAAGATCAGGGCTTGATCCATCACCGTTTTTTAGCTCACTGCACCATCCCAGCTCAGAACTTGGCTATATGCAAATTAGTCTGTTCCTGTCCCAGTGCACGATGGGAACAGGGCAAACCAAACTACCAAGCCAATTCTTATACTGGGAAGGAAACAAGCTTCCGGGGACCGGTTTCTGCCATTTCAGGCGTCGTCGGCCCGGCTTGCTTGAATCCTGATGGTGCAATGAGCAAGGGACTCACATCTGAGTATACCCTTCCACGCTTATGGTGGACAAAATGATTCAGAAAAGGGGGTGGTGATGAACAGAGTGCCTGAATTAAGCAGACCACTCTTACCCAGTCCAAAGATCAGGGCTTGACCCATCACCGTTTTTTAGCTCACTGCACCATCCCAGCTCAGAACTTGGCTATATGCAAATTAGTCTGTTCCTGTCCCAGTGCATGATGGGAACAGGGCAAACCAAACTACCAAGCCAATTCTTATACTGGGAAGGAAACAAGCTTCCGGGGACCGGTTTCTGCCATTTCAGGCGTCGTCGGCCCGGCTTGCTTGAATCCTGATGGTGCAATGAGCAAGGGACTCACATCTGAGTATACCCTTCCACGCTTATGGTGGACAAAATGATTCAGAAAAGGGGGTGGTGATGAACAGAGTGCCTGAATTAAGCAGACCACTCTTACCCAGTCCAAAGATCAGGGCTTGATCCATCACCGTTTTTTAGCTCACTGCACCATCCCAGCTCAGAACTTGGCTATATGCAAATTAGTCTGTTCCTGTCCCAGTGCATGATGGGAACAGGGCAAACCAAACTACCAAGCCAATTCTTATACTGGGAAGGAAACAAGCTTCCGGGGACCGGTTTCTGCCATTTCAGGCCTCGTCGGCCCGGCTTGCTTGAATCCTGATGGTGCAATGAGCAAGGGACTCACATCTGAGTATACCCTTCCACGCTTATGGTGGACAAAATGATTCAGAAAAGGGGGTGGTGATGAACAGAGTGCCTGAATTAAGCAGACCACTCTTACCCAGTCCAAAGATCAGGGCTTGATCCATCACCGTTTTTTAGCTCACTGCACCATCCCAGCTCAGAACTTGGCTATATGCAAATTAGTCTGTTCCTGTCCCAGTGCACGATGGGAACAGGGCAAACCAAACTACCAAGCCAATTCTTATACTGGGAAGGAAACAAGCTTCCGGGGACCGGTTTCTGCCATTTCAGGCGTCGTCGGCCCGGCTTGCTTGAATCCTGATGGTGCAATGAGCAAGGGACTCACATCTGAGTATACCCTTCCACGCTTATGGTGGACAAAATGATTCAGAAAAGGGGGTGGTGATGAACAGAGTGCCTGAATTAAGCAGACCACTCTTACCCAGTCCAAAGATCAGGGCTTGACCCATCACCGTTTTTTAGCTCACTGCACCATCCCAGCTCAGAACTTGGCTATATGCAAATTAGTCTGTTCCTGTCCCAGTGCATGATGGGAACAGGGCAAACCAAACTACCAAGCCAATTCTTATACTGGGAAGGAAACAAGCTTCCGGGGACCGGTTTCTGCCATTTCAGGCGTCGTCGGCCCGGCTTGCTTGAATCCTGATGGTGCAATGAGCAAGGGACTCACATCTGAGTATACCCTTCCACGCTTATGGTGGACAAAATGATTCAGAAAAGGGGGTGGTGATGAACAGAGTGCCTGAATTAAGCAGACCACTCTTACCCAGTCCAAAGATCAGGGCTTGATCCATCACCGTTTTTTAGCTCACTGCACCATCCCAGCTCAGAACTTGGCTATATGCAAATTAGTCTGTTCCTGTCCCAGTGCATGATGGGAACAGGGCAAACCAAACTACCAAGCCAATTCTTATACTGGGAAGGAAACAAGCTTCCGGGGACCGGTTTCTGCCATTTCAGGCCTCGTCGGCCCGGCTTGCTTGAATCCTGATGGTGCAATGAGCAAGGGACTCACATCTGAGTATACCCTTCCACGCTTATGGTGGACAAAATTATTCAGAAAAGGGGGTGGTGATGAACAGAGTGCCTGAATTAAGCAGACCACTCTTACCCAGTCCAAAGATCAGGGCTTGATCCATCACCGTTTTTTAGCTCACTGCACCATCCCAGCTCATAACTTGGCTATATGCAAATTAGTCTGTTCCTGTCCCAGTGCATGATGGGAACAGGGCAAAACAAACTACCAAGCCAATTCTTATACTGGGAAGGAAACAAGCTTCCGGGGACCGGTTTCTGCCATTTCAGGCGTCGTCGGCCCGGCTTGCTTGAATCCTGATAGTGCAATGAGCAAGGGACTCACATCTGAGTATACCCTTCCACGCTTATGGTGGACAAAATGATTCAGAAAAGGGGGTGGTGATGAACAGAGTGCCTGAATTAAGCAGACCACTCTTACACAGTCCAAAGATCAGGGCTTGATCCATCACCGTTTTTTAGCTCACTGCACCATCCCAGCTCATAACTTGGCTATATGCAAATTAGTCTGTTCCTGTCCCAGTGCATGATGGGAACAGGGCAAAACAAACTACCAAGCCAATTCTTATACTGGGAAGGAAACAAGCTTCCGGGGACCGGTTTCTGCCATTTCAGGCGTCGTCGGCCCGGCTTGCTTGAATCCTGATGGTGCAATGAGCAAGGGACTCACATCTGAGTATACCCTTCCACGCTTATGGTGGACAAAATGATTCAGAAAAGGGGGTGGTGATGAACAGAGTGCCTGAATTAAGCAGACCACTCTTACCCAGTCCAAAGATCAGGGCTTGATCCATCACCGTTTTTTAGCTCACTGCACCATCCCAGCTCATAACTTGGCTATATGCAAATTAGTCTGTTCCTGTCCCAGTGCATGATGGGAACAGGGCAAAACAAACTACCAAGCCAATTCTTATACTGGGAAGGAAACAAGCTTCCGGGGACCGGTTTCTGCCATTTCAGGCGTCGTCGGCCCGGCTTGCTTGAATCCTGATGGTGCAATGAGCAAGGGACTCACATCTGAGTATACCCTTCCACGCTTATGGTGGACAAAATGATTCAGAAAAGGGGGTGGTGATGAACAGAGTGCCTGAATTAAGCAGACCACTCTTACCCAGTCCAAAGATCAGGGCTTGATCCATCACCGTTTTTTAGCTCACTGCACCATCCCAGCTCAGAACTTGGCTATATGCAAATTAGTCTGTTCCTGTCCCAGTGCATGATGGGAACAGGGCAAACCAAACTACCAAGCCAATTCTTATACTGGGAAGGAAACAAGCTTCCGGGGACCGGTTTCTGCCATTTTAGGCGTCGTCGGCCCGGCTTGCTTGAATCCTGATGGTGCAATGAGCAAGGGACTCACATCTGAGTATACCCTTCCACGCTTATGGTGGACAAAATGATTCAGAAAAGGGGGTGGTGATGAACAGAGTGCCTGAATTAAGCAGACCACTCTTACCCAGTCCAAAGATCAGGGCTTGATCCATCACCGTTTTTTTAGCTCACTGCACCATCCCAGCTCAGAACTTGGCTATATGCAAATTAGTCTGTTCCTGTCCCAGTGCATGATGGGAACAGGGCAAACCAAACTACCGAGCCAATTCTTATACTGGGAAGGAAACAAGCTTCCGGGGACCGGTTTCTGCCATTTCAGGCGTCGTCGGCCCGGCTTGCTTGAATCCTGATGGTGCAATGAGCAAGGGACTCACATCTGAGTATACCCTTCCACGCTTATGGTGGACAAAATGATTCAGAAAAGGGGGTGGTGATGAACAGAGTGCCTGAATTAAGCAGACCACTCTTACCCAGTCCAAAGATCAGGGCTTGATCCATCACCGTTTTTTAGCTCACTGCACCATCCCAGCTCAGAACTTGGTGTTAGGTCCCAATTGTCCTCAGGATGGTACGATGCAAAAAAGGGTTCCACCTCTCGACAACCCCTGGGTCTGATCAACAACAGACACTCAGTGGTGATCAAGCGAGGGATAACAGGAACAGCAGGACTGCAAGACTGGAACGGGAGGGCGGAGAAGCTGTAAGTAGAACAAGATTCAATAAGCCTAACATGCACGGAATACCCTGGTACCTAAGACTCGTAGTATGAACTATAGGAGAGTCTTTCATGCATCAAAACTTAGGTTTACCTGGAGGGTAGTAAAAAGTAGGCTTTGCCTGGCCATCAAAGTGTAGAAAGAAACAGCACAGTCCTACAATTGCAAAATATACATACGTTATACACAGCATACACTACGTAGCTCAATACAGTCCTAACTACTATTCACATACCAATGGTGCATAATGCAGGGCTTCAACAGAGGGCAGAATGGGAAATAGCCAGCCAGGCGAAGCTCATTATACCCCTGTTGTGTAGAAGAAAAGCAAAAACAGCAAAGACTTGGTCTCTGCTTAATTAGGACAACGTAAAGAAAAGACTTCAGTGTTACTGTCACACAAAGCCTTAAAGTCATGAAATGTTGCTATAGTAGAATCATGAATCACTATAATTCAGTACCATTATATCCACACGTGAAGAAGTTGCTGTACAGGACCTGATACTTGAGACCTGGAATCACAACGACAGTTCTCGCTATGTTGCAGGTCACTCAATTATGAAAACAGAAAACGCTCCCACAGCCCGTGGGTAAATCACTCAGTCCAAAGTACATGCGGCAAGGATGACTTCTCCCCGCCGACTAAGAGTTCCACAATGGAGTCTCTAACAAGGTAAACAAAGTCTACAGGCACCGTAATGCGGGTCTGAACAAACGGAGCACTGACCACGAGGCTCCGGTACCCGCCCAGAGGAGCCTTCACACTGAGCAGAACTTCCGGATAGCGGGACACAAGGAATAGACTTTGCGAAAGATTACTTGTAACCAGAAAAGGATACGCTGCTCCATCCGCATACAGGATCCTACCTGAACAGCCACCAGGAACCAGAATAATCGGCGAGGCGGTGCCGGATCGGCTTCGTCTTGAGGCGTCCGTGAAGAGACGTCATAACCAGACGCGTCGCTCGCCTCCAGGAATCATGGGATTTGTAGTCTTTAGATGTAAACCATGGCTCGAAGCAGTGTTCACTGTATCCCACCGCCGTGGGTCATAACAGTACATCCCTCCCCAGAAGAACACTGACAGAGACATGGTTTGTGAGGAAAACGTTTGTGAAACATCTGTACATATTTGGGAGCATGTACAACCGAAGCGGGTTCCCATGAATTTTCCTCATTACCATACCCCTTCCATGCCACCAGATACCACAATCTGGTGCGGTAAATCTTGGAATCCACAATACCCCTCACCTCATGTTCCTCCTCACCATTGACCTCAACAGGTGACGGCTTGATCTTTTTACCCACATGTGTTGGTTTGACTAAGGAAACATGAAATGCTGGATGAATTCTCAATGATGACGGCAAGGCCAGCTTCACCACCACAGGGTTCACCAATTTAAGCACTTTGTAAGGCCCAATATATTTTGGGTTGAATATACTGTACCTTCTAAATCTTATGTTCTTCGTGGATAACCATACATAATCACCCTTTTTGTACACGGGACCAGTTTGTCTGTGCTTATCTGCATAGGCTTTGTACCTTGCTTTGGTTTGAACTAGGTGTCCCTTAACCTCCCGCCAGGTCTTCTGGAGGTTTTGTACTCTTTCCTGAACATCGGGGACAGGGGATGCGGAAGCCGGGTGATGGAATGGAGTGAAATTAGGATGAAAACCGTAAGTGCAAAAAAAGGGGGCATACTTTGTGGACCCATGAACAGCGCTGTTATAAGCTATTTCAGCCAACCATAACCTATTCACCCAATCCTCATTGATAACATCCACGTAGCATCTCAAATACTGCTTCAGGGTTTGATTTGCCCTTTCTGTCTGCCCGTCAGTTTGTGGGTGAAAGCTCGTGGATGTGCTGGTTGTTATACCCAATGCCTTACACCAAGTCTTCCAGAATTTAGCGGTAAACTGACTGCCCCTGTCGGATATGATAACCCTGGGTAACCCATGCAATCTCACTATGTTTTGGAGGATCAAATGCGCCAACCTACTAGCTGATGGTACCTGCTTGCATGCGATAAAATGCGCCATCTTAGTCAGATAGTCCACTACCACCAAGATAACTGTACACCCCTGATCGACAGGCATGCCTACCACAAAGTCCATGGAAATGTTTTCCCACGGAACATCAGGCGTGGGGAGAGGCTGTAATAAACCTGACTGTTTGGTATGGCTTGTCTTCATTTGGCTACAAACCGGGCACTCCGCCACCCAATTCGTGACGTCTTGTTTGATGTTCGGCCACCAGAATTGTCTCTGTATTCGCTCGAGAGTCTTGAAGTTGCCATTATGTCCTGCACAAGGGGCAGTGTGACACCACTGGAAAACTTGCTTCCGAAGGGCCTGAATGGGTAATAACAACTGTTTCTTTCGCATAGGAAGGCCCTGCACCAATGTCCACTCTTTGTGTGCCTGTAACCATTTCTTCCAGTCCTCTCGCTGAATGTTTCTAAGGACACTGCGCAGAAACATCTGGGTACAGGTGACGCCTATAACCTTCTCTGGGCTGATGATGGCCTCCTCCTTTCTGTCTGTGGGATCGGTCCGAGTGTTCTGTCGAGACAATGCATCTGCCTTTCTGTTATCTTTTCCCGGCCTGTAGGTTACAATAAAGTCAAATTCCGCAAAATGCATCATCCACCTCATCTGTCTAGGCGTTAAATGACGAGCAGCAGCCATGTACTGTAAATTGTGATGGTCTGTATAAACAGTTACAGCATGTCTAGCCCCCATGAGATGATGCCTCCATTCCAGAAAGGCTGTTCTTATCGCTAGCAGCTCCTTCTCAGCTATCACGTAGTTTCGCTCCGCCAGATTCAGTGTACGAGATAGATAAGCCACTGGATGTAACTGGCCCGTGTCGGAATGGCGTTGAGAAAGCACAGCTCCCACAGCTACATCAGAGGCATCAGCTTCCACTATAAAAGGCTTGCTGGGGTCAGCATGCACCAGAACAGGAGCCGACACAAAGGCTTTCTTAAGCTCCTCAAAACTTCTTTGGGCTTCTTCGGTCCATGCAAAGGCCACCTTCTTCTTTAAAAGTCTTGTCATTGGGCAGGCCATAGCAGAGAAATTTTCAATAAACCTGCGATAGAAGTTCGCAAACCCAATGAAGCACTGGATGTCTCTTGCTGTTTTGGGTGTAGGCCATTCTTTTACAGCCACTATTTTCCTTTCGGACATTTCCTGGCCCCTTGGTGTGAGCATAACTCCTAAAAATTCCACTGAGGTGGTGTTAAACTCGCACTTACTGAGCTTGCAGTATAGGTGATGTTCCAACAAGGTACGCAGTACAGCCCTCACATGACCCGTATGTTGTTCCGTGGTGGAGGAGTATATTAAGATGTCGTCAATATATACAACGACGAAGCGATCCAGATACTCCTTAAGAACATCATCCAAAAAAAACTGAAAGGCTGCCGGCGCGTTACACAGCCCAAAGGGCATCACTAAATATTCGTACAGGCCAAAGCGGGTTTTGATGGCTGTCTTCCACTCATCCCCGGATCTCATTCGAACTAGGTGGTAAGCCCCTTTTAGGTCTAGCCTCGTGTAAATCACTGCATCCTTCACCTGCTCCAGTAGTACGTTGATTAACGGAAGGGGGTATTTGTTCTTCACCGTAATGGCGTTTAACGCTCTGTAGTCCGCACAAGCGCGAAGATCGCCATTGGCCTTTGGGATAAAAAATAACGGAGAGGCCGCAGGGGATTTGGATTCCCTGATGAATCCGAGCTCTAACAGTTTATCCAAGTATAAACGGAGATGCAGGGTCTCTGGTTCCGTTAAAGCATATACCCGCCCGGCTGGTATTTTAGCCCCAGGAATTAGGTCTATTTGGCAATCATACTGCCTGTGGGGTGGTAACGTTTCCGCTTTAGCCTCACTAAACGCCTCAGCCAAGTCGTGGTATTCGGCCGGTAGTTCCACATCATGCTCGACTGCCGTGGCAATATGATGGATACTTGCCAACCCCGTAGCAGGACTGTGTTTCGGAGGATAACAATTCCTTTGGCAGTACTCCGATGAAAAGTGTATGACCTGACTTTCCCAATCTATAGCGGGATTGTGCTTCCTCAGCCAAGGCAGTCCAAGAATCACCCCATACTGTGGTGCTTGTATAATGTTGAAAAACACCCTTTCCTGATGATCTACACCCATTGTCATACATAGTTCCTTGGTTTGTAGCCTGATAGGTCCAGAATCCAACCTTCTCCCATCCACTGCAAAAACGGCTTCGGGAATTTCCTTTTCTTGTAGTACCAGGCCGAGGCTACTGGCTTGGGCATGATCCATGAAGCAACCAGTTGCTCCCGAGTCCAACATAGCTCTAATCCATATCTTTTCCTCGTGTATGTCCAGACCTATATCCACATAGAAATGTATGGCTTCTTTTTTCTCCAAAGAAGGGATAAACAACTTACTTGAAGGGCACCCTTCATTCCTCTTCAAGCCTTCTCGTTTCCCAACTTCTGTTCGGCTGATAACACCGACACCTTCCGATTTTCATACCGAGTTTTTGTTCTTGTTGGACATTCCCTTATAAAATGCCCCTTTCTGCCACAATACAAGCACAATCCTCTTTTTCTTCGATATTCTCTTTCCTCTGCCATCAGAGGGGATCGCACGGCCCCTATTTCCATGGGTTCGGGTTTAGTTGAGGATGTTACATCTGTCGTCTTGGAGCGCTCATAACTGGGCATTGGTTTGTCCTTTCGTCGAGCATCTCCCCTTCTATCGCTTAGGCGATGATCCAACCTCAATACCAGGCTAATCATGTCTTCGCAGGTACTGGGCTGAGGGTCTATTTGGGCCAGGACATCTTTCATCTCGCCCGTCAATCCGGTGTAAAAGATGGCTAAACGCTTGTCTTCGGGCCATTCTGTTTCAGCTATTAGCCTCCTAAAGTCATTCAAATAGGCTATCAGATCCCTGTTTCCTTGTCTTAACCCCAGCAGTTCCCTATCAGCAGACAAGGTGGCTGACCTGCGGTTAAAGGTTTTCTCAAAATCTGCCCGAAATGCCACCCAATCCCTTAACAAAGGATCGTCTCTCTTTACTAGGGGGACTGCCCATTGAGCTGCATCCCCCGCCAAGTATGATATGAGAAAGGCCACCCTGGCATGATTAGTGTTAAAGACCTTAGGCTTGCAGGAAAAGTGTAGAAGGACTTGAGTGAGAAATACTTGTACTTTATCACTGTCCCCGTGGAATCGCTCTGGAGGGGCCAAGGGTATCGGGGCGGGAACTTCCACCACCACGGAGGAAGCGGCCTGGGTACCTGCATTGAAGGGGTTTCTACTCAATCTATCCACCTGTGCCTGCAGCGTGGCAGTTTCATTCCTGGAGGCCTGCAACTCAGCCTGTACTAGGGCCAAAGCGGCCATGACATCTTCGAGGGTGGTCATTGTATCGTACTACCGGGAGGACTAAATTCTTGGGCCGATTATTCTGTTAGGTCCCAATTGTCCTCAGGATGGTACGATGCAAAAAAGGGTTCCACCTCTCGACAACCCCTGGGTCTGATCAACAACAGACACTCAGTGGTGATCAAGCGAGGGATAACAGGAACAGCAGGACTGCAAGACTGGAACGGGAGGGCGGAGAAGCTGTAAGTAGAACAAGATTCAATAAGCCTAACATGCACGGAATACCCTGGTACCTAAGACTCGTAGTATGAACTATAGGAGAGTCTTTCATGCATCAAAACTTAGGTTTACCTGGAGGGTAGTAAAAAGTAGGCTTTGCCTGGCCATCAAAGTGTAGAAAGAAACAGCACAGTCCTACAATTGCAAAATATACATACGTTATACACAGCATACACTACGTAGCTCAATACAGTCCTAACTACTATTCACATACCAATGGTGCATAATGCAGGGCTTCAACAGAGGGCAGAATGGGAAATAGCCAGCCAGGCGAAGCTCATTATACCCCTGTTGTGTAGAAGAAAAGCAAAAACAGCAAAGACTTGGTCTCTGCTTAATTAGGACAACGTAAAGAAAAGACTTCAGTGTTACTGTCACACAAAGCCTTAAAGTCATGAAATGTTGCTATAGTAGAATCATGAATCACTATAATTCAGTACCATTATATCCACACGTGAAGAAGTTGCTGTACAGGACCTGATACTTGAGACCTGGAATCACAACGACAGTTCTCGCTATGTTGCAGGTCACTCAATTATGAAAACAGAAAACGCTCCCACAGCCCGTGGGTAAATCACTCAGTCCAAAGTACATGCGGCAAGGATGACTTCTCCCCGCCGACTAAGAGTTCCACAATGGAGTCTCTAACAAGGTAAACAAAGTCTACAGGCACCGTAATGCGGGTCTGAACAAACGGAGCACTGACCACGAGGCTCCGGTACCCGCCCAGAGGAGCCTTCACACTGAGCAGAACTTCCGGATAGCGGGACACAAGGAATAGACTTTGCGAAAGATTACTTGTAACCAGAAAAGGATACGCTGCTCCATCCGCATACAGGATCCTACCTGAACAGCCACCAGGAACCAGAATAATCGGCGAGGCGGTGCCGGATCGGCTTCGTCTTGAGGCGTCCGTGAAGAGACGTCATAACCAGACGCGTCGCTCGCCTCCAGGAATCATGGGATTTGTAGTCTTTAGATGTAAACCATGGCTCGAAGCAGTGTTCACTGTATCCCACCGCCGTGGGTCATAACACTTGGCTATATGCAAATTAGTCTGTTCCTGTCCCAGTGCATGATGGGAACAGGGCAAACCAAACTACCAAGCCAATTCTTATACTGGGAAGGAAACAAGCTTCCGGGGACCGGTTTCTGCCATTTCAGGCGTCGTTGGCCCGGCTTGCTTGAATCCTGATGGTGCAATGAGCAAGGGACTCACATCTGAGTATACCCTCCCACGCTTATGGTGGACAAAATGATTCAGAAAAGGGGGTGGTGATGAACAGAGTGCCTGAATTAAGCAGACCACTCTTACCCAGTCCAAAGATCAGGGCTTGATCCATCACCGTTTTTTAGCTCACTGCACCATCCCAACTCAGAACTTGGCTATATGCAAATTAGTCTGTTCCTGTCCCAGTGCATGATGGGAACAGGGCAAACCAAACTACCAAGCCAATTCTTATACTGGGAAGGAAACAAGCTTCCGGGGACCGGTTTCTGCAATTTCAGGCGTCGTCGGCCCGGCTTGCTTGAATCCTGATGGTGCAATGAGCAAGGGACTCACATCTGAGTATACCCTTCCACGCTTATGGTGGACAAAATTATTCAGAAAAGGGGGTGGTGATGAACAGAGTGCCTGAATTAAGCAGACCACTCTTACCCAGTCCAAAGATCAGGGCTTGATCCATCACCGTTTTTTAGCTCAGCTCACTGCACCATCCCAGCTCAGAACTTGGCTATATGCAAATTAGTCTGTTCCTGTCCCAGTGCATGATGGGAACAGGGCAAACCAAACTACCAAGCCAATTCTTATACTGGGAAGGAAACAAGCTTCCGGGGACCGGTTTCTGCCATTTCAGGCGTCGTCGGCCCGGCTTGCTTGAATCCTGATGGTGCAATGAGCAAGGGACTCACATCTGAGTATACCCTTCCACGCTTATGGTGGACAAAATGATTCAGAAAAGGGGGTGGTGATGAACAGAGTGCCTGAATTAAGCAGACCACTCTTACCCAGTCCAAAGATCAGGGCTTGATCCATCACCGTTTTTTAGCTCACTGCACCATCCCAGCTCAGAACTTGGCTATATGCAAATTAGTCTGTTCCTGTCCCAGTGCATGATGGGAACAGGGCAAACCAAACTACCAAGCCAATTCTTATACTGGGAAGGAAACAAGCTTATCGGGGACCGGTTTCTGCCATTTCAGGCGTCGTCGGCCCGGCTTGCTTGAATCCTCATGGTGCAATGAGCAAGGGACTCACATCTGAGTATACCCTTCCACGCTTATGGTGGACAAAATGATTCAGAAAAGGGGGTGGTGATGAACAGAGTGCCTGAATTAAGCAGACCACTCTTACCCAGTCCAAAGATCAGGGCTTGATCCATCACCGTTTTTTAGCTCACTGCACCATCCCAGCTCAGAACTTGGCTATATGCAAATTAGTCTGTTCCTGTCCCAGTGCATGATGGGAACAGGGCAAACCAAACTACCAAGTCAATTCTTATACTGGGAAGGAAACAAGCTTCCGGGGACCGGTTTCTGCCATTTCAGGCGTCGTCGGCCCGGCTTGCTTGAATCCTGATGGTGCAATGAGCAAGGGACTCACATCTGAGTATACCCTTCCACGCTTATGGTGGACAAAATGATTCAGAAAAGGGGGTGGTGATGAACAGAGTGCCTGAATTAAGCAGACCACTCTTACCCAGTCCAAAGATCAGGGCTTGATCCATCACCGTTTTTTAGCTCACTGCACCATCCCAGCTCAGAACTTGGCTATATGCAAATTAGTCTGTTCCTGTCCCAGTGCATGATGAGAACAGGGCAAACCAAAGTACCAAGCCAATTCTTATACTGGGAAGGAAACAAGCTTCCGTGTATTTGCTGAACATAAAAAATATAGGCAGTGCTTTAGTTTGATAGGCACAACCTATTTCCAACACTGGATGGTTTTTGGGAATAGACAGTACAATTGAACACAGTATGAAACTCCTAGAGGAAATTGGTGATTTGGAGAAACAAATTAAAGAGTCATATGTAATGAAAGATGCAAAGGCAGGCTCAAAAAAGATCGAGAAGACCATATCGGAATTTAATCGGATTGAATAGGAGGTAAAATCAAACAAAGTAAGAAAGAAAATATATGCAAACTTTTAAAATCAAGCATACTTATCCATACTTATTGGATGAATATTACACCAATCACACATACATGCACACCAACTCTGGTCACCTATGGGACTGTTTCAATAAACAGCAGAAATGTGTTACTTTTTCACCCACTTTTGAAGATTTAGTAGACAAATCGGAACCCAGTGAAGGTTCAAGTTCCAGGCCAAACTCTAGAGATAATCCTTTTTTACAGAGAGGCCAGTCCCGCCCACCATGCAGTGGCGTGGGCAAATCACAGAAGTGGGTCAGCAATTCTCCAGTGGATAGATGCACCCGTCAGAAATACTATCAGTAGGGACCCCATCCAGAGTAAACAGTTTGTCAACAATACCCATCTTTAACTTAGCATCTCACACACTCTCAAATATGGAAATCACCTTCCTGAATAAAGGTTTGTGTTTGTCCCTACAGGATGCACATATTTTTAAACTCCACTGTAAACTTTCGAGGTTTTTTAGAAAATAGCCTAAAAGCATTTTTGGAGATGGCAACTCCTATTCTAGTTCTGAAGTAACTGGGTTACGACCTGCCTCCAAATTTTCTCCTCCCACAGCTAGCCTATCTGTGGAGATTCTCATGTTTGAAAAATTAGTACTCAATGTAAAAAGTTCAATCGGGTCGGGGACAATCGATATTTGCCCGGCGGTATTGCCTCTGTGACCCTCTAGTTATTTAAAAATCAATGAAGAGGCAGGCGCTGGAGACTGGAAAGCAGGAAACAAGGTTTTTTTATTCTCTCCGGAGGAGAACACAACGAAACGGACAGAAGGTATCGTTCTGAGGTGCTCTAACTGCATCCCGGAGGCCTGGCCTCTTATACACAAGTTTATCTCTTTATTACATGTAACACATTCTCGTTGATACTTTGATGTACGGAAAGACATCCTCAGAATCCCCCCTTCCCAGCCCGTTCCCATGCAAGGCTACAGTGGAAGTCCCCGCCCCAGTCACAACAGGTGATGAGCATCGCGCAGCTGGATAATCCGCCGATTCACGGAATGTGGGGAGTTTGATCGGATCTCATGGGGTGGGGGCTTTGATCAACCCGGGGATTCTTTGATGGGGGAAGCTTTCTATTGTACGGGGAGGGGCAAGGATGGCATCGGCAGAGCTGGGTGTCGGCTTGGGAACGGGGAGGACAAAACGGGCACACGGGGAAAAAGGGGTTTGCATCTAAGGGCCGGAGATCGTGAAAGGAAAGCAGGGAGGCGTCGCGCTGGGAACAGGATGAGAGCCTGGGGCAGAGCAGCGCCGAAGAGGGGTTTATGACTCAAGGCAGGTGCAAGCAGGGGGTGGTCAGCGTGCGGGCTTAGCGAAGGCAAAGGGCTATGTCAGGGGCCAGCGGCATGCAAAAGGGTTTGTTCTGATCGGGGCATCTTAAAATGGCGGGCGTGCACGACAAAAGTGTGGCATCAGAGAGGAGGCAAGATGGCGCAGATAATGTTCACCAAAACGCACTAATTTTCCACAGTCCTCCCTTTAACATATTCAAGACATCTTGCTGGTTCATTTTCTATTCGGATCTACTGTGGTGAGCATGAGAAAGAAAACGGTAGGAACCCTAGATAAAAAAGAGTTGTAAACAATACATTTTGAGGTTTCTAGTTTTTAGGAGGTGCACCTATTTGATAAACTTTGATAAATTTGTTCAGCAGGAAAGTCATAGGAATGAAATACAAAAACGGCGAGCAGCAAGTACATATCATAACGTGAACTGGCAGGTTAATACATGTTTCAGATTCGGATTGGAGCAGGATCAATGCAATGGCGGCTGGGAGAGAAATGAGGCGTAGCAAAACGGTGGTTGAGGATGTCGAATGTTCGAAGTTTTATGAGTTCTCATTGTTCTTTGTGGTCTTTCGTTGGCGCTGTTGAGCACCGGCGGTGGAGCTACAAGTCCAGCTCTGTTCTAAGTTCTGCGTTGCAGGGCACGACCCTTTCCTCGCGTTTCTGGTCGGAAAGGTCCTTTTCGCCCTGTGTCCTTTGAGGTGATTGTCAGAAAGTTCCGATGGAAGAAGAGCGTTCAAAACAGTCCATAGGGTAGGTCAGAGGAAAAAGGGGGATGGAGCAAGGCCAAATTGGGAACAAACTAGGGGAACGAGAGACTTCAAATGGGCGGGCGTGCGACGGAATTCAGAGAGCGGGGACTTGTCGAAAGGCACTGGACGTCGAGCAGGGGCATCAGGTCGACCCTTTCTTTTCATGCTGTCGAAAACAGTGCCTCGTCCTGCAGCTCCTTTCAGTCGTGGTCTCGCCTTGGCTAATGTCGCAGGTGTCCCTTAGTCTGCAGTCGGGCCTCGTGCTCCCACATCCGGTCCTTCTCTCCTCCAACAGCAGTACCCTTAAACAAGTTTGAAAAGACAGTCTTTAGAAAATTTGCAGATGAAGATAATCAAAAAGTCTATTTCTCTCCCAGCTCCAGGCAAAGAATGAAAATGTCCGTTATATTTAACGTTCACAACTGGCATATGAATGACCGGTGGCGGACCCGTTGGATTTACTATGACTTTCCTTCATAATCATTTATTACAGGCATGACAGTTCATCTGATGGTAACCCACCTTCGGGAGACAAATCTGGCAAAGATATGCCGTTCTCTAGAGTTTCACATTTACAAAAGGGTACAGTGAGTCGTCAACATGGTACTACACAGGTATCTTGCTGAGAGACGAACATGGCTAAACATTTCCTTTCTATCGGTGCATCCTGTTTTTCAACTACTGCGGGGTTCATTTTGATGATTTCTTTACCTTGGTCTAGTCTGTTAACCTTGTAAAACATCATTCTGGGTCCTACGTAACCTTTTACAGCCCGGTTACTTCTAGGAAGGACAGGGGTTTTATGGGAAACAACCAGGGACATAGACAGGGGAGGTAACGGGGGTGATCGTTTTTCTGGTTTGGGTATTGCGACGATTCGGGGAGGGGAGGGTCGCGTATTCTGAGGTCCTTGTTTTATACTATAGGAGCCGTTGACATGTAGTTCCCTTATTTCGGGCCAGATTAGGGAACCTCTGTCGCCTTACCTGTCCTTTCCCTTACGGCCCAACCTGGGTTCATTGACTTCTAGCGGAAAAGGAGAGGTAATGACGCGGCCTCAGGGTGATTGTATTAAAGACAAGCGTTTGTGCAAATACTGACGGTATTTGAAGCCAATTAGGTGGTGTGCTAGGGGTGGCAATCTGCCAATTTCGGGGCTAACCACTCGGAAGAGTGGTAGTGCAAAAATAGAGAGAGAGAGAGAGAGAGAGTGAGAGAGAGAGAGAGAGAGAGAGAGAGAGAGAGAGAGAGAGAGAGAGAGAGGGAGAGAGGGAGGGAGGGAGAGAGAGAGAGAGAGAGAGAGAGAGAGAGAGAGAGAGAGAGAGAGAGAGAGAGAGAGAGAGTGCAACGGCAGGCTAAATAGTACACGTGCAACAGAGAGGGCGGCAGTGCATTCAAGAAAGGCTATTTAGTGCATTACACAGTAAAGGGTATTCACGAGTCCGCGTTAGAATCTTGTAATCATGCAGTTTGAGCATTAGACAGGGTAGAGGGGACGTGCTTTGAGAAAAGGAAAGAAGAAAAAAGGAGGTACCATTTTGTCGCACTTTCTCGCATTCTCGGTCCTTTGACCAGTTGGGTCAACGCCTCAGTCACACACACACACATTCCCTCACAGTTTCGCATCATACGTGACATGGGTTCGTTCGTCCGGTCTGGTTTAAGGGTGATCACTTTTTATCAGGTTGTGCTAATTTTTCGGGTTTGTTCGATACGTGAGTAGTTTGCAGGCGTGTTTAGACACCACCCTGCGGCGCTAGTCCGTTTCGTGTATTTAGACATGGCAAGGTCTCAGATCTTCGCCACACCTTGGCTGTGATCTCTGATGTAACCTGCAGAGGGAGGAAAAAAGGGGGGGGTGGGGGAGACAGCATTCGCGCGCATTCAAATACATGGATTCATAAGTCCTTTACTTACCTCTTACTCGTCTTTCCTCCTTGGGGCAGGGTCCCCGGGGATATGGTTTTCGGAGTCGAGGGGGGGTAGTGTGTTCATGTAGGGCGTGTGCGGGGAAACATAAAAAGGAAACCAGAGGTGCCTAGTGCGAGGTATCTAGTTAAAGGATATATCTCACTATCGGGATCCTTAAACCTCTTTCAACGCCGTGGCGTTCTAAAGTTCTTCGGTTCTTGGGTCCCTGCTACTTTGGAACGTTGTACTTTACAATATTTACATTATTTCATTTCACCCTCCTTTTACATTCCCTCATTTACACCATTCGTTTTACCCATCCTTGGAAGTCACGGTCTTCCTCTACGCGAGAGTTCATGAGTCAGTCGCGTACTTTTAAGGCGGAGTGTCGTGTTGTCGATCCGATCCGTCCTCCAGGGCTGGGCAACCATCTTCCTTTAACCTTAAAGAGAGAGCAGAGTAGGGTGCACAGAAAAAGAACTTTCCTACCCATCCCATATTGTTTTAAAATAAAGCATGCAATACCCGTCCATAGTTTCAAAGACTTTATTTTGCAAATTCATTTCAGCATATGGATTAGGAGGGTGTGGTCGTATTTGGTCGGTCGTGGCAATGGCTAAAGTGCGTACAGTGGGGGGTGTCGTTTGCAACAATAAAAACATCGGAAAGTTTTACTCATTCATTTGTAAGAGACTAAAACGTCTATTAATTGGCTGGGGGTTCGGGGGCATATATTTTCATAATTTAGAAACATAATCATAACAGTTGTAATCAGATTTCCTATATGCATACCGTACGTGTGCATCGTAAATGAGGTTTACATCAGTTATAAAAATATAATACATTGTACATTCGTAATCAACATTCGTAACGGGGATCTTTTCACACTATTCGTCGAGTGAGTTCTCTTCGTCTTTTCTAGCCAAGTGTACAAAGGATCATATAAAATCTCAGAACATCAAGTTTATATTAGTGCGAAGGAACACCACGAGGTGTTCGTAAGTTCCGATCGATACCAGCGCCATTTTGGGCGGGACCGGCACAGTCCGGAAGCAGCATCAGGGGGAAATGTTTCCATTACTGGCAGTTTGGACCAGAGTCCTTTTCGGCAGTTCTAGAATTCACGCTAACAGAAGGTGTGGCAATGTCATGTTTGTTTCGTTGGCGATCAAGGCAGCCGTCCCTTACCGGGAACCTGCAAAGGCCGAAGGTTCCGCCGGGGACCTTTGTATGATCTTCAAGGCTGCGGAGATGCTGTCGGAGATGGGGGCTCGTGCTCCATGGGACAAATGTTCGAGTTGTATGGCTGGCCAAAGTTACTCTAGTGGCCGGGGCCCGCCTTCCAGCGGATCCAGACGCCATTTTGAGGCCCTACAGGGGCCACTCTCGTCGAGTTTGCAAGAATGGAAGAGACCCTTCGGAGTGAAAGGAAGAGGTCCCTGTTTTGTGAGAGCGGGACGTTCAGCTGGGGTGCAGCTGTGATGCCCCCACCTGGGGGGCGAGGGAGACTCGTTCACATCGTCTCCTTCTCCCGGTGCACTCCATGCCGCTCCTTTTCATCGCCCCGCATGAAGGCCTCTCCACATCCGGTGTTCCCCAAGTGCCACCATTGTACGTTCGGTGCTGCGCAAATACTGGGGTGCCACCATTGTACGTTCGGTGCTGCGCAAGTACTGGGGTGCCACCATGGTGTGTCCGGTGCTGTGGAAGTATGGGCACCATCGCCTGACTGGGGGTGTTCGGCGTCGGGCTGGGGGCTGGGAAACCTCCTACCGGTGGAGGTGGGAGAGGCTCGTCCGCGTCGCCTCTCCCTCCCAGCCCAACTTGGACAAATTGTTGTGGAGGTACGTGCAGGACATCCCGCCGTCCAGGACTGCTGCGGCTGTGACGGAAGAGAAAAGGAAGAGGTGCCTCGCTCTCCTCTTGACATGTGGCGGGACTACCTTAGTCTTTCCAGGCCCGTTGCGGCCGGCCAAGGAGACATGTGGCGGGACTACCTGCAAATGCCCAGGCTGCGGGCTCCTGCCTCTCCTCCGGCTCCCCCATACGTTAAGATTTCCTGACCAAGAGTTGGCGGCGGGGCTCGCCTTATATGGGTTGCCGTTGGTTGGGCGTAGCCGTAACCCTGCCCTACTTTGGAAGGTTCCAGAATGGGGGGGGGCGAATGTTCTGTTTGACTTTCACTTTCTACAGTTTATCGTTATTATTCCTTGTTTGTTGTGTTAAATTAAAAGTTCAAGTTCATTAATGGTCTACGGATTTTGCTTTACCATTTCTTTCTTTTCAGGTTGTTTTTATGCTAAGTTTCTGCTAACAGAGGTTGGGTAACACGGAAACACGTGTAGAGGGATGACGCAGATTTGTACATTACATACACACAAACTCAGACGGGGGACAGTACAAGTACGACATACAAAGACCCAAGACAAATATAAAAACAGTTATTGGTCATAATTATCTCTTTCCGTCTGTGAATTTTAAACGAGGCTGGGTTCCCGTCTTGACATTGCCCGACCTAGGAGAACTTGATCATGCCGCTGAGATTTTCCTGGCGAAATCTGTGCCATCGGGCATAATCAAACGTGGTGGTTCTGTCTGGTCTGTCTATGTAAGTCGGGTTCTTCTCTGTCTCGCGCCTTTTCTCGTACTGTCGGTCTGTCGTTCTTGTCGGCCCTTTGCCTTTACTCACGCTCAGTAGAGTCGGGCATTGGGCTTTCCAGTGTCCGACATACCTACAAAAAGCGCATTGGTCTGACCCTAAGTCTGGTCGTCCTTTGCGTAGTGTCGGGGGATAAGTTGTGGGTAGCGGTGTCCTGGGGTTGTCCTGTCGGTATATTTCCCTACTTGGTTTATCCTCGTCTTTTCTCTGTCGTTTCGTAGCCTCTCTGCGCCACATACCGAGACTGTCGAGCATAATTGGCGTCGTCTTATTATTTCGAAGGGCTATTTCTAACGTTTCTATTTTATCAAGGTCAAAGGATCCTGCCAGTGGCCACTGTTTGTCTTGGCTATCTTCGGTATACCTGTGCCATAATTTATTATAAGCTATGGTGACTAACCCATAGTTTATGAACATGTCCTTATTAGGGGTGCCTTCTAGTGGAGCTATATGGTCCACCTCTAACACCCGGTCCGGGCTAAACAGGCTATTTATCAATGGGGAGAAGACAGACATGACGGCTCGTAACGAGGGACTAAAAAGTCAGCACTGCCTATCTTATCACTAGGTGCAAAGACTAGACAGAATATTTCTATTCTACGTTGTTTGCAGGTAGTGAATACCTCATGGATCCAAAAAAATATAAAACCAAACGACCAATAAATAACAATGGGGAGAATGAGTAGGTCCGCAAAGATCTGCGTCACCTACCCTTTTCACTATCTGAAAAAAGGGTGGTCTCTTCCCTACTTGCAGACAGGGAATCTCCAGGAAACAATAGTTTGCGAACAACAGTTCAGTTTCAAGCAATTATTGAGTGGGGGAGAAAAAGAACAAGCACGGCTGCTACCCTACTTATCCTCCACTGCTTGCAAAGGGAGAGGGAGCCTGTTGTTTCTCCGTTTGCAGACAGTGAATCTCTAAATAAAAATAAACAAAGCAATACTAGTATTTTGAACAATCAAGCAATCAAAACAAATTTTTCGCAACTTGTCGTGGCAACACGACCTTACCCGGACCATGTGGACAGTTTCTTGTCTTCCGAATCCAGCGCCCGATCGTCCTCTTTTTCTCGTATTTCTCACGGCACTCCTGATGGTTCCCAGTCAGGACCGTAGATCACTCGAGAGAGGTCTGTTCGGAACTAGTGAAGTTCGGATGATCGGCTGCCAGACGAGGGTCTATTGGGCAAGAGCTCTCCCGATCGTTGCAGTCGTTCACTCTGTCGTCGGGACCTCTCCCACTGGATCCACGAGTCGCTGATGGGCCCCACGCTTGGGACGCCAATTGTAAAAAGTTCAATCGGGTCGGGGACAATCGATATTTGCCCGGCGGTATTGCCTCTGTGACCCTCTAGTTATTTAAAAATCAATGAAGAGGCAGGCGCTGGAGACTGGAAAGCAGGAAACAAGGTTTTTTTATTCTCTCCGGAGGAGAACACAACGAAACGGACAGAAGGTATCGTTCTGAGGTGCTCTAACTGCATCCCGGAGGCCTGGCCTCTTATACACAAGTTTATCTCTTTATTACATGTAACACATTCTCGTTGATACTTTGATGTACGGAAAGACATCCTCAGAATCCCCCCTTCCCAGCCCGTTCCCATGCAAGGCTACAGTGGAAGTCCCCGCCCCAGTCACAACAGGTGATGAGCATCGCGCAGCTGGATAATCCGCCGATTCACGGAATGTGGGGAGTTTGATCGGATCTCATGGGGTGGGGGCTTTGATCAACCCGGGGATTCTTTGATGGGGGAAGCTTTCTATTGTACGGGGAGGGGCAAGGATGGCATCGGCAGAGCTGGGTGTCGGCTTGGGAACGGGGAGGACAAAACGGGCACACGGGGAAAAAGGGGTTTGCATCTAAGGGCCGGAGATCGTGAAAGGAAAGCAGGGAGGCGTCGCGCTGGGAACAGGATGAGAGCCTGGGGCAGAGCAGCGCCGAAGAGGGGTTTATGACTCAAGGCAGGTGCAAGCAGGGGGTGGTCAGCGTGCGGGCTTAGCGAAGGCAAAGGGCTATGTCAGGGGCCAGCGGCATGCAAAAGGGTTTGTTCTGATCGGGGCATCTTAAAATGGCGGGCGTGCACGACAAAAGTGTGGCATCAGAGAGGAGGCAAGATGGCGCAGATAATGTTCACCAAAACGCACTAATTTTCCACATCAAGGTATTACAAATAAAAAAAAACTTCACACCATATAACCTTACAAGAACGTGAAGCCCTCTGCACTCTCAAAATGTATAGTACCATTATTGTCAAACTTGCAGACAAAGGTTGGAGGCATTGCTCTACAGGACATAGACTCTTACAGACTGGAAATGTTATGCCAACTGGAGCACCCGTCCCATTTTTAAAACGTGCTAAAGATCCAACAAGTGAGATAAAAAGTGAAGTACTCAGATGTACAAATGAAGCTAAAGAGATGGGTTTGTCAGCTAAAATTAGTTTTCATGCCTCAATGTGTGCAACCCATGCACTCCAGTTATTTATACTCTATCTAAAGTTCGCAAACATCTCATTACCTCCCTGGCAGACCCATTGTTTCAGGGTGCGGCTCAATCCCGGAGCCAATTGGTCAATACATTGACTTCTTTATCAAGCCCGTTGTGCCCCTCACAGAATGGTATATATGTGATAGCATAGATTTTTATAAACTCATTGAAGACTTTTATCTACCCACACCAGGATCCTTATTGGTTACTCTGGATATCGACTCCCTCTATATGAATGTACCCCAATTAGAAGGCATCAATGTTATACATAGCATTACTTGGCTGCAGAAGCAGACCGCGTAAGGTTCCAACATCATTCATTATATCATTGCTGGAACTGGCCCTCATACACATTTTCTTTAAATTTCACAACAATTTCTATGTACAAATAAAAGGTACTTTCATGGGGGCAGTTTTTTAACCAAATTTTGCATTATTGTACATGGATGTCCTGGAGAGTTATTCTCTCCGACACTAATCCTTTCAGACCACACACTGCTCTCTGGAAGAGATATAGGGCCAGATGTAGGAGGCCATTTACCGACCGGTAACGGCCGATTTAGGCCGTTACCGACCGCTAAATGGGTATTTGTGATGTAGGGGCATCATTTTACAGATTCGGTAAATTTACCGAATCGGTAAATTTACCGAATCTGTAAAATACCGAATCGGTAATTTTACCGATTCAGTAAATCCAAGATGTAGGTAGCACTGTTTACAGTGCTACAGGCCTTCAGAATTCGGTATTTTACCACACAATCCTATTTTGTGGTAAAATACCGAATTCAGGTGTGCATACACAACTGTGCATGCACACCTATGCCATGTGACAGACAGACATGCCCTTAGGGCATGTCTGTGTGCCACATGGCGCACATGCCTGTATTTGGGGTGTTAGAGGGTGTCAAAGTGACACCCCCTGCACCCTTGCTGGAATCAGTATTCACCGAATCAGTAAATACTGATTCGGTATTGCCCATTGATTCCTATGGGCTTCAATGCCCATAGGAATCAATGGGCATTACCGAATCGGTATTTACAGAATCGGTAAATACCGAATCTTAATGATTCGGTATTTACCGATTCAGAAATACCTACACCCCCCCTCTATTTTACCACTTCTTAAATACCGAATCGGTAAAATTCGGTTTTTAAGAAGTGGTAAAATAGAATTACCTACATCTAACCCATAGAGATATATAGATGGCATTTTTATGATTTGGGAGAGAGACTCTCAGAGACTGCTATTATTTCAGATATGGTTAAACCAAAACTGTGATGCCCTTAGGTTCACTATACAATCTCATTAATCAGAAATCTCTTTCCTGGACCTTTCTGTTGTGTTGAAAATGAGCATCTCTACACCACTCTCTATAGGCGAGGAAAAAAATCCTAGCATGCAAAAGTCACCATCGATGCACACTAAGGGACTCACTAACATATAGTCAATTCTTAAATTGAAGATGTAATTGCAAACACAAAAGTGATTTCTTCAGGGAAGTAGAGATCCTAACCCACAAGTTACTTGAACGTGGCTATCCCAAATGTTTGATTAGAAGCTCTGCTAAAAGAACATGGTACTGACTGCATGAGACTTTCCTAAGCCCTGATACAAAACAGGAATCCAACAGACTTACCTTTGTCACTACTTTCTCTCCAAGTTCAAACTTAATTTCTGTGGCGGTTTGGGTGGGGATAGGCAAGAGGCGAGTCTTGGTAGGGTTCAGACTGGGTTTTATTGATTGAAATAGTCTGTCCGTACAAGTGGGGCGTACAAGGAAAGGACGAGGGGACCGGCTTCTTTCTCGGCGGGGTTTGATGTTTCCTTCCGGCTCCCGGCGTCGGGTCGGGCTCCGCCTCCCATACACTTCGGGCTCCGTCGCGTCCCAGGCTCCACCGAGGGGGAAACAGAAAACAGAGGAGGTATGAGCAATCTGTTTATGACTACACCCAGTAAAAGGGGAAAGGGAGTGAGGGTAAACACTGTGCTGTAATCCTGATGCGTTCTGTGAGGGTAGTGCAGGGGGCCTCGTTACGCTAGGGGACAGCCGGTCTTCCTTTCCCCAACCTCAACCACCCTGTGACCCGACCCCGTACCTCTGTTAGCCACGCCCCTCCGGGGGAGTGGCTGGGCGGATCGCGGATCGCGGGTCCGGTGCCCTCCTGGGTTCGTTGGTGTCGCCGGTCTCAGCAGCCCGTCTTGCTGTCGGTTGCTTGGGTCTTCCTCCTCTCTGCGGTCCGGGGCTCCCCTGGCCGTTCCTCCGTCGTTCTCTCTCTCGGCGGCGTCCTCCTTAGAAGTCCTGGTCCGGGCTGGGTTTGCTGTCCCGGCGGATCCGTCGAACCCCTCTGTTCCCGCTCTCCAAGGCAAACCGCGATTCCTGTCTTCTCCTCTTCTCTCCGTCTCGTCTTCTCCACTCTCCGCTCTCCACTCGAATCCACTGCTCCACGCCGCTCCTCCGCTCTGCTCCTCTCTGACCTCTCCTCCGGTGTATAGACACACCTGGTCCTGATTGCGGGCGTCTTTTAAAGGGAAGCTCGGTCCCTCCTCCTCATCACCTGCGCTGGGCCAGTTAAAGGGGCCGCGCTCCAGGTCCTCTTCGTCACAGCTATACTGGACAGCCCCCGGGGTCCAATTCGTGGAGTCGGCCACCTGTGGAGAGAAGAGGGGGGGGTCACAGAGTTTAGGCGCACTCCGGGGTGTAGGGGGGGGTGGCCCCTCTTCCCGGTTACAATTTCCAAAATCATTAAAACACTGACATATTTTAGCAGCTGGGGACCTTGCATTTGAGTCATCTCTGCTTGCTTATAAGCGAGGATGGAACTTAAAAGAATATCTTGTCTGTGCAGCCATACCTTCACCCTGACTAGCTCCAATCATTAGTGAGTGTTGGGGCCTTCTCCCAATGAAGGGGCACTACAGATGCCGACAATGTAGTGTGTTTCCTTTTTGCATTAGACGACAGAATTTACACATCAGCTTTCCACTACATCTTTGCGATTTTTCCCAGATTGCAACACTGCCAATCTAATATTCGCCATTCTATGTCCCTGTATTGGCCAAACCACTCATGAAATAAGGATTTGCATATGCCAGCATAGGAGTCACATCAGATGCGACACCATCACTGCTACTGTAGTGTCACATTTCTCAGAGTTTGGTCATTACGAGTATGACGTATAGTGGTATGTGACCAGAACCGGTTCCACCGCCGAGAGAGGAGACAACATTAAATTCCTATTAAGAAAGGAGGAATTGCATTGGATTCTTAATTTGGACACTATTTGCACCTGTCTAAATTGTGAGGATGATTGGACATCCTTGATTTAAAATGGACTCTCATCACACAGAAACTATTTGGGCTCGCAAATCTTTTTGCCCTTGCCTTTTTGTTTCTTTTCACGATGTACATATAATTTTATTGCACTCTCTCACATTTTTGATTGTATAGTCCGAGTATTTTGGTGTAAGTGTACTTATGCTATTTTATTTTGAGGTTTGTTGATATTTTTAAACCATTCCAAAATGGTGCCTATTGCTCCCTATTTTGTCAGTGGGCCTAATCTGGCTTCAGTTTCTTTATTTTCAGCTCTTAGTCCTCTTTCTATCACTTACATTAACCAGCATGCTGCCCTCACAGACTCCCTTTGAGAACTCGTTGTCCAGAAAGACTCCCTTCTGCCAGTCAGCACTACCAGCAAATCTCCTTTTTTGGGCTGATTCAAGCCCAGTGAAGGAATCTGGCACTCACCCGTGAGACCAGACCATACGCGTGCTTCCCACTGTGGGCTGATTGGAGCCCCTTATGGGTATCCAGCATATTTCCAGCTCAGGTCAGTGCCTCTCATACTACTACTGCACACACTCTCCGTCACCAGTATTACCCATTTTGGGGGTTTCAGCAGCTCCATTCTGTAGGAGAGTAGGGTCAATCCTATGATCACCCAGATTTTTGCTTTTTGCTGCACTGGTTTACGACTTTCCCTGGCTGTGGGCCTGCTAATCAGACCCACAGCCTAGCTGTTCTCTCTATCCAAATTGTACTCAGGTACTGAATTGGCACTGGGCCCTCTCCAAGTCCCTGTACCCAGGGCTGAGGTGTACCCAGAAGTCTCCCAGGGGCTGAAGCATGTATTATGCCACCCCTGGGCTGACTAACTAAACTGACACAACTGGCTGCACGACAGCTGGGGCAAGGTGGTGTACTCACCCTTTGCTGTAGATATAGTATACCTATATCTAACCCTAAAATGGACACACAGATCTCCTATCAGTCACTCCTATGGCAGGCCTTAACAATCCTGAAGGCAGAGTGCTTGGAATCGTGTGAGATGGTGCTCTGGCATGAGCTGAGCCTGTCTGCGGCTTTCGGGATCCATCCCTTAGCCGTTTCCATGATATCGCATACCATATACTCTTAAGTGCATTATAATCCTCGCGGTTATATGCCAACTCTGGTATCGCTTTATCAAAACATGTCGAGTAAGGTGTCATACGAATTGGAATACTAACCCCTCGCCAATTCTGGCGACGGGGTTAGCATTCCACCCTTCTAGAGGGACACGACATGTATGTAACCCCTAACCCCGGTTAAAGTCAAACAGAGCCTCAGCTCCACAAAATGGATGCTGCCACCGAGACACAAGTCTGCCCTCCTGCTGCTGGGAGTCCTCCCAGAGCAGGAGATAAGGACAAAGGGTTTCCTGCCAGGGGCGGTGCCAGCACCGTCCCAGACAGGGTTTTGTGTATTGTAGGTAGGCAGGGCTTTAGAGGAAGGTGACTGCACTTGGCACCCCGGTGCTCACTGTGCATAGGCTGGCTGGAACCAGTTCCAGGGTCACTCCAGACCCTGTGCTGGGGAAAAGCCCGCCAAGGAAGTGGGTGTAACCACCCCCCTCCTAGTCCCACCCCTAGGGCAGGACTTAGTCGCGTGCCAGCCCCTTTTTACAGGATAAAGGTAGGAACTGGCCCCCTTCCAAATCAGATCATCTTTGAATCCTGAAACTACTTTCCACGAAAGGAACTCAAGACTTCTTCCTAAGATTTCTCCCTTGTGACTAAGGAGTAGTCACCCTGCATCCGCAGGCACCATCTTAAGAACACTGCGGTCTGCTGCAAGTCTCTCCTCCGGATCAAGACTGCCCAGCTCGACGAGAACCGGCTTCCCTGGCACCTCTGACCTCTACCTGCATCATCAGTCACGCTGAGATTCGTGGGTGTGACGAGACCTCGAGGGACCGGCCATCTTCAAGACTGCACGACTTCTTTCCAGCAAGCCCGCCGAGTAATTTCCTGGTGAGTGCTTTGGGGTCCGAGAAGCCCCGACCCTGAGCAGCTCCAGCACCGAAGTGCAGCCTCCCAGCATCTCCACGATCTGCGTGGGGCCCTTCTGCTTTTTGCTGCTCACCGCGTTGTTTGGCTACTAGCCCGCTGGCTTGTGGCCTCCTGAACGACGCCCGACGACATTTCTGCTGCTGGTCTGGTTGCTCCAGGCTGGCCCTTGCTCCCTTCCAAAAGAGGAGCACCCCGGACCCTCCTGGTCCACTCAAGACGCCATTTTGAGTCCACCGCGTGGGCTTGAATTAGCCAAGGCTTGTTGCCCAATCCTGGGTAACTTCGACGCCGACAGCTTCATCCATCGTGGGACAGCTCGCCTCTCCATCCTGGTCGCCGACAACGCCTCCTGGTCCGTGAGATCTGCAGAGCCAGCGTCGCCCACTCACCTAGTCGAGGTGACTTCGCCCGGTGCCATCCTGGTGCCCACTTAATCACTGGCTAGTGATTCAAGAACTTGGTCCCCTCTGCTTTCAGGTTTTCTTCTTCCTTGATCCAGGCTGGGATCCATCGAACTTTTCTTCACTGGTCGCCTGCCAGCAACTTCCTTCTTCCAGGCTCCTGGTCCGGCAACGAGATCCCCGACGTCTTTTCAGACCTATGCAGCTGCAGCCCCTGGGCTAGGTAACTTCGGCACTTCGGTGTCCCAGCATAGCCTCACTATCCTAGGGTCAGGATCCACTGTCGTTTTCTTCCTACCAGGTCGGGTTCGCCCGTGAACACTAACTTTGCCTTTACTAGCTCCCATAGACTTTGTCCCGCATCCCGCGTGAGAGTGCACACTCTGCACCCGAGTCCCCTAGGTCTCCTAGAAGTAATCTAACGATTCCCTAGTCAAGTCCTAGCGATTCCAAAGCCTATTAGTACTGTACTTACCTGCTAGTAATTTCGCATTCCACTTTTAAAGTATATGGTTTTTCGTGCCCCTCGGGCATTTGTGTATAACGTGCTAACTTAAGTATTTTCGTAAGAGTTTTGTTGTGTGCCTAGCACCCTGTCCTCATAAAGAGTACAGGGTTGTTGTGATTCTAATAAATACACTGTTTATTTTCATAACACTTGTGTGGTGTCCTTTCACTGGGTGTTCAAGGGGTAATGTGATGGTAAAACAGCTGGCTTAACACGCCCTCTAGAGTCTTAGCCTTAGACTGCTCGTATCCATGCTACTAGGATAGCTGGTCTATAAGGTTGACTTACAACCAATCATCAATAAGGGTTGTTTGGACTGATATATAGTGATCACTAGAATAGTGAACACTGCACATCAGGCCAACTTCTCACATTGGTGAGCAGCGGTTGGGATTTGAGCTTGCTGTTGTTTTACCACACATGCCCTAAGAATATCTTGTGAAAGATCACATAAGTACTAAAGGTACATATAACTTAGCTTAGAATACTCTGAGTTCTACTGAACCAGCTGTTGTAGCTCCTAGGGCCTAGCACACCCTAAACTACAACTCTAGCAAGGGATCAGTAGGCAAACATATAGTGTAGGTAAGTGCACCACTTACACCTCACTAGAAAAGCATGTCTACCCAGGGAGAATCTACTGAGACTCCCCTGGTCAGTATTGACCCTCCACAGGTCACTTCAAGATATGCAGCTCTCAGTTTTAAGGAGATGAGACAAATCTGTGTCTCCAGGAAACTGAAGCAGGGGTCTAACCCCACCACTCCCTTTCTGATAGGTCTCTTAGAGACATATGATGCCAGAAAGCTTTCTCAGTTACATGAGAACATGCCAGCCTTAGAGGGAACCTCTGGGGATCCAGATCTCCCCAACATTGCTACTGCAGTTGAGGAGGAGGATCAATAGGAACTCTCTGGGGATGAGGTAGACAAAGGTCTTGAGGTAGTCAGAAGGCTAACCAGGGCCAACTTAGACTTACTTGGGCTAGGATCTGGGGGACCCCCAGTACTAACCCGAAGTGGGCCTAACCTTGGAGTTAGGAGAGATAGATCTCTTTCTAGGGACTCCAATAGATCTCTGCACTCTAATGCCTCTTCTCAGGGGAGAAGGAATCCTCCACAGAGGAGATTTACTTCCCCTCAGAGAAGGGAGCATGAAGCTAGGATGAGACAAGCTGAACCTAGCCAAAGGGCTCCTAAGGTAGGGTCCCGGCAGTCCAGAGCTTTCCATCTAGTGACAGCAGATATGCTGTCCGATGCTCTTGGCCAATACCCGTGTCATCTGACCGGGGTTCTGGAAGCCGATTTAATCCTGGTCCAGAACTGGATGCAGGCAAGATTCGAGGAGCTGGCCCCTTTAAGGGCTGCTAGAACAGCCCCTGACCTCAACTCTGCTCCTTGGTTCTCTTCCACTCTACGCATAATGCGACAAGACTGCAAGAAGTTGGAAAGGCGCTGGCGGCGCAAGTATGATCTTGTGGAGAAAACGAAATACCGCGACGCGATGAAGGCATACTACAAACAGATTGCCGCAGCCAAAACGAGTTATCTCGAACAGAGAATCGACAAAGCCGATAATACCAGCCGGGAACTCTTTAGAATTGTGAAGGAGTTTGTCAATCCAGTTGCAGGTACCCCTGTCCATTCACACACGGAGGAATGGATCAAACAGCTGGCCGACTTCTTTGTGGCAAAAATTCTAAAGATTCAGGACACCTTTCCATCTGTGGACTCCCGCATGGCCGACGCCGCTTTAGGGGGTAAGCCGACCTATTTAGATCCCTCTCAGGCTAACTCAGGGCCCACTCTATCTGTCTTCCCCCAGCTGTCCTGCGAAACTTCGCTGGAGCTGCTATCTCGGATGAAATCTGGCTCGCCACTGGATGCCTGTCCGGCGAAATGCCTGGGCAGGGTGGCTTCAGCGTTGAACAGCTTGCTGAACCCCCTGCTGAATCTATCACTGAGCTCGGGGGTGGTCCCACGACAGTGGAAACACGCACTCATTCTGCCGCTGATTAAGAAGCCTCTGCTTGACCCGCTGCAATGGGCTAACTACCGTCCGATCTCCCTCCTCCCTGCTCTGGCGAAGGTGTTGGAGAAACATGTGCAGCATACTCTATCCACCTTTATTGAGAACAACAATCTGCTGCATGACTCCCAGTCCGGCTTTCGTGCAAATTACAGCACGGAGACCGCTCTGGTTGAGGTTACTGACGCCATCAGGGAGACACTCGATCATGGGGGAATGGCGATGTTAGTCATGTTGGACCTATCGGCGGCGTTCGACACCGTCCCACACGCTGGCCTTCTCTCAAGACTCAGGGAGATTGGTCTGCGAGGGACGGTGCTGGACTGGTTTCAATCCTTTCTTGCCGACCGCCGACAGGTGATCTGGGCTCCGCCGTTCTCGGCCGAAATGCCTTCGCTAGAGGTGGGGGTGCCTCAAGGATCTATCTTGAGCCCCACCATTTTCAACATATATATGGCCCCTCTAGCGGAGGTAGCAGAGGCGTTTGGGGCCCGGGTCATCTCATACGCTGATGACACCCAGCTTTTGTTCACCTGCAGGAAGGGAGAGGTCTTCAACGGCGGCAGAATCAAGGACTGTCTAAGCGCAGTCTTTGCGTGGTTTCAGCGGCACAGCCTGAAATGCAACTCAGACAAGTCTGAGCTGCTCTTTTTCGGCTGTGCCCCAGACCCGGGCTGGAAGACATGGTGGCCCCAGGACATGTTCCCCCCAGAGACACCTTCCGCTCAAGTAAAAAATCTCGGAGTGGTGTTTGATGACGACCTCTCTTTTCGTCCTCACATCCTGGGATTAGCAGGGAAATGTTTCAGCATCCTTAAGATGCTTAGGAAATTTCTTCCCCTGCTGTCACTGCAGTACCGTAGGAATGTAGTTCAGGCGTTGGTGGGATCACGCCTCGACTATGCAAATGCGCTCTTTGCGGGCCTACCTAAATATCTGTTATCTAGGCTGCAGATGGTACAGAATTCGGCGGCCAGAGCCATCTATGGCCTGCCCAGGAGAGCCAGTGCCTCAGCGCTCTTAGCCAGGCTGCACTGGCTGCCTATCGCTGGGAGAATTAGATTTAAACTCCTCACTTTGGCGTTTAAAGCTCTCCATGCGATCGGCCCTCACTATCTGAGGAAGCGTACTGCTTTCTATGTGCCACGGAGGTCTTTGCGGTCGGCGGAACTGGCCAAAATGGAGGTGCCTGTGGTCAAACGTGTCCGGATGGGAGGTCGCTCCTTCCAACACGTGACAGCTTGCCTGTGGAACGAACTCCCACTTTCCCTTCGGAAAGCAAGCAGCCTCTTGGCTTTCAGGAAGGAGCTGAAGACTCTGCTCTTCACCAAGTAACCCGCAATAACTGTAGTGTGTCTGCCTTGGTTTTTTTCTATTTCTAGGGGCCTCTTTGCTAAAGCGCCGGGACACCTTTTGGGGTAGCCGTGCGCTCTAAAAGTTTGGCTTACATTAACACTGAGGATTGAAAGGGAAGAAATTGCCCTGGCCAAAGAGAAGCTTGCCCTGGCAAGAGAGCAGCAGATGAGTGGGTTAGCTCCCACTGGTGGCAGCAATCTCCCAAGAGATAGAGAGAAGGGTTTAGATACTAAACACCTGACTAAAATAGTGCCCCCCTTTAAGCAAGGGGATGATATCCAGAAATGGATGGCTGCTCTGGAGAGGGCCTGCACTGTGCAGTGCATTCCCCAGAGTCAGTGGGCAGCTATACTGTGGCTCTCCTTTGATGGTAAAGGTAGAGATAAGCTCCTCACTACAAGAGTAGAGGATGCTAACAATTACCAGGTCCTGAAGAATACACTGGTTGATGGGTTTGGTTTAACCACTGAGCAGTACAGGTTGCTGTTCAGAGACACCCAGAAAACTCAGTCTCAGGACTGGTCTGACTTTGTGGATTGTGCCACTAAGGCTTTGGAGGGCTGGTTGCTGGGTAGCAAGGTTACAGATTACACAGGATTGTATAATCTAATGATGAGAGAACACATTTTAAACAATTGTCAGAACCAGTTGCTGCACCAGCACCTTGTTGATTCAGATCTGACCTCTCCCCAAGAATTGGGAAAGAAGGCAGACAAATGGGTCAGGACAAGGATCAAGCAGAACCAGAACCAGAACCAGGGTGGTCAGAAGAAAGCAGACCAGAAGGGTAATGTTAAGAATGAGCAAAATGACCAGAAGTCTTCACCAGGTCCCCAACAAACCAAAGAGGGTGGGGGTCAGGCTTCCCAGAAGAAGAAGACTCAAGAAGGCCAGTCAAAAAGGTGGTGCCAGTACTGTAAAAGTAAATCTCACTGGTTTAGTGAGTGCACCAAAAGAGGAGGACAAACTCCTGCCACTACAGCCCCTAAGGCAACTGCACCCCCTAGTACAGTCAGTAGTGGTAGTGTACCTCCCAAGGCATTAGTTGGGTTAACCTTGGGTACTGAGGGGTCTGACAACTTAGTTGGCACACTCACTCAGGCTGTCCTTGTCTGTACAGGGGATATGGATATGTCCCCTGAAATAAGTCCCAATACTTTGGGCAAATACAGGCAGACACCTTTGATTAATGGCAAAATGGCTCAGGCCTATAGGGACACTTGTGCCAGTGTCACCATGGTGACACCTAACTTTGTGGACCCTGGACAGATCATGCCAGGTACTGATTTCCTGGTGACCAATGCCAGCAATGTCACTACTAGTCATAGTGTGGCAATTGTGGCTTTCTCCTGGGGTGGAGTGAAGGGACAAAAGAAAGTTGTAGTCAGTTCAGACCTCCCAGTTGATTGTTTGTTGGGCAATGATTTGGAGTCATCACAGTGGTCAGAAGTGGAGCAGAGGACTCACATGGAAATGTTAGGCTTGCCAGCACATGTGCTTGCTGTGACTAGGTCACAGGCCAGAAAATGCCCCACTGAACAGGTGCTGGATCCTGAAATGATGGACCAGACACCTCCCAAGAAGAAGAGCAGTAAGGGTAAGGCTTTGCCTTCCCCCTTGCCCCAGGTTGAGGATCAAGTCTCTGAGGAGGCTGATCTGGAAGAGCTGAGGGAAACTGAGCCTAAAGAGCTTGAACTTGATCAAGTTGAGTTTCTGGGCTCAGGGGGACCCTCCAGAGCAGACCTGGGGAAGGAACAGTTGAGCTGCCCTTCCCTTGAACCCCTCAGACAGCAGGCTGCTGCTGAGGCTGCAGGGAATGCCACAGGTGCCCACAGGGTATACTGGGAAGATGGACTCCTGTACTCTGAGTCAAGAGACCCCAAGCCTGGTGCAACCAGGAGGCTGGTCATCCCCTTGACTCTGAGAGGTTTCCTTCTCACCTTGGCCCATGAGATTCCCCTTGCAGGTCACTTAGGTCAGACAAAGACTTGGGACAGGCTTGTCTCACACTTTCACTGGCCCCATATGAATGAGAATACCAAGGAGTTTTGTCGCTCCTGTGTCACTTGCCAAGCCAGTGGTAAGTCAGGTGGCACAACAAAGGCCCCCCTCATACCACTACCTGTGGTGGGGGTCCCCTTTGAAAGAGTGGGGATTGACATTGTTGGTCCAATGGAACCCCAGACAGCATCAGGGCACAAGTTTATACTGGTGGTGGTGGACCATGCCACCAGGTATCCTGAAGCTATTCCCCTGAGGACCACCACAGCCCCTGTGGTGGCAAGAGCCCTAGTTGGAGTGTTCTCCAGAGTGGGCTTTCCAAAGGAGGTCGTTTCTGACAGAGGTACAAACTTCATGTCAGGATATCTGACTGCCATGTGGAAAGAGTGTGGTGTGAACTACAAGTTCACCACACCCTATCATCCACAATGCAATGGGCTTGTTGAGAGATTCAACAGGACCCTCAAAGGGATGATTCATGGACTACCTGAACCTCTTAGGAGAAGATGGGATGTCCTGATCCCCTGCCTCTTGTTTGCTTACAGAGAGGTCCCACAGAAGGGGGTTGGCTACAGCCCTTTTGAGCTTCTGTATGGGCATCCTGTAAGAGGACCCCTGTGTTTGGTGAAGGAAGGATGGGAGAGACCTCTCAAAAAGCCTGCAACCAACATAGTGGACTATGTACTTGGTCTCCGCTCCAGGATGGCTGAGTACATGGAAAAGGCATCTAAAAACCTTGAGGCCAGCCAGGAACTTCAAAAAGCTTGGCATGACCAAAAAGCTGTTCTGACTGTGTACCAGCCAGGACAGAAGGTGTGGGTGCTGGAGCCAGTGGCCCCAGCAGCTCTGAAAGACAAATGGTCTGGGCCCCACACCATCATTGAGCAAAAGGGAGAGGTTACCTACTTGGTGGACCTTGGAACTCCCAGGAGCCCTCTCAGAGTGCTCCATGTTAACAGGCTCAAGGCATATGTTGACAGGAAGGACATGAGCTTGCTCATGGCCACAGATGAGGGACAGGAGGAAGAGAGTGACCCTCTCCCAGACCTGCTCACTCAGAATCCTGATGATGGATCAGTTGATGGTGTTGTCTTTTGTGGCAGCCTCTCTGAACATCAGCAACAGGATTGCAGGCAAGTTCTGCAATCCTTCAGACATATGTTCTCTCTGACACCCAGCCAAACTGATTGGTGTACCCATGATGTTGACACTGGAGACAGTCTGCCTGTCAAGAGTAAAATCTACAGACAGCCTGATCATGTTAGAGACTGCATCAAAACTGAAGTGCAGAAAATGTTGGAGCTGGGAGTCATTGAGCCCTCAGATAGCCCTTGGGCTAGCCCAGTAGTTCTAGTGCCAAAGCCTCACACCCAGGGTGGTAAGAGAGAGATGAGGTTTTGCGTAGACTACAGAGGCCTCAATGCAGTCACTAAGACTGATGCCCACCCAATACCAAGAGCAGATGAACTTATAGATAAATTGGCTTCTGCCAACTTCTTAAGTACATTTGATTTGACAGCTGGGTATTGGCAAATCAGGTTAGCTGAGGAGGCCAAACCCAAGACAGCATTTTCTACCCCTGGAGGGCATTATCAATTTGTGGTAATGCCCTTTGGACTGAAAAATGCACCTGCCACCTTCCAAAGGTTGGTGAATCAAGTCCTCACTGGGCTGGATGACTTCTGTGCAGCATATCTAGACGATATTGCTGTCTTTAGCTCCACCTGGGAGGATCACCTGGTCCACCTGAGGAAAGTGTTAGAGGCCCTGCAAAAGGCAGGCCTCACTATCAAGGCCACCAAGTGCCAGATAGGGCAGACACAGGTTGTGTACCTGGGCCACCTTGTGGGTGGAGGCCAGGTTCAGCCACTGGAGAGTAAGATACAGGCCATCAAGGACTGGACTCCTCCAATCACCCAGACTCAGGTTCGAGCTTTCTTGGGCCTGACTGGGTACTATAGGAAGTTTGTCAGAAATTATGAGTCCATAGTGACCCCTCTTAATGACCTGACAAGCAAAAAGATGCCAAAGAAAGTTCAGTGGACAGCAAGCTGTCAGAAAGCATTCAATGACCTAAAGCAGGCCATGTGCACAGCACCTATCCTAAAGAGTCCAGATTACTCCAAGCCATTCATTGTCCAAACAGATGCTTCTGAGTTGGGTGTGGGGGCTGTTCTGTCTCAACTGAATTTTGATGGTAATGATCAGCCTATTGCTTTCATTAGTAGGAGGTTGACACCCAGAGAGAAAAATTGGTCAGCTATTGAGAGGGAGGCCTTTGCTGTGGTCTGGGCCCTGAAGAAGCTGAGGGCCTACTTGTTTGGCACTCACTTCACCATTCAGACAGACCATAAGCCCCTCTTGTGGCTAAATCAGATGAAGGGTGAAAACCCCAAACTGCTTAGGTGGTCCATTTCCCTACAGGGGATGGATTTTACAGTGGAGCATAGACCTGGTACTGATCACAGCAATGCTGATGGGCTCTCCAGGTATTTCCACTTAGAGCAAGAAGACTCACCTGGTCAAGGTTAGTTTATTGTCCCAAAGTTTGGGGGGGGGTCATGTAGGAGAGTAGGGTCAATCCTATGATCACCCAGATTTTTGCTTTTTGCTGCACTGGTTTACGACTTTCCCTGGCTGTGGGCCTGCTAATCAGACCCACAGCCTAGCTGTTCTCTCTATCCAAATTGTACTCAGGTACTGAATTGGCACTGGGCCCTCTCCAAGTCCCTGTACCCAGGGCTGAGGTGTACCCAGAAGTCTCCCAGGGGCTGAAGCATGTATTATGCCACCCCTGGGCTGACTAACTAAACTGACACAACTGGCTGCACGACAGCTGGGGCAAGGTGGTGTACTCACCCTTTGCTGTAGATATAGTATACCTATATCTAACCCTAAAATGGACACACAGATCTCCTATCAGTCACTCCTATGGCAGGCCTTAACAATCCTGAAGGCAGAGTGCTTGGAATCGTGTGAGATGGTGCTCTGGCATGAGCTGAGCCTGTCTGCGGCTTTCGGGATCCATCCCTTAGCCGTTTCCATGATATCGCATACCATATACTCTTAAGTGCATTATAATCCTCGCGGTTATATGCCAACTCTGGTATCGCTTTATCAAAACATGTCGAGTAAGGTGTCATACGAATTGGAATACTAACCCCTCGCCAATTCTGGCGACGGGGTTAGCATTCCACCCTTCTAGAGGGACACGACATGTATGTAACCCCTAACCCCGGTTAAAGTCAAACAGAGCCTCAGCTCCACAAAATGGATGCTGCCACCGAGACACAAGTCTGCCCTCCTGCTGCTGGGAGTCCTCCCAGAGCAGGAGATAAGGACAAAGGGTTTCCTGCCAGGGGCGGTGCCAGCACCGTCCCAGACAGGGTTTTGTGTATTGTAGGTAGGCAGGGCTTTAGAGGAAGGTGACTGCACTTGGCACCCCGGTGCTCACTGTGCATAGGCTGGCTGGAACCAGTTCCAGGGTCACTCCAGACCCTGTGCTGGGGAAAAGCCCGCCAAGGAAGTGGGTGTAACCACCCCCCTCCTAGTCCCACCCCTAGGGCAGGACTTAGTCGCGTGCCAGCCCCTTTTTACAGGATAAAGGTAGGAACTGGCCCCCTTCCAAATCAGATCATCTTTGAATCCTGAAACTACTTTCCACGAAAGGAACTCAAGACTTCTTCCTAAGATTTCTCCCTTGTGACTAAGGAGTAGTCACCCTGCATCCGCAGGCACCATCTTAAGAACACTGCGGTCTGCTGCAAGTCTCTCCTCCGGATCAAGACTGCCCAGCTCGACGAGAACCGGCTTCCCTGGCACCTCTGACCTCTACCTGCATCATCAGTCACGCTGAGATTCGTGGGTGTGACGAGACCTCGAGGGACCGGCCATCTTCAAGACTGCACGACTTCTTTCCAGCAAGCCCGCCGAGTAATTTCCTGGTGAGTGCTTTGGGGTCCGAGAAGCCCCGACCCTGAGCAGCTCCAGCACCGAAGTGCAGCCTCCCAGCATCTCCACGATCTGCGTGGGGCCCTTCTGCTTTTTGCTGCTCACCGCGTTGTTTGGCTACTAGCCCGCTGGCTTGTGGCCTCCTGAACGACGCCCGACGACATTTCTGCTGCTGGTCTGGTTGCTCCAGGCTGGCCCTTGCTCCCTTCCAAAAGAGGAGCACCCCGGACCCTCCTGGTCCACTCAAGACGCCATTTTGAGTCCACCGCGTGGGCTTGAATTAGCCAAGGCTTGTTGCCCAATCCTGGGTAACTTCGACGCCGACAGCTTCATCCATCGTGGGACAGCTCGCCTCTCCATCCTGGTCGCCGACAACGCCTCCTGGTCCGTGAGATCTGCAGAGCCAGCGTCGCCCACTCACCTAGTCGAGGTGACTTCGCCCGGTGCCATCCTGGTGCCCACTTAATCACTGGCTAGTGATTCAAGAACTTGGTCCCCTCTGCTTTCAGGTTTTCTTCTTCCTTGATCCAGGCTGGGATCCATCGAACTTTTCTTCACTGGTCGCCTGCCAGCAACTTCCTTCTTCCAGGCTCCTGGTCCGGCAACGAGATCCCCGACGTCTTTTCAGACCTATGCAGCTGCAGCCCCTGGGCTAGGTAACTTCGGCACTTCGGTGTCCCAGCATAGCCTCACTATCCTAGGGTCAGGATCCACTGTCGTTTTCTTCCTACCAGGTCGGGTTCGCCCGTGAACACTAACTTTGCCTTTACTAGCTCCCATAGACTTTGTCCCGCATCCCGCGTGAGAGTGCACACTCTGCACCCGAGTCCCCTAGGTCTCCTAGAAGTAATCTAACGATTCCCTAGTCAAGTCCTAGCGATTCCAAAGCCTATTAGTACTGTACTTACCTGCTAGTAATTTCGCATTCCACTTTTAAAGTATATGGTTTTTCGTGCCCCTCGGGCATTTGTGTATAACGTGCTAACTTAAGTATTTTCGTAAGAGTTTTGTTGTGTGCCTAGCACCCTGTCCTCATAAAGAGTACAGGGTTGTTGTGATTCTAATAAATACACTGTTTATTTTCATAACACTTGTGTGGTGTCCTTTCACTGGGTGTTCAAGGGGTAATGTGATGGTAAAACAGCTGGCTTAACACGCCCTCTAGAGTCTTAGCCTTAGACTGCTCGTATCCATGCTACTAGGATAGCTGGTCTATAAGGTTGACTTACAACCAATCATCAATAAGGGTTGTTTGGACTGATATATAGTGATCACTAGAATAGTGAACACTGCACATCAGGCCAACTTCTCACATTGGTGAGCAGCGGTTGGGATTTGAGCTTGCTGTTGTTTTACCACACATGCCCTAAGAATATCTTGTGAAAGATCACATAAGTACTAAAGGTACATATAACTTAGCTTAGAATACTCTGAGTTCTACTGAACCAGCTGTTGTAGCTCCTAGGGCCTAGCACACCCTAAACTACAACTCTAGCAAGGGATCAGTAGGCAAACATATAGTGTAGGTAAGTGCACCACTTACACCTCACTAGAAAAGCATGTCTACCCAGGGAGAATCTACTGAGACTCCCCTGGTCAGTATTGACCCTCCACAGGTCACTTCAAGATATGCAGCTCTCAGTTTTAAGGAGATGAGACAAATCTGTGTCTCCAGGAAACTGAAGCAGGGGTCTAACCCCACCACTCCCTTTCTGATAGGTCTCTTAGAGACATATGATGCCAGAAAGCTTTCTCAGTTACATGAGAACATGCCAGCCTTAGAGGGAACCTCTGGGGATCCAGATCTCCCCAACATTGCTACTGCAGTTGAGGAGGAGGATCAATAGGAACTCTCTGGGGATGAGGTAGACAAAGGTCTTGAGGTAGTCAGAAGGCTAACCAGGGCCAACTTAGACTTACTTGGGCTAGGATCTGGGGGACCCCCAGTACTAACCCGAAGTGGGCCTAACCTTGGAGTTAGGAGAGATAGATCTCTTTCTAGGGACTCCAATAGATCTCTGCACTCTAATGCCTCTTCTCAGGGGAGAAGGAATCCTCCACAGAGGAGATTTACTTCCCCTCAGAGAAGGGAGCATGAAGCTAGGATGAGACAAGCTGAACCTAGCCAAAGGGCTCCTAAGGTAGGGTCCCGGCAGTCCAGAGCTTTCCATCTAGTGACAGCAGATATGCTGTCCGATGCTCTTGGCCAATACCCGTGTCATCTGACCGGGGTTCTGGAAGCCGATTTAATCCTGGTCCAGAACTGGATGCAGGCAAGATTCGAGGAGCTGGCCCCTTTAAGGGCTGCTAGAACAGCCCCTGACCTCAACTCTGCTCCTTGGTTCTCTTCCACTCTACGCATAATGCGACAAGACTGCAAGAAGTTGGAAAGGCGCTGGCGGCGCAAGTATGATCTTGTGGAGAAAACGAAATACCGCGACGCGATGAAGGCATACTACAAACAGATTGCCGCAGCCAAAACGAGTTATCTCGAACAGAGAATCGACAAAGCCGATAATACCAGCCGGGAACTCTTTAGAATTGTGAAGGAGTTTGTCAATCCAGTTGCAGGTACCCCTGTCCATTCACACACGGAGGAATGGATCAAACAGCTGGCCGACTTCTTTGTGGCAAAAATTCTAAAGATTCAGGACACCTTTCCATCTGTGGACTCCCGCATGGCCGACGCCGCTTTAGGGGGTAAGCCGACCTATTTAGATCCCTCTCAGGCTAACTCAGGGCCCACTCTATCTGTCTTCCCCCAGCTGTCCTGCGAAACTTCGCTGGAGCTGCTATCTCGGATGAAATCTGGCTCGCCACTGGATGCCTGTCCGGCGAAATGCCTGGGCAGGGTGGCTTCAGCGTTGAACAGCTTGCTGAACCCCCTGCTGAATCTATCACTGAGCTCGGGGGTGGTCCCACGACAGTGGAAACACGCACTCATTCTGCCGCTGATTAAGAAGCCTCTGCTTGACCCGCTGCAATGGGCTAACTACCGTCCGATCTCCCTCCTCCCTGCTCTGGCGAAGGTGTTGGAGAAACATGTGCAGCATACTCTATCCACCTTTATTGAGAACAACAATCTGCTGCATGACTCCCAGTCCGGCTTTCGTGCAAATTACAGCACGGAGACCGCTCTGGTTGAGGTTACTGACGCCATCAGGGAGACACTCGATCATGGGGGAATGGCGATGTTAGTCATGTTGGACCTATCGGCGGCGTTCGACACCGTCCCACACGCTGGCCTTCTCTCAAGACTCAGGGAGATTGGTCTGCGAGGGACGGTGCTGGACTGGTTTCAATCCTTTCTTGCCGACCGCCGACAGGTGATCTGGGCTCCGCCGTTCTCGGCCGAAATGCCTTCGCTAGAGGTGGGGGTGCCTCAAGGATCTATCTTGAGCCCCACCATTTTCAACATATATATGGCCCCTCTAGCGGAGGTAGCAGAGGCGTTTGGGGCCCGGGTCATCTCATACGCTGATGACACCCAGCTTTTGTTCACCTGCAGGAAGGGAGAGGTCTTCAACGGCGGCAGAATCAAGGACTGTCTAAGCGCAGTCTTTGCGTGGTTTCAGCGGCACAGCCTGAAATGCAACTCAGACAAGTCTGAGCTGCTCTTTTTCGGCTGTGCCCCAGACCCGGGCTGGAAGACATGGTGGCCCCAGGACATGTTCCCCCCAGAGACACCTTCCGCTCAAGTAAAAAATCTCGGAGTGGTGTTTGATGACGACCTCTCTTTTCGTCCTCACATCCTGGGATTAGCAGGGAAATGTTTCAGCATCCTTAAGATGCTTAGGAAATTTCTTCCCCTGCTGTCACTGCAGTACCGTAGGAATGTAGTTCAGGCGTTGGTGGGATCACGCCTCGACTATGCAAATGCGCTCTTTGCGGGCCTACCTAAATATCTGTTATCTAGGCTGCAGATGGTACAGAATTCGGCGGCCAGAGCCATCTATGGCCTGCCCAGGAGAGCCAGTGCCTCAGCGCTCTTAGCCAGGCTGCACTGGCTGCCTATCGCTGGGAGAATTAGATTTAAACTCCTCACTTTGGCGTTTAAAGCTCTCCATGCGATCGGCCCTCACTATCTGAGGAAGCGTACTGCTTTCTATGTGCCACGGAGGTCTTTGCGGTCGGCGGAACTGGCCAAAATGGAGGTGCCTGTGGTCAAACGTGTCCGGATGGGAGGTCGCTCCTTCCAACACGTGACAGCTTGCCTGTGGAACGAACTCCCACTTTCCCTTCGGAAAGCAAGCAGCCTCTTGGCTTTCAGGAAGGAGCTGAAGACTCTGCTCTTCACCAAGTAACCCGCAATAACTGTAGTGTGTCTGCCTTGGTTTTTTTCTATTTCTAGGGGCCTCTTTGCTAAAGCGCCGGGACACCTTTTGGGGTAGCCGTGCGCTCTAAAAGTTTGGCTTACATTAACACTGAGGATTGAAAGGGAAGAAATTGCCCTGGCCAAAGAGAAGCTTGCCCTGGCAAGAGAGCAGCAGATGAGTGGGTTAGCTCCCACTGGTGGCAGCAATCTCCCAAGAGATAGAGAGAAGGGTTTAGATACTAAACACCTGACTAAAATAGTGCCCCCCTTTAAGCAAGGGGATGATATCCAGAAATGGATGGCTGCTCTGGAGAGGGCCTGCACTGTGCAGTGCATTCCCCAGAGTCAGTGGGCAGCTATACTGTGGCTCTCCTTTGATGGTAAAGGTAGAGATAAGCTCCTCACTACAAGAGTAGAGGATGCTAACAATTACCAGGTCCTGAAGAATACACTGGTTGATGGGTTTGGTTTAACCACTGAGCAGTACAGGTTGCTGTTCAGAGACACCCAGAAAACTCAGTCTCAGGACTGGTCTGACTTTGTGGATTGTGCCACTAAGGCTTTGGAGGGCTGGTTGCTGGGTAGCAAGGTTACAGATTACACAGGATTGTATAATCTAATGATGAGAGAACACATTTTAAACAATTGTCAGAACCAGTTGCTGCACCAGCACCTTGTTGATTCAGATCTGACCTCTCCCCAAGAATTGGGAAAGAAGGCAGACAAATGGGTCAGGACAAGGATCAAGCAGAACCAGAACCAGAACCAGGGTGGTCAGAAGAAAGCAGACCAGAAGGGTAATGTTAAGAATGAGCAAAATGACCAGAAGTCTTCACCAGGTCCCCAACAAACCAAAGAGGGTGGGGGTCAGGCTTCCCAGAAGAAGAAGACTCAAGAAGGCCAGTCAAAAAGGTGGTGCCAGTACTGTAAAAGTAAATCTCACTGGTTTAGTGAGTGCACCAAAAGAGGAGGACAAACTCCTGCCACTACAGCCCCTAAGGCAACTGCACCCCCTAGTACAGTCAGTAGTGGTAGTGTACCTCCCAAGGCATTAGTTGGGTTAACCTTGGGTACTGAGGGGTCTGACAACTTAGTTGGCACACTCACTCAGGCTGTCCTTGTCTGTACAGGGGATATGGATATGTCCCCTGAAATAAGTCCCAATACTTTGGGCAAATACAGGCAGACACCTTTGATTAATGGCAAAATGGCTCAGGCCTATAGGGACACTTGTGCCAGTGTCACCATGGTGACACCTAACTTTGTGGACCCTGGACAGATCATGCCAGGTACTGATTTCCTGGTGACCAATGCCAGCAATGTCACTACTAGTCATAGTGTGGCAATTGTGGCTTTCTCCTGGGGTGGAGTGAAGGGACAAAAGAAAGTTGTAGTCAGTTCAGACCTCCCAGTTGATTGTTTGTTGGGCAATGATTTGGAGTCATCACAGTGGTCAGAAGTGGAGCAGAGGACTCACATGGAAATGTTAGGCTTGCCAGCACATGTGCTTGCTGTGACTAGGTCACAGGCCAGAAAATGCCCCACTGAACAGGTGCTGGATCCTGAAATGATGGACCAGACACCTCCCAAGAAGAAGAGCAGTAAGGGTAAGGCTTTGCCTTCCCCCTTGCCCCAGGTTGAGGATCAAGTCTCTGAGGAGGCTGATCTGGAAGAGCTGAGGGAAACTGAGCCTAAAGAGCTTGAACTTGATCAAGTTGAGTTTCTGGGCTCAGGGGGACCCTCCAGAGCAGACCTGGGGAAGGAACAGTTGAGCTGCCCTTCCCTTGAACCCCTCAGACAGCAGGCTGCTGCTGAGGCTGCAGGGAATGCCACAGGTGCCCACAGGGTATACTGGGAAGATGGACTCCTGTACTCTGAGTCAAGAGACCCCAAGCCTGGTGCAACCAGGAGGCTGGTCATCCCCTTGACTCTGAGAGGTTTCCTTCTCACCTTGGCCCATGAGATTCCCCTTGCAGGTCACTTAGGTCAGACAAAGACTTGGGACAGGCTTGTCTCACACTTTCACTGGCCCCATATGAATGAGAATACCAAGGAGTTTTGTCGCTCCTGTGTCACTTGCCAAGCCAGTGGTAAGTCAGGTGGCACAACAAAGGCCCCCCTCATACCACTACCTGTGGTGGGGGTCCCCTTTGAAAGAGTGGGGATTGACATTGTTGGTCCAATGGAACCCCAGACAGCATCAGGGCACAAGTTTATACTGGTGGTGGTGGACCATGCCACCAGGTATCCTGAAGCTATTCCCCTGAGGACCACCACAGCCCCTGTGGTGGCAAGAGCCCTAGTTGGAGTGTTCTCCAGAGTGGGCTTTCCAAAGGAGGTCGTTTCTGACAGAGGTACAAACTTCATGTCAGGATATCTGACTGCCATGTGGAAAGAGTGTGGTGTGAACTACAAGTTCACCACACCCTATCATCCACAATGCAATGGGCTTGTTGAGAGATTCAACAGGACCCTCAAAGGGATGATTCATGGACTACCTGAACCTCTTAGGAGAAGATGGGATGTCCTGATCCCCTGCCTCTTGTTTGCTTACAGAGAGGTCCCACAGAAGGGGGTTGGCTACAGCCCTTTTGAGCTTCTGTATGGGCATCCTGTAAGAGGACCCCTGTGTTTGGTGAAGGAAGGATGGGAGAGACCTCTCAAAAAGCCTGCAACCAACATAGTGGACTATGTACTTGGTCTCCGCTCCAGGATGGCTGAGTACATGGAAAAGGCATCTAAAAACCTTGAGGCCAGCCAGGAACTTCAAAAAGCTTGGCATGACCAAAAAGCTGTTCTGACTGTGTACCAGCCAGGACAGAAGGTGTGGGTGCTGGAGCCAGTGGCCCCAGCAGCTCTGAAAGACAAATGGTCTGGGCCCCACACCATCATTGAGCAAAAGGGAGAGGTTACCTACTTGGTGGACCTTGGAACTCCCAGGAGCCCTCTCAGAGTGCTCCATGTTAACAGGCTCAAGGCATATGTTGACAGGAAGGACATGAGCTTGCTCATGGCCACAGATGAGGGACAGGAGGAAGAGAGTGACCCTCTCCCAGACCTGCTCACTCAGAATCCTGATGATGGATCAGTTGATGGTGTTGTCTTTTGTGGCAGCCTCTCTGAACATCAGCAACAGGATTGCAGGCAAGTTCTGCAATCCTTCAGACATATGTTCTCTCTGACACCCAGCCAAACTGATTGGTGTACCCATGATGTTGACACTGGAGACAGTCTGCCTGTCAAGAGTAAAATCTACAGACAGCCTGATCATGTTAGAGACTGCATCAAAACTGAAGTGCAGAAAATGTTGGAGCTGGGAGTCATTGAGCCCTCAGATAGCCCTTGGGCTAGCCCAGTAGTTCTAGTGCCAAAGCCTCACACCCAGGGTGGTAAGAGAGAGATGAGGTTTTGCGTAGACTACAGAGGCCTCAATGCAGTCACTAAGACTGATGCCCACCCAATACCAAGAGCAGATGAACTTATAGATAAATTGGCTTCTGCCAACTTCTTAAGTACATTTGATTTGACAGCTGGGTATTGGCAAATCAGGTTAGCTGAGGAGGCCAAACCCAAGACAGCATTTTCTACCCCTGGAGGGCATTATCAATTTGTGGTAATGCCCTTTGGACTGAAAAATGCACCTGCCACCTTCCAAAGGTTGGTGAATCAAGTCCTCACTGGGCTGGATGACTTCTGTGCAGCATATCTAGACGATATTGCTGTCTTTAGCTCCACCTGGGAGGATCACCTGGTCCACCTGAGGAAAGTGTTAGAGGCCCTGCAAAAGGCAGGCCTCACTATCAAGGCCACCAAGTGCCAGATAGGGCAGACACAGGTTGTGTACCTGGGCCACCTTGTGGGTGGAGGCCAGGTTCAGCCACTGGAGAGTAAGATACAGGCCATCAAGGACTGGACTCCTCCAATCACCCAGACTCAGGTTCGAGCTTTCTTGGGCCTGACTGGGTACTATAGGAAGTTTGTCAGAAATTATGAGTCCATAGTGACCCCTCTTAATGACCTGACAAGCAAAAAGATGCCAAAGAAAGTTCAGTGGACAGCAAGCTGTCAGAAAGCATTCAATGACCTAAAGCAGGCCATGTGCACAGCACCTATCCTAAAGAGTCCAGATTACTCCAAGCCATTCATTGTCCAAACAGATGCTTCTGAGTTGGGTGTGGGGGCTGTTCTGTCTCAACTGAATTTTGATGGTAATGATCAGCCTATTGCTTTCATTAGTAGGAGGTTGACACCCAGAGAGAAAAATTGGTCAGCTATTGAGAGGGAGGCCTTTGCTGTGGTCTGGGCCCTGAAGAAGCTGAGGGCCTACTTGTTTGGCACTCACTTCACCATTCAGACAGACCATAAGCCCCTCTTGTGGCTAAATCAGATGAAGGGTGAAAACCCCAAACTGCTTAGGTGGTCCATTTCCCTACAGGGGATGGATTTTACAGTGGAGCATAGACCTGGTACTGATCACAGCAATGCTGATGGGCTCTCCAGGTATTTCCACTTAGAGCAAGAAGACTCACCTGGTCAAGGTTAGTTTATTGTCCCAAAGTTTGGGGGGGGGTCATGTAGGAGAGTAGGGTCTGCAATCCTATGATCAACCAGATTTTTGCTTTTTGCTGCACTGGTTTATGACTTTCCCTGGCTGTGGGCCTGCTAATCAGACCCACAGCCTAGCTGTTCTCTCTATCCAAATTGTACTCAGGTACTGAATTGGCACTGGGCCCTCTCCAAGTCCCTGTACCCAGGGCTGAGGTGTACCCAGAAGTCTCCCAGGGGCTGAAGCATGTATTATGCCACCCCTGGGCTGACTAACTAAACTGACACAACTGGCTGCACGACAGCTGGGGCAAGGTGGTGTACTCACCCTTTGCTGTAGATATAGTATACCTATATCTAACCCTAAAATGGACACACAGATCTCCTATCAGTCACTCCTATGGCAGGCCTTAACAATCCTGAAGGCAGAGTGCTTGGAATCGTGTGAGATGGTGCTCTGGCATGAGCTGAGCCTGTCTGCGGCTTTCGGGATCCATCCCTTAGCCGTTTCCATGATATCGCATACCATATACTCTTAAGTGCATTATAATCCTCGCGGTTATATGCCAACTCTGGTATCGCTTTATCAAAACATGTCGAGTAAGGTGTCATACGAATTGGAATACTAACCCCTCGCCAATTCTGGCGACGGGGTTAGCATTCCACCCTTCTAGAGGGACACGACATGTATGTAACCCCTAACCCCGGTTAAAGTCAAACAGAGCCTCAGCTCCACAAAATGGATGCTGCCACCGAGACACAAGTCTGCCCTCCTGCTGCTGGGAGTCCTCCCAGAGCAGGAGATAAGGACAAAGGGTTTCCTGCCAGGGGCGGTGCCAGCACCGTCCCAGACAGGGTTTTGTGTATTGTAGGTAGGCAGGGCTTTAGAGGAAGGTGACTGCACGTGGCACCCCGGTGCTCACTGTGCATAGGCTGGCTGGAACCAGTTCCAGGGTCAATCCAGACCCTGTGCTGGGGAAAAGCCCGCCAAGGAAGTGGGTGTAACCACCCCCCTCCTAGTCCCACCCCTAGGGCAGGACTTAGTCGCGTGCCAGCCCCTTTTTACAGGATAAAGGTAGGAACTGGCCCCCTTCCAAATCAGATCATCTTTGAATCCTGAAACTACTTTCCACGAAAGGAACTCAAGACTTCTTCCTAAGATTTCTCCCTTGTGACTAAGGAGTAGTCACCCTGCATCCGCAGGCACCATCTTAAGAACACTGCGGTCTGCTGCAAGTCTCTCCTCCGGATCAAGACTGCCCAGCTCGACGAGAACCGGCTTCCCTGGCACCTCTGACCTCTACCTGCATCATCAGTCACGCTGAGATTCGTGGGTGTGACGAGACCTCGAGGGACCGGCCATCTTCAAGACTGCACGACTTCTTTCCAGCAAGCCCGCCGAGTAATTTCCTGGTGAGTGCTTTGGGGTCCGAGAAGCCCCGACCCTGAGCAGCTCCAGCACCGAAGTGCAGCCTCCCAGCATCTCCACGATCTGCGTGGGGCCCTTCTGCTTTTTGCTGCTCACCGCGTTGTTTGGCTACTAGCCCGCTGGCTTGTGGCCTCCTGAACGACGCCCGACGACATTTCTGCTGCTGGTCTGGTTGCTCCAGGCTGGCCCTTGCTCCCTTCCAAAAGAGGAGCACCCCGGACCCTCCTGGTCCACTCAAGACGCCATTTTGAGTCCACCGCGTGGGCTTGAATTAGCCAAGGCTTGTTGCCCAATCCTGGGTAACTTCGACGCCGACAGCTTCATCCATCGTGGGACAGCTCGCCTCTCCATCCTGGTCGCCGACAACGCCTCCTGGTCCGTGAGATCTGCAGAGCCAGCGTCGCCCACTCACCTAGTCGAGGTGACTTCGCCCGGTGCCATCCTGGTGCCCACTTAATCACTGGCTAGTGATTCAAGAACTTGGTCCCCTCTGCTTTCAGGTTTTCTTCTTCCTTGATCCAGGCTGGGATCCATCGAACTTTTCTTCACTGGTCGCCTGCCAGCAACTTCCTTCTTCCAGGCTCCTGGTCCGGCAACGAGATCCCCGACGTCTTTTCAGACCTATGCAGCTGCAGCCCCTGGGCTAGGTAACTTCGGCACTTCGGTGTCCCAGCATAGCCTCACTATCCTAGGGTCAGGATCCACTGTCGTTTTCTTCCTACCAGGTCGGGTTCGCCCGTGAACACTAACTTTGCCTTTACTAGCTCCCATAGACTTTGTCCCGCATCCCGCGTGAGAGTGCACACTCTGCACCCGAGTCCCCTAGGTCTCCTAGAAGTAATCTAACGATTCCCTAGTCAAGTCCTAGCGATTCCAAAGCCTATTAGTACTGTACTTACCTGCTAGTAATTTCGCATTCCACTTTTAAAGTATATGGTTTTTCGTGCCCCTCGGGCATTTGTGTATAACGTGCTAACTTAAGTATTTTCGTAAGAGTTTTGTTGTGTGCCTAGCACCCTGTCCTCATAAAGAGTACAGGGTTGTTGTGATTCTAATAAATACACTGTTTATTTTCATAACACTTGTGTGGTGTCCTTTCACTGGGTGTTCAAGGGGTAATGTGATGGTAAAACAGCTGGCTTAACACGCCCTCTAGAGTCTTAGCCTTAGACTGCTCGTATCCATGCTACTAGGATAGCTGGTCTATAAGGTTGACTTACAACCAATCATCAATAAGGGTTGTTTGGACTGATATATAGTGATCACTAGAATAGTGAACACTGCACATCAGGCCAACTTCTCACACATTCCTTTTTATGTAGACCATTCTCGGCCACTCTGTTCATGAGGCTTGTCTCCAGGGGCCCCCTCCTGTAGCAAGAGCGTTACCTTTCATAATGTATGTTCGGTCTCATGAGTATTGCTTATGCCTTGTACAAACTACATTTTCTGTTTCTTAGTCTCACTCTGATCACCCTTTTTCTATTTATGTTTCAGCTCTCTCTTGGGCTCATTGTATCCCCTGAGACCTGATGATGATCCCGCCTTTTTTATTGGGATCGAAACACTGTTGACTTTAAAAACACGAACCATATATGATTGTTGAGAATTTGCTGTAAAGGGACATTCTGGTCATTTGTTTGTTGATTCCCTTGTTGATCACAATTTATCACGTGAGTGTATCATCTCTAAAGAGAGCACCAAACACGATTATATTTCAGCAATATTCCCTGCGCTGCTGTGTGTCTTGAAATTGTTTTTCAGGGACTCCTTTGAATGCATTTTATTCGCCATTTGGTTCTTTGCATCTAAAGTATTGTTACTATGGACCTGTGTATTACATCATGGCTATGAGGCCTAGGGTAAGGGCCTAAACTCCTCTAGTCCTCCCAACCATTGTCTTGTGCTGTGAGGGCCAGGAGATGGGACCCAGAATAGGTGAGCACTGTTCTGTGGTGTTCACAACAATGGTGTAGCATTGCAAGCTCAGGTTAATGGTGTTCTCTCCCATGGACCACCCACCATGATCCAGAGCTGTGAGGCCCAGAGGAGGGTGGTCCCATCCCTTGGGCCACTCAGCTATGGACTAGTGCTGCAATGGCCATGGGATGTGGCCCTACTGCCTTGGGCCTCACATCTAGGGTCCGGTGGGAAAGGCCCAGGGGATAAGAGTTCCCTTGCCTGGGCCTCACAGCTATGTTCCCCAACCATCTCTACTACGGCCAAGCAGGGTGGCCAATTTTCCATTATCACATCTCAGGACAATTTGTGCCCTTAAAGGCACACTGTGCATGTGGAGACACATTGTGTGTGCGGAGACATCAGAAGAATTGTATTGGGGAACAGTGGAATTCTGAATCACATAGTGGATTTTTGGGGTTTCATTCTAAATCCCCCCTCAAAAGCATGGCATGTTAAATGATAACCCAGCTGGAGATTGAGTTTATCAAGTGTGATAACTCTTCATAGTATATTTAAGAATCCCTTTACAACCTCCTGGAGTAAGCCTTGACTGTTTGATATTACACCTATTTGGTATCCAAATAGAATGAAATAGTCTTAAGCTTTGAAACACCAGTGGTAAATATCAGTATCTACCAAGCATACTGTCCAGTAAGTACTCACTGCCACAGGACCTTGTCCAATGGGTATGTTTTAGCCATGGAACTATGATATTTGACATATAATCTAAGGTTTACGATGGAAATAAACACCATGATGTGTAGCTGAGCAGGGCCTATAATACAGTGACAATTCCCTGGGAGGGGAAGCCCCTTTACCTTGCCATCAGAATCACTGACACCCCTATTGTGGTCTAGTGTACTAGTTGGAAATGTGGAACCAGGAAACACAGTTTTTAATCACAGCCTTCCATTTGGCAAATGGTGTGCTCTTGAGCAATAACTTTTCTGCACTTATTGCTCTGCTGCTCCCTTGTTGGCAAGATTGGGAGTATTTTGATTGAATGATAAAACTGCTAGTCAGCGTGATTAAAAAAATTAACTGAATATTACCTGGGAGGAGAGACGTGCCCAGTCACACTGTTTGGTCACCTAAATGCAGTACAATGGTAAACATTTAGCCTTTGCACAAAGCAGCAGTGCACTGCAGTCTGTGCCGAACTGGCTACTAGGCATTTTGGTGTGCTGCCGAGCTAGGGACTGATTTCACTGTGGTGGGGGCTGTTTTCGTTGATGGGACCTGCGTGTGCTCCTGAATAAACAAAGCAAAACAAATGATTTAAGCACACGCAGGTCCCCGTCAAGTAAATCAGCCCCCAGCTTGGCAGCACACCAAAACGCCCGGTAGCAAGTCCGGCACTGACTGCAGTCCTGGGTCTACTTATTTAACTAACTGTTTGATCTTGGGCAAATAATACTCTCCCTGTGCTTCATTCACTGATTTGGCAATAAGGCAGCACTTTGAAATAGGCTTAATATAAGAAATAGACACCAAGGGTATGCTCCTAGGACAGGTCCTGAGCATGGGTACAAGAGGGGTGAGGATGTGGCATTACAGCAAGAGCTGCTGACTTTGGACTGGGAACCAGGTTAGAATCTTGCTGTTGGCTCAACATCCACTTTAAAATATGCTTAATATAAGAAATATTGAACGAAGCCTGGGCACGTGTGTCGCGCTCCTCGCTGATGCACTGCCGGAAATGGGATTCATCACCCAAGAGTATCCAATTAATCAAAGTACTCCTCAAGTAGTCCATTGAAACCTTAATTCTATTCCTTATTTTAATTTTTCTTTTTCGACTTAATTCATCACTCCGGAGACAGTGAGATTACATCTGTATTTTTTATTATTCAACTTTTCTTCACCGAATGTATGCTTTATCAGGCTTTTTACACCGGTTCGTCTCTTACAAATGCATCAATAATGGAGTAAACAAACCCAATGCATTTCGAGCCTACGAGGCTCTTCGTCAGGGGTTTCTGTAACAAGATGGAGAAATAATCATAACTGACCAATACATTAAAGTAGCCCAAAGTGAAATAACATTACATTGACAAATGAATAGCAAAACCATAAATGTCAGCTGAAATGAGTCGACCCATAACTCCACTGTGTCCACCCCGCAACTGAAACCAACACTCGTGTTGACTCCCTTTCACCGACTGTCACCTCCCGCTTCATTGCCACCTCAAGCAGCGCCCAATATGAACATCGTCCCCAAGGCAAAAACCTTACGTAAACCACCTTGAACCTCCCTCGTACCCGTGCCGTTTCTTTCCTTTGTGCGCTCATTACGTTTTGCACGCCGCCATTTGCAGCTTCTCATGCTGTTCTCCACCACAATCATCTTTCCTGAATATCCACCCATAACGTCAATTCCAGCTTCTCTACGTGCTTAAATAATCAAAAATGCGGAATGGATTCCCCAGGTGTTAAATTTTCAATAAACCCACTCTCTCACCAATAACTCCAAATCCCATAATGCTCTAAACCAACCCGCCCTTCATAACCAAAAAAAACCTAAAGTGCGGTCACCTCCAGCCCCCAATCATACCGTAACCCAGTGCACGTGATACTTTACACAAAAAGTACATTGTGACAAATACAGAATTACACTACTATATCACGATGAAATCAAATGAAATAAACCAATGCCATGTTCATAACCACAATACAAATATGAAAAACCCAGCCAGAATTTCCATTTGTTTTAGTCAGTTAAAATTATTAATATGATGATAAATGTTCGTAATAAGATTCCACTCCACCGTTCAACTGTCTCCGAGGTGACAAAAATATTTATTAAAGTATTCCAGTTCAGTAAGTCTTCATTCCGTCAGTAGGGTGCAGACTCATTGAGGCGATAAATAATGCAAAAGCCAGTACGAATGTGAGAGTGCACTCCTTTCCTTTTAATCTAAACCATTCTTGAAAATCTCCTTGTAAGTGCGTGCAAACAGTGAACCATGATTCGCCTCTACCAGAGTATCATAACATTGAACAAAGCCTGGGCACGTGTGTCGCGCTCCTCGCTGATGCACTGCCGGAAATGGGATTCATCACCCAAGAGTATCCAATTAATCAAAGTACTCCTCAAGTAGTCCATTGAAACCTTAATTCTATTTCTTATTTTAATTTTTCTTTTTCGACTTAAGTCATCACTTCGGAGACAGTGAGATTACATCTGTATTTCTTAGTATTCAACTTTTCTTAGATTCCCCCAGGTGTTAAACTTTCAATAAACCCACCCTCTCACCAATAACTCCAAATCCCATAATGCTCTAAACCAACCCGTGGTTCGTTTCTACCACAGTATCATAACATTGAACGGAGTGATGAATTAAGTCGAAAAAGAAATATTAAAATAAGGAATAGAATTAAGGTTTCAATGGACTACTTGAGGAGTACTTTGATTAATTGGATACTCTTGGGTGATGAATCCCATTTCCGGCAGTGCATCAGCGAGGAGCGCGACACACGTGCCTAGGCTTCGTTCAATGTTATGATACTCTGGTAGAGGCGAATCATGGTTCACTGTTTGCACGCACTTACAAGGAGATTTTCAAGAATGGTTTTGATTAAAAGGAAAGGAGTGCACTCTCACACTCGTACTGGCTTTTTAATATAAGAAATAGACACCAAGAGCATGCTCCCAGGACAGGTCCTGAGCATGAGTACGAGAGGGGTGAGGATGTGACATTACGGCCAGAGCTGCTGACTTTGGAACCGAGTACCAGGTTAGAATCTTGCAGTTGGCTCAACATCCTGTGATTCTGGGCAAATCACTTAATCATGTCCTTGTGTAATGTAACCGGTGCTTGAATACAGTTGGGTTTGCGCTATATAAAACTGCAAAAAACAAAATTAGGTTTCATTCTCTCATTCAAGACCCCTCCTGTGCTGCCACGTCTCCCAGCCTGCCACTGACACATATCTCTTTCACAGCTTATAACGGGCTGAAAGAGTGAGAGTCATTTGTGCCTTTGAAAAGGTTAAAAGAGCAGGTGTGGGGCTGCCAGACCCAGGGGAGAAGAAGCCCCGCCTTTGGGCCTCACAGCCATGGTCCAACGCTGCGAGGCCGTGGTCGAGGTGGCTCCCTTTCCCTATTCCTCACAGTGCAACACATACCTGGGAGACCGAATAGTGAGGAGCACCTCCCATGAGTCTAGTAGGGATGAACCATATGTGTGAGGCCCAGGACAGGGGGGAACACTGGTGTGAGGCCCCATGTTAGAAAACTAAGCATGGGCGGAAAATCCGTTCCGCTCGCGGATTTTGCGAATTTTCAGTAAATTCGCGATCCGCGAACTCCCGCGATTTTGCCGAGAATTCGCAAATCCGCGAGCGGCGGATTCCGGGGGCAAAAGTTGAAGCCTGGCTGGCCTGTTGTAACTATTTTACGATGGCGCCGGCAAGCTGCCAGCGCCATCCTAAAATAGTTACTAAGTTAGCTTCAACAGGAAGCTCTAATAGATAAAATAAAGCAGGTGCTCGAGCACCTGCTTTATTTTATCTATTAGAGCTTCCTGTTGAAGCTAATTTAGTAACTATTTTAGGATGGCGCTGGCAGCTTGCCGGCGCCATCGTAAAATAGTTACAACAGGCCCTTCCTGTGACTTCAGTGACTCATTCATCAGCCCAAAAACAATCGTGAGCGTCGTCGAGGCTGGGCATGTGTGCCTTCTTCCCAAATCTACAGTCGAAAATCAGCTGTGCCTGTGATGCTGGATAGAGGCCTTTGCATCCTTGACTTTCACGAGCGCAATCCTCGTGCTGTTCCTGTGGCCAGGAGCTGAAGGGACCCCTGCACCCCTCAGGGCGATTGCATAGTAACACACACATGGTCGCTGGAACTAGTTGAAGCTGAAATTCAGTGACTCATTCATCAGCCCAAAAACAATCGTGAGCGTCGTCGAGGCTGGGCATGTGTGCCTTCTTCCCAAATCTACCGTCGAAAATCGGCTGTGCATGATTGTGCACTTGCATGGAAGCCCCCCCCCACACACTCACAGCGTGCTCCGTCTTCCCGCCATTGACCCACTATGATGGACAGCTCACCCAAGGGACCCCTGCGCCCCTCGGGGCGATTGCATAGTAACACACACATGGTCGCTGGAACTAGTTGAAGCTGAAATTCAGTGACTCATTCATCAGCCCAAAAACAATCGTGAGCGTCGTCGAGGCTGGGCATGTGTGCCTTCTTCCCAAATCTACCGTCGAAAATCGGCTGTGCATGATTGTGCACTCGCATGGAAGCCCCCCCCACACACTCGCAGTGTGCACCGTCTTCCCGCCATTGACCCACTATGATGGACAGCTCACCCAAGGGACCCCTGCGCCCCTCGGGGCGATTGCATAGTAACACACACATGGTCGCTGGAACTAGTTGAAGCTCAAAATCAGTGACTCATTCAGCACTGCAGCAGGGCAAATCCGCGGATCCACAAATCCGCAAATCCGCCGATTTTGCGGATCCACGAGCCGTAAATCCGCAAATCCGCGGATCGTGGATCCGCAAAATGAGCCCATGCCTATAGAAAACCTTGATGCTCTGCAGAGACAAGTACCTTTGGGCTGACGCCTGAACCCATACATTTTCCAGTAGGCCATGTTGATCCCTACCAGGTCCTTCACACTGATCCTCTGGAAATGTGTTACAGCGCTGCTGTAGCAGGTCACTGTGTGGTTAAATCGACCTGAGCACTAGTCCTGTGTTCTTTGTGGTGGCCTGCTGTTCACAAGGATGTAGAACTTTATGATAAATCATGTCCTGTTTGTGCACAATACAAGGCAGTCCACGAGAAGCCATTGGCTTTCTCCTGCCTTTGCTTTTACCCCTTATCCATGGCACACAATCTCTATTGACTTTATTGCGGACTTAACCCCTTTGGCAGGACACCAAGTGATCATCATCACAATAGACCTCTTTTCTAAAATGGCTCACTTTTCTTTGTTCCAGAAGCTTTGATCCACAACCCGGAACACAGTGATCGGCCGTGAGGTGCTTTGGCGTACATGCCTCAGACCTTTTACCTTACGGAAGATGTTCTCAATATACAGAATTTTCCCTCACGGCGCCAACAACGTAGAGTACTACCAATACCCTGTTTTCATTCAATTCTTGTCCGTGACTCCAGGACTTTACAAAAATGTGCCGGAGGATTATTTTTTCACCGGCCTAGTGATATCCCTAGAGCCAGCCAAATCTGCTTAAGTGTATAGCCCAGCCGGGTTGGAATTATCACCGGCTGAGCGACGACCAAGACTATCATCCTCCTTATACAGCCCTGAGGAAGTCGCGTAATTACTTTCCTACCGTAACGAAACATGTGTCTGCATGGTTTTCCCCCCTTTTCGTTGGCTCTATGAAAAAAGAAAATAAAAAACTGAACAATGTCCGATTCATTAGAAGATTTATTTCAAAATTATTTCTACTGTGTTGTGAGTTCTTATACTAATTTACATACTGTCTGACTACTTTCATGTGTGCCTAGGATTTTGCTTTAAATTGATCTGGCAGGATGATAGCTGATGTATTCTGCCTGCACGCGATCCCCGACATGATAATCTCATGGAGAGAATGAGAGGGTCAACCAGTGTTTTGATCAGTATCTGAGGTGTTTCTGTGATGCTAGTCAAAACAATTTAGGCAGAATTCCTACCCTTAGGAGAGTTCTTGTATAAAAACTCTGTTCACTCCCCTTCAAAGGTTTCTCCATTCTATAGCATCCATGTTTCCATCCTCATTCCTTTCCATCTTTTTCATTATCCACTCCTTTTGCACCTGCTGCTGCTCATTTATTTCCAAAGACAGACTGGACACTGACAGAAAAATGATTGCCAGAAATGTACAAGATTCTAAAACCACTATGAAGGCTAGAACCAATAAATTAAGGAAACCGGTACCAAACTTTAAGGAGTAAGAGAAGGTTTGGCTGTCTTCCAGGTTTGAACATTTCCAGGCCAATTTTGTTCTCAATTTGTTGGTCCCTTTGTAATAAACAAACAAATCAATCTTGTTTTCACCTGAATTTTCATGTCTCCCAGATTAAGCCTCTTGTCCCTGATCATTTTCGTCTGAGTTCTTTTCCCCCTCTTGTTATGGTGGATGGAGAACCACAGTATGAACTTTGTGAGATCTGTAATTCTGGGGTTTTCAGAGGCTGCTCTTTGTTCATTGGACGCGCTCTGCTGCTAGCGAGCCTTCTTGGGTTCCTACATCTTCAGTCCATGCCTCTAGATTCCTTCATCATTTTTTCCTGCCTTTTGTGACACACCTAGGGCCTGCCTTTTGTGACACACCGAGGGCCTCTATTTTACTTTTCCTGACAAAGCCTAGTGCCCCTGGAAGGGCGTTTACTATTTCAACCATGGTGTTTTAGCCACCTGAATACTGAGGATTGCCACACCTTGTGTGGTTCTGACATTCCCAGGTCTCAAAAACACCTTATAAACCTGCAGCTACAGGCTGTGAATTCCACTCACTTGAGGCTGCCTCCCCTCGTGCTCCTGGGATCCCAGCTGCGGCTCCTTGCTCCTCCAGCTCCAAAATAGAAATCACCTACCGTGGGTTTGCAGCTGCCTTTTAAAGCTGCTCTGCAGCTAGTTAGGTTCAGGTTTTCCATTCTTGTTTTATCTCTTTTTCTCCATGGCTGTTTCCTCCTTGATTCCTTTCTGGTTGTCCCAGTTCCTATTGATTCCTGTCATGTAATGCTTGCTTTTCTTGTTCTTTTACTATATAAAGGCTTCTGTCTAGTTGAAGGGTGCATCAAACAAAACGGTGTTATTTCGCTTGTTTCCTCACTCCCTCCACTTTCTGATCCTGGCCCCTCATGCCAGAAGAATTCCACTATCTGATTCTGGAATCCTGGTTTTCTTCAACCCTCTGAAGTCTTCTTCCAGTTTGGATATTTTATACCCATTTGGCTTTTTCCTGCTGATAAGGTGGCAGATTCTCAAGGGCACCTGCCTACCACATACTCCAGTGCGTGGTGTCATTAGTGCTTGTGGAAACATTCACCCATACATCAGACAGTGGTAGGTAGGCCTGAACCAGTCTATGCATAAGCGTCCAGAGGTGAACAATCTTTGGGAAATGCTGAAGGTTTTTTTTAGACAGTGAGAAACTTGACCAAACCTCTGTCAGTTCAGGAAGACTCTTGATTTAGGAAGCTACAGACTAAGGATGTTCAAAACGTAGTCATATTTCTCTAGAGATATTTTGCCAGTGTAGCAGGAAAAGGAACAGAAAAATGACTGGATGGCTTCATGTTAGAGATGATGTTAATAATACCTCAGTAAAATTGGTCCATTTGCTAGGAGATTTTTTATCAGGGTTTGGAAGAAGAGGTAGGTTGGAGGGCCATCATGGGAAAGGTCAATCTATTTTACTTTTTATTCTTTTTACTATAGAGTTGACAATTCCACAAAATCCTCGCATTTGAGATCACAGGAGCATATTTACAAGATAATGACGCAGTGCAGCGCTGCAAACCGTCTTGCTGCACCAAGCTGTATTATTCGGAAGGTGCAAGGATGCATTGTATTTACAACAATATGAAGCATCCCTGTGCTTTCTTCTGCGCTGGCACACAATGGGCTGCCTAGCACTAACAAAGGCACTCTTGCACCATGGTACATGGGTGCCTGCGTTACAGGGATGATTGTTTTTGTACAAGAGGGTACACCTTTCTGTACAAAAACTATCATTATGGTGTTTGCCTCTTTCTTTTTTTTTTGTTTAAGAAATTTTTATTAGCATTTTAAAAGAAATACAATACAATACACATGTCATACGAAAGGTGAAATAAGATAATATCAAAAAAGAAGTACTAAAACATATGCAATGAGTAATAAAATAAAGAATGAAAGGAACCGAGAAAGAAGACAGAAAGGAGAAAGGAGAAAGGGGAGAGAGAAGAGGAAAAGAAGAGAGGATAGAGGAAAGAACAAAAGGAAAGAAAGAGGCAAGAGAAGGAAAGGGAAGAGAGAAGAAGGAGTAGGGAAAGAGAAGTGGGAAAACTGAGAATCAATCAAGAAGAGATGTGGAGGAAAGATAAGTGGTAAAGGGAAGCCAGAGGAGATCAGATTTGATCTTCAAGGGGACAGAATAGGACGAAGCAATAGCAATCCTATGTTCATCACAAACAAAGTTCCACCAAGTGTGAGTAGAAATTTTGGAATTATCTTTCCAACATGACAAGATAACTTTAAAAGCAAGAGAAATAAACAGGTCCAACAATTTCGCAGAAGAAGAGATAATATCTATATCAGATGACAATGATCCTAGGAAAAGAGTCTGTACAGAGAACTGGGTAGAACAATTAAATACTCGCATACATGTTTTCCAAACTTTGTGCCAAAATGACAGAACGTGAGAACATTCAAACAGCAAATGTTTAAGGGACCCAGTTTCTTTAGAACAGGACCAACACAGCAAAGAGGAAGCAGGGGAGAATTTATGAACAGTTACAGGAGTAATAAGGACTCTATGATAAATGAACAACAACGATTGAGTAATACGAGCAGCAGGAGAAACTTTAAACAATTTGGACCATACACGATCCCACATCAAAATAGAGAGAGACATAGTAAGGTCCGTTTCCCATGCAATCTCAACAGCTGATTTAGAACGTTCTGAACTAGGTGACAGTAACAGAGTATAAATGAGAGCAGCCTTAGGTTGGTGGGAGGAAAATAAAGGATAAAGGGTAGAGGTAGGGACTACAGAAGGGAAGACATCTGGAATTGTAAGAGAGGCTAAATACGACTGAATGGCAGCCGTAATAATGGTATACTCAGAGAGAAATGATGAAGGCAAATCAAGCAAACTTTGTAATTTTAAAAAAGGAATGATAGAATTATTATCAAAAAACTGATGAATAAACACAACATTCTTCTCTTTCCAGTGCTTAAAATAAAATGATTTACCTTTATAGCGAAGATGTTTGTTATACCATACAGCAGATAATAGAAAGCTTTGCAACGGAGAAAGATTAGAAGAGAAGACATTGTGTAAAACTGTTTGGGAAAATTTTAAGATAGGGTATTTAGTCAAAAAAGAACAGTTCGACATAAATACAACATGCTGAAAGGAAAGGTCCTTCAACAGAGAACGTTCTAGAAGGACCCAGGTAGGTACAGGAGTGTCATCAAAATCATATGCTAAAGAAAAGGATTGTTTGATCATGAAAGCAGAATGGTACAATTTAAAATTGGGAAATCGAACTCCACCTTCAGATTTAGGACGAGTCAATTTACGTAGTGCTATTCGGGGATGCTTATCATTCCACAAAAATTTAGTACAAATAGAGGTTATACGGGAAAAATAGGACATAGGAATTTTGAAGGGAAGCATAGACACCGTATATAAAACATGAGGAGTAATCATAATTTTAATTGTGTCTAGTCTACCCCACCAGGAAAGAAATAATGGGGACCAGAGTAGAAGAAGGGAGGAGATTTTCTTTATAAGAGAATCAAATGTAAATTTAAGAGTATCCTTCAAGGAGGGAGCGAACCAAATGCCAAGGTATTTAATTTTAGAGGGACACCAAGCAAAATCAGTGTTATTAAACATGTATTGGTAGCAAAGAGAATTAAGCGGGAGAACTTCAGTTTTGGATAGATTCAATTTATATCCCGAAACAGAGGAATATAAACGGACCTCATCCAGGAAAGGAGGGAGGGAGGTCTCAGGATTAGACATGTACACCAGCACATCATCTGCATAGGCGGATAATTTAAGTTCTGTAAAAGCCAATTTAAAACCAGTGATGGTAGGATTAGAGCGAATTCTCTCTAAGAAGGGTTCAAGACAAAGAATAAATAACAGGGGAGAAAGGGGACAACCCTGACGAGTACCTCTAGATAAGGAGAATGATTTGGAGAATTGGTTATTGACAAAAATACTGGCACGGGGAGAGGAATAAAGGAGTTTAACCATTGAAATAAAGGAAGGACCAAACCCAAACCAATGTAGGGTGCGCATGAGATATTGCCAATTGATGCGGTCAAAAGCCTTCTCAGCATCTAAGGACAGTGCTGCTAAAGGAACCTTAAGATGTTTGCTGTGTGCAATGACATTAGAGAATAAACGAGCATTGTCCGCAGCAAGCCTCCCCTTCACAAAACCCACCTGGTCCGTCTTAATAAGGCGGGGGATAAGGGAATCAAGGCGAGAAGCAAGTATTTTAGCAAAAAGTTTGCAATCATAATTTATTAGGGAAATAGGGCGATAATTTTTGCACTGGGTGTGATCTTTATCAGGTTTGGGAATGATGATAATTAGAGCATCCAAAAAGGACCCAGAAGCCTTCGCACTACTGATAAAGGAGTTGAAGAGTTGGAGGAGATTAGGGGCAAAAAAGGCATGAAAGGAAGAATAAAATTCTACAGGAAGGCCATCTGGACCAGGAGCTTTTGAGCGTTTGAGGGAGTGAATGGCTCGAGTTACCTCCTGTATTGAAACTTCCTCTTCCAGGAGCGCAAACTCCTCGGGGAGGGATGGGGGAGGGGGAAGGCTCTCAAAAAAGGAAGAAAGATTTACATCAGAGGGATGGGTGTCATCAATATATAGGGAGTGATAATAGGAGTGGAATACATCAGCTATATCCTCATCAGCTGTAACCAATTTGTTTAGAGAATCATTGAAGATGGGGCCAATATTCTTACGTTCAGATTTAATTTTCAAATAGTTTGCTAACATTTTCCCCGCCTTATTTTGGCCACCATGAAATTTGGATTTTATTTTGAGAAGGGTGTTACAAGCCTCATTGGTAACAATCTTATTGAGATCTGATTTGGCTAGAATCAAATCATGAAGGGAGGAGGGGGATTTAGAGGAAAAATATAAATGCTCCAGGTGTTTAATCTTACGGAGTTGGGCATCATACTTATCTCTATGCAATTTCTTTTTTTTAGCAACATAGGATATGGTAAATGCTCGGAATGCAGCTTTAAAAGCATCCCAGTTATTGGGAATGGAGGTATCAGATGGATCGTTAAAGGTAAAAAATTCTGTGAAAAATTCAGCACTTTCCTTCATAAAAACAGCATCAGATAAAAGAAAGGTATTCAATTTCCAGCGACTAAATTTAGAGGATATAAGGGACAAATCAAGTGAGGTAGAGACAGAGGCATGGTCAGAGATAAAAATGGAACCTATGGTAGACTTTTGAATACAGGGTAGTAGGGATTTACTAATCAAAATGTAATCAATTCTAGAACGGGTGTGATGTACAGGGGAGAAAAATGTATATTCCAACACATCTGGATTACATATCTTCCAAGAATCATATAAAGGACGTGTGGCAATGGCAGACTGAAAACTTTTATGGGTCTTGTCAGGCTGAAATTTACTGGAGGATAATCGGTCAGAAAACGGATCCAACCATTGGTTCAAATCACCTGCAACGATAAAATCAGGGCAATCTATAGAAGAAATCAGGGTTTTAATAGCAGTCCAAAATTTAGGGTCAGGACGTACCGGGCCATAAATATTAAGCAAAACCATTGTCTTATTGTGGATAACAACCTTAGCCATTGCCCAACGTCCTTTGTCATCATGTTGAGATGATATAATCTGTACATTCAAAGCCTTATGAAATAAAATAGCAACCCCTCCCTTTTTGAGACAGGCTGGAGAAAATACAACCTGACCCACCCACTGTCTCTTCAATTTGATAGATTCAACATCAGAACAATGCGTTTCTTGAAGAAAAACAACTTGAGAGCCAATTTTGGATAAATGAGACAATACCTTTTGACGCTTGACAGGGTGACCAAGACCTCGCACATTCCACAAGACAAAATTACACACCATTGAGGAGAGGGATGATGGGCGACACGTGAAGAGAACACAGGGTACGGGATGCACTACAAAAAAGGAGATAACAGTGACATAAACAGAAAGAACAAGTAAGGAAAACTCTCAATAAACTCAGAACAGAAACGTAAAATCCGGTCAGAAGAACAAAGAACATCACAAAGGAAAATAATCGGAAAAGAGACTGCCAGGGTAACGAAATACATGGAACAGTGAAGAAGAGGAAAGGGAAAGAAGAAAATGGAGAGGAGAAAGAAGAAAGACGTGGAAAGGTAGAAAAAAGACCAGAGAAAAGGTAGAAGAAAGTAAACAGATCAAGGCACGAATGCCTGATCGGAAAGAAAGCAAATAGCAAAAGCATCAGGGGCGAGGATACACCAGTAGAGGAGACAACCCCATGAGCAACCGAGAGATAGGACATAAGAAAACTATGAAAAGAGAATTGTAAGAGCGAATGATAGGATAATAGAAGTGAGCACTAAATATGAAACATAAACCTAAAAAGGTACATACAGAAACAACGGAGAGAAGGCCACATTAATAGAAAAAGAGAAACAGGAAGGAATTTGCTAGGACAATGAGAAAAAAAAAGAAGCAAAAATGATTAAGGCACAGTATCCATCGTCGACGAAGACGCAGCTTGAAGATAGGCCTGTAGTTTTTGAGGATCATCAAAGGAACGGGTGCGGCCATTGTGTGTGATCTTGCAGAAACAAGGGTGAAGAATGCCATATTGAATGTTAAGTTGTCGCATCATAGGCCGTAGATTCAAGAACTCTTTACGTCTGGCATTAGTCGCAGTCGAGAGGTCCTGGGAAATGAAAATATTATGGCCGGACCACTGAAGGCGACGTTTCAGCCTGGCAGCTTTTAAGACAGACATCAGCTCTGTAAATTCTAGAAAAAGCATGATAATGCCACGAGGTTTATTTGAAGCAGATGCGAGACGGCCAAGGCGGTGAGCTCTTTGAATGTTCAGAGGGTGTGACGTAGGTTGGAGATCCAACAGTTCTCGTAGAAATTTTTGCAAAAAAGACACCATATCAGAGCCTTCCAAATTTTCCGGAACACCATAAACGCGGAGGTTATTTCTCCGATTGCGATTCTCCAAATCCTCAGTGTGCAGCTTAAGTTTGTGGATTTCTTGCTCCAGGAGAGGGATTTTATTAGAGGCATCTTGAATATCACTGACCCTTTGCTCTAAATTCAATACCTTGCCCTCCATAAGGACCCAACGATCTTCAATCTGTTTGAGCCTATCATTGGTAGCACTCATAAATGGTTGAAGGCCACGAATCTCTTCAAGGATTGAGTCCAGAACAGGATTAGAGGAGGAATTAATAGGCGAAGGCGGGTCATTTTTAAGCCTTTTTGGTTTGGTACCAGTTTGAGACAGCTTAGAGTCATTGGCCATAATGAGAATGCAAGCAGGAGGTATGGCCAACACTGAACAGCAAGAAAGATACTGCACCGCAGATAATGCCAAGGAGTAGGAGCGTATACCCTAAGTCAGGTAGAGGAAAATCGCAGTACACTGAAAGAATGGTAGAACTGAGGCAGGAGGAGATGACATCCAAATATAGCATTAAAATTCAAAAAAGATAACCATCCTCATAAATAGCAATAAAAAATGCGTAGACCATGAGGAGAGCAGAGCAATGTGGCCAAAACGACAGAGCTCGGAGCATAATAGAAAGAGGAAAGAGAGTCAAGTCTAATGCGCCATGAGGAAAATGGCGGCAGCAGGTTCCTGAGAGAGAGGACAGCGGTAGTCAAAGGTATACCCAGGAGGCATCCAAAATGAACATGACCAGCAAAAAAGACGTCATGGTGATAGAAAATATGGGCAGCGCTGAAGAAAAACGCCCATTATGCAGAAGAGAGATGCAGCAGGAGTTAAAAACGGGACCACGGGCTCAGCGCACAAAATGGCGGCCGCCCGCGATGCTTCTGAAGGAAAGTTTACCGCATCAATTCTAGAGTCCTCCCTGCTCGAAAATCCGCTCCGACGGCAACATCAGGATCGCTGTGCCTTCCGCCGTCAATGGGAGTGTGTCAGAAGACCGAAGAACAGCATACACCGCTCTCACGACATCCGGGAGAAAAGTCCGTCACGGAGCTCACGGGAAGAGCGTCTTCTCCGTCCGGCGTGTAAGCCACGCCCCCCGTGTTTGCCTCTTTCTATGTGTAGAGAAATAAAGGTATTTCTCCTTGTGGTGCCACTTTTACGTCTCTCCTGGGGAGACGTTAGAATCTGATGCATTCCCACGTGTGCGAAACTGTGTAAATCTGGGAATGTGTCAGAATCCATGGGTGTTGTGTGGGAACACTGACAGCAGCACACATGGAAGGCCCCTTTCACAAGGAGTAATGTGTGAAAGGGGGCCATATTTACAAGGCCATGAAAAGCAACGCAGGGTGGTTTTGTGTGGCCAGGTAAATATGGGCAGGCATACTGTACCACCGGGATGTCAAAAAAGTAATGCTCTACTTCTGGCATTTGATTTGAATATGTATCCTCCCCCCCAGCACCGACATGACGTACTTGTACCGTATTACCTTGTTTTCTGTTTTTTCTTTTCTGTTTATTTGTTGTTTGCATTTAATAAAAAGATTTTAAAAAAATAAAATAAATAAATAATGCTCCGTTGGGGCAAGGGGCTTGTAAATATGCCCCACAGTCTGTGAAAATGCCATTGGGGGACTTTGTTATGTTTTCCAATGTCAAATGTGGTTGAGCTTTTATAATAAAGGGGCTTCTGTAGTAATACAAAAATACCTTCGTAGATTTTCCTCTCAATGCTATTAACCTCTTCCACGCTAGTGACGGAACCGTTCCGTCACGAGCCACGGGTGGGCTGTGCTGGTGACGGAACGGTTCCGTCACGGCCCTGCCGCCGCGTCTGCGCGGTGTGAATTCCGCGCCTGCGCTAACGTTCTGAAGAACGGGCGGGGCCGTGACGGAACCGTTCCGTCACAAGCACAGCTCACCCGCGAGCCGTGACGGAGCGGTTCCGTCACAAGCACGGAACCGCCGCGCGGCCGCCCCACCCCCTTAGCGCTGCGGCGGAATAGCCGCCGCAGCGAAGGGGTTAAAGAAATCTGCGTTCAAGCCAAATAAGAAGTCTTATTAGCAAAAAAAAAAGTCATCTTTGAATCACAGAGCTGAGTGACAAAGTGATCCCTGCGCATCCTGTGAGCATAAAAGCTAAAGCAAATACAACATTCAAATGTCCATGTTCTCTTATACTAGGCTCTAATGCAGATCATGTGTTAAAAACCCGAAACAAGAGTTATGTAGGTGCAGATTTTGAAATTGTGGCTAGTAGACATTCTACCTTTAAGCTGAAACAAAAATGTAAACATTTCAGAGCTGAGCAAGCTACTTAATAATTCGCCTCTAGGAAGCCAGGCAGCAGAATGAGGTTTTACATTTCAAAGATGGGTGCAACTTGTTAGCACTTGTTTAGCATTCAGCAAGAATTTGGCTGACACTACTTCAGGCACATTAAGACAATATTTCTAAATTCCCCGATGTGTAGGATATCTAAATTTATTGCAAATGAGATTAGTCCACAAATGAGATCAGTTCCTGTAAGAGATTTGCTATTCTCCTTGACCCAAAGAGCCAATTTCTTTAGTTTTGTATTTACTTTAAAGGGAGCTAATCCATTCACTGTTCGACATGCCATGTTGGATTCCTGAATATGGTATTTGACTGCTAGTCTAATGGGTGTAGAGCCAACTCACTTGAGGTCAAATATAAGGTTCTTAAAGGTTGAGTAGGATTCTCTTCCAGGTGGAGGCAACTGAATGAGGTTTTATGAATTGCATCTTGCTGAGGTGGATAAAGGTCCAGCAGTGGCATAACGAAACTTGAAGGCCCCCCCTGCAAGGTACATGGAGGGCCCCCTCTGGACTCAATCAGGAGTTTTCAGGGCAGTGTACTATGATGAGGGGCCCCCCTGGAGCTCGAGCACCCGCCAACCTGCACCGCAGGGGCTGCGGGGCGAATATTATGCCACTGGCTTCCAGGAGGGGAGGATCCCACTTAAACCGTGAGCCCACCCACTGGGCTAGGCCCACCCACCCTGGGCCCACCCCCTCTGAAACCGTGAACCGTGGGCTCACTCACCGAGCCCACCCACCTGGGCCCACCTACCCACTCACTAAAGAGGACACCTCCCACGTCTTTAGGCGGTGACATTAAAGCTGTTTTTTCTTAACAGCAAGACTTTGGAGTAGTTGGACTGCAGCATCATACCCTCGTTGATTGCCCATCGCTCCTCTTGGCAGTCCGGTGTCATGTGTCGTGACAGGGAAAACACCCGTTCTGTAGGTGGGGGCAATAATGTTTATGCTCTATCACTGTCAGCATGCACTTTTTTACACAGTGGTGCTGGAACAATTTTCAGAGCGGGGGGGGGGGGGGGGGGGGCTGCCAAAAGAGTTACATCACTGAAGCCATAGGAATTGTGGAAAATCCAAGCGTCCCACAAAGAACAAGTGTAGCAAAAGAACCACACCCGTTCAGCAGGAGAAAGGTATTGGTGTAGTATGCAGCCGGTGGGGTGTATTTTGGAGCTCACTGTCGCAAATGTACTACTAAATCGTGGTGTGATTGCAGACACTCACATTTAAAGGCAGCACACTTTCCATTGAAATGGGCGCACAGATGATATTGTATGGAAATTAAGTTTCAGCAAATATTTATCATTTGTGCATCACCAAGTAAAGTGTCTTGATTTATTTTAATCCTATTAAAATCTGTGTCCCTCACACTTCTGAATGTTCAATAAATGTGCTCTATTTGTACTTTCCTAACTGCTAATGTGTTTTCAAATGTATAGAGTTAATTTATAAATATTAAAATGGTGTTGCCTAATAAAAAATGTGGTATCCTACAGTCCATCCTTTTACACTCCCTGTACCCCAGCAAGATTGTCATAGAGTTCAGTTTACAAACGCCTCATTACTGTTTATTCAACCTCTGAACTTCTCAGCATAATTATTTGGGGGGTGCCGCAGCATCCCCAGCACCCCTACTTCCAGCGCCTACGCTCTTACGAGTGATTGTTAATTAATTAAAAGGTGTACCTGCAGCCTACCACTTTTAATGTCTGATTTCTCTGGCCAAGTAGCTCAGAAGGTGGATGCACCGGCTCCACATGTGTAAAAAGGAATTGTTCACTACTACTGATCACTACACGTGCAGCTTAACTTTTGGTAAAGGCAGTAGCCTCCCACCACTTATGAGGGTGGAGCTTTGCGCACCCCTCCCAGTCCCAGAAGACCACCACCAGTGCAATAGGCCTACTACGTCATGGCGCATGCAATCTGTGTTTACCTAGGATAAAAAAAATCAGCATTAAAGATCCAGACAACAGTACCATTGGGCACTTAGGGCAACGGTGCATGTCTTTAACCATGCAGAAGACTTTTGTATCCCAACAGTGTCTCTCCTGATCCACTCACCCAGAGGTTCTATCACCAGGATAAGCAGAAGTGGAGAGAGGTAGCCGTTCTGGAGCGTTCCACACTCAATGGGGAGGGGTGAGGAGAGTACCTCGTTGACCCTCACTGGTACCCATGGGGCATCATATACAGCCTGTACAAAGGCTATGAATCGGGGACCAATATTCATCTAATGTAATATTTGGAACAGGAAGGGCCAGTGCACTTTGTTAAAAGTATTTTCCTAATCTATTAGTAATAGTGTTGTCAGGCCTTGCAGGTCATCTATCACGGAGAGTGCCACCTGTAATCAACGCAGGCAGTTTTTAGTCTTCCTACCAGGTATGATTCCATCTTGATTCTCGGGGACCCACGACTTTATGACCTTAGCTAACATGATGACCAAAATTTTGACTTGGAGCTTGAGCTTAACGTTCAGAAGAGAGATAGGCCTATAGGAGGTGCAAAGCTCCGGAGGCTTAATGAGTTTAACTATGATAGATATGGTTGCACGTCGAAGATCATCTGGTAATGAGCCAATTTGTTCACTTGCCTAAAAGAGGTTCAGAAGGTGCAATGCCAGGAGGCAAGAGTTTTTTGAAACATGAATAGTTTTACCACCTTGCCAGGAGAGGTTCCCTTAACCTTTCTTTTTTGGTAAATTGCTCTTTAGTCAAATTTTATATTTTGAAACATTGCAAATTCTTAAAATAATGACAAACCCAGGATACAACAATCAGCCTGGATTTGGCCTAGTTGTCAGCCCATCTGCAATCATACCGTGTATCATATACCACATATTGCAGATCTAGCATGATGGTCAGGTGGTTACATCTTTGTTTTGCTCAGGAGCAGTGATAGCAAAGAAAGGAATCACACTCCTTTAAACTTTAAACACTTAACTAGGCAGCTATTAAATAAATAATTAATTATCCCTTGTCGTCCTCTGTCGAAACCCCCCCCCCCCCACCCGGCCCCACCGCTCCTAACTGTATGGGCCGCGACTGCATAAAACAAGGCTATAAGTCCTAGAATTCAAAGGCAAAACCTGGGCTGGACCAGCATATTAGGCATACACAGGGAAACCTGACAGCTATGTCGCTAGGAGGGCCAGACAGTGGATCAGTGCAAAGTAGCATTCCAAGGATGCCATGGTGCAAGACAGGGATATTGTCTCTTAGACAGTTGGGGTAGTACAATACTGCAATTATCAAGTATCAATGTCACCAATTGTCACCAATTGTAGCTGCTCTCCTGAAAGTACCCCATTTCCTATTCACATAACATAGTCACGATCATTCCAGGTAATTCTGCTTCACCTTCAGTTTTAAAACTTGCAAAACGTATAATAGTAGCATTTGATGCAATTGGAGGCACCAGTTATGGCACTTGGGTTTGCTTTTGGATAAATGCCTGTCTATCAAGATTTTCAAGTAGCTTGGAGACAGACTCCCAATTTCTTTAACCTTAGTAAAACATTTTACCTCTATGTGTATTTCACACAAACTGGATAAATTTGAATGGAATTTAACAAACTGATGGATGACTAGCCCAGGGTATTAAACCAGCAACACTTTCATGCATAACAGATCACGGATTCCAATGCCAACAAAGTAGAGGATTTTAAAATGGGTCATAGGGACATGCTATCGCTCTGTGTGAACAGTTTATCATTAACCTGAGAATCATGTGTAGAAGCATCTTCAAATACAGGTGAATAACAGAGGTGGGTTAGTGTGGAAATGTGCGTGACAACGTTGCTCTTTATAATGCCTCAGTCACACTTCATAGAGGGCGGCTCTGCTCTGACTGAGAATGTTGCCAACACATATTTCTTGCTCAATACCCTGAAAATTTTACAAATATTCCAATTTTTTGCAACCCACACAAATCAGCGTTTCCTTGCACAGCACAAAACCTAAACAAACAAGCATTGGAAATGCAATAGGTCTCGCATTAGAAAAGTTGGAGTTATTGGTCTTGTAGATGACATATTTTATTTATTTGTTGGTTTTTAAAATTGCTAAATTGATGGCTTTGTCATTTACAATGCCAATAGTTATAACTTTCGCGAATGTGACACCTATAGCATTTGGAATGCAACATGTTTTGTATTTACGTCACTTAGATGGCAGCTCTGGTCGTTAGGCCACATCTCTAGAGAGCAGGAGAGTGCAGCAGGGGAGAGAAGCACAGCAATGCAATAGGTCTCGCATTAGGAAAGTTTGAGCTATTGGTATTGTAAAGGACACATTTTTTATTTATCTGCTTGTTTTGAAAATAGCGAAATTAATAGCTTTGTTATTTACAATGCCAATAGTTTTATCTTTTGCAAATGTGACACCTATTGTAACACAATATGTGTTGTGAGGGTGAGTGAGGGTGAGGGTGAGGGGTTGAGGGTGAGTGAGGGTGAGGGGTTGAGGGTGAGTGAGGGTGAGGGTGAGGGGTTGAGGGTGAGGGGTTGAGGGTGAGTGAGGGTGAAGGTGAGTGAGGGTGAGGGGTTGAGGGTGAGTGAGGGTGAGGGGTTGAGGGTGAGTGAGGGTGAGGGTGAGTGAGGGTGAGGGGTTGAGGGTGAGTGAGGGTGAGGGTGAGTGAGGGTGAGGGTGAGGGGTTGAGGGTGAGTGAGGGTGAGGGTGGGTGAGGGGTTGAGGGTGAGTGAGGGTGAGGGTGAGTGAGGGTGAGGGTGAGTGAGGGTGAGGGGTTGAGGGTGAGTGAGAGTGAGGGTGAGTGAGGGGTTGAGGGTGAGTGAGGGTGAGGGTGAGGGGTTGAGGGTGAGTGAGGGTGAGGGGTTGAGGGTGAGTGAGGGTGAGTGAGGGTGAGTGAGGGTGAGGGTGAGTGAGGGTGAGGGTGAGTGAGGGTGAGGGTGAGTGAGGGTGAGGGTGGGTGAGGGTGGGTGAGGGTGAGTGAGGGTGAGTGAGGGTGAGTGAGGGTGAGGGTGAGTGAGGGTGAGTGAGGGTGAGTGAGGGGTTGAGGGTGAGTGAGGGTGAGTGAGGGTGAGGGTGAGTGAGGGTGAGGGTGAGGGTGAGTGAGGGTGAGTGAGGGTGAGGGTGAGTGAGGGTGAGGGTGAGTGAGGGTGAGGGGTTGAGGTTGAGGGGTTGAGGGTGAGTGAGGGTGAGGGTGAGTGAGGGTGAGTGAGGGTGAGGGTGAGTGAGGGTGAGGGTGAGTGAGGGTGAGGGGTTGAGGTTGAGGGGTTGAGGGTGAGTGAGGGTGAGGGTGAGTGAGGGTGAGGGTGAGTGAGGGTGAGGGGTTGAGGGTGAGTGAGGGTGAGGGTGAGGGTGAGTGAGGGTGAGGGGTTGAGGGTGAGTGAGGGTGAGGGTGAGTGAGGGTGAGTGAGGGTGAGGGGTTGAGGGTGAGTGAGGGTGAGTGAGAGTGAGGGTGAGTGAGGGGTTGAGGGTGAGGGGTTGAGGGTGAGTGAGGGTGAGGGGTTGAGGGTGAGTGAGGGTGAGGGGTTGAGGGCGAGTGAGGGTGAGGGTGGGTGAGGGTGAGTGAGGGTGAGGGGTTGAGGGTGAGTGAGGGTGAGTGAGGGTGAGGGTGAGTGAGGGTGAGGGAGGGTGAGGGAGGGTGAGGGTGAGGGAGGGTGAGGGGTTGAGGGTGAGTGAGGGTGAGGGGTTGAGGGTGAGTGAGGGTGAGGGTGAGTGAGGGTGAGGGGTTGAGGGTGAGTGAGGGTGAGGGTGAGGGTGAGTGAGGGTGAGTGAGGGTGAGGGTGAGTGAGAGTGAGGGTGAGTGAGGGGTTGAGGGTGAGGGGTTGAGGGTGAGAGTGAGGGTGAGTGAGGGGTTGAGGGTGAGGGGTTGAGGGTGAGTGAGGGTGAGGGGTTGAGAGTGAGTGAGGGTGAGGGTGAGTGAGGGTGAGTGAGGGTGAGGGGTTGAGGGTGAGTGAGGGTGAGGGTGAGTGAGGGTGAGGGTGAGTGAGGGTGAGGGGTTGAGGGTGAGTGAGGGTGAGGGTGAGTGAGGGTGAGTGAGGGTGAGGGGTTGAGGGTGAGTGAGGGTGAGGGGTTGAGGGTGAGGGGTTGAGGGTGAGGGGTTGAGGGTGAGGGGTTGAGGGTGAGGGGTTGAGGGTGAGTGAGGGTGAGGGTGAGTGAGGGTGAGGGGTTGAGGGTGAGTGAGGGTGAGGGGTTGAGGGTGAGTGAGGGTGAGGGGTTGAGGGTGAGTGAGGGTGAGGGGTTGAGGGTGAGTGAGGGTGAGGGTGAGTGAGGGTGAGGGGTTGAGGGTGAGTGAGGGTGAGTGAGAGTGAGGGTGAGTGAGGTGTTGAGGGTGAGGGGTTGAGGGTGAGTAAGGGTGAGGGGTTGAGGGTGAGTGAGGGTGAGGGGTTGAGGGTGAGTGAGGGTGAGGGTGGGTGAGGGTGAGTGAGGGTGAGGGGTTGAGGGTGAGTGAGGGTGAGTGAGGGTGAGGGTGAGGGTGGGTGAGGGTGAGTGAGGGTGAGGGTGAGTGAGGGTGAGGGTGAGTGAGGGTGAGTGAGGGTGAGGGTGAGTGTGAGTGAGGGTGAGGGGTTGAGGGTGAGTGAGGGTGAGGGGTTGAGGGTGAGTGAGGGTGAGGGGTTGAGGGTGAGTGAGGGTGAGGGGTTGAGGGTGAGTGAGGGTGAGGGGTTGAGGGTGAGTGAGGGTGAGGGTGAGTGAGGGTGAGGGGTTGAGGGTGAGTGAGGGTGAGGGTGAGGGGTTGAGGGTGAGTGAGGGTGAGGGGTTGAGGGTGAGTGAGGGTGAGGGTGAGGGGTTGAGGGTGAGTGAGGGTGAGGGGGTGAGGGTGAGTGAGGGTGAGGGTGAGTGAGGGTGAGGGTGAGTGAGGGTGAGGGTGAGTGAGGGTGAGTGAGGGTGAGGGTGAGTGAGGGTGAGTGAGGGTGAGGGTGAGTGAGGGTGAGTGAGGGTGAGTGAGGGTGAGGGGTTGAGGGTGAGTGAGGGTGAGGGGTTGAGGGAGGGTGAGGGTGAGGGGTTGAGGGTGAGTGAGGGTGAGGGTGAGGGTGAGTGAGGGTGAGGGGTTGAGGGTGAGTGAGGGTGAGGGTGAGTGAGGGTGAGGGTGAGTGAGGGTGAGGGGTTGAGGGTGAGTGAGGGTGAGTGAGAGTGAGGGTGAGTGAGGGGTTGAGGGTGAGGGGTTGAGGGTGAGTGAGGGTGAGGGGTTGAGGGTGAGTGAGGGTGAGGGTGAGTGAGGGTGAGGGTGAGTGAGGGTGAGGGGTTGAGGGTGAGTGAGGGTGAGGGTGAGTGAGGGTGAGGGTGAGTGAGGGTGAGTGAGGGTGAGGGTGAATGAGGGTGAGGGTGAGTGAGGGTGAGGGTGAGTGAGGGTGAGGGTGAGTGAGGGTGAGTGAGGGTGAGGGTGAGTGAGGGTGAGGGGTTGAGGGTGAGTGAGGGTGAGGGTGAGTGAGGGTGAGGGGTTGAGGGTGAGTGAGGGTGAGGGGTTGAGGGTGAGTGAGGGTGAGGGTGAGGGTGAGTGAGGGTGAGGGGTTGAGGGTGAGGGGTTGAGGGTGAGTGAGGGTGAGTGAGGGTGAGGGTGAGGGGTTGAGGGTGAGTGAGGGTGAGGGGTTGAGGGTGAGTGAGGTAACCTGGCATGGTAACCTGAAAAAAATATGGGTGTGAGCCATGTGAAGGGGTCTGCGGTGAGTGTGAGACCCGAAAAGGCAGAAGTCGGGAAGGAGAGGCTGCGGGTAAGGGTGTGCACGAAAGTGAATGTGCACAAATGGGGCCATGCGGTGGGCGACCAAAGCAGAAGCGGCTGGCAGAATAAGCGGGCCAAGGCCGAGAGTCCACTGGGTGCACGCGTCCTACCCGGAAATGACTGGGGGATAGGTGGGGAATGGCATGGTAACCTGAAAAAAAGGTGGGTGTGAGCCATGTGAAGGGGTCTGCGGTGAGCGCGAGACCCGAAAAGGCAGAAGTGGGGAAGGAGAGGCTGCGGGTAAGGGTATGCACGAAAGTAAAATGTGCACAAATAGGGCCATGCGGTGGGCGAACAAAGCAGAAGCGTCTGGTAGGATGGTGGTGCCGGAATAAGCTGTGCACATGTCAGGCCATGCTTCGAGTAACTTATAGAGATGCGGCTGACAGGATAGTAGGGTTGAGAGCAAAAGCGCCGAAGGGGCGCCTGTGTATATGCTGCTAATAATTAAAAAATGCATATGAGAACTGTATTATCGCAAATGATGGAAAAGATATCTCACCTGAAAGAAAAACAAGAAAGGAAACAAGACGGAGGGCATTGCTGTGGGGAGGGGGGGGGAGGAGAAATGCACACGGCGGGCAGGGGAGGGGGCGGAGCGGGGAGAGCGGCATGAGGGTGTGAAGCAGCCGGGGCCTTTGAAGTGAAGCTAAGCTTCACTTCAAAGGTGTGGGAGGAGTGCGGCTGAGGGAACAGACGGCGATTTGGTGATGTGCACGCGCATTTTAGGTCAATGCGCTTGCGCATTGACCTAAAAGCCACGGGCACAGCACCAAATCGCCACAGTTAGGTAAACTTTGTTTAAAGCCCTATAGTCTCGCTTCTCTCAATGCGCATGTGCATTGATAGGTCACGAGACCTAAAAAGAACTGGTGGGACTAACCAAGTTAGGCATTATGCAAGTGACATCATGGCGCGTGACATTACAGTGTGTGACATCCTGGCACGTGACACTACATGTAGCATCACAGGTTGTGCCATCACAACTCATGACTTCGCAGGAAGTGACATCAGATCTTAAGACCTCACATATGTTCAGCAGGTCTATCATGAGTACATTTGAGAGCATTGTAATATTTAACAAATTAGATTTTCCTTTGTGGTTGTAACAAAATATCAATGCAACCCTGACATAAAATCTGTGCCTTAACTTATACATCTACTATTGTTTAAACACTGCCACAAAGAAATTAGCAACAAGGAGAAATGTTGCAGTAAATCTGTTCTGCTTAAGTGGTTGCAATGTCTGTATTTTAAATTTTTTATGGGGTTAAGGCAACTGCTGCAGAGATTGTTGTGTGCCAGCTAAATCTCAGTGAATAATAATACTGGTAAGATAACTGTGGAGGATAACGTATTTGCTGGAGAGATCTATGTTTTGCCTAGTCCTAGTTTTGAATCAAAGTAGCACAGAGGGTTAATATGTCTCCTGCAAAGCACATTATATAACACACGGATTACAGATTTGGATTTTATGTAAAAGGGTAAGTGGGTTACTGCTTTTAAAAAAACAGAGATCCTTTTGTTACTTACAGTTCATAAATGGTAATCCTTCTAATATAGCACAGTGAGGTATGAAGGACATGTGGCTCCTACACAGTGTAACCCTTACTGTCTTATGTAACACACCCATTTTACACACATAAGATTTATTGTCAATGTATAATCTGTACGTGTGATGTAAAGTGCTCTGACACCCTGCAGTGGGATGAGTAGTGCTAAAGCGTTATAAAATAAATAAAACAAAATAGTGGTATTTACATTGTTATTTGTGTACATACTGGGCTACTAACACATCTGACCTTCTTACAGTGTATGCCTATATCTTATATACAGGGACTGAACAAAGTCAAAAGCGTTCCTCTCTTAAGTACCTGTGAAGTGATAAGATGTGAGCCTATATTTCCCCTCCATTGCCGCGCCTGCATATTGCTGCTTGGAACAGAAGCAGACAACATATAGGCGCTGCTGAAAGTGTCCTGGTGTCAGGAAATTACACCGGGATGACTTTGGCATATATCTGTGGGTTCCGTGAGAAGTAGGAAAGGGAAGTGGCACTCCGCTGAAAGTGGCCTGCTTTGCCGCAGAGTATAAGGCATCTACCCTCTGAAAATAGTGGGTAGACAGTGTTTACCCACATATACCCTGGACTCAAGCCCTGGAAGAACCCCGCTTCAGATTTACCAATGGGGGAATCTGAAGTCGGCTCCCTCCTAAATGGAGGCTATGGGTTTGGGGATTCAATAGGTCTGATGAAGGTAACTGAAGTGAGTGTTTTTCAGACTGGCATTACACAACACTCTGTGTAAAAACTCTAGCAAAAGGTCCAGGTCTTCTCTGCTATGTCCTTCCTCTTGGCATGCAGATCCTGTCCCCCTACTTGTCCCATTTTTTTTTTTTGTCAAAGGTGTATTTTATTGAGAAAAAAAAACAGAAAAACCATGCGACAATCCAGCACATCGTCCCACACAGGAGGCTAAGCAAATTAGGCGGGAGAACACCAAAGGTATGGGCAGTCCAAGCAACCGGACCCACCAGGGCTCTGGGCAAAAGAGGCACGTGAAATGCAGTTCAAGCCAGGTATGTCACCAGCCAAATAGAAGCGTGGGTCCACCGCACCACAGAAATCATGGAAAACAACACCCGGAGGAAGCCCCCCCCGGACGAACAGCTGGGTGTCTCCCACCGCAGCTGAGTTAAGGGTGCCACAAGGAACTAGAACAAAGAACTGCCCCTCCCCCCTCCCCCCCCCCGGTGGTGGCAGCACTCCACATTCACACCTTAGCCATGCGCACAGCACTCAAACCTGAAAGAGATGGAGGCCCCGCAACGTAGGCGGGTAAACTGCTGATGGCAATCCCCTGGAGAGGAAGCGGACCAGAGGCCCCCAACGAAAGGTGGCGTTTTTGAAATCGCCCAGAAAGACCTCGGCCATGCGTTCCATACTTAACAATCTCCACAGTCTAGCATGCCATAAAGAGATCGCCGGGGCCTCCCTCTTCTTCCAAGCCGCCGCCAGGGTGACCTTGGCTGCCCCAATACACAGCCAGAGGATTTTTTTGTCAGCTCGGGTCTGGTGTTCCAGCAGTGGATCTCGGAGGCCCAATAGCACATGTGCCATTGAATCTGCCACAGGGTACCCCAAGATATCCTTAATGTGGGAGAGGATCTCCTCCTAGTAGGGGCGGATAGTGGGGCAGTCCCACCAGATGTGGCGGAAGTCTCCCAGTAGGCCGCAGCCGTGCCAACACCTGTCGGAAGAGCCGGGGTATATGTGATGCAGCTTAGCGGGAGAGAGATACCAGTCCATCATCGTCTTGAGATGCGCCTCCCGAAGTTCAATCGAATGATTGTGTTTCGCTAAGTCGCTCCACAGGTGCGACCATTCCACACATCCGAGATATCGCGGTCTAACATCTCCTCCCAAAGGCCCATATACCGCGGTCTGGGGGAAAGCACCGTGGACAAGAGGTGGCGGTAAAGAAAGGAGATGACGCCTCGCATGGCAGTGGCCCGGGAAAGGAAGGCCTCAAAGGGGGTAAGAGCTCGATTGGCCGCGTCCCGAACCGCAGGGGAAAGCGCCCAGTGAAGCAACTGAGCATGATGATATTGCTCCGTTTGGAGGACCTCATAGTCCCTTTTGCAGTTGTCAAACGTGAGCGGGGCAACCCCATGGAACAGGTGGGTAAGAGCGAGGCAGCCCCCCGTCCTCCAATCAATCAATCAATCAGGGGTTTGTTAAAGCACGACTACTCACCCGTAAGGGTCTCAAGGCGCTAGGGGGGGGGGTTCAGGTTCCATTCCATCAAGGAGGGGGTCTGTCGAAGAGCCAGGTTTTGAGGTTTCTTGCGAAGATGGGGAGCGATGTCTGAGGTGGAGCGGAAGGGCGTTCCATGCTTTGGCAGCGAGGAAGGAGAAGGAGCAGCCTCCCGATCTGGTCTTTCTGGTGCGGGGGACCATGGCGTAGGAGAGCTGGGCTGATCGTAGGGTCCTTTGGGGTGCGTGGAATTTGAGTCGGCTGTTCAGGTATGCTGGTCCGGTGCCGTGGAGGGCCTTGTGTGCGTAGGTGAGCATCTTAAAGGTGATTCTCGCCTCGACGGGGAGCCAGTGGAGTGTGCGCAGGTGCTGGGAGATGTGGCAGTGTTTTGGCAGGTTGAGGACCAGTCTTGCGGCGGCGTTCTGGATGTTCTGTAGCTTGCGGATGAGGTTTTTGTTTATTCCGGCGTAGAGTGCGTTGCCGTAGTCGAGTCTGCTGGTGACCAGGGCGTGAGTGACTGTCTTTCGGTGTTCAAGGGGGATCCATTTGAAGGTCTTACGAAGGAGGCGGAGGGTGTGGAAGCAGGAAGATGAGACAGAGTTGACCTGGCGGTCCATTTTGAGCTCGGAGTCCAGGATGATTCCCAGGTTGCGTGCGTGGTCTGTGGGGGTTGGCGGGTTTCCGAGGGTGGTGGGCCACCAGGTGTCGCTCCAGGCATCGGGGTTTGGGCCAATGATGAGTACTTCTGTTTTGTTGGTGTTTAGTTGTAGGCAGCTGTTTTTCATCCATTTGGCGACGGCTTCCATGCCTTCTCGAAAGTTGCGTCTGGCGGTGTTGGGCTCGTTGGATAGGGAGAGGATGAGCTGGGTGTCGTCTGCGTATGACACGATGTTGAGTCCGTAGGTTCTGACGATGGGGGCAAGTGGAGCCATATAGACGTTGAAGAGCGTCGGGCTGAGGGAGGAGCCCTGAGGGACTCCGCAGGTGGTAGGTGTGGGGTCCGAGAGGAAAGGGGGGAGTCTGACCCGCTGCGTCCTGCCGGAGAGGAAGGAGCAGATCCAGTCGAGGGCCTTGTCCTGGATTACTGCGTCATAGAGTCTGCGTATTAGGGTGCGGTGGGAAACTGTGTCAAACGCAGCTGATAGGTCGAGGAGGATGAGGGCTACTGTTTCTCCTTTGTCCAGTAGGGTGCGGATGTCATCTGTTGCGGCGAGGAGGGCGGTTTCCGTACTGTGGTTTTTTCTGAAGCCGGATTGGGAGGAGTCGAGGATGTTGTGTTCTTCAATGAATGTGGCGAGTTGGCTGTTGATGGCTTTCTCGATGACTTTCGCTGGGAACGGGAGCAGGGAGATGGGTCTGTAGTTTTTGAGGTCGGTGGGGTCCGCTGAGGGTTTCTTTAGGAGGGGGTTCACCTCGGCGTGTTTCCAGTCGTCGGGGAACGAGGCAGTCGCCAGGGAGCGGTTGATGGTGTGGCGGAGCATGGGTGCGATGGTGTCGGCGGCTCTGTTGAAGATGTGGTGGGGGCAGGGGTCTGTGGGGGCCCCTGAGTGGATTGACTTCATTGTCTTCAGTGTGTCTTCGGTGGTGAGGGCTGTCCAGTCATCAATCGCTGGTTTCCGGGTGTCGGGGGTGGTTGGTGAGGGTTCAGTGTGTTTGTTGTCTTCGTCGAAGTTGTCGTAGATGCTCTTGATTTTGTGGTGGAAAAAGGTGCTGAGTTTGTCGCAGAGGTCTTGTGAGGGAGGGATGTCGGTAGACTCGCTGGTGGGTTGGGCGAACTCCTTGATGATGCTGAAGAGTTCCTTACTGTTGTGTGCGTGGGTGGAGATTCTGTCTTCAATCGCTTTTTTCCATGTTTCTCTGATGAGTTGATGGTGGGCGTGGGTGGCGGCTCTGAAGTTGTTGTGGGCTTCTGTGGATTTGGTGTTTCTCCAGGCCTTTTCGAGGCGGCGGCATGTGCGCCTGGATTCTCGAAGTTCGGTGGTAAACCATCTGGCTTTCTTGGCACGGGTATTGTTGTTTTTCTTGAGGGGGGCTATGGTGTTGGTGCTGTCCGAGATCCATCTATGCAGGGTTCGGGCTGCGGTGTTGGGGTCGTCGTTTTCCGCGATGGTTGGGGTGGGGTTGTTGAGTGAGGAGGTGAGCTGGTCGTCGGTGATTTTGGTCCAGTTTCTTTGTGGAAGCAGGTGCTGGTGTCTGTGGATGGTGGGTGTTCTGAAGGTGAAGTGGACGCAACGATGGTCGGTCCATGGGAGTTCGGTGGTGTGGCTGAAGGTGATGGAGTTTCCTGTAGTGAAGAGGGGGTCGAGGGTGTGTCCTGCTGAGTGCGTGGGCTCGGTCACGATCTGGCGGAGTCCAATGTTGTGGAGGTTGTCCAGGAGGCATGTGGTGTTGGGGTCCAGTTGATTGTCGAGGATGTTGTGTTCTTCAATGAATGTGGCGAGTTGGCTGTTGATGGCTTTCTCGATGACTTTCGCTGGGAACGGGAGCAGGGAGATGGGTCTGTAGTTTTTGAGGTCGGTGGGGTCCGCTGAGGGTTTCTTTAGGAGGGGGTTCACCTCGGCGTGTTTCCAGTCGTCGGGGAACGAGGCAGTCGCCAGGGAGCGGTTGATGGTGTGGCGGAGCATGGGTGCGATGGTGTCGGCGGCTCTGTTGAAGATGTGGTGGGGGCAGGGGTCTGTGGGGGCCCCTGAGTGGATTGACTTCATTGTCTTCAGTGTGTCTTCGGTGGTGAGGGCTGTCCAGTCATCAATCGCTGGTTTCCGGGTGTCGGGGGTGGTTGGTGAGGGTTCAGTGTGTTTGTTGTCTTCGTCGAAGTTGTCGTAGATGCTCTTGATTTTGTGGTGGAAAAAGGTGCTGAGTTTGTCGCAGAGGTCTTGTGAGGGAGGGATGTCGGTAGACTCGCTGGTGGGTTGGGCGAACTCCTTGATGATGCTGAAGAGTTCCTTACTGTTGTGTGCGTGGGTGGAGATTCTGTCTTCAATCGCTTTTTTCCATGTTTCTCTGATGAGTTGATGGTGGGCGTGGGTGGCGGCTCTGAAGTTGTTGTGGGCTTCTGTGGATTTGGTGTTTCTCCAGGCCTTTTCGAGGCGGCGGCATGTGCGCCTGGATTCTCGAAGTTCGGTGGTAAACCATCTGGCTTTCTTGGCACGGGTATTGTTGTTTTTCTTGAGGGGGGCTATGGTGTTGGTGCTGTCCGAGATCCATCTATGCAGGGTTCGGGCTGCGGTGTTGGGGTCGTCGTTTTCCGCGATGGTTGGGGTGGGGTTGTTGAGTGAGGAGGTGAGCTGGTCGTCGGTGATTTTGGTCCAGTTTCTTTGTGGAAGCAGGTGCTGGTGTCTGTGGATGGTGGGTGTTCTGAAGGTGAAGTGGACGCAACGATGGTCGGTCCATGGGAGTTCGGTGGTGTGGCTGAAGGTGATGGAGTTTCCTGTAGTGAAGAGGGGGTCGAGGGTGTGTCCTGCTGAGTGCGTGGGCTCGGTCACGATCTGGCGGAGTCCAATGTTGTGGAGGTTGTCCAGGAGGCATGTGGTGTTGGGGTCCAGTTGATTGTCGAGGTGGAAGTTGAGGTCTCCCAGCAGGGTGTAGTTGGTGGATGCGATGGCCTGCGGGGAGATAATGTCCGTGATGGAGTTGGCGAAGGGTCCGCGGGGTCCAGGGGGTCGGTAGATGAGGGTTCCTCGGAGGGTGGCGGTGGGGCTGGCCAGTATCTTGAAGTGAAGGTGTTCCATCAGTTCTGTGGACTCGTCAGGGAGTGTGCTCAGGCGGAGGCTGGATTTGTGGACGATGGCGATTCCTCCTCCTGGGTGGGTGGGGCGGTCCTTCCTGCAGATCTTGTATCCTTGGGGGATGGCGATGGCGATGTCCGGTCCCGAGGTGGTGTTGGTCCTCCAGGCATCAAAGGGCCCCTCGCGCAATGCAGGCGGGAAGGCCGGATTGAAATGAATGGTTGTAAAGGGGGAGGGGAACGTCGTCCACCTCTCGTCACTGGAGATCGAGTCCCAGACCTTCAGGGTGGTGCCAGTGGGGGTGCTGATGTACGCATTCCTGGGCCTATCTCCCCTGGGCTTCCATACCAGATCCCAGATCGTTCTCCCCGCCACACTCCTATCCATATGCAGCCAGTGTTTTTCTGACATAGGTTGAGTCCACTCCACCAACACCCGAAGCTTCGCTGCTTTGTAGTAGAGGAGCATGTCGGGAAGTCCAACCCTCCCTCCCCACGCGGGCACCTGAGAGAGGTAAAGGAAAAGCAGGCCGGCCCCCCCTGCCAAATAAAGCAGAGCATAAGAGTCTTAACGCGACGAAAAAAGTCAGTATCCACCACAATGGGGAGCGCCTGAAATAAATACAAAAGCTTGGGAAGGAGTGTCATTTTAATCGCGTGTATCCTCCCCAGCCATGAGATATATAGTGGCAGCCAGCAGCGCAGATCTGTCTGGACACGCGCCAACAGAGGGGGGAAATTAGCGGCGTACAGTTTCCCCACTGTAGGGGTAAGGTGGACCACCAGGTACAGCAGAACGGAGAGGGTCCACGGCAGGGGCGACAGCGGGCGAAGGCGGTCCACCTCCGCTAGGGAGAGCGTGAGGTTAAGAATAAAGGACTTGTCATAGTTGACTTTAAAGCCAGCCACCGTCTCGAAGCGTGCCAGTTCCACCCGAACGTGGGGGAGGGAGTGCACGGGGTCGGAAAGGGAAAGCAGGACGTCATCCGCGAACAGGGAGATCTTATGCTTATGCTGCTCGCAGTCCCCGAATGTCCGGATGTTCCCGCACCGCCACCGCCAGTGGCTCGATGCTCAAGGCAAAGAGCAAGGGAGGAAGTGGACACCCCTGCCTCGTGCCACACGAGTGAGGAAAAAAGTCCGACAGATGACCATTGACCGAGACCCTGGAACGGGGGCAGTTGTAATTCGCCCCCAGCATGGTCAGAAATTTGGGTGAGAAGCCAAAAGCCGTCAGGGTCTGGAACAAAAATCCCCAATCCACCCGGTCAAAGGCCTTCTCCGCATCAAGAACCACCAGGACCGCAGGGATACGGAAGCGGTTAGCCTTCTCTATAAGGTGGACTACCCGTCTGGTGTTATCGTGGGTCTGGCGCCCCTTAATGAATCCCGATTGATCGGGGTGGATAAGAGCCGGCATGAGGTCCTGTAGTCTGGACGAATACAACTTAGTGTCAATGTTCAGCAGGGCTATAGGCCTATATGAGGAGCACTTGGTGGGATCCTTCCCCGGCTTGGGGATGACCGATATAACAGCCTCCGCCATGGAACCCGAGGTCGTACCTGCTTCCGCCATGGCGTTAAAGAGGAGCACCAGGAAGTCACTCACCTCTGCTGCAAAGGTCCGATAGAAGAGGGCTGTGTAGCCGTCCGGACTGGGCGCCTTATTGAGCTTTAGAGCCTTGATAGCAGTCAAAACCTCCTCCCTAGTGAAGGGGGCGGCGAGCAACTCGTTCCACTCGGTAGAGACGCGAGGGAGCGGGAGCGCGCTTAAATAATCACGCTGAGCCCCGGGGTCCAGGGCGTCCCCTGAGTATAACGCCGCGTAGAACACCCCAAAGAGGTCCGCCTTGGCCTCGTCACTGTACGTCAGCTCACCTCCGGGGTCTTGAATACCGCCTATATACTCCTTCTCTCTCTTGTCTCTCAGCTGACACGCAAGGTGCTTCCCTATCTTATTCCCCTGTGAATAAGAGAGACGGCGCAACTTTAGGAGGGTGAACTCTGCCCGGTTTCTATAGTGGGCCCTGAGTTTACCCCGGACCGATGTCAACGAGCGGAGCGTATGCCTGGTGGGGTTCTGCTTGTGGGTCTGCTCCAACCTGGTCAGCTCCTCCTCCAACCCTTCCCGCTCCTTCCGCCTCAATTTATTAAGGGCCAAGCAACTACCTCGGAGCGACGCCTTAAAGGCGTCCCATACTAGTCCCATTTTATATACTGTGGCATTAAATGTTATAAACGGGCCCGGACTCAGCCTGTATCTGTCTAGGACATCTTTGCATTATACTCAGAGTCCTATGTGTAAAAAGGTTGCCAATGTCATTATTCCGACCTCTAGCCAGGGTCTTTTTATGGTCTGGCTTGAAAGCGCAGCTGTCCCCTGACAATTATGTGAGCACCACAAGGAGAGGGGTGTTGGCTCCCCCACATGTTGTAAGCCAGGAGTACATGTTTTGATTGGGCAGAAGTTGTGTGCTTCCACAAAATAATGCTTGCCCTCCACATTGCTGTGATCATTTTGTTTTTTTATTCAGCTGCCTGAGGTTGAACTTACAGGGACTCACAAGTGACACTGTAATTCTATTAAAATGTCTTAGATAACTAGGTAATGTATTATGTTTTTCTCTGGCAGCAGCAAAGATTAAAATAGGGCAGTCATTAACCTACATAGAGTTTTAAGTTTGTGTTGACAGTGGAACTGTCTGCTAACCCTTTAACCTACACCAATATTATTCTCCAGTTCTTTGCTTCAACACAAATACATGTCCATTCCCATGATATTTACCTGTAATGCTTCATGTTACCATACAACAATCTTTCTTTTAAAACCAGACCTATTGGCATTGCCCCCACGAAGCCCTTTCTCACCGCACATCTACAACAGAGCCGCCGCCGCCAGAGCACCCGAACTAGGCCGGACCCGCCACACCTCCCTCGATTCCGGCATTTTCCCTGACGACTGGAAGTAGGCAGAGGTCACGCCCCTCCTCAAGAAACCCTCGGCCGACCCGATGGACCTGAAAAACTACCGGCCCATCTCTCTCCTTCCCTTTGCAGCCAAAAGCCATCAAGAGACTCATCAACACCCAACTGACCACCCTCAAATAAGAAAAATGCCATCCTCCACCCCTCCCAATCTGGATTTCGCAGCAACCATAGCACCGAGTCCGCCCTCCTTGCCGCCACCGATGACATCTACATGCTACTCGACCAGGGCCACACTGCGGCCCTCATGCTCCTAGACCTCTCCGCAGCCTTCTACACAGTCGCTCATCAGACTCTTGCAGCCAGATTCCACGATGCCGGTATACGGGGATCCGCCCTCAACTGGATCCGCTCCTTTCTCTCCGGCAGGACCCAAAGAATCAGGCTCCCTCTCTTCCTCTCTGAACCTATGGTGATCAACTGCGGAGTACCCCAAGGATCCTCGCTCAGCCCCGCGCTCTTCAACATTTACATGGCCACTCTCGCCACCATCGTCAGACAGCATGGGCTCAGCATAGTATCTTACGCCGACGACACCCAGCTCATCCTTTCTCTCACAAAGAACCCCAAAGACACCAGACTCAGCTATCAAGAAGGAATGAAAGATGTTGCAGCCTGGATGAGCAACAGCTGCTAAAACTTAACTCAGAGAAAACAGAGGTCCTCGTCCTCAGACCCTCCCCCACTGCGTGGGACAGCTCCTGGTGGCCCCTGCCCTCAGAAACCCACCTACCCCAATGGATTGCCCCGGAACCTCAGCATCATCCTAGACTCCTCCCTCTCCTTGACCCGCCAGATCAACACCGTCGCCTCCACCTGTTTTAACTCCCTCTCCATCCTCCACAAGATCTTCCAGTGGATCCCCCCTGAATACAGAAAGACCGTCACCCACACACTCATAACCAGCAAATTGGACTAGGCGGAAGAGCCTTCTCCTATGTCGCAGCAAAGACCTGGAACGTGCTCCCAGTTAACATCAGACGCTACCCCACTCTGCACACCTTCACGAAGTGTCTCAAGTCCTGGCTCTTCAACTGATCTGGAGCCGCACCCCCCCTCCTCCTCCCCCCGGTGCCTTGAGACCCTCACGGGTGAGTAGCGCGCTTATACAACCCCTGATTGATTGAATGATTATTTCATGTTTGGCACCTAGAAGCTAAAAGGGTGGGATGAAAACGGAACATAGGGACGTGCCCAGCCCTTGGGTTGAATGTAACGTAGCCAACAGTATCTAGCTACCTCTTCAAGTTTGCAAGTCCCCTGCCCTCCCACCACCTGGGCCATTAGCCAGTGTAGAATCCTTGGCCCCTGCAGATTCTCAAATATGTTGTCCCTCTCCGGATCTGAGCCGCTATGTAACCAACTCATCACCCACTAAAAACAAGCATTTGCAATGCAATAGGTCTCGAATTTGAGAGAGTTTAAGCTATTGGCATGGTAAAGGAGAATGACTTTTATTTATCTGTTTTGATAATTAAACACATACATAAAAGGCATTGCCATTTACAATGACGATAGCTGAAACTCTTGTAAATGCGAAACGTATTTCATTTCAAAGAAGTGGCTGCCATTGTCCTGAGCTGCTTGGAAATTAAAGCGTGCATAGCGCACTGAATGTTGCAGGAAAGCATGCCGTGCCTGTAGTAGGAGAAACTCATTAAAGAAAATAGTGCTTGCAGACTAAATAAGATGTACTGTGTAACAACCAAAGTAAAAGGGCCAGTCCTCATGGGAGGTTACAAATGAAGACAAGGAGGTGCTAAGAAGGGCGTAACAAGCCTATTAACGAATCAGAAGCCGGCATTCATAAACGACAATGATACAAGCCAATGAAAAATATGGGTGGAGAGTGGGTGGAGCTTCAACTCCATACTCGAATACAGCATGACTCAAAGCGCAGTGCATGCGCTGCCCAGGCTTGACCTAACGAGCAGCTGCGTAGCACAACTGGGGTCACGCAGCCCCTTTGCATCCACGTGTACTGCAGTTCGCACAGTGCTACTCTCTTCCTTCCAGTTCCCTAGAAACGTTGGAGAGCGTCTTGTCCAGTTCAGTAAAATACTTCTTGGCAATCTGACCAGCAATGCAGGAAAGAAACAGAGTAGTCTAGGAAGAACCAGCATCTTGGATATCGCTATCCTGCCCATGGAGGAGTGCAGCGAGGACAATCGGAATTTCACAAATCTCCATGATCAGTTTCCCAAAGCTCTCCTCAAATAGATCCTCATCTCTGTGGTAGACATTCACACCTAATATATAGAAGTGGGCGAGCCACTGAAAGCGTGAGCCTGGCTCGAGCCTGAAGCCTGACTCTGGCCCAGCTCGAGGTCCTCTTGGAACCTCATGCCCATAATGAGCTAAGCTTTCATATGGCTTCTGCCTGCCTCCCTTCCATACCCTAGATGTGACCCGAGGGCCAGACAGCGCTGTTGACTTTGGACTTGGGGAACTGGGTTCGAGTTTCAGGGTCACCTCACCATTCTAGGCAAGTCACTTAATTTCCCCATTCCTATAAACAATTAACGGTGACCTTGTGTAATGTAACTGATGCTTAGGCAAAGTGCTCCAATATCTTCGGGTTGATTTTGCACTATACAAAAAACTGCCGAAAGGTTCACAAACAAGTAAAAAACAAAGCCTTCACTAAAAGGAATGTTACTCATGAATAATCTGGGCAAGTAAAGGGTTTACATGATAATTGTCTTGCCTCTAAGTTGGCTAAAGGTTCATGTTTAAAAATCATGACTTTTAATAGAGTACTTCTCATTGCAATGCTATATGGTGACGTATTAATGTGAACGCATACATATGCTAAAAAAATTTACTTTATCAAATTCTATGGGATGTTTGATCTATGATCTGCACACGATGTATCCGGCAGTAGCGGTGAAATGCCAGAGATGTGTTGAGCAGGACATTGATCTCCTCCACATGTTGTGGTCATACCTCGCCCTTTCCACTTACTGGACACAGATAGCGACCACACTACGTGAAGCAGCTGGAGGACACGTATGGACTACAGCAGAGGGTTGCCTATTAGGCCTCTACCCATGCCCTAAAGGGTACAAAGTACAGCCGAAATCTGTAGACCTGGCACTTATATTGGCAAAACGCCTTATCACTAGGTGCTGGAAATCATCAAAACCACCTGCATTGCAAGCCTGGAGGGAGGAGGTAGAGGGATGGGGACCCTCTGAAAGCGGGGCACTGCATAGAGAAGAGCGACCTGGGCTACGTAAAATACCCATAGCCATGTCCTGGGATCTACTGCTGGAGTCTTAAGCTCTCGCCAAATATGTACCCCACCTACAAGCAGATGATACACAAGGAGCCAAACCCAAGAATTAGTATTATCCCAAAACGCATGCCGAATCATGAACTAAACCCGCCACAGTGCCGGGCTGTGAGATAGCATAGATGTTTGTATACGTCTGCCCATCTCTCAAACACTTTGCACCGTAGATACCATTCCAGACCAATCATTCTATCCGCACGATGGGAGCTGGGGAACAGCCTCCATTTGATCCCTTTTGTGACTGGTCATTAATGGGACTGCATTCATTGGTTAATAGGTGGGGGCTTCTTAATTGTTAATGTTGCAAGGTCACAGGTTTGCATAATACCAGATTTATACATAATTGCTCTATTTACTGGCATCTCTTCCACAGGTCTAATGTTGAAGGAGGAGGTACTCAAATGTTTGTTCCTGATTATGCAATGATTTTAGTCATTGCAAGTAATAATACAATGAACCTGATGCCTTAACCCAACGACTGACTGTACTTAAATATGACCTTATGTGTGTGCATAATGACTTCACTGCTACATATACCAATTTAATAAAATCTGTTTTGAAAATAAATGTTTGATCTATGATTTACAAAGAAAACATTTTCAGGCCTTGGATTGTGCATGGGCTCCAAGATCCAAGACAGAACCTTGGCTCGGCTGTGCTCTCCCTGTTAATTTGTTGGCTCACCCACCTCTAACTAAATATTTGAAGTAGTAGAGCCTTAGCTCTGCCCGCATGGGATAGATCGCTGCACACTCCGCATCCGACAGTGGTTGAACAAACAAAATTTGCTTCAATTGATCCTCATCCATAAATTGTCCCCAAAGTCGTTTAAGATGTCCAGCACCTCCAGAAGGGCCTCGAGGCCTTCCCTAAGATATGCAAGGACATTGTGGGCAAAGAGCCAGACCGCCTGCCAGGGATCAACGAGGCATATGTCCCAGTCTGCCTCTCTGCTGCGCAGAAGACATGCCAACTATTCCAATGGATGGCAAAGATAAGGGGCAACAGGAGGCAACCAAGCCTGGTGCCTCTATTTATCAAACTTTGCTCCAAAATCACTTGTCCTGTGTTAACCCTCACAACTGGTTGGGTGGAGAGTAATTGAATCCATTTGCAATCCCCATCACTAGGTTTTCTAGGATCATCATTGGGGAGTGCCACCCAATGCTATTAAAGCCTTTTATGCTTGACCCTCCTTCAAGGGAGAGAGTGGACTGACTCTGCAGCCGGGCATTAGAGGTGCCCTTGCATGAGTATGATGCTGCTCAGAAGAAGAGTGGCTATGAAAGAGCCGAGGTGGGGTGAACCAAACATGTTTGTTACAGTAAGGGGAAAACCTGTACCACTCTGTCAAGGATGAGACCTGGGAGCCCTGAAGTGTCCCAGTAAAGCAGACTGAAGCATATGCCCCTGGAGCTAGATGGTGCCAAGGGATTCAACACTCTTTGAGTTCCACTGAAGGGATCAAGGCTTGAGAAGCATCAAGGAGCTGTAAAGTTCTGACAGCAACCTGCAGTTCCTGCGATAGAACCAGAATGCCAGAGGATGTACTACACCAGCGGAGGAGCCTTCCACCAGTCTTAATTACTCATGCTGGGACTGAGTGTGGTACAAAAGGGGGTGGTGATGGACGGAGCATCTGAATCAATCAAACACTCACACCCAGTCAAAAGATCTGTGTTTGATCCATCACCGTTCTTTAGCCCACTCTGCCACCCCAGTTCAGACATGGCTATATGCAAATCAGTCTGACCCTGTGCCTAATGGGAACAGTCCAGCCTTAACTGCCAAGCCATGTCTTGCCTGGACCGGAAACAAGCTTCCGAGGACCGGTTTCTGGCATTCCAGACGTCTTCAGCCCGGCTTGCTTGAATCCAGTGGCAAAGTGAGCAAGGGACTCACGTCTGAGCATACCCTGCCACACTTATGGTGGCCAAAAGCGGTACAAAAGGGGGTGGTGATGGACGGAGCATCTGAATCAATCAAACACTCAAACCCAGTCAAAATATCTGGGTTTAATCCATCACCGTTCTTTAGCCCACTCTGCCACCCCAGTTCAGACATGGCTATATGCAAATCAGTCTGACCCTGTGCCTCATGGGAACAGTCCAGCCCGAACTGCCAAGCTATGTCTTTCCTGGACCGGAAACAAGCTTCCGAGGACCGGTTTCTGGCATTCCAGCCGTCTTCAGCCCGGCTTGCTTGAATCCAGTGGCAAAGTGAGCAAGGGACTCACGTCTGAGCATACCCTGCCACACTTATGGCGGCCAAAAGCGGTACAAAAGGGGGTGGTGATGGACGGAGCATCTGAATCAATCAAACACTCACACCCAGTCAAAAGATCTGGGTTTAATCCATCACCGTTCTTTAGCCCACTCTGCCACCCCAGTTCAGACATGGCTATATGCAAATCAGTCTGACCCAGTGCCTCATGGGAACAGTCCAGCCCGAACTGCCAAGCCATGTCTTCCCTGGACCGGAAACAAGCTTCCGAGGCCGGTTTCTGGCATTCCAGCCGTCTTCAGCCCGGCTTGCTTGAATCCAGTGGCAAAGTGAGCAAGGGACTCACTTCTGAGCATACCCTGCCACACTTATGGCGGCCAAAAGTGGTACAAAAGGGGGTGGTGATGGACGGAGCATCTGAATCAATCAAACACTCACACCCAGTCAAAATATCTGGGTTTAATCCATCACCGTTCTTTAGCCCACTCTGCCACCCCAGTTCAGACATGGCTATATGCAAATCAGTCTGACCCTGTGCCTCATGGGAACAGTCCAGCCCGAACTGCCAAGCCATGTCTTCCCTGGTCCGGAAACAAGCTTCCGAGGACCGGTTTCTGGCATTCCAGCCGTCTTCAGCCCGGCTTGCTTGAATCCAGTGGCAAAGTGAGCAAGGGACTCATGTCTGAGCATACCCTGCCACACTTATGGCGGCCAAAAGCGGTACAAAAGGGGGTGGTGATGGACGGAGCATCTGAATCAATCAAACACTCACACCCAGTCAAAAGATCTGGGTTTAATCCATCGCTGTTCTTTAACCCACTCTGCCACCCCAGTTCAGACATGGCTATATGCAAATCAGTCTGACCCTGTGCCTCATGGGAACAGTCCAGCCCGAACTGCCAAGCCATGTCTTCCCTGGACCGGAAACAAGCTTCCGAGGACCGTTTTCTGGCATTCCAGCCGTCTTCAGCCCAGCTTGCTTGAATCCAGTGGCAAAGTGAGCAAGGGACTCACGTCTGAGCATACCCTACCACACTTGTGGCGGCCAAAAGCGGTACAAAAGGGGGTGGTGATGGACGGAGCATCTGAATCAATCAAACACTCACACCCAGTCAAAAGATCTGGGTTTAATCCATCACCGTTCTTTAGCCCACTCTGCCACCCCAGTTCAGACATGGCTATATGCAAATCAGTCTGACCCTGTGCCTCATGGGAACAGTCCAGCCCGAACTGCCCAGCCATGTCTTCCCTGGACCGGAAACAAGCTTCCGAGGACCGGTTTCTGGCATTCCAGCCATCTTCAGCCCGGCTTGCTTGAATCCAGTGGCAAAGTGAGCAAGGGACTCACGTCTGAGCATACTCTGCCACACCTATGGCGCCCAAAAGCGGTACAAAAGGGGGTGGTGATGGACGGAGCATCTGAATCAATCAAACACTCACACCCAGTCAAAAGATCTGGGTTTAATCCATCACCGTTCTTTAGCCCACTCTGCCACCCCAGTTCAGACATGGCTATATGCAAATCAGTCTGACCCTGTGCCTCATGGGAACAGTCCAGCCCGAACTGCCAAGCCATGTCTTCCCTGGACCGGAAACAAGCTTCCGAGGACCGGTTCCTGGCATTCCAGCCGTCTTCAGCCCGGCTCACTTGAATCCAGTGGCAAAGTGAGCAAGGGACTCACGTCTGAGCATACCCTGCCACACTTATGGCGGCCAAAAGCGGTACAAAAGGGGGTGGTGATGGACGGAGTATCTGAATCAATCAAACACTCACACCCAGTCAAAAGATCTGGGTTTAATCCATCACCGTTCTTTAGCCCACTCTGCCACCCCAGTTCAGACATGGCTATATGCAAATCAGTCTGACCCTGTGCCTCATGGGAACAGTCCAGCCCGAACTGCCAAGCCATGTCTTCCCTGGACCGGAAACAAGCTTCCGAGGACCGGTTTCTGGCATTCCAGCCATCTTCAGCCCGGCTTGCTTGAATCCAGTGGCAAAGTGAGCAAGGGACTCACGTCTGAGTATACCCTGCCACACCTATGGCGCCCAAAAGCGGTACAAAAGGGGGTGGTGATGGACAGAGCATCTGAATCAATCAAACACTCACACCCAGTCAAAAGATCTGGGTTTAATCCATCACCGTTCTTTAGCCCACTCTGCCACTCCAGTTCAGACATGGCTATATGCAAATCAGTCTGACCCTGTGCCTCATGGGAACAGTCCAGCCCCAACTGCCAAGCCATGTCTTCCCTGGGCATTTAGCAAATTTGTGTGGTGGATTATGTGACAGGGACCGAGGAAAAACCCAGGTGATAACAGGACTATGAAAACTGAGACCCAGGATAATCTTTTTTACACCCAGTAGTGGTCCTCTCAACTAAATCAGTCTGTCAAAGCCCCATTCAGAGGACAACGGGCCAAGCAGGAGCTACTGTGCCCAACCATGGAGGTTGACGCCTTTTACTCCTGCTGCTCTGGGGCCTGGCCTAGTATGGCTCCTAAGAAGCTGGACCAAGCACCCCTTCAGCATTTGAATCTCAGTGGTAGTGTGGTTCGAGCAGTCTAAGGGAGAGGTGTGGCGCCGCGGCCAGGGCGACTGACGCTGGAATCTGGGGATCACGGTTCGATCCCCGGCTCCGGCGGCAGATTAGCCCAGCACCATGTGACTCTGGGCAACAGCTTGCTTAATCTTCCCGACGGCCCCCAGCGCCTAGAGACCCTTACGGGTGATTGTGCGCTTTACAAATGTGGACTTTACAAATGTGGACTTTCTCTGAGGGGAGATAGACACACAGGGTGAGCACAGGCTTAGAACTCAATGTACGCCCCATTTTTTTAATTTTTTTTTAAAAGACCTTTATTGTCCGACATCTAGTATACACAGCGTCGTAGCTTACAACCCATCTGGGCCAGCCGCAGTGAAAGAACATTATGTTAGGCGGAATAGGTGAACACAGCTTCAAGACCGACAACCTAGGGGTCCGGCAGCGTATATCAGTACATCACACATCACTGTAATCTTGCAAGCATTTGTTGGTATGTAAGTGTGTGGTCTATGGGTTTTCCTTATTCGGTCAGCAGCCAGAGCAGCTGCGCTGAACCAACCCTCATCAATAGCAGTTGTAGCTGTCGAACCCATTATATCCTACACGTGTCGTTGGTAAGTGTCTATATGCGGGTCGACTTTCAAACGGGCAAGTTGCCACTGGGGCGAGTGATGAGGGTGTGCAGCGTCGAAACAGATGTGGGGCGCATAACCGCCTTGTTTGCCCATATCCACGGAATTAGGTGCTCTGTATCTCAGCGCATAGGAGAGGTGTCTAATTCCTAGCTGTCACGTCCGAGGGTGCCATGATGGTCAAATGGTAAGAGACGTGGAGTTGTATGTGTGCGGATACGGTCTAAGAGGGAAGAAATCCAAATCTATAATGAACTACAAAACAGGAACGTGAGCTATATAGGAGTCGGGTAGGAGTAAGTGTGGGCAGAGTTTGCCATGCTGTCGAGAGGGGGGGATCGGAATCAGCGTGTCAGTCGTGTCTCGCGAGGTATGTAGGCAGGAGATCGGGGGGGGGGGGGACAATGCAGGCCGCCCGCGAGGTAGTGTGATAGCGGGAGGGGGAGGGAGCTCCCAAGCGTCCGTTAAGCGTGTCGGTCCGGTGTAGTGTCCGGGCCCCTGTTGCAGCTTCCCTTATGGTGGCGCACCTTCGTGAGTGGGGTAGATAGTCATCAGTGTGGAACTGTAAAGCACATGCAGAGTGGTGTGTGCTGCATACTGGTCAGCTGGGTGGTGTATAGTCCGTCGTGTATGATTCGCGGGGATACGCATTAGGGAGTGGGGGAAGGCGGTGCATATTATCTCACATAATTCCCTGTTCCACACTTTTCTGTTGGAAAGAATGTAGTATGTCTTCCCATTGTTGTGCGATGGGGAATTTTCTGAGCCCTGCTGTCTCTTCCCGCTTCAGGACAGAGCTCTCAGCCCTAGCCCAGTTAGTCAGCGACAGACACCAGTGTCGGAGGTGCGGGGGTGTGTCCGCCTTCCACCGCTTGGTGAGTAGTCTTTTAGCCGTGATAAGCCCAAGATCCCAGTATCTAGCCTGGACTTTATTTAATTTCGTGCGTTTGTACAAGCCCAATATACAGGCTTCCCACGTGTGCGGCACCCGCTCCTTGGTACAATGTCGTAGTAACCCGGTCACTCCGTCCCAGTACTGCTGGAGGGCAGGGCAGAGCCAGAGCATGTGTAGGAGGTCTGCGTCTAGAAGTGAGCAGCGGCTGCAGGCAGTGTCTGTGACTGAAAAATATTTATTTATCTTGCCTGGGGTGAGGTACGCGCGGTGCAATATGTAAAACTGTATGATTTTAAAGCGAGGGCTGCGAGGGACGTTCACTGGGCCAGCTAGGATCATTGCCCACTCTTTATCCGTCCAGTCCCTTCCCCTGTCAGTCGCCCATTTTTCCCTCAGGTGCATGGTTGTCGGGTGTGTGTGTAAAAGAAGTGCCTGCGTTAACCAATGAATAATGTGTGCACCGTTGCTCATGACATGGAGGTACTGCAGGAAGTGGTGTGTTGGTGGCTCACTCGACATGTCTCCCCAAGCTGTAGTCAAAGCATGAACGAGGGACGCGTGTGTCAGGAATTGTCCGGCCGGGAGGGATGTGTCTCTCGCAAGGGTGCAAAGGGGAGGAGGGCGCCGTCAGAGTAAAGGTCGCCCAACGTTTCCACCTCTGCGGTGTTCCAGCTTTCCAGCCTTCCAGAGGTCAGGGTCCCCGCCGCTGTCGGAGTACCTAAAAGTGGCAATATCGGCGCATATGGAGTCGTCGCTCGTGTTAGACGCAAGCAGCGGAGGAAGCACCTGCGCGCCACCGCAAGTAGCTGTTGCGGCGGTCGGGGAGTCCGCGTCAGCGGATGGAACAGTACGTGAATTTGAAGTTGGGACCAGATAGTGGTGTCTGTGGCCGTGTCTCCCAGGTTCTTACCACCCAGCCAGCCAGACACCCACTGCATTTGCGCTGCTAGATAGTAGAGCTCCATGTTGGGAACCGCTAGTCCGCCCTCCTCGGTGGGCATATAGAGTTTCGTTAATGCAACCCGAGGCCGACCCTTGTTCCAAATTAGGTTTCTCTGCAGGATCTCGAGGTCTCGGAACACCCGGGTGGGTACATACGTAGGTATATTCGCAAAATAATATAACAGTCTCGGCAGGACTATCATTTTTGCTAAGGCTATGCGACTTGGGACATTCAGCGGTAATGTATTCCAGAACCCCACCTGTGCTCGGGTAGAGGCGATCGCCCTCATCAGGTTCCCTTCCAAGATGTCTGTGGGGTCTCGATAGATGTGTATCCCGAGATATCTGAACGTGTCGGGGTACCACTGCAGCCTCTCACCTCCGAAATGTATGTCGCATTCGGGAACGTTTGGACTGAAGGAGTATACCCCCGATTTGGCCCAGTTGACTCGCAATCCCGACATCTCTTCAAATGTGCCGAAGATGGTAGTGAGGGACTCCGGGACGTCACTCAGGTCTCTAACGTACAAGAGAAGGTCATCAGCATACAGCGACACTACATGTAGTCCGTCCGCCAGTGGTATGCCCCAGTCATTTCCTTGTGCCCGGAGAGTCGCCGCCAGGGGCTCTACTGCTAAGGAGAACAGTAAGGGTGACAATGGGCAACCCTGTCTGGTGCCTCTCCTCACACGAATGGGGTCAGAGAGTAACGCGCCAGTGCGGACTTGGACCGTGGGCTCGCGGTATAAGAGCCCGACTAAGGTCAGATAGTCATCCCCAAGCTCGAACTTTTCCATGACCGCTCGTAGGTAGGGCCACTCGACCGAGTCGAACGCCTTCTCCAGATCGAGTACGAGGCACCCTGCTCGTGGCCACTGCCTAATGGCGTATTCTTGCAGTCGGAACAGCCGGCAGATGTTATGGGATGTGTGTCTCGTCGGTACGAACCCATTTTGGTCATGGTGTACCAGCGCTGGAACCATAGGGGCCAGCCTGCGAGCAAGCGCGGAGGCAAGAATTTTGTAATCTGTATTCAGGAGTGCGAGAGGGCGGTAAGAGCCCATTTGCGTGCTATCTTTGCCAGGCTTAAGTAAGGCGACAAGAGTCGCCTCGTTAAGTGTCGGGGGTAAGGCGAAATCGTCTACCGCCGCAGAGTACATCTTCACCAGGTGTGGGATCAGAATGTCCGAGGCGGCCTTGTAAAACTCGGCCGGCAAGCCATCCGGTCCCGGGGCCTTGCCATTCGAGAGGTTAAAGATGGTGTCACGGAGTTCCTCGGGATCCAACGGTGCCCCGAGATCCTCCTGCTGCGCCGGTGTTAGGGTAGGTAAAGTTATGTCCGAGAGATATTCCGTGATGGCAACCAGTGGTACGCGTAATCGGGAGCAATACAGGCCTGTGTAATGACCCGTGAATGCCTCGTGTATTTGGCGCTGAGAGTATAGCAGTTTGCCGTCTCTAGCCTGAATGGCTGATATTGGGGCAGATCGATCTTCCCGTTCGATCAGCCAGGTCAACAGTTTGTCTGGTCTGTCACCTTGTCTATGGACCCGGGCGGAGTGCGCTGCGAAGTTGATACTTCGTAGACGGTCTAGTAGGCTGTCGTGTTTCGCCTTAGCTTCTGTCAGACGGTCGTGCGCATCCTCCCCCACAGGGCACTCGAGGCCTAATAGTTCCGATTCCAATCGTGTCAGGTCCCGTTCAATTTGGCGTCTCATGTGTCCCTGCGTCACCAGGCAGAGCCCCCGGGTCACCAATTTGAAAGCATCCCATTCAGTTTGGGGAGTGGACGCTGTGCCAGCATTAAGATCGAAGTATTGAGCCGATTGTGTGAGCATGGAGTCGCGGAAGGTCGCGTCAAGTAAGAGGTCTGGTTGGAGGCGCCACGTGGGTATGGGAGGGTGCGGGACGTCCCAAGCAAGGGACAAGTGCGGCCCATGTATTGGGTGTCGAGGACCATTGGAAGAAGATCGGGGGAAACCATGTATCTGTCCAAGCGGACATGTAACGCATGCGCGCCCGACCAATATGAGTACGTGCGTGTCGCTGGGTTGCGAGTCCTCCATGCATCATGTAGGCGCCATTGCTGGGCCCAGTTGAGGAGAGCTTTCGTGGTGTTGTGTGCTGGAGCGCCAGGCGGGGGTGCAGTGGACCTGTCTAAGCGTACGTCCAGGACACAATTGTAATCGCCCCCGAGGATCCATGGGAGCCCATGCCAGGGTGCCAGCGCCGTGGAGAGGCATCCAAGGAAGCCTCCTTGATCAGTGTTAGGGGAGTATATGGAGGCAAGAACTATAGGATGCCCATCAAGCCTACCTCTCGCTATCACATACCGACCTTCTGTGTCTATCTGTGTATCCATGACTGCCCAAGGCGTGCCCGGTCTTATCCATATGAGTGCCCCACGGGCATAGGAGGAATACTCCGTGGCATAGATCTGCCCACGCCACCGTTTGCGCAGCATGTTCACCTCAGCTGTATTTAGATGTGTTTCCTGTAGGAAAACGACATGGAATTTATGGCGACGTAGGTATGAGTATATTTGGTAGCGTCTCGATGGTGTGTGCATTCCCCTCACATTCCACGTGCATATCCTGATTTCAGCCATAACAACTGTCTTGGCAGGAGGCACCCGCCTCCCCCGTCCCCCACCCCCCGCCCGACCGCCCCCACCAAGCCCCCCCCCTCCACTCTCCGCAGGCACAAATTCCGACATTGCTATCAACAGTGTAGGCAATTCTCTGAGGTGGGAATTGGGAAACGTAACAGGGTGTACTAACAGTGCTAAGTAGCAGCAAATACCAAAAGGTCGGCAACGGAACATGTCGCCATCCAAACACGCCAAAAGGGCGAGGTTTTAGTGTTCAAGTCTAGGGGGCAGCTTGAGCTAGGAGTCAATGAGGCAGTTCTTCAATGTCCAATCAAGTGAGGTCAATCTGTAGCCCTTCCCCGGACTACGAGTCATTCCCACCAAATATTCAAACGTGGCTCTCATGAAATTAGAGTTGTCGCCAACAGCGTGGCCGTTATGTTATCCATGTGTGTACAATGGGGAGAGGCCATCTTTATTCCCCAGTTCCACGGGGTAGGAATGTTTCCCCGCGAAACGGGCTGATGCCATGAAATGTATACAACCCCACCCACGTATCGCCCTCATAGCGTCCATACCTCTGGGTGAGTACTCACTGCGGCAGGGCCTCTCTGTCTGCTACCAAGGCGGCGAGGGATATCATCAGATGCAGCCCTGGCTGAGGCGTCACAGGTATCGTCTGTCCGCTAGTCTCATCCTCGCCGCCCTGGCATTATCCGATGAATGCATGCGTTGTGTGTCAATGGAGCATGTCGGCTGTCTGTGGCGTGACATCAGGGAGTTCCACCGATAGTTGAGAGTCTGGTATCCCGTAGACGGCCTCATCATCGCTTTGAGCCATCTGCGGGCTCGTGGCTGGATTATTTTCCGAGATCGGCGAGGCGCTGAGTTGGGAGACCCTCCGGAGTGCGTCTCGTTGGTCTTGGAGCATTTGGTCCAGTGGAGGGGAGTGATGAGCCGTGTTGTCCGGGCGACTGGTTTTGTGGTCTCTGTTTCTACGTCGGCGTCGCGGCCCTCGGCTCCGAGGCCTTGGCTCAGGAGCCTGTGCGTTCCCGGGCGCTGTGTCCGTTCCACTATCGAGCCAGTCGCTCACTTCCACAGGGTTGTTAAAGAAGTAGGTTTTGTCTCTCACCACCACTCTCAGCTTTGCGGGGAAGAGTAGAGAGTACTTAAGGCCTGCTTCTCGCAGTCGGCGTGTCACTTCCAGGAAATCATGGCGCTGACGTTGTACCTGTATGGTGTAGTCTGGGAAGAACATCACCGTAGTGTTGTCGATTCGGACTTTCCCGAGCCGTCTGGTTTCCCTCAGGATAGTGTCTCTGTCACGGTAGTTCAGGACCTTGAAAAGCAGCGGCCTCGGGTTGGAGCCAGTAGTATAAGGTCTCGTGGGTACACGGTGTGCTCTTTCCACCACGAACTGCGGCGAGAGTGCGTCCTCCGGTAGTAGCTCTCGTAGCCAGTCCTCCACACGTTGGGTCGGTCGGGCTCCTTCCCATTTTTCCGGGACTCCGACTAGCCTGATGTTATTGCGTCTCGCTCTCCCTTCTGCATCTTCCGCACGGTCCTCTAGGTACTCCACCCTGTTCAGGAGATCCTGTACTTGTTTATCGGTTTGTGAGACCGCGGGGCCAAGGTCTTTTACTGTTCCCTCCAGTGTCTTCGTCCTATCGGCCAGTTTCTTATGGTCGTCCCGTAGGAGGGTGAGGTCTATGGCAACACTGTCTATTTTGGATTCCAGAGATGTTCTAGTCTGTTGGAGCGACTGCTCCAATCGTTCCATAGCGGCTAGCATGTTATCGAGCCGTGAGGTTACTTGGTCGGCCACCATCTTGTGTAGTGACTTGTCAGATTTTCCCTTCGGCGGAGCCCCTCCGGTTCCAGTGCGGGTTCTCACCCCTCCGGACATGTGCGAGGCGACTCAATCAACGGCGCAGTCCCGCTGCGCCCTGGGGCGAGGTGAACGTTGTCTCCTGGTCTGGCTGTGGTGTTAACCCACTGGGAGGCTTTTCCGGTAACCGTTGGCTCGGGGCTGGGCAGCCGGCCCTCTGTGCGCTTCCAGCGCGAGTGGAGGGTCCGTGTAGTGGTGTGCTTTGGAAAGTCGTTAACCCGCGCCTCAGGTGGCCCACGATCCCAGCACCCCTCTGAGCCCTCAGCTGGGTCAGATCTCGCAGGTGTAAGGGCCCCAGTCCGTCGCCAGGCCAGTGGGGGGGGCGGTCTCCAAATCGCGGTTGCTGGAGAACTTGGGGTTAGTAGATTGCGGCGAGTGTCCACTGCCCAATCGATTGTTGCAGAGTTCTGTAGCTGTGGCCTGTAGTCTCCAAAGGAGTGTTTGGTTGTGTCTCCGCTCCAGGCCCACTGCGTCTGTCCCGCGTAGGCTCGCGGTCACTCAGGGTTGGAGCCACGTTTTGAGCTCCGGGAGGCAGCCGCCACTGCGGTTCACTGGCTAGTGTGTCCCATGGGGGCCCAGAGGAAGAGCAAGGGGTACGAATCCAGTAGCGCCTGCTCCACACGCAGCCCAACCTGCAAACGGGCTCCGGGTTGGTGGGGTCTCGGTGCTGTCAGCATGGGGGTTCAGGTGGTATGTACTGCTCTTCGTTAATGTCCACCCCTCGCAGTCTCGCCGTGTGTGCCAGAGGCGGGAGACCCTGCGGGGGGGGGGTGAGTTTGTGCCTGTCTCGCTGCACCAGGCTAGTGAGACCTGCTCGCCTTCACTCTCGGTCTCTTCCGCAGGCAACGGCCGCGTCTCCACAGGCGCTCGGACAGGTGGGCCGGTGGCTGTGACCTACGTCCAGGCGTCGTCCGGTGTTCCGCCAGTGGTTCGCCAGGTGCCGCTGATCCGGGTCTTCCACAACCCCTCCGTTGTGTTGGTAGAGAGGCAGCGATCAGCAAGGCTCGTCGGCCCCCGGGTCTAGGGCCCCATGCGCAGCAGGCTTCTCGGATCGTGTCGTAGAGCCCAGGCAGTGGGTCTTGGCCTCAAGCCACTGCAATTTCTCCACTAACCGGGTGGTCACAGGCCCCCCCCGGGCCGCTCCGCCGTCCGGAGCACAGGTAGGCAGTCCGGCATGCACAGCACCGGCCCGGGTCTCCGCCTGCGTAGTGTTTCACGTACACCCGCAATACCTCCGCGTCTCGCCAGGCAGGTGCGAGGAACTCTTCTCCTGCGGCGGGGGGGGGGAGCACAGGGATCAATATGACCGGGGAGGTCTCGAGGCCCGAGTCTCTGCGCGTGCAGGTGCAGGAGACCCCGAACCGTAGGCCGTGCGGCGGGGCCTAGCGGTATGGCCTAGACCACGGTCTCTCGTAGTCCTCCTCGCCGCTTAGGTTCCAGCCAGTCCCGCCATGGAGTCTCAGGAAAGGCCGGGGACGTTGCGACGGTGCTCAAAGTTTAAAAGTCGGCCAGGGTGCCGAGAACAGGTCGCTGGATGTCCGCCTGCGTTTTCAGGCTGGTTTGAGGATAATTGACAGAGAATTAGCCCGGGGAAGGGGAAGCTCAGCACGGAGCTCTACTCGGGCGCTGCTGCCTTCATTGCGCGCCCAGCCACGCCCCCCTCAATGTACGCCCCATAGCAGCAATAAATGATTGTCCAGTGAAATTCCTGCTTTTATAATGAAAGTAGCATTTATATACGAACACAAAGTGAAATACTGCATACACACACAAAATACACAGGCCCCTCAATGGCAGGACTCCAGTGTTTAATGTCAGTCCCCTGAGTCCTGCTTCCCTCTCAATAGTGGTAGAGGGTACTTTGCATTCACGATAGGCGATATTCAGGTTAGGTCCCACTAAAAGTCTAAGTCTCAGGAGTCCCACTTTAACATGAAAGTAAAAGGTGTTCAAAAGCCATAGCGCTATCTGACAGACAGTTCCACAAGGGCCTTTTGGCCTGTACCTCACTCTGACCTGCACCAGCAGGGATTATCTGACCAGAGTCTCCAAAAGCATCTCTTTTGCAGGACCAGTGGCTACAGCAGCCTAGGGTGACTATTACACAAGCGGCCGCAGGGGTCGCAGCTGGGTCTCCTCAGTTCTCCTCTGATGCAACTGTAAGTGTTCTTTGGGCTTCCCCTTGGGAAGAGGGGGCGCTGTCGGCGGTTCCTGGTTATGATCCTCAGTTGGTGCTCCGCCCTGAACAGGTCAACATGGCAGGCTCTCCTCACGACAATAACAACAAGCTGATAGATGGAATTCTTTAATTAACCTTAGCCACAGGCAATCGCTCGGGCTGCATTCCAATCCATCATTTTTCACCCACCATGCCACCTCAGTTTAGATCCAGTCATAAGCAAATCAGTCTTGACCCTGCTCCAATGGAAATAGTCCAGAGCGAACTACCAAGTCATGTCCTCCCTGAACTGTAATAAAAGAAACCTAGGACTGGTTTCACCTTTATTATGAGCTCTTCAGCCAGATATAGCTGGATTCTAGTGGCACAGTAAGCACGGCACAGATGTCTGGGCATACCAGTCACACTTAGAGCTTCAACTAAAACAGTAACAGAGTGATCGATGGAATGTTTGAAATAATCTCAACCACTGGCAATTACTTGAGCCGCATCCCAATCCATCATTTTTCGTCCCCCATACCACCTCAGTTTGGACCGAGCCATATGCAAATCAGTCTTTACCTTGCTCCAGTGGGAACAGTCCAGTCAGAACTGCCTAACTAGGTCCTCTCTGGACCAGAATACAAGCAACACAGAACCGGTTCCACCCTTAATATGGGCTCTTCATCCAGGTATAGCTTGATTCCAGTGGCACAGCGAGCACAGGACCCATGTCTGGGCATGCCAGTCACCTTAGGGCGTCAACTGCAACAATAACAAGGTGATACATCAAATGCTAGAGTTATTCCAAGGTATTGGCAATCACTTGAAACAGCATCCCAATCCATCGTTTTTCACCCACCATGCCAGAGCAGTTTGGACCCACCCATATGCAAACCAGTCTTGACCTTGTTTCAATGGGAACAGTTTAGTCCGAACTGCCAAGCCTGGTCCTCCCTTAACCAGAATACAAGCAACCTAGGACCAGTTTTCCCCTTTAATGGGCCCTTCAGCCAGGTATAGCTTGATTCCAGTGGCATAGTGAGCACTGGACCCACGTCTGGGCATACTTGTTGCACATAGGGCATTAACTACAACAACAACAAGGTGATGGATGGAATGTTTGAATAAATCTCAGCCACTGGCAATCGCTCTGGCTGCATCCTAATCCATCGTTTTTACCCGCACCATGGCACCTCAGTTTGGACCCATCCATATGCAAATCAATCTTGGCCCTGTCCCAAAGGGAAAAGTTTAGCCTGAACTGCCAATCCAGGTCTTCCCTGAACTGTAATAGAAGGAACCTAGGATGATGGCATCCACCTGGTTGCGCTCCTTGTCCTCCTCAGGTGATCCGATGTTACAACTGGGTTCACTGACACATCGCACACAGGCTACGGCCGGATCAGCACGACAGCCCCCTGGGCACATGGGGTGGCTGACTCACACCTCCTGCACATGGGGAAAGACCTGACCAGTACAGCAGAGTTCACTGGTGTATGGGGGTCACCAATTTTTAACCCTACACATGAGCAATGACCCGATTGCTGAAGCTAAGTTCATGGCTCACTTCCCGGCGGCCTCCTGTGGAATATGGGGGTCACGAACTTAAACCTGCACACAACCCAATCGGTGCAGCAGCCATCGCCTCATATCTCACAACAGGGATCTACTCGCCTAGTTCCCCCAGAGGACCTCGCTCCTTCGAGCACTCCTCTTCCAAACAGAGCCCACTGGACATGGCACACAGGCAAACACTGGTGCTCTTGGTTGTCTCTGGGTGATGTGACCTTACCCAGCTGTGAGACTAGCAGGCTTTAGCCCCCAGCCCTAGTCAGAGTCAGAAGTCTTGCATTGTTTTCCCTCCATACATGGCCCATCTTGCTGCTTGACACTTGACCATTTTTGGGAGCCTCTAGCTCCTCTTCTTATTTCCATTCCCAGACACCATATGTGATTTAGGGTCTGAGGCTTTGAAGTCTGTGTTGGGGTCCTGCTTCCATTTGAAGTGCCATTACCTCTGCTCTTCCCTCACAAAGCAATCTGTCAAAGCAGTAACAACTTCAAATCTGAAAGCCCCAAAACACAGGCCATGGGAGTGACTAGAAGTTTACACCTGGATGCCAGCCACAGTGATGTGTATCAAAGGGTTACCTTAAGGGCCCAGCCCTACTCTTAATAATTACCAAATCAGCCCCATCTCCTTCCTGAGATGGGCCCAGGTTCTGTTTTAGTGACCTCACTCTGAACCAAAGAGCACCCTTTGAAGTGTGTACAGGAGTCCCTGGCCCTCTTTACTCCAGTGTGTGTTACCCATTCAGCTCACAGGAATGCAGCAATTCCCAAATCTTTCTGGGGGTTTCCGGTAGCACCACATGCCCCTCCATTCAGCCCTTGGACTCCCAAAATGGAACCCAGAATCTTCAATGTATTGTGTCATCCACAGGCACACATACACCCAGCACATGGATACAACACACACGCACTGCACAGCACTACATACTAACCTAACGTATGCCAAAGGTGAGTTAAGCACACAGCAGCCTAACTTTACATGATTGAGCCCATAGGCCTCACTCCAGTGACAGAGGTAAAAAGACCTGTTCATTTCTACTGATCACTACACAGTAATCTGCAGACACAACTGTGCTTGTGCTGCTTAATTCTTCATAAAGGGAGTAGCCTTTCACCACCACGAGGATAGCCCTTTGGGCGACCCTCCGAGACCAAAAAGACTGCAAATCGTGAGACAGGACTACGTAATGGCAGAAACACATGATTCATGTTTGCCCATGACAAGAAAATCTGCACCAGGGATCCAAACATGATTGCAGTGGGGGCAATCAGTGCAGGGGTACACGCTCATCACCAAACGAGGGACTTTTTCGTTTCAAGACAGTGTGTGCAGGCACAGTATCCAAGATATGCATCCACATCAACTATGCCGGGGTAGAAACTTTGCCATCCAAGTTCAGTGGGTCGTGCTGAGCTCACCCACATCTGGAGCAGCATTGCCTGCACATACCACAGGCACTGCCTGCAGTAAATACTAAACTGGACAAAGGAAAATACTCCTGTCACTTGCCACAGCAACCCTGCTATGACTTTCTTTCATAAATGTTGTCAATGTGCTGGCTCTTCCAATTCATTCACTAAAAAAAGGTATGCTGGAACAGCCTATAAATGTAGAAAAGCATTGAAAAACGTAGAAAAAATTAAACAAACTTAAACGTTTGTTTCGTTTTTTTCAACAGGACTACATTTTCCTTTAGCAAAGAAGAGGGTGGGCTCCACGACACAAGTGAAATACCAGCCTGATAAGAAACACCAGAGCTAGGCTAATGGAGCAAAGATGAGTTGTTCCTCTTTTCAAACACCAATGAGATGAAAAGGGGGCTGCTCAACTAAGGGTCATTGCTAATAGGGGTATTCTTGGTGCTCGGTTTTTGGTTCAATAGTAAGGTTAAGCCGCAGGAAACCTATGGTAGCAGGCTCTGATTGTCACAATCTAAGAAAGCCCAATGACCACTGTCTGACCTGGGACCCCTGAAAAAGTTCCCAGACAGCAACACCAACCCCAAATTTATAGCTCAGGTCTGATTGGTTATGGAGTATTCACTTAAAAGAGGGACGAGAAGGTCAAACGTGGGCTATGATGATTAATTTAGCCATTTTTCAGTGAGAAATAGGTCAATGTTATGAGTTACAATCTAATATGATTAGTTACATTCAAATGTGATTTGTTAAGACAGTGATTAGATGCATCTCTGTTGTTGTACAACAAAAATCTAAGGTTGTATCTTTCCACCTTTGTTCTGGGAAGTGGAATTGGCCATAATCTCACTGAAGTTCCTTAGATCCCCAATTATACTTGGGACATTTTTGGCCCTTGGGTCTATGTCTTAGGATAGTAGAAATGCAAGAGTGGGAGATTTTTCTTTTGGGGAGTTCCAGGGAAGAGAAATTGGTCTCATAGTCATCTAGTAGACATGCTTGTACCAGTCTCCGGTTGATCTGCAGGGCCATGCACTATGACTTTACTTTTGTGAATAAATGAGGATTTGTAGAACATTGTCCTACCGTAAGAAGGTGTTCTGGTATTGAGGTTCAAGGAAGGAAAGCAGAGTTAGTGAATAGGTTTCCAAAACATCCAAGTCTTCATTTAGTTCAGAAAGACAGCTAGATCTTATCAGTCAGTCAGTCAAAATCTTTATTCGGCTGTGTGCCAGCCATAAAAGAATACATTATAAAACATTTGGCCTTATCATTGAGAATAGTTGCAGGTGGCAAGTTCCAATATTTGGCACCTCGGGCCAGATAGAGTTAGAGGAAGGAATGGCCAGCACTAGACGGTTGAAACTAAAAGCATTAGAGATTAAGTTTTATTTGGCTACAGGTAAGCAGTGAAGATGAAATAAGACGGCTGAGATTGAGGAACGTGGTGGTAGACACAGCAATGGTCTGGCAGCTGAGTTTTTTTAATGAGTTGGAGTTTCTTGACAGGTTTTTGGAATACCTAGATAGAATGTGTTGCCATAGTCGATTTGAGTTAAAATGATGGCCTGGACTAATGATTTGTGTGAGTATATGGGTTCTTGGAGTCCGTAAATAAGAGAAGCAAGATGGTATCACTTTATTTATTTGAGAAGTTAAAAGACATTTCCAGTCAATCTGAAAACCCAATGTTTTCAGAGTCTGATGAGAAGGTGATGACCCTAATTCTGAGGGCCTCCAATGAGTAGGCGGATGGAAGAAGAAGTTTAAGCATCAGAATTTCAGTTTTGTCAATATTTTGTTTAAGAGTGTTACTGTTCATACAGAGTGCACCTACGGAGAGTCACTGCTTGAATCTTTCTGCAGTGCTCCCAGATTATCCATGAAAGAGGTGATGTTTGGGTATCATCTGCATAGGACATGGATGAGAAGCTAAAGGAAGAGATCAAGAGAACTGGAGGAGTTACATAAAGATAAAAAAGAGTAAAACTCAAGCATTAGCCCTGATGAACACCATACGTAAAAGATTTAGAATTGGAGTGGCGCAGGGTCATATGTACAGATCCAGTTCTGCTGCTCAGAAAGAAGGTAAGCTCTTCAAGAGCAGGGTATCTAATTCCTGAATTGAAGAAGCACTCAATGAGGATCTTGTGTGAGACGGCGTCATAAGAAAACCTGAGATATAGTAGGATCAGAGTTGCACTGTCACTCTTGTCCAAGATAAATATGAGGTCATCAACTATTTATACGAAGGCGGCCTCTGTACCATGCAGAGGGTCGAACCCTGCTTGGTGACTAGCAAGTAACTGATTGTTCTCCATGTGCGTGGTAGGTTGTTTGTTGATCTCTTTTCCCATGATTTTATTTGGAAACATGAGCTGTGAGATTGATAAACAATTACTTAGAATGATGACATAATCCAAAGTTTTTTTAAGACAAGTACAAGGTGCTCCAATTTCCAAGTAGATGGTACTTAATGAGTAGAAAGAGAACCTTTAAACACTGAGGTTTGGCCAGGATAGATGGATTCATTAACGAGGCTGAAAATGTGGACTACCGAAGAGTTGAGGGGGACTCCTGAATTGATGCGCCTGGCTAAATCTAAATATCTAAAATAATATTGGTGCACGCGCAAGGGAAGCATGTGAGTTCAACATTTCTCGGGGAGCTTGGGGGGTTTTCTCCCCCTCCAAGATTTCTTTTTTTTAAATAGTGTATATTGGTGCAATTTCTAGTATGATTTGTGTACAAATGGACCACAATACAGTTCCAATACATAATTATAAAGAAAAACTCAAAACATATTTCAGGGAATTTCGGATTTGCAAAGCAAGTCTGACCTCCAAAGAGGGATGAGAACCAAGCAAGGCAGCTTGGCTCTCCCTTTACAATATAAAACACATAACATAGGATCGTAAATGCCCACAAAGAGACCCACTTGCAATGTTGTTCCTACCTGTAACGCATGTCAGTTACTTCATTTTCTGCATCAGTTTGATATTCCGAATGAACTTGTAAAGAAATACACAAGCGGATGCAACACAAATGCTAGAAGAAACAGGCATTATACAAACGGGATGCAAAAGCAATTTGAGAATAAAATCCATGAAGAATGAAGAGCACTATATTTCCATCAATAGGCAACAGTACCAGAAAAGCATAGCGAATTTTTCTAAACTCATAACACAATGGAGAGATGAAGGAGCATTAGATTAGGAGGACTGGACTGTTCTAAATAGTGAATATTCAGAATTGGCAACATTGTATCATTTGCCTAAAATTCATAAGAATAAAGTGTGGCCTCCGGGACGGCCAATTGTATCATCCAAAAAAAGATTCCTGGAGAATGCTTCTATATATATATAGACTATTTTATCTCTCCAATGGTGAAAGATCTTTGTTCGTATCTGGGTGACACAAAGGATTTCCTACGTATCATTGAAGGCACCAGATGGGAACCTGATATGTTTTAATAACATTAGATATTGTTAGCCTATACACATGCATAAATCACGAGAAGGGCTTACAAGCTATCAGCTTCTTCTTGCAAAAAAGGCCATTGAAATATCGTAAACATAATCAAATGCTGATGGAATTGACCCGTTTCTGTTTGAATAACAACATTTTTATTTTTGCAGGACAACTGTACTTGCAAAGGCAAGGTACCTCGATGGGAACGTGCTTCGCCCCCAGTTACACGCACCTGTTTGTGGGCAGGTGGGAGAAGCACGTTGCCTGGGGGGGGGGGGGGTAAAAATGAAAAATGGATGGACAATATCGCTCTGTCGACACGCTATATTGAGGACTTATTCATCTTGTGGCGGGGTCCACAGAGCAAGGCTGAGGAATTCATCCAAGCCCTGAATAGAAATGAGTTAAACCTACAATTTACCAGCTTTATCAGCAAAAAAGAGGTGGTTTATTTGGATTTGAGAGTCTACATAGAGAACAACAGCTTAGAAACGGCTCTCTATCGTAAACCAACCGCAGGAAATACAATCCTGCATGCAGGAAGCTGTCATCCTAGGATTGTAATAAACAACATCCCATTAGGGGAATTCCTGACGATGAAACAAAATTGTTCCATCACATCTGTATGTCAAAAAGCAATTTCACAGGCTAAACAAAAATTCCAAAAGAGATGTTACTGCAGAGGCAATTTGAATAAGCCAGAAACCAGATGTAATGAAACTGAAAGAAGCCAACTTCTGATAGACAAAACAAAACAAGAAAAGGGTCATGACAATAGTGTAAGAGTAATCACCAATTACACTGAAAAATCATCTGAGGTGTTTCAAATTTTGAAAAAGAATTGGAAAATATTGAAATCAGACAGTGTAGTAGGGAAGCTAATCCTGGAGAATCCCTTAGTAACTTACAGAAGAGGAACTTCTCTGAAAGACAACCTAGTGAGGAGCCATTATGTGCCCAAAAAGAAAAGATAACTCCAGATCAAGGGGTTCTTTCCATGCATGAAATGCAAAGCGTGCAGAAATTGTCATAAAGTAAAGGATTACATTATACCATGAAAAAAGGTTAAAAAAAACATATCCAAATTTTTAAATTGTAACTCAGACTACACCGTTTACTGTTTGGTGTGCCCATGTGGAAAACAGTATGTGAGTAGCACAATCCATCCCACTAAACAAAGAGTCCTAGAACATCTTAGGGCAATCAGTAATAAGGATCATGACTATCCTGTTGCCCAGCATTTTGAAATCAAACATAACAGCAATAGTAGTCTGTTGACTTTTTTCTGCTTAGACCAAGTAGAAAAATCTGAGAGGGGGGAGATACCGTAAGAAGACTACGTGCCCTGGAATCCAAGTATATCATCAAAATGCAAAGCGAGGCACCAGCAGGATTAAATAATGAGGGCGAAATGTGGGTACACATAGGATGAGGAGCAATATTGGTGTTATTTAGTTAAATTAACAACAGTCTTTTCACTCTGTGGTTCTCTGTATAGTAGATGTAGCATAAACACAACACAGCGATAATATAAAACATCTTCACAAGGTTAGAAAAATGTGTATACCTATGATTATCCCTTGTTATATGGCATTGCCCATACACGGCTTGATTAGACATCAAGTTAAATGAAAACCTATGTACATAATGTTAATGATATCAGGACAATTACAAGTGTTTATGTAGACATACGTATAAGGTTTTGCAGCTGTCAATACGCTCATTCAGGGCGCAATTATGTTGATATCATGGCAGATTGGACTGAGGTCAAAATGCTATTGATAAAATATTGTGTGAAGCAACACAGTAATTATATATAAACTTAATGGGGAAAAAATGGATGACATTCCCTCCCCCATGGGTTTACATCGGAGAATACAACAGCAACAAATACCCAAAAAAACTTGGTGATAAATTGTATATATTGATTTGTGTATTTGTATTTAGCATACGCATAGCACTGAGAGACAGCCGCACATCAAATGTAATTGTGGAGCAAACAATGTAACATAACGCCAGTCCAAGATGGCCTCTATGTAATGAATTTCACTTATGTTTTTTAGCAAGCACGTAGTCACTTTCTATGTCATTTATATTTTGTATAGCACAAGTTTATTTACACACATGAAGTATATCATTGATTGTTTGACACTGACGAAGGCGAAGACGCCGAAACGCGTTTGTCGATATCTGTTTGCAGGAACGATGCAATAAACAATAAATAATTTGACAACGTTATATATATATAAACACACATATATAAATGCATATATACGTATAAACCATACATGAGTTGGCCACAGATGAACATACTCAGTGACAATGAGTGAAGCGTTTTACTAATAAAATATACAGCTCAATGATAGGATGAAGTGCAAATAATGTACTGAACAGTCAAGAAATAAAGGCACATTAAAGGGAGTGATTAATTGGCCTACAGCAGTGGTTCCCAAACTGTGGTCAATGGACCCCCAGGGGCCCATGACACATTCCCAGGGGTCCACAGGCAGCAGTTTTAAAAGCATTGCAAAGTTCTTTGTATAATCAGCAGTTTTCGGGCAATAATAAAAGTGTCAAGATAACTCTGGTGATTAATATGCCTGCTGGAGAGAGATGGGAGTTTTGTCCAGTAGCAGAGTCATCTAAAGGTGCGCAGATGGTTAATATGTCTGCTGCAAAGAAAGTGTAACATGCATTTCAAAAAACAGTATTTTATATGCATAGTTCAGTGGGTTACTGCTTTTGTCACAGAGATTATTTTGTTACTGCACAGTTCTTTAGTTATAATCATAATTAGGGCTCCCGGTTTTATGGTATTTATTTTTTTAACATTTCCATCTGTATTTATCCATATTTATTTTTCAGCCATCTGTTTGGTATTTATCCATATTTATTTTGTGTTTTAGGAATAAACAAAGTCGTTCAATGGTATATTTCAATATTCATATTACTGATTAAAATGAACTCATAGCTTGATGCTTGTTGAGTTTTAAGCAAATTAAGCAGCTAAATATAACAAAACACTATTCCCACATATAAATACAGCATTATATACAAATATGTGTTAACTAATGCCTGTATTATAGAAATCTCTTTCTGTTAACTCACCAAGCTTTCTATCTGCTTAGCTGCTGGCCTGGAATTCATTACGGACAGCATGGATAGTCACTCACAAGAAGCACAATTTTCAGTATTTTCCCGCTTTTAAAAATAAATATAGATAGAAAGCACATTGTTTTCTGTCAGCATGTATCTGTAACAATCAGTAAAAATGGAAAACTGGGAGCCTTAATCATAATCTAGCACAGTGAGCTATTAACTTCCATCAAAGAGCTGCATGCACACTGCATGGTACAAGTTAGTAAGTTATGTTTATTCACAGTCTTTCATTATCCTGATGCTGCTAACAAGGTTTGTTTGGGTAGATATAATTACTTATTATTTAAATCAATGCTAACCATTGTATAATGTTCTGAATCCTGAGTTTGTGCTTCTACAGACCAGGCACTCCTAAAATATGCCTACCAAAATGGGTGGCATGTGACTCCTACACCTTGTAGTCCCCTTTGCATTATGTAACATTTTCTATACACTGATTTACACATGTATGATTCATTGCCTCTGTATGTGTGAGATGTAAAGTGCTTTGGCACCCTACACTGGTATGAGAGGTGCACTGTTGGAGGGTGATAGGAATGGAGTCTTTGAAGAGCCCCAACAAAAATTGTTGTATCCTGGTGCATAGTGATATCATATATCATACAATTCAATATATAATAACAAATGTGTTGTAAAATACACCCTTTTTTCCCAGATTTTCTTGGGAAGAGAGCCCCACCAAAGCCCCCTTTGCAGTGTTCAGGCTCACTTGCGGCACTTGATGTGCACCGTACTGGGACTGGTCTGACAATATTTGTCAGGGCTGCTTTGGGATTCCAGTCCAGCCCTGGCAGGAGCAGGAGCCTCGTACTGTGAAATAAAACCAAACATTGAAAAGTTAGTCACCGAAATGCAGCACCAACCTTTCTATTAACATTTTTCGAATTTGCAAATATTTTCAATATTAAATCTTTAGGAATTTGAGTATTTCTTTGGTGTGCAAACGTTTGTTTATTTTTCTGAATTACTATTTTAATGTTTGAAATTTAAATCGGACAAATTGCTTGGGGGACCCCAGCTTCCAGTGGTGACTCAATGGAGGTCGTTAGGAGTCAAACTTTTGGGGCCCACTGGCTTACAGTACTTCCTAATGTGACAAAACAAATCAAACCATAGCTATACAAGCCTGAAACTGTAAATATACTACAACAATCATCCATATTCAGAAAGTGCTCTTCAGTCTTTAATGTGAACATAATTTTTACTTGCACTTTTGTTGAATTCTGGTATGTTTTTGATTAGCTCTTTTTCCATTAATAGCATGGCCGATGCATTACAATGGTCCCTTAAAATAAAATTGCATCCCCTTCAGTGTGGAGAAACATCCTTCAGACTCTGATGTCATGGGAGTAATGATAACAATTCTTAATCGTTTTAGACTCAGAAAAATATTTCTATAAGCTGTTCTCTCACAGAAAGCTAAATAAAGCCATGGCACCACTGATGGCCTGGTGGAAGTCATGTTTTCCACACAGGACTGAAAGTTCAGTGTGCAATCGTACCTTGTGTAGCATGGTATATGCTTGCACTGCTTCTGCAAGTGCCTCAGCTGGAAAAGATTTGGCATGTCTTTGGAATTCCTCCTTTTGCAGTAGTGTTTAACAGACAAGATGATTTGTGTCCATGCTCTGTGGCATTGCCTACAATAATGTCACAGACTTGTTTTGCTACTTGGATCTAGGTATTCATTTGCAGTCTCCGTTTTAAAATTTAGAATCCTGTGGCAATGTAGAATCCAAACTTTCAATGGAGTGCAGAGGTGTAGAGCCGCAGCGAGGGCGACTGACACTGGAATCTGGGGGCCACCCTTCGATCCCCAGTACCAGCGGCAGGTCAGCCCAGCACCATGTGACTCTAGGCAATAGCTTGCTTAATCTTCCCGACGGCCCCCAGCGCTGGGATGCCTCCGGGTAACTGTTCGAGCTTTACAAATACTGGATTTACATTTACATTTTTACTTTGTTGATACAGTCACAAAGTCTTTAGTACATTTCTGTACAAATACTGTGTTTGCCTTCACAGTTCATATATTGGTGTTTATGTGCAAAAAGTGAGAGGGGCGAAGTTGCGTTGTGTGTGTGTATATATATATATATATATATATATATATATATATATATATATATATATATATATATATATATATATATATATACAACGAACAAACACAATTTCTCTGCACTTCCACATCCAAGACAGGCAAACAGAAACCATGAACCACTGGAAATCTTTGGCATATGGATCTTTTTATTTGCTTCTCAAAACGACATGTTTCTGGCAACACTTGCCCTTGATCTCGTTATATATATATATATATATATATTTAATTTTAGTATGAAAAAAATCTGACAATAAGTTGCACAACTCTTCAGGCGGGAAAATGGGAAGACAGTGGCAGGGGGTCTGAGGAGATGTTTTACACTGATTCGGGTTTAGCACTCTCACCATCTCACCTACCTCGGTTTAATTTCTTATTTGGTCCAGAGCTCAAAATCCTATTTGTAATTCTTCTGTTTACACTCCACAGATTTGTGGCTGACTTCCAGGTCCACATCATGTTGATCCACTCGAGCACAAACCTGGTTATTGATTCTCAATTAGTCATCATGCGAAAAAGACTTATTCCTTTGGTGGCTTGACAATCTATGCAACCTGACTATGTCATCTGCTCAATCTTCCTGTTTTAAGAAAAACAGCTAACGTTTGCTAATTGCATACATTTCCTAATGCATGCTGTACGTTCTTTTTATCAGTATTGGGGGACTGATGTGACCTGGTAGGAGTGCTGAAGTGGTGGTAAATATCTTGAATTTTGTTCTAAAAAATTTGAAAGGGGAAACAGTGGCGCAAGTTTGAGGAAGGTTTTTAGAATGCATGCAAATGATTCGGGTTCAGCACGCTTACTTTGTCGACCTCTTAAGTTCAATTCCTTTAGCTAGTTGTAAAGCTCAACATTATTTTTGTAATATTTCTGCTTACACTCCACACATTTGTGACCGACTTACAAGTCCACATCCCTTTGATACACTCCAGTAGCAAGTTAGTTACTGATTCTGTGCCCCTCATCATGCCAAAGGATCACCCATCTTTGTCTTGAAAATCTCTGTCAGACGACCATGCCATCTCCTGAATCATTATTTTCCAAGGCAAGCAACGAATATTTGCTAATTGCAAATTGTTATAATGCATTCTAGACATTCTCTATAGCAGTAACTTTACTCACGGATTGTACAAAGCCCTACATTAGGGATACATTAAACTGTCTCTCAAGAATTCTTTCATTTCTTCTTTATGACAATGCCACCAATTGACTCATCAATGTATACATCAAATGGTGAGCACTTGCTAACTGTAAATTTTTTTAAATCATTCTATTTATTCTCTCTACTAATCTGTTTGCCCTTGGACTGTACAATTCCATAAATGAATTATATAACATCACTTTGTCAGATTAGATAGCCTTCCCTGTAGTCACATTCTCCACAACAGTCACTTCTAAAACAGGCCCCTTGTTATTCAAAGCTGACCTAACTCGGATTTAGCTTTGTAGCTCACAACCTCTGAAGGGTTAAGTTCCTTGGAAACTAGATCGTGTTATTCTCAGGGCACACTTTGGGGCATATTATCAAGGGGGTTTATCTCCGCTTTTTTGGCTTTAAAAGCCAAGAAAGCGGAGATAAAATTATCTCCCTATTACCTAGCTGTCGCTAACACCAGTTAGCGACAGCTAGTAGGAGATAGCGACCATCTTGGGCCCCACTTTGCATGTCAGTGATATTTATCACTAATGACATGCAAAGTGGGCGTGCCAAGATGTTAGCGACTGGAAACAGTCGCTAACATCGCTATCTCCTATTACCAACTTATGGAGATATTCGCGCTAAGCGCGAATATCTCCAAAAGCTAACACCTGCCCTGAGAAGTTCTTAGCCATGTTATCCAATGGGAGGTGGATAACATGGCTAAGAGCATTAGCTCGATAATGCATGAATATCGCGGACTTTTCAGCGATATTCATGCATTGCGGCCGATTTTTATCGCATTTGCGATAAACCTTGGTAATACCAAGGTTTATTTGCGATAAAAATCGCCGCAGCTCAGCGGTAAATTTTTGTCTCTAACCAAGTATTAGCGATAATTATCGCTATTGCTTGGTAATATGCCCCAGAATTTTACAGACACCTCCACATCAGCGTTCATCATGGGTCACCATGAATGCGCCTGAACATGTTTTTGTGACACTTAACCTTAGGTGGCTGATGTACAAGAAAGCGATTAAAGAAGACTATTAAAGACCCCTTCCGGCACCTCCCAGAGCCCCACTGACATCCAGAATGGAGCACCACAATACATTAGAATAGAAGGTGAAGGAATCCATACAGCACGAGTGAAATAACTAATTTCCGCTCACAAAGCCACATGTGTGTAAGCTCTTCATGGGAGTGGGAGCAAGGTTGTATATCCAGCTGAGACAAGAAGTCAAGTGGGAAAATGCAGAATCATCTTTACACTAATTATGTTTTCACTTTTGCCATAACGCTTTATAATTGTGCCGTCTTACCCCTGTACAATTCTGCTCTGTTGTGACTTCCAGTCTTCCACCTCTTCCTATGAACCCCAAACTCATCTCTTATGAAACCCAGATCCTCTTGTGACTACAACACCAGGACGTAACTCCCTCACCCTGCGATGCCAACCCCATACCGACTCTGCTCACTTGTGCAACCACAACCTCCTTCTTCCAGCACTCTCTCTCCCATATCCTTTTATCTTCATGCATTTATTAAGATTTAATCATTAAAATATATAATCTCAAGCCGGAGGTGGCACAGGACTGGCTTGACGGCTGGAGACAGGTGGGACAACCCCGACGGCCGCACAGAGATCGACCTAACCAACGGAACGGTGACCAAGCAGGCAGGCAGACCGAACATTTGACGCAGCGGGAGAACTCAGCGAGGGCGGAATCCGACACGGAGCTGACTCCAATTGACTCTGGTCAGCCGGGACCCATCTGAAGTTTGACCTTTGGAGGGAGGGGCAGGATATGAGAAAAGGACCTGGGCCTGGTGCTGCGGAGTAAGGTGGGCAGAGCCGGTGCCTGTAGGGGATTCACCAACCCCACAAGCAAGTAAGATAGTTTGGGATGGGACAGAGCACTCTGCACAGTTGGGGGAACGGGCGGGGGTTTGTCCGTGGCGCAGGGGAGCAGGGAGGGGGGATGGGAGGGGAGTTACACAGTTATTGTTCTTGTTAGTAGTCATCAAACACACCACAGGGTACTCGAACGCACACGACACTGAGAGTTTCTCTCGCTCTGCCACGGAGCGTTGCACGTACAGTGAACCCCCACGGGGACAGGCAGGCCTGGCGATCATCCATGGCATGCTACGATGCATGAGTGCACTAGGCACTGTGCTGCCTCTACACCTCACCATTGGGAACCACATGTACACCAAGACCAGCCCTATGATATGCAGGATACCACACAGACGATCCCATGGCCCGACAACTACATACTACACCCACTGAGGGGGCAAGCAAGACCCTTGAGGTGCCCCCCCTGCGACTACTTACTTGGAACGTCAGGGGGTTGGGAGATAAAATAAAGCGGGGATTAGTATTGCAGGCACTCAAACGTCATGGCCCTGATCTGATCCTACTGCAGGAAACGCACCTCACGGGACCAGCGTGCAAGGCGCTTGACAGGCGTGGATATGTCATGGCGGCGCATGCCGAATTTACGTCTGGTTCCCGAGGGGTAGGGATACTTATGAAAAAGACGTCACCCTTCATGGTGAAACACCACAAAACGGACGAGCAGGGTCGATTTGCAGCACTACATGGGCAGTGGGAGGGAAGACCCCTCAACGTAGTGTCGGTTTACATCCCCCCGGCACTCCACTCTGTGGCTTTGCCTGCACAGGGCGGCTTCCTTTTGGATCTTCCAGAGGGTGACACAATCATAGGGGGTGATTTCAATGCGATTATGGACCCAACACTAGACACATTTCTCACTAGAGACCGCCATAGAGGGACTCCACATCTCCCGGGATTCCTAGAGGCAATGGACATTACAGATGTTTGGCGACACCTACACCCCACAGAGGCACAGTACACATACTACTCTGCAGTACATAATAGCTTAACACGCATTGACTACTTTCTGTTTCTTGGGGCAGGACTGGGAAAGCTAGACAAAATTGACATCCTGCCCAGAGGGATCTCCGACCACTCACCGATGTCCCTGTCACTCACCACAAAAGAAAAGAGACGTACGAGAATTTACCCAATATACCCGAACTACCTCACAATCCCGAAGATCAGGAAAGAACTCCAGTTAGTGACCACACGCTACTTTGAGGAGAATACGGGCTCAGTGTCCTCCCCCTCGGCGCTTTGGGAAGCTTACAAAACGGTCCTGAGAGGGGGGGCAGTGGCAGCGATAACAGGGCATAAGAGAGAGTGCAGGAGGGTCCTTGCAGAGATCGAGCTGGCACTACACGCCGCAAACACTGCTCACATGGCTGACCCCTCCCCAGAAACAGCACACGCACTACATTTAAGACAACAGCAACACCGGGCCCATCTTACGGTGACAGTCCAAGGTCACATCACAGGCACAGCCAACAGAGTATACAACGTGGGAGACAAGGCTGGGAAAATGCTGGCATGGCTAGATAAGAAGGGGAGGGGGAGTGGTAAAGGTATTCAGCAGCTATATTCACATGACGATCAAATACAGACACACCCGGAAGACATAGTATGTACCTTGGCGGACCACTTCCGAGAAATATACACCCCTGAGCGAGAGGTTACTGCCCAAGAGGCAACACTCGCACTTACAAACATTGACATCCCCAAGCTCGCACCAGAGGCAATACAGGACCTAGAATTAGACCCGACGGAAGACGAAATTCAACTGGCAATTCAGGCACTGCACTCAGGTAAAGCGGTGGGTCCCAATGGAATACCTTTGGAATGGTATAAATCGCGGGCTGACACATTGAGTAAGCCCTTGCGAAAAATGTATATGGAAAGTCTGGAGAAGGCAATCCTACCACTGGACCAACGTACAACCACGATAGTAGCCATACCGAAGCTGGGCAGACCTCCGTCTCGGTGCTCATCGTACCGCCCCATTTCACTGATCAACGCAGAGGCCAAGATACTAGCGAAACTGCTGGCTACTCGTTTGATACAACACCTACAATCGCTGATACACCCTGACCAATCAGGCTTCATGCCTCACAGAAGTACGTCTCTGAATCTCAGACGACTCCATGGGGTGATAGCACGAGCGCACCTTATCCCCGAAAGGGCGGTTATTCTTTCCCTCGATGCCAAAATGGCTTTTGATCTAGTGGAATGGGAGTATCTGTTTGCGGTGCTGAGACGGATGGACTTTGGACCGAAATTCATAGCCTGGGTAAGATTACTCTACACACAGCCGGTAGCCCAGGTCGTGGCGAATGGCCACATCTCGCAGACATTCCCACTGGGCAGAGGGACTAGGCAGGGATGCCCGCTGTCACCCTTACTCTTCGCCCTGGTGATAGAGCCACTGGCAATCCTGCTCAGAACTACACCGTTGATAAAGGGAATCACGTGGGAGGATGGATGGGAAGACAGAGTGTCCCTTTCTGCAGATGACATGCTGATCTATATGGTGGAGCCCGAAAGCGGTATCCCAGCATTACTAGATTTATGTGACACGCATGGTAAAGCATCGGGATACACTCTGAACTGGACTAAATCGGTGGTGTACACACTACATGGTCCAGACCCGGTGCTGCAGGAGAACTGCCCCTTACAGTTAACTAGAGATTCCTTTAAGTTCCTGGGCATTGTCATTGCAAGGAACGCAACAAACTTTTTCAACAAAAACTTGCAGCCACCCATGGAACGCCTTCGGGCAGATGTTAAACATTGGGCGGCCTTGCCGTTGACTCTCCTAGGGCGCGCTGCACTCTACAAAATGATGGCTCTTCCCAGGTTCCTCTATGTGCTGGAGAATACTCCTTATCTCGTGGAACCGAGGTACTTCAAGCAAATTGCGGCGCTGGTTTCAAACCTGCTTTGGAACAACGGCCCGGCGCGAATAGCATATGACAAACTGACAAGGAGCTGGTACGAAGGAGGCGTAGCTTTGCCTAACATACAGCTGTATTATTGGGCGGCACATCTAAAAACGATCAACCAATGGATACATGCCCCAAGGACCGACCCAGCGTACAAAGCTGACTGGGCACAACTAGGTGCGGATGGCATGCTTGCAGTACTATATAACAAGCCGCAGGTACGGAAACTATGGGGCCCAACGCACCACACTGCGACCATATGGCACATTGCACAAAAGCGACTGGGTTGGCAAGGTAAACTCACCAAACTGACACCGCTTTGGGACATAAAAGCATTGGGGGCCCTACGCTCCTGCAAGGGATTCACGCAGTGGGACTGTATAGGAATATCCACAATCGGAGACCTCTGGGACAAAGGTACGGTGATCGGGTTTCCACAATTACAACAACAGTACGACCTGGGCCAGACTGAGACATTTAGATATGTGCAGATAAGGCATGCACTACTAAGAGCGATCCCAGCGGGAACGGAACTACCAGAATCCTCGCCACTAGAGGACAGACTCTTAACTGACTTCATGCCGCAAAGCGCCACATCACTCACATATAAAAAATTGATCAACAATCTGAGAGACCCAACAGAAAGACTGAGAGATAGATGGGTGGGAGATGTAGGAGAGGTTACTGAATCAGAGTGGAACGAGGCAATGGCGTCCCCACGGGAGGTCGGCATCTCAGCAAAATTCAGATTGGTACAATTGAAAATCTTACACCGTATTTATTACACTAGGAGTCTAGGACCCTGCTTCACAGAATACATCGAGCGTCACATCCCTACTGTCTACGGGGGTGCGGGGAGGAGGGGACATTATACCATACAATCTGGGAATGCCCACAGATACGAGAATTCTGGAGACAGGTTATGCGCACCATCTCGCAAACACTTAGGGTTTCAATTCTACCTGAACCTCGAAAATGCCTATTGAACATTTGGGACCCTAATGACCTGAATAGGCATGGACAGATATGGGCTACCCTAGCCATGATGGTGGCAAAGCGAGATATTGCGCAGAAATGGGGAGCGCCAGATACGCCTACAGCCTATAGGTGGGGTAACAACATGGACAAGCTAATGATTACCGAAAGAGCAGTGTACGTAATGAGGGCTTGCCCCCGCAAGTGGAATAAGGTGTGGACAGCATGGAACACTTATAGAGGAGACCTCTGTGAACCTCTACCGGAAGAAGAGGACCTAGAGTCTGAGGGAGAGGAGGAGTAAAGGGCGGGGGGGAGGTTGTAGTATTGGCCCTAGTGGGCACCATGCAGCTCTGATGCAGATTTTAATAGGACGTGGCGCAGGAACAGAGGGATTACTACAGACAAATGTCACTGTTGCAAATGTACCTATGGTGGATGACTCTTTTAATGTTTTAATGGTTAAAATTGTTCTATTGATGATTGTTATGATACACTCAATAGTAGGAAAAGATCCTTGTGATTATAAGTAAAGGCAGAAGCGAGGCTAGACGGTCAACAGAATTAACACACTCATGCAATGATAGCGTAATATTCTTGTTAATAATTGGGAAATATTATGGTATATTGAGGAAAGAATGTAAGTTGATGGAGTATTGCCATGAAAGGAACCTGGTGACTGTACTGTATGCTGACAACTTCAATAAAAAGTTTTTCAAAAAAAAAATATATATATAATCTCCATAGCTCTGAACAGTGTGTGCTACAACAGGTTTCTACTTCCTACTGCATCGCAAGGCATGAGGCGAGACTGCAGCACTCACCAAATGCAGTGAAATCCACTCTTATCTTCTGCGGGCCGGCCACCTGAAACCATGGATTGCTTGTCCGAGTTTACCCACAGTAGGGATACAGCCTCCGCAGGCTCTGAGAACGGCTTGCAATCTACCACATGAGGTGAGTATGTATACCTGCCTCAAATCACACAGTATGTCAGTGGTGAATGTGGTGGTGTGATTCCTGTAGGACCACACCTACCTAAGGTGACACAGATATGTTGTTGATGAATGAAGTGATAAGGCACCTTACGAACCAGGCCTGCTTAAGATCATGCAATGGGTCAGCTGCGGAAAAAAGCAGTAGGCCTCTGATGGGGCGGGACTTAGTGGTTTCTATGTGAGTCTCCAGTGAGTCAAACCTTGACTTCAAGCGTACCGACACCATGACTCCTATGTGTCCAGGGAAGATACACCCTGCCTCTCATTAGGCCGGTTTATGAAAGAATGCAGTGGCGGGTCAACAAGGGCGAGGTGAGATATCCTGCAGCTGTTAATAATACACTTGTTGAAAGCACTGCCTGCAAATGAGGGCAGTGACTTGCTTCTGGAGCTGAACCGTCCGCTTGTCATCTCAAGAAAGTCTTAGCTCAAGCATCCTCTGATTTCATGGTTTTCCCTCAGTAAATCCAATGCTGTATACCCCTCATACATCAAGTTCTGTCTCACTGGAGTTTTGTCCCAGGAACCATAAGGAGCCCAGGGCCCGCAAAATGAATATACAAAAACAAACAATGCATATACATACATACGTGCCTTACAAAAAATGAATGTGTCCTCATGTCATGCAACTGGTGCTATGTAAAGCGCTCCGATACCCGATTCGGGTCAAGTTTGTGCTATATAAAACTATGTAAAAAAATAAATAATAATAATGATAATAAACAAAACCATGCAAGATCTGCTAATTAAACAAACCTGAAAAAAATCATCAACTTGGATATCCAATTACCTAATGAAAGATGACCACAGCCATTGGTATCCATGATAAGTAACCCAAAACATAAATTCAGCATTTGTTATGATGACGGATATCACCTACCATTAGTTGCACACAAATCTCAGTAGTTTCCAGGAAAATGTTCTTTCCATTTATTTACGTACCTCATTTGAGCACTCGCACCAGGAGATGTTTATTGGTTATCCCCACATCTCGCTCGCTGATTATCATCCCGCTCCATCTGCACACCCTTCCCTTCTGCACCCATCTACCACTTATACCAATCTGCTCTTACTCCACCTAGATACATCATTCAACTCCACATAACCTTTCCCAACCCTTTTCACAACTTTGGGTTTAGAAAATACAGACTTACCTTTTCTCACGCACCCTGGTAACTTGACCATGACCAATTGACCACAGAGTACATCAAATTCCTTAGCTTTACATCTCTTAGCAAAATACTTCTTATTCAACATTTTTTATACACCTTCCTCTGCAGTTCCTCAACATCTATGTCAACACTCCCTTGAATCGACCTCATGGACACCGCCAACTTAGGTTTCCTCTTCCTCAACAATTCAAATGGCATCAAACCTGTGGTACTATGAACACGTGTTCTATAGGCCCACAACATCTGATTGATATGTTCTATCACATTTTTCCCATTGGCAGTAGCCATCTGAATACTATCCTTTATAGCCCTGTTCACTCTCTCCACAAGACCATTTGCCCTGGGATTGTACACTTCGGTCTTACAATGGTGAATATTCCTTTGACTTAAATACATTTCCACCATCATGAGAGCAAAACTAGGCTCAGTTATCAGAAACAACCTCATCAAGGTAACCTTCACTAATAAACAACTTTTCCATGAATTGTTTGACCGGCTTGCTCGTCACCTCTCCCATGTACACAACCTCTAACCATTTGGAATAATAATCCACCATGACCATTACGAACCTGTTACAACTAACTAAAATATCAATGGGACCTATAATGTCCAAGGCCACCTTCAACTATGGACTAACAGGATATTCAACTGGCTGAAGAGGCTGCGTATTAATCTTCTAGATTTTATCGCCGTTTCCACACAATAATTCCTTAACGACATTCTCCACATCCTTGTCCATGTCTGGCCACCAAAAGAGTCCCCTCAAACTGCTTTTTGTCTTATTCTGACCTAAATGACCTTGATGAGCACACTCCATAATCTTACCTCTCAGCACAATAAGAAGAATAAGCTTACCTCCCCTTTAACCTGAACATAGTCCTTTGTACCTGTAACATCAGCAGACCATCCTTCCCTAATGCATTTGTACAAATTCGACAATCCCACATCCTCCTTCACAGTATCCAACCACTCTTTTGCAGTATCATATTTCTCATCAAAATATTCCACACTTGCAATCCATCCAAATTCCGGCAAATCATCCCTGGAATGCACTAGGGCTCCAGGCAATGTCTTGTTTCTTGACAATGTATCAGAAAATACATTCTTTACCCCGACTCGGTCAACCATGGCCTGAACACTCTTGATGAGTGGACTAATACCATTACTGTTTAATTTCACCCCTCTGAGAATGCCCACCCTCATATTCTGATGTAATTAACCCTCCGGTTTCAGACCAGATGCCCAGCTGGGCATTAACCTCATGTAACCTCCATCACTGCGTAAGTGTGATTTTATCCCCCTTAACTTGATGTCAATTAACCCACCGGTTTCAAACCATATGCCTAGCTGGGTATTATCCTCATGTAATCACCTCATACCGTGCTATTTTACCAGCCAGAAATTTAGCATATGCCTAAGGTGTGCCCTGTTACCTGAACTGAAATGTATCTCAAACCATATGCCTAGCTGGGTACAATCCTTATATAATCACCCCATACCGTGCTAATTTAACAGCCGAAATTTAGCAAATGCCTAATGTGTGCCCTGTTGCCTGAACTGAAATGTATTTATCAGTAGTGGATTGATGGTTCACAGCCATTCACACTTCAGGATCACTCGCTCCTGATACTCTCACCACTTCTTCGGCCTCGCCGCAGAGCCCAGCTCCGCTTCACCGCGCCTCTTCCTGTTTGTCCTGGTTGCTGGGCAACACGTTGACACGCTCCAACCCCGCCCCTTCCCTGAACCACGCCCCGCGCCTCCCGCGTACTCGGCTCTCATATCTTTGACTGAGGACACCGAGCCCCACGTAGCTCCGGCATTAGTTGCTAGCTCGACTGGATCCAACAGAGCCCTCATCGCCCCTAGCTGCCTTGATTCATACAGATACGCATGAGATTCGCCTACATCGTGCGATCCCTTCTCGATCCATTTAGCTGCCTTCCCGCCATTGTTGGTTTCTCATCCTCGCTACTTTCTCTCCCCGCAGGCGCCCCACGACCCCCTCGCTGATCTGATTCTACTCATTGCACGATCAGGTAAACTCACCTCACGATCAGGTTAACTGTCCGCACAGAGACGGCTCGCTCCGCCCTGTGCCCCTAAACTTAACTCTTTCCTTCTCTGCCCTTTCTACCTGCTCCCCTACAGCCTTCAACTCCTGAGAAATCACCTGGACGCTAAGCCACCGATAAGCTCCCGCCTGGCTGACGATGTAAGTCTCCGCTCCTTCCTGCATCCCGCGCTTATCCCCCCTCATCCCCCACTTACCATTTTTAGTGATCGCCACCTAGTCACGCGCTAGTATCACTATAACCGCAATCCTGTTATGTCACCAGTCACTCAATTCTTCAAACCCCCCCCCCCTAGTTCCCTACTGCCTGTTGTTAGTCTTGAGTAGCGCCACACCAACACAGTCCCCACCCCGGCAGCGGTGCACGCCCCAGTCACTCCCCACCCCCTCCCTGCTACCGCCTTCCCCAGTCCCCTCCTCATTTGCCCTTCTCTCCCCTTACAGCACTGGTTATATCGACAACCCTGTCCTGATGAAGATCCCAACTCACGGGGATCGAAACGCCGTCGACCTTACAGCATAATCATAAGACGCATATTAAGTTTTGTGCTCCTGTTAAATTCTTTGAATCATGTTCTAAGTGACTACAACTTGATCTTATTTTGGAGCCATCATTGTTTCATTATTTGTCACTATGCGCCGATCACGCTGCTCACTTTAGCACTTGCACCTTCACAGTCACCTACTGTATATATCACCACTTACCAAGTGCCACTGGGTTGTCACATGATTCCTTCTGTACAGTGCTGTCTAACTGTATTGCCATGTGAAAGAAAAAAAAAAACCTTTTTATAATTGGTGAATAATACCTTTTTCAAAAAACTCTAGTGACTCCTTGTTGGTTATTTTTTGTAATGCAAATTGCATACATTGTGAAAATTGTCTTTTAAATAACACCTGTTGGGAACTGTTCCTATTTACATTAAACACCCATCCCAACCTGGTTTATGGGTCCCCTCCTGTTACTCTTACACATGATAATTACCGGGGCACCACAAAATAACAAGTATGTTACCAGAGCATTTATTCTACCACCTCAATGGCCTAAATGGCACACAAATACCATTTGTATCTAGCACACAAACAATATTAAATGGAAAGGATCTAAGAATGCTTGCACAGGCACAGGGCCAGTGCAGCTGCAACTACAGCTTAGCAAAGGAACATTAACAGCACCTGGCAGAGACAACTGTGACAACTGTAAATAGTGCTTGATTTGTGATATAATAAGTGCTGGACCCAAAGTTTTGTTTGGAAGACATCGGTCAGTACTATTGAAAGTCTGGGTGCGGAATACCAAAGCTGTGTGGTCCTGTTTCCACCTCATGCCTCTTTAATCCACCAGCAGGCACTCCCTTCCTCGCTCTTTATCTCACTCTTCCAGGTTTCCTTTGTGATCCCAGCTTTCTACCTTTTTCACTGTTTTTCCATATTTCTCTTCCTCCTTTTCTCCTAGTGCGTTTTTTTCTCTCTCACTCTAGGTGAAAGAAGTCTGTTGAGGAAAAATAAGTGATGGTTCCATAAATAACTGTCTAAGTGGCACATCTGCAACCACCAGTTCAAATTAAGCTTGGCAAGTGCTGCAATAGATCATGAATCAGAAACACAAAGGTAACACCATAACTATGAGCACGCAGGTAAGCTATTAAGACAGAAGGAACCCAAACTAATACTTAAAAGAGAGGATAACACTTGGAAACTGACTGCAGACTACAGGAGAAAAATTTGATTATGAGGAGGAAAAACAATCTGTTGAAAATACCGAGTGCATAACCCCCATACTCAGGTCACACAGTTAGCCCCAGCATCACATGACAAAGAAGCTGCTGTCTTCCAGATTACATTGATGATTCAAGCCAACACTTGCTGGAGTAAAACTGGCCACAGTTTATTAAAATAATTAAACGCAAATTCCACTCGCAGGTGGAGCGCAATGAAAATATGCAATGAATTCAAATTCATTTGCATGCTTCGAACTATTTCAACACATAGACTGCAAGCAATAACCCAGACGTTTTAAGGCATGTGTAAATTGAGCAATTGCCCTGGGGCTACACCTTCCAAGTGTCCACAGGTAAAGATAGTGGGAAGGTTGAAATTCCTGCCAAAATAACTAGAGCTCATAAAAATGGGGTTATTTTTATAATTTCACAACTTAGCATGCTTACCAGAAACTGCATGGCTGCCTGACCTGCCCATCCTTAACCATCTCACTTTTAGGCAGTTGGTGGTAATCATGTTGAAAAATAGTCTTTCGGGGTCATTTCTGTCTCTTTCCACCTTACCCCTCTCTCTTTACCTCCATCTCTTTGATTCGTTCCACTCCGAGTTTGCAGACTCAACCCCACCTTTTACATTTGGGGGGGCTTACCTTGCTACCTTTTCTTGTGTCATGAGCTGGCTACCTGGTGACTTGGGCTGTGAGTGCAGTGTCTGATTGTAGGACTGTGCTGTAGAAAGGACCACACCCTAACGTTTGCTTCCCAGCAGCTACTCCTCTTTGTCAGGGCGTGACCCATTCCGATTGGCCAGGTCAAAGGTAGCTGGCGAATTGCAGGAACCCTTCATCTAGCCCTATAAAACTTCTGGGCGCTTCTCTGCCCATTTTATCCGACCCAACCCTCTTCTTCTGTCCCATGACAAAACAGGGGCGGGGTGGACGCATCTTTGCCCCAGTCATCTATTGGAACTCTACACTGGCTTGTGGGTGCTAACCAGGGCCTCTAGGCCCCCCTTATAGACAGGCCTTCGTTAATCTACATCCATTGATTCAGCGCCTTGAGACCCTCACGGGTGAGTAGCGCGCTCTACAAATGCTTGATTGATTGATTGATTGATTGATCATTGATTTGGATTGGAAGGAAAGAGAAGATACACAGAAGGAAAGTTACAGAGTACCAGAGAAGATTAGGCGTTATCCTGTGGAGTTTAAAAAATAGGAAAGGAGAAACTGGGCTACTGCCCTGGGAACCGAGAGGCTTACTTACAAGCCCCTTGCGTCACTTTTAATATGGGAAAAAGTGAAGTACCGGTGGTGCAAGGGGCTTGTAAATAAGCCTTTGAGAGTCCAAGAGATGCAGCGGGAGACGGACCACTCTTGGCGCTTTGGCTTTGGTGTTAAAGGCTGCTTTAGTAGAAGCAAATAAAGCTTACAATTGCGGACAATTGTTCAGCTTAGCCACACGCAGAAAATGTCTCTAAACAATCTTCTAACCATCAATTCAACCACACCCCTATCATGGCCTATTTTTCTGCCCACATTCCCATTTCTAATCTTTTTTTCTGCTCTCCACTCCTTTACCCACAGCCCACCCACTTCCCCCAGCTTGGATTATGTCTGACACAGGTCCTCACATATCCATGGATACCTACTACCTTAATTGTCCCAGAACTCCACCACATACATGAAAGTGTATATAAAACTTTATAAATAAATAAAAATAAGGAATGTGGAATGTAGGGTGAGGGATTATCAGGTGGAGATTCTACCTCTGGCAGTTGACGCCTGAGGCTATTAAAGACGGTGGCCAATAAACCTCTCTCTTGACATCTACATTTTGTGTGGTGTTTTGGGGATGTCACACTACAACAACTTTGGCGATGAGTTGGCCACAGTGAAGAAACCACGTGCATGCTGTGAGCTGTTTGTACTTCAAGACAGCGATTTGACTCATTTTACAGTGCAATTCGAGATCAGAGAAGCAGCTGCTTATCTACGGAGGACTAGGAGTTCAGCCAAGTAGCGGCTAGTTCGAGTGTATTGCTGCAGAGGTGACAGCTTTCAACAAACTTTGGGACCAAATTTTTAACAAGAATTGGCATAGCCAATAGGTCTCGCCTTTGGGACCTTATGTGTTTAACCCCTTCCGTGCGGCCGCGATTCCCCCCGTGTGCGGCCTCGGAACGAACAGGGCGGGGCCGTGACGAATCCCAGCCGCCATCCGCACACGAGCACCGTGGAGCGTGACGGCTGGGGTTCGTCACCAGCATGGAAGCGGTTAACCAGAACTTTTGGCTACGTTGCAGAGCATTGTGGCTGTTGTGCATTATGTTGAAAAGTAATAATAAAAAGTGTTAAGCATTGTTGTTACCTTTATACAAAGGAAGACAACATTTTATACAGAAGAACCTGATTAAAAAAAGATTTTAACATAAAAAATGTCTTCTAGTTTTTTTTTGTACTTGCACTGCTGGCAACTTTTTCCTGCCTATTCTCATGCTTGCCTGTTATCATTTTTTTGTTATGGGGGAGCGGGACATAAATAACGGTGGAGTGGAGTTTGGAAAACAGTAATTTAATTAGAACACAAGCAGCGGTCGGACACTAGGGGAGAATCAACAGATGCCAGATTCCAAAGGCAGACTGATGTGATGCTTAGGTGGTGCGCTGATGAAAAAAGGTGGTGGTGAATGATGTTTGGTGCTCAGGTGGTGACACTATATGGTGTGCATTGGAGGTATGTTGTGAATTGTGGAGTTGTGGAGTTGAAATATGTTGTTTGGTGTGTAATTATGCGGTGTGTATTGGAAATGTGTGGAGCTGAATTGTGTGGCCTGGAACTGTGGTGTTGAGTGGAATTATGCTTTGTGAAATTGTGTCATGGTGTGGAGTGCATTTCTGTTGATCGGTGGTATGTGGTATAGAGTGCATTTATGTGGTGTGTATTTATGTTGCATTGAGTACAGTGCAATTATGTGGCGTGTAATTATGTGGCACTGAGTGGTATTATTGCATTGAGCAGAGAGTAATTATGTGGCGTCTAATTATGTGGTACTGAGTGGTATGTGGAGTGTATTTATGCTGCATTGAGTAGAGTGTAATTGTGACGTGTGATTATGTGGTACTGAGTGGTATTATCTGGAGTGTATTTATGTTCCATTGAGTAGAGTATAATTATGTGACGTGTAATTATGTAGCACCGAGTGGTATTGTGTGGATTGTATGTTGCATTCAGTAGAGTGTAATTATGTGGCATGTAATTATGTGGCACTGAGTGGTATTATTTGGAGTGTATGTTGCATTGAGTGCAGTGTAAATATGTAGCATATACTTATGTGGCACTGAGTGGTAATGTGTGGAGTGTATGTAGCATTTAGTAGAGTGTAATTATTTGGTGTGTAATGTGGCACTGAGTGGTATTATGTGGAGTGTATTTAAGATGCATTCACAGGCCCTCGTCAGCAGCAGACTGGACTACGGCAACGCACTCTACGCAGGAATCCCAGCCAAACACCTATGACGACTACAACGCATCCAAAACGCCTCAGCCTGACTGATCGTCAACGTCCCCCGCCGCAGCCACATCACCCCCCACCTGAGAGACCTACACTGGCTCCCCGTCGTCAAGAGGATCACCTTCAAGCTCCTCACCCACACACACAAAGCACTCCACAACGCAGGACGAGCCCAGCCTACCTGAACAGCAGACTCAGCTTCTACACCCCCACCCGCCATCTCCGCTCCGCCAGCCTCGCCCTCGCCGCTGTCCCCCGCATCCAACAAACGGCCTCCGTCGACAGATCCTTCTCCTACCTCGCCGCCAAGACCTGGAACACCCTCCCTACCCACCTACGACAGATCCAAGACCTACTCACCTTCAGAAGACTCCTCAAGACCTGGCTCTTCGAGCAGTAGCGGCACCCCACCTCCCCTCAGCGCCTTGAGACCCTCACGGGTAAGTAGCGCACTTTACAAGTACTCTGATTGATTGATTGATTGATTGATTGAATATAGTGTAATTGTGACATGTGATTATGTGGTACTGAGTGGAATTATGTGGAGTGTATTTATGTTGCATAGAGTAGAGTGTGATTATGTGGCGTATAATTATGTGGCACTGCGCGGTATTGTGTGGAGTGTATGTTGCATTCAGTAGAGTGTAATTATGTGGCACTTAGTGGTATTGTGTGGAGTGTATGTTGCATTCATTAGAGTGTAATTATGTGGCATGTAATTATGTGGCACTGAGTGGTATTATTTGGAGTGTATGTTGCATTCAGTGCAGTGTCATTATGTAGCATATAATTATGTGGCACTGAGTGGTATTGTGTGGAGTGTATGTAGCATTTAGTAGAGTGTAATTATGTGGTGTGTAATTATGTGGCGCTGAGTGGTATTTGGGGTGTATGTTGCATTTAGAGCAGTGTAATTACGTAGCATATACTTATGTGGCACTGTGTGGTATTATGTGGAAGGTATTTATTTTGCATTGAGTAGAGTGTAAGTATGTGGCATGTAAATATATGGCACTGAGTGGTATTATGTGTAGTGTATTTATGTTGCATTGAGTACAGTGTAATTATGTGGTGTGTAATTGTGTGACACTGAGTGGTATTGTGTGGAGGGTATGTTGCATTCAGTAGAGTGTAATTATGTGGTGTGTAATTATGTGTCAATGAGTGGTTTGAGAGGAGAGGCAAGGGGGAAATAAAGTGATAAAGCTGTTTACAAACATGGTAAATTAAACATAGTGTAAAGCACCAAAAAGTGGCACTGGTGATGTTTACAATTGAACATTGTCATGAAAACCATAAACTCAGAGCAAGAAGCACCATAAACAACCCAGTGTTACCAGTGAGCCGCAGGCAACATCACCCCCTATGCGAGCCTTGTTACTCTTATTATGTGAGTAATACAATATTATGCACGTGGAAGAGATTCATGCTGCTTTAATGAAGCTTGCCTCTTGAACGCCCTAAACTACAGTGATTTCCTCCTTGGAGAAGTATCCACTTGAAACTTTATATTCCGGATTTTCTACAGATTGAAGGGCATTTAAGCAGCTTCTACGCTTTGCATCCAGCCAGCTCTAGTGTTCGCTTTACAATGCAATCGACTTATTGTGATGGAATGCGGCTGATACATGAATAGATTAAGAATTGTATATGTATAAATAATGTTCTAGAAAATGCGTACATGGACATTTTGTTTTAAAAAAAAGGTTCTGACGCCCAAAGTCACAACATCACTTAACTATATCGTTGAATCGTCGAATGGGCAGAGTAAAAAGACAGAACACCAAAGTAAAATAACGAAATCCAGCCAAATCTGTGACGCCTGGTGTAGTCTCCATTTTCAAAGAATAAAACTTAGCCCGAGCCAGTGTTTATAGCCAATTGTGGGGTTATAGCTACCACGAGGTTCATTCTTATGGGAAACAAAAAAAAAAGCGAGGACCATCTGTTTCCAATTACCGCCAACGCGATAATTGGAGACAGATAAGTTTGAAGTTCGCGCCCGAGGACCCTAGGCCAACCAACAAACAAGGCGGGACAATCACACACTTTGCACCAATTGCATGCTATGTTTTTAAAAAAGATACATGCATAAGCCAATTGCGAGCTCAGAAAAAAAAATCACATGCACAAGCTACTTAATGCCTTGCAGTGCAGCGCATTCGCTGGCTCAGGCGAGACCTAAAAAGCAGTATTCAGAGCGATTGCAATCTGGCCCTTGGGATACACAGACTCAAAACCATGGTCTTTCTGTTCAGCGTGCGCTATATTGGAGCGGGACAGGCCCAATGCACCCATACCTCTGTGGTGTGCAACAGTCATGAGGTCTTCTGAATGTGACAGTCCCCGTGCGCACTCATCTACCTTTGCACAGAACGTGGCATCTTTGGAATCTTTTTCTGTGCAGCTCGGTCACATCCGAGTGAGAGAATATGCATAGGATGCTTCACCATCGGAGGAGGCATCTCCCGAGGCATCGCATATGCAAACAGGGCACATAGGCGGCCATACGCAGGGAGCCTTGGTGGTCATTTTGAATTGGTGAGCGACGGTCCAATCAAACACTGTGATGTGCACACATATCTCAGGCGCATTACAAGGATTGTATTTTCTCTGAATTGGGAAAATCAGCTTTTTTTTCGAATAGGGGAGTGGCTTCTCGACCACCTACTGTGATACGCCCACATTCTTATGGCACATCACGAGTGTTGCAGTTTATGTGATTTTACATGTTTGAACCTTTGTATGTCACAGTTGCTGACAGGCGCAGAGTGCATAGGATGTTAACACCACTTTTGGGGCAGTGAATTACCTAGGCATGGAAGTCTCCAGGGTCTTCTCTGAGTACTGGATCTTTACAGGTACAACATCATTGCTGATTGCGGCCTGTTTCAAACTGTGACACAAACACATATTGCCAACGAAATAAGAAGCTTTCACTGCAACTAAACGTGCTTCATTTAACAAGCTTTTTGTTAACATTTAGGTGTTGCGTAGTCACATTTCCCAGTCTGAAAATTTGTTACATCGCTGAGTTTGATACAACATAGAATAGAACTATCTTGCAAGTCATGCAAAGAATTGATGCGGAAAGATCAAATTGCGGTGGCTGTTGTTAAAGAGAATTGAGGTTCTAACCAATAGGGCAGAGTGAAAAGTTTGTAAAGAAGAAAGAGGATAAGGAAGGACCTTTGAGTCAGAAAAATGTTATTTCAGGTATGGGTGTCCTGCCAAGAATGCAAAGTGTGAAATCTGTGGTAAGGTTGGGCACTTTGCCAAAGTCTGTCAATTAGTAAGACGAATATGAATTTGGTACCCAACAGAATGTATAGTGATAGTTTAGAGGCTAAGCACAGTGAAGAAAGGGATTTGGTTTTAGTGGTCCAGGGTGGAGAATCCAATTGCATAGACCTGTATGAGAATATCATTGTTGATAGTAAGGTGTTGAACCGTTTGGTTGATTCAGAGCAAGGATGATGGTGGTCACTGATGAATTATTTAATCAGATATGTTGTGGTAGGAAATTGCTCCCTCCAAACAGGAACCCAGTTACATATGATGGGAGTAAGATTGAGCTCAAGGGGTATTTTGAATGTCACATGAAATTCAAGGTCAAAGTTATTTTTGGGAAAGGTGAACGTGTCCAAGAAGGGGTTGAACATATTAGGGTGGTATCATCAGTGTTTGTTTGGCACGATGCTAAGGCCAGGAAGGAAAGTTCAGGTCTCTTTGGTCACAGATGATTGATCTGTTGAGCAGGTGCCCATTAAGCAGGATCAAAACAATAGGTGGAAAGGGCTGTATAAGGTGGTGTTCAGCGATAGACTGGGGAGGATCACTGGGGACTGGGGAGGATCACTGGAGGATCTGGCATCCCAACTGTGGAATAGACTACCCCTCAGGCTCCGTTTGGAATCCTCAGAGGTGGTTTTTTGTAAAGAGCTGAAAACCCACTTATTCCCTAGGGGATAGGTAAAAGCGAGGGTATGGGTGGTGGATGCTATGATGGCGTGGGAGGCTGATACCTTAGCGCGGGGACACACTGGTCAGTGTAACCAGGCGCTTTATAAGTTCAGTTACATACATACATTTAATACAAAATTAAGGTACAAAGTAAAGTCACTCCTGTCAAACACAAGTTAGGGAATGTGCCTATTAGTGTTCATAAGGATTTTGCTGAAATACTCAAATAAATGCTTGAAGATGGGATCATTGAACCCATCAACTCATCGTTATGGTTATTATCTATAGTGATAACAAGGAAGAAGAATGGTCAGTTAATGGTTTGTGTAGACTTAAAGAGCATGAATAAGGCGATATGGGTAGATTCCCACCTGCTTCATTGCATAGATGACTTCATCACCACGTTCGCAGGTGCCAAGGTATTTAGTAAGATCGACTTGGGATCTGCTTACCATGAAATTACACAGGATAAGTCCTCTAAATATCTTACAGAGGTTGTTTCTCCGGTTGGCACATTTCATTTCAGGAGAATGCTTTTTGGATTGGCATCTGCCACTCTGGTTTTCCAACAGGTGTTAGAAAACATACTCCAGGGAGTCAAGGGGGTCATGACCTTCCAGGATGACATTCTGGTGGCAGCCGAAGACCTGGTTAGTCATAGCAAACTCATGCATGTTTTGTTAAAAAAGTTGCAGAAGTTTGGAATAATATTCAATGTGAAAAAGTTTGAGTTTGCTAAAAGTAGTATAGAACATTTAGGACCTGTCATCTCTGAAAAAGGGGTAGACCCGACACTTGGTTTAGTGGAAGCTATTACAAGAGTCCCTAGGCCTAACAGCAAGGAAATGTGGCATCATTTCTAGGGATGTGTGAGTTGTACGCCAAGTTCATAAAAAATGTTTCAGTGAAAACTGTAAACTTGAGGGAACGTCTCAAGAAGAAAAAAAAGTATTTTGGAGTTATGCTTGCCAAGATGAGTTTGTAGCTCTTAAAAATGACGTTGTGTCTGCTGGGGTGTTGGCACCTTTTGATTCCACGAGGAAATGTATCCCGAGCTATACTCTCCTAGGTCTAGTTCGAGTGGGGTGAAGGTTGTTGACCCAGCAGAATGTAGAAGCAAACGGGTGGTGATCAAACTAGCAAGATATTAATCTATGTGATTCATTTATGTATATAGTTATTGTGTAGGTTTATGCATTTTTTAGTATAAAAGGGGGGAAATGTTGTGCTGATATGTTCTTCTCACAATATTTCACATTCTTGGTTCCAGTGCTAAGGAATGTGGAATGTAGGGTGCAGGATAATCAGGCAGATTTTCTACCTTAGGCAGTTGATGCATGAGGCTGTTGAAGACTATGGCCAATAAACCTCTGTCTTGAGATCTACTTATTGTGTGATGTTTAGGGTATGTTATACTACCACCCACTGCTTTATCTCACTTGTGATGATCTGCTTCGTGTTGCATTCAATACGACTAAATGACATTGGTGAAGCGAGTGCTTTCCTTCCTGCATTTTCTTTTAGCTCTGTTTGCATCGAGCAGACGGAAGTAGTGGATGTGCTAGAGCTGGCATCATTTGAAGTTATTGTATTGTGTTAACTATAAGAGATGAGTACGCTCCATTCTCTAATTGTAGGATCACACACTGTTGGTGAGTGATTTAGCTGGAGTCATCACTGCTGAGTAATGCTGTGAAATGTGGTGTTCTTTAGTTTCAAGTGTATGTGAATCTGAGCATGCAACACACCACACGTGTCATTGGAATGCAGCATATGGAGTTCCAGGCATACAACATTCTTTGAGGGAATTTGGAGCATTGCATTCAAGCAAATTGGTTGCCACGCAATAGTCTATCAAGTAAAGTAGACTGTGATCCTTTATTTCTGGCATGTTCTCCCTGAGATACAGATCTTTGATGGTGTGCTGTCCATCCTTCTCAAGAACTCTGTGAGAACCTGGCTAGGTTCCTTCATGATAAAATTAAAACCATTATTGATGATCTGGGAGGGGCTCATCAACAATCTGTGGCTGGAAATACTGAGACTATGGGCACTGATGAAATGGTGGAAAATGGCTCTGAGGCTTCTGGTGCCATCTTCGAATGTGGGGCCGTTAATCACCTTTCTGAGTTTGTGCCTCTGGATGTGGAGGACTTTAACAGGTTAGCATGTGGTATTCCTTCTGGGTCTCCTCTTGATCCTCTGCCACACAACATTTGGAAAGAGTTTAAGGCAGAGTTGTTTCCTACCCTCCGTTTGATCTGTAATCAGTCTCTTTCTAACGGAGTGGTCTGACCCAGTGGAAACAAGCACTGGTGACACCCCTGCTAAAGAAGCCCTCTCTTGACCTGGAATGCCCTAGGAACTATAGGCCCATCTCTCGTTTGCCTTTTCCGGTCATAAGAGTGGTGAGCAGCACTCTGTCTAAGCATTTGGAACAACATAATTTACTGGAGGAGGTTCCCTTTCGCTTTCGGACGGCCCTTGGTACAGACGGCCTTGGTGACCTTGATGGACGAGCTTCGGATGCGGGCAGACAGGGGTCAGGCAGCTGTGCTTATTCTGCTTGACCTATCTGCCACATTCGATACGGTCAACCATGGGATCTTGCTGAGAAGACTGAGAGAGGTAGGGGTGACGGACTGTGCTTTGAGGTGGTTCCAGTCCTTCCTACTGGACAGACAGTAAGCAGTGTCCCTCTCCCCTTATCAATCTGCCTATACCAATATCTCGCATGTCGTACCACAAGGCTCGGCTATCAGCCCCCTTTTATTTAATATCTATATGCAACCCCTGATTGCGGTCATCAAAGAGCATAATATTAACATCGTAAATTATGCTGACAGACAGTTGATCTTTTCCCTTGCGGGAGATCAGTCGACCTCACTGGAAGTGTTTCATAGTTGCCTGCGTGATACGGCGCTTTGGCTGAAGGAAAACTCGCTGCAATTTAATGCGGGTAAGGCTGAGGTGCACTATTGCTCAATGGACAGGGTTCCCTCTGTGATGCCCAGTAACTTCTGGCCCACCGACACCTCGACCGTTGTTCGGCCAGTGAAGACGGTCCCTAATCTGGGCATTATGTTTGACAACAAACTTACTATGGAGGCTCAGGTTACGAAAACGTTGACCTGTTGTTTAGCCATTATTAGATCTGTCAGGTTCCACCGTCCAGAATCCTTGGGATTGCGCTGATGCTATAATGGGTCCACCTCTCAACTGCCCCAAGTCCGGAAATATATATATATATATACACGGACTAGTGTGATAGTTAAGTGAGGGAAGGAAAGGATGGGGACTGCAGGATTGGAGATCTGTGGGAACACAATACACACAATTAGTATGCTATCCTAATAATAATACAACTAAAAGAAGGCACATCGGAAAACCACTTTCTATGAAGAAAACACTCACTACATGAAATAAAGAGAGTGAAGGAAGGATACCCGAAGAGAGAAGAGGGTGATTGCAAACCTCCAGCATGTAACTAGTAGGAAAAGAGAACACACCATAAATCCTGTACATACGGGCATCAGTTTCCCTTGTTGTATTCAACCAAGATCACTCCCATCAACCTACCCCAGGCACATGTGGCTCAGGAATGAAATGCATTGGGACGTAATTCCAACACACCCTCCTTTAGTTCTCTCTCCTAGGGAAATAATATATAAGAAACAAAAAATTAGTGAAGCAACGTGACGTGGCGGCATAGGTATAAACAACCTCAATATGTTGCAGAAATAATCCAAGGAACACAATAGCTTTCTCCTGCCATATAGTTTACTGCATAATACACCACAGGTTTCCTTATGCAATAGTGTAGAAGAACGGCATACTATGCAAAAGCCACTTCTGAGAACCAAACAGTTCATCCATAAACAGTCATTTCTGGGGAGAGAGTTTATTCACTAGAAAATCTCCCTTAAGAAATTGTATGGGTGATTTAAAGCAAACGGTAAAAGTTCAGGGCACGATATGCACATATATGTCTTTAAAGGCAAGGCATCAGGTAGTCCACGAACATTCCCCAAGTTCCTCCTCTGCATGAGATAGAAGATCCAACTATCTCTTCCAACAAAGGAGGGTAAAACAACAAAGGCACAAATCGTTTTGCTATTCCTCCGCAAGAGATGCGTAAAGCCGTCTCGCCAACAGAGGAACAATCCGCAAACATTAGGGAGTAAACACGGGACTGAATAGACTCCCCTCCCAATGAGCCAAACAAGCAATACGGCACTAGACCGCTCCTCTGCAAGAGACGCTGGAATAGCGGTCTCGCTAACTGAGGAGCAAGTGCCGTGCAGGGCTACGAGATTCGAACCCAAAGTGGTTCAGAGCAGTACTCACGGTACCCCCGGAAAATGCAAGGACCTTTCACCGCCGGGTCTTCAGGAAACAAGGATCAGAGTCGGACCTCCGTCCGGGACGAGAATATTCGGCAGCGCTGGATTTGTTGATGGCGCCTATATCCGGTTTCCGTGCGTAACGAACATCACGTGGGGCGTGACACCGCTACACCTGCTGGGAAATGTAGTCTTGGAAGGGTAACTCACTTCCTGGTTGTTTCTTACGATGCAGTCAGTGTTTACCGGAGCCGGGTCCTGACAAGATCAAGGCGGAAGATCTTCCCTCTGCTACCCCCTCATGCGCGTGTGTTAGTAGCATGTAGTACTATTCTTAGTAGACTAGACTATTGTAACGCCTTGCTACTTGAGTCCCCGAAATGTCTTCTTGATAGACTGCAGAGGATTTAGTCAACTGCAGCCAAGTTAGCTCTGGGTTGGGCCAGAAGGTCCTCTTCCTCTTCGGCCTTGGCAGAGCTGCATTGGCTCCTGTTGAGACAGAGAGTTCAGTTTAAGTCTCTTTGTTTAGTGTTTAAAGCCCTGCATGGGCTGGGGCCTGTCTCTATGCAAAGAAAGTTTCAGTGGTATGTTCCTGTGAGAAGTCTTCATTCTTCATTGGCGAGACTGGTGAAGATACCTAGATTCAGGAAAGTTAGGTCGGAGGTAGATCCTTTGGGGTAGCAGCTGCTAAACTTTGGAATGAACTCCCATTGGAGCTCAGACAAATCAGTGACCTCCTTCCTTTTAAAAGGAGATTAAAAACTTGGTTTTTCCCAAGACTTAGTTGGCTGTCGGTGTAGGAGAGTAGGGTCTGCAATCCTATGATCACCCAGATTTGTGCTTTTTGCTTCACTGGTTTACGACTTTCCCTGGCTGTGGGCCTGCTAATCAGACCCACAGCCTAGCTGTTCTCCCCATTCCAAATTGTACCCAGGTACTGAATTGGCACTGGGCCCTCTCTTGACTCCCTGTACCCAGGGCAGAGGTGCACCCAGAAGTCTCCCAGGGGCTGCAGCATGTATTATGCCACCCCTGGGCTGACTAACTAAACAGACACAACTGGCTGCTTGACAGCTGGGGGCAAGGTGGTGTAATCACCCTTTGCTTTAGATATAGTATACCTATATCTAAACCTAAAATGGGCACACAGATCTCCTAAGGAGTAGCCACCCTGCACCAGCGGGCACCATCTAAGCGCATGCGGTTTGCTGTAAGTCCATCCTCCGGATCAAGACTGCCCAGCTCGACGAGACCCAGATTCCCTGCCATCTCTGACCTCTACCTACATCATCAGCCCAGCTGAGATTCGTGGGTGTGACGAGACCCGAGGGACCGGCCATCTTCAAGACCTGCACGACGCTTATCCAGCACGACCACCGAGGGATCCTCGAGTGAGTGCTTTGGGGTTTGAGAAGCCCTAACCCTGAGCAGCTCCAGTACCGAAGTCCAGCCTCCCAGCTTCCACGAGATCTGCGTGGGGCCCTTCTGCTTCTTGCTGCTCACCGCGGTGTCCGGCTACTGGCCTGCTGGCTTGTGGCCCTCCTGACGACGAACCACGACACTTCCATCGCTGGTCTGGTTTCTCCAGACTGGCCCTTGCTCCCCTCCAACAGAGGAGCACCCCGGACCCTCCTGGTCCACTCCAGACGCCATCTTGAGTCCACCGCGTGGGCTTGCCTTTGCCAAGGCTTGTTGCTCCAATCCTGGTTCCAGCAGCGCCGACAGCAGACACCATCGTGGGACAGCTCGCACCTCCATCCTGGTCGCCGACAACGCCTCCTGGTCTGAGAGACTGCAGAGCCCAGCGTCGCCCTCTCACCTGGTCGAGGTGACTTCATCCGGTGCCATCCTGGTGCCCACCTGATCACTGGCTAGTGATCAAGAACTGAGTCCCCTCTGCTTACAGGTCATCTTCAACTCCGATCCAGGCTTGGATCCCATCGAACTTCATCACTGGTTGCCTGCTAGCAACTTCTTCTTTCAGGCTCCATAGACTGTAACGAGGATTCCCGACGTCTTTTGAACCCTATGCAGCCGCAGCCCATGGGCTAGGTAACTCGAGCATTTCGGTGCTCCAACGTAGGTTCACTATCTAGGTGTCCAGATCCTTTTTCGTTTTCAGCCTAACTAGTCGGATTCGTCCGATAACTGTAACTTTACGAAATCTAGCATCCATAGACTTTGTCCCGCATCCCGCGTGAGAGTGCACACTCTGCACCCGATCTCCCTAGGCCTCCTGCTCCTAACCTTAGGGTTCAGTAGTGTAGTCCTAGCGATACTAAAGCCTCTGGATCTTGTTACTTACCTGCTAGTATTTCGCATTCCACTTCTGTAGTATATGGTTTTTCGTGCCCCTCGGGTATTTGTGTAAATTGTGCAACTTAAAGTGTTTTCTTAAGAGTTTTGTATTGTGCTTAGCTCCCTGACTCATAAAGAGTTCAGGGTAGTCTTGTTATAAATAAATATACTTTATTTTCATAACAACTTGTGTGGTGTCCTTTCACTTGGTGTTCAAAGGGTAAATGTGATGGTAAAACAGCTGGCTTAACACGCCCTCTAGAGTTTAGCCTAAAGACTGCTCGTGTCCATGCTACTAGGATAGCTGGTCTATCAGGTTGGCTTACAACCAATCATCAATAAGGGTTGTTTGGTATGATACAAAGTGATCACTAGAATAGTGAGCACTATATATCAGGCCAACTTCTCACATCGGTGAGCAGCGGTTGGGATTTGAGCTTGCTGTTGTTTTACCACACACGTATCCTAAGAATATCATTTGAAAGATCACATAGGTACATAGGTACATATAACTTAGCTTAGAATACTCTGAGTTCTACTGAACCAGCTGTTGTAGTGTAATAGGGCTTAGCACACCCTAAAACTACAACTCTAGCAAGGGATCAGTAGGTAAACCCATAGTGTAGGTAGGTGTATCACTTACACCACACTAGAAGCATGTCTACCCATGGAGAGTCTTCAGAGACTCCCCTAGTGGCTAGTGACCCTCCACAGGTCATCTCAAGATATGCAGCTCTCAGTTTCCAGGAGATGAGACAATTGTGTACCTCCAGGAAAATGAAACAGGGGTCTAACCCCACCACTCCCTTTCTGTTAGGTCTCTTAGAGACATATGATGCTAGGAAAGCTTCTCATGCAGATGGGAACATGCCAGCCTTAGAGGGTACCCTTGGTGATCCAGACCTCCATGGCATAGTAGATGCAGAGGAGGAGGATGAAGAGGCTACTTCTGGGGATGAGGCAGACAACAGGCCTGAGTTAGTCAACAGGCTTACTAGGGCCAACTTAGACCTACTTAGGGAAGGAACTGGGGGACCCCCAGTACTGACCCTGATGAGGCCTAACTTTGGAGTTAGAAGAGATAGATCTCATTCTAGGGACTCCAATAGATCTGTGCACTCTCATGCCTCTTCCCAAAGGAGAATGAATTCCCCTCAGAGAAGAGAACATGAAGCAAGGATGAAACAGGCTCATCTGAGGATCCAGAGGGAAGAACTTGCCCTGGCCAAAGAGAAGCTTGCCTTTGCTAGAGAGCAACAGTTGAGTGGGGTAGTCCCCACTGGTGGCAGCAATATCCCTAGAGATAAAGAAAGGAGTTTAGACACTAAACACCTGAGTAAGATAGTGCCCCCCTTTAAACAAGGGGATGACATCCACAAGTGGATGGCTGCTTTGGAGAGGGCCTGCACTGTCCAGTGCATCCCCCAGAGTCAGTGGGCAGCTATATTGTGGCTCTCCTTTGAAGGCAAAGATAGAGATAAGCTCCTCACTACTAGAGTTGAGGATGCTAACAACTACCAAGTCCTGAAGAACACACTGGTTGATGGGTTTGGCTTAACCACTGAGCAGTACGGGTTGCTGTTCAGAGACACCCAGAAAACTCAGTCTCAGGATTGGAATGACTTTGTTGATTGTGCCACTAAGGCTTTGGAAGGCTGGTTGCTGGGTAGCAAGGTTACTGATTACACAGGGTTGTATAATCTTATCACGAGAGAACAGATTTTAAATAACTGTCAGAACCAGTTGTTGCACCAGCACCTTGTTGATTCAGATCTGATCTCTCCCCAAGAATTGGGAAAGAAGGCAGACAGATGGGTCAGAACAAGGGTCAAGCAGAACCAGACTCAGAACCAGGGTGGTCAGAAGAAAGCAGACCAAAAGGGTAGTAACAAGAGTGAACAAAATGACCAGAAGTCTTCAACAGGTCCCCAACAAACCAAAGAGGGTGGGGGTCAGGCTTCACAGCAGAAAAAGAAGACTCAAGAAGGCCAAGCAAAAAGGTGGTGCCAATACTGTAAAAGTAAGACTCACTGGTTTAGTGAGTGCACCAAGAAAGGAGGGCAAACTCCTACCACTACAGCCCTTAAGGCACCTGCACCCCCTAGTACAGTCAGTAGTGGTAGTGCACCTCCCAAGGGATTAGTTGGGTTAACCTTGGGAACTGAGGGGTCTGACAACTTAGTTGGCACACTCACTCAGGCTGTCCTTGTCTGTACAGGGGATGTGGATATATCCCCTGATGCCAGTCCCAATACTTTGGGCAAATACAGGCAGACACATTTAATTAATGGAAAAATGGCTCAGGCCTACAGGGACACTTGTGCCAGTGTCACAATGGTGACACCTAACTTTGTGTTCCCTGGACAGATCATGCCAGGTACAGCTTACCTGGTGACCAATGCCAGCAACGTCACTACCAGTCATAGTATGGCAGTTGTTGATTTCTCCTGGGGAGGGGTAAGTGGCCCAAAGAAGGTTGTGGTTAGTTCAGACCTCCCAGTAGAATGTCTGTTGGGCAATGATTTGGAAACATCCCTATGGTCAGAAGTGGAGCAGAGGACTCACATGGAAATGTTAGGCTTGCCAGCACATGTCCTTGCTGTGACTAGGTCACAGGCCAAAAGATGCCCCACTGAACAGGTGCTGGATCCTGGAACAATGGACCAGACACCTCCCAAGAAGAGGAGCAGTAGGGTTAAGGCATTGCCTTCCCCCTTGCCCCAGGTTGTGGATCAAGTCTCTGAGGAGGCTGATCTCAAGGAACTGAGGGAAACTGAGCCTAAAGAGCTTGAACCTGATCAGGTTGAGTTTCTGGGCTCAGGGGGACCCTCCAGGGAAGACCTGGGGAAGGCACAGTTAGACTGCCCCTCACTTGAACCCCTCAGACAGCAGGCTGCTGCTGAGGCTGCAGGGAACGCCACAGGTACCCACAAGGTATACTGGGATGATGGACTCCTGTACTCTGAGTCAAGAGACCCCAAGCCTGGTGCAACCAGGAGGCTGGTCATCCCCTTGTCTCAGAGAGGTTTCCTTCTTACCTTGGCCCATGAGATTCCCCTTGCAGGACACTTAGGCCAGAACAAGACGTGGGGCAGGCTTGTCACACACTTTCACTGGCCTCACATGAATGAGGATACCAAGGAGTTTTGTCGCTCCTGTGTCACTTGCAAAGCCAGTGGTAAGTCAGGTGGCACAACAAAGGCCCCCCTCATACCACTACCTGTGGTGGGGGGTACCCTTTGAGAGAGTGGGGATTGACATTGTTGGTCCAATGGAACCCCAGACAGCATCAGGGCACACGTTTATACTGGTGGTAGTGGATCATGCCACCAGGTATCCTGAAGCTATACCCCTTAGGACCACTACAGCACCTGTTGTGGCAAGAGCCCTAATTGGAGTGTTCTCCAGAGTGGGCTTCCCTAAGGAGGTCGTTTCTGACAGAGGTGCAAACTTCATGTCAGGATATCTGACTGCAATGTGGAAGGAATGTGGTGTTAACTACAAGTTCACCACACCCTATCACCCACAATGCAATGGGCTTGTTGAGAGATTCAACAGGACCCTCAAAGGGATGATTCATGGACTACCTGAACAACTCAGGCGGAGATGGGATGTCCTGATACCCTGCCTCTTGTTTGCTTACAGAGAGGTCCCACAGAAGGGGGTTGGCTACAGCCCTTTTGAACTTCTGTTTGGGCATTCTGTAAGAGGACCCCTTTGTTTGGTAAAGGAAGGATGGGAGAGACCTCTCAAAAAGCCTGGAACAAACATTGTGGACTATGTACTTGGTCTCCGCTCCAGGATGGCTGAGTACATGGAAAAGGCATCTAAAAACCTTGAGGCAAGCCAAGAACTCCAAAAAGCTTGGCATGACCAAAAGGCTGTCCTGACTGTGTACAAGCCTGGGCAGAAGGTGTGGGTGCTGGAGCCAGTGGCCCCAGCAGCACTCAAAGACAAATGGTCTGGGCCCCACACAATCATTGAGCAGAAGGGAGAGGTCACCTACCTGGTGGACCTTGGAACTCCCTGGAGCCCCCTCAGGGTGCTCCATGTAAACAGGCTCAAAGCATATGTCACCAGGAAGGACATGGGCTTGCTCATGGCCACAGATGAGGGACAGGAGGAGGAGAGTGACCCTCTCCCAGACCTGCTCACTCAGAACCCTGATGATGGGTCAGTAGATGGTGTTGTCTTTTGTGGCAGCCTCTCTGAACATCAGCAACAGGATTGTAGACAAGTTCTTCAATCCTTCAGACATATGTTCTCCCTGACACCCAGTCAAACTGATTGGTGTACCCATGAGGTTGACACTGGAGACAGTCTGCCTGTCAAGAGTAAAATCTACAGACAGCCTGATCATGTCAGAGACTGCATCAAGACAGAAGTGCAGAAAATGTTGGAGCTGGGAGTCATTGAGCCCTCAGATAGCCCTTGGGCTAGTCCAGTAGTTCTAGTGCCAAAGCCTCACACCCAGGGTGGTAAGAAAGAGATGAGGTTTTGCGTAGACTACGGAGGCCTCAATGCAGTCACTAAGACTGATGCCCACCCAATACCAAGAGCAGATGAACTTATAGATAGGTTGGCTTCTGCCAACTACTTAAGTACATTTGACCTGACAGCTGGGTATTGGCAAATCAGGTTAGCTGAGGAGGCCAAGCCCAAAACAGCATTTTCTACCCCTGGTGGGCATTATCAGTTTGTGGCACCTTCCAAAGGCTGGTGAATCAAGTTCTCACTGGGTTGGATGACTTCTGTGCAGCATATCTTGATGATATAGCTGTCTTTAGCTCCACCTGGGAGGATCACCTGGTCCACCTGAGGAAAGTGTTAGAGGCACTGCAGAAGGCAGGTCTCACTATCAAGGCTACTAAGTGCCAGATAGGGCAGACACAGGTTGTATACCTGGGCCACCTTGTAGGTGGAGGCCAGGTTCAGCCATTGGAGAGCAAGATACAGGCCATCAAGGACTGGGCTCCTCCAATCACCCAGACTCGGGTTCGAGCTTTCTTGGGCCTGACTGGTTATTACAGGAAATTTGTCAGAAATTATGGATCCATTGTGACTCCACTGAATGACCTGACAAGTAAAAAGATGCCAAAGAAAGTTCAGTGGACAGCAAGCTGTCAGAAAGCATTCGATGACCTAAAGCAGGCCATGTGCACAGCACCTATCCTAAAGAGTCCAGACTACTCCAAAACATTAATTGTCCAATCAGATGCTTCTGAGTTGGGTGTGGGAGCTGTTCTATCTCAGCTGAATTTTGATGGTAACGACCAGCCCATTGCTTTTATTAGCAGAAGGCTGACCCCCAGAGAGAAAAATTGGTCAGCTATTGAGAGGGAGGCCTTTGCTGTGGTTTGGGCCCTGAAGAAGTTGAGGTCATACTTGTTTGGCACTCACTTCAAGATTCAGACCGACCATAAGCCCCTCTTGTGGCTAAATCAGATGAAGGGTGAAAACCCCAAACTACTTAGGTGGTCCATTTCCCTACAGGGGATGGATTTTACAGTGGAGCATAGACCTGGTACTGATCATGGCAATGCTGATGGGCTCTCCAGGTATTTCCACTTAGAGCAAGAAGACTCACCTGGTCAAGGTTAGCTTATTGTCCCAAAGTTTGGGGGGGGGTCATGTAGGAGAGTAGGGTCTGCAATCCTATGATCACCCAGATTTTTGCTTTTTGCTTCACTGGTTTACGACTTTCCCTGGCTGTGGGCCTGCTAATCAGACCCACAGCCTAGCTGTTCTCTCCATTCCAAATTGTACCCAGGTACTGAATTGGCACTGGTCCCTCTCTTGAGTCCCTGTACCCAGGGCAGAGGTGCACCCAGAAGTCTCCCAGGGGCTGCAGCATGTATTATGCCACCCCTGGGCTGACTAACTAAACAGACACAACTGGCTGCTTGACAGCTGGGGGCAAGGTGGTGTAATCACCCTTTGCTTTAGATATAGTATACCTATATCTTAACCTAAAATGGGCACACAGATCTCCTATCAGTCACTCCTATGGCAGGCCTTAACAATCCTGGAGGCAGAGTGCTTGGAATCGTGTGAGATAGTGCTCTGGCATGAGCTGAGCCTGTCTGCGGCTTTCGGGAACTATCCCTTAGCCGTTTCCATGATAGTGTCAGACCATATACTTTTAAGTGCCTTATAATCCTCGCGGTTATGGTAACTTTGGTCTGACAATATCTAAACATGTCGTGTAAGGTGTCATACGCTTTGGAATACTACCCCCTCGCCAGTTCTGGCGATGGGGGTAGCATTCCACCCCTCTAGAGGGAGAAGACATGTTGGTAGCTGTAACCCCGGTTAAAGTTGAACACAGCCTCAGCTCCACAAAATGGATGCTGCCACCGAGACACAAGTCTTCCCTCCTGCTGCTGGGAGTCCTTCCAGCGAGGGAGGCCTGGACAAAGGGTTTCCTGTCAGGGGCGGTGCCAGCACCATCCCAGACAGGGTTTTGTGTATCCCAGGTAGGCAGGGCTGAGAGGAAGGTGACTGCAAGTGGCACCCCGGTGCTCACTGTGCATATGCCGGCTCAAACCAGTTCCAGGGGCACACCAGCCCCTGAGCTGGGGAGAGACCGGACGAAGGAGAGGGGTGTAACCACCCCCCTCCTGGTCCCACCCATGGGCAGGACCTAGTCGCGTTCCAGCCCCTTTTCTTAGAATAAAGGTAGGAGCAGGCCCCCTTCCCAAATTAGATAATTCTGAATCTTGAACTACTTTCCACGAAAGGAACTCTTGAACATTTCTGAAGACTCTCCCTTGTGGCTAAGGAGTAGCCACCCTGCACCAGCGGGCACCATCTAAGCGCATGCGGTTTGCTGTAAGTCCATCCTCCGGATCAAGACTGCCCAGCTCGACGAGACCCGGATTCCCTGCCATCTCTGACCTCTACCTACATCATCAGCCCAGCTGAGATTCGTGGGTGTGACGAGACCCGAGGGACCGGCCATCTTCAAGACCTGCACGACGCTTATTCAGCACGACCACCGAGGGATCCTCGAGTGAGTGCTTTGGGGTTTGAGAAGCCCTAACCCTGAGCAGCTCCAGTACCGAAGTCCAGCCTCCCAGCATCCATAAGATCTGCGTGGGGCCCTTCTGCTTCTTGCTGCTCACCGCGTTGTCCGGCTACTGGCCTGCTGGCTTGTGGCCCTCCTGACGACGAACCACGACACTTCCATCGCTGGTCTGGTTGCTCCAGACTGGCCCTTGCTCCCCTCCAACAGAGGAGCACCCCGGACCCTCCTGGTCCACTCCAGACGCCATCTTGAGTCCACCGCGTGGGCTTGCCTTTGCCAAGGCTTGTTGCTCCAATCCTGGTTCCAGCAGCGCCGACAGCAGACACCATCATGGGACAGCTCGCACCTCCATCCTGGTCGCCGACAACGCCTCCTGGTCCGAGAGACTGCAGAGCCCAGCGTCGCCCACTCACCTGGTCGAGGTGACTTCATCCGGTGCCATCCTGGTGCCCACCTGATCACTGGCTAGTGATCAAGAACTGAGTCCCCTCTGCTTACAGGTCATCTTCAACTCCGATCCAGGCTTGGATCCCATCGAACTTCATCACTGGTCGCCTGCCAGCAACTTCTTCTTTCAGGCTCCATAGACTGTAACGAGGATTCCCGACGTCTTTTGAACCCTATGCAGCCGCAGCCCCTGGGCTAGGTAACTCGAGCATTTCGGTGCTCCAACGTAGGTTCACTATCTAGGTGTCCAGATCCTTTTTCGTTTTCAGCCTAACTAGTCGGATTTGTCCGATAACTGTAACTTTACGAAATCTAGCATCCATAGACTTTGTCCCGCATCCCGCGTGAGAGTGCACACTCTGCACCCGATCTCCCTAGGCCTCCTGCTCCTAACCTTAGGGTTCAGTAGTGTAGTCCTAGGGATCCTAAAGCCTCTGGATCTTGTTACTTACCTGCTAGTATTTCGCATTCCACTTCTGTAGTATATGGTTTTTCGTGCCCCTCGGGTATTTGTGTAAATTGTGCAACTTAAAGTGTTTTCTTAAGAGTTTTGTATTGTGCTTAGCTCCCTGACTCATAAAGAGTTCAGGGTAGTCTTGTTATAAATAAATATACTTTATTTTCATAACAACTTGTGTGGTGTCCCTTCACTTGGTGTTCAAAAGGTAAATGTGATGGTAAAACAGCTGGCTTAACACGCCCTCTAGAGTTTAGCCTAAAGACTGCTCGTGTCCATGCTACTAGGATAGCTGGTCTATCAGGTTGACTTACAACCAATCATCAATAAGGGTTGTTTGGTATGATACAAAGTGATCACTAGAATAGTGAGCACTATATATCAGGCCAACTTCTCACAGTCGGCATTGGGGCACACTTTTTATTCTGCACTTTGAGTTTGCTAACGCCAGGATGCCTGTTAGGTGACAGTGCGCTTTACAAATAAAATAAATGAGGTGTGCGGTGTGCGCTCATTGTTTAGCTTCTGTAGCACGATATACAGTAATTGTTTGGTGAAGAGTTTTACGAGGTAAGGATGTAACATATTTACTCCACTGACAGTCCAATATTGTGCCACAGTTGCTTATCTTTTTTGTTAAAATCAATTTCATTGAGTGTCTCTCATGGATAATATCGCACAGTAATTACTTTGTTGGAAGGTCTTCACTATCTTTGCTAATTCTGCCGCACATTTACACTGAGGGCCAAGATCTTGGAAACTAGATGACGCCATGGAAAACCCAGATGCCGGGAAGATATCAATGGATTAAATGAGAGTCAGTACAATTTTGGAAAGATAATTTTCATAGAAGGGCATAGGAAGATGACGAATCTCTGCAGTACATCATTGCATTAAGAAGACTTGATGTTTCCTGCAAGTTTGGTACTCTAACTGAGGAATGAAGTTGTAACCAATTTGTTCTACATTTTAAATCTGATCAAATAAGAAAGGAATTGAGGCTCAAAGATGAGTCACTCTTGGTCGATGTCATCTCTATAGCCAAGCTTGTGGAACACTAATGAGGTGAATGGAATAATGAAGTAATGGGGACAAGAAGACATTACAATATAAGTATGACTGCACTTGTTGTGGTTTAACTGGTCACATGGCTAACTGGAAAGAATGCCCAGCTATCAAAGCAATGTGTAATGGATGTGGAAAGTGAAGACACTTTTTCAGGTGTTGTAGGAGTTAGTGCAGAGTGAAGGATAGCATAAAAGAGGTGCGTGATGTGGTGGTGCTCAATGTAGGAGTATTGAAATGTGGCATTCCATCTGATGCGGTAAAAATTGATAAGAAAAATGTGAAAATAAGGTGTGTCTTGTTTCAGGTTGAGCGTCACTTCCTTTAAGGTCGACAAGGATTTATGTGAGGGGAAGATGCCTCTGAAGTAAATGCCAGGAGGTCATAGGTGGGTGGGGTCATTCAGTAAGCATGTTGAGTTTTTGCATGCCCTTATTGAATATAAAGAACATGTTACTGTAGCTAAAATCTATGTGCTTGTAAGAGGGGACAGCATTTTGGGTTAGCTACATCAGAATAATCTTGATGTCTACCTTGATCCGAATTTGATACTTCAAATGTGTATGCATCAAGTACATGATTCTTGTGGGAATTTTCCAGAGAGACTTCCTGATATGTTAAGCCCCAAATTGGAATGTCTCCAGAATTACTTAACAGAATATAACCCAAGAATGGTGCTACAGTTGTGATTTCCAAAGTAAGGAGAATGCCTATTAATGTTCAAGAAGCTATGAAATGTTAGCTGAAGAGAATGTGTGATGACTGTGGTATTGTCCCCTTGGAGGAAACCGAGAGGGTGGCACCTTAGGTTGGTGCATACAAGGTCAATGACCATATAAGATTGAGTGTAGACCTGAGATGTTTAAATAGAGAGGTTATCGTAAATAGGCTTCCTCTTCCAAACTTAGCAGAAATGTGGTCAACTGTGTCTGATGCCACGTTCTTCATCATCTTGGATCTTCCTTCAGCGTATTACCAGGTGAGGTTGAGGGAGTGTTCACAGTACCTTGCAGCTTTTATTATATCTATGTGTTCATACATGTTTTTCAGGATGACATTCATGTTTGAATTAGTGGCGTCCATTTTTCCGAGAGGTATTGATAATCTTGTAGATGATCTATAGGATGTTAGATGCTTTCAGGATGCCTTACTCATCTTTGAGAGGACATGAGAAGAACATATTTTCAGGATGTGCAAGTTTTAGACATATTGGTGGGTGTGGGATCAAATTTGGTAGACAGAAGATTACGTACCTGGGACACACTATCCCACAGAAAGGAGTGAGAGTAAATAAAGATTTAGTGGAAGCGATTTGTGAATTAGAAAGACCTGGCAATAAGGAGGAAGTTATCTAGTTTTTAGGCATTTTAGAATTCTAAAGCCAATTTATATCCAATCTTACTATTAACTCAGTTGATTTGAGAGATCTGTACAAGAGAGGTATAGAGTTACAGTGAGAGAGAATTTGTTCATTTGAAACAGGAGTTGTACACAGCCCCAGATTTGAAAGCTTATGTTCCAGGCCGGCAGACTATAGTAGCACTGATGCTACAGTTAAAGGACTCTGAGCTTTTTTGTTACAGAGGCATAGTGGAAGTGAGAATATTGCATCTTGTGTCTCCAGCATGTTGACAGGAGGGAACGAAACTATTCAGCTATAGAGAAGGAGACACAGACAGTGAGTTGGGCTGTCAAGAAATTCTGCAGTTTTCTATAAAATTGTATTTTGTGATCATGTGTGATCATAAACCCCTAAGAGAAACTTTGACAAGGAAGGGCCTTGATTCTTCATGCATTAGAAGATGGGTTACTGAATTACAAACACACATTTAATGTTGAATATATTCAAGGCAGTTCCAACTGTGTTGCTTATTGTCAAGAATGGCTACTAAGATGGTTGAGTCTAATGGTGGGCAGGTGGAAGATGTGGACTTGCCCTTTAAGAATGTGTGTGTAACAACACAAGGAGTTGTACTGGAAGACAAATGGAAGGAGGGTGTGGTGCAGGATCAGACTTGAATGGAAGATCAGTCATATTTGGTGGAAGATTGACCTGATAATAGATCAATTGAGTCAGGAGTGTTCCCCTTTTGGAAGACGAAGGAGTTGGCTGAAGGTGATGGCCTATTTTTCTGAGGGTCAAGATTAATTGCGCCTACCTGTCTGGGAGGCAAAGTGATTAACCTTGCACACAAGCGGCAGTTAGTTATTGTGAAGATGAAGGAGCACACAAATAGTGACTTCTGGTGGCCTGGGTTAGACTTAAAGGTAGAAAGAGTCATTAGATTATGAGGTGAGTACTAGTGATAAGATTTAAAAGCCACATGTACCACCAATAGTATAAGATAGTTACCTTGTGGGCCTTGGATGGAAATTGCCCTGGATATTGTTGAACCACTTATGGGTGAGGGGTTAACTCATACCTCATAGTGGACATGGATATGCTCTCTAGGTGGCAGAAGTGATGTGTGTCTGGGACACCACACCTCGTACAGTTGTTAAGTTTTTAGAGGAGCTGCTTCACAGTGAAGGTTTTTTGAACGTCTTACTTTTAGATAATGCGGCGAAGCTGTGTATCATGGAGGTGGAGCATGTGGTAGCTTATAGAATATCCCCACACTCCACCACTGTTTTCTGAAGGTAGGAGGCCCCAGTCCAAAATTACTTTCTGGTTGGATGTGCTTGACCAAGGGGTGGGTCAGTGTATCAGTAGCTGATGCTTAGATAGCCAAAGAAGCGATGTAATTGTTAGTGAAAAAAGAATTTTGACAGAATAAAATGTGAAGGATGTTTGCTGCCAACTTCATGATTGAATCAAGATATGAGCTCTGATGGGAGCCACAGAGTGGTTGAAGTACACCAAACCTAGGGAGGTGGCAAATCTGTTTAAGAAAGCAATCAGAACTAGTGATGGTCGCATTTGGAATATGAGCAGGTTGGTGGTATTTAACAAGAAACTTGAAGAACATTACCATGATCAGGATCCCAGTCATTCTCTACATGTTACGAAAAGATCTGTGTCAGAAGACACGCACTGGGGTGTTATGGTTTTCAAAAGGCAGTGTGATTAGGTACAATGTGGTTTGAAGTTGCTGGCTCAAAATATACCTGAGTATTAAAAAGACTATGAGCCTGATTTTGAATTTGGCAGATGGGATTTACTTCATCAGGGTGACAGAGTAAAGTACTCTGTTGCCCTGAAGAAGTGCCAACCCTCACATTTAGAGATGTCTGCTGGCACAGAGGACATCTATTGGGGTTTCAGAGTAAGCTAGTGGCTGAAGTTGGTTGGTGGCATAGGTTGTAATAAAAGGCTCTCTCAACTTGCCTCCTTCATTGAGGCTGCTTAGTCACACATAGCCTTCGACTTGGCTACCCAGCTCCCTTTAAGTGTCCCAACCTACTCGCGTATCATCCCTTCTATCTGTACCTTACATTGTTCATACCTGAAATTGACATTGCACTGCCAGTGGCCAAATATTCAAGCTTTCACCTAAATGAACTCCTGAACTACCCCTATGTACCTGCTCTTAATCTGCCACCTGATCTCACTCTGAGAAGGGGACCACAAAAGAGGCCATACAGAAAGAAGAACCATTAAGTGCTGTTTACAGTCTTGGTATGAGAACTCACATCCAAGGCAACGCTGAGGTCAGCTCTCCACATATCCACCCTACACCCCCCCATCAACTGAACGACCTCCCCAAATATATCGCAGTCACCCTGGAAACATCTTGGCTTTCAACTTGTGCGACGCCCACCCTGTGGCAGCATCTATCAGATCCCCTAGCCAAAAGAGTCATATTGCTGTTCTATGACTGTCCTCGACAGGAACTCTAGGTAATTTGACCAGGTCATATCTCCTCGCCTTCAACCTTTCCTTGTCAACTAGTCTTTGCATGTTGCATTTCTTGCAGCTCTATCTCCCCCCTCACCTCTTCTCGTCTCCCCTCTTGCCGGCACCCCTCACACCAACATATGTTGCTAATCTGCTCTGACCCTTTTCCCCAGGGTCTCTGCTCCTTGGGGTTTACATCAGGCAAGCTGCCATTCCTCCCCATGACCCCATTTCAGCATCGAATTAGCCCCACGCATCCATCACTGTTGCCAATCTGTCTATACATTGCATCCAAGCCTTTCTTGATGAGGCAAGCCTCCATGTTTAGTGCTTTCCTTTCATCCTATTCGCCATAGCTACCACAACTCACTCCCTGCACACTGCAGCCTCCTTTCTTTGTATGCGTCCCCATACAGCTCATCCGTCTCCTCAGTCCCTTCTGTCACACAGCCCCATCGGATGTCCCATGGTCTGTTTGCAACTGATGGTCCCTTTATTCCGTATTCATTCCAGTCTGGAATCCACTGGAGGTAATTGTTAAGGTGAGGGTCTGTGAGACAGTGCCAATCTCTTTTGCATGGTATGCCCCCACTTTTTGCTGAATTGCTGATGTGCTTTGACTGACTGTGCCCTGGGCTCCTGACAATCAGGTGCCCAGGGCCTGTGTTCCTTCCCTAAAACTGTATTGAAGCTGAAACCCAAAAGCCAACGCTTGTAACAGGGTATCCCGTAAAACTTTATCGAAAGATTACTATGAATTCAAATTAACATAATTATTACAGAATTCTAATATGGGGTCTTTAACACAATCATTCATTAAAACCAAAGACTCCTACCAACGGGAACTTGTCCTAGACAATATTAGCCCTGTTATGACAAGGAAATTATTCTTACAGTGGAGGTATGGCACACTTCCCCTTAATGCATTTAGCTGTACTTGGTCCCATCCCCCCACCTCTGACTTGTGTCCAGTATGTTCCCTTCAACAGGAAACTGATTTGCATGTCATCCTTTTCTGCAAGGCCTACCACAAACCAAGAAAGTACTGGCTTGTTCCCCTACTTAAAAATCTGGGGTTCAGACACTACCTGTCGGCCTACAGAATACTAAAAGCGGATGTTTCACCTCCAATTGTCTTTGCGGTAGCAACATTTTTAACTGCGATGTGGTATATTCGTACACGCTGTATGCAAAGATAAAGACCGGTACAGTTTTTAAAATAATTTTATAAAATGAATTTGGATTTATTTAATTGATATTTAATGCATGATCCACGATATAAACCTATGTTATTCTCTGTTTCATCCGCTGGGACGGGAATTGTAAAGTTTTTTTTTTTAAACATTGTTGACAGGACTGTAATAACCTTTTGTACTATTGTGTCGCTACCTTTTATGATCTAATCGATCGAAATAAAGGAACAATGAATGAATGAAACCCAATTGGTATCTCTGGCCACATGTCAGCCCCTGGTAAATGGTACCCTAGGTACCCAGGGCATTGTGACCAGAGAAGACCCCTAAGGGCTGCAGCACCTATTGTGCCACCCTTAGGGGCCCTGTACCCTGACACCTACACCCTGCCTTGGCAGACTGAGTGTCCTGGTGAAGACCTAAACAAAGAGTCGACATGGCACACATCCCTGTGTGCCATGCCCACAAACCCACTGCCCTGCCATACATCAGTCACCCCTCTAGCTGGGTGCCCTATGCCAGTGATGTGGGCACAGGGGCATGAGCCCTGTGCTCCTACAGTACCCTGGGCCATTCCTGGGCACTGTAAGTGCAGTGATGCCATTAAGAGTATATGGTGCTGGGAGGATGTCATTACGAACTCCACAGTCCCATAATGGCTACACTGAAGACTGACAAGTTTGATATCAAACTTCTCAGCACATTAAACCCACACTGATGCCAGTGTGGGATTTACTTTAAGATTAACTACAGAGGTCATCCTAGAGATGCCCCCTGAAACCTAACCTGCAATCCACGTCTGGCCTCCTCCCCCTGGATCGGCAGGGGGAAGCTTCAAAGGCATACCGCCTTTGTGAGCTTCTCCAGACCACTTCCTGTGTTCAGCAACTGACCCCCACCAGCTCTGACCCCCACTCTGGCGGGAAGACTGGCAGGAAACCCTATGTGAGGAAAGGGGGTGTGCCAGCCTGTGCCAACTCCACCTCTCAGGTGGGAGAGGCGAGGTGAAGCACAACTCCGGGCTCCGTCCATCTTGAGGATGGGGAGCCCTGCCCAATTAGAGATAGGCTCCTGCTCCCCACCCACAGGAAAGGAGCAGGATAGGGGGGGTTCTCACCCCAGCAAAGGGACCTATTGGTCCCTGCCCTTCTCCTACCTGTAACGCCCCTAAATGTAGTATTTAGGGGCACCCTGTAACCTTCCTTCCATAGATCCCGATTTCGAAACAAGAAAGAAGACCAAGAAAAAGAAGACCTGCCGTGCAGCTGCAAACAAAAGGACTACACCACCTGACTTGACCCCCAGCCCTACAGGCCTGTTGATCCATGAACCTGCACCTGCTAAATCCCGGTGTCTCCTGCTGACAGCAACCTCAAGAACCCCGGGGGACCTGCCTGCCTTGACCCTCTTAGAGACTGGGACTCCCACGAGCAGTGACTCTGCTCAAACAGCAATACCCCTGGTGCCAGCCAGGAACCTCAAATCTAGCCCACTCTGCACCTGCCGAGCCCGGCCTGTACCCGAGTGGAAAAAGACCCTGAGGACGTCACCCTGACGATTCTGATTTGTAATCCAGTGCCCAAGGACCCTCCTCGACGACCCAGATGACGCCTGCAGATTCAGAACCAGGGAGCCCTCCTACCGCGACCAGCAGAGGGTATGATTTCCTGATGTCCAAAGACACCCCTACACCTGGTGCCCCCGGCCTCCTATGCCCAACTCCGGGGTGCCTACCTACCCTCCAAGATCACAACTTACCTTACTGCCAGTCGAGTACTTACCTAGAAGCTGATAACTCACTTTTCTTCCATAAGCTAACATTGACTGGTTTCACTTGGAAATTCTTCTAAGTGTGGAGTTTTGGAACTTTAAAATATTCACCTAAAATCAGCTGAACAACGAATTCAGATTTACTCACCTGTTATCAGGAGAGACCTCGGTGCTGCACCTTTTAGCCCAGCACAAACCCTGAAAAGTACTTTTACCCGTACTTACCAGTAACCTGAATTTTCTTCCATAGGATACCATTGACTGTTTTTCTGTGAAATTTCTTTTGCGTCGATTTTTGCAAACTACACATATTCTTTAAAAATCATACCAACTACCAAAACGTAATTACTTACCTGTTTTAGATAGAGGCCCCAGGGCTGAACCTAGGAGTCCAGTACTGGATTACAAAAGTAACATGAACATACTCTACCTGCAAATAGAATTTCCTTCCATAGGATAACATTGGTAATTTCAACTGAAAAATTTCGAAGTGTCAACTTTTAAAATACAATAATATTCCTTAAAAATCACTACTGTAACCAAAACGCTTTTACTTAACTGTTTACAGCTCATGTCCCGGGACTCAATCTAGGATCCAGTCCTGTGGTTAGAAAAGTAATCTACAAAGTAACTAATTGCATTTAACCAGAAAGTCCCATTGAGCTCAATGTTGCATTGTGTTGCCTATTGCAACAAACTGTAACTATTGCATTCAAAAAGCCTATTGCCTATTTGAAAAGTATTTAACTAAAGTAACTCATCCTGAGAAAGTATATTTTGATACCTTGTTGGTTCTAAAATAAAACAACTATATCTTTTTATACAAAACCATTGGTCTAGAGTTCTGTTCTTGAATGTGTGAAACCATTTGCTGACTGAGTGGGTACAACAAATGCTTTACACTGTCCTCTGATACTGCCTTACTGCTCGACCAAGCTACCACTTTAGAGAGTAAGGTTATATCTCACTTTAGCCTCTGCCAAACCTCTGGGGACTGGGGACTCTATATACACTGTACCTTACTTTGGTCCAGTACATAGAGCCACTTTCCTACAGGATCTCTTGATCCTCCTCTGCTCTTTCTGCACCTACTGGGAATGCCTCACCATGCAATTCTCTGTTGCAATCAAACTGGGATCAGATGCTCTGGTACCTTCATCTTGGGTTGCTGCCTTTCACAGAAAAACATTGGACATCTGGAAGGGGCCAGGCATGGGCGTAGCTTCGGGGGGGTGTTTGGGATGTGACACCTCCCAAATTAATTCAGTTTAGGCATGGTAGTTGTGTCTGGGGGCCTGAGTTAGATGTGCAGTGTCTGTGTCGGATTTTATCGCTGTGCACAAAGAATAAAGGACAAAACAGTGACCTTTATTGTAAAACAGGATAGAGAGAGAGGGACAGAGAGGCAGAGGTAGACATCTGCCGGCTGAATTTCACAATGTGAAACCAGGTAGCCTGGAATCAATACAGCATTCCTGCTTGTCCAAATTGTGTGATGTTTGATTTAATAGACTATAATCTTGCTCCATCTATAATAATAATCGAGGTCATGTTTAGGTTTAAATGACTACTGACTTCCCTCTTAGTTCACTAATGGCGTTGATGTTGGAGGATAAGCCATTACTGTTTCTAAGTTCATGTTTAAAAACTATCACTTTTAAAAGTCATATAATCTGACGTACTAAGGTGAAACGCTCCGCATGTTGAAGATATACAAGTTTTTTTTTTCATTTTGAAGGGACTATGTCACATTTTTACATTATGTAAATGTAAATGTAATTTGTACTTGTAAAGCGCACTAATACCCATGGGTGTCCTGGCACTGTAACGCATACCGCTGTGGAACCCTTCCTGGCTTTTCCCTGTGAAATGTCCACTCCTGGGCACCCCCAAGGTGAAGCCAGGCATCCCAGCGCTGTTGGGGCCATTGTGGAGATTAAGCAAGCTATTGCCCAGAGTTGCAGAGTGGGACCCATGATTAAATTAGGCACCGATGCGAGAATTATCAGGTCCGAAGAAATTGAGCCTAAGACCCGCCGAGGCGGGAATTGAACCCTGGCCCCGGGCCAGACCTCTGCATCAGGGTCTGCTGCTCTAACCATTGAGCCACACTTCTTATGTCTGTTGTAGAATTAACATGCCAACCTTTTTAATGAATTGGGTCATGCCTTACTGTTTGAATCAAGCCATACCCTTAGCTTAGCTCTGCCTTGGCTCGACCTATTCATTTGAGGGTGCACCCACCTCCATTTGCAATGTGAGCTTAACAATACATGGGGCTATCAATCACTGAATAAAATGATTTGGAAAAAGCGAGGACTGGAGCATAGATCCCTGACTACATGTAACGATTTAAAACCTCTACCATCGAGGCTCCTGCTAGCAGACAGAATGAGGAGTGCATGCCGCGAAAATACATTTAAAATATGTTTTCTTAGGGCAGGCACTACAGGCTGTTGTGTTTTATGTGACCGCAGTCATGTGTTTCCAGGGGGATCACCCAAGCCCCGGTGAGACAGGCAAGAGTGCAGCTTTAGGGGGGCGTTTGTGGTATGACACCCTCCACATGAATTCTTAGGTTGGTAGTTGGGTCTGGGGGGCCTAGGTCGATTTTGTTATGCCTGTATTGGTTTTTCGTATTGTTCTTCTTTCGCTAAGAGCTTTTAACGTATCCATTTTTGCAGAGCAGAAACTTAAATGTATAGTGACTGGTTTATCAAAATATAGTAAATCTGCACACATAGAAGTACTAAGAGAATGGGGGCAAGCTTGCTACTTTTTCACAAACATTGGCTTTAGTAGGTTTGGGAAGCTGGGCCATTCTCAGGTTTGCAGGCACACCACTGACAATCAAAAATCCGAAAGATGATGGAATTGATGCTTATAAATAGTCTAACAAATGGCAATTATTCGGGGTAGCATTCCAAACCACTGTTTTTAGCCCACTGTGGCACTCTAAACAGAGGCACACCTAATCTAATTTAGTACTGACCCTGTTCCTCAAGGAAACAGTCCATTCTGAACATTGGTCATCTGACTCTTCCACCCCTGAGAAACGGCCGGACTGGGAACGCAAATCGTCCCTGGCAATTGAGTCGGACCAGCTGTGTGGGGGAGGGGGGCTGCACATGGAAATACTGCAGCTGTTTTTTTTTTATTTCAAAAGATTTTATTAGAATTGTTTTTACATAATCAGCACAGAGATAGTGAAGGCAATACTGGTCTCGTTATAACGCCGTTGGGGTTACAGTTGGCGTACAGTATGTATGATAGCGCCGGGACACTCTTCGGAGTAGCTGAGCGCTCTATAAAACACACAATAACATAACATAACACGATTGGACACTTACACGTTGGGTAGGCATTTACAATCTATGGTGTTTGCTGCCTTGATGGGCCTATGTATTGCCCTTGAGAGAGGGAAGCGAAAGTGGGAAAAGAAAGAAAGAGAAAAGAGGACAGTTAGGGCAGCGCGTTAGTTAGCAGGCATACTTCCAGGGTTTGCGAGGGACTTGAATTGAAACCACCAACGATGCCAACAGGACCCTTACCTCAATGAACAACATCATGAATTCTGGGACTTGTACCTTTCCTTATTCCATTGCAAATATGGGTTTAAACCTCCGGGCATGCAGTGTGCTGCTGTATTATAATAAATGGACAAAGGTTTTCTGAACTTCGACTGTAATGAAATGAAAACAAAAACAAAACAGGTAAAACAGAACTAAAGCAACTTTACAATACCCAATGAAAATTCTGGTGTAGCGAATCACTTTACATCAGAAAATCACAATCAAAATCGACTTTGATTTCAAGTTATTGAAGTCACTGATATATGGGACAGAGGAGGAGAAACAAGTGATAGGGTCTCAAAACGTAAAAATAACTGGATCAACATTCTAGACATACTAACCCACAATGAGCTTAATGAGAAATTGGATTTACGTTGGTACATATAAGTAGTGGAATTGTTTTTGTACTAATGGTGTTTTTACGGTGGAATTATTATAGGAAGTCAAAAAGACAGACAAGCCTTATGAAAGGATAGATAGAACCATCAGCAATGCTCCAAACTGAAACACGAAGTTTATTCTTTAAGAAGAATTTCATGTTTTTGGAATAGCTTTGTCCTTTTAGTTTTTATGACTGTTCTGATTTTTGCGCTTTGTAAATAAAATATCAACTTATTACGATAACAATAAATTAATAACCTGGAAATTAGCAAATTATGAGAAAAGAAGACCTCAAATTAAAAAGTACAAAATAGATTTAAAAATGAAAACGAAATCAAATTAAAACATCAAAATCAAATGAATCAAAATGTTGTTTTTAAAGGTATGAGTTTTTGAAAGTTTCTATCAATATGTGTGGGCTCTACGCCATTCAGGTAGTCGTTATTTTTTTGGATAAAGGTGACCCTCGTGATGTGGGGGCCAGGTGGCACTTAACGGGGTGCAGTGTATCATTTATCCGTACATTGTGCATCTCACCTTCCCAGGGCAGGTTAGCCGATGCCTTTTGCCTGCTCACTTGTCGCAGGGGACGCATGCTTGTTAAAACTAAAAGGCGATTGTTATTTTCCGCACATACTGAAATAGCTGCATTCCCATCTGGTGGCAGCCTTGTGGGATCAAAGACTGTTTTGAAGCTGCCCTCCTGCGCGAGCTGCCAGCGTGCCTGGGCTTCCTGGCACACACATAAGGGCTGTGCAGTGAAGCTTTTATTATAGCTCGAGATATAGACTACATATATGCATATGTGGTCTATAGTGCAGAATTATTAGTGGTTGGAATCGTTTTGCCTCTATATAGTGTTATCTTTCATTCCAGTGGTCGTAAGGGGCTTCATTTGGACTGAGATTGGCTGTAAAATAAAAAGACTACGGACCATTATAACTAAGGCTCCTTGTTTTACGTTTTTACTGATTTATACAGATAAATACAGACAGAAACCATTTATTCTCATGTCTGTATATAGTTTTGTGGATACAAATGGAAGTGAGGTTGTTTTTGAGTGATTCTAAATGCTGTCAATCATGACTGCCAGGACAATAGCTGTGCGCATTGACAGGCAAAGGGATTACAAAAATATAGGGATTTTAGTAAAGAGCCTTAAACAGCAGTAGATTTGCACAACCTTGATGCCAAAATTGACATACTTTCTTACAAGTGGATATTTTACCATCTGGGTGTGTATATATCATTGAAACCTGTCAGGCGTTCAGGCATGAGTGCACATTAACTGGTTAAATAAATACAGAAATATACACATTTCAGCTTCATTTTTTTTTTTAAAACCTGAAAAAAATATGGATAAATACAGGTAAAATTATCAAAAAATAAATATGGATAAATACAGACGGAAATTACAAAAATATAAATACCATAAAACCGGGAGCCCTAATTATAACTTAGCAATGGTAGATTTATTTTACAAAACACGTGGTGTGCAGCAAATAAAGAAAAACATAGCATAGCACAGTGCTCCCTCGACTCTTCCTCTTCTTGCCCATGATTCCCAAACCTGCCAACGTGAAGAACAATCTCACAGTGTGAGGATGGGTCTGGCCTTGCAGGGGACTGGCCTCATGATGAGAGGTACCTACAAGGCACTTTTGAACCCCACCCCGCCCCCAAACCCTCTCCTCCCATTAAAAAAAAATAAAGCGTGCTGAGGCCGGTGCCGCTGTCCTGGGGTGTTTTCATGCCCATTAATGGACGTCAGCAGCTCAAAGCCTACAAAAATGATCTGGAAAACCACTATTTACAGTGGTTTTCGCTCGTTTTCCCTGCCACCACGTGATATCGACTCCTTCCCTATGTATATAGAGATAACTCTAATCACTAGTATATGCAGTAGACCGTTGTGCTCTCTACCATTCCTATGTGACTCTTAGAATATATCCATTTGTATCCCTTCCCTATGTATATAGAGATAACTCTAATCACTAGTATATGCAGTAGACCTTTGTACTATCTACCATTCCTATGTGATCTTTTTAAACATAATTTAGAGGTCTGGTCACCACTACTCTTAAATGTTTTTAAGGCAATAGTGGTGGGGTCTATTCCGATTTCCTGGAAAGAGGCGGTTGTGGTACCCATTTTCAAAAAGGGTGATAAGTCTGACCCGTGTTGCTACAGGCCAATATCACTAATAGACGCGTCCTGCAAATTAATGGGCAGAGTGATATTGGCTCGTCTTGAAACATGGGTGGTGTCAGCAGGGATTATTGTGGACTCCCAATACGGGTTCGGAAGAGGTAAAGGAACCACCGAGCAGTGTCTTAATTTGGCACTAATTATGGGCAAGTACATGGGTGCCAAGAACAGTTCCATCCACTTGGCATTCATGGACTTGTCCAGTGCTTTTGACACTGTATGTAGGGGTAAGCTATGGCAGATGATGGAGTCTATGGGGTTTGAGGAACCTTTGGTTACCTTGCTTCGCAGGCTCCATGCCGCCACAACAGTGAGAATTAGATATGGCCCTGGTGGGGAGAAGACTAGACCCATATTATCCACTGAAGGTGTCCGCCAGGGATGTATTTTAGCTCCTTTCTTATTTTTGGTCTATACCTTTTTTTTAAAAAAGAAATTTTATTGCAAGATAAGACATACAACATGATAAAACAAATATATAAATCATATAACAATAAACTGACATAGTGTTAACTTTGTATTAGGTTTTAAAGTATTCAGGAGGGTCAACAGATAGGATAAGAAACCAAATAAAAAGAAAAAAAAGGAAAGTTCACAGAGAGAGTAAATAGACTACTATAGATGGAAATTCCTACTTTTATGATTCAAAAAAATGTTTCCAAATCTTTTCTTTTTTAATAAAGGCTTTTGGGCCTCTATGTTTAGCTAATGTGAGTTCCATAGTTCTTATTTCGCTAACCAAAGCGCACCATTCTGCAACGTTTGGAGGGTCCTTAGATATCCATGCCCTAGCTATAGCTAGTCTTGCACATGCAAACAGTATAGTTATGAGATCTTTATTGAGACAATTAAGTTCTTGAATATCTAGTAAAACTAAGTGTGCCGAGAGTGCCGGAGTTGCTATCTCTTTAATTCTTAAAATTTCCATTATTCCATTCCAGTAAATAGAAAGTGCGGGACAGGAAAATAACATATGTTCAATTCCGGCAGCATATAAGTTGCATTTTGAACATTTAGTTTTATCTGTTGTATAGTTCCCCTGAGTCCAGGTAGAGATTCTTTGTGGTGTATAATAAAGTTCCGTAATTGTTCTATAGGATTGTAATCTGAGATTGGAAGAGTGTACTATATTATTTAAATGAGATAGTGCAAATGCAATCTGTGTAGGGTTTATGTCCAGATTAAGTCTGCCAGTCCATTTAGATGCTATTTTATTCGTATTATCGCTTTTATCTTTAATTAAGTGTTGATAACCCAATTTTATTAGTGATTTAATTTTGTCTGAATATATACACTCTAATAAGTCTGATTGAATAACTTCCGTTATTTTCATTTTGCAATAAAAGAAATCTCTTATTTGTCTATATTTAAAGTGCATATTGTTAGTTATGCCGTTTGTTATTTTCAAGTTTTCAAAGTCTAACATACCATTTGATCCATAAAGATCCGCCAAAGTAATTATTCCATGACTAACCCAACGATTTCCCGTCCCATCCGAGAAGATATCAGGGAGACCAGGATTATTCCAGAGTCTAAGTTCGGCATTAAAAAATGAGCTCTTGTCAATAAGCAAAATTTTATCCCAAATTTTTATGATGTGCTTGGCAGTCTTAAATTTGACCCGTTTAAAGTAATTCGGGTCGTGTACGCGAAGTAAGAATTGTTTACATTCAGAACCTAACATATATTGATGAAAAAATAAAGGAGATTCGTTTTTTATTAAACTCCTTATTCGTCCAAAGAAAGTAGCTAAGAAATACAAATTAAAATCCGGAAAGACGAGTCCCCCTTTAGTTGTTGGCACTTTCAAAAATTTTATAGCCCTTTGTGCTTTTTTGTACCCCCATAGAAAGCTGCTACATATACCGTCTAGTTTTTTTAAAAAAAGTTTATTCGGTTGAAGTGGTATAGCCCTAAATAAGTAAAGTAATTTAGGTAATATTTTCATTTTGATCAAATTAAGTAGTCCTAATAAACTAAGGGGTATTTTATGCCATATTTTAAGACTTATGGTAGTTTCCTTTAAAAAAGCTTCATAGTTCATTTCTAATATTTTTCCCACATTAGCAGCTAGTTTAATTCCTAAATATATAGCAGTTTGGCAGATATCATAGATAGGTTCATCAGGGATGTAGTTAGCAATAATTTGTGTTTTACTCACATTGAGTTTGTACCCTGATACTTTTCAATAATTTTTCGCTGCGTTGATGATCCCTGGCATAGCTTTATTTATGTCCATTGTGTATATTGCGATGTCATCAGCAAAGGCGGTTAATTTGAGGGATTTACCCCCGTGATTGACTGGGATGATATTAGCCTGATCATTTAATGCATTTAGAAAGGGTTCAAGAGAGAGGGCGAAAAGTAATGGGGAAAGGGGACACCCTTGCCTTGTTCCTCTTCCTATCTTAAAACAAGCTGAGTCATTGCCTCCGTAACTTATCTTGGCCAGTGGTTCATCGTATAGGGAGCTTGCCCATTCCAAATAAGAACCAGATATTCCCATTTTCTTTAAAACTTCCCACAAGTATTCCCACCCCACTCGGTCAAATGCTTTTTCCGCATCTAACATAATCATACCGAGTGGGGTGCAGGTTGTTTCCGCCACATCAAAGGCTGTGATGGACATATTTACATGATTGGTGGTGTCTCTACCCATTACAAAGCCATGCTGTTGTAGGTTGACCATATCTGGCATTATAAGGGCTAAACGGTTGGCGAGGATTTTAGAGAAAATTTTGGCATCTGAATTGAGCAAAGAAATTGGGCGGTAAGATCCGCACTCTTTTTCAGGTTTTCCCTTTTTAAGAAAAAAAATTATTTTAACAATTTTCCAAGATGCCGGTGAATGTTTAGATAGGAGGATTGAGTTTATCACATTTTCTAATAATGGTAGTAATTCTTGGGCACAAGATTTATATATTTCTAAAGGCAAACAATCTTCTCCAACCGCCTTCCCTAAGGGTAAATTATCAATTGCACATTTTATTTCAGCTAAAGTTATTTTTGAATTTAATTGTTGGAGGACTTCTATATTTGGCACCCTATGTGTTAATAAATGTTTATTGAGATATTGTAGTATTACGGTTTTAGAGGGTGAAGTTTCGGGGGTATAGAGTTTTTGATAGTAATTGACAAATTGGTTCAGTATTTGGTCAGCTTGTTCGTAAGTGTCTAGATCTGCTCCTATTATTGCCTTAATTTTAGTTTTGGCTTTTTTATCCGCAGTTTTAAAAGCAAGTACTTTGCCTATGCGATCACCGCCTTCGTATTGAGCAAACTTATATTTGTGTATTTTGGCACTATATCTTTCTCTTAAAGTTTTTTTTAGTCCTGCTTGTAGATCGACTAGTTTTAGTCTGATCTCCTCAATATCATTTGTTGAATGTCGTGTTGCGTCAGCAAGTTGTAGTTCAGTATCTAATATAGTAGAAATAGTTCTCTTGTTAGCTCTACGACTCTCTGCGTTTGACCTGAGTATATATTGTTGAGCAAACACCCTAATGCTACATTTACAAGTATCCCATACGATGTTGATATTAGTAGAGTTAATATTTGACAAGATGAACTCTTGTATATGTTTATTTAGTAGTGCTATAAATCTTGTATCGACCAGTAGGTATCTTGGGAATGTGAAATTTCGTGGTTCTTTTTTTTGGTCTTTTATTGCAAATTCGAGTAGCAGGGGATTGTGGTCTGAGGTAATTTTTGGGCAGATTTCAATTTCACAATTGTCTACTATTTGGTCCGATGCCCATATCATGTCTATTCTAGAGCAAGATCTATGTGGCGCAGAATAATAGGTATAACCTGCTATCAGGGGATATTTAGACCGCCATAGATCTCTCAGATTGTTTAATCTTGCTAGTTCTACAATAGCTGATCGAACTTTATACATTCTTTTAGAGTTGCTTTGCCCTGTAGAGTCAACTTTATAATCCATCACACAATGAAAGTCCCCAGCAATTATACTTTCTCCCTCCCATTCAAGTAACTCTACACTCAATTCTTCAAATGTTTTGGGATCATCAATGTTCGGTCCATATACTACACATAAAACAAATTTTTTGTTATCGCCTTGCATCTGTGCTATTGCCCACCTGCCCCGAGCATCTGAAGCAGTTTTAATAGTATCAAATCGAGTTCCTCTTTGTTTTAAAATAGCTACCCCTCTAATGGTCTCATTTAGCGTGGAGCATACAACCAATTGATATCCTATCTGAGAAAGCAACTTTCTATCCTGATATTTGATGTGGGTTTCTGAAATAAGTACAAAATTAGGGTTATACATTTTAATTTCTTCTTGTACTAAGTTCCTTTTGTTTTTACTATTTAAACCATCTACATTCCAACTTAACAATCTTAATTTGAGCATTTTAATATTGAAGTGTTTCTCCAGTGTAGTTGGTTCCCCTCTGTCGGTACCTTCTTTTTTTTAGCTACGTATTTGCTAATGTACTTTAAGACATAGTCAAATCTTGCAATCAATTTTTTCCCCATTTTTTCCCCCCACCATTTGCCACCCCCTCCCTTGCAGGAACCCCTCCCCCACCCTCGCACCCTCACGTCCCTTAGGGGGGAGCACCCCTCTATCTTCTGCTGCCGTTGGATGGGCAGCGTAGTGAAGGAGCTTACATGAGAAGCTGCCCCTACCACATCGTATGTATATCTATGTATATCTATATTTGACCACCCCTAGAAAAAGAAAGTAATATTTAAGCCCACGCTCAAAAGAGAAAAAATGACTGTAATGGGAAATGAGATATTAGGGTAAAAAGATGTATAAGCCAAAAGTTATTTGAATGTTAAATCAGAGAGAGCGGTCAAACAAAAGAGAAAAAAAAGGAGTAGTGTCATTAATATTGAGTTCCAATTTGTAGTTCAGTTATCCTCTTTTTCTTTTTCCTTATCCTTTTCCAACGAAATTCTTTCCAAAGCTTGTTCTGCCACAGAGAAATCAGTGAAAAAAGCCACTTGACCATTATGTATAACCTTGAGACGTGCAGGCTCTTGAAGATAAGCCATGCATCCTAATTTTTTGAAAGCGTCTATCATTTTTCGAAGTTCCCAACGTCTATCCATTGTGCCTTTGCTTAGGTCAGATTTCACAAAAAAGGTAAGGTTGTCAACAGTTATAGGATTGTTTGGTCTGGCTTTAAATGAGACAGCTTGTCTCAATAGGAAGTTCCCAAAATAAATCAAAAGTGGTCTGGGGAATTTACTGTTTTTGTTTTTTTGAAACAAAGGCAACCTGTGTACTCTCTGTAGCTGGGAATCCCAATCCCAATCTGAAAGATCGCTAAAGGCTCTTTGAAATAATTTCACCACGAACCCTCTCGGGTCGGTCCCCTCCATCCCTTCTGGAATTCCGAATAGTCTGAGATTTTGTCTCCGTGCCCGATTTTCCAAATCCTCAACTTTAGCTTCTAATTTGGAAACCCTTGATGCATTTTCTTTAACAGTTAAGTCAGTCTTACTGGCACCTTCTTCCACTTCTACTAGACGTTGCTTCATGTCCTCTATATCCTTTGTCACTCCACCAAGGCCTTGGCAGATCTCTCTCATACAGTCTTGTAGCTTAGTGTTGTCTTCTCTCAACTGCAAATATTGCTGCTGACTCTCCATTCTTTGGACCAAAAGAGTTTGCATAATTGATTCCATTGATATATTGTTTGGTGTTGTTTTTGAAGAGTTCTGTGATATTATCGTCTCGTATGCCTGTGTAGATTTTGATGTATGACCCACCGATAAGATTGAGTGTGGGGGGTCCATATTTGTTTTGTCTACTAGCTCATCCCTGACTTCTAGAGGGCAAATAATTGTATTTGATTCCTCAGTCGCTATATTTAGCGTTTCGAGCTGATCTCCTGCATTGCCCATTGGGTTACCTGCTGACAAGGTTTTAGTTCGTTTTAGACTTGATATTATACAGTCCGAGTCTTCGCTTATTTTTGGTCTATACCAATGGATTAGAAAGTTTTCTGTTAGAATCTGGCGCTGACTTTCCACAGGCTAATGGCAAAAGGATTCCAATGTTGTCATACGCAGACGACACTGTTTTAATGACCCTCACTTCCAATAGCATGCAGATCTGTCTGAATGCTTTTGATACATTTATGGAAAGTTTAGATCTTAGGGTCAACTTCACTAAATCCTTTGCCATGACTTGCGGCCCGAGAAGTGTAAAAATCCGCAGGTATATGGTGAAGGATTCAATTATAATGAAAGTTGATAATTTTAATTATCTGGGTAACCTATTTAACAAGAAATTGAATTGGGACCCTCTGATATCAGCTCGGGTCCAAAAGGTTACACAATCAACTGAAGCCCTTTTTCGTTTTGCCAGTAAATTAGGTCAACGGCGAATAGCAGAAATAATATCCTTGTATAAAGCCAAGTGTGTCTCCGCTGTAACTTTCGGTGCAGGAGTCTGGGGGTCACAAAACTGTGAAAAGTTGCAGATTATGGAGAATAAATTCATAAAACGACTTTTATCTGTCCCATCGGGTACGTCGAACAGTTTTTGTCATGGGGAGGTGGGTATGGAGTTTGTAAGTGACATTATACATGTAGCTCCACTACTACTATGGTCTAAAGTTTGGCAATCTGAAGAATTGAAATTGACAAAGGATATTTTACAAGATTGCCTTAAACTTGACCACTATAGGGAGATTCCATGGCTCCTATATGTTAGGGATACCTTTTACAAGATTGGGTTAGGTAATATGTTTGAAAACCCTGATATGATTAGCAGGGATTCAAAGTTAATTATCAAAAATGCCTATGGTTCTAATTTGGGTACCTTAAGGAACAGTGAGCATGCACTGTATGTTAGGGGCAAATTGTTGCGGCCTTTTTATCTATTGTATATCATCAATACGCAATGGCGTTTTTATCTGACAAGGTTTCGCCTCAGTACTCTACACTTTCTTTTTGCCTTTCCAAAGCAAGGGGGGTGGTGTGAGAGACTACCTCCTTGCCCCTGTAATGATAGGGTCTCGCAAAGTACTTTGCACCTCATTCTTTTCTGTGCTTTGTATAAGGTCCCAAGAAATACTTTTATTAGACCAGTTTTACTATCCTTTGGATCATGCTATTACAAAGAGGGCTATGAACATTTATTGTCCTTGTCAACCCCAAACATTTGTAATGCTGTACTTAGTTTTATTAGATCAGCCTTTGCTATTAGAAATCGATATTGAAATAAGCTGTGGGTGAAAAATTTCTATAAAATGTTTCTCCTGTTGATGAAACTAACTTAGCACTTTATGTCATGTCCATGATCAAGGTTAATTTTAATGTATTGTAAATCCTAAATATGTAAATATGTATTGTGGATTTTTTATGACAATTTATGTATTTTATATTGGTGTATACTTTTATGACTCCGTTGTGGAATCGAAATAAAGTTATTTGAGAGAGAGAGACTCTTAGAGTATATCCATTTGTATCTCCTCCTTGTGTGACTTTACATCTTGTACATTTGCAATTTTTTTTCTGTTTGTATCCTTTATGTAACGCACGTCATCCTAAATCCTTATGTTTTTCAACTGGTTCTTATGTAAAGTGCTCTGACACCTTCGGGTAAAGTTTGCGCTATATACAATCGCATAAATAAGTATCACATGGTAGCACCGTATGTGTTGGCAGGTATGATTTCTATTCTCCGGCCTCACCTCGTAAGTTTTCCGCCTTTCCCAAGATGGCTAGGGTCTGTTCAGTAACAAGACAAAGGCAGGCACGTGCCTAGTGTGCCAGATGCCGGGACGCCCTATTGCATCTAAACGCAGATATAGCCTCTAAGTTAGGGTTAATAAACAGAACAGCTGCAGCTGCAAGCTTCCACCATGTAAATCAGTACTTTATGGGATATGTGGCCCTGGTTCTGTTATAGTCAACAAACTGGACTGACACTCCTGAAAATGATTTGTTAACAGAAAGCCCAAGACTGGAAATCTTGTGCACTGGTCATATGGAGGCTTCTCTAGTTATAGCCATTAGAGGGGCAGTAAAATGTCAATTTGCCTAGGAGAGTAAAACATTCTAGTTTGGCACGGAGCATGGAAATGGTGTTGGTAAATTGATTAAGGGGAGGCCATAGCTCAGTAGAATCATCATCTGATTTGCATAAAGTATACACCTCTAAATGCCCCACTTTCTGAGCTTTGAAGCAATGTATACAAGTTCAGTAAAACTTTAAGGGTAGCTAGCTAATAATGATATTGATGGTTTGTGTAGTGTCCACTCCAAACGGACTTGTATTTTGACAACACAAACTGATTTGTATTTTGGTGGTTAAATAAAATTCATTGGTGTTTCCAAAATCCAGTAGGATAATAGTACTAGTTTGTTTGAAACATAAAGACAACTGGACTCAATGCTCCAGTAGGTGGGGCTACTTTACTGATCTTGACAGTAGCATTTGCTTGTCTCAGAATTTAAGCCAAACGCCTGTCAAAACAAACAGGTGGTACAGTGATACTTTGAAGGGCTTAATAAATTAGTTATGGTTCCTTTGATCACTCCATCTGAAACTTCATTAACTTTGGTAATTCTAAAGCTAATACCTGCTGGGCTCGCCTGGCTGCTTTGGTGACTCTAAATAATGTTGGACAGGGTAAACATCCTTGTGATGATGACAATATATGTGGATGTCTATCCTTCCAAGTTTTTGTGCCTACCATGGTGACCGCAAGTAAAGTGGAATCAGAGTTCCATTCCAGAGAGGTACCTAAGAAAAGTCTACCACATCCAGGAAAGTCAGCCGGTGCGGAAATTACCCTCTTCCGACTTAGAAGGTAGTGATGAAACTTAATACAAGACTCTTTTATGCTTTGTAATCAGAATGAGTACACTAAATATTTTAATGAGGGTCCATTGAAAGGCACTTCTGGTGCCAGCAACCACAATAATTTCAAGTCCCTATAGTTGTTGCAGTTAAAAAGTTCTACAACCTCTCCCAGCTGCTGCCGAGCAGCGGCACCTTAATTCTCTTGACTGAGTGTTCTGGGGCGCCAAGTATTTTCTTGAAAAAATAGAGTGTACGAAGTAGGCCGGTCACTTCAATACTTTGAAGAGATTAAGAATAACTTTGTAATATTCTTTGGCATTTTGGGTATAATTTCACTTTTCCAAAAGCTTCTGGTAGATGAATATATAGCATAGATGTATTTAAGTATTTAATTTTAATTAGTGGTAATGCTTACACTGCTGCCTGTCAGTTCTTCCCAGCACTCACAGAGACCTCTGCTACTTCAGGGAGAGGTAGATGTTTCCAGGCTCCATGTTTGCAAAGCTCAAATAAATATTCCTTAATTGAACCGACGCTGCAGTATAATTATGCTGGGGATGTGGCAGAGCAGGGTGTGAGCAAAATGTCATAACGACACACCACACCTGAGCTTCTAGACAGTGATCCAGCCAGCAGTTCTCCTGGTGGCACACGAGAATGTGAGACTCAGGGTCACACCCAGGGGTGTGGGCCTGTCATGTGTATAGGGTTGCCACCTTCATTAGAAAAAACATAATGGCCACTTGTTTACATTTTGCTGCAATGAAACAGCCAAGAACTGGTATGTGAAAAAGAATACTTGTAAAATGTTCAGGAAGATTTTGTAACATGGCAGTTAGCCCGCTGTATTCTCCCAGAATCAGTCTAAAACGATTTAGACAGCCCTTGAATACCTTTTGATGGATTTCCATATGTGTTTGCTGTTTTAGGTATATGTTTCAGAGGGAAAAATACAGGGTCTAATTGCTTTTCCCAATAATTTTACTGGGCTGAACTTAAAAATATAGGCCATGTGGCAACCCTACCCATGTAACTACGGCCCTTGTGTCACACACAATATGGCCAGAGCTGCAGTGGGCTATAAGGGAAGCATAGGGTTTCTGACAAGTTTATACCTTTGAAAGCCCCTAAGAGCACACTAAGAGTTATAGTCCATCTTTGCTTTTACCGGGTATAGCATGCATTTCCCAGTCATCAGCCACAGATCCTGAGCAGGTAGCAGCTGCCTGGCGAGCTGTGTATGTGACAGAAAGATGGTCCCGTCCAGTAAGCTGCCTGAGTCAGAAAAAGAAGTACAACAGCAGGAACGAGCTGTGTGTGTCAGGAGGGAGGTGAGGAGGAACCGAGTGAACCGTGGGCATCATTAACCCCTTCGCCGATGGCGGAATTCCCCCGCTGTGCTAGGGGGCGGGGGGCGCGTACAGCGCCCCCATGCTCATGACGAGGTCAGCTCCTCATGAGCCACGGCGCTCCGGTGCTCATGACGAGCCGTTCCAATGGAACGTTCAATCAATCAATCAATCAATCAGGTCATTTGTAGAGCGCACTACTCACCCGTAGGGTCTCAAGGCGCTGGGAGGGGGGGGGGGGTGCCGCTACTGCTCGAACAGCCAGGTCTTGAGCTTCTTCCTGAAGGAGAGGTGGTCTTGGGTCAGGCGCAGATTGGTCGGAAGTGAGTTCCAGGTCTTGGCGGCCAGGTAGGAGAAGGATCTTCCTCCTGTTGTCGCTCTTCGGATGCGGGGGACGGCGGCGAGGGCGTGGTTGGTTGATCTGAGGAGGCGCTTGGGAGTGTAGAAGTTGATCCGGTTGTTGAGGTAGCTCGGGCCTTGGTCGTGTAGGGCTTTGTGCGCGTGGGTGAGGAGCCGGAAGGTGATTCTCTTGTTGACCGGGAGCCAGTGTAGATCTCTCAGGTGTCCGGAGATGTGGCTGCGTCGGGGGATGTCGAGGATGAGTCTCGCCGAGGCGTTCTGGATCCGCTGGAGTCTCTTCTGGAGTTTGGCGGTGGTTCCGGCGTAGAGGGCGTTGCCGTAGTCCAGTCGGCTGGTGACGAGGGCCTGGGTGACCGTCTTCCTCGTCTCGGTGGGGATCCACCGGAAGATCTTACGTAGCATGCGCAGGATGTTGAAGCATGACGAGGAGACGGCGTTGACTTGTCTGGTCATGGAGAGGGAGGAGTCCAGTATGAAGCCCAGGTTGCGTGCGTGGTCCGTCGGTTTGGGTGCGGTGCCCAGGGCGGGGGGCCACCAGGAGTCGTCCCAGGCGGAGGGCGTGGAGCCCAGGATGAGGACCTCCGTCTTGTCTGAGTTCAGTTTCAGGCGGCTGGTCGTCATCCATTCGGCTACGTCTCTCATCCCTTCGTGCAGGTTGGCTCTGGCGGTGTCGGGGTCGTTGGTCAGGGAGAGGATCAGCTGGGTGTCGTCGGCGTAGGAGATGATGTTCAGGTTGTGTTTGCGTACGATGGCCGCGAGGGGGCTCATGTAGACGTTGAAGAGGGTGGGGCTCAGTGAGGATCCTTGAGGGACGCCGCAGATGACTTCGGTGGCCTCTGACTTGTACGGTGGTAGGCGGTGGTAGGCGGACGTTCAGCACAGCAGGGGAATCAGCCCAGCGTGCGAGCGTTCCAAGTAACGGGCGCGGTCATGACGAGCTCAGCTCGTCATGAGCCACGGCGCTCCGGTGCTCATGACGAGCCGTTCCAATGGAACGTTCAGCACAGCAGGGGAATCAGCCCAGCGTGCGAGCGTTCCAAGTAACGGGCGCGGTCATGATGAGCTCAGCTCGTCATGAGCACCGGAGTGCCGTGGCTCATGACGAGCTCGTCATGAGCGCTCAAGAGGCTAATGGCGATTTGATTCAGGGTAGTGCAGCAAGTCACCTTGCTGCGCTGCTCTACATCAAAGTGAAAGGGCCAGAATGCACTATATTAATCTAATACAGTCCATTCCTGTCCTTCTCCCCAGCGCTGGTGTTGTTTTGGCTGCCTAACGCCAACACAGGCACACATGAACCATGGTGCAAGGGTGCTTGTATTCTCGGCAGGATTGTTTTTGTGCAGGAAGGGCCACCTTCCTGTACAAAAACAATCCCAAGAGGCGTTTTCCTCTTTCTGTGTGTGCTACTGAATGTAGCACACATGGATAGAGAAATAAACGAGGAGAAATAAAGTTATTTTTTCTAGTTACGCCTTACCTCACGAGGCGTACGTTTTTGGTGCTTCCGCAGTTTTGCATGGTCTTGTAAATCTGGAGAAGTGTCAAAATTAATGGGTGTTGCATCAGGGCCGGACTGAGAACGAAAACCGGCCCTGGCAAAGTGCTCGGCCGCCCCCCTGGTGGTGCGACCGAGCTCTTTGCCGGGGCCGGTTTTCAGCCGTTTTTGTTACAGGGCCGATTTTGCAGCTATGCTGCAAAAACGGCCCTGTAACAAAAACGGCCCCCAGGACCCAAAACCGGCCCCCACCCTTGCGGCGCACCGGGGGATTGCCCGGTGCCCGCAACGGCCAGTCCGAGCCTGATGGGAACACCCACCACAACGCCCATGGGATGTCTTCCGAGGGCAGAGTAAGGCAACACAGCGATTTGTGCTGCCTTGTCTTGCTCCATATTTGTGAGGCCAGTCAAAGCCACACAAAGTGGCTTTGTGTGACCTCAAAGATATGATTTTGTAGCTTGCACCGCCAAAGTGTCACAAAAAGTGACACTCCAGTGGCACAAGGGGCTCATAAAAATGCTCTTGTATGTGCAAGAGAGAAGCAGCAGACATGTAGGGGCCCATTCACAGCACTAACCTGAGATAAAATCCTAAACGTACTACTCTTTGTATTCACAGAAGGCATTTAGTAGTAGTAAAGTTAGGATTCCTAACTACTACTACTAAATGTCTTCTGTGAATACCAAAAAGAGTATGTTTAGGATTTTATCTCAGATTAGTTCTGTGAATCGGCCCATGCTCTTTTTGTGTCAGGAGGAGGGTACCAGCAGATCTAGTAAGGAACTGTGTGCTAAAGCGGAGAGCAGCAGAAGCATGGGGTGCTCAGCGCTGAGAGCTTAAGAAACAAGCATTTGCGATGCAATAGGTCTCGCATTAGAAAAGTTTGAGCGTTTAGTATTGTAAATGGCAATGTTTTTTTTTTTATGCAGTAGTTAAGTTTTGTTTGTATAAAAATGAGCACCTTGAAGGAGTGAAGGATTTCAAACTAATAATAAAAGCATATACAGACAATAACTAACACACACAAATGGGGAACGGTGCTGTCAGGAAACTGCAGGTAATTTATATACATGCCTTGCAGGGGCACCTTCAGGATGCTTTAACTTCAGTGCTCCCAGGCCCCACGCAGCTTTAGCGTGCTCATTAGGAGGTTATGCCTATTTCTTGGTGCATTTCCACAGAGCACTTTGGTATTCCCCCGCAGCCCTACAGGCCTGTATGCTGCCCCAGGTTGTCTCGTTTTAATTGTCTCACCTTGGCTGCCCCTCCCTCTGACCCAACCTCAGTAGGGGAGCCCCCCACTTTATGACACCTCCAGCTTCACATTGGTCACTTACTTCTGGCTCTATCAGCCTCATACCGGTCCCTCTCTCATCAAAACAGCCTTTCACGTGAGGATCAGAGCTGCTTGGTAGATTATGGCGGTGCTCCAAGCGCCTGCACGGATACTCATACTGTAGCGTTACTGGCATTATTCGTTTACCAAGCATATATACAGTCTGAACTAAGAATGTAAGTGCGGATTAAGTATGTATACATAAATGTATGAAAGTGTACTAAATGAATAATGAGCGTTTACGTCTACACAGACATTCGTTTTACTACACACGCGCATAGGGGCTTGTAGCACGATATATTTCATAAACATATACAAAGTACATAATAAGTGCTTCTGCACTATAAATGTTTCATTGTTATAACAGACAAAATGTCCATCTGGACTTGTCTTGAGAACCAGTCATTAAATATGAATCTAGGCAGCGCTTAATGTCTTTTTAGTCCGCTAACGGCAAAAGATGTAGGCACGCACACAAACTATATTCATGCGAACACGTTTACCTCACACGCACACACCTGTGGGGTAAGAGAAGGTAGTGTGCCTATATATATTTTATTCTGATCTCGGTTCTGTTTTCCCCTTTCTGTGCAACAGCAAACTGTACTTTCCTTTAAAAAGAAGAGCAGGCGAATATCTTAAGAAATTGAATTATTTGATTATAAATCAAGCCGGGTTTCATTGTACGCCAGGTCTTCCCGGTGCTCAGCCTGTGACTGAGGATCAGCCCCCACTGCCCCAGAACGAACAGAACACCTAGACCTCCGAATCGGGCATGCAACCTTTGTAATGGTCCACACTAGCGTAGACTCCAGTCCAGACCACCCCATACCCCTCTCAGAAACATGATCGCCGAGGCAGGTTAATACTTAAAAGCAGATGATATGAAGGACCGCTGTTAGCGCCAAGCGGCTCTAGTCGGAGCGCTTGGGAAGCGCAGCTGAAAGGGGCCCTACTTACGGAAGAGAAGGGCAATCCCGCTGAAACCGGGTATATAAATGTGTGCATTTATATGATAAATGTTATGGAGGTTAGCAAAATAAATAAAAAAGGTCGGTCTTATTATGGGTTCCATGATGCTCACGTATATCAACTTGCATTGTAGTCGTAATGTGTTTTGTAAACCATGGACAACATTAGCAAACAAACAAAACATAATATCAAAACGTAACATACTTTAACACCTAGATTATGTTATCTAACATATCGCATGCTCCAGACCCATCAGATCCTATCTTTTCACAAAGCCATATCATGGGCATCTTCCTTGCTAAGACCAGGTGCCGCGATTACCCATCTTAATGGTACACAGTCGTACCTGCGACATAACCGAACTTCACAACACTAAAAGAGCGTGCCATAAAGTGGGTTGAGATACATCATCAGACAAAAAAACAGTGCAACTTAACAATACTAAATATATTGTAAAACAAGCATTGAAAATGCAATAGGTCTCGCAATAGAAGAGTTTAACATTTTTCGTGTTGCAAATGGATGAGTGGCGTTGCGTGGATGAGTGGCGTTGCGTGGATGAGTGGCGTTGCGTGTGTGAGTGGCGTTGCGTGTGTGAGTGGCGTTGCGTGTGTGAGTGGCGTTGCGTGTGTGAGTGGCGTTGCGTGTGTGAGTGGCGTTGCGTGTGTGAGTGGCGTTGCGTGTGTGAGTGGCGTTGCGTGTGTGAGTGGCATTGCGTGTGTGAGTGGCGTTGCGTGTGTGAGTGGCGCTGCGTGGGTGAGTGGCGCTGCGTGGGTGAGTGGCGTTGCGTGGGTGAGTGGCGTTGCGTGGGTGAGTGGCGTTGCGTTGTTGAGTGGCGCTGCGTGTGTGAGTGGCGTTGCATGTGTGAGTGGCGTTGCATGTGTGAGTGGCGTTGCATGTGTGAGTGGCGTTGCGTGTGTGAGTGGCGTTGCGTGTGTGAGTGGCGTTGCGTGTGTGAGTGGCGTTGCGTGGTTGAGTGGCGTTGCGTGGTTGAGTGGCGTTGCGTGGTTGAGTGGCGTTGCGTGGTTGAGTGGCGTTGCATGTGTGAGTGGCGTTGCATGTGTGAGTGGCGTTGCATGTGTGAGTGGCGTTGCGTGTGTGAGTGGCGTTGCGTGTGTGAGTGGCGTTGCGTGTGTGAGTGGCGTTGCGTGTGTGAGTGGCGTTGCGTGGTTGAGTGGCGTTGCGTGGTTGAGTGGCGTTGCGTGGTTGAGTGGTGTTGCGTGGTTGAGTGGCGTTGCATGTGTGAGTGGCGTTGCATGTGTGAGTGGCGTTGCATGTGTGAGTGGCGTTGCATGTGTGAGTGGCGTTGCATGTGTGAGTGGCGTTGCATGGGCAGTAGTTTCTAGCTTTGTGCGGTAAAGCTTTGTGCCTATATGGGGCCTTGATGTCCAATTGGACCGGAAATTGGCAGGCTGCATGTGCTTATCTGCCATTAATTCCTAATTTCTGTAAATCCCCTTGGGACGAGATACTATTGCCCAGTAAGTGCCCCGCTATCAGGATAAGTGGCTGCCCCCTGGGGTTGGGCTGAGGGCCCTTCCTTCTCCTTTTGTCACAGCACAGCTAGAGAGTGCGCTGTGAAGAGCTGAGAATGGGGCATTGCTGCTGTGCTTTATTGCAGCCATATAACTGTCTCCGAAAACAAGAGGTGACGGACCAACACGGGGTGGGGGGAAGGGAGAGGTAGAATGAGATGAGCGGACGTTGTTCTAAATAGATTGAAGAGTCGTGGTTTCCTCTGAAGGCACCGGGGCACAATTTCAATGCTGAGTGGAAGGAGGGAGCACATGGAGCGAGGAGAGAAGAGGGAGGGAGGGGGTCACGGGGAGCTATGGGGAATGCTATGCTGACATTTTTAACACCACAGACACGCATAAAAAAAAGCCATTAACAAAAATAAGCTGTGTTTTAGGAAGGAAGAAGGCTGTTTGTGAGGGTGCACGTGTGATTGTGCAGTGTGGGCTTGCATGTGTGTTTGGTATGGAAATGCAATGTATGCATATGAGACTGCATGTATGAATGTGCATGTTTATAGAAATGTGAGTGCGTGTCTATTTGCATGTATGTAATTATTTAGGCACCTGTGCTCATGCATGGGCCTGTGCCTTGATGTGCGCATTCCCACGCATGTGAGTATTATTGAAGGTCTGTTTGCGTACAAATATGTGGTGTACCTTTGTACAAGATTATCCTTGTTAATTTTCATACCGTCAAATAGCATATTAAACTATCTGAAGGTTCTTCTCTATTGGCCCCGGGATAATGTTATTCTTTATAACACCATTCTGACAAGCAACCTGCTGATTGTGCGTGCAAGATATTGGGGAAATCCGAACGGCATAACGAAAGAAGGGGCTCCCGCAAGAAACATAATGAAGTCAGACTGCCATTGGAATTTCTTATTTTGCAGAAAGAATGCCCTAAATCTGCTGCTTATTTCTGCAATACAAAGATGCACATCCCAGTGGTGCGTGCGCGCGAACACACAAAATGTTAAAAATGCCATGCAATGCCACATTTCCATTAGTGAACTGCGGGCCTTCTTAAAAGGAAAGAAAAGACCCGGTGGGGGGGGAGGGACGAGGGGGAAGATGACAGAATGAGAGATTGGGAGCTAATGAAACAAGCATTGGCGGTCCCTTTCAAGTGAAAGCGGGATGTAATTAGGGGGGAGGAGAAGTCTGGGCAGGCAGGATGACTCAGGGGAGGGGGCGGAGCGGGGAGAGCGGCATGTGGGTGTTAAGAAGCCGGGCCTTTGAAGTGAAGCTAAGCTTCACTTCAAAAGGTGTCGGAGGAATGCGGCTGACGGTGATTGCGGCTGTGCACGCGCTTTTAAGCTCAATGCACATGCGCATTGAGCTTAAAAGTCACGGGCACTGCAAGGAATCGCCACGATTCCTTGCTTCTTAGTTAAAAGTTGTTTAGGCCGCAATAGGCTCGCAAGCTCGATGCGCATGCGCATCGACAGGCGAGACCTAAAAACACAATTCGCTCGATTTCGAGGGGCCGAGGTGGGAAAGGGACATCCCTGCATAGTGCTGCACAGTACAGGCAGCGCGATGGTGCGGGCCTGAGCCCGGTACAAACGGAACATCGCCGCCGGCCTGCGATCAGGAAGTCAGGCAGGCCGGGCGGGACAACCGGAAACAGGAAGTAGGAGGGCGGGAGCCTACCCCGCCTCCCACGGAAGAGCCGCGGCTGTTTGGAGCAGGCAGGAGCCTACCCTGCGCCCCGGTGCCGAAGGAGGGAGGAAGAGTCCTGCTGCCGGGCCCTGCAGCTGCCGATGAGAGGAGAGCCGCCGCACCAAGGAAGCCGGTGAGTGGGGCTTCGCCTTGTTGCTGAGCTGCGAGGGCGGGGGGGGCATGTGTGTGTGCGCACGTGCGGCGGCGGGGGGGCTGTGTATGTGTGTGAGCGTGCGTGTGTGTATGTGTCTTGGAGTCTGTGTGTATGCGTGTGTGTGTGTGACTGTGGGGGGGGAGGAGGGTGTGTGTGTGTATGCGTGTGCCTGTGTATGCGTGTGGCTGTGTATGCGTGTGGCTGTGCGCATGCGTGAATGTGGGTGCGCGTGCACGCAGTTAAATCCAGCCGGAGAGAAGCGCGTGGCACTTTCTTGTCCTTCATTCCCACGAGTCAGCTAGCTATAGTTCTCCACCTGGACGCATCCTTCGGATGCGTATTTCCAGGCTCGACCTAAAAAGGCAGCAACAACCAGGAGAGCTGTGTGTGTGTGACCGGGCATGTAGCAGCCGGGTGAACTGGACGTGTAAGGAGCAGAGTGACTGCAGCAACAGCTTTGCGAGCTGTGTGTATAGGGGTGAAAGGGATTTTTTTAATTTCAAATGTTTTTGTCATTGGACTGATATTAACACACAAGCACGCAAATGTTATTAATTTGTTTAGTTCACGTTCAGATCAAACACAGCTAATATAGGCCTGCATTTTAAAATGGCTACCGCTGATTGCCGTTTTGCTTTGTGACGCGTGAATATTTTATTTCCAGGCGAAGCTTAAGTCCTAATTAACAAGCGCAATGTTCTTTTGCTTTATTTCACATGCAAAATATTTTCTTTTCACTGTGATAATTATGAAATGTTATAATTAGTAGACTACTCACAGAGACACCTGCAGAGTACGGCTGATGAATGTATCTCATTTTTGTTGCAGATAACGTTAAGTTTGAAGGATACAGAGAGAAGCTGTAATGAATCCTTAGAAAGTAATGAGTACACATCAACATCATTTTACTTTAACCTGTTTGGATCATTTTATGAAGACTGTGTGTAGGTGTAACAACTGTTAGAATTGTGTGATTTAAGGTAGTTCAATGTAGATTAAAGTCAGTCCGCTTTCGATGCAGTTTAGAACAGAGTAAGAGATTTTAGGGTTCTCTCTCTGTGAAAGAACTGACTTTCTTTAACCCTTCATTTTGAGATGATCTATTGCTACTTTGTCTTCTTTCTTTTATAAATTTGAATTTATTTGAAGTTGATATTAATTGATGAATTCATATACTGATTTATTATTGACACTATATTGATTATTTTGGCCTTCTGTAAATCCTTAACGTTAATACAGTTTTATGGATTGAAACCTACTATTCTCTGTCTTCCTTATGGAGCCAATCGTCCTTTACATTTTGAATGTATTGATTTGTCGAATAGCCTTAGTTTGGAACTCAATTCATCAGATAGCGCTTTGTGGGACCCAACATTTGCACAAGGAAAAGTGCTATCCACCATTCCTCCCAAACCTACCACACAGCATTTACAAGTGGCCTACCGTCAAGGCTCCTACAAACACAAACCTTCCTGGCCTCGTTGTTACATAAAAAGCCTCCAAACACCTAGACAGCATCGTGCCAGCCACCCTGTGATGAAGCACTCACACCCCTGCTCAACACAGCCAACGCCTTCCTCCTTCACGGCATCCTTCCCAAAACACTCAAAACAAAACAGATCTTCTCACTCGTAAAGAAGGTGTACCTAATAGATATGTTTTGCTAACTATCAACCCATCACATGGATTATTCCATTGGAAAAAGGAATGGCTGTCTAGTCGTAAGACCATGTGTAGCTGCAATCGCTTCCTACATTGGAAGGCGGCATTCTGTGGGGGGTGTAGTGGACGCATATGCCCTCCGAATCACTCAGAGGAAGGCAGGGAGAGGCATTCAGTTTACATACTGGGTATCTCTTGTTCACAGTCACACATAGATGCCATGTGGCCCCTGTGTAACCCATGATACCTTTACACAGTCTTTAGTTTATAGGCAAGATCTCTTTGCATTCTGGGCCATGTAGTGTCACTTTTTCCAGCATAAGCCTGGACTTGAATGTCTAGGCGCCATTGGGTGAGATGCCAAGACCAGATAAAAGTGTCACACGTGACGTGGAAGAAAAAGGCAGGAAGAGTCACAGAGCCTGTAGAACTCAGAATGGATGTATGACGTTACAACGCATGCTATTACAACGCATGCCTTTACGACGCAACTTTTACAACGCAACTTTTACAACTACTTGCGTTGGGGGGCGCTGGATAGTGAATAGTTTAATATACTATTCCAACTCCAGTCCCCGTGGATAGTAGGGAAGGTGTTGGAAACTATTCCCTATATTAGAGCACCCCCCAGCGCAAGTCGTTGTAAAAGTTGCGTTGTAATGGTTGCGTCGTAAAGGTACTTCGTTGTAACAGTTGCGTTGTAAAGGATGTTCCCCCTCAGAATGGGAGATGGGTTGAGATATCTGGCAAACAGTTGCCTCAAAAATCTAATTTCTCATGATAATAATTTCTTCAATGGCATACTTGCTCTTTATTTCTAAGCAATATTCGAGGGCTGCACCTATGCCTCTTTAGGGTGTTATTTGTCTGTTTTTATGACAAAGAGAGTGGGGGAGGGAAGGATAGTCTTGAACAGGCTACTGGCAGACAGATTGGGCGAGTCTCGCCTAGCCTGGAGTTATGAGTTTTAAATGGACAGAACTGACTCTCATGCTCCAAGCTGTGGTGAAAGGCTGAGCGGCACCACCTCCAGGCACATCTCCCACCATCTTGTCATCCTCACGCATTCCTTTCCTTTTCTCTTCCGGTCTCACCCTTTCCCTCATTACCACGACCCTGTCTCCTCCCCTCGCCCCCTCGCTAATGCACGCGCCCTGGTCTTTGTTTCCAAGAATAGCCAGTCGCTGGCTCACCCTGAAACTATGCCTGGAATGTCGGCTCTGCTCTCGCGGACATGCCACTGCACTGCCTCTGCTCTGCTGCCTCGGTGCGCGCGCCTGTCCTTGCCCTCTGGAGGGCGTGTCCAGAGGCGACCCCCAGCATCTTGAACAGGTGCAGCAAGCGCAAGGTGCTCAGTGCACGCCCATTCAACACTTTTACGAGAGGTTTACACATATGTGCCTGATTTGAGCGTAGTTACTTCGGAGGTAGCGTCACGTCACACTGATCTGATTTTGATTGATGGATTTTAATTTTGTAGAGCGCCATATTTGCCCTAGGGCATCTTGGCGCTGCCTTTACTAAGGAGGAGCCGGTGTCTGAAGCTTCTAAGAAAATCTGAACAGCCATGTTTTTAGTGACTTTCAAAAAGTGGCAAGTTAGAGGTATTCATTAAGTGTTCTGGCATTTTGTTCCAATGACAAGTGGTGACATGGAAAAAGCTTCTACCTTCCCAAGAGGCTTTATGAATGTGGGAAACCAACACTTTTTGGCTGTGGATGAGCACAGTGATCTGTTTGGAATGTACCAAGAAAATTTGATTTAATGGGCTACAGCTATTCCGCAATATGTGGAAATCAAGGAATTAACACTCAGGGGGAGACTTAAAAATATTTTGCGCTGTGTTTGCGTCAGAAAAAACAGGCAAATCGGCGCAAAATCTTTTTTTCACTATTTACTTACTAGAGCTAAAAAATAACGGAAAAGTAATGCAAAGAAGCGCTCATTACTGTGCGCCAAGGGGGCGTACAAAGGGTGGAGCATGGGCGTTCCTAGGCAACCACCCAAGGTTTCTCACGCTAAACCCAATTTACTAAATGAAGTAAGAGGCGGGTGTGGGAGCACACTGCTTCACCTCCCAGCAGAGTCGCCCCTGGGCATCATGGTAGATGCAGTTCAGATCGACAAGCGAGTACACTTGGAAAGTCTTGAGTGTTTCACCAGGTGGGTGCAGATTAGTGCTGGCCATCTCTGGACACGTGTTTCTGAATTATTATTCGTCATCAGCAGAGATTAGGCAAAATTCTTCGGGGTTGCTGAGCAGGCTGCCGTATTCTTGGAACGCAGTATCTCTCCTGGCGCGCAGGTGCCTCTCCACGAGCTCGTCAGCTCAAAGCGGCTCGAGGGAGCCTTTAAGTAAGAGGCGGGTGTGGGAGCACACTGCTTCACCTCCCAGCAGAGTCGCCCCTGGGCATCATGGTAGATGCAGTTCAGATCGACAAGCGAGTACACTTGGAAAGTCTTGAGTGTTTCACCAGGTGGGTGCAGATTAGTGCTGGCCATCTCTGGACACGTGTTTCTGAATTATTATTCGTCATCAGCAGAGATTAGGCAAAATTCTTCGGGGTTGCTGAGCAGGCTGCCGTATTCTTGGAACGCAGTATCTCTCCTGGCGCGCAGGTGCCTCTCCACGAGCTCGTCAGCTCAAAGCGGCTCAAGGGAGCCTTTAAGTAAGAGGCGGGTGTGGGAGCACACTGCTTCACCTCCCAGCAGAGTCGCCCCTGGGCATCATGGTAGATGCAGTTCAGATCGACAAGCGAGTACACTTGGAAAGTCTTGAGTGTTTCACCAGGTGGGTGCAGATTAGTGCTGGCCATCTCTGGACACGTGTTTCTGAATTATTATTCGTCATCAGCAGAGATTAGGCAAAATTCTTCGGGGTTGCTGAGCAGGCTGCCGTATTCTTGGAACGCAGTATCTCTCCTGGCGCGCAGGTGCCTCTCCACGAGCTCGTCAGCTCAAAGCGGCTCGAGGGAGCCTTTAAGTAAGAGGCGGGTGTGGGAGCACACTGCTTCACCTCCCAGCAGAGTCGCCCCTGGGCATCATGGTAGATGCAGTTCAGATCGACAAGCGAGTACACTTGGAAAGTCTTGAGTGTTTCACCAGGTGGGTGCAGATTAGTGCTGGCCATCTCTGGACACGTGTTTCTGAATTATTATTCGTCATCAGCAGAGATTAGGCAAAATTCTTCGGGGTTGCTGAGCAGGCTGCCGTATTCTTGGAACGCAGTATCTCTCCTGGCGCGCAGGTGCCTCTCCACGAGCTCGTCAGCTCAAAGCGGCTCGAGGGAGCCTTTAAGTAAGAGGCGGGTGTGGGAGCACACTGCTTCACCTCCCAGCAGAGTCGCCCCTGGGCATCATGGTAGATGCAGTTCAGATCGACAAGCGAGTACACTTGGAAAGTCTTGAGTGTTTCACCAGGTGGGTGCAGATTAGTGCTGGCCATCTCTGGACACGTGTTTCTGAATTATTATTCGTCATCAGCAGAGATTAGGCAAAATTCTTCGGGGTTGCTGAGCAGGCTGCCGTATTCTTGGAACGCAGTATCTCTCCTGGCGCGCAGGTGCCTCTCCACGAGCTCGTCAGCTCAAAGCGGCTCGAGGGAGCCTTTAAGTAAGAGGCGGGTGTGGGAGCACACTGCTTCACCTCCCAGCAGAGTCGCCCCTGGGCATCATGGTAGATGCAGTTCAGATCGACAAGCGAGTACACTTGGAAAGTCTTGAGTGTTTCACCAGGTGGGTGCAGATTAGTGCTGGCCATCTCTGGACACGTGTTTCTGAATTATTATTCGTCATCAGCAGAGATTAGGCAAAATTCTTCGGGGTTGCTGAGCAGGCTGCCGTATTCTTGGAACGCAGTATCTCTCCTGGCGCGCAGGTGCCTCTCCACGAGCTCGTCAGCTCAAAGCGGCTCGAGGGAGCCTTTAAGTAAGAGGCGGGTGTGGGAGCACACTGCTTCACCTCCCAGCAGAGTCGCCCCTGGGCATCATGGTAGATGCAGTTCAGATCGACAAGCGAGTACACTTGGAAAGTCTTGAGTGTTTCACCAGGTGGGTGCAGATTAGTGCTGGCCATCTCTGGACACGTGTTTCTGAATTATTATTCGTCATCAGCAGAGATTAGGCAAAATTCTTCGGGGTTGCTGAGCAGGCTGCCGTATTCTTGGAACGCAGTATCTCTCCTGGCGCGCAGGTGCCTCTCCACGAGCTCGTCAGCTCAAAGCGGCTCGAGGGAGCCTTTAAGTAAGAGGCGGGTGTGGGAGCACACTGCTTCACCTCCCAGCAGAGTCGCCCCTGGGCATCATGGTAGATGCAGTTCAGATCGACAAGCGGGTACACTTGGAAAGTCTTGAGTGTTTCACCAGGTGGGTGCAGATTAGTGCTGGCCATCTCTGGACACGTGTTTCTGAATTATTATTCGTCATCAGCAGAGATTAGGCAAAATTCTTCGGGGTTGCTGAGCAGGCTGCCGTATTCTTGGAACGCAGTATCTCTCCTGGCGCGCAGGTGCCTCTCCACGAGCTCGTCAGCTCAAAGCGGCTCGAGGGAGCCTTTAAGTAAGAGGCGGGTGTGGGAGCACACTGCTTCACCTCCCAGCAGAGTCGCCCCTGGGCATCATGGTAGATGCAGTTCAGATCGACAAGCGAGTACACTTGGAAAGTCTTGAGTGTTTCACCAGGTGGGTGCAGATTAGTGCTGGCCATCTCTGGACACGTGTTTCTGAATTATTATTCGTCATCAGCAGAGATTAGGCAAAATTCTTCGGGGTTGCTGAGCAGGCTGCCGTATTCTTGGAACGCAGTATCTCTCCTGGCGCGCAGGTGCCTCTCCACGAGCTCGTCAGCTCAAAGCGGCTCGAGGGAGCCTTTAAGTAAGAGGCGGGTGTGGGAGCACACTGCTTCACCTCCCAGCAGAGTCGCCCCTGGGCATCATGGTAGATGCAGTTCAGATCGACAAGCGAGTACACTTGGAAAGTCTTGAGTGTTTCACCAGGTGGGTGCAGATTAGTGCTGGCCATCTCTGGACACGTGTTTCTGAATTATTATTCGTCATCAGCAGAGATTAGGCAAAATTCTTCGGGGTTGCTGAGCAGGCTGCCGTATTCTTGGAACGCAGTATCTCTCCTGGCGCGCAGGTGCCTCTCCACGAGCTCGTCAGCTCAAAGCGGCTCGAGGGAGCCTTTAAGTAAGAGGCGGGTGTGGGAGCACACTGCTTCACCTCCCAGCAGAGTCGCCCCTGGGCATCATGGTAGATGCAGTTCAGATCGACAAGCGAGTACACTTGGAAAGTCTTGAGTGTTTCACCAGGTGGGTGCAGATTAGTGCTGGCCATCTCTGGACACGTGTTTCTGAATTATTATTCGTCATCAGCAGAGATTAGGCAAAATTCTTCGGGGTTGCTGAGCAGGCTGCCGTATTCTTGGAACGCAGTATCTCTCCTGGCGGGCAGGTGCCTCTCCACGAGCTCGTCAGCTCAAAGCGGCTCGAGGGAGCCTTTAAGTAAGAGGCGGGTGTGGGAGCACACTGCTTCACCTCCCAGCAGAGTCGCCCCTGGGCATCATGGTAGATGCAGTTCAGATCGACAAGCGAGTACACTTGGAAAGTCTTGAGTGTTTCACCAGGTGGGTGCAGATTAGTGCTGGCCATCTCTGGACACGTGTTTCTGAATTATTATTCGTCATCAGCAGAGATTAGGCAAAATTCTTCGGGGTTGCTGAGCAGGCTGCCGTATTCTTGGAACGCAGTATCTCTCCTGGCGCGCAGGTGCCTCTCCACGAGCTCGTCAGCTCAAAGCGGCTCGAGGGAGCCTTTAAGTAAGAGGCGGGTGTGGGAGCACACTGCTTCACCTCCCAGCAGAGTCGCCCCTGGGCATCATGGTAGATGCAGTTCAGATCGACAAGCGAGTACACTTGGAAAGTCTTGAGTGTTTCACCAGGTGGGTGCAGATTAGTGCTGGCCATCTCTGGACACGTGTTTCTGAATTATTATTCGTCATCAGCAGAGATTAGGCAAAATTCTTCGGGGTTGCTGAGCAGGCTGCCGTATTCTTGGAACGCAGTATCTCTCCTGGCGCGCAGGTGCCTCTCCACGAGCTCGTCAGCTCAAAGCGGCTCGAGGGAGCCTTTAAGTAAGAGGCGGGTGTGGGAGCACACTGCTTCACCTCCCAGCAGAGTCGCCCCTGGGCATCATGGTAGATGCAGTTCAGATCGACAAGCGAGCACAGGGGCGACTCTGCTGGGAGGTGAAGCAGTGTGCTCCCACACCCGCCTCTTACTTAAAGGCTCCCTCGAGCCGCTTTGAGCTGACGAGCTCGTGGAGAGGCACCTGCGCGCCAGGAGAGATACTGCGTTCCAAGAATACGGCAGCCTGCTCAGCAACCCCGAAGAATTTTGCCTAATCTCTGCTGATGACGAATAATAATTCAGAAACACGTGTCCAGAGATGGCCAGCACTAATCTGCACCCACCTGGTGAAACACTCAAGACTTTCCAAGTGTACTCGCTTGTCGATCTGAACTGCATCTACCATGATGCCCAGGGGCGACTCTGCTGGGAGGTGAAGCAGTGTGCTCCCACACCCGCCTCTTACTTAAAGGCTCCCTCGAGCCGCTTTGAGCTGACGAGCTCGTGGAGAGGCACCTGCGCGCCAGGAGAGATACTGCGTTCCAAGAATACGGCAGCCTGCTCAGCAACCCCGAAGAATTTTGCCTAATCTCTGCTGATGACGAATAATAATTCAGAAACACGTGTCCAGAGATGGCCAGCACTAATCTGCACCCACCTGGTGAAACACTCAAGACTTTCCAAGTGTACTCGCTTGTCGATCTGAACTGCATCTACCATGATGCCCAGGGGCGACTCTGCTGGGAGGTGAAGCAGTGTGCTCCCACACCCGCCTCTTACTTAAAGGCTCCCTCGAGCCGCTTTGAGCTGACGAGCTCGTGGAGAGGCACCTGCGCGCCAGGAGAGATACTGCGTTCCAAGAATACGGCAGCCTGCTCAGCAACCCCGAAGAATTTTGCCTAATCTCTGCTGATGACGAATAATAATTCAGAAACACGTGTCCAGAGATGGCCAGCACTAATCTGCACCCACCTGGTGAAACACTCAAGACTTTCCAAGTGTACTCGCTTGTCGATCTGAACTGCATCTACCATGATGCCCAGGGGCGACTCTGCTGGGAGGTGAAGCAGTGTGCTCCCACACCCGCCTCTTACTTAAAGGCTCCCTCGAGCCGCTTTGAGCTGACGAGCTCGTGGAGAGGCACCTGCGCGCCAGGAGAGATACTGCGTTCCAAGAATACGGCAGCCTGCTCAGCAACCCCGAAGAATTTTGCCTAATCTCTGCTGATGACGAATAATAATTCAGAAACACGTGTCCAGAGATGGCCAGCACTAATCTGCACCCACCTGGTGAAACACTCAAGACTTTCCAAGTGTACTCGCTTGTCGATCTGAACTGCATCTACCATGATGCCCAGGGGCGACTCTGCTGGGAGGTGAAGCAGTGTGCTCCCACACCCGCCTCTTACTTAAAGGCTCCCTCGAGCCGCTTTGAGCTGACGAGCTCGTGGAGAGGCACCTGCGCGCCAGGAGAGATACTGCGTTCCAAGAATACGGCAGCCTGCTCAGCAACCCCGAAGAATTTTGCCTAATCTCTGCTGATGACGAATAATAATTCAGAAACACGTGTCCAGAGATGGCCAGCACTAATCTGCACCCACCTGGTGAAACACTCAAGACTTTCCAAGTGTACTCGCTTGTCGATCTGAACTGCATCTACCATGATGCCCAGGGGCGACTCTGCTGGGAGGTGAAGCAGTGTGCTCCCACACCCGCCTCTTACTTAAAGGCTCCCTCGAGCCGCTTTGAGCTGACGAGCTCGTGGAGAGGCACCTGCGCGCCAGGAGAGATACTGCATTCCAAGAATACGGCAGCCTGCTCAGCAACCCCGAAGAATTTTGCCTAATCTCTGCTGATGACGAATAATAATTCAGAAACACGTGTCCAGAGATGGCCAGCACTAATCTGCACCCACCTGGTGAAACACTCAAGACTTTCCAAGTGTACTCGCTTGTCGATCTGAACTGCATCTACCATGATGCCCAGGGGCGACTCTGCTGGGAGGTGAAGCAGTGTGCTCCCACACCCGCCTCTTACTTAAAGGCTCCCTCGAGCCGCTTTGAGCTGACGAGCTCGTGGAGAGGCACCTGCGCGCCAGGAGAGATACTGCGTTCCAAGAATACGGCAGCCTGCTCAGCAACCCCGAAGAATTTTGCCTAATCTCTGCTGATGACGAATAATAATTCAGAAACACGTGTCCAGAGATGGCCAGCACTAATCTGCACCCACCTGGTGAAACACTCAAGACTTTCCAAGTGTACTCGCTTGTCGATCTGAACTGCATCTACCATGATGCCCAGGGGCGACTCTGCTGGGAGGTGAAGCAGTGTGCTCCCACACCCGCCTCTTACTTAAAGGCTCCCTCGAGCCGCTTTGAGCTGACGAGCTCGTGGAGAGGCACCTGCGCGCCAGGAGAGATACTGCGTTCCAAGAATACGGCAGCCTGCTCAGCAACCCCGAAGAATTTTGCCTAATCTCTGCTGATGACGAATAATAATTCAGAAACACGTGTCCAGAGATGGCCAGCACTAATCTGCACCCACCTGGTGAAACACTCAAGACTTTCCAAGTGTACTCGCTTGTCGATCTGAACTGCATCTACCATGATGCCCAGGGGCGACTCTGCTGGGAGGTGAAGCAGTGTGCTCCCACACCCGCCTCTTACTTAAAGGCTCCCTCGAGCCGCTTTGAGCTGACGAGCTCGTGGAGAGGCACCTGCGCGCCAGGAGAGATACTGCGTTCCAAGAATACGGCAGCCTGCTCAGCAACCCCGAAGAATTTTGCCTAATCTCTGCTGATGACGAATAATAATTCAGAAACACGTGTCCAGAGATGGCCAGCACTAATCTGCACCCACCTGGTGAAACACTCAAGACTTTCCAAGTGTACTCGCTTGTCGATCTGAACTGCATCTACCATGATGCCCAGGGGCGACTCTGCTGGGAGGTGAAGCAGTGTGCTCCCACACCCGCCTCTTACTTAAAGGCTCCCTCGAGCCGCTTTGAGCTGACGAGCTCGTGGAGAGGCACCTGCGCGCCAGGAGAGATACTGCGTTCCAAGAATACGGCAGCCTGCTCAGCAACCCCGAAGAATTTTGCCTAATCTCTGCTGATGACGAATAATAATTCAGAAACACGTGTCCAGAGATGGCCAGCACTAATCTGCACCCACCTGGTGAAACACTCAAGACTTTCCAAGTGTACTCGCTTGTCGATCTGAACTGCATCTACCATGATGCCCAGGGGCGACTCTGCTGGGAGGTGAAGCAGTGTGCTCCCACACCCGCCTCTTACTTAAAGGCTCCCTCGAGCCGCTTTGAGCTGACGAGCTCGTGGAGAGGCACCTGCGCGCCAGGAGAGATACTGCGTTCCAAGAATACGGCAGCCTGCTCAGCAACCCCGAAGAATTTTGCCTAATCTCTGCTGATGACGAATAATAATTCAGAAACACGTGTCCAGAGATGGCCAGCACTAATCTGCACCCACCTGGTGAAACACTCAAGACTTTCCAAGTGTACTCGCTTGTCGATCTGAACTGCATCTACCATGATGCCCAGGGGCGACTCTGCTGGGAGGTGAAGCAGTGTGCTCCCACACCCGCCTCTTACTTAAAGGCTCCCTCGAGCCGCTTTGAGCTGACGAGCTCGTGGAGAGGCACCTGCGCGCCAGGAGAGATACTGCGTTCCAAGAATACGGCAGCCTGCTCAGCAACCCCGAAGAATTTTGCCTAATCTCTGCTGATGACGAATAATAATTCAGAAACACGTGTCCAGAGATGGCCAGCACTAATCTGCACCCACCTGGTGAAACACTCAAGACTTTCCAAGTGTACTCGCTTGTCGATCTGAACTGCATCTACCATGATGCCCAGGGGCGACTCTGCTGGGAGGTGAAGCAGTGTGCTCCCACACCCGCCTCTTACTTAAAGGCTCCCTCGAGCCGCTTTGAGCTGACGAGCTCGTGGAGAGGCACCTGCGCGCCAGGAGAGATACTGCGTTCCAAGAATACGGCAGCCTGCTCAGCAACCCCGAAGAATTTTGCCTAATCTCTGCTGATGACGAATAATAATTCAGAAACACGTGTCCAGAGATGGCCAGCACTAATCTGCACCCACCTGGTGAAACACTCAAGACTTTCCAAGTGTACTCGCTTGTCGATCTGAACTGCATCTACCATGATGCCCAGGGGCGACTCTGCTGGGAGGTGAAGCAGTGTGCTCCCACACCCGCCTCTTACTAAATGAAGTAGATTGGGTTTAGTGTGAGAAAAACCACACCCTTTTCAAGCAGGCGCGCAGAAGGAGAAATGCTTTAATTCTCCTTCCTTCTCCAAATTTGCATGTGTGCTGCACTATGCAGCACGCATACAAAGTGGGAAAAGCTTTGCATTATGTCTGGGCATCCTATTTTGTACAGGAAAGGTGCCCTTCCTGTACAAAACCTATGCTAGACTAATGCACCCACCCTAGCGCTGTGGTGCTAAGGTGTATGCGTGGCGCACAGCAGCTGTAATCAGCACCTGCTCAAGGGAAAGGGGAGGAGAGAGCCATACGCCTGAAAGAATGTCTGACAAAATATCGATAACACAAATATCGATATACAAAAATATCGGAACAAAAATATCGAAGTCAAAAATATAGGAATCCTATCCCTAACAAGGTAAGTACAAATATATCGAGAAAAAAAATATAGAATGACAAAAATATAGTTTTTTGTAAAATATCGTTTTTTTTTATTAAATAAAAATCTAATATTAACAAAATAATACTTATAAATGTAATATACATATTTAAAAATATACTATAATATTTAAAATTAATACATAATGTAATACAAATTAATATTAATAAATATATAATACATAATATATTTTTCATTAATATTAACTCTAAATTAATTATTTTCATAACTTATAAAAAAATTAAAATATAATAAATTACTAATACATTTATATACATAAAAGAATCACATAAATAACAATTAATAACAACATAATACTAATAAAAAAGCTAAATACATTTTAGATAGTGTATGAGTAAAAATTACTATTCCCACTCCATAGAGTGCAACAGTAGGGAAAGTGTTGGATAGCGTAGGGGTAACAATTACTATTCCAACTCCAGAGTGTGCAACAGTAGGGAAAGTGTTGGATAGCGTAGGGGTAACAATTACTATTCCCACTCCAGAGAGTGCAACAGTAGGGAAAGTGTTGGATAGCGTAGGGGTAACAATTACTATTCCCACTCCAGAGAGTGCAACAGTAGGGAAAGTGTTGGATAGCGTAGGGGTAACAATTACTATTCCAACTCCAGAGAATGCAACAGTAGGGAAAGTGCTGGATAGCGTAGGGGTAACAATTACTATTCCAACTCCAGAGAGTGCAACAGTAGGGAAAGTGTTGGATAGTGTAGGATTAAAAATTACAATTCCAACTCCAGAGAGCGCAACAGTAGGGAAAGTGTTGGATAGCGTAGGGGTAACAATTACTATTCCAACTCCAGAGAGTGCAACAGTAGGGAAAGTGTTGGATAGCGTAGGGGTAACAAATACTATTCCAACTCCAGAGAGTGCAACAGTAGGGAAAGTGTTGGATCGCGTAGGGGTAACAATTACTATTCCAACTCCAGAGAGTGCAACAGTAGGGAAAGTGTTGGATAGCGTAGGGGTAACAATTACTATTCCTAATCCAGAGAGTGCAACAGTAGGGAAAGTGTTGGATAGCGTAGGGGTAACAATTACTATTCCAACTCCAGAGAGTGCAACAGTAGGGAAAGTGTTGCATAGAGTAGGATTAAAAATTACAATCCCAACTCCAGAGAGTGCAACAGTAGGGAAAGTGTTGGATAGCGTAGGGGTAACAATTACTATTCCAACTCCAGAGAGTGCAACAGTAGGGAAAGTGTTGGATAGCGTAGGGGTAACAAATACTATTCCAACTCCAGAGAGTGCAACAGTAGGGAAAGTGTTGGATCGCGTAGGGGTAACAATTACTATTCCAACTCCAGAGAGTGCAACAGTAGGGAAAGTGTTGGATAGCGTAGGGGTAAAAATTACTATTCCCACTCCAGAGAGTGCAACAGTAGGGAAAGTGTTGGATAGCGTAGGGGTTGAAATAACATACTTATAAAAAATAATTCATTATTACTTAATTACATTAAAATTAGTTCCCACCATATTCCCCTATAAACACACAACCCGCAACAGAACACATTTATCAATTAATGAATTATTTAAAATTAATTACCAATTAATTATAATTATTTACCAATTAATAACAATTAATGTATGCTTCCTACTAATTAATAATTAATTCTACATAATTAAATTACTTCCCACCCTATTCCCCTATATACCCATAACCCGCTACAGAACATATTTATCAATTAATCAATTAATTAAAATTAATTAAAAAGAATTCTCAATTAATCAATTAATAATTCCTACTAATTAATAATTAATTTAACATAATTAAATTACTTCCCACCCTATTCCCCTATAAACCCATGACCCGCTACAGAACATATTTATCAATTAATCAATTAATTAATATTAATTACAAATAATTCTCAATTAATTAATTAATAATTCCTACTAATTAATAATTAATTTAACATAATTAAATTACTTCCCACCCTATTCCCCTATAAACCCATAACCCGCTACAGAACATATTTATCAATTATTCAATTAATTATAATTATTTTAAAATTATTCTCAATTAATTAATTTATAATTCCTACTAATTAATAATTAATTTAACATAATTAAATTACTTCCCACCCTATTCCCCTATAAACCCACAACCCGCTACAGTACTAAAAGACAACATTTAATTAAATTACATTAAAAATAAATTATTAAACATAATAAATACAATATAATATACACAAAATTTATTTAAAAATCGATATTAGTAACATGGAAATTATTTACTTTGATATTACTGACATCGATATTTAAAACTTCGATATTACTAATATCGATATTAAGAGTGTCGATATTACTTACCTTCTATATTATGTCCCTTCGATATTTAAACTTCGATATAATTGTATATCGAAATTTAAAACTCGATATTTTGTCTGTGTACCGTCTGAAAATATGGCGCTCTCCTGCTCTCTTCAAGTCGCGCAACCCAGTGCAGCCTCGTGGGGTGCTGCGCTGCATGAATTTTTTGTAAATCTTCCCCCAAGTCTAGAATTGTGTTTCTTTTTCACAACGAAATATCCATGTTTCATCTTGAAATCGACAATCCATTGCTTTAAGTCTACAAGCCTGCTCAGAAAATTCTCTAATTGTTTTATCGGGCCTTTAAGTTGATTTGCTTAATTGTGGAACAGAGCTTTGCTTTCACTATAGTAAGTTTGAAAAATGGCACTCATGATAGGGAGCTGTCTGGGTCTGTGAGAGAAGGAAAAGATTAAAGTACATGTGAGAAAACAGAAGGTGAGAAAGAGGAGTTGAGTTAGAGATGGCAAAGTGTAAGGAAGGTTGAGGTATGCGACTGAATAGAGATCAGGTGGATATATGAGATGGGCAAGTAAGGGGGGTTGGCAAGGGAAAGGAAAGATTAGAGAGAAAGCAGGGCTTTAAGAGTGATAAAATAAAAGTGGGGGGTTACTGTAAGGGGCACGGCCTGTGCAATTAAGGCATCGGTAAACACATAAATAAAATTTCCGTTATTTCTATAGTGCACCACCAACAGGTATTTTGGGTGCCTCTCTGAATTTTGTTATTAAATCCAGACATTTAACTGAGCAAATAACAGGAACGTAAAAAGGAAGCCGGGAGTACTGACTTTGTCAATGGTTGTTGACTATCTAAGGTAAATGAGTTACAACAATGATTTTGTTGCAAATAATTAACTGAAAAGCTTTTAAGTTTGAAATTATGAGACTGTGAATTAAACATTACTGAAACCTGTGGAAGGGGTAATGGTTTTCAGAGTGTCTCAATCACTCCTTTTGTTTCACTCTATGTTAGACATGTATGCTATCTGTCTCTCCACATCTCTTTCATCTGAATATATTATACCTTATCTCTTTCCTCTTCAGCGCCCTCTTTTCACTCTCTCCTGAATGCACTTCCTCTCAACTCCTTCATCTCACCACACCTTTGAGCACTATATTTTCTTTTACTTTTGCCCCGTTAATACTTGGCAACTGAGTGTACCTCAGCCACCCACCAAATTGTGTTCACAAATCACAATTGCAACTTACTCTGTTTGCTCGGCAGAGAGGACAAGGACTGGATGACGATGTATTCAGAACACCATTTTAAACTACTACAAGGCACTGAGAAACTCGCACAGCCAGGGCTGGACTGGCCGTAGCAGGCACTGAGCATTTTTCCGGAGAGCCGAAAGGGGGGGTGCTGGTTTTGGATCAATGGGAGCTGTTTTTGTTACTGGGGGGCGGTTTTGCAACAGTGCGGCAATATCAGTCCAAAGAAGGCAGCAGTGTTTCCCACCAGCAAACACCCCAGCTTCCGGGGCCGGTCTGACTTAATTGCCAGGGCTGGTTTGTGTTTCCAGTCCGGCCCTGCGCACAGCCTTCAGCCTCAATTCGAGAGCTTTCATTCGTGGCCCATTTTAAACACCCGGCAGCAACTCAGTTCAGAATATGTACTATAGAAGACTAATATGCTACACAAAAAGATACAGAAAACACAACATTCTGGAAATAGCAAACACTCTTAGGGAATGCAGAAGTAAGTTAACGTAAAATATTAATAGGAACTATGGGCCTGATTTAGATCTCGGCGGAGGGGTTACTCTGTCACAACAGCGAATGATAACCTGTCCGCCGAAATATAAATCCCATAGGATATAATGGGATTTATATTTCGGCAGATAGGATATCCCTCACCATTGTGATGGAATAACCCGTCCGCCGAGATCTAAATCAGGCCCTAAATCTCTAACCTGGAATTGGGTAAAGTTTTTTACATTCATTGTTCGGATGTCAGTCAATATTTTGCCTGTTAAGTTAAGGACCTTAATTTAGGGCACAATAGGAACCTGTTTCAATGCTCGCTTTAAGTATTGCTTGATCTAAGACCCCAAGAGGACTGGGACACTTAAAGCCCTGGGAGCGATGGAAAGGTGGGGGGAGGAGTGTGTGTGTGTGAGTGCGTGTGTGTCGGAGAATATCAGTAAGCGGAGAATGAGAGAGGCAGTGCTTAATTTGTAAAAAAAAAAATGCATGCCAGGGCTCTGGTCGGGAGGCCTATGCAGCTGCCAGTGTTGCCAATGACAGTAACTACACAACTACTAACCAGCAACAAGTGTGAAAATTCAGACTATTCCAGGCCCCGAAACCTATAAAAAATAGCTTGGGCGGCAGGTATTAGTTGATTTTAATGTATATGAATTAATAAAAAAATTGCTGGTCTGCTCATCTCTAAATTATACAAACAGCACCACCAATTTCTTCACAGGAAGAGATGTCACATGACCTTTGACCGCAATGACATTCCTGGAAGTACATCACTAATGTTACAAGAAATAGCTAACATGCAAAAAGGTGCAGCACATGAACTTTCTGGGGAAGCCTCTTTCACACAGAACAATTACAGAACAAGAGGAAAAAGAGTAAACATTTTTCACAAAACATGTACAGCACTGGAGGCAGTTGTGCATACCTACCTCACAAAACAGGTGCAATATGAGCAGAAACTATGTAAACTTTCCAAGCACAAAAGGAAAGCAGAAAGAGCACCAGACCAAACAAGTGGCAGGCACCTGTTTTGGTATGCTGAAGGTCCTCAGGAAGACATTGGACGTCCTTCCTCTGCCTGCCAGGCAAACCATGGTCCACGCTCTAATAACATCTAGACTGGACTATGGGAATGTCCTGTACACGGGAGTCAATGCAAGGTGCATCCAGAGGCTGCAGCGAATACAAAATGCGGCTGCTCGCCTGATTCTGATGCTTCCTAAAAGAGCCTCAGCTAAGAAGGCGCTCAGAACCTTGCACTGGCTGCCAATTAAAGAACGTGTCATTTTTAAGGTCCTGTGTGTAGGCCATCGTATCCTACAGGGGAAGGGCCCCACGTACCTACACAACCTACTTAACCGATACCACCCTACCCGACAACTACGATCAAGTGGGACCGGGCAAGTTCTCATCCCCAAGTTCAATAGAGTGAGAATGGGAGGGCGCTCCTTTAGAGTCATGACCGCCACTCATTGGAATAAACTGCCTCAGAGGCTCCGTCTGGAGACATCAGAGGCCGTCTTTCGGAAAGAGCTGAAAACCATCCTGTTCCCCAAAGAGCAATGTTAGGACCACGGGCTCCCAGAATTTACGAGCTTTAGGAATCAGTCAGGTCAGGTCTATACAGCGCGGGGACACTCTAGCTAGTGTAACCAGGCGCTTTACAAGCTTCATAAAATAAAAAATAAAAATAAGAAAAGAACTGACATCAGCGCGCTGAGGTGGCACTATACAGACGGTATGGACGTCACAACAACAAACTCAGGGGGAGATTTTCAAAAAAGTCACGCAGCGCAGCCCCCTGCGAGGCTGTGCTGCATTGCGCAACAGGGAGGGAGCAGGAGAGCACCATATCTTGAAAGATATGGCTCTCTCCTCCCCTTTCCCTTGTGCCAGTGCTGATTTCAGCTGCCATGCGCCATGTACACAGCCTAGCGCCTGAGCGCTAGGGTGTGTGCATGAATGTAGCATAGGTTTTGTACCGGAAGGTTATCCTTCCTGTACAAAATACTATGCTAGGCACGATGCAAAGCTTTCCCACTTTGAATACGTGCTGCATAGTGCAGCACGCATGGAAAGTCGGAAAAGCACGGAGAAATGAAAGCATTTCTCCTGTTGCGCCTCCTTTGAAAGGGTGTTAACTTTGGCACAAAACCATGTTTACAAATCTTTGTAAATATGGTTTTGCGTCAAAAGGCATGGGTGGTTGAATGGGAACGCCCATGTACCACCCATGTAACGCTCCCTGGCACAAAGTAACGCAAAGCAGTACTTCACGCTGCTTTGTGCTACTTAGAGAGAGCTTTCCTAAAGCACACAAGACAAGTTTTGCGCTGGAAAGAAAATAGAAAAAAAAAAAAATTGTGCTGGTTGGCGTCACTTTTGTGATGCTAAACCAGTGCAAAAGGTTTGAAAATCTCCCCTTCAATGCCATACGACGTCACGCGGAGTCAAGCGATGCCAAATACTGGTGTGCAGGGGTACTGCTAAGAAAAATCTTCCGGATTCTAACTGACGGCGGGAAGTTCACAGGTAAGGAATCTGCCAGTCGTGGCTGGCATTAACTCGCAGGTCCACGTGGGAAGCCCCCCTCGTGGGGGGAGGTTTAATATCAATTATATTAAATACAAAAAAACTTACCTTAGCTGCCCAATCCGGTCCCGCAAGTCTTTGCTCCTAGCAGTCACAGGAAGCATGCAGCGCCCCTCCCCTCCCCTAAGCCAATCACAACGCTGCAATGGGAGCACTGTGATCGGCTGGGATGCCGACTGCAAAGGAGGCTATCGGGAGGCTGTTTTCTCCATGCAAGCGGCATGCAGCCTACATGGAGAAAACGGGAAAGTGTGCATACACCAAACAGTCAGCATCCACAACAGTGGGCAAGCCACTACTTCCCTGCCTGGAGCAGGACCGCCCACCCGCCTGCCCCCAATCAAGCCCTTCTGCTTTCTCGCAGTGCGAAAAGCAGTAACATAAAATGGTACACCATTTTATGTCACTGCCTCTCGTACTGCGAGAAAGCAAGTGGGGCGATGCTCCTCCGCCCACATGGAGGAGCCGCCCCTGGAATCGCTGGCTAGTTGTCTCTATCAGATAATGAAAAGCTTGGACAGCAGCAGTGCAAACCTCCTTTGCAAAACAGACACAGCCTTGGAGTGAGCTTGCAAAGTCTCCCTCACCCTAAATAGTAACAGTATACGCAAAGCATATCTCTCATTAAGCAGGTGCAGCACAGGAAGAAGGCAGCAGTTCAAGTCTCCCCGCACAACATGTGCTGCTTATGCAAAAGCTACATCAACCTCAGTCACACAAAACGGTTAAAGTAGGGGAAAGCATAAGAGCAAGATTACATCAGAAAATAAGTACAAGATGGGTAGCAACCAGCAGTGCAAGCCTCCTTTATCAAAAAGGTACAGCACACCAGCAACAGTTGTGTAAGCCTACTTCACCAGATTAACCACTGGCAGCAACGTGGTGGCACTTGTGCACAGCTCCCAAGTGGCATCATGCTATGTGGGACAACTGTAGTCAGTGCTACAATGTTATCCAACAGCACATTGCAGACTATACTTTTGGATTGCATGTTTATAAAGGTAAAAGGATAACTAGAAGTTCCAGAATACAAACTTCTTTTTGCTAAAAACCAAAGACTGTCTTAATATATTGCATATCATTTGTCACTTAGCAGCTACGTATATGCTTTGAAAAATCTGTTACCTCTGTCAGGCAGTCATCTTTAAATATATAATGACTCCTGTTGCAATGCAAGACATGTTGTAGTAATGCGGAGACAGCAGCTTTGTGCGAAGTTAAATAGATACATGAATGACCATTACGTAACCTGACAAGCAGGACACCATAATTCCTCGTGGGCGTACTGTTCAGCCACTTTTTTGTTGTCTAATTTGATCAACCTAAAATACATGGGAAAAAAAGAGTTTTGGGACCCCCTTTTTTTCTCAGCCACTGCTTGACAGATCACCCTGAAACTTTCCAGAAAGGAGCTGAGGTCGATGAACTTGATTTTTGGATAGTTACCTGGAGATTTGTCAAACAGTACCAAACTTATTATCAAAACAAAAACACTCTTCCCATGGAAACGCTGACACATACAACTACACAGTAGCTGGGACCACTATGAATGTAGCCCCAAAAAATGGTAATGAATGCCGTATTACATTTTTTGTATCTGCATATATGATTTATGACGTAGCATTTTTCATGTTTATTTTACATAAAAAATATATTTAACCAAAACCAGGATTCAAAGGATTATAATTGTTCAGTAAGGTAAAAAGAGGTCTTGTGACCATCAGGAGAATTGTTTCCATGTGTTAAGTAATTGCAATATGCGAGGCAGTAAACAGTATGTTTCTAACATCAATTTCACTCTATTGTGGTGCTAAACTGCAATTTGTCCTTTGCCCTGTAACAATAAATGTGTGAATGTGTCTTTTTTTGCCACAAATAGCAATGGTATAAAAATCCATTTTTCACAGGGAACAATAAAAAATGTAAAATATTTAATGGTTCCCCGTGTAATATTGATTTTATCACGGAAAGACGGCCCAGACTGCTCAGAAGAACTTTAACTTTGATAGGGCAACTAGAATTATGCATCATGAGTGACCAATTTGGAAAGCCTATGAGAAGATAGAAAGTCAAGGTCTCCTGGGCAAACACAAGCTACCACTAAGCAGTGTATCGCATTGAAAATATCATAACCAAAATACTGTCTGATAGAAACATCATGTCTTAAATATCGCTTACAAATTAATGCCTCAATGAAGTTAATAAAAAGAAAAAAAGACACAATGGTAAACTATTTAGGAAGCAATATTTATGTGAGAAGTGCAGGTACTCAGTACCGAACAGCACCTGCCCATTTAAAGCACTGCATTGCGAGACAATATGGGGTTTATTTACAAGCCCATTGCGCCACCGGTGAGTCACTCTTTTTTGACGTGTGGGCTGTGCACTGTCTCTGCCCATACTGACAAGGCCCAGTGAATGCTTTTTATGGCCTTGTGTACATGGCCCTGTGTTTGCTAACAGCATCCTTACATACAGCCATGGCGCCGTGCAGTGAAGATTGAAGGAGATTTAGCTAAAGTCCCTTTACTGGTCTTGCTGAAGTGTGACCACTAAGCCACCCGGTGGCCCATCGAAAGAGCTGAAATACTTGTTGCTGTATGAGCTGGGTGAACAAGTGTGACCTGTTACACAAAGACCTGCCATCCCTCAGTAGAAGGCGATTCTTTCCATGTACATGGGCGTCAAGCCTGTCAGAACTTCCTCTTGTCCCAAACATAAAATAATCATAATGGGCCTCATTTATGAAAAGTGATGCATCGCTGCATGAAAACAGCGATGCGCCACTTTTCACTGCGCTCTCCCTGCGACACTAACGATGCGTTATATTTACAGTATGACGCATCATGTTGCAAGGAGTTACAGATACGTCAGTATTTCTGACGTATCTGTAGGCGCAAAAGTGACGCATTGCTGGAGTGTGTCACAAAAGTGACGCAACTCCAGCAATGTGCACTTTCACATTGGCAAGTCCCATGTTGTTAGTGCCTGCGTCAGTCTTTCGCCTGCCATGAGGCAGGCGTTAGATTTTGACGCATTAGCATCCAAGAAATGGCACAGTGAAATCTTATAGATTTCACGGCGTCATTTCTATGACTCTTTCTTGCGTAAAAACGCCCCCCTTGCATACATTATACCTGGCACAGGTATAATGTGACGCAGGGGTTTACAAAGTGACGCATCTACCTATGCGTCACTTTGCAAATATGGTGCAACAAGGATTTTTTTTACCCTGCTGGTGCGTCACAAAAAGTGACGCACCAGCGACATAAAAGTGACGCAAGGGCTCATAAATAAGCCCCAATATGACTTGTAAAGCGCACCTGCGCCCATGGGTTTCTTGGCCCTGAATAACAGAGATGTATTACCCAACCCAAGGGTACAAGTGGGTTTCCAAGAAGCACCACGTTGGAAGGTGTCGAAGACTCCTGACTGGGTTTTCCTTGTTCCAGTCAGAATAAGGCTGCTGTAAGGCTAACCTGTGATGTTTGGCAGGCCTGATCGCAGTGCGGGGAATTGACCGATGACAGGGAGTCAGTGTCCACGTGCCAGCCTGAGACAGGTACACCTGGGAGGGGTCGGGGCTGCAAGCCTGAAGGGGACTGTGTCAGGAGCCCGAGGCCTGGTGTATCCAGTGTAAACCAAGGGCCGTCTCTTTTTCAGACAGCCCATTGCCCCATGGGAGAAAAGGGGTGTCTTCTGACATTTCCGACTTTTTTTGGAGGCTTAGAGAAATTACCAGATTTGCATTTGCTCGTTTTGTGATTTAAGTACTTGAAAAGTGCAGCTCTGCATCCTGTGAGCTCGCCTGGAGCTGAGGTGCACGCCCTGCCATGCCCTGGGCTCTCACCTGGAACTTCCCTCCACCCACAGCCACCGCCAATGCCGCCTCCCTCCGTTACCCACGCGCTTCCCTCGGGGCTCTGTGCGCGCGTCAGAGATGCTTGACTGACACCTCACGGTCTCATTTCAATCAGGCACTCTTTGGCACACCATAGGTACCACAGGAGTCTGCCAAAGAAAGGATACAGAGCAACAACATGACCCGGAGTTACTCCTTTGCTGGGAAAAGCCCCTCACTCCACAACTCTCTCGCCCATACACCCCATTACCACATCTGCCTCACACTACAAGGCCCCCGTCCCTTTCACCCCTCAATCCCCTCTGTGTTGTAGCTTCTCACTATTCCCTTAGGGGCTTATGTGCATGTCTATTGCGCTGCTTTTTTTGACGCACAGCGGCGCAGTGGGCCTACCCATATTTACAAGAGCACAAAGCCACCCTGCGTGGTATTTTATGGCCTTGTAAATATGGCCCCCTTTCTCACATTACTCTGCGTAAAAGGGGCGTTACATAGGCGTTGCTGTGGGTGTTCCCATGCAACATCCATGGAACCTTAAGCATTCCCAGATTTACAAGGTTTCATAAACCTGGGAATGCGTCAGATTCCTATGCCCCCTAGGGGAGGCGTTAAAGTAACTCAACAAGGAGCACACATAGAAAGAGGAAAACACCTCATGTGATTCTTTTTGTGCTGGAAGGTATTCCTTCCCGCAAAAAAACAAAAACAATCACCCCTACAACGCAGACACCCTGGCACCATGGCGCAAGGGTGCCTGCTTTGGCACATGACAGCCCATTGTGCGCCAGTGCAGGGGAAAAGGGCAAGAATGCACTGTATCTTGTAGATACGGTGCATTCCTGCCCTTTCTTGTGATGCACGGCAGCGCAGCAGGAATGTTTGCAGTGCTGCAGTGCGTCAAAATATTGTAAATGAGGCCCATATTGTTTAGATTATTCCTTATTCATATTATTATTTTCATCTTGTATTTCCTTGTCTCCTGGTTAACTCTCACTTTGTATTCTGATTCTAGATTAACTGCACTCTATCAGTTGAGCTAGATGGCTGATGGGTCATGTAGTGGATTGGTGGGCTTTTTCTGTCAACATTAAGGGCCTCATTTATGAAAAGTGCTGCATCGCTGCGTGAAAACAGCCATGCAACACTTTTCAATGTGCCCTCAATATTTACTGTATGGTGCTCCATGTCCCAAGGATTTACAGATACGTCAGTATTTCTGACTTATCTGTAGGCGCAGTAATGATGCATTGCTTGAGTGTGTAGCAAAAGTGACACTACTCCAGCAATGGGCCATTACACATGGGCAAGTCCCATGTTGAAAGCACCTGCATCGGTCTTATGCCTGCTGTGAGGCAGGCATAAGATTTTGACGCAGTGGTGTCCTAGAATTGACGTAGTGAAATCTCATAGATTTCACTGTACAACTCCTACAACCTTTTTTTATGGGAGAACGCCCACCCTGCATACATTATACCTGACGCAGGTATAATGTAGCGCAGGGTTTTACAAAGTGACGCCTCTTCTTAGTTGCGTCACTTTGTAAATATGGTGCAACGTGGCGCATTTTTTATGCCTACGCAGTGTCACAAAAAGTGACGCAACAGCAGCGCAAAGGGCTCATAAATAAGCCCTAAATCTTTGATCAACCACCTAAGTTGGTCAACACGTAGATTCTTCAATGCTAATGTAATTCACATATTTTGGCGACTAGTTTTCTATCTCAGTATCACGATTTATAGTAGGCTACATCTATGTCCTGGCAAAGAGTTCAAGGAGCCTACCCATACAGCCACTCATCAGGACCACGTCAGCGGTTAATTTTGGTAAGCACCACACTGAGGAAAACAAGCATTGGCACAGCAATAGGCCTCGCCTTTGTGACCTACTGGAGTTGCCAATGTTTTTAACTATACTGCTCAAAACAAAAAACCCTTTGATGCAGCCACTCGCATCATTTTGCAGATGTACCCACCATGCATGCTGCTCCTACAAAATGATAGAGATTGTCTTTTTGTTTTTTAGCTACCAATCTCTGTTAGATTGATAAATAAAAAGAAAAGAAAATGTCCAAAAGCGTGAGCCTCGGGGGGCTGAGGAGGCAACACAGGGGAGGACAGGGGAATCCTGAAGCAATACTGGGAGGGTGGGATAACTGCATAAGCAAATAAGCAACACAGATTGATGAAAGCAAAACAAGTGAGGAGGAGAGATATGGGGAAGCAACATGAGGGTTGCGGGAAAGCAACACAGAGGGCACTGGTGAGGGAATGAACATAGAGGGCATGGGGAGGCAATGGGCAGAAAGATATGGGCAAGTGCAATTGGAAGGGTGGTGAGAAGAAGCACAGGGTGACACTGAGCAACACTAATGTCGAAAGAGAGAAGTGCACGAGGAAGACAGCTCGAAAGCACCTGCACTATCATGGAGTGCTTAACACAAAAGAAGTGCTTGAAAAGCAAGCATTGGATGCAGATCTCAAAGAGATGGTAAGGATGCAATGCTCCATGGTTGGGACAAACACTAGGTTGACAAACTGGGGCATCAATAAGAAGTAGGCAAATGAGAATGACAGAAAAGCCAACCAATGGTAAGCAGTGGGCGGACTCCCCTCTATGTTCTTGGTAAGAACACAATATGCCTTGCCATAGACCGTGCATTCACTATCTAGTAGTCTCAAACTCAAAAGAAGAATAGAAAACACTTGACTGACAAGTTTCAGCACTTAACCAGTGTTGCCTATGTGATGCATGAGTTAGGTATATGTGAAAATACTGCTTCGAGGTCCACGTCTACTCTACGCATTACAGAAGGGCGTTGAACACAAAGCAACGATCTGATGCCATCTTTTATCAGGAGAGGGTATACTCTTATGCACATAAGTAATGTGAGCAAATTATCTGGGACTTAAAAAATTGAGGTTATGCATGCATACTAAGAGCAGTTACTTATCATACAAAGTGCTAAATGCATATAAGCATTACTTATAATTGCCTCGTCACCAGGATGACATACAACCACCAATGCTGCTCTGCCACTCCAAAATGTATGTAAGAGAAATACTTGACTCAACCACTCAGGTATTTTTGGTTTATTTACAAAGGAAGAAGAGGAAGAAGAAAATTATTCCTAATATAACTGTTTCAAGATGTGGTGCTTTCTTGGAAACTGTGTACCTTGGCTTCAGGAAACAGTGTGCAGAAACCACCATATTTTTACAGAATCCTGGAAAACCCTTAATAAAATGTAAACCTTGACATGGAGCACATGAAAACTATTTAGTGACGGCAGGTGCAAAAAGTATGAACCAGAACAGAAATTACAATTTCTGTTCAACTAGCGAGGCACCGAAGCAGAGAAATTATTTCACCATCTACCAGAAGTATTTCCCACCACAGAGGAATTTTGTTATTGGGATGAATGGATAGAAGCACTTAAGAGGCTGCAAAGACGTTTTTGCTGAGGAGTCGAGCATTGCTGTAGAATGTTTTTAGCCAGGAAACAAGCAGGTACTGAGATCACTGGTGAGATTGTAACTGCTTTCCGCATTCTGACCCCAAATGTAAGTTTGACAATTTCATTGACCAATACCTGAGGGATAAAATGGAGACAAATTGTTGTTTTTGTTTTTTAAAACTTTTATTTTATTGGCAGTTCAAAAAGAGAAGACAAATACTTTTACATATGAAGCATTTATAGACAGAGTAATTACCAAGTGTGACAGTTGTATACAACCAAATAGTCCTGTAGTAACAGGGGTTCGTCATAAGAGTTGAACTGCACATACACACAATTATTATCAGTTACTTCAACCATGGATAATAACTGTACGGGTGTATACATATTGAAGCTATATAGCAGAAGGCATTGTGAGATCTTCAATTCCCCCCTGGGGTCTGTAGCATCTTGGTTTACCACCCTCAGCCAGTTTACAAATGGGCCCCAAATATCCTTCGGCCTGGACGCAACAGGCATAAATTCCCATAACGTAGTGAGGTGTTCCTGACAGAATGTAACGTCTAGAACCCAGTCCTTTAGCTCAGGAGGAGACGGTCTGCCCCACTTCATGGCAATCCTTCGTTTTTCTACCAATAATAGTATAGCTAAAAGTCTACGGACCTCCACGGGCACATTCTCGACATACCCTATCAAGCCCATCAGTGCCCCAGGCTCTATGCCTATCATAAGTATCTCACTTACTGTTGAAAAGATCGCTGTCCAGTATTCCGCTATCTTGGGGCAGTCCCAGGCCAGGTGCAAGAAGGTGGCTTGATCTGTGTGACATCTCCAGCACTCCGTAGTGGGCCGAATGCCCATGCGCAAGAACTGGATGGGTGTCCTGTTGTATTGGTTGAGAAATTTAAAGTGGATTAACCCGGGTTTATAATTTGGGGAGAGCTGTTTGAGTTGCACACAGCAGAACCTCCCCTCCTCCTCTGTCATTGGCGGGTACAGTTCAGCATTCCATTGCGCCATGCGATTTGGAGCGGCTATGGTGACAAATTGTTTTATTAAAAAAGTACAAGAGCCTTCTATTCTGTACAAGCCCGAGATTTGGAGAGACAAATATTGCGAACGGGATAGAATATCTGCTGAGTGCTAGGTGGTGACTTTAAGGAATCGCAATTTTGAAATCGCAAAAGCCTATACATGAAGAAATCGCTGAAAATTTTGCGATTTCTAAACATTCCTTAATTGCGACTCGCAAATTGTGAGTCGCAATTAAGGAATACCTCCCCATTCATTCCTATGGGCCTAGAGGCCCATAGGAATGAATGGGAAGACATTCTCAATTTGCGATTAGCAATTAGCGAATTACAAATTGAGAATGCGATTTCAAGGGTGCAGGGGTGTCCAAAGGATACCCTGTTGCACCCCTGAAATTAATCTGTGCACATATGTTGTGCACACACATACGCTAAGGGCATGTGTGTGCACAACATGAAACTTTGAAAAAAGCATAAAAGTGCATTTTTCAAAGTTTTCGCAAATTACCATGAGGTTCAACCACATGGTAATTTGCTCCCCCTAATTGCGAAATCGCTATTTTTAAAACTTTCATGCATTGCATGTAAGCAATCGCAAAATGTGATTCCTTAAATGCAATCGCAATTTGAGAACTCGCAAATATTTGTGAATTCTCAAATTGCGAGGGCCTTCACCCTTTGATGCATCCCAAAAGCTGATTTTGCGATCGCAAACGGACGATTTTTGCGATTCGCACCGTTTGCGATCACAAAAAGCTTTGATGCCTGAAAGAGTCTAGAACGGAAGCACATGCATAGGTATATGAATGTGTGAACAAAGCGTCTAGGGATGTTCGAGTTCAGGGACACATAAGGGGAAAGCAATGTGCTGTGTTTCCTTGGTTACTGGTGTGGTTCTGGGAACCATCTAGGAAATAATCTTAACTGGCCTGCGCTCCGGAACAGAAGTAATAGATGCAAAGAAATTGGGAACGTTTTCAGGGTTTGTCCCATGAATACCAGTGGAAAGGTCGTAGAAGAAGATATCCCAAATGTGATACTTACCTCAGGATTTGATCAATAATAGGCTATTGTTGCCACTAGAAAGGGGCCTTTTGTAACATAGGCATATGGAATGTGAACTTGAAAATAATGACAGATTATGGCTCTCCTGCCACCATATTTCTCATTATTCTTTCAACCAATTTTGGGTAAAAACTATTTTGAAGCCTTCAGACATTAAAGAAGAGGTTTATGGTAATTACAGCAGGATTTTGAGGAATGCGTACAGTTTAGCGACAGGGACCTATTTAGAAATATTTATGTAACTGATAATGGAAGAAGCCTAATGAGATGATTGGACCCAGGTTCGTTTTTTTTGCCTTTTCGTGAGGAAATGGGGTGCATTATATGGTGCGGTTGTGCGACCTCACCAATCTAATATACTTACCAACCCCTTTAGCACCAGTAGGTTCAACCCTGGATAGCTGAGGCACTGAGCAGCTACCTTACACAAAGGAAAAAGTGGAAAATATTGAAACAGCACCAAAACAATGAAGAAGAAATCAACAAGATCCTCAAGAAATCCGACATCAATTTATTAAAATAGACTGTATTTTTAGGTATCTTTAGAAATTAAAAGGTAAAGTCAATATGCTCTTTTTCACTTAACTACGAATAGGCATTGGCAAATTCAACCAATTTGGCACTTTAAAACTTTTTAAAGAAAAACTTGGGTAAGTATCAATGTGGTTACATTTGAGTTAGTTTAGGAGATGAACTCCAGCAGGTAGAAGTTCTAGGGGACCAGCCAAGTCCTCAGAAACAGTTAAACTTAGAGGAAGAAGCAGCCTTCAGGATGGTCCAGGCACTTTTATCCTTATGATATAGGATCCAATTGAAGGGGTCCTGATGCAAGGGATACAGGATGCTGAAGATGTTCAAGGATGCTGTGGAGGTGATGCAGTCGATTGAGGACTTGCTGCAGCTACTCCTTGGTCCATGTGCTTGGTGAAGTGGTTCTGGACACAGGGGTCAACGTCCCTCGATGTCCTCTTGGTCCTGGCAGAAGTTCAGTTACCATTTAGCTACTAGTCACCAAGTATCACGGTTACAGCGGAGTCCTTCCTTGGTCGATAACTAGCCTTCAGGGTGACCAAGCTGCACTCCAATGACTTTTCTGGGTCCTGCGGACTCCGGTGCAACTTTGAGCTTTGAGTCGGGGTCTCTGGTGCTGCACAGGGACGAGAAACAGCGGCTTGAATATTTGGGCTACTAATTCACCCCTGCAGGCTTCTTTAGGTGTTGTGCCCGGTGCTGCGAGCTGGAGGTCAGTCAACTGACCTTTGCAGTCTACTGCTTTGGCTGGGCTTCGGAGATGACACAAGCAGGACACAGCAGGCACAGTCCCTTCTCCTGTACTAGCCACCAGGTTTAGCAGATGCAGTCTACGCTAGTGCAGCCAGAGACGTTTTAAGGCATTGGCACAGTGGCCTCTGGCCCAGGGCCCCAGCCTTTCAGGGGCGGCCTGATAGGGCCATCTCTGTTCTGCTGAGAGTCTTGCTCTGATGACCTTTAGTCATTCTTGAACAGATTAGTTTAAATACCATTTTCCTTTAATTTATATTTAATGTGGGTGATGTGGGAGAGTCTATTACAGACATTTTGCAGAGAAATGTTGTGTTTATGTTTCATGCAACATCCATTAAAAAAGTTTAAAACAGGACCTCACATATGAGAAATAGAAGGGTGTTGTCACGTCACTATTCCTGAATATTAGATGTAAACAAATTCAGAGTTTGGTCGAGTGTGCCTGTGCACCCACAGAGACCAGGCCAAATAGAACATGAAACAGCTGTAACTGGATCATAAATTCAAAGCTGTTACGAAGCCCCCAAAATACATTGGGCCCAGGGTCCCCAAAATCAATCAGATATCCCTGAGTGCAGCCTCTCTTAGCCGGCTTCTTGGTGCAGCAGGGCAGTCTTTCTTCAGTACTCTCTTCCAGTCCATTGAGCTCTGGGTACCAGGGGTGCTCTTTTCTACTCTGAAAATGCCTTCAGGGTAGGATGCAGATGATGGTTACATGGTTACCAGTTTTCCCCCTCTCCTGATGACCACTTCCTGCGAAGTGTGGAATCTGGCTCCCCCAGGATGCACCATTCAGCCCGCTTCCAACATGGCAGAAATCCACTCTTAGAGCTCCCTAGGCTCACACAGAGGTATGGCTACCATGGGGCAACATGTCCCTGAAAAAACAGTGTGCCAGCTGGATTTCCCTTCCCCTTCCGAATGCCAGCCTGTCTACCTAAACAATAGGACAGCCTCTCTCCAAAGGGTTCCCAATTTTCTCTTTGAAGGCAGCTTCACCTTTGAAGCTTACCTTTTGGCCCAAAACCCATGTGACTTCCTGTCAGGGAGAGGTAACAGTTCTCTTACGCACAGGCTTCTATTGTCTTCTTTTCTGGGAGTCGTTTGTACATCTACCCAGGCGGGCAGAAAGCTATCTCAAGGAGAAACCCAGTGTGGAGCCATGAACAGCACAGAGGATTTAGGGCAACAAAGTGGCAACTTTGCAAAATATTTCACACTACAAGTTACATTCATTTCAACTTGAGTATCAAGTCAGGCCTAATGTAATGAGTTGTTTGCTACATTACAGTATCAACTTTAGTAGCCCTAGTCAGAAGTTAGCAGGGCTGCTGTGGCAGTATGCTACTCTGCACTTGTCCTTGAGCCTACTAGCCTTTTCCACTGTAATAATGGCTAGTGTGAGTTTTTATTGTTCGAACATGTACAGCACTTGTTCCACTTTAGAATATACAGCATCCTGCCTTAGGGCTCTGCCTTAGGGTGCCTTAGGAGTGTCTTATGTTTATTAAAAAGGAAAGACTAGACTTTGCCGTTACTTTAAATAGCAAAATTGAATTAGCAGTTTAAAACTGCCCTTCCAGTCTGCAGTGGCAGGCTAGAAGCCATGGTTTACTCTTGTCATACTAGCAGCTTAAGTGAGTTACTCTATGCCAATTTGGTTTGAGCTAATAATACCTATAAAGTTCAGGGTCAGGGCACAGGCACTGAAGTCTGGTTAGCAGGTCTCAGAGCACTTTCAGAGTCGAAAAACCACAGCATCAGTCCAAAACTTTGGGAGTGATCTTCCCTCAAGAGACATTTCCTTACACCATTGCACACATGGTAAAAGTTATACCATTGAGTGTCAAGAATGAGCAGACATTTTATTTGATGATGTGTATGCAAGGTATTATTGATGCCAGAAATGCTTCTGTATGGGTATTTATTGTTGTAATATCAAAAAAGAAAGTGAGCCAAATCTGTCTGTGTGCGGACCTTCTTTGCCTAAATAAAACTATAGTGGTCTACTGCCACCTCTTACTGAAAACTTAGGGAATGCTAGTGCCAATTGGCAAAGCAAAATTGTTTATAAATATAGGTTTAAAAGAAGCATATCATCAGGTTGCCTTGAAAAAGAAGGCAGAAATATTGACAACTTTCATTATGCTTTAAGGAACTTACTAGTATCTGGGAATACCCGTTGGGTTACCTTCAGCAGCTAGTGTTTTATAGAAGCGTATGCATTGATTATTTAAGGATGTTCCAGGGGTACCAGACTATGAGGATACCATTATGATTTATGCAATAAGTTGCGAGGAGCAAAATCTCATTTTAGACAAAGTCGGTTTATACTTTGTCAGACAATGTACCTTGGAACAGCAGTGGACTGAACTAACACCAGAGGAAGACCCACAGAAAGTTTACAAAGTTACCCTATGTCTCCCTGAAGCTTATACTGATAGCCCTGGGGCGCATTCAATCTACTTCTAAGCACTTCTGAAGCTGCCCATAGGTTCTAGAGTGCAGGCACTCCTATTGGTGAGTTCTAAGACTTCTTTGTAGCGTGCATAAAAGTAGAAAAAAAATTATGTGAACAGTTTATTTAACTTTGAAATGCTTTATTGACAATGACAAAGTTAACAGCGAAACCGTGCATGTCGTAATGGTTCTATCCTTAGTAATTTTAATGGCATTGTATTGGTTTAATATAACATATTATTGCCTTAATTAATGTGGTGACACCCTGACAAACCAGTGGACTGCCTTTTGATGACTATACTCCATTATATGGTGTTTAATTATAAAATGTAAATATGTTGTGGGCGCAGCCTAATTTGAGACAGATAAAGGGACAATTACAAGTATTGACTTTATATAGAATATGACATAATAGAGAAAAATGCCAAGTTTTTACTGCCTGCTCGTTTTAGAGGAAGAGGAATCCAGTTGGTGCACAGTGACTGTCTGTGTAATACAGCCACAAAGAAGGTGTTACAGAAAACATTTTGGTGACCAAGCATCGATAGTTAAGCCCGAGATTTATGACTAGCTGCAAGGAATGTTTACTTTCCAACAAAGATTGGAAAGTGAAGCGTACTCCACTCCAACCTGTGCAATTACCTGAAAAAACCATGATGTAAGATAGCAATGGAGTTCACAGGACCATTGTTGGTTATGCACAGTGATATACATGGTGCCTGCCAATTACTTTTTATAGTGGGTATATTATGCATTTGTCAATTCAGTAACTCTGAATATATGTGGTTTTTGAGTTTTTGAGTAAAGTGTTTGCTATTAAAGAGTTGTCAAATAATTTGGCTTCTGACAATGGATGGGATTCAGCTGTTCTGGGAGAAAATTCAAGGTTTCTAAAGGAAAATGAATTAAGCATTATTCTGTATTTTTATACAGCCCACAGTACAATAAACTTGCAGAGAGAGTAAATGGATTATTGAAGAAGGGTTTACAAACCACCCTGCTATTGGACTGAATGTTAATGCTTTGTAAGGAAAAAGGTGTTGGTGCATTATAACACTCTCCATTCTAAAAGTGGAAAAACTCATGTGTGCTGCTAAAAGATGTGGCTAGAACAAAGTTAACCCCAGTGTGAAGTGATGATTGGCTAGTTACATCAGAAGGATCTATAGATTTCGAAAATCCGAAAACAAAGGTTTTGGATCAGCTCGTCAAAATGAAAGCATGTCATGATATAAGGTTCAAAAACAAAATGTACAGGCAGATTCTCGAGTGTGGTGAAGAGGATAAATGTAAAGAGATATAGGACTGATTTTAAATTTGATTAACCCTTTCTTGGGCAAAGAGTTGTTTGCAATTCTGTAAAACAGGAAGATGGTACGTGGTGTGCTGTGTGTAATTTTGTTGTCATTACCGACAACCAGAAGAACCTTATTTGCTCCCAGCTGCATGATCCAAGTGAGAATGGCCTTTATTATTATGGGTTGCTTGACTGGTGGGTAAGTCATCTATTAGTCATGAAAACAGGGATGACAGTGCAGTGTGTTGCCAACTCTGCATTCCAGTGAGTGATGTATGCACGTTTCATGTTACTAAGGTGTATGGTTTTTGCGCTTTAACCACTGTCCATGGGTAATCTGATCAGTGTGATGGTGTGGTATCTTCTATCTTACTAGACACCGCAGATGGAGGTGCAGTTGATGCAGGCAATCCACCCGTGGTTTTCACCAGGACTGGTTCCTTTTCTTTCCTCCAACAATATTTTATTGGTTTTATAGCTCAAATATTATGTCTCCACCAAAATAGCAGCAATAGGATGCCCGATCACCCGTATGAATCATAGACAGTTCTAAATAAACCCTCCACCCCTTCTCCCCAGTAAACTAACAATTGGATGAGTCAATAAACCAATTTCTCAATGATTATACCACAAGTATGCTGTGAGCATGTTTCAATGGTGATGTCTGATATGCTTATCCTGCATTCGTGTTACCATCCTGAGGCATCTCAAGGATTTAGGGCAACCAAGCATCATCCACTTGTTCATTAAATAGTTCACCAGAGGTTGTCATTGTCTCTCGAATTTGTGGTCCATTTCAATAAGTGACTGTGTCAGTTTCTCTATGGAAAGTAATGTCCAAAGCTTCCCTTCCCATTCCTACATTGTTGGCAAATTTGGAGACTTCCCTTTTAACTCTATTGATTGTTTAGTCACCAAGAGCATTTTTGTTATGAGTGTTCCTTCCCCTTTTTGGCGTGTGCTTCAGTTCCAGAGGTCGAATGCCAAGGTCGGTCACTGCTGTATTCATTCTTATGAGGTTAACCATTACTCTTCTTATATGACTAAGGACCTCTTTCTAAAAGATTGTCAGTTTTGGACATAGCCACCAGACATGCAAGAAATCACTTTCTTGTCCCCATCCCCTCCAAGATTGCTTCAATTACTAAATGCCCACAATTCTTACAGGACTATGATATCTTCTCATAGTTTGTTAAGTTTCGGTAAAAAGGGAAAATGTGTTGTATCTTCTAAGTCTACCCCTAATGTTTGGATCAGTCCTTATACGTATTTTGTATTGCCCACTCCTCGTGATCCACCACACACTGTTGACTTTCTTTGTTGCCTATTAATCCCTGACTTGGGTTTTCTGAGTTTATACTTTTATCTACATTCCGTCAGTTGGAGCCTGGTGTCTGGTGGGTCAAGTCGTGGGTCATCGGGCACCTTCTGTCATCATTAAATCTTTGTTACAACCACATAAGTTGTGTAGATCGTTCGCACTTGAGGGCCTTCGACTCTCTCACTCTATAAACCCTCCGCTTCGCATTGCAAGAAGACATCTGCCCCTCTCACTGCGAGCCTCTCTGCTTCACAGGAGTGAGGCCTTTGCCTGGCTCAATCCATCGCGACCCTGCCTCTGCCTCACCCTGCAGTGGTGCATCCATCCCTCAGTGGTGCATCCATCCCTCTCACGCACAGAGCTCCCTCAGGTACAGAGGGGAAGTTGTATCTTTGTCCCATCCACTCTAATTCTCCATTTGTCTCACACTGCAAACGGTGTCTATCCACTTAACCGCATTGCTGCTAGAGAGAATCCCCTGCTGTGCTGGACAGCAATAAAAACGGGTGTGGTCATGACGAGCTCAGCTCGTCATAAGCACACGAGCACCGTGCTGCATGACGAGCTGAGCTCATCATGAGCATGGAAGGGGTTAACTAGAGCCCCCTCTGAAGCACTCTGCATCAGACTAACTTTACCTGTTTTTATAGAAATCTTTGGGTAGACTGATAACACGCATTAGCTAAGGCAATAGGTCTCGCCTTTTGACCTGTTGGCTTTGCCAATACATTGTATTGATGCTGGGCAGCATCTACAAAAAAAGAGATAAAAAGGTGAAAAGAAGCAATGGAGGGGAGGGTGGGTGAAGGGGAAGCACAGGGGGGCAGCTCTTTCCAGCAGATTAAGCAGGACAGAGAGAGACAGCAAGAAAACACAAGCACTCTCATGGAGTTCCAGATGAAAACGAAAACAAAAGAGTTCCATGAACGTGAGCAATGGAAGGATACAAGTTCTCCAATCAAAAGCATAGTAAAGAGGATATGTAACATGAGAGTGACAATAAAACCAACTAATAGCAAGCAACCAGTGGGATCTAAGGCTACTGTAAGTTTTTCGTATGGTTCACAAGAGGCCTTTACCTACAAACCGCTAAAAGCTATGCAGTAGAAGAAATTTTAAAATGGAGTCTGCAATGTATGTATGGAGGCTGTAATGGAGTCAAATAAAGAGCTGTAAAATTAAAAACGGATACGGTGGACGTGTATTTAGGTTCGAAGATACATATCCGGAGTCACATGTCTCAATGCAGTGATCTATATTGAATGTTTTTGCAGATTTTCAATTTTAGCGGATAATCCAAATGTCAAAATGGGCCTTTCTAATATCGTTGCGTAACCAATGGAAAGACTAAAACCAGGGAGGAGACCTCCTGAAATGAAGCTCTGCTCTCAGTCATATAGTGATCAGTGCTGGAATGAAAATCAGCATTGGCAATGCCAAGAGGTCTGGCTTGAAATCAAAAGTACCTCTTTGGTCAATGACGAATTTAGGTGCTTAAAAGTAATCATACATGCGTTGTGCCACTCAGAATTGTATTCATGCAGCTATTAATCCACCCACTGACTCATTCTTGCATTCATTAACTTAGCCATCACAATAAAACTAATGTCACAATTAAACAAGCATATGCAAAAGAAATTAAGTAGAAAAAAGAAATCATGCTGCCTAAACATAGAGGACATATATTTGCAATAAAAAGTCAATTCAAGCATAGCAGCTGGCAGCTATCTTGCAATGAAACTGTACATAATGTATCATTGTTTTAAATTTCCAACATAGCTGCCATGTATAGTTGCAATGTGTTGGCCATCTAGTAATCGTAAAACGGCGATACACTGTGGAGAGGCCCATTCCAAGATGGCTGTCCAGTTGAGAAGAGGTGCAATGTGGATGAAAGGAGCAACAAACAAGTGGCAAGCCCTGCCTTCTGTGCTTGCTAAAAAGCACAGAATGGGCATGCAAGTCACAGGTGTGTATTTTACATCGATAGCTCAATGGGTTACAACTTTTGTAGGAGAGATTCTTGTGTTGCCTCCAGGTCAAAAGTTACAATCCTTGTTATGTAGTTTAGTGAGTTATGAACTAACATCAAGGAGTTGAAAGCAAACTGCAAGGCTTAGGTTTAGACACTTACTGTTTTTTCTCATTCTTTGGTTAGTTGAGGCTGCTAAACAGGGTTCCATTGGGTTGTAATAAACACTGATTATTAAGTGCTATATAAGTGTTTTTTCGTGTTATTAGTCATATAGACGGATGTATTGGACATTCGTTCATTACATACGTACCTCATAAAGACCGTGGCAAAATGTAAAACCTTCCTCTGAATCACAGTTTAACCCTTAAGAGTGTTCTTCTTTCCTCATAGTCATAGGCATCAAAGTATTAAGCTGCGGCATACATTCAGACTCAAACAAAAGGAGCTCTGATGGGTCAAATAAATGAGGCATTTATGTTGGAGCCAGTTAGAACTGATGATGTGGGATTTCCCTCACCTCCTGCACAGTCGGGGCCGGCATGACTCGCGGGTGGGGGAAGTTGAGCGGGGAAGGGAGTTAATAAAAAAAAAATCTTAATTTACCTTCGACTCCGGTCCCACGTCGCGTCTCCTCTCTCTGCGCCTTACAGGAAGTAGGCAGCCTCCCTCTTCTCCACTAAGCCAATCACAATGCTGCAATGGCAGCCTTGTGATTGCCTAGGATGCTGACCCCACAGGCGTCTATGGGGAGGCCATTTTCTCTATGTAGGTTGAATACAGCCTACATAGAGAAAATGAAGAGTGTGCATGACGGACGACCAAACAGTCAGCGCCCAAAATAGTGGGCAAGCCACTCCTCCCCTGCCTGGAGCAAGAACGCCGACCCGCCCGCCACACCTCCAACCCAACCCTGCCTTCTGCTTTCTTGCACTGTGAGAAGCAGAAACGTAAAATGGTATTCATAATACCATTTTATGTTGCTGCTTCTCGCACTGCGAGAAAGCAGTGGGGCGACGCTGCTCTTCCCACATGGAGGAGCCAACCCTGCAGGTTTCTTCTCTGAGCAAAAAGAAAGCAAAGTATTGGTGTTTCTAAATGTGACCCATTGTCAATAAATAATGCCAAGACATGGCCTGGATCCTGGTTTGGATCAATAATAGCCGCCAGAACCCAGATCCATTTGATCCTCCTCGTTTCCAGCACTGATAGTGGTAGTCCCTTACCAGCGACGGTAAAAAGAGGAATTCTGGTTGTTGACTCAGAAAACAGCATAATGAGTTATAAAAAAATACACCTAGAACTTCCAATACAAAATTATCAGGTGGTGAGTAAATGGTATGGTTATGATACAAAATCACGAAGAATGAGCTGTGCAACTATAAATCCACCAAAGCACTAATCTTGACCTCACACATAATATGAAGGATGACATAAAAAGTTGCAAGATCAAAGACACCAAAAAATCAGCTTTGCACTCCAGCACCTGAAAGACCTTAGGATACATGGTGTTCACTCTTGCTGTTAAAAGCAAATACAATTTTTATTTAATATGTGCTAAGGGGCTAAACCATAAGAATAGAGGCGCACCGCTGACACTGTTGTCTATGAATTAGAAAACAGACCCCACTACTTCTGCTGTTAGAGACACTTGCGTCCTCAGTCCATAAGAAGAACATTTAACCAGATGTACTAAACACTGGAATCAAAACACTGATTGCAATTTCCGACCAGCATTTTTTTAATGAGTGTGTAGTTTAGCGAACCGAATCATGTACTAACAGCTGAACTTACAAAATTTCAAATTGTAGTGGACCTCAATCTGAACTGCCTCATCAATACTCATGAGGTAGGTTGCAAATTGCGAGATACTACGATTGGATGCCATCACAGGTGTTGTGTGTTCCCGTTGGAGTTCATTGTCATTTCCTCTTTGCTAGCCTGAGTATCTTGTATGCTGCTTTTGCTTTGCACACTTTACATAATATTATGTGTGTATTTGTGTTACATTGTTTTTTTACAAATAGGCTGCACATGTTTTTGGATTTTGTTCTTTCGCTGGGATTTAGTCGGAACATCTTATACAAGGTCAAATAGCACTGCTCCCTGTTATTCTCTGGGGGTAACAGGGAGCACCTAGACATAGAGAAATCCAGCTGCTGTTTTTGAACACACAAGTTTTATCGTATAAAGTGGTACTTGTCGTTTTAAAAACACACAGAGAGCAGACTTCTCACACAGCAAAGGTCCCAAGACGAGAGGACTGCACCAGCTGAGATGTAGAACAGCTATGCAAGGTATGGGGCTCACAACTAAACCCAGAGATCTATGTAATTTCATTTTGCTTCTTCTATAGTGAGAGTGGGCTTAGGCTGATCTTTCAGCTAAAATGACAGGGCTTTTTATTGTGTATGGTCTTTTAATTATGCTAATCACATTGTTGACTTCCATATATTTTCTAATTGCAGCACATTTATTACATACTAGAGCACAATAGTTTCAACAAATATAGTAAGCTTCCTTCATGTCTATTGTGGACATGTATGAGTGATAGAACGAAAGGTGACCTGCTACCACGATCCCTGAGAGGGTGTAGAGTGTTGTGTTCTGGGGTGCCAAAACACTTTTTCTCTCTGAGAAGGTTAGGAGGGCAAGTGAGGCACTATTAGCCACTCTGATTCGGGCCTATAGTACTGATGTGGTATGGTAACTCCGTCAGAGGCGTAGCTTGGTCAGTAAGATTGGTAGGTGGGCCTCAGATTTTTCAACAGTCTTGCTGTCATGTAATGTTAAAATACTTTATAGGATAAGCAGGGTGCATGAGGGGTTAAAGAGGCAGTGGAAATGAAGACGCATGCGAATTGGTATGGGTACTAAGGTCAGAAAAAACACAACATTTTTCAAAATAAACAACATTTTTGAATACTTTCAAAACAGAGGGAGAGTGTGTGTGTATTCTTTGTCTGTATATATGTAAACATTCCTGGTGAAATCTGACAGACATTTCACCATACCCAATTGAAAGCACCTATACTCAACTATTTACCAGGAAATGCTTGTATTAGAGAGGTGTAACACCCCAAACACCCCCCCCCCTGAAGCTCTGCCCCTAGACTCAGTCCCTACATACTGATGTTCTGTGGTCCCAGGTATTGCTTTGTTTCTGAGCAGAATGCCTGCAACACAGGAGTGGTGGCCTGTTGGGGTAAGCAGACCACAATGTCTGTGATTGCATTTTAGCAAACTACATTTTTGAATGCACCCCTTAAAGGAAAACAGGAGGTGTTTTAAAAAAATGAAAAGTTTTGCAAACATTTCAAGAAGACCTACTCCCATAAATGTTTTTGTCAATATTCACAAAAGGGAAAAAGTCCCTCTGGAATCCTTCCGATTTTTGAATGGGTTACCACTACCTTTGTGTAGTCAGTAAAATCTTAAATGTTTTGAGAAAGTGTTTCTGTCACAAAATATTAATACATCACATTGCGAACCCCTGTTTGGAAGGGATGTCCCTAATATGCCCTTTCCAAATAGCGGTTTGGTATGTATTCACAAACCCAAAGTACAATTCAGTATCGTGATACTGAATCGCCATTTAGATTTGGTACATACGAAAAAGTTATTTTATTGCAAAGGCTAAGAATTTGCAAATCAGAGCCTTCACGATTGCAGAATATCTTTGTGCAGCTGGTCCAGTCTTTTGACTTTCCATGTGTGAGTGGTGGGCCGTTTTGGAAGGTGTAGCGCTGCACTTTGATTTATATATAATAGCACTTGTGAGGTTGTGGAGAGCCACTACTGCTCTCTTTTTCAGTCTTTTGACTTGCTAATAACTTTGGTGCTATTTTATAAATCTGCACAGTATTTGGCAGACACGTAGCCTGTCCACCTCATGTTCAGCCTTTACAAATAGGTGTAGATTGAACACAGGGAACAAACTTCATAGGAGGTCATACTTTCTAGTTAAATGTACTTACTCCCCATATTAGGTTTTGCTCTACAGCAGAGCAAACACTGCTGAACAGATGTACACACCAGTTGTAGCACAGCAACAGAGCAAGCTTCCCTTACATACTTAGAATATTTTCAACATGGTCAAAATTCACACTTCCCTTCTTCTTGCGCATCTTTGAGTTCCTATCATGGACACCCCAGGGAGGATAATAAAGAAGATAATGCTTTAGGAGAACAAATGTATGGTTGGGGTCAAGAGAAGAGGTAATACAATCAGCAGCAAAAAGGCTGAAGTGCTGTAACTACTGCATTCATTTAATTAATAGTGGCTTATCTGGTGTATTGTATGCACTTCTGAGGGCTAATTTGGAATATTTTGTCTAAATCTCAGTGCCTACCTGGGTTAATGAAACTACCTTTAGATGCCACCTCTGACATTGCCTAGTTCTGGAGCAGCTGTGCAAGATGTTGTGTGAAGCGCATGAAGTCCCATCTGGAGTATCGTGTCTGGTGTTGATGCCTCACTTGGGTATTGCTTCTGCATATTGAGGTCAACTCTGGGGGCCATATCTTTGCCTTTTTGCCAATAATACAGACCTCGTATAGATTGTTTGTGCTGAGCCCTTGCTGTTGCCTCTGGTGTATTGTGTTCAGCTCTAGCGGTCACATTTGTTTTTGTCTCTCCTACCAGACAGCACAAGCTGTATGGATGGAAAAGACCAGGGGCCTCATTTATGAGGCCATGCGTCACTTTTACGCCGCCGGTGCATCACTTTTTGTGACGCACCAGCAGTGTAAAAAATGTGCCTTGTTGCACCATATTTGCAAAGTGACGCATCTAGGTAGATGCGTCACTTTGTAAACCCCTGCGCTACATTATACCTACGCCAGGTATAATGTATGCAGGGGGGCGTTCTGACGCAAGAAAGGGTCATAGAAGTGACGCAGTGAAATCTATAAGATTTCACTGCGCCACTTCTAGGACACAAATGCATCAATTTCTTACGCCTGCCTCACAGCAGGCGTAAGACTGACGCAGGCCCTTTCACATGGGGCTTGCCCCATGTGAAAGGACACATTGCTGGAGTTGCGTCACTTTTGCGATACACTCCAGTAATGCGTCACTTTTGCGCCATACAGATACGTCAGAAAAAGTGACGTATCTGTAACTCCTTGCGCCATGATGCGTCATACTGTATATATGACGCATCATTGGTGTCGCAAGGAGAGCGCAGTGAAAAGTGACGCATCGCTGTTTTCACGCAGCGATGCGTCACTTTTCATAAATGAGGCCTCAGGAACTTACAGTGGACCTTCAATCACCCCATTGCTTACCATTGGCTAGTTTTAATGTCATATTCAGTTGCTTGTTTCTTATTACATTGCTTTCCTTGTCCATTTTGTTTCATCTTGAGTTTGTTTCTTCCCTGGAGCATAGCCTCCTTCCACAGTATCCTTCCACTGCTTTTTGTAGCATGCGATTGCTCACTTTTAGGTAATAGCTTTTTTCTTTTTGCTTAAGTATTCCAAAAGAGTGCATGTGTTTTCCAGGTCTTTCCTTTGTGTCCTTCTCCTCCTGAGCGAAATATCGGCTTCCACGCTTTGTATTACTGTCTCCCTCATACTCTCTCTTGTGTGCTCCTCCCCCACAGTCTGTCTTGCCTACTCACTTGTGTGCTTTTCCCACAACCCCATGTTGCTCTTCCTTGTGAGCTGCTTTTCCCCTCTCCCCATTGCTTCCCTCCACCGTCTCTTCTGTTGCGCCCCACCCCCCTGTCTCTTTTTAGGTTTCGCCCTGGCGTTGCAACTGCATAGCAGTTGCTCCGCCCAAGGCGAAATCTAATGTAATCTCAATAGTGGGGACTTGAAACCGCCCCTTCTTCCATTGGCTAGCTCCATAAATGGAGGCTAGCCATTGGAAGACACGGTTGTCCATCACTCTTTCCCGGTCAGAACGCGAATCGTGGGCGTTTCTGACTCTTTTTTTAAGCCCCGCCCCTTGTTGCCGTGTGTCCCGGGCCGCGCTGTGATTGGCTGCCGGCCCGGGACACCCCCGTGACGTCATTCCCCGGGCCGCGCTGTGATTAGCTGCCGGCCCGGGACACCCCCGTGACGTCATTCCCCGGCCGCGCCGTGATTGGCTGCCGGCCCGGGCCTGACTTGTTTTATTTCTCGCAGATTAGCCCGACTGTCCCAGTGCAATTTTTATTCAAACAAATAAACCCAATGTCCTGGTAGGTCTTGAGCACCACCTTTTCATTCTCGTCCAGGTAGAGCATTGAGATGGCGCTGAGCTCAGTGGGCACACAACACGCCTTGGAGATGTTGGCATTCACAGAATTAACCAAAGTCTGCACAATGGCGTGGTTGGTGGAGTTCAGGTGGTCAGCAAGGGGGAAGTCGTAAATTCTCACTGATGACCTCAAGAGGTAATTCATGCTCTATGGTTACAAATAGTGACGATCGGAGAATCGTTAGGCCCCAGTCAATGCGAGATTTCCAAAAAAAGAGAGAGAGGAATGGGGTTCGTTGTTGGCGAAGCACGCCATCTACTGGGGAAAAGGTGAAGGGCAGGCCTGGAAGAGTCTGGCGAAGTACCCAACCTCTTGAAGCTCGTACAGGCAGGCATGCCTGCGTGTGTAAATATCTATTTGTATGTTTGTATGTACGAATGAGAACGGACACACGTCTGTGTGCACTTAAAGATGTGCGCATGTACATGTTTTTATAGACTTGAATATAAACCATCTTCAAATGTATACGGATGTATATATGTAGATGGCTGCGTCTACCCATATATTGTAAAGTAATGTACACGAAGATGATAAAAATGGAAGTACGTCTGAAAAAGGATAGCCACATATGAAAGTGTCTCTACATAGAATATTAACACTCACGTATGTACCTTTCTATTGAACGATCGGTTTTCGTGACACTGTCATGCACGTTACATGTTACAACATGTTATAACACACACACATAGGCATAGCACAGGCAGGTATGCATGTGTGTTTTCTTCTGCTTTTGATGCCCTTTGAGCCCAGAAAGAACCCCTTTTCGACATTGCCTTCGCTACCAGGGGACTCATTTTCTGCTGGGTGGGTAATGCTTTTAAGGAAACATAAATCCCTAGTGATGGTGACACTGGCAAGGGGGCGAGGGAATAGATATCCTGAGGTGGTCGTCCACTGGTGTCCTTTGGCGCCTTCGAAGCAATCTAAGGTCCCCAGCCTGAACAGCATGGCTCAAAGGACATAAAATGAGGATCGGTGCGGCCGATCTTGACACTCCCACCGCCCGGCCAAGGCTCAAGGATTGGGAAGACCTTCACCAGATCCGTGCACGACTCTGGCACTTCCAGTTTTCCTGGCACGTCAGACATAAAAGGTGCCCATAAATGAACTGACCCCTTATCTGCAGCCGTGGAGACGGCCGAGTCTTCAGAGGCCGCCCTAGCCCGCCCCCCTTGCTTTTAAGTGCAGCCGACAGTTGTTTCTGCACCTCTGTGGCAATAATTGTGTTACTGTGGCCCATGCGCTAAAAGAATGTGCAAATATCCGCTTTCAAGAGGTAGGCGCTCCGAAAGTGACAGCTTTTAAATAAAAAATAACTGTGTCTAAAAGCATCGATGGCACCGGGGAATACGTCATCTTTCAGCCTGAGCTGCGCCCAGCTTTTTTTGGGGTGGGGGGGCGAAGAGGGTCCCCCAGACTGCACAATCCATAGGGAAGTCTAGAAAGACTTTTAAGTAACTGTGGTGAGAGAGATGGCAGACCTCTGCAGTCGCATTAAAAAACCCACTAGGTATGCCTAAAACTAGGGTGACTAGGCGTCCCGTTTTTTTCCAGGACGATCCCCGTTTTTTTTCACAAGCTGTCCGGACAGATTCCGAGAAATTTAGCTCATGTCCCGGTTTTTGGAGAGGGTCGACTAAAAACTGGGGGATGTGTTTTTTTGTTTTACAAAGCAGGGATAGTTAGCAGTTGTTCCAAGAAAGCAATTTAATTCACAGGGAAGCTACTGGGTTTAAAAATGGCCTCTTATGTATGTTCTTTACTGCCTGTTTTGTAATTCTCTGCTGGGGAGAGCTGTCATTCTGTGCGCTTGCTTGGCGTAAAAGTTTAGTCCTTCTACTTTTGTGAAATGCCCTGTTTTTGGCTTTAAAATTCTGGGCATCCTACTTAAAACACACGGAGCAAAGATTTGTCACACGGAGGCGGTGTAAGGGGACAAGCAGTTTGCCCTCGCATGTTATTGGACATGTCCTCCGTATGTGGACGCAGGTCACATGACTGATCCTGTCAGAAGTTTAGGCGGGAAGTGGGCGCCTGTAGAGACAGTGCCAGTGACCTGTGAAAACAGACGCTCAAGTCCCACTACTGGAGACGAGGCATTTCATCACCCATAAGTAACGAGCACGGGTCACCATTACCAGAGGGTCTGACGTCACTCTCTGTAGAAATAATACACCCGCCACAGACCTATCTTCACAGGAAGCCTCCCTGTATTCTAGAACATATATTTGTTTAGGGACTTTTCACTGAAGTGTACGCGCCAATTACAGCTGTTCATTAGCGAAATTGGGTATTTGTTTTAAACTTTAACCAATCACTTTGATATGCTAATTATGGTGTAATTTAATTTGAGCTCTGTAATGATGATGCCGTTATATGGACATAAATGATGCAGTTAAGCTGAGAGTAATCTCATTTGCATACTGTACATGCCAGTAAATTAAGCCCTTTCTTCGGCTGCTTCATCTTTAATTTTCCACTTCTTTTCACACGGCGCCTTTTCAGCCGAGCTCTCAGAAGCCCACTTTGTGAGAGCGATGATCACCGTGTGATGTACACGGCTGCGGCCCCACGGCCACGCGAGACATGAGGTGTGACGTGTGTAAAAGGCGCATTGTCTTTCTGTGGGTTTCTCCAAAAACTTGGGTTAGCTGAGAAGCCTGTGTCCACTGCCCATTAAAAGCCAACAGATCCCTTTAGCAGCAAAACATGTCTTAAGTGAAGAACGTTCACAATCCATCATTAGAGTGTTCTGCTGCACAAATGATAACTTTTTCTTTAATTAATAGGAAGGGTCGTTGTGTAAGCAGAGTTCACGCAGCCTCGGAGCCTCTCAAGTAGAACTTTGCCTCCTAGCTCTCTAAGTTGGTAATGTAGCTCAGTGGGGTTTTACTGCAAAAGTTATCACAACCACATGTTTTTCCAATTATGGGATCAAATATATTAAGTACACAGTGGTGGCCAGCGGTAAAATATGAGATCCGGGTGCCTGGAAGGTCAACGTGTGTAAGTGCTCGTCTCTGAAGTAACTATTTAAAATGGTGTTTATTTTTACCCTTTCAGTTCAAGTTCAGATTAAGCTATTGGCATTGTAAATGACAATGCCATTTATTTATTTATTTTTTTATTTATTTTCAAAACCAACACATAAATAAAAATATTGTCATTTACAATGCCAATAGCTCAAACTTTTCAAAAGGCGAAACCATTGCATTGTAAATGCTTGTTTTAAATATTATATTTGTTATTACTATTTTTGGAGGATCAGGCAGCACATCACTGCAGGCCCCCATGCCTTCAAAAATAAAATTGAAAAGCTACCTTTACATTTTTTAAGACTAGGCAGTGGTCAATGGGACCAATGCCTGCTCTTAAAAATTGTTGGTGCCCATATTCACAAAGGGTAAGGGGTCCCTTCCCGTTTGCGAATGGGTTACCACCAAATTGAAGTTGGTGGTAACTGCGAGTGTTTCGCGACCGCATTCTCAGTTGCAAAACATTCATACATACCAGTACTATTCAGTATTAGAAAGGGATGCCCTAAACATGCCCCTTCCTAATACCGAATTCAAAAGCAAAATGCAATTCGGTAACAAAGGTACGCATTTTGTCTTCTGTACATGTCAAATTGCATTTTACCAGTGGCAATCGGCCCGATGGGCCGTTTGATACTGGTAAAATGCTTTGTACATCTGGCCCTATGAGTGTATATGGCCTCAATGCACTCTGAACAGGATGGTTGGGAAAGCCACCATTTTGTGGCAGATTCCCTGCAATGGCCAGGCTCTAAATAAGTCGCCATGTCTTGTGACAGATTGGTTGCTGGAAAATGGTTGCTAGCGAAAAGATGCATGGTGAATGGTTGGGTAAAAGATGAGTGGATAGGGAATGACTAGTGAGTTCATGGCCAGTTGTGCCCCCATGGCAGTATTTTAAATTCATTTTAAATACTGTTTAAAATTCATTCAGTGCTGTTGTACTGCCGCCTGATCTTCCATGATTGAGTTAAAAAAGATGCCACTGACAAGGAAACCATGGGGTTAAGCAGGGATTGTAAGAAGAACATTGCTACACGACATTGTTTAAGAAAATTTACAAAAAAAAGAAATTGTAAATTTGATTGTATAGAAGAACTATCACAGGGACAAAAGGGTAAGTCATTTATAGAGTAAATACCTGCAAGGTGTGCCAACATGCATGGGATAAGATTCAATCGGAATCTGATTAAAAAGAATCTTTGACGCATGTTTGATACAGTGCATAGGTATGACATTATCCCTTCCTGAGCCATCGGACTTTCAAGATATAGTTTTATCAATACCTTTGTACAGTTTGTTTGTAATCTGGAATCTGCTCTTTGTTTAGGAAAACGGGCTTTTACCTCCCGCCTTAAGATGCTCATGCAATCCCTGGGGGTAGTAAATAGGCGCTCCAAACCTAAAGCGGAGAAGGTTGATTTAATGGAAGCAATCCATGGAATTCTATGTACATTTTGCATGGATAAACAATCTTCAATTAGGTTTTGGGTAGTAGTCTGAATAGACTCCCTTCTCCAGATGGAGTGCCACAGAATTATTGGTGCCAAAGAGATTGTGTCAGACATATATGGGACCTCCAATTCTATATGGGTATTAAAGTTGGAGCAGCTTACGGGAAGGCCCATTAGCTTTTTCCAGAAAGTGTCCTCTATCACTTGGAAGGGAGATGGACTGGTATGACCCCATATACCTGCCCAGTAAGATGCTACCGACACTGATTTCGCTGCGTAGACCTTTCTTACATGTCAATAGGCTTCGCCCCCAGTTTTTTAATAAAAGAATGGATGACAATGATACTTCTCTCTAAAAATAACCCACTAATGGCGCGCATACAGGACCATGATACCTGCCTATCGAAGGTTACACCTAGGTAAGAAAAGGTATCCGTGTGGGATATTTTTTTCCCGGAAATATCAAAACTCGGGACCTTCCTATCCTTCCTTCCAGAGGTTAAAATGAAGGATTTTGACTCATTCGTTTTTAGCCCTAATTTATGCATATAGGTCACATAGATGTTTAATAGCTTTTGTAGGGTCAGGCCCGTACGGGCAATTAGCACTACTTCATCAGCAAATAAGAGGATTGGGGTGCGAACGTTGTTCATTTTTGGGATATCTAGTGTAGTATCCGTCAGGGGGGTTTCTACCCCGTTAGTGTAAATAGAGAAAAGGAATGAGGCGAGTACGCAACCCTGGCGGACTCCTCTGTAAATTGGAAATGCCCTGGTACACTCTCCTTCTCCCCCATATCTGACACAGGCCATTGCTGATAAATAAAGCTGCCTAATAAATAATATATTCGCCCCATCTATGTTCATTTCATCCATAATCCTCCATGGGTGTTCAAGTGCCACGCAGTCAAAGGCTGCGGACAAGTCCATGAATGCTGGGTATATTCTACCAGACTTTGCTTGGGTATACTTGGCGATTAAAAGGCTAAGATTAAGGCACTGACCTTGGGTAGCCATGCCCTTTTTAAATCCGTATTGGACCGGAATTAAAACCTTGCATTTAGCTGCCCAATCCTCTAAACGATTCAGTAAATCCCTCCCCATGAGTTTGGCTGTGCTATCCAACAACGATATAGGTCCATAACATATAGGTTCAGATTTGTCTCCCTTCTTATAAATTGGTATCAGAATTGATTTTTTCCATGAATCTGGTGGGCCCACATTTGCAACTGCATTAAAAACATTTGTCAGCACCAGTACCCACAGATCTGGCTGATCAACAAAGAAATCTATGAGAGTACAATCCAGTCCTGGCTCTTTGTTAATGGAGCACTGGGTTAGGGCTTCTCTAACTTCATAATATTCAAATACCAGTGGTGGGTAAATGAAAAGAGTCACGGGTACGCTCTGGGTTACCACCCCCTCTGCATTAGGATCAAATATACGGGAAAAATACCCGACCCAGGATTCCTTATCAACATGACAGTCCAATGTAGGAACTGATGGTGATTTGAAGGAGGGGGCGTTAGTAATACTCCAAAAATCCTTAGAATTTTTTGCAATAGCCGCTTGGTGGAGTTGTTCGCATGATTCCTCCTTCAAGATTTTAATTCTTTTTTTCCTGGCCTCATATTGGAAGCGGAGTTGCTTCACTAGGGTTTTATCTCTGGGAGTTACCCCCAGGGCCTGGTGCAAAGCTATTAGTGATTTAGTACACACATGATTGAACCATCTAGGTCCTGCTGTTGTGGTAGTCATTTATTTCCTAGATAGACGGTGGCTAACCTCAATTAATATGGCCTCAAATGCCGTGGTCATTTGGGATGGGTTAGAGGCAGATTCTAAGCATGTTAGAATGTCCCTATGTCTCTTTTTGAATAATTGTGAGACAAGGGATGCTTTATGTGCTAGGGTCCATTTCCATTTTAGTGTTATCCCACCAGCTGTTGCAATCACTGGCTTAATATGCCTTATCTGTTATGTATGAATACCTGCCCATTTCAATTTGCCAGTAATCGCAGAGTGATCGCTAAAATTTAAATAATTGATCTCAAAGCCAAGAATACATTTTTTAAGGGGTTCCGCTACGATTATGTAATTGATTGTACTACCCTGAGACGGCGTACCGAACGTGCTTTACAACATGCAAGAGCAAGTATCAATCGTATTACAAATCTCTAGGGGGCATATGTATCAAGCCCTTTTCCTGTTCGCAAACAGGCAGATTCTCAGAATCGGCCTGTATGCGAACGAGAAAAGGCCTTTTGGGATGTATCATCCCAAAAGTGTTCCGCAAATTAGAGAATTCCAAAATTTGCGATTCTCTATTTTGTGATTACATTTAGGGAATCTTTAAATGAAATGTATGAAGCATCTAAGTTGTGCGAGATTCTCCTTAAGAAATTGCAAATTACCACCAATTTCAAGTTGGTGGTAATTTGCGATTTCTTTGAAAAATCACTTTTTGTCATTTTTCAAAGTGCCTTGTGGCGCACATACATGCGCACAAATGCTCATTTCAGGGGTGCATCAGGGTGTCCTTTGGACATCCTGGCACCCTTGCATTCTCAATTTGTGATTCTCAAATTGCGACTAGCAAATTGAGAATGTCTTCCCAGTCATTCAGGCCCATAGGAATGAATGGAAAGGTATTCCTTAATTGCGATTCGCAATTTGCTAATTGCAATTAAGGAATGCCAAGAAATCGCTAACTATTTGTGATTTTTTAAATACATCTGGTTTGCGATTCTCAAATAGCGATTCTCAAAAAATCGCTATTTGAGACTCGCAAATAGAGTATTTGATACATATGCCCCCAAGTTATTAATCACCAGAAGTCTGTTCAGGGCATCTCCATACTGATTATGATTAAAATGGTATAAGCGATCTCCTTCAGCGTCATTAAAACCGCATGCAGCTGAGTTTGATAACTGACAACAATGTGCATTAAAATCGCCCATCCATAATGTTTTGGGGTGATTTTTAAAGTGCTAGTGCAATTATTAATATCTATCTCCACCTGATCTGCAACCTCTTTCATGTCACCTGAAAAGTTGTTATTATAAAAGTTAACTAAAACAATAGTGTCTTCATCTGGACCTTTTAAAAATAATAAATAAAAAAAAGGGAAAACATTATAAAATTAGACAACTTCCAACAGTAGAGTGTTTCGTGACAAGGTTAAGATCCCTCCCCTAGCTCTGCCTGATCTTGATGGGAGGGCGGGGGTATAGAATGAGCGATAGCCATCTGGTCCATCTGCTCGACATCCCAAGTTTCCTGGAAGCAGACCAGGTCATATCTAGTTATAACATTTATCCAATTTGGGTCCGGAATTTTTTTGCCCAAACCACCAATATTCCATGACATAAATGTGATTGATTTAGATTGCTCAGATATTTCAGTTACGGGCAATTGTGTGTCAGAAACCCGTAAAGGTGAGTTTCAAACAGGAGTAGGAGTACTCCTGCTCCGGTTATGTCAATCGCAGCCCTCTAGGTCTGTAAGTACATGGAATCTATTATATGTCAGAGTCATTTATAGCCCAGTGAATCAGCAAGGGTCCTGGAACTTCTGAGGAAAGCCTGTCTTCTCTTTCCTCATCATTGCATCTGGTACTTCCCCTCCCATCAAGGAGATGCTAGCAATGCACATGTACTGTCTAGAGAAAGCAGCCTCTCCTCCATCGTACATCCTGGTCCAGGTTAAGGCCTTTCAAAATGGAACCCGCAGGCTTGTATCACTCATGCACAGCTCAACGTCCCATCTTGCACACACACACACAGAACATGTTGCTTTCACGATTCTGGGATGATCATGAGCAGTGGAACTTTAGATGAAGGGACATGAAAGTGCGCATATATGCCTCACAGGGAAAATTCTGTCACCATAATTTACTAACACTGTAGGCTGCCACCATAGTGCTTCCTGTAGGAAACCCCTGATAGGGATGGTAGTACCCTATCACTATGAGGCTGTGCTTGCTGCACCCCTCCCAATTCATGACTAGATCCAGAACCTAAAAAATCAATTGAGGAACGGATCACTTGTCTTGCGTAACTAGGGTTTTCAAATGTTTTGTTCAGTGTACCAATAAAAAACCATCATTCACGTACAGAGGATGAGATTGGTAGTATATCTTGATTCTCCGTCCCTCTCTTATAAACGTGACAGCATCAGCATCGGGTTAGTTCTCATGCTTCCTCCACCCGGAGGTGTGCCCCTGGTTAGTGCAGTAGTGATCAGTGATACAGGGGTCAGGTTGTAAGTTGAGAAAGGAGTTTCTTTAAAAAAAAAGAAAAAAATATATATATACTCGTACAGCCAGTAAAAAGGTCTAATAGATCTGGATTCGAGATATTAATTAAAAGGTTGATGTAGTGCGTGATGAGATTTGATTAGGGATCTCTCGCACTTAAAGTGTCCTTAAAAAGGTCGACATGTTTCAGCCCTTATTTTGCCCCTAGGGGTCAAGTGGGCTTTCTTAAGGACCTAGAGTGCAAATGGTGGTGAGAGACTGCGGGTGTCTCTGTGTGTGAAAACCTTAAAAAATTGGTTTAAGGTGTGAGAGGGAAAAGATATATTAATTAGTTTCCATAAAGGTCCGGCTGTACCTTAAGTTAAATTCAATTGGGCATCATCGGGCGGCCATGGAGTCTTTGTCCTGCTGCGGCTCTGCTCCAGCACTGCTTGTGCTGACTCTTCCACTGGGGGCCCGGTTATGACCAAACATTTTATTAAAATGAATCACAGGTATGCCGTTTGGGCATGCAGACCAGGGACAAAACTACATCATGCAGGGGACAAGCACGTCCCAACGACAAATGTCTCCTTGAAGAGCTGTAACCTGAAGAGCAAACTCTGTGGGCCTCTGAGAACTCTTCGTTTTTGCTAATTGTTTAATTGTGGTCATTGAGGTGTTTAACGTCTCTGAAAATCCTTCTTCTTCTCAAATCAGCTGAGACAGCAGTAATTAGGCAATTTGCCCAGAATCACAGGAAGTTGAGCATATGTCTGGATTCAAACCTGGTTACCCAGGTCCAAAGTCCGTATATCTGCCACATCTATACACCTCAATAACCACAATTAATAATTACCAAAACACAGAGGTCTTGCAGACCCACAGAGTTTGCTACTCATGGTGAAGCTCTTCAAGGGATAAGCAGCATTGCTTCAGAGAAATATGTTCTGTCTGCAGCTGTTTATCTTCGGATGCCACTTCAGAATCTGAGAGGATATTGTCCCGTGCATCCCCTGACTCTGAGGGAGGGGGGGTAAATCTCTTATCTCCACAGTTCTATGTCCATGCTACAAGCACCTTACTCTTCTAACTATAGTACTGCATGTTTGGGGTGCATCTGGCACAAGTGCTTTAAATGGAAATATAGAAGTGCAGGTACTCACTATTTAGAGCATCTGTTTTCTCTTGAGAAGTTCCAATACTCTCCAATTAAATGCATTGCAGTAGTGCTGTGAAGTACAAGTACTCTCCCATTCAATTGAAAGAAGTGCAGGTACTCAGTACAGACAGTACCTGTCAATTTAAAGCACTGCCTTCAGGGGTGTAGCTTCAGGGGGTGTTTTGGGTGTGATACCCCCATAATTAGTGTGATCTAGGCTTGGTAGTTGGGTCAGGAAGCCCTGAGTTGGGTCTGCTATGTCTATTTTTCTTGGTGAGAGCCTAGAATGAAAGACAAAACTGTGACATTTGCTGTAAGAAGAGAGAGAGAGACAGCGGTACCCATGTGATGTTTGATTTAAAACTGTGAAACCAGATAACCTGGAATCAGTACCGGCTTCCCTGAGTGGTTACATTGTGTGATCCTAGGCCAATATTTTATTTCATATAGTCTCCTTTTTATTAGCACATATGGGATGACTTTTAAACACTTGAATTCGGGATGTGCATTGTACAATCACATCTTATGTTTGGTTTACTTTACGATGATGTAGCTCCATCTATAATGAGAATTTTTAAACCTGGCATCTTTTGATGTGATTACCCCGGTCTTTTTGCTTCTGACCTCCTGTTTTTGACTGTGTGCTGCATTTCGCTTTTGTGGTTTTAGGACTTTGGACACTTTATCACTGCTGACCAGGGCTAAAGTGCAAGTGCTCCCTGTTTAAATTGTGATGGTTATTGGTTTATCCATGATTGGCATATTTGATTTACAAGTACGTCCCTATTAAAGTGCACCAGGTGTGCCAAGGGCCTGTAAATCAAATGCTCCTGGTGGGCCTGCAGCACTGACTGTGTCACCCACATGATGAGCCCTGCAAACATGGCTCAGACCTGCCATTTCGACCTGGCTAATGCACCCACTGGCCAGGCTTAAACCTTCCCTTTTACTACATATTAGTGACCCCGAAGGTAGGGCCACTGGAACCCCAGGGGCAGGGTGCAGTGTATTTACAAGGTAGGACAAGTACTGGTGTGTTTTACGGATCACTTACATAATATTGACTACAAAAATATAGGCATTTAAAATATCGACTCCAAAATATCGACTACAAAAATATCGAAGTTCTATCTACAAACAGGTAAGTACAAAAATATCGTTTAAAAATATGTACTTTGTAAAAATATCGAATTTATTAAAATGAATGTAAAATTAAAAAATTATTAAAAATAAATACCTAAAATATACTTAAAAATACTTAAATAACCTTTAAATTATTAAATAATTAATTTAAGTTATAAAAAAATACAATTTTATTTGTTAAAACATATATATATATATTAACATAATATTATTAAAAAAATATACAATATTATCACCGTAGTATAGCAAGAGTGTTAAAATTACTATTCCCACTCCAGTGAGTGCAACAGTAGGGAAAGCGTTGGATAGCGTAGGGGTAAAAATTACTATTCCCACTCCAGTGGGTGCAACAGTAGGGAAAGCGTTGGATAGCGTAGGGGTAAAAATTACTATTCCCACTCCAAAGAGTGCAACAGTAGGGAAAGCGTTGGATAGCGTAGGGGTTAAAATTACTATTCCCACTCCAAAGAGTGTAACAGTAGGGAAAGCGTTGGATAGCGTAGGGGTAAAAATTACTATTCCCACTCCAAAGAGTGCAACAGTAGGGAAAGCGTTGGATAGCGTAGGGGTAAAAATTACTATTCCCACTCCAGAGAGTGCAACAGTAGGGAAAGTAAATACTTCATATATTATCTAACAATATATAAATTAATATCTATAAAAAAATAATTAAAAGTAATTACCAATTTAATATAATATATTAATTAATCAATTAAAATTCCAAATTAAAATTAATTATTACAATTAGTTACCTATTACTACAAATTAATTACAAATTAACAATTAATTAATTAACAATTAAAAATTAATTAACAATTATTTCTAATTAAATACAATTAAATAAATTGAATTATTTAATTTATTATAAATAACTTACTTCCCACCCTATTCACCTATAAACCCACAACCCGCTACAGAAAATAAATTAGTTAAATTAACATAATTAGCAATTAATCAATTAAATAAAATTATTTGGCAATTAAAATTTATTTAAGTACCCATAAAAAATTAATTAAAAATTAATTCTAAATAAATACCCATAAATAATTTTACATATTTAATTAATTGTAAATAAATTACTTCCCACCCAATTCCCCAATAAACCCACAACCCGGTACAGAAAATAATTTAGTAAAATTAACATAATTAGCAATTAATCAATGAATTGAAATTAATTGCCACTTAAAATTTAATTAATCACCAAATATAAATTAAGTAACAATTAATTAAAAATAAATACCAATAAATAAATTTACATATTTAATTAATTATAATTAAATTACTTCCCACCCTATTCCCCTATAAACCCACAACCCGCTACGGAATTAAATTACGTAAAAATTAAAAAAACAAAATTCATTAATTAAAATAAATTATAACATAAATACACACATTTCACACATATAATAACATAAAAACACTATAAAAAATTCGATATTATTAAAAATCTGATAATTTTAATAACCTATATTATATACTTCGATATTTTAACTTTCTATATTTTTTACTTTCGATATTACATTACTTACCTTAAAAACGATATTTTTGATGTCTATATTCTGTCCATTCGATATTTTGTCCATTCTATATTTTAAACTCGATATTATGTCCATTCGATATTTTTTACTCGATATTTTGACTGTTTACCGTGTTTTACATGTCCTAATAGTGAAATACTGCTAATTTTGTTGTTCACTATTTCATGGCCTACCTCTCCCATAGTGTAATATGGGGATTGCCTTGAAATATATTTTACGTGTAATTTCCCATTGGGAGCAGATAGAGATTTTGAGATTGGGGTATCTGAACTCACATTTTTAAAATATACCTTTTGGTGAAGTTGGTTTTTAAATTGTGTGTTTGAAAATAGCACTTTTAGAAAGTGGCATTTTCTTGCTTATCCATTCTGTGCCTCTGCCTGTCTGTAGAATCCATGTCTGAGTTGGCTGACAGTTGGGCTCTTGTGCATTCACTCAAGACAGTCCTACAAAGGGAGCTGAGGTGTGCCTTGTATATCCTGATGGGCCATCATTAGGCTGATGGGCCTTCCTGAGCTAGACTGGTGGGAGGAGTTGTCACTGACACCTGAAGAGTGTTGTGCCTGTCCTCACACAAAGCTGTCTCCACCTCTGTAGTGTGTCTGGAGCCAGGTCAGGGAAATGCAGGATCTTGTGCGCTACAAAGACTTTCCTATTGCCTCTTAGTTCACTAATAGCATTGTTGTTAGCTGTAGGGCCGGCTCCTCCGCTGAGGTAGAGGAGTGTCGCCCCACTGCTCTCCAAGCAGTGAAAAAAGGAAAAATAAAATTATAATAATGCAACGTTATTATAATTTTATTTTTCATACTGCAGTGGCTCAGTTGTTTCCAGAGGGAGGGGCTGAGCCTGGGTGGAGAACATGCACAGGCTTCCAGTCCCTGGCTGTACGCCGAACCACAGCGCTCAGACCAATCACAACGATGCGTTGCAGCATTGTAATTTGGCTTAGGGGAGCCCGGGAGCCCGGGTGCTTCCTGCTGCAGCCTCCAGGAATAAGATGAAGAGAACGGAGGAGAGGCGGCGGCCAGAAGGCCGGCTGTACTCAGGTAAGTGTGTTTTTTTTACTTTTTCATTTCCCCCATGTCCTTCTCCACCCCACCACCCCCGTCTGGTAGCAACCGCTGCTGGTTAGGGGGTAAGCCATGAATGTTTCTAAGATGTATCACGTTTAATAAACATCTGTGCAGTGATATAATTTGATGCACTGAGGCGAAATGCTTCTACTGGTTAAAGAAATACACTTTTCTTTATTTTGAAGAGATTGTATCATATTTTTTAATTATATTTGTTGCACGATATAGATGTTAAAACTTTTCTAAGCTCAGCTCGTGCTCTTAGAGCCAAGCCAGATGCATGACGAGCTTCGCCCTATAAATGTGCCTGCACGCCCTCCTGTATTTGTGACTCAGGATTAGTACATGGGGCCATCAGTCACTTGATAAAATGATTTGTAAAATGCAAGCACTAGAAACATAGAGCCCTGCCACATGCACTGAGTCATAAGTCATAATGTTTTTATTGTATGATTATTTAAAATCTTTACAATCTTTACTAGCAGTAAGAAATGTACGTCCACAAAATTTAAAATACAGGTTTAAAACTTGTCATTAAATCTAATAATTATCTAACAATAGTCTTTACAGTTTGTCATATGCCTCATTCGACGATATTGAGCCCATTTATTTTGCTTTAGTCTTTGTAATTTCATTTGCCTGTTCCTTTTCTTGTATCTGTTTTAATGCCATGGACATGAACTTAATTCCTCGACATGTAAGAATGGGGGAAACGCCGCTTAGCCACCGTATAACCGCCTGTCTGCAGGTCCGGATTTTCAGTGTATTGAAAATTCCCCGAAGATGTCTTATTCTTAGGCCTTGCAGTATAGGACATACACATAATATGTGGGCCACTGTTTCGTTCTTGTCTCCACATAGTCTACAGTTGGCACTGTCTATTTTGCGCTTCCAGGAAGGCATTAAGTCTTTTGTAAAGTGCGAGCCCATACGGTACGATATATAAGTTTTTTTTAAGTGTAGACAGTAATGTTGGGCTAGAAAAGCTTGCGGTTTTTGGGTGGGGTATGTATTGATTACTGTCCAGGCGTGTCTCCGTTGGCTTAGGGTTTTTTTGTCTGTAAGCAAGGAGATCTTTTTTGCTGATCCATTTGCAATTTTGCAAAACTGCTTGTGGTCAATGTTTTTGTTCCATACCTCGTGGAGTCCAAGGGTTGACAAGCTCTAGTTAAGGAATTCTCCCCAATGGTTGGTATTCGGCTTGTTTATTTGGAAGTTTATATCCTCCCAGCACATTTTATCCCAGGAGTCACCTGGTGCGAGACGGAGCTTGTGACAAAGTTTTACGAATGTAGAATTTGACCTAATTACTTGATTTTGTAAACCAAATTCTAATCGAACTTGGCCTGCTGATGCTCCATTTGGCAACCCAAACACCACTTTGTATATTTTATTTTCTAAGCTGTTTAAGATTGGTGATTCGCTCCCGAGCCATCCAGTTAGACCATAAGACAAGATTGGAATAATCTGGGCGGCCATGACTTTTAGTAAGTGGGTGTAGTTTGGGCCGCCCACTGTCTTATGCAATTGTCTATATGCATAGATTAGTGATTGCGCTTTTCCTCTTAGTACCTGGATGTGCTTATTTTTTTTTATACCGCTCTCGATGGTCATCCCCAGATATTTGTACGAATCCTGTTCTACGAGTGGAGATTTGTTGATTGTCCATGTATATTTAAGTTTCTTTCCCTCCGTGATTCGCAGCACTTTAGTTTTGTTTTTATTCAACTCCAGGTTTTCCTCTGATAGGTACGTAACCAGCGTGTTCACTAGGCGTTGCAGCCCGACAGGTGTTTTGCTGAGTAAGACAATATCGTCGGCATACTGCATTATGGGTACCGGAGTGTTTCCTAGTTTTGGTGCGTGGCTTTCTATTACTTCAATTTTTCTTCCAATATCAGCAAGATATAGATTAAAGAGGCTTGGAGCAAGGACGCAGCCTTGTTTAAGTCCGTCCTGTGTTTCGATTTTGTTGGTCAGGCTGCGACCGTTTCCTTGTTTAACCCTGGCCCATGTGTCACTATATAGTGTTGATATTGCATTTATTAGGTATTCCGGCATCTTCCACTCTCTTAGCTTGCTCCACAGCCTGGGCCTGCTAACATGGTCGAAAGCTGATTTTATATCGACGAAACAGGCATATAGGTTCTGTTTTCTTTTTTTAGCTTTGTCTGTTATTAAGCAAAGACTGACCAGATTGGTAGTTGTCCCCATCCCTGATCTGAATCCTATTTGAAACCTTGGGATTATTTTCCTTAAGGTTTCCCAGTCCTGCAGCTCTTTCAATAGGCAAGATGCATACAACTTGGCTTCAACATCTATTAAGGAAATTAAACGGTAGTTTCCAGGCTCTTTCCGGTCCCCTTTCTTGTGAATTGGGTGGATGATGTTTCCTCTCCAAGTTTCCGGGAGCGTTCCTTTTTTTAAGATGTCGTTAAAAAGTGTGGATAGTAGGTTGGCCCAGAAGTCCGTGTCTGATTTATAGACTGCGGCTGGAATGCCGTTTGGCCCCGGGGCCCCCTCTGATTTTAATTTCTGTATTAGTCTTTTTAATTGTGCGTGTGTTATCTTTACTTCTTCTTGGGTAGGGTATGATTCTGTTATGACGGTGTCATGTGGATTTAAACTAGAGTCCTCATCCTCCATTGGTCTTCCTTGTTCTTTTTTTCTGGTTATTTGGGGTTCTTTTTTTAAATAAAGATTTTTAACATGTGTCTCCCATTCCGTGTTGCTGATCCCGGGGTCCTGTTGTAGTGTGGGTCCCATGTTTATTTCGTTTATAATTGCCCAGAACTCTCTGGGGGATGATTTTTTTGTCGAGATCAGTAGCTTTATCCATACTTGTTCTTTGTATTGACCTTTAGCTGCCCACAGTTTTTTTCGGTATTCCTTTCTCATGATTCTGAGGTCTGCGATGTTTGTGTGTTGGCTCTTTACTGCCAATCGCTGGGCTCTGGCTAATTTCTTTTTTTCTAGTTTTAAGTCCTTGTTAAACCAGGGCACTGGTTTTCTTGTGTGGTCTTTGTTTCTTCTCGGGTGTGCAGAGTGGTTTTCCATTAGTACCTCTAATAGATTTTCCCAAGTTTTTATTGTCTCGCCGTTGTCAAAACTCTCGTGTTGGCGCATGAAAGTGGTGGCCGTGATCATAATATTTTGAGTGTCCTCGCCCCTCCATTTCAATTTCCGTAAGTTAAATTTCTCTGTTTCTTGAATTAGTTGTTTCATTCTCTCGGCTGTATGGACAATGATGTCAAGCCTGAGAATTTGTGGAAAGTGGTCACTTTCAGGACGCTGAACTATTGTGTAGTCCACTATTGCGGCTGTTAGATTCGTTGATACCAGTGTGAAGTCCAATACTGATTTAACACTGCCGCTCGCGTAGGTGAAGCACGGTTTCTTACTCTTTAGTATTGTTAGGCCCATTTTTTCTATGTTCCTTCGAATGTTTTGGGTTGTTGCGACTGCTGCCCTTTTTACTCTATGCAAACTTGACATAGTTGCGTTAAGTAAGTTTTGATTGAAGTCTCCTGAGATTATCATGGAGGTTTGTTTATTTGTTTTTTTTAAAGCTTTGATAAGGGTTAGTAATGTTTCCAGTTTATCCATTTTAGTTTTCTGGTCTGGATGGATGTAAATGTTTAATATTAGCAGTTGTTGCAGAGGCTGTATTGTTATTTTTATTGCTTGTACCCAGTTTAATCCAAGGTCCATTGTTTCTTGGGTCCAGTTGTATTTCTGAGAGATGAAGATTGATAAACCACCACGAGGGTGACCGTATTTGGCGTGTTTTTCTGCAAGTATGTGATAATCCGAGAAACCCAGAATTCCTAATTGTGTTAAGTTCCATGTTTCTTGCAAGAGTATTATGTCTGAGTTGTCAAAAAAAGTTAGAGTTTCGTGATCCTGCTCTAGAGAGTTAAAACCATGCACGTTCCAAGAACATAGTTTGATTTGGTCTCCTGGTGTTGTGTCGTTTTGTCTCCCAATTGCATGTTTTCTGGATACGTTTGCATGATTAGTTCTAGGAGCTCTTTTCGTTTAGTGCGGTTGGGATCCAAGACCAGTCTTGGTTACTACCGTGAACCCGATAAGTAAGTGTCTGATTTTTCTGTGTAGATTTTGTTGCTATTCCTTTCTCTGGGGAGGTTGCTCGAGCTGAGTATAAACACGATTTTGTTTGGGGCCTTTGGGGCTCCTTGTAGTTTTGATTTTCCGAGCTGTTATATAGAGGATAAGGATATTTCGGTTGTTTGTGTTGAATTATTTTAATTCCCCAGTTCTTGAATATTTCTTTGTGTGCGTAAATTTGTGCTGCTATCTCTTTCGATTTCCAAGTAGTAACTGAGTTTTCTATTCCTGGCCTTGCTCTGTTATGCTGAAACTCTACTACTTCCATATCTTGGGAGACAATTCCCTTAAGTGCTGGGATTTCCTTGATCAATTTTAAGATGTTTCCTCGATTGAGGATGTCGTGTTTTCCCAATGTTTCAAACTCTGGAATAAATGTAACTATTGGTTCGATTTCATCTGGTATTACTCTTGTGTTGTCTGTTGCTATGTTTTGTGTTTTTTTTTTTTTTCTCATTTCACCAAGAGGTTTTAACTTGTTTATTTTTTGGGCTGGGATCTTCAATATATAATAGTGACCAGTTTGCCAAAAAATAGTAGTAAATCTGCACTTAGAGAATTACTCCTTGAAAGCGAGAACATTTACTACGTCTAGGAATTCACAAACTTTGGCAGTAGAAGGCTTGGAAAGGTGTGCCAGTATCAAGTTTCAAGCACACCACCAGCAACGAAAGGCCCAAAAGGTAATGGGATTAATGCTTTCACACAGTCTTATCAGTGGCAATTGCTTGGGGTAACAATCCAACCCATTGTTTTTTGCCCACTGCGCCACTCTAGAAGAGCCCCACCTAATGTAAATTAGTACTGAACCTGTTCCTCAAAGGAACAGTCCATCCATAACCTTAACTACCTGAATCCTCCACCCTTCAGTCTATTGTTTTTTGAGTTGAGAAAAATTAAGATTGACACCCCCATGAATCTCACTGACCAAGCTATGCCTGTGACTGCTGGTACAATAAAAACCCTCCCTTTAAAGTGCTGCACAGATGCTTGGCACGATGTGCACTTCATAAAATTTTGTAAAAATAGCACTAGAAAAAAACAAAACACAAATAAGCCAGGCAAGTCTACGGGGCTAGGCGCTAACCAGGCTTGACAAACAGAAACCTTTTACCTTAATGCTGCTTGAATTTCTTGTAACAAGATTGATACCATTACTGGACTTTGCATATCCCTAAGGCCTTTTTAGAAGCCTGTCTGGAAACTGCCTAATTTCTACAGAGACAAATCCCTCCCAACATTAGTTGATAGAGCATACACAACAGACCTGGTAACTAACACGGTGCCACCGTTTGTCACACGATTTCGACTCCTTTCACACGGTCACCCGGCGAGGAGCCGAAATCGCTACACGTTGCCAGGGTAAACAGCTGAAACCCACTGGAAACAGTGGGTTTCCAGCTCGTCCTGGATGCTGTAAGTAGCCAATGTCCATAGTAGGTAAGAAAACACCCCATGACATTGGCGACAGCCTTGATGACCCTTTGTTTTTTGTGTGTGTGTTTTTGGGAGGGGTTGGGGCTTGGTTAGGGGCAGAATGCCTGTTATCTCTCAGCACCAGGCCCCACTCCCTCCACGGCCCCGCCCTCTCCTCACACTATAAAAATATTGCGTAAATTGGCAGGTATGCAGATGAAGAGGCTGTGGGGATTCCTGGTTCGTCTTGACTGGAAAACACCAGTACCGAGAAAATCGTCCAAACCCGTGTAACAAGTCAGTTTGATTGAAACAGGTCTTGACTATACAACATGTCTGTCGTCACATCCGTGTAAGAAGAAATAATGGCTCGCACATTTAGCCCATTCCCAGCCAGTGCCTAAAACCTAGCCTGTGGCCCAGAGATTACATCATTTGTTCCAGCACACGTCACGACGTTGCTACCAACAGCGTCAGGCCCTAGAGACGATAGCAAAACAACAACACATGGCTGAGAAGGAGGAATTCCGTGTGATGGCACTGCCATCCGTAGAGCTCCTCGGGGGCAGGTATGTGCCCGGGCAACATGCTGCGGCACTGTTCTGTGGTCCCAGGGTATGAGGACTGGCCCTGGAATCAGGCCAAGGACGGCTTGCTTTTAGCTGCCCAATCCTCTAAACCAGTGGTTCCCAGTTTGACTCCTGAGGACCCCCATTGGGTCACCACCCGATGCCGGGGACCCCCAAGCAATTTGTATGAGTTAAATTTCAAACATTAAAACAGTAATTCGAAAAAAATACACACGTGTGCACACAAAACAAATACTCAAAGTACTAAGGATTTCGGGGCCAGATGTACGACCATTTCATTTAGCGCCTCGCAATTGGCGACACATTGCGAGTGGCAAATTGCGAGTCGCTAAATGAAATGTACAACAGTGTGTTTAACACTGTTTGGGTTTCCCAATGGGGTCGCAAATTGCGAGGTTCATTAATATTAATGAGCCTCTCGCAATTTGCAAGCCCATTGGGAATGCCAGCCCTCCCAGCGATGGTGGCCTGCTGGGCTCTGCAGGCCACCATGTCACGGACTGCTTTTAAATAAAGCAGTTTAAAAAAAATGCAGCCTGTTTACCATGCATTTAAAAACAAAAGAAAATGAAACGTTTTCGTTTCATTTTCTAAGGGCAGGCAGAGCTCCCTGGGACCACTGCCTGACCTTAAAAAATAATTTTGCATGCATTTGCAAAGGGGAAGGGGTCTATTTGCGAATGCATTACCATCTACTTGATGTAGGTGGTAAATTTAACTGTTTTGCGATCGCAAAACATTTGTACATGGTTTTGAGACTCGCTATTTGGAAGGGAATGCCCCTTCCAAATAGCAAGTTGCAAAACCTATTTAGAGAGTCACAAACAAATTGCGACTCGCGAAATAGGCTATGTACATGGCCCAATAGGTTTTTGCATGCGCAAACAGGTTTGCGAACCCGTTCGCGCATATAAAAACAGATCGTACATCTGGCCCTTAGTATTTTATATTGAAGTAATAGCCCCTCTGTCACATGTATTTCATTTGTTTTGTAGCATCTCTCATACCATTGTAGGATGTCAGAGCACTTTACATCACACACATATAGAGACATTGAATCATACATGTAAATCAATGTGTATATAAAATGTTTAAAGAGTGCTTGGTCTGGAAAAGCACAAACTCAGGATTCAGAGCATAACACAGTGGCTAGCATTGACTTTAACATTAAAAATGTATTTCCACCCAAATATATCTTTTTAGCAGCATCAGGATAATGAATAACTGGGTCAAAATATAAGTTACTAACTGGTACCATGCAGTTTGCAAGAAGCTCTTTGATGACAGTTTATAGGTCCCTCTGCTAGATTACGATTGTCACTTATGAAGTGCACAGTAACAAAAGAATCTCTGTGACAAAAGCAGTAACCATGAACCTAGGCACATAAAATGCTGCTTTTTAAGATGCATGTTACACGTTCTTTGCAGTAGGCACATTAACCCTCTGTGCTACATTAGTTAAATCAAAGCTGCCACTGAACAAAACTCTCCTTGCTCTCCAGCAGGTACATTAATCACTGGCATTCTCTTGACACTTTTATTGTTGCTGAAGCTGCTAATTATACAAGAAATGTTTCTGTGCTTTTAAAACTGTTGCCTATGGACCCCCTGGGAATGTGTCACGGACGCCTGGGGGTCCGCAGACCACAGTTTGGGAAACACTGCTCTAAACAATTCAGCGGATGAGTTTGGCTGCGCTATCCAACAACGATATAGGTCTGTAACGTGTAGGTTCGGATTTGTCCCCCTTCTTATAAATTGGTATCAGAATTGATTATTTCCAAGAATCTGGTGGGCCCACTTTTGCAAAAGCATTAAAAACATTTGTCAGCACTGGACCACACAGATCTGGTTGATCAACGAAGAAATCTATGAGAGTACAATCCGGTTCTGGCACTTTGTTAATGGAGCACTGGGTTAGGGCTTCTCTAACTTCATAATATTCAAAGACCAGCGGTGGGTCAATGAAAGGGGTCAAGGGTACGTTCTGTGTTAACACCCCCTCCGCATTAGGATCAAATATACGGGAAAAATACCTGACCCAGGATTCCTCGTCAACATGACAGTCCAATGTAGGAACTGATGGTGATTTGACAAAGGGGGCATTAGTAATACTCCAAAAATCCTTAGAATTTTTTGCAATAGCCGCTTGGTGGAGTTGTTCCCATTATTCCTCCTTCAAGATTTTTATTCTTTTTTTCCTGGCCTCATTGTACTGGAAGCGGAGTTGCTTCACTAGGGTTTTATCTCTGGGAGTTACCCCCAGGGCCTGGTGCAAAGCTATTAGTGATTTAGTAGACACATGATTGAACCATCTAGGTCCTGCTGTTGTGGTAGTCGTTTATTTCCTAGATAGACGGTGTCTAACCTCAGTTAATATGGCCTCAAATGCCTTGGTAATTTGGGATGGGTTAGAGGCAGATTCTAAGCATGTTAGAATGTCCCTAAGTCTCTTTTAGATTAATTGTGAGACAAGGGATGCTTTATCTGCTAGGGCCCATTTTAGTGTTATCCCATTGGCTTTTGCAATCACTGGCTTAATATGCCTTATCTGTTATGTATGAATACCTGCCCATTTTAATTTGCCAGTAATCGCAGCGTGATCGCAAAATTTAAATAATTGATCTCACAGCCGAGAATACATTCTTAAGGTGTTCCGCTACGCTTATGTAATCGATTGTACTACCCTAAGAGTGCGTACCGAACGTGTTATACAACATGCCGGAGCAAGTATCAATCGTATTACAAATCTCTAGGTTATTAATCACCAGAAGTCTGTTATGGGCTTCTTCATACTGATTATGATTAAAATGGTATAATGGATTTCCTTCATCGTCATTAAAACCGCATGCTGCTGAGTTTGATAACTGACAACAATGTGCATTAAAATCACCCAGACAAAGTATTTTTGGGGTGATTTTTAAAGTGCTAGTGCAATTATTAATATCTATCTCCACCTGGTCTGCAACCTCTTTCATGTTACCTGAAAAGTTATTATTATAAACGTTAACTAAAACAATAGTGTCTTCATCTGGACCTTTTAAAAATAATAAATGAAAAAAGGAGAATCATTATAAAATTAGACAACTTCCAACAGTAGAGTGTTTCATAGCAGGGTTAAGATCCCTCTCCTAGCTCTGCCTGATCTTGATGGGAGGGCGGGGTATAGAATGAAAAATAGCCATCTGGTCCATCTGCTCGACCTCCCAAGTTTCCCGGAAGCAGATCAGGTCATATGTAGTTTTAATATTTATCCAATCTGGGTCCTGAATTTTTTGCCCAAACCAGCAATATTCCATGACATAAATGCGATTGATTTAGATTGCTCAGATATTTCTGTTACGGGCAATTGTGTGTCAGAAACCCGTAAAGGTGAGTTTCGAACAGGAGTAGGAGCACTCTTGCTCGAGTTATGTCAATCGCAGCCCTCTAGGTCTGTAAGTGCATGGAATCTATTATATGTCAGAGTCATTTAGAGCCCTTTGAATCAGCAATGGTCCTGTAACTTCTGAGGAAAGCCTGTCTTCTCTTTCCTCATCATTGCACCTGGTGCTTCACCTCCCATCAAGGAGATGCTAGCAATGCACATGTATTGCCTAGAGAAAGCAGCCTCTCCTCCATCTGACATCCTGGTCCAGGTTAAGGCCTTTCAAAATGGAACTCACAGGCTTGTATCACTCATGCACAGCTCAACATCCCATCTTGCACACACACACAGAACATGTTGCGTTCAGGATTCCGGGATGATCATGAGCAGTGGAACTTTAGATGAAGGGACATGAAAGTGTGCATTTATACCTCACAAGTAAAATTCTGTCAGCATAATTTACTAACACTGTAGGCTGCCACCATAGTGCTCCCTGTAGGAAACCCCTGATAGGGATGGTAGTACCCTATCACTATGAAAATGCGCTTGCTGCACCCCTCCCACTTCATGACTAGATCCAGAACCTATCTTTGTCGTGAGGCCAGGACTTGGCCAATCCACGCACACAGGATTACTGTGTAGTATGACCAAAAATGTTTAAAAAAGAATCACAAGTATGCCGTTTGGGCATGCAGACCAGGGACACAACTGCATCATGCAGGGGGCAATCACGTCCCAACGACAAATGTCTCCTTGAAGAGCTGTAACCTGAAGAACAAACTCTGTGGGCCTCTGAGAACTCTTCGTTTTTGCTAATTGTTTAATTCTGGTCATTGAGGTGTTTAACTTCTCTGAAAATCCTTCTTCTTCTCAAGTCAGCTGAGACAGCAGTAATTGGGCAATTTGCCCAGAATCACAGGAAGTTGAGCATATGTCTGGATTCAAACCTGTTTGCCCAGGTCCAAAGTCTGTATATCTGCCACATCTATACACCTCAATAACCACAATTAATAATTACCAAAACACAGAGGTCTTGCAGACCCACAGAGTTTGCTACTCATGGTGAAGCTCTTCAATGGATAAGCAGCATTGCTTCAGAGAAATATGTTCTGTCTGCAGCTGTTTATCTTCAGATGCCACTTCAGAATCTGAGAGGATATTGTCCCGTGCATCCCCTGACTCCAAAATCTGGGGGAGGGGGGTAAATCTCTTATCTCCACAGTTCTATGTCCATGCTACAAGCACCTTACTCTTCTAACTATAGTACTGCACATTTGGGGTGCATCTGGCACAAGTGCTTTAAATGGAAATATAGAAGTGCAGGTTCTCACAATTTAGAGCATCTGTTTTCTCTTGAGAAGTTCCAATACTCTCCAATTAAATGCATTGCAGTAGTGCTGTGAAGTACAGGTACTCTCCCATTCAATTGAAAGAAGTGCAGGTACTAAGTACAGACAGTACCTGTCAATTTAAAGCACTGCCTTCAGGGGTGTAGCTTCAGGGGGTGTTTGGGGTGTGATACCCCCATAATTAGTGTGATCTAGGCTTGGTAGTTGGGTCAGGGAGCCCTGAGTTGGGTCTGCTATGTCTATTTTTCTTGTTGAGAGTCTAGAATGAAAGACAAAACTGTGACATTTGCTGTAAGAAGAGAGAGAAAGACAGCGATACCCATGTGATGTTTGATTTCAAACTGTGAAACCAGATAACCTGGAATCAGTACCGGCTTCCCTGAGTGGTTAAATTGTGTGATCCTAGGCCAATATTTTATTTCATATAGTCTCCTTTTTATTAGCACATATGGGCTGACTTTTAAACACTTGAATTCTGGATGTGCATTGTACAAGCACATCTTATGTTTTGTTTACTTTACGACAATGTAGCTCCATCTATAATGAGAATTGTTACACCTGGCATCTTTTGACAAGATTACCCCGGTCTTTTTGCTTCTGACCTCCTGTTTTTGACTGTGTGCTGCATTTCACTTTTGTGGTTTTAGGACTTTGGGCACTTTATCACTGCTGACCAGGGCTAAGTGCAAGTGCTCCCTGTTTAAATTGCATTGGTTATTGGTTTATCCATGATTGGCATATTTTATTTACAAGTACGTCCCTGGTAAAGTGCACCAGGTGTGCCCAGGGCCTGTAAATCGAATGCTCCTGGTGGGCCTGCAGCACTGACTGTGTCACCCACATGATTAGCCCTGCAAACATGGCTCAGACCTGCCATTTCGACCTGGCTAGTGCACCCACTGGCCAGGCCCAAACCTTCCCTTTTACTACATATTAGTCACCCCGAAGGTAGGGCCACTGGAACCCCAGGGGCAGGGTGCAGTGTATTTACAAGGTAGGACAAGTACTGGTGTGTTTTGCATGTCCTCATAGTGAAATACTGCTGATTTTGTTTTTCACTATTGCATGGCCTATCTCTCCCACAGGGTAACATGGGGATTGCCTTGAAATATATTTTATGTGTAAATTACCATTGGGACCAGATAGAGATTGGAGTTCGGGGTATCTGTACTCACAATTTTAAAATATACCTTTTGGTGAAGTTGGTTTTTAAATTTTGTGTTTGAAAATAGCACTTTTGTGGCCATTTTCTTGCTTATCCATTCTGTGCCTCTGCCTGTCTGTAGAATCCATGTCTGAGTTGGCTGACAGTTGGGCTCTTGTGCATTCACTCAAGACAGTCAAACAAAGGGAGCTGAGGTGTGCCTTGTATATCCTGATGGGCCCTGATTAGGCTGATGGGCCTTCCTGAGCTAGACTGGTGGGAGGAGTTGTCACTGACACCTGAAGAGTGTTGTGCCTGTCCTCACACAAAGCTGTCTCCACCCCCTGTAGTGAGTCTGGAGCCAGGTCAGGGAAATGCAGGGTCTTGTGCACTACAAAGACTTTCCTATTGCCTCTTAGTTCACTAATAGCATTGACGTTAGCGGTAGGGCCGGCTCCTCCGCTGAGGTAGAGGAGCGTCACCCCACTGCCCTCCAAGCAGTGAAAAAAAGGAACAAGCATTGGAAATGCAATAGGTCTCGCAATAACGCGAGTCTGAACTATTAGCATTGTAAATGATAATGCCCTTTATTTTTGCGTTCTGGTTTTTGGAACATAAATAAAAGGCTTTGTCATTTACAAGGCCTATAGCTTAAATTTGCGTTAAAACGAAACCTATTGCATTGCAATGGCGGTGGTGCTGCTGAGTTTTCTCTGAATCTGCACTCTGAATCTACACTCACAATCTGCACCCTGAATCTGCACCCTGAATCTGCACCCTGAATCTGCACTCTGAATCTGCACTCTGAATCTGCACTCTGAATCTGCACCCACAATCTGCACCCACAATCTGCACCCACAATCTGCACCCTGAATCTGCACCCTGAATCTGCACCCTGAATCTGCACCCACAATCTGCACCCACAATCTGCACCCACAATCTGCACCCACAATCTGCACCCACAATCTGCACCCTGAATCTGCACCCTGAATCTGCACCCTGAATCTGCACCCTGAATCTGCACCCTGAATCTGCACCCTGAATCTGCACCCTGAATCTGCACCCTGAATCTGCACTCTGAATCTGCACTCTGAATCTGCACTCTGAATCTGCACCCACAATCTGCACCCACAATCTGCACCCACAATCTGCACTCACAATCTGCACCCACAATCTGCACCCACAATCTGCACTCTGAATCTGCACCCACAATCTGCACTCTGAATCTGCACTCTGAATCTGCACCCACAATCTGCACCCACAATCTGCACCCACAATCTGCACCCACAATCTGCACTCTGAATCTGCACTCTGAATCTGCACCCACAATCTGCACCCACAATCTGCACCCACAATCTGCACCCTGAATCTGCACCCTGAATCTGCACCCTGAATCTGCACCCACAATCTGCACCCACAATCTGCACCCACAATCTGCACCCACAATCTGCACCCTGAATCTGCACCCTGAATCTGCACTCTGAATCTGCACTCTGAATCTGCACCCACAATCTGCACCCACAATCTGCACCCACAAACTGCACCCACAATCTGCACCCACAATCTGCACCCACAATCTGCACCCACAATCTGCACCCTGAATCTGCACTCTGAATCTGCACCCACAATCTGCACCCACAATCTGCACCCACAATCTGCACCCACAATCTGCACTCTGAATCTGCACTCTGAATCTGCACCCACAATCTGCACCCACAATCTGCACCCACAATCTGCACTCTGAATCTGCACTCTGAATCTGCACTCTGAATCTGCACCCACATTCTGCACCCACAATCTGCACCCACAATCTGCACCCACAATCTGCACCCTGAATCTGCACTCTGAATCTGCACCCACAATCTGCACCCACAATCTGCACCCACAATCTGCACCCACAATCTGCACTCTGAATCTGAATCTGCACTCTGAATCTGCACTCTGAATCTGCACTCTGAATCTGCACCCACAATCTGCACCCTGAATCTGCACCCTGAATCTGCACCCACAATCTGCACCCACAATGTGTGAGTGGCGTTGCGTGTGTGAGTGGTGTTGCGTGTGTGAGTGGTGTTGCGTGTGTGAGTGGCGTTGCGTGTGTGAGTGGCGTTGCGTGTGTGAGTGGCGTTGCGTGTGTGAGTGGCCTTGCGTGTGTGAGTGGTGTTGCCTGTGTGAGTGGCGTTGCGTGTGTGAGTGGCGTTGCGTGTGTGAGTGGCGTTGCGTGTGTGAGTGGGGTTGCGTGTGTGGGGTTGCGTGTGTGAGTGGCGTTGCGTGTGTGAGTGGCGTTGCGTGTGTGAGTGGCGTTGCGTGTGTGAGTGGCATTGCGTGTGTGAGTGGGGCTGTGTGTGTGAGTGGGGTTGCGTGTGTGAGTGGCGTTGCGTGTGTGAGTGGCGTTGCGTGTGTGAGTGGCGTTGCGTGGGTGAGTGGCGTTGTGTGGGTGAGTGGCGTTGCGTGGGTGAGTGGCGTTGCGTGTGTGAGTGGCATTGCGTGTGTGAGTGGCGTTGCGTGGATGAGTGGGGTTGCGTGGATGAGTGGGGTTGCGTGGATGAGTTGCGTTGCGTGTGTGAGTGGTGTTGTTTGGGTGAGTGGCGTTGCGTGGGTGAGTGTGGTGTTGCGTGGATGATAGTGGGCTTGTGTGGGTGTGAGTGGCGTTGCGTGCCTGTAAGTGTTGCTGTGTGGGTGAAAGTGGCACAGAGCCTTTGATGTGGCCAGGCGCAGGAGAAATGCTGCTGCTGCTGCTAATTAAATACAAGAGCGGCCGGGAAGCGGCCGGGAAACACAAGTACGGCCGGCCACATAATTAGGGGAGGAGAAGCCGCACAGCACACGCTGGGAGAAGCCCTTTGATGTGCTGTGCGGCCGCGATGCGCGCTCTGTGCTGGGGGAGGGCCATTAGCCTGAACTCGCGGCAAGATCAAACGAAGGGTGGGAGGGACATTGAGGAACAGATGGCCATGAAAGTGTATGGGCCAAAAGCGCGTGCCTGTGGCCACGTGCACTCGAAGAAAACGCCACGAAAAAAAGCGGTGGTTTCACAATCAGTTCGAGCACTTGAATTCTCGCCATTTCCCATTCCTTCGGAATGGTAAAGGCGAGACCTAAAAATAAACTGATAATATTGCAACATTATGATAATGTTATTTTTCCTACTGCAGTGGCTCAGTTGTTTCCAGACAGAGGGGCTGAGCCTGGCTGAAGAACATGCACAGGCTTCCAGTCCTTGGCTGAGCGCCAAACCACAGCACTCAGACCAATCACAACGCTGTGTTGCAGCATTGTGATTGGCAAGGGGAGCCTGGGAGCCCGGGTGCTTCCTGCTGCAGCCTCCAGGAATAAGATGGAGAGAACGGAGGCGAGGTGGCGGCCGGAAGGCCGTTTGTACTCAGGTAAGTGTGTTTTTTTTTACTTTTTAATTTCCCCCATCTCCTTCCCCACCCCACCACCCCCGTCCGGTAGCAACCGCTGCTGGTTAGGGGGTGAGCCATGAATGTTTCTAAAAAGTATCAATTTTAATAAACGTCTATGCAGCGATATAATTTGATGCACTGAGGCGAAATGCTTCTACTGGTTAAAGAAATACACTTTTTTTATTTTAAAGAGATTGTATCATATTTTTAAATTATGTTTGTTGCACGATATAGATATTAAAACTTTTCTAAGCTCAGCTTGTGCTCTGGGAGCCAAGCCAGATGCATGGCGACCCTTGCCCTATAAATTTGCCTGCACGCCCTCCTGTATTTGTGGCTCAGCCTTAGTACATGGGGCCTTCAGTCACTTGATAAAATGATTTGTAAAAGACAAGCACTAGAAACATAGAGCCCTGCCACATGCACTGATTTGACAACTCTACCATCAAGGCTTGTAGCAGAGTTGAAGAAGAGTGCATGCAGCGAAAATACATTTAAAAGAAGTGAGTCCAGGGCAGGAGCTCCAGGCCGTTATGTTGTAAGTGACCATTTTCATGAGCCTTCCGGGAGAACTACAAGACCCAGCTTGGAGGGGTACAGGTGTTTCTTCATCTGTGGTGTTTGGGGTGTGACATCCCTCAAAGGAAGTCTTGGTTTTGTAGTTGGTTCTGGGGGCCCTGCGTCAGGTCTGCTATGTTTTGTGTTTTTTTCATTTTTCTCATTTCACCAAGAGGTTTTAACTTGTTTATTTTTTGGGCTGGGATCTTGAATATATAACAGTGACCGGTTTGCCAAAAAATAGTAGTAAATCTGCACTTAGAGAATTACTCCTTGAAAGCGAGAACATTTACTACTTCTTGGAATTCACAAACTTTGGCAGTAGAAGGCTTGGAAAGGTTTGCCAGTCTCAAGTTTCATTATCAAAAATGGGGTTACCCTATAAAGTCAAAGGACCTGGGTATCATATGGTACAGAAGAACAATGGTCCTAGACTATTGAAATTTCAAACAGTTTTAGGCACAAAAGGTCAGAGGCACACAAAAAGAAGAAGGCTACTCCAAAAAATAGATTGGACTGATAACATGAGTTTATTCGGTCACCCAAAGAAATATTTGAACGGTTAGGTATTTCATTATACAGTGTTTTCACGGTTATCATCAGTGAGAGAGAACAGTATGTGGAAAGATAGTGCTCATGTGGAAGGAGAAAGAAAAAACAGCAGATAAAGTATTTTCATCTGGAAACTCAAATATTTAGAAGAACAGGAAGGGGGCTTGTATTGATTATAGACAGTCTCCCTTGTGGTATCACAGCCTACCCCTATAAATCAGTTTGAAGCTGTCCTTAGATCAGAATCACGAAGTATGTGGTTCTCGTGGCAGAAGCTCAGTCCGTCGTATTGGTGATTCCTAACCTCTACCGCAGCACGCACGTCTGCCACGGCGCGCGGTTAGGAATCACAATACCTCACCCCTCCACCCTGCAGTCTATTGTTTTTTATTATTTTATTATTTTATTTATTTATTTATTTATTTTAGAGGTTTTAAATATTTTTGAGTTAAGAAATGTAAGATTGACACCCCCATAAATCTCACTGACTAAGCTATGTCTGTGACTGTCTGGTACAATAAATACGCTCCCTTTTAAATGCTGCACAGATGCTTGGCACTAGATCCACACTTCATAAAATATTGTAAAAATAGCACTATAAAAAACTAACACAAATAGGCCCAGCAGGTCTAACCAGGCTTGACAAACAGAACCGTTTTACCTTAATGCTACTCGAATTTCTTGTAACAAGATTGATACTATTGCTGGACGTTCCATATCCCCAAGGCCTTTTTAGAAGCCCGTTTTACCTAATTTCTACAGAGACCAATCCCTCCCAACATTTGTTGATGAAGCACAAACAGACAGACCTGCTACCTAACACGGTGCCACCGTTTGTCACACGATTTCAGCTCCTTTCACACGGTCACCCGGCGAGGAGCCGAAATCGCTACACGTTGCCAGGGTAAACAGCTGAAACCCACTGGAAACAGTGGGTTTCCAGCTCGTTTCCGAGGCTGTAAGTAGCCAATGTCCATAATAGGTGTGAAAACACCCCATGACATTGGCGACTGCCTCGATGACCCTTTGTTTTTTGTGTGGTGGGGAGGGGGTGATTGGGAGGGGTTGGGGCTTGGTGAGGGGCAGAATGCCTGTTATCTCTCAGCACCAGGCCCCGCTCCCTCCACGGCCCCGCCCTCTCCTCACAGGTATGCAGATGAAGAGGCTGTGGGAATTCCTGGCTCGTCTTGACTGGAAAGCACCAATACGGAGAAAATAGTCCAGGCCCTGTAATAAGTCGGTTTGATTGAAACAGGTCTTGACTATACGACATGTCCGTCGTCACATCCGGGTAACATGAAATAATGGTTTAAACGTTTAGCCCATTCCCAGCCAGTGCCTGTGGCTGAGAGATGACATCATTTGTTCCGGTATACGTCACGACGTTGCTACCAACAGCGTCAGGCCCTGGAGACGGCGACAAAACAACAACACATGGCTGAGGAGGAGGAGGGATTCCGTGTGACGCACTGCCGTCCGCACGCGCCTCGGGGGCAGGTATGTGCCCGGGCAACATGCCGCGGCGCCGTTCTGTGGTCCCAGGCTATGGGGACTGGCCCTGGAATCAGGCCAAGGACGGCATGCGCCCGGGGACCTGCCTGGGCAAGGGACAGCACGGGGTTGGGGTAACAACGGGCGAGGCGACGTGAAAGTCAAAGTTTTATTTTTCTTGAGATGCACGGAGAGCGGAGCCGGAAAGTGCCCACGTGCTCGCGCCTCTAGGGACAGATTTACAAGCCCCTTGCGCCACTTTTAACATGGGAATATTGACGCAAAAGGGGCTTGGGGCATGGGAAAAGGGGCGCAAAAGTGGCGCAAGGGGTTTGGGGCAGATTTACAAGCCCTTGCGCCACTTTTGCGTCTCTTTTAACATGGGAAAAGTGGCGCAAGGGGCTTGTACATCTGCTCCCTAGGGCAGATAAATCAGCCCTAGGGGCAGATTTACAAGCCCCTTGCGCCACTTTTTCATCACTTTTCCCGTGTTAAAAGTGATGCAAAAGTGGCGCAAGGGGCTTGTAAATCTGCCCCCTAGTGTCCAGCTCAGGGAAGCTTGCGAGATAGGTAAAGCCATCGACGGCCTGGCAACAGGCGGGATGCCAGAAGGGGTCAAATAATGTCCAGTTTTGCACAATGTTACTAACCCGCCGTGCTTTAAAATATTTCACGTTGCACAGACTTTTGTGAAAGTGCTCATTTAAGGAGTATTAAATAACAATGACCAGATCTGCAAACAATTCCAGCAGGGTTCCCCAAGATAAAAATATACCCAGGTTCAAGTTGAACAGTATCTGCAGATTGTCTACAATTTCTCACATCAGAATGCGAAACACCAGCACGCAAGAGATCACAACTTGCCAGATGTCCTTCCCCAGTGGGCCCAAAAATAAGCGTGTATACCACTGGCACGGTGGACAGACATTCAACCACTTTAATGACTCTGCACGGTACAATCTGAGTACCAGCACTTTTTAGGTTTCGACCTAAAAAGGCGAAATCTTTTGTTTAGAGTATGTGGCTTGGGAATCCGCCCTCTGTTCCATTGGCTAGCTCCATAAATGGAGGCTAGCCATTGGAACAGAGATCTGTCCGTCAATTACGGAGCAGATTCGGGGGCGTTCCGGCCATTTTTACTCATCCTGCCCCTTTTGTCAAGTCAGTGCGGCGGTGGGCGGGGTTTATTTTTTTGCTCTTCGAGGTTTCATTTGGTCATTCCTCGGCCGACCGCCGCCGGAGGAAGTCCAGGTCAGTGTCTTTCTTGCCGTTTCCTCCCCCCTCCCGCTGTCCGTTCCTTTCCCGCCCGCTGTCCGTTCCTTTCCCGCCCCCCCTCCCGCTGTCCATGCCTTTCCTCCCCCCCATCCCGCTGTCCGTGCCAACACTTTATTTCACACAGTTTACCTCTCAAGTTGATTTTCGGTGCTGATTGGTCGCGTAGGCTGTGCTGAAGAAGTCCATCTGCTCAGTGCGATAAAACATGAGGGGACAATCTTCGCATTACCATTACAAATTGCTAAAAGTGAGGATGCACGGTTGTGACCTACACAGCCAGGCATTGAGGCGGGGAGTGTTTCCTCTAGCACCCTCCTTTCCCCCCAACAGGAAATAAAAGGAGCAGTGTTGATAAAAACAAGCAAAGGCAACAGGTTTCGCCTACGCAACATATATTGGCTTTGTCTGTGTTTATTTAGGCATGTTGCGTAGCAGCGCGTGCTGCTGTGCATACTAGCTTAAAATAAAGTAAAATAAAGCGCTCAGACCCGCCCACAGTGGAGTATGTTACAGCGCTTTGTTTTTGTTTGCGACATCCTGCGTTGCTGTGCACAAATAAACATTGACAAAGCCAAATCGCGTATGGGGGAGGAGCTGCAACACAACGAACAGTCTCGTAGCCATGACGGTCCTATACAGAGAGGGAGGTTTGTAGGAGTATAGACAGGCATCCTTCCATTGTCTCGTTTAAAACCATTCATTTCAGAAGGGTGCGCTCGCGATGCCTTCGTGTCCGGCGTCCAACACTCTGCCCTTGGCCAAAGATGAGAATGAAAAGTGATGGTGTGACGCTGGTGCTGGGAAAACCGCTTCAATTTTCGGCGTCGGCTTAACATCCCGTGATTCTGTGCAAAAGTCCTTGATCGAACCTTGCATTACAAACCCGTAACATGACCTTGTGTACTGCAACAGTTGCTTCTGTAAAAGCGCTCCAAGGCCGTCGGGGCGATTGGTGGGAGGTGTTCGCTTGTCCTAGTTGACTTTCCCAGAAATATTCCCATCCGTGTGAGAAAACCATCTGACATGATTGATATGTTAACGAAGCGTAAATGTTCACGAGCAGTCTGCTGGTGATTCTACAGCATTCTACCATCGCTTCACACCGACAGAGTGCTAAAGTACAACTAGAGTACTGACCTTCTGTTTCATGGCAAGCGTGGGACCTGTCTGGATGCCTCGTTGCTAGGATACCAACTTTTAATTTTAATGTACTTCCTTTGAAGTGAAGTGTATGACTATAAGATTTATTGTTAATACCAGTGATTCATTTGAGCTGGTTGTCCAGTGCTCGGCACCGGCACTTAATTGTCAGCACCAGCACTTAATTGTTAACACCTGCACTTATGACAGCTGCCATATGATGGCGCTGTTTGGGTAATGTAGTGGTGACAATACAGCAGTTGTTTATTCATTAAAACAAGTAATACATGCTGTCAAGCTATTCATATAGCCTTGGGGACCTCAAACAATCTTTATTGTCACGCTTGTAAGTATGTGATGGTGAGTAGTTGTGTTGTTATTGTCATTGGCTGCAGGAGTGGGTGGTGTAAGCTGCAGTGGCCTCCTGACAGGGCCCTGGCACTTATTTATGTTTTTTAACAAAGTAAGTTAGCACTGGAATGCAGAGTTGTAACCAAATGTTAAAGAAATTACAGAACAAAGCGATTTTAGTGATATTTGGCACAAGTTTTAAGACACTAAAATTGTTTCCATTATTTTCTTTATTTCGTTTTCATACCACATATGAATTACAAGTGAGGCTTTATATAGGTATATTAATACCAAACCAGACTGCAACGTATAAAACGCTTGATACAAAAAAGGGTGTTCAAGAATAGCCAGAAACAACAAGTGATGCACATAGGCTGTCAGCTCTCCTCTCTAGCGGGATCACTCAAGAAAGCTGAACTTCAGTGATGGTTTGGGCATGTCTAGTACCTAAAACTGAGAGAAGGGAATCTGCTTGACCCAGAACGGATACATCAGCTAGGGCACACTGTCACAGTGAAAAGCTTAAGAATGGCTTAGGCCAAACTTTCAAAAGAGAAAAGTTGGAAAAATATAAACATAGGAATAGAAGCATAATGCAAATGGTAAATCTATCAATCAAACAGGTGGCCATGCTACAAACCAACCATGGTAAGCTAGCTTTAAACTAGCATTAAACATGGCTAGCTAACCACCGTATACCCAGTTACTTTTTATCTTATTTGCAGCCTTGGCTGGCTCTCTGTGTGTGTGTGCGGCTGGCTCTGCGTGTGTGTGCGGCTGGCTCTGTGTGTGTGTGCGGCTGACTCTGTGTGTGTGTGCGGCTGGCTCTGTGTGTGCGGCTGGCTCTGTGTGTGTGTGTGCGGCTGGCTCTGTGTGTGTGTGTGCGTGCGGCTGGCTCTGTGTGTGTGCGGCTGGCTCTGTGTGTGTGTGTGCTGCTGGCTGGCTGTGTGTGTGTGTGTGTGCGCCTGGCTGTGTGTGTGTGTGCGGCTGGCTGTGTGTGTGTGTGTGTTCGGCTGGCTCTGTGTGTGCGGCTGGCTCTGTGTGTGTGTGTGCGCCTTTGTGTGTGTATGTGTGTGTGGCTCTGTGTGTATGTGTGGGTGCAAATGCAATAGGTCTCACATTTGCGAGAGATTAAGCTAATGGCAATGTAAATGACAATACCATTTATTTATCTGTTTTCAAAACCAACACATAAATACAAATGTTGTCATTTACAATGCCAATAGCTCTAACTTTTCCAAAGGCGAAACCATTGCATTGTAAATGCTTGTTTTATTTTGAGAGGGAGAGTACCTGCACTTCTCAAGAGAGACATAACACTTTTAATTGGAGAGTACCAGCACTTCTCAGAAACAAGCAGGTATTCTGGTACAGGGTACCTGCACTTCTATTTTTCCATTTCAAGCACTGCTCTGTCCCCAACCCTTGGCTTGGCGTAGCTTGTTGCAACAATCACGCTGGAATATAATGTTAAAATACATTATACGACAAGTAGGGTGCATGATAAGGGTTTCAGGGGCAGTGTAGTGGTGTAACAAAAGATCCAGCAGTGCGGGGGTGGGCCCGAGCTCCAGGGGCCTCCTCCGACACTGGCTGGTCCCTGGCCTGAGAGCTTCAAACTGGGTCAGGAGCGTGTGGGGACCCCTGCATGTACTTTGCAGGGGAGGGAGGGGCTCTAGTTTCGTTAATCCACTGAGGCAGTGTACAGGGAGAGGAAAACTTTTTCCAGCGGGATCGAATTCAGGATGGAGGGCACCCCAGTTTTCTGGGGGGATTCATGACTAAATATTTAGTTTTTTGTACATTTATTACGAGACCTCTCATTACACAGAAATCCTGGAACCTGTTCAGGAGTTTTTGAAGGCCCTGGGGAGTTTTTGAGATGAGAAGGGTGTCGTCAGCAAACAACAAAGTTGGAATCTTAACATTACAGAGTGTGGGGGCGTCTGCTGGATCTTCAAGCAAGTAGTCAACCACCCCATTCACATAAAGCGAAAATAGGGTGGGTGCTAGGACGCAGCCCTGCCGTACACCCCTCTCTACCTTGATCTTGTCAGTCTTCTCCCCATTCAAGCCCCATCTGACCTGGGCATAGTTAGCTTTGTGCAATTTCATTAGGAGGTCCACGATGTATGGGGGCATCCCAAGGCCGTACAGCACCCTCCAGAGTTCCTCCCGGGGGACAAGGTCAAAGGCAGTCTTCAGGTCTATAAAGGCCAGATAAAGGCTGCCCTTGCCCAATACCACCACCTTCCAATACAATAGCAGGAGTCTGAAGACTTGTTCAATTGTTCCTGTGCCTGTGCGGAACCCGGCCTGCATCTCGGATAGTATGTGGTTTTCGTCTACCCAAGAGAGGATCCTGCCCAAAATTGCTTTTCCCGCCACCTTCTGGGTCGAGTCTATCAGGCTTATGGGCCTATAGTTTCCCGGTAGATCACGATTTCCCTTTTTAAATATTGGGACTACCTCTGCCCCTTTCCAAGACTCTGGAACAGACCCTCCCTCCATGATGGCATTGAGGAGAGCGGAGATCAACACCCCCCAGTCACCTGGATATGCACGAAGAAGATCCCCTGGTAGCCCATCTGGACCTGCTGCTTTTAGTGGAGTAAGGGTTTTAATTAAATTCTCAACTTCTTGGGCTGAAAAAAGAACCATATCTCTATCCATAGGATAGGAGGGGAGAGTGAATTGGTCGTTAAGTGGGCCTTCAATGGCACAGTAAAGACCCGAAAAGTGATCGAACCATGCCTTGGCTGTGATAGTGCACGTCCTCAAGGTGTCATCAGGGCGCTTCCTACTACCCACCAAATTCCAAAAACTTCTCGCATCTCTCCCGCGACTAGCCGTCAGGAGTTCCTGCCAGAAGTTGTCTTCCCACTCCTTCTTTGCGATTTTTTGGCAAAGTGAATATGACCTTCTGGCCTCCCTAATCCTTATTTGGGATTTAGATTTAACTGCATCAACCAGCAGAGTCTTCGCCTCTCTGCACGTGCGGTTAAACCAGCCTTGTCTAGCCCAAGAACCTGGCCTCTTTCCCTTGGTGCTACTTGGGACAGTAAAAAGGTCACTAAGGGCCAGGGTTAATTTGCAGAATCTTACAGATACATCCCCCACCCCACTCCCCAGAGGATCAAGATTACCTACAGCTACAGCTAGGATCTGTGATATGAAAAAAAGTTTCTCAGTTGAAAGTGACAGCTTGGCCCATTTTAGCCGACGACCGCAATTCGAAACTACTGACATATCCGGGACTGAGGAGCACAATTTTTTTCTGCCAGAATCATCTAAACACCTGTTAAACAAGGTAAGTGAAAGGAGATTATGGTCACTTTCTACGGTGGGAATAATAACCATATCCTTAACAAAACTCCATAAGTGAATATGGAGAAAAAGATAATCTATTCTGGAGGAATGCGCAGGCCTATTGTAGGTGTAAGCTCCCTTTTTGTCAGAGTTGGTCCTACCATTGAGTGCCCTTAGGTCAAACTCAGATGATATAGAGTTGACCTGGAGCGCCACTTCCGACCATTTCTTGATTGGTCTAAGCTCTAGAGCCGGTATGCCCCACCTGTTATCCACAACCTCTTGATCCTCTAGTACTTCAAGGCCAAGAGGCTCAAAAGTACAGTTAAAATCACCACCCACCAAGGTGCAGTGCTTGTATGGCGAGGATCGGAGCAAGGCTTCCAACCGCGCTATAATGGGGGATTCTCTACCTCCCTTTACACCTCGGGCATAGATGTTAAATATATTGAGGATAACCTGGCCCTTAGGATTTTTTTGTGTGATATTAAGAAGGTCGGGACATTGAGTATCGTGCTCGACCACCCTACAATTGAGTGCGGTAGCTACCCATACAAGGAGGCCTCCCGAAGGACGGCCACGACCACACTCAGTTTGTACCGCTGGTATATGGTGGGACGAATATCCCGCCTTGTGAGAGGGCTCCCTACACCAGGTTTCCTGGAACAAACAAATGGAGTAGTCCTCCACCAGAGTGTTCCAATCAGGCATTGGCAGTTTCCTATCCAGCCCGGCCACGTTCCAACTGAGAACCCTAATAAATGGATCCGTCACAGTCGGGATGCTACCGGCCTCGATGGTATTCGCCAGATCTGTAACTCCCACCATGGGACAGGCATACGTGGGCTCAGTCGCAATCGGCACTATCCCTAATTCCCTTGTACCACCTTGAGCCATATGCTCCCTAGGAGCGGGCGGTGAGTTGGATTCTACAGAGGAGTTTAAATTTCCACAGTTAGGGGTACCAGTCACTCTGTTGGGTATTGGGCTCCTTTTATTAACCTGGCAGTCAAGGGATTGTCATCGTCCCTTCCCAAGATCATTCCACCCTCCCGCAACAGAGGTGAGCGGAATGGTAGAGTAAGTAAGATTCTGTGAAGAAGGGGCTGCTATCCCTGGCCATAGACAATTTCCGGGGCCGTTCGCCTCATCGATCAAGGAGGTTAAAACACTAGAGGGGCGTGGGTAGAAAAATGTAAGGTCAACAATGCCAATACCTCCCTTGCCCGTGCACCAGCCCTGTCTCGTTATCCACCCCACCACCCTTGGGTCTTGAAAATTGATCACAATACAGTCCCCCCCCCAGGTTTTTGATGGTGGAACCTATCCAATCTATTCGCCTCACTCCCAGAATGAGACCATCAACTTCCCCAGGTAGCGGCCGATTCACCCTTAACCAGTGCATAGCTTTGTTTTTAAGCATCTGGAAGGTCTCTCTCTGTCCCGATGGAAGTGGTGGGACATTTATCAAGACTGCTACATAGGGGAAGGAATCAGGAGTGAGGTTCATAGGGGGTATCTTCTGCGGGGGCTTTTTCAAGGTTGGTAGGGGCGGTCTGGGGACAGGGGGGGCAGGGCGGGGTATCGATTTGTTCGTTGTTGACTGATTTCCGATTCCGCAGGCAGGTGATACAGCAGTACCCTTTTTGGTGCCCTCCGCTCCTCCTCCCTCTGCAATACCCACCCGATTAGTACTGGGCATCAGCTGTTGCACAACAGATTGGCTAGTCAATGCATTAATGGGGGCATTTGCGACAGTCCCTGATGGCACAGAATTAAGCGACTTCGGAGGTCTCTTTGCCGCTCCACTGCTAGTTTTAGCAGACAGGGGAGAGTTGGAATGTTCCCTTTGTCCCTTAGCATGTGGTGGGGCTTCAGCAATGGTCTTGCAGTTGCTGATGCCATCCTGCCTTGACTGTGTTTTTATTAATGCCTTAGTCGAGAAGAAATTATCAAGTGTAGCCTGTTCGAAGTGGTTTAGGCGGTCGGTAAGCTTGGTGATGCGTTCCTCTAATGGAAGCAATAGGGACCGTAGTATCCGTTCTACTTCGGGAAGCAAGCTAGTCAACCACGGCTGTGTGTCATCTATTACTGTCCCTGTATCTATAGTGGTGGGTGGACTAGAATCTGTATTACCAGAGTGTGTAATTGCCCCCTCTTGCGTAAGTTCACCCCCTCGACTCTCTACAGTAGCTGCCTTACTAGGGTGCATACTTTTATTAACTTTCCTAAGTTTATGGGGTGGTTTAGGGGGAAGGCTCTTCCTAGAAGTGATGTTACTTTTCCTTTTAAGACCCGGTTTTGGGTTGGTCAGTGGAGCACACACCACAGGTGGGGGGGTTAAAGTTGTGGTAGGACTTGCACGGGGAGCGATCAAATCACCCACACTACCCAGGTTGGCCCCATTCATACTTGCGTTTTGACCCAGATTGCAGAAGTCAGGTAGTTGGAGTGAGGACAATGGTGTTACTAACGCGGGATAGATTTGGCCAGAGCGCTTGTCCCCCGAGTTCTTTAACAGTTCAATTGATAGTCTGCGCTCTGCACGCCTCTCAGCCAGCGATAGCTCTTTGTCAATAAGGTTGGCAGGGCGATTGAAAAACTTATCCAGAGGACCGACCACAAATTGTCCAGCATCGGCCGTTGGGGACCTCAGGACTGACCCGTTGGGGTGGTCCGGCATATTGGAACGTTGTGAACCCACTTAGCTGCTAACTAACAGATGTATACAGATGTCAGCGAAATGGCCCAGCCCGGCCTCCAGCGGCCCCGGACGGCCACAGACGGTCCCGCCCTTGTCCCGGGCTTCTACCGGCGCGCTCCCGCACGCTCCTGCGTAGCGGATACTCCACGGACCTAAGTACACTGGCCCCCTTTGGTCGTTGGCTGATAGGCAGGAGGGCGTGGCCAGCGGGGAGAGCAGCCCAGGTGTTGCTGGTTGGGCGCGCAGGGGCTCCTGGACACTGGAGTCCCTGCCTAGCAGCTCGCAGCCCCGCTGGACCAACCGCCCCTCCCGCGCTCCTCCCAACAGCTGCCTGTAGCAAACAGCCTCCTCCAACACAGACGCGCTGCGGGACCCGCGAAGCGGGTCCGGCGAGTCGTCACAGAAGCCGCTTCCACCCAGCAAAGGCACACCAGGTCGCAGTGAAGTCCGGTAAGAGCAGCAAAAGAAATCCGAAGTGGTTCCCCGTACTTTGCAGGGGAGGGAGGGGCTCTAGTTTCGTTAATCCACTGAGGCAGTGTACAGGGAGAGGAATGCGGATTGGTAGGGGCTCTATTTAAAAGAAAATACATTTTGTAAAATAACCAATATTTTTGAAGACTTTCATAACAGAGAGGATGTGTGTGTGTTTTTGTCTGTGTATATGTAAAAATCACTGGTGAATTCTGACAGTCACATCACCATACCTAACTGTAAACACTTGTACCCAACTATCAGAAAACACATTTATTAGGGGTTTGTAACACCCCAAACACCCCCTGCCATGGTCAGATGCAGGGTGGGCAACACAGTGAAGCAATATCAACTTGCCGTGTTAGCTCATCCCCTGGCAAGACACCTGTGAGTTTACTCCGCTTTGCCCAATGAGATGGTGGATGAGACAAGGTTTATCTTAGAGGGCCCGAGAGGGAAACTGACAGTCCATGGATCTATTTGACGAAATTTAACACACTGGCTAAGAACCCCTAGAGGCAATGATCTGGACAAAAGGGATCGAAGCCCTGAAATAGCGAGAGTCGTAACATGGAGTTAACATGAGGATAGAAACAAGGCCAGTGGCCCTGCAGAATGTAGAGTGGGAGACCCTAACTGGGACAGAAAATAGGCCCAGGCACCAAAGTAAAAGTGGCCCCATTAGTGAATTCAAAAGATTTAAAAAGTTGGCCCATATTTGCAAACTGTGGCAGTTTTGACCTTTTAAAGACACGCTTAAGGTATGGAAGACTGTATGGATTTGACCATACATAGGTCTCAAAGTACCATATAGCATATCCAGATGAGACTGAAGGTCCAAGAGATCACCGCCAGTCTATATGTAGCATAGATCATGGCTTTAAATAAGGCATGTCCTCAAAAAACGACTTTGGCATCGGTCCCTATGAGGCCCAATATTTATGTATTTAACTGTACGGGCATAAGCTCTGACTAACTTCGCAACTGACAGTACATACCTGTAGGGTAATCCATTTCAGCAAGGCAGTCCCTGTTTATATTTTGTAGGTTTTACTTCCTCTTGCATTTGCTAAAAGTACTTGCTTTTTCCCAGGTGTGTTTCTGATAGTGTCATGCAACATATGACTCCTGAATAATGCATACGGTGAACTGAGTCGTCTCTAGTTGTCTGTGTGAGTTCAGGTTGAGAGTAGGTGTTTATGAGTGAGAACGATTAACTCAGATGCTGATTCTGAAGGCAGTACAAGTTTCTCACACTGCCATTTAGTGTGTCATGAAGGTATTCAGACTATAGGCACATCCAATCCAAGGCCTCTCTACAAAGCACGCAGAGCAATAGTCACATATGTGCCATTTGTAAATCAGTTTTCATCGGCAAGTGTTGTAAAGAGGTACACAGTTATCCAAATACCAACAGCACTAAGTGAAAACAAAATGCATCGCTTACAGGTGAGTGAAAGGATTGTCTGTGTGGGAGCTACTGAAGTAGAGGAGATGAAAGGGAATATGCCAAAAGCAGTGGCAGCTTGTAGGGAATGGTGGCGGGATTTACAAAATAAAAAAAGAAAGAAAGAAAATGTACCTACTGGTAGCAGGTCGCCAGCTGCTGCCTCTCTTCAATCGCAGGAAGCACTTATGCTCCCAGCCAATCACAACGCTGCCTTACAGCAGCGTTGTGATTGGTCTGAGCGCCGTGGTTCAGTGCTCAGTGAGGGAGTGATATCCTGGGCATGTTCTCCACCCAGACTGTGCAATACAGCTGGCAGAGAACATGCAAAGTGCGCATGACTGCTTGGCCGGCCCAAGTCGACCAGCCAAACCGTCATGTGCATTTTAGAGTGTCCTCACCAATACTTCCTGGGCCACTACTCTGGCCAGCCCAGCCCGCCCGCTCCTCCACGCATCTAAGCAGGAATGGAAAAATAAAATGATAATAGTGTTACATTATTACCATTTTATTTTTCCTCTTCACTGCTCGTAAAGCAATGGGGGGATGCTCCTCTGCTTTAGCGGAAGTTCCGCCATTGCGCAAAAACAAAAAACGAGGGCCGTGGCTAGGAGCAAATGGTGAGAGACCTGCAGAGATTGTAGGTCCCCCAGGAAGACCAGTATGCATCACTTCTGCCTGAGTAGTGACAGGTAATAGAGGCTTGAATGTCTTCTATCTTCTGACAGAATAAATACACACTATGGTTGCATTTCTCTTTGAAACCAGTATTTTGTTCCTGTAAGAAAAGATTTTGTAATCTTTTCAATTTGCATGTGCAATTCCTTTTGGCCCATGCTATTGGCCTTTGCGTGCATCTTTTTATCAAAGACAGCACGCAATTGGCCAAAGGCGGGCACATTGCTCCACCCATGGCCTATTGGTGTCTATTACGCGCACAGGCCATCATGTGGTTTGAATTATCGTGCCCAGACACGGGCGTGATAAATGAAACCACATGTCTCGCTGTGGCGCGCGGGCACCACTCATTCTTTTTTGGATCCATTTTATAGGGAAACAAGTAAATGAAACAAGCCTTTACAATGCAACGGTCTCGGCATTGCAAAAGTTAGAGCTATTAGCATTGTAAATGAACGCAAGTTTAAGGTCTTGACATTGTAAATGACAAGGTCTTTTATTTATGTTTTAAAAACCAAAACATAAATAAAAGTCATTGTAATTTACAATGCCAATACCTCAAAGTCGCGTAAATGCAAGACCTATTACATTGCAAATGCTTGTTTTCAAATGTTGGCAACTACGAATTTAATTAACTGTCGTGGACCATTGCACTCTTGCAGTGTCAGCCATTATGTCAGTTGTGGTTTATCGGTGCTAAAGTGTGCATGCAGCTGATTTGGCTCCACTGTCTGAGAGTGGGCAAGTTAGATGTAATATGCAACTAGTCCAGCACAGAATGTTTTGGAAAAGAAGCACATAGTGCCGAAAACGGAAAGAGACAGGTAGTGTAACCGAGGAAAGAAAAAACTAGACTATACAGGGTATGGCACTAAGAGAGGGTACCCCCAGCAGGCACATTAAAAACCCAAGAATGGAATGCAAGGGAGGGGAGGATTAGATACACAGCAAAATATTTATGAAGAAACTTTAACAGTAAAAGAGTAGAAAAGGGGGGAAAAGAGAGACAAGAACGAGAGAGAGAGAGCAAAAAGTCTGTTATAACATTTTGCAAAGGGAACGGCCTCTTCGAGCCAAGGCACATTCGTTTTGAGGCACTGGTTCTACCACACAGGGAAAGGCAGATCCCCGCTAGTGAGATCAGGAGGCCCTGAACCCCACAGGCTAACCCTGGTGAGTAGGATTCAGAGACAGGACAGGCCGGTGGGGCTGGTAGCTATATACCAGCGAAAGTGACTGGAAATAACAGCACCTACACATGCACACATGCAAAGGAACATACCGGCACTTGCACACGCTTGTTTATCAGTCAATGCATTTGTTTTTACAAGTGCTTATCTTTGCTGATGTCCACTCTGCTGTGCCTCGAGTACCACCTGCTTTGCCTCACTGTCTCTTTTTCACCCCTTTACACCTCAGCCTGCCGACAGAGATGTCCTGACGCACCCTGCTGCAGCATCATGTCGCCATCACTTAGGTTTCACGCGAGTCAGGGTAAGCAGCAGATCCTGCATCTGAGCCGGACATGCTTGTCAGCAGCTGTTCAGCAGCGCCTTTATATTCCACTCAGCTTGCTTTGACTCATAGGCCAAGGATAAGTGGCGGGACTCAAGGGATTAAAATTCAGAAGTGCCTGTACTCCGTACCGGTTGGCACAAGCCCATTTTAAGCCCTGGCTGAAGAAGGGGGAGGCGTGGTTTTCATTGAACCCTGGGCTGGCGATTCCCAAGTTGCTTCGGATGGATCTGCTTCCTCTGGTAGGTTGATGGGCATCCGATTCGGATTTGCTGTTGCTGCCTTTGTAGCAGTAGACGGGTTATCTGCAAAACATTTTCGATTATCCTAAATTGAGCCTGAAATAGTAAGTAGAAAGAACACACCTCAATTTTTGCATGTTTCCTTATCTTAACTTGATGGTCGGTGAATGCAATAGCTTTATTTTGTTTGGCTGAAGCGAGAATAGTTAGCTACATAATTTTTTACTATTACATTTAAACAGTTACAGATACATTCACTTTATAACGCACGGACTTCAAACTGGTTGTATACATCGATCGCAAATGTAACATTGCTCCGAATTTACACGTGGACATGAATGTATCGGCAATGAGTCTTTTATTTTTCATTTGTACAAGTGTCGACTGTTTGTTCAAATGATGTCCGAATGTGCCCCATGACGTAATATCTTGTGCCACTGCTTTTGATTTGTCTATTCGTAATGACGCATGTGGGTTTGGAGCCGTGAGTGAACTTGTTGCAGGGTAGTTGCAAAAATCTGTGGGGTCTTCCTTATGTCAAAGCTGTAGGTACAAGACGAGCCAAGTGAAACAGGAAGTGATGTAGCGGCAGCGGCCGCGTGTTTGTGCTCGTGCGCCAGCCGTACTCCTGGGTACAAAGTACTCCAACACACCAGGAATTGATCTTGCAGGGGATGTGGATTTTGAAAAGGCAGGGAGTGGGAAACTGTTTGCACGGAGGATATGGTTTCAATCTTTTAATTTTTACACTTGGCGAAGCCCCAAGCAGAGAAACAAGCTTCGACGCTTATCAGCGCCGCGCGCCTCTCTGCAGACTCCCCCTGCATTCCAGAGAGGCGCGCGACGCGATCCGGTATGCCATGCAGCTGTGGACACAAGACATGGCCGCGCGCACAACGTTATCCTATGGGAAAACGCTGCGCGCGGCCAGGTCTTGTCTCCCTTCGGCGTTCTCAGACTGCTGAGACGCCGACTATAGTTCTCTGGCGAGAACGCGCTTTCAGTGCGTTACTAGCCGAGACCTAAAAAGGAAAGAGAGGGTGTAAACCGTTTCTTCAAGTCACGGTTTTCAATAATTCATTTCATATTGCCAGAACCAGCCTGTAGCAGCCCCGGAGTTCCCTATAGATTAAAATTAAATCTAAGGGAGGCATTAGTGTATGTGACATGCCCCCCCTGCATCCCAGACACCCTGGGCCCTTCACTGTGCAACAGCTCAAACTCTTGTATGTGCCACTGCTGTACAACAGTGTTATCTGCTGCTTGTCAAGTAGCCAGTTCCTTACATTATTCACCTGTGTTTTTATGTTCTGCGTATGCTGCTCATCACGTTATTCACCTGTGTCTTTATGCTGTGCTTATGCAGCTCATCTCATTATTCACCTGTGTCTTTATGCTCTGCTTATGCAGCTCATCAAATTATTCACCTATGTCTTAATGCTCTGCTTATGTACCTTCCAGCTATGCTCATGCTACTCATCCCATGGCTCTCGTGTCATCACTCTTTGCTTATGCTCATCACATTCTCCCCCGGATCTTCACAGCTTATGCCGAATGCCTATCACCGTCCACACCCCGTGTGCTTTAACTCTTCCTTTGTCATCGGTCCACGCATCCTGAGTTCCCGCCCTTTCCCTTCCCTCTTCCTGTTGTCCTGTCCTTCCACGCCCTGTGTCTCCTCGTCTTCCTATTGTGGTCCTGTCTCTCCACGCCCTGTCTCTCCTCCTCTTCCTATTGTTGCCATATCTCTCCACGTCCTGTCTCTCCTCCTCTTCCTATTGTGGTCCTGTCCCTCCATTCCCTGCGTCTTCTCCTTTCCCTGTCCTGTCCCTCCACGCCCTGCCTCTTCTCTCATCCCTGTCCTGTCTCTCCACTCCCAGCCTCTTCTCATCTCCGCCATGCTGTCCCTCCCTCCACGCCCCAGCTTTGCTCCTCTTCCCATTGTTGTACTATCGCTGTGCTACTGCGTTGCTACTGAAGTCTGACTGTGATCCCTTCGAAGTTGGGTCCTTTCGTCACTGTCGCTGCTGAATTTGGACTATAAAATTCTGGGGAAGGTGACAAATAGAATAATATGGGTACTCCTGCAGTTAGTCCACAATGATCAAAGCAGGTTTGTGCCAGGTAGGAACACTGATGTCTACAAGTTATTCCATGTTAACAGTGGGGCTCCCCACTGTCACAGAGGGATGCAGCAGCTTCCGGGGACATGGTTAAGGCCATTGATTCTCTTGACTGGGACTATATCCAAGTGGTGCTGCAACACTTGAGTTTCTGGGACAATATATTGAGATGGGTACAGCTCCTCTATACTCTCCTTACAGTGTAGCTCAAAACGGTAAGAGTGGTATCAGATCCTGCCAGCGGGGAATGGGGCATGATTGTCTTCTCTCACCGATAATCTTTGCACTCGTGGTGGAGCCTCTAGCATGCTGCATAAGACACAAGGAACCACAAGGAATGTATAAATGATTATACCTTTGTCGTCTCGCTATATGCAATGATACCCTGATGTATAACAGGGACATAGGGAACGCTGCCTCCTTTAACTCTTAGAGTTGGGCAGGTTCTCTGAGGCATCAGTGTTAGCAGTCAATGGAACCAAATCCTGTCTGTTCTCACTCACTGAATCGGGAACAAGTGACATGGACCCAGGAGATGCATGTGGCCTCTTCCTAAAGAGGTACACATTTAAGTACTTAGGAATTAGAATTCATAAGGAAGTGGGTAATGGAATAGTTGGGAATCTAGAGTGGGCTGTTACAGCTGCCAGGTCTTCTGTGCCCTTCTCAACTAAGCTACTGTTAACAGAGATGGGGTGATATGCGCTGACCAAAATGGATGGTATGGCTCTCAAGAATGTTAGATATTTATTGCAAACATTCCACTGAAACTTGAGAGACAACCCTTCTGACTGAACTGATTGGGAAGTGGGCTGGTGACGGGTGGCACTGGAGTAGCTATATATAAAGTATAAGGCGAATCAATTTGTAAAGCAGAGGGCAACGAGAGTCCCCTGTGCTTCGGATTTTCCTTTCTGTGCTCTGCAGGAATTTAAGCAAATTGCTGAGACATCAGATAAGACGACCTGTCCCAGAGTCGATATAACTTCGGTTGGTCGGCTGTATGAATCTGGCAGTCTTATGACATTCAAGGAGTTTAGTGTAGCACACAAGTCCCACAGAGGCAATTCCTTGTGCATGCTACATTAATAGAAATCGGTTAAGCAAACATGTAGCAAATGAAGGCTAATAGATGCAGTGACTCAGATTCTTTTCACATGGGGTCAGGGGCGCCATTTAGTCACCCCAGTGAATAGAACGATTAGAGGGACATAACAAAGAGCATAGATGCACTTAGAACTAAATAAAACAAGGACCTACAAGGCGCAAAGACCGATGCTGAATGGGCTTGAACCCTTCCATTTACTCTTAAACTCTCCAGGAATACCTAGCTCAAGTCAATTCAGTTAAATTATGTTCACCGTACATACCTGACTCCAGCGCACTTACAGGCCGTTTCTAAATACAATTCATGTCCCAGACTAACGTCTACCTGGGGCTAGAAATAATCAAAAATGCGTGGCGTGAACATTATAGAACCGCCTATCTATGAAAATAAATTAGTATTCAATGGCAAAAATATGACCATGACCATAATGCCTAAGAACCAATTGTGAACAACCAGATAGTGGTAGTTGGTTGGTATAACTACATACCAAAAAAAATTCTCAGAGAAATAAGTTATTGTAGACTATGGATCCAGTATAGCAAGTACCTTAACAGACCCTTTTTGAAACAGTTGCATTATTAGATCACCATGCCAAAGTAGAGCCATGGAACTTCCTAAAAAACAAGAGACGCTATAATATGAAATCATTACCATGAGTGTCTAAGATTTTATTTTTGCATGTTACTTTAGATGCTCAATACTTAATGAAGAAATTTCTGATGGTCCCGTAAATCACATTCGTTGAACTCGTAGGACAGAAAACGAGAAAGACGCCACGCTTAATATATCATACTACTTCTGATATTGTAAGTAACAACTGCTTGGGTGCTTAATATTTCCTTTTATATGTGCTGACCTGGAACTAAAGTGAATTGTATACTTTTAGATCCCGGTGATACAGATGGGAATACTGTTAAAAGCTGCACGTTAGAGGAAAGACTGAGAAGTTAGATCAAAAATAAAAGGAATTGAAAGAAGGAATACATTCCCTTATCTTGTAAGTGCTAGATAATTCTATGAACTCTAAGCATATCATTTGTATATAGTCATGGGAAATTAATGCATATATTTGCTACTCTATAGGTGTTCAGATTGGTAAATCTTGGTGCAAAAAGACGCAAGGTGTATGTTTCACAGCTCAACCAACCTTAGAGGTATGCGAAATGCTTTATTCTGAGAAGAAAATGGTTCAGGAATGGGATATGAGGTGTATGAGTCTATGACCTTAAGGCCATATAAATATGAGACATGAAGGAGCTCTGTATTTCTATTGTCCCATTGCATAATATTGAATCTCTACTGGGCGCCGTATGACATCTCTGGCTAAAAAGGAGTTATAATTGTTAGCACTTTCCTTAAAAGTAATTTGAGTTGAGTTTTGAAGTTAATCTCCTCCCTGTTTTAGCTTCATACTCGAATACTGTGAAAAGCTAATGTTTACAAAAAATGTATTGGTGACATCGTTTAATGCTTTCCAAATGTGTGAAGTGAAATGTAGTAAAACTGAAATATATTTAATATAACCATGTACAGGGGTCACCCGACATAGCGATGACTCCAGATATAGAATAGCCAATGGTTAATTGTATTAGGCTTAATGCAAATTACCATTTTTTAAGATCAAAGGAAACCTTTTTATGATGTATATAAGGTTTGTGTGTCTTTTTATGTTGTATGTAAAAATATTTTCTATTTTGTAACTTTGTGTTTTATGTATAATTGCTTCTAGCCCTGAAGAAGTCACAGTGGTGACGAAACGCGTTGGCTGCTAGCAATATCTTGAACTTTCACCATGCTTATCTTTGAATAAAAAGCTCTACTTCATATCTGTCAAGATCTGGACTTCACTTCTTCCTGGAAAGCGCTAAAGTTGTATATGTGTAAACACTATTGCATAACTGAGCAAAAAATATAATGTATATATAATCTCCCTTGTGCGGGTCCTTTTGCTATTATCATTGGATGTGATGTCTTTCATCACACTTTAGGGGGTGTTTACGGGTCACGCCCTCGACCTATACGCACAGGCCGCAGAGTACCAGATATTAGACCAAAAATAGTGGAATAGTGTGCAGGCAGTCAATAGCTCTGACCCAATTGTGCTGTGTTATCTAAATACAATTCATACCTGCCCTAGATGTGTTGGGGAAGAGGCCACCTTTGGTCATATGGGGTGGAACGGTAGTGTAGTCCGGCAAAGATTCAGAGAGGTAACGCAGTAGATTATTAACTGGACGGGCAAAGAGCGCAGATGGTGATAGTCAAGAACGGAAGATCCTGCAGGCTCCCAATCAAAGCAGATTGAAATGTGACAAATGTCATTTTGCGCAGGCTGAAATGACCATTACTGTTAGTCTAGCTCAGTAAGCAGTCAGAGCTGCAATGGTACTGAACTAGGAGCCCCCTTCATGGACTGCCAACCACAAAACAGATTATAAACCACCCTAGATTCCAGACTTACTACAGCTTTACTTGAGGGGTGGAAGTTCTTCTAGGAGAATGGAGAGTAAGTGTGTGCAACTCCCTGCTTCAGTGAATATTCCGAAGTCTACTGGAAGGCTTACATAACCTGTTACAATGAACAGGCTTCAACAACTAGTCCATAAAATGCGCTTTTTGGCTTGAATTAGGAAGGTTTTAGGAGAGTGGGGGTGTTTGTTTAGCAGCGTTGATCTTTTTTGTTATAAACTGAACTGCCTATGTTGTATAAGATGCTCACTCTCCTGATATGTATTTTAAATTAACTGTATCTTGTGCAGTGTTGTTGCTGGGGTGGAATACTGTGTTATATGAAAACTTAATAAAGATACATTTAAAAAAGGAGAGAGTGAAAAAGTGCTGAGATCCGTGAGAGATGCAGATTGAGGACATTCTGAAAGATACAGGCGGTGTAAGGGGTTTATTTACAAGAGGCCTGCGCTGCCAGAGCGTCACTTTTTCAACGCTCCGGTGGCGCAGGCCTCTCAATCATATTTATGAGATGACGCAAAGCCACCCTGTGTGGCTTTGCACGGCCTCATAGATATGGAGTATGGCAAGGCAGTGCAAAGCTCTATGTTGCCTTACTCTGCATCAAGGAGGCGTTCCATGGGTGTTGCGGTGGGAGTTCCCAAACAACACCCATGGATTTTGATGCTGCCTCAGATTTACAAAATCACATAATTCTGGGGCAGCGCCAAAACCTTACACCTCCTCAGAGCAGGCGTAACAAGGAGAAATGTTTTCATTTCTCCTCGTTTTTTCCTCTTTTCCTGTGTGATGCATTTTGCAGCACACATAAAATGTGGAAAACACCTCCATGTATTGTTTTTGTGCAATAAAATTTCCCTTTCTGCACAAAAAGAATCCTGCCATCAAATCAGATACCCTTGCACGATGCTGCAAGGGTGCGTGCTTTGGCGTTAGGCGCTGGCTCATATATCATAAATGCAGTGCATTTCTGCCCTTTCACATTGGCATAGGGCAGCGCAGCAAGAAGACTTGCTCTGCCCAATGCCAATTTTTTGTAAATGAGGCTCTGAGGGCCGTATTTACAAGAGGCCTGCGCAGCTGGAGCCTCACTTTTTCTGTCATTCTGGTGACGCAGGCCTCTCAATCATATATATGAGCCGGTGCAGAGCCACCCTGCATGGCTTTGCATGGCCTCATAGATATGGAGTATGGCATGGCAGCGCAAATCGCTGAGTAACCACACTCTGCGCCAATTTTTTGTAAATGAGGCCCTAATGTTTACAAGAGTGAGACTGTAAAGCGACATGAAGCGAAGGAGAATGAATCAGACATTCTGAAGATCACTACGGCTTTCCCAGACCATAATAATATTTAATTCACAGTCTCATAATTTCAGAATTGAAACATGTTCATTTCTAATTATTCACACCATTATTGTTATTCACTTATTTGATACAGCCATTATCAAATCCACTAAGTCTGGCTTGTTTTAGGCATATGTTCATTGTTCTGTTATATGTCTGTATGCAATAACAGAACATTTACACAGGGGCACCCAAATACCGGGCCGGTGGCATGCTGTGTGAAGCACAAGATTTTAGTTAACATGTTTTAAGCCACGCCTCTTGGAACAGATTCCACAATTACACAATAGCAAGGAGCTCTTCAACATCATGAAGGAACTCCCCAACCCCAGCTCCCCCCGTCGCAAGCCCTGTGCGACTGCCTCGCCACCTTCTGCCACCGCAAGATTGCATACATCCACGACAGCTTCCACACCCAGACAGCCCCAACAGACAGCAACATAACAGACCCTCCACACACCATCGACCACGACCCACTGCTAGCCTGGGCCAGCGTGAGCATTGATAACACCATCAAGACCATGCGCACAATCCACTCCGGCTCTCCGTCAGACCCATTCCTGCACCACGTCTTAAACAGAGCAAGCAGCTCCATCGCACCCAACTTGCGCAACGTTATCAATCTCTCCCTCGAGACCGCGACCTTCCCAGAGATCTGGAAACACGCCGAGATCAACGCCCTACTCAAAAAACCTAAGGCAGACCCAAGAGACCTCAAGAACTTCCGGCCCATCTCTCTGCTCCCCTTCCCGGCCAAGGTCATTGAGAAAACCGTCAACAGACAGCTAACCCGATACCTCGAAGAAAACAGAATCCTGGACCCTTCCCGGTAGGGTTCCGCAACAACCACAGCACCGAGACTGCCCTCATCGCCGCCACCGATGACATCAGGGCCCTGCTGGACAGCGGCGAGACCGCAGCACTCATCCTCCTAGACCTCTCTGCCGCCTTTGACACCGTCTGCCACCGCACACTACGTGCAGGCCTCCACGCCGCAGGGATCCGAGACAAGGCTCTGGATTGGGCCACCTCCTTCCTCTCCGGCAGAACCCAGAGCATTCGCCTCCCCCATTCTGTACCAAAGCCTCCGAGATCATCTGCGGCGTACCCAAGGGATCCTCCCTCAGCCCGACGCTGTTTAACATTTACATGGCCCCGCTCGCACACGTAGCCCGACAGCATGACATTAACATAATCTTCTACGCCGACGACACTCAGCTGATGCTCTCCCTCACCAAGGACCTCATCACCGCCAAAGCCAACCTCCACGAAGGAATGAAGGCCGTCGCCGACTGGATGAACACCAGCCATCTGAAGCTGAACTCGGACAAGACGGAGGTCTTCATCCTCGGCTCCAACACTTCAGCCTGGGACGACACCTGGTGGCCGACGGCACTGGGGGCAGCCCGACACCTACCGACCACGCGCGCAACCTGGGAATCATCCTCGACTCAGCGCTCTCAATGACCAAGCAAGTCAACGCCGTCTCCTCCTCCTGCTTCAAGACCCTCCGCATGCTCCGCAAGATCTACAGATGGATCCCGACAGATACAAGAAAGACAGTCACCCAGGCCCTCGTCAGCAGCAGACTCGCCTACGGAAACGCCCTCTACGCGGGAGCTCCGACCAAGCTCATCAAATGACTACAACGCATCCAAAACGCCTCGGCACGACTGATCCTCGACATACCACGCCACGGCCACATCACCCCCCACCTAAGAAACCTGCACTGGCTCCCCGTAAACAAGAGGATATCCTTCAAGCTCCTCACCCACGCACACAAGGCACTCCACAAGACCGGCCCAGCCTACCTCAACAGACGACTCTCCTTCTACATCCCCAACTGCCAGCTCCGCTCCGCCGACCTCTCACTCGCCACCATCCCGCGTATCCGAAGAACAACCACCGGTGGGAGATCCTTCCCCCACCTCGCCGCCAAAATTGTAGTTTTAGCCTGCCTGTAATTGCATATTTTATCACCTGTGTTGTGTTTTAAATTTGTGGTTTTCCCTGCCCATGATTGCCTCCATTTAGTGTGTTGTTGAATTGTGGGATTTGCAGTCCAAACTCTGTAGTTTGCCCCTCTCATTCCTTGGTGACAATTCTGTTTTCCCTCCAAATTTCTCCTTTGCTCTGTGCTAAGACCTGTATGTTAAAACAGTGCACTCCCAGCGACCATTTTGTGTTCACAAGCCAGTGAAACCAGCACCCCTGCCTCCCCCCTAAACCCCCCCGCCCCCCGCAACAGGGATTTTTTCTACATCAGAGGGTGCTTCTGTGAGCTGTTTAAACTGTGTTTTACTAGGGCCTGTGCACTTCGTTTTTTGGCCAGCAGGGGGAGTAAAGTATTATTCAAACAGTATTGTTAGATTTCAAGTTAGTGAGGCCCTTACCTGCTGAAGTCCAAAGTGTAGATTGAGCCTGCCTGTCTCCTAGGAGATTCTGAACAGAAGAAGCAGCTTCCAACTCCCTGGCCAGCAAACCTTGTCTGAGGTCGCTGGGACCTTATATGGTCTGCTAGTGGTTGGTACATGTCTACATTGATTAGTGGTTGTATCTGGTGTTTCTATTGGATTAGGGTTAATGTCCTCATTGGTTGAGTATTTGAGGGTGCTGATGGGTTTCTGGGTCTGTGGTTCAATCATTGTAGGGTTGGGACTAGGGCTAGGGTTAGGATGTCTATTGGAAGTAGGGGGATGTATGACGTTACAACGCATACTTTTACAACGCCTACCTTTACATTGTAAGTTTTACAACGCATACCATTACAACGCATAATGCTTTTGGGCGCTGGGTAGTGAATAGTTTAATTTACTATTCCAACTCCAGTCCCCGTGGATAGTAGGGAAGGTGTTGGATAGTACATTAAACCTATTCCCTATCCTAGAGCGCCCCCCAGCGCCATGCGTTGTAATGGTTTGCGTTGTAAAAGTTGCGTTGTAATGGTAGTTCGTTGTAAAAGTTTTGTTGTAAAGGCTGTATACCGAAGTAGGGACTAGGGCTTCCTATCTTATTGGTTGTTGGGAGTAGGGTGGACTAGGGCTAGGGTTAGACCTTTAATTGGAAGTAACAATTAGGGCTTCTGGTGTGATTGGTTGCTGGAATAGGTGTGGGACTTAGAGTAGGGTTAGGCTTTCTATTGGAAGTAGGGACTAGGGCTACCTGTGCCGTTGGTTGCATGGACTTGTTTTGGGACTACTGGTAGGGCTAGGGCCTTTATTGGACGTAGAGATCGGGGTTTTCAAACTGATTGGGTGCTTGGACTAGGGCTAAGATTGGCTGTAAGGTCCTGGTCTCCTATTGGTTCTAGATTTTAGGGCTAGTGTTGTGATTAGATAGGGTTAGGGTTAGGGTTCCCATTGGCTGAAGGGGTCACCTGATTACTAGGGCTATAAAAAAGGCCAGGCTTAGGGCGTCTCAGCCCAGGCGTCGAGGCTAAGGGCAGAGAGGACAAGGGCAGTTTCCTGTTTGAGCCTAAGGGCAAAGAGGACAATGGCAGTTTCCTTTTGAGCCTGTTAAGGGCAGAGAGGACAAGGGCAGTTTCCTGTTTGAGACTGGTCAGGACTAGGGCCAGAAATACTGCCCCTTTTCTCATTTAGCAATACCCAGCCCACACCATCCACATCCACAAACAGAGCAACACACTAACACCAAATGTACACCACGCACAACACTATGCACAGATTAATATACCAGCCTGCACTACAAACTCAACCAAACCACATCTACACACCCTACTATCCCAACTACCACACATATCCACCATCACCTACAAACAGTACACAACTCTATCCTATACCACTAACCAATACACTCATCACTAACACAACACCAATCAACACCATACATAACTACATCCCATTCAGACACACTCTCCCTGCTGTAATTACACCTAACAGACCTTCCATCAGTTGTCCAACAAACACCCTCCTCTCCCTTCTACCATAATAACACTAACGCACAACACACACACTGCACACCACCACACTTTGTAACTCTTGCAACACATTTACTTTCAATGTAATTATGGATCTACATATTTATCACTTTCTTCTAATTTAGCATTTTCAATGCACTACCCTATTTCTCAGCCTATACTTCGTTCAATATATCTTCTAGCCCAACCTTCTGACTCATCTCAAACTTCTTCTACTACTTCCAATGCACTACCCTATCTCTCATCCTATACATTTATCAATATATCCTCTACATCCACTCTCTAATTTATCCCAAACCCCATACCACTACTATGATTGCCAAAATAACCCTTTCTAGACTCTCTCCTACTCTACCCCTCCTTGTATCATCTGACACCTCTTTTACTATACCGATCCCCTAAAACAAACCTTTCTAAATTCTTTCCTCTGAGTCCTCCCCTACAAAACTCCTTTTTACTCATCCAAAAGCCTCCTCCTATTGCTAAGGCCTAAAAAAAATTATTTCACTCTTTTATTTGTATTTGTATAGCGCTAATCACCGACAGTTCTCTAAGCGCTTTTGGAGGTGAGGCTTGAAACGATGTGGACAGATCAGGAAATCCGACAGTGATGGGAGGTTTAGTCGGTGGTCAGTGCTTACTTGAACAGTAGTGTTTTTAGTTGTTTCCTGAATACGAGGAGCGTGGGTTCTTTGCGAAGGTGGTCTGGCAGCTGATTCCAGAGTTTAGGGAGTGTGGCAGAGAAAGTTCTCCCCCCTTTCGAAGCCAGGGTGCATTGGCAGGTCGCCAGGTTGCATGCCTCTGCAGATCGAAGTGAGTGCCCTGGTACGTAGATCTTAAGGCGTTCCTTTATATATGCTGGGCCTTTGCCATAAATCGCTTTATGGGCAATGCAAATGCCTTTGAACTTCACTCTTTGCCTGATAGGGAGCCAGTGACGTTTATTAAGCAGAGGGGAGGCATGGGCTCTTCTGGGTAGCCTAAAGATCAGCCTGGCTGCATCATTTTGCACCACTTGAACTTTGTTAATGAGTTTTTGAGGGAGGCCAAGGTAAAGCGCGTTACCGTAGTCCAGCCTGGAAAGGATAGTGGCTTGAATGATCATTTGTAGGGAGACCGAGGAGCGCAGGAGAGCCAGTTCGCGTAGGTGTCTTAGGAGTCCTGTGCAGGTGCCTACCACTGTGGTTATTTGGTTGGTCATGGAAAGCTCTTAGTCCAATTTAATGCCTAGGCTTTTTACGGTGGCGGCGGGGGAGGGAGTGGTGCCCAACTCCTGGGGCCAGAAGCAGTCATTCCATGGGTTGCTTTTTGTGGGAATCACGAGGACTTCAGTTTTCTCCGGGTTGATTTTCAGGAAATTTTTGGTCATCCAGTTTATGGTGAATCTGAGGATGTTTTATGCCGTTTCCTGGGCTCGGGCGGTGTTGTCAATCGAAGAATGAGCTGGGTGTCATCAACGAAGTTGAAGACACGGCAGTCCATGTGGGCCAGGGCTGTTATCAGGGGTTGTAGGTAGATGTTAAACAGGAGTGGGGAAAGGGCGGATCCCTGTGGGACCCCGCAGGTAAGGGCTCCCCTGTTTGATACCTGTTTCCCCAGCTGAATATTTTGAGATCTTCCAGTGAGAAAGAAGCTCAGCCACTGATGGACCGAACCTTGGAGACCCAAAGCTGTTAGGCGGTCTAGCAGTTGGAAGTGGTTGACCGTATCGAACGCCGCTGATAGATCTAATAAAATCAGGGCGCTTGGTTGTTTTTTATCAGCCATAATTCTTAGATCATCAAGGACCGAGAGCATCACAAGTTCGGTGCTGTGGTGTGCTCTGAACCCTGCTTGTTGCATTTGTAGGAGTTGATGATCCTCCAAGAAGAGTGAAAGTGTTTTTAGGACATGTTGCTCAATTACTTTAGCCAGGAAGGGTATTTGGGAGATCGGCCTGTAGTTCTTTGGGTTAGTGGCGTCTGCTCCAGATTTTTTTATAAGGCGGGCTACTCGTGCTTCCTTTAGGTTTGAGGGCAAGTAACCGGTCTCTAATGAGCAGTTTAATAGTGCTAGTATCTGGTGTTCCAGCCCAGGCGCCGCCAGCAGGAAGATCCTTGGGGGACAAGGGTCAGCCAGGGAGCCTGATTTAATGCCATTCATTAGTTGAGTTAGTGAGGTGTGGTCCAGTGGGGGGAAAGCCGAAAGTTGGTGGCCCGTGGGGCGGGGTGCTTGAGAGTCGACAGGCTCATTTTGGTTGGTTTGGGTGTTGTCAATCTCAGTAATGATGTCTTTAACTTCTTGCAGGAAATAGGACTGGAAGGAGTTACAGTCTAAGGAGACGTCAGTGAGATTAACTTCAGCTTTTTGGCTAAGTTCTCTCAGTATTTTACTCAATATTTTAAAGGTCTCTTTCTGTTTGTTTTGGGGCCGTGGTAATCCTAGCCTCATAGTATGCCGCCTTCTTATCAATGATAGACTTTTTGTAGAGGGTTAGTTTGATTTAGAAGAGTGCCAGCTGTTCTGGTTAGTAGGTTTTGTTTTTGGGCTCTTAGAGAATAATTAAACCAGGGTGCTCCCTTCCCTTTGTTTCTAACTCTGATTGTACTCTCTGGTGCTATTTTATCTATGGCTTAGTGCAGGGTGTTTGTCAGGATTTCGCTTTCTAGGTCCAAGTTTCATGAAGTGAATGTGGGGGCCTGGGGTAAGCTAAGTAGGGCTTGTGCCAGGTTGGTGGCATCGATTCACTTCCAGTTACGCACCCTAATCCCATCAGGGGGTGGTTGCGGTATTACGCAGTTCATAGGGGGCCAGCAATCTAGAAGTGCGTGGTTCGTCCAGGTATGTGTTCACATCTAACATGGGCTTCGATTGGAATTCATAGAGCATATTATCAAGCCCATTATCGCCGCTTTATCTGCAGTTTCCTGCCGATAAAAGCGGCGATAATGTATCGCCTGTCCTTGATAATATGCCCCCGAGTATTTAAGACTGCTATTTTTAGGCCGTGGGGATTTTTGGGTATGGGATTGACAGTCTGGGATGGGTTCGGTGTGTTTTTATGGGAGACCCTTAGCAGATTTTCTGCACGCAGTTTATCTGCCACACTTTCATTGACTGCCAGGTGTGAGAGAGAGCAGCTTAGCTTTGGAGTATGTCAGAAATTGACCAGCAATTTATCCCTCCACTATCCTTTTCAATCGAAATTAACAGACTAACATAATCACTTCTCAAATTCCATATTAAACTATACTAATATAATACCCAAATAACTGAATAACATATCCACTACTCAAATTACTTCATATTTTTTCTACTATACTAATTTTCAACAGTAATCCTTTATGGGTTCCGGAGTGGCGTGCTACTCATCAGAAAAGCGATTCAACACCCATCTAGGGGTAACAAGTTCTATATGAATGCAAATCTTTCTTCCCCTTTTATCCCTCCGCTATCCTTCTCACTCCAAGTAACTGACTAATATCCACCACTGAAATTACTTCATATTTCACCATATTAATTCACCACTAATCCTTTGTAGGCTTCCTGAATAGCGTGTGTAGGAAGGGGGAGTCTCTGGTTGGCGCAGTGCAGCACTAGCGACAAGCAGGGCCTCTCTCTTCCCCGTCAGGGCTGAGGGTTACCTTCAAGACAACCTCTGCTTACCCTCTAGGTAGTGTGGCTTAAGCAGTCTTAGGCTAATCTCTGGGGCATGTAAGGTTAAACATTTGCAATATTACACCGTCACAACCAACCCACCACACAATGACACCAAACTGTATTTGTAAAAATATATTCTCTTTATATAAATTTCAAGCAGGCTTGTAAATACAGTCTTGGTTATTTCAAATGCAGGTTCCAGTTACTCTTTAGGTTAAGTTGCCACAGTTCTTTCTCAGTAATAAGCAATCTTTGTTTAGTGTTATTCCCAAACAGTTCTTTCAGTGTTCTTTCCTTTCAAAGAGAAAGCCTCTCTCTGTTCTGGGGCTTTGGGACCCTCCCCGGCCTTCGGAGCGCCTTGCAGCGCCTCTCCTGCCTTCAAGGGTGAAACTGACTCGGCCCCTACCAACTCTCACACATCTCGCGGTATGCTTGGAATGGAGACCAGAGAGGGCCTCGAAGAAACCCTGGGCCTTTTCCAGAGGTGGGGGCTGAGCTCGGAGCAGAGCAGCAAGCAGGCGATCAGAGGAGCCCCGGGCCTTTTCCAGAGGTGGGGGCTCCCGGCTGCAGTGAGGAGCAGGGAGGGGTGAGAGGAGCCTCTGGGGCCAAGGCACCTTCAGGAATGCTTTCTTTCAGGAATTGTCAGTGCAGAGGGGTCCCTTCTGACAGCGAAGGATCTCCGGGAGGCAAGGCACCCTTCACAGTGCGGTGCGGCCTCTCCTGGGGGGCAGAGCAAGGCAGGGCAGCCGGGTGCAATTAGATGCCCGGGCACAGGCTGCTCGAGTCCCCGGGATTCCGGCGGGAGGGGCTGAAGTCTCCTCAAGGGCTCCGTGAAGCAGGCAGGGGTAGAGGAGCGCTGGCCTTAGCCCTGGGGCAGAGAGCGACTCCGGGTGGAGCGAGGCTCTCAAGGGCAAGAGGGCAGGCTGGCTCCCGAGTACCACGGCCCTAAGAGGGGGCTAGAGGGGGCAGACTTCACCTCCGGCGGGAGGAAATACTCGGCCTCAGGCAGGGGACGAGCCAAAGCACAGGAGAACCCACTGGTCCTGGGGTTCAGTTCAGGGGGCAAGCTCAATCAAGCCCTTGGAGAATGTTTAGAGCACAAAGCAGCAAAGTCTTTAAAGCAAGTCTTCTTCCTCTCCTTTCTCAGCAAGGCAAGCAGCAGGCCAGTCCTTCCAGCGTCTCTTCTCCTTCTAGTCGGGCAGAGGTCCTTTGTGGTAAAACAGGATTCTGATTTACAAGGAGCAGGGCTCCTACTTTTATACACAGTTTCTTTTGTTCTCACTGGCCAGGGGGGCCTTTGCATAACTGCTCCAGTCCCTGAGCACTTGCGGTGGGTACTTCTGCTTCTGCATTCAGTGTGAGGGCAGGCACATCAGCCGCTCCCCAGGGGGGCGGAGCCGGCATTGTGAAGACAGGGGCAGCCTGAGTACTTTGTTGACAAGCTTCGGTCCTTCCTGGGCCAGGTGCAGGCTGAGTCATCAGTCGCTCCCCAGGAGGGCGGAGCCAGCATTGTGGGGGCAGAGCACAGCCTGATGCATCATTCAGGGGAAACTCCCACCACCCACTAAGGTGTCATCCTGCTATTCACAACCTGTCAACTCCCAGCCCTGTCACTCACACACTCAGACAGTCAGATACACACAAGAGCAGAGGCGGGCTGAAATGGTTAGACAAGCAAATGCTAGCTTTCTAAAAGTAGCATTTGCAAACACAGGATATTAAAATAAACTTTACTAAAAGAAGTATTTTATTATTCTGAGTTCAGGCATACTAAACATTAATTTCTACCATGTCCCCTGAGCCTGCTGGGATTATAGAGTGTAATAATTCCAGCAGCCCATCTGGCCTAGAAGGGAACTGGTAGCCTTACAATAGTGAAAAACGAATTTGGTAGTAATTCACTATTAGAACATGCCACACACATCAGGGCATGTTCTACCTTACACTTACAATGCACCCTGCCCTCAGGCCTACCATAGGGGTGACTAATATGAAGTTAAGGGAAGGTTTAGGGGCTGGCAAGTGTGTGCACTTGCCCAGCCAGGGTGACAGTACCAGACTGCACGCAGGTTCTGCAATGGCAGACCCTAGACACATTTTAAGGCTGCTTCTGTGGGTGGCGCAACCAGCGCTGCAGGCCCACTAGCAGTATTGGCATTCACAAGCCCTGGCACTCCTAGTGCACTTTACTAGGGACTAACAGTAAATCCAATGAACCAATCATGGACATCAATCACATGTACACTTTTCAGTAGGGAGAGCATATGCACTTTGGCACTGGTCAGCAGTGGCAAAGTGCCCAGAGTCATTAAACCAACAAAAACAGGTCAGAGAGAGTATTGGAGGAAGGCAAAAAGTTTAGGGATGACCCTGCCAAGAGGCCCAGGTCCAACACAACCCCCTTCCAGCCAAAACGCAGGGTAGACCAATCACCACTGTGATGGGCTTCCCTGCTTAGGGCGATAGAACATGGACCTGGCCCGCAACAGCAGGGGCACACTCCAGTTCTACGCCAATCTGAACCTATTTCAAATCCTCTGTCCACACTCTCAGGGTCCACCCCGCTGATCAATGGGGCACCCTTCTCTTCCTCTGTGGACACCACCTGTGCAGCCTCTAACCTTAACTTGCTCACAGGTGTGTCCCAACAGACAGACATCAAGTCATAGCGGCCACTGACAGTAGTCAGAGATGAGACCCAGGCCTCATGCCTCTCAGGGCTCTCAAACCTCTGTGGCATTAGAGAGTGGGGGGCAGTAGCCCCAGGTGCTTGGCACCCTTTGTCCACTCTCCCTCCTGTCAGGTCAGGTATGTCATCCTGGCACTGACCCACCAGCCCCAGGTCTGTACCAGGCGGCTGTACCAAAGACTGGGGTGGCCTTTCCCACACCCGGTCCTCCTCCTTGGGGCTCTGTACCCTCCCACCTGGAGTGGTACCCCCTTCCAGAATTGTCAGGGCACCTGTGGCAGGTGACCTGCACAATTCGCCCACCAGTTCAGGGGTGCTATCCTGCAACTGGGGCACCAGGTCAGGGGGGACACCCTGCACCTGGCCCTTAAACCTAGGGTCTAAACCCTCAAGTTGACCCGGGGTCAGAGGCGAGGACTCCCTCCCTCTGCACCCCTTTCCAGAGTACTGCCCACTCCCAACCGGAGTGGTACCCCTAGAAGCGACATGGGCCAGGACACTGATTACAGTGGTCCTGCCCTCCAGGTCAGACAACACCTGACCCTGGCTTCTCAACTCAGGGACCCAACCCTGCAGTTGAACACTTGCCTGGCGCACCAGGACTTTCCGGGGAGCACGCCTGCCCCCCCTGAGGGTGGCACATAGCTCATGTGTCGTGCGACAGTCTGCCCGGCGCAGATCTCCCAAACCCTGTCCCTCTGACAGTGTGGGAAGATCCCCCAGGACAGAAGTGGTGTCCCCCTGGTCATTCACTGGGGACGCAGCCCTGCTGGCTGGCCCCTGACCCACTGGTTCTTCCACTGGGGACACTTTCCCCCTCTCGCCCCTCTTTCTGGACTTCTGCACCCTCCCAACTGGAGTGGTACTGCCAGTCACCAGAACTACTGGAGCCCTGTTTACAGAGCCTCCACGTTCTCTAGCCACTGGGGGATCCCCCTCAGCGGGTGACTCATCCGGACAGCCTAGGCTCCCCACCTGGTGTTCCCTTAAAGAACCATCCAGGCTCTGAGACTGAGGTTGGGCACTACCGGGACAAAACCCATTCTCACTCCTTCCCCTTAAGGACAGGACGTGAGGCCCTACACCCATCTCACTACTACAGGACCTAGCTGGGCTACTCTGCGCCACTTCCACCACTCTGGGCTGGAAGATACCTGAGACACTCCCCACAGGATCACACCCCAATGCCTCTCCAGACCCTCGGGAATCCACCACAAGGTCTGCCTCCAATGTGAGCTCCCTGGGGCCAGAGAACTCACTCTCAAACAGGTGTTGGCATAGCTCTGGAAAACTGGGACTTAAAGTATGCTCTCCCACAATTGGATTACACAGCCCCCTAGTAGGGTTAACCAAATTATCCTTCACCTCACCATCCAGCGCCTCACACACATACTCCACACCATTCTTCTGAGACTGGCCAGACAGTAGCGAACTGTCTCTGTCACACAACCCACACTCTTCTGGGCGGTCCTTACACTCACCCACCAGGACCTCAACCATGGGGGAATCCCTCCCACCACTAGGACCATGAACTCCTACGCCAGCTACCCTATTCCCTTCAGGGACGCTGCGCACTACTGGAGCTACCTCATGCCCTTGAACCTCCTGGTGTATGTTAACCCCCTCCAAGTCAGGTGCCATATCTCTAGGTGCGCGCGCTATGCTGTCTGCACTAGATACCTGAATGTTGCTGCCACCATCTGAGCTGGACTCCACCTCCAACTCAGCAAAGCTCAATCTCTGAGCTACACACATTTCTTGTTGCTGGGCTGAAGCCCTCCTGGCCTCAAGCGCCTCGAGCTCCAAGTCAAGTTTCCTCATTCTTAAGTCATGCGCAAGCTCCATTTTCATTACTTCCAGGGCTAACCTCCTAGATTCTAGCTCCAGTTGCCCATTTATTTCCAGCTCTGCCAACTTCAATTCATGATCTCGGGTTGCCTGTCTGTCCGCCAGCTCCTCTGGCGACAGACCTCGGCCAGAAACACTGCTACCCAATGGGGAGGTTGCACCCCTACACTCTGGAGTCAGGGGTCCCTCCAGCTGCTGTTCTGCATCCTCAAATTCAAAATCCTTTCCAGGGGCATTCCTTGCCTTGACCCAGGCCCTCAGCGCCTTTTGGAACTGCTCCCTTCTGGAGAGTCCGGTCATGGAAATGTTCAAATTTTTGCAGAACCTCTTGAGCTGTTTCCTGGTGTAGTTTTCTAGTTTCTCCCAATCACAGTCAATAGAAGAAATGGATGTTGCCCTTTCCATTTTCACTGACACAGGCATGACTTCAGAAACACATGGAGATCTCTTCTCGCAAATCATAAATCAACAAAAAATGTCTGTGGCTTTAGTTACTGGACTGTCATCACTGTGCAATGGTCAGTAGCTAGGGTAAAAACACTGCAAATGTAAATCCGCTATCCTCACCGCTGCGTCCAATGTAGGAAGGGGGAGTCTCTGGTTGGCGCAGTGCAGCACTAGCGACAAGCAGGGCCTCTCTCTTCCCCGTCAGGGCTGAGGGTTACCTTCAAGACAACCTCTGCTTACCCTCTAGGTAGTGTGGCTTAAGCAGTCTTAGGCTAATCTCTGGGGCATGTAAGGTTAAACATTTGCAATATTACACCGTCACAACCAACCCACCACACAATGACACCAAACTGTATTTGTAAAAATATATTCTCTTTATATAAATTTCAAGCAGGCTTGTAAATACAGTCTTGGTTATTTCAAATGCAGGTTCCAGTTACTCTTTAGGTTAAGTTGCCACAGTTCTTTCTCAGTAATAAGCAATCTTTGTTTAGTGTTATTCCCAAACAGTTCTTTCAGTGTTCTTTCTTTTCAAAGAGAAAGCCTCTCTCTGTTCTGGGGCTTTGGGACCCTCCCCGGCCTTCGGAGCGCCTTGCAGCGCCTCTCCTGCCTTCAAGGGTGAAACTGACTCGGCCCCTACCAACTCTCACACATCTCGCGGTATGCTTGGAATGGAGACCAGAGAGGGCCTCGAAGAAACCCTGGGCCTTTTCCAGAGGTGGGGGCTGAGCTCGGAGCAGAGCAGCAAGCAGGCGATCAGAGGAGCCCCGGGCCTTTTCCAGAGGTGGGGGCTCCCGGCTGCAGTGAGGAGCAGGGAGGGGTGAGAGGAGCCTCTGGGGCCAAGGCACCGTGCGGTGCGGCCTCTCCTGGGGGGCAGAGCAAGGCAGGGCAGCCGGGTGCAATTAGATGCCCGGGCACAGGCTGCTCGAGTCCCCGGGATTCCGGCGGGAGGGGCTGAAGTCTCCTCAAGGGCTCCGTGAAGCAGGCAGGGGTAGAGGAGCGCCGGCCTTAGCCCTGGGGCAGAGAGCGACTCCGGGTGGAGCGAGGCTCTCAAGGGCAAGAGGGCAGGCTGGCTCCCGAGTACCACGGCCCTAAGAGGGGGCTAGAGGGGGCAGACTTCACCTCCGGCGGGAGGAAATACTCGGCCTCAGGCAGGGGACGAGCCAAAGCACAGGAGAACCCACTGGTCCTGGGGTTCAGTTCAGGGGGCAAGCTCAATCAAGCCCTTGGAGAATGTTTAGAGCACAAAGCAGCAAAGTCTTTAAAGCAAGTCTTCTTCCTCTCCTTTCTCAGCAAGGCAAGCAGCAGGCCAGTCCTTCCAGCGTCTCTTCTCCTTCTAGTCGGGCAGAGGTCCTTTGTGGTAAAACAGGATTCTGATTTACAAGGAGCAGGGCTCCTACTTTTATACACAGTTTCTTTTGTTCTCACTGGCCAGGGGGGCCTTTGCATAACTGCTCCAGTCCCTGAGCACTTGCGGTGGGTACTTCTGCTTCTGCATTCAGTGTGAGGGCAGGCACATCAGCCGCTCCCCAGGGGGGCGGAGCCGGCATTGTGAAGACAGGGGCAGCCTGAGTACTTTGTTGACAAGCTTCGGTCCTTCCTGGGCCAGGTGCAGGCTGAGTCATCAGTCGCTCCCCAGGAGGGCGGAGCCAGCATTGTGGGGGCAGAGCACAGCCTGATGCATCATTCAGGGGAAACTCCCACCACCCACTAAGGTGTCATCCTGCTATTCACAACCTGTCAACTCCCAGCCCTGTCACTCACACACTCAGACAGTCAGATACACACAAGAGCAGAGGCGGGCTGAAATGGTTAGACAAGCAAATGCTAGCTTTCTAAAAGTAGCATTTGCAAACACAGGATATTAAAATAAACTTTACTAAAAGAAGTATTTTATTATTCTGAGTTCAGGCATACTAAACATTAATTTCTACCATGTCCCCTGAGCCTGCTGGGATTATAGAGTGTAATAATTCCAGCAGCCCATCTGGCCTAGAAGGGAACTGGTAGCCTTACAATAGTGAAAAACTAATTTGGTAGTAATTCACTATTAGAACATGCCACACACATCAGGGCATGTTCTACCTTACACTTACAATGCACCCTGCCCTCAGGCCTACCATAGGGGTGACTAATATGAAGTTAAGGGAAGGTTTAGGGGCTGGCAAGTGTGTGCACTTGCCCAGCCAGGGTGACAGTACCAGACTGCACGCAGGTTCTGCAATGGCAGACCCTAGACACATTTTAAGGCTGCTTCTGTGGGTGGCGCAACCAGCGCTGCAGGCCCACTAGCAGTATTGGCATTCACAAGCCCTGGCACTCCTAGTGCACTTTACTAGGGACTAACAGTAAATCCAATGAACCAATCATGGACATCAATCACATGTACACTTTTCAGTAGGGAGAGCATATGCACTTTGGCACTGGTCAGCAGTGGCAAAGTGCCCAGAGTCATTAAACCAACAAAAACAGGTCAGAGAGAGTATTGGAGGAAGGCAAAAAGTTTAGGGATGACCCTGCCAAGAGGCCCAGGTCCAACAGCGTGCGTCAACAAGCGCTATATAAATACAAACCTTTGTCCTCCTTTATCCTTCTGCTATCATTCCAAATAACTGACTATCCTATCCACCACTTAAAATGTACTTGCATGTTTCACTATACTAATTCAACACGAATCCTCTATGGGTCCCGGAGTAGCGTGCTATTAGCCGAAAAAGCGCTGTGACGCCTCGTATGGGGTAGTAAGTGCTATATAAATGCAATTACAATACTAGCATCGCCGAGACACTTCAGTTGTAGTAACTGCGCCCTATACAAATTGGATTCATTCATTCAATTTGCGCACTGCCAGATGCAGGCTTCCCTCTCTAACTACTGGAGACCAAGGAACTCTCTCTTGCCTGCCAGTATAAGAGATTTTCACCCAGTGTGCAAATAGCAGAGTCTTTCCATAACTTGCAAGGACAAGAGTTCACCTCATGCCTGCAAATGCCAGACACTGATCCTCAACCTGCAAGTTCTGGAGAGTAACCCTTCTTCGTCACCTGACGGCACCATACCACGTAATCCCACGCAAGCCTGTAAGTACCAGAGCCGAACAATGGCCTACAGGTAGGGTGGGCAACTTTGCATATTTACTTTGCAGGACACTCTGCGATTAGAAACAGTTTGCACGTGCCAAGACATCAAATGGTGGTAAGTGAGTCACAGTTCACATTTTGGAGGATTCCTTCTAGACCTCAAGCCCCAGACTCCCCAGGATATAGCGGCATGGATTAGCAAATTTTGTGGCACAAATATGGAAATTTAGCAGCACAAATATGGCAATTTAGCGGCACTTGTGCGGCACTTTATTTTAATCATAATCATTCATTTTCAGCCTTAAATCAATGAAAACTGTTTTAGTAGAGTATTCCACTTTGAAGTAGGCAACCTGGAATATGGAACAGAGGAAGCAGCCCACAGGTGAAGGCTGTTATCCCTTGGAAATGCAATCCTCCATTTGCTTTAGTATAGGTTCTGAGAAGCCCATCAAAGATGCATTTACCAACTGCCATGCGTGGGGCCTGACTACCTCATTAATTCACGATGCCATTGAGTCAGTGCGCCATCACCAACTGCCAAGCCTAGCTACCTCCATGGGCCTTGGTGTCTTCAGCCTCTTCACAGCGCCTGTTGTGACGTCAAACAACTGAAATAGCACCCAGTCTGCGGGCTCGCCTGTTGTGACGTCAAGCAATTGAGAGAGTTTTGCCCTGTCTCTACTGGGGACGTTAAAAGCTCGGTGATGTCCTAAGATTGATGTAAGATTTCCCATGCCGGCTCCAGTTCCCCGTTGTGTATCAGAACTGGTTTTGCGGCTGTTTTTGGGGATAAACAATAACCGGTGGTGTGGTGGCTTTACTGTGCTCACTTTTTGCAGATGGGACTGTGTTTCCAGTAATGTGGCGAGGCTAATGGAAAACTCGTGTAGCATGAACATTGAGAACGATGAAAGGAACAAAGTGTTTCTTTTCAAATGAGGCGGTGCCACTGATCGCACACCTGGTCTCTTCTGAGGGAAGGTGAGGTTAGTTTCCATCGGAATCACTATTTGTGGTGCAAAAACAGCAACGGCGGCCTCTGCTGAAAGCAGGACCACTGTTAATGTCTCAGTGCACATCAGTATCCAGCAGATAGAGGGGTCCTTCTCCCAATCCTCTGCAGGACTCCTTAGCTAGTCCTTAGACCTTAAGCAACTGCATGGCTCCAAGGTCCATTCATCCTTCAGCCTCCATCTTCTAGTAAAACTGTACAGACCCATGTTGGCCGCTCCTTCATGTAGAACCAGTCCTCTCGCCTGCCTGCACCACCTAGTGCCATCCAGCATAGAAGCTTGTTTTCCACTTTTCCTTAGTCACTCTGGAGGTGATCAGTGGGATGAGCGGGGCCTGCACAAAACTCTGAAACCTGCAGCTCACCGGTTCAAATCTCGGCAGAGCGCAAGGAGTACCATCGAGTTGGTTAATATGAATATTGTGCTTTGTTAAGGCCTCTAGCGATTGTTCAATTTGCATTGTATCATTATCAATGGTTATGTATGGCTCTCATTGAGAGACACTATCATGAATAAAATATTCGAAATCTCTTTATTCTTCTTTGCTATGTCATAAACTCTAGGCTGCTCTGACCGGGTCCCCTATGAACCCACCAGTTTAGTGCTGTACTATGCACCTACAGAGAGCACAGCCTTGGGAATGTGCCCAAGCCCTGTAAATTAAATGCTACTAGTGGAACTGCAGCACTCATTGTGCCACCCACTTTAGTAGCCCTCTAATGATGGCGCAGGCTGTCATGGCAGAGCCTGTGCCACTTTGATCTGGCAAGATAAACCTCTTGCCAGGCCTATACCTTCCCTTTTTATACATTAAAGTCACCCCTAAGGTAGGTCCTGTATGACCCACAGGACATGGTGTAATGTATTTAAAAGTCAGGACATGCACTTTTAAGCTTTACATGTCTTTGTAGTGAAAAACTCCCAATTTTGTTTTCACTACTGCAAGGCCTATCTCTCTGATAGGATAACATTGAGATTACCTTATTACATATTTTAAGTGTAATTCCCAATTGTGAAGAGATAGACTTTTCGAGTTTGGTGTTACTGGACTCATAATTTTAAATTACAATTTATGGTGACGTCTAATTTTAAGTCACAGTTTAGCATATGCCACTTTTAGCAAGTTCTCATAACAAAAAACAAATGCCCACACTCTCTTTGTTTGTAACACAGTTATTATATAGACCAAATAAAAAGATTCATTAAATCTGGTCCGGTATTTTATTTATACCTTTCACTTATGCTTTTTGTAGCAACACTTTTTTTGAAAATTACTTTTTGGCAAAAAAAGGGGGGGTATACATATACATAGACTACATAAATTACTTCTTTACACATATAAAACTATTACATATTGGACAAGGCAAACATTACAAAAAACACAGATAAAGCAAAAAACATCCAAGTAACAATAAACATTGAAATTTCCGTTTTTCAATATTTCAAAATCAATTCTTATTCATAAATCATACAAAGCAACGTCAAGTGAAACATAGGTCTATTTTTCTATAACACTTGATGTAATGTTTTAGCTCTTGTAGTTGTGCCGCCGCGTTTCAGGTTCGGGTACCCAGTCCCCAAACCCTCATCAGGGCTTTGTTATTTGTCTGTATAGGATGCAAGAAAACAATAACGTTTTATTGACAACCTGTACGCCTCATGTCTACCATTTATTACTTATCGATTCATCAAAAATGTACTTGTATGTTTCTGATCAGGCGGGGGATATTTTCATGTGTCTTACTGGGGGCGCACTATTTTAGTGGGCCTCTGGCAATGCACCTTTGCTTCTAAAAATAAAGTGCAAACTATGTCAAAGTACAAGTTACGCACAATATCTCATGGTGTTCAAATTCTTATGTCTGCAAATTACATACCTCCGTGTGCACCAACCGGCGCCGCTGGAGGGGGAGGTTGAAGGCGTGGCCGCTATTTTAATAAGCCTATTTAAAACAAAAATGCGTACACAATATTATACTGCCTGGCTACAATGTGAAATCACTGAACGTTTTGCCATAGACCAAAAAGTGTCACATACCTCTTGTGTAGCCTGTTTTAATAACTGTTACCGCACCTTGGCGGATAACAATGGGTCGAACAGGGACCTATCCAAATAAGAAACTAATTAGAGCCTTTCCACATTAAGTACGCTCCAAAAAGCAAAACTTTGCATTTAGCGTTCTGCATTTGGTATTCGAGTAGATCGGCGTACCTGTTCTACGAATGAGCACAGAGCTCCTCTCCCCCTTTCGAGCTTCTCTCAGGACCGTGTCTCCAAAGGACTTCTATCGCGCACTCTGCAAAATTAAAAAATAAGTGTGCGCTGTTAAAGACACGTATTTTCTAGCCATGAGGTATAAACCTAAAATATAATCAAGGGCGAATTATCCCAATGCATACCTTAAAGTGTGTACTGGCACCAACCTGTCTCAGGCTCCCTCTGACTCGCCTAGTTTACTATGCGGCCATCTTTGGTTGCATAAGAAGCCCGGGTTCCACTGCTTTGCATTGTGGGTCACGTAGTTAGGATCGTGATGAAACCTACCCACGTTCTATTTTCAATTATTGGGCAAAGGAGATTGTAGCACGGTTCGTGATTGTGGGCCAACTTATTCAATTGCCATTAAAGTTCGTGTCGGTTTGATCAAGGGGTTGTAACTTCTTCATGATCTATGGCAAACCTCGTGGTAGCATTGTGGGACACATAGTTTGGATCGTAGTCACTCCGCTCTATTTTCGATTATTTCGCGAAGGGATTGGAGCACAATTCGTGATCATGGGCTAACTTCTTCATTTGCCGAATATTCAATACAATCCATACTATAAATGGAAAGCGCTCTCATGAATGGTGTATATTTGATAGTCCGCTTAGTAGATGCTATTATTGTATTAGTTCTTAATCTCAATGACAGGTACTAATGAGGTGTGCTTGTATCTTAGGCCAGGCTTTTTATTTATGGGTATACTTGCAGCTTATTTTTTGAAGGGATTCCTCATACTCTAGACAACTCTGACATGCTATTAAGGCCAGTTAGTGTACTGTTAAATTTGAGAATAAGGTATGCTTCTTTCTGTAGCAACACCTTGTCAACATCAGAATGGCGCTGTATATTGCTCATCGTGAAGAGGACTGACCATTTAAAATCGTTCTCATTGTGGGATTTTTCAACAAAGTGCTCGACCATGGGGGCAGTTAGTACTTTCTTCTTGATCCGTGACCTGTGTTGGCTTATACGCAAATTAACCTGTTGGTTTGTTTTTCCAATGTAGATCTTTTTACATGGACAGATTATTACGTATATTACATTTTTCGTCCTGCAATTAGAGAAGCCAGAGTGTTTCCACTTCACATCCTGATGTTGGAACTCATTCCCTTCAATTGTACTTGGACATGCGACACAATTGCCGCATCTATGGTGGCCATCCACCGGTTTCATATTCCAAAGGGACAAAAGATCGTGTTTAGATTTTGATTTTACAAGATCTGCTCGCACGATTTGCTGCCCTATGCTTTGATTCTTTTTGTACGCAAAAATTGGACGGGGGAAAAAAAAAACTTTTAGAAAGTTGGCATTTACTTACCTTAGCCATTTGGTGCCTGCTGCCTGCCTCTGTTAAGTCTGGAATGGGTGACTGCTGGGCTTGTGTATTCCCTCTAGACAGCCATGCTCAAATGAAGCTTAGATGTGTCTTGGTGGGCCATCCTGGGTGATAGTAGGGAGAAGCTAATCACAGCCTCATTCTTATACCTGAATAGGCTGTGTCCTGTCCACACACAAAGGGCTGCATACCCCCCTCTAGTGGGAATGGAGCCAGGTCAGAAATGGAGGAACTCTGTGCACTTCAAAGTTTTCTTTGAAGTCTCTCCTACTTCAAAGGCACACATGGACATAAGTACTGGACCTCTGACACCAAAACCATAACAGTACACTTCTGGACCTGAGACCACTCTGCTAGGACAGGAAGAAGAACTGCTGTGCTGCTGAAAGGACTGCAACGCTGCTGGACTACTGCTTTGCTGGACTGCTGCCTTGCTGTGCTCTTGCCGTGTTGAGCTGCTCTGCTGATTTAATACCTGAGTGAGAAGCACTGGACCTACATCACGTGAACCCAGAGTGACTCCAAGTGCTTGCTGGCTTGCCTCCTGTTCTGAGTCTCAGGTATATCAAAACCTTCAACTACTTGCATCTGGACTCTACAACTGTTACTCTTCCTTGCCAAGTGGTGCTACCCCACTCCTGGACCCTTGGAAGTGAGGCCTAAGGTGCTTCTACATCCAGAACCCATGCATCCTCACCGGAACCGGTACAGCTTTGTTTTTATGTGAGTCAGCACATCCTCATGGTTGCATGGGGTGAACCTGGTGCATCGCCTTCCCGATTCAGCGAATTGCCTTTGGAATGGACGCATCGCCTACTGAGGGAGCAGTAGCCGCACATTGGATTCGAAGCCAGTGCCTCAAACCAGGAACCGAAGCATCCCTGCAGATATGTGGAGAAAATTGATGCATCACGTCCACTCTGTGGCTCGACATAGACGCATCACTTCAGCACCACCCCGCATGTTTGTCCAGCCATGGCCGCTGCAGGTAAGAGTGGTGGGGCCAGTTGAAGGGGGATTTCGAGAGACAATCACAAGGGGAAATTAAATAAATAATTAATTAGCAGCTGTCTTCGTCAACAATGCAACAACGCATCCTGGAACAAGGTACTTTGGTCCAGCGGGCCCAAGTGGGCCCCTGTGTCCGGGCCACGCTCCATTTGGGTCAGCCTGAAGGGTGCCACGGTCCAGTGCGACCAGATAACTCATTTAAGCGATTATTGCTTCTAAGCGCTATTTTAAATATTTTTTTTTTACTTCATATCTCGACTCCTACTTGTTGGAGTTTTGTTGTTTTGGTCTTGTTTTATTTATAAAATTAAGCTCTATTTTTCTAATCTTGTGTGGAGTCTTTTTGTGGTGTTTGAAGGGTTGAACGATTACTTTACACATTGCCTCTTAAGTTAAGCATGACTGCTCTGTGCCAAGCTACCAGGGGGTGAGCACAGGATAATTTAAGGTGTGTTCTGACTTACCTGATTAGGATTGTGGTTCCTGCTTGGACAGGGTGCATACCTCTACCAATCAGAAACCTATTTCTAAGAATTACTAGGTCATACAGTATTTGAAATCCAAACCGTTCACCACTTCCTGGAATAAGCCTAGACTGGACGCTACTAGCACATTTGGAGAGGCATGTTTACAAAATTTAGAATTTTCATATAAATGGAATGAAATATCTTTAGCCCTGTAACATCAATGGTAAATATCAGGATCCACTATTGATACTGCCCAGTAACGACCTACTGCCCCAGGACAAGCAAGATCTCACTGTTAGTAAGATTGTGATTTAAAAAAAATAAAAATAAAGCTGGAGTGGATATTACCTCGGGGAAGGGTGGATGGAAAGTGCCAACTCTCATGGTCAAGTCACCAAAATGTAATGTGGTAAAGTAAAAGCCTTTGGAACATGTAGTATTGCTTTCTTTTCTTGGTTCTCCAACTTTACCAAACTGCTTTATCCTGGGAAAAATATTTGTGCACTTTGAAGGAGGCTAATGGAAGAATTAAACACTAAGGGCATATTCCCATATAGGCCCCAGCATGGTGTTCATTTACCATTTGGTGCTGTTACCTGCAGGTGTCCATGTTAGACATACCTTCACGGCTCATGTAGGGCTAGAGTAGTGAGAGGTGGAAACCCAGCCTGGTCGTTCAAATTGTCCAATGAGGCAGCGTGAATGCTCCTTATAACCGTTTATCTTGTCCGCTGTACACCAAAACGCAAGGTATTTGGTGTGCTTCACCAGCTGACGGTAGGAAATAGGACAGATAACCCAAATAGAAGACAATCTTGTAAAAAAATGGAATGTTTGGTTAACCTACCTGCAAGTACTGCATGCTGCTCCCCAGGGGTGTAGCTTTGGGTGGGGGGGTGTTTGGGGTGTGCCAGCCCCCAAATAAATTCCTTCTTGGCTTGGTAGTTGGGCCTGGGGGCCCTGAGTCCGATCTGCTATGTCTGTCTTGCTTTTCTTAACATCCTGATTTCACCAAGAAGTTGTAATTTCTTCATTGTTTAGATCAGGAACATAAATATATTCAGGTTTAGATTTACAAAGATTTTGCACTGGGGCTTTTTTTGACACAGCCCTGATGCAAAATTATTTTTAGTATTTACAAAGTCACACAAATGTCAATTTGCGTGGCTTTGTCAGAAAAAGTAATGCAATGCAGAGCATTGCACTTCTATGTATTATTTTGTGTCAGGTAGTGTTCCATAGATGGTGCATATGCGGTCCTGTGCATCAAGCCCGGATTTTGACGCAAACACATATTTACATTGGCAGAGAATTGCAAAGATTCTCCAACTGGATTGTGTCACTTTTTTTGATGCTGCTCAGGGCCGGACTGGCCGGACAGGGCATTGGGAGATTCCCCATTGGGCTAGTGGTCAGGGGGCGGACGCCACTCTCATCAAAGTCCTTGAATGAAGGCAGTAATTCCAGCAGCCAGTGCAGGAAAAATACAGGCCTCAGCATTGCAGAACAGAGCTTCCCGCGAGTGACTGTACTGGACTGGCATGGAAGCCAATCAGCACAGTGCCTAGTCAATTACAACTTATGTGGCCGAGAATGAATTTATGGCACTGCACTCTAGCTTCAGTTCTTTCAGTCCTTAGGTGCTAGTGAAGCAAGGCCATGACTACATCACAGTCTTAATATAGAATAATCATGAAATGGGCAGGGTCTCTCGCTTCACCACGCTCTATCTCTGTGCAGTGTGGGGGGCTGATATGAAAAAACTTGCCAGGGCTGCTTTTTGTTCTTAGTCCGGCCCTGTCACAGCCCAAATGAAAAATCCTTTTGGGTAGTTACAAAACCACGCAAATGTCGAGTTGTGTGGCTTTGTAACAAAAAGTAGAGCAACACACTGCATTGCGTTGCTTCATTTTACTTGCGTCAGATAGTCTGTCCATGTGTGGTGCTTAGTCGTTTCCATGCATCCAACCGTGCTTTTTTTTTTATGCAAACCCATTTTTGCAAAGAGTTGTAGACACAGGTTTGTGCCAAAATGCAACGCCTGACTGAGGCTGGCGTAACAAGGAGAAATATCTTTATTTCTCCTTGTTAGTTCCTCTTTGCATGTGAGCTGCATTTTGCAGCCCGATTACAAAGAAAACAAGCATTAGGAATGCATTAGGGCTCGGGTTTGTTTGAGTTTGAGATAATGGCATTGTAAATGGCAATGTGTTTTAGGCATGTGTTTTGGAGTGGAAGCATGTGGTGTGTGTTGGAGATATGTGTGTTGTATTGGAATGTTATCAATGGTGGCATGCTGCACTTTAACGCATTATCTTTAAAAGGTAATGTGCAGCATAGTGCGATAGGTACAATATTAATTGGTGGATGCGTTGTTAATTGGTGTGTGCATTTATGTGTGGTGGATGTGTGTGCCTGTAGGAATTGTGCAGTGATGGCTGTTGGTGTGTGTGGTTGGTGGAAGCGTGTATGGACTGCTCACCCTGCATACTCATACTGCTCACCCTGCATACTCATACTGCTCACCCTGCATACTCATACTGCTCACCCTGCATACTCATACTGCTCACCCTGCATACTCATACTGATCACCTTGCATACTCCTACTGCTCACCCTGCATACTCATACTGCTCACCCTGCATACTCATACTGCTCACCCTGCATACTCATACTGCTCACCCTGCATACTCATACTGCTCACCCTGCATACTCCTACTGATCACCCTGCATACGCCTACTGATCACCCTGCATACTCATACTGATCACCCTGCATACTCATACTGATCACCCTGCATACTCAGTGGCAGTGATCCTTCTGGACCTCAGCGTGGCATTCGACACCGTTAACCACAGCATCTTGGCTCAGCGGCTCAGAGACCTGGGTATCTCAGGGCCAGCCCTGTCGTGGCTAAAATCCTATCTCCACAACCGAACTTTCCAAGTGGCGGAGGGTGACTTCACTTCCAGGGAGACCCCTATACGTTGCGGAGTGCCTCAGGGCTCATCTTGGAGCCCGACGCTCTTCAACGTGTATATGTCGCCCCTGGAAAGGATTGTCATCCCGTATGGTATTAAACTCCTGACCTACGCAGATGACACCCAGTTGGTTGTCTCCCTCAGCCGGCTGGACAATCCCACCATCGATCTGTACTCCTGCCTGGGGGACATAGTCACCTGGATGAACTCATCCCACTTAAAACTAAACGGCGACAAAACAGAGATAATGGTGATGGGCAACCAGTCCCACTTCCGCCCAGAGTCTCTGTGGCCCCCCTGCATGGGCCCGCCCCCAACCCCCAAAGCCGAAATCAAAAGCTTGGGGATTTGGCTCGATCACAACCTCACCCTAAACACCCAGGCAAGAAAAACGGCTGGAACCTGCCTTGGTCTACTTCACACCACCCGCAAGATCCTCCCCCTGCTCCCTTTTCAGTCAAGAAAGCTTCTCTTACAGGGTCCAGACTGGACTACGGAAATGCCCTATATCTTGGCGCACCAAAGAAAGTCACAGCCAGGCTACAGGTTGTGCAAAACGCTGCTGCTAGGATTCTTACTGACACCAAGATCCGCTGTTCAGCTAAACCAGCGATTAGAACATTACATTGGTTGCCCGTGGTGCAAAGGGTGCATTTCAAGGCCCTGTGCCTCACCCACAAAATCCTTCATGGAAAAGCCCCGTCAATCCTTAAGGACCTGGTTGTCCCGCATACCACGTCCAGAACTCTCCGTTCCTCGAACGCTCATTTAACTCAAATACCCAGGAACAAGAAAGCTCGCTCCGGAGGCCGGCGTTTTTCCTATCAAGCATCCAAATTGTGGAACGCCCTCCCGCCTGACCTTCGTGCCCAACACAATCTGCTGCCTTTCCGAAGGCTTCTAAAGACCTGGCTGTTCCCGTAACCATCTGCTCCGCACTCGCCTAATCCATCTGATGCATATATTAGCGCTGGGACGCTCACGGGCAGCCATGCGCTCTAGAAATCTCATTACAATTACAATTACAATCACCCTGCATACTGAGTGTGCTCACCCTGCATACTCATACTGCTCACCCTGCATACTCATCTGCTCACCCTGCATACTCATACTGCTCACCCTGCATACTCATACTGCTCACCCTGCATACTCAGTGTGCTCACCCTGCATACTCAGTGTGCTCACCCTGCATACTCAGTGTGCTCACCCTGCATACTCAGTGTGCTCACTCTGCATACTCAGTGTGCTCACCCTGCATACTCATACTGCTCACCCTGCATACTGACACTCTGCTCACCCTGCATACTCACACTCTGCTCACCCTGCATACTCAGGTGAACTCTGCTCAGAATATTAATGTGCACTAAAATGTAAAAAAAAAAAACATTTTAGCTGCAGTAAATTGACAACAAAATAAATATTAAAGAGCACTGCGATACACATATACACTGACAGGGACAGCTGCGCCACAAAGTTGTGGTGATGCTTGTGCATGTGTTTCCCACATGCTGTTTTCAGTATTAAACTGCCAGGATAGGCTACTTAATGTTTGTTGAACATTTTAGCTGCAGTGAATTGACAACAAAATAAATATTAAAGAGCACTGCGATACACATATACACTGACAGGGACAGCTGCGCCACAAAGTTGTGGTGATGCTTGTGCATGTGTTTCCCACATGCTGTTTTCAGTATTAGACTGCCAGGATAGGCTACTTAATGTTTGTCGAACATTTTAGCTGCAGTGAATTGACAACAAAATAAATATTAAAGAGCACTGCGATACACATATACACTGACAGGGAGAGCTGCGCCACAAAGTTGTTGTGATGCTTGTGCATGTGTTTCCCACATGCTGTTTTCAGTATTAGACTAACCTATGTCTATAGATGGTTCTAGGAACACACTAATGTAAGTCATAAGACAACAAATGTTTAGTTTTAAAAACATGTGAAGTTAGTAACTGAAATGCAGAAACGAAACTATATTGACAGAAACAAAAGCCCTCCTGCCCTCATAAAACTGAAGGGAACATCTGTTTTGTCTTAATTACTTCTTATCGCACGACCAAGCCAGCTCTTCTAGGCCAACACTTGCACATGAAAGGATGCAGACGAACGCGCGCCCACCAAACTCACTGCAGACTGGTGAATGCGCCCCGACCATCTGGATTCTATTACCGCGGCACCCTGACAGCTCATAATTGAAAATGTATTACACTCCCCTGCGCATAACCGCACAGAAAATGCAGGATGTGCCGAACCTAAAATATATATGGCCTATTGCGTCAAGGCTACTACAAACACAGCACCGCGAGGACCAATTACCATGCAGATGGCAAAAATAACTACTGAAAAATCTCGCGCACTGAGGAATTTTTGCTACACTATTTGTTGTTTATTGATATATCTAAGGGGACAGGGAGACCCTCTCCTGCCTTTTAGGCGAATACCCTTTCTCTCCTTACTGATTACCCACACTATTCGGAGCCCCATAACAAAACAGCTCGGAGCTCCGCCCCACTTCTGACGAAGTGGTGACGTAGGCCGAGCCCTAAAAAGTCCTCCAAGGATAGTTTTGTGCAGGAAGGTCTCCTGCACAAACACTATCCTGACCATAATGTGAATTCCCTAGCACTATGGCGCCTGGGTGCCTGTGTTGGCACAAAGCACCTACGCCGCCTCCAGGGACCCAGGCCCATCGCAGCCTCCATTTGCTCTCACATTTCCTCTCTAGGTCTACTCCATGAGGTTCCCCCGCACATCCCCCTTCCTATGGCTGGTCCTCCTCTCTCACCCCCATGCACCACTCATCCTACAACCTTCAAGCCTCTAACAGCTTTTTATCTTAACACTCGGTCTGCTGTTGCCCATGCGCACGAACTCTCGGTCCTGCTGGACCTTCATACCCCAGATCTCCTTTTTTTAACGGAGACCTGGTTCGGCGATGACTCCCTTCCCGCTCTACTGGCCACCTTACCAGCTACTTACTATGCCCTTCGGGCAGATCGCCCTTCTGGCAGAGCCGGGGGCGGCGTGGCGGTCATCGCACGCACCGATCTCCCTTTTCAAACCCTGTCTTTGCCTGACATTGCAACCTTTGAATACCTGGTTATCCGCACTACCGCCATCTCTCCCCCTTTGACCTGTTTTCTTACCTACCGCCCTCCTCAATCCGCTTTACAGTTTCTTTCTGATTTCTTGGAAGTCCTGGCTACCATTACAGTCAACAATTCCTCTATTTTACTCCTTGGAGACTTCAACTACTGGCCTTCTGACCCAGCTGAATGTTCGTCTTCAAAGGAATTTTCCGAAACCCTTCAATCCCTTAATTTCACTTCCTCTGTTCACTCTCCCACCCACATCAAAGGTCATACGCTTGACCAAATCTGGTCCCTGAACTGTCCTGTGGAATCTCTTTCTATTTCGCCTTGCACATGGTCTGATCACCATTTGATTTCTTTTTCTTTGCCCATTCACCCCCCAGCCAAGCCCCCTCGCCCCAAGAACATCTGGGTCCGAGCTTGGGGCCGAGCTAACCTGGATGAATTTTCCTCCCTTCTTACCACCTCCCTCCCTCCCCTGCAGGGCCTTTCCACCCTCTCCCAGGTCGAGGCTATAGATCAGTGGCTCTCCGCTGGTAGTGACTCTGCTGCCCCGCTCAAATGCATTACCTCCAAGCGCGACAAGGATGCCAATCGGTGGTTCAATGTAGAGTTTAAGGCCACCAAACTTACAGTACGCCGCGCGGAGCGGGCCTGGAGGAGAAGTTATTGCCCCACTTTACGACTGGAGTATACCAACATCCTTACCCAGTATAAAAAAGACATCTTGGAGGCCAAAACCACCTACTTCTCCTCTAAAATCCTTGCTGCAGCAAACCAGTCTAAGGAGATATTTACGATTGTTCACAATCTGGCGCTTTCAGACAGAACAACCCTTAAGCCCGCCCCGTCTGAAGAATTCTGCCAATCCCTCAATAACTATTTTATTCACAAAATCATCACCATTAAAGCCAACATCCCGCCCCCTTCTCCCTCCTTTGTTGATCCCCAACGTCCCCCTCCCAAGGGAAAACTCACCATTTTTCCTCCTATATCTAAGGAAGCTTTTACTTCCCTAGTACCCTTGATCAAATCTGGCTCTCCACTTGACCCCTGTCCTGCTCACATCCTTCGTCATATTTTTGTTACCTGCCCAGATCCCCCCCTTCATCTCCTTAACAGCTCCCTGGGCCAAGGGGTAGTACCCAACCCTTTGAAGTCAGCGGTTATTGTGCCAATTCTTAAAAAACCTGGGGCCGACCCCTCGGTCCCTGCCAATTTCCGCCCCATCTCCCTTCTGCCATTTTTGGCAAAGGTGCTCGAGCGCCATGTCACCTGCGCTCTGAGCTCCTTTGTGGAGACGCATGGAGCTCTCGCTCCCCGCCAGGCCGGCTTCCGCCCCGCACACTCTACGGAGTCCGTTGTTATCTCGGTCTTGGACAACCTCAGGGAGGGTATGGATACCAACCAGCGCCAGGCCCTTGTGCTCCTCGACCTCTCAGCCGCCTTCGACACGGTGGATCATACCATCTTACTTTCCCGTGTCGAGGCGGCGGGGATCGGGGGCACTGCTCTGGTCTGGTTATCCTCCTTCCTGAGTGACCGCACCCAGGCCGTTCGCCTTGGTGACTTCACAGCGGACGTCCGGAAAGTTCAGTGCGGGGTTCCCCAGGGTTCCTCCCTTTCCCCCCTCCTGTTTAATCTTTATGTTGCCCCTCTTATTTTTTCTCTTCAACAAATGGAGGTCGCCGTGTTTAATTATGCGGATGACCTCCAGCTTGTTTTCAATCTGTCCTCTTCCCCCTCTTCTGTTCTTAACTTCCAAACTATTATGCTTCATATCCGGGACTGGATGAACCACAATCATTTGAAACTCAACCCCGATAAGACCGAGCTGGTGTTGACGGGTGGTTCATCCAGCCCCTGGTCCTCTCTTTTCTGGCCCCCTGCACTGGGCCCCTCTCCTGTACCCACTACCTCTGTTAAAACTCTTGGCATAAAACTCAATTCTCAACTCACCCTTCATTCCCAGGTCAGTTCCGTGGTATCTTCTTCTTTTCTCTCACTGCGCACTATTCGCAGGGTGTCCCGTTTTTTTACTTTTTCTGCTCTCAAACTTATCATTTTGGCCATGGTGGTGTCCCGCCTGGATTATGGCAACGCCCTATATGCAGGTATTCCTGCATATAGTCTACGGCGTTTGCAGCAGATACAAAACCAGGCGGCCCGCCTGGTCTTCAATCTTCTGAAATTTCACCATTCCTCCCCCCTCTTGAAATCTCTACACTGGCTCCCTGTGCGAGCTCGGGTTCAATTCAAGCTCGCCTCCATCACCTTCCTGGCTCGATTGGGCTTGGCACCCGCATTTATCTCTTCTGAGATTACCCCCTATGTCCCCACCAGGGAACTACGCTCTTCCTCTCAGTCCCTCCTCACCATCCCTCGTTATCGGAGAAAGAAGTGGGGAGGCTCGAAATTTGCCACCCTTGCCCCGTTTTTTTGGAATTCCCTCCCTCTTGAACTCCGCTCCCTCACTGTGTACTCACAATTTCGTAAACACCTTAAGGCTCACCTGTTCACTAAGGCCTTTGATTAAACTATCATTAGCTTCCCTTGTTTCCTAGCCCCGGATCTTATCAGTTTAGCGCCAAGAAACCGCTGGTGTATGTGCGCTGTATAAGTAATTTTAAACTCAAACTCAAACTCAAAGCAACCCAAAGTGCATGGAGACAGCAGAATTGTGCCATTTCTTTGAAGACATGGTGCAGTTCTGCTCTCTTCAAGTGATGAAACGCAGCACAGCAACTTTGCTTGCCACACAGCGTTGCTCCACTTCTTAAAACAAGCATTTACAATGCAACGGTCTCGTCTTTGCAAAAGTTAGAGCTGTTGGCATTGTAAATGACAAATTTTTCTCTATGTGTTGTTTTTGAAAACAGATAAATAAATGGTATTACCATTTACAATGACAATAGCTTAATCTCTCGCAAATGTGAGTAGTGAATAGTTGTAGTAGAGTTAGTAGTAGATAGAGCGAGTAGTATAGTGATTTGAGAGTAGAGACTAGTAGAGAGTGAGTAGTAGAGAATGAGTAGTAGAGTAGTAGAGAGTAGTGGTGAGTAGAGTAGTAGAGAGTAGTAGAGCGAGTAGTATAGAGTTAGTAGAGTTGTAGATAGTGAGTAGTAGATGGTAGAGAGGGATTAGTAGAGTGTGAGTAGAGTAGAGAGTAGTAGAAAGTGAGTAGTAGAGTAAGTAGTAGGGAGTGAATAGTAGAGTGAGTAATAGTGAGCAGTAGAGTGATTAGTAGAGAGCGCGTAGTAGAGGAGTAGAGTGTGTTGTAGAATATTAGAATTAGTACTAGAGTAATAGAGTTATTAAAAAAGATTGAGTAGTAGTGAGTAATAGAGTTGTAGAGTACTGTAGAGAGTATAGTGAATAGTAGAGTGTGAGTAGAGAGTAGTAGAGTGAGTAGTAGAGAGCAGTAGAGAGTGAGTAGTAGAGTGAGTAAGGAGTATTCAAGAGTTGTAGAGTAAGAAGTAGAGTACTAGAGGGAGTAGTAGAGAGAGTAGTAGAGAGAGTAAGTAGTAAAGAGTGAGTAGTAAAGTACAAGTAGTAAAGTGTGAGTAGTAAAGTCCGAGTAGTAAAGTCCGAGTAGTAAAGAGTGAGTAGTGGATGGAGTAGTAGAGTAGTAGAGTAGTTGAGTAGCAGAGAGTAGTAGTGAGTATAGTAGTAGAGAGTAGTAGAACGAGTAGTATAGAGTTAGTAGAGTTGTAGATAGTGAGTAGTAGATAGTAGAGTGATTAGTAGAATGTGAGTAGATTAGTAGAAAGTGATTAGTAAAGTAAGTAGTAGAGAGTGAGTAGTAGAGTGAGTAATAGTGAGTTGTAGTAGAGTTAGTAGTAGATAGAGAGCGAGTAGTATAGTGATTGGAGAGTAGTAGAGAGTGAGTAGTAGAGAATGAGTAGTAGAGAGTAGTGGTGAGTAGAGTAGTAGAGCGAGTAGCATAGAGTTAGTAGAGTTGTAGATAGTGGGTAGTAGATAGTAGAGAGTGATTAGTAGAGTGGGTGTAAAGAGTAGTAGAAAGTGAGTAGTAGAGTAAGTAGTAGAGAGTGAGTAGTAGAGTCAGTAATAGTGAGTAGTAGAGTGATTAGTAGAGAGCGTGTAGTACAGGAGTAGAGAGTGTGTTGTAGAATATTAGAGTTTGTACTAGAGAGTAATAGAGCTATTAATAGAGAGTGAGTAGTAGTGAGTAGTAGAGAGTTGTAGAGTACTATAGTGAGTAGTGAGTATAGTGATTAGTAGAGTGTGAGTAGATAGTAGTAGAGTGAGTAGTAGAGAGTAGTAGAGTGAGTAGGGAATATTAGAGAGTTGTAGAGTAAGTAGAGTACTAGACGGAGCAGTAGAGAGAATAGTAGAGAGAGTATTAGAGAGTGAGTTGTAAAGAGTGAGTTGTAAAGAGTGAGTAGTAAAGTGTGAGTAGTAAAGTGTGAGTAGTAAAGAGCGAGTAGTAAAGAACGAGTAGTAAAGAGTGAGTAGTAAAGAGTGAGTAATAGTTATTAGTAGAGTGCATAGTAGAGAGTGCGTAGTAGAGTGTGTAGTAGAATGTTAGAGTGAGTACTAGAGAGTAGTCGAGATTGAGTAGTAGAGTGAGTAGGGAGTATTAGAGAGTTGTAGAGTGCGTAGTAGAGTAGTAGAGTGGGTAAGCATGAGTAGTAGAGAGGGAGTAGTAGAGAGTGCGTAGTAGAGTATTAGAGTGAGTACTAGGGAGTAATAGTTATTAATAGAGTGAGTAGTAGAGTTGTAGAGAGTACTACAGTGAGTATTGTGAGTAGTAGAGTGATTATGAGAGAGTAGTCAAGATTGAGTAGTAGAGTGAGTAGGGAGTATTAGAGAGTTGTAGAGTAAGTAGTAGAGTAGTAGAGTGAGTAGTGAGAGTATTAGAGAGTGAGTAGTAAAGAGTGAGTAGTAGTGAGTGAGTAGTAGAGAGTAGTAGAGAGTGAGTAGTAGAGAGTAAAGAGTGAGTAGTAGAGTGAGTAGTAGAGAGTGAGTAGTAGAGCATAGTAGAGAGTAGTAGAGAGAGTAGTAGAGTAGAGTAGTGGAGGGTAGGGTGAGGGTGGAGTTTTATGGTGAGGGTGGAGTTGGAGGGTGGAGTTGGTGGGTGGAGTTGGAGGTTGGAGTTGGAGGGTGGAGTTGGAGTTGGAGGGTGGAGTTGGAGGGTGGACGAAGGAGTTGGATGGTGGAGTTTGAGTTGGAGTGTGGAGTTTGAGTTGGAGGGTGGAGTCGGGGGTGGAGTTGGAGTTGGAGCATGGAGTTGGAGCGTGGAGTTGGAGAGTAGAATTGGAGGGTGGAGTTTGAGTTGGAGGGTGGAGTTGGAGGGTGGAGTTAGAGGGTGGAGTTTGAGTTGGAGGGTGGAGTCTGAGTTGGAGGGTGGAGTTTGAGTTTGAGTTTGATTTGGAGGGTGGAGTTGAGGGTGGAGATTGAGTTGGAGGGTGGAGTTTGAGTTGGAGGGTGGAGTTGGAGGGTAGAGTTTGAGTTGGAGGGTGGAGTTGGAGTTGGAGGGTGGAGTTGGAGGGTGGAGTTGGAGGGTGGAGTTGGAGTTGGAGGGTGGAGTTGGAGGGTGGAGTTGGAGGGTGGAGTTGGAGGGTGGAGTTGGAGGGTGGAGTTGCCATATCTAGCTAAGGTAGCGGAGAAGGTGGTCAACAACCAACTTATGGCCCATTTGGAAGACGCTAGTCTCCTTCATTCCTCACAATCGGGATTTCGGGCTGGCCACTCCACGGAAACTGCTCTACTCCGCGCTACGGAAACCCTCAGACAAGGGGCTGATGCGGGATACACCATGGCACTGATTATCTTAGATCTCAATGCTGCTTTCGACACTGTGGCACATTACACCTTGCTACAGTGTCTGAACAAAGGTGGTGTCTTGGGTGCGGCCCTAAAGTGGTTAAAAGCTTTTCTAACTGGGCGCAGTTTCCAGGTCAGGCAGGGTGCACACTACTCCGAAGATATTAAACTGGAACAGGGAGTTCCTCAGTGCTCTGCCCTCAGCCCTTCCCTGTTCAATTTATACATGTCTCCTTTGGCGGAGATTGTGCAGGCCTTTGGAGTAGATGTAGTTTCATATGCTGACGATACCCAGCTACTGACCTCCCTGTGCCAGGCGCCTAAGGTGGCGTCATCTAATTTCAGAGCCTGAATGCAGGAGCTTGCCTCCTGGATGGATAAGAAGAACTGCCTGAAATTGAATGGCAGCAAGGCGGAGGTGCTGGTGGTGGGAGGCAATAACTCTAGCTGGACCTCGGAATGGTAGCCTCCGAACCTGGGTCCTACCCCTACCCCTTGTACCGAGGCGAAAAATCTGGGGATCTGGGTTGATCCTACTCTCTCATATGATGGACACATCAGACGAGTAGTGGGGAAATGTTTTGGGGTATTAAAAAAACTGCGGAAAACACTGGATCTTCTCCCATTAGGTGCTAGGAAGACGATGATACATTGATGACATCTCGTCTTGACTATGGAAACATTCTCTATCTGGGAGCCACCACAAAGGGCCTTGAGAGACTACAGGTTCTACAGAATGCCGCCGCTCGGTTGGCTCTTTTGCAGCCTAGGAGAGCAGCTTCAAAAAAGGCACTTGACTCATTGCATTGGGTCCCAGTCAAGAAGAGTGATGTTCAAAGCGCTCCTTATATGTCACCGTATATCGCAAAATGTGGGCCCGGCTTATCTAAGAGACCTAGTTACTAAGAATGTTCCTAGCAGGTCTCTTAGATCCAGCGGGACAGGGCAGTTGGTAATTCCCAAGGTAAAGAAGGCCAAAATGGGAGGTCGTTCCTTCCGGTTTCTGGCTGCTCAGAACTGGAATAGACTTCCTATCAAACTTAGGCTGAATGCTCTGAAACTAAATTTAGAAAGCTGCTGAAAACCCACCTGTTCACTATTTAACGCAAGGTGGTCTTCTGTTATCGGTATTCTGTCCCTTCCCTCTCACTTAGCGCGGGGACACGCCGAGATGGCGTAACCATGCGCTTTATAAATGTTATTATTATTATTATTATTGGAGTTGGAGGGTGGAGTTTGAGTTGGAGGGTGGAGTTGGGGGGTGGAATTGGAGGGTGGAGTTGGGGGTGGAGGGTGGAGTTGGAGGGTGGAGTTGGAGGGTGGAGTTAGAGGGTGGAGTTGGAGTTGGAAGGTGGAGGGTGGACGGAGGTCTTGGAGGGTGGAGTTTGAGTTGGAGGGTGGATTTGGAGGGTGGAGTTTGAGTTGGAGGGTGGAGTTTGAGTTGGAGGGTGGAGTATGAGCTGGAGGGTGGAGTTGGAGGGTAGAGTTTGAGTTGGAGGGTGGCGTTTGAGTTGGAAGGTGGAGTTTGAGTTGGAGGGTGGAGTTTGAGTTGTAGGGTGGAGTTTGAGTTAGAGGGTGGAGTTTGAGTTGGGAGGGTGGAGTTTGAGTTGGAGGGTGGAGTTTGAGTTGGAGGGTGGAGTTGGAAGGTGAAGTTTGAGTTGGAGTGTGGAGTTGGAGTTGGAGGGTGGAGTTAGTTGGAGGGTGGAGTTGGAGGGTGGAGGGTGTAGTTGGAGGGTGTAGTTGGAGGGTGGAGGTTGGAGTTGGAGGGTGGAGGGTGTAGTTGGAGGGTGTAGTTGGAGGGTGGAGGGTGGAGTTGGAGGGTGGAGCTGGAGTGTGGAGCTGGAGGGTGGAGTTGGAGGGTGGAGTTGGAGGGTGGAATTGGAGTTGGAGGGTGGGGTTGGAGGGTGGGGTTTGAGTTGGAGGGTGGAGTTAGAGTTGGAGGGTGGTGTTGGAGTTGGAGGGTGGAGTTTGAGTTGGAGGGTGGAGTTGGAGGGTGGAGTTGGAGGGTGAAGGGTGGAGTTTGAGTTGGAGGGTGGAGTTGGATGGTGGAGTTGGAAGGTGGAGGGTGTAGTTGGAGGGTGTAATTGGAGGGTGGAGGGTGGAGCTGGAGGGTGGAGCTGGAGGGTGGAGTTGGAGGGTGGAGTTGGAGGGTGGAGTTTGAGTTGGAGGGTGGGGTTGGAGGATGAAGTTTGAGTTGGAGGGTGGAGTTGGAGAGTGGATGACGGACAATTACCTTCAACTTAACGCCGGAAAAACCGAGGTGCTCCTCCTTGGCCGAAACACCAGCCTATGGAACGAGCACTGGTGGCCGTCATCCCTGGGCGCCACCCCACTCCCTAAAAATTGTGTTAAAAATCTGGGAGTCTGGATGGATGCCAACCTTAGCTTCCAGTCCCACACTAAAAAGGTGGCAGCCACCTGCATAGGCCTCCTAAGGAATCTCAGGCCTATACTTGGGCTCTTCGACTCTAAAGCTCGCCAACTAATTATCCAGGCTACCATCTTATCACGCCTGGATTACGCTAACGTCCTCCTTCTGGGAGCAAACAAAGCGGAAACAGCTAGGTTCCAACGTATCCAGAATGTGGCGGCCAGAACGTTGGTTGGTCTCCCACGTAGATGCTCTGCCAGAGCTACCATCCGTAAGCTCCACTGGCTGCCCGTGGAACACCGAGTTAAATTTAAGGCTCTTACCACGATCTTTAAGATCGTCAAACAAGGAAATCCCCCTCTGTTGCAGAATCTGGCCCGACCTTATGTCCCAGGTCGTGCACTCCGTTCTTCCAACCAACTTCTTTTGACCGTCCCCAGGATTAGGCTCTGCCGAACTGGCGGCCGCTCTTTTAGCGTCCTTGGTCCCAAACTATGGAACGACCTTCCCCTCAGCATTCGTTCCTTAGATTGCCTCTTAGCCTTCCGTAAAGCTATCAAGACCTACCTTTTCCCTGCTCTCTAGGCCCCCCTTCCCCTTCTCCCCCTTTTTTTCCTTTTCTGTCATACTGGTGCGTGCCTGTCTCATAGCGCCGGGACGCCCCATTGCTGGGGTAGCTGTTGCGCTTCACCAAACCTTGAAATAGAAATAGAAATAGAGTTAGAGTTGGAGGGTGGAGTTGGAGGGTGGAGTTGGAGTTGGAGGGTGGAGTTGGATGGTGGAGTTGGAGGGTGGAGTTTGAGTTGAAGGGTGAAGTTGGAGGGTGGAGTTTGAGTCGGAGGGTGGAGTTTGAGTTGGAGGGCGGCCTTGGGCATATGTTCCCAACCTTCCCTCGCAAACACCTCCCCTCACAGACACCTTCCAGAAAGCAAGACTATTGGTTACTTCAAGGGAACGGGGAGACACGGACAGCAAAACATCGAGCGCATTATTAAACGAAGACAGACCGAAATTACAACAGCCGAGAACCATGGGAGGAGGCTACGAGTAACAATTAGGATTTTCCTGTGTTGTCAAACGGAAGAAAAACATTTTGAGTTTCATTTGTCATCCACGGCAATGAGGCAAAATATTACCTTTTTAATGGCAGCATTCGCAATCATTGTTTTTCTGAAAATCCCGACCTTGTCTAATTAAGGCGAAGCATGTTAATTATGGAGCGGCACGGCCCGGAGACGCCTTGAGTTGGCATATTAATTGTGTTTAGGGAAAGAAGCATGAATTGCTTTTTTTTCTCGTTAACATTTCATATCTTAGGTCGGTCATTAATTTGCCCCTATTTTGCTTTTTATATAAACAAGTACAATACTTTCTACAAAAGATACAAAGAGGTTTTAGGTAGAGCCTGCGAAAGGTGCATGTCAGGTATTTAGTGTTCGTACTCGGGGTGGAGGCTTTGGGAGCCAAGGTGCAGGACTACCCCGGCCTCTGTGCCAGCAATGCAGGGCACGTGCGGAATGGCGCTGGGGGGGCACACACTCACGCACCCACCGTGAGTTAAATATAGCCAGCCCTTGGCTGCGGAGAACAATGGCCGGGCTTGGGTTACACGGCAGCAGGCTGCTGCTGTTTGTTGTGAGCGGAGGGGGCGCGGGCGGGGCAGAAACACTTGAAAGGTGCGTGGAGAGCGAGGCTCTACAAGAGTGGTCGGATGGGGCTAGAGAAGGATTCCACGCTAGTGGAAAGCGTGCAGACAGCGCAATTTGAAGCAAGCAGAGAGGTGTGCAGACAGTAACCTTTGTTGCAAGTGAAGAGCCGCCAAGACATCAACATTTGCTGCGAGCAGAAAGTTGTGTTGGCGGTAAGATTTTCCAGAAGTGAAAGGTGCTCAGACATCAGCGTTCTCCACAACTGCACAAGTGTGCGGAGAGCAAGATGCCAGCGGGCAGAATGCGGGGGCACTCTGCTCGAAGGGAAAGGTGAACGCGATTGGATGCATTGTCAACACAAAGTTTGTGACCTCAAGAGGCAGCAAGCCCCGTCCTTTTCAGACTGGGGGCGTGTTTTTTTTGACTGTTGTTTACATTCCAGCCAATGGAGAAAAGGGGAGAAAGAAAGTCAAACCCCCCCCCCCCCCAATCCGAAAAGGATGGGGCTTAGATCCAAAGAAGAACATCACTGGGACCTCTTCTCCAATGGCTGGCCACCGTTTAGGAGGCCAGCCAATGGAGAAGAGGGGCGGGGCTTAACCTCGCTAGAGACACTCACTCTATCTCATTAAGTCTCCCCAGCGAGACAGCGCATGTGAGCAGTCTTTCGCAGGCGGGGACCTAAAAAAGTAACAAATCTGCACTCACAGAAGTACTCCTAGAATGGATATAATTTGCTACATTTTAGAATTCACACACAGTAGCACTAGTAGGCTTCGAATACTACGCCAGTCTCAGGTTTCCAGCCAAACTACTAGCAATCAACCACCTAAATGGTGACGGGATGAATGCCTAATTATAGTGTAAGCACTGAAAATCCCTTGGGGTGGCATTCCAAACTAATGTTATTCACCCACTGTGCCACTCGAGACAGAGGGTCTGGTTTAGGATTTAGCAGATGGAATAAAGACAGGGAGGATGACGGAGGACTTTACTGCCTTCTCTGCCTGCAAAATTTGAATATGTCTGCTAGCCCAGCACACAACTCTAACTATACATTGGCAGGAACCGCCGTCATGAAAGTTCCTGGCAATGTAGGAAAAGGTTAACAAACGGCTCTGACAAAAGCAAATTCCCAAAACAAGAGTTTTTTTGTTTTTTTAAAAATAATAATAATGACCCCACACCAGTTTACTGGATGTGGTCGTTTTTCTTTTGTTACTGATCCTCACCGCCGGGATATATCTGGTGGTGACAGTCGGTGAAAAAAATAATAATCCGACGGCCTACTCTAAATAGGGTGTACGGTCGATGGTTTACTTCCGATGACACCTGCTTCGACGGGCCATTGAATGAAGTTTTACGCTGACAGAGGAAATGTTAGTCCATTATTAAAAAAAACTTGCGATCCGTCATTCTCAAAATCGAACGGGCAGACCTCGAGGTTGGGCGAACAGGATACTCCATCGCCGTTGCAACAGAGTACCTTTCCGCCAAATTTTAAATCAGCCCCAGCTGCCAACCTACTGCAAATCAGTACTGACCTTGCTCCTTACGGCGACAGTTCATCCTGAACCGTGGTCACCTCACATATTTACCCCATGGCCTTGTGGTTGGGATATTCCCACACCCCTGAATCTCACACACTAAGTTTACCCCCCCCCCTGTCCCCCTTCCCCCCCCCCCCCCTCCCCCCACCCCGCTGCTCCCATGTGGGTGGGCAACCGAGAAGGGCCTCCAGCCATTAGTAACAATAGTCTGCCCTGGTCTGCAGGTACTAAGGGCTGCCCCAATTACAGGCACCAGAGACTGGCAGTGCCTGAACCCCCCCCCCCCTACCACCATCACACACACAGAGGCTAACATACTGAAATCACCTCCAGGCATCCGGCCCTCACACCATTCAACTCAAAAGTAGAGAGAAATGCCCCATAACCAATGAGAAACAGATGCCAATCCACATGGCAAAAATGAACTTATCGCACTATGAACACCTTGAATATGTAAAATTAACATATTGCACCTTCCCTATTGTGTGAAAGAAATGTCAAATATAAATAAACATATTATATTTAAAAAAAAAGCCTTCTTGGCCAAATGAAGGACAGCAGCCAAAGGGCCTTCCTCCCAGCTGCCCCTCTCCTCGGCCGGTTGCGCCCGTGTGCAGGGCCGGCCTAAGGCATGTGCAAGCTGTGCACCTGTACAGGGCCGCCAAACCCCAGGGGGCGCCACGCCAATATATATCCTTAGATACATATTTGCCTGGCTGCCCCTAGCAGGGATTTGGCGGCCTCGGGCGGTCGGGCCCCCTACCTACACTCCCTGCTCAGGGCCTCAGTGAGCCTAGAGCCGGCCCTGCCGTGTGGGCCCGGCGTGGGGCGGTGCGTGGAATGCTGGCGGCAGGGTGACACGCAGGCCCCCACCTCCTCGCATATTTTTTGGTGTATGGCGTGTTCTTCAGCTTCAAGGCACAGAATAAACAGTGTGAAATCCCGCGCGGCCCGTCGACAGAGTGACAACCAGAACCACAACAAGGCGCTAATAACACCTTGCGCCCTCTGTAATCTCCCACAACACTTAAGACACTGATTTCCAGGCTCCCCGCGGCCTGCGCAGTAAATAGAGACCTGCTGGCTTTGCTTGAGGTGAAACGCGGAGGACACCGCGCTCAGGTGACTGGGCGCCACCCGGCTCATCACACCCAGGTAGCCGGGTCTCCTGCCTTTTTTTTTTTACCGTAAAACCCCTAAATGACTTGCTCTGTTCTACAGGATCCCACAGGGCTCTGAACTGCCACCCCTTGTGTTAAAACCAGGAACACAGCTAATATGCGTGCAGCAGGTGCAGTGGCACCGGGGCCCGCTGCACCACAATCGTGGCTCTTTTACTGCCCTAACACTTAAAGAAGGGATAACGGGGATTATTTTCAAATTCATTGCATTAGGGGGCCTTTGGTGCGCCAGGGGGAGAATCTATATTGCTGAGAGCTGCCTGTTTGCATGCCTGTGGACAAAACCTCGCTCTGGCTTCATCTTCGTTGGCCCACATGCCATGTCTGGGGCTGCGCGCGCACTTCAGGGTCCTTGAAAAATAGTCCAATGCTGGCCGAAGGAGAGCGAGTTCAAGAAACAAGTCCTGGCAGGGGCGTAGGAGACACTAAAATTCTGGGGGGGACAGGAACAACCTTGTGGACTTCCCAGTGACCCTATACAAATCACCGCCCGTTAAACAAATACAATCGTATACTTTCGAAGTGAAATATTGAGAAAAGCAGGCATGTTGTCACAGTTTGCATGTATGCAATCAGACCAAATGTTAAAAAAAATGTATATGAATCTTGCATCTTCATGCACCAAGCAAACAAAGGTCACGGACTTAGGGTGGGGGCATCGTGTTTGCAAGTGCATTATGGTTTGAAAAATACCTGCTGCTGCATTCCTGGTCTCCAGCAATTTTCAGGTAACAATAAAAATGTGAAGATAACTTTGGTGATTAATGTCCTTTATTGAGAGAGATCGGAGGTTTGTCTAGTGGAAGTTTTGACTCTTGGTAAGGTAGCCACAGTGGGGTAATATGCCTGCTGAAAAGAACGTGTACCACGCAGATCACAAAATGCATATCATGTAAATAGGTCAGTGAGTTACTGCTTTTGTCTGAGAGATTCTTTTGGTATTTGCAGTTTATAAGTTAAAATCCTAACATTGAACAGAGAGCTATTAACCGTCATCAAAGAGCTGCATGAAAACTTCAAGGTATAGATTAGAACATTATGATTTTTTCCCCAGTCTTTCCTTATCCTAATGTTAGAAAATGGGTTCATTAGGATAGAAATCAATTCTGATTATTAAAGAGAACCCCACAACCATGGTGTTATGTTTTAATTCTGAGTTTGTGCTTCTTTAGTGTTGCAAAGCCATCCTGTGCCCTGGGCACTCCCCAACGTTTTGCTACCTGGTACTGGTGGTACCTGACTGACCCTGGCTTCTGCCTGAACAGGCACAGGGCCAGTGCTATTCTGAAAGAGACACCTAAAGACACTGTGAAAACACCTACATACACTAGGGTGCACTATGGGTTAGGGGGTAGGGTGTTGAAATATCGATTACAAAAATATAGTTGACAAAAATATAGTTGTAAAAATATCGTTTACAAAAATATCGACACCCTATACCTAAACAGGTAAGTACATAAATATCGACTCAAAAATATCGTTGTAATAAATATCGATGTAAAAAATATCGACTTTTTAATTTAATTAAAATTACATTCAATATTAAATAAATATAAGTACTATTAACAAAATACATTACATTACTTTTATTTTTTGACTATTGAAAACAAATTAACTACACTTTTTCATTATAAACTTAATAAATGTGTACATATACATATATTTAACACATTACTTTATATAACAACAATAATAAATACATATAATTAAAATATAAAATATATTATTAAATAAAACATTTGATAGCGAAGGGGAAAAAATTACTATTCCCACTCCAGAGGGTGCAACAGTAGGGAAAGCGTTGGATAGCGTAGGGGTAAAAATTACTATTCCCACTCCAGAGGGTGCAACAGTAGGGAAAGCGTTGGATAGCGTAGGGGTAAAAATTACTATTCCCACTCCAGAGGGTGCAACAGTAGGGAAAGCGTTGGATAGCGTAGGGGTAAAAATTACTATTCCCACTCCAGAGGGTGCAACAGTAGGGAAAGCGTTGGATAGCGTAGGGGTAAAAATTACTATTCCCACTCCAGAGGGTGCAACAGTATGGAAAGCGTTGGATAGCGTAGGGGTAAAAATTACTATTCCCACTCCAGAGGGTGCAACAGTAAGGAAAGCGTTGGATAGCGTAGGGGTTTAAATTACTATTCCCACTCCAGAGGGTGCAACAGTAGGAAAAGCATTGGATAGCGTAGGGGTTTAAATTACTATTCCCACTCCAGAGGGTGCAACAGTAGGGAAAGCGTTGGATAGCGTAGGGGTAAAAATTACTATTCCCACTCCAGAGGGTGCAACAGTAGGGAAAGCGTTGGATAGCGTAGGGGTAAAAATTACTATTCCCACTCCAGAGGGTGCAACAGTAGGGAAAGCGTTGGATAGCGTAGGGGTAAAAATTACTATTCCCACTCCAGAGGGTGCAACAGTAGGGAAAGCGTTGGATAGCGTAGGGGTAAAAATTACTATTCCCACTCCAGAGGGTGCAACAGTAGGGAAAGCGTTGGATAGCGTAGGGGTAAAAATTACTATTCCCACTCCAGAGGGTGCAACAGTATGGAAAGCGTTGGATAGCGTAGGGGTTTAAATTACTATTCCCACTCCAGAGGGTGCAACAGTAGGGAAAGCGTTGGATAGCGTAGGGCTAAAAATTACTAAATGTATTTACAATGTTTAAAAATTAACAAATCTTTATTTTTATTTAATTAATCATTAATTAAATAATTATTCAATTCAAATGTGATTAATTCACTACTTTTTCACCTAAAAATTCAACTACACACACCTAAAATTAATTAAACAATTAACATAATTAATTTACATAATTATTAATCAATTAACTAATTGAAATTAATTAACTATTATTTATTACACTATTTATATTCAATTAACACATTAATTAATCAATTATTTTATTATATTTAAATTACTTCCCACCTTACTCCCCTATAAACCCACAACCCGCTACGGAACTATTAACACTAAATTCAACATAAAATACGGTATTAACTAATAAAATACTACAAAAAATACTACTTTGACAACCAATACTCATTAAAAACACTTAATTACTTATTATTATTTAAAAAACGATATTTTTGTAAACTATGTTTTTGTAAACGATATTTATTACAACTATATTAATGTTAACGATATTACTTACCTGTCTGTCGATATTCTTGTCAAACTATATTTTTGTCATCGATATTTCTTCTTGTCGATATTTCTGCGGCGATATTAAGGTTAGTCGATATTTTTACGACGATATTCCCGCTCTGCACCGGGTTAGGGTACCCCTATAATTGGCATGGCCTCTCCTATAAGGCCCTAGTACATAATAGGGCAGGGGGATTAGAACTACCTTTAAGTCCCTAGAATATAATAGGGCATGGCAATTTTGAGGCCAGCAGCCCTTCCTGCGTATGCATGTGTACACTGCTGAAGCCTGAGGTCAGTTTACAAGTAGACCTGTGTTGTAGGACTGCTCTTAAAATGCAAATTGTGCCCAAACTCGACTTTTGGGTTTGGGGAACTTGCAAATTGATCAACTACAATGCTGGGGCAAAATTAAGTTAAGTGGAAAAATCTTTTCCACTTAACTATGGCTGTGTCATATTTGCCACATAATACGTCATCTGCTGCATAATCTAACGATTTGACCCAAAACAATGTTGTTGCTCAAACGGATCAAAAATTACTAAGAGAAATATGACTTATGTTGCTGTGAAGTGTAGGGCCCTTTGCAAAGGTTGACTGGTCACCTTTCCCACTGCTGCGTTTGTATGTTACACAGGTACTAATTAGGCAAAAGCTTTGCAGAGGCTAAATATGTCAAAATAATAAAGTTTCATAAAATGCACTGCTTTACGCTGCAGCCTTTTTATTGTTGCATAATTTAGTCAACACTGCAACATCTTTTTGGCCTCCATTGCTGCATAACTCCAGTGGCCCGAAAGAAGGCTGCACATGTTAAAAGTGTTTGTGTATGAAGCAGAGACCATGAAGTTTGCAAACTTAGAAGCTGATTACGATGGCAGGAGGACTTCAGTCCGTCCACCATCGAATTGGGGAATGGGACCGCTGGCCTTCAAGGTGGCGGCCCCACAATAGGCATTACAATGTGACCACCACTATGGCATTCGCAGGGCCTATTTTTTACATTGCAGCAGGTGCTGATGGCTGCATCATCTGCCGCAATGTAAAAAAGGACTTGTTACATATATCACTGCACTATGTGGCAGGCACAATCAGGTGCCTGCCACATGGTGCAGTGATATGTAGGGGGGCATCTTAGATATCCCCTGGGTCCCATGTCTGGGGGCTGAGGGAACGGGGCCTGCAACGGGCCCCCAATGTCCCTTTCCACCAACTTTTTCATGGGGGGTGAACCACCATGGATAGGGTGGCGGGTAAAGGGTATCGTAATCCCTACTGTGGTGGCTGGGAGGCACCACCAGCATTGTAGGAACCATGAGCCCTTCCTCCGCACTTGCAAAAAACAACAAGTGATGGACTGAATGTGGATCAATGTCACACACTCCCCCAGTCAAAAGATCTGGGCCCAAATCCATCGTTTTTTTGCACTCCACACCACCCTGGGTCAGATAATGGCTTTATGCAAATCAGCTCTGACCCTGTTGCCCCATGGGAACAGTCCAGTCCGAACTACAACAGCCATATCTTTCCCAGACCGGAATCAAGCATCCGAGGACCGGACCGGTTTCGAGGTAACACCTCTCTTCAGCCCGGCTAGCTTGACTCCAAGTGGTGTGGAGTGCCTGGGACCCACGTCTGGGCATCCCCAGCGCACTTAGGGCGGCAATTGCAAAAAACAACAAGTGATGGACTGAATGTGGATCAATGTCACACACTCCCCCAGTCAAAAGATCTGGGCCCAAATCCATCGTTTTTTTGCACTCCACACCACCCTGGGTCAGATAATGGCTTTATGCAAATCAGCTCTGACCCTGTTGCCCCATGGGAACAGTCCAGTCCGAACTACAACAGCCATATCTTTCCCAGACCGGAATCAAGCATCCGAGGACCGGACCGGTTTCGAGGTAACACCTCTCTTCAGCCCGGCTAGCTTGACTCCAAGTGGTGTGGAGTGCCTGGGACCCACGTCTGGGCATCCCCAGCGCACTTAGGGCGGCAATTGCAAAAAACAACAAGTGATGGACTGAATGTGGATCAATGTCACACACTCCCCCAGTCAAAAGATCTGGGCCCAAATCCATCGTTTTTTTGCACTCCACACCACCCTGGGTCAGATAATGGCTTTATGCAAATCAGCTCTGACCCTGTTGCCCCATGGGAACAGTCCAGTCCGAACTACAACAGCCATATCTTTCCCAGACCGGAATCAAGCATCCGAGGACCGGACCGGTTTCGAGGTAACACCTCTCTTCAGCCCGGCTAGCTTGACTCCAAGTGGTGTGGAGTGCCTGGGACCCACGTCTGGGCATCCCCAGCGCACTTAGGGCGGCAATTGCAAAAAACAACAAGTGATGGACTGAATGTGGATCAATGTCACACACTCCCCCAGTCAAAAGATCTGGGCCCAAATCCATCGTTTTTTTGCACTCCACACCACCCTGGGTCAGATAATGGCTTTATGCAAATCAGCTCTGACCCTGTTGCCCCATGGGAACAGTCCAGTCCGAACTACAACAGCCATATCTTTCCCAGACCGGAATCAAGCATCCGAGGACCGGACCGGTTTCGAGGTAACACCTCTCTTCAGCCCGGCTACCTTGACTCCAAGTGGTGTGGAGTGCCTGGGACCCACGTCTGGGCATCCCCAGCGCACTTAGGGCGGCAATTGCAAAAAACAACAAGTGATGGACTGAATGTGGATCAATGTCACACACTCCCCCAGTCAAAAGATCTGGGCCCAAATCCATCGTTTTTTTGCACTCCACACCACCCTGGGTCAGATAATGGCTTTATGCAAATCAGCTCTGACCCTGTTGCCCCATGGGAACAGTCCAGTCCGAACTACAACAGCCATATCTTTCCCAGACCGGAATCAAGCATCCGAGGACCGGACCGGTTTCGAGGTAACACCTCTCTTCAGCCCGGCTAGCTTGACTCCAAGTGGTGTGGAGTGCCTGGGACCCACGTCTGGGCATCCCCAGCGCACTTAGGGCGGCAATTGCAAAAAACAACAAGTGATGGACTGAATGTGGATCAATGTCACACACTCCCCCAGTCAAAAGATCTGGGCCCAAATCCATCGTTTTTTTGCACTCCACACCACCCTGGGTCAGATAATGGCTTTATGCAAATCAGCTCTGACCCTGTTGCCCCATGGGAACAGTCCAGTCCGAACTACAACAGCCATATCTTTCCCAGACCGGAATCAAGCATCCGAGGACCGGACCGGTTTCGAGGTAACACCTCTCTTCAGCCCGGCTAGCTTGACTCCAAGTGGTGTGGAGTGCCTGGGACCCACGTCTGGGCATCCCCAGCGCACTTAGGGCGGCAATTGCAAAAAACAACAAGTGATGGACTGAATGTGGATCAATGTCACACACTCCCCCAGTCAAAAGATCTGGGCCCAAATCCATCGTTTTTTTGCACTCCACACCACCCTGGGTCAGATAATGGCTTTATGCAAATCAGCTCTGACCCTGTTGCCCCATGGGAACAGTCCAGTCCGAACTACAACAGCCATATCTTTCCCAGACCGGAATCAAGCATCCGAGGACCGGACCGGTTTCGAGGTAACACCTCTCTTCAGCCCGGCTAGCTTGACTCCAAGTGGTGTGGAGTGCCTGGGACCCACGTCTGGGCGTCCCCAGCGCACTTAGGGCGGCAATTGCAAAAAACAACAAGTGATGGACTGAATGTGGATCAATGTCACACACTCCCCCAGTCAAAAGATCTGGGCCCAAATCCATCGTTTTTTTGCACTCCACACCACCCTGGGTTAGACAATGGCGGGGGGTGGAGGGAGAGGGGGACTCGCGCGGGGGTTAAAAAGTAAATTTTTTTTAAATAAGAAAACTTACCTGACTGCCCGTTTCCGCGTCAGAGCAGAGGAAGCAGCTCTAGTGATGACGCGACTCTTTGCACCTGCCCTCCTCACCACATCTGTTGCCTACAGCCACCGGAAGCCCCTCTTTTTCGTCCACTTCTCACCACATCCAGTTTAGATTACAATTTACAAGTCAAGCGCCTCGAGGCCAGGCTTCCCTCCTCTGCTTGCTAACACCCTTCACAGTTTGCTACACTATTGGTTAAAGCTTTGCTGATGCATTGCTGCTCTCAAGTTGCTGCCAGTGCCAGTTTAGTTGCTCCCTTGGTTAATCATTTACATAGTTACACCCATGTTTATGCCATGGCTTTGAAAATAAATGTGGCCCATTAACACATAACATGTTATTTAGATTAACCGTACTAATAAGCACACATTCACACGTTACTACTTCGGTGCAAAGATCAAATTAGATGTTATTATCACAATTCAGCAAAAGAAGCAGGAGAAAAACACCTATGTTGCTTCACAGATTGCATTCAACTATTACTCTACACAGGGAAACAACTCCCCTAATAGTCACAGATATCCCTTCGGTGTGGTTGTACAGTGCTGAACAAATTGCAATAGCCTCTGCATCCTGATTTCAGTGAAATATGGTTACAAAAATAAATAAAGAAAAGAAACACAATAACATTCTCCGGCACAAACCATATATGCAGGTGCACAATATATAACATGAGATTTAGTACCACAGTTGAGTTTAGGGAGGGGGGTCATGGCCTGTTTTACAATGGAAATAAAAGACAAATTATATACCTGCGTGTTTATTATATATATATGTGTGTGTTTACACACACACACACACACATACACACACACACACAACTCCCGCTCCCGAGGAATAATTTATGTATCTCATTGATTTCCTTTTTCCTGGTCACAAGCTGATTACTCGAGTTGACAGAAAATATCCGAATACAACGAACACATCCAAACATGATACCCGGATTCACCACTAGTATTGATGCAATCAGCCTCCCCTGCAAGAAATGTACACAAAACGGGGACATTTCCATTGAAACCACGGACCACTGCAAGCCGAACACTGCAGGAATCTGCGAGGCAACCCTTCACTTCTGCATACAATTGTGCTCATTGTGCAATGTGTGCGTTCATAAAATCTCCCTCTTCTCAAGAGCACACTCGAACATGCCCTGTACCACAGAGAACGGACAGCCGAACAGCAGGTGCAGTATTTGCATTTTCGTTTTCAAAAACATGATCCGTTTTTAAAAAAAGAGGCCAAGTATTCCATACCTAGTGTGGCAAAACAATCATGAAATATAAAAAATACATAACGGGTGACAAGTGTTTTATGGTCTAAGGTGGGGATGGACATCTTGTGAGTAAGGGGAGAGCACAGTAAATTCCCGCTTCCTTTCCCCCATCTTCCTTCTCTCCCTAAGCTCTCACGAGCTCTCGAGAAGAGAGAGACACTCGGGAGAGCACCTACCGTGTCACATTTACACGCGCACAGACGGTGCTGTCACAGGTACCCTATGACGCAGAGGAGACTGCAGCAGACACTTCCACGTGCCGAGCTGCGCGAGGCCCGCGGTGCCCAGTGTAACATGGCGCTCCCAGTGCCAGGCACCAGAGCCACGCCCCCACCAGACTTGTAATTAAATATGTGTCAGCCTCCTGTCACCAGGAAGCTTCTCGGCACCAGCAAGGGAGGTTAATCGCTTTTTTAGGGCAGTGGCTAGATTGCTACTTGATACATTATGGAGCCCCATTGTTAATCCTCCTGGCTGCCCCACTTGGCCAGACAGACTGTGTGATCCTCGGACGCTAGCTTTAGCCAAGTGTGCCTCAGTTCTATTCGCAGGATACAACGGAGAGCGGGAGGGGGGCGGGAACGGCCACACACTGACAGCGGAGGGGGAGGGAGGGGGGGTGCGAACAGACACACACGGACACACTGACAGCGGAGGGGGGGTGGGGGAGCAGGAACAGACACACACGGCAAAAAAAACAAAGCACTCACGCAAGCAGGAAGGCGGGTGCCGGTCAATGCCGGACCAGATTCGGGGGCGTTCCCGGCTTTCGGCTGACGTCGCGTGACGTCGGCAAAAGCCAAAGAATCTCGGGAACGCCCCCGAATCTGGTCCGGCATTGACGGACAGGCCCCTCGTCCAATGGCTAGGCTCCATTTATGGAGCCAGCCAATGAATGACGAGGGCCGACCCAAAGCCACACTACAGTTCTCATCAGGTTTTCGCCTGCGCGAAAAAGATGCGCAGAGCGCATCTTTTCGCCAGGCAAAACCTAAAAAAGAAAGTAGCGCTTTCACTGGTAAACGCTGTAAAGTGGTGCTAATGTGTGTGGGTGTAAATAACAATCTGGCCTGTCTGCTGACCACTCTGTATCGCTTTATTTAGGTATTTAATAATTTTTTCTCTCCGTCCTGAGGTTTTTCTTTGGAATTATAAAACAATCAGCAAATGGGGACATTTCCAGCTGAAGTGTTCTTCCTATTTTGGATCAATTTCACAGGGAAACAAATAAAGACAAAGAGAGGCAAGAGAGAGAACGAAAGAGCTGTCTCGAAATCAGAACTTAAGAGGAGGAAGACAGAGACAGAAAGAGAGAGAGGAAAAAGAAAGAGAGAGGGGGAGGAGGGCCGCTGCCAGAGGCAGATCAGGAGAAGTTGACACTGTGCTTGCCTTCTCTGAGTATGAAAGAAAGAGACAGAGTTTTTCCCCTTCTCTGCCCTTCCTAGGACGCCAAGCCTTCCTGCAGCATAACAAAGGGCAGAGGGCGGGTGGCCTCTTTGACTCCAGGCAGGTGAAGTGCAGGGCCATTAGGTAGCGCTTTCGCGCGCTAATGGCCCTGTGCGCTAATGGCCCTGTGAATAGGAGAGGGGAAATTCTTTTGTGCGCTCGTCCCCGCCACACTTGTCCCCCGTGTCCCCCCCACTTTAAAATCTGGGGGGGGATATATCCCCCTCGTCCCCCACACTTCCTACGCCCATGAGTCCTGGTCAAGGTGCCCACTTCAAATGAAAACAACACCCTCCCAAGGCAGGCAGGCAGGCCTAAAGATGGATGCAAACCTAGGGGCGTACCTTCCATTTGTGCAGCAGCTGCAGTGGCACCAGAGCCCAGAAATATGAAGGTCCCACTCGGGGCTTAATCTGTAAAAAACATAAGTGCCAGGGCTCTCCTCAGGAGGCCACTACAGCTTGCACCGCTCATTGCCCCTGCCAGTGCTGCCAATGATAGTAACAACACAACTACTAACCATCACACTCCTACAAGTGCGACAATTCTGACAATTTGAGGCCAATGATAGTAACAACACAACTACTAACCATCACACTCCTACAAGTGCGACAATTCTGACAATTTGAGGCCAATGATAGTAACAACACAACTACTAACCATCACACTCCTACAAGTGCGACAATTCTGACAATTTGAGGCCCCCAAAACTGTAAGAATGACCGTAGACTATAGTTGGGAGGGCGGGGAAAGTAGTGTAAAACTAGATATCCTGAAACTGGTTGGAGGAAGGGTTGGGATTGCCAGATTTGATTTTATATTATGTAGCCACGCAATTGCAACATGTTGTAAATTGGTTTGATGAGGGCACAACTGGGAGAAATCTCTGTTAGTGGGCGCACATGGTTCCTACTCCCTACCAGAGTTATTTATGATGGGCAAAGGGGTCCCCAGGGACTGATTGCAGATGTGTGGAACACCGTGGTTTGTAAAATGCTGCAAAGACCCCCCCTTTGCTGAGGACAAGTCTCTTTAGGCCTCAAGGCCATTTTATAGTATGTTAAAGGACAGGTCCTTCACCTTCTGGTGCAAAGATGGATGTGAAATTGTAGGGGACTTATTTCTTAAATATATGTTTTACACAAGACCAGGAAAAATTTGGGGAGGGAGCAGAGCAACTTTTGCAGTATGCCAGATTGGCATACACAAATCGCATGGTCTGGAACTCATTTCCTGAGAAGCCACAAGAACACAACATTAAACAACAACTACTAAATGTTGTGGGGTGCAAACGACTAATGACACACCTCCATACATTCTTAGTGGCTGATAAGCGTGGTATGACCGACAGAGCAAAAGACCGCTGGAATGGAAGAAAGCATGCAATTAAGTCAAACAGGTGACCCCAATGCTCGGTTCAAGTTGATCCAGGTTAATTTTTTTTGTAAACAGAGAATATATGTACACCTAGAAAGTTGACAATTGTTTACCATGCCCAGCCTGCCACAAGTAGGGGATGAAGGCTACATTCAGTCGATTTCCTGCACATGGCATGGACCTGCCCACAGATTGTGGATTTTTCTAAGATAATGCTGGTCCTGTCACGCTTTACGTGGCTGGTGTTAGAAAGGGGTATATAACTGAGCTTACTTGTTAAAATAACACAGTGGAAGCGCTTGATAGTGATATATATATATATATGGTGCTGGCAAAACACCAGATTGCCATTCATTGGGCGGCCTCACAAGCCCCGGAGGTGACTGTTTGGAGGAAAAAACATTTCATAGAATGGGCACTCAGAGATGAGCTAACATGAAGCAGACCTGGAGAAATTATGAAGTCGATGAAGACCTGGCAGACTAGGGAGTGATGCTTACAAAAATTATGCATCCCCCCAATAATAGGCCTCCTGCTTAATTGTACAGATGGGATACTGTGATATTGACCTATGGAGAAGTGTTAACGAGGGTGAATGAAACGTGGAAATTAGGGTGAGGTGGACGAAAATCACTATACTAACTGAAACATGTATAATCTAGGATGACAGTCAGGGTCGCACACATGAAGGTACTTGTTTAGGATTGTGTTCTAAAAATCAACAAAAAAAAACAGGAAAGGAAGGAATGCAGCATGTAAATAAATTGGACACCACCAAACATTGCAGAGACCTGCTCAATCTTCTGATTTCTCTAGCTTCCTGGATTGACCCAGCAGGGGACAGAGTCTAATACGTTTCCTGCAACATGTACTATATCCTTTGTTCCCTTAAATATGGATCTACTATTTGCTGCCAAGGTTGGAGCTGTCTCGTTATTTTCTTTAGGTGCCCATCTGTGCAAGCTTTGCTGTTAATCCCTGCCCCCACCCACCCCCAAATAGGTCTGGCTTGAAAGGGATCCTGCTTGAATGCTTTCATCCATGCTGTCACTTATCCATTTGTTCATGCATTATATCATACATTGTCCATGCAATCACTCATCATTGTACTTTTGTTATCTTTTCACCCATCATTGACTCAATTCTTGCATTTTCACACCTGTGCATCCTCAATGCTCTCAAACTCACTAATCAATAGAGGCACTTTGTTAAGAGTCAATCTGCTGGCTAAGCAGCTAGTTTGTGAGAGTGCTTTAGACTGTAAGGCTGCTACTCTGTGAGGGAGGGAGTACTGTCAGTAATGTGAGACTACCTGTGTGTGATGGGAGTTCTGTTGGTAGTGCGAATGCAGTCGGTACTGTCACTATATTTCACAAAGAATGAGAGGGGCCCCGCCAACACCAAAGGAGTAGGGTACCAAATAGACCTTAGTCTATGGGCAACCTAATTCACTTAAACATACACACTCACCAGCATAATAATACAGTAGACCATATCACCAGAACATAACACAAATCCTGTTAAACGCCAAGTGCTGAAAAATATCTACTGTATTGATCATAAAACATAAAAAAGGTTAAAACCGTAATTCAGCAATTGTTCAGCAGTTGTATGGACATAAAATAAATACCACCACAAAATCAGAAATTAATAATATTGGGAGAACCTGCAAGAAATATAGTTTCTAATCGGCTAAACAGGCAGATACATTAGACCAATTAATTTTCAAGGACAAAGGACGATATCTCCCAAACCACAGTTTTAATCTGTATAAAATTACACAGAGAAACTATTTTTTACACACATATATTAAAAACAAGAAGGAAAAACAGTTGGCCTATGATGAGCATATATTTTAGAACAGTTTCCATATCCTGGTGATACCATACACATGTATCCAAACTTTTAGATACATATAAAAACATATATAAATATTAGTGGATTGTATACCATCATCATTCTCACACAGACACACTTTTAATTTAAACATCTACAAACAAGTCTGCTACCTGTTTGGATTCAAATGAATCTTATCTAAAACGGACTGCAGGAAATATCCACGTAGATACAAATGGAGGGATAGGTAGACCTCACTCTCACTTGAAAACCCCCAACTGTAGTGGTGGAATAATTTCTGAAAAGATGTGACAGACAAAACTATTTCATGTGCCTGTTCACCATTAAATCACTATATTATCTGTGAAACAGAATATGAGGTAACAATACCTTCAGCGACTGTATGTACGCCAGATGTTGGCGAATAATTTGAATAAAATATCTGTCAACAAAATATAATATTTTTTTATTTTTTAAAAGACGATTCTAATTTGTAGAACTAATCAAATTACACATTGTCATTATAAACCTTACAAAATAACCTATTTAATTACCTTAAAAAACGGTACAGAGACTTATCCTGCGCCCCCTTGTCTGTATTCTTTTTCTTGGGACGTCACGTACACTAGTCGTAACCTCAAGATAGAATCACGTTCAAGTAATCTACAAGGAAATATATAAAATAATAATGCTATATAGTTTTCGCCAAGGAGATGAGCTTACTACTTTCTTCTAATAGAGAATATTTTACTGTCAATGTCAATCTTTCAACTTTACCAACTTTGGGACACCTTCGATCAAAAATAACTAGGCTGATTGATAGGCTAATCATATACAAATCTCTCACTCAATAGAGCCGTAATAGAGAAGCAGGGGAGTGACAAGCTCATAGAATGAATGAAATTGAATACAAATGTCTCCCAAGTATCGGAAACACAATCATATCTAAACAGCAAGAGCAAGTCGCTGGGCATCCCTTCAAAACGATCGTGCCCCTTGTACGTATATTTAAAAGTAAGTAAATCCATATAATCTACTTCTAATATAGCGCTACTCAATATTGCCCCCAAAGCCCCGATCCACACGGATGTGGGGGTTATGAGCCCAGCAGAGAGACAGCATGGCCCAAGACCTCTTACCTTGTACACGCTAAAACTCCACATTAAAACGCCACATACGGGGTAAAGCCACCTCTGTATCTGGGTATATATTCACGCCAAAGCGTACAGAATCCTGTTTAAATGAACCACAACCAAACATGTGATCAATATCGTCACATCCGTTTCCTCTGACTTCGTCGGAAATGCATCAGTAAGAAATGGGTGGGAAAGAGTGGCCACTAAGGCAGCATTTCACCCTGTCCTGAAGATAGACAAGGGTCAGGTTAGCAAAGATGGGGCAGAGAGGCCCCCTGAGGTGCGTCCTGGGGAAGTAGCTGGTCCTCTGGGGAGGACAGAGGGGGTGCCGGTGGAGCAGCTCTGAGGGAGTTGCACCTTGAGGTGCTGGGGTTCAAGTGGCGCAAATGGGTCCTGCTGATTTGGCAGGGGACGGGGACCCGCACCAGGGTTCTTAGTGAGGCAGGTCACCAGGGTTACTCAGGCAGCAAGCCATGGGCCATCAGGGGGTGGGAAGACCCTACTTGAAGGTGTGCAGGGCGGTGCAACGGCGATGGGATGGCTCCAAAGGCCCAGGATCCTCTGAATCCAAGTATGACTACTCTGTTTCCGAGTTTAGGTTATGGTGCAGTATGGTCGGGATGTGGCCAGCTAGGCTGGCACATCACAGCCGAGGTGAAAGAAAAATTTGGAGAGGGGCCTATGTTGATGTTTTTGACTCACTCATGGATAAGCCTGATAGAGAGGAAGCCAAGAGGTGCAAGGAGTGTGCTCATTCCAGGGACTATCGCCACTGGCAACACAAGAAGAGGGTTGAGGAAACGTTGGTGAACTGGATAAAAAGGATTCGCGATTTATCAGGCAATCCTGGCTGAATTTTTTTATAATTTGGGCGCGCAGTTGGCATGTTACCAGAACAGGTGTGCATGTGCGCACAATGAATATGAAGGCATGGGATGGAAGGAATATGACAGAGAGTTTAGAGGAGTTAAGGCAACTCGCCCCACTCTGGCATGGGATCAGGTTGATGTGGTCTTATAGCTGCGCCATATGAAGCATCAGCACCCGGACGCTGCCCCCAGTCAGCCCTTTCGCTCAGGTTCCTTTAGCAGCCTGTGTGGGGGGCAGGAAATGTTGGGATTTCAACAAGCGTTCCTGTTCCAGGCCTCACGGTACGTGCAAGTACATTGCTCCTTCTGTGGCCTGTCCTCCCATACAGAGTGAAAATGTTCAAGAATTAAGGGGGCAAAAAACAGGATAGATGACCACTCATAGTCAAGGCTACCTTCCCGGTCAATTGGATGGCAATGGTGGCTTAATGTGTACAGTAACCTGATGGCAGCCCAGGGCTTGTTAGAAGGTTTTAGAGATAGTTTCTGGATACCAGCCCTGGGATGTGAGGACGTGTCATATTGAAAGAACCAGCAGTCCCTTAGGTCCAAACGGGAGGTAGCTGCAGCAAACATTGTCAAGGAGGTGGCCAGGGGAGAGTGGCTGGCCTGTTTGATTCAGTACCCCTGGAAGGCTTTGTCTCCTCTCCCTTAGGGGTTGTGCCCAAGAAGGATCCCAGGGGCTTTTGATTAATACATAACCTCTCTGCTCCTAGAGGCTAGTCAGCGAATGTGAGAAAGTGGCTCTATATATACTGGACTAGAATGAAGTACAGTGTGTATAGAGTCTACCAACCCCAGCGGTATAACAGAGGTAAAAGTCAGAACTGACCTTACTCTCCAAAGTGGTAGCTTGGTCGAGCAGTAAGGCAGTACCAGAGGACAGTGTAAAGCATTTGCTGTACACACTCAGTCAGCAAAAGGTTTCACACACTCAAGGACTGAACTCCAGGCCAATTGTTTTTGTATCCACAGATATAGTTGTTTTATTTTTAGAACCAACAGTTATAAAAATATACTTTTCTCGTTATGAATACTCTCATGTAATTACTTTGCAAAGGAGCAATAAAGTTTGTGCACACAATCAATACAGTATTGACAGTAAACAAAACAATCCTAAAACACACTATAGCATTGAGCTCAATGAGTTTTCCACATGTTGATTACTATACAGATTACTTTAGTAGTCCCAGGACCAGATCCTAGGGTCAGTCCTGGGGTCTAAGCTGAAACCAGATTAGCAAAAACGTTTTAGTTACTGTAGTGAATTTTCCTGAATATAAAGCTGTTTTAAAAGTTCACACTTAGAAACTTTTCATTGTAAATCTAACAATGTTATTCAATGGTAGAAAATTCAGGTTGCAGGTAAAGTACGATCGTGTTACTTTTGTAATCCAGCACTGGTCTCCTGTGGCCAGCACTGGGGCCTTAACTTAAAACAGGTAGGTAATTGCGTTTCAATATTTCGTAGGATTTTTAAAGAATATTTCAAGTTTTCAAAACTTTACACTTAGAAGAAATTTAATAGAAAAACAGTCAATGGTTTCCTATGGCAGAAATTTAGATTACTTGCAAACACGGTTTTGATTACTTTTGTGGTTAAGTACTGGGCTACAAGGTAGAGTACTGGCTTCTCTCCTGATTACAGGTGAGTACGTTGGATTTCGATATTCCGCTGATTTTAGGTGAATATTTGAACATTTCAAAAGTTCACACTTGGAAGAAATTTCACAGAAAAGCAGACAATGGTTTCCTATGGCAGAATTTTAGATTACTAGCAAACACGGTTGTGATTACTTTTGCGGTCCAGTACTGGGCTACAAGCTACAGTACTGGCTTCTCTCCTGATCACAGGTAAGTAATTCGAAATTCGTTATTGGGCTGATTTTAGATGAATATTTTAAAGTTTCAAAACTTCACACTTAGAAGATTTTTCGAGTCAAACCAGTCAATGTTATCCAATGTCAGGAAAGTGAGTCATCGGTTTTCAGGTGAGTACTCGACTGGTGAAGTTAAGGTTCTTGGCTTAGACTCAGGGGTCCCCCAGGGTCAGGTAGGTACAGTTAGCACACCCTCAGCGGCACAGGGGCAGCCGGGTGCAGAGGTAGTTAGGCCCAATGTTATCCAATGAGAGGCAGTGGGCCTTTGGTTGGTGGCTGCTGGCTAGCAGGCCACGCGGCTGTGGGAGCTGGGCTCCTGGTCACTTGCTCAGGGCAAATGGGAAAGTAGAATAGGGTACAGGTTGCACTGCCAGGGGCACTCGGGCGGCTGAGTGCAGGGTGCTTTTGAGCTGTTTGGCGCTCAATGTTATCCAATGAGGATCTTGAAAAGGGAACATAGGCTGCAGGCTCGGGGACGATGGATCTTCAGGAGCGACCAAAACTTCGAGGGGTAAGTTGGGATCTTGGAGGATAGGTAGGCACCCAGGAGTTGGCCACAGGGGTCTGTGGGGCGCCGGGTGTAGGGGTGTCTTTTGAGGTCGGGAAATCTTACCCCCTGCTGGTCACAGTCAGAGGGTACCTTTGTCCTGAGGCTGCAGGCGTCGTCGGGGTCGTCGAGGAGGGTCCTTGGGCACTGGATTCCGAGTCAGAATCGCCGGGGGGATGTCCTCAGGGTCTTGGTTCACTCCAGCACAGGCTAAGCTTGGCGGGTGCAGAGTGTGCAGGGTTCGCTGTTCCGGGCTGATACCAGGGCTTGTTACTTGCTTTGAGCAGTACCACTACTCGTGGGAGACCCAGGTAGTCAGAGTCACAAGGCAATCAGGTCCTCCGGGGCATTTGAGGGTGCTGACCACTGGAGACGCCGGGGTTTAGCAGGATCAGGTGCGAGGGTCGACAGGCCGGTAGGGCTGGGGCCAAATCAGTTGGTGTCTTCCAATTCTTAGCAGCTGCACGGCAGGTCTTCTTGTTTCTTGTTCTTCTTTCTTGTTTCGGTATCTGGATCTGCCGAAGGGAGCCCCTAAATACTAAATTTAGGGGCGTTACAGGTGGGGCAAGGGCAGGGACCAATGGGTCCCTGTCCTGGGGTGAGTACACCCCCTAGCCTGCTCCTCTCCTGTGGGAGGGGAGCAGGAGCCTAGCTGGGATTGGGCAGGGCTCCCTATCTACAATATGGCCAGAGCCCGGGGTCGTGCTTCACCTCGCCTCCCCCACCTGAGAGGTGGAGTTGGCAAAGGTTGGCACACCCCCCTTCCTGACGTAGTTTTTCCCGCCAGTCTTCCCGCCAGAGTGGGGATAGAATGGGTGGGGGGCAGTTGCTGGGTACAGCAAATGGTCTGGAGAAGCTCTCAGAGGGGGCATGCCTTTGAAGCTTCCCCCTGTCCATCCTGGGGGAGGAGACATAGCACCTCGCCCAGGATGTTCATTGTTGCAGGCCCAGGAGAGCGGGGGGGGGCTCTCCACCCAGGGGTCCAGCAACATGTCTGCTGTGTGGCAGCCTCTGCAGCCACTCAGCCCAGACGTGGATTGTAGGTTAGGTTTCAGGGGGCATCTCTAAGATGCCCTCTGTAGTGCATTTTACATTAAACCCCACACTGGCATCAGTGTGGGTTTATTGTGCTGAGAAGTTTGATATCAAACTTGCCAGTGTTCAGTGTAGCCATTATGGTGCTGTGGAGTTCGTAATGACAACCTCCCAGCACCATATACTCTTAATGGCATCACTGTACTTACAATGCCCAGGAATGGCCCTGGGTACTATAGGGGCACAGGGCTCATGCACCCATGCCCACACCACTGGCATAGGGCATCCAGCTAGAGGGGTGACTGATGTATGCCAGGGCAGTGGGGTTGTGGACATGGCACACAGGGATGTGTGCCATGTCGACTCTTTGTTTAGTTCTGCACCTAGACACTCAGCCTGCAAAGGCAGTGTGTGGGTGTCAAGGTACAGGGCCCCTAAGGGTGGCACAATAAGTGCTGCAGCCCTTACGGGTCTTCTCTAGTCACAATGCCCTGGGTACCTAGGGTACCATTTACTAGGGTCTGATATGTGGCCAGAGATGCCAATTGGGTTTAGGCTTTAGTATAGTTTTTAGGGAAGAAACTTAGGCCATGGGTACCTGATTGGCAGGGACCCAGGGCACACCTAGGAAAATTGCATCAAGTATCAGGCAAAAAGTGGGGGGGGGGGGGGGGTACTGCAACAGGAACTCACTTTCTCACAGTGAATTAAGCAATTGATGGGACCTTATGTTCTGTCAAGTATGCTTCCTTGGACCAGGCGATTGCTATGCTGTAGGAGTTGGGGCCTGGCAGTCTCGTGGCAAAGTCAGACAGAGTCAGCCTTCTGCCTACTCCCTTTGCGCTCACAGGATTTTCACCTGCTAGGTGTCAAGTTTGAGGGAGGATATTATTTTTATAAATGCATGCCTATGGGTTGCTCGGTCTCCTGCTCCTTTTTTGAGAAATTCCGTTTGTTCCTCCAATGGGCATTCAGGCGGAGGACGGGTCACGGGTGGGTCTTGCATTATCTGGATGATTTCCTCTTCTTGGGTTGTCCTGGTCTTCAGAAATGTGTTACAGTCTTTCTGTGCATTGATGAGAGAGTTTGGGGTTCCCTTACAAGAGGTAAGAATGTAGGCCCAGCAACCGTAATTGAGTTCCTTAGGATTGAATTAGATTCAGAGGCTGGTGTGTCACGGCTCCCCATAGGGAAGGTTTCCCAGGCCTTGCAGCTTGTTTGAGTGCAAAGAAAGTCACTTTACATCAGTTGCAGAAGGTGGTTGAGCAACTCAATTTCACGTTAAGAATCATTCCAATGGGCCGCCCATTCGTACAATCCATTGCTCAGGTGATGTCTGGCCTGAAAGAGAAGCACCACCACACCAAGTTGTCAAGAAAGGTTTGGCAGGACATGTGCATTTTGGCAGACATTTATGTGGACTTTATTGGCACGGTGATGGGGCTCTGCCCCACCAGGTACAGCAAAGAGCTAGGTCTTTTCTTTTTTTTTTTTTCAAAATATTTTTATTGTGTTTTTTAGACAAACACATATGACAGTTAACATTTAGACATTTCGCATTGTCCATACAGGGAAACATTCCATTTGACTTAGGTGCTGGTAGCATGGGTTACAAAGGCTTGAACGTCCCTGTTAAAACTATTGTAAATCATATAACACAAAACATATACCCGTGGCTCTTTGTGCTGGGGGAATCCGAAACGTTGGTCGGGTTGCAGTAGATTATGAGCTTGATCGGCCCCCTGTCCCATTGTCTACTCTGGGGGAAAGTACAAGAGTGGGAGAGATAGAGAAGATTCTAGGGAGAAGGGGGAATGGGGGTGTCCTGCTCTGAGTGGGGGAAAGGTGCTGGGTTATGCCGCTGGTACTGGCCAGCACCTTCAAGGTGGATCATACAGGTCTAGGAACCTGTCCAGGGAAGTCCACATTCCCCTTTTGGGGTTTCTCCATGGTGTGTTGCGTAGGGTTGTGAGGTCGGCTCCTCTCAAGAATGTTACCCAGTTGAGCCACCCCTTGAAGGTGGCTTTGGAGGTGTCCTTCCAATTGGTAAAGACTATTTTAGCTGCTTCTGTTAATAGGAGATCGAGGAGGATTCTGTTGTGTTGCGTGTCTAGATCAAGTGTTATGATTGCGGTGGTGACTGAGGAGAACTCTTCTTTAAGTGTGCACCCTAAGGCTTTTTTGACCTTTGTGCAGTGGAAGATGAGGTGTGCCAGGTCCCCCTGTTCTACGTCGCAGTTCCAGCATTGGTCATGTTCCCTAAGACCCATGGCTACTAAGCGAGCCGATGTCCAATAGATTTTGTGCAGCAGCCAGAATTTTGCCTGGGAAAGCACCGGGGAGACCATATTTTTTGAAGGGGCCAACCAGAAGGCGTGTCTTTCTTGTTCGGTCAGGGCGGTGTCTAGCTCTGCCTCCCAATAATTGGTTGTTTTGTTATTAAGCTTGGAGTGTTGGTAATAGGCCATTCTTATATGCAATAGGTTAAGCAGGTTTATTTTACAGGTGGCTTCGAGGATCGGGCCCGCCCAGCGGGCTACCACGTGTCTTTCCATGGGCAAGGAGGGCTGCATTGGCACATTAGAGGCATCCACTTGAATCATGGTTACTCACGGGGTGCACACCCCCTAGGATGGTGGTAGTGCATCTTTGCAGCAACGATTTGGTCAACATAGGTAGGAGGGAATTGTTTGAACTGTTGGTCACTGAAATGGGCAGGTTGGCAAAGAAATTCCCTCAGGCAATCATCGCTTGGCCGCACATCATCCCGAGGTTATAATGGAGAGGCTGTGAGTCAGTCAGGGCTCTCAATCCCTCCATCAAGAAGGTTGGTACTTTGTTTAGATCGCTAAGACTTCAGGCTATCCTCAATAGGTACATCCAGGGGAGCGCCTTTTTGTCCAGGATGGGGTTCACATCTCCAAACTTGCTCATAAGATAATACTGTGTGTTTTATGGGGTTTCTGCATATAATTTTGTAAAGTGATACTGAGTGCATTTTTTTTAATGCGAGTTGTTTTGTAATCCTAATAAATACAGCCAGGAGTTTAGGACCCCTAACAGAAAAAGTTTTTTAAATTGTGGTGTGAGCTGTCTTTTAGCAATGGAAGGGCTGAAGTTATTCATGGTGGGGAGGAGGGAGGAGGGAGGAGTATGGTGGGGGCTCGGTCTCAGTGATACCTGGCAATATTGTACTGTGCAACTGCTCTAGGAGTTCTGTCCATAGTCCAAGATGGCTAGTGTGCAAGAAGTGTGTGAAGCATGTGAATAAATGGTGTTTAACTTTCTCACAGCAAAGGGCATTCATTTTTCCCCTCTTGTTTTCATCGAGACCATGGCTGTTGCAGCAGTTGCTCTTACAGCAAGTGTGAGCATTAAAAGCCTGCTTTATCTAAATAAGCTACCAAACGGTCGTGGGTAGTAATGTCCCAGTCCATTTATTAACTTTCGAGAACCCTTGCAGGTCATCTACAACTGGTTGTGATTATTAGTTTCATGAAGAATTTGTTACAGTGAAAAGGGTTTCAACCCCTTTTTGCTCAAAGACATTTGGGTTCTGCCTCGAGCTTTACATGAAAAACTAGCTCCACAATAGCTCCTGCAATTCAGAATGAAACCATTCCCTTCCCTTCTTTCAATCCCTTGGACATAATGGTCCACCCCCAGGTTGAAGCCGCCAAACTTAAATTCTTCCACTCTTCCGGCCCATCAACAGCATTCCAGTTTCGGTCAAAATCATTGATAAAGTTATGGTCCTGCAGCACCAACATCTGCATACTCATAACTGCCTTTCCGCCAGGTTTTAGACCACCGCAAGGTCCACTAAGGTTTTTGGGATGATACCTTGAGGTAGGCAATTTATCCTTGGGTGTTGCTGAACTAACAACCACCACATTTTACTTCAGATAATGACAGAGGTGGCACAACCTGAGCCTGTGGCAAAAATCAAAAAGTGGTTTTGTTATTTTTCCAAGCAAAGACCTCAGAGTGCGTTTAGGCGTGTTGCCATCACCAATCACTCCATGTTGTGGTATTCCCCAGGGTTTGGCTGAGTCTACAGTCATTTACGCGGCCTCTCTGTTCCACCTGCTTGGTAACTAGGAAGTAAAAGTGTAATCTCAGACAAGTGTACATTCATATTTCCAAGCCTCCCACCACAATCTCCATTGCAGGAGGGACTAACTAAAACAGACGTGGTCAAGCCAACAAAATAACAGGGGAGCTGAGCCAGAGACGAGCCAAGGGTCTGGCTCGGGTCTAAAAGCCCATACACAAACCGATCCCTGAAAGTGTTTGCTATGTAAATCATTAAATAAGCCAATATTTTAACACCTAAAATATGATAAAGTCTCTTCAAAATTAAAAAAAGTGGAAGCTTTGACATTAATCCGTCACATTATAGCACTGCACTGAGAAGTACTTATAACAAGTGGGTTTTTAAACATGAACCATTAGTTAACTAGGAGGCAAGACATCTGTCATGTAAACCCTGTACGTGACCCGGATTATTATAGAGAAACATTACAGACTAATAAATCAAACACAAAAGTATTTTTGCACAACTGGTATTTGACCCATATATACTCATGGATTTGAAAGTGCTTTCATATGGGATAATAAGAAAAAGGAGTTTTGGTGAAATAAAACACTTGCTTAAGACACACAGTTTAAGCAGGGCAGCTGCAACCAGGTTTTCTGGTTGCACTGTGTTCAAATTGACCACTAGAAGGTTATGTATTTGATCTAGACGAAACAATACTAGCCATTATGCAGTTAAAAATGGGAAGGCCCCTGGACTGGACAAAATTCTGGGCGATTTATACAAGCACGAAATTAGTGTCTAGGGCCCCTATATTAACTACTTATGTAATGCTGTAGCAGCGGGCGTGGATTTTCCTGAAACATGGAGGGGGGGCCGAAGTCGTTTTAATTTTTAAAAAGGGCAATAGGAATGATCCAGCTAACTATCACCCAATTAGTTTAATGGATATTTTACAAAAAAATTATGCAAGGCATATTTTATTTCGTATGAACATATGGATCGAGGAAAATGCTGTCCTTACTAAATTTCAGGCAGGTTTCAGACCCAAAACAAGTACCATAGACCAGGTGTTTAGATTTTGTTGTTTATGCTTGAAGTATGTAAACATAACAAAGGGACATTTGTATGTTGCTTTCATAGATCTCAGGGCTGCATTTGATCTTATCCCCCGTGAATTGTTATGGGAATCATTACATCATTTAGGGTTGCCAGTCAGTCTTTTACAACAAATTATGAGGCTGCACGAAAATAATTACGCAAAGGTAAGGTGGGACCCAAGGGGCGAACTGACAAGCCCGATCCCTATAAAAAGGGGAGTTCGTCAAGGATGCGTATTGGCACCCACATTATTCTCATTGTTTGTTAACCATATCCCATCATATCTGGAGTGCTGCAAAAATGATGCACCGAAACTAAAAGGGTAAAGGGTACCAGCCCTTCTTTTTGCAGACGACACTATATTAATATCTCAAACGCCCAGAGGACTACAATATTTGCTAAATTCGTTCCAGACATATTGCAACAAAAAGGGTCTCGAAATTAACACTAACAAGACAAAATATATGGCCATAAATCCCCACAAAACTTTCAGGGGGAATTTGGTTCTAAATGGCCAAAAGTTGGAACACGTGCAGAATTTTACATACTTGGGCGTTTCATTGGATTCAAAATTATTATGGAAAACCCAAGTAGAAAAAAGTAAAATGATCCTAACTCAGAATATCCTACCAATCATGAAAAGGCATGGGAACAGCCATAGTAAGGCTGTTTCCCCGGCACTCGAGGTTTTTAAATTCAAAGCCCAGTCTGTTGCGTTATATGGAGAAGAAATATGGGGGCCCTCGTAAAAATGCTTTCATGACTAGTGAGAATACATTTTATAGAGCACTCCTAAGATTGCCTATAAGTACGCCATTAATACCAATCATGCCTGATCTGAATATGAAAGGAACGGATCACTTCACTATATTGAGACCACTGTCACTCTGGGTAAGACTCTGGCCTACACCAGAGCTGGCAGATTATAAAGAACGTCTACAAGAAATAATGGAGTTGGATCAGAATATTAATAATACATGGTTAAAACACGTTCGCACATGGTAAAACAGGATTGTTCTAGCACAGTTTTGGAATGAGCCATTGACATTGACCCAAAACTCAACAAGCATTGGAAATGCAATAGGTCTCGCATTAGGAAAGTTTGAGCGATTGGTATTGTAAATGACACTTTTTTAGGTCGAGCTGACCTAGCTTTCAATGCGAAAGCATTGAAAGCTGTCAGCAAGACAACTAATGTTGCCCGTATTTGGGAATGTGGACAGCAGTAAGTCGCGCGCCTGTTCATTGTCAGATTTCCCCGCGGGAGCGCGCTTCTGAGCTGCGCTTGCACAGACTAACTCGCTTCCCTCGCAACGGCGCACACACACAGACACAGCCAGCCCCCACCCCTCTGCACGCACACAGACACACGCCGCCGCCCTCTACCTTCCCCCCACCCCCCTTACACACACACACACACACCGCCCCCCCTTACAACTAAGGCTTACTCACCGCATCCTCACCGCATCGCCGCCACTCCGTCCTGACTTCTGCAGCCACCGCGGGGCATCAACTCCGTGGGCACGGGCTTCGCGGAAAACGGAAGTCTCGCCCCACGACAGGCGTGACGCTCCCGAACTTCCGTTTTCAGGATGCGCATGCTCGCAGCTTATTAGACCCAGGGACGGGTGTGCCTTGAGAGAGTGCAGGCGCTACTTTCTTCTCCATTACTCTGCTGGTAGCTCCTGTCCACATGGAAAGCCCTCGGTCAGTAATAGCAATGGGAATGTCGATGCGTGGCGCAATGAATGGGACGCACGGCGTGAAGGACCGTAAGGCGCTTGCACGAAGCTCTCTTTGGACTGCGTGCGCGCGGCTTCTGCGCGTGAGCTCGACCAAAGAGCTGGGCGCGCGCGTGCGCGCCGTAGGGGAGAGAGGGCGGGGGATGCTGTGGAGGCTCCTCAGCTGATGTCACAGAGGCGGAGGCGCTGCGGGCCCGGTCTGCGGTCTGCACACCCTGGAGCCGGCGCACCATTAGCTGTCCTTCGGAGGCGCCCGGCGCTGAGACTACCCGGGAGAAGATAATGGAGGCAGGTGGAGGAGCAGCCACAACTTGATCATTACAGATAACAGAGGTGAGGCGACAGCCCCAGAGTGATTGGGAGCCTAGTACAGGGGGCATCTGAGGGGGAACAGACAGGAAGTTGGACGTGCCCCAAAGTAGAGGACCATACACACGCTCTTTCTGAACCTTCGTGTCCGCTTGATTCGGGGCGTTGTGCAGCGTTTGATATCTGCAATGTTTACAAATATTTAATGTTTATTAATGTTAGGGTGGCCTCAGCGCTGTCTCGTTCTGGGTCCTTCACGTATTGGTCTATAGTATTCCAACACATCTGCCCACTCCTTTACTGCACAACCATAGGTAGCCGCCTTCATCACAACGAATCTTAAATATTTAACAGCGTTTGCCCTCTGTCGCTTAAACTCTTGGCACCCCCACCACTGGACAGGCTCCGATCTCTCACGTCCTACTTTCAGCGCCCTCCGTGCATGTCCATCAAATGATAGGTCAGCTTCTTTCAACCTTTGCTCGATCCATCACAGGGCAGTTTATCCCGCTAGCCTCACCTTCACAGTGGAACCCAAGAGGCGTATTATTTTTCAGTACGTTCTACCGTTAATGCACCCACTGATGGCATACTCCGAAATCGCGTCGGAGAGGGCTGGGAGGATGAGATTGCAGCGGCATGCCTGCTAACAGGCCCCAAATATGTGTCATGCAGAAAGCCGTGATCTCAGCCTGCGCTTGGCTGCCTGCACTGCTCTATGTTTTAAGCCCATAATAATGGATCTATGTATGTCCAGACATGCACGTTTATTAATTAGCATCTCGTGTCACCGTTGAGGTAGAATGTGGGTCATTACCTCCAATTTCCGAAATGCACCATCTTTATCGAAATAAATAACCGATGATTCTACTAATGTGCATGTTTGTTATTCTTACCCTTTAACAATGATTCTTAGTCTTAATAGTGTGCCAGTTGTTATGAAAATGTAACGAGTTTCATATTCTTAAGAAAATGGATGAGCTCGTCTTCATTGTAGCTCCTTCAAAAAATACTTTTGGTGGATTTTAAGTCACAACTGTAAAACTTTTTGCAGCTCTACGCTAGCGGGACTATGAATTGCCTGTACGGGAGCTGCAGTAGATCACGTGTCATTTGTTGTCAGTCCGTGCTTCTTAAAACAGCGACGAATGGATTTCAGTGATTGGAAAGTTGTTCTTCAAGCCTCATTAAAGGCAGGGGTAATCTCTAAGGTATTTGATGTGTCTGGGTTTCACGTGACACTTGCCTCTGACGACAAGTTTTGCTTATGCATGCCAGTCGGGAATGTGTGGACATGGAAATGGCCTTGTGTAATCTCACCATTACCCCATTGTACCCCGCTATGTTTAAAATGCCCAACCTTCATTGGGCAATCTGTTTCGCCTTGTACATTTTTCTGCTTTTTTCTTGTTATTGTCTGTGGGTGAAGAAAATGTAGGACGCTCAATAGAGGACCCTCGTGTTATAGGTAAATCGTATTCAATTTTTACGGTGAAACTTGAAACAATTTTATAGATTTTTCTATTATGTTAATTGCTGCAGTGATTCATGCATCCTACCACTTGAGAAAAGTTGCACCGTTTGAAAAGGGGAGAGTGCTCATTGTTTCGGAGCGTATATTTTCAAACTACAATGACTCAGATTCGTTGCCTTTGCATTCCTGAAACCTTTTATGGCACCAGCATTACAAGATATTATTTTCTGCCTTAATCAAGATATAATTCACACACGAGGGCTCCCCATTTACTGGCTATGTATATTGTCTCCACAAATGAAAAGTACACAGAATATGAGCAGCCGCCAGGGTATTTCAACATCTCCTGATATTCTTAAAAGTGTAAACTGTGGTATTGCATTGAACCAGTACTTTGAAGTGCTGCCACTCTCCTAAAAGTGTTATTCCAGTACTGGGAACCGCTAGTACACATATTGCACTGGTACTGAGAAGTGCTGATACATTTATTGCACCAGTAACTGGAAGGTTTAGAACCATCCCATTAAAAGTATTGCACTCGTGCTGTTATACTCTCCCATTAAAAGCGTTGCACCCCTCCTGAGAAGCGCTGGTACTCTCCCATTAAAAGTATTGCACCCCTACTAAGAAGAACAGGTACATTCCCATTAAAAGTATTACACCCATGCTGAGGAGCGCTGGTTCTCTCCCATTAAAAGTGTTGCACCCAAGCTTAAAAGCGCAGGTACACTCCCATTAAAAGTATTACATTCATGCTGAGAAGCGCTGGTTCTCTACCATTAAAATGTAAGTATTCATTTTTTTTTTTAAAAAGCCATTGTTATTTATAATATCAATACATCTAACTCACGTAAATACAACACATATTGCATTAGAAATGCTATAGGTGTCACATTTGCGAAAGTTAGAACTATTGGCATTGTAAATGACAAAGCTTTTAATTTCCCTATTTTCAAAACCAACACATAAATAAAAAAATTGTCATTTACAATACCAATAGCTCAAACTTTCCTAATGCGAGACCTATTGCATTGCAAATGCTTGTTTTATTTATGTGTTGGTTTTGAAAATAGCAAAATTAATAGCTTTGTCAGTTACAATGTCAATAGTTTTAACTTTCGCAAATGTGACACCGGTAGCATTTGTAATGCAATGTGTGTTGTATTTACGTGACTTAGATGTATTGATATTACAAATAACAATGGCTTTTAATTTTGTAAATAATTAATACTTAAATAAAAGTTATTGTAATTTATAATGGCAATAGCTTAAACGTTTGTAAATAACTTTTGTGAAGATTATGTTCAGTGTATTTTATTGTGACGAAAATCCAAGAACATTGCATTTGCACCTACACACACACAGAGCCACACACACACACACACATATAGATGTGGTGGTGGTGGATCTGGGGGATATGGTGGTGGTGGATCTGGGGGATATGGTGGTGGTGATGGTGGATGTGGTGGTGATGGTGGTGGATGTGGGGGTGGATGTGGTGGTGGTGGATGTGGTGGTTGTGGAGGTGGTGGATGTGGTGGAGGTGGTGGATGTGGTGGTGGTGGATGTGGTGGAGGTGGATGTGGTGGAGGTGGTGGATGTGGTGGAGGTGGTGGATGTGGTGGATGTGGTGGTGGTGGATGTGGTGAAAGTGGTGGTGGATGTGGTGGTGGATGTGATGGTGGAGGTTACGGTGGTGGATGTGGTGATGGTGGTGGATGTGGGGGTGGATGTGGTGGTGGTGGATGTGGTGGTTGTGGAGGTGGTGGATGTGGTGGAGGTGGTGGATGTGGTGGTGTTGGATGTGGTGGAGGTGGTGGATGTGGTGGTGGTGGATGTGAAAGTGGTGGTGGATGTGGTGGTGGTGGATGCGGTGGTGGATGTGGTGGTGGTGGTGGATGTGGTGGTGGTGGATGTGGTGGTGGTGGATGCGGTGGTGGTGGATGCGGTGGTGGATGTGGTGGTGGTGGATGTGTTGGATGTGGTGGTGGATGTGGTGGTGGATGTGGTGGTGGTGGGTCTGGTGGTGGATGATGTGGTGGTGGTGGTGGTGGATGTGGTGGTGGTGGATGTGGTGGATGTGGATGTGGTGGTGGATGTGGTGGTGGATGTGGCGGTGGATGTCATGGTGGATGTGGAGGTGATGGTGGATGTGGTGGTGGATGTGGTGGTGATGGTGGATGTGGTGGTGGATGCGGTGGATGTGGTGGTGGTGGATGTGGTGGTTGTGGAGGTGGTGGATGTGGTGGAGGTGGTGGATGTGGTGGTGGATGTGGTGGTAGTGGATGTGGTGGTGGTGGTGGATGCAGTGGTGGATGTGGTGGATGCGGTGGTGGTGGAAGTGGTGGTGGTGGATGTGGTGGTGGTGGTGGTGGATGTGGTGGTGGTGGATGCGGTGGATGTGGATGTGGTGGTGGATGTGGTGGTGGATGTGGCGGTGGATGTCATTGTGGAGGTGATGGTGGATGTGGTGGTGGATGTGGTGGTGATGGTGGATGTGGTGGTGGATGCGGTGGATGTGGTGGTGGTGGATGCGGTGGTGGTGGTGGTGGATGGGGTAGGGGTGGTGGTGGATGGGGTGGTGGATGTAGTGGTGGTGGGTGTGGTGGATGTGGTGGTGGTGGATGTGGTGGTGGATGTGGATGTGGATGTGGATGTGGTGGTGGATGTGGTGGTGGATGTGATGGTGGATGTGATGGTGGATGTGGTGGTGGATGTGGTGGTGTTGGTGGATGTGGTGGTGGTGGATGCGGTGGATGTGGTGATGGTGGATGCAGTGGTGGTGGTGGATGCAGTGGTGGTGGTGGATGGGGTGGTGGTGCATGGGGTGGTGGATGTAGTGGTGGTGGGTGTGGTGGATGTGGTGGTGGTGGGTGAATGCCACAAATCACACGCAGGAGTTTCACAGGCAGCTCTGGGTTTACGGACTAAATAGGTCATACTTGATTTATGTGTAATTGTGCAGCACCTTTGCCAAGATGTGCTTCAGGACTGCAAAAAAGGATACAACCAAACAAATGTAAATACCTTATTTTTTAGGATAAAAATGTGTGTGCATTAATAAACTTGACAGTATTCATTTCAAAGCAATTAAAGAAAATGTACAAACGGCGTTACCATGGCACACACAAAGGCCATGGTAGAATTTGGACATGTGAACAAATAATGCACGCTCAATGTACCAATTACTTTTTGTATGCCACACTCTTTAAGCTTCTAAGCGCTGTAATAGCATATTTTATTATTAATAAAAGTCAGTTTACCCACCAGAAGATAGATGAGCTGATTTGTCAGTGCCTAGAATCGAACTCCTGACCTACAAACGTTACTTAGGTTATAGAACAGAACGGTCACCCCGCTGAGCCATCCTGCAGCAATCAGAACGCTTTCTTTTTTGTCATGTTTCAAACACCTCTCTTATAACCCTTCTGGTTTGTCCTCCTATGTCGATGAAAGGGAAAGTTTATGAAAGTCGGGACAAAGATAAAATGCCAGCACTTCCGTGTAGCCCGCTGATACCTGCTCTGGGCATTTTGTGGTTGGTATTGGGACTGAATTCTCCGCAGCGCCAGAAAGCCTTTAAAGTGTGCGCTGATCCTGTATAAAAACCAGGGAGCTGGGAGGTGGGGGTTTGCTCGGCCTTGTCTGGGCGGCTGGGGTGTAAGTAAGGAAACAGGCCGACTGCAGAGAGACAGACACCAGACAGGGAGGGACAACAGACAGACAGACACACGCACCGCACTGACACCATCATGATGCAAAGACACACATACACACAAGACAGCTGGATTTCATAGAGAGACCGAGACAGGGGGACACCCTCTGCACTGCTAGACCTGCAACACTAAACAAAGTTTAAAGGCAAAGGCAGGGACTGGCACAGGCAGAGGCAAGCCAGTCCAGTGACAGTCTTGCGTGGAGTACGGATTAAGGGGCTGTACTGCACAGTAATTATTTATTTCCTCTCCCCGTGCCACGTCCATCAGACACTATGTAGATACCAGACTTCAGACACCAGCAGAGCAAGAGAGAAAGTGGTACGAGGCACGGAGGGGGGAAAGGAGGGGTCAGGTTGTAAGGTATGGGCCATAGAATCTGGCATTAAGAACCCAGGGGAAACAAGGAGAAACACGAGAGACGGCCTGCGGCCGTCAAAGTGAAAGTACGGCCTGCGGAGGGCATTGCTGTGGGGAGGGGGGAGGATAAATGCGACACGGCGGGCAGGGGAGGGGGCGAAGCGGGGAGAGCGGCATGAGGGTGTGAAGCAGCAGGGGCCTTTGAAGTGAAGCTAAGCTTCACTTCAAAGGTGTGGGAGGAGTGCTGCTGGTGATTGACTGGCAATTTGATGATGTGCATGCGCATTTTAGGTCAATGCGCTTGCGCATTGACCTAAAAAGCGCACGAGCACAGCATCAAATCGCCAGTGGAATCGCCAGTTAGGTAAACTCTCGATAAGCCCCTATATATCTCGCTCCCGCTCAATGCGCATGCGCATTGAGATAGGTCGCTCGACCTAAAAAGGTTACTGAAATCCTCATTTTGGGCATACATTGAACACAGCGTACTAAATGAACGAGCTGGTGGAACTCTGACAAGCAAGTTCCTCACGTTCAAAGATAGCCCTCTCTTTGAGCAGTTCTTGGATGAGGTGCAGCCACCCTTGGCTAAAACCCTATATATGAAATATAGGTACGGAATCTTAAAAACAAATGTGACCGTAGCCAGGTGGTTAAGTAACCATATTGAAAAGACTAATGATTTATGTACTATGTGCCTATGTAAAACAAGAGAAGATGAGTCCCATATTCTTTTCCTCTGCCCAGCTTATGAGGTAGCTAGAAAAAGGTGGATTAAACCTATCTGTTTAAATCTAGGAGTGCGATCTTACAAGGAAGTCGACGGGATTTTAAAAACTGACACTAGTCAGGTGATAATTTTTGGTGTTAGTAGGTTTTTGATAGCAATAAACTTTGTACATGCCAAAGTAGGCCTGAAACTTTAGAGAAATTACATATTATGAATTAATACTGGAGTAACTAGTAAGAAAAGGATGCTGCTAATCATGCCTAGAATTTGTATATATATTAATTATTTCAGATATCTATTTTGATAGTGGTCTTAAGCCTTAAATTCCATGTGTATTTTATTAAGATGCCTTTTTAATCTATTTATACTAAGGTTTTAAATACAACGATTTCTTATCTGTATCCGTGGTATCTTGTAAAATCAATTTGTTAGCTCCCTTATAAAGGACTGTGTAATAATTTGACCTTATGTTTTATGTATCTTTTATGGCTCTATTGAACCGAAATAAAGATTTTGAAATAAATCAAACACAAAAGTATTTTTGCACAACTGGTATTTGACCCATATATACTCATAGATTTGAAAGTGCTTTCATATGGGATAATAACAACAACAACAATCAGAAAGGAGACCTGGCACACCTCCTCTTCCACTGCACCAAGGTCAGGAAATTATGGGACTCGGTAAACACACTAATAAACGACGTCACAGGGGCCACCCTGGCACTTGACTTCCACCATCTAGCACTGGGGTACACCGATCCTTCCATAAGATCCGAAAAAGACAGAGACCTGATTGACCTCCTGCTCACAGCCGCGGTCAAGACGGTATTGACCAACTGGAAAGACACAGCGAAAGCCACCTTCAAAGCCTGGTTTAACTGGGTCATTTTCCTGCGGGGGGCTGACAACATAACAACTAACAGCCTACCGAACGCAGGGAAGAAAAGCGAAATGTGGCTCTCGCTAGACAACTACCTGTCCTCACACAAGCCACCCTGAACGCTAAAGAGAAAACCGGGAAATAAGCCCCAAGCAAGATGAGACACCACTGAATAGACTACCAAGATCGCCTACTCTGTTAACTAGCTGAGCCTCTCTAATCTCCCTACTCTCTTTCTCTATACCTCTCTCTCAACGCCACCAGGGGAACGAAAAGACAATGGGACAATCAGCAAGGGGGAAGGGGGAACGCCAAAAGAAACGGAAGAAGAAGCAAGAAGAAAAGATACCAACGGCTGCAAATCACTACTCAACCCACCCCCCCCCCCGGGGTCCTTTCCCCTTGTCTTCAGTTATCTCCCATGTATATCCTCTGCACCATGTAAATATAATTTTCAATAAAAATTACTGAAATTAAAAAAAAAATAAGAAAAAGGAGTTTTGGTGAAATACCACACTTGCTTAAGATCACACAGTTTAAGCAGGGCTGCTGCAACCAGGTTTTCCGGTTCCACTGTGTACAAATTGACCACTAGAATGTTATGCATTTGTCTTTACTTTTTAGGGCGAGCCTGGGCAGCGCATGCGCTGCTCTGCGAGCTATGCTGTATTGGAGTATATACTTGAAGCCCCACCCCCTCTCCGCCCATATTTGTCATTGTCCTTCGTATATGCTGGTTTCTTATTCATTAATAGGCTTGTTAGTCCCTCCATAGTACCGCCTTGTCTTCATCTGTAACCTCCTATGAGGACTGGCCCTTTTACTTCTCTTGTTACACAGTATGCCTTATTTACTCTGTAAGCACCATTTTCTTTAATGGTTTCTCCTACTGCAGGCACTACATGTTATCCTGTAACATTCAGCAGACCATGCACGCTGTCAAGGGGTGCTTTCACACAAAAAAAGCATTTGTTTGTAAACTTGACAAACAAATGCTTTTTTGGTGTTCAAGCGCCCCATACCGCGTAGCTGGCATTGGAAGCACATCTATGAACTTCCCCCAACCCTGACTCAGCAGATGCTTCCGAGGGCGCCTGTTCCGCGCACTTCACCCTCCTGAATTGGCACACCCGGCACTTGCATCTCAGCAGACGCATTCGGAGGGCACAGTGGACTCCGCCCGATTGTTTTCCTTGTTTAATTGCCCATATTCAAACATTGTTTTATAATATTTATTATAAGTTAAAATTATTTTTTTACCATAGACATTTTAAATACAGTCCATGCCGAGACTAGAACCCTGTTCCACAGGGCCAAAGTTGTCAGCTCTGTTTGTTATGCTGCAGGAACAGTCACGCACTTCACCTAAATGGTGACTCATCAGACGCTTCCGAGGACACGCACCGCATTTGCATCTCATTAGACAAGGGTGCAGGGCAATTCCCCCTTCGCTTCTTTAATATAGCTCTCATCGTATTTTGGCATGCTCTTTTCATTTGTTTACTCTGTACCACCCTCCACCCCAGTGCTTTAAATGGGAAAAAAGTGCAGTTACTTCAAATTGAGCTGGGGGCGGGACAATGGGCAGGGCTAATGACACTTTAAAGGGCGCAATCATTTTTTGGGGAGCGAATAATGACAAATTGCTTCAATCTGTAATATAATTTTGATACCGTTGCATGTATTAAAGATGCTTTTAACATTATCTTTCAAATGTTGAATATGAAATTGCCAGTGCACAAATAGCACATGAATCACATTTATTATGCACAGATTCAGCGACAATCACCATTGAGTATCCAACTAAAAAGGAGAGGCGGTGGACAAAGGTATTAATTTTAAGGGCATACAGATGAAACCGGGGTGGGTTGGGGAGTGGCAAAATGGTTGAAGATGCCAACCCCAAGGCAAGAAACCCCATTCCTTGCACTATAGTAAATGGACCCTTACGTAGTAGCAAAGCAAGTGTAGGAGGTCTGAATTAAAAAAAGAGGTTCCTATATGATCAGTGGCAATATGCAGTAGAACCACCCACACACACACAAGGAGAAAATGTTGGATCAGAACTAATTAGTAAATTGTACATTTATCCCTCGAGGTATTTTGGTGCTTTCTGAAAGATGTATATTAACCAAGTCAATGTTACTCATTTTATCGACCTCAGAAGGATGAAAGGCTGAGTGAACCTCCTATGATTTAAAGCTGAGACCAAGAGGTCAAACACACATTTTTTAAGTGGATGCATTAGACCACTAAGCAACCACAACACTAACCCCCAACCTACTTCTTGAACATCTACCAAGTACCAGCTAAACCTGGGGCGGCCTGCTTTCATTGCTCTGCCCTGCTTCTAACAGTGCTGCTCTGATAGCCACAGTTGCCCATTCGAGTGGTGGGGGCGGGTAGAGGAGAATCAGTGTAGCTTTGAAGAACATCTAACCTATCTGATTTGACCCTGACTATCTCTGCCTGCATCAGTGTCTTTCCTGAGTCCCGACACAAGAAGCACCACTGTGAAAAGAGTCTGCTGCCTGCACAGCTCTAACAGTGTGAGGAGAGGCAAGGGCCTACGGCACATGACTGACCCACAAAAGGGTTTGCTGTAGGCTAAACATTCAATGTTTAGGGCCACCAGAATTACTGTCTTTAATAGGCTTTATCTTTCTGGTTATGGCCAGAATGCTATACAGCACTGACCTTGACGTGCGGCCCCAGATCAACAGCAGCAGTAGGCTGCACCCTACTCGACTAAGAACTGACATCAAAAAGATGTTAAATAATCATGCAAGCTTTTATTTAAAGGTTAAGTGAAGTTAAAGAAGGCTATTAACTAGGGTGTCTTGCACCTCTTAACTTTACCAACACTCATTTTTAAACACATCTTGCAGCAAGAGTGTAAACAATATATAAAGTCTCTCCCCAATTAAAAAAATGTTATTTTATCAACATGCAGAACCGATTATCCTTATTACATCAGATTATACCAGTGCATTTAAAGCATTTTTTCGTTTAAAGTGATAGTTTTCAAACATGAATTTAAAAACATGAATTCTTCCCTCCACCCTGACAACAATGGCAATATTGAACTTATGTTCATCCTCTTGAGCAGCCTAGGTTCCTATTATACATGATCACTATAATTTACAATCAAACACAGGGGAGGATTTTGTAAAGCGCATATCCTGAAGTAATATTGCGAGGTTCTCCTATATGTGATAATGAAGTAAAAGGAAGGAAAGTATAAACAATTGCGTAGGATCACCACAATTTGTTAAAGTGGGGAAGCCAGGATTAAGCCTAGATTTTCTGATTTCTGGTCAACATCACAATGTGACACCAGAAAACCTGGGATTAAGCCTGGCTTCCCCACTTTAGCAAATTGTGTGATCCTAGGCAAACAAAAATGTTGGTGAGAACCCATGATAAAACTAAACCACTTGTTAGGTGCAAATCTAAACACCACTTCTGGTGTAAATTGGAGAGTTGTATAAAGGACAACAGCCATAAAAACGGCAATATACTGAAGACCAAAACAGTGTATAGCACTCCAGGGGCCATCAAAAAGCAAAACTCCACGTCTGTGATTTTTTAAAGGCCTGCTAACCCAGATACCAGTTGCTGCTGCCCAAACATTTTAATTGTACCATCTAACTGGCCTAAATTAATGCCATAGAACCGGACCAAATACAAATTATAATTGGGTTGGGGGTCACCCCAAACAAACCCACCTGAAGATCGGCCCTTGGAGAGAGGAGCCAGGCCAGCAGCGAGGACCGGGGTGAAACACAGCAGCAGAGGCAGAAACAGCAGGAAAGGAATTTATTAGATTCCTTTCGTTTTGTTCCTGCCTCTGCTGGAACGATGGATTTGAGGGCCCCTTGGAGAGATGTAATGCAGGACACCGTTGTGAACCCTGCATTACACAAGCTCTGTGCGTCTCTTGCCACGTTCTTACTCGCTCTAAGTTTACTTGCTCTTCCCATCGTTTTGCATTTGTTTGTGTTCTAGTCCTCTCACACCAGCAGCGATTGGACGAATAAATAAATAAATAGAACATTATCACCTAACTTTTAAATTGAACAGTGTAATCAGTCCGCTCTAATCTGAAATAAACCATTTTCTGATAGAAGAAGTGCCCTTTTCCCTCCCTATCAGCATACCTGAATCTGTCAAGAACAGCAGGCTCCAGGAGACGACCCACTCTACTCCCACCCCAGACGTGATGTCTTGAGTTAAACCCGAGAGCAGGATGTTTAGACCCACCCGACCATCATCCTCCGGCTGAGGCAAGAGTGGGCAGATGAGAGTGCCATTATCAGCATGTGCAGTGTCAAGTCAAAAACAAAGATTTACGCCCTCCACCCCTTTCCGGGGGTGGGTCTGAGAGAAGCCATTCACTCCCCCCAAACAATGCTCCCACACATTACACCCAGGCCGACACACGGCCATCATCAAATAACTTTAGGAAGAACCCGGTTGGGATGCGTGCCCCCCCCCCTCCCCCCATGGCTGCCCCCTGCCGCCCCCAGCTTGGACCTTTTCAAATTCACTTCCAAAGCTGCCGGGCCGTCAACTGCCTAGCAGAACACAGCCTGGCTCACAGGGCGCAGTTGAGCCAGTCTGACAATGGGCAGATCTGTGCAGCACAATCGGGCCATCCTATGGGCTTTCCAGCTCTCAGGAGAGGGGGAGCTCCGACTTTGGTGTGCTTGTGTAATGCAGGGTGTGAAACTGGTGTGAAATGGCCATCGTGTAAGCATGTGTCACAGTATAAAAATGTGATGCATGCTCACTAGACCTAAAACGCGGACCTGCTTGAATGAGTATGGGTACTCTCTTTTGTAAGGAAAAAGTGCTGGTACTCTTGGAGGGGAAAAAAAAGAAGTGCCGGTACTCAGTACCGGTTAGTACCGGCCCATTTAAAGCACTGCTCCACCCCCATGTCAGATGGCAGTGTATTCTGGGAGTGCCATGTGTCTTCTTGATGCTCTCACTGGCATCCAGTGCTTCCCCTGCGGTGTGCGTGCTGCTCTGACAGAGCTTTCAGCTGAGCTATTCTCAGTGCAGAGCAACTGATGGATATTGCTTAAAAGTGCAGCAGCCTTGCCCAGAAGTGCCATTAATAGTGTAGTGGGACTGCTGAGACAGTCATCCTGTTAAAGGTTTAGCAACATACAAGTTATTCTGCGACAATGCACCAAATGAACTGTAATTTTTAATACAGTGCAAGTTTTGATGTTTTAATTGAACTGTCAAATTGGTGTTGTAAGAGGTGATTTTCAGACGGTCGTAATTATTTGTATATGCATGTATAAAGCGGTTAAAGCTCGTAATGTCCTTTCACAAGCATCGCAGCCTTTCTAAGAAGAGATGGTGTGGCATTATCTATCAATCATATCATTTGTAAAGCGCACTACTCACCCGTGAGGGTCTCAAGGCGCTGGGGTGGGAAATGCTGCTACTGCTCAAAAAGCTAGGTCTTGAGGAGTTTTCTGAAGGTCAGCAGCTCCTGGGTCTGCCGTATGTGGATGGGGAGGGTGTTCTAGGTCTTGGCGGCGAGGTGGGACACACATGAAATGGAAAGCGCTCTAATACCTTCGGGTCTAGCTATCGTTAAAAAATACTCAAAATAATTTAATAATATTTATTATAAGTTTACATTTATTTTTTACCATACACATGTTTTTAAAACAGTCCATGCCGAGACTAGAACCAGGTACCTCATGGCCAAAGGTGGCAGCTTTGTTTGTTATGCTGCAGGCACAGTTACACACTTTTCCCCAACCTCAACTCAGATGCTTCAGAGGGTGCACATGGCATTTGCATCTCATCAGACAAAGGCGCAGTGCACTTCCCCCTCTCGCTTCTTTAATATAGCTCTCTTCAGGGCTCGAGTCAGGGTACCATGCGGCTGGACGGCGTCCCCCTACTTATTTTAGCAGATGGACGCCATCCCCCCTGCCAAAAAGATGTTAACACTTTGCATGCTCATGACGAGCTGAGCTCGTCATGAGGCACGGTACTCCGGTGAGCCATGGAATACTCGCATGCGGGTATAATTCCCCTGCTGTGCTGAGCGTTCCACAGGAACCGGTGCACCTGTGACGAGCTCAGCTTGTCATGAGCACAGGAGCACCGTGCCTCACAACGAGCTGAGCTCGTCATGAGCATGCGGGCGCTGTGCGCGCCCCCCGCAGCGAAGGGGTTAAGAAGAAACTCTCATACATGGCCCTTCAATGCAATTTAATACATTCACATATCCCAAGAGAACCGTTGACATTTCTGGCACCCGCACTGTACGTGTTTAGTGTGCGCGTGAAGTCGCGCAGCTGATGAATGAAATGTGCATGTTTCCAAAAACATCTGCAGCGCAGCTCTAAATATGAATGAGGTAAGAAGCTAAACGCACCTAGGAAATAAGGTTAGCAAGCATTGGCATAGCCAATAGGTCTCGCCTTTGGGACCTTATAAGTATTTAGTTATGCTTATGCAGCACAATATCCTTGGTGCAACATCAACTGTTGCATAGCTAAACACTTATAAGGTCCCAAAGGCGAGACCTATTGGCTATCCCAATGCTTGTTTTGACAAGGCGATCCACTCTAAAAACATAATGGCCCACCTGAACCCTTTTGGTAATTTGAAGACGGGCAGTCACTGAAAGCCACGTTTTAGATACATGTCTCAAATGTAACCTCTAAAAGCACCCCATATGTCAAGAGCATGTTTGGAGTTGGACCATGTGCTAGGTGTCAATTTTAAAGTATTCTCCATAAGTGGGGTCATATTGGGAGTTACTAGACCTGACATTCTTCTTATCTAATGACATCAAACCTGAAGCACAAAAGTGCATCTGGAGTTTCAAACATATGGAGAAAGTGCCCTGTGGGACTTCAGAAAAAACAAAGGGTTATACCCTTGTGCTTGAACAACAAAGATGGGAAAGAGGCACTGCAGACAGAGGAGTATATACACAAGAGACCATCTCACAGATTCTACAACCTTTACTTATTTTGTCATAAAACACTCTCTCATAAATTTCCTTTTTATCAGGAAACGGATTGCTCTCTCTTTTATAGGTTTCTTAAAGTATATATCTGAAAATGTTTGAAGTTGTTGTATGTTCACATATATTTTTTCTTTTCCACTCTGCTAAAGTCATAAAGAGAACCATGCATAACAAAGCCTCCAGTTTACATTAGAATTACAGATCTCCTGTAGCATGTTTTAAATGGCACATTGTTTCATAAAGAAGTTGTGCAACAATCTCGCAAAACATTAATGTCTGTCACTGTCTATTAGAGCAAGAGATGGTTCCAGCCATACAGTATGCATTAGTTTTTTTCCCAGTAAGATATGTACCCGGTAAAATTAATGAATCTAACTACAATCAAGAAATGCTAAGATCCCCTGTTCAGGATGTAGCCTCTCTCATTGTCATGTTTTCTAAGCTGGAAAGAAAATGTTGGATAGCTAACATTTCTTAAATGTATTTTGTTTTAAGTAACTAGCCCACATTTACAATAAGCGGTTATAATGAATTACGGTGTGCATTGCAAATAACCTATTTCCTTCTGGGGTAGTCGCTTTGGTGGTCACACATGCACACGTTTGAAAACAAATTGTTGAATATAAAGTTTATCACATTTATCAATTTGAAGCTCTTAAACATTTTAATTGTTCTGCAACCAAATGTGCATGATATTGACACTAATTAGGTCAAAGTTACGAAATCGCCGCAATTGCTAAACATTATGTGGTATGCAAATACCTTTAAAGTGAAATTGTTGCCTAGGAGAAAAAAAAATACTGTTATTTGGTTTTGGCCACAATACAATGCGTATAGACAAACTGGATACATTTCTAAAGCATAACGTCTGTGCTTTCTTTTAAATGGAAAATAATTCTAATAATTTAAGCCGCTCAAATCATTGTTATGACTTGTTGCTGACTAGCAGTTCCAACTGGACGACAGCCATGTCACAAGGGTAATTAGAACAAGAAGAGCTTTTACGCATCGGGAGACAGATGGGGGCTGCAAGTGGTGCGTGCGCAACAGCGCCAAAAGTGAAAGTCCATGACGGAGGAGACAGATGGTGGCTGCGCGCGTGAACACAAGCGCTAGGCCAGCCAGTAGCACTTTCAAATCTCACCTACTAAATGTCTCTCTGAGCAGGGCATGCGCTGGCTCAGCGAGACCTAAAAATTGACTTAAGTTAACATGCATACTGTTTGAATGCAAGTGAGGTTGGGATAATATTTAGATGTGTCATTTGTACTTTAATTTATTGTACCTTTGTTTTATCTTTAAAGATTAACTCGCTTTTGGTTATTTGCTCTTTTCGAAATACATTTTTAAATCTTTACCTAAAAGTAATCTGTAAGAGACACATGTAATACATTAAAGCTTAAGTGTTAATAAATCAGTTTATACCATATAAACTGATTTATTAACTCTGACGCTACATTCCACGTGGCCCGCATGTGAAGCGGGACTCCCTGTAATGAGAGGGCACTGACTACCTTTCGTGACGTCACTTCCAGTGACACCACCTACCTTGGAGTGTCCCCCCACTTCTTTTTTTAGGACTTGTGCCCTGGCTCTCATCATCATATTTTGGCGCAAATCCACAGTTTGAGACCACTGGCGCTGCAGTGGATAGCACATTTGTTAGAGGAGAACAGTTCTGGGCTGGTGGTACAGTGCGTTTGGCTCTAACCAAAAACTTTTAAGTAACCATGTTGTTCCTGCTTACATTTCACATGCTTTACTAAATCCTGCATTACCTAGAGGCGTTTGCCTTTTCAAGGATTTGTTACTTTTTTTTTTTCGATTAGCATATAACTCGTCTCCCCTCTTATAACCTATATCCATTTTCTACAGCACCACAAAGTCATACAGTGGCAATAGCACTATGCAAATATCCCCACTCAACTGCAAATAAATAGACAAAAGTTTAAAAAAAAGTCAATTTCAACACCAATAGCACTAACTTTCACAAATGTGAGACCTACTGCATTGCAAATGCTTGTTTTTTTATAGGCATGGGGAGATGAATTGATTTGTTTAGAATCATCAAAGGATGTGGGGTCGACACCAAGACTTGAACCGGATTCCCCCGTTCCAAAGTCTGTAGCTCTGGCCGTATCGCTTCATTCTGGGTAGAGCTGGGGGCAGGGTGAAGCCACTTGAAAGCTCAGCATGGGCTCGGGGTTTTAACAGGACCTCCAGCAGAGCCAGGCTTCAGGCTCTAGCACGGCTCGATCTTTCAGTGGCTCTCACTCCTCTAAACTAAAATCTAGAGCTCAATGGATCAGAGTCTGTTTCAGTTGGCTAGCACAAAAACGGAATTCATCGTATTTGGAGAGAAACTACTTCAAGACACTTGCCTGCTGGAACGAATACCAAAATTGGACCCTGCAGTAGCCTATGCTCTACCATCTCTTTTAAACACAAAGTTCTGGCAGTTAGTGTCTAGTTTCATGACATTCTATACATGGACCTCACCGACTCTGCTGTAACATGGTTTCCAACAGCCCCAAAATGCAGTCATTGATGCTGTGGCAGGGCTAAAACAGAACGACCATGCCACCAAACAAGGTCATGCACTTGCTCCGGTCAATGACTGGTCCAACAAGCAGCAATCTATTTCATACGCAGACACACCATGTTTGGACATTGTAGTCTTTACAAGAAAAGAATCAATAGCATGTTATACATGGTACTGGTCCTGTAGCTGCTGCTGGCACCTGCGGCATGACAAATGAATGCTATTTTTCTGCGGCAACAAGTCCTACAGCATTTGGAGCCTACAGCAATTCAGCCGAGGGTCCTGGGGAGGTGGCAGCATAGGGCTGGTTTCTTCAGAGCCATGCACCTCTATTACAATTCACTTGCAAACTGATTTTGGGGCGAAATGAAACTGATTTTTGGGGCAAAATCAAACTGATTTTGTGGCGAAATCAAACTGATTTTGTGGCAAAATCAAACTGATGTTGGGGCGAATTGCAGGGTAAGAAATAGAGTCCTCACCCAGAAACCTAATTTATCTGGACAGACAACCTTGCCAAACAAGGGAGCTTTTTGTTAAAGGGATCCTCAAGATAAAGTTGTATAAGGTGTCCAAGAAATTGTATTATTAGGAACACCATGACAAGATTAAGGGAGGGGGGCAGCACAGATTCCAGAAACTAATATCTTCCTTGCCCTTGGTCAGCATGTTTCAGCAATCTCATCAACCCGTCACCAGACTGCTTGCCTTTCTTCAGGCCCTGATACAACCTGGTGTGGTAAAGGGAGGTGGGTGTAAAATAGTAAATTTCCATTGCCGGAGGGGTGACTTCTTCAAGAAGTAGTTAATCATGTAGTTGCTGCTTTTTGTTTTATTGTCCTCTTGCTCTAAGGATACCTTTGTCCTTGCGGGGGGGTCAGGTTGATATGGCCAGCATGGGGATTGAAGCCTACGTAGGTAAAAACTGCAGTCCTTTGTTTTATAATGTTGGTTGAAAAAGCACACCCATTCCTCCAATCCAACAGTTTTTAGGGTTGCCACTATTCAATCATTTGGTGTGCAGACAACTTATGCTTGGCACCAGAGAAAGAAAGATTGTAAATGTTTCCGTTGTGTATCCCACTTCAGGGTGGTCAATCTTAATCAGGATGATCTGAGGACGGATGTATGACGTTACAACGCAGGCTATTACAACGCCTGCCTTTACAATGCGGTTTTTACATCGCATACCATTACAACGCATAGCGCTTTTGGGTGCCGGATAGTGAATAGTTTAATTTACTATTCCAACTCCAGTCCCCGTGGACACTAGGGAAGGTTATTGGATAGTAAATTAACCTATTCCCTATCCTAGAGTGCCCCCCAGCGCAATGCGTTGTAATGGTTTGCGTTGTAATGACCGCGTTGTAATGGTAGTGCGTTGTAAAAGTTTCGTTGTAAGTGATGTTTCCCTCTGGGGACAGACAGGTTACAGCAATAGACGGCAGCAGCCAATTTTGCCCCATTAAAAGTCACACCTGTAGCATGGTTAGACACTAGTGAGCCTTTGACAACTTCCTCCTTTACAGACAACCACCTAGCAATCCAACATTTCCAGATCGTTTCAAACCTTATGACACTAACTCCAACCTATGCATTCTTGGTGACCTAAACATATGGTTTGACAAACCCAATATGCCCCATCCAAAAACAATCACTGACCTAGACCCACGGAACTTATATCATATCATTCACAACCCCCCCGTACATTGCTGGACACCATAGATGTAATTTTTGCAAATCCAGAACTAGTTACCTTTCAAAGGATTTCTCCAATCACATGGTTAGACCACAATCGGGTAAGCGTTCCAAAACAAAACACCACAAATCAACACACCTATGGCCACCTTACATGCATCTACATATCAACAATGGAACAAACTCAGTTTTGAATATTTATAAACACAACCAACATCAAACACCAATCTAAACATATTCAGGTAAACAATTTTGAGTGGCTTCAGGACCTTTTGATATCCTGATACTACTAAGAACAACAAAACAGGATAAAAGAAAACAAGCACCTTGGAGGAATGCAGAACTAAAAAAAAAAATTGTAACACTGCAACACACCTGGCTAAAAACAAATAGCAATCAAGACAACTATACCTATACAAACTTACCAGAATATACAACAATCATAAAAACAACAAAAAAGGAACCATTGAGACATAATTCAAAATGCTAACTGCAAATAAAGTATTTCATAAAATTCTGACTGAATGTTGTAATCCAGAAAAGGAACTCATCCATTCCTCGAGAATTTACTGGAAAATTACACAAAAAAGAAGACATGTTGGACTCCTATTTAATATAAAGGAAAACCACCAACACTAACCCATTTACAACCATCCTCTCTAAGAGCATGCTAGCCTAGCCTCTGCATTCCTTCAAACAACTATCACAAAGTGATTTTATGGATCTTGTCAAAGGAAGCAGACCAGCCTGGGGCCCTTCTGACCCTTGTCCACCACAAGTCTTCAAGCACATTCTTTCAATTATCCTCTGCTGCCACACCATTAGGAATCATCAATTCTTTTAACTACAGAATTCTTTCCAGATAACTTTAAAACGCCATATATCACCCATTAAATAAAACAAACCTGGACTCACATCACCCAAACTACAGACCAATTACAAATGGACCTTTCCAGAGCAAACTGATAAAGCAGCATTTGCCCATACTTTCAGACTTCCAAAACAGGATCCCATCCAGGAATGGGCACAGAATCTGCCCTCATCGCCATCTGGGATGGCCTCAACAGACCAGCACAGGGTCGTTACTACTTCTTTTGGACCTCTCTGCTGCCTTCGACACAATTGACCGTGACACTCCAATCCAAAGCTTCTATGACGCCAGCAAAGAGGGGTTCTCTCGACTGGATCACATCCTACCTTCAAAACAGAACAATCCATACTCTCCCTTTTCCATCCAAACCGTACTTTTCAAAATATGGGGTCCCTCTAGGCTTGATCATCTCACCCATGCTTTAACATCTACATGAAGTCTTTACCGGCAAAGAACAATGACTTTCAGCTCACAGTCTATAAATATAGAGATGACAACTACTTCATAAACTGTAAAGTCCCAAAGACATTGGAAACTCAAATATCTTCAGTTGCCTCAGCCATTGATCAGTGGATGACATGAGCCATCTCAAACTGAATGCTTCCAAAACTGAAATCCTCATATATTGAGACTAGAAAAAATATGACCCTCTGCACATGGCCCGATAATCTGGGTTCACCGCCTAAAGTATCTAAGGAATGAAACATTGGAATTACCAATGACTCCAAAATATCAACGGACAAGTTAGCTTGATCTTGCTATATTACTATTAAAACCATGCGAGGCATCTAACTCTGCCTAGGATTTCCCCACAAGGTCCAGTATATTCTCTTGTACTCTATAAACAGGATTATGCCAACGGCCTCCACCACGGATCAGCTTTATTAACTACTAAAAGACTACAGTGAATTCAGAACTTTGCTGCCAGACTACTCCTACATCTAAAGCCACACGCCCAAACCTCCCTTACCTTGAGGGCCCTACATTGTTTGCCAGTTGCAGGAAGCTCCACCTTCAAGCTGCTAGTGGGGGCTAGAGTATTCCGCCGGTGGAGATAGGATTGTGTGCTCCAGGACAGGCACCGATTTTGGAGATAGCGGCCCCGTGATAAAATTAGGTCTCCGTAACCCCCCCCCCGCCACAAAGAACGGACATGCCTGCTCTGCAGTCCTTTGGACTGGGCCCTCTGCTGCAAGTCTGCCTGCATCACCTCGGAGGCATGCTTGTACTTGCACGCGCAGGACACAGGTTATTGGTGCTAACGAATGCGGCCTGACCAGACAACTGCTGCTGACGCAGCGACACGCCACGCTGACCATCACTGTCACCTGTAGGCCAGACACCATCTGGACAGGGCGCCTGGTGCAGCGTTGCACTGGGATGGCAACTAGCTGCGACCAGACAGCACCCGCTACTCTTCTCGGCCTGCAGTTGCGGCCTATCCTACTGGTGCTGATTTTGCAGCTAAGTTCCTGCATCTAAACTGCTGAAAGACATACAAAACACTAACTCTTGTTTCTCTGCACCCCTGGCGTGCTCCCGTCAGCCCCCAGGAGATAAGACGAATTGTTTTGTGGCCTCCATCCTCCGTTATGGGCAGCATGGGCAAGGCAGACGCTAAACAACCCGAGCTGGCATTTGAACACCGCAGGCAGACTCACCGGGAGGAAACTGCTCTGGAGACGGACGAGCCAGGTACACCAATGGAACATGGTGCAACGCGGGACGACAACCTGAAGGCACTGCTGTTGGAAGTTAAAGCCAGCATTGGCGGAATTGATACTAAGCTTGACCAACTGTCTGCCCGCCTAGATCGCGTGAAAACTAGAGTGGATACGCATGATACGCAAATCGCACAACTGGAGGTGAGGGTGTCTGATGTGGAAGATACCATGACTGGAGACAAGCAAAAGATGCTCCAAATGGACAGGGTACTCGAGCCGATTAAAGCCAAGAATGAAGATTTGGAGGCACGCTCACAAAGGACCAACATTACATAGATGGAAGAATTTGTTGAAACACTACTGCACGACCTCTTCAGCAAAGTGCTCTCGTCGGTCTTTATTGTTGCAAGGGTGCACAGATCCCTGGGGCCACGGCCGTGCCAACCTACCCGATAATCGTCAAGCTCCTGAACTATCGCGACGCGGGCCTTCGCGTGAAAAAGGCATGGTGCGACACCAGAGAAACAAGTTGTCTTTTTACCCGGACTTTAAGCTAGCGGTACAGGTCACACGCCGTGAGTTTCTCCCAGCCAAGAGACTACTCCAAAAGCAGGATGTTCAATATGCTTTGGTCTACCCCACCAAGTTGAGAATAAAGATGGGAGCACAGACGCAGTTCTTCAATGATCCTAAAGCCCACCTGGCATTTGCCTAAAAATTGGAGAACAGCAGCGACATGCACTGAATAACCCTAAGAGCACTGATGGTGGAGGAACTAGTGACAATGACTAATTGGATTGCCTCATGCTGCTCATGCCACTTCTGACCTGCTCAACGATGCCTGAACTGTATACCGACTTTGCTATGTATAATGCCGGGGGCACTATGGCCCCAGGGTTGGGGCGTGTCCACAAGTTCACAACAATCGCTTACATTCTGTCCTAACCTCTAGCATGGCTAGGCCACCCGGTCTTCTGATAAGGGGAGGACATTAGGCGGAGCCAGGCCCCACAGGATAATTGCCTTGTTTGTTAAATGCCATCTGTTGGGTCTCGGGAGGGTGGTTTGTCTCAACCTTATTGGGGGGGGGGGGGGGGGACTGGTGGTGGAAGGAGATCCCAGCGCTGGGCACAGCACGCTTTGGGACTGTATTCATCACACTGTTGGGGAAATCAGGGTGGTTGCTTCTGGGTTCCAGGGAGCAGGGGGGAGGGGGGAGGGAAGACTTTCAACTCCATGAAGTTAGGGGACTGGTGTGGGTGGGTCTGGGTTTGCATCCGATCTCCTCTTAATGGAATCTGCTGCTTTGGGGTTTCTGTTTTGTTTATGGCAGATTTCCTCGCACACGCACCACATGACTGCCCAGTTTGCAGGATACTGTATATCCATGATACGACTGTAAGCAGCTGGCACCGCTTCATCACTGCACACACCACTACTACTCCATGACTGACACCACCTTCGTAACTTGGAACTTCAGGGGCCTTAACGACCATCGCAAGGCCGGCCTCACGCACGCACATCTCAATAGACACAAGGTGGAAGTCTGCTTTCTTCAAGTCATCTCCCTACTACCTTTGCACTCTCGTCAGGGGGGGGGGGGGGTTCGGGGACTACTACAGTGCCTTGTACTCTAAGTACACGAGAGGTGTCTCCATCCTCTTCCAGAGGGTCCTCCCTTGGCATGGTACTCACTCCTTCACAGACACGGTGGGTCACTATGTTATCCTTGCCAGTTCCCTATACAACAGGCCGCGGATCCTCTCTGCGCTTTGCGGCCCAAACACTGAAGCTCCAGGTTTTCTTGCCCAGGTTTGGCAAATTATATCCACTCTGGGGCCGCATTCCCTGATCGGGGGGGGGGGGGTGATTTTAACATTGCTCCTTCGCAGACATAGAACCGCTCTGGGAATCGCATCCATCACTCACAGGCTACAGCTACCCTTCACACTATCCTAGAGGACAACTCCCTGCTAGACTTCTGGCGACATACGCACCCCGACATGCATGAAGGTACTGGTGTCTCAGGCTCACGTGGCGCATGTCTCCTGTCGACCTGTGGCTGACTTCCAGGCCCGGACTGGCCGTAGCGGGCACCGGGCAATCCCCCCATGCGCCGCACGGGTGGGGGCCGGTTTTGGGCCCTTAGGGGCCGATTTTGTTACAGGGCCGTTTTTGCAGCATAGCATAGCAGCAAAATCGGCCCTGCAGGGCCGGCCTTAGGCATGTGCAATCTGTGCCTCTGCACAGGGCCACCAAACCCCAGGGGCCACCACGCCAATATATATCCTTAATATAATAATACTCTGAGGATGGATACATATTTGTGTGGCGGCCCCTGGCAGGGATTTGGCGGCCTCCGGCTCTGTTCCACTTCCAAACACCCTGACCCCCCCCTCTTCACTGGCCTCCGCCCTCCGCCCCGCCCGGACCCCCTCTTCTGGGGCCCCCTACCTATGCTCCCTGCCCAGGGCCACCATGAGCCTAGAGCCGCCCCTGGGCCCTGTAACAAAATCGGCCGAAAACCGGCCCTGGCAAAGAGCTCTGCGGCACCCCACCCCCGGAGGCCAGCCGAGCACTTTGCCAGGGCCGGTTTTGGTTCCCAGTCCATCCCTGCTGACTGCCCGGGATGTTGCTTACTGGATTACTTCAGTAGATCACCTGGCCTGCACACTGTCTGACCATGCCCCGGTGCAACGGTCTGCACCTCCCACTAACCCTACCTCGCATGTTTTCGTGGCACCTCCCTCCCAACTCACTCTGTGATGCTGCGTTCCGGAAAGACATCAAGGGGTGTCATTGCTGAATACTTCGAGCACAACACTGGCTCCGTTAAGTCACCCTGCACACTTTGGGAGGCCTTCAAGGTCCTAGTAGGGGAGGGGGGAACGCATCGCAAAACAAGCAGGGGTGTTGAAATCTATCAGAGAAAAAAAAAACACAAATGCCAATACTGATGATTGAATGTTGAAACAATTAGATCGGCGCCCAAGCTCCAAGTCAAGGTCACCTTTTCTATTCAATAGTGTTTATTCTCAGAACCATACTTTAGGTTTTAATTCCTTTTATATACAATACAACCATGTTTTTGTACAAAAAAGCACCACAACATATTTCACCCAAAAAATAATTCTTACACTCACACCACAATGACCAGCAAACCCTTTGGCTTGTCACACCGTTTGCATTCACTCGAAAACTGTCATACCACATTCCTCATACATACAAACACTCCCAATTCACCACCTTGGTGTTGCCAACATTACTATCCTCCACATTAAAACACCAAGGATACCTAACCAAACAAGGAGTCAGAGTAATCTCGTCTTGAATTTGTGTTGGACCACTGAGCACCCAACCTTACATGTTCGAATTCATCCAATAATGTGGTGTAGTTTAAGCATGGTGCTTTTCTCGTTGTAGCAAGGAGCCCAGGTCTGAAAATCTATCAGAGGCACCCTCGAGCACCTAGAAAGGGACATCAAAACTCTGGATCTCCAACACTCCCAGGACCCAGGCCACTTTGGACTCCATCAGGGCCAAGCTCACAGGGTTTCACGAGGAGGCTGACAGGGAGGAGGCATTTCTCGGCAGAGAGGCCTGTGCTCTGGCTAATCTTAGGCAGCCACATGCCTCCCATTACATCACGACACTCTGCAATCATACCGTTGGGCGAACCACCTCCCCCTCGGATTTTAGCGAGAGGATCGCCTCTATCCCCTCACACTTGTACACCAAGGGGGTGCTGCATCCAAGGAATCCTTTGATCAATACTTTGATTCTATAGAGCTGTTATGGCTCAGCAACAGTCAGCAAGAATATCTGGATGAGCCATTCACACATGACAGACATCTCAAAACTCATATCAGGTCTCCCGGGTGACAAGGCCCCAGGCTCGTATGGGCTTACCCCCGCATTTTATAAAGAGTGCCCCTCCTCATCCCACACTTAGCTGAAATGTATAAGGACTGCCTGGAATTGGGCACCCCCCCCTCAAATCTCTCTATGATGCCATGATTACTCTCCTGTTAAAGCCAGATATATGCCCAGAGAGCTGATATTCTTGCCAGCAGTTATCTTTAACAGACAAAATGTATGCTAGCCAACCGTCTTCTCCCTCTGATGCCTTTAATTGCCCGCTCCATCTGGTTCATCCCGGGTCATGCCACCTCACATAATCGGCGCACTATTATCTCAGTCCTACACCAAATCAATCTCTCTCTACCTGCTGTGGCTGCCCTCCTTGACGCGACCATGGATTAGACACTGGAATGGCATTCCTTTTCTACCTCTTACCACACCTGGGATTTAGTCCTAGCTTCGCCCAGAAAATCCAGCTTCTCTATACATTCCCTATCACAAGCATTAAGGTCAATGGAGAGGCGACTGATCCTATAACAATACCGAGGGGCACCAGACAGGGCTGTCCCCTATGCTATTCGCTGTCGCAGTGGAGCCCCAGGCAGCGCGCACACAGCAGCACCATACTCCACAGGCATTAGCTGTACGTCCTGTGCTCTAGTCACGATTTACATTAGTGAGCCACAGGAGAACCTGGCTCCCATGACAAGGAGGTCATCAGTTTCGGCTGCCTTTCTGGGGTATAGATTACCTGGGGCAATCACAGACATCACATGCCCATCCCCCACTGAATATTACATTTGGGCCAATGGCCCCACTAAATACCTGGGCATTTGGCTTACCAGTGATCTGGACGAGTTGTGGAGATGAAACTTCGGGAGGGCAATGGAGTGGTTGGAGACCAAGATTCAAGTGTGGCAATAACGTCCCCCGTCACTGGCAGGGCACATTGCCATCATAATTATGGTTGTGCTTCCCAAATTTCTGTACTTGTTTATTAACATTCCTATTCCCCCTGCATCACAATTAAAAAAAAAAAATGAAATCCAACAATCTCCCTGGTCTGGGCGGTAGCCCCGTATTGCTTATGGCACCTTTACATTGCCCCTGGCGAGGGGAGGAATGGGTGCCCCCGATCTCTGACTCTACGCACTATGTGCCCAAGATAGCTTTCACCGTTTCTGGATTCAACATTCCTTTTCCCCCGGCATCATAATTTTTTTTAAAAACCTGAAATCCAACATAATATGCCTGGTCTGGGCGGTAGCCCCGTATTGCTTATGACACTTTAACATTGCCCCTGGCGAGGGGAGGAATGGGTGCCCCCAATCTCCGACTGTACGCACTATGTGCCCAAGATAGCTTTCTCCGTTTCTGGATTCACCCAACACTGTTCCAGCCGCATGTCGCGGTGGAGGCAGATCTGGCATCCCCATGGCCACTGCAAACTGCGCTATTTCTGCCATATAGATTGACAGTGGAATGCATGCTTGGGCCTGGGACGGTCTAAGCAAGTACACTGCTCACAAACACTGATCGCACCCTCAGTGCAGCCGGCACGCAACCCTGCATTCCCCCTACTACACACAATGGGCATGGCCCGCCACGCAGCTCACCTCGGTATCCGCATGTGGCGCGGTGCGTCCATTAGGGCGTGGGGGCACAGCCCCCCCACCCGCAGCCGCCCGCAGCTCCGACGTTTCTGAACTTAAGTAAACTGAATAGTTTACTTAAGTTCAAAGACCGACGCCGAGGGAGAACTGACAATGCATGCCAGCCAGCATAACGTCAGACCACGTGTCATGTTGGCTGACATGCATTGTCAGACATGGGGGCAGCAGCACAACACAAGTGCGCATGAGTGGGGACGGAGGGCGAATTTTCGCACCGTGCCTACGCATGCGCACTTGTGTTTTAACTTGTTAGCGCATGCCCATTAGGAGCCCCTCGGTCTCCTAATGGGCGTGCTGCGGGCGAGGATTAAGTGTGTCCTGGCGCTGCAGATTGGTTTAGGGGTTGCCACTCGGTGCTGCTGTTCCTGTTCCGGTTCCTGTTTGGAGATGAGGCGCCAACACGACCCAGGAGCAGAGGCGGTCAGGTAAGTTTTCTTAATGTTATCTCCCTTGGCGCACCCCCCACCGCAACCCCCTCCCCCGCGACCCCCCCCCGCAATCCCCCGCCACCCCCCCATCGTGAGTACTGCATTGATTTGTCAGTTTGTTAAAGAAGATGAAGATAAGGCGTGTAACCAATGTTCAGGAGACCGCTTCCAGGCACCGAGGGAAGATCAGTGCTTAGTTGAGTCTGTGTGTGAGAGACTACAGGCCTCAACACTCACTGTCACTCCCACCATGTTATTGAGGCTTTTGGATACAACGCAAGGGTGGGCAAAGGGACTAAAGGGATGAGCTCAAGAAAAAGGCCAGATACCAAGGAACAGGAAAAAGTGGCTCAATGCCAGCACGGTCCCACTTTCCTTTGCAGTGTAGGCTGTTGCAGTGACGAACAGCCTACAATAACACCAGTGTCTGTGGGGGAGCTGCTTGCATTATTGGGTCTGTGCTGAGCACCCCCAGCTGCTCAGAGGGCCCAGCTGACGTGGTGTTATGTACTGGAGTCTGTCACCAGGCACTGTCGGGCCTAGACAGGCTGAAAGACATGAAACCTATTGAGTGCAGTGCATTGAAGGGTGAGTGAGGTCTGTGTGAGTGCAGGGTGAGCAGTGTGCCTGTGTGAGTCCAGGGTGAGTGATGTCTGTGTGAGTATAGGGTGAGCAGTGTGCCTGTGTGAGTCCTGGGTGAGTGATGTCTGTGAGAGCGCAGGGTCAGCAGTGTGCCTGTGTGAGTGATGTCTGTGACAGTGCAGGGTCGGTGATGTCTGTGTGAGCGCAGGGTGAGCAGTGTGCCTGTGTGAGTCCAGGGTGAGTGATGTCTGTGACAGTGCAGGGTCGGTGATGTCTGTGTGAGCGCAGGGAGAGCAGTGTGCCTGTGTGAGTCCAGGGTGAGTGATGTCTGTGACAGTGCAGGGTGAGCAGTGTGCCTGTGTGAGTCCAGGGTGAGTGATGTCTGTGACAGTGCAGGGTCGGTGATGTCTGTGTGAGCGCAGGGAGAGCAGTGTGCCTGTGTGAGTCCAGGGTGAGTGATGTCTGTGACAGTGCAGGGTGAGCAGTGTGCCTGTGTGAGTCCAGGGTGAGTGATGTCTGTGACAGTGCAGGGTTGGTGATGTCTGTGTGAGCGCAGGGAGAGCAGTGTGCCTGTGTGAGTCCAGGGTGAGTGATGTCTGTGACAGTGCAGGGTGAGCAGTGTGCCTGTGTGAGTCCAGGGTGAGTGATGTCTGTGACAGTGCAGGGTTGGTGATGTCTGTGTGAGCGCAGGGAGAGCAGTGTGCCTGTGTGAGTCCAGGGTGAGTGATGTCTGTGACAGTGCAGGGTGAGCAGTGTGCCTGTGTGAGTCCAGGGTGAGTGATGTCTGTGACAGTGCAGGGTCGGTGATGTCTGTGTGAGCGCAGGGAGAGCAGTGTGCCTGTGTGAGTCCAGGGTGAGTGATGTCTGTGACAGTGCAGGGTGAGCAGTGTGCCTGTGTGAGTCCAGGGTGAGTGATGTCTGTGACAGTGCAGGGTTGGTGATGTCTGTGTGAGCGCAGGGAGAGCAGTGTGCCTGTGTGAGTCCAGGGTGAGTGATGTCTGTGACAGTGCAGGGTGAGCAGTGTGCCTGTGTGAGTCCAGGGTGAGTGATGTCTGTGACAGTGCAGGGTTGGTGATGTCTGTGTGAGCGCAGGGAGAGCAGTGTGCCTGTGTGAGTCCAGGGTGAGTGATGTCTGTGACAGTGCAGGGTGAGCAGTGTGCCTGTGTGAGTCCAGGGTGAGTGATGTCTGTGACAGTGCAGGGTTGGTGATGTCTGTGTAAGCGCAGGGTGAGCAGTGTGCCTGTGTGAGTCCAGGGTGCTTAAGAATGCACCATTTGCCCACTCTTTGTTCAAAATGTTCTCGTGGGAGAACCCCCGAATCCCCCATAGGTGGTTGGGCCTCGCTCGCTGCGCGCGCTCGCCACAGTGCAGTATTTACGCCTCACCACTTTCAAATGTCACCAGCCGCCCCTGATACTGACATCTATCCAAAGACCACCTTTTACATTTCTAGAAAAAAAGTTGCACCATTAGATTGATTACTCACTACACTGTGCTTGAACATTTGCTCTCCTCCACATCCCCGCATAAAATGGTCACCAGGCTTAACGTGCTCTCACTGGCTGCAGCCCACATTGACACTGAACGAGCTAGCCGTGCGTGGAGCAGGAACCAGGCCAGCGGCCTCTCCAACACAATGGCAGTACTGCTACAACTAAACGAAATGCCTTTTCCCTCCCCCATCCAACTACCCCCTTAGACTCATTCACTTCAAATACATGCACTGGCTGTATTGCACCAGCCACCTTGAATATGATGGGCCTGGTGGCTAATAATTACGTGCGATGCTCCACTCCAGGTGGGGACTTTGTGCACCTGGCTTGGACCTGTCCTAAGGTTTCTGATTTCTGGGTGGAGGTACGCTCCGTAGTCAGTGATACTCTGGAGCGTATCGATCCCAACCTCCTATTGTGCTTCCTGGGACATGTCCGACGTTTCGGATGCCAATCGTAAGCTTGTCCAATGCTACCTGTACTTGGCAAGTGGCAGGTGGCATTCCACTGGGGCCAGAGGCCGGCGCCACAGGTGAAACTCTGGTTATCCGATGCAGCTCACTGCCGCACTCCTTTGTGAATTCTGGGACCTGATGCCAGCAGACCTCCGGATATATGGGGCCCTTTCATATCTTATCTTCATAGATTAGCCAACCCTGACCCTCGAGGGTATAACTCTCCCTAACACCCATGCCACTGCAGTGGAGCCCGACAGGACTGTGTCCAGAAGTCATATAGATCCTCTATAGTCCACTAATCTCAAACGCTCCCATTGTTCCATGCTATAATTTATTGGGTCAATCGCACTATGATGTGTAGTATGGAGTATCTCTTATGTAATGCCACCTATTTCATGATTGCAATATGTACTGCTATATATGCGAAGTGTTGTCTGCAACATGCCAAACGTTAATAAAGGTTTTCAAAACTTTAATTAAGAAAAAGTGTATATATTACTTATGGTTAAAATATTTAATGCTTAAGCTGTATATAGGTCATTGCATATATTTCCTGTAAGTTGTTTGATTAGACAGGTATTTTACTATATATATGTGTGTTTAAGTGCTTCTGTGTTGCAATTGAGGAAAATCGAAAACCTGAATACAATTTTTTATAATACACAAATACATTTTCTTTATGTACAGCAGCACTTGAAAGTCCCAACTTTCTATCTATCCACATATGCAACTTCATATATGCACATTTTGGACATTTTACAACTCAGATTAATTTCCTTATACATGTATACCCTCTATGTAGTTAAACATCTATGTATTACTTCACTCCTATGGTGGTTTGCATTTCTTTTGCAGTTATGGAGCGACCACTTTCACATATCTAGATTGAGAATCTTTCTAGGAGACCTGAACCAAAGGAAGCAACTGTCTTGGGAACGCCCTCTGACAAAAGGTCCAGTATGACCAAGACAGCAGTTTGAGCTGCTTCCAGAGGAATGGTAAGTTTTTTCCCCACTCACCAAAACATTGTGAGAAGTTGCAAAGTCACCCACTGGGAAGATTCTCTCTTAAGACAAACAAAAGTTAGTGTATAGTACAAGTAGGACCTGCCACTAGATGTCGATGGTGGCTAAGATCTTGATAGTGACTGATTTCCTTTTTTTTTTTTTTTTTTTTTTGGAATAAGAGGTCTGCTAGATGGCATGGTTGATATGTACTGCTGCAATGGTGATGCAAGAATCCTAGGTGGAGCAGGTCGGCAACCCTACCATGGCAGACGTCTCCATATCATCCATGGTTGTGATATTGGTAAAGAGTTTGCAATGGGTCCTCTAAATGAAACGTTACCATGGGGTTAAGGATTGAATTTCTTCAGAAAGTCTTAGGTCTGTTTAGGAGTAGCAATAAAAGAATACAATGTGTTGTCTGAACCACTAATCTATATCTCACCAACGATTAACCACCCCTAGATAGCGAACATGTGGGCACATAAGTTTAAAACAAGCATTTGCAATGCAATAGGTCTCGCATTAGGAAAGTTTTAGCTATTGGTATTGTAAATGACAAATGTTTTATTTATGTGTCGGTTTTGAAAATAGCAAAATGAATAGCTTTGTCATTTACAATGCCAATAGTTTTAACTTTCGCAAATGTGACACCTATAGCATTTGTAATGCAATATGTGTTGTATTTACATGACTTAGATGTATTGATATAATTATAAATAACAATGGCTTTTAAAAAAAAAAATATTTAATACTTAAATAAAGTTATTTTACGTTATAATGGCAATAGCTTTAACTTTAGTAAATAACTTTTGTGAAGATTATGTTCAGTGTATTTTATTGTGACGAAAATCCAAGAACAGAAGTGAAATATTAACATCTTTTTGTGACATTTGTAATAAAGCTTGAAACATTGGGAGAACATATTTGAACCAGTTGTTGAATGGTTGCACTGATTGATGCTGTGGTGGCGACGAGTGATGTGGTGGCGACAAGTGATGTGGTGGCGACGAGTGATGTGGTGGCGACGAGTGATGTGGTGGCGACGAGTGATGTGGTGGCGACGAGTGATGTGGTGGCGACGAGTGATGCGGTGGCGTTCAGTGATGCTGTGGTAGCGCATAGTGATGTTGTGGTGCCCCTGAGGGATGTTGTGGTGCCCCTGAGGGATGTTGTGGTGCCCCTGAGGGATGTTGTGGTTCCCCTGAGGGATGTTGTGGTGCCCCTGAGGGATTCTGTGGTGATGCTGTGAGGATGTGATAGAAAGATAGATAGAGGGCGATATATAGATAGAGGGAGGGCGATAGAGTGAGGGCGATAGATGAGTGAGGGATGGCGATAGATCGAGTGAGTGTGATAGATAGACAGACAGACAGACAGTGAGGGCGATAGAGCGAGGGCGATAGATCGAGCGAGGGCAATACATGGAGTAAGGTTGATAGAGTGAGGGCAATAGATAGATAGACTGAGGGACGATAGATAGAGTGAGGGCAATAGATAGATCGATAGATGGTTGTCTGTGGGGGGGGTTGTGGAGGGGTATAGCGCTGTGTGGGGGGTGTAGGGGTGTGTGGGGGGTGTAGGGGTGTGAGTGTGGTTGTGTGTGTGGGTGTTGTGTGTGGGGGTGTGTGTGGGGGTTGTGTGTGTGGGGGTTGTGTGTGGGGGTTGTGTGTGTGGGGGGGTGTGTGGGGGGGTGTGTGGGGGGGGTTGTGTGTGTGGGGGTTGTGTGTGTGGGGGGGTGTGTGTGGGGTGTGTGTGGGTGGGGGTGTGTGTGGGGGGGGTTGTGTGTGGGGGAGGATGATCAACAGATGAGAGAGAAAGGAGAGAGAGGGAGGAGAGCTAGAGAGAGAAAAGGGGGAGAGAGGAGACGTATAGAGGCAGGAAGGGAGGGAAAGAAGGAGGGGGAAAGAGAGCGGGTGAGAGAAAGAGAGGAGAGACAGAAAGAGAGGGAGGAGAGATAAAGAGAGGGAGGGAGGGAGAGAAAGGAAAAAGTGAGAAAGAGAGAGTGGGGAGGGAGAGAGAGAGTGGGGAGGGAGAGCGAGAGAGGGGAGTAGAGAGAGCCAGAGAGGGGGATAGAGAGCCAGAGAGAAGGAGAGAGCGGGAGAGACAGAAAGTGTGAGGAGTGATAAAGAGAGAGAGGGAGGTAGAGAAAGAGAGAGATAGAAAGGGAAAGAGTGAGAGAGAGAGGGCGAGAGAGAGAAAGAGAGCAAGAGAGAAAGAAAGCGAGAGGAGAGCGAGACTATGCGCCCTGGTGGGAGCTGTGGCCCCGGCAATATTTCTAAAGAATAACGTAATGTAATTTTAATTTCCTTCCCTATTTATAGTTATTTTGAGAATTTCCCTCTTTTTTTCCTATACCGGTATTTTTCGCTGGCATATTTTTACTGTTCGTGGAGGAAGAAAGAGCTGGCGGGGATGGATGGGTGGGTGGATGTCGGTGAGGAGGGGAGGGAAGTGGAGAGACCGGGAGGAAGGGGAGGATGAGAGTGAGAGCGTGAAAGGAAGAGAATCGGCAAGCGAGAAGCAGACAGACAGAGTGGAGATGGGGGTGAGGAGGGATGAACACAAAAGGAAAAGACAGAGGATGGATGCTGGGCTGAAGGGGGGAGGACGAGTGAGAGACTTATGAGGAGGACACTGGAGAAAGCGGGACAAAGTGGAGAGAGAGAGACTGACAGTGAGAGGTACGCGAAGCGAGGCTTCAAGAACGCCATATAGTGAGAGTGGAAAGGACACGTACAGCTAGGGAGTGAGAAGTGAATACCATGGGAACTGAGAGTAAGCCGGGTGCTCCGTGAAGTGCGAGCCACCCAGGAGTACAGACATCCACTTACCTACAAACAACGAGACTGCTGCGCACAAAATGTGAAGTAAACAACGCACGCAGCCAGGGCACTGGCGCCGATTCAGAAGCGGGAAGGAAGCTGGGTGATGCAGTCCTTTTGAGTTTCAACAGACAGTGGCAATAGAGATAAAAAACATGTTTCCCACAGTGCATTGCGCATGACGTCACCACCAATGGCTGAAAACAACTTTCGGTTGCTGTTCCCGCTGTTCCTTCAGGGACTGTTAGTTTTATATTGAGTGTTCAGCCTTATGATTCAACGGCGGTTGAACTTTATTTCCCAGAAGGCAGTGACACGCTATAGCCATCTGTGGGCCTTCGTCAGTCTTAAATACTAAGGTCAAGTGGCAGTGGCAGCTCGGGTTCGTAGGTTATTAGTATACGTGTTTCCCATGCGTCAACAGCAGTCAGAGCTACTACGGTTATTATCTATGGAAGCAGTAAACACGGCAAAAGGATGATGGAAAGAAATGTGGCGGCTCATCTGGTCAGATAAAAGTAAATGGATCGCGATCACAAAAGAAAAACAAGTCGGGCGGGGGAGAAGGGGAGCGAGCGAGTGGGAGGGAGGAAAGGAGCAGATGGGGATGGGGTGTGAGTGAGGGGGAGCAGAAGCCTTTCATGGTGGTATGCGAGGCCAAGCGTGCGCCTGGGGAAGCTCATGCTCCACTGCACAACATGCATTGTAGGAAATCCGGCTTGTTCAGAGAGTTTGTTCTAACACAATAGGTTTCGAGTAATGAATTACTCGACCTAAAAACATGTGGGACCCATTTTCTGGTTAGTAAGAAGAATCTTAGAACACAAACTACCCAACGGAAGCAGCCGTCAGTAAGATGCATCATAGGTAGTTGAAGCTCCTGGACTCTTAAAAGCACAGCAGTCTCCATAGCTTCCTAATTTAAGCTCATCTGGCTTGATTTTTTTTTTTTGCCACAATGTAGTCTTCCACGTTCTTTAAATTTAAACTGCATTTTAAAAGAACTATTGCACGTTTTAGTATACATTCTGGAAAATTCTAAATTTGGTAGGCTTCTGAATGGTACTTCTCTTCATGTGGACATTGGTATCCTGTGCATACTGAACTAGGAACAAATATGGATTGTTCCAGGGTCCACAGATGCAGCAGGGAACCATTCTAGCTTTTGTGACTAAGAGGACTGTAACCTGTTGGGTCTAACTGCGACACCAGGGTTGTCTGTTCTGATGCCACCTGTTTATTGTACCTAAACTGATCAGAGATCTGTCTTTCGCATTTCATCGTCAAGGTAGCATGGCAGCAGTCCCAAGCCTAGTGTGGTGTGCATATTAGAAACTCAACCTACACAACAGTTTGATGTACAGCCCGTGATTTAACTAAACATGCAAATACACAAAAAATATCTACGGTCCTTTATTTATGAACTGCCCCGTGCCAACGATATGATGCCTCTATGTGTTTCTGTTCACAATGTAAAGCCCTCTTCGCACTACATTAGTCAGAACTAAACCATGCAAATCCCTCTACTGCAGTGGTCTTCAAACTTTTTTGCTCTGAGCCCCCCCTAAGCAAAATTTTTGAAGTCGGGGCCCCCCTCCAAAACTTTATGGCAAGGATTGGGGAGCAGGAGGGAGATAGTTGCATGCAAGTGGTAGGTCTTATGAGTTGATTTGCGGAGTACTTTTTCATAGCTTATAAACTGCGCTAAATATGAGACTTATAAAACAGCAAATGCATCAAACGAAAACATGCATTACCTCAAACATACATATGCCCATAATTGGGGTGGTGTGAGCCTCTCACACCCTTGGACCCCAAAGCAACTACACCTACTGCACTAATGATAACTGTAGTCCTGAGTATCAGGCTACTCCTCTGCATCTTTTACCTCTTCCCCACCATGACAGACCATCACCTCGGTCCTAATGCTAGAAAGGAAAATAAGCTACCATGCCCCTTTTTTAAAGGCAGACAGTCATAAGTGGGCTCCCCAAACCTCTGTGCCCCAGTCCTGCTGCATCTGCATCCTTAATTATAATCAGCAGTGGCCACTTACAATTCTGGCGGCAGCGCCAGCCTCACTAATGAATGAACCTTTTAAAAAACAATTAAAAACGCTTATATTGTCCCCTTCTTTGGGGTCTCTCTCAGAAAAAGCTTTCTCTGGCCATTTGTAAACATACAAATTAGTCCCCATACAGTGCTTCCTATTCTGGACCTTCTCTTTGACAATATCTATGAATCGCACTCCTTTCATCCATCTCTTAGACCATTACTGTGAGTCCCCAGGGGTCAAGAGGATAAGGGCTCTGCATCTGAATGTAATCCTGCTGACCTACCTGCCACCTCTTGGACTCAGCTTTCACACAAAAACTGCCCCTGAATGGTTAATGCGGACTTTGAGGTGCCTCTGCCTGAAAGCGAAGGGTGTGGAGGTAGTGCAAAAAGTAAAAAAGAAATCAGTTGTTAATTGATTGAGTCACTTAAAGCCAGGGCCACTGGAATTATGAGTTTCGGCGGCAGCAGCAGCGTTTTCCACATAATTGAGTTTACCACATTTGCTACATAATCCACAATCTGCAGATTCCAACAAAAGAAACTTGATTCTAGCTCACACAGAACACAATTTACTTAAAACGTGGCAAAGTGTTCCAGCGCATTGGAAGGCCCTTTGCAAAGATTGACTGGTAATCTTGTAGTTGCTTGCTGCTGTATTTAGGTGTTTCGTGGATTTGACACATAATCCACCATCTGCCACATCATCTGCGGATATTACCAAAAAAATGGTTCTAGGTCAAATGGTTCCAAAGTTAGTAAAAATGCTAACAAATGGTGCTGGGCGGTGGAAGGCACTTTTCAAAGCTGGCCTGGTCTTTCTGTTGCTTATAGTTATAGTTCGGTATTAAACTGGTCCTAATGAGGTGCAATCAATGCCCAGACAGTGTTACCAAGTTTTAAAATGAAAAAGGAATGAAGCAATACTATTAAAAAAACATGCCACATAATTTGCCTATTCTTGCCGCATCATATACTCAACTCTCTCATAATTTGTCCCTCTTATGCCGCATAATTTCAGTGGCCTTGCTTATACCCTGGACCTCAAGCTAAGCATTCTAGCTTTTTGTGAGGTACAGGCGCTCGCCAAGTCTTGAACTAGGCCCGGTAGCTCTCAGGCACCTATAACATGCCTACCGAATGGTAGAACTACCCACTCTTTGATGTGCGCATGTGAAATGTTAATAACGTTTTTGAAACAAAAAATTATTAACTCTTAATCCCATAATATAATATGACAACCGTGAACCGAGACAAGTGAAAGCAGCAATCCCTCCTCGTGCTCAAAACCAAGACACTGATCAGCAAGACTCATCCTCGTAAAACACAACCAAAAGCACCAAAAAATAAACTAGGGAAAACGCAAAGTACAAAAGTTGTAGTTATTACTGCACAGTTAAAACGCATATTCAAACAAACTCTCAAACAAATGTAGTTTTCACTAGGACAAACACCACAAACTGATTTCACACTAGGTATTTGTGAATCCTTTACTTACTGAAACAGAGAAAATACATGTTTCAGGCAAAATAAGTCTGTCCATTCATAATTACACAAATTGCAAACACTGCAAAATTGGTTCCTCTGTTTTGTTGAGGGTCTTTCATTGACCAGAGCTTGTTTGATATGTCTATAACTCACTTAAAATTATGCACAGGGGTCAATAAACACGCTCAGACCCGTTTCTTCATTTCACCCTTGCGCCAAAACCTTTATGTAACATGGACTTATCAATACCTCTTCATCTATGCAGCATTAGGTGAGCAGAAACAGGAGCAATGGTGAAGGTAGATTTGACGTAATTCTGCACCAGTGAAAATGTTCCGTGTCCCAGCCCCTGATGAGTTTCACTTGTGTTGTGCTTAATACAATGCTATTCCAATTTGGGAAATTTATGCGCGCCCGAGAGTTCTTCGACTATGTCTGTTTAATAAAACATATGCATTATTTCAAGGGAGTTTCAAAGGCTATTCACAAACGGTCTTTAAAGGCTAATTGTGAACAGTAAGCACTGCAACACCAAGGTTTCCTGGCAACACCTTCCTTTGCAGCATAAATCATAGCCCCCCACGCCCCCCCAACCAAGTAACTGCATATTTAAGTAAACCTTAATTGAAATTAGTGGCCTGAATAATAGATGAAAACTAAACGTGAAGAAAGAACGAGCATTTGCAATGCAACAGGTCTATGAGAGTTTGAGCTATTGGCATTGTAAATGGCAGTGTCTTTTATTTACGTTTTGGTTTTCAAAACATAAAAAAAGACATTGCCATTTGCAAAGCCAGTAGCTTAAATTCCGCAAATGCGAGACAAATGCTGGTTAGTAATCTCTTTGACCCTGCCAGCCAAACTTAGTGACCCCTGCCCCCAGGGCACTCAAATCACCACTCGGAATAAATGAAGACAGCCTGGAAATACAGCAAATAAACATTGCTCACACTTCCAGGCCCTCTTCATTTACATATACTTGCAGAGGCATCTGCGCCCCCCTGGAAACCCATCCACGCCCCCCCAGGGGGGCACGCCCCACAGTTTGAAGACCACTGCTCTACTGCATTTGACAGTCTGCATTAAATAAGTCAGCCCTCTGCAATGGAACTACTTAAAGGGTGGCTCAATCAAAAACCCTTGCAAAACAGTGGCTTTTTTTATGTCTCTGCTAGCGTAGGCTGCGCACATGCGCAGTGTCGCTGGCGAGATTTAATGACTGAGTAGAGAGGGTAAACCCCCATCCCTCTTCTCCATTGGCTGGCCTCCTAAACAGCAGCCAGCCATTGGAGAAGACGTCTCAGTTACATCATTCTCTCCATGTAAGCCCAGTCTTTTTCGGATTGGGGGGCGTGTTTTTTAGGTTTGTTCTACCCTCTTCTCCATTGGCTGGAATGGTAAACAACAGTCAAAAACACACCAGTTGTTTACATTCCAGCCAATGGAGAAGAGGGGAGAAAGAAAAACACACCCCCCCAGTCTGAAAAGGACAGGGCTTAGTTCCTTCGTGTTCACCTCATCCTTGTCGCCTCCTCTACCCCACACCTCTTCTCACCTCTCTCCTTTCTCCTGGGCTCTCCCGTCCCAGCCGATTCGCTCCCTGGCTGCCGCTGGGCTCTGTGTGTGCCCGCCTTCCACCTGCTCCTCCTCCCCCCTTCCCCAGCAGAGACAGAGAAGGCTTCCCCCGCTGCCCTCAGATGCATCCCCTGCTCCTTGCACCGCCGTTACTAAAGCTATTTCTAAAACCGCGTAATAAAACTACTCGGTGCGGCCATCCTCGTCGCCTCCCCCCCCCCCTCTTCTCACCTCCTCTTTCTCGTGGTCTCTCCCGTCCCGGCCAATGCACTCCCTGGCTGCCGCTGGGCTCTGTGTGTGCCTGCCGGCTCCTCCTCCCCCATCCCCAGCCGAGACAGAGAAGACTTCCCCCACCGCCCTCTCTCCATGTTTATGTGAAGGGTGTCACATTCATCGTCTGCAGCTCGGCCTGCTTTAAAAAGCAGGCACTGCCATTCCCCCATCCTTCCCGGATGCCTGTCTTAAGGCACACAACAGGCGTTCCCCCTCCCCATGTGGGTGATCGCAGATCTGGTTTCCATGTGAGCCCTTTTAATCTAGTGTTTCAAGTGAACCCATCGGCGCGCGGCGTTAGTCACTGCAGGCCTAGATAAGACGAGTCATTCCACTGCCCTTTTATCAGGGTGGGAGCAGCCCCAGCCGTAATCGTTCTTCCCTTAAATGTCCAGCACACAAGCCAGCAAGGAAAGCATTTTTACACCGAAGCAGAGTGTGCTGGGTCCCCAGAGGTATTTTGAAATGAGGAATAATTTAGCAGAGAAATGTATCTCGACAAATTGACTAAAACAATTAGAATTCTGATTTTTAAAGGGGTCGCTGGCTAGTGTAAAGAGAAAACAATTCAGTTTGCCCAGCCCTGTATTTCAGACACTCACTAATAGGCCCGCTCAAGTATATGACGACGTCAGACAGGCTTCTAGACCTGGTATGAATGACATCATTCACTGGATGTTCTGTGGAGCGACGCTTGACCCTCCCCGACAGACGGCAAAGTTCCCAAAAGACCAGTTGAAACATTTTGCCGTTTGCTCCTGTAGTATTACCCCTACTTTTGGGATTAATGTTCCACTTTAGTTATTCTTACTTTTCAAGAGTCGTCACAATTGACCGTTTATGCTCGTAAATTGTTGTGGGTGTATAATTCAGCATTGCAAAGTGTAATGCACGTATGAATTTGCAAATGTGTTGTCCTCGCTTCTCAGTGGGAAAATTTGTTTCTGGGAAGAAATCCTATTCCCAGACCCTCTTACATTTTGTTGAGGTTGTCACCCCATTCCACTCTGGGAATTAACACCCTCCAGCCATTGAGGTGTAAATGTTTGTGCTTTTCCAGAGTGCGTCATCTCTTGAAACTCGTCATTGGATGCTCAGAAACTCATAAGTTTGCTGCTGTTCCAAACTATTACAGGCCTACCCACACCATAGTTACCGACCCATACTATCACATTTGTAATGGAAAAAATGTCTATTAATAATGTCTGGATTAGGAAATGCATTCTTCATTTGGAAGAGCCCGCCATTCCCAATTACTTTAATTGCAAGTAGGAAGACCCGGGCACAAAGTGGGCTATACATTTACTGTAGCTTTTAAAAAACCAAGCTGCGCAAAATAATTTAAGAATCAGGACTTTCACTGAAGAATGTGCTACTGAGCACGGCTTGTCATTTGTTTGTGCAAGCCTGATTGCAGACTTAACAACAAAATAAACCCAGCCAGTATTGCGTCACGTGCTCCCTGGAAAGTGTATATTCATAGAGGGAGCCCTGGTTCTAGTCCGGGCGACCACGGCTGACAAGGCTCACTTCCTGGTGTTTTGTTTTGCAGCGGAGGAGGCGGGAAAACACAATGCAAGGCACTTAGCGAGGTAGGAAGCGGAGCAGGTGATAGATTTGTGATTTAAACTAAGCCTGTTTATCCCAAATGAAAGAAGTGCAAACACGGGGCTGTTTTGGTTTAGATGTGTGGAGGGATAAGGCAGGGCCAGCTCTAGGCTCACGGAGGCCCTGAGCAGGGAGTGTAGGAAGGGGGCCCGAGGCCGCCAAATCCCTGCCAGGGGCCGCCACGCAAATATGTATCTAAGGATATATATTGGCGTGGCGGCCCTGTGCAGGTACACAGCTTGCACATGCCTTAGGCCGGCCCTGGATAAGGGGTGAAGGCCGGATTACAGACAGTGCCCCAAGACGGAGACAGCCGTGCCTCGAGGAGTAGACACACAAGAAACAGACGCCTTCCTGATGAACAGGCCATATCTACTTACCGTCGAGCTGTTTCTGTTCTCAAGAAGCCCAGCCCCTTCGGATGTCACTGTGCTCTAGTAAATACAGTGCAACCAACACACAAACTGCCAGGCTCTGTTTTTTATGACGACGGGGGGGGGGGGTGTGGGTGTGGGTGTGTGTGTGTGTGTGTGTGTGTGTCACTCGCCACTAACTTTCTACAATATTAATACCTATTACTCTATAGTACTCACTACTACACACTACATAAAACTACTAGTCACTATTACTCACTCTACAACTCACTCTACTACTAACTCTAATACTCAGTTTATAATACCCTACTCAAACTATTCTAACTATATCTACAAAATACTACTCACTCATTACTACTCACTATAACACTGTATTATAACATACTCTACTACACTTTACTAACTACTCAATCTACTACTACTGTAAGCTACTCACATTACTCAGTCTACTCTAATACTCTCAGTTCACACTCTACTAACTAATACACCCTCTTACTATTCTCTACTACATACAAACACTCCTCACAACACACTATCCACAATGTTATACTCTCTACTACACTCCAATACTAAAAAGTACCAACTACTGCTCTCTAATATATACTCTATTTTAAGTCATTTGCTACTCACTTTACTAAATAGAAATACTACTCCATATACTATCTATAACTCACACCTATTTCTAGCTAGTACTTTATTACTCACTACTACTGTCTCTACTACTCACTAAATCCTACACACTACTACTCACTCTATACTACTCTCCACTAATCTACACTACTCACTACTATTGCCTACAACTCACTTAGTCTACACAAGTACACTATTAATCAACTAGTCACTACTATTAATAACTGCTAATACTCTCTACTACTCTAATGCTATTACCATTTTAAATGACGATACCATATATTTATTGGTTAAAAAAAATAAATGAAAACCTCCATTTGCAATGCCAATAGCTCTAACTTTAACAAAGACGAGACCATTGCATTGTAAATGCTTGTTACTACATGCGCTTTACAAATGCTATAGTGGTTGCTAGCCACACCTACAAAAAAAATGAAGGGGGGGACCTTCTTACCTCTCAATGATCTATACTTCAGGGTCACAAGTTGACACCGAAGCTTAGCGGCGGATAGCCATATATCATGGATAGGTCGACGCCCACCCAGCTGGTCACAATGGGTACGGGATATGTAGGAATGGGCAGTGGTTCAAATGCAGCAGACTAGAAGACGAAGTACAGGCTTAGAGAGCAATGGTGGCGGAGCTGATAGCTGGGGGGAACAGACCTGGCGGGGGGGAGGGGGGTGGGATGAGCGTGAGGATACACTCAGGACAGGAGCCAGTCAATACAGAGATGAGAGGCAGGGTAGCACAGCCCTTTTGGAGGGGGTACAGAAGGAGCAGTGGCGCTCGGTTCATCAGGGTACATCAAAAGGGAGGTCACACCAGACATGGGGGGCGGGAGTTGAGTTGGCTGATCCGTAGTACAGAAGTCTGGGGGGCATGGGTCATAGCAAGGATCCACGAGATTGTTCATGATCAAGGCATCACATGTAAGACACAGGAGGGGAATGCCCGAATAAGATGAAACTGGACGTGGCTGTACTTGGGTTACGGCCGATTATATTTGGAGTGTGAATAATTAGCAGTGTATGCACATGGATATGGCACATCACCATTTATGTTGGCTAAATAAAGATATATTTAAAAAAAAGTTAAGGCTTTTCACTCTCCCCACACCACATGTTCTTACCCAGTACCAAACACTACACTATCCCTCCAACCGCACCGCCCACCCATCTCATTAGCCAGCCCTATGCCAGAATCTATTGCTCTGTGTTAGACCTGTCAGCCCTTTGGGTGGTACCTCCTATTTATTTAATTTTTGTCCCCTTTTTGCCTCCTAACGCTTTTCATTTTTATGTCGTCCAGGGGGCTAGGTGCTCCCTGTCCCTATGACTTTGAGGCCTTGACACTCTTTGTATAGGCGGTGAATGTAGAGACACAAAACGGTGGCTTATAACTGCCACATTTTTACCTCAGAGACCTGAGCCATAGGATTACACTGGGAAGGTTCTAGAACCTTCCAGCTGGTTCCAGTAGCCAGGGTCAGTCTATATAACGGACAGAACCAGGGCGGTCATTTTAGGAGTGACCAGAGAGAGCTTAGGTGAAGTTGGGTGTGGAGTGAAGCAATAGTGTGGGGAGGCGGGCGCACTGTTAGGAGTAAGACTGACCCTTGGGCCGGCTGTTCCACCCTGCTGACATGGCCCCCTACCTATTGACTGAGCCCGGTCATCATTTAGCTAAGTTTTGCCCTTTGATTCTGTGAGACATCCTGTGAGGAGACATAGGTAACCGGCTTGAGCAGTCACCGGAGGAAAGGCCTGACTAAGAAGGAGGTTGTCCAGTTGTCGAATTTCCCTTTTGGGTAACCCAACCTGAACTATCCCCTCAGGAAGCGTGGAGGTAAATACACTAGCGCTATTCTCAAAAAGAATCCTCTGGCCTTAAGAAAGTGATGAGGGAAGCATTCCTAGTTGAAAGTGATTGGTGAGCGACATCCCTGTCACCGGACTACTGTCACTGATCCACAGCCCCCTGTTGGTGAAGATCCAGCAGGGAGGGTCTGTCTGAGGTTGGCAGGGCAGTGTGCTGGGAAACTAGCTGTGCGAAGGAGAGAACGGGTGCCCGAAAATCCGGAAGACAGAAGGCCGGACTGCGCAGTTCCCGCCCCCTCTGACGGTGGAGGCATGGGAAGGACGCAGAGCGGTGAGAAGCACCGAGGGAGTCGTGGAAGAGCTCCGGCCCCATCAGCTGCCTGGAACCTGCAGCACGGGGCCGGAATCACCACAGAGCGTGGTAACCGAGGACAAAGGTGTTAGCGGGGACGAATGTGAGACTGGCATAATTCCCCCTACAAAGTGGTAAGATCGAGAGAGGAAGTGCAGGGGGGGGGCCACGTCTGAGAGGGCCTTGCAGCTGACTGAGAAGTTGTGGTGCACAGGAAGAGTCTGCCGAGCCCTGGTTAACAGGCCAAATATTTTCTGTCCGTCTGCGGAGGGGTGAAAAGAGGGCTTACAAACATCTAACGGGTTGGTGGAATTCCCTTCAGCTGCTAAACAGCCAATTGCTCCCATACCCCAAAAGTGCGTGACTCATTAACTGAATTCCTTTTCCTGCATAATAAGATCCTGCGGATAAACTCTTGACCGAGGGGTAGATTACTGTTAAAAGAAGCCGGAGTATCAGAACTGCCCCGGGGGTAAAGAGAAGGTATCGGTTGGGGAATTACCTCAATTACGCCAATCATCCAGTGGCAAAGATCAGTCCTGCTATTACGTTGTGGTTAGAGCAGTTTACAGGACTGCATGTAAACCTTTAGATATCCTGCCTAATTTCATTCGCAGCTCCAACCGCATGTACTTGAATTATTGTGCTATTGGGAAAACCATTGCTGAATGCCTGTATACTCCAGAATATAATGTATTGAACCACAGAGTTAATGTACCATCTAGCCTAATATACAGAAGTTGCATACCTGTAAATGTCGGAATTTGTAAAGCGCACAGCTACCTCCACCGGAGGTGTCCCGGCGCTGTCTGTATACCGCTTAGGAACCCTTCCTGGCTTTCCTGGGAAATGTCCACTCCTGGGCACCCCCCAGGTGCAGCCAGGCATCCCAGCGCTTTTGGGGCCGTTGTGGAGACTAAGCAAGCTATTGCCCAGAGTTGCAGCGTGGGACCCATGATCAGAACAGGCACGGAGGCGAGAATATCCAGTCAGGGCAATTAATGAGCCGGAGACCCACCGAGGCGGGAATCGAACCCTGGTCCCTGGCCAGAGCTCTGCATCAAGGTCTGCCTGCTCTAACCATTGAGCCACACTTCTCCATACCTGCTGAGTGTCCTAACTAAAGCTGTGGAATAAATACTGTGCGCATAGAGCGCAGCAGTGATTACAGAGCTCCTTTTAGGAAGGGGTGAGAAGTGTCGTTATGATCGATGAAATTGTGCTGTAATAATCAGATGTGGAGTTATTCAATTTGCTGAATGTAAACACTGCTAAGTGACGAAGAGTAACTACAAGAGAATTTTATAAAACAGCCCGTATTTTTCTAAAACGGTGTAGTGTCCTTTATTTTTGGGTGGTGGAGCGCTGAGTTACTATGAGTGAGTGATGTAAGCACACACAATTGCCTTTGGAGTTTAGCTGTTCCTGCTCTATGCCAGGCTACCCTATGTGGACTGGTAACCCCAGGTCCAACATAATTGGTGTTCAGCGGTGGGATTAGAGCTTGTGCTTGCATCCACTTAGTCGTAACACAGTGTGTACACAGGCCTACACCTGGAGTTCTCCTAGCGGACTCCCTAATTACAATTTGGCTTTTCCAAATTCTTTCCTGGTGGTGGGTGGAGGAAGCCCTCACGTGATACCCTTCCAAGTGGCTGTTTGATACAATGTTGGCAAAATGCCCTGTTGGCAAAATGCCCTGTTGGCAAAATGGAAGTTGATTTGGAAGAGTTGGAGACCTATACTGCGGCACAACTCAGAGAATTGTCAGAGAAAGGGGGTATTTTTCAAGCGAGGTGCGACAAAGAGTGAACTTCAAACTAGCCGGAGGGCATGGGTGGAAGCTCATCCAGAAGGGAAGAGGGAGAGAGACCAGGACACTGACATCGGGGTAGATGTATTGTACCAACCTGGGGGGGGGAGGGGGGGGGGGGCACCTACTGACAGGTCCCAGAACACTCAAGGGAGGGCAGCAGTGTCTCTGTGAGGAGCTTAACTGAAGCTGAACTAACGGACCGGAGAGAAGAAAGGCAGTTAAAGTGGGAGTTAGCGAGATTGGAGAGGGCGGAAAAGAGGCTGGCTCACGAATTGAGTCTGAGAGTTAGACCTCAAGGCCCTGCAAAAAGGGACTCCCAGTACTCCTATTGGTAGCAGCGAATCCAAAGACAACCAGGGAACCCAGACCCTATTTGCCAAAGGACGTAGTCGCCAGCTACAGCGCAGGGGATGACATTGCAAAATGGTTGGCTGCTTATGAGGTCTCCTTAAGAGCCGATAGGATATTGGAAAAACACTGGGGGGGGTGGCTTGTACAAATACATGCCTCCTGCTGGAAGGGATACACTTTTGGCCCTGGAGCAGACCCACTACCCCACCATGAAAGTGGCGCTGATAAAGTTTGGGCTGACTCCCGAAAAGTACCATCAGAAGTTTAGGAGCAGTCACAAACTGGCCACAGAATTGGGTGGATTTCCTAGACTATGCAAAGAAGGCCCTAGAGGGTTGGGTGCAAGGCAGCGAGGTGGGGGGACTACGAGGGGTTGTATGATCTTATCCTCAAGGAGCACCTACTAGAGAAATATTTTCCCGAGCTGCGACAACACCTGGTGGACAGCAAGCTGACCAGGCCACGGAAGCTTGCTGGGGAGGCGGACATCTGGGATAGTACCCGGGTGTCCTCAAAGGGGACTGGAGGGGATTCCCAAAGGACCGGACAGGCACTCCCAGAAGAAATAGGGGGGGGAGATAAAAAGAGGGAGTTCTCAAGAGGCCCCCAAAACAGTTTCCAGGGAAAGGGAACAGGATTCATTCCCAAGGCTAACCCGCTGAGAAACCCTGAACCTGACCATAGTCAGCAGCCAAGGGTTGTCCGCTGCTATGAGTGTGGTGGGGTTGGGCACTATAAAGGCGATGTCAAGTGCCCAAAGAGACCACCCCCTCCCACTGGAGGAAAAGCCCCGGGAGTAGCTAGTGTAGTTCTCGGGGAGGAGTTGCCCTTAGATAAGGGGAGGGGGGGGGGGGAGTGGGCGGGAGTCACCCTAGTGTCCCTGGGAGATGGTTCCTAAGATCCAGGTGCCCTTAAATACTACAAAGTATGGTCAGTGGGTCACCATCAATGGCCAAATAGGGGAGGCTCTGAGAGACACAGGAACCAGTATGACTATGGTAAGGAGTCATCTGGTGTCTCCAGAGCAGGTGATTCCACATGCACTCCATCCCACCGCAATGGCTGACGGCAGAATGGGCCACTACCCGGTGGCCAAGGTTCCATTTTGAGTGGGAAGGGGTTGCAGGTCTACTTTGAGTTGCCGTAAGCCCTGCCATGCCAGTTAATGGTCTGTTGGGGAATGACATGGAGCACAATGCTTGGAAGGAGGTGGAATACCAGACTCATTCTGAGATGCGGGGAACACCTGACTGGGCCTGTGCCAGCACAAGGTCCGCAACTACCCAGAGGGGGAGTTCGCCAGGGCTGGAGCCTGAAACAAAGGCACAGCCAGCTGCCAGGAAGGGAAAGAACCGGGGACAGGAGAAGCCTGCCTCGACATCCAAGCCTCGTGAGATGGATAGGCCACCTGAGGTGGTGGACCTGGAGTACACGGAGGGGGGATGTTGTCTCCCTGGAGAACCTACCTATCCCTGCTGAGTGGCATGTGGAAGGGGGGGCATACCAGGGAGGAGTTTTATAAGGGCCAGATGGAGTGCACTACCCTTGAGGGACTGAGGAGACAGGCCGAAGCCCAGACAGCAGGTAACATTACCGGGAACTACCACATTTACTGGGAGGATGGACTCCTCTACAGTGAACCCAAGGCACCAGTGCACGGTTCGTCACGGGCATTGGTTGTCCCTCAACCGAGCCTTCCTTTTAGAACTGGCTCATGACATACCCTTGGCAGGACACTTGGGTCAGTACAAGACCTTTGCCCAGCTTGTCCCACTTTTATTGGCCTCAGATGGTGGCATCTGACACTTACTGCCGGACATGTGTGTCTTGCCAAGCCGGTGGGAAAACAGGGGTGAAGCTGAAAGCTCCCCTGGAACCACTCCGTCGTTTGCACCCCCTTTGAAAGGGTGGGCATCGACATTGTGGGGCCATTGGATCCACCAACTTCAGCTGGTCACAGGTTTATCCTGGTGGATCATGCCACGCGGTACCCAGAGGCAATTCCTCCGAGGACCATTACTGCACCTGCAGTGGCTAGGGCCCTGATGGGGATCTTTACCCGAGTGGGTTTCCCCAATGAAGTTGTGTCCGACAGGGGGACCAACTTCATGTCAGCTAACATGCAGGCTATGTGGAAGGAGTGCGGGGTTACCTATCGGTTCACCACTCCTTACCACCCACAGACCAATGGTCTAGTGGAAAGGTTCAACAAAACCTTGAAAGGCATGATCAGAAGTCTGCCTGAGAGCCTGCGGAGGAAATGGGACGTCCTCCTACCCTGTCTGTTTTTCTACAGGGAAGTGCCACAGAAGGGAGTGGGCTTCAGCCCCTTCGAACTTCTGTATGGGCACCCTGTGCGTGGACCTCAGCCTGGTGAAAGACGGATGGGAAAAGACGGATGGGAAAGACTCCCAGGAAGCTTCCCCAGGATGTGGTGAGCTATATTCTGGCCTTCCGGAGCCAAATGGCTAAGTTGTGGAAGCAAGCTTCTGACAAATTGGAAGCCAGCCAAGCAGTGATGAAGGAGTGGTATGACCACAATGCTCACCCTGTGGAATTGGAGCCTGGCCAGAAAGTGTGGGTGATGGAGCCTGGAGAGCTCAGTGCCCTCCAGGATCGCTGGACAGGCCCCTTTGAGGTGATTGAGAAAAAGGGTAAGAGAACTTATCTAGTGGATCTTAAGACCGCCCCCGGCAGCCCCATCGGATGCTCCATGCCAATCGCCTCAAACCCCACCATGAGAGGCCCGAGGTCATCTTGATGATGGTGACTGATGGAGCAGAAGAAGAGGAAAGCGAGCCTCTCCCTGATCTTTTTTCGTCTCAGGAAAAGGATGGGTCAGTGGAGGGAGTGATTCTCTCACCATCCCTGACTCCTGAACAGCGGAGGGACTGCCGCCAGGTCCTGGAGCAATATTCTTCGCTGTTCTCCCTTGTCCCGGGAAGGAACCACCTGTGTACCCATGATGTGGACACAGGAGACCGCCCACCTGTGAAGTCTAAGATCTACCGGCTGTCAGACAAGGTGAAGACCAGCATCCACAGTGAAGTCACTAAGATGCTGGAGCTAGGAGTAATTGAACCTTCAAGTAGCCCCTGGTCCAGTCCGGTGGTTCTGGTACCAAAAGCTTCCCCACCGGGCACCACACCAGAACTAAGGTTCTGTGTGGATTACCTGGGACTGAATTCAGTGACCAAAACGGATGCCCATCCGATCCCTAGGGCGGATGAACTCATTGACCGCCTGGAAGCTGCCCAATACTGGAGTACTTTTGACCTCACCTCAGGGTACTGGCAGATCTCCCTTACAGATGGAGCAAAGGAAAGGTTAGCCTTCTCGACGCCTGAGGGCCACTACCAGTTCTGTGTAATGCCCTTTGGGCTCAAGAACGCTCCTGCCACCTTTCAGCGGCTGAAAGGGGTCCTCTCCGGGATGGAGGCCTACTCTGCTGCTTACCTAGACGACATTGCCGTCTTCAGCAGCAGCTGGGAGGACCACTTGTCACCTACAAGCTGTTCTCCAAGCCCTGAAGCAGACTGGCTTGACAATCAAGGCCAGCAAATGTCAGATTGGGCAGGGGTCGGTGGTGTACCTAGGCCACTTGGTGGGCAGGGGGACAGTGCAGCCCCTCCAGGCGAAGATTGAGGCTATCATGGCCTGGGAGCGCTCCCCCCCCCCCCCAAACTAAGGTTCGAGCTTTTCTGGGCCTCACAGGATACTACCGTCGCTTTGTGAAGGGGTATGGCACAATTGTGACACTCCTAACTGAACTCACTTCCAAGAAGCAACTCCGACGGGTAGTCTGGACGGAGGCTTGCCAGCGAGCCTTTAACACCTTGAAACAAACAGCTCCAGTCCTGAGGGCTCCTGATTTTTCTAAGGAATTGTCCAAACAGACGCATTAGAACATGGCATTGGGGCAGTGCTATCGCAACTCAATGAAGAGGGTCTGGATCAACCTGTTGTCTTCCTGTCCAGGAGACTGCTTCCCCGGGAACAGAGGTGGAGTGCAATTGAGCAGGAAGCCTTTGCGGTGGTATGGGCTCTGAAGAAGCTGCGGCCATACCGGTTTGGTACAGACTGACCACCGGCCCCTTCGTTGGCTGATGCAAATGAAGGGAGAAAATCCCAAGCTGTTGAGATGGTCTATCTCCCTACAGGGAATGGACTACCGGGTAGAACATCGGCCTGGAGTGGACCACGCCATCTCTTGGTATTTCCGCCTTAGTGAGGAGAACTCCCAAGGGGTTGGATAGCTCTCCCAACTTTCAGCTGGGGGGGGACGCATGTTAGACCTGTCGGCCCTTTGGGTGGTCCCTATTATTTAATTTTTGTCCCCTTTTTGCCTCCTAACGCTTTTCATTTTTATGTCCACTGGGATTTTTGATGTTGTCCAGGGGGCTAGGTGCTCCTTGTCCCTATGACTTTGAGGCCTTGACACTCTTTCTAGAGGTGGTGACTGTAGAGACACAAAATGGTGGCTTATAACTGCCACATTTTTACCTCAGAGACCGGAGCCATAGGATTACACGGAGAAGGTTCTAGAACCTTCTAGCTGTTTCCAGTAGCCAGGGCCAGTCTAAATAAGGGAAAGAACCAGGGCGGCCATTTTAGGAGTGACCAGAGAGAGCTTAGGTGAAGTTGGGTGTGGAGTGAAGCGATAGTGTGGGGGAGGCGGGCGCACTGTTAGGAGTAAGACTGACCCTTGGGCCGGCTGTTCCACCCTGCTGACGTGGCCCCCTACCTATTGACTGAGCCCTGTCATCATTTAGCTAAGTTTTGCCCTTTGATTCTGTGAGACATCCTGTGAGGAGACATAGGTAACCGGCTTGGGAAGTCACCGGAGGAAAGGCCAGACTAAGAAGGTTGTCCAGTTGTCGAATTTCCCTTTGGGTAACCCAGCCTGAACTGTCCCCTCAGGAAGCATGGAGGTAAATTCACTCGCGCTATTCTCAAAAAGAATCCTCTGGCCTTAAGTGATGAGGGAAGCATGCCTACTATAAAGTGATCGGTGAGTGACATCCCTGTCTGCAGAGCCCCGGTTAACAGGCCAAATATTTTCTGTCCGTCTGCAGAGGGGGGAAAAAAGAGGGCCTACAAACATCTAACGGATTGGTGGAATTCCCTTCAGCTGCTAAACGGCTGATTGCTCCCGTACCCCAAAAGTGCGTGACTCAAACTGAATTCCTTTTCCTGCATAAGATCCTGCGGATAAACACTCTTGACTGAGAGGTAGATTACTGTTAAAAGAAGCCGGAGTATCAGAACTGCCCCGGGGGTAAAGAGAAGGTATCGGTTGGGGAATTACCTCAATTACGCCAATCACCCAGTGGCAAAGATCAGTCCTGCTATTACGTTATGGTTAGAGCAGTTTACAGGACTGCATGTAAACCTTTAGATATCCTGCCTAATTTCATTCGCAGCTCCAACCGCATGTACCTTGAATTATTGTGCTATTGGGAAAACCATTGCTGAATGCCTGTATACTCCAGATTATAATGTATTGAACCACAGAGTTAATGTACCATCTAGCCGAATATACAGAAGTTGCATACCTGCTGAGTGTCCTAACTAAAGCTGTGGAATAAATACTGTGCGCATAGAGCGCAGGAGTGATTACAGAGCTCCTTTTAGGAAGGGGTGAGAAGTGTAGTTAATGATAGATGAAATTGTGCCGTTACAAATAATCAGATGTGGAGTTATTCAATTTGGTGAATGTAAACACTGCTAAGTGACGAAGAGTAACTACAAGAGAATTTTATAAAACAGCCTGTATTTTTCTAAAACAGTGTTGTCCTTTATTTTTGGGTGGTGGAGCGCTGATTTACTATGAGTGAGTGATGTAAGCACAAACCAATTGCCTTTGGAGTTTAGCTGTTCCTGCTCTATGCCAGGCTACCCTATGTGGACTGGTAACCCCAGGTCCAACACTCTGCATCTAGGTAAATGTTCCACACAAACCTGTATCAAAGCAGGCAATCCAGTCACAGATTAATGCATAATGTGCTTCAGTATGAGCAAACTGATGTATTAGACCCCCCCCCCATCTAGCGTAAACAAGGCTTTACCCAGACATACCTTCCAAAGAAATGCAAGTTGGATCGAGACAAGGCATGCGTGTCCTGTTCTTGCTTTAATTTGGCATTGCAATATGTTTAACGTCTAGAAACCCCTATTTGCTATGCACCATAGATAGCTTTTATGTGTTTATGCTAGGGTTAAAGAGTATATTTCAACTATTCTGCAAAGTACCGTTGTATGCAGCTCATTATAGGAAGATTACGGATCTTGGCGATGTAAAGACAAAACTTCCTAGATTATCGGAATGGCAAAAAAATTAAACTTATTTTTTTTGAAAATGGACAGACATGTCTAAAACGAACCCTTGATGGAAAACAAACTCAAACAATAAAACACTCCCTTTAGTAATGCATATTAAGCGTAAATTGAAACAGGTTTGCACTCTGCTGTATGTATGGGCGCAGCTGTACCTTTTAGGCATCACAATATCTTTTGTTGAAGAGTGGACCCTAGCAGGGTAATATTTTCAAGGCACAATCCTAAAGTTGGCTGACCACTGCACTCCCGTGTTAGATTCGATCCGACATGGTAGCAGTGTTATTTGGAGCAGAATCATTTACTACCCCTGTGAAGAGAAATGAAAACGTAGACCTTGAAAACGGACTTTGGCTCCTGGTGGTCAATGTGCAGGCACATCCCAAGTTCTGGTAGCAGGTTAAGGGGCTGGGACTCGGCAATACCCGATCATATTGGAGTCTGGGGCATCAGGTTGCACAAGTCAGAATCTCAAAGACCGCATCCTTCAAGTGGCTGGATTTCAGACTGCATCACTGAACAGCAAATTCTTGCTAGAACTGGCCTCTTCATGGACTATTTTCTACAGACCGATCACTTTTGAACAAAGTGACATGGCCTACGTTGAAATCTGTATCTGCCAAGTAGGAGCGACCACCAAAAGTCTACAGGGTGGTGCTTTTCCCTGCATGTGCCTTTAAGTCCTCCGTCCAAATGGATGGCAGTGTACCGTGGACCAAGTTAGTTAATCTATATAAATGCAATTTAAGTTTACAAAAGGGTACATATAGGCATGGTCCATTTTAATCACCATCTTACCTAGATGTATTTTTGAAGTCCTCAAGCTGAGAAGTTACCGTTCATAAAAGGCTTAAACTAGCAAGGCTGTCACAGACCACAGGAGGTAGCCAGGAGCCAGGCAACATATGGTCCACATGAATTGCGTTAGAACACTGGGTAAACAATGCATGAACATGACTGCCTCAGTTGAACTACTACCAGGGAACAAAACCCATAAGAATTCACTCACGACTTAAGGATGAGAACAGAGGCAGAGGCCCAACAATGAAACAGGACTATGGCCTAGGAGCACGATTCCCATAAAATCGGCCACATGGCAAAATAGGAATCCAGGCATTCACATCTAGAGGATAAATGGAGCCCCAAATAGTTTGGTGCTGGTGGTAGACAAGGAAATACAATTTGCGGTTTTCTGTCGGATATCCAAGACATGCCATTTGATGTCAGACTACACACCTGATACGGCAGAGTAGCTCAATGACTTAAGACAGAGTGGGTGTGTTACTGACAAAACATGGTCCAGTATGGATTAGCTTTTAAAAGAAGTCAACCTCCTCGGTTGACCTTGGCAGCACACAAGTTAACCAAGTCACGGAAGCATAGAATAGGCATGTGTATTTACCAGAGGTGAATAAAGACCACCCTTAAATGCCACCACCAATTCAAGTACAATTTAGGATAAGCAAGGAGCTGTAACATGTCTGTACAAGAATGTGTCTTGGTGAGAGGAGTTGGCCTGACAGCTAGGGTGGGGACCTTGAATCTGGGGAACTGGGTTCAAGTCTCGGCAATGACGCTGAACATCATGTGATTCTGGGCACATCACTTAATCTCCCCGTGCCTAACAAAACTGAATGCGTCCTCATGTAATGCAACTGGTGCCATGTAAAGCGCTCCGATACCCGATACGGTTCAAGTTCGTGCTATATAAAATGCTGAGGAAAAAAGTATTAGTGTAATCATTTTGAAACATTTCTGTAACCTTACCCCATCCACAGAGACCCAAGTCAAAGCACCCACCAACTGAACTTTCTTCCAGTCTCACAGCAGTTGGAAGAGGAATTGATTATCCAATGTGTTACTTCAGGCAATTTCGGCTGCTACAAAAGCCAATAGACAACACGATTGGTTAAACTCGCCTGCTTCTATGGGCACTCCAAGAGGGTCTTGCATTCCCTCACTTTGATCAGATTAGAATGCAACTTGTGGGTTACCATTTATCTATAATTTGATGATTAAACTAGTCGCGGGTTGGATGATGCATGGGTTTATAAAAGTGCGATAATAAACAGTAATAGCTTTAACTGAAAGAAGCAACAAGAAAAAAAACGAGAAAAGCACAAGTAGAGAAAATAGATCTTTTTATTTTATTATTAGAGAAAACAAGGGGTCCAATTTCAGCTGTAAACACTTTGACTACCCCACTAGCATTGTACATTTTTCCACGATCCTGACCAGCATCTGGAAAGCTCAACTTACAAGGCAGTATTCCCTCTTCTGCTGGTATCAGACTAGTCTCAAGGTGAAAGTGAGCAGATCAGGATAAGCTCGCTGGTTGTATTTTCACATTTCACAATTCCACAAATGTGACTGCTTCACTGCATTAGTAGGAACTGAAGACCCCCACTCTAAGGCACGCTGACAGGGCACTGGGAGGAGCCAGTGGCAGATCACACTGAAGCAGCCTTCTAAGCACAGTAGATACTGGACGCTTGAAGTATATCCCCCGATTTTGGCAAACCTTGGCAGTAGCCAAGCCTGGCCAAGTGCAGCCTTCAACAACAAATTGTTCAAAAACAGTGAAAGAAAACACGTAGGCAAGCACATTTAATCGCACCCAAAATAAAGACCGGTACATTTAATGGAGCTGGTAAACGTGCAAAGGCAGTTTATTGCCAGTCAAACATTAACACCAGGCATCGACAGCACGGACCAACTCACAAAGCAAACTGAGGGTCGCACCTGGAGAATAAAACCCCAATAGTATTCAGAATAGTTTGATACGTTCTTGAGTAGCTTCGTGTAAAGCTGCTTCAGCCCTCCACATGACTCTTCAGCAGGAACCCTAAAAGGATCTTGGCGCTGTGTCCCAAGAAAGGGCTTCAAACATTTTACGCAACCATTGCTTCCATCTTGGACTGCAACACCAAAGTTACACACCCAACATCTAGAGCATGCTGCAAGGGCGAATAACATGCCGAAAAGTTATATTACCTGCACTGAAGCGTTTCATTACTGTTCCCCCAGCATTTCAGGGGAACATTATTTGCGAAAAGAAATATTTTTTTGGTCAAAAATTAACACATTCAATTTTAAACTTCTTGATGGGAAGTAAACCAGTTACATGGCAACTGAAGTTGCTTGCAAAGATATAGAATTGTGCAGATAATTCACAGTTTTCCCAGAGCAGAACCCACAAGGCTGTCACGAACTGCATATGGAAGTTTGTTGAACACCATAGATACATTTGAGATTAACACTTTTACAGTCATGGTCTTTGGCACAAGACAGTTAGAATGAAACATTTCGTACAGGCACATTAAATACTCACTACACATCGCCCCTTCAAATGTGATTAGTTCAGTAATGCAAGTACTGTAACTGCTATTGACGTAATGTTCATAAACAAAAAACTAGAATGTTTGAGACAACTAGTTCTATAAAGAGCACCGTTATCAGCCATGACACTTCTTAACAGTCCTGTTAAACATGATATTTCTGCTAGCTGGCGATCATTTGTGGTATACCCACAATGGATACTAAATTCTAGGCATCAGAGATTGAATTCAGGCCAACGTCAAGAAAGCCTAATAGAAAGTTGTCCATTTTTAGAAGAGACTGCTCATGCAATCTCTGGAGATGTTCAGAAGAAAAAAAGATGCTGAAAGACTTAGCTCAAAGAGAAGGCTCCATGCCAAAAGAACGATGCCACTAGTAACCACATGGCAGCAACTGAAATGGCCCGTTCCTTAGGGTGCCTAAACTAGTCACTACTCAATTAGGCCTGAAACTGGACAACTTAACAGTTCACATGTTTCCCCCAAAGTCAGCATCACTCCAATAAACAAGCCTGAATGAAAATATCCAAAAAATATTCTAATAGGACCCATCACCAACAGATATGGGACCGGCTAAAACATTCCCCTCTTGTGGGGAAATAAAAATTGAATACATTGTATTTGCTTGCAACAGATTCCAAAGAATCTATAGTCCGTATGTCAAGCTCTAGGCATGACAGATTTTAATACCTATCAACGATATATTTTAGGATTTAAAAATAGAGAACCAGAGGCATTCCACAAACATTTCCCAAACACCCCATAACCTTTATTCAGGCATGGGGCAGGCCTGCCTCAACACAAACACCAACCTGAATCAAATGCAAAGCTCACAATTTCGTAAGGAACGAAAAAACAGCCCTTCCTTGTAAATGTTTTGGGTTAAAAAAAATAAAGTAAGAGGGGCGATTCAGGAAACTCATCTCATCCATACTCCCACACAAAAAAAGTGAAGCGGGCTTAGAAGTCCTTAATCACATGAAATACTCGAGCAACCAGTATGAATGCATTTACGAAAAACAGCAAGCTGGCATACGTCAGGAATGCAGATAAATTCAGACTAGCTTCCAAGAGGCATCTTCCCAGCTCAAGTGGTCTGTGTGGACAGAGGCCACCTGTTGACAATTTTAAAATCAAACGGCAGTATTTCTCTAGACTAACCACCCCAATTTGTGCTATGTCAGTACAAGCTGCCTGGTACAAATCCACTTTAGGACATCTTCACAAGGCAAACCAAATAAGAGCCATTTTAAAGCAGTTTCATACATGTGACTGAAAATAAGTCAAATTGCATCGCATCGAGGCATTCAAAGAGACTGTTGGTGTCTCATAGTTACAAGTGGCTTATGAAACAGAGGGGGAATAAAAACCAATGTTAACGAATTGGTATAAGAATGTTTCACAGGGGTAAGTCTGGTTTCTCCAAGTATGAGAAGGGCAGACTGCAGGGAGGAGCCTTAAGTCAAGGCACAGATCACGCCACACAAGCTCAAAGGCTTGGATATGCCACAGCCCCATGAGGCACAGAATTTGCATTTAATGTATGCCAATTAAGCAGCTCGCCAAGTCAAAGATACTACTCCACTAGCCGGCCACTACATGAACCCAACTGTGAGGACATGTGGAAAGGACACCAGCCATGCATCAACTCACACTGCAAGGTAAAGCGGTGTTACAAAAGTATGGCCAGGTTTCAGATTCCATTAATCGGTTTTAAAATCGGGATTGTGTGGCGAGACATGACGCAGCACTGCAGTGCTACAATCACAACTGCATACATTTCCTCAGTGGGGTGCCTCTTTTGGCAAGCTTAACTGAAATCATAAAGTAAGTTCACTATGACAGACTAGCACTCCCCTGCTCAGGATTCCCTTTAGAACCAAAAGTGAGAGCTGGTGGAGACAGTGGTGGGAAAGGAAGTAAAGAAAGCTTAAGTGACAGTTATGTCTTGTAGTTGTTACATCTAGCCTTCCTCATCTCCCCCCAAATGTGCGTTACACCATATACCACTGCCTTTCATGGCGATTCAAACACTGCGAGAAACCAAGCATTTCCTCAGGCTATGCACCACCAATCTGTACAAAGTACAGTAAGAGGTTAGCTCCACTTGGTCCTAACAGTCAACCCCCCCCACCCCCCAAAAAAGGCAATATCCAACTTCACCTCTCTAGCCAGACTACTGCTGAATACTTAAAACTCGATTTAAATCATAATTTTATGATCAAGTGACAAAATATTGAACAGATTTGCTGCAAGTTCCCGCTGCCCGAATACACTTATCCTGAACAAATTTAGCAGTCATGCACACCAAATAAATTCTCTTCCTTTTGGAAAGCGCACAAAGTCATTGTCACACAAGGCATCCAAGAGGGGATCAGTTACAAGGCAGCCAAGTCTGGTAGGAATGGTTGCAGGGAACCATGGGCTGCAGGGGGGCATAGTAGTAATTGCTGAAGTTGACATCTTGGATGTAATGGGCAGGCTGGTAGTAGCAAGCAACGTTGTGCACTGCTGGGAACATCCTCTGCTCGGACAGGACTCTAGCAGCAAACATGGCAATGAGATTCAGAGTCTGCCGCCGCTCGTGCCCCATCAGGCACACTGTGCTCTCATTCACAACTTTATGTAACGTCATCAGACAGTCATAGCGTTTGTTTTCCATGCCCACAAAGTGGTTCTGCAGATAGGACTCCAGCTTTCGCTGCTGCTCACCAATGTCTGGGAAATCAATGAAGTACCGGGAACACATGTACCTCTGTAGACTCTTCATGTCAGCCTCAGACTTTGGCTTGAACCCCCTCACCAGAAGATTGCAGTACTTTAGGAGTCCTCCTCCTCGAATCTCCTCTGGGTTTCTGGTTGCAATAATTTTATTCCGGAGGTGCTCCATTGCCTCTTCAAAGTCCCCATAAACACTTTCCCCAGTAACAGTCGGGTGGAAGTTCTCACTCATGGGGTTCTCAGAGCATTCTGTAAAGAGTAACAAGGAGTCCAAAATAATGTGGAAAGAATCCACACTGAACTCAAACTGACGCCGGAGGGTGTCTACAAACTTCAGTTCCACGTTCTTTCCACTGTTATTGGACAGAGATATCAGACTCCAGCGGTCATTCTCTGTGCGCACTTTCACCAGCTTCTGCACATAGGCTTCCTTCAAAGTCATAGGGGACATTTTCTCCTTATTGACCCCCTCGGGTAAAAAGTCCAACAGGCATCCAAGAACCACGTCTTTCACCACCTCATAAGTCTCTGCGCTCTTCAGGTCCACACCAAATATCAGATCAAGATCCTTGTAGCCCAGGCCACCATCTTGATGCAGAACATGGCTTGCTGCAGAGCCATTCAGTCTCACATTTTTCACATGGATGCCCTTCTGCTCCAGCCGGCTGCGCACCATCTGAGGATGAAAGGACACCAAGTTACAGTCTAGCATTTTGTAGAAAGAAACAACCATAAAAAAGTGCAAAATGACCATACAATTCATAAGATTTCAAAACACAAAAATCCCAACAGATAAGTTAGTTGTCTGGCTCACCTGTAGAGCCACTAACAGGACCTTCAGCTACTGAACATGTGCAGCACAGACGTGCTGCAGTCTGGATTACAAGCAGCTGTTAGTACATCAAACGCCAGTATACAACTGGCATGCACGTAAAGAACAACGTGCAGAGAGTGGACAAGTAGGGAGTAAACTAAACCCTCCTTTTCAGACAGCCAGGTAACTTACTGCCCAAGGATCCCAGCTTTGTCAGCCAGTTTGTGTGGTTAGGAGCCTCACTGGCCAATACAACTGTTGTATCTGACAGCTTACAAGACAATGATGAATCACTCCTGTATGCTTCCATGAACAAGGCAAATCAGTATTCAAGAGTCACCCATAAAGGTGCAAAAACGTAACCCCATATTCGTGAAGAGAACATTCAGAACTAGTTTTGTTAACAGACAGGTGAAAACGTATTGTGCACAGGTATTGCATATACTCTCATCACTAACATTTGATTTTGCAGGGGAGAATTTGAAAGTTCCTCTCCATTGAAATGCTGTTGTAAAGCATAGCTGTGCAGATTTAACTTCAATGGGAAAACGAGTTTCTACAATGGGAAAACGAGTTTCTACATGGAATAATGTCAAATGTGCAAGTAGTTGCTTACACTTGCAGGTTCTGTTCATTTAGGTGGTCGGCTTATTTGGGTTGACTGGGGTGAGTGGTTGAAGTTTCAGCACCTCGTCCATCATCTGGTTGTGTTTGGTATGTTCGGCCTAAGTGGCGAAGGGTATGCCCAGAAATGGGTCCCTTGCTGGCTGTGCCACTGGATTCAAGCTATCCTAGCTGATATGGGGCGATACTGCAAAACAGGTCACAGGATGCTTGTTTCTGGTTCAGGGAGGACCCTGCCAGGCATTTCAGGCTGTACTGCTCCGATAGGAGGGAAGGAAAAGACTGATTTGCATATGGTTGGTCCAACATGGGGTGGCATTGTGAGCAAAAGAATGGATCAAACCTAGATCTCTTGACGAGGGGGGGTTAAGAGTTTCAGCACTCCATTCATCATCTTATTGTGTTTGCTATCTGGGTTCTTGTAGCATGGGTGAGGTAAAACCAGGAAACTAGCCAACCTTCACCCAAGGCAAAAAAAAGGCACTCGTGAGCAAAAAAATTCCCTAGGCAAGCAGGTTAGTTACTACAGTACAAGGTGGTCCATGTGCAAGCAGTCGTAGACTAGTAGAATCAATAGCTATTGTAGTACAGTAAAGTTTAAAGGAACAGTTCCACATCCTGGAGAAGTTACGGTAGGACAATCTGCATCAGTTGCTAGCACCCTTTTGGGTGTAACCAAAGAACATGTGCCCTCTAATGATTTAGGGTGTAGGGTTTCAAGACACTTACAACATAGTGTAAGTTATGTTACTGTGCAGAAGCAGATGGTGTAGCACAGCAATAATCGATCTCATGCATTTATTTCAGTTAGTTAACCGACTCTGGGTAGAGTGAAGACCAAAGCCAAATAGCACTTTCAAGAATTCAGGTGACCAGGTCAAGCAGACTGCATTCTGTACTCAAGCCACTACTATGATACAAGGTAGTTCGCATGCAAAGGTAATCCATACTGAGAGCACAGCAGTCCTTGGAGATGGTAAGCATGTTGCCATCCACGAGGCAATTAATCCCAGTCTACAGGTAGCATCTTGCCTGTGAGTCAGCTGCAGCTGAAAGGTCCACAAGTCCTTGCAAGAGTCGTGGTTCGAGCCTCTTCCATTAAGTGCAAGCCTGTAACATGCCTGGGGCTGCAATGCACAGCCACCTGCCTGGACTTGAACCACCTAGTTCACAGTACATCCAAAGCAAGCGTTTGATGGCTTACCAACATTGCCACACCAAATAGCAATTTTTAACCTTTGAGGTCTCACCTCAGCACGGAGAACCCAAATAATAAATTGTTTAGCTGTTAAGGTTTCTGAAAAGAAAATTACTGAGGTATAAGTTGGTAGGGACGCATATAGAAAAGCTTCTCCAGAAGTAGGTTTATGCACAGTAGAATACACACCGAGTGAAATCCATTAGTGTTTGAGCAACAGTCACAGGATAGACAGCCGGTATATTTTGCTCTTCTCAAGGGTGCTTCTGTGAAGTTTCACATTTGGATCCAAAGACAAGGAAGAGGCCATTGCTCAAGAGTTAAGGTGTAGTCTGTTCCTACTTTGATCTACAGGAAGTAATCATTAGCACTATGGGTGAATGCTTGGTGAGAAGTGTAGAGGAGTTGTTCAGGTACAGCCTTTCTATTCCCTCCATTTTTGTCCGGGAAAAAGCAGCTAGACAAAAAAAATGGTACCCGAGACTTCATATGACACGTTGTCAAGATTGGTCAATAGATGCCCGAGGGCCGTACTATCAGAGATATGGCCTCACCCTAAGTGTCTGGGAGCAGAGGTTGCCACACTTTCAACCTACATGTGACCCACTTTCGACAGGCTCAGAGTTGCATTTTAAAAAAATGCCCCATTTGCCATTGAATACTGCTAAACGCCCTACAATGTGCCATCAGGTGGTACATGAGAATCCTTCAGCTGATCGAAACATGCGGTCCAATTACAGGCACAGCCAGCCCCAACATGTTGGGATGAGGGCTGGAAGACCAAAACCGGCCCTAGGATGCTTGTTTCCAGTCCAGGGAGGACCTGGCTTGGCAGTTTGGGCTGGACTATTCCCATGGGGCACAGGGGCAAGACTGATTTGCATATTGGCTGGGTTCAAACTGGAATGGCATGGCGAGCAAAAAAAAAAAAAAAAAAAAAAAGATGAATTTAGGCCCAGATCTTTGTACTGGGGTCAATGTATGACATTATTCTGCATTCTGTCCATCAACTGTTTTTGCAGGTGATGGAAAGGCAACGGGACACTTATAACCTGCGTTACAATGTAGATTTGTTATTGTTCTCAGAAACAATCCGTAAAATGTATCCTTATTTACACAGTGTTTAGCCAACACATGCTTTGCGCTTTAATTGCTTCTTCATGGTCATTAATGGCAGTAAAGCAATCGCTAAAATAAATAGAAACAAAAACAAATATATAAAATTGAAAAGTGTATTATATACCTCCAAATTCCTTTGCATAGTTTCATAATAAGTCTAAAAATATCTTGCACGACTATGCAGCTTTAGTTATTGATTTAGGACCATTTGTGGTCTTGGAAATGGTCAAAGACTTTAGAGAAAAGAAGATTAATGTTTATGGACTGAAGCTAAGAATTGTGCTGCTCACCATTCTTTTAGAATAATGTGAATGACTACATGTCTAGTTGGTATAATCTTCAACTCTCCTGAATAATCCACACAGCATGACCCACCGAAGTGCATTGACATGAGAAATTGGGATGGCACCTCTTAACGTAATCGGGATTTAGGGAAGTCAGAATGAGATGGAGGATGGTAGATTATGCTGTAATTTGATTATGCTGTAATTTGATATTTTGTAATACAATCATGCCAGAATGCGCTACACCAGCTCCCTGTTAACTCGGATCGAGTTCAGAATAATCTGCGACCCTCCGCGCACTTTGTGGTGCATAGGGTTAACATGCAGAGTTTTAGTAATACTGAAGTCTCCAATTCTGTTTCGGAAAAGATGCCAGCTTGTCCTCATTAAAGCAAACTGCAGAAGGGAAAAATCAGTCCCACGCTATAGACATCGACCAGCCCTTGACAATGGACAATTTTGCACCGATACTTTGAGGCGTTTTCGGGTGGTAAAGAACTATCGAATTATTTCCCAATGGGGGGGGGGGGGGGGGGGGGAGAAGACTTGTGAGCAGCGCGATTTCTGGTTGCACACAAGCCCAACAGCAAGTAGTATGAACCACCCATTATTTGGAGCAGATTGAGCCAGGCATGCTTTTACGGTTGCATCTGTATAGCACTATTAAGCCAACAGCTATTACTAGAGCCGAATAAACTAGACCCGGATCATAGTTAAACGCTAATCGCTCTATCCGCCTGTTTAGGCCACTCCTTCGATGGTCATGTAATGGATCTGTTTGAGTCATGTCAGGTTTTGAAGTTGACAAGTGAGGCGTGTCTGACAGTACAGCCTGGGATTCCACGCCTTTTGGAGAGTCCAAGGACGTGGGGAAGCAGTGAATCACACGGGCGTGCCCCTGAAGACGCGTGCTTCATCGCCCAACTCAGCCTTTGGGCTGAAAGGACGCAATTACCAGAGATAGGCACGGCAGTCCTGTGGATGCGCCAAAACCGGGCCAGGATCGAGGCTGTAGGTTACTGGGATTGCAGTACAGAGATGGTTCAAACCTGAACACGGTCGTGGTCTCTTCTCCTCCTCCTCCCCCCCCCCCCCCTCCACTCCACTCCACTCCACTCCACTCCACTCCCCTCCCCTCTTGCATATAACTGCAAACTTATGCAGCTGCAGTCCTGCGATCCAAGGGCATATTCACCGGTCAGGCAGGACTGCCCCAGGTAGGCAAATAGAAAGCATTTAACTGGCCAAGTATGTCCTTTATTCGTTGATACTGGTGTGTGCTCCAAGTCAGTCTTACGAACAGAATGGTATTACGGAGAAAGAAAATGTCTGGCACCTGCCCAGACATTTGTAGACAGTCCTTTGTAGCATGCCACACCTGGATCGGTCTTAATGCCTTGGCCAGGACCCTCTAAAAAAACTGAAATCTGGCACGTTAGTGTCTCTGTACTTTAGGCCAGTCACAATGCCATTTTACCACTAGAGACGTAATTTATGTTACCTGAATCCATAAATACGTTTGCTACGGGAGGCTAAATATGCAAAAATGCCTGTTCTTGTCAAGTACCACGACACATTTTCTATATCTAATCTCATTAGCACTGTTCAAGTACTCTGCAAGACCACTACTCAAAGGCCACAACTTCTCCCCGTTTTGGGTAAAAAAATTAAATTACTGATGTGGAAAGGCTTAGCAGGACCCGCCCTGTCCAGGGCGTGCTCTATTTGGGAGGATTTGGCTAACAGAAAGTGAGTCACCGGAGCGGAACGAGGCCTTCCTCCTCCCACAGCATTCAAGTCAATGCCTCTCCTTACTTCTTGGGAAGTTTAGCAGGGCATGGTAATACACTGCCTTCAGGGCCCAGTCACCGCACCGGATAATCTTCGCATCCCAGAAAAGGGGGGCAGAGCGGCCACTGCAGACAGGACGCGCTTCGTTTGACATCTGCCAAGCACTTACTGCTATGCTACTAAATATGGACAGGGGGGTAGTAGGGGTATTAGGCGGAGCACAGTGATGCTACTATGTATTAATGAACAGTACTATTTGTTTCGCCCGATAGTGCTCCGGAATTTGAGCAACAACCGCCCCTCGTTAACAGAGTGCAGACAAGTCCACACTCATAGCACAAAACAAAATTCAAAGTCCTGAGCCACAGTCCGAATCAATATTGTAATAAATCCACGCAGTAGTCTTCTCAAGCCATTTGACAGACAGACAGACAGACAGACAGACAGACAGACAGACAGACAGACAGACAGACAGACAGACAGACAGACAGACAGACAGACAGACAGACAGACAGACAGACAGACAGAGACTGACTTCACAGATTTCAGCCTTCAATACTCCAATAAGCGATCTGTAGTATGATCATAGCGTACTCCTTTCCGTATCAGAAACCTCACTGAAATCCAACTGATCGCTATGGCAGTAAGAGAAACTCACTTCAATGCACCAACCTCGGGTAAATGAGCAAAAGTTATTAGCCATTCCCTTGGACAGAACTGCCAAAATATGACAGCAGCATCTGGTGCTGGACGGAAGTATCCTCCAGCCCACCCACGAACAGAGCGAGCCATGGTCAACCCGTTTGGCCTTGAGACTGCTTCGTGCCCAATAGCTACAAAGAGACATCCCCTTAACTTGTTCCACAAAATTAACCATGGGCCAAGCATTCCTAGCTAATACTAGTTCCTCCGTATTAAACATCGCTGCCTATTAGAAATCATGCCTCTGCATCACAACTCCTACAAGGCAAAAGCAACGAAATGGACTTGAAGCTCTAAGCAGGCTACACTCACCACCAAGGCAACATTATTAAGTTGCTGGCAAACGAAACAGCAGGGCTCCCCAACACTCGCTCACTGCCCAACCAAATAAAGTAATAAAGCTCTCCTAAACTCCACCTCCAAAAAGCAACACAATTAATTACCCTGCGCCACACGAAATATGCAGCTCCGTGTCGTACCCATAGTTTACCCCCATAAACATATCCGGGGCCGTCACTCACCTAATCAGACAACTTCGTGTCGGGATGAGGCTAGCCTTCGTGGGACAAAGAAACTTTATTCAGAAATCAAACTACAGCCGTGACAAGCTTCAACCAGAATCAAGGCCTTAGCGGAAACTTGTATACAAAACGTGCTCAGTTTAAATGCGTGGCGGAACTTGTTCATTTTATGAAGCACAGAACGCTGAAGAATGCAAACAGTCACCCATTTCACAAATCTGGGTTTAATCCATCGTTTTTGCTCAGAACGCCACCCCAGTTTGGACACAGCCATATGCAAAAAAAAAATTGATCTGGTGTGCTCTAACTTTGATATCACGGTCAGACCCACTCCCAGTTACATGGACTGACCACTTTTTGATCAGGTTTTTGTGGGACTCAGGAAAATCTCTCCCCCACCGGCCATGGCCTTAGGCCCCTTCCCGGAAGATCAATATACCTGCGCTTTCAGAGGCGCTGTCACTTTCCCATCTGGTACCTGCGTCTGACCTTGGAGGGGCGGTGGATTGTTTTAATGCCTGGGTTAGCCAGGGGATTGACTCCTCTCACCCACTGGCCTGCAGATCTCTCCGGTCCTCCCCCTCCAGTCCATGGTTTTCCCCTAATCTAAAAGAGATTAAACTAGGCTGTAAAAAACTTAAACACCAATGGCGGCTGGAGTATTGTCCTAATGCTAAATCTGCACTCCGCGCAGCTCCAAGAGACTACTGTGCAGCGGTCAAGAGAGCTAAGAGCGCCTGGTATGCTGAACGGATAGCAAAAGCCAACAACAATAGTAAGGAGATCTTCACTATAATCAGCAGTTTGATGTCTCCCGGTGCAGAAAAAAAAAAAAAGACGCTCCCAATTTCCACCTAGTGGTGTGAAGAGCGGTCTTCATTTTTTATTAATAAAAAACTGTCCATTCAGGACAGTCTGGGCTCTTCCTCGGCAGTCCAGCTGCTTACCCCCGATATTCTTGCCATTCTGAAATCACTCAAATCTGGCTCCCCATCGGGCACGTGCTCAGCAAGAATTTTAGCAGAAGTGGCAGAGTGTGCACTTGGAAGTTGCTGCCATTATAAATCTCTCCCTATTGTCGGCACAATGGAAACAGGCCAAACTTCTTCCTCTTCTAAAAAAAACCACTGCAGACCCTTCTGTCCTTTCCAACTACCGCCCGATTTCCTTACTGCCAGCCTTGGCCAAAGTGTGTGATAAGGTGGTCTTCTGCCAGCTCGAGACTTTTGTAGAAACAATGGCTCTTCATCCCACTCAATCAGGGTTCAGGTCAGCATATAGCACCGAAACCGCTCTAGTGGAAATGGCGGAGGCCATCAGAGAGTGCCTGGACGGGGGCGGCAGAGCGGCCTTGATTTTGCTTGACCTCTCTGCTGCCTTCGATACGGTGCCTCATGAGCTTCTTCTTGCCCATCTTCCATTGGCATTCAGGGTCAGTGTGGGCCTGGCTCAAATCCTATCTGGATGAATGCCCCCAGCAGGTCAGGATGCCCCCCCTTCTCATCCACTGACAGGAAGTTAGCAACCGGAGTCCCGCAGGGCTCGACCCGAAGCCCTCTGCTCTTTAATGTCTATTTGACCCCCCATATCTTTTTGACAGAGGAGTTGGGTGCGAAAATCATGGCATACACTGACGACACCCAACTTTTATTCACCTGGATTGGCCCCGATTTAGACTTGGGCATTGCTCAAAGGTGCCTTTCAGCTGTATTCACTTGGCCGGCACGGGCCCAACTCAAGTGTAATGAGGAGAAGTCCGAGGTACTGCTGTATGGTCAGTTTCCCCCATTCTTTAAAGAAGCCTTATGGCCCCCTGACTATCCTCAACCCTCCTCTGAGGGTGGCCCAGCAAAGAACCTAGGTGTGCTGTTTGGAGAAGATCTCCGGTTCTCCGAGCACATAAATTAACTTACAGGCATCTGTTTTGCCACCCTGAAGTCAGTGAGAAAATTCTTCTTTGCTTCCTATGCCGGTGTACTATCGAGCTCTGTACCCCATTGAGCTCTGTCCCCCCCCCCCGTTTTGCGCATGCGCAAGAATGGTGCGCATGCGCACATTACGGCACCACGCCCACCATCATTCCGTGTACCCCCTAAAGTTTCGCATTGCACATGCTCTATTCAAAACATGCCCTGGCATTGTGTGCTGCGGGTGCTGCTGCTGCTCTGCAGAGGCAAGAGAGGGCACCCGCAGGAGAGAGTGCTGCAGGACGGGGAGCCCATGGGAGGGAACCCCAGCACTCCCGCAGGCTACTGTGGGGGCGCCGCACACATGCCCGGGGTGGGGGGCGCTACTGTGCACCCTTCCTGCTGTGCACCCCTGCCCCTCACACCACCTCTGACAGACGGTGAAAGGCTACTCTGGGGGCACCCCCACACATGTCTGAAGATGGGGTCTACAGTACACCCCTGCCAGGGCAGAGGATGGGGAGGCACTCAGCCCGGTCCTCCTCCACCCTTAAAGGATCTATGTGGGGTTCCCCTCTCGGCTGTTACAGTGTCGAGGATGGGGGCCCCCACCCGGGCGGCACACTACTCGCCTCCCCACACTTCTGAGGACGGTGAAGGGCTACTGTGCGGGGCCTCACGCGCCTCCCCCGCTGCCGTAGGATGGGGTGGTTCCTGCGAGTGAAGGGGCTCCTCCCGTTTGTTGGGTGGGTGGCCAGCCACTATAGTGTGTGTAGGGGGGGGTACAAAGCTAGAGGGGGTACAAAGCTAGATGGGGAAACAGCGGCAGATAGGCCGAACCTATCGAAATCTGCACCCACCGTGACGTAGGGGGTACAGCGCTCGATGGAGGTACAGCCCTCGTTAGAATACCGGCCAATTGAAATGGTCGCTCGGGCCCTCATTCTCTCTCTGCTGGATTATGCAAACGCCCTTTTCATTGGCATCCCCGGCTATCTGCTGAACAAACTTCAGCAGATTCAGAATGCGGCGGCCAGGCTCTTATTCAATATCTCCAAGAGATCTAGTGTGAGAGCGCATCAGGGACCCTCTTACATTAGGAAGCGTTTCACTTTCTAGAAACACTCGGCTTCTCATAGTCAGATGGTCATGCCGGAAGCCGACGCACTAGGAGGGGGGGGGGCAGCCCCTTATCTCTGGAACAACCTTCCGGACACTCTGCGTCATAAACAGGACCTCCGCATCTTTAAGAAATTGCTCAAAACTCATCTTTTAAACCAGCCTTGTTAAGCACACTCATCCTTTTTTTTACAGCCTCAGCCTTCCTTCGCACCAGGACACTCCTAAGTATCAGTGCACGATACAAATCTATAACATTACAAATCAGTCTTGACCAGGCTTTAGGTGGTTTATAAACTTCAGGGGGGGGGAAGAGAGGATCTCAATGGGGCGTGACCAATGCAGTTACGAGCGTGGCTTAAAACATCCAAGATAAAAAAAAAACGTGCTTAGCATAGTGTGCCACCTGACTGGCATTTTGCTGCTTCCGTGATTGAATCCGGATACATACTGCAAAAAGTAAGATTACCTACAACAAGCTAGGGCTATTGCCTTTGTCAATGGTTGTTAGCTGCATAAGCAACAAATATGGCTTTACTGCATATATTACTGAAAAAACTTCCGCTCCGAGACTGTAAAAGAACTATAACGAGTGTCTGAAGTTACGTCACAGGCAGTGAAGGGTGTCACTGCTGCAGGCTTAAGATTTTTTCCCCCTGAGGATGAGGACAAAAATGGAGAACCGATAGAGACTTGTTTCAGCACCTGCTTTTTAGAACTGCTGGTGCTCAACACCGGCAAGATCCGGCCCACTTAAAGCCCTGGTTTTGACCATGTTCATCATGGGAGCAAGTCTAGCCTTAACTGCCAAGCCAGGACCTCCCTAGACTGGAAACAAGCATCCTGCAACGGTTTCGGGGTTATTACCACTGTACTGGGGGGTAAATATTTAACATGGTTAAATATTTGCCCATTAGTTGTTTTTTTTGCCACCCTAAGTGGGGCGGTTATGCCCAGACGTCGGTCCCTTACTCACTGTACCGCTGGATTGAAGCTAGCCTGGCTGTTGAGGGGTGTGACCACGAAACCAGTGCCAGGATGCATGTTTCCAGTAGAGATATGGCCTGGCAGTTTGGGCTGGACTGTTCTCAGGAAGAATAGGGTCAAAACTAATTTGCATATGGCTAGGTCTAAACTGGAATGGCGAGAAAAAAAATTGATTTACTCCCTGATCACGTTAATGTGGTGAATGTTTGACTTTGTGCAGCATTCCACTAAATGCTCATTTTGCACTTATGAAGCACGTTATCTATCTGGATTGTAGCGATGCTGCGTAGTGCTTAATGAGATACTCGGTTGCCCACGAGGTTACAAAATAACTCGTGGTCAGTTGCCACAAAAGGCGGAGAGTGCAGAGAGCCCCGTCATGGGCCTCACCACTACACCCACAGAAGAGCAGCAAGCTCAAGATTGCGATTCGATTAGTCATCGTGAACTTTGGCTCAAAGTGCATCTTGGGGGTTTGAGCATGTGCTACTGCCGGGGAGTAACGGAATAAGTGACGTATCTTAAATGGAGTTATGCGCCCTCCCAGAAGTAGGCGGCCCCCAGCCGGCAGCAGTCAGTGGACACCATCGTCAGAGGTCGGCCAGCACAGGAAGGCATCGTACAGAAAGCAGCGTTTCAAGAATTCGGTGGCAGGGAGCCAAAGCAAGAGGCTGGCTCATACAGTCAGCACTATTTCGATCACGCATTCAGAGTTCGGCCTCCAGCATGAGGTTACACGGAGGAAGGCCTGCCATGAGCATGGAAGCTTCTGGGGCGGGCATTATATTACCCAAAGCCTGGAACTTGCTACCATGGAGGTAAAGCCAAACGCATACCCACCTGACACGCGCCCACTAACTGCCATGTATAATGTGACGGGACAAAATGGTGACTCCGAACATTGGCCCCCAGAAGACGGGTATATCTCGACAGCAAATATGAGGATTTTCTACTCCACACTTTAGATTAAAAGCCTGACAGTTGCAGAGTACCATCTAACCTTTCCTTAAATACCTGATCTTTTTGGTATCGCTTCTATAAACATATTAAAAACCTTTTGAGGGGGAGGCCAAGAGAACCACCACCAGAGAAGCCTCGTGGTGGTGCACCCCCCCCCCCCGAGTAAGATAAAATACTGACGAACAAACTTTCAGAAGAAATTGAAGTACATTCACTTTAAGGAGCATCAACGCACATGGCCTTGCCCTCCACTCATGGCCCCGCCTCCCACTGACCCTTCCCTTCACCCTCCAGCCACCACGTGCCCTTGCTCGCTTACCTGCACGACGGTGCGGGGTCGCACGGACAAGGTGGGGAAGTTGCCTCGTCCGTGAATGGGCACACTCTCCCCCAGGATGGCGTCCAGGCGCTGCACTTGCTCCCAGCTCAGCACGCTGAAGCGGCGCGAGACGCACGCAGACGGCTGGCTGCCCAGCGCGCGGCGACACGACGGGGACGACATCACTCGGCGGCTCCTGCGGTTTGACGTTGCTTCTCTTGACGTAGCGGCCTGTCACCTCTGTTGTCCGCGCGACAAACAGAATTAGTGTTCTGTGCCTGTACAGTGTCCTTATTTCAGATCGAGTAACCTTGACGTCACGAGAGTTGTGACGTAAAGCAGCGAGACTGGCGACGCGAGCCCCTCGGCTGGTGGCAAGTAGTAAGTCCTGCGGCCCTCGCGCGAGGAAACTGTTAGCGCTGCGAGTCCTTCACAGCTGTGCACACGCCCCCCTCAGACAGTCAGCTTGCCGGCAGAGACTCCTCACACGCGGTTTTCTTCGGGCGCGGCTCTCACGCAGATAGAGCTTCAGGGGCGGTTTGAGCTGGAAACGAGGCAGATGGTTGTAATGAAACGCTGATAGGAGGGGCGTAAGTTGAGCGTGCTTAAAGTTCTGAATAGTCCGTTTCTAACAAGCCGGTTTCTGGAATCTTCGTTCAGCTCGGCCTACGCAGGTGTCGCGTGCTACGGTTCCCGCTGTGCCCGGTTACCCTTACCAGTCAGTCCCGCCCTCGCCCCGTCCACAGCAGCACTGAGCACCGCCTCATCCTGACGCGCTTTATGTAGGGCACTTTTCGGGCGCTCACAGGCTGTATGACTTGTCACTCGGCCGCTTCTTCCCGCCTCCTCCTAGCAAGCTTGCCCTCTCATTGGTCTGTCTGCATTGGCTGTGTGGCCTCTCTCCGCCTATTTTTCACGTGCGTCACCATGAGGTGAAGTTGGCATCTAATTGGACTGTAGCCCAGGCGCTCCCCGAAACGGAGGCGGGATGCCGGTCGACGGAATCCCATTTGCTATTGGCCATTACGTATGCCAATCTGTTTAAAGGGCCGGTACATCTTGGCAAGCTGCAGAGCTGTCAAAGCCTCTATTCATTTCAAGGCTGTAGTTTGTGAGATGTGTAGTACCCGCATGCCAGCTGGACCACACTTTCCCTCTGGCGAACAGTAAAGGCATGGTAGTAGTCAGAAAAATAAAATAACCCCACTTTGCAGTATACCCCCAAAATCTGTGAAAGTTAATGAGGCAAGCATAATGTTGATATTGCCGTTCACATGGGAATACTAGGGGCATACATGATTGGAAATCTGTTTTTATGGCGACAAAAGAGACCGGCAGTACTGGAAATGTAAAAAAAAAAAATGCTCTTGGAGTTTATGAATTTGAAGTCAAGAGGCAGCAGTTGAAAGTTTGTGATGTCACAAGGGCCGGAGTAGTAATGAAGAATAGAATTTAACAGTGAATTGACACTTTTTTTTTACTTTGCTCAAAAAAACTTGGCAACAAGGATGCCTTTGCAGCAAATATGTTCTAGCTTACTTATTTGATCACAAGCAGACTGCATTTTTGAATTCTTATGGGTTCAAGCACCTGCCCAAGAGTCTTTTGTATCCAGCAATTTTCAGGTTACAATAACAGTAAGATAACTCCGATGGCTCATGCAGTTGCTGAAGAAAATTGTGTGCAGTATGGTCATAAATTTGACTCCTAATGAAACAGCATAAATTGTTAGTGTCCCTGCTATAAAGCACAACATTTAACATCCAGGTCAGGGATTTGAATTTCATATAGACACTATGTGGATTACTGCTTTTCAGCAGAGATCCTTGTAATACCTGCACATTGCAAGTTATCATTTTTGTAATATAGCTCAGTGAGTTATGACCTGGCTTCAGGGAGCTGCTGTCAAATCGCAAGGCAAAAGAATAGCACCTTCCTGCTTCTTCTTAGTCTGTAGATAAACAGAGGTTGCTAACAAAGATTCCTTTGCATAGTAATAATAATTCATTAGTAAGTATTATTTTAGTATTATGCAGGCAGTGGGGTACTTTACTTGAAGATAGGAAATGCAATAGGAAACTGTGTGTGATAACTGATTACACTTTTATAAAGACTAGGGAGAGGGAAAGGTAGGACTAAATAAATGGAAAGGTAGGGTGAGTAGGCAAAGAGAAACCTTCGGAAGATATAGAAATTACCTTTGATGTCATTTGTGAGGTTATAGGTGGGGATTTGGAGTAATTAAAGTTGTGAAGCTCACAATAATTGAAGAATTTCAGGAGTATTAATCACATAGGCAGATACAGTTGACCTTTTCAGAAAGCATGCATTTTATTTACACACAGACCTTGGAAAATTCAAAATCCTACCTCCAAATCATAGTTTACCTTAATCATTTATGAAGTGACAAGCTGAATGTCTTTGTTTCCTTGATGGCATTGACTTCAAGGCATTACGCTCTAGATATCCCCTAGCAAGCATAATACTCCACACACAAGAAGTGCTGAAGTCCCTTGACTGGGCCCAAACTGGAATGGCATAGTGAGGAAAAAAAACGATGAATTTAGGCCCAGATCTCTGTACTGGGGTGAATGTATAATATTGTTCTGCATCCTGCCCATCAATTGTTCTTGCATTTGTCACCCCGAGTGGGACGGGTATGCCCAGACGTGGGTCCCGGGCTCTCCATGCCACTGGAGTCAAGCTATCCTGGCTGATGAGGGCTAAAAGCCCAAAACCGGTGCTCGGATGCTTGTTTCCAGTCCAGGGAGGACCTGGCCTGGCAGTTCGGGCTGAACTGTTCCCATTGGCGCAGGGTCAAGACTGATTGGCATATGGCTGGGTCCAAACTGGAATGGCATGGTGAGCAAAAAAACAATGAATTTAGGCCCAGATCTCTGTACTGTTGTGAATGTATGACATTGTTCTGCATGCTGTCCATCAATTGTTCTTTTTGCACTTGTTACCCTGAGTGGGACGGGTATGCCCAGATGTGGTTCCCATGCTCTCCATGCCACTGGAGTCTAGCTATCCTGGCTGATGAGGGCTGAAATCCCGAAATCGGTCCTAGGATGCTTGTTTTCAGTCCAGGGAGGACCTGGCCTGGCAGTTCGGGCTGGTTTGTTCCCATTGGGTTCCCAATGGCATGGTGAGAAAAAATACAATGGATTTAGGCCCAGATATCTGTACTGGGGTGAATGTATGACATTGTCATACATTCTGCCCATCAATTGTTCTTTTTACCCAACTAAAAGCACCCATGACCACTACTTACAAAAATAACTTACTACTTCCCCTTTCAAATCCATTCCCACCATTCAACACCTACTCCAAACTCTACTTAACACACAAGAAATCAAGAGCACAAACCTAATACACTGCACACCCAAAAAATATTCTTAATCAACTATTAACGTTGAATCTTGAGTTGCTGAGTAGCACCTCCATGCCTTGTCAGGGGTAATAAGCGCTATATACATACAATTTACTATAAAAAGATTGCCAGGACATTGTACTGGGTTCGTTATGGCACTGGAAAAAAACACTAAATCTCCCAGCTCCCCATATGTAAGCCGGCGTTCATGCACAATCCTTGTGCACTTTGGGACGATGCCTCTGCAGTTTTACACAAGCCCACTATAAGTGGCTCGTTGGCCTCTACTGTGTCTCCTCACTTCTCATGGTTAGCACAACAGGCAGGCATGTGAGAAGTAGCAGGTAGGATGAGTTGGTCATGAGCCACATGCCAGTATCCCATTATCTATGGGAATACTAGATCTTGTCTCTTTATGTTTTACAATGAGTCTATTTTTACTCATTCAATTACAGTACTGACCGCATCAGAGTCTACAAAGCACTGAGGTCATCACCAAGCATGGAAACAATACATTGCTACTTACTTCTACTTTCCCATTTCATAGTGTGCCAACCATTTTTCCTGTTTAGAGTTTAGGTGGCCCACATGCCAAATCTGGAGGGTGAGTTGGGCATATACCTTGACTCACGTAAGTTAAGCGCTGTATCAGCCATACTACATGCAGAGACCTATGTTCATTCTCAGTGCAGTATACAGCCTGTGGCACACATTTTTTCACTTCTGCTGTATATGTGCCATCTGTATGATGCCATGTACGTCTTACATACCTGCGGAGCCCAACAACCACAAAAGACGTTTGATGGTACAAATAAACTATTTTCTTTATCACTTCTTTAAACTAAAAGAAACAGGGAGGGTCAGGCCCTGACGAATGCCTCATCACTTCTGTGAGGAGAGAGCTTGATTTAGGCAGAAACAGCAACCACTCTATTTGGTTTTAGCAGCATCAGTGCCTTCCTTAACACTCCCTCTCAATTCTTGCCACTGCATTAAACTGAGAGGGTCTAGGAGCTGGGACAAGGGGTCAACACTGTGATGTCACCGGAAGTCAATGGCTGCATGAGGCCACACATTCAGTGACGTGAGGTCTGTAAAAGCAGTTTTTACCTGGGCCTCCAAAGTCCAGTGTAAAAGATATCAAGAAGGAGTTTGTCTTTCCCGAAAGCCAGTCAAAGCTTGGGGATTATGGGGAGCAGCACAGACCACTGACACCAAAATAGTGTGAAAAAGGCCACTTTTATTGAAACAGGTGCACATCACAATTAAAGGCCCTTGACCTGATGCCTTACAAAACTACAACCTCACTATACAAACTGTTACCTATGGTAAACTACCCCCACACAACATTTCAAACCTGCAATTCAGTACCCCCTACTGTGAACGTTTAATCTTTGAACTTCAACCGTTGACCTTTGAACTTTACCCTTTCACCTTTGACCTTTCACCCTTAACCCTTACGACTATTAACCTGTAACTAACCTAACTTCCTAAAGCACCATAAAGATCTTACATCATGAACTTGTCTACCCGTCCCCTTTCAGCCTGGTTTGCCTCTGTCAATAACCAATAACCTTGGCTAAAACATGCCAACTTGACTGCCAACCACCACCCAGAAAATGGGGGGGGGACTTTTTCTGACCCCACCAAAAACCTAGGTACCTTCAGAGCCTTTGCAAGGGAAACCTGCGCCTGACACAATCCGACCCATGTGAAAAAGGAAACAACGTAAAGCCCCTAAAAATGCCTCCGAGTCATATGTTAAAACCAGTCGTATGAACTTCTTAAAAAGACGTCCTGTCACCATAGACCCCTTCCTTGCTTTCCTATTGCCTCCATCTGTACAGCCTCCATGCCACACCGTCAGGCCAGAACTCAACCCATCTAGCAATCCGCTTGACTATTGACGGAACTCGCCTATATTTATATTCCTGACATCTACCCACCCCCCACACTAACAACCTATCCTAAGAGGGTAGCAGCTACCCCCCCCCCCCCCCCCCCGGCCCCCTTCTCACTATACGATCCTATGTGAAAACGATACAGAGCGGATCCCAAGTGACCCAGAGTCTACACCTCTTTGTTTGCTGGTCTTCCCATTTAACTAATGAATCCTCAATTATCGAAACAGACACACCGGAGAACTCCAACTAGAGCCGAACCTGAAAAACAACAACAACATTTTAGGAAATGACATATCTTAGCAACACTTCCTCCCTGACCTGTGCACATTGCTAACCGCATTTGATGTCTTTCTCCCGAAGACCTCATGTCCGCCATGCTCCGACCCCATGGCAAGCCTCCCAAGACCCTGTGTATCTACAGCTCCCCAGCAGTACGAAGAACAGTGGAAAAGCCATCCCTTTGCCCACCATTGTGACATACCAACCTCTGCCCCATGCCACTCTTCTCACATGGAAGTGGCACACATCCCAGGGCAAAATTAAACTAGATACCTACAACCTACATCCTTGCCAAGACCTCTCTGATCTGTCGTAGACTTTCAAAACCAAATCTGTTTGTCTGCTGCCCTCAGGCTGCCTCCCCTTAACTTACCCCTTTAACCATACTAATTCATATCCTAAAAATAGCCCCTTAAACCTCCCATATGAGGGACAAGAACAGCACCTATAGTGTTCGCTAGAGCCAATCACGTGTAACTTATTGAATAACCTCTGTACATACACCCCATGTTCCGACGTCAAAGAGGGGATCCCACTCCTAAATTCCCCAACCCCCGAAAATCTGTACCTTACTTGTCTGCCATCAGGGAATATCCCTGCCAAAAACTACCCTTGGCTGCGGACATTTCTTCCATCTCATGTACTAGAGACTACCCCTGTTCAAACGGCTGCCAAGGAAACTGTACCCCATCTTCAATCTTCACTCTGGTCTTTTGTCTCCTTTGCTCCTTGCCAAGCAGGACATCACCTCAAGCCTTTGTAACGTGTACATCTTACAGGAACTCACCCAACTGTGAGCCGGAGAAAGCATCTGCGATGTCCTAGCCCTCCCCGTTGCAAGACGCACTGTTAACATGCCCTCAAATTACAACCTGCTCACACCAACCCCACAACAAATTCAGTCCGCACATATGTTATACACTCTTGGTTCCCGACTGCTCCCTGTTGTTATTGTTGTGAACTAACAACTTTTTTGTGACATGTAACCATCCCCGAAACCGCACCCCTCTTAAACAGGCCTCGTGTGGACCCCACATGGCGCCCCGCCGAACCGCTGTGTCCCATATCACCACCTAGTTAGCTTTCCTTCCAACAGTAACAGCTGGCCTCCATGCCCCGTTATCACACTCAATGCCCGGGAATAACATCCCTGTAAGGGGACCAACTGTCCTCCCTTTTTGTAACTTGCCCATAGGCCAGGCCCTAGCTGTCCCAAACACTGTCCAGCACCCCCTGGCAGTCCATGGAAACGGGCTTGTTAGATTTATCCCCTTTTTAAGCCACATAATCAATTACAATGTCCATGAGTAGCAGCACCGTACTGGGTCCAGCTGCTTTCCTTGTTGCCAAAAGTACTCTGTGTGCACCCATGAGCTCCCAGAACTGTCCAGCCTCCTCTGGCAGCCTGCCGAACCAGGCTTATCATCTTTAATCCCTATCCGTACACAGGACCGTCATGATCACAGACTCAATGTCATACCCCAGGAATGACTGTGACGTGCTGATCAGGCTGTCTTGTATGCCGTCAACTGTTCCCCAGGTTCACCCATGACCTCACAGAACTGTCCAGCCTCCTCTGGCAGTCCACGTAACAGGCTTGTCAGCTCTAATCACCATCAGCAAACCGTGCCTCCATGGCCACAGTATCACTGTAGATGTCCCTGGGTGCCAGTACCGTTCTGGGCCACGTGTCTTATATGTTGCCATTGGTACTCCAAAGGTCAACTCTGAACTCCTCCAGCATGTGCTAGTGCCATTCTGGGCCACCTGTCTTCTATGTTACCAACGGTACCCCAAAAGTCAACTCTGAGCTCCTCGAGCATGCCCAGTAACCTCTGGCAGCCCTGGGAACCAGTGCCAAAGTCATTTTGGGCCATGTGTCTTCAAAGTTGCCAATTGTACCCCAAAGGTCAACTCTGAGCTCCTCAAGCACGTGCTAGTGCCGTTCTGGGCCACGTGTCTTCAATGTTGCCAATGGTACCCCAAAGGTCAACTCTGAGCTCCTCAAGCATGTGCCAGTGCCCTTCTGGGCCACCAGGTATCTTCTATGTTGCCAATGGTACCCCAACTCTGAGCTCTTCAAGCATGCTTAGCGTCCTCTGTCAGCCCTTGGAACTAAACGTGTTTGCTCTATCACAATTAGTAACCAGGCCGCCGTGGCCTCAGGCTCCCTCTCACTGCCCTGTATTGACAGCCCCGACCTGGGTCCAGCTGTCGGCTCTGGTGCCCAATGTACACCAAATCTCCTTTGATCCCCATTCATGTTTGCTTTATCACTACTGTAACCAGGCCTCCGTGGCCACAGGATGGATCTCAATATCCTAGGATGACAGCCCCCAAAACGGGTCCAGATCTGGTACTCCCATGTACACCAAATCACCCATGATCCCCAATCGTGTTGGCTGTATCTCTGTGTTAAACAGGCCTCACTGGCCACCGAATCAATCTTAATGTCCACGAATAACCGCCCCCAAACGGGTCCAGCTGTCTGCTCTGATGCCAAAGGAACCCCCCAAAATCCACATGAGCACCTTAAAATATCCAGCCATCCCACATAAACTGGCGACCTTACAATGAAAACTTTTCCCAAGTAGCATGTTACTTCTAAATGCCCTGTCCTCCATGACATTTACACTTGAAAAACAAGCAACAAAGGCCTCTTCCGCCAGTGCAATGCTTTCAAGCGAGCTACCCCCTGCTTAATACCATTGGAGGGAAAACCAATGCTGGCCCATCCATTCTTGAGAATCTCCCGACTATGCGTGAGAAGTTTCCATTTATCCAATGGTTATTGACATCATTTTTTGTTACTATACCTCCACACACAAATTATTTAAAGGTCCAAGTTACTAGGTGTATTAGAAGTTGCTCCCCATCCACACCCTTACCCTTCCCCCCTTTAGCCCACACCTGCTTGTGTTGCTGTGTCCCTGCAGACTTCCGCCATAAGAACTGGTAAGGAAAGATGTACACCTGGGACCTTTAAGCCTGCATGCCTACCTACAGAAATCCCTGGTGGGCTTTCCGGTATTTAGTCTCCCACATGCACCAACAGTATCAGCTTTTCTTTTTAATTGCCAGCCTACGACGTGTATCCACAGCTACTGGCCCTTCCCGTAGTGTATTCCTTTGGTCCCAAGCTCTGCATTCTCCTTCCCTCGTACCTTAACCCCATCTTGAACTCTCTCGCCGAGGCTCCTTCCTCAATTACGCCCACCACCCAGATTATGCTGCTGCGCTTTTACCTGGTGCTAGAACCGGTGTCCATTCTGGAGCCCGCCATTTGTACCCCTTTGTTCTCCTCCTGTCGGGTTCTCCACGGCTGTCCCGATGCCACTGTCCTTTCTGTCGCCGCTTGGCTGCTGTATTAACCTAGAAAATGTCATGACAAATAATTGAGATCCACCCCCATACCCCCCCTTCAGTACCTCCTGCTAATTATCTTCCACTAAACACTCCCTCGTAGTTCGGGTCGTGACATTCCACGTGTCCGCCCTCATGTGCAGCATCATTTTCCGACTACCCTCGTGCTTAACTTCACCTCCTGAAGATGCTTCAACAGCATTGACAGGAACCGAACTCTCGTCCTTTGAACCTGCAACCCCAAATGGCACACAACTTACCATTTGTACCAAAGCTCCCTCTAAATCGCTTCACCATTATCCGTATACCCTCATGCCTACATTGAAGAACCGTACCATATCCTTCCAACTGTACCATACACCAAATGCTGCTTTGCGAGTTGATTACTGCCAGGGGCAGTACTGTACCTTTGGCCTGGTGCACCGCCAAAGCCGCCCGGGGCCTTCATGGGGCCGTGCTCTTGTGGTCCCCGTCACTTTCCAGCCTGGCCGTACTGGGCCCGGCCTTCTCTTCACCACAGGGTAATGGAGCCATATGGTGCTCTCCCGTGTCTGGAAATCTGCGGAAGTGATCCCACTGCAAATATATGGTCCGGTGTGCTGGTCACTGCCTGTATCCCGATCTGTCCCTTTCCCCGCATATCGTTCGGAACAACATATCCCCCTCCCTAAATACCTTAACCCCCTTATGCGCTCGCACTAATTTTATGCCTATTTCCTTTTCCCTATTCCTCCCTGGGTTTGTGTTGCTCCCTAAACTATCCTAATGTACCCAGACCTACTCCTACATAACTCAACCCTCACAATGGGCATCGAGGTAAGTGCCACGGAAGAGGGTGTGGATATGACACTCTGCTCAGAGGAAAAGCTAAGGAGCTGCCCCCCTTACATGATAGTATATAATGCCCCGAGTTAGAAGATATGCGCAAAATGCCGACACATCACTGTGGAAGGAGCTCTGCCAGCAAGGAAATTAAAGAAAGGGCAGAGCATCTGCAGCCCCACCACGAAAAGCCTCACCCTCCACTTGCTCTAACTCAGGAAATTAAATCTCAAAAGGAGGAGGGGCAGCACCAGCCCCTCCCCGTCGTGTGTGTCATCCTGGGCTGAGGCAGCTTCCCTTGCATTCACACAGCCACACCGAAATACTGCACTGGTCTTTAAAAGACCATTTACTTTTTAATGAGGCTTTGTTGTTTTTCACCCCTTCTTAGACCCCCTGCATCTTTACTCTTTAGATTGCTGGAAGAATCAGCCCCCCCAAATTTTTTGAAGCCCTCCCCCAAAATTTGGCTGCAGTTGCGACTCTGGGCAGCATGACACATGCTGCTCCCCTTCTAACCCACAGGAAATTCTCCCTCTTCCCCCCTATTCCCCAGGGCCTCAAACGCATTCATGCGCTGCCCAAAAAGGCGCGCGGGCACAAGGAAAGCCCTGCGCCTGAATACACCCCATCAGGTTCGCTCCCCGAAGACGTGGCCAGATTCTCACCCGCCGTCATAGTATCTACTGCGGGGGCCACACGAAGGCCGCCGCTGCGACGAGGCTCTCCTCTCTGGGGATTTCTTCCGCCCTTATCGTCACATGGCTAATGCCAGGACGCCAGACTGGAATATATTCAGTGATCGACAGGCATGGACAACATGTGGGTGCCGCAACAAAGAACAGAAAGTAGAACAAGCATTGGCATTGCCAATAGGTCTCGCTTGTGGGACCTTATAAGTATTTAGTTTTGCAGCACAATATCCTTGTTGCACCAAGGATATTGTGCTGCAAAACTAAATACTTATAATGTCCCACAAGCGAGACCTATTGGCAATGCCAATGCTTGTTCTGGGCATGTTTTCTGTGGAGTTATGGTTTGTTTTCTTGGCTGCTGAGAAAATAAAGGAGATGCCTTTGCCCCTGGTTCCGCGTATAATTTGTGTTTAATCAGATTTTAAAAGTGTTTCCAGCAAACAACAATTCTTACTTCGTTAAAAAAAAATCTGGAATGTTAACAGTAAGACTGTAATGGTGCAATATTAGCTAGAAAGCTGACCGGAAAAGGCAACCATGTTGCACAGCCTGCTGGAAAGCGTGGCACTTAGAGAGCAGGACATGGAAACTGAAACCAACCAGCACCGAGATAAAGCAAACTGATTTGCACACTGTGGCAGAAACACAAGAACAACACAGATGTGGGGGAACACTTCAATGCCCAACGCCCGTACACAGCCTCCACTGATGGAGCTGGGGCCGGTGTGCTAAAATATTTTGAGAGGATTTTTTAAAATTACCTGTGGGCGGTCGTCGAGGGATCTGCGTGTTCGGTCCAAAAAGAATACCAGAGAGTGCACCGCCAGTGCCTGGTATCGCAGCTGATGTTTTCCAGAATTGTGTGAAAAAAGCACCCGGATTTTACGACAAACAGTTATGTATGTGCAATCACAAGAAGCTAATGTACCCACACAAAAAAACAATCACTTTTAATGGATACAAACTGTGCCTCTCTGAGCAGACTGTAGCCCCCACTTCTGCCTCTGCACCGTTTTACATTGTGGGAGACTGACTCAATAAAGAAACAACCAGGTCATAATAAATGAAAGCTCTGAAAAGCCGGCACTTGGAGTCGTTTGTCAGAGAACGGAAGACTGGTATGACGTGAACATCGGTGTGCTTTTCCCGCTGCTGCTGCTTGTTGTTCAGGATGCTGTGTGCACGACACTGCAGAGGGAATCGGCCAGGCAGCCCGCTTTATTAATCAGCAGCCATTGTGCTAAAAAGACAGCGGGATTCAGAGAAGACATCCCATTAAATGGAAATGATGTCTTGAGGGGCGCGACAGCTGTTTCTTGTGCCTGGAGTTCGACATCCTTTCTGGGCTCCTCTCAGACAGGGAAAAAGAGACACAAAAGGAAATGCAAGGATAAGTGGCGCAGGGGAGAAAGAAGGGGTTAAACGGAAGAAGAGGATGCAGGAGTACGGGGAGAAAATAAGGGCGAGGAAAATTAGGCTACTGGAAAAAGAGCATGAGGCAATGCGTGGAAGAAGTGAGAGGTCATGAGAAGGGGGAGAGTTACTAAGAGATGAGAATAGAGCTTCTTGTTTCTGCCGGTAGGAATTAGAGTGAGGTTGTTCACCTCTGCTCCCCGTCTGACGGCGGTCACAGCGAAAATGCCGAGTCAGGGTGCGACGTGGTTGCGGGTAAATGAATGAAGCATAGTTTTAGCTCCTCTAATAAAGTGTAACTTTTCACTATGTAGCTGGACAGCACTAGGTTCTATTGATGGGAGACAGCGCCAAACTTTAAAGCAGCCGCAAAAGTGAACACGAGCATCTGTTACCAATTAACACGAGCACGCGCTAAACTACAGACGGTCGAAATGATGGTCCCTGCTCGTAACCGCAAGGCTTAGAGCTCAACAAAAAAAAAACAAGCAGAAGCAAATGGTGGGGGCCTGAAGGAGGAGGGGGTGCGAGGGATGAGTGAGGATGGGGTAGCAGGGGAGGGAACACGGCCTGGGGGAAGCTGGCTGGGGAGGGGGAGGAGAAATGCAAGGAAGGCTGTGTGCCGGCCGGCCATCCAAGAATAATTAGGGGAGGAGAAGCCGAGAAGCCGCAGAGCGCACGCTGGGCGAAGCCCTTTGATGTGCGGCAAATGCAATTAGGAGGGAGGGAGGCTGATGCGCGTTCGTGTTTGATCACGTGGTTCACGTGAACTTCATGAAAACACCAGCAAAAAGCTGGTGGTTTCATGAGGATTTTGGCTACTTGAATTCTCGCTCCGCTCGATGCGCTTGCGCGCATCGATAGGTCGCGAGACCTAAAAAGCTCTGTTATGCCTACGACCAGCCACTGTGAATACCACAAAATTGTGGCTGGTCGAACAAAATGGTGAAATAAATATCCCGTGGCCTATAAAATAGCCCAACCAGACCAATAAGTCCAAAGGGGGGGGGCAGACACTTGAGCTGCTTCCATTCCCCAAACATCCCATGGGTCAGACCTCCCTACACTCGACTGCCCCCCAAGACCTCCTTCTTCCTGTGAGCTCGGAAGGACTGAAGAGGCGGATCTTCTTAAGTGCATTTTGCGGGCTGGGTAGAGATCAAGGAGTGCCGCCACCACTGCTTTTTTAGGTCGAGCGACCTATCTCAATGCGCATGCGCATTGAGCGGGAGCGAGATATATAGGGGCTTATCGAGAGTTTACCGAACTGGCGATTCCACTGGCGATTCTATGCAGTGCATGTGCTTTTTAGGTCATTGCGCAAGCCCTAAAAAGCGCGTGCACAATGCCACCAGCCGCCTGCCTGCCTGCCTCGCATTACCACATCAAAGGCAGCCCTCCCAGCGCATTTCTCACCCCCTAATTATTTACGGCCGGTCGGCCGTACTTTCAGTTTCACGGCCGCGTCTCCTCTTAAAACTTGTTTAACTTGTTTTTTTATCTTGCCTCCCGCAGCGACGCAACTTAAGATCCCACGCCCCTTCATGAGAGACCAAACGGAGTTCTTAAATGTACACCAAGCAGGGTTAGGCTCTGGGGTCGTGCACTCCTCATCGCCTGGGCGTCGTGCTTCATGTTTGAGCAAAGCACAGCACATACAAACAATGGCGGGCGAGGCTTTTTTTCCTCACAGCAGGCTCCCTTAAATTTCAATTACTCATGGTTTTTTAACCAGCTCCGCACTTGCGCTTCAGCAGTAGTGCCGCTGCATATGTTTATTTTCAGCACCTTTCACTTTCAACAAGGCGGCGCACGCCTTTCTTTCAGTATGGCGCTTTTTTAAAATCTTGCCTCCCAAAGCAACACGACTTAAGATACCACGCCCCCCTCATGTGAGACCTTCACACCCTCATCGCCGCTCTCCCCGCTCCGCCCCTTCCCCTGCCCGCCGTGTCGCATTTCTCCTCCCCCCTCCCCACAGCAATGCCCTCTGTCTTGTTCTCCTCCGTCGGCTGTTCCTTACCCCAGTTTCCCTTCCTCCTCGCCTCTCCTATTTCTTTATCTAAGCCCCTCGTATTCACTATAATACAGTCCACGTTGATTGAGCACAGGGTCAAAGAAAGGATTATTGTCATTATAATGGAAATGAAAACAAGGCATGCGCAACCCACCATCTACAACCCTTACATTAACATCGGTCAGTGATTGGTACAAAATAAGTACCCCTCTGTTAGAAAGGCGATCCTGGGGGAGGCAGAAGATGTCTGACTGACCACCCCTAGGTCCACCTCTCCGTCTGGAAGGGGCCGAGCGTGTCGAGAGGCCTCCTGGGTGAGGTTCCTCTTCTATAATCGTAACAGCCGAGCAATCACACCACTACAAAGGGACACCACACAAGAGGATAGTTTTTAGGTTTTATCAGCAATAAAGGTTGGTTATCTTCGTCACTATGTACAAGCGGATCGAGGGATTCGGAAAGTCTCGGTAACAGGGGAACTGGGGGTAGCGGGACAGTCTCAGTACCAGTCAGGTATAGGGATACCCTGCGCACAGCTCTCAATCCTCGAGCTGGGGGGTTCCTACGGGTCGAGCCGCGGCAGCGCCAGCAGGGCTCCAAAGATGGTTTCAACGAGGTTGGGCCGCGGCAGCGCCAGCAGGACTCCAAAGATGGTTTCAGCGAGGATGGGCCGCGGCAGCGCCAGCAGGCTTCGAGGTGGTTTCAGCGAGGTTGGGCCGCGGCAGCGCCAGCAGGACTCAAAAGATGGTTTCAGCGAGGTTGGGCCGCGGCAGCGCCAGCAGGACTCCAAAGATGGTTTCAGCGAGGATGGGCCGCGGCAGCGCCAGCAAGCTTCGAGGTGGTTTCAGCGAGGTTGGGCCGCGGCAGCGCCAGCAGGACTCCAAAGATGGGTTCAAGGTTCAAGGGAACGAGTTCTTCTCGGGGTCAGCCGCGACAGCGTCAGCAGGGCTCTCGACTACAGGATACAACTGTCGTTCCATTCCAGGGCGGCCCCAGATATAGGTCTGGAGTCCTTTGATGTCCGGACCCTCGCGCCTGGGGGCCAGAGGGGCCGGGATGAGAGGGTCCAGACACCCAGTAGGGGGGTGGAGCCAGTGCCCAGGGAGGCCAGAGGGCGATCGAAACTAGGCGTCCGGGGACGGTTGGAGGGCCATCGAAACTTCCCCCCTTCGGTATCCGTCAAGTGGCCACTTTACCACCTGGTCGGATCTTGGTGCCTCGATGTCGGGGCTTCGCTGGGGTTGCGGCCGAGGACGGCCCGAGGTCACGTGGTCAGGACGTGAAGGCCCCAAGATGGAGTCGGGCCCGGGGATGGCGGCCCGAGGTAGGCATTGGACCAGCCGTGTGGGGCGAGCAGGGGTTGCCGTGTTCTTGAGGGGGAGAGCCGGGGGACGCCTGGTGTGGTGGCTCTCGTTGAGGGTTGGTGAGGCAGCTTCGTTGGGGAGGTCAGGGGTCGCTGCTGCCCAGTGCCCGCCATGTGGGAGGAGAGGGACCACGCCACGAGGCCGGGTCCAACACACGTCCCCCCCAGCTGAAGGCGGGGAGAGTCACCCATCTTCTTGGGGGTTCTCCTCGTCGAGGCGGAAGAAGCGGGACAGGCCGTCGGCGTTGGCGTGGTCGTTGCCGGGGCGATGTTCGACAGTGAAGTCCATCCCTTGGAGGGAGATGGACCATCGCAGCAACTTGGGGTTCTCTCCTCGCATCTGCATCAGCCACCGCAAGGGACGGTGGTCAGTTTGCACCCGGAAGTGGGTGCCGAAGAGATAAGGTCAGAGCTTCTTGAGGGCCCACACCACGGCGAAGGCCTCTCGTTCGATGGTGCTCCAGCGTTGTTCTCGAGCTAGCAGCCGTCTGCTGATGAAGGCCACCGGTTGATCGATTCCTTCTGAGTTGACTTGGGAGAGGACCGCCCCGACCCCGTGCTCCGAGGCATCTGTCTGGACTATGAATTCCCGGCTGTAGTCGGGGGCTTGGAGCACTGGGGCGGTACACATCGCTGTCTTTAGGGTCTCGAAGGCGGCCTGACACTCGGGTGTCCAGTGCACCTTCTGGGGATGTCTCTTGGAAGTGAGTTCGGTGAGGGGGCCAACAATGCTCCCATAGTCTTTTACGAAGCGCCGGTAATATCCAGTGAGCCCCAGGAAGGCTCTGAGTGCTGTCTGGGTGACCGGGGGCTCCCAGGCCATGATGGCGTCGATCTTGGGTTGCAGGGGAGCCACATGGCCGCTCCCCACTTGGTGTCCCAGATAGATCACGGAACCTTGGCCTATCTGGCACTTGCTGGCTTTTATTGTTAGTCCGGCCCATCGGAGGGCCGTCAGGACCTCCCAGAGGTGCTTGAGGTGCTCGGCCAAGTGGAGGCTGTATACCGCAATATCGTCCAGGTATGCGGCGCTGAACTCTTCTAGCCCCGCCAGCACTTTATTCACCAGCCTCTGGAACGTTGCGGGGGCGTTCTTCATCCCGAAGGGCATCACTTGGAAGTGGTAGTGGCCATCGGGGGTTGAGAAAGCGGAGCGCTCTTGGGCGCCCGGGGTGAGTCCGATCTGCCAGTAGCCGGAGGTTAGGTCGAATGTGCTCAGGTAGCGGGCTGCCCCCTGGCGGTCGATCAGTTCATCAGCCCGGGGGATGGGGTGTGCGTCGGTTCGGGTGACTGCGTTTAACCCCCGGTAGTCGACAAAGAACCGCAGTTCGGGGGTGTCGCCCGGGGCGGCGGCTTTTGGGACCAGTACGACAGGGCTAGCCCACGGACTGTCAGAGGGCTCGACTACCCCCAGGGCCAGCATCTTGGATACCTCCGCCTGGATGCAGGTTCAAACTCGGTCGGGAACTCTGTAGGCCCGGTGTCGCACAGGCGGGCTGTCCCCGGTGTCGACATCGTGGACGCACCACTGGGTGACTCCGGGGATGAGGGAAAATAAGTCTGCAAATTGTCCCAACAAGTTGCGGCAGTCTTGGCGCTGTTCTGGGCTCAGGGTGGAGGAGAGGGTGACCCCCTCGACGGAGCCGTCTTTCTCAGAAGCGCTCAGGAGGTCCGGTAGGGGCTCGGAGTCGTCTTCGGCCCCGCTATCGGTAGCCATCAGCAGGCTAAGTTCGGTTCGGATAAAGTGGGGCTTGAGCCGGTTGGCGTGGAGGACCCGGAGGGGGTTCCTGGGGGACTCCATGTCCACCAGGTAGGTGACAGGGCTCTTGCGCTCCACCACCTTGAAGGGCCCCGTCCATTTGTCCTGGAGGGCACAGGGCTCGACCGGGGACATGACCCAGACCTGTTGGCCCGGCTCGAACTCGATGGACGATGCGTTTTGATCATAACAGCGTTTCATCTCCTCCTGGCTGGCTTCGAGGTTGGCTTCTGCTAGTTCCCAGAACTTCCGCGTCTGATTTCGGAGGGTCAGGAGGTACCGGTAGACGTCGGGGGGAGCATCACGGACTGCGACCTCCCAGCCCTCTTTGACCAGGCTGAGGGGACCCCGGACGGGGTGACCATATAACAGTTCGAAAGGGCTAAACCCCAGGGACTTCTGGGGGACTTCTCGATAGGCGAAGAGGAGGCAGGGCAGCAGCACGTCCCATTGGCGTCGCAGGGGCTCCTCTAGGCCCAGGATCATCCCCTTGAGGATGCGGTTGAAGCGTTCCACCAAGCCATTCCCTTGGGGGTGGTAAGGGGTCGTAAATTTGTACGTGACCCCGCACTGTTGCCACAGGGACTTCATGTACCGGGAGATGAAGTTCGTACCCCGGTCACTGACGACTTCTCAAGGAAAGCCCACTCGGGAGAAGATCCCCATCAGGGCCCGGCCCGCCACGGGGGCCGTTACGGTCCAGAGAGGGATGGCTTCGGGATAGCGGGTGGCATGGTCCACTAGGACGAGAATGAAGCGGTGACCTTGAGAGGTTCGGGGTTCCAGAGGCCCCACAATATCGATTCCCACCCGCTCGAAGGGGGTGCTGACGACTGGGAAGGGCTGGAGGGGGGCCTTGTGCTTCCCTCCACTCTTCCCGCTGGCCTGGCAGGTGGGGCAAGTCCGGCAGTGATTGTTCACATCGCTCCTCATTTTTGGCCAATAGAAATGGGTCACCAGGCGGCTGTATGTCTTGTCCTGCCCCAGGTGCCCGGCGAGGGGCACATCATGTGCCAAGTTCAGGAGAAAGTCTCTGAATCGGAGGGGGACCACCAGTACCCGGCTGGCCCCTAGTTCGGCAATCTTCTGTTCACTGTAGAGGAGATCGTGGTCCCAATAGACCCAATGGGACCCCGATGGGTCTCCGGCGGCTTGAGTGGCGGCTTGCTGTCGGATTCCCTCGAGGGAGGGACAGGTTTTCTGTTCTTGCCGGAACTGTTCTCGAGTGGGGCCACCCTCTTGGCGCCATTGTGCTAGTTCGGGGAGGTTGCCGAGCTCGGCGATGTCCTCATGGCTGGGCCCCCGGGGGCCGGGCTCTGGGTCGGCGTCCTCGGGGACGGCGGGCGGCGGAGGTGCGGGCCACTCTGGTTCTTCAGTCGGGGTGACTTCGGTCGGGGTGGTGGCCCGGGCGGCCATGGATCGGGTGGTCGCACAGACCCACTCAGGAAGGCCTAGCATCCCCAGGTGCTCTCTCCGCTCGACGTGGGCCCAGGGGGAACTTTCCAGGTCGTTCCCGAGGAGGCAGTCCACGGGGGCATCGTCCCGGACAGTCACCTTCAGCATGCCCGACACCCCTCCCCACTCGAAGGGGATACGGGCCATCTGGCACAGGCTCTCGGAGTTGTCCGACGACCGTACTGGACACAGTACGTTGGGCAAGATCTGGTCGGGGGCCACCAAATGGCAGCGGACAGCTGTCACGCTGGCTCCAGTGTCACGGAGGGCTTCGGCCCGGTGTCCATTAATGGTGACCCTTTGGCGGTACTTTTGCGTGTTGCCTGGGATCGGGGCCCGGGGGATCGTGTCTCTTTCACCCAGGCACACCAAAGACATAGCGGCGGGTTCCCACTCGGCCTGGTCGGGCCGTCATCTTCTTCTTCGCCTCTTTCTTCGCCCAAGGCGGCGGCCGCGATCTGGCGGTGGGGCCGGGCCGTGTGTTCATCGGGCAGAGGGGGTCATTAGCATAGTGACCGGGCCGTTGGCATCTGTGGCAGGTAACGTTTGGGCGAGGCCCCGGTCGTGCTGGGGGGGCCCCCCTTCTGGCCAGGGATGGTGAAGTGGAGGTCGGGGGTGGCCCCGTATGGGAATCTCGGCCCCTGTTCTGGCCTCCTCCGCCGCCGTGCGGCCGGTGGCTCCCCGGTGATCCTCGGCCGTAGTCCCCCATCGGGCTCCGGGGGACCCGGGTGCTCACCCATCGATCGGCCTCGACGGCGAGTTTTCGTGGCTTGGTCAGCTTGCTGTCGAGAAGATGCTGCCGGAGTTCGATGAAACAGTTGTTGGAGAGGTGCTCCCATACAATGAGGTTGAACAACTGCTCGTAGGTGGTGACCTGGCTGCCTTTGATCCACCCTTCTAGGGCTCGGCTATAAAAGTTTACGTACTCCACCCATGTGGTACCGGGGAGTTTTTTACAGTCTCGGAATCGCTGCCGGTACATTTCGGGGGTGAGTCCGTAGCGAGTGAGCAGGGCGGTTTTCATATGTTCGTACGAGGTCATCTCGGCATCGGGAAGCTCCAGCAGGGCGTCTCTCCCTTCGTTGACGAACTTCCCCCACATGCCGGCGCCCCAGTCCTTGAGGGGTACTCGATGGGCGGTAATGGCTACTTCGTAAGCTTTGAATCACTGTTGGATGTCGTCGTTTTTATAGTACTCTTTGACGACATCCTTGGGGATGTGAACTTTTATGTCCACAGGCGGAGGGTTCCTGTTCCCGGAGGCGCTGGCCTCACTCGTTTTGGGCTTGATCTCAAGTTCTTTAAGGCCACGTTCGTGCTCGAACGTGAGCTTCTTCTCCTCTAAGTCTCTCTGCCTCCGTTTCTCCTCGAGGTCTCCTTCCAGCCGTAGTTGTTCGAGGGCTATTTTTCTTTCGGCTAGCTGCAGTTCTCCGTCCAGACGGAGTCGGGCGAGCTCCAATTCGTGGAGTCGGTTCCTTTCTCGCTCTTGGGCGTCTTCGTGGGAGAGGCCCGTGTCTATGTTTGCAGGTCTTTCCCCCGTTGGGGTTGTGCCGGTCTCCGGGCGTACGTTCAGGACCGTGTTACCTTCGTTCTGGGGTGGCGTCGCTCCTGCCTCTACCCATGTTTGTAGGGCCGACTTGAACTCTTCTTTGGTGCTTAGTCCGGTGGTAGCGATGACCAGGTCTTTGCAGAATTGTTTCAATTCTTTATGACTGTAGTCTTCCAACTGTTCTTTCTGGAACTCTGCGGTCGGTCTGGTTTCTTTGGTAGTCATGGTTGCGGTGTGTTTCTGTCAGTAGTGGGTGAGTCACTCTCTGTAGGATCTGCGTTGGCTCGGATCGCACCGCCTGCCACCAATGTTAGAAAGGCGATCCCGGGGGAGGCAGAAGATGTCTGACTGACCACCCCTAAGTCCACCTCTCCGTCTGGAAGGGGCCGAGCGTGTCGAGAGGCCTCCTGGGTGAGGTTCCTCTCCTATAATCGTAACAGCCGAGCAATCACACCACTACAAAGGGACACCAGACAAGAGGATAGTTTTTAGGCTTTATCAGCAATAAAGGTTGGTTATCTTCGTCACTATGTACAAGCGGATCGAGGGATTCGGAAAGTCTCGGTAACAGGGGAACTGGGGGTAATGGGACAGTCTCAGTACCAGTCAGGTATAGGGATACCCTGCGCACAGCTCTCAATCCTCGAGCGGGGGGGTTCCTACAGGTCGAGCCGCGGCAGCGCCAGCAGGGCTCCAAAGATGGTTTCAACGAGGTTGGGCCGCGGCAGCGCCAGCAGGACTCCAAAGATGGTTTCAGCGAGGATGGGCCGCGGCAGCGCCAGCAGGCTTCGAGGTGGTTTCAGCGAGGTTGGGCCGCGGCAGCGCCAGCAGGACTCCAAAGATGGTTTCAGCGAGGTTGGGCCGCGGCAGCGCCAGCAGGACTCCAAAGATGGTTTCAGCGAGGATGGGCCGCGGCAGCGCCAGCAGGCTTCGAGGTGGTTTCAGCGAGGTTGGGCCGCGGCAGCGCCAGCAGGACTCCAAAGATGGTTTCAAGGTTCAAGGGAATGAGTTCTTCTCGGGGTCAGCCGCGACAGCGTCAGCAGGGCTCTCGACTCCAGGATACAACTGTCGTTCCATTCCAGGGCGGCCCCAGATATAGGTCTGGAGTCCTTTGATGTCCGGACCCTCGCGCCTGGGGGCCAGAGGGGCCGGGATGAGAGGGTCCAGACACCCAGCAGGGGGGTGGAGCCAGCGCCCAGGGAGGCCGGAGGGCGATCGAAATTAGGCGTCTGGGGACGGTTGGAGGGCCATCGAAACTTCCCCCCTCCGGTATCCGTCAAGTGGCCACTTTACCACCTGGTCGGATCTTGGTGCCTCGATGTCGGGGCTTCGCTGGGGTTGCGGTCGAGGACGGCCCGAGGTCACGTGGTCAGGACGTGAAGGCCCCAAGATGGAGTCGGGCCCGGGGATGGCGGCCCGAGGTAGGCATTGGACCAGCCGTGTGGGGCGAGCAGGGGTCGCCGTGTTCTTGAGGGGGAGAGCCGGGGGACGCCAGGTGTGGTGGCTCTCGTTGAGGGTTGGTGAGGCAGCTTCATCGGGGAGGTCAGGGGTCGCTGCTGCCCAGTGCCCGCCATGTGGGAGGAGAGGGACCACGCCACGAGGCCGGTTCCAACACCCTCTGTATATAATAAAAATGTCATAGTGCTGTGCTACATTTAGGTTCGCCGGTATAAATATTTTCTGTCGCCCCTCGTTTCTCATGCCTCTCAATCTCCCCTCACTCTCTCACTCTCCCTCTCTCCATCTACCTCTCTCTCTTTCCCTCACTTTCCTCTCTCCTCTCACCCTCTCCTTCTCTCTCTCTCCTCTCTCCCCCTCTCTCTCCTCTCTCCCTCTCTTTACCTTCCCCCTGCTCTCCTTTTTCTCCCCCTCCCCATCTCCCCCTCTGCTTGCTCTCCTCTCTCTCCCTCCCTCCCCTCTCTCTCCCCTCCGTCCTTCGCTCTCGTCCTCCCCCTCTCTTCTTACCCTCCCTCTCTCCCTTTCCCTCACTTCCCTCTCTCCCCCTCTCTCTCTCCCTGTCTCCCCCTCTCTCTCTCCCCGTCTCCCCCTCTCTCTCTCCCCGTCTCCCCCTCTCTCTCTCCCCGTCTCCCACTCTCTCTCTCCCCGTCTCCCTCTCTCTCTCTCCTCTCTCCCCCTCTCCCCCTCTCTCCCTCTCTCTCTCTCCTCTCTCTCTCTCTCTCTCCTCTCTCCCCCTCTCTCTCTCCTCTCTCCCCCTCTCTCTCTCCTCTCTCCCCCTCTCTCTCCTCTCTCCCCCTCTCTCTCCTCTCTCCCCCTCTCTCTCTCCCCCTTTTTACCCTCTCCCCCTTTTTACCCTCTCCCCCTCTCTCTCTCCTCTCTCCCCCTCTCTCTCCTCTCTCCCCCTCTCTCTCCCCCTTTTTACCCTCTCCCCCTTTTTACCCTCTCCCTCTTTTTACACTCTGCATCACTCTGCATCACCACATCATCACTCTGCATCGCCACATCATCACTCTGCATCGCCCCAGCATCACTCAGCACCACTCTGCATCACCACATCATCACTCAGCATCACCCCAGCATCACTCACCATCACCACATCATCACTCAGCATCACCCCAGCATCACTCAGCACCACTCAGCATCACCACATCATCACTCAGCATCACCCCAGCATCACTCAGCACCACTCAGCATCACCACATCATCACTCAGCATCACCCCCAGCTTCACTCAGCGCAACCACAGCATCACTCAGCGCAACCACAGCATCACTCAGCGCAACCACAGCATCACTCAGCGCAACCACAGCATCACTCAGCGCAACAACAGCATCACTCAGCGCAACCACAGCATCACTCAGCGCAACCACAGCATCACTCAGCGCAACCACAGCATCACTCAGCGCAACAACAGCATCACTCAGCGCAACCACAGCATCACTGGTTCAAATATGTTCTTTCAATGTTTCAAGCTGTTTTCAAGATTTATTACAAATCACAAAAATATGTTAATATTTCACCTCTGTTCTTGGATTTTCATCACAATAAAAAACACTGAACATAATCTTCACGAAAGTTATTTACAAAAGTTTAAGCTATTGACATTACAAATTAAATAAATTATTCAAATATTAATTATTTAAAAATGTTAAAGCCATTGTTAATTGTATTATCAATACATCTAAGTCACGTAAATACAAAACATGTTGCATTACAAATGCTATAGGTGTCACATTTGCGAAAGTTATAACTATTGGCATTGTAAATGACAAAGCTATTAACTTAGCTATTTTAAAAAACAACACATAAATAAAAATAAATCATTTATAAGACCAATAGCTCAAACTTTCCTAATGCGAGACCTATTGCATTTCCAATGCTTGTTCTTTATAGCTTTCACTCACCGCACATTCGCAAACGACAGCAGTGCTGCCTCCTCCTGCCATCACTCTGATTGCTAAGTCCCGGCAGGACCTTAACGTGTGTATTTTACGCAGAGGGAAGCGGCGACATCACATTGCGCGCCTGCCAAGCGAGGAAAGCACAGCGCAGTGAGTTACTTAACAAAGTGGGAGGACCCCGGATACCTCGCAGCTCACTTCTTGACAATAGGCCTTGTTTCTAGTTCACCTGTGTTTACCCTTTCCTTCCTTTCAAGTAGCAATGATTAAGGAAAGAGAGAAAGAAAATCTATTCTCTGCCACACTTGGAGGTGGAAAGAGGAGAAAACCTCATTTTATATAGAACCCTCACTCACTCTAGTAGTGGCATGCTTTATCGCCACACACCATGATTAAGCATGCCACTACTAGAGTGGGTGAGGGTTATATGCAGTGCTTTAAATGGGCCGGTACTCACCGGTACTAAGTACCGGCACTTCTACATTTTCTGCTTTTGAGTACCAGAACTTTTTCTGGTCTCAAAGAGAGTACCAGTACTCATGGGGCAACAAGCCACCTCAGTGCAATTTGGCATGTACAGAAAGGGAGTCGGTCAGTTTGGAATTCAATCAGAGCAGGCAGGGAGTTTGGAAGGGGCCTGAATCACACTTTGATTATTTACACAGTATCCACTCAGGCTCTGAGGAGACAATTGCACTGTAGGTGTGCGTTAAGGGCCTGCTAAGAGGCACATCTCCTGACTAGGGAAACCTAAGAGTAGGCTTCCTGCTGGCATAGTAGAGTAGGGCAGCACTTGATTGGAGCAAGATCGAGGAGAAAGGTGGTGATAATGATGCTGTAGCACAGCAGTGGGGGTGTGGAGTAGGGGAATAAAGGTGTAGTAATGCGGACATCCGACTATGCGTTTCTAAAACATATGAACTAAATACCCTGTCTGCGTGCACAAGTGCCTCAATGTCCCTGTACATGCTCTTGTATGAGTGAGTGTGGTCCTGTTTCACATAGGTGTATGTTCAACTTGGGTGCGGCCAAAAACAGTTTACAAGGCCAAAATTCCAATCTTAGCTGTCAGAATAGACAATAAGGGAACCTGACCCTCCCAGATAGCATTAGCTAGGATAACGCGCGCGCTCGTGCCACCCAGTCCCTTTTGGATCCAGCCTACCCCATTCCAATTAACTACCCGGAGTCTGTGGCTGATGATGATAGGGCCTGTGCTTAAATTGAGTCTGTGGTTGCAGATGGAGCTCACAAGCACTCGTTTTTGGAGGCTGGCACATATTTTTTCTCAACACATTTTGATCCACAGCAAGAGAGAAAAAACACAGAAAGGGGAAAGAAGGAGGAAGAGAATGACAAAAAACACAGTGCAAAAGGGAGAAAGCAGGGATGAAAAAGAACCTAAATGAGTGAAATATAGAGGCAGTAGTAGTGATTGATTAAAAGTACACAGCTTTAGTATTCGGCATTATCTTCTATAGTACCAACCACCGACTTCTGAGCAAAACGTTGGACCCCAACACTTATTATTTTACAAGTTAAAGACTAGGTAGGTCACAGTTTTATTTATCATAAGTCATTGTGATCTGCACACATGAGAAACAAAAAACTGGTAAATATATGTTGGTAGTACATTTGAGGATTCCGAATTTCCAGTCTGATGGGAATTATGCACATGTAGTTTCCACAGTGGAATAGGAATTGAAACCGATGACTTTCCATGATTTCCTTGAGTGCTCTTCAGATGCTTTGTGAACACCATAAAAGTTTGAAATTTACTCCACACCATAGGAGTCATTCTAGGGCAGCAAGTGTTCAACGTTTTTCGAGTTGGACTGTTTCATTCAATTGCCTAGAGACAATTTAGGTTGTCAAAGTACCTGGTGACAATTTAGTTTTGTTGCATGCACTACATTAGTGAGTTAATATATACTATATGTGTTGATAGCCACTGTGTAGTAATGGTTGAGTCATACTTTTCATAGAATGGGCATTTTTTTGATTTGCCTATCACTTTTGAAACCCGTGACAGATTTGCAAGAAACCTGGCATTCGGGGATATCAGATAGCTAAGTTTTGGTATGCCAAATTTTGTAAAGATCCGTTCAGAGGGAAAAAAAGTTACGGATCGTAAGTTATAGGTCATTTTTAAACTTGTGAGTCTATCCCAATGGTGAGTATTGTGCTTCTCAAAATATTTGGCACAGCCTGAGGCAAAGATGGCCGACCATAGTGTAGTGGTATGGTGGACCAGTATGCGTGGAAAATCAAGAGAAACCCTATTAAAGAACGTACTGTTTTCGACCCCCATTTTGTGCATGACTCGCAAGGCACTGTGCCAGCCCAGCCCATGCTTAGGTTGGGCTGCGAATCCCGTAGAATATAAAGTAAATCATATAAAAAACAATGAAATTAAATGAAAAAACACAGTTAACAAGCACTGGCGTTGCCAATAGGTCTCGTAGAATGCAGTGCATTCTTCTTGCTCTAGTAGGGCGATTGGGTGGCTGTTGGTAATTAGAGAGTGGCCGGAGGGAAGCCGGAAGGGGGCAGGAGAGCTGAGATAGCGTGTTAGGGGAGGAGAAGCCGCAGAGCGCACGCTGGGCGAAGCCCTTTGATGTGCTGTGCGGCCGTGAATGCCAGCGTGTTAGGGGAGGAGAAGCCGCAGAGCGCACGCTGGGCGAAGCCCTTTGATGTGCTGTGCGGCCGTGAATGCGCGTGCTTGTTTGCTCACGTGATTCACGTGAACTTAAAGAAAACCGCACGAACGAAACCCTTGGTTTCACGATTTTTTTGAGCACTTGAATTCTCGCTCCCTTAATGCGCTTGCGCGCATTGATAGGTCAAGAGACCTAAAAAGTAAGAAATTCTTAAAACCACTGAAATTAGATAGTTGCGATTTGCAATGCACACAACACACCTCATAGTCCCATGCCATACAAAATACCTCTTTGCCAATGCTATGCATACACAAAAACAGTTAATTCGAGATCAACCTGGTGGATGTGAGTCATGCTGTGTGCATTGTAAAACATAACAGGTTAATTTATATTTTTGCCATGACACTGGTAATAATGGGGACCAATGACATGTGGTATTTAGAGCAACTGTAATAGTAAACGTAGCTTCATACATTTATTACTACATGCAATGGTCAACTTCAAGTTTATCGCTACAGGGTAGCAAAATTGACATAATAAAAACACTTTACACTGCCTCACAGATTCCATGTAACATTTACTTTACACACAGAAACAAATCCTCTAATCGTCAAAAGGCTTCTTCAATGTGATTTTGCCATACTTCCTCAATTCAAATCCTTGCATCTTGGTTTTGGTTAAATATTTTTGTTAAAATAAGCACACATGAAGAAAATGCCATGGCATAACCCATATATGCAGATGCACAAAGTGTAAAATGCTATCTATTACCATTGTTGAGGGGGCATCATGTCCCACTCAAAGCTTTGTCTGTCATGAGACATCCACAGGGCTACTGGAATTATGTATTTCTGGGGCCATGGCGATTTTCACATAATTATGTATTTGCTGCATTTACCTCATAACCCATCATCCGCTGCATAATATGCAGAATTCTGACCAAAGAAAACCATTGTTTCTAGGTCAAACGGTCAACGGTTACAAAAAAAATATGGCGCACCAGAATGCTTTCGGCAAAGTTTGACTGGTCATCTCTAATTTGCTTATTGCTGTATTTGAGTGTTAAATTATTACTAATAAGGTGAACTCTTCCCCAGGTGTAAAAATGTCAAAATAATGAAGTAATACTACCACAAAATGTGCCAAGTTATGCAGCATCATTTGCTTTTCTTGCCGCATAATTTGGTCCTCCTCTGCCGCATTATTCCAGTAGCCCTGGTCATGGGTCATTACCCCTCCCCACACTCAACAACGTAATAGAAAGCATATCTCTCTCACGCATATTAAATAAGGCAGAATTAACTGGAGTACTTGCATAGCTTGAAACTGGTGACACAGAAGAAGAAATAGAAAAAAAAACACGTTTGGAATATCGCCCGTCTCATTAAAAAACACACTGTGAGTCATCTGCTTTATTTTCTTGACACAGATCTCTGCCAACATGGCATCAGACGCCAATAAATTATTTAAATAGTCACTAACTTGGCTGTGGCAGTGTGGTGAGAAACTAGTTTGTGCAGTGTCAGGGAGGCGCTTGTTTGCCTGGCATTTGTTTGTATTGCTGGAGATTGGCTGTCACTGATGATTTGGTTCTCTCGTTAGCCTTTTCATTTGCATGGTTTGATGGTCAATGGTCTGGCTTGGCCAATTGTAATTTCAGAGGCGTGCCTCTCATGTGACTGGCGTCCCCAGCCTTGGCTGCCTTTTAAAAGCAGTCTATAAGGGGCATGATTGACATTTGAATGGCTCCACCCTTGCGCTGCCAGTCTTGTAGAGGTGCCCGATATATTAGTGATTGTCTTTTCAGAGGGGTGCCTGACAGGTGACTGGCTTTCTCAGTTTGTCATTTCAGAGGCATGTCTTGCATGTGACTGCCCTTCCCTATCCCTGCCCCTCTTTTAGAGTCTTACCTAACATGTGACTAACTCTAGCCAGTCCTACTATTCTTTCAGAGGCATGGCAGACTCCGCATGGCCCAGTCTCCCATTTTTAGGCTTACATGTCTATGGTCAGTCCTACTGCCTTTCAGAGGGATTACATTGTAATTTCATTTAGATGGCAGTTCATAACCCTGATGAGGCCCCGAAGCACATTAGCGGACACGTAGTACGCTAGAATGATCGAGTGTAAGAGTGTTGAAAGTGAAGGGTGACCAGTACTGCTAGGTTTTGCCTGGAAACATTATAACCTGCTACACGGAACCTATGTAACCCCAGCAATGCTGGATATCCCTGAATTGGTGTGTGTAAAATCAAGAGCACAGAGCAAAAGACAGGGTGAAAAAATTGAGTTGGAGTCTGAAAGAATGCTCCAACCTACCAAGAGAAAAGGTAAGAAGACTGGGGGGCCAGCTTCTGTTCAGCAAAAGGATCAGGTCCCCTCTCCTCAGGGAGAGGACTTGGACACCCCAGAGGGAACTTGGCCTATGGATCTTGACCCGTGCCAGGTTGAACTCTGGGGCCCAGGGGGACCCTCTAGGGAAGAGCGGTGCCAGGGTCAGCAGGACTGTCCCACTCTTGAAAGCCTGAGGTAGCAAGCTGTTTCAGATGCAAAGGGAGATGTCAGTGGTACCCACAGAGTTTATTGGGAAGAGGGATTGCTGTACACTGAGGCAAGAGACCCCAATCCTGGAGCCACCAGGAGAGTTGTTGTGCCACAGAAGTAGAGTTCCTCGCAACTTTAACTCATGACATCCCCTAGCTGGACATCTGGGCCAAACCAAGACTTGGTAAAGGCTAGTTAGCCACTTTTACTGGCCCCAGATGCACCAAAAGGTGAAGGGGTTTGTCAGCTCCTGTGTTACCTGTCAAGCCAGTGGCAAGACAGGTGTCCACCCTAAGGCCCCCCTTATACCACTGCCTGTGGTGGGGGTTCTCTTTGAAAGGGTAGGTGTGGACATAGTGGGTCCACTTGAACCTCCCACAGCCCCAGGGAACAAATTCATTCTAGTGGTAGTGGATCATGCCACTAGGTTGCCTGAAGCAATTCCACTTAGGACTACTACAGCTCTTGCAGTAGCCAAGGCCCTCATTGGTGTCTTCACCAGGGTAGGGTTTCCTAAGGAGGTGGTTTCAGACAGAGGTTCCAACTTCATGTCTGCTTACCTCAAACACATGTAGAAAGAGTGTGGGGTGCAGTACAAGTTTACTACACCATATCACCCACAAACCAATGGCCTTGTTGAGAGATTCAACAAGACATTGAAAGGCATGATTATGGGGGTCCCTAAAAAACTCAAAAGGAGATGGGATGCCCTCTTACCATGCTAACTTTTCGCTTACAGAGAAGTGCCACAGAAGGGAGTAGGGTTTTCCCCCTTTGAACCTCTGTTTGGCCATCCTGTGAGGGGACCACTCTGTCTTGTAAAAGAGGGTTGGGAGAGGCCTCTCCAAGAACCCTAACACGATATTGTGGACTGTATGCTTGGCCTAAGGTCCAGAATGGATGAATACATGGAAAAGACATCCAAGAATCTTGAGGCCAGCCAGGAGCTTCAGAAGCACTGGTATGACCAAAAAGCTGCACTGGTTGAATTTCAAACTGGGCAACAGGTTTGGGTCTTGGAGCTTGTGGCACCAAGGACACTCCAGGATGGATGGAGTGGCCCTTACCCTATCCTAGAGAAGAAGAGTGAGGTCACCTACTTAGTTGACTTGGGCACAAGCAGGACCCCCAAAAGGGTTATCCATGTGAACCGCCTCAAGCTCTACAATGACAGGGATGACATCACCTTGCTGATGGTGACTGAAGCGGACCAGGAAGCAGAGAGTTAACCTTTCCATGACGTCCCGTCCTACAGTTCAAAAGATGGGTCAGTAGATGGAGTTGTCTTTTGAGACACCCTCTCTGCCCAATAGCAGACTGACTGCAAGCAAGTCTTGCAACAGTATGCTAAGCTCTTTTCCATGACCCTTGACCCCTGGTCTGACAAACTTGTGAACCAGTGATGTGAACCCTCTGAGAGCCCCTGGGCCAGCCCAGTGGTTCTGATCCCCAAACCTCATCCACAGGGTGGAGAGGGAGAAATGAGGTTCTGTGTGGGCTATAGAGGGTTCAACTCTGACACCAAGACAGATGCTCACCCTATCCCAAGAACAGATGAGTTAATAGACAAATTGGGGGCTGCCACATTTCTAAGTACCTTTGACTTAACTGCAGGGTACTGGCAGATTTGCATGGCCCCAGGAGCAAAAGAGAAAACAGCATTCTCCACACCTGATGGGTACTATCAGTTCACTATTATGCCTTTTGGTCTAAAGAATGCCCCTGCCACCTTCCAGAGGTTGGTGAATCAAGTCCTTGCTGGGTTGGAGTCCTTTAGTGCAGCTTATCTTGATGATATTGCTGTCTTTAGTTCCACCTGGTAGGATCACCTGATCCACCTTGGGATGGTTTTAAAAGCCCTGCAAACTGCAGGCCTATCTATCAAGGCATCCAAATGCCGGATAGGGCAGGGCACTGTGGTGTACTTGGGCCACCTAGTTGGTGAAGGCCAGGTACAGCCCTTACAGCCCAAGATCCAGGCCATCCTGGACTGGGCAGCTCCAACAACCCAGACCCAAGCCAGGGTATTCTTTTGCTTGACTGGGTACTACAGAAGGTTTGTGAAGGGATATGGGGGTTGTGTGAGAAATTGCCCTCTTTCTTGCATGGTATTCCCCCACTTTTTGCTGAATTGCTGATGTTCTTTGACTGAGTGTGCCCAGGGCTCCTGCTAATCAGGTACCCAGGGCCTATGTTCCTTCCCTAAAACTGCATTGAAGCCTAAACCCAAGTTTGGCATCTCTGGTTACATGTCAGTCCCTGGTAAATGATACCATAGTACCCAGGGCACTGTGACCAGAGAAGGCCTCTAAGGGCTGCAGCACTTATTGTGCCACCCTTAGAGGCCCTGTACCCTGACACTCACACACGGCCTTTGCGGGCTGTGTGTCTTGGTGTAGAACAAAGTGAAGAGTAGACATGGCACACATCCCTGTGTGCCATGCCCACACACCACTGCCCTGGCATACATCAGTCACCCCTCTAGCTGGGTGCCCTATGCCGGTGGTGAGGGTACAGGTGCATGGGCCCTGTATTCCTACAGTACCCAGGTCCATTCCTGGGCACTGTAAGTGCAGTGCTGCCATTAAGAGTATATGGTGCTAGGAATTTGTCATTACGAACTCCACAGCACCATAATGGCTACACTGAAGACTGGGAAGTTTGGTATCAAACTTCTCAGCACATTAAACTCACATTGATGCCAGTGTAGGATTTAATGTAAAATGCACCACAGAGGGCATATTAGAGATTCCCCCTGAAACTCGACCAACCTCTAGTGACCTGACTGAGTGGCTGCCTAGGCTGCCACCACCAGACTAGTTTCTGGACCCCGGGGTCCAGAGCTTGCTGCTCTCGGGGGCCTGAAACAATGCACATTCTGGGACGAGGTGACAAGACTCCTCCCCCAGGATGGGCACGGTTCACGAAGGAGAGGCTTCAAAGGCATGCTGCCTTTGTGAGCCTCTCCAGACCATTTGCTGCTTTCAGCAACTGGTCCCCACTGGTTTTACTCCCCACTTTGGGTGGGAGAACCAGCAGGAAAAACAAGTGAGGAAGAGAGGTTTGTCCACCTCTGCCAACTCCACCCCTAAGGTGGGGGAGGCGAGGTGAAACACAACCTCATCTTGAGGATGGGGGGACCCAGCCAACTAGGGACAGACTCCTGCCTCCCTCCCACTGGAGAGTGGCAGAATAGGGGGTGTACCCACCCCAGGGAAGGGACCTATTGGTCCCTGCCCTTTACCTACCTGTAACACACCTAAAATGTAGTATTTAGGGGCACCCTGAACCTTCCTTCCTCAGATCCAGCAATCACAAGAAAAGAAGAGAAGATGAAGGACGAGAAGCCACGCAGAGCTAACAAGAGGACGAAGCCCACAGACTTGGCCCCAGCCCTACAGGCCTGTCTCCCCTCGAACCTGCTCCTGCGAAACCTTGGGGTGTCCCGTAGCCAGCAACCTTACTAACTCCGGAGGACCTGCCTGCCTTCACTTTCAAGACTGTTTCTCCCATGAACACTGGATGTGTTTAAACTGCAGCTTCTGGTGCCAGCCAAGAACTGCAAATCCAGCCCACTTTGCACCCGACGAATCCAGGCCGAGCTTGAGTAGAAAAATATCACGAGGCGGTCCTCCCGGCGATCCTGACCCGAGATCCAGTGACCGCTGACATTCCTCAAGCCTCAGCCAGCCGTGGTAGAAGGTACCAACACACCATCTAGACATGACTAATTCCAAGGAAAGAACGAGAGAGACAACCATTGTAAATACTCTTTTAGGGGCTGACTGCTCATGAACTGTAGAGGAGTGACGATTACAGGTGGCCTCAGTCTATTTCTAGTGAGTACACCAGTGCTCTCCCTCTCTCCTAACTAAGTGTGAGGGACTCGTGTGTGCACAATTCTTGCAGGGATTTAGACTGCAAGCATTACTCGGAGGTCATAAAAGCATACATGCCAACCCTCCCGGGAGTCTACTGATTTCAAGGCTAGTCTCCCATCTCCTGATTCCAGCATGCGAAAGCCAGATTGCTGAAACATCAGGGCTCGAGCCGGGGCACCATGCAGGTGGACGGCGTCCCCCCACTTATTTTACCGGGTGGACGCCGTCCCCCCTGCCAGACAGCTGGACTTCACTCTTTGGCCTCTCTGGGAGGAGAAGCACGGAGCTCACAGCACGCTGCTCACATGCTGACTTCTCAGATGCAATCGCATCTAAGGGGTGAGCGAGGGGAGGCAATGAGCCCGATGGTGCAAGCCACCTCTTCACTTCCTGTCATGACGTCACTTCTGGTGACAGCGTCCACCCACTTCTTTATTTAGGACTTGTGCCCTGTGAAACATGTAATTGATCTGCTGGGAAAAAGTCCGATTGAGCTCAGAAATTATCTCTCTGCCCCCAGTAGTTGTCAACAACATATTTCTTTAGGCCACCCTAAAGCTATTAGTTTAAATGTGGGCTTGGGTGGGACCAGGGGCAAAGACTTAGAAAGGAATTTATTTGCTTGCCCACACGCTGTGTAAGAGTATTCCTAGATGGGTTTCAGCCAACAGAGACTGGTCTTGTGTGACTTGGAGGATGCACTGTTATGAACCTGCTAGTGCAGGCCAGTGCACAACATTTTTGTCATGCTCTGTCTGCCTGCAATAGTGCTTTCTCCATATCCTGACGGGTGAGGGGAAAAAATGTATATTTATAATTTCTGGTATCCCATCCTGCGGCAACACTTTTGTAAGTCCCATACATGCCAATAGACTTGACTCAGGACTCAACAGAAGTCAATAGGAGAAATACATTTCTTTTTTTTAAATCTCCCACTTTACTCTTCTAAAATGTTGGCATGTATGTAAAAGTGTCCTGGCCAGATGTAGTGTTGCCACCTGCAAGACGAGCATTTTAATGCCCCAGCCGGTATAAAAACTAGAAACAAATTCTACATTTTTCCCATGTCAGTACTAATAATAATACTTGGATTTGTATGGTGCAGTTGAGGGTCTCTAGGCGCTGTCCATAGGCAGGGGAGATTACTTGATGTGCCCCCAGAATCACAGGCTGTTGAGCAGACGCCAAGAATTGCACCTGGATCCCCAGCGCCATTACACCACACCCTGGATAATTTAAACAGCGAATGTAAAAGAAAACACTTTAAAATATGTTCTACAGCTGCCCTCAAGACTCCTGGTATATAATTAAAGTTAGTTAGCAAAGACAGAAAAGGACATTCCAAAAATAAAGGCGGCCGATTTTGTATAAAGATAAAGTTCTACTAAAGAATCATGTCCTGGCCTATGCAAAACGTGAAGAGATGGTCGGTATGTTTCTCTGGGCAAGCTCAGGTGATAACCCTACCCAGATGGATTAGCTGTCTCCAGCTAGCCATAGCCAGAGTTTTCAAAGCTTGCCTGCTGCCTGACTGCCTCTGGCCAGCCTTACTAGCCTTTCAGAGAGGTGCTATCATCGGCGTTTCGGAGGCTGCCTGGCCTGTGACTGCCTCGCTGCAGCCCTAGCAGCCTCTTAGGGGCGGGTCCGACATGTGATTGTGGCTTTCCAGGAGGAAGGGCTGACACGTGACCAGCTCTTCTTCCGCCTAACTGTTCTTTCGAAAGCGTGCTTCCCACATGATTGTCTGCCGCCCCCAATCGTAGTTGATTTTGGGGGCGTGTCTGACGTGTGAATGACCGTGGTGAACCCCACTGGCATTTCCAGAGGACACGTGACTGGCTCTTCCAGTTCCTGCCTCACTCTTTTTGGAGGAGCCCTTCGCATATGACCGTCTCTCTGTCGCCAGCTGTAGTTGACTTTGGGGACCGTGTGCCTGCATATGTTTATTTTATTTATATATTTAATGCGATTTTCTATGAATGATTTCTGCGCAGTCATGTCTGCATTTTTTCAGAAGTGGGAACTTGTCACTTTAAGTTCCCCAATTTCCCTTTTCGGTTTATCAATTTCCAGAAATCGCTCTTTCCTTAGCCACGAATCTTGTACATATTTAATCATGAAAAAACACGACCTTAAATGCAGAAATTGAGAAGATTGCCCACTGTGCGCCTGTGAACCCACAGAAGGCGCTGCCCTGTGTCGGAAACCGCCCTCTACCGCTTTGAGCGGGTTTAGTGCTCAGGAAGGGTGGGTGGGTTAGAAGGCGTTGTGAAAGAAGTCTTTCATTCATTCACAACCAGTGACACCGAATCTCTCTCACGGCTCCCTGTCACGGTGACTCAGCCCTGGCACAGGGGAGAGGGGGGGAGGGGTGTGTGTGTGAAGGGCAGCTCACACTGCAGTCTCACGCAGCCTGGACTCTGCTGCCAGGCAGGAGCGCCGGGGCCAGTTCTGGGCATGCACACTTACCCAGGGCTTTAAGTGAGAGGAGATGTGGTCTGACGGCTAGATTTCCGACTTGGGTTCTGTAAGTTCGAGCCTCGGGGTCGTGTCCACATCCTGTGATTCTGGGCAGATCATTTAATCTCCCCGTACCCACCAAACAACAAGCATTGGCATAGCCAATAGGTCTCGCTTTTGGGACCTTATAAGTATTTAGTTATGCAGCACAATATCCTTTGTGCAACAACATCAACTGTTGCATGGCTAAACACTTATAAGGTCCCAAAAGCGAGACCTATTGGCTATACCATTGCTTGTTTAAAGGAGGCCACGAAACAGTCTCTATCGGGCTTTTTTTTGGGCCCTGGCACAGCAGTTCGTTTTTTTCCGGACTGCAGTGACAGCAGATACATCGATGTGCGTGTGCTCACACTGCTCACTTCTCACTAGTGGAAATGTTTCGACGTGACGTCATGCTAGGTGAGCGTTGTAGGGGAAGGGAAAATTAAAGAGTAATTTTTTCTAGATTTCCCTTCTTTTTTTAAACTCAGGAGCAGCAACATTGTCATGGTGTCACCAGGCCTTTATTTCCAATATTATATATAACAAGCCATAGTTGATGCTTATTTATCTTATGCAACTAACAATCACTGACAAAGCCAATAGTCCTGCCTTGTAGGTATGATGTTACTTGTCGTGTCATATAGCTGGGCACAATGACAGAAACAGCAAAATACAAGTCCGGCGGCACACTTGCTAACTACAGATTTTTGGGTTATGTTTTTTAAGCCATGCCCTTAATTACATAGACCACGCCCCTTTGATAGACACCCCCCTTAGTTTTTTCAGCCCACTTAAAGGCCCGGGTAAAACCTCTGTTATTTCTCCCTTTTCCCGGGCACAAGGGATTTTGCGGTGGAGCCAGAGGGAGGTGTGTGTTTGGGATGTCCTGCTGATTTCATAATGGGCTTTGGAAAGGCGTGGCTGCTCGCGTTCACGTGAAAAGGCAGCGGTAAATCCTACAATGCGGGTGTGTGTTTGTGGGGGTGGGCTTGTTTGCCTTCCACTCACTCCCCTTCATCTAGGGCGCTGGCCTGCTGCTGAGACGAGGGCCATGGCAGGGAGTCCAGAAGCCCACAGCCTGAAGGCCGCAGTGTTTACTTCAGCCTGGGGCCGGCGGCGTTGCGAGGGCTGCTCTACGGAAACAGGTGTTGGCTGTACCACCCTCTCCCAAAAACTGATGATGGCATGGCAGACACCAAGAGTCGGTGAAATCACAATGTGCCTCCTAAAATATCAAGCAATTCCATGAAAACGATGAAAATGTACGAGATTGTTACAGAGATGTGATCCTGGCACATGCTTATGCCCTGTTTTATGGCAATGGGTCACTCAAAGGGTCAGTGGGGTCACAGGCCGTGCCCTTCACCTCATATCTTGTTCATTTCCTAATGCTGGGCCTGGCCTTGCTGATGCAGTGGGAGACTTGGGCAGATGGAAGGCTCAATGTTGTGTTCAGTCAAAGCTCTTGCCAGATCTGATGAGGCCATCACACTCCAAGCACATGAGTGGCACTGCGCAAGACATGAATTATGCACAACTTCTGTCATTTGCCAAAATGACACAAACATGGGCCCAGGGACCAAAAGAGACAATGCAACAACAGAACCGTATAAACTGTGATCCTGCCATTCTGCAGAGACCCACAAGGGCTGCCGCTCAAGCTGACACTGATAGCGTTGGACAAAGTGCTGTTTGTCCCCCTCCCCCAGCAAAGCGTGGCCCCTGCCACCATGAAAGCTATAACTCTCAAGCCAAGATCTAGTACTGCTCCTCACTTGTTACGAGACCACTGATTCTGGGCCTGCCATCAGATCCCAGCTGCCCCTGAGCATCACATCTTCCAGACTGATCTCATTTGGTTTATTCTCACTTACTACTCGGCTACGCCCTCACTGTACGAACTTCTTACGGGTGTTACAATGTTGTTACTGTAAGTCAGTGGCACTGACCAGTTGCATGTCTCCCTACTGAGCTAGCGCGACGTGCAGTCTGATTTGCCAATAAAGGCTCTGGGTTACTAGCCTGCAGTTCACTTTCTAGTCTATGTCACAGCTGTATGGTGGGGGGCTAATGGCTTCTGCTCACAGCGGTGCAAATTCAACAAGCATTGGCCGCGCGGCAGTAAAAGTAACGCCGCCCGGCCGTGAAAGCGAAAGTCATCGTGGTCACGGTGAAAGCGAAAGTCATCATGATGACGCGCTCTGTGCAAAGCACGCGAGGGATGCACGTGCAGCAGTTAAGGCGGAGCGTGGTGCACTTTGGTAGCACTGCGAGAAGCCGCTTACTAAATGTCTCGCCAGAGCAGCGCATGGGCGGGCTCAGGTGAGACCTAAAAAAAAATGAATGAGTCCTTGTGTAAAGTAACCAGTGCTCATGTAAAGCGCTCCAATACCTTCTGGTCGAGTTTGCGCCATATATATCTGCAAAAAAATAAAAGTGGGATGACAAAACTGGGGAATTTCTCAAAGGGGCGTGTCCAATGTAATCAAGGGCGGAGCTTAAAAACTCGTAAACAAAAAATCTGTGCTAAGCAGAGTGTGCTGCCCGACTTGCATTTTGCTGTTCTGGTCATTACATCCAGATATATGATACAACAAGTAACATCATACCTACAACAAGTCAGGACTGTTGGCGTTGTCAATGGTTGTTAGTTGCGTAAGATAAATTGGCAGCATGGTGGCACCACGACAATGTTGCTGCTTCTGAGTTTCAAAAAGAGAAGAGAAATCCAAAGAGAAAATGACTATCTTTAAAGGATTTCCCTTCCCCTACAATGCTCACCTGGCACAATGTCATGTAGTAACTTCTCCACTAGTGAGAAGTGAGCAATGTGAGCACGTGCACATCAATGTGCCTGCTGTCACTGCAGTCCGGAAAAAAATGGACCGCCTGTGCCAGAGCACAAAACAGAGCACAATAGAGACCAGTTATGAGGCCTCCTTTAAAAAACTGCTGTGGTGTGACCCGGCCCACTTAAAACCCTGCACTTACCACATTGGTGTCTTTAAGAGGGAAATAAGCATTTGCAATGCAATAGGTCTCGCATTAGGAAAGTTTGAGCTATTGGTCTTGTAAATGACAATTTTTTTATGCATGTGTTGGTTTTGAAAATAGCAAAATTAATAGCTTTGTCATTTACAATGCCAATAGTTATAACTTTCGCAAATGTGACACCTATAGCATTTGTAATGCAACATGTTTTGTATTTACGTGACTTAGATGTATTGATATTACAAATAACAATGGCTTTTAATTTTTTTAAATAATTAATACTTAAATAAAAGTGATTGTAATTTATAATGGCAATAGCTTAAACTTTTGTAAATAACTTTTGTGAAGATTATGTTCAGTGTATTTTATTGTGACGAAAATCCAAGAACAGAAGTGAAACATTAACATCTTTTTGTGACATTTGTAATAAAGCTTGAAACATTGAGAGAACATATTTGAACCAGTTGTTGTTCAATGGTTGCACAGATTGATGCTGTGATGGCGCGGAGTGATGTGGTGGCGACGAGTGTTGCTGTGGCGTTCAGTGATGCTTTGGTAGCGCAGGGATGTTGTGGTGCCCCTGAGTGATGCTGTGGTGGCCCTGAGTGATACTGTGGAGGCTGTAAGTGATGCTGTGGAGGCCGTGAGTGATGCTGTGGAGGCCCTGAGTGATGCTGTGGAGGCCCTGAGTGATGCTGTGGAGGCCCTGAGTGATGCTTTGGAGGCCCTGAGTAATGCTGTGGAGGCCCTGAGTGATGCTGTGGTGGCGTATAATGATGCTGTGGTAGCGCATAGTGATGCTGTTGTGTTCCAGAGTGATGCTGTAGTGTTCCAGAGTGATGCTGTGGTGGTGCTGAGTGATGCCGTGGTGGTGCTGAGTGATGCTTTGGTGGTGCTGACTAATGCTGGGGTGGACCTGAGTGATGCTGTTGTGGTGCTGAGTGATGCTGGGGTGGCGTTGAATGATGCTGGGGTGGCGCTGAGTGAATCTGGGGTGGCGCTGAGTGATGCTAGGGTGGCGCTGAGTGATACTGGGGTGGCGCTCAGTGATGCTGGGATAGCGCTGAGTGATGCTGGAGTGGCGCTGAGTGATGCTGGGGTAGCGCTGAGTGATGCTGGGGTGCTGAGTGGTGCTGTGGTGGTGCTGAGTGGTGCTGTGGTGGTGCTTAGTGGTGCTGTGGTGGTGCTGAGTGATGCTGTGGTGGTGCTGAGTGGTGCTGTGGTGGTGCTGAGTGATAATGTGATGGTGCTGAGTGATAATGTGGTGGTGCTGAGTGGTGCTGTGGTGGTGCTGAGTGGTGCTGTGGTGGTGCTGAGTGGTGCTGTGGTGGTGCTGAGTGGCGCTGTGGTAGTGCTGAGTGGTGCTGTGGTGGTGCTGAGTGATAATGTGGTGGTGCTGAGTGGTGCTGTGGTGGTGCTGAGTGATGCTGGGGTGGCGCTGAGTGATACTGTGGTGGTGCTGAGTGGTGCTGTGGTGGTGCTGAGGGGTGCTGTGGTGGTGCTGAGTGATGCTGTGGTGTGATGCTGTGGTGGTGCTGAGTGGTGCTGTGGTGGTGCTGAGTGATAATGTGGTGGTGCTGAGTGATAATGTGGTGGTGCTGAGTGATGCTGTGGTGGCGGCCGAAAACAGAAAAGGAAGAAGCGACGGCTTAAAGTTCAAAAGGGGGGATGCATGTGGTCCAGAGAGAGGTGGGACAGGCGGAGCCGAGCCCGGTCAAAAACAACGAAGAACAAACCGACCAAGATCCGGCGCGAAGAGTCTCTGCCCGAGGATTGAGTAAAAAGAGCTGCGGTCAAAACGATGCTAGGAAAAGCGGGGAAATGAAAAGCGGCCGGGAAATGCTCTCGGCATTGCGGGGGCGGGGGATCACTTTTGGAGGAAAATAGACATTTAACTGCTGTGGCTAATTATTTTTGCACTGGAAACAGGATCTGCATTTTATAGTCACTTAGCCCTCATTTAAAAGACTACCTGTATTAGATTAGCAACGCATTCACTACATGGTTTTATTCTAGCCGGTACTCGGGTAATTCAGGATCACTGGCGCGTTCAACAAACATTTAAAATAATAAACATCAGTCTTGACTTTCCGTTGTTCACTCGGGAAATGCCTAAATGTGGTAAATGATTGTGTGACTGTGATCAGGTTACGCAAAACAGCTGCGACTTAAGTAAATTGGTGTTTGACGAGATTAGCGAATAACTGGTATAAATACTATATATCACACCAAGCATTTAATTTGTGTTATATTTGTATTCGGGACAGCATTAAAGAAAAATTCAAAAGCGCCCCGTCCCGTTTTAAGATTGAGCACATGAAAAAACTGTAAATAATAGGATAAACAATCCTTACTGTATATATGACTGCAACCAAAATAAGTTTACTGCTGAGTTTTTGAGGGAGGAAGGAGTATGGGAAATGTAGTTCACCGCAGGAGAGCGACATAAACGCACCTGCCAGCCATCCAATCCAAAACAAGCAGGATTAGCCTTGGAAAGACGCCCAAACCTGCGCGAGTCCTACCAAAAGAAGCCCAATGCTGAGTTAAGGCACGGAGAGTAAATACAAGCAGCGACGAGTGGTAGCAGAAAGAAACAATTAAAACAAGCATTTAATTTGTGTTATATTTGTATTCGGGACAGCGCCCCGTCCCGTTTTAAGATTGAGCACATGAAAAAACTGTAGGCGAAGCGAGCACAAGAAAGGTTTCCTACCGCAAACAATAGCTTTTCCCATCCCAGAGATGGCGTTTACGGTTCAGTATAGCAAGCCAAGCAGACTTCCAACCTCTAGGAGAGAGCACTCACTCTAAACAAGAACATCGCCAAAAGAAAAAAATGTAATTAGAAGCGGCCGGGAAAAGCTCTCGGCATTGCGGGGGCGGGGTGCGCATTCCTTTGAACTGTGAAGCAGGGGGCGGGGGAGCGGATCCCTTTGAAGTGAAGCTCTCGGCAGAGCACGGCCTCGCGGCCGTGAAAGTGAAACAGCAGGGATGTAATTAGAGGGGAGGAGAAGTGAGACCGAGCGTGCGCCGGGGTGAATGCCTGAGGCCGAGCGCACGCTGGGGAAGCTTCAGATGCCTGTGGGGGGAGGTTGATGGGTTTGATGTGGACGCGCATTCCGCACGAGTGCACCACATGAACTAGACGCTATCCGCGATGGTTTCAGAACTTGGTTTGCCTACTATACTCTCGTCTATTTATCCCTGCGGGATATAATAGTCGAGACCTAAAAAATACAAGGAGTCTCTAAACGGGGCTTTGCCTATGTGAATAAGGGTGTGGCTAAAAAATGAACTACATTTTCAGTGTTTCCTATAGTGTGCCCCCCAACCGGTATTTTGATTCCTTGCTGAGCTTTCTGCTATTGCATCCAGGTATACAATGTAACAACTGATATACGCCTAAAACCAGTCAGGCCAGGTCTATTGACGTTGTCAATGGTTGTTAACTGTTTAAGGTAAATGAGTAACAACAATGATTTTTTCCTAAATATTTAAGATTAAAAACGATTCAATTCTGAAATTATGAGACTTAATTACACATTACTGAGGCATGTGGAAGGGGTAGTGGCCTTCAGAGTGTCTCAGTGACTTCTGTTATGTTCACTCTATGTTACTCATCTGCAACCTTTTTCTCTACACATCTTCTTCATCTGCATATCTTACACCACAGTTATTTCCCCTTCTACACCCTCTTTTCACTCTTTCCTGAATGCACCTCCTCGCATCTCCTTCACCGACCTGCCAACTCACATGGTGCCACCGCGTGTCACACAAAATCGTCTCCCTTCACACACTCACCAGGTGAGAAGCAAATATTACACAGTGGTAGGAAAAACATGCTGGAAACTACTGCATTCAGTGGTTTACCAGCTTGTTTTTTGTGTGTTTTTGGAGGCTTATAAAAGCCTACACCCAGTATGCGGTGTGAAAACACCCCAGGACTTCGGCACAAGCCCCAGCAGTCTTGCTTGTCGGTGGAGGTGTTTGGTAGGGGAGGGCGCAGAAGGACCTCCTAGGTAGTTCTGGGTGCAAGGCTGCGCCCCTCTAAGGTCACGCCCCATCCTCAGAAGGGGAATTTTTTTCGTGAGGTTTGCAGGTTTGCCTTCACTTCATAAACCCCCAAACACACAACACACCCACTCACGTGTAACTACTACATTTTAGATTTGCTTGCATGTCAATATTTTGACAACTGTATACCAAAACAGAGACACTTGCCTGACAGGACATTTCTGCCTGGGACCTTTTCTTTGACGCACTTGGACTGCTGTGCACCCTAGCCCTCTTCTGCCTGCTGGTCCCCCCTGCTGCCGCACCGGAAGAACTCGCGGCCGCCGAGCGAGGGGACTACAGCCCCCAGAAGACCTCGCTTTGCTGCTCCGCCCACCTCCAACCATTTCCGCGCCCGGGAGGCACTTAAATCATCTGCGCTCCCTCGGTGGAGCGGGAGCCAAAACAGAGACACTTGCCTGACAGGACATTTCTGCCTGGGACCTTTTCTTTGACGCACTTGGACTGCTGTGCACCCTAGCCCTCTTCTGCCTGCTGGTCCCCCCGCTGCCGCACCGGAAGAACTCGCGGCCGCCGAGCGGGGGACTACAGCCCCGAGAAGACCTCGCTTCGCAGCCCCGCCCACCTCCAACCATTTCCGCGCCCAGGAGGCGCTTAAATCATCTGCTTCCTCGGTGGAGCGGAAGCCAAAACAGAGACACTTGCCTGACAGGACATTTCTGCCTGGGACCTTTTCTTTGACGCACTTGGACTGCTGTGCACCCTAGCCCTCTTCTGCCTGCTGGTCCCCCCGGCTGCCGCACCAGAAGAACTCGCGGCCGCCGAGCGGGGGGACTACAGCCCCCAGAAGACCTCGCTTTGCTGCCCCGCCCACCTTCAACCATTTCCGTGCCCGGGAGGCGCTTAAATCATCTGCGCTCCCTCCGCGTCGTGGGCGAAGCCCGGGACAAGGGCGGGACCGTTTTTGGCCGTTAGTGGCCTTGTGAGGCCGGGCTGGGCCATCCCTCTTGGTTGGTTGTATGTATATGTTGAATACCTGTTATCTGTTATTGCTTGACCTAGGGACTTTGTATGTGTAATACTAACGGCCAAAGTTGCATATTGATTGTCTATAGTGTTTATAGTGTTATATACAGCTTAACACCATATGAATAAGGAATGGGGAAGCGCAACCCTGTGATACCTGTTCCTGTCCCAGCCCCAAAGACAAAAGAACTTATAAAACCTCAGCTCCCTAGTTTAACCGCTATAGATCGCATGCTTCAAAAAACTATAGTGGTGGTGGCTAATGCCATTGAAAGCACCGAGCGCCGTCTTTCGCTTCCTGTTGGCTCTGTGCCCCCTCTACTCCCTCTAAATGTATCAATGCTCTCTACCAATTCCCAGGATTCGTTACTGGCACCATCCTTTGTTGCTCTTCCAGGTGGTGGCAATCCTGTGTCGATACAGAACCTAACCCCCACGGAGGAAAACTCATTCCTAGAGAGTACCCCTTCCCTTGCTAGATTATCACTGACCCCTCCCCTTTTTCAATACCACGCTTCTGTTGACCCTTTTTCCCAGGATCGGGTCCTTACTGATAACGAGAACTGCAACACCCCTGTTAACATTAGCTCAACCTCTGATTCGCAGTCAAGTGTAAGCAGTGATAGCCCTAGTGTAAGAACTAGAGGACAGTTGGCGAGGCGTAAGTCTAAACATGCTGCGAAAGATTGTCCAACTGTAATTAATTGTAAAGGGCTAGCGGAGGGTATCAAGAAAAAGAAAGCTCCCGCAAGAAATTGGGCTATGAGGGGCAAGAATACTGAAAACAATGCAGATAGGGATGCTGCGGTTGCTATTGAGGGCCAAGGTTTATCTCTTGATGCATGCCACAGGACAGACTAGAGTCTCTCCATGATAAACGCCCCGATAGCCAGGAGCGTAAAGACCCTGCTAGTGGCGACACCATCTTATCGTGCCCCCCCAATCCTGAGAAGGATATTCCCCTGATTACTTCTATTGAGCATATTTTGAAGTCTTTTATCTTGCCTTTAACTGAGAGGTTGAAAGAGATCACAGCAAGACTCGATCGCTTTGAGCAGGGAACCTTGGATAATTTCTTCTCGATAAAGGCCCTAATCAAGTTAAACACTAAAAATACCCGAATAGCAGTTGTTCACATACAATCCCCATTGGTAGCCCCTTCCGAAGTGGTTAAATCCTCAAATACAAAGCTGGATGGCATTATAGAGATCCATAGAGGAGATAATCCCGCGAAGAGGAAGGCCCCCACGAGCAAAGCTCCAGCGATAGCCCCAAAACCGAATAAGACCAGTAATTCAACGCCTCAACAACCATCGAAAGGGGATAAAGGGACTCGCGATAGTGCTCCTACTCAGACACAGAAGGCCAACCAGAATTGTAGAAACATAGAGAGACAAAACAAGGATCAACCCCCAAATTACAACCCAGCCCATAGCAGAGAAACTAACCCTCCATGTATTAATTTGCCTCCAGCTTGTATGCCCTATGCAGCCGTATTGGTAGGAGTCCCTTGCGTAAAGCAAGGGAAAATTGAATCACATTCTGAACTCAAGAATAAAGTTACATTTTGGCTAAACAACAACAGGCCACTCCCGAGGGGCTTAGATGGCGGGATTACTCTGGTTAGACGAGTTGGCTGGGTTGGAAGAAGGGCTAAGAATATCCAAGGGGATTGCATTTTAGTTAACTTTCATGACAATAGAGTGGCAAAGCTTATTTGTAGCCAGCCGAATATGCATGATGAGGGGGGAATTAGCACCCGGGACTTGGGGTACTTTTACCCACGGCAACCAAACTGGCTTCAGAGGCATAGAATTGACAACCAGCTCTGGGGAGGGCAAGCTGATAATTTTGAACTTTACCAAAACCCTGTTTTTAATGGAGGAGATAATTACCACGGAAACAACACCTGGTATTGACGCAGAGGCCACTTACCAATGATTCCCCTCCCACTCCCTGATGACCCTAGAGGGGCTAATAGGAGTAGGTCCCTGATTATTTCTCCTGGGATCTTTTTCTCTCCTCCCCCAGCACAAGTTGAGGCATTTTTGCCTAGGGGGTACAGACCTGAGATAGCCTCTCGAAATGAGGAAATTTGTAATTGTACATCAATTGTGGGACAGTGTGTCGTTTCCTCTCCCTTTGGGTTTGGTTTGCCGCTTTGTAACAATCTATCTCTTAGCCCCCTAGACACTCCTATCCTCCCAGCACATATCCCTGTTCGGATGAGCATGGCTTCTCCACCACATGCTCTCCTACCATTAACTATGGCAATTCAAGATGGAGGTTATTTAGCATCACCATCTGCTGATCACTTTAACCGTACGGAGGAAAAGGTTGAGTCCGCTGGGTCCATTCTGAGGATTATGAGCTGGAACATAGCAGGAATTGCCAGGAAATAGCTCTTCCAGACTGGCATACCAAGATGGAGTCATATACAATATGTATCTTTCAGGAAACACGGAGCCTTGAACCTATTCATAAGGTTGGGTACTCAACGTTCTTTTTACCTGCAGTCATGTCCCCTTCGGGGAGGGGTCTCCCGTCGGGAGGCCTCCTTATATGGGTGAGCATTTCTTTGGGTTGTACCATTACTCAAAAACATAGTACCTCACCTGATATCCTTACGATATCGCTGCGAAGTGTAGGCTGTGGGAGGCCCCTTGACATATTTAATGTATATGCCAGGGGCACTAAAGGTAGCTCTTTATCCCCCACAGTAGCAGTGTTGGAAAAAGCTCTCGGCGATATCCGTGATGGTACTTCAGTATTGATCGCGGGAGATTTTAACTGCATGTTTGAGCCCCTTGCGGGTGAAGACATTCTGGATATCACTGATGATGACTCTAGGAGGGGTATACCTATACTAGCGATCCCACCGATCAAAAGATGGTCACACAGGGCGATCCAGTTGAATGTTATTGCTCTGGAGTATGGTTTACGTGCTCTAAATGGTAGAACCATTTCAAATCCTCTGGGGGCCCATACATACAACAGGGCGAACCACACGTCTAGAATTGACTATATACTCCTTGACCTATTTTTTTGGTGATTTTTCCTAGACATGGTTGTAATACCTACTGTAGACAGCGACTATTCCATCTAATTGTGAAAGGCGCCTTAATTGGCGCAAACTTGCCCTAGATGAGGGGAAAATCCAGGCTATAGGCAAGCTTGTGGATGCTTCCCTAAGTGAGTTGGAGACACACTTTTTAGAACACTCTGATTCTTCTAGAGTTACGATATTGTTCCAGAAGACCCTAAGATCAGTAGGTAACCTACTTATGATAGATACCCGTGAGGGCAGGGCAAAAGGGCGCCCAAGGCCGAAAGCGAAGCAGGGATGGTATACACTTAAATGTAGACAGATGAAATCTGCCCTGATTGAGGCTGTGAGGACGAAGTTGCAACCCCTGATCCAGCAAGCCAGGAAAAATTATAATTGGGTGGTCGCAAAAGCCAAAAAAGAGTGGGAGGATGCATATTGGCACACACTTAGAGAGGCTTGCGCTGGGCGGGACGCTGGTCGCTTTTGGAGCACTATCAGGGCAAGGAATAGGCCGGATAGTGATCTAATCACCTGTAATATTACTGGCCAGACCTGATTTGACCATTTTTCTAGCCTGTACTCATGTCAACCGGGACCCGCTCCCACTTCCGCCCCTCTCAGCCCTATGGTAAAACTTGGAGACAACATCTTATTTCCATTTACAGCTAAGGAAGTTGAATACGCGATTAGCTGTATTGTGCCCCAAAAGGCAGCTGGTCCGGATGGCATCTCTGGGGATTTGCTTAGGTCTAACATCACGCAATGGGGGAAGCTTATTCATACACTCCTCATTGCAATTGACAAAGGTGCGCCTATCCCAGAATCTTGAAAGGGGGCTGAGGTCGTCCCCATCTTTAACAAGCATTGAAAATGCAATAGGTCTCGCAATAGAAGAGTTTGACATTTTTCGTTTTGCAAATGGATGAGTGGCGTTGCGTGGATGAGTGGCGTTGCGTGTGTGAGTGGCGTTGCGTGTGTGAGTGGCGTTGCGTGTGTGAGTGGCGTTGCGTGGCGTTGCGTGTGTGTGTGGCGTTGCGTGGCTGAGTGGCGTTGCGTGGCTGAGTGGCGTTGCGTGGCTGAGTGGCGTTGCATTGGCATAGCCAATAGGTCTCGCTTTTGGGATCTTATAAGTATTTAGCTATGCAGCACAATATCCTTGGTGCAACAACATTAACTGTTGCATGGTTAAACACTTATAAGGTCCCAAAGGCGAGACCTATTGGCTATGCTAATGCGTATTGTGTTTAACAGCCCGTGTGTATTTATCTGTGTGCTGGGGAGTGCACGAGTATGTCTGTATGACTGTCTCTGTGTGGGTGCGTGCCTGCGACTGTGTCTGTGTATGTTAGCTTGCATGCCTGAGCTCGTGTTTAAGGGTATGTGCTCACGGATGATTTGAAAGCCTGTGAAGGTACACGGCCCAGGGGTTGGCAAAGCCTGAAGCTGGGTGCTATGGAGTGCTTTTGAACTCTGAGGCGTTTGCTACTGTATGCCCAGCAAAACAACTTCCAAAATCCACCAGCCGCCACTGCCACAACCCCTGGCATTCAGCCCTTCATTGAGGAGCGAGGCTTCTTGGAGGGCAGTGTGCTGGGGTGTAAAACGCCAAAGGAATCCACAGATGGACAGAAAGTATACACTGGTACTGTTAAGGGCAGATCCAGTTAGAGACGCAAATGTAACTAGTCCTGAAAGGGAGTTGTAGTCTGAAGGATGCAGGTGCAAGTAAACTATTGTATGCCACTTGTGTACTAAGGACCAGCATATTAAAAATTAAAGTATAAAAAGTGCTTTCCTGGTCGTTGGGTGGGTGCTGTAGAGCATGTATATGCTTGTTGGCCCCCTCAGCACTTTTGATGTTCCTGTGATATTTCGCTAACCTATCTCGGAGCCTTCTCTTTTATGGCTGGTTACATTTTCATGCTTTTAACTAAAAGCGCACAAATTTTATTGGGAGTATTGTGTTTTGAATGCGACGAGGTTAAATCACAACCTAACCAAGCACTCCTTGTTCAAAGTTACAATGCTACACTGTAACCTAAACATTGTATAAAGGCAACTGCAACAAACACTGGCAAAGTCAATAGGTATCATCGTTGTGACTTATTGGCTTTGGCAATGGTTGAATACCACACTGTGCAGCATCATTGAAGCTGTGCAGCATGGCTGAAGTAAAACAAAAAACTTTTACATAGCAGTCTGCATCCTCTCTACAAAAATATTTTTTTTTTAGTTACTGTAGAAATTCAAATCAATAACTAAAAACAAAACACTTTTTTTAATTGGGTGTAAATGGAGAGGAAGCAACAGGAGCAGAAGTAATGGGGTGAAGCAACAGGGGGATCAGACTCAATATGGGGGCTGGTGTGGTCACTGAAGCAACATGGGCAGGGCAGACGGGCACGCAAGTAGCACAGGGAAGGCGGGGGACATGGATTCAACAAGTGGAGGGTGACACAAGGAAGCAACACACGGGAGGGCAGGGGGGCACAGAACGACAGGGGAGGGTGGAAGCAACATGGAGAAGTATACGGGCAAGTGCAACATGGAATGGGGTGGGGAGGCGCACACGGGAACAAGCAGCAGCACGAGAGGAGAGATACACAATGGAGAATGCTAAAACAAGGAAGAATGCAGGCTTTCTGCAGCGGATAGCTGGAAGGAAAGGCACATACTATAAATAACATAATACAAATAAAATCAAAATATCAAGCAATCAGTGTCTTCAGTTCCCAAGCTCACAAAAACAAGCATTGGCTGCGCGGCCGTGAAAGTGGCGCAACCGCGAAAGTGAAACTGGCGTTCAGAACAAGCAGTAAATGGAATAGGGTCCTCTCTATTCACCCCCTTTGATCGGCGTCTTTATTTTCCCGTGGCAGTCATGTAAATAAACAAGTGATTGTAAATAGAGCAGAGGCTTGTTCCTGTGAAGCAGCCAGCATGAGGAGCCGTTGGGTGGAACTTCAGCAGGTCGCAAATTCCATGACTAGGCTGCGATGCCCAGATTGGGTGAAAGGGCTACCGCGTTCTGTTCTCGAGGCTTCTCATAACAAAAGACCATGCAGTGCCCCAAGCTGCACATCCGAGATTGTGAGTTTAATTAAATTGCCAATCCCTGCATGTTGGTTTTACTGTGTTGTGTACTGCTATTTGCAGACGTCCCTTACAGTCAAGTGATTACAAGTAGAGCAAGGGGGGGATTTTACATGAAGCAGCCTGCTGGAAGAGCCGGTGAGGCGGGCTTCGGTGGGACGCAAATTCCACAATAGGGTGCAAAGGCCAGACCGGGAGGAGTTGCCATCGCACGCTGTTCTTGAGGCTTCCCATGCCAGAGTCCTTGAATGCTGAAAAGAAACTGTGGGGCTCGTTGCTGAGCTAATAAAAAGGTGCGCAATGATGAGCAATGAAAACGAGCCCTGCAACAAAATTTCCAGCCCTATTTTCACTTGCGCTCAAAATGATGTGAAAGAGCAGCAGGGGAGAGGGCGTGAAAGAGCAGCAGGGGAGGGGGCGTGAAAGAGCAGCAGGGGAGGGGGTGGAGAGGAGGCTCTGAGGGAGAGTGACGACTAAAGGCCGAGAAAGAAATGCACAAGGCGGGCAGGGGAGGGGGCGGAGCGGGGAGAGCGGCATGTGGGTGTTAAGAAGCCGGGCCTTTGAAGTGAAGCTAAGCTTCACTTCAAAAGGTGTCGGAGGAATGCGGCTGACGGTGATTGCGGCTGTGCACGCGCTTTTAAGCTCAATGCACATGCGCATTGAGCTTAAAAGTCACGGGCACTGCAAGGAATCGCCACGATTCCTTGCTGCTTAGTTAAAAGTTGTTTACGCCGCAATAGGCTCGCAAGCTCGATGCGCATGCGCATCGACAGGCGAGACCTAAAAAGGGCCAGAGGGAGGATCCAACTAATTACCGCCCTATCAGCTTATTAGACTCGACCCAGAAGGTTGTGGGGAAGGTGCTGCTTGAGAGAATCCTCCAATGGGCTAGCGATAATGAGATTCTCTCAGACTACCAAGCGGGTTTTAGGGCTGGCACCGGTACCATAGAGCAGGCTTTTAGGCTCTTGATGATTTACTGGAAAGTGGTCGTTATAGGCAAAGGCAGTCTTTATCTCGCATTCATCGACTTAAAGACTGCCTTTGACCTTGTGCCCAGAGGACAGCTATGGAGAGTGTTGGCAGACATGGGGATTCCATCTAACATCCTGTCTATTCTAGAGAGGCTACATGAAGGTACCTTTGCGCAAGTGAGGTGGGGCACAGAGGGGCGGAAAACAAATAAGATACCGGTGGGTAGAGGGGTCCGCCAGGGATGTGTTCTTGCTCCAACCCTTTTCTCACTTTACGTGAATGGGGTTGTTGAGCACTTACTTAAAAAACCATCAGATGCTCCATCCCTGGCGGGGGAGCGAATCCCCACCCTCCTATTCGCCGATGACACGCTCCTAATATCAAAGACCCCGGTAGGCCTTCAAGGCCTCCTAGATAACTTTCAGGCCTTTTGTGACCAACGTGGCCTAGTTATAAATACAGACAAAACCAAGTTTTTAGTACTAAACCCTCCGAAAAAACTTGGTTGATTCCCCGTACTTACTAATGTATCCCTGGAGAGGGTCACTGTTTTTGACTATCTAGGTATCCGTATTCCGGATACCATGCAGTGGACCCCCCATCTCCACAAAATGCTGCTTAGCCATAAGAGGGTTGTCGGGGCGCTGTCACGACTCGTCCCATTGCACCCGTTATTGATATTTATAAGGCTAAGGGTGTTAGTTCTGCCCTTTATGGTGCAGAGCTTTGGGGCACATCCAACACAGATTTATTGACAAGGTCTGAGAATAAATTTTTGAGGGGTATTATGTCACTTCCGCAGAGTACCCCAATGATACCTCTGTTGCTTGACCTAGGTTGTAAACCCATTAATGATTTGGCAAAACTTCGACCGTTGCTTTTATGGGCCAGACTGTGGCGAGTCCCTGAACTCGCTAAGTACGCTAAGGGGCTAGCAGAGGTGATGTCAATGGCGGGTTGGCAAAAAATAAAATGGCTTAAAGACGTCAAACATCTCCTCGGTAAGCTAGGTCTTAGCGAAGCCTGGGATAGCCGGTCCTCTCCCCCGAAAGCTACCATAAAGACCCTGTACTGGAGCTGGGTCACCAATAGAGTCAGTACAGACCCAACTCTTGGCAAGCTAACGGAAGAGTTCCTTAGACATAAGGATGTCCCATTCCGGGAACTTTATCTAGACCTGGTTTGGAAACCTTATGACAGGGCCCTGTACTTTAGGTTTAGGGTCGGGTCTCTTCCAGTTCGCGCCCTAACTGCCCACTGGAAGCCCCCGTTCCAGACCATTCCTTTCTGCCCCTTTTGTCAAACAAGTGTAGAGTCTGTATCCCACATTTTGTTTGTTTGCCCGGCCTATGTGCGCCCAAGGCAAGCATGGCTTAAACCCATATGTCGGACCATGGGCACTAGGCACTCAAGTGAGGCACTCCGTATTTTACCATCGGACCTCATCATAACCTCTGTATGTCTGTGGTCTCTCGAAATTTTTATCCTGGACATGGTCCATTAGAGTTAAAAAGCTAGCATCTAATTTTTAATTGCTTTTTAATTGAAGGATTAACCTTGAATTTTAAACTTTTAATTCTCTTTTTACTCTATTGATATTCAATGTATTTTAAGATAGAACTTTTTAAAGATGTCTAAGAAATAATGTTAAAATTAATGGCCAATTTTATATTTGTACAAAATGTTCTTTTTTGTGTTACTGTGATGCTTTTATGATTTGATTTATCGAAATAAAGCCTTTGAATGAACTGTATACCTCCTTCACACACATTTGCACAGAGTTACAATTGCAACTGCAATTTGTGACCACTCCTCAGTGTGCTCTGCGGAGAGGCCAAGGTTTGGCTGACAATGAACACCTTTTTGACCAACTGACACGCACAGTAAGAAACTTGCGCTGCCTCCAGCCTTTGCTTCAGGACGTTAGAAACACCTCGAATGTGACTCCGTTGAAAGTATGCACTATAAAGTAGTACTATCCTACAAAAAAATTCAGAAACACAACCTACTGTCTATAGCTAGCACTCTTAGGGAATAGTGGAGAAGTGTGGCTCAATGGTTAGAGTGGCAGACCCTGATGCAGAGGTCTGGTCCGGGACCAGGGTTCAATTCCCCGCCTCAGCGGGTCTTGAGCTTAAAAATTCCACGGACCTGATAATTCTTGCCTCGGTGCCTATTCCAATCATGGAGTCCCACTCTGTAACTCTGGGCAATAGCTTGCTTAATCTCCACAACGGCCCCCACAACGCTAAGGATGCCTGGCCTCCACCTTGGGGGTGCCCAGGAGTGGACAACTCACAGGGAAAGCCAGGATGGGTTCCACAGCGGTATTCGTACAAGCGCCTTGAGACCCTTGCGGGTGAGTAGTGCACTATACAAGTATCAATTTAGGGAATGCAATATTAAGTTAAACATGTGAAGTATAAACAGTAACTAAATAGCTGACCTGGATTACCTTAACATTTATTTAATTCAATGTTCGCAAATCAATCTGTGTTTTTGCTATTACAATTAAGAACATGGATATAGGCCTGATAGGGACAAGTTTCAATGTCTGTGGTTAATTACTTCCCGGTCTGGGACCCAGAACCCCACCCAATTAAAGCCCTGACCACAACACCAGAGACACGGCCAGTTTCAGTCACATTGGAAATGTAGGGCGCCTAAGCTCTGATTTAGCAGTTAAGGCCCTGAATATGTTATGGTTTACTGTTGAAGATTTACTAATTTGGAAGAGCGTTTCAGGAAGAGCAGAGAGCTGGGTTTTGAGTTCAGACAAGATGTGGTGGGAAAAGGCGCAGAGTCCTGGGCATGTCCCCCATCATGGTTGGGTGTGGAGGTGTGTGAAAAACACAAGGGTTAGCGAGAGGGACTGAGGTGCTGACACAGGGAAGGTGTATTATATGCACCAGCAAAGGCTGTGACTATTGGCAACACTTCAGGCATGTTACAACTTTTACAGCTATGTATGTACTATTTCGAGCAGTTTGGATCAGAATGCACACATTATGAACATAGTGCAAGCTATAGAAAGCTTTTTACTGGTTGCGAACACTCAGATTGGCTAAATTAGAGGGCTTACAGCCAGTAAAAACATTTTTCTAATGTACTAAACCCATTTTATGAGTTTGTTAAAATATTACTGATTCATAAAATTGGATTCAAAATGGTTAATGTGTCACTATTTGGAAGGGGTGTGTTTTGTCCGTTCCTTCCAAATCGCAAATTGGAACCCAGTGTTTCAATGATTTGCTACTGTAATTCCAGTTTCAAATCATTGACCAGTTACAGACTCCAAAGTTGGGGTGGTCAAGGGCTCGAGTCGGGGTACCACGCGGGTGGACGGCGTCCCCCCACTTATTTTACCGGGTGGACGCCGTCCCCCTGCCAAACAGCTGGACTTCACTTTGGCCTCTCTGGGACGAGATCGGAGCGCACCTTTTGTAACGTCACTTCCTGTCGTGACGTCACTTCCGTTGACAGCGTCCCCCCACTTCTCTTTTTAGGACTCGTGCCCTGGGGTGGTAACTTAGGACCCCTTCCCCTTTTGGAATCCTAGTGGTAGTTTCCGGGGGAGTAGGAAGTGGGATATTGAAGTGCTTCAAAATCGCAACATTATTATTATTATTTTTTTAATCAACCCCCGTTTTCTTTAAGAAACTTTGGCTGCTTACAAAAAAATCGATTTTGAAATACCTTCAAAGGGATAGTGATCTGCTGTCCCCTGCAGGCAACCATCTCTGTGAAGCAAGACAATCGGAGGGAGTTGCAATTTGTGACCTGCCTTATGAATATTTATTAGCCCGGTCGTTCTACGACCCTCTCCAATTCAGTATTTTGCAAAGAGACCTATCAGTACACAGGTCAGTTTGCATAATTAGATACTGGTTGCAAAAAGTCAGGTTGCAAATGGCAAGTTCATTTTGTGACCAGTATCGTTGTACAACTCGACCTAAATCAGCCCTAGAACTTGTTGGATTCAGCACAGAAGCAGTAGAGGGAGAGCGGGAGGACCTGGGGCTGTCCTGTATTAGGAGACATTGGAGCCTGATCTTGTGTGAAGCAATGGTGTTTCTATAAGGTAGGTTCCTCTACAGCAAGCCCATGACACATCTTGACATGTAAATATGGCGTTGATGATGCTTGAAACGTCTTCCTCTGAAGCCCCGGTGCTTCCTGGTACATTGTCGGTAGAGCAGCTTCCAGACTAGCTCTCGTACCAGAATACCTTCTTGCAGAAATGTCCTTGAGGCCGTTTTCGCTGGATTGCCACGGGACCATGTGGACTGTGCAGGGTTGCCTCTTGGCGAACAACGGCTGAGTTGTTTGTGAAAACCGCAGGGTGGATGACACATGGTCGATGCACTTACTAACAGGACCTATGTGTGGGTGGGTTGTCAGATAGTCTATGGACTCTCACGTTGTTAGGAGCGCCTTTTTGGTGTCCTGATGGTTTGAAGGAGTTAGGCTCCACTTGGGTCATGAGATTTTTTTGGGTGGTTAAGGTGATGCCCATGGCACGGATGTGTTTGCCATATAGATGATCTGACGATAGGTGGTGATGACTCACTTGGAGTGTGGATGACTAGAGGGACTTGACATCCACATAGTTTGATGTAATTGCTGGTGCTGTACTTCTCCTTTGGCATGTGTGCTAGTAAGCAGGGATGAACTCTGGCCGAAGCTGCTGACGTTTTGGAACTGATGAGCACACTGGGAAGCGTAGGGAGAGAAACGCGATTTGCACTTGCTGGTGGTTTGCATGTGGTTCTCTCATTAAGCTGTCTCCAAGGACGTTGCTCCACCTCGGTGGCTGGCTTGTGTCTGCGCACTCATGTAATGGTACAAGTCCTCATTCTTATCCCCTTGTTGATCTCTACAGTGCACTTGTGGTCATCCAGTTCTTTAGTGTGACACTCTCCTTTTCTCCACGATGTGGCATCATGCCACACTCTTTTCATGCTTGTGTGAAGCAGCATCCAGCCACATCGTATGTCTTCTCTTTACATGCTGCAAAGTGGAGTCAGGCCACGTGGCATCCGGTCTCCTCAAAGGGACCTCCTGCCAAGTAGGTCCTGTCTGTAGGATTGCGCGTCTTCTCCCGTTTGGACTACTCGCAGGCCCTGTTCTGTCGGAAGGCCTGGGCATTTTCTCCTCAATGCATCAGCCAGGTTGTGAATGGCAGAGGGGGTAGGCTTGCTTTGATGGATCTGGTCTGCAGCCTCTTCCATACCTTTATTCTCGTCTGCAAGGTATTCTGGGTGCAACTCTAGATCGCTTTCGGAGATGAGAGTCTCCTTTCATTTGCAGTGGTGGCAGCTTGCCACTGGGGAATGTACAACTTTCATTATGCCTGTAATGGGCCGATGTGCGACACTACCATTGTCTGTCTAAGATGACCCGTGATAGATCTGATCTAATTTCATAGAAGTCTTTTCCCCTTAGTGTCTTCAATTTTAATGCACATAGAAGTTTTTTTTTCCTTTAGGGCGTATGTTTGAAAGTTAAGGAGGATCTTCAGTGGTTTAACACTATTTGGATTTTTCCAGAAAGAATCTCTATGTACCCGTTGGATATCTTTTGCAATGTCCGTCTCAATCTCATCTATCTGAACTGATGCCTTTATGAGCGAAACCACGTAAGCTTTCTGGTCATCACCTTCCTTCCCCTCCAGGACGTTCACTACCCTCAAGTTATTCCTTCTTGAGTTGTTTTCCAGCTGTTCTAATTTCTCCTGCAATCCTTCCTCATCCCGCCGTAGCACCTGTGACTCCATTTTACTATTGTTTGGGTCTTTTTTCAGCGGCCCCACCGTAGTTTCAAGTGTTTGCATCCTTACAGACAAAATGTCAATCTTTTTTTCAAGGGCCTCACAAAAACTACGTATCTCTCCCTGATTTGCTTATGACACTGCGAAACCCTGTCCGATGTCAACAGTGAGTAATGAAAACTTAGTCTCTAAGGAGCTGGCTGAGGTCTCTACATTATTTTTTCTTCTCCTAGTTTTTTGAGGCTATATCTGCTGGGAGTTTCCCCCCATCTTTGTCTTGTGTAGGATCATCCACCTGGGGTCCAGCTTCCTCTGTATTATCACCATTTAAAGCTATTTCTTAATTAAGCCACTCAGGGCTAAATTGACTCCCCCTCCCCCGCCGCCATCATTGTCATAACTAGTTTATCGCCACCTTTCCTACAGCAGCTTATTCTTGCTCTTGGAGAGTCACAACGGCAGAAAAAAATTAAAAAAGGACCTCAAGGAGGGGATAATTTTTACCTTATGCTCCAAAATATAATTTCTTCTCTGTGTTCTCCCTGCCCTTTGCACCTCTCTCCTGGGCTTTTCTTTGGGTCTACACACATGTGTGTGGAGGATTCTTCCCCCCGTACTATGAGTGGCAGGCAAACAAATTGAGGGAGTATTTAATAACTGTTTTTTTACCTCCCTCAGTTGAATTGATGGTATTTAAAAAAAAAAAAAAGAATTTGCCCAGACTATTTCTCCCCCCCACCAGGACTAGCCCCCTACCTCTTGTATGTGAGGTTTCCTTGCCAGCAAGGTGTTTCTACAGCATTACCTCCTCTTCCTCTGTGCCCTCCCCAGCAGTCAGAGAGCCTTTCTGCCCTCTGGGTCCCGCAGGTGCAGCGTATGTGCTGACGCTGCTCCCGCTGACCCGGAGGAGACCATGCGCTGCTGCCCTGCAGCTCTTCCTGAGCTCCAGGGTGGCCCTCAGCCAGTGCGAGTCCCGACGTCTGTGTCCCTGCTCCGCTGCCTCTCTACAGCTGCCACCAATGCTCCAGACACTGTGAGGCACATTAATTTGTTGTAGTGGGTGGGGGTTCAATTAACCTCAGTGGGGGATGCCTCGCGGTGCTCTAGTGACCTGCGTGTAGCGCTGCTGCCATGTTCTCCCCTAGTGCTTGTCGAGACATTAGAACATGTCCAGCAGGGCACTACATTCCTCCCAAACTTTATTGAAAAACAATATAAAATCCACAGCCTTGAGAGGCAGTCCACAGGACAATGGTGGACAGGTGCGCTACACTCCCCTCAAGATCTGCTGCAGTTAAGCCAAAATGACCCTTCTGAGTTATGCAAATTGTTGGAAAGTATGCCTTTTTTTGCCTGATGCTCTTTGACTTAGTGTGCCCTAGGTTCCTGCCAACTAGGTAGCTGGGGCCTGTGTTCTTTCCCTAAAACTGTACCTTTACAACTCCAATTGGCACCTCTCTGGCCACATGTAAGTTCCTTGTAAAATGTACCATGGGTACCAAGGGCACTGTGACCAGGGAAAGCCCCTAAGGACTGCAGCACCTATTGTGACACCCTTAGAGGCCCTGTACCTTTACACCAACCCACTGCCCTTGCAGGATCAGTGTTTTGGTGCAAAGAAAAGTGAAGAGTCCACATGACACACATGTCTGTATGACATGCCTACAACCCACTGCCTATGGTTAGGTAAGGCACCCCTCTAGCTGGATGCACTATACCACTGGTGAGAGTACAGGTGCATGAGCCCTGTACCCCTACAGTGTCTACGTCAATTCTTAGACATTGTAAGTGTAGTACAGCCATAAAGAGTATATGGTCTGAGAGTTTGTCATTACAAACACCACAGCACCATTATGGCTTTTCTGAATTCTGAGAAGTTTGGTACCAAACTTCTCAGCACAGTAAACCCACACTGATCAAATCCCACACTGATGCCAGTGTGGGATTTAATGCCAAATGCACTCAGAGGGAATCTTAGAGATGCCCCCTTAAAAACGACTTAACTCTAGTGTCCTGGCTGACTGGCTTCTCACCAGCTGCCACCCCAGACAGGTTTCTAAATCCCTGGGTTGAGAGCCTCCCTCTCTCCGGGACCTGAAACAAAGCACATTCTGGGCAGAGGTGCCAAGCCTCCTCCCCCTGGATAGGCAGGGTCTACGAAAGGGAAGATTCAAAGGTTTGCTACCTTTGTGATCTGACCCAGCCATTTGCTGCTCCCAGCAACTGGCCTCCACCATTTCTAACCCCCATTTTGGGAGGGAGAATATGTGGGAAAACCAAGATAGGAGGAGGGGTGTGCCCACCTTTGCCAACCCCACCCCTCAGGTGGGGGAGACAAAGCACAGCTCTTAGTCCCCGCTATCTTGAATATGGGGGACCCAGCCAACCAGGGTAAGGCTTATGCCCCCTCCCACAGGAGGGTGGCATAATAGGGGGTGTACCCACTACCCACTCCAAGGAAGGTAACCACTGGTCCCGACCGGTACATACCAGAAACGCCCCTAAATTTTGTATTTAGGGTCAACCCTGAACCTTGCCTCCTCAGACAAGAAGAGAAGAAGAAGGACCGAAGAGCCATACTGAAGGAAGAAGAGGCGGACACCAACTGCCTGGGCCACAGCCCTACTGGCCTGTCCCGACCTCGACCTGCTCCAGTGGAATCCCGGCGTATCCTGCAGCCAGCAGCTCCTCAGAACCCGGAGTACCTGCCCTGCCTTCCTGCAAAGACTCTGTCTCCTGTGAGCACTGGACTTATTCAAGAAGCAGACTCTGGCTCCGGCCGAATTCCCGAGTCTGCACCCGACGCCCACGGACCAAGTTCAAGTGGCCAAAACCACAAGGAGGTCTCCCCAGCAATCCTGACCTACCTCAAGCCTCCCGACGATCCCTCTAGCTCTTATCTGGAGGATCCCCCAACAGCAGCCGGAGCTCGTAAGGAAACCCCGACGCGCCTGACTCCCCACAGCCTTGGGTGGCCCAACCGACTGTGTCTAGGCAACACCCAGCATCCCAACTTACCTCTCCAACTAGTGGTTGCCTCCAGGAAACCTCCTTGTCCGACCCTGCAGTGTTTGTTCTGATCACAGATCTCACATTGAAAACAACAGGGCACCCGATGCTGATCCTGCACCCTGCACCCGGCCGCCCCTTTGCTGCTGTGGGTGCACCTTGTGTGCTAACTTGGATCCCCGTTTGCCCTTAGGTTAACACTAGGAGCTTTGCTCCTTCAACCCAGTGGCTTGCCCGTGAGCAGCCACCAACCGATGGCCCCTTAGCCTCATAGGCTAACATTGGGCCTCAGCACCCTGCACCCGGCCACCCTAGTGGCGCTAAGGGTGCTTTTTGAGTGCATTCTTGACCCTGGGGGAACTCTTGTTCTAATGATTAAAGAAAAGGGGGTAACCTTGTGTCCCTCAGAACCTGGGTAGTATATGGTTAAACAAGAAAATGGTTCTGTTGGGTAAAACAAAATTGCTTTTCGGGCTGCTATAAAATGCACTGTAGGACGGATGCTCTCAGATACACATTATTTTCTCAAAATATAGTAAAAGTTTAACAAAATAAATCAAAATATCGTCTGTTTGGCTGTACTGTATCACTTTATCAGAATTAAGTCATTCAATGATATTTCAACAATACATGGGTAGACTGTCAGCATATGTGGCACAAGTGCAGTTTAGTGACAATTGTGTTTTTAGTGCTCAAAATGGTGAAAGATATATTCAGTGTAGATAATATCATATATACAAATATATACAAGAGTTTCAGCGGCCAGCTAGTAATTTTTGACCAAGGTTTCCTATTTTTTTTGTTGGAATCCTGGCTAAGCTGGACCCCAAGAAAAGCGTCGACGTTTCGACCCTGTGGTGCCCCAGTCGGTGGTTGGGGGTCATGTCAGGTCTTTTTCAAGACAGGAGTGGGAATGACAGTTTAGGAATCATGGCCGGAGCGTCTCAGCCTGATCCTTTATAAGCACTGGGGCTTGTGTACCCGAAATCAATAATGAAGTCGGTCCGGGACGGTGGTTCAGTGACTCATCCGTCAGAAGCTTTGGAATCGTTGTGACGATTCCAAAGCTTCTGATGGATGAGTCACTGAAGGATCAGGCTGAGACGCTCCGGCCATGATTCCTAAACTGTCATTCCCACTCCGCCGGGACCACCGACTGGGGCACCACAGGCTCGAAACGTCAACGCTTTTCTTGGGGTCCAGCATAGCCAGGATTCCAACAAGAAAAATAGGAAACCTTGGTCAAAAATTACTAGCTGGCCGCTGAAACTCTTGTATATATTTGTATATATGATATTGTCTACACTCACTGTACATATCTTTCACCATTTTGAGCACTAAAAACACAACTGTCACTAAACTGCACTTGTGCCACATATGCTGACAGTCTACCCATGTATTGTTGAAATATCATTGAATGACTTAATTCTGATAAAGTGATACAGTACAGCCAAACAGACAATTTTTTGATTTATTTTGTTAAACTTTTACTTTATTTTGAAAAATAACGTGTATCTGAGAGCATCCGTCCTACGGTGCATTTTATAGCAGCCCGGAAAGCAATTTTGTTTTACCCAACGGAACTCTTGTTCTAACCCCAGAAACTAACCCTCAAGACCATTTACTTACCTCCAAACCGATAACCTCATTTTTAGGTCTCGCCTGACCCAGTGCATGCACTGCTCTGGCAAGACTTTTAGTTATGGCTTCAAAAAATGCTGCCATGGCCGGCCTACAGCTTGCACGCATGTGCGCAGGTGCGCTTATGAGCAGAGGCGCCATATGGCTTTCCTCCTCATGCGCATTAAGCGCATCGCTCGCCGCGCTTGATCGCGATCACTTTCAATTTTGCTGCCGCGCGTTTGTGGCCGTGCGGTCAATGATTGTTGAACTTGCTAGAAGATCTACATTTGTCGATTGCCGGCCATTTGAACCCCCAATTTCTGTGTCCAGTTCCACCATTTTGTTCCCTGTAGTGTGAATACAGTTCATGGTCACTAACCAGGCGTACACTTTCCCCACTATTTTCCTGCGATGCCTCTTTACATTGCCTCTCAGTATTGCGCTGGTCATTCGAAGTGGGAGGATTTTAATTACCTTTCGCTTTCAGATCATGTGATCCAAGCTGTTGAAGATGCAACGATCTGACTAGCATGTCACCTCTGGCTACCAGATCATTTACTAAGAGCAGGCCGCTACTAATATTTCTGTAGGGTTGAAAGCAGAGGCGATTTAAGGCAAGGACAAAGGTGGGGAAATGCAAAGCACCCTCACCTTCTGACGTGTAAAGTGACCTCTCTCTGTCTTTATCACCTTTCTCTTCTCTCTTTCTCCCTGCCGACAGCTACCTCTGACTTTCTGGCTTTCTCTACCTATCACCGCCTCACCACGCTATACCTTTCTGTCTATCTTCGTATTTCTCTTTCACCCACACCCTATTTTACCCGTGATGCCTCTTTGTAGAACTCCCTGTAAACACGTTTCACCTCATCGCCATATTTACCTTGTCCACTTCTCTCTATTGCACTTTTCTCTATTTCAATTTTTTCTCTTTCTCTCTATCTCTTTTCTTTATTATACCCGATTCCTCTCTACAACAAGATTCACTAAATTCACACACTTCCTTCTGTTTGCTTCGCATCTCTTACTACATTTATAAACTCTTTACCACTCCCTATCTCTCTTTCTGTGCTTCACCTGCCTATTCTGCTCATGCCGCTTTGTCTAATTCATATAATCTCTGTTATCTCACCCCTCTCCCTCCCCATCTCTTTCTCTACACCTGCATCTCTAGGTGCCTACACTCTACCTCCGCTTTCTCTGCTCCACCCACTCCTCACTCTCTTGTTCTACATTTTCTTCTACCTATCTCTAGCTCTCACAATCCCTCAACCTTACATAGCCATCTTCTTCTCTTTCTCAAACTCCTTCTCTTTTGTTCTCCCTCCTTTGCACCTTCCATTCTCATTATCTCATATTTTTCTCTTTACGTTGCATCTATTCCTATCTCGCCTATCCCTCTGCCCCATCTCTATATCTAACTCCTTTCTACATGAACTTCACCTTTGTGACTATGACATTCTTATTACCTCTCTTTCGTTTTCCTGTCTCCCAGTCCCCCATGTCTCTCACTCAGCAAAGACAGAGGTTGCTGTCTAACCAGACTTGCCTACACATAGAAAGGGAGACGAGGGATATTGGAGGAGAATTATGGAAAAAAATATAAGTTGTCACCAGATGGAATAATGAAATTCTCTTCTGCAGTGCTTTGATTTTCACTGTTGCAACAAGAATGCCAGTTGTGAAGGGGATTCATTTGTGGTTATGAATTAAAGCTGGAATTTCAAGTGCTATATGAATACATTTGATATCACCAAGCTACCGTTATTTTGTTTTTCCAAAAGTTGAAGAACAGGCTGGTTAATCAAGTAATTCCAGGTAAAATATTGTGGTTACAAGACAGGCAGTCTAGATCCAGGTTCAAAACAAGCATCGGCATAGCCAATAGGTCTACCCTTTGTGACCTTATAAGTTTTTAGCCATGCAACAGTTGATTTTATTGCACCAAGGAATTTGTGCTGCATAATTAAATATTTATAAGGTCCCAAAATCGAGACCTATTAGCTATGCCAATGCTTGTTTTCCATAGGATTGCATTGACTGTTTTCCTCTGAAAAACTGCTAAGTGATGAGGGGGTTTGTATGGAAACATAAGAAACTGTCTTTTGATAAAAACGGTGTTACATACCTTTTATCTAGGAAATGTTCCAGTGTGATATCTAGGCATATCACACTGAGTTGAAAAAGTAATCCTAAAAGTGCTCTAAAAAGTACTCAAAAAGAATCCAAAAGTAATTTCAACTGTATTTAAACATTTTTCAAACCTGTAACAAAAGTCATTCTCATCCAGCTTGCTTGTTGATCAAACTGTTTAGAAAAGTACAATTCTATTTACCTGTACCAAGTTTTGCTTGGTTCTATAAATAAAATACAACTAAAGAAATCTTTTTAATACAAACAATTGGTCTGAGTTTAGTCTTTGAGTGTGTGAAATCATTTATTACCTGAATTTGTACAATAAATGCTTAACACTACCTTCTGATAAAGCCTTACTGCTCTTCCATACTACCAGAGAGTAAGCTATTATCTACTGTAAACCTTTGGGGATCCACTGGACTCTGCACACTATACCTTTTGTATAGTATATAAAGAGCTTTGGTTTAGTATATAAAGATCCACCTTCCTACATTGGTGGATCTGCGATGAGATCTACAACTTTGCATTTGTTGGACTGACTTGGTCAACATCTGATCACAGAACAACACTCTTAAATTGTCTTTAGAATTCAGATGTTTTTGAATTGACAATTTTTCCAAATTTCTTAAAGTTTGGTTAGGCCCTTGGTTAAGTCCCTTTAGTATTTTTTAGAAAATAAAAACTCATCCTAGTTAGGGGTAAAAAGTTTTAGAGTTTTAAAAAAAATGTCTCTTAACAAGAACCCAAATATTAGTGAAAACATGCCAAATGACATAGAGAATATGGTTGAGGAGCTCCACCTTACCTCCATCAAGAATTTCGAAGTTAAGGTCTCAATGCAAACTTAAAAACATTATTATGGGGTTCTATCCCTCCAAACTAAAGCTCCAGGAGCTAAAGCAGGGTATGCGAAGGACCGTCCAATTGAGCAAGGTGAGGACCACTCAGCCAGAGTTAAGGGGGTAAGGATAGCTTCCAACCCACCTCACTTCCTAGGGTGGACAGGGTCCCTGTGCCCCTGACTGCAAGAATATTACTCATAGCACCTACATCCCACATAGGTGGGTCAGGTGCTTCTGAGACCATTGAGGACAGCCTCAATGAAGAGACCAACCTTTTAGTAAGGTTGGCCAAAAGAACAGACCTAGAGACCAGACTCCTGGCTCTAGAAAACGAAAGAGAAGAGATGGACCCCATCCCATCAATGGTGTCAGCAACTTACTAAATAGGTACAGAGAGCATTCTTATGATCCCAAAATCCCCAAAGGGATTGTCCCCAAATTTGATGAAGGTGATGACATTACCAAATGTATCACAGCTTTTGAGATGGCTTGTGAAATGAGAAAAGTGAAGAAGTCACACTGGGGGATTCCCTTTGGGAACTGTTTACTGTTAACTGCAGGGACAGACTCTCGACCCTTACTGGGGCAGTTGCTGGGTCTTATGACTTGATAAAGAACACTCTGATTGAGGGCTTTGGGCTCACAACAGAGGAATATAGGATAAGATTCAGGGGGGGCTCACAAAACTCAGAGCCAGTCCTCAGTTGACTTCGTAGACCACTCAGTTAAGACACTAGATGGATGGTTAACTAGAAATAATGTGCATTTATTTATTTAGTTAATTATACAGTTTTATATAGCGCGAACATGATCCCGAGGGATATCAGAGCGCTTTCCAATTGGAGGGAGAGGAAGGTAAAAGTTGCAGTACAGGTGTCAAATCGGGATATCAAACAGAGCACATATCAAAATAGAACTCACAGCACAAGAACGGATATGCATGATTTCAATAGACTTTATAATCTGTTTATGAAAGAAGATATTTTAAGTAATTGCACTAATGAAAAGTTGCATCAACATCTGGTAGACCTAGGTCTAATTTCTCCCCAAGAATTGTGAAAGAAGGCAGACCACTGGGCCAAGACTAGGGTAACAAAGACCACTACTGGGGGTGACCAAAAGAAAGGGGTTACCAAACCTCCCTATGGGAAAGGGGGTGAGAACCCCAAAGACAGAAACCAAGAGTCTTCTAAATGGTCCCAAAAACCTGCTCAGGGATGGGTCCTAAAACACTTCACAGACCACTGATAGGTACAAAGGGAAACTCTTTGATCCCCAAAAGGCCTGGTGTCAAAACTTTAAGAAGATGGGGCACCTGCCTGAAGATGCTACTTGTGCTAACAAGAATCCCCCTAGTCCTCCCCCAGTTAGTACTGGCGTAGCCAATCTCGAGTTGGGATCAACAGTGTGCCCAGAGAAAATCAGGTTTCACACTGAAGCTGTTTTAGTCACAGAAGTGGAAGTTGAGTTTGTCACTTTAGCTGTATGGCCACCCAACTTGAAAAAGTATTTTCAGTATCCCTAGATTAATGGGTCTAGAATAGAGGCCCTGAGGGATTGAGCTGACAGTGTCACCATGGTGAGAGACACACTGGTTTCCCTAGAGCAATAACTGATTGGAAAGATATTTCCAGTCACCAATGCTGACAGTGTTACTACAGACCATGCCATGTCTATGGAACCTTTAGACTGGGGGCGTTACTGGCCTGATACAAGGTAGCGGTCTCTCCAAAGCTTCCAGCTGCCTTTCTGCTTGGAATGAGATAGTGACCTCAACATAGGCTGAGGTAGAATTGAAAACCCATGCATCCCTGAGATTGTATGTGTCAAGACTAGAGCACAGAGCCAAGCACATGATGAGCCTGGAAGAATGGCCCATCCTTCCAAGAGAAATGACAAGAAGACTGGGGAATCAGCTTCAAGACAGCTAAATATTCAGGACCCCTCTCCTCAGAGGGAATTAAGCCCATGGAACTTGACCCTTACCATGTTGAGCTCCTAGGCCCAGAGGGACCCACTAGGGAGCAGCTGTGCCTGAACAGCAGACCTGTCCAACTCTTGAAGGCCTGAGGCAGCAAGCTGCTGCACAGGAAAAGGGAGATGTTAGTGGAGCACACAGAGCCTATTGGAGGAGGGACTCCTGTAGTCTAAGGCCAGAGTCCCCAACCCTGGTGCCGCTAGGAGAGTGGCAGTGCCTCAGATGTACACAGAGGGTTTACCCACTTTGGCCCATGACATCTCCCTAGCTGAGGCTAGCATTCACGTTACTCATAGAAGCTCCTACGTACCGCGCTGGAACAGAACTCTTGAAATTGGAAGCATTAACTGCCATAAGATAAAGAAAAGAGGACGATTGATCATCTAACGACAAAAACGTTCGAATTTAGTCCTGTGGACAATCAAAATCAGATTAACATCAGGACCGCCAAAGAGAGTCATTTGACCGCTTTTGGACATACACAAGGTCACAACTGGACCACACTGCGAAGGGTCACTGCTATATGCACACTTTGGTGTCTTGAAGAAGGTCTAATGGATTAACATAACTAAAGACCGAAACATCGACTACATAGTCCATTTCTTTGTTCATGATTATTTGTATAGGTGACTGTTCTATTTAAGAGCAATAGATATCAGCTGTTATGTTATCCAGGATTGGACTATTTTTTTCAAATGAAATATAGGCAGAATCTTCAAACTCCTTGTTCATTTGTTAAGCATTGTGATCAACGTGTAATGTTGATATGTACCCTATGAATTAAATAATGATATAAAAAATACATTTCTTACTAAAAAAGATTATTCAGTGTTTTCTCATCTCTATTTTGACTATTTCATTTGAATGGTCTGTTTTTTTGTATTGATTGTCAGAGAATTACAATTTGACATAAAATTACAACAGTTATTGATTTGATTGACCGGATTTTGTAAGTGTCAATAACACAAATCTGAGTCTGAAAATTACTTGGTAAAATGAATTCCCTTGCGAGCACCATGAACCCTATACTATCTCTCTAGCTGGGCATCTTGGCCAGACCAAATCTTGTGACCAGCTTGTCAGCCATTTTTACTGGCTCCAGATTTACCAGAAAGTAAAGGAGTTTGTCAGCTCCTGTGTCACTTTTCAAGCCAGTGGCAAAACAGGTAGACACCCAAAGGCCCCCTTAATTCTACTACCATTGATTGGGGTTCCCTTTGAAAGGGTAAGTTTGGACATAGTGAGTTCACTTGAATATCCCACAGACTCAGGAAACTGGTGGTAGTGGATCATGCCACCAGGTATCCTGAAGCAATTCCCCTTATTACTACTACACCTCTTGCAGTAGCCAAGGCCCTCACTTGTGTATTCACCAGGGTAGGGTTTCCTAAGGAGGTGGTATCAGATAGAGGGTCAAACTTCATGTCTGCATACCTCAAACACATGTGGAGTGCAGTACAAGTTTGCTACACCCTATCACCCACAAACCAAAGGTCTTGTTGAAAGTTTCAACAAGGCATTGAAAGGCATGATCATGGGACTCCCTGAAAACCTCAAAAGGAGATGGGATGGCCTTTTGACATGCTTGCTTTTTGCCTACAGAGAAGTGCCTCTGGGGGGGGGGAGTAGGGTTTTCCCACCTTTGAACTTCTGTTTGGCCATCCTGTTAGGGGACCACTCTGACCTGTTAAAGAGGGTTGGGAGAAGCCTTTCCAAGAACATTGTGGACTATGTACTAGGCCTAAGGTCCAGAATGGCAAAGTACATAGAAAAAACGTCTAAGAATGTTGAGGCCAGGCAGGAGCTCCAGAAGCACTGGCATGACCAAAAAGCTGCACTGGTGGAATTCCAATCAGGCAAAAGGCATGCATTTTGGAGCCTGTGGCACCCATGTTCCTCCAAGACAAATGGAGTGGACCTTACCCCATCTTAGAAAAGAAATGTGAGGTCACCTACTTGGTGGACTTGGGCACAAGCAGGACACCGAAAAGGGTGCTCCATGTGAATCGCCTAAAACGTGACAGGGCTGACATAACCATGCTGCTGGTTACTAATGAGGATCAGGAGACAGAGAGAGAACCTCTCCCTGACCTCCACTCTTGCAGCCCCAAAGATGAGTCAGTGGATGGGTGGTCTATTCACACACCCTCACTGCTCAACAGCAGGGTGACTGTGGGCAAGTCTAACAGCAGTATGATAGGCTCTTCTCCTCAATTCCTGGTCAGACACACTGGTGTACCCATGACACTGGGAAAGTGTACCTGTCAAAAACAAAATCTATCGGCAATCTGACCAAGTTAAGAAGAGCATCAAAGCTGTAGTGAGCAAGATACTGGAGATAGGGGTTATTGAACCCTCTGAGAGTCCCTGGGCCAGCCCAGTGGCCTTAGTACCCAAATCTCATCCACACAGTGGAAAGGGAGAAATTAGGTTTTGTGTGGATTACAGAGGTCTCAACTCTTTCACCAAGACAGATGTTCACCTCATACCGAGGGCTGATGAGCTCATAGATAAGTTTGGTGCAGCCAAATAGCTTAGTACCGTTGACTTAACTGCAGGGTATTGGCAAATTGGCAGGAGCCACTGAAAAAACTGCATTCTCCACACCTGATGGGCATCATCAGTTTACTGTTATGCCTTTGGTTTAACAAAAGCCTCTACCACCTTCCAAAGGTTGGTGAATCAAGTCCTTGCTGGGATGGAGGCCTTTGGTTCAGCATATCTTGATAATATTGCTGTCTTTAGCTCCATCCGGCAGGATCACTTGGTCCACCTGGAGAAGATTTTACAGGCCCTGCACACTGCAGGCCTAACTATCAAGGATCCAAATGCCAAATCCCCAAAGCCCTCTTGCTGGTGGTCAGGCTCACTCGCTGCACTTGGTGTGCACTGTATGCACTGTATGGGCACTGGTCTGACAACATTTGCCAGAGCAGCTTTAGGTTTCCAGTCCAGCCTTGGCAGGAGCAGGATCCTCAGGCTGCGAAATAAAACCAAACAATGAAAAGTTAGTCACAAGATACAGCACCAACCTTCCCATTAGGATTATTCAATTTTTGCAAATATTTTTTATATAAAAATACTAAAATCTTTAGTAATTCAAGTCTAGTCTTTGTTTGAGGTGCACATGTGTGTGTGTTTCTTTTTCTTTGAGTTACAGTTTTAATGTTTGTGATTTAAATCATAGAAATCGCTTGGGGGTCCCCGGATTCCAGTAATGACACAATGGGGTCCTCAGGAGTGAAAAGTTTGGGAACCACTGCTGTAAAGAAAATGTGGCTATCCGTTTGCAGGTAAGTAAACGGTCTTGAGGGTTGAGTTTCTGGGGCTACTCTTTATGGCTGTACTGCACTCACAATGTCTAAGAATGGACTTTGACACTGTAGGGGTACCGGGCTCATGCACCTGTACCCTCACCAGTGGTATTGGCCTAAGGGCTGATCTGACAGGTCATTGTGTGGCCCAGCCTTTGGCTGTTTCTGTGACTTTTTTTGTGGTTTGTGAGGTCGTTTGTTTGGGGGGGGGGTTCTAGGTTGAAGCCTGACAGTGCAGCTGTCTGATTGTGAAAAGAGTTCATGTGGACATTCTGATAGCTTCCCAGGAATGCATTCTGCCCATTGCTTATCAATGGCTTTGTGGTTTGTTCGTATCTTGTCACATTTGCTCTTCATTCAAGGACAGAGGTCAAATGTCCCAACATTTAAATATCTACAAATGAACTGTGTAATTATTGGAAATATATCAGAATTAGTAAAGTACAAATGAAGCACATTTTTTATAATTCTGTGTGGTGTGGTGGCCAAAACACTAGGTGATGCCATTTACACACATTATCAGTAAGACTGTATGTGTAAATGTTATGGTCATTTCAATAGAAAATCTGTTGTCTCAAAAGGCAGTGTGCTACCACACCATGTATACTCCACTTCATACCACTCCACTCTATAACACACTGCTCCACTCCACTATATGACACTCCACTCTATGGTACTCCACTCTAAAACAGTCCACGAGACTCCACTCCATGCCACTCTACACTACTCCACTCTACACCCCTCTATTCCACTTCACTATAGGTTACTCCACTCCACTCTACGGTACTCCACTCTGCGACACTCCACAACACTCTATGCCACCCAACTCTAGAACATGCCACACCACTTTACTCCATTCTGTCACACCATGGTAGGCCCCTTCATTCTATGACACTTAACTCCACTCTATGCTACACTACTCCACTCTATGACGCTTCACACTACGTCACTTCACTCTATGACACTTTACTCCACTCTACGCTATGCCACGCTACACTTCAACACTTAAGCCCCTCCAATATGTTTCTCTACACTTTAACAACTAAGACGCACCACTCTATGCCCCTCCACTCTACTCTACTCTGACACTCTACTCCACTCTGTGCCACTCTACACCACTCCACTCTGTGCCACTCCACTCTATGCCATTTCTCTCTATAGTATGCCACGCCATGCCACTCCACTCCACTCCACAACACTTTACTCCACTCTACGCCCTTCAACTCAACACCCCTCCATTTTAGGTCCCTGCACTTTATGCCCCTCCACTCTATGTCCCTCCACTCTACAGCCCTCCACTCTACAAACCTCCACTCCAACCTACGACACTCCACTGTACAACACTCCACGACCCGCTATGCCAGTCTAAGCCCCTGCACTGTATGACCCTCTGCAACAGTCTACTCTACGACCGTGTACTCCACGACCGTGTACTCCACTCAGATCCCCTGGTTGCACTGAGAGGCTCGAGATCTTGTGAGACCTCGAGCGCTCGTGAGATTGGGCAGCCATCTGAGATGGGCGCGGTCTATAAATACCGTGCCAATGTTCCTAAGCCTGGCTTTGCTTTCCAACTTTTTGAGAGATAGAGATTCTACCTGTCAAACCTTCGGATAACAAGATCCAGAATTTACCTCGAGAGTCGAGCATCCCAATTCCAGCTGTCTGATTTTTCTGCTCCCGTCAACCGTGCTGACATTCTTCTGCTTCATCAATGAAGGTAAGGATACAGAACAGGAACTGTTAACTCCGCCTAGAATAACACAACTCAAGAAGATCTGTGCACTGTACCTAATTATTAGAGAGACTATTGTGTGTGTTAACCTTAAAACATATTCCTCTTTGAACATTTGTTTGGACAGTTTGATCTTGGCCTCAACATTCTCAACGTCTCCGATGGCATGTAATAGAAACACCTTAGCAAGGCTATAGTGGTGTACAATTGTTTTGTAGTACTCGTTTGGTTAATCTATGCTCTTTGTATCTGTTTATACAAAAAGGTCAACGTTGTGTGATGCACTAGTTGGAGACCCCAGTCTGAGCTGACTTCACCAAGTAGGGACGACATCCCAGGCTGCATACCAACAAACCAGACAATCATCTTTTCTCTCTCTCACCTCCCCTCCCTGGGGGTTAATCACTAGCACTCATAGAAGTAAATTGTGCGCTAAGGGTTACTCAACGGGCAATTGGGATGACTATCTCCGCTCCTGCAGAATCTGGCTATCAGATGAGTGAGCCTGAACAACTCCACTGTACTCCACTCTATGCCCCTCCACTCTACAAGCCCCCCCTCTGTATCATTCCACTCTAGGACACTCTACACCACTTCACTATATCCCTCTCTATGCCACTCCACTTTACAGCACACTAATCCATTCTGTTCCACTCTACAACACTCTGCTCCATTCTACGCCACTCTACTTCACTCTATGCAATTCCCTCTACACCACTCCACTTCACACCACTTCACTTAAATCTATAACACTCCACTCTGTAATACTCTACTTCACTCTATAACACTCCACTCTATGACACTCTACTCCACTACTCCATTCTCCACCAATCCACGGTTTGGCACTCTATGTCACTTCACTCTACAACACCCTATGGCACTCCATGCCCCTCCACTCTATGACACTCCCTTCCTCTCTATGCCCCGCCAGTCTATGACCCTCCACACTACGATCCTCCACTCTACCCCTCCACTTAACTCCCTCCACTCTACAGCACTTTACTCTACAACACTCCACTTTACAACATTCCACTCCACTCTATACCACTCTATGCCACTCGAGTCTATGATACTCTACTCCACTACTCCACTGTACACCACTCAGCTACACGCCACTCCACCCTATCATATGCAAAAGAGGTTGGCACGGAAGACTTGATATCTTATTTATTTTATCATCGGACACAATCAATTATCCTAACATCAGCAACCTACAACAATCTGTGCTACTCCACTCTGATACTCTAGTCCACTACATGCCCCCACTCTGACATTTTACTCCACTCTATGTCACTCCACACCATTCCACTCCTAGCCTCTCCACTTTACGCCACTCCACTCTACTCTACTATACGACACTTTACTCCAATCTATGCTATGTCACACCACTCTATGACACTTCATTCTATGACACTCTACTTCACTCTATGCCACTCCACTCAACCCCACTTTACAAAACTCCCTCTATGGTACTCTACTCTACTTCATTCAACTCTACGACACACTACTCAACTCTACTCCACTCTACACCACTTCACTGTCAGCCACTCTATAACACACCTGTTGGACTTCGCCCTTTTTGCAGGGTCATCCCTGAACTTTTTGCCTTCCTCCTAGCCTTATTTAGGTCTCACCTAGCGTTGCTGCGCATGTGCAGCTCGCTCTGCAAGATTTATTGCAAAAGAGTACTTTTACAAAAGGGCTTTAAGCCCCGCCCCTCTTTTCCATTGTCTGGTGTCACCGTTTATGCTAAACGGTGGACAGCCATTGGAAAAGAGCTGTATGTGTTGCCTCCCTTTGGCTTTTTGTGCCGTTCCACTTGGACTGCTCGCCTGCTTTCCTTCTGTCGTAAGCGACTTCTTATCTTTATGGGGCCATGTGTTTGAAACACATGGACCCATAAAGACAAGAAATCACTTACGACAGAAGGAAAGCAGGCCGCGTGTTTATTTTTGCATCGCGCTTTCACTTCAAAGTGAAAGTGTGATGCAAAAATAAACAGCGGCTGACTGGCGAGTGATTTTTTTTACGTGCCTTCTTTCCTTGTTTTTATTCTGTCTGTGTGATTCCACTCTGCCCAGAGCCATTTGCTCTGCACAGGCGGAACAAGCGGCATCACCTCCTGATGGCAGTATCCGTGCATTCCTCTCCACCCACTGCCAGCTCACATGTGGAAAGATCTTCTCTTGCCCCTGCTACCGTCCTGCCTGAGGTGTGGTAAGTCAGGTGGTGCTACTACAGAGAAGACAAGGACGGTGTCTGCTCTGGCAGCTGCCGCCCCCTCTCTCTCTTTCTTTCTATTCCTCCCTCTCTTTCTGTACCTGACTCGCTCCCCTCACTTTCTGTAAATCATGATTTCTCTTACCCTCTCTTTCCTTCATTCCTGTGAAATGGAGCTAAAAAACAAGAAACTCTTACTGAAAACAATTTAAAAAATGATAACATATAGTGAACACTCGACAAAAGACGTAATTGGCAGAACAGACTTTGTGCTAAAAACTACTCCCACTCCCAACATCAGAGTTTGATAGAGGTGCCCAGTGAGGCTAGTCAGTCACAGGTTACTCAGTCTGGGGCTTTCTTTTACCCAGTAACTCTCTGAAGGGCCATTTGGTCGATTCAGCAGGGTTTCTAGTTACTTGTACCGGCAGCAGATAGCAAGGAACAGACGAGGACCATGATGCGGAGGGTCGGAGCACTCTGGGTAGTCTGTGCTCTCCATGGCGGTCTATGGAGCTGCCTCTGCTGGTCTGACTACTACAAGTAAGTGTCCGGAGACTCGCCAGCGCGAGAACACATCCAGATCTTGGCTTATACTGTAATTTAGTTAACCAGTACCCAGTGGAAGTTATAAACACCAGAGTCTTAGGTACCATCCTGACCCAGTGCGGCAAACTATAGCTCGGAAATCAGAAGTTATTGGCCCACAATCGCCTTAATTTCTTTACAAAACTCCTACTTTTTATTCTATTTCCACCATGGAACCTTCCTTGTAGCACACTTGCATTACGTTTTGTAGCAGTCAACTACTCGTGAAAACATGATGTATATATTTGTCTAAGACAATTTCGGAATTTCTGTCTGAAAAGAGTAGAAGAGTGCCTAGTCTCGTTTTAACCACTGTGATCCATTTAGGTGCATTTGGTGAGTGTCATCTATTTTTGGTACTTGAAGTGATTATTGATGTAAACATTGGGGGTCACCTTGAGAGGGGTGTTAGAAAAAATTGAGAAATATTGCATTTCCCAGTAATGTAATTTGTCGGTCAAAGCCGCACCCATCAAGTGCTGTTATGATAGTGGTCCCTTCCCAGCACTGCTCAAATCTGAAAAAGGAAAGTGTCCAGCTATAAATAAATGAAGCCGCTCGACCAAATCATTTAGCAAGGGTCTTATTGATCACCTGTCTTACAATGCCACAATTGTGGGAAGGAGAAGCTGGTTTTGTTCTTATAACTCTTTTCCTTTCACTCCAGTTACCTACAGCTTTGTCAAATAACATCATTTTTTCAATAGATTTATTTTTTTGTACAGAACCCTGCGTTTTTAACAGCAGATTTGTTTAAATTTATTTTTACAATGATCACCAGTCTTACAGAGCGATAGACACTGAAGCTAGACAGTGCACCAGAGCTCCCTTGTCAGTTAAGTATTTACATATGTTTTGTACATTATACTTTCCGTTTGCATTTAAGCCGATGTGCCTCTTGTTTAAAGCGTTTTGTGGCAGTCATACTGACTTTTACAGTAAATTAAATGCTACTGGTGGGCTTGCAGCCCTGATTGCGCCACCCACCAAAGTAGCCTTTCAAACCTGTCTCAGGACTCTGCCATTGCAGGGCCTGTGCGTGCAGTGTTACTGCCGCTGTGACGTGAAACCTAAAGTGTGTGCCACGTCTATGACCCCCCTTTTACTGCATATCAGTCACCCCTAAGGTAGGCCCTAGCTAGCCTTCTGGGCAGGGTGCATTGTAGGTAAAAGGTAGGACATGTACCTTAAGTGTGTGACATGTCCTGGTAGAGACAAACAGCCATTTTGTTTTCTCACTGCTGTGAGGCTGCCCTCTCATAGGAATGCATTGAGGATTCCCTGATAAGTGTTTTAGTGATAATTCCTGATATGAGAGGAGCAGCGTGGTCAAGTTTGGTATGTTTGGAATAGTAGTAATAAATGCTGTGCAATGGTGTGCACAGATTTATTATCACTATTTTAGAAATGCCACTTTTAGAAGTTGGCATTTCTGTGTGCTATGTGTCTGCCTGCCTGACGTGTATGGCATGTCTGGATCTGGAGTAACAGGGGCTGGTGAGGTGTGTAGCTCCAGGGAGGGCAGGGTGAGTCAGCGCTAGGCTGAATAGGAGATCTGCATTTGGAGTAGTGGGAGGAGTAGTCCCCTGACCCTGAATAGGGCTGTGCCTGCCTGGGTGAATGCTGTCTCCGCCCCTCATTGTGTGTCTGAGGACCGAGCCCCATCTGACAAAGGAGGGTGGAAGCCTTGTATACAGAGTGCTTCAATACCCCCCAGAACCAGCTGAGGCTGGTTCCCCCAAGAGCTGCGCCAGTGCAGACAAAGGAAAATGTCTTATAAGTATTGGGGCTGTGACCACATGAGAGGTGTACTGCTTTGGGGTGCTTGCTGCTTGCTGGGCCCCAGGAGGAACCGCCACGAGGGACTGTCTCCCTGCTGGAGGGCTCTGTGAGCTGGCCTGCCTAGGCCCAGCCTTTTCCCTGAAACTTTTGGGGGCTTAGCGCCTCCTGAGTGCTATATCATTTTTCCAGGAGGACTGCTTGTGGCCTGCAGCGCTGGGCTGCCAAGTGCCCTGAGGAAATCCCGATGTAAGGATTCTCCTGCATTGCCTGGAGTCGTGGCGGGAGCCCACCCCACATGTTGGTGCCTGCTAGGTGAAGCTGGAGTTTACCCCGCATTTTGTGCTCCTATGGAAGCTGGAGCCTACCCCCATTGCATTGATCCCAGAAGTAAAGCGGGATCCCACTCCGCATCTTCGTGCCGGAGCGAAACCGCCGAGTGCACCGCAAAAACGGAAGTCAGGCACCCATGCCTGACTTTGGACGGGTCTGCACAACCTGCTGAGAGGACCCTTGTGGGCTTCATTTCTGCCCTCCCCGCCTCGGGCAGGAGTGAGGAGAGGCAGAAGACAAGCGAGACGCGGCCATCAGGCAGACCGTGGGACCGTGGGAGCCCCGCGTGCTGCCAAGAGGAGCCGGAGACTTGCGAGCTCCATTCCTGCCTCCCCCAGTCTGTTGGACAGAGAGGCGAGCCCCTGGGGATCGATGGCCTCAGTAAGGAGACCGGAGGAGTCACAGAAGAGCCCCAGTGAGTGGGGGCCATAGTGCACGGATGTATGACATTACAACGCATGCTTTTACCACGCATGCTGTTACAACGCAGTTTTTACAACGCATGCTGTTACAACGCATAGCGCTTTGGGGTGCTGGATAGTGAATAGTTTAATTTACTATTCCAACTCCAGTCCCCGTGGATAGTAGGGAAGGTGTTGGATAGTAAATTAAATCTATTCCCTATCCTAGAGCGCCACCCAGTGCAATGCGTTGTAATGGTTTTTGTTGTAAAACCTGCGTTGTAATAGCACTGCGTTGTAAAAGTTTCCTTGTAAAGGATGTTTCCCATAGTGCACTGTTGGTGCCTGCTGTTGCGGCAATTGTTCCTTCTGCGAGACGCCCGGTGAGTGAGGCTAAAGCTGAAGTATTGAGCATTGTGGATGCCAGGGCTGATTTCTTCCTAGCCCCATAGAGCCCCGGAGAAGGGAGCTGAGAAGGCACTGTGGTGTATAATGTCCCCAGCTGCACTGCAAGAGAGCGGGCAGCTGCAACAACGGGACATGTTTATTTGGTGATTATGAGGAAGGGGTGAGTTGCATCCCCCTGCCCCCAGTGCGTAACGCACATTGCTTTTGCTGCCAAGGCAGCCAGAGGGCCACTTGTAAGGTCCTATAATTGAGAGCCCTGACATTTGGGACAGAGGGCATTCGAACTCCACAGAAGGCCAGTTGGCCTGGCGTCATTTTTGAGTACCTGTGTGTACTGGTAGGGTGCAAGGCCTGAAAGGAATGCGATTGCATAATCTGTTTATGTTGAAGGTGATGTATGCACCTAGGGAGTGTTACTACAGTGCCCTCCTAATTGTGATTTATGCATAATGTCTTTATGCCTCATGTGATGCAGACATAATGCGTTTATCTTGCTAGTGATAATGCTGAGTACAGTATTTTGCCAGTAGTCACTGGTTGTGTTATTTTTACTTCTTGTGCTTTGTGATGGTTCTGACGGTGGCCCAATTGGCCCTGTCATGTATATAATCCCCTGTGAATATCTACCTGGTGCCAGTTGGCACAAAGTATTTTTTGTGATTAGGATTCTAATGTGTTTTGGATAATACACAGGCTATTTTTTATATAACATTGTGTGGAGTTTCCTTTGTAGTGTGCCTAGTGTGTTGCTGCTGTGTGTGTGTGTTGCGCAAACGCTTTACACATTGCCTCTGGGATAAGCCTGACTGCTCGTGCCAAGCTACCAAGGGGGTGAGCAGGGGTTATCTTAGGCGTGTAACTTCCTTGCCCTGACTAGAGTGGTGGTTTCTGCCTGGCTTAGGCGCAAGCCCTAGCCAACCAGAAATCCTATTACTTTTTTTTTTAATTAAACTTTTTATTAACTTCATAGAAAGAGACAGTGGTGTACATCACATTTTGAGCATTTTTCGCATTTTCGTACCAGACAAAAGCAAGGCTCAGCGCATGAAATCACAAAGACAAACTTAGAAATCCTATTTCTAACAACACAACCATACTCTAGGACACTATACTCCACCCTAAGCCCCTCTACTCTAAGCCCCTTGACTTTACACCACTCAAAGAAACTCCACTTTACTTCACTCTGCTCTAGTGTACTCCACCCCACAAAACTCCACTCCATGACACTCCACTCTACAACACTCTGCTCCACTCTTTGCCACTCCACTTTAAGACCCTCCACTCCATGCCACTCTCCTCTATGCCGCTAACATTTATCCATGCTGAACAGCATCCACGCTTGTGTAAAATATGGCTAAAACAGATTGTCAAAGCCAAAAGCTATTGCATAGGCGAGACCTATGGGCTTTGCCTATTCTTGTTTACTGTTGATTTCCCTGATATTAATACAAACATTGTCTGCATCAAGGTCAAATCCACACAGTTCTCCATACCCTGCTTGTGAACCACTTACACAGCCTCTTTACAAGTTCAAAACTGCACTAATTTGCAAATATGAACTACTTATTTGTTACCTAATCTAGTTATTGGGGTCACTTTTATTTTGGTGCCTGGGCCTATATTTTGTCAGTGTTCGACCCTCCCCGTAAAACAAATAATCCCCAGCTCATTGAGGGTGCCAGTAGTAGAAAAACAGAACAGCTTTTCCATTTGCCAGAAAAGTTTCCAAAAATACATGTACAAAGTCAGGAGCACTCCTTTCTAGGGTCACCGTGACAATGTACTAAATGACATTTCAAAAAGGTTGTGCGAAGCCAGCTTCACAGTCTCTGAAAGTGCTGGTGTAACAGAGGCCTTTCACCGTAGCCTCCCCCCCCACCCCCCCAAAGGCTGATAGGACTGGCATGAAGCCAATCACATGCCAGATAAGCCTCCTCTGCAGCCACCTATCACGCACGGGGAAAGGCAGCTGTACGCCTGGGAGGCATGGACAAAGATACCCGTTGGGCTTGTTCTCTTTTTGTTTCTTTTTAGGTCTTGCCTACGCGGCGCTTGTGCGGTGCTTTCTAAATCACTTGTAACAAAAAATATATATCTTTAAAGGGACTTAAAGTCCACCCATTACTTACCATTGTTTGGCTTCCACGTCACTCTTGTTTCCTTTCTTCCTTAGTCGGTGCCTCATCCTGCCTCTAGCTTCCTGCTCGACTTTGCGTCATCATTCTTGCAGTGGAGCTTGGACTAAGTACTGCTTCAGGCGGCCAGTGTTCTTCCAGTGGCCGCACACTTGTAACAAGCTGTATTATTATTTTGTTTACCTTCCGGCATCCGCATATTGTTTGTTGCTTGCCCATCCCTACCACCCCTTCGACTCCATCGATGCATGCCCCTTGCCTGCTGGCATGTCCCTCCTATCACCTTGCTCCATCACTGATCCTCTTCCACAACCCGTCGCCAATCATGGCTTGTCTTATATATATCGCAAAGACGACTGGAAGGACTTGAAGCACTTTACATGCACTCTAGTTACATTACATAAGAACACATAAAGTTTTACAGGAACTGGGAGATTAAGATATTTGCCCAGAATCACAAGATGTTGGCCCAGAGCCGAGACTCAAACCTGGTTCCTGGAAGATCCTTCTCCTACCTGGCAGCCAAGACATGGAACTCCCTCCCCATCCACCTACGGCTGACCCAGGACCACCTCTCCTTCAGGAAACAACTCAAGACCAGGCTTTTCGAGCAGTAACTGACCCCCCCCCCCCAGCGCCTTGAGACCCTACTGGGTGAGTAGCGCGCTATACAAATTGCTGATTGATTGATTGGCGCCCCATGTCCCAAGTCCATAGCTCTGCCCTAACGCCGCAGCCTCTCCATGCTCAGTATTCCAGCTAGCTACACCTTGATATGCTGATAACTGCAATGGGCATTTGTTCAGGAAGATAAACTGCATATTAAGTATAGGGAAAATAACAATTTTACCTTGTTTAAATATGCAATGTTTCTTTTCTTTTACTTTCCAGCATCCGCATTCTGTTTTTGTTCCTACTACCACCTCATTCCGTCGCTTCATGCAACTTTCCCGGTTGTTGCTGGCCTATCCTTCCCACTACCTCACTCCTGTCACTGCATGCACCTTCTCCACCCTGCATAATTTATTTTTTACAGCACAGAGTCAACTGGAAGGACTTTACATGAGCGGCAGTTATATTACACAAGGACAGATTCATTTATACAGGCAAGGGAACATAAAGTGATTTGCCCAGAATCACAGGATGTTGAGCCAGAGCTAAGAGTCAACCTTGTTCCCCAGCTCCATATACTCAGCAGCTCTGGACGTAACGCCATAGCCTCACCATGCTCAGTGCTCCAGCCAGCTACACTTTGACACGCTGGTAACTGCTATGGGCATTTGTTCAAGAAAATAAACTGCGATATAAATATAGGGAAAACAGCAATTTTAACTTGTTTGTACCTGCATGGCTTAAAGTTTTTAAAAAAGCACTATGACGTGGTCTGGCCACGTCATAGCACTTTTTTTTTTACTTTAAGCTGAGTAGCACAGCAGCTCTCTCTGCTGTGCAATATTTAAAAAAAAACATTGACCAAGACAATCGATCTCGCATAGGTGAAACCTATTGGCTTTAGCGATGCTTGTTTCTCACTTGGCACAGCCACAATAATATCTGATGTGGTGCCAAAACTGGGGAGTAACGCAGGCCGTTGTAGCCTGTGCTGCGCAGCCTGCTCTCCAGGGGGCCTCATTTCAGCTCAAGGTCAATGAATATCTGAGACATGAGAGACTCAGGGCCCCTCATCACATTCTGCTGGGGGCCCATCATTTTGAGTTACGCCACAGTATCAAAAGTTCTCTCGTTCGTTGGTGTGTGACGTACAAAAAAAAATCACAGACCTGCCCTGCTATGGTGCCAGCTTCCGCCCACTCTCTGACAGTGCAAAGTGCATTCACAAGAAGGATTGCACGCCTTACTCTTACCTTACTTGGCATAAAAACGAAACCAATGACGCACAGTTAAAAAAAAAGTGATTGCATTGGTTTGTGACTATAACTAGATATGAGCAGGCCGAGCCCCGAGCCCTCCTACGCACGTTGCCTCTATCCTGCCTCACACTTTCCCATGACAGGGTGTAACTGGAACAGGGGTCTCCAACCTTTTCTGTAGTAAGAGCTAATTCTGATGAAGGAAAGTCCTGCTGAGCTACTAGCATATTTTATCACTGTATAATGCCGATGATATGTATTAACATTACACTATGACCACCCTAAGCACAGTTATCAGTAGTAACCCCCCAAAATTTTCAGGTGAAGTTATCAGCAGAATGCTAGGAAAACGTTTATCAATATTAAATGCTTGTAATAAGGAAAAATTCAAATCATCACATGCTGTGTGCCACAAAGGGTAGTACCACAGCAGTAAGTCTCTCCAACTCAAATTGTATTATCATTCAGGTAACAACTTTAAATGTGTTTTAGAATTGCAATATTATATCTTCATTCGCATATTAGTTTTTGAAAATACAGATAGTTTTCTATCAAAATCCCTTTCAGCTTTGAGCAATCAAACTCAATTTTCCAGAAGAAAAACCTTTCTAAAAAAAAGCATAATTTATTCTTTTAAAAATGAAATCAGTTTTCATTGTTAGAGAATACACAGTCCCTAAACATCAGCTTTTACTTTTCATTGAGTACCGCCATGTAAAAAGGCCTCTCATGGACAAATTATGCTTCAAATACCCAGTATTGGAATCATAGGCCATGGTTCCTCACCATAACACTAAGAATGCTTCTGTTATGCTAATAATGCCCACCATTAAACCAGGGCTACCACTGTGCCACAGCTGGATGCCCAACATATACCAGTTATGGCCATTATTATGGGAGAAGATGCTGCCACTCTGTTAGGAATGGCTAAAAGCAGATCAGTCATGCTCTTAATATGTCAGTGATGGCAACAAGTATGTAATTACTCTACTTATGTGCCCAAAATAGTCAAGGACGAAAATATTATAGCTATGACACAATTATACATGAATGGGCACAATTGCATCAGAGATAATACTGTTATGATGGAGACCAGCATACATATTTGGTAGTCCTTGACGCTAGGAGTAGTTTTAAGGAATCCACACTGTTTATTTAGGAAGGACACAATGTCACACACCCACACAAAAATGAATGTGATGTTTTTAATTTTCCCTGCCCTGGATGCATACTCTCTTCTCTTCAGCTCTTTGGTTGATCCTGCTCCCAACTAACATATTTTCACTTTAGTTCTTGAAGTCACACCCTTTGGTGGGTCATCCCTGGTTACTGTTGCTACTATTCTTTGATGTCACATACCGTGCGACTGATGGAGCCGGGTGGATAATATGGCGAATCTCTTTCTTAGGTAGATTTAAAGTGGATAAAGATGGTTCATGTGGCATACCCATAGGCCAATACTGCATCTTCCACATGCTTCAACACCCTCCGCTTACTCAGCAAGACCTTCAAATGGACCCACCCCCCGAATCCAGGAAGACCGTCACCTATGCACCCTTCATCAGCAGGCTGGACTATGGGAACACCCTCTATGCCGGAATCAACAAATCTCTACTCTACAAACTTTAGATTGTTCAAAAGGCCGCAGCTAGACTCATGCTCAGCATCCCATGACAAGACCACATTACCCAGCATATACGAGACCTACATTGCCTCCCCGTCGAAAAACAGAGTAATTTTCAAGCTGCTCACACACACCTATAAAGGTCTCTACAACACCGGACCCCAATACCTCAACAAATTAATGTCCTTCTACACCCCCAAAAGAAACCTCTGCTCCGCTGACCAGGTCTTGGCCGAGATCCCCTGCATCCACAGGACCAGTACAGGAGGCATACCCTTCTCCTACATCATGCCCAAGACCTGAACCAAACTACCCCTCAGCATCAGATGAAGCACCACACTGAAAGCATTCAGGAAGAGCCTCAAGATCTGGCTTTTCGAATGACCTGAGGTGCCCAAATCCCCCGACACACACTCCCCCAGCGCCTTGAGACCCTCACAGGTGAGTAGTGCGCTCTATAAATCCCTGATTGATTGATTGATAGGCCACCAAAGTGTGTGTTTGAGTGTTATCAAATGGCCCTGCTATTGGTTTGGCTGTCTGTAACTCTTAAGGGTAGTGGAATGAGGAGTTGCCTTTTACAATATAAAGAGAATCTCCCAGATTGGCTTGGTTTGCTTCACCTCAGAGAGCTACTTTGAGGGTGCTGGTGAGCTACCAGTAGCTCCCGAGCTACTGGTTGGAGACCCCTGAACTGGAAGCACTCAGCACTTCTGCGCATGCTCCAGTTTGCCTCTCCTAGTTTACCTAACACCCATACAGCTGGGAAACAAGCGAGGCAGCAGAAAACAGAGTAGAATCGAAAATGGAAGTGTGCAATGCTGATTGAACAACAATTTAGATTTCAAATGAGGGACTTTTTAGGCGAATGTGAATTTTTTTTGCTCAAACAGGCAGTGGGGGCAAATAGTTCACATAATCGGGTAATTAATATAAGTGAGAATCAATAAAAAAAGCTTTTTTGGTAAATGTGAGTTAGATTCGACAAATAGGATTTCCTGTTGATGTAGGCAAAACAAAATCAACGAGTGGGTCACCCGTGGGTTGACCAGGATTACCAAGCATCTGATGGCTTGTTCCAGGCCAATCTCCTAGCTAACCTGGTGTCTCTGTATTTTTGAGCGCTCTGACTCCTGCATCAATGTAGGGAGCACTGCATTGTAAAGATAGCCCAAGGCTGGTGCACTGTCAGATGAGGCAGGCCTATCCATCATATCTTAGGCTAGACTTGGAGAAGCTGCAAAAGATGTTCTTATAAAATGTCAATGGCCAGCACCCGCATAAAAGTAATTAAGTCTGAGATCCTAGGGTTTGATTCCCAGAACTAACTTAAGATAAAATCCTAAACGTACTACTTTTGGTATTCACAGAAGGCATTTAGTAGTAGTACAGTTAGGATTTTGTCTTAAGTTTGACTTATGACAAACTTAAGACAGACTTAAGACAGACTTAAGACAGACTTAAGTTAGGATTTTTTCTTGTTTGTCTTAAGTCTGTCTTAAGTCTGTCCTAAGTCTGTCTTAAGTTTGTCTTAAGTCTGTCTTAAGTCTGTCTTAATTCTGTCTTAAGTTTGTCCTTAGTCAAACTTAAGACAAACTCCTAACTTTACTACTACTAAATGCCTTCTGTGAATACCAAAAGTAGTAAGTTTAGGATTTTGACTTGTTAGTTCTGTGAATCGACCCCCTAGTCCTAGCTAACAAGCACTACGCAGAAATCCAACAGTGACCAGCCAGAGGTAAGGAGAGACTGGATGGCAAAAGGCAGTCTGAGCGCAGTAGTTTACGAGTCTTTGGGAGCAACAACTACAGTAAACTGTGCCCAAGGAGTAAGGCTAGGAAAAGAAGAACTACATTGACCACCCTAAGTCCAGCTGAACACTACTCGCGCCAGTGGGGGTTACAGTCAATCCTAGAACACATCAATGGCCTGTTGAGTTATTTAAATATGATTTTTTTTGCAGTCAGCTACACATTTTTTCAGGTGCAGCACTAGACTAGCTGTTAGCAACCAGGCTCATAGGTGAACTCCATAGTTGGCCCCTCCACTATGTCTTTTTATGGTTTTTTCCATTAGTTAAAAAAAAAACATTTGTTCTCCCCTTAAATTGTTATGTTATGTTATGTTATGTTATTATTATTTGTACCGCGCACAGCTGCCCCAGCGAAGGGGCGTCCTGGCGCTTTGACAAGATAAACACAACACCACATTAAAAAGCTCCAGAGAAAAAAGAGAATAGGGGAATTTAAGCAAACAAAAAGGTTTTGACGGCCCGTCTAAACTGGAGAAGGTTATCCATCGCCCGGATATGGGGAGGAAGAGAATTCCACCACTTCGCCGCTAACACACAGAAAGAGCGGCCACCAGCTCTAACCAGTTTAAAGCGCGGGACCATCGCCAGATTCTGCCCCAAAGATCTCAGGGTACGCAAAGGGACATACGGCGTTAACAAATTCTCCAACATTTTTGGAGACGTACCTTTAAGGATTTTGAATGCCAGGTAAAGAACCTTGAACTGAATTCTCTGGGATATGGGAAGCCAGTGGAGCAAGCGAAGGGTTTTAGAGACCGAACACCTCCTTGGCAAACCAATCACTACTCTGGCTGCAGCATTTTGAACTCGCTGCAGCCGGGTCAGTTCTGCCTGGTTAATCCCGGCTAACAAAGAACTGGCATAGTCCAGCCGTGATAGCACTGAAGCTTGAACCACCAGTTGCCTGGTGGGCGCATCAAAAAATCTAAGAATAGGTCTAAGCCCTCTGATAATGCCATAGCAAGAAGCTGCCACCTTCTTGGTATGACAGATGAAACTAAGGGTCGGATTCAACCAGACTCCCAATTTTTGTATCTCCGATGCTGGGAGAGGAGTCACACCTAACTCACAGGGCCACCACTTGTCACCCCACAGCGCTGCCTGCTTACCCACCACCATCACCTCCGTCTTTTTGGTATTTAACTGGAGACATCCTTTGCAACTGTCTAGTTCGCCCATATGGGTGGGCCACACCTGACATTATTTGTCTTTAGTTTTGCATAATAATTGGGCTAGATCCCTTAGATCCAGGACTGGTAACAGTCAATAAAAAAGTAAAAAAAAAAAAGTAAAGTCCACATTTGTAAAGCGCACAATCACCCGTAAGGGTCTCTAGGCGCTGGGGGCCGTCGGGAAGATTAAGCGAGCTATTGCCCAGAGTCACATGGTGCTGGGCTAACCTGCCGCCGGAGCCGGGGATCGAACAGTGGTCCCCAGATTCCAGCGTCAGTCGCCCTGGCCGCGGCGCCACACCTCTCCCTCTCGTGTACGTATTCCTGCCACTGGCTCTGATGCACAGGATGATCAAAACCATGAGTGGCACAGGTCCTTGCAGTCAGGGCCGGAACGCAAACCGGCCATGGCAATTGAGTCCGACCGGTCGCCTGAGGTCGGGGGGTTAGGTGTACGTGGAAAACACTGCTACTGGCCTCGGTAACAAAAAAGGCCCCCCCAGGGATCCAAACCCAGCTCCCACCCCGGTGGCCGACCTGGGAAACGCCCGGTGCCCACTAGGTGCCCACCCTGCTTGTGGTGCTCTCTGTAACCTCTACGTGAAGTAACCCAACAGTGACGGCTGTTGCAGGTAAGAGCGGCGAGGCGGGCGGGGGTCGATTGACGACAATGAGGGAAAATAAAATGAAAAAAAGAAAACCACTTACCTTGCTCTCACTGCATCGACAAGTTGGTGAGGCGGAAAGCGCATGGTTCGGTGATGCGGCGAGCGCAAGGTAAGTGGTTTTCATTTTTTTGACTGTCAACTCTCCTCCGCCCTGCTCCAATGCTCTTACCTGCGCCGGCCATCACAGACCCCCAACACTTCAAGGGGGCCTCCTTTCATGGTAACCATTTCCGGTTCAAGGGTGTCCAGCTATTGTCTTTGTAGCCCCCATCAGGAATCTCTACCTTTCTCGATAGGTAAACTTAATTTTTCTTAGTAAGAATGTGTGATGATAGGGCCCGGGCTGCCACGAGGCTTCAGCATGAAAAGCTTGAAGTGTCAGATGAGGTTTTTAAGTGTAATCAACAAGGCATTAGCAGCCTGATTCATCAAGCTAAATTGCACTTGCAAAGGGCAAGATTCTCAGAATCTTGCCTTTTGCGAGTGCAATTTTTGCATTTGGGATTCATCATCCCAAATGCAAAAATCGCTATTAAAGAATTCGCACATTTGTGAAGAATTGCATTTAAGGAATCTCTATTTGAGATTCCTTAAATGCAATTCATGAATCATTTTAAAATTGCGAAATTGCAATTTTGGGCCGCTATTTACCGAGAGGTCAGACCTCGTGGTAAATAGCAAAAACTTAGAAAAATGCATTTAAATGCATTTTTCTAAGTTGCATGTTACACACACACATGTCCTTTGGATATGTGTGTGCGCAACACCAATGTAGATTACATTTCAGTGGTGCTACAGGGTGTCCTTTGGACACCCCTGCACCCTTGAAATCGCATCCTTATTTGCGATTAGCAAATTGCTAATCGCAAATAAGGAATAACTCCATAAGGAACATGTAGGAATCGCAATATTTTTTGCAATTCCTACATGAATCCCGTTTTGCAAGTCCTTAATAGCGATTCCTTATGATTCGCTATTAGGGGCTCGCAAACCGGGAGATTGATGAATCAGGCTGTAAATCCCTCCACTCATAGACTTATTGCAAAGTTTCCATTCGATGTTTGGTCAAATGTTTGGGGTCGGCACCTTGTAGACCTAGGACTGATCTTCAGGTTTGCCTCCACCAGGCTAATACAAGCCTAGGTGTTATATCGCTAATGGTGATTTTCACACAGGTACTATGTATTTTCTCTAATTTGAGACCGTTTTGCCTGTGCAATGTAAGAAGTAACAGCTGATGGACCTCTGCAATCACTGAGTTGAATTTTTATGTGAGTGATCCCACCTCCCCTCTGCGGAATTGTGTTCTGTTCTTTCCCATACAGTCTCAACGAGGTGGCTCTTGAAGCAAATTAACATTTTCTTTGCCTACGTGGATGTATGTGATCATCTTCACTAGTCAATTTTGATGCCAGTTGTTTGTGTTCTACTGTATGCATTCAGGGTGGAGCAGGAGCCCTACACGGGTTCTCACAAGGGCATAAGAAGTGATTTGCATTTTTTTCCACGAACTTAGCAAGTAATTGAAGTCCAAGAAGCATGGAGGCATTTTTCCTGATGCCATGAACTTAACATAGATTTTTTATATAGCGCAGAACATTTATTATTTGATTTTCTTTGGTGTAAATGTGTGTGGCACTCATATGCGAATCTCTGCTCCCCCACGCATTGTTCACCTCTGCACATTCTAACAATAGGACTGTTGACAGATAGGACAGGGCACTTTCTAATTTTCAGATTTACCGCACATATCCTTATGGATGTCTGTATGTTACAGTGTCCACTAGCAACATATCATTCTGCCTAACGTTGTACCTACAGAATTGACGGCCATGATAACTTGAGGCTAAGTTGACAGCTTTTGTTATAACAACTTAACATATGATTTTTAGAAAAAACCTCTGCAAAAAAATACTTTAAAAACATATCCGAAGTACAGATATGGTTGTGAATTAAAAGCAAAAGCTACACGGAAATTTGCTAGTTGTGATATTATGGTTAGTTTAGCAATCCATAACTCACACAACAGCCATGAATATCATAACTCGCACACCAAATCAATATTTCGGACTGTGCTCAGTGAAAATAAAATAAATATATATATATATATATTCACTAAAAAATGAAGGTTACAGGGATGTTATAGTTACGAAATAGAATTAAAAAACCATAGAAATTTACAGAAAAAGCAAAAAGGTACAGGGGCATTATAGTTGGGTTCAGATTTTACACACACAAAACCATAGAAATTCTGCAGTTATAGTTATAATTATCTCACATAACTATGACTCGTGCGCTAAGGTAACTATAACTTGCTCCCCCGCCAGGCACAATTTTCTCATTACTAATTTCACTGCAAATATTGCAGTGATATTATCAATGATGTTGTAGAAGATGTTGTGAGTGATTTAATATGTGAGGTAATGAGCAGTGCATGACAAGTGTGCAAGTTATAGTTACCATAGGGCAGGAGTTATAGTTAATATCCTGACCCCCTTTATAACGCCAATAGGCCCACTTTTTAAGTGTTGGTGTTGTGACCCTTTGACAAAGTCAGTTGCTCTGCCTTACTTAAAATTATACACTTTATATTCACCCATGCCCTCCCACGGGGTTTGGGCGCCAACCTCTGCGCACAACCCCCCCAAAGCCCCAGCTGTGCATGGCTCATGCGCAGCCGGGATTGGGTACGTCGCGCCTGGCTGAAGGCGTTACGTATGGCAATAAACTATTATTTTATGTTAAAAAAACTAGAAATTCACTTCAAAAAGCAAAGATTAAAGTGACGTTATTGTTGGATATGGTTTATCTAGCTATGCATTAAGAAACACTTAGAAATTCACTGAAAAAACTAAAGGTACATTATAGTTAGGTGAAAATGTCAGTTAAAACATACCATTTTAAACAAACAAAACCACAGAAGTTCACCAGTTATAGTTATCTCAAGTAACTATAACTTAGGCCCTAAAGTAACTATCACTTGCACCCCCCACCATGCACAGTGGTGTTGTCAATGATGTAATTTCATATGTTGCAGTGATGTTTTCATTGATGTTATAGAACACATCATGAGTGATGTAATATGTGAGGTAATTAAGTTATTAAAATGGTGTGGATTGAGAACAGAACATTTTAAACTCAACATAACAGTGCAACACCCTCTCAAGGGCATGCTTGTGGTACTTGATTCAAGAAGGCATGTTATATCTTGAATTAGGTATAATGCATGCTCTACTTAGTTCTCTGCTGCCTGCTGCTCAACTAGTGTATGTGTGTGTGATGTCATAGGATTAGAATGTTATGTATCCATGCGAGAAGGTGATGCAACCCTTGTGTTATGAAACTGTCATTGTGAATCCCAGGGAAAGAATTCCAATTTACAGTGCTAACTCATCAAAATAGTACTCCTTAGACTGTACAAGAACCATGTAGCACATTAAACAGTCTGCTTTAATAATCACGCCAGACTGTATATTTAAAGTGGAAGCAGCACAGTTAATTGAGAAAAGGTCCATAAGGCGGTTTAGTGTGCCACATGGTTGTTGTATTTTGATGATTTAGCACTGTTTTTTATTTATTTATTTTGAAAGTTTTATATAGCGCGAACAAGATCTTTGCAGATATCAGAGCGCTTTACAAGGGCATGGGGATAAAAAATACAAAGTAATAAAGCGTATATACAGAGTAATATCTGAGGTAGTTAGGTACAAGGTGCTAGTTACATAGGTGGGACAAAGGACATGAGGTAGGTCACAGGTGAGGTAGTGTCGGTACACAGTGTATAGACAAACAATTGCGTCAATAGTATAAAGTGCAATAATAAGGAGCATATACTTGCTTAAGCGTGTTTAGAATATTTAGAGTTTAAAGGTGGGCACAGTTGAGGTAGGTGTGAGCAGGGTGTATAGTCCCACAGGTGCGAGAGTATTAGGGGAGTAAGGAACGTTGAGATGGAGAGGGTAAAGTGTGCAAAGTCAACCAGGTGCGTCAATAATATAACAATATACATAATCAACCAGGTGCATCAAACATTATAACAAAATACAAAGAGTGAGCGTATACAGTTAAGTAATTCGATAACACGGGTGGTACAGTAGACCAGGGTCGGGCAGGACTAACAGGGCAGATTCATGAGTGATACGGAGCAATAGATCATGTGTATTTTGCCATGAGGATCGCTTTAACTTCCCTCTTAAAGATTGTTTCGGAGGAGATGAGCCTTGTTTCCGGAGGGAGTGAGTTCCAGATCCTGGGTGCCATTCCTGAAAAGGAGCGTTTATAAGTTTTTTCCTTCCGAAATCTTCGAGGTTTCAGCAAAAGATTGTTTGTGCTTCTAGTAGTTCGGGAGCCACCCGAAATTGTCAGCTTTTGAGTGAGATAGGCGGGTGAATTCAGGTGCACAGCCTTGTGTGTCATGCATGCGATTTTCAGTTGTATTCTGGCTTCAAAAGGTAGCCATTTCAGTGGTTTAAAGTCCGGGGAGATATGCGAGTGTTTTTTTGAGCCAGTGACGAGTCTCGCTGCGGCGTTAAGGGACGCTCTTAGAGGTGCCGTTGTAGTTAGGGGGAGCCCGCAGAGGGCGGTGCTACCGTAATCTATGTGCGGGATGACTATAGATTGTACTGCAGTTTGGAAGTCTTTGGCAGGAAGGAAGGGTTTAAGTTTTCTCAGGGTATTGATTTGGAAGTTCGCTCCTTTGGTTGCCTTGCTGATGTGCTGCTGCATGTTGAGATTGGTGTCCAGTGTTATGCCTAAAGATTTTGCTGAGTCTACTACGATGGGCTGTACATTTAGAGCCGTTAATTGCTTAAGCCATGTTTGAGCCGTGGATATTCTAGCGGGAGGTGAGATCAGGAGGAACTCGGTCTTCAGAGCATTGAGTTTGAGGTGATTCTCAGCAAGCCAGGATTGGGTGTTTCTGATCGTGGTGTTCAGAAGCATGATGTCCTTGGGAGATTGTATTTTGAGATAAAGTTGGGTGTCGTCGGCATACATGTGAAAGTGCACATTAGATGCCTGTAGCAACGTAGTGAGAGGTTCCATAACTAGGTTGAACAGTGTTGGGGAGAGGGAGGATCCTTGAGGGACGCCTAGCGATACAGGTACCGGAGAGGACAGCAGGTTGTTGCTTTTGAATCTTTGTGTCCGGTTGTGTAGAAATGAGGTGAACCACTTTAGAACAGTCCCAGATATGCCCATTCTTGTGTTTAACAGTTCGAGTAAGTTCTCATGTTTAACTGTATCGAATGCTGAGGAGAGATCCAGAAGGATGAGGAGGCAGGTATCGTTTTGGTCTAGGATTTGGAGGGCATCGTCCACTATGTGAGTCATGGCAGTTTCGGTACTGTGCCCTGCTCGGAAGCCTGACTGATGAGCGTTTAGGAGATCAAACTTATCTATGTGTTTAGTCAGTTGTAGTTGTACGCATTTTTCCAACAGTTTAGCGAGAGTGGGAATGTTTGTAATAGGGCGGTAATTGTTTAGATCAGTGGGGTCTGCTGTTGGTTTTTTCAGTAGCGGAGTGACTTGCCCTACTTTGAGGGCGTTGGGGATGGATCCTTGTTGAAGAAAGCTATTGATAATCTTTGACCAGAGTGGGAGAAGCCAAGGGGGAAAGTCTTTTACAGCGTTAGCAGGAAGGGGGTCAGAGAGGTGATTGGAAGGTTTCAAGGTGTTGAGCAGTCTGCCAATTTCTTCTTCGGAGTAGGTGTCAAAGGCTGACCAAGTAGCATTGTTCTTTGGTTGAGGCACTGCTGTGTGTCGGGGGTTGGAGTACAGGATAGCGTCATTGAGGAGATCGCTTCTTATTCTCTCAGTTTTTTGGATAAAGAAGGCAGAGAAGTCTTTTAAATTAAGTAAATTGGAATTCTTTCCCTGGGATTCACAATGACAGTACTTAAATAAAACCACTTACCTTGCACTTGGTGTGGTGAGTGCAAGGTAAGTGGTTTTATTTATTATTTATTTTATTTTCCCTTTCCCGTCGTATGTCGACTTCCTCCCCTGCCCCACCCCACCGTTCTTACCTGCACTGGCCGCGCCTGAAGAAAAGGACAATTGGGATTTGCAAATGTGTGCAGTTTGCGTTCATCAGCTGCTCTTGTAGCCAGTTATTGCATACAGTAAGGGGGAGACATCCCATCTCTGGATTGCATCTCTCCTGGACACTGAGGAAACGATGCAGCAGACCGGAACCATTTATTTTAATGATGTATTCACTGATTGGGATTGTCTAAATGTGCATCTAAAGTGGACACCCAGTGCTTTCCAAACCTCTTCCATTAGGCATACATAGCTGTACCCCAATGTGAGAGAACCAGTATGTTACATAAATGCAACTACAAGACAATGACACACCAATCATTCCTGCACTCATGGGCAGGTAGGGCATCAAAGGGGTATGCAGACTTTGTGTTGTGTTTTTAGGTCGAGCCTAGTGCAGCGCTGCTCTTGGAGATGACCTCTAGAAATCGGTCTGCACTTTTATTACACTCGTGCTTATGCTGGAATCCAGTTTGCGGGAGTGAGCAGCGGCACGCAGGGACCATCTGTTTTCAATTAGCGTGGCCGCGTGCGCTTGTTGACATTCCACTACTCTCGCTCTCACCCTCGCCCTCCCATGTTCTTTTCTTCTCTGCTTCTCCCGCGTTAGGTCTATTCCTTCCTCTCTCACATCTCCGTTTCACCGCCTGTCTTCACCTTTCTGTGGGGTTGCCTCTTTTACAAAAAGCTATTGAGTGACACTCTGGGGAAAATAATAAAATTTTCAGGGACTTGCAAAAAGCGTCACTGGAACATGCTTACCGAGATAGTAAAAAAGTAACAGAGTCACGGTAGGCGAAACGCCCAAATGTTTCAAAACATAGGGATATTTTTACACTCAGGACAGGTGGTGGCCCTGCCCTCCATCCTATCGCCACCCCCTCCCCTCCATCTTTTTCTATGTCCCCATATTTACCCATATTTAATTTCAGTCCTTCCCTTGGCTACCACTTGCGCTCTCCTCCTCAGCATCCCCGCTTCTGTTTTCTTCTCTCTCGTCTCCACTCCTCCACCTCCCTACCAGTACACCCCTCACTCCCACGCTCCCTCCCTTGACCTCTTTCCTTTTCCCTCCCCTTTTAGCCCGCCTCTCTTTATCTCTGACCCGTTCTCTATCTGTCTAGCCCTGTTTTCTCCATTCCTGCCTCTCCTCTGTTGCATCCATCGCCTTCTCTCCACCTTACTGCCTCCCGCCCCACACCCCCACTTCTTCCCCTTGCCTTACTCCCACATGCCAGTGCTGACAGACAAAGCTGGATTGGATGAAGTTGTGCGAGTCCCCCGGGTGCGCCGCTCCCTCCCCGGGTGCTGGAGGAGACCCCTCGGGCTCCCGTGGGCCTCTCCCGCAGGACTGGGGCTCTCCGTTATTGTGGCTGATGGACTGGCCCCTAGGACAACCCGGACCGTGGCTGGACCCCCATGGACTGGTTAAGGGGGCTAGACTTCCAGAAGAGCAGATACGCCAGGTAGGACGCCTGGTCCCCTTCACTGGAGGGGTACAGCAGGCAGCGTCCGGCAGGGCCAGTGTGTTCTTCAAGAGGAATTCCAAAATGCACCCTCCCTTAGGAGTTCGACCCAGCAGATTCCCACAGGTGGATCTGGAAGGAAAGGGTTTGGGGAGCCCACCGCTCCCACTGGATAATGCTTTAAATTAAAACCAGAAATGCCTCTGTTTTGAGGAATTTGGGATAGAGCCCCCAAGAGTATGGGGTGTTTATAATGGAAGAGGGTTGTGGGGCTTATTTGCATATACCTAGGATGTGAGTGAGAGTGTAGTATACATTGTTTTATTGGGGTCACTGGGTTTTGATGTCTGTAGTGGGAAGGGGCTTTGTAAGATCTGATTAGGTATTCACTCTGGGGGTGTGTGGTCTAGCAAGGGTCTCACAACGGAGGGAATGAGGGGAGTGCTCATACAGGACTTTCCAGGGGCTTACAGGGGTTATCTGTTCAGGGTCTCGGGTGGGGTGCTCACAGGGATCAGTCCAGGATCTAAGGTTGAGTCTTAGCTGGGAGTCTCAGACGGATGTCCATGGTTTCCCCTTAAAAGCAGAGAAAGGCAATCTCCCACGGAACTGTCCAATGTTTCTCTCAGAGGAGGGGAGGGGGCGCACGGATCTGGCCCCTAACTTCTTTTTTGCGTTCTGGGAAAACATCAACTGTGGTCAGGGTATCAGGCATCCTCCTGAGATGGAGGCGGGCCTCTAATGATCGGACGGGTCACATCACTTTTACAAGTCGCCTGAGTTGGACAGGGAGGAATTGATTTTCTTTTAACACAGTGGCAGTTATGTTTAATCTGATTATTGGACTTCCCTGAAAATGTATAGTTTACTTTGAATTACTTTAGGTTATGTATTTTGCCAATATGTCGAAAGCTTATGTGTTAAGATAACAGAATACAATTCAATTATTGTTAACTGCCCCCTAGAATCTGTCCACGGCCTTACACTAGGCGGGCGACGGGATGCAATTCCAGGGTAAAGAACTGGGATCACGGGGGCAGAAATTACTGCCATTTTAACAGCCTCTGTGGGATAAAAAGATCAAGAAGCTTGTGCGTGCGGGCACGCATGTGCATGCGTCTGTGTGCGAGTGCGCCCTCACGAGAGTATACAGGCGTCTGCGAGAGTGTGTGTGAAAGTAAGACAAGCATTGGCATAGCCATAGCCAATAGATCTTGCCTTTGGGACCTTATAAGTGTTTAGCCATGCAACAGTTAATGTTGTTGCACCTAGGATATTGTGCTGCATAACTAAATACTTATAAGCATAGCCAATAGGTCTCTCCTTTGGGACCTTATAAGTATTTAGTTATGCAGTACAATATCCTTGATGCAACAACATCAACTGTTGCATGGCTAAACACTTATTAGGTCCCAAAGGCGAGACCTACTGGCTATGCCAATGCTTGTTACATATGCTAGGGTATGGTGACCAAGTCTGGACACCTTTCTTCAAAGTGCCATTTCCATGATAGGGGTCAGGAGGCGCTAGACTGCAGAGCACAACAGCACGAGGTTTGCAACATGCCTCAGTATGCGTTATCCTGGAGGTTGCTTTTCATGTGTTCTTTACTTGGATTCAGTGACAGACACAACAAGCATTTGCAATGCAATAGGTCATGTATTAATTGGATGCAGAGCTATTGGCTTTGCAAATCTAAAAGTATTATGGCAGACACATTTTTTTTCTATGTATTTACTTTTGTAATAACTGTGGCACGCTGCACGGTGTGCCCCCCTTATTACAAAAGTCAATAAATAAAGAATAAAGTAAAGAAAAAAAAAGAATAATTGTCTACCCGCCATAATACTTTTCCGTTTGCAAAGCCAATAGCTCTGCATTTAACTAATGAAAGACCTATTGCATTGCAAATGCTTGTATAGTATAACATTACAATGTGCTCTTATGGACTATAAGATTAATATTGTATTTGTAAATTTGCTTGAGCATTGTCCATTTTCTATTGACAATACACAAAGCATAGTTTTTTTGTTTTTTTTGGTTAAACATTTTTTATTAAGAAAAAGCAAACATCAGTATTGACATGGCGATACAGAGAGCGCAATATGGTAGGCATCAGTGGTACAGTAGGTGATATCACAAAATACAATCATACATGATGGAAGGCCTAGGGTGACGGAGGTCATCCACTGCAGGGTCAAGGGAGGCTGACATTTGTCCCCGCGGCAGGAGTTCCACGGGCTCCACACACTAGTCCATTTTTTGGGACATCCACGTGCTACATACGCAGTCTTTTCTCTAAACATTGCCCAGTACAAGTGTTTGTCCCAGTCCTGTACCGTATTGCCGCCGCTATTTCATCGTTAGACATGTCGCTGTCCATGAGGTCACGGTCGACTTCCCACAGTTTGGGTAGAGCAATGTCGGTGATCATCTGGCAGGAATCATTATAGGGTATGGGGCTACTGAGGTTTAAACAACCCTAAAGTGGGCCGCAAAACAGTCTACAATAGCTTGCGGATCTGACAGGGAGTTGCCCTCTTGCCCTCAGAGTTCAGGTACTAATCTGCTTGCCCACTCTTTCTTACCCAACCAGGCCTGGAGTTTCCCGGCCTTGTCGCCCACCTCGTTCAGTCGTTCCTGGACCGCTCTACCTATGGCCCTTTCTTGGTCTGTCGCTAGTGCCCTGTACTCCGGTTGTTTAAGCTTGAGAAGATGGAGCTTATTGTGCATGACGTCCACTTCTAAATCTGCTTCCAGTCTTCCCATAAAGCATAGTTCATTTGATTCTATGACCTGAGAGAGACCACTGCCATGCCATTACATACTGCAAACTGCAACGATATATCTGTTCTCTAGGTTTATAATGCAAAAATGAAACCAAGGGCCCAAGATAAAAAATATATAGTTTTACTTAATATTAGTCGGCGACACCAAAATCCACACGAAGGGGCGATAAGATTAAGCGCAGGGTCAGGCCAGGCTGCTAGTTAGAAACAGGAAATGGAGGATTAATGCTAGGTCGGGCTGCCCAGATTCATGGGAGGACACGTGATCCCAGGGGCCTTCACAACACACTGCAGCATCTTTCAGAAAAGTGACGTCTCCTGTATGGCATGGCGATGAAACAGGAGCTCAAACCAACTGGGAAGGAAATGGAGCAAGGACGAGCAGGATCGCTCAGTGCAGTCGTAAGCATGGCGTGGATTTTATTTATATTTTTAAACCCCTCTTCAGTGCGGATTTCTTAAAGTCATCCAAAAATACACCATCTCACACTGTAACTCTATGATCCAACATAGAGAATGCCGCCCCAATAATTGACAAAGAAAGTAAAGTATGCGTGATTAAACAGGTGAAAGAGGAGGATAGCTGAATGGTAGGGGAGATGCGTGCAGGCTGCAGCTGTAGGGACGTCAGAGGGGAAGAGAGAGGCGAAGGGGTATATGGTTGGGGAAACTGAGAAATAAGTCGGGTGTCAGGAGTAGGGAGTGATTTAGGACGAGGAAGAGGTTGTGAGAGAGAGGAGGAGCAGGAGGTGAGCCCGCGAGTGGTTTGCACACTCGTGCTTGGGAGAGCAGTCTTCACTTTTCAAGCGCTGCACTCCTGCTTGTAGCACGTCTCGGCTCGCTACTGCAAGGTGGATGCCGCCACAAGTACAAGTGCAGTGCTTGAAAAGTGAAGACCGATGGCTAAAGGCCCTCCTAGAGCAGCACACGCACGCTGCCTAGGCGAGACCTAAAAAATGGCTATCACTGTATGGAAAACACCGGTGTCAAGAGTGAAATGTCCGCAGTCAAGAGTGAAATATCCACAAACAGTCAAAGGCTCCTTCTATATGGCTTGGGCACAATCAGAGAATTTTTTACCAAGGGTTGTGTGGGTTCTCACATGCTCCTGCATAATTTTGCAACATCACAAAATGAAATAATGGACGGAGTGTTGAAACCTTTCAAACACTCACCCCCAATCACAGATCTGGGTTAATCCATCATTATTTTGCTCGCCACGTCACCCCAGTTCAGACCCAGCCATATGCAAATCACTCTTGACCCAGGTCCCCATAGGAACAGTTCGGGACGAACTGCCAGGCCCTCACTGGACTGGAAACAAGCATCCTGGGACCGGTTCTGGGGTATCACTCCTCATCAGTCAACCTTCTGCCACGCCCGTCCCATCCTCCTGTGGGCAGGGCTGCTTTAACCATCTTTTACGATGCGGAAGTCTGCCGCCCCTTCACCCTTTACCCCCTCTTCGCCCAGTTTGGTGGGGGCTGCCGTTCTGGCTCCATCCCATCAGGCCTTGGGGGTCTGCATTTAGCCTTGCTTTCTTCTTTGGTGCGTGCTTGGCTCTCGTTGCTGGCCTCACCTCAACAAGGCCACCAGTGATTTACCTTTCCTGCCAAACTTCACCGTTCAAGGCCACCAAAGCCCTAGCTTGAATCCATTGGCACAGTGCATAATTTTACTCTGCTTCCACACTTATGTAATGGTATGTAAATCGGCGCAAGGCTTTGTCGTTTTGCGCTACACGATTAACTCGTGCAAAAACACAGTATAAGAACCCTCTTCCTTTCCTGCACGCATAGACGTTGTCAACACCTGCTGCTTTTAGGTTTGTGTAGATGTGTTTCCTTGGTGCACGTTGGGTGTGCATGAAAGTGAAACTTATGGTTCTGACGAAATTGGTTGTGTGTTTTCCAAATCCGCCTTACGGTTGGCTGATTGTGGGCAGTGTCCACCGTTCAGGTTGCAGTACTTCTGAAAAGAGTGAGTTGCTAGCCTACTTAGACGAAATCATTGTCAGCAAAAGGTGCTTTGAACGGGCATGTCCACCAAGGGAGGCTATCCAGGTGCATACCAGCCTTACATGAGTCACGTGACACGCGCCAGCCTTGAAGGGGCTGTGCACACCGGCTGCCCCGGACGGCTCAGGCCTTCATAAACTTTGTCCAGTTGCGCAGTTACGTCTGACGTCACCCTTTGTCTGTTTGGCAGCCATTACTGGGTGCGTGTTTTTCTTCTGTGTCAACTCAAAATTCCATCCACAAGCTCTGTAACTTTTTTTTATGATCACAGAGCTGCATACAACTATGTTGTATTAATAGCTCTACCTGGAGCATTTGCCAAACGTGTTCCAAAAAAGGAATACAGGCATTCACAGTGCTGCAGGGCCGTACAACGGCGGCACACTGCGCCATACAAAGCCACGCGGTTTTCTTGCATGCAGCCGTCCTGATCAGGGCATCAACGTAGCAGAATCTTTGCACCCTTCAACATCATGCACGTCTAAGAATGAGGACTATGGACGGTGGCACCAGAAGAGAGTACCCTGCGGCCTTGGCTGTCCATCTGAGTAGCTGATCAAGGATGTAAGGCAGACCAATGGAGCAGCTGACCTGGGCTCTCCTATGGAACTATGGGTACCTGTGGGGATTGCTGCTCCTTATTGCTGTGATGTGATCCCAGGTGGGGAGCAGCACTCTGGCATCGGCTGAGCCTGTGTGAGTTGGGGTGCCTGCTAGTGTGTACAGGCCAACAACAGGAACGCTAACCAGTGTTTCAAACAACACAGCATATGAAACCAGTGATGTCCGATACCTGTTATAATCTCTGCTTTATTAATGATTAAATGGCTGTTTCTGCCCCAGCCACAACGTCTGCGTCCCGGCAGTGTGGCCTGTGTGTCATAGGCCCCAGAGCCTGGAAGTAAATGGGTCCTTCGCCGCTGTTTGAATTATTTATAAACTACAGCAGTAATTCAGGTTCTCTGGACCCTTTGGCCTCTAGTCCCCTGGCGCGGCGCAATACAGGTTGGCCCTTTCCCAGTGTCTGGACCCTCATGATTGACAGTGCGATTCGGCCCGAGGAGAGGCTGGTCACTGCCCCTACGCACCCCCTCCCCCACCGTACCCCATAAGAGGCACTTGCGTAGCCCGCACAACAAGCCCTGCGCCCACGAAGACCTGTGTTCTACCTCCGTGCCCCGGGATTCAATCCCTGCACATGGCTGACTCAAACGTTTATCCTTCAGATGTCGATAAAAGGAGTACCAGGGAGCTATGTAATAATCAGCCTTATTGTTCAAGGCACATCTGGCTTTGCTGGCACTATGTTTAGATTACATTAGTACATCTTGTTGGTACCCGTTGAGGTAAAAAAAAGAAAATAGCGGGCCCCTCTTTGGGAAGTGACATATCCCAAACTCTTGCACATGCCGTGACGACCCTACTGCCTTCAGGCCACCATCATAAATGTACCTTTTCTACTGAACAATATTTACACAAAGTTTCCCCCACGTTTTATGTAGCAGCCACATCACTGACATGGTGTAACCTCCCCCAAAAAGGCACACAGCGGACAACAAGCATTGAAAATGCAGTAGGTCTCGGCTTTGATTAAGTTAAAGCCATTTGCTTTGCTGATGGTATTGTATAGCAAAGCAAATAGCTTTAACTTAATCACAGGCGAGACCTATTGCATTTTTAATGCTTGTTCTTTTAAGTTACCAATCACAGTGGCATAAAACCACCCCCAGGTGCCCAGGTGGCCTCCAAGCTCCAGGGGGCCCCCACAGCACAGTACTCTGGCCAGAGAGCTCCTGAGTCCAGAAGGGCCCCTCTACGTACCTTGCAGGGGGCCCCCCCTCAAGTTTCGTTACACCAGTGACCAATCCGACTCTGATTGGTAACTAAAAAGAAAAAAAAAACAGCTCCATCATATTACCGACCATTTCAAAAGCTTACCACGCAGTAGACCATAAGAGTTGCTGTGCCAAATGGCTAAAACTACTGGAAATGCAAATAGGTCCAAAAGGCGAGGCTTATTGACTTTGCCATTGCTTATTTAAAGATTTCCCCAATCACCAGCATCCCTTTTTAGGTCTCGCCTAGCGTTGCAGCGCATGCGCTGTCTGTTCGGGGGGTGATGCACCGTTACATCGCAACTTTTACAACGGGAGGCTGTTACAACGGAACTTTTACAACGCAGGATCCATTACATCGGATGCCATTACAACGCATGGCATTACATAGCAGATGCTATTACAACGCATGGCATTACATCGTAAGTATAGGTAAGTATTTAATTTTTTTAATTTTATTAATATTAATTATAATTAAATATATTTATTTATGTTTTTTAATATTATTAAATTATTATTTATTATATTAAATAAAATAATTTTTAAAATAAGTACAGGTGTACAGGGGTGTTTTTAGGTTTCAGGGTAGGGTTTGGGTTTTGGGGTACAGGGTGTTTTTAGGTTTCAGGGTAGGGTTTGGGTTTTGGGGTACAGGGGTGTTTTTAGGTTTCAGGGTAGGGTTTGGGTTTTGGGGTACAGGGGTGTTTTTAGGTTTCAGGGTAGGGTTTGGGTTTTGGGGTACAGGGGTGTTTTTAGGTTTCAGGGTAGGGTTTGGGTTTTGGGGTACAGGGGTGTTTTAGGGTTCAGGGTTGGGTTTGTGCTTAGGGCTAATTAAATTATATTTACCATTTATAAATTAATTAAAATATATTTATTAAATTAAATTAATTATATTATATTAATTACATTTTTTAATTAAATTAATTAAATAAAATAAAATATTTTAATTAATTTATTTTAATTATAATGTTTAAAAATATTTAAATAAAATTAATTTCATTATATTAATTAATTAAAATTAATTACAATTTTTATTAAAATTAAATTAAATAAATAGATTTAAATTTATTAAATTAAATTAATTACTATTTTAAAATGTATTTTAATTAAATTAATTAAATTAAATTAATTAAATTAACTTAATTACATTTTTTTTAAAAAGATATACTTACCTATACTTACGATGTAATGCCATGCGTTGTAATAGCATCTGCTATGTAATGCCATGCGTTGTAATGGCATCCGATGTAATGGATCCTGCGTTGTAAAAATTCCGATGTAACGGAATGCGTTGTAAAAAACCGCGTTGTAGTGACACCAATCCGTTCGGGGAGACCTAAAGTGAGAGAAGAGATTTTAGAAGGGGACTTGAAGCCCGCCCATCATTTTCATTGGGTCGCGTCAGCGTTTGTGGTAAACGCTGGCTTCCCATTGAAAAGGATGATTTTGGGCCACTGCCCTTTCTCCCTTTTGGACGGCCCATCCAGACTGGGTCGTCTGCTTCACGGCTGTCGTGAAGCACTTTCTTATCTTTAGGGGGTCCATCTGTTACTTGTCTTGTTTTCGTTTTTTTCGTCCGAGTCTGCACGAGCAGGGACCATCTGTTTACTTTGAAATATTAGCAACTTGAGCAGGGCTGAAAGTTTCCTAGATATTGCGGTTACATGAAAGCACAGCGAGGCATTCTCTGCTGGCTGCATAATGCACCGGCAGCTGCTCGGAGAATTACTGTGTAATGCTGCACCGAGTCGCTGACCCTGGGGTCATAGGTGTGCACCGGGCTTCTGTGGAGTCCGGCAGCGTGTGGGTGAAAAGAATGTACTGGCAGCTCGTGGGTTAAAGGTGTTCATGGCACCGGCAGAGTCCGGCAACACAGGGGTTAAAGGTGTGAAACGGCCTCCTAGGCAGTCCGGCAACCCCAGGGTGAGCGGTGGACCGGTAGAAACCAGTGACCAAGGGGTTAACATTGTGCATATGGCCCTGCAGAGTCCGGCGGCCTGTGGGCTCAATGTATGCACAGCACCGGCATCCTATAGACTCTGGCAGCATAAGGATGACAGGTGAACATGGTCCCTGCAGAGTCCGGTATTTATTTACAGGTGTACACCTATGGAATCCGGCTACCCAGGGTTAAACGTTGACCCAGGGTTAAATGTTGACGTTAAGCACTGGATCTGCAAAGTCTGGCTAGCCTGGACTGACTTTGCACAGTTGTCTGCAGGGTCCGACAAACCGTGGGTTCAAGGTTTTTTTTTTTGGCCTCCTTTCCCAGTAGAGAAAGGGGAAGTGACTTTGAGTTATTTATATCTTTTCGCAGCCTACTTAAAGGGGGGTGTAGGTTCTGGGTATAACGAAGTGAAGGATCCAGGGAAAGAAAAATTACCAGATACTTGAAGCCCTCAGTGCGTATCTGTATTGGACACCTCTGCGGTGGGACCGGCGGCTCTCTCACCACCACAAATAGCAGAGATTTACTTCAGTTAATAGAGTATCCGGAAAATCTACCGAAAACAGTTAGGATATCCAAGACCACAATCAAGGACTGCCTCGGATACGACAGATAAAGCAGAATATTGTCTGCATAAAGGGAGATACGGTCTAACCACTCCGGAGACCAGTGCATGCCTCAAATCATTGGGTCTCTGTGTATCCAAGCCACCAGTGGTTCCAGTGCTAGAGCAAACAGGAGGGGGGGACAACGGACATCCCTTCCGGGTCCCTCGACCCAACTCGAAAGTTTGCAGACTTTTTGTTATTAACTACCAATTGGGATAGAGGCTTAGCATATAAAAGTTGTACCCATTGAATATCATGGGTAAATGGTTTGTACAGAGCCCAGCAGAGTCGGGCAAACCGTGTGGTAAAAGTGTGCCTCGGCTAGGTGAATTTCGACAACCCTAGAGGTAACCGTGCCTAGTGAAAGATGCACTTCGGCTGCTTTGTAGTGCTAAGAAGTGTATGGGGCGGCCGGTATTTTTAAAGTGAAAGTGCGCCTGGCTTTTTAAAATTTCTTTGCTCCCCGTCTGTTAAGCCGGCAGCCACGGCCCATGGAGGGAGTTGCAGTGGGGCAGAGAGGCAGGGCGGGGGAGGGTCAGGGTGGGGTGTGCTAAAAACCGGCATATGGATAATTGGAGGTAAGTAAACAATTTAATTAAATGCGATGCAACGCGCGCTACGAAATTCGTTTTAATAATTAAATTGTTTACTTACCTCCAATTATCCATATTCCATTTTTTAGCACTCCCCGCCCGCCTCTCTGCCTCTCTGCCCCACTGCAACTCCCTCCACGGACCGCGGCTGTAAGCCAGCAATGGCAGCTGCTTGTTGGCTCTAGTGAAAGGCGCACTTCAGCTGCTTTGTAGTGCTAAGAAGTGTATGGGGCAGCCGGTATTTTTAAAATGAAAGTGCGCATGGCTTTTTTTTATTTCTTTGCTCCCTGTCTGTTAAGCCGGCATTGGCAAGGCGCACTTTGGCTGCTTAGTAGTGCTAAGAAGTGTATGGGGTGGCCGTGGCCGGTATTTCCCCCCACAGCACCTGCACTTCCCGCGGACCTGGCCTGTGTCCCTTCATCCCCATGGCTAGCTGCCCCCTAAGCCGCGCGCCTCATGGTGAGTCTTCCTGGGAAATGGGTAATCTTCTGCATCACTGACCAGGTAGGACGGTCGGTATTTTTAAAGTGAAAGTGCGTATGGCTTTTTAAAATTTCTTTGCTCCTCGTCTGTTAAGCCCGCAATGGCAGCCGCTTGTTGGCTCTAGTGAAAGGCACACTTCGGCTTCTTTGTAGTGCTAAGAAGTGTATGGGGCAGCCGGTATTTTTAAAATGAAAGTGCGCATGGCTTTTTTTTATTTCTTTACTCCCCGTCTGTTAAGCCGGCAATGGCAAGGCACACTTCAGCTGCTTTGTAGTGCTAAGAAGTGTATGGGGCGGCCGGTATTTTTAAAGTGAAAGTGCGCATGGCTTTTTTTTATTTCTTTGCTCCCCGTCTGTTAAGCCGGCAATGGCAGCTGCTTGTTGGCTCTAGTGAAAGGCGCACTTCGGCTGCTTTGTAGTGCTAAGAATTATACGTTTCTTCAGGCTCCCGCGGAGCATCTTCCTCTTGCTCTGGTGTTGCTTTTGTGCTCACACTGCTCCCCGCCCCTTCTCACCTCTTGAAGAGCCAGTGCCCCCTTTGTCCCTCTACCTGCCGCCCACCCCACCCCGCCTCTTCTCCTGGTTCACACCTTGGTTCTTTCACACTTAACGTCACCTTCAGCTCGCATATTCAGAGAGGGCCTCTGGGCTCCCTATCACTGCCCGAGATGAGGAGGAGGAAGAAGAGAGAGAGGAGACAGAGGAGGACTTGGTGGGTGGCGGGGAAATGGATACAGTGGGAAGTGAGAGTGAAGAAAGAGGGGGGAGAGAGACAGAAGTAATAGAGAGAACCAGTGGGGAACGAGAGACCGAGAAGTAGGGAGAGATGAAGGAAGAAGAGAGAGCAAGTGGGAGGACGGGAATGAGGGACAGAGAGGAAGAAAGAGAGGGGGGAGGAATAGCACTGAGGCAATAGGACTTCAAAGGGAACAAAGACACTGCGATAGAGGGGAGAGGCCAGGGAGGACGGATGTAGAGGAGACCGGAGAGATGGACAGAGTGCCAGGTCCTGGGGAGTGCAGCAAAAAGCAATGGAGAGAGTGCCAGGAATAGAGATAGAGAGAGAGATGTGGGTTAGTGGCCAGCTCCCGAACTATGGACCCTAAGGGCTGCGCCCAGTGTTGACACGAGGAATTAAATCGTCTAATTACGGTTAAAACCTTTATTTTCCACTACTTTAGGCTGTATTCATATCTCTTCCCTGTACCTTAGACGGTATTCCTACCTAGACTAAATGTTTCCAGCCCCGTAAATCGGATTTGTGGACCGCATCTTGCTAGCACCTTGTTAGGTCCCGCCTGAGCCAGTGCATATGCGCTGCTCAGCGTGGCTTTATGTAAGGGCTTCAAACTCTGACCACACACTTGTGCGTGTGTTTGTTTTTTTGGTCACCGGCTATTGGCCTTTGCGTGCGTCTTTCTAAGAAAGACAGCACGCAATTGGGCAAAGGCGGGTGCATGTCCCACCTTTCCATCCACCCAGGCCTAGGGCTTGCAAGAGCGAGCATCAGCGCCATATGTTTCCAATCATCGGGCCGCGTCTCGCATTCCCGTTAATTGGAAACAGATTGCGCTCGCGCTGGCCTTGTTTTTTTTCTCCCTTTCAGATCGCTTGTTTCTGTTAAACCGAGTGCCATCCGAAGCCATGCATTAAAAGCCCATTCCAATGTACCTCCCTTGCTCCATCTTGACTTTTCTTTTCATGCTCAAGCACGTCATAGTACTACAAGAAAGAACAGACCAAAATTAGTGATGACGTAGTTCAATGTCACGATCTCAAGCCTGTACTTCTACACCTCTTTGCTCAGAATGTTAGACTGGTGCCAAATAAAAAGTTTGCTTGAAACTGCATAAAAAAACAAATAAAACATTAAAAAAAAGACACGCAAGGGATTCCCCAGTATGACACCTTAATGTAGATCAAGTTACCAAAAGGACTTAATATGTTTCCGTAAGCCTAACCAGCCACAATAAATATGTGAGTTTTAACCTTGAGATACTGCAAGTGCGGCCTCTGTGGCTATTTCCACGCACGCGGCTGATGGGGTGAGTCATTAGCCATTGCCTCGTGACGTCCACGGCCAACGGAAGCTGCAGGCAGTCTGGGGCTCGCCCAGCCGAGGCCCTCAAGCAATCACTGCATGTGCAAACCCCTCCTTGCTGGAGGTGAAAGGCCAGCATGCAGGGGACCCGCGCTGCTTCCTTGAAGAGAAGGCAGTACTTGGTGGGACGTGGTGTGCACGCTTGGGCGCCATGGGGCCAGGAGAGCCGTCTCCATGCGCCCCATCCACAGCAGAGCGACTGCAACTCACTAGAGGGATTAAAAAGAAATGTCCGTTCACAAGAGCTCTCAAGTTAGTGTCAAGTTCTTCTGTGCCTAGTGAGAGTTGCACACTTATGACGTTATAGCTCTTATCGGTCTATATTTAAAATAGAACTGGCGGGGAGGAGCCTAGCTCGCGACCGAGATGGCCGCGTTTTAGCTCGGCTCCGTTCCACCGCCTGTTTCCCTTCGTTTATCCTGTATTACTCCTGCCCCGGGAAGCCCTCCTTGCTGTGTTTCGGTATTTAAGTCACTTTGCGGACACTTACCCGTTGCTCCGGTGATCCTGAGTGCTGTCGATCCTGTGCAGCGATCTTGCTCGGAGCCTCCGGGGCGGACTGGCCGGATCTCCTGGCGACGCCGGGACGTGACGAGACACGATGGTCGGCCCTTGCTGGTGCTGTGGGGCTGGACGCGGAGGCTGATGTGCGAATAGGCCGGCTGTGCCCGTTGGCGGACCCGACTGGCCTGGGCCCAGAGACACGAACGCTGCCCCTCGCGGGAGAGCCTACTCATTTATCCGGCTTGGTCCCCCCTCTGTTCCCCGGCCCGGCCATTTTGAATTCTCCGCCCGGGCTCGGAGAACGGGGCCGGCGGCACGAGGGGGCCGACGAATATCCTTCTTCTGTTGGGTCTCCTTCCTGCCTTGGGGCGCCCTGCCGCAGTTCGGCTGACCTCCTTTTGCTTTGGTGTTACCCCGGCAGGGGTCCCCGACGGCCGAGGACTTGCTGGGCTCCTAAGATGGCGGCCAACCCTGGGAGTCTCTGCCGGGCCTGGGCGAGCACGGGGGGCCCGCCACATGGCCCGGATGTCGGATCTTGTAAAGAGTTTCCTACACTTCAGGTTGTCCTGGATGCACTGAACTCCTGGCGGACTGCCGTGGCTGCGCCTGTCGCCGCTGTGGAGGCGGACCCTCGTTTTGAACTGTGCGGGCCCCCGTCATCGGATTTGGCCTCCTCGTTGCAGGTTGCGGCTGGTGTGCTCCTGGACTCTGTGCCCCCGGCGGAGACCGCATCCTTGGGTCGGAGAGTCTCCGACGCCCCTCCTCGTCTTGCTCGGTTACCTCGGCCGCTGGTCTGCGGTCCGCTTGCATCCTGGCCTGGCCTCGATGGTCTTTCCTGTTTCTCATCGCGTCGGCTCCCCGGCCGAGACGCATGTGCCGGCCCGGCTGGGCTTGCCTCGTTGGAACTGTCCTTGGAACTGTGCCTGCGATACGAACGTTGTACTATGACTTTCCTGGATCTTCAGTATTTTCTTTCACGTTTCTTCTTAGGACTGCCGCGGGACTTTCTCCTGTGCCCTGTGTCCCTCGCCGCTTGCTTTTTGTTTGTTCGGATGGTTACGACTTTGGACAAAAGCGGGCAGGGCTGAAACGACTCTTTATATGCGGTAGTCTAGCTTCTTTTGTTTATGACTGATATGTGCTGTTGTGATGTTGTGTAACTTCATGGGACTCCTGACACTTATCCTAATATTGTTAACTTCCCGTGGGCTCTACCCCTCCCTTAAAACGGGTGGTGGGATGGATGCAGATAAATACTGTTTTTTCGCCCTCTCCCGTGTGTGCTGTTCCTTCCCTTCCCCTGCCCCTTCCCTTTTGTCTTTGTTTCTACCCTGTTCCTTCTCTTCTATATTTCGGGTTCTATTTAGGGCGACAGGCACGCTGCTGGGGGGTAGGCCGTAGCCCTCTGCAGGGGTGTAGGGAGGGCTTGTGGGGTGGGTGGGTGGGTCTGTTGTTGTTTTTGGAGGGGTCTTTTTCCTCCTCCTGTTTTTCTCCCTCTTTGGTTCTATGGCCCTTGTGTATCCCCTTTTTCGGGGCTCTGTCTCGTCGTCTGTCCCCCTGGTGTCTTTCTGTTGTATTTTTCCGGTATTACGATGATTGTGATTTGCTATGTGTGTCTTCCTATTTTGTTGTCGATTTTGTACCGGAACTTTGTTTTTTCTGTTTTGTCGCCGGGGGGCGGGTGTTTGGGTTAGAGTCCCTTCCTTTTCTTTCTTCCCCTTTTTCCCTTCCCCCTCCCCCTTTTGTGGGGTTTTCTTCTTTATTGGGGGTGCGTTTCGTATTGTTTTTGTATTTGGGTCCTTTTTGGTGCTGAACTGTGGGACGGGTGGTGGCTGCGGTGGGCGGGCATTGGACAGTGCGCGTAGTGGCCTTTCCTCATGCCCGTTGTTTTGACCGGTACTTATTGGTATACCTATGTCGTACTTGTTTCTCCTGTGTTTTTAAGATCGCTGTGTTGCTGCCCGCCGCGACCCCACCCCTCTGGTTTGTTTCATGGCCCGCCATGCTCCTGACCTCCCTGACCCGTCCTTTAAAAATGAAAACTACCTTTCTATTTGTTTGCTCCTGAGACTGCTCTAAGATACTTGTTCTTTCCCCTGGCTCGTTGCCTTTGTATGCTGTGACACTTTGTACATGACTCCTGATACTTTTGCTATGTGGTGGCCAGCCCTGGTGGGTTGTAGGCCCGTATTTGTGAGCTTTCTCTGTACAATAAAGGTTTTCAAAAAAAAAAAAAAAAAAAATAGAACTGCAAAACTACCGAAATCAGGTTGCCCCCCCCCCCAAAAAAAAGTGCTGTAGTGAGCTCATTTACTTCTGGTTCAAAACATTTTCTGGAGAGCATTATTTGGGGCCAGGATTATTACACTGCAATGCTAAACATTACCTTGGGAACGCTAACTACGCATGGCCTTCTTTTCCTCATCCATTTGGACTCCATAATATATGAACGATGCCCTGGAATTTTACTTAAGGCGCCATTTTATTCACCGATTACTCAACTGACAGAAAGACGCCGCTACCGTCCCACACCCCAGAGCTCACAGGTTGTCCTTGTGTTGACTGGGATGTCAGGCAGTGCTTTAAAGCCCTTTGGTGCCTGAGGGGGTGTGAGCCGTAGGTGTCAGTTAGATTACCATCCTCTCACATGCCTGACAGCACTCCCTGGCCCTCCATGAGGGGGGCCTGTTGCAGCCCTGCACGGGGGGGGGGGGGAGAGAGGTGGGGGGATCGGCTCTCCTTCTATAGTCAGCAAAGCCTGCAATGTCAAAGGTGGGGCTGAGGGGGGCATTCACTGCAGATACTTTCAACAGGCTCTGGGAATGGCTAAGGAGCGGTGACTGAGAGTGGGTACAACAGACATTCCCTCCAGTTACCAAGCATTGGCATAGCCAATAGGTCTCGCCTTTGCGACATTATAAGTGTTAAGCCATGCAACAGTTGATGTTGCACCAAGAATATTGTGTTGCATAATTAAATGCTTATAAGGTCCCGAAGGCCAAGATACCTCGGTGAAGGAGCCTCGCTGTCATCACAGTTTTTTTGTAATCTGATCTCTGTGTGACCTCGCGAAGCCTACTGGTCTGTGTTCAGTGTCCAAGTCTGGGATCCAGCTCCCTGCTGCCATGAGCTCAAGAACACCTATGTGCTTTCAGCAGAACATAAACAGAGAGCACACTGAGTGGAGGGGACAGAAGGGAGAGAGCGCACCATGCACCCTGCATGGAGGGCAGAGAAGGGAGAGAGAGAGCACCGTGGAGGGGAGAGAGAGCACCATGGAGGACAGAGAAGGGAGAGAGAGCACCATAGAGGGGAGAGAGAGCACCATGCACCCTGGAGGGCAGAGAAGGGAGAGAGAGCACCATGGAGGGGAGAGAGAGCACCATGCAGGACAGAGAAGGGAGAGAGAGCACCATGGAGGGGAGAGAGAGCACCATGCACCCACTCTGGAGGGCAGAGAAGGGAGAAAGAGCACCATGGAGGGGAGAAAGAGCACCATGCACCCACTCTGGAGGGCAGAGAAGGGAGAAAGAGCACCATGGAGGGGAGAGAATGGGGAGAGATCACCATGCACCCTGCATGGAGGGCGGAGAAGGGAGAGAGAGCACCATGGAGGGGAGAGAGAATCATGCAGGACAGAGAAGGGCGAGAGAGCACCATGGAGGGCAGAGAAGGGCGAGAGAGCACCATGCACCATGGAGAGCAGAGAAGGGCGAGAGAGCACCATGCACCATAGAGGGCAGAGAAGGGCGAGAGAGCACCATGCACCCTGGAAGGCAGAGAAGGGAGAGAGAGCACCGTGCACCCTGCATAAAGGACAGCATTTGCAATGCAATAGGTCTCGCATTTGCACAAGTTTGAGTTACTGCCATTGTAAATGACATTGCATTTTATTTATGTGTTGATTTTAAAAACATAAATAAAAGGCATTGTTGTTTATATTGCCAATAGCTTAAACTCTCGCAAATGCGAGACCTGTTGCATTGTAAATGCTTGTTCTATAATGTGGCCGAATTGACCTAATGTTCAAACTATGATCAAACCATGGTTTTGTATAGTGTTAAAATGACTTCTCCAGCCCTCCTTTCTACATTCCTTTTAAATAAAAGTATTATAATCATGGCCCGCAAGAATACGTGAATCTGTGGGCACTGCATTTCCGTATATTTATCGATGTGCTGTACTTGTCGCTTAATCCATCACCTGTTGAATAATTTGCAGATTTTAAACCCAAAATGTTTCTAACTCGAACGGATCAAAAGTTACTGCAAAGCAATGGCACACCCTTTGAAAAAGTGAACTGGTCTCTTTTCAGTTGCTGACCGCTTTATGTAGGCATTAAACTGATACAAAGGAGGTGAAACCTTGGCCCAGACAAGTCAAAGTGTGTAACAATGACAAAATAGTAAAGTAATACTGCCACAAAATGAGCAGCCTGATTTGACTTTCCTTGGAGCATAATGTAGTCAACCCTGACGCATAATTTGTTCCTCCTCTGCCGTATAATTCCAGTGGCCCAGAGTATGACACATTTTCATTTACTAGCTGCAGCATGGGATTGATAAATCATGTATAGCTCGCTGACTGGGAGCACTCCTGTTGGTTTGTACTCTTGAGCATCGCTCAATTTACTTTGTGCTTTGCCGGTCTATAATTGTGCCCGCCAAGCACCACCCATCAATTATACCACATTAAAACAATTATATAATTTTAACCGAATTATACAATTATACGACTCTAAATAGAGTTTGTCACTGACATCTCTATGATACAGGAACACACGGATTTCTGCCTAATATTAGTGTCCACCACTCTATATTTATTATCCTACTTGGTTTTGATTTATAAGCAAATATGTAAATATTGCTTCTCAAAAGGTTTATTTTCCAATTTTCATATTACAGAAAGTAATTGACTGGACATAGCTCCAGAGTGACAGGATTGCAGGTAGACGCCCTAATGAATGAGTGGCATCTAGTTTTAACGCGCTTCCCTGTGAAATACTACCGCCCTCCCTCTGAGCACACCATTTGCTGCGGTTTCTTCTGAAAAGGTCCTATAATAAGCAATTGCTCTCACCCATTCATTTCCTCACGTGTCCCTCATCACTCTTATCCAGGTACATTCAAATTATGCTCCTAATGAATTTCTAATTCTGTATTCTGATCTCTTGAGATCTTCTTTATTTGTTATGTCCACATGCAATATAGCCTTTTAGCCTGCTGCAGAGGGCTATACCGGTTGTAAAAGGAACAGAATCCAAGTCATAGGCCTGAGCCACAGCCAAGGGCCTATAACGAGAGAGAGGCCCTTTTTACAACCGGTATAGCCCAAGGCATAAGGGCTATAAGGCTTTTAGAACAATCCACCCACTGAGGGCACAGTGTTCTAAATTAAAAGGGGAAAACATGAAGACAAACATTGGAATGTTGAAGCTCCGGGCTTATACCAGCCATTATAAGCCCAGAGCTACTCCATTGTCTTCAAAGGAGCTCTCAACATTCCAGTGTTCTACATTCCTTGTTAATACTGCAGCGCAGCACATGGATTGTCCTGAGCAGGCTAGAAAGACGTCCTGCTCAGACCAGGGAGTCTGTGGGGGTTCTCCAGCCTGGCTGCCTAACGCAGCAGGTCTGGAGAAGCCTAACTGCGCATGTGAGTTTTGGTCTGCCTGAAACGGCCACCCAAACACACATGACCACTGAAAGAATGCACCTAGCACTCCTCCTCCCCTCCATGCCTCAGCCCCGCCCCTCCTTGTACATCTGGCAGAGCCAGTGGCTTAAAAAAAGAACAATATTGAAATATTGTTTTATTTTTTGCTGCTGGCTCTGAGCCAGTGGGGTGACGCTCCTCCGCCATTGTGGAGGGGCCATCCCTGCCATATACCCATGACAGGGAAGGGGCCAAAACTTATTATGGAGAAGTCAAAATTATCCATCACAAAATGACCGAGTTTTGGAAGGGGGCCACCTGCTTTTTTGGTCCCGGTCTCTACAGCCATGTAGGGAAACCTACCAAACCCAGACAGTTCTGAAAACTAGACACCCGGGGGAGTTCAGGGAGGTATAGCTTGCGTGGATCCCCCAATGTTTTCCTATCCAGAATCCCCTGCAAACCTAACATTTTACTTACAAAAATCGTATTTTCCTAACATTTCTACCTGCGATTATCGCACCGGCGCAAATGTCCTACCACCTACTGTTCCCCCTGGTCTCCTGATAAAAATGATACCTCACTTGTGTGGGTGTCTAATGCAGAGTCAGCCTAAAAATACATATAAAAAAATATATAGCTCTTAGAGCTTGCTGTACTAACCCCTCAATCCCTATGTTGTTGGCCTTCCCATCCCCAGGCCCTTGGCCTACCCACACAAGTGAGGTATCATTTTACTCAGGAGACTGAGGGAAATGCTGGGTGGTTGAGATTTTGTGCTGGCAAGGTAATCCCAGACAGAAATGTGAAGAAAAAGTGATTTTTATAGCAAAATTTGGGTTTTGCAGGGGACTCTGAGTAAGAAAACGTTGGGGGATCCGCGCAAGCCACACCTCCCTGGACTCCTCTGGGTGTCTAGTTTTCAGAACTGTCTGGAATTGGTAGGTTTCCCTAGAATGGCTGCCGAACCCGGTACCTAAAACGTAGGTGCCCCCTTGCAAAATCAGGTCATTTTGTGATAGATAGGGGGCATCTACATTTTTGGTCTCGGGCTCGGCGGCCATCTAGGGAAACCTACCAAACCCAAACATTTCTAAAAACTAGACATCTGGGGGAGTCCAGGGAGGTATGGCTTTTGTGGATCACCCAATATTTTCTTACGTAGAATCCCCAGCAAACCTCAAATTTAGCTGAGAAATCAAATTTTTTCCACATTTCTGTGTGGGAAAATTGCGGGATCACCGGGCTGATACAGATTTCCTACCACCCAGCGTTCCCCTGGTCTCATGGTAAAAATGGTACCCCACTTGTGTGGGTGGGCCTATAGTACCCACGGCAGGGAAGGGCTCAAAACGTATTACGAAGACAACAAAATTATCTATCACAAAATGATCTTGTTTTGAAAGGGGGTCACCTGCGTTTTGGTCCCTGGCTCGGCGGCCAAGTAAGGAAACCTACCAAATCCACACATTTCTGAACACTAGACACCCTGGAGAGTACAGAGAGGTGTGACTTACATGGACCCCCAACGTTTTCCTACCTAGAATCTCCTGCAAACCTCAATTTTAGCTGAAAAAATCACATTTTTCCCACATTCTTGTGAGGGAAAATTGTGGGATCACCGGGCTGACACACATTTCAACCACTCGTTGTTCCCCCAGGTCTCCGGATAAAAATGATACCTCACTTGTGTGGGTGAGCCAAGGGCCTGGGACTGGGAAGGGCCAAAAACATAGGGATCAAGGGGATCCATGGACATCATACCTCCCTAGATTCCCCCCGGGTGTCTAGTTTTCAGAAATGTCAGGAATTGGTAGGTTTCCCTGGATGGCTGCCAAGTCCGGGATCATAAACGGAGGTGACTCCTTCGCAAAATAATGTCTTTCTGTAATCGATAATTTTAAAATCTCCGCAGTCAGTTTTGGCCTTTTTCCTGTCACGGACACTATGCCTATCCACACTAGTGAGGTACCATTTTATCAGGAGACTTCGGGGAATGCTGGATAGGTAGAAATGTGTTGCTCCCCTTGGATTCCAGAACTTTCCGTCACAGAAATTTGAGGAACATGTGTTTTTTTTTTAAGAAAGTTTGAGGTTTGGAATGGATTCTGGGTAACAGAACCTGTAGAGAGCCACTCAAGTCATTCCATACTGGATTTGCCTGGATGTTTAGTTTTTTTAAAAGTATAGGATTACTAGGTTTCCTTAGGGGCCGGACTAGAGCTAGAGCCCAAAATCCACAGCTAGGCACATTGCTAAGAAAGGGTCAATTTTCTGTTGAAAAATGTGATGTGTCCATGTTGTGTTATGGGCCGTTTCCTGTCAAGGGCACTAGACCTTCCCACAAAAGTGAGGTACCATTTTTATTGGGAGACTCAGGGAAACACAGAATAGTAGAACAAGTATTATTACCAATTGACTTTCTTTGCATTTATGCCTTCCTAATGTAAAACAATGTGTAAAAAAGAAGTAATTTTGAAAAATGTCCTCTAATTCACATGCGTGTATGGGTACCCACAATTTTGGAGATGTGCAAATAACCACGGCTGCTAAACTCTATATTTTGTTCCCATTTTGGAACTATTTCGGTTTCTTTGGTACCTATTTGTCACTCTTTATATTTTACCAAATGCATTGCTATATACCCGGTACACAATGAAAAACCTTTCAAGATGCAGCTCAGTTATTGGCTCTGGGTACCTCGGGTTCTTGGTGAACCTACAAGTCCTATATATTCCCGCAACCAGAAGGGTCCCGCAGACATAATAGTATATTGCTTTGAAAAATTTGCCATGCTTAGTAATTGCAAATGAAAACTTTGACACAAATGGCTGTTTTTTTCACCTAAATGTCATTTTTTTAAATTTCAATTGTTAATTTCTATAGAAAAACCTTAAAGGATCCACACAAATTACCCCTTGCTGAATTCATAATTTTGTCTACTGTTTAGAAGTGTATAGTTTCCAGGATCCATTATTGCTTTCACACCCATTACTACTACTAACTGGAAGGAGGTTGAAAGCACAAAAAATAAGAAAAATAGGCTATGTCACAGTAAAATGTCAAAACTGTGTAGAAAATGTTGGGTTTCTGACAAATGTCTGCCTGTTCCTGAAAGCTGGGAAGATGGTAATTTTAGCACCATAAACCCTATGTTGAAACCTTTTGTAGGGAAAAACAGATGCTTTCTTCTGCAGCACATTTTCTCATTTAAACAAAAAAGTAGCTGTGTTTTAGCCAATTTCTCGGTTCCTTCCAGGGGAATCCACAAACCCTAGGTACCTTTAGAATCCTCAAGATGTTGGAAGAAAAGGACGCACATTTAGCATGTATACCTTATGTGGACAAAATGTTACAGTGGCTGAAGTGAAAACTACCAAGCACAAAACATTTAGGAGGGTCTCAGGGAACATTTTTAAGACCTGCAAGGTGTATTTCCCCTATATATTAATCAAATACCACAAAACACCTTGGGTCTAGTATAAGGGGAGAGAAAGATGAGTGGGGGAAGGGACAGGCCAGACTGGAAGTATGTCAACTGGTTAAGACAACAACCACCCCAGGAGGAGGAACTTAGTAAACAAGACCCATCATTCACAAATTGTGAGGAATCATCATTTGGGTCCTGCCTCCTCTCACTAGGGCGCTCAGTCTTAGAGATTGACTAAGTTACCCTCAGCTGGTTCCGAAGCTAGAGGATGGCTGATGACTCCACGGAGTATAACATAGAACCCACAAGGTTTACTAAGTGAAGAGGGTTTCTAAACAAGAAAAGTGCAGCGCTAAATAATAAAAAATAGTGTTTTAAAAATGACTAAGGGGACTCCATTCCAATTTTATTATTAGAGTGCCCTTGTCATGGTTAAAAAGCAGTATGTCAACACTTGTAGAAGTCAAGTGTTAAGCAATGAGTTAGGTCGACATGTTCAGCCCTCTCAAGGATCTAACTGTATCGGGGCATTCCTCAGGACCAAATAAGCTAATAATATATATAGCTGCTGCTAAACGTGAAGGAGTGAAAAACAAAACAGTGATGAAAGTACAAAAATTGAACAGTTTATATACTCCACCGATACAGTCCAACTCAGCAGCAGTGGAACAGATTATCGGTTACCCACAACAGTTGGGTATCGACCTCGCCTCTACCTGGTGACTACTCAGGGAAGTGGGCCCGCTCTCTCCGTCGGTACCCCGGTGCGGTCTTTGAGTAATGAGTAATGAGTAGCTCTGGTCATTACTCAAAGACCGCACCGGGGTACCGACGGAGAGAGCGGGGCCCCCTTCCCTGAGTAGTCACCAGGTAGAGGCGAGGTCGATACCCAGGTCGATAATCTGTTCCACTGCTGCTGAGTTGGACTGTATCGGTGGAGTATATAAACTGTTCAATTTTTGTACTTTCATCACTGTTTTGTTTTTCACTCCTTCACGTTTAGCAGCAGCTATATATATTATTAGCTTATTTGGTCCTGAGGAATGCCCGATACAGTTAGATCCTTGAGAGGGCTGAAACATGTCGACCTAACTCATTGCTTAACACTTGACTTCTACAAGTGTTGACATACTGCTTTTTAACCATGAGAAGGGCACTCTAATAATAAAATTGGAATGGAGTCCCCTTAGTCATTTTTAAAACACTATATTTTATTATTTAGCGCTGCACTTTTCTTTTTTAAAAACCCTCTTCACTTAGTAAACCTTGTGGGTTCTATGTTATACTCCGTGGAGTCATCAGCCATCCTCTAGCTTCGGAACCAGCTGAGGGTAACATAGTCAATCTCTAAGACTGAGCGCCCTAGTGAGAGGAGGCAGGACCCAAAGGATGATACCTCACAATTTGTGAATGATGGGACTTGTTTACTAAGTTCCTCCTCCTGAGGATGTTGTTGTCTTAACCAGTTGACATACTTCCAGTCTGGCCTGTCCCTTCCCCAACTCATCTTCCTCTCCCCTTATACTAGACCCAAGGTGTTTTGTGGTATTTGAAGTGAAAACTACCCCAAAGAGCCAAAAAAAGGCTTAGCACAGGGAGGAAAAGGCGTAGCAGCAAAGGGGTTAATACCGGTATAGCCCAGCTATGGAGGGCTATAAGGCTATTACACCATTTTGCCACTAGAAGGCAGAATGTTCTAACAAATAAAACAAAGGCCTCACGGAGCTCAAGGGGATTGAAATCTCCTTGGATTCTGTGAGGCCTTTGTTCACAACAACAGTTGTGAACTGACAACATTGGAATGTTGGAGCCCCGGACTTCTTCCAGCCATTAGAAGCCCAGAGCACTCCATTGTTTTCAATGGAGCTCCCAAAATTCCAATGTTCTAATAAGCATTGTAGCCAACAGTTTGACCTGCATTAAGTTACCCGGAAAATGGAACAGTAATCCTCCCTCACCTCCAGAGGAAGTTATCACTACTGGAGGCATTGGTGACTGTGGGGGTAGTACAAATGTGCCTTTTTGTGAGCTGGACACTGCAGGTCCACTAAGAAATGCGGAATTTTGTAAATCAGTAATTTCAAGGGTCATTACTCAGGCAATTCCTCATTTTCAAGGGACTTTCAGGCAGAAAAAATATCTACGTAAAAAGAAAGAGGTTTGAGCTGTTCCCAAGAAACTCATAATTCCAATGGGTCGGGTAACTGCTGTTACTAGCCTCATCGCAATTAAGATGCCACTCGTAATGAGGGTCTTTGAGACTTTGAACAAAAAAGGTTACATTGTTTATATAGCTTCATATACATAGCATTTTGAAATTCATGTAAAATGGTGTAAAGGTTGATCAAAAGCATGTCAGTCGAAGAAGTGTAGGCACTAGATCATCTTTGAACTTGAAATTTAATTTCCGTTGTAGGTGCTCTCTTTTAAAACAAGTCTATGTAGGTTTATGTCCAGAAATTGGAAGAATTGAATTCCATCATTTGGATACCCTCCCACACATGGATGGTTTAAAGTGATCATTTGGAGAAAAGAAAAAACGACAGAGTTTTCTAACCCAGTCCTAACTCATCAAGAACAATCAACAAAAACGATTCTAGAACGTCCCTTTGTTTGATGATGCTCTGGCTGGGTTATAAAATCTAATATATCACCGTTCAATGGAAAGCTCTTTTAAGAGTTCTACATTTTTAGAAAATCAGGGTATCAGAACTCCGATATAAGGGCAAGTCATGGAGCTGGAAAGGCATTTTTGTGTTCCAGCATGAAGTATTTTGTGTACTCTGTAGTCTATCTTAAATATACTTCTTGTTAGGCCTGGGTGAAGTCCGTGGAGTTCCTCCACCACTCTACACGAAGTTCCAGAAACATTGGAGTGCGATACGTTGCACTGCTCGCACTTATTTTTAGCACTGGGTGTTTGTCCAACGCTATAAAAAGTGGCAGCTTCCCCAACGCGAGAAGAAGGTTTCTCAATGCAAGCGGTAGTGATCAGACGCGACCGTCCGCAATGAGAAATCTCAACAGGAGGTGAGCCGCAGGAGAGGAAAATCTCCGTTCTGCTACTTGGAGTTTTTCGGAACTCCGCGCTCTACGAGGAGCGGGAGTGGGAAAAACTCTTCTTGCTTCATCAGTAAGCCATTTCAGGGTGGATAGTCCCAGTGAGATATAATCAAACATTTGTGAACCTGCCACCTGTCTTTCAGTGGCTTGAAGAGTTGCTTCCCACAATCAAGTTCTAATGGGCAGGATTCAGTTAAGTAGATTGACGATCAAGCCAGGATTGCACTGGAGGAGAACATTGAGGGGTGAGATTAGTTAAACTTGTTTTAGACAGATTTGAGTTTGAGATGCACGTCTATGCTCAATTTCAAATTGCCTCCTACATTTTCTATCCAGTGTCTGTAGGCCAGCCCTGCCCTCCCCATCCAGAACTAGGCAATCTTCCTCTTAGTTAGAATCAGTACTAGCAATATGAATTTTGACATAGGTTTGTTTTCCCTTCTATTTGGGATGATGTTTAGATAAAATATCAGAGTAAAAATATTGTGTGGACAAAATATTGTGTCAAGAATATTGAGGACAAAAATATGGTGAAGGTAAGTTTCTATCGGTAAGCAAAGTTTCACTATACATAACTCTTCATATCTGTACCTTGATGGTATATATATATCTTCAAAGTGTATGTTAAGAATAGTAAATATCTAATTACCTATTTGCACTTATGTTCTCATTATTTTGGTCCTCAATATTTTTGACACAATATTCTGCTCATACCATATTTTTGATTCTGATTTTCTCTCAGTGAACCCTTTGAAACTATTTAAAAGCGCTTTTGCCACAGAAACGTCACTTTAAATGAAGTTCTTGTGGCGGTAGGGCCTTTGCCTTATTTACAAGGCGGTATTAATCCACTTAACGTGGCTTAACGCTACCTTGTAATGACATACTATACTTAATGTGAAAGGGGTGGGCAATGGGTGTTTCGTGGGCGTTCTGCCGTAGCGCCCCTTGATTTTGACACTGCCCAAATTTACAAGGGTGGTGTAAATAGGAGGCAGCGCCAAAATTAAGACCAGGGAAAACCTGGGCATTCATGGCAAAACGAGGAGAAATGCTTTATTTCTCCTTGTTTTTGCTGTTTCTAAGTGTGCTGCGTTGTGCAGCACACATACAAACAGCAAACTGCCATCAATGATTGTTTATTTGCCGGAAGATGTCCCTTCCGGCACATAAACAATCATTAAAGAAATTACGATTTGCAACTTCAATACGTGCTGCCCTATGCAGCACACATAGAAGTTACAAATTGCCATTTGTGATTATGTGCATGCAGGGACACCTTCCTAAACCCAAACAATCTTTCCCCACAATGCAGGGGGTGCTAGGCAGTTTAATTCAGTATCAGCGCTAAGGGAAACGCAGGAGTGTGCCGTAGCTTTGTAAATACTGCGCATCCCTGCATTTTCAGAATGGCGGAGCAGGGCGTTAGCAAGTTTTGCTTAGTTTTGCTTAACGTCACGCTCCATCATTTTGTTGTACATATGCCCCTCAGTGTTCATCAATGTCTGCAAACCAGTGGCTCTCAGACCTTGAGAAGAAGGCCACACACCCTCTACAGCTAAGATTCAGCCAAAGACCCAGCAAGTTGCAACGGAATGTGGGATGTCTTGATAAATGATTAAACCAATTCTCTTTACAGTCATTAGTGTACTACTGCACCAGGCCTAGCAGTCATTTCCTCACATTATGTGGTCATTCTGGCAGTATCACCTGCCTTACTAAACACTAAAACGGTGGGGCTACCTTTTTGCCCCACTCCAGTGGCAACAGACATTGATTAAGCTGTTTGAAAGTGAGGAGTGCAACTCATCTCATGTGAAAGTATCACCTGCCTACCATGTGCAGCACTTGATCTATTAGCATTGGACAGCTCATTCCAGCAATGAAGCCCTCAGATGGTTCATGTAGTTGATTGATACTTACAGCCTGTCACCACGCAACAAACAAGAGAAAGGTGAACTCTCAAATGGCCCCATAAGTAGTAAGTAGTTCCTGTGTATGCAGTATGAGTGTTCCTGCACCAGTGGCATTGGGTCCCAGCACCTGTCAATCAATGGACCGCCTTGAGTGGCTCCATTTGTCGACCTATTCTGCAGTACTCAACACTTTACCATTTAACTGCTTTTGACTTCAGCTCAAGTCTCCATAGGTCCCCAAAATACTCAACTGTGATCTTTTGACATGTGTGGAAGGTTAGAAATCTATGAGATTAAGCCCAGCGGCTAACATAGATGCATCCTAGTCAACACCATGTCTTTTGTAATGGCTTATGCAAACAAAAACGGTGTTCGGGGATAAAACCCACCTTTTGGGATCATCTGGAGGCAGGTAATAGTGCTGTGGATGAAGATGCATATGAATGTGTGCTCCCCTTCCCCTGTAGTAATCCCTCTTCTGAAGAAAGCAGGAACAGATGTGCGTAATCCGGCAAATTACCGGCCTATTTCCCAATTGCCGTACCTCTCCAAAGTTATGGAAAAATTGGTTAATAGACAGCTGTCTAAATATCTCGAGTCAAACGATCTACTAGACCCCTCCCAAACTGGCTTTAGACCCACCAATAGTACGGAAGCAACTCTCCTGGCCGTGTCAGACAATATAAGATCCCTGGTTGACCAAGGGAAAGCCGTTGCCTTAATTTTATTAGACCTATCGGCGGCATTCGACACTGTCTCACACAATCGCCTACTGGAAATTCTTCATGGAAAAGGAGTCTATGCTAAAGCCCTTCAATGGCTGAGCTCCTTTCATGAATAATAGAACACAGAGAGTACAAATGGGAGAGTTTTCATCTAAACCAAAACTTATCAGCTATGGTGTTCCTCAGGGGGCATCCCTGAGCCCCATACTCTTCAATGACTATGTTTCATCTCTGGCAAAAATAAGTGAGAAGTGCGGCCTTGGCATCTGCTCCTATGCCGACGATACTCAACTGCTGATAACCATCGAAGAACAGCATGAGAACACAAGACTAAAATTTAAATATCTGTCACTTGGAGATGGCAATCTGGATGGCAGAACATTGTCTTAAATTAAATGCTGGGAAATCTAAAATTGTACTCTTTGGAGGAGCCAAACTTGTTTGGAATTCCACTTGGTGGCCCCAGACACTGGGGGATGCCCCAGCTTTAAAGCAATGCGCAAAAAAATTGGGGGTCCACATGGATAACTTATCCATGCTGAAGCTTCTAAGAAGGTTATTTCCTTGGATCCCGCAAGATTGTTGGAGAACTGTCATGCAGGCACTACTTACCAGCAGACTGGATTATGGTAATGCATTATTTGTGGTCATGTCAGACTACCTTTTCACACAACTACAGGTGGTGCAAAATGCTGCAGCCAAACTGGTATGTAATAAAGACAGACTCAGTTCATCGTCTGAGTGCCTGAAACTGCTTCCATGGCTGCCAATGCACCAAAGAGCGAAATGTAAGCTGCTCAGCTACGCACACAAGGCCCTGCACCATCGGGGGCATCTTGTCCTACAGAGGAAAGTTGAATTCTATGTACCCACAAGGTGCTTAAAATCGCGGTCCCTAGCTCTAGCCAGAACAAAATGTATTAAGAAAACAAGAACGGGAGGTCGCAGCTTCTCATACCTGGCAGCAAAACACTGGAATGACTTACCACAAGAACTCCCCCAAACAGAGGTCTATTTTATCTTCAGAAAAAAACTTAAGTCTCATCCCATGAAAATAATACTGGCCAAATCAATGAACCGATCAGCTACACCCCAGAAGTCTTAGCACAGCGCCGTGATATCCTTTGGATGAATGTTGTGCTTTACAAATACAAGTACAGTCTTTCGAACATATGTATGCCTAACATAGAGTGTACACACTATTCAGAGCGCTGCTCACATCCTCACGCATCACACTAAACTCACAGACCACATTTCCTCCACACATGCACACTTTTACAACAAACAAATGCGCCAGCCTACAGGTATGCAGACACGCTTAAGCATTTCAAGGCCACATACGTGTACAAATGTCAGGTATTAGGACCAACAGCCATAGAAATATTTCTATGCCACTTTGCAGTGGGCTTTTAAGGGAATTGGCAATGTAACCTGTCACAATTCCTATAAACAGTTTTACTCCTGGGCAGTACCACAGTAAATATGTGTCCCTGTGTTTTCGGGCAACGTGTAAAGGTACCTGAATTATTTTGATCGATTCTTTGCCGTTTCTTAAATTGCCGTAGTCTGTACTTTCAAAGCCCTGTGATTGTTTCATTAATTCATTAATTGGCAACATTGGGTCATCGACCACCCGCCGGGCCCTTTCTTTATTACGCCTCCCAGCTGCGCTTCGCTTAGGGCGGATCCCCTTTGTCATATATGTACATTGTGGGTGATGAAGCATTTTAATCCCAAACCCAGCTGCATCGGGGTCACCCGCAGTCACTGCTATGGGACTCTTTAAGGAGAGTTAGAGTTAAAAGTTTCCTGAGAGCCAGAGCTGCTGCTCCTAAATAGATGATGATTCATAGGAATTGACTCCTGCCTGTCAACGCTTCCATTCTTAATAACCCGCGCTAATCTCTCTTAAAATAGACGCTTAATTACCAGTGTGTAGCTGGCAAGCATCCCAGGTTGCGACTTGGCCCACTTCCGGGATACGAGTACCACATCTGTGTCCCATCACTCACCAGACACAACAACAAACACGACTGATACTTGTCCTCTAATATCTTATGTGGGGGAGGGGGTCTTCCCTAAGCGGCTCTCTGGGTCCCATCTGTTTGTGGGCTTTATTTATGTTCATGACCACTATACCACAAGGTATTTCTTAACACTCTCCTCAGCCAGAAAACTGTAATTAAAAATGCCCGCACGTTGTCTCCCTGACAGCCCGAAGCCTGGAGTGTGGTTGGTTTACATGGGACATCACGGCCAAATCTAACCTTCTAAACCCCAGATCGAGTTAAAAAACACTGTGGCCCTTGCGTGGGTCCTGTGAGGGCAAACCAGATGGCACAGAGTACTTCCTTGCAATACCTTAACTCCATTACACTGTTGCACATCCATGCCCTCGGAGTGCAATATACCACCACCTCCCTGGAGACCCCGTCTCTGTGCTTCTCCTGCAGACCTCATCTATGCAACACATTAACATCACCCACTACATTATTAACCCTTTCTCCTTCCTAACAAACCCCAACCAAACGTTATGGATTGGCCAGGCACTGTCCACTTTACTCCATAAAGTGCCTTGAAGCAATTTGCTATGAAGAGGAGCCTCATATTAGGCTATTCATCCATCCATTACTTTAGGGAAGACTTTGTGCGTGCACGTGCACTCCCAGGACTATCCGTGCGATGGCACTGGCAGCCAGTAGTCCTGGGGTAATGGCGAAGAGCATGTGTTGATCAGACACGCATGCACCCTCCAACACTCACCGGGATAATCTTCATGCAACTGCAGATACCCAGTAATTCTGACGACTGACTGCCCCTGGCCATTACGCCTAGTGTGTAGCAGGGCTTCCCATAGGCTCTGGCATTGTTGAGGGATTGTTTAAAGGCTCTCCGGGCAATCTGAACTTGTATTTGAAAATCTTGGTATCAGGACTGGTCACCTGATTTGGAGCCTCTTTGATACCACAAGACTTTTGAATGTTCAAGGATTAGTGGGGGTTGAACAGCTTCTTCTGCGAGTGCATTGAACATTTTTTTAGTTTCTGATCATTTAATTGTTTCTAAGGATTCCTTTGGGTGGCCTTATTCAACAAGTTTGATTCATTTGTTGGACTTTTGGAACGTGGGTCTGGAAAAGATGTAGCTTGGATTTTCCTTCTGCTCTGGAAACTCTTTTGAGGTATGGCTTTTACTGCTGAATTTCTTTTTGGGGATTCCTTTGCATTTTGGGCAATTACTTCTTGGATCTACCCCCATTAAACTATTCTTACCTAAGCTTGAGCTGTCGCCACCACTGTCCTGATGACATCTGACTTCCTCAGAAATCCCATTAATTAGTATCCTTGAATGTAATATTTTGTGTTTTCAGGTGAATGTTATCAATCCGCTCTACTCCCTGCTTCTCTTGAGGGGCAAACCAGTAGGGCCATATTTCCATATTTTGAGTGCACCTCCAAGTGGTTGTGCTTATGTCACAACGTGGCCTTAAGCAGATGTGGACAAAATCCCCCCATATTTCCCACTGCAAGAGCAGGAAGGTTCTGCTAACCTGCCACTTTAATCTTCTTGCACAATGAAATAGTAAACACTCTAAAATGGTTCAGTTACAAGACTGTGACTTCATCTATGGGTTCTAGTGAACTGGTTTTTAGCATCTCTCCCTGGGAAGTTCCAAAATCTATGGTAACTTAGGCAAAGGTATGGGCATAGGCTTGAAATATGCACAGGTGCAGATCACTATCAATTATACCAAGGATAGTTTGTATGTAGGCTCAATGGTCTTTATGCCAAAAAGGTTTGTGCTTGTGAAGGTTAGCGTTCTAGCAGCAGGAGTAACCTTTGTGTGAGTCAGGCACAGCCTCCCAGTTGAAACAGGCTTGGCCCAGGGTTACTGGCTCAGTGGCATTGTGGATCCGCAGTACTGGCTAGTGCAGTCAGCGTCTTCGCACTCTCAGGTTTCAGCATTGATGAAGGAGGACGGGGACAGATGCCTCTCTTCTGTCCTCTAAAGGCTACCGTGGGTTGACAGCCAGGCAGGCTAGCTGGTCAGGCACTCACCTACAGCATTTCTGGCATCTGATCAGAGGCACACAGACCTCATCTTCAGCAGTCGAGGCCTCTAGGTGGATCCAGCGACTCCGCAACAGTGAACATCTCCCGTGGCAGTAGCAACACCGAACCTTCGGGTTTGTGGCAGAATTGCCAGACAGCACAGTAACATTCTGGTGCATATCTTCTTCATGTAGTTCACAAATGGGACTGTGCCAGGAGACCACAGAACCAAAACAATTCAGGTCACAGTGCCTGTGCTCTGTGAAGACATCGGCTACGTCTGAGTGCTCCCCTCACTGGGGACATGCTGGGCTTCTCCTGGACACTTACTTTAGGGTCAGGCTCTCTCCTTCCCTCTTCGAACAGACAGGCAGGCTTCTAGGCTCTAGACAAGTTCTCTAGCAAGTGACAGACTTCAGGTGATGTTCCCTCACCTCTGGGACACTGGCTATCATTCAGACACAGACCCTGATCGCACAGCAGTCCTTTGAGTACTCTGTGGACCACTCCTTTTATGGTCAAGAACAGAGAACTAAAAAAAAGTGAGGTGATGTACAGATTTTCTAGACAGGGGATATGGATCTGCTATCGAAGACTCAGAACCTGTTTGGTCTGATTCGCTTCCAAATGTAATTTTCTGGCTGTTCCTCGGACAACACCTTTATGCATGATGATGACTCTCACGGCACATAGCAATTATGCTGGCTCCAAGCAGGAGTGTCCAAAAACAACAGCATAATAAAGTGTGAGCTCTCTGCACTTCGGTGTCATCAGCCTTCCTGAAGCAGTAATCAGAGTCAGACAGAAGGACAGGCCCTACATAAAAACTGCAGTCCTGCTCCTCATCCCTACCATCTAGGAAATGGCAGAGTTGAGGAAGACAGGAAGACTATTCCTCTGCCCTTTGCTAACAATGTCCTCACAGAATTTTTAAGGGTAACCTTATTGTCGCCCTGCCTTACTGCACTGTCTTGTTCTCCACCCTCCAGTCACAGGAATCCAGTCAATACACATCAACAATCTGGGGAAGCTTTATCCATCCTCCATCTTGCACCATGCTAAACTATGGTCCATTCAAAATGGATCCCATTGGTTTTTAGTACTCGGACTCTACCCCTCAGAGTCATACTACAGTACATGTGCTACATACTTACTGCACATACCTGCATGCACCTCACACATGAAATGCAGCATTACAATGGAACTTGATGTAAGAAGTGTCAGTAGACATCAGCTTCTCCTGACATGGAGAAAATATCTGGTCATACTAAACATTCAAAAACACTTGGTACCACTGGTTTATGTGATAAAACAGAGAATGGGCAGTAATCCAGCTATGTGAGCCACTTGTTGCACCCTTTCAGATCCCATAACAGGTCTGGACCTCGCATTGCCATGGGCAGGTAGAGGTCTAGGACTAAGTTTGCAATCATCTTCCTAGTTAGAGCCCTTGCTCTCCTTTAATGGGGCTGTTTTGGAATCCGCCCTGCATGGATGATTGAATATCATGCAAGAAACCCTTTTCAGGCCTACAGTTAACAGACAAATAGCGAGACGACAAGACCTGCCTCAAGTCAATTGTCACACTTATGGTAGACTACCTCTTCAACTGGCAAATGCCATCTTTCTCCTTGGAAGCTGTGTCCAATCCCTGTGTTATCTGGCAAAACTTAGTCATCAGCATATCAGACTACCTGAAAAAGCCATATTCTGATCTGTTCAGCTGCAAGCATCATGGCTCGATCCACCAACGGAGCTGCGATGCTGCACTTCTACAGTTGGATAACTTGCACTGGCTTCTCAAGAGATGCCCAAGCAACCCTTGTAGTCTTCGGCTGTTCACAGAGAAGGCCCATTGCTTCCTGAAATGCTTCAAAAATAGCAGAGCTACAGCCTGCTGGGTTGGTCAGTTCCATCAGCAGTAGAGAAAGTTTTAGGGCTACACCAAGGCACAACATTTACATCAGGACCAACCTTCTCAGCTACTCCAAACACCATAAAGAGGTACTGCTGTTTTTGGAGCAAGCGTGGGGCTAGGGAATGCCATCATCACCAGCAACAGAAGATTCACTCTTGGTCATCAACACCTGGCTCTGCTTCTTAAAATACTTTCTGAATTTCCCACCTTAACCATTTTCTGGTGGGGTGTTGGTCTCCCACCTTTTTGCACCAATTGGGACACAACAGATCATAGGGCCATCTGACTAATCCTCAAGGGCTACATCCTACTCGTGCTGTTCTCCCCATATCACCTTTGTCTCCACCATGACATGCTCTCTGACACAAGATTTGATTTTGATGTGAAAGTCTTCATCTTACTGAACAAAGGAGCCATAGAGGTGGTTCTTGTGGAAATAAGAGGCATATGATTTTAACTTATTTGCTTCCTGGTTTTCAAAAATAACAGGGGTTTGAGGCCAAGACTCTTGAATCTGATTATTTGGCAGGACAAGTTTGAGGTGCTGTTCCTGAGCCAAGTTCAGCTGTCCCTCAATGCAGGGGATTGGTTGCCATTTCTGGGCCTCCAGGACACCTTATTTCACCTGCTGATTCTGCCTTTCTGCAGACATTATCTGAGATTTCCATTGTGGTCCCAGCCCTCTCCATTCCCTGTCTTGACATTCAGTCTGGCAGCCGCCCCACACATCTTTAAGAAAGGGTCTGGCAATTATGGTGGATTTGCTGTCACAGTCATGAGCCCGTATATTTCCACTGCCCTGTCTTCAGTCACATGCCTCCCTACCCATCCTTTTTAATTTACATCGCGCATGTGATGCATTTTCTAAAAGGCTTACTTTTCTCCTTCCACTACATTCATTGATCTTCAATGGGATTTCAAGCCCGTGTTGACTTTTTCCATGGCATTCCCATTTAAGCAGGTGTAAGGTTACCTGGTTCGAATTTTGATTCTGAAGACTGTATCGTTAATGGCAATAACTTCCACCCATAAAGTCAGAGAACAGCAGGCTGCTCATTTCATACACCTCTCACGGTTTTCTACCCAGAAAACTTGGTTCTTCGTACCTGCCCACCGTTCCACCCAAGTTGTTATCTGCCTTTCACAGGAGCAAGGCACTTACTCTTCCATCCTTCTTCCCTCCTCACTCAACCAAGGAGGAGGAGGAGCTATTGAACTGATTGGACCCTAGACATGATGTGTCCTATTACATGGATCACATTCAACAGGAGGGATGATCAACTCTATGTCAGCTTTTCTGTAGTTAAAAATGGTGAGGCAGTGATCAAATGCAGTATTTTTTTGTGGGCCAACCTCTGTGTCAAGATCTGCAATGCTGTAGCTATGTCAGTCAGTAAGAAAACTTTATTTGGTTAATTACAACCGTAAAAGTATACCCTATACATAAAATTACTGTTAAAACTTAAACAAGATCATATTAAAAACATGGCATTTGTACTTCCCATAAAATAGTACATTCCTTCGTACTAGATACAAAAGTACCCCTAAGGGTAATTAAGTCAGTTAATTTCCATCAACATCAAATCAATTCCAAGATCATATTAAAAACATGGCATATGTACTTCCCAAGAAATAGTACATTCCTTCATACTAGATACAAGAGTCCCCCTGGGGGTGATTAAGTCAGGTAATTTTCATCAGCATCAAATCAATTCCAAAAGGTTTCAAATCATAACGTTAACCTTTACGTGTACAGGCTCATCCTCCCCCAGGAGCGCCGCATAAGATATTTACTCTGTACACTTTAGGAACACCTTGACTTTACACAAAAATTTCCCCATAGCACAAGCAATAGCTAGATACATCATTTCAGCTATAAAGCTAGCAGCTTGCATCCTATTTCTGATCCTGTATTTTTTAAATATCGGGCATAAAATCTCTTTTCGTAAATCTAAAAACATCATACAGTCTAGTAAAATATGTACAATATCGCAATGGGTACCCAACGCGCAAGTACAGGTTCCATTATTATTCAACATAAAATTTTTGGCTTCCTTATTCCCATAGCAGGGGTTTATCCCCATTTGCACTTTTGGGACCTCACGTCTTAGGTGGTAGCTTGGCAATCTGTCTAAGTAGGGGTACTGTTAGTTAAGTTCCCAGGCCAGGGTCATATGCGACACCGAAACTTTCCGCGAGAGATAATCTCTATCATATGTGCGGGACGTCTCAGCTCCCAGTGTCCTCAGTTTCTTCTTAGCTATACCTGGATGACCCAGTTGCGGGCATAGTTTTAAACCCAACACACCATAGGCTTCACTTAGTGCGGCTCTTGTTTCTTTCGCCCAGGTCAGTTCGCTAGCGACAATTTCGCTTTTACACCACTGTGAAATTTTTACACTGTGCTGTAGCTATGAAAGACAGCACAGAGGACATTTGTGCCTACTCCACTCATGTCACGGCTGCTTCCACAGCTCCCACCAGAGGCTTCCTAGTGACCGACCCCTTCCAGACAGTCATGTGGCCATTCCTGCATACTTAAAAAAAATATTGCTGCCTCACTGCCCAAACATGCAGTGCCAGGCACTTTGCCAGGGCTGTGTTGCATAACTTCCTTTGTTGATTGGCACTTCTCAATCCCATCGCCCAGGGAGGAGTTGCTTTGGGACTCATTCATAAATTGTGGAATCTGCAGGAAGGTGTAGCCAGTTGAAGAAAAAGTTACTTTGTTAATAATATTTCTGGTGAATTCACAACCTTCCCACAAATCCCTCTCAAGCCCACCTTCTCCTATGTTAGTTAGTGCCATCAATAAAAATAATTATGAAATATATTTATACATCTTTATGTGCTGTTATTGTCGCTGTTGCTTTCTCAGTTCCTTTCGGCACGCCTTAGCAACGTGTGAAAAAAGTTTCAGGAACTGATGCCAGCTGACTGCCTAATGGCGCCTAATATCATGCAATGGCATTGCATCCAACTGGCAAAGTTGTGCCTGAAATTGTATGGAGCCACCTGGTGGTGCTGTAGAGCTACTACTGTGGAAAGGTTCCCAGGCCATTCTGATGCCAAGAAGGATGTTCTTGAAATGCAAAATCTCTCTGAAAAGTGATTTAGCCACCAGAAATATTGGTAACTTTTCTTATGAGTGCATCTGGTTGATTGAAGGAAAATTCAATGTTTTTTTGGGCTTGTTAAGAAAACGGTGGCCTGTCCTCTGTCCTTAGTGTATGAATAATGGCACTTAGGTGAAAGGAGAGCATTGGGTGAGACTAGGACACCATGAGGGCTAACATGTGTGCCTTATTTCCGTTCTTGAAGTTAATTAAGTTGGACCTATGCTTTGATCTGGATCTAACAATAATTCATCCCGTCCGGTTGTAGCTGTTGGGTGGAGCTGGTGGATCCCTGACTCATTTAGCATTAGTTTGGTTTGTTGGTAGAGCTATGTTTTTGGTTGGATCATTTCGAAAATACAGCAGGGTATGGCGAAATGAATTAGCCCATGCTCTGCTTTGCATCAGAAACATTTGGGTTAAACATGCTTTGGTAGCAAGTGAGCTGTCCTTGGCATGTGGCCTGGAGACTAGGTAGGCTGCCTGCGCGGAGCTCAGGCTGCCAAGGTATCTACCACCCCAAGACTTTCAAGCGGATGTATGTCTTTACAACGCATGCTTTTTCCACGCATGCCTTACAACGCAGGTTTTACAACGCAAGTCGTTACAACGACTTGCGTTGGGGGGCGCTGTTTACCCTTTCAAGGACATGGTGTAGCCTGACTGACATCGTTAGCTGGGATTGGTCAAGGTGTAGCAGGGGAGGGTTGTCGGGGGTTAACCTGACTGCGTCCCTGGAAGGCCATTGTAGCAGTTACAACTCTCGCCAGCTTGAGTTTTTTCTTCATGGAACTTTGGCAAGTTTGATTTTTTTCTACTAAGTCAATTTTCTAGTTTCAAAAGTACGATAAAGGGGGGTGTGGCCAACCATCATGCCCATGAGGATGTAACTCTGATCGGCTCTGCGCAGAGCCCCTTTATTCTGGTCTCAATGGCGCGCGGCACGCAGTAAAACCCAGAGATGCATATGCATAGCGCGTAGTGACACAAGGACACGTTCCGGAGCCTGAAACTGCCAGGGTATTACTAATTTTGACCCCTCCTTGAGCAGAGGAGCCAAGAAGCGGAAAACAAAATGGAGGCTGCGCGGCTCGCAGGCTATTAACGGTCACGGCAAGGGGCTTCCCTGCAGGCCACTTTCTGAAATGAGCTCCTGGAGAGGAGCATATTGGGCGATGTACCCCCCTGGGGGCGGTCTCACCAGCAAGGAAGGTGCGGATCCTGGGCCGCGGCAGGCTCGGCAGCACCCCAGACATTCCAGCGAGCTTGAGGGAGGAAGGCCCGCGGCACAGCAACTCGGACAACAGGGAGAGTGCCAGTGAGGAGCGGAAGGCGGGGGGAGACCGTTGACTTACCCTGCATCTCCGACCTGGGCCACAGCAGGGTAGAGGAGGCCAGGAGAGACAAGAGTGTAGCTGGACCAACTGTGCCTGACCTTAAGATGGCGTCCAGAAGGCTCCAGGCACTGCATTTTACAACAGGAAATGGCTGGTTCTGGTCGGAGGATGGGGCCTGGGAGCAGTTGTGGGTAGTGTTTCTTGCCCGTTGCACACTGAGGCCTGGGTCTCAGCCAGAAGTCCACAAGGAGGCCTCCTCCTGGAGTCAAGTGAATAATAACAAAGAGCCCAAGCATATAGATGCCCTGTGCACATAGAGAAGGACCCTCCCTTACCCCCAGCGCCTGTGAGATGGCCAAAGGGACCCATTGATCGGGGGTAGTACAACGCACACCGTGGCACACGCCCGATGCCACCAAAGAAATCACAGCCCAACAAGGTCTCCAGCTACTTTGGTACAGCCAAGCCTGGAGCGGGAGAAGAGGGGGGAAATCCAGCGGCTGCAGAGATGGCACTCACCAGAGAAGACCTGCTGGTGACCCTAAAGGAGTTCAAGAGGGAACTCAGAGAGGACCTCAAGGACGATATTGGTGCTTCGTTTGAGTCCTTCAAAGCTGAGATGGGAACAAAACTAACCGCACTGAGGGCAGATGTGGACTCAGTTGGCACTTGCACCCTGGATGTTGAGGCGAAGTGCCAGGAGCTCGAAGGTCAACTCAAGCCCCTGGAAGAAAGCACAAACTGTCTAACGCCCAGCTGAATACCGTCCTGCTAAAATGCGAGGACTTAGAAAATCGCTCCTGAAGAGATAACATAAGGGTGAGAGGCCTAGCGGAAGGAAGCGAAGGACCAGACTTGGATGCATTCATGGTGGGTCTCTTCTTCAGCGTCTTGGGAGGCGATTCACCTGGGGTAGGACTGGAGCAAGTGCACATGGTGGGCCCACAATAAAAGGGGCAAACAAACACCAGAGAGATATTCTGGCCAAAATTAGCTCCTTCAAAATCAAGGAACTTGGCCTTAGGAAACCCAGGAGAACCGATACAGTCACCTTTCAGGGATCGACATGCTCACTCTTTCAAGACGTTGCCGTGCCACACTGGCCCGTCGACAGTAGCTCCGGCCAATCACTGATGCATAGCGAGGTCGCCAGATAAAATACCGGTGGACATACCCCTTCGGGATAGCCTTCTCTCTCGACAACAAGCAACACCACTTTACTGAGGTGGGGAGGGCTGCGGCCCTCCTTGACCTTGAGAAATCCCCATAGCAGCAGGAGGCAATCGTAGAGAGCGCAAGCGGAGCAGCAGACGGAGCAGCACATTCTGGGTCCCTGGCAGACATCCAGGAGGGGTGGTAAAATGGCAAAACGCTTACAGGGGATCTTCACACAAGGCCCAATGCAATGGAAATCGGCCTTCCCTCCCTGGTTGACTGAGTAAAGGCTTCAAAATAAGAAGAAGGAAACACTGTGGTGGAGGCGCCGGGCCCACAAATCTCAGTTCCTGGGCTCAAACCGGGGGAAGAGCTTCTCCCTCAATATTCTGCAATAAGACCTCTCCCCGGCTCTTCCTACACAACTCATTCCTGCAAGTACTATGCTGGCTCCGTAGGAATTAGTGCCCATATTTGTATCTAAACGGGGCTCTGGGAGTGGGAATGGTCCTGTCCCGGAAGTCACCACTTCATGAAGCCTTGCGGGTGCTTCATGGACTTCTTCATCAATAGTTGTTGTTTTAGTTTAGGGTTATTGTTTTTACTGTGGTGCCTAAAATGTGATGCTTTTGAATGGGGCATTGTGGTGGATGTGGGGGGGTCAGGGGTGGGGGCCTGCGGAGGGGCGGTCGGGATGATTCTTGTGCCCCCATGGGGAAGATGCACAATTATAGTTAAATGGCAGTCAACTGTATATCATGGAATGTAAGGGGTTTCAACTCCCCTAACAAGCGACAATGTATGTGGAAGTTCCGTGTGGGACAATCAGGTATGCTTAGTGGCCTTACAGGAAATCCATCTTAAAAAACGAGAAGACCACCGATTGAAACATAAGCAATACCCATTCAAATTTTGCTCTTCTAACCCTACGAAGAAGAACGGGGTAGCCCTACTTTTGCACTCTACGATTCATTTTCAAACCCACAAAATCAAATCACATAAGGCAGGGAGGTTCCTGATGCTCAGAGGGGTGCTGATGGGGCAACCCTGCCCAGTAGCTACGGTTTATGCTCCCAACGCTGGGAGGTCAGACTTCCACCTCACATTTCTCACCTCCCTAGAGGACTTTGCAAGGGGGGACATTATGCTATTGGGAGACTTTAACCTTATTTGGGACCCCACAATAGACACTTCCCACTTTCAGAGGTCAGCGGGGGGAGTCTTTAGTACATCGCTGAAAACCTCCCTCCAGCAAATGGGACTGGTGGATGTTTGGAGGGGCTGCAATCCATCAACTCTCTTCCTGCTCCCACTCCCATAGATCATACACCAGGATCAACTATATTTTTGTCAGCCAATCACTCTTACAGTCAATCCTGAGCACCCAGCTCCATCCGATAAGCCTTTCTGACCTCGCCCCACTAGCTTTCCTACTAAACTAGCCAGCTCCATGCTCCAAACTAGCTAGGTGGTACTTCCCCAATGTCCTATGACGAGATAGGCTTCTCCAGGACGATTTACGGAAGTCTATTAAGGACTTCTTTGTCTCCAATGTCCCCGCAGACACCTCTCACTTGAATAATTGGGACGCCTTTAAGGCAGTCATACGGGGATAATACATTGCATTGACCACCTCCCTGAAAAAGCTTCAAGCGGAAGAGGAGGCAGAGAGGTCACACAAAGACTCCCCGTCCTGTCCAGTCAATCCTTGCGGAAAGTCACAGCACTGAGAGTGAAGCTCTGGTCAAACTATACCAATGGGTCGGATAAAACTATTCTGCCCCTTTCAAGCTCGGGGATATGGGGGCAATGATAAAATAGGATCATTGCTGGCAAACAAATCAAAGCAAAACTAGAAAAAGAATACATCAGTCAGATAATCGACAGTGAGGGGATCACACACCTTAGTGAGGAGGGAAAAGCACAGGCCTTCTGCGATTTCTATCCTTCTCTCTAAACGGCAGATCCCCCGCTAGAGCAAGACCAGTCCCAGTATCTGGACTCACTGGTGCTACCACAGGTCTCTCCGGCCACCAATGATGAGCTTAGTCGTCCCATTACTCAGGAGGAGGTACAGAAGGCATAGATGGGCTCAAGTGCCAGAAGGCTCCGGGTCCTGATGAATTGACTGCCCAGTTCTATCAAACTTTTGCCCCTAAGCTAACTCCCCACTTCACACTTCACAGACCTTTTGAATGCCATGGCAACGAGTCAGTGTGTCTCTCCGTCCATGGGGGAAGCCTTAATTACGAAAATTCCCAAGGCAGGGAAGGACCCCCAACTCTGTGCCTCATATAGGCCCATAGCACTACTAAACTTATATGCCAAACTTTATTCTAAGATACTGAGCTACAGATTAGAAGACATCTTGCCTACTCTCATTCACCCCGACCAGTTGGGTTTTATCAAGGGTCGCCAGACTCATGACAACCTCTGCAGAGTATTCCACCTCATTGATAAAGTCCAGAAGAAACGTATCTCAGCGGCCCTTCCCTCCGGTCAGAGGCAGAAAAGGCCTTTGACCGCGTCGATTGGTCATTCTTATTGAGCACCCTACGCCGGTTTGGGTTCAGCGAGGCCTTCTTGGGGATGGCAATAGCTAAGTATGGGTCACTGAGATCCCGTGTCCTAGTGAATCGGGTGGCTTCAGACTTTTTCGACCTGTCCAGGGGCACCAGACAGGGATACCCCTTGTCCCCCATGCTTTTTGCCCTAAGTATTGAACCATTTGTGGCAAGGATAAGGCCCAATCCGGGGATCAGTGGCATCAGCTTTGGCTCAGACAAACACAAAATCTTGCTTTTTAGAGACAATGTCCGATTACCTATTTCTAACCCCAGTGTTTCCCTTCCGGCTGTGCAACTCGAACTTAACCACTTCGAGCAAGTGTCGGGATTCAAGGTCAACCTCTCTAAGTCTTTTTTACTTAACTTGACAATGCCTCCGATAATGCAGAGAGACATCGAAGGTGCTTCCCCCTTTCGGTGGGCACATAAAGAAATTACTTATCTGGGCATTAATTTCACCCCCAAATTGGCAGATCTCAACAAAGCCAATTTCCCCCCGCTGCTGCAACAACTCAAGGCTGACTTTAAAAAGAAGAGCTATGCCTACATAATATGGATAGGTCGCATAAATGCTATCAAAATGAATGCTGTGCCCCACCCTCTGTACCTCTTCCTGGGACTACCCATTACAGTAGACAAGGAGCCAAGGAGCTATTCCCAGTGATCCAGTGTATGACCATTAAATGTATATAACTAAATATCATGGCGGACCGTATAGGACGTTTCACGCTTCGTTTCTGTCGCCCCCGAAGAAGGGATGATGGGTCCCGAAATTACCTGGGCTGCACATCTTTAATCTGCACATCGATAAAACTGTATTTTCACTGAAGAACATGGAATATGGATTATGTATAAAAATGTACAAAGCATTATTCTTGTAAACATTGTTATGTTTTTTGATTGTTACATTGGAAACTTTTGAACAAATATAACATTTGTTTGAACCTTTTTGGTATGAGCATTTGTTTGAATACACTTGGATTTCATTTGAAAAGTCTTGTGAAGAATTGTTTTCAAACTTTGCATATATTTAGTTTGTAGTGCACACAGTAGTTCAGGCAATCATTGTGCTTGATTTTCTTCATATATATTTTCATGTGGGACGGGCAGTCCACAGTTCAGTGCTTAGCACACCTCCATTGTTCAGTTTTTTCAAACTTCAGAATTAGTACGTAAAAATTGTTCATAAAAGATTTTGGTGTGCACCGCATACCTCTATTTTTCTCCTAAGGCCAGAAGGCTTGACTTTCCCTACGACTTTGTATGAGGCCACGCCTGGAGGGTGGTCTGTCCCTCCCCGATTATCTTCTGTACTACAGAGCTGCGCAGCTACGGGTCCTGAGGGAATGGTCCCTCAATGCCTCAGACAAACTCTGGCTGCACATGGATAGGCAGATAGCAGGCAGAACTATCTGGGCTCTGCCCTGGACAGATCCAAACAATACCTATCTGAGTATCCCTACATCTACTACCCTGAAAGTGTGGGATAGTGTTACTAGAACACTGCCGTTGACGACATTCCCATACTCCCTATACCCCTATTCACTTTACCCCGCTATTTCTCTGGCACTCATTGATGGTCCCTTTGATAAATGGAGGGAGGGGGGGGTGCCCTATGATATCTGACCTCTTCCAGTCGGTGAGTTACATTCCGTCGAGGTTTGTGCTACCCTCTTCAAACTACCGCCTACGGAAGAATACCCCTATTTTCAATTCAAACACTGGGTTCAGCAACCCCAGATGCGTCAAGCAGTGACCAGGGATCTGCTCCCCATAGAGAGGTTCGTCCAACCGGAATTACTCGGCCTGCGGCAGCCTTCGCGTCATAGGAGGTTCTGGGATGACATGCTACAGGCTCCCATATCAGAGAAACTATGGGGGTCCATTTACAAGGACATCACTAAATACAATCGGTCCATGTTTTTAAGGGAAGCACATTATAAAATGTATGTATGATTGGTATCTTCACCCCCAGAAACTACACTCCATCTTCCCAAACACTTCTGACAGAGGATGGCGAGGATGTGGGCTCCTGGGAGACTTTAGTCACATCTGGTGGGACTGCCCCTCTATTTAATGCTTCTGAAAGGAGATCCTCTCCCAAATCAAGCAAATTCTGGGGCAGCAGATCCTGACTTCCCTAGAACACATACTCCTGAGGATACGGGACCCCAGCTTAAAAGGCCAAACTCAAGGAGACCGCTCGATTATGTGGCTGTGCCTGGGGGCGACAAATGCAAAAAGAACAATTGATGGACAGAATGCAACACAATGTCATACATTCACCCCAGTACAGAGATCTGGCCTAAATGTCCATAGCAGCCACCTGGAAAAGACCTGAAGCCCCCTCTATGACTCAGTGGCACGACCATCTGTGGCGGTCCCTGGCACTTGAGCGGATGACGGACATCATTGAACACTCTCGTAAGAGCTTTGCTATGTCTGGAGTCCCTTGGTGAGCTACCTGTCGGAGGGATTGCCTCTGTTTGCCTGTGGGCCTAGATTGCGTGCCCTCCATGTCTTCCTGACACAACTGACTAGGCCCGTCAGTGCCCCATAGGTGCTGGGGGCATTGGATGGCGCCCGCCTTGCCTACAACACCATTAAGCGCATAGGACACCACAGAAATGTTTGGTTATTTTTTAAGTTATTCTTTATTTGTTAGCTCACATTGAGAGCGCAGAAGCAACATGAGACATATAATGAGTGCTAGAAAGATGTTTTATTATTGGATCTCTCTGCTATTAGTTAGGATCTCCAGTCATGCGAGGAACTTGTGATCAAACTGTGTATTGTCTTTAGCTCACTGATGATCTTGGCATGCGAATCGCGTTTGGATGAACATGCAAATGTTGTATTTTCTTGCAAACTCAATAAAAAGATTTTGACAAAAAAAGTATGATAAAGGATCGATTGTAGTCAGTGCTTAATTTGAGCCGGTTGTTTACGGTGATTGGCACTGGCACTTAATTTTCAACAATGGCACCTACAACAGTTTGCCACATGGTGACACCGTCCGTCTAATTTAGATATGAGCACCACAACAGTGTGGTTAATTAAAAATGAATAATACCTGCCACCCAGGCCAATCTTATAGCCTTGGGTGTCCTAGAATAGTCTGAGTTGTCACACTTGCAGGAGTGTGATGGTTAGTTGTTATTTTGGTACTGTCATTGGCAGCGTTGCCAGGTGCTATGGGTGGTGCGAGCTGCAGCGGCCCTCCTGACCAGCGCCTTGGCACTTATTTTTTTGTTTGTTTTTACAAATCAAGCACTAATTATAGAGTTTTTCAGTGCAGACGGACATTGGTGTGACTGGTTTTGGCACAGGGGTGTTATTGCTGCTTGTGGGACAGTCTTAAGGTTTGCTGGGCAGGAGTATGAAATCTTCACAGACTATCTGGAGGGCTGGCTTTGCCACAGATCAGATGAGCTAGGCCGGGTATGCCAGGGTGGGAGAGCATTGAGCTATGAAGGCCCAAGAAGGACAACGGGAAAATGGAACTGAGTTAGTGAAAGATTAAGGGGAGGTGACCTGAAGACGGTTGGAAGACAAGGAGGGCTTCAAGGAGGTTGTGGGTGGGAGATTAGGTAAGAGAGGTTTTATTGACAGTAGGTAGGATTTTGAGACTGAAATGCAGGCCCGTGGATGTACAAAAAAGTGTAATGTAACCTGGTGCTCTTGTAAAGAACTTTAACACCAGTGGGTCAAGTTCACGCTATTTAAAACTGCATGTCTTGTTTAAAAAACAAACATTGCGAAAGTTGTTCTGTTATAGTCAGCGGTGTAACACAGGACCCTGCAGCGCAGGGGGGGGGGGCAACCCTTCAGGGGCCCCGAAACTCCTCAAAAGGGCCCCATAACACCCAAGGCCAATGAATATCTGTGGTATATGGGAGACTCTGGAGTCCCTCTTCACATTCTGCAGTGGCTCATCATTTTACATTACGCCACTTATGTTCGTGCCGACCTGTTTCATTAAAAGGGACATTTTGCACGTCACAGTTGAGTTTCTCCTGATTTGTACCATCTGCGATATGTTGCTTGATACCCAGGGGGTGGTACCAACAGAAACTGCAAACATACACTTTGCAAGCAGCCACTTCACTCATAATTGAAACTATACGTTCTGAAGCTGTTCGGAAGTTACTGGCTGAGGCCTTATTCAATCATTATACATAACCACTCTGCTTCACTTTTATTAGTGTTACAAATCAGCCTGCACGTGTATTGTGCTGATCAGCCCTTAATCACATAACTTGACATCATAAATGAATGATTACTGTAGAGTGTGTCATAAATCCACATGGCCTGGTTCACACCCGGTTATGCACAAATCATAAATTAATCACCAAGTCATAAATCAAGTCGTAAATCAAACAGCAGGTCATAAATCAAGTCATAAATCAATCAAAGGCCGTAAATCAAGACATAAATAAAACATATAGACACATTTATGCTTCTTCGTCATGCATCAGCCTGGCAATCATTGCTGTCAACTGGAGACCCTAGAGCAGGAGCTTCACCGTGTGTGTGGGGAGGGATATTCCACCTTCTCTTTTTTAGGCCTAACTCGCTACCATACTTATTGGGTGAGGTCCACAGACAGTGAGTGCCGTGTTCTGTGACCCCCTCCTCTGTCTGACTGCCTTACCCTGACATACGGCATCCAAATGTAAGTACCAGGCCTGCCACCCCGTTGGTGGCCTTTTAAACTTCTTAAGCTCCATTCAACAGACTCCTTTCCTGCCCCGCTGCACGTGGGCTTACGTCCTCTGCCAGCTCCCCCCTCCCAAGTTCGTTCTATTGGTAACCAGCCACCACCAAGGATGCCCATATGTTGGTTCAGAATATCTCCAGTCCTGCATCTGATAGATGGACTCTCTCCATCACAAAGCATTCTGGGTGTCTCAAATTGATTAGGCCATCCCAAATAGCTTTCCAACCGTTAGCCCTTCAATATTTTGCCATCACCACATTGAACGGCTTGGTGCACAGATTGGTTGTGGGTGGGAGGAGGGTTTTTAGAGTCCTCCTCCTTGTGGGAGCCTCACATAATGCCTGTAGGCTGCCAATCACCATCTTCCTGCATTCTTGATGCCATCTGCTTTAAGCCCTCACCTGGCCGCTGTTTTTGCTGCCCCAATGCGGAAGGAATGAGTGCCAAACTCTGCTACAGGTAAACCTGCTTTTGTGAGGGCCATCTTTAGCACACCCCGAAATTGGAACATGCTCAGGCACTCCCCATTCCTGTGTTTGTACAGTGGACCTTCTCCTGGTGGGCGGATTGCCCAGTATTCCCTCATCCAGTGCACAGGACAGAGATTGCTGCTTGGCAGTCCCTGCAGTTTTATTAGTAGTTCCCTTTGCCTCTTGGTCAGTCTTGGACCTCCTCAGAGTCATGTCTATGTACCCAGGTCCCTGCCACACATATTGTGCCGAGAGACAGGACCTTGCAGTCTCATTAGGTCTTGCCTGGCGTTGCAGCGCGCATGCGCTGCTCGCTCTGCGAGGGTTCTTTGGAATCAATACGGTTTCAGAAGTCATGCCTCTGCTCCGCCTGCAATTTTGATTGGTGCGAGTCATTTAACGTCATGGATTATGCTGAACATAGTGTGATGATTGCACCGGAGGCTTTTTAGTCCCTCCTGGTTGCCACCCTGTCCTCTTTTGGCCTGCCCACCCGGACTGGATCTTTTACTGGCGGCTTTACCCGCTCTCCTTTAAAAGACAGTAAGCACTCTTTTCTTTTCAGTGTCGGCGCTGCCCGCTTTGGCCACGTTTACGGTGCCGTTTTCAGCGCCGTCTGCTTTGGCTGTGCTTGTTTGCTTACAGCGCCGCTTTCAGTGATTTTTCATTGATGCTTCCTGCCTTAACCATTGCTTGTGTCACTTTAATTTTCAGCTCATCATGGGCACTTTCAGTTTCATTTTTATTTCAATTAATGTTCGTTTAAATGGTTGCTTTGCTCCGGTCGTTGCTTCCGCCCTCCCACCATCCTCCAACACAAATTGCTGCATTGACCATTGTTTGTGTCACTTTCATTTTCAACGCGTCATGCGCGCTTACAGTTTAATTTTTATTTTAATTAATGCTTGTTTAAATGGTTGCTTTGCTCTAGTTGTTGCTTCCGCCCTCCCACCATCCTCCAACACAAATTCAGGTTCCGCCGAAACTTGAGAAGCACCAGCGGGGGCTTTAAGGTTGGTGGCTGCACTACAGAGCCCAGTGTGCTGACTTTTTTTATATGTCTTTGCTCCCGATTTTTCTTCTGTCCTTTAACTAAAATGCAGCGTTTCCTTTAAACAAAGGGTGCGCCTGCCGATGCTTCTGCTATCTCCCTACCACACACACACACATACAGCGACTGATAACATCGCAGGGAGCATCTGGGAGGGAAATAGTTGATGCACGTCTGCCATTCCCACACCATCATCACCCCTACCGCCACCCACCCTCAGTGTCGCCCACCGCCACCCGCCCCTCCTCCTTGTTTTTCATTGATTTTTGACCTCCTGCCCCCACTCCTCCCATCCCCCATTGCTCCCCCGGCCCCTGCTTCCCCCACAATTTCTGTTTTCTTTGGACGCAGCTAATACTGACAGGGATTTGGGGTCGAGACTGCCATGACAATCAAAGAATTCATCTATTTATTTATAAAGTTTTATATAGCGCAAACGTGACCCACAAGGGTATCAGAGCGCTTTACAGTATATAGTTAAAGACATAAGAAATGAGGTAGTATACATGCATTTGATATTTGTCATTGCTCACAAAAGAGGTAAGGCAAAAGGAGCAGGCCAGCTGGATAATGCCCTGCCCGACCCTCCGCCTGGGCCAGCCTGAGGAAGAGCGCACTCACCCCGAGAGCACGGGTGGACCTGCATTACCATAGTATCCTCAAACATCCCAAAGCTACCATCATCACTCTGTCCCCCAAATCCATTCTCCTACTCAAACGTTTCTCCCATCTGCCATGTCACCTCCACACCAAGCAGGATTCCCCTTCCCCATCCCTACACGCCACTCTGGGGTCAGGGGCACCCCTATACCCCACCACAGTCCTCTTTCTGAATGAATCTCCCATCGCCATGTCTCTCCCTACGCCCAACAGCGAGTCAAATCCCCCAGTGCCCTTCTCTAATCCCCACACACCCCACAGGTAGCAGAGTGCACCCTGTGTCCCCACCGCCACCCTCGATCTTAATCCCTCCGAATCACCACACACCCGGTGGAGAGCAGGGATCCCTCTTTCTCTCCATGCAAGCTGATGCCTAATGCTCAATTATGTACACAAACCCCAGCGGATATGGCGGAACAACCAGAGCTGCCGACTTTGGACCCGGAGAAGGGGTTCGTGTCTCGGCGTTGGTTCAAAATCCTGTGATTGTGTGGTAAATCACTAATCTCCCCGTCTTCCAAAAAAATGAATGTGTTTTCTGTGCAATTTAACTGGTGCTCATGTAAAACGCTGCAATATATTTGGTCGAGTTTGTGCTATATAAAAGTGCAAGAAAAAAAACTTTAGGTTGCAGCTGACAAGTGCCCTTGTGCAAGTAATTGTTTCTTCGCTAAGTTACGTCCCTCAAGTGACTTATGTTACAGAGAAGAAATACTTATGATGCGTTTTCGAAATGTTTTTCCGGTTCTGACTAATGTAGTAACGCAACCGGAAGCTGCTTTTGTCCCCCCTTTTTGTGTTTTTCAAACAGTCTTTGTGCAACAGGCAAGCTGCCTTTGCACGTTGCACCAGAATGGTACACACAGAGTGTGCAGCTTTGAGGGCCGCTTTTATGTATGCGTGTCTGTGTGTAAAGAATAAAAAGAGTGAACTTTTCCTATAGAAAACACAGGGGCACGCGCCCGAACGTTATAGGTGAACAAATGTCGACTAAATATTGGTCAGGCCCAACAACCATTGTACTCTTAACTTAGCCGTATTGCTTCTACAGATTGTACTGCGACCTGTTGTTCTTTTGCCCAGATTATTCTAGGATCTTTAGCAGTAGCTCCACTCACCTTAATGTACACAATCGACAGCCTGGCTCTGGTGTTTGCCACGCGCCGAGGCAACACATAGCCACTCAATACCTATTTTTGCTTTGACTTCCTATGTGGAAGAGGAAATCCTTAGGCCCAGTTTGTTTCCGAAATATCTCTCTCATGTGAAATATACACTTTGGTAACTGTTATAGCAAAAGCGCACAGCGAGTAAGGGTAATAGTAATGTCCACAGTAAATTCGGTGCTCTAGACAAAACTAGGTCGGTTACCACGACCTGTAGATAAGCTCCCAGAAGCTTAAACAAAACCAAAGGATTTTATCGAGCACTCATAAGTCCAATCAATTACTCAGTCTTATATTATCTTGCTAAGACAGAAAAGTTTTATTCCAGAATCATTCCAATTGTCGTCTTCATTGGATACATCCTTTACATCCTTCTGTAGGGTACAATCTTCATATTACATGTAGCCACGCAATCTTGCAGCCAACACGTGTTTCGTCTGGTCAATATATACAAGAAAATTATTTACAATTAATACGGGAAACTATCCCAAACCTCAAAAGGTGCTCCATAGTGTCAAATAAACAAATCAGGAAGGGCCAGCCAGGCCCTTCCTGATTTGTTTATTTGACACTATGGAGCACCTTTTGAGGTTTGGGATAGTTTCCCGTATTAATTGTAAATAATTTTCTTGTCAATAGCTTTTGATTATGACATGTAATAATCTGGAATTATTATATTATGTTTGGGTTGCAGCCCTGAGGAAGTTATTGGGTCAAATATTGACCAGACGAAACACGTGTTGGCTGCAAGATTGCGTGGCTACATGTAATATGAAGATTGTACCCTACAGAAGGATGTAAAGGATGTATCCAATGAAGACGACAATTGGAATGATTCTGGAATAAAACTTTTCTGTCTTAGCAAGATAATATAAGACTGAGTAATTGATTGGACTTATGAGTGCTCGATAAAATCCTTTGATCTCTCTCATGTGGGAGCTGCACAGTGAGCCCCCAAAATACAAGTAGATATCATCAATCACAGGCTAAAAAACATATTAATGATTGGCTGCAGGCTCTGTGTTGACCCTGTATTAAACACAACAAATAATTAGACAATCATAGATGACAAACATAGCAAGGAGTGCCCCACGGCTGGTCTTTTGACAAATACATTGTATCAATGCATTCCCCCTGCTTAGATTGGTAGAATAAGTCAGGCTGTACTTTTAAGTGGCTGCGGATTATTCACAGGAGTGCCTGTGCCTAGTGCCTTCCCAAAAACAGATGTAAAAACTCCCTCGATGTTATGGTTCCACAGAAGCTTAACGGAACCCAGCAAACACAGATGACACAGCAGACCCGTTCACATGTTACATCACACACTTCATGATGAGCTTCTCTTACAGTACATACGACAGTTGTGCAGCCAGGGAGGGCCCTGAATGCTGTAATTGCAGCAACATAGCAATGGTGCTATGGGTTCCAAAGCAAGCATGAACAAGCATTGGCATAGTCAATAGGTCTCGCCTTTGGGACCTCATAAGTGTTTAGCCATGCAACAGTTGATGTTGTTGCCCCAAGGATATAGTCCCGGATAACTAAACACTTATAAGGTCCCAAAGGCGAGACCTATTGGCTATGCCAATGCTTGTTTTTAGGACTAGCCTGGGCAGCGCATGTGCTGCTCTGCGAGGAATGCTGTATTGAGGTAGGGCCTTGAAGCTCCGCTCACTCTCTGCCCACATTTTTCATTGGCTTGTGTTAATGTCCACTGTAAACTGTGGCTCTTTATTGGTCAAAAGGCTTAGTAGTCCCTCCTTAGTACCACACTGTCTCATTTTGTAGCCTCCCAAGGTAGGCTTTAATTACAGCCTCTGAGCACTATTTTCTCAAATAGCGTTGTCTTGCCCTCTGTTGCAGGCAGGGCACGCTCTCTTCTAACACTCTTTTATTTTTTTTAAAGCACGCGTTTGCAATGCAGTAGGCCTCGCATTTGGGAGAGTTTAATCTATTGGCATTGTAAATGACAATGCCTTTTATTTATTTGTTTTAAAAAGTCATAAATAAAAGGCATTGCCATTTACAATGCCAATAGCTCAAACTACCATAAATGTGAGGACTCTTGTATTAAAAATGTTTGTTAGATAGAGCCACTAGCATGCTTGCCTAAAAGCGCCAATGAAAGCTAGAATGACGCTGCCTTAAAAGGGTCATAATGCACTGTGGGCATATTTCAAATGCTTCGGCATCCCCATCGGCCAGAGGGCTTCGCCCCACTCTTGCAGTCGCGGCACCCTTTCCCCCTCATCCCTCTCCTGTGTGCTCGTGTGGGCGGGTGCGTCACATCCTGTCCATTGTTTGTGTCCCCTCCCGAGGGCCTTTGTTCCAGGGCGTTGGCATCATTTACCGCGCCGGCCCCTTTAGCCCCCCTCGGGTTCAGGCCTCTGCTATTAGTTCAACAAAACTGCTGAAAGCTGGTGCTGTCGTTTACAGACGAGCTCTGGGGCACCGCTGCCCCCCAGGTAGGGCGGCTATTGAAGAAAAAACACTCCATTGTTAGACAGTCCATCAGCTGATGCGACTCCCGCTGAGTTACAGCAAAATGCACGTTGGGAATACAAACGTCACCAAAACGTCACGCATGACGTACTTGTTCACCATAACAAATAAAGGGATTTTGTTGTTGTTGCATTTGAATAACAAATTGTGAGGTCTAATTTAGCGTTCTAGATGCATCCATTTCGAGAGTAATTAAGGCTAGTATCTGTTATTGCTAAATTCGGGGTACGCGTTGGGCGGATTGTCGTGAAAATAGGGGAGGGCAGGGCTGCTGTTTAGTGAAGTGGTCTCCATGCTGACAGCAGCTGGATGGGGGTGAGCTCAGGACAGACGGGTACAGCATGTCCACCCCTGCCTGTCCCCGGAGAGCATGAAACCCCATCTGTCCCTGGCCCGAGGCCGGGCATGCCTCCTGACAGATGCGTTCACTTTTGTGTCTGCGGCTGCTCTCGGCCTCTTTGTCACTATTGCTTCATTTGGCTTTACATGACTTTTCGGACTTTTTTGGTGGACGGGGAGTCGCTGCCCCCAAACAGAGCCGGCCTTCGGTAAGATCGAGCCCTGGGCGTGGGCGGAGAGAAATGTGGCGACCTTGCTGATGGTGGTGAATTAAATGAGGCCGCAGGGGGCCGTTGTGTGTTCACCGGTCAGTACCTGGATGAGCTGGGGCTGGCCCTTGTGAACACAAACATCCCGGAACGCCCCCAGCTCAAATAAAGCACCGATAAGCTTAGCCGCCTCGCGCAGAGGATGGGTTTGTTGATGTGCGTCAGCAGGGGTCACAGGGCGAAGGGAGGGCAAGGAAAGGGGTTAATGGGGTGTTAAAAATATCCCCCGCTGTGCAACAATGAAAGAATAAAACCAATTTACATTGGCAACTCAGACAGAAAAGAACAGGCAGGGACAAGCCTGGAGGAAGGTGAGATGGGGTCGTTAAAGCACACAGCTCTCTCTATGCGCCCCTCAGAAAATTGGCGCCCTGGGCCCAGCTCGCCCCTGCTAAAGGCCGGGCCAACCCCAATCCACCGTTACCACCTGCCCCATTGGTGTAGCCTGTGTTATAGAGAGGGAGGCAATCCGCCCCCCCAAGGGTTCTCTAGGTGACAGCAGGCAGGCTGTGCCCTCCCCCCCACGCCCAAGACGACGTCACTGGATAGGAGGAGGGTTGAGACCAGAGACTACGTAGGAAGTAAGACAAGTGGTCCCGCTTCTTGTTTTGTTAGTGTCTGAAAGCCGGGCAGACTGGGCACCGGAGGGTATACAATCAATGCCAACATAAGCGCCGCTCAAGCATAGTCAGACAGTTAGGTGTGGCGTGCCATCTGGCGTGCCCCTTTGCCGTGGTTGCCGCTTAACTCCAGACGGCACCCGGACCGTCTCCGGCCTTACCCCGTCCCTTCACACATTCGTTTACCGAGACGCCCGGACCATCTCTTTACTGTAGAGCTCGAGTCAATCATTCCTCCCACCCATTACTAGAGAAGAAGTAAATGTCTCCTTCCAGGCCGGTGCACACTGCCGAGGCTGTCGCTGGCCCGGCGTCGTTCCTCCACGGGAGGAGGGGTGTGTGCGGGGGAGGGGAGGGAGGTGGGGTGGGATGGGGTAAAGGAGTTCTTTCCGTCTGGTCAGACGCATCCGGGCCGGGGGTGGCACAGAGCTCCTGCTGAGGCCTCCCCCGGGCGGCTGGCAGGGCTCGGCCTACTTTACAATCAAATTAAAAGTGTTTTGGCAGATCACGACCTGCTCTGCACTTCAAGGAGGGACCCTAGGGGGCAAAGGGAGGGACAACAGGGGAACTCTAGAGGCACAGACAGGGAGAACAGGGGAACTCAAGAGGCACAGACAGGGACAACAGGGGAACTCTAGAGGCACAGACAGGGAGAACAGGGGAACTCAAGAGGCACAGACAGGGAGAACAGGGGAACTCTAGAGGCACAGACAGGGAGAACAGGGGAACTCAAGAGGCACAGACAGGGAGAACAGGGGAACTCCCGGGCAAAGACAGGGACTGCAGGGGAACTCTGGGGACACAGACAGGGGCAACAGAGGAACTCTGGGGACACAAGGGGGACTCTGGCACAGACAGGGGGACTCTGGAGCACCGACAGGGACAACAGGGGAACTCTGGGGACACAGACAGGGGGACTCTGGGGACACAGACAGGGGGACTCTGGGGACACAGACAGGGGGACTCTGGGGGCACAGAGAGGGACAACAGGGGAACTCTGGGGACACAGACAGGGGGAACAGGGGAACTATGGGGACACAGGCAGTGACAGCAGGGGAATCTGGGGGCACAGAGAGGGACAACAGGGAAACTCTGGAGGCACAGACAGGGACAACAGCGGAACTCTGTGCACACTGCAGCAGCAACATCTACTCTCTGGCCCTGGGCAGCCCGACAGCGTTGCTGCTGCACACAGAGCTACAATTACAGCGTTGCACAACCCGCCTTTAATGAAGCCGTCCCTCCCTGTGAGTGATATATGGCACAGGGCACTCCGCCAGGAAGGGCCCATGCCAACAGCCACTCTGGCTTCCTAGTCAGCTGGAACCAGGAGAAGCAGGCACGGGGAACAGATCACACTCCCCTTTGATTCATCTTCACAAAAGACAAGTCGAGCGCTGTGCCCTGGCAGAAGCCTCCTAATGGAAACGCCATGTTGGCTGAGTGACGAGGGCGGCGAAACTTCCAGACTATCCCAGCGTCCAGAAATAGCACAGTGACCGGTGTTCGAAACTCGGCTTCCAACGCGAACTGTTCCCTTCCCAACCTCCAGAAGGAATTGGAAATGTCGCCATAGGCCGACACATCTGAAAGGGCGGCGAGACTGGGGAGGATGCATACTTCTATCAGGCCCTTATTTAGAGGGCCGAGAAAGAGCCATTTTTATGCTCGGTACACCTCTGATCCTGAAGGATCGGGAATGCTAGTCGTGTGGGGTCGGTCTCATGCTAGGCAGACAAACACTCTAAAAGACCAACATGCCAGGAAAAGGTTAGTATGACATTGGAAGACTCGTTTCCTTGTTAGGCGCTATCCATAGTGCCGATATCGGCACCACTCCCCGTCCCTCTCACAGCAATATCCTGGAGAAATAATCAGACAAGACACATTCTTAGTGGAGAAAATTGCTGCAGGTTTATTTGCATAACAAATATGCCAACATGGTGGGTTATCTTAAGGCGATCCCAGGGCAGGCAGCCCCTCGCCACCTGACCACCTGATGAGCCAAATTACACCGTGGCCCTAGCCAACCTGTGTTTGTTGGATTTGGGGAGGGGATAGCCCCTCCCACTGGTGAACCGCCAGTCCCCCCCCCCTTATTCACGCCCCTCAGCGAAGGGGGCAGAGCGTTGCTGGCAACCCCCGGTTGCTCAGGTCCACAACTGCCCATAGGACTAACTGGCGCCGTCGCTCCTCCAGGGTCCAACACGAGGACCTCTGTGGGGATATTTGGCTTTAGCACCCTTACTGTGCTCCTGCAGAGGGTACCCTTCTGTACCTTACATCCTCTGGATCGCCCTGTAACTCCGCCTGCAACACAAAATAATAAGTTAGATAAATACAACCCCCCCGCCCGTACGCCGGGTAAGCGGTGGGGAGGGAAGCAGCGTCAGGGCAGCATCAAAGAGGGCGACCAGTGGGCGGGAGAGGTATAAGTACCTCGCCCGGCCCCTCCTGACCGGAAGTGATGCGGGCATGGGGGAGTCCCAAAACACTGGGAGGCTGACTCGAGTGCCATCCTGTGGGACTAAGGGGGGGGGCGCCCTCTTAGGAGGCCCCCCTGCAGAGAGGCCGGTAGAGCTGGAGTGGTCTCAGTTTCATGTCAGGCACACACACTCCTGCAGTTCTTAATTTGAGCCGGTGGGCACATATTGACATTCTGCCACATGGTAGCGCTGCACAACTAATTTAGAGATGAGCACAACAACAGTTGTTTATTAACTCAATATACATTAAATTTGACTATTACAAATAGAAAGTTGCTTTCGATATGCAGGTGAGATAAACAAGCATTGGAAATGCAATAGGGCTCGCATTAGGAAAGTTTGAGCTATTGGTCTTATAAATGATTTTTTTTTTATTTATGTGTTATTTTTTTAAATAGCTAAATTATTAGCTTTTTCATTTACAATGCCAATAGTTATAACTTTCGCAAACACCTATAGCATTTGTAATGCAACATGTTTTGTATTTACGTGACTTAGATGTTTTGATATTACAAATAACAATGGCTTTTAATTTTTTAAAATAATTAATACTTAAATAGTTTATTTAATTTGTAATGGCAATAGCTTAAACTTTTGTAAATAACTTTTGTGAAGATTATGTTCAGTGTTTTTTATTGTGACGAAAATCCAAGAACAGAAGTGAAATATTAACATCTTTTTGTGATTTGTAATAAAGCATGAAAGCTTGAAAACAGCTTGAAACATTGAAAGAACATATTTGAACCAGCGATGCTGTGGTTGCGCTGAGTGATGCTGTGGTTGCGCTGAGTGATACTGTGGCGCTGAGTGATGCTGTGGTGGTGCTGAGTGATGCTGTGGTTGCGCTGAGTGGTGTGTGCATCGGTGGAGCTTAGTGGGTGCATTGGTGGAGCTGTGTGGTGGGTGCATTGGTGGAGCTTAGTTGGAGCATTGGTGGAGCTGTGCGGTGGGTGCATCGGTGGAGCTGTGTGGTGGGTGCCTCGGCGGAGCTGTGTGGTGGGTGCATCGGTGGAGCTCGGTGGTGGGTGCATCTGTGGAGCTGTGTGGTGGGTGCATCGGTGGAGCTGTGTGGTGGGTGCTTCGGTGGAGCTGTGTGGTGGGTGCATGGGTGGAGCTTAGTTGGAGCATTGGTGGAGCTGTGTGGTGGGTGCATCGGTGGAGCTGTGTGGTGGGTGCCTCGGCGCAGCTGTGTGGTGGGTGCATCGGTGGAGCTGGGTGGTGGGTGCATCGGTGGAGCTGTGTGGCGGGTGCTTCGGTGGAGCTGTGTGGTGGGTGCTTCAGTGGAGCTGTGTGGTGGGTGCTTCAGTGGAGCTGTGTGGTGGGTGTATCTGTGGAGCTGTGTGGTGGGTGCCTCAGTGGAGATGTGTGGTGGGTGCATCGGTGGAGCTGTGTGGTGGGTGCATCGGTGGAGCTGTGTGGTGGGTGCCTTGGTGGAGCTGTATGGTGGGTGCCTCGGTGGAGCTGTGTGGTGGGTGCATCGGTGGAGCTGTGTGGTGGGTGCATCGGTGGAGCTGTGTTGGTGGAGCTGTGTGGTGGGTGCATCGGTGGAGCTGGGTGGTGGGTGCATCGGTGGAGCCGTGTCGGTGGAGCTGTGTGGTGGGTGCATCGGTGGAGCTGGGTGGTGGCTGCATCGGTGGAGCTGAGTGGTGGGTGCATCGGTGGAGCTGTGTGGTGGGTGCATCGGTGGAGCTGTGTGGTGGGTGCCTCGGTGGAGCTGTGTGCTGGGTGCATCGGTGGAGCTGTGTGGTGGGTGCATCGGTGGAGTTGTGTAGGTGGAGCTCTGTGGTGGGTGCATCGGTGAAGCTGTGTGGTGGGTGCATCAGTGGAGCTTAGTGGGTGCATTGGTGGAGCTGTGTGGTGGGTGCATTTGTGGAGCTTAGTTGGAGCATCGGTGGAGCTGTGTGGTGGGTGCATTGGTGGAGCTGTGCGGTGAGTGCATCCGAGGAGCTGTGTGGTGGGTGCATCAGAGGAGCTGTGTGGTGGGTGCATCGGTGGAGCTGTGTCGGTGGAGCTGTGTGCTGGGTGATCGTCGGAGCTGGGTGGTGGATGCATCGGTTGAGCTGTCTGGTGGGTGCATCGGTGGAGCTGTGTGGTGGGTGCATCTGTTGAGCTGTGTGGTGGGTGCCTCTGTGGAGCTGTGTGGTGGGTGCATAGGTGGAGCTGTGTGGTGGGTGCATAGGTGGAGCTGTGTGGTGGGTGCATCGGTGGAGCTGTGTGGTGGGTGCGTCCGAGGAGCTGTGTGGTGGGTGCATCAGAGGAGCTGTGTGGTGGGTGCATCGGTGGAGCTGTGTCGGTGGAGCTGTGTGCTGGGTGATCGTTGGAGCTGGGTGGTGGGTGCATCGGTGGAGCTGTCTGGTGGGTGCATCGGTGGAGCTGTGTAGGTGGAGCTGTGTGGTGGATGCATCTGTTGAGCTGTGTGGTGGGTGCCTCGGTGGAGCTGTGTGGTGGGTGCATAGTTGGAGCTGTGTGGTGGGTGCATAGGTGGAGCTGTGTGGTGGGTGCATCGGTGGAGCTGTGTGGTAGGTGCATCGGTGGAGCTGTGTGGTAGGTGCCTCGGTGGAGCTGTGTGGTGGGTGCCTTGGTGGAGCTGTGTGGTGGGTGCATCGGTGGAGCTGTGTGGTGGGTGCATCGGTGGAGCTGTGTGGTGGGTGCATCGGTGGAGCTGTGGGGTGGGTGCATCGGTGGAGCTGTGTGGTGGGTGCCTCGGTGGAGCTGTGTGGTGGGTGCATCGGTGGAGCTGTGTGGTGGGGGCATCTGTGGAGCTGTGTGGTGGGTGCCTCGGTGGAGCTGTGTCGGTGGAGCTGTGTGGTGGGTGCATCGGTGGAGCTGTGTGGTGGGTGCATCAGTGGAGCTGTGTGGTGGGTGCATCGGTGGAGCTGGGTGGTTGGGGAACGGTGAATGGTGGGACAGTGTCAATGAGTAAGCCTTGCCAAGCTGTCGAGAGACAGAGAAGCGACGGCGACGATAGAGAGCAGAAGACAGGCAGGCAGACGCCCGCTGAGAGAAGAGAAAGAGGACAGACAATGAGACAGCCAGGCGCGAAAAGCAGAGAGCAAACAGAGAGGCAGTCCTGGAGAGGAGGGGGCACTCAGATAGACGGTCACTGAGAGAAGAGAAAGAGAACAGACAAAGTGACAGCCAGACATGAAGAGCAAAAGGCAAACAGACAGTCCTGGAGGAGAGGAGAGGGCATTCAGACAGACGGTCACTGAGGAAGAGGACAGGCAGAGAAAGTCAGAGATGAAGAGCAGAAGTCAGAAAGAGAGACAGCCCTGGAGAGCACAGGGCACTCAGACAGACGGGCACTGAGATCAGACAGAGACACAGGCATAACGAGCAGAGGGCCGGCAGAGAGACAGTCCTGGAGAGCAGAGGAAAGTGGAAGAGTACACACCAGACATGAAGACCAGAGTGCAGACAAAGAGACATCTCTGGAGAGCCGAGGGGGGCAGGCAGCCTTGGAGTGCAGACCAAAGGGATGCAGATGGCCTTGACGCCGGCAGAAGAAAGACAGGCAGCCACTGAAGGCAGCGGACGTGCGGTCTGTACGAGCAGCAGACACGGGGGATCTCTGAGGGGAAGACACAGCAGACTATCCGTCAAATGAGATGACTGGCTGGTAGCCGGTCAGGGTGAGCGCAGGACAGCTACACAGTCCTAGACAGCAGCGGACAGACTGACAATCACAGACAGACAGTCCTTAGAATAAGTGCTCTTATCCACTGAAGCAATAATAAACCTACAAGGAAAGACCAAAGGCCAGCTTAACAGCAGACACAGTGAGAGAGCTTAAAACATACGGACAGAACTGGCAGACCAAAAGACAGACTGAATCACACACACATATATAAACAGATACTTACAACTACTAATCAGAACACACCATGAAGTACAGCCAGAGGAAGAGATAATTAGACACGTAAAGAAACAGTGACGGAGAGATTGCTTTAGATAGGCACAACAGATGTTGAAAAAATAATTGATAGCAAAGCCTGAGATAAATACTGACACCAAAACGCCCTGAGAGAACTGAGGGACACCGGTATTAAAACGAGAAAGGCATTCAGGCTGGTACGCATTTAAGGCATACACTAACAGTAGGAAAAGTACCATTGGGAACTACTCGCACAACAAAAAAATTACCTAGAGTTGTGATGTGAAACATTTAACCACTTGGCTGCTAAGGTACATCCCCCTCTTCCCATTGACTTTCCATTGAAATCAATGGAAACTCCATGACGAGTTACCCTTGTCATTAGCACTGAAGGGGTTAAAGAAATGTATTATGCTCGAAGGCAAAATATTGTGTTGAGTACAAAAACATGGCGAAATCAAACAAACCTCTAAAGCAGCAAAGATATACTTCTTGAGCTTTTCATTAACAGTTTCACAAAAGGGTATCAGCACAAAAGAGAAGATTGGGCTATGCAAGCAATCCTGAACCAATACATAAGTGCACGCTTTTCATTTACCAGTCCTTTTCCAAAAAGCCAGCAACTGAAATGATGCCGTCCTATCACGACAAAAACAACACGAATCCCTATAAAGCCCATTAATTACCTCTGCTGCAGTACCATTCATGAGAACTGTTGCTGTGGTGGGGAGGGGGGGCGGGGAGAGGCAAGAACGGAAGAATAGAGGAGAGTAAGGGTGAGAAGACACACGGGGAGCAGCAGCCTTTGATGTGCCGGCCGGCCGTGGGCAGTGAATAATTAGGGGAGGAGAAATGCCAGAGCACACGCTGGGGAAAGCTTGAGGGAGGCTGGGGGCTTTGATGCTGTGCACGCGCTTTTTCACGGGCACAGCAACAAATCGCCCCTTTGGATAAGCTCTGGATAAGCACCAATATATCTCGACATCTGCAATTCTTGCGCATTGCCAGAGGTCGAGCCCTAAAAAGGGCTGACCTATAGGTTCGCTGTGGAATTATATAGTTATGCACTTCTATATATAACAGTTATTCCCTACAATAATACCAAAAACCATAATACATAGCAGTCAACAAAAAATTGTAACTTATACTGCTGAAGTTGACTTAAAACAACTCTGCTCTGAGGGTTGTCTATCACCAGCACTGTACAGCCAAAAAACAGCCATCACCAAATGAACAGGCATGGAATAACTGAAGAGATCTGTCGCACATTACTGGACAATATGGAAGACTTTAACCCCTTGCATGCGGCCGCGATTCTGCGCCTGTGCGGCAAAATCGCAAGTGGGTGGGTTCATGACGGCCCGCAGCCGCCATTAGCACACGAGCACCGCGGTGCATGACGGACAGGGGCCGTCATCAGCATGCAAGGGGTTAATATAGTCTAGTCACTGCAGGTCCCAAATATCTATACAACAACGTAAGACTGGGGTGGCTGTTGGGCGCATGTTCCTGACACATTTCTTGCATGCACAACACATAATTTAGTTTGGGGTTGTATTTTGTGCTAGTGGTCAAGAGGGAAAGTATGATACTATGTTTATAAAATTGCAGAAGCCTGTAGAAATATTAGTTGATTAAACTGCCACTCTAGATGTCTGGTAGAATTGCATTTATCAAGGTGATTGTCTTACCAAGACTGCCGTACCTTTTTTGCAATATTATAATGCCACTGTCGTCCTCTGTTGCGTGTGGCACAGGGTCAACATAATAGATTTTGGAACAGCGACAAAACATTCTCTCCTCCTGTGTCAGTAAAAGGGAGGTAGTGTGGCTAATGGCCAGGCCTGCCGAATGTGAAATCTTGGCATCAGCTCAACATCCTGTGATTCTTGCCAAATCACATAGGGTCTGATTTAGATTTTGGCGATTTCCCGTCCGTCAACTTGGCGGTCTGCCTGATGTCGATTTTGGCGAACCCATAGACGAAAGACAGCCTACTAGCCACCGACACCGCCATGAATCACAACACGCGTCAACGACGCCACAGACAAAAGCGGCTGGCGACGGGACTCCAGCTCCTTTTACAGTCGAGCCAAGCAGAATATGCATTCCCGCCAACCTAGCTGTGGTGGCCAACACCTGAGTTGACGGATCGGGTGGAATATAAGCACAAAACAAACCCTTTTTTCAAATTTTCCCATTTCCTTCCACCATGAATCCGGTCCTACATGTTCTGTCATTGCTGCTGCTCCTAGACCAATACAAAAATCAACCCTGTCTTTTTCGGAACAAAAGGTAATTCACTGTTTTACCTGTCATCCTCAGAATTGTAGCTGTACATTAGCACTATACTCGAGGATGTTTAAGAAATACCTGCAAGAAGTACTGCAATAATGTGCAATGCATAATGCTGTAATGTTGTGCTTAGAAAAATGTTTAAAAACACACCGTGAGATATTAGCGACACCCACCAATCTGGTACTAACTGCCTTCATGGCAATGGACACCTACACAAAAAGTCACAGCAATCACAAATAGAAATGCGTCCATACAGGTGTGTGCAAGATTTTTTCTTGAACTACCATATAATTTACATAATAATACAAACAATAGGACCTACTCAAATTCATGATGATGTAGCAATTGCACCACAAAATGCTACAAGTGGGTATACAATGAAATGTACAAATTATTTTACCTCTTAACTGCAAACATGTCAGAGATGTATATAGGTCACATGTCCCCTTGGTCTGTGCAATTAATCACAAACATTAGATGTCTTTTAACTGTAATGTGTCAGGTTCTCGGTGTAATGCATATCTGCATGTTATTGACTCTCCATTTTAAAATAAACACACATGCATTATCCAGTCACAGTAACAGAAACACGTATACATTTGATGTAAGTGTCTAGTAACATGAATAAGACTTGCATCAAAATTAACATGTCCATCACAAATGTACAACACTAATGTATTCATAAAAAAAAAAAAAAATACACGACCTGTCCTTGTCACTGTTACAAATGAGAGTAAGTGCATGGCACACACATTGGCAGAAATAGCATCATCAGCAAACAATCTGTAACAATGCAGAAATAAGGCTACGACAAAGGTGTTTTCAAATCAAATTTATTTTGTATCTGTGAAGTGACTCTCTCATGTATTCTTTAAGACTCACTGTATACAAAAATAACAATAAAGGCACCCGGCCAGGAAGTTAAAAGTCTGGTTTGCATGTTCATAACTTTCCTTCTATTTAAACTTCCAAAATAAACCACCTCTGGAAGGGGCTTCTATGGGGCAGAGAGCAGGAACCTCAATGATCTGACTTGAGGGCGGGGCAGTCCTAGGGTTTGGGAGGGGTGTTTGGGAGGGTGTGTGTTTGATTTGGGAGTGGAGGATTTAGATTTGGCAGCAGTGGGTTGAGTTGGAGTGTTAAAGGGATGTGCAAGACCTTTGGGTGGGATGGACTAACATTTGTGAGGGGTGGGCTGGGATTAGGAAGGAGCCAGGTCCAAGGCCAACATCATACCTTCCTTCAGAAAATGGGTAGTAGGTCCAGGAGAGATTTGGGCTGGGGGGTAGAGCAAGTGACAGTGTCTGTTGTGCATTTGTCTGTTGATGGTGTGGTGGGTACCTGAGGGTCTGGTGTATGTGGTGTATGTTTTAGTTTGTGGTTTTTACTGTGTGTCTGTTGTGTGGGTGAGTGAGGGCATTTGTATGTGTGGATGTGGATGTGTCTGCTGTAGAGGTGCTGTGTGTGGTTGTGGTGGATGTGCTGGTTGTGAATGCGGGTGTTAGTGTATGCTTGTGTTTCTGGTGGGGTGTGTGGTGTCTGCATGTGTGTGTGTGTTTCGTGTCATGTTTGTGTTTATGTGAGGATGTGTTGCTTCTGTGCGTCTGAGTGAGTGCAGGTAAAGGTGTGAGTGTGCTCTGTATAGGGCATGGAAGAGGGATTTGGGATGGGGAAGGGGTGGGATTTGGGGCACGAGGTTGCGGTGTCTGGGAGGCTGTGATCAATGAGGAGGCCATACCCTGGAATGACCGCTGAAGGCCAGGCATGGCAGTGTGAGTGCAATCCAGGTAAGCCTGGATGGCATCTGACTACTAAGCTCCTGGATGGCATTCGGTAATGCGGTCTGGCCTACAGCTATAGTCCGCAATAGATCAATAGCCACCTCATTGATCACAACCGGGGAGACATGGACAGTGAGGGAGGTCCCTGCAGCAAAGGTGACACCACCCCTTTTAGGGGAGTGGCTACGGACAACCGAGGGTGGGGAGACGGAGGGTGGAGATGGAAACATGGGTGGCAGATGATGATGCAGACGGAACTATAGCAGTATGGCCCGTAACCACCAGGGACTGGTCATCTGTTGAGGCCTCTGAAGATGATGTTGAGTCACTTGTGGCCTCCGCGCCAGTCTCCTCACCCTCTGTGGCACTAGCTTCCTTAGTGTTGGTGATGTCAGCACCAGGAGCGCAGTGCCGAGCTTCTTCCACGCCAACGTGGCCGCCAACACTTTCACCGTGCCCAGGCGATGCTGTAAAGACAGATACAACAGTTTGAGGAAATCTGGGTAAAGAGATTTGAACATGAACTTTGCTCACAAAACATTTGCCAGGTCTGCATGGTATACTAGCTTCAAGGCACTCAAACTGGCTTCTTAACCATCAGTATCTCATGCCTGTAGGGATAAATTCCACAAACCACAGTCTAGAATATCCCAATGCTTGCTCCCATATCATGTGTTCCTTTTGTCTCTAATCCACTTTTATTTTTCTGCATGACATATGGCTTCGACAGTATTAGTAAATACATTGGCCTGGATACATTCCTAAACCCTTTCAATACAGAGCACAAACATTTTCACATACCCAAAAGAGACATGTTTTGGCCCTGACATTGACTTATGAAGATGGCATACTCCAACATCCATGTGAATGAACATTCCATCTGCAATTGTCCTTTTAAATATCAGTCTTCTCAACATCATTGCTTTCTCATCTGGACAAAACTAAGAACACCTAAATGTAATTTGGGGTACGTGTAACACTATCCCCAATGTGGACACATGCCTGTCTGTTTCAATCAATACAGTCTGGCATGAAAATTCATGTTGGTTAAAGCAGACTGGCTTATATGTATATTAGGGAATGACTGAGGCTTTATTACAATCTGTTACTGTCTACATGAAATGAATTGCATTTTACCTTTGAAACTCATTTCAGATAAGGAATGGTGCCAGTCTACACTTTTCCAGTCCCTTCGGCATAGATGCTCATGATCATATCTTCATTGAACCAAATTACACATATAAAGTCTGAGACATGAACTGTCTCATACGTGCTAACTATCCCATGTCAGCAGGAATAGAGCCTACATTACCTACTCACATTTGTGAGGCAGCATCACACCTGACCCAATCGTCAAATATGGCATGTTTGGTACAATTGTCTCTCATAACATGGAGAAAATGCAGCTACCCTTTTTTTTGCATGCAGCCATGTGTCTGCTCAAAATAGTACTTGGCTTGTGATGAGGAATATAGTGGCAACCTTTAGCACAAAACAATACACCAAACAAAGCATTAGACACCATCTGAAAAATGTACACCTCCTCGTCTGCGTTAGATGTGTGCCAACCATCATATTGATGCCAAACAACATTGCTGTACATTTTTAAAGGTTAAACAATAAGATAAGCTACATTCAATGACTCACCCCCTTGATGCTGCTGTTAGGCCCTCATCTGCTCATCAATCTCTGGCTAGAACACCACAAGGATGCGGGCCATTAGGGAGGTCAGGGTGCGGTGCACATGCTTGCCTTGTTGGGAGGCCTGGCTGAGCTGGGCTTCTGTTATGTTATGTTATGTTATGTTACTTTATTTCTTTTATAGCGCACGGCTACTCCAAAGGAGCATCCCGGCGCTTTGGCAAAGAATAACAGCATAAAAAGCAACCACACAACAGAAAAGAGCAGAGAAAAGAAAGGGGCTATTTCATAAAGAGCCAAGTTTTCAGGTCCTTTCTGAAAGTAAGAAGACAGGGAGCTAATCTCAAGGACAATGGTAGATCGTTCCAAGCCTTGGGTGTTAAGTAGCGGAAAGACCGACCTCCCAATCTTGCACGACGAATTGCAGGGACAGTCAGCATAGACAGACCAGATGACCTAAGAGTCCTGCTCGGTACATACCGGGAAAGACGTTTCCCAATATATTTGGGGCCAATACCATGTAAGGCCTTAAAGGCCACAGTCAGGCATTTAAAAAGGATTCGCTTGGAGATAGGTAGCCAATGAAGGGTGTTCAATAAGGCCGTGGCACCAGCTCTCCTCGGGAGTCCAAAGATGGTACGGGCTGCCGAATTCTGGACAACTTGCAAACGGGTCATAAGATATTTCGGTAGACCCAAAAAAAGAGCGTTTGCATAATCCAGTCGTGACCCGATCAATGCCTGAACAACTGTTTTCCTGTGGTTAAGTGACAGTAGAGGAAGAAATTTCCTCAACATCCGTAAGATGCCGAAGCATTTCCCAACAAGAGACAGGATGTGAGGTCCAAAGGATAGTTCACAATCTACTATCACTCCCAAGTTCTTGGCCTTAACAGCGACCTTGTCAGGGGGAAACATATCTTGTGGCCACCAAGATTTCCAGTCGTGTTCAGGGGCGCAACCGAAAAAGAGCAGCTCTGACTTATCAGAGTTGCATTTTAAGCCATGACATCTGAACCACTCAAACACCGCACCAAGGCAATCCCTGATCTGCATGCCATCAAAAGACCCACCCCTATCACATGTGAACAGGAGTTGGGTGTCATCAGCATAAGACACGATCTGGGCGCCAAAAGATTCCGCGACTTCCGCCAGAGGGGCCATAAAGATGTTAAACAGCATAGGGCTGAGAATGGAGCCCTGCGGGACTCCCACCTCTAGCGGAGCCATATCAGCGGAAAAGGGAGGCGCCCAGATCGTTTGTCGGCGGTCTGCCAGAAAGGATTTTAGCCAATTCCACACCGTTCCGCGAAGGCCACACTCCCAGAGTCTTGCAAGGAGGGCCTCGTGGGGAACGGTGTCGAAAGCCGCCGACAAGTCAAGCATGACTAACACGGCCTTTCCCCCGGAGTCGAGTGTTTCCCTGATGGCATCAGTGACCTCCAGCAGAGCCGACTCCGTGCTAAAATTAGCGCGGAAGCCGGACTGCGAGGCGTGCAACAGGTCGTTTCCTTCGATGAAGCTGGAAATTGTCCTGTGCACATAGCGCTCGGCCACTTTTGCCAGAGCAGGGAGAAGGGAGATTGGCCTGTAATTGGCATGGATGAGGGGGTCCAAGGTGGGTTTCTTGAGCAGTGGTAGAATCATGGCACGCTTCCATGCCTGAGGCACCTCCCCTGTAGACAAGGATGTATTCAACAGGGGATTCACCAGGATGTTAATGGCGGATGCCACTTTCCCCAAGCATTTTGCCGGACATGGATCTAGAGGAGAGCCGGATTTCAAGCCAGACAAAAGCTCCAAGGATGTACTAAGATCCACGGGAGGGAATACAGAGAGGAGAGGACCATGACCGTCCACAGAGCATGATGGCGTTAGATGGCTCAGATTCGATTGCGCACTAGAGAGAGAGGCCTGGATGGCTGTGATCTTACTGACAAAAAAGATGGCAAGTTGTTGTATCCAAGAGTTCGTATGAGTGTGATTAGGGGTACAGACAGCAGGAGAGATAAACTCCTGGACCACTTAAAAAAATTCTGTGCAGACATTATCAGCCTCATCAATGCGATGTTCAAAATAGGCCTTTTTTTCGTCCCAGATAGACTGATGATAGGCTTTTATTGCTGCCCGAAATTTTAGTTTCTCAATTGGATCGTAAGCCCGCCTCCAGGCCCTCTCAGCCCTTTTACACTCCTGTCGTTGTGTCCTCAACTGAGGGGAAAACCATGGGGCCGACGCTCTGCGCTCTCCTAATTTAGGTCTCTTTGCGGGGATTAGAGTCTCAAATCTAGCTAAAAGCCATTTTTGGAGGAGAACAAGATTCTCCTCCAAACTTCCCAGAAGGGGGCAAGGAAAGGTGATGAGAGCCTCAGATAGCATATCCCCGGAGAGCAGATGGAACGGGCGTGAAGTCCGCGTGGCCTCAACTTCTCTCTCCCGAACAAGGACAGTGACAGGCAAAGAAAAGGAGATTAAAAAATGATCCGACCAGAGTAAAGGCTGTATAGCACCGACAGAAATGGGTCTCGTTGAAAATACCTGGTCTAAGGTATGGCCTTTATTATGTGTAGGACCTTTCACAAACGGAGATAGCCCTAACGGGGCCGTGATATCAATAAGTTTTGTAGCGTCAGGGTCACAGCTATTATCCATATGGACATTAAGATCTCCAAGAAGAATGCAATGATCAGACCTAAGACAGGGGACTGAAAGAGCTACTTGCAATTCGTCAAAGAAAGGTCCCGTTGATCCGGGGGTTCTATACAAAAGTATCCCAGTACACGCCTGGAGAGGGGAGAGATGTAAAGTGAAACCAAGGGCTTCACATCCCTGGATGTTCTCCACCGGAAAGGTAGAGCAGGGGATACTCTTTTTCACAATAAGAGCTACTCCACCTCCTCTGCCCGATGTTCTATCCCTCCTAAAGATGTTATAATTCGGAGGGATGGCATTAGCCAAATCCGGTGCGGAAAAATCGCCTAACCAGGTCTCGGTCAAAAACAGACACGTAATATTGGAATTATACAACAGATTCCAAATATTAATGGAGTGGCAGTTCACGGACCTGGTATTAAGGAGAAGACATTGAAAAAAGACAGGTGTATTGTCATGCCCAGTTCCCTCTGCAGCCGGGAAACGCCACGCACATGACGGACATCCTTTCCTTAATTTCCTACCACCGGGAAAAATATGGGAACAGTTTCCTGAGGGAGGCGCAGAGCAAACAGCTCAGCCGAAGAATAGATCAGCATGTTTAACAGATTAAAAACAACAAGGGCCGAAATAATACAGACCACCAACAAGCCCCAAAAGCCGTCCAGCCCCGTCCGCCTCCGAGACGCTGACGGGCGCAGACGGGCTGGACTCAGGCGTGACTCCGGCGCTGCGTAGGCGCTCCCGCTGCGCGATCCCGCTGTGCTCACAAGGGAGCTTTATGTAGGCGAACATCCGCTCCCACAGAGCGCTAGTCCGCTCGTAGTCACCGCCCCCCTCACGGCAAAACACCACTCAAAGATGGCGGCCGATGTTTTTTCCACCCCGGACCCGGACCCGCTACAACAGCGGTGGTCACCACGATTAGAGTGCAGGTATGAGGGAAGGATAACCCCACTTTAAAATCAGGGGATAAACAAGTAACAAGAAAGCAAATATTCTACAGGTAAGTTTTTAAAAATGCAGCGCGATGTAAAAGCGCGGAGTGCGAAGCGCTATGCAGGGAACCCTTTACCTTAGCGAGGGAGAGCCTAGGACCGGTCGCCTTATGTAGGCGAACATCCGCTCCCACAGAGCGCTAGTCCGCTCGTAGTCACCGCCCCCCTCACGGCAAAACACCACTCAAAGATGGCGGCCGATGTTTTTTCCACCCCGGGACCCGGACCCGCTACAACAGCGGTGGTCACCACGATTAGAGTGCAGGTATGAGGGAAGGATAACCCCACTTTAAAATCAGGGGATAAACAAGTAACAAGAAAGCAAATATTCTACAGGTAAGTTTTTAAAAATGCAGCGCGATGTAAAAGCGCGGAGTGCGAAGCGCTATGCAGGGAATCCTTTACCTTAGCCTTACCTGTTGACTTCCTGAACCAGCGTCAGAGGTCCTCCCACTGCTTCCTTCAATGCAGGCTGCACCGCTTAAAGACCCACAGGGCCCGCAACATTTTCGCAAAGGGCTTCCACAAATACAGCTTCTGGTGGACGTCGACCTGTGTGGATGAGAACAAAAAACAACAAAATATGTTTTGAGTGATTTTGTTTGTCTTTAGTGCGGTGACACACATTTTTTTTGCCATCTCTCACATGCATTCCCAGAACAGCCAGTGCAGAATATATACAAACATTTAACATTTCCTTACAAACACTAATTTGCAGTGATCTGTGGAGTAGCCTCAGATCTTTCTTTCTCCTTGTGTTACCAATCCAAGACACACGCATCATCTAAGCCAGGGATAAGACACTTTTCATGTAGTGAGACCCACTCTAGATTAGTCCATCCACTGTAAACTACTAAAGGCTATACAACATGTACACTAGTTGCACATAGTCACACGCACAGCTACATTTTCTTTATGCCTAAGAGTCAGATACTATGGTGTGCACCACATACAGTGACTAAGGGCAGTATGAAAGGGCTGTCGTGTGTCTATGAGAGTATGGGGAAACATCCTTTACAACGGAACCGCTACAACGCGGTACCGTTACGACGCAGTTTTAATAACGAAAGTCGTTACAACGACTTTCGCTGGAGGGCGCTCTAGGATAGGGGATAGTTTAATTTACTATCCAACACCTTCCCTACTATCACGGGGACTGGTGTTGGAATAGTAAATTAAACTATTCACTATCAGCGCCCCCCCAACGCAAGTCGTTGTAACGACTTGCGTTGTTAAAACTGCGTCGTAAAGGGACGCGTTGTAACGGTACGCGTTGTACCGTCATACATCCGAGAGTATGGTTTTGGGTGATGTGTGAACAAATGTGTGTTGTAATGGGACATATTTGTTTGGAGTCTGGCTGATTGAGAGACTGGGTCATTTAGACTAGCAGCACAGGACATAAAGTGGCCCATATGTGGCACCATAACTTGTTTAACACATGAGATACTCATATTCCAAAATATGGGTTGTACATACACTTGACAGGAAAGCATACTTGGACTTTACATTTCTCTCAATTCAATCCAGGCTTTATGTTTCAACTTAAACTAGTGGTACAGTGCCTTCTAACCACTGGAAGTAAGGTACCTGCAGGTTCTTTAATTAAACTGGGAATTGCCAGTAACATGCACTGCAAACCCAGTTAATACTTTCAGGGGAATTGTCATTTAAATTCACAAAATTACTATCATCCTCAAACAACAACCTGTACCTAGCTGAATCATTCAGTTCACTACACTCCAATCACAACAATTCAGTCATGAACAAAAAGGGAGAAAATAGCCGGTGCACAAAGAGGGAACAAGTTACTTTGGCAACTACTTCCCATTCAAACATGTACATGTTCCTCTGGGTTTTCATACAGCTGGTTGCACTGGGTCAGAAGAACCTCCCTGGTGAGGACCTCCAATGCCTCGGGGGAGAAGGCAGGGGCACTCTTGGCTGGTATGCCCAGCATCCTGGCCCCCAGAGGTCGGTAACAGCAGCAAAAACTACAAGGAGGTATTGTTGGCTGTAGTGTAAGGTGGCAAGTGAGTTTTTTTTCAATACACCGCATACAAGTACACAGCATACATCTGCAATAGACACAGCTTTTGGCTTTTTGCGTAGCCATCACACATGTTATCCTATAGCAGGGCCCGTTGTGGAGTGTTCCACCTACTACACGGTCAACGCCTGACCACGACCCTCGGATAGCCAGTGCCCTGATGACAAGGTCAGGCACCCGCCATTTTAGGATGTGTAGCTGTGTATTTTTAAATAGTTTGTGCATCACCAGCACTTAAAATGGTGGCTACTTGGCATACATTTCTCACATACGTACAACACTGTTTGTGGCAAGGTATGACACATAAAACAGTGAACAGTTACTGTGTTTGACATTGATAGTGCTGCGGTGCATGTAACACTACTATTGATGGAAAGTTTCCACAAAAAAAGTCTTACAAAATGAGACATTTGCAAATTACAAATGTATAATTCACACATTAGTTGTAAAAATATGTCAGACATGTACAAAAAATATAGATTTGCAATAGAAAAGATGTTTGAAAGATATGGTAACATATATGCCACAATAGGATCACTTACCTAACCTAGACATGAGATGTGTGTTGATTGTGAACGTTTTATGTGACACATTTTTTTGATAGTTTGTTTTCCTAACATGCAGACATATAAACATAGGGATGGGTAGAAGAAGGAGTTCTAAAGTCCACAGACAGTTTCCAGACCTTGCAACCATGGAGTAAAGGTACATTATCAAAATGTTCTGATTAAAAAGGAATACTATGTTGGATTTGTGTCAGCAGCTTGAACCTCGCAATAGGAAGACAACAGCAATAACACCAATAGTGAAACTCATGGTAGCACTTCATTTTGTGGTCACTGGCATTTTTCAATACACTGTGGCAGTATCTGGAGACATGTCACAGCTAACTTCCAGTGGTATGCTACAAAAATTCCTTGCTTCAGTGATGAGTCACATCAACAGCTTCATCCAGTTTCCAAGAACCTAGGATTTGGCCAATGTGAAGGGAGATTTCTACGATTTGGGTTGCCTACCACATGTGGTTGGAGCAACTGATGGCAAACATTGCCTTGGCACCACCACACGCCAGGGAACAGGTCTACCGCAATCAGAAAAACTTCCATTCCATCAATGTGCAAGTTGTCTTCTTACCAAATGTATACATCTCAAGTGTGTGTGCAATTGCACTGCAAATGTCACAACTTGGACCTGAGAGGGCCTGGCTTGTTGGTAAGTACAATATGACTTGAGAACCAGTTACCTTAAATCTAGTATCAATTTATTGCTTCTATGTAGGAGACTCAGCGTATCCTAACTGACCCTGGTTGTTGGCACCGCTGAGGAATTCAACAACACCAGAGGAAGTCCGCTTCAATGAAACTCATGGAAGAACACGGAGGCCAGTGGATCAGGCTTTTGGGCTCCTGAAGGCCATATTTAGGTGTATGGACAAAACCAGTGAAGCCCGCCTCTACACACCCGATAAGATGTGCCAAATCAACATTGGCTGCTGCATGATGCACAATATTGCCCTGCGACGGAACCTTCCACTCATCAAAAAAGATGGAAACCATTAAGTTGCGACTGGGTGAGGATGTTGAAATTCCCAATGGAGATAACAGTGGTGAGAAGGAAGCTATTGACCTACATCAAGATGCCATTGACCACTTCTTCACCTGCGTGTAATTGTACCCTCACTTATTGTGACATAGGGAACATATCAGTATGCAATGGGAATTTAGTATGAATGGTCAGTTCAGGTAAGTCCAAGGCAAGGATGTTTGTGGATCAGGATTTCCCTACAATGACTACTGTGTCTATTGTCATAGATTAACTTAGCCTTTGCTAAGTATATATGTCCTCCTAACTTGTAATTAGAGTCAAATTGTAGATGTGAAATAATTAATTTCCCCTTATTATTCTGTTTCAGGGTCATTCACCATATCATCTTCAATTGGACACTTCAAAGTTATGACAGTTGTAGTGATTTGTTGCTGTTGGAAAGTACAAAGTGAATATGGGTTGATCCTGGGACAGACACCCACTTGGAATGGACAGATCTTGTACAAGGACAACTTGCACTGTGATTGAATGGAAGTTCTTGAGATTGTATCAGGCCTCTTTTCTGTGGAATGTTTCCACCAAGGCTATAAGTGCTGCTTAACTTGCTCTAACCACATGTGTATGTAAGGCCATAGCATACTGGCCTCCCTTCACATTGGCTAAATCTTCAATTGCCGTTCAGTGTAGGAAGCTGTTGATGTGTCTACTCATAGTTGAAATAATGTTTTTAGCACACCATTGAATGGTAGTTGTTGTGCCATGGCACCAGATACTGCCACAGTGTCATGAAATGTAATGTGGCCTCAAATGTTTATACTGCCACGATGTGGAGTATTGGTGTTATTGATGTAGGATTCCTATTGTGAGGGCAAAATGTCTGGCTCAAGCTGAGGTCAAGCATCAGTAATAGTTGGCTTATTTAGGTTGCTTCCATGTAATATTCCCTTTCTTCCATGGTGTCAAGGTCTGGATTGTCAACTTCTGAGACTGTTTGGCTTCTGCATGGTTTGTGTAATGCATATTTGATTGTGTCACAAACCTGTTAACTAGATATATATGGAACCAATACATTCAGATTTCATAGTTTCTTTTTCCGTCTTATTTAAACATAGGAAACACATTACCAAGTTGGCATCTACTATTTGTTTTTATATCATATTGTTTGACAGATTTAAATAATGATGATGTACATAAGACATAGAAAATGTAGTACCACAATAAATACAACACCAGTCTTTCACTTTGTTTAATGTGCATTTATTTTTAACACAAAGATGAGTACAATAGCTTTGAAACCAGAAAGAAAATAATGTAATTATATATATATATATATATATATATATATATATATATATATATATATATATATATATATATATATATATATATATATATATATATATATATATATATATTTACTCACCACAAACTGTTTAAAGTCCAATGTACAAAATACATATCTCCTCGGAAAATGAACCATGAAATATTTCACAGAGTGAATGGTAGACACACACTGGAGGAAATTTGGTTTGTTGTCTCTTGGAGGGGGTGATGGAAGTCTTGCCATCCTCTCCTGGTGGTCCGGATGAAAAGTGTCCTCTCCTGGGCTGGAGGGGGTACAAGGACTGGGGTGGACGGATCAGTTTCCTGTTGTGTCAGGGCCTCCCTGTCTGTGGCTGTGGAAGATATATAGTGTCCTGATGTAGAAGGATCACAGACAGGGTAGATGGTACAGATAAAGCCCTGCACATGTGCCGATAAATGTCAAACACCACCCCAGTAAAGGAACACAAATTGGAGTTCAGATACTGTAGCTCACTATTGTGCTCCCTCTGCACCTGCTTTAGGTCACTGATCTCTGTTAGTACCCGGACCATCACGTCTTGGGACTGTTGTATTGCTCCCAAGACTCGGTCAGTGGTGGTCTGGGTGACAATGATGCCAGTTGACCCACTTTCCTGGCCTGATTATTCCCTCCCACGAAGCCTACCCCCACTACCATGTGGCTTTTTGGCAGTGTGACCCATCCCACTGGATCCTGGCACAACTGGAGTTTGTGATGCTTACTTAACAGTAGCCATGACTAGGGGGCACAAGATGAGAGTTGTGTTCCTCTGGACACAGGGAGTAGAGGTATCCATATGCGAAGTTGTTGTAGCAGCTGGGGTGAGAGGTCTAGGTGTGGGCCGAGTCTGACTCACTGGGTCTGTCTGCCCAGACGGACCAGATGACCCAGGCATCCCCTCATTATCCCAACCTGCAGGAGTGGTGTCCTCAGTGAAGGTTTGATCCTGGCCTGGAGTAGAGGTGTCGAAGGGTGCAGACGGTGGTCCACTAGCCCTGGGTGTTGGTCCTAATATGAATTACAAAATAGTAAAACATTAAAGGTCTGTATTGTACCTCAAATCTGTCTTCAGCTACAGATAACTCTTAAGAAAAGAAAAGATAATGATTAATGGGATGTTGAGGCCTTTGAGGGATTTTCACTTTTTACTCATGCAGCTTAATGTACACAGAGAATAACTTCAGTAACAATGATGGAGAAATGCCTGAAATGTAAATTATTATTTAGGAACTGTACATTCCATGTACCAGACATGCAATTCAACACAGCAGAGAGGAGATTTGAGAGCTGAGCCATTTCAAGGCCTAGCAACCTCCAACACAAACCATACTACACCTTATTGGATTAAATGGTATTGGTCATCAGATGTACACTGCAAAGTAAATTGTGTATCAATAATACTTATAATCAGCATGCCACAGAACATGATTGGAGCATTTTGATTATACAGACTATGATTTCTGCAAGCAAGTAGATCTATTCAATGGAGTTACATGAAGGTGACAACATACTGGATCAACACTGCAGGTGACATATTTAGACAAATGATGAATGACAACGACGCAAAGCTTTGTCTTTTGTGCATATGTGGAAGGAAAGGAAGGTTGGCCAGCATCACATTCCACTATTGTTTTGCAGAGACAAAAGCAGGTCACCATGCCAGTTGCAGTCATTTGTGAACACTATTGTCAATACTTGTGAACAAATGAGTAACACATACATATTTAAATTGCTACAGTGAAAATTAAACACACATTAACAATATGTACACATATGTGTATAATGTGCATATTTTAAAATACAACTTACAAGCACCGCACCTTTCTGTGCATATGGATGGAGTTTGGAACCTGTTTTTTGAAGTAAGACAACCTACATTGAGATACAGCAAAGGACTAGGCAAATGCAAGGGGTGATCCATGAAGGACAAACCACAATCGAACAATACATATTGGTCATTGTAAAATAGATTGTAACAACCATGATGCTACTGATTTGGATAACACAAGGTATTTTGGAAACTGAAGTTTAAACATATATGCTTTGATAGGTGTCTAGAAACATTCTGAACAGCTAAGTTAAGGGCAAGGACTCCATTTGGGATTGCTGAGAAATACATAGTAGTAACTTACTAGTCCCCACAAGGGATTCCTGTCAAGTCTTCAGGATGTAGGATCTCCAAGACCTTCTCCTCCCAGGGAAATTTTTATAATGGGTGGCTGGAAGAACCACCACCAGTCCTCTGGGCCTCCATGTGATGCTTGGAGTCCAGGAAATGGACTATCCCCCACAGGTCATTCCACCTCTTCCTAATTTCCTTCTGGGTTTGCAGATTGTTAGCTACAGTTTTCACTCTGTTGACTATTCTGTCCGACATTTGCCATTTTAGCGATATGGTAGCATTTTGTAATTGTGCTCAAAACAATTGTGACTCTACTCTAATAATGTAATCCGCCATGACAGACAATTCTCCCTCTGTAAAATGTGGGTTCCTCCTCCTTGCCATTGTGATCCCCCCAAAAACTATTTACTAGTGTCCCTGACTTGATTTTAGAAAAACAGAAGAAAAAAATAGAGAAAAACCAAGGGAGAACAGGAAAACAAATAATAACCTGGTTTTCAGAGGTAAGGTCGTCCTCAGAATGGTGGTCATCAGTGGACTGGCAAAGGATCATGGTCTGAAATGGCGTGTGTTTTATAGTGTTTTGCAGGTGTTCACTATTGTCCAATATAAATCAGGTGTGGACTGCTAACATCTCTCCAATACCTTTACCCGTATTCCAATGGTGATCGGGTCCCGCAACAGACTCACGCTCTCATGGGACCTCCGCTGGTACACCGCCAGCTCGGCTTTATTCTTTAAATATGGTTGATGCAATGCCGCCATCCATACGGTGATGGAGTGCTCATCGCTAGCACTGGAGTCCGCCGCGTCGGTTGCTGGGTGCAGCTAGCGCCTGGGTAATCATAGAAATGTTCCCAAGGGCCACAAAGTATGGTCTGTGGTGTGACAGAGGGCTGCACTGATGTCAGAAGGGTGGCAGTCAGGCGATATGGGGTTTGTAAGGTGGGTGTACAGGAAGCGATGCATGTACATGTAGTAGCTAAATTGCACAATGTGAAACTAGACAACCTGGGATCATTCCCAGCTTCCCCACTTGACCTAATTGTATGTGATCCCAGGCAATCGGTCTTTTTTCTCCACTTTGCCTCCTTTTCCTTCTCTTGTGTTTGATTCAATGAACTATTATGTTGTTAATTAATAATAGCAACAAAAGCCACCAGACAACTAACTTTCCTGTTAATTCACTGTTGGCATTGTTGTCTGGATCAGTGGAAGCACGAATGTTTCTAAATTCATGTTAAAAAAGAAAAAAACTCTCAATTGAGTGATATCACTAGGGTTAAAAAGATCTGCATTTTAATGAAATACACGTTTTTGAATTTTGAAGAGACTTTATCAAGTTTTTACACGTTTGCTGTAAGATCTCTTGCAAAACATGGTGGTGTTTCTAGAGTTAAGAGGTGCAGGACGCCTTAGTTACTTCCATTCTGAATGTTAGTGTTGCGTCAAGTAAACAGCAGACCAGTGCTGCTGTTCACAAGGGGCATCACGAATAGGTCAGGAGGGCAGCAAGCGGCCCCGGGCTGTACTTTAGGTATCACTGAACTTGCGCAACGGAGTACGCGCCATCAAAGTGGATGGCAGCTGTACAGCCATAGATCTAAATATGGCGGTCAGAACACCGTTGGCTTGAAGGAGTACTTGGGACCACCTCTGCGGCGGATTGCGGGTAACACCGCCAAGATCTAAATCAGGCCTTTAATCTTTCTGTCCCTAAAAAACAACAAAAAACTGTTGCTCATGTAAAGTGCTCAAATTCGGGTCCAGTTCGCGATATTAAAAAAATGCACGCAAAAATCTTTCGCGTTTTATCGCCAGGGACGTCATAAAACACAATAGGTCTCCAGGGAAGGCAAACACAATATGCTACACAATCTGGGTATGGTATAAACTGGGATTCCGAAATAGTGACGCACCCGAAATCCCATTAAATACCAGCCCTATTATTCCCGCATCATTCGAATTTCAGGCACAATTTCAGTTGGGTAAACTGGGGCTCACGAAATTGGACAATTTACCAGCAGGGTCAATTTCTGACAGTACAGGACCTTAAAACACTGGTGAGAGATCTAGCCCAGAATTTCGTTGTGGTGGGGAGCGAGAAGTATTCCAACAATAAATATAACAAGGGCTGGCAAACCTGGCGTTCTGCAATAATAACATGGAAACATGCACCTGGCTCATCCCACTCACTTCCAGCCTGAAAGACATTTGGGATCCACTGATGCATGATCTGTGCTCCCCTACTCAGGAGGACAAGCCTCACAAACATCTGATGCAGAGTCAAAGTGAATGTGTAAATATAGGATAATTGTGGCTGTGATTATATATGCAGTGGTGTCGTTGCTATGGAAAGGGGAGGTGTGTGCGCCTCTGAAGAGTGTAGGGACTGCAGTTATTTACTAGAAGTGCACCGTGGATTCCAGGCAGCTATTTCCATTAACTCCTAATGCTATTTGACTTATCGTATGATGATCATGTATCTTATGAACATGCAGTAATGGAGTATTTGATACTTCAAGAATCTGAGTAGTCATGTGGGTGTCTTTTGTTTTAATTTTTCTTTACTGTTTAAAAAAAAAACAGGCAGTGTATGACCAATAATAACAAGCATTTGCAATGTAATAGGTCTTGCATTAGGGAAGTGTGAGCTATTGGTATTGTAAATGACAATTTTTTTAAAATATGTGTTGGCTCTGTAAATATATAAATTAATAGCATTGTTATTCACAAAGCCAATAGTGTACACTTTCCTAATGCGAGTCCTATTGGCTATGGCAATGCTTGTTGGTAGCAAGCAAGGACAGTGCTGTTGTGCTGCTGAGTGATGCAGTTGTGGTGCTGAGTGATGCTGTGGTGGTGTATTAGAGTGATGTGGTGGTGTATTAGAGTTATGTGGTGGTGTCCCAGAGTGACGTGGTGGTGTCTTTGAGCGATGTGGTGGTGTCCCAGAGTGACGTGGTGGTGTCTGTGAGTGATGTGGTGGTGTCCCAGAGTGATGTGGTGGTGTCCCTGAGTGATGTGGTGGTGCCCCTGAGTGATGCCCCTGAGTGATGTGGTGTTGCCCCTGAGTGATGTGGTGGTGTCCCTGAGTGATGTGGTGGAGTGATGTGGTGGTGTCCCTGAGTGATGTGGTGGTGTCCCAGAGTGATGTGGTGGTGTCCCAGAGTGATGTGGTGGTGTCCTAGAGTGATGTGGTGGTGTCCTAGAGTGATATGGTGGTGTCCTAGAGTGATATGGTGGTGTCCTAGAGTGATATGGTGGTGTCCCTGAGTGATGTGGTGGTGGTGTGAGGCGTGCAGCAGTGTGAGGCGTGCAGCAGTGTGTGGCATGCAGCAGTGTGTGGCGTGCAGCAGTGTGTGGCGTGCAGCAGTGTGTGGCGTGCAGCAGTGTGAGTAATGCAGCAGTGTGAGTAATGCAGCAGTGTGCAGCGTGCAGCAGTGTGAGGCATGGAGCAGTGTGAGGCATGCAGCAGTGTGAGTCGTGCGGAATTGTGCAGCATGTCATGCTGATATGCAGGGATGCGCCAGTTATTGTAAATCTGCCCCATAGTATTTATTTGTGAGTTCCTTAAATATTCCAACCATTTGCCCCCGTATTTTCTTGTTTTTCCAGGGTATCCCTGTTGTTTGTATATAGATTCCTCGGTTGGAACACTGCAGTCCATGCCTCATAACCATTCCCCAACCTAGGGGGACACGGGTGCTGCAAGTGCTTAGAAACGTCTCTTTTGGCCACCATATGATCAACACGCAACAGTAATTCGTCCCTGGTCATTCCATCCCTACCTACATTTATGCCAATAAGGTACTCTTGTAGTCAAACATAATCAGAATCCCAATCACACTCTGCAACGTGGCACACATTCTAAACCAATAACTTTGAATAAGCAGGCAGTCTCATATATGAAGTAACGCTCCAATTTGTAAACAAAGTTTAGTTTAAATATAAGTGGTGAAAAATAAATATTAATAGTATAACAAATCCGAAGTAAATATTTAAATTGTACCAGACTCATCCTGGCAGAAATTACTAGTGTCCTTTCAGCCATCTTAGCTTCAAGCTAATTGTCATCACTTAATTGCCCCTGGTCCGTGGAGACTCTCCCTCTCCCTCTCCCTCTCCCTCTCCCCCTCACCCTTTCCCTCTCCCTCCCCTCTCCCTCCCCTTTCCCTCCCCCTCCTCCTCCCCATCCCTCTCCCCCTCACCCTTTCCCTCTCCCTCCTCTCTCCCTCCCCCTCCTCCTCCCCATCCCTCTCCCTTTACATTCAATTGGGTTGAACACAGGGGCGGGGTTTAGGCTCTTTCGGTAAGGTTCAAGTGCATGTCATATTTCCAGAATTTTTTTTTAGTCTCATGCAATTCAGTTTTGACATTCAGCTGAAAAACAAAGCGCAGGTTCCCACGCCTCGTTAGTAATCGGCCCGCGGGTGGGCCAGGTACCAGGAGCATTAGCAAAATAAAGGAGGGGAGACGCATGGACCCTCACCCTCCAGGGGCTTATTAAAGCTCCAGGGACCACCACCTCCCCGGGGCTTATTTATTATTAAATGGGGGGCCTCTCTGACTCCCCAGGGCCCCGGGGACCACCACCTCCCTGGGGCCATATCCTACAAATAAGTTGGGGGACTTGTGGACCCCCCATGCCCTGGGGACCTCCACCTCCCTGGGGCTTTCAAATTTGTAATGGGGGGGCCTCAGGGAATCCCCCTGGGCCCCAGGAACCACCACTTGATAAGATGGATGGGGCCGTGTGGCCCCCTCCTGGAGTCAATAATGGCCAGCGGGCCTCTACCCCCAGGACCGGCTCCTGCTATGTCCCGGGGTGCCCCACTCCCTCCCCGCCCCCCACCCCGGGACATAGCTCTTTGCTGTGGCTTGGCTGGAGCTTTACCATTGATCTGCTTCAAGTAAGCAAGAGCATTGAACATACTCTTGCTTACTGGAAACAGAGCAGAATTGCCTTTCCAGCAGCTCCCTGTTTGTGAAAGCAAAGCTGGCCCCCTCAGGAGGCAGGCAGCCAGCAGGAACTGCGCAGGCCTTCAGGTTTCCCCCACGGTCCCAGTGGAGAGTGGGTGCTCTGGAGGCAACCACTTTAAGATGGCGGGCCCCCAGGATGGGGTCCCTGTGGCCGAATTTGGCCTGAAGAGGGGGCCGGGCTGCTCCCTTCCTCATCTGGAAAGGGCTGGGCTCCAGGGGATGGGGCCCTGGGGGATGGAGTCTCTGGGGGCAAAATCAGCCCAGGGAGGGAGGCCGCTGTGCCCCACCATGCACAGTTTTCTCATGAATAATTTTATTGCAAATGTTGTAGTGATATTATATTATCCATTATGTGACATCATCCCATGACTGATGTAATATGTGGGGTAATTAGCAGTGCATGACAAGGGTGCAAGTTATCGTTACTTTAGGGCACTCTACGCCACTCCACTGTATGCTAATACACTCTATGTCACTTCACTGTACGTCACTCCACTATATGCCACTCAACTCTACGCTAATCCATTGTACGCTACTCCACTCTACCCCACTCCATTCTACACCTCTCCACTCTACACCACTGCATTGTATTCTACTACACTCTATGCCACTCAATTTTTTGACACTCCAGTGTAAGCCAATACACATTACGCCCCTCCACTCTGCATACTCCACTGTACACTATTCCGCTGTATGCATCACTGCTCTAAGACACTACACTCTATGCTATTTCACTCTATGCCACTGTACTGTATGCCACTTCAGTGTACACCACTGCACTGTACGCTATTCCTCGGTACGCCACTGCACTTTACTCCACCCCACTGTATGCCATTCCAGTATATTCCACTCTACTCTATGACACTCTACTGTACGTTATTACACTGTACATCACTCCATTATATGGTACTACACTCTACGTCACTCTACTCTACCCCAATCCACTGTACCGTACAACACTCTTCGATATTCCACTACACCTCACTCAACTCAATGTCATTCTACTCTACACTATTCCACTATATGCATCTCCACTCTTTGGCACTACACTGTATGCCTGTAACACTCAACGTTATCCAGCATACATCACTCTACTGTATGCCACTATATTCTATGCTATTCTACTTTCTGCCACTCCACTTTGGGACACTCCACTCTGCACCACTCCACAGTACCATATTAAGAAGTCTACGCCAGTACATTCTGTCCCGCTCCACTCTACAACACTCCACTCTACAGTATTCCACTTTATAACATTACACTCTATGCCATTACACTCTGTGCCACTCCACTTCAGTCGGCGCTATTCCACTGTACGGCACTACACTGTAACTTACTCCACTCTAGGCAACTCTACTGTACGCTACTCTACTGTATGCCATTCCACTCTATGCTATTCCACTCTGCGCCGCTCCACTCTACCATACTTCAGTGTACACTATTCCACTGTATACCAGTACACTGTACTTCACTCCATGCTATGACAATCAACTCTAGAACACTTCAATGTACACCACTCCACTCTGTGCCACTCCACTGTATGCCACTCCACGTTATTCCACTCTACGCCACTCCACACTGACACACTCCACTGTACGCCACTGCACTGCACACCACTACACTGTTCGTCAGATCACTCTACACAGTTCCACTGTATGCAACTCCACTATACAATACTCCACTCTATGCTGCTCCACACAGTGCCACTCCACTCTATGCCACCTTTATATATATATATACTGTATTCCACTGTATGCACTCCAATGTATTCCACTCCACAGTATTCCACTGCACTTTATGCCACTCTACTCTACCCCACTCTACTTGCCACTCTACTATGCACAGTGTTCTCACAAAAGATGTGATCTGCAATGTTGTAACTGTTCTTATAAATACTATTGTTTTACATGTTATAAGTGAGATAATTTAATACGGTATACGCAGTGCATTGAGAAGGCGTGAGTTATAATTAATGTAGTGTGGCTACCGAGTTGAATACAGTGTATATGGAGTCGCATGGGTTATAATAATTTGAAGGTGTTGCATAAATTATAAATTGAATGGACAAGTATAAGTTTGGAAATTTCAATTTTTGTGTACTTCTGTTTGTAGCTAAAGAATAAATTAAGTTATATTAATTTAAGGGTGGTACGTAAATTATACATTTGAGATGTAACTATAACTGAAGAATTTCTAAGGTTTGTATTTTTTAGGGTTTGATTTGTATAGAAAGAATAAATAAAGGTTTCCTTACTATAACAAAGGTTTACGCTTAGGTTTTCGAATATGTGTGTGCGTGTCTGTGTGTGTGTGTATGTGTCTGCGTGCATGCGTGCAGGCATATATATATTCCCATGCATTACCCTATTCAGACTCTTTGAATTCCCACTGCAATAGGGTACACTTAAAGAATGGCAAGCTTACAGGTATAATCGAAGCTAATATCATAATGGAGTCCACAGCAAACTATTGTGGCTTCCATTATTAGTACAGTGACTCCTCACATGTGGGTAGGAGGCCATCATTATACAAGCAACTCAACAAATCTAGATGGGCAAAACAATCCCTCCCAATCCCAAGATTCAGCTATACTTCACATACAACTAGACCTGAAGTACGCATCCAACTAGAGTCCTCTGCAGTCTGGAAATGGCCGGTTCACACAGAGGCTCCTGGCTCATGGAGAAACAGGCTACCATGTGCCATAGAATACCAAGAAAAGAGCGGAACTAAGGGTTTTGTTGGGGGCTGGGGATGAGGAGGCATGGAACCAATCGAGGAAGATAGGTTTAGGAGAGGAGCCAAACGACCCTTGGACCAATCAGGAGGGAGGAGAGATTCTTCATTACCATACAAAGACCTGTCCTTGGCAGCAAAGGAGAAGACAGATGATATCCTCAACTCTGCATCATTCAGGCTCCAGATGCATGACTCCACCCTCAGACTGAGGGCGAATTACGATCTTGACATATGGACTCCGTCACAAACATGATGGATATCCCGTCCGCCATATTACCAGTTCCAATATACCCTATTTAACTTGTAATATGGCGGACTGAATATCCTTCACGTTTGTGATGGAGTACCACTTCTGCCAAGATCATAAATAATCAGCCCCTGAGACTTACGTGCAAAGGAAGAGAGAAAGATCTAAGGCAGCGGAACTCAAGGAGTCTCCATGGAAATATGTAACTAGGAATTTTGAAGGACTGGATGAAAAATGTCGTGTTGTGAAGCAAACAGTTCTTTAGCCTGAGATGTTCATAAGAGACTTGATGGATGGAGTATCCGACGGACCAAGAATTCCCTCGGTGAAGAAGAATAAACAGAGATTCTGCTGTAGATCTAAGTCATTGTCACACGTGATTCTTTACATTCACTCACCAAAATGTTCTCACCTCACATGCAGGTTTAGTTGGGTCTTCTTCAAGCCCCTGATACCGGTGAATGGGGGGTCTGCCAGCAAAACTCACTGTGTCATTCATTTCCTTGCTTCCACTATGCTTTAGGGAGCACCTGGTAGATTAAAACTTGACACTAGGGGCCCGATGTAGGTAAAACGCATTTACCGATTTTAAAATACCGATCCGTACCGATTCGGTATTTCAAAATCGGAAAATGATATGTAGGAAATAATCATCGGAAAAATACCGAATCGGTAGCATTCGGTATCGAGAGTCGATACGTACCGATTCGCCAACTACCGATTCGGTATAGGCCGGGTCGGACAAGTCCGAATCGGAAAAAAAAAATGCGGAACCAACCGAATCGGTAAACGCCGAATCGGAATAATAAATACGCCCCATGGGCCGAAAGGCCAATAGGAAGGCATGATACATTCAGAATCGGTATTTACCGAACACATTCGGAAATTACCGAATCGGAAAATACCGATTCGGAGAATGCCGTTTTGCCGAGCTGGTTGAGTGACACTGAAGACATCAGCCAATGAGCTGTAAGCACCCTCCCCCACAGGGTGTGGCAACCCAGGCAGGTGCAACTCATCAGAACTTTCTGGAAAGCTGCCTGAGCTGAGCAAACACAGAGAGAGCAGCATTGTGAGCAGGATCCCTGAGAGACATGGACACCAGCACAGAGAGCCAGAAGGCAGGGCGTAAGCGCAATCCTAAATTCAGCACCATGGAGCTACAAACTTTGGTGGAGGAGGTGGTGAGGGTGCACACCCAGCTATATGGCAGGCAGTCCCTGACTGTCCCGGAGAGCACCAAGAGGAGGCTGTGGATCGACATCGGGGAGAAAGTGAATGCAGTTGGTGTCACCCACAGGAGCCTAGACGACCTCAAGAAGAGGTTTTATGACATCCGTGGCGTGACCAAGCGCAAACTGGCCGACCTGCACAAGCAGGCTGGACTCACTGGAGGAGGAAGAAACCGTGCGCCACCCCTCACTCAGCTGGAGGAACTAGTGGCGACGACCATCGAGAGGGCCAGTGTCGTGGGCATTGGGGACCTGGATAGCTCATCCCGAGCTACAGCTACAGGTAAGAAGCATGCGCAACTTGACACACCATACCAGACACCTCCCCTACAGACCCAATGCACAGCCAAACCCCAGGCCAGTACAGCTAGCAACAGACATGAGCAATGCATCGTGCTAAATGTACTCAGCAAAAGTTACCAATAATGCCACAGCAGAAGCATGAGATAAATAACTGTAATACAGCATCAACGTGTTTGTAATGAGATGTGCAATGCTTTAATAGTTGTGACTGGAACACATTAGCACCCACTTGACAAATGCTTCTTTGTACCTAGGGGCACCATCAGGCGGGGGAGCAGCATCAGCTCCAGCACCAGCTCCAGCACCAACAGCCAGTGCGGCAGTGGCAAGCACCAGTGCAGCAGCACAGGAGGAGGAGGACAACAGCTGTGCCCTGGCAAATGAGGAGGACACAGGACATTCCCTCACAACTCCACACTCCCCCCGACTGTCTCAGTCTCAGTCGCCCTCATTGGTATTCTCCCCGGACAACACACCACCACAGAGCCACCCTGCACCTGCCACTTCCCCGGCCCGGAGGAGAATAGTGGCTCCATTAGTCATCATGGAGGGGGCAGCGGGTCAGGCTCCTGCACAAGACCCCGTGACACCAGCGACACCAGAGCACACACAGCAGGGCAGCAGAATTCCACGTAGGCCACGTGCTACCAGCAGCCCAATACCAGCACCGGGAGGCAGCGTCTTCGCAGGGCTGGAGACCAGCATGGTCACAATACAGAGGATGCAGGCGAAATCCATCCTGGCCTGCCATCGCCAGTTGCGCCTGCACAACCTGCAGATGGGTGAGATGACACAGGGCTTCAAGACCTTCGTTGACAGCAACAAGGACATAGCAACATCAATTGGCCGAATGACCACTGCCATCACCCAGCTCTGCACCAGGTTGGATGACCATGAGCTGAGTCGTCGCAGGGATGCAAGAGTCACGAACAGGTCACTCACCCGCCTTGCGGCTGCGACTGCCCAGTCATGCCAACGTGGGGCAAACATGGAGGCCAGCCTCACACAGAACATGTCCGAGGTCACTAGGGGCATGGGCCGTATAACAACAGCCATGGAGACACTACTCATCTCCAACACCGCAGTGAATCCCGTCCTGGGCGAGGCTGGGGACAGCAGCAGCCGCAGCAGCCCGGCCAGCGCTGCGTCAGAGCCGCGCCGGAGCACCAGGCGCTCAGCTGAGGCTGCAGGGCATTCTGAAGGGGGTGAGGTTCATCCCAGTGGGCCTGCTAAGCGCAGCAAAAAATAGGACTGCCACTGCGGGTGAGGCAACCCGGACATTGGACATTCCTACCCCTTGTTGTTTAACTTTTCTTTTGTTGCACATCAGTGCAGTAACGTTGATGCAACATTATTAAATTTAATTTCTGAACACATACATTGACCTGTTTGTGCATCTGTACTCACTCAGAAATAGTTGTCTGTGATCTCCTGACGCCTGTATCTGCCGTCAGATGGTGCAGAGACTCCAGCAGGTAGTGGTAGTGGGACAGCATTGTCATCGTCGGGGTCCTCGTAGTCGGATAACTCTACCTCAGTGCCTTTCCTGACTGCAAGGTTGTGCAACATTGCACAGACAGCAATAATCTTGCAGCAGGTGATGGGGGTATATTGCCTTGAACCTGCTCTTCCAGATGCCAAAGGTCCTTTCCACTACGTTCCTCGTGCTTTTGTGTGCACGGTTGTACCTCCTTTGGCTGGGTGTTGAGGGGTTGAGGTAAGGTGTGAGAATGAACGAGCGTAGGGCATATGCACTGTCGCCTGGAAGGAGAAGGGGTAACATTACTCACATGCATACATGTATTTCACACTGCAATTTTGGTAATGGGGGTCTGACACTGTGTCTTACCTAGGAGGTATCCTTCGCCAAATTCCCCTGCCATCAGCCGTGCATAAATCCCGCTACTCTGGAAGATATAGGAGTCATGGGTACTCCCCGGAAACTTTGCAACCAGGTCAGTGATCACACACTTGGCATTGCATATCACTTGCACATTTATGGTGTGCCGTGACTTCCGATTGCGGTATACGTATTCGGTGTCAGCAGGGGGGCAAATCGGTATGTGTGTGCCATCTATGCAGCCAATGATGTGGGGGAATCTTGCCATCTGATAGAATTCAGCTTTTGTCTGTGCCAGTTCTGCATGGGTGGAAGGGAAGGAAATGTAGTGGGCCATCCTCTGGATCATGGCATCAAGGAACTTGTGGAAGAACCTTGACAGGCTGCTCTGGGTCACCCCTCCTGCCACAGCAACTACACTTTGATAGCTGCCAGACGCCAGAAGATGTAGGCAGCATAGCACCTGCACCTGCACAGGGATTGCATGTGCCCTTGGGGTGGGGTGCTGCAACAGGGGTTGGAGGTCCCTGATGAGGTCTCTGATGGTGTCTGCCTCCAGCCTGTACCTCTGTAGGATCTCTGGATCTGTCAGCATGCACAGGGTCACCCTCTGCCTGTACACCTGCTCCTCTCTCTGCCATTCCCTCTCACCTTCCTGCTGTAGCCGTAGCCGTCTAGCTATGACATAGAAAGCTGCCATGTTGCAAGTAGAACTGCATTTTGGGTCCTTTTTTATAGGTTGCACCTGGTTACCACCTGATTCCAATCCATGGTAATTTCCGAGTCAGAAATACCGATTTTTGAGCAAAATCGGTATTTCTGTGCTTACCTACATCTCAATCTTAGGGTTTTCGCATGGAATCGGATTTTCACCGAATCGGAATATATACCAATTCAGCGATTTTACCGAATCGGAAAGTCACCGAGTCGGTCGGATTCCGAATCGGGAAAAAGTAGTAATCGGAAAAAATCTCCGAATCGGTAGATTACCTATTCGGAGATTTTTCCGATTCCTACATTTTTCCGATTCGGAATCCGACCGACTCGGTGACTTTCCGATTCGGTAAAATCGCCGATTTCGCAGGATTTCGGCCTCCTACATCCCGTTGTCTGTATTCCGATCGGTAACGACCGAAAATACCGATTTTCGGCCGTTACCGACCGACCTACATCGGGCCCCAGGTGTCTTCCCATTGGCTGGGATGCCGAGTGCTATCACTGCAATGGCTAGGCAGGGCTCAATCACATCCATGACCCTTGTGTAGTAGCTATGGTTGAGCATTTTTTTTAAACTCTTTTTTATTAACAAAACAAAATTAAAACACAAATGCACCAAACATAAGCATCAGGTGAAACAGTACATTTCCTTCCGACGGGTCTCTACGGCAAAAGTCAGAATCATAAGATCAATGGTTTATGTGGTTGAGCATTTAAGGTCCGTTTCTTTTGGCGTGATTTCAAAATTGGTACCAAATATAGAATTATACAATTCTATAATCAATCTCAGATCAAAGACAAAACTTTGAAAATGAGTAATCTTTAATAAAATGTAGAATTGTAGTACAAGTGAAGATTAAGAGGCACTAGTTGATTTCAGTTCTACCCTCACCTTCCCCTTGGTGTCCGTTGTGTCTTTATGCAACCTTCTGCAGTGTTTTAACTAGTGAACTTCACGAACAACAGTGTTACTTCCACACATCGGGGAAGTGGGATATAACCTGTGGTGCATTAAATGATTCCTTTAAGGACCTACAGGTATGTTAATATGTTATATTGACAGGCATGTTTCACTGTAAATGGCCATTGTGCAATATCCTAAAATACATCATCATTTAATCTTTTTTACTATGATTTCTACATTAGGTCAAACCCTGGCACAAAAGGTATATAAGGACAATTCAGACAAACACCATGAAAAAAAGTACATTTTCCCAGCACTGTCCGAACTTTCCAAAGTAGTTGTTGTGTGATAAGATGACAAACCATTCACTATAACTATTTTTGTCAAAACATAAGAGCCTCTCCATAATCAGCTTGCTTGTTCCAAAGGTGATTTTTATGTAGGTCGACTTATGTTACTAGCAGCGTCTACGGCACCTCACTCTATAAAGTACAGATTATTACGGCCTCATGCATTATTCATTTATCCATAGGTAAACAAACAATTCATCCCCTGCCCTTTAGGCGGCAATCAATCTGTTTACAAGCAGTGAACCCCCCCAGCGCAAACCCACTGTAGTCCACAAGTAACTTGTCATTAAAAACTACCATACTCCCAGAAAATCCAGGCTGACACGAAGACACATCCAAGAAACATATTTCTTTGCTGTTGACTGCATAAGGCCTTATACCTCATAGAGTACCTGTACTAGTGCTGTAATAACAACTGCTACAGATGTTTATAGTTTTAAATATTATTTAACCGCTTTACTACACAATGGCCTTTGTCACATCGCCTTATTATTTGATATATGCAATGCATTTGTTTCTTTATTTCTCCCACCTATCCTTTTAGTTATCTGCCTTAAACGTCGGACTGTTTATTTGAAAGAGTTTTGGAAGTTTCTTTGCCGAATCCCAGTCGCGTGTAAGGATACGTAAGACGGTAAGAGTACTTGTGTAGAACTCGTTTTCATGCTCATAAATCGTTTTGTGAACCGACTCTTGTGTGATTCTAAGATACATTATTGTTTTTTTTGTTGCACCAACTAGAGGGTTCGATCCATAGGACAAAACCTTCATAAAAACCTTCCTCCTTCGCAAATGCCAGTTCTGCGACAATTCGTTCTTCTACTACTTGAAATGGCGATCATGGTAACGTATACTAAAGCCGCACAGTTTTAGATTGTATCCTCCAAGTGCCTTCTACATAAATGAAACTGGTCCTAGAGGTCAGTTAACATTGAGCCTGCATCTTTTTGAGATTATGAGAATATTGAATACATTTCTCAAAAATAATGGTTTCAGGGGGCATTTATGAGATATCTAGTGGTCTAGCTGCTTATAAAGACATGGGGGCAGATTTACAAGCCCCTTGCAACATCTTTACGACACCATTGCGTCACTTCAGGGACGTAGTAGCGTCGTAAACAATGCACCACTATGCAACATATTTACAAAGTGACGTATCTAGGGAGATGCGTGCAGGGTACTGTGATCAGAGCAGCACCCAAAGTGCACCCTCCATTTGATGAGTGCGGCCACTGTCACATCACTGGGCTGCAAAGGACTGAGAGTGGTGGCCATGAAATGATTATAGTTGCAAGGCAGGCCTTTTTTACCCGTCATCTGCTAGGGAGGGCAGCCTACTGGGTCTGCTGTATTTTCAAATTGTTCTACCTCTGCAACTGAGTACTTTGCCTGTTCATATGGGAGAAGGATGTCACATGCATGTTGTGTGTGTAGACGATGCTAGTGTCCTCACTTAGTTCCATTTTTTATCAGGCACACTTTAATGGTGTCTTAAACAGAGGTTTGGAGGGAGAGCCAGGGAGTAGATGGATTGCAGAACTTTTCCCTAGGACATTCCAGAATCCTTTGCAGTGGCTTAGACTGGGGATTGAATTGATAAGGAAGGAGACAAAGGGGACCCCGTGAAACTAGGCAGTTTCCTCCTGACAGCTCCTGGGCCTTTGTTCTCTGGGGGAGGCTAACTGCACAAGTTGACATGTAGATAAGTGTGGCATCCTTCTTTGCTTTTGTGTTCTTATTTTGGATTGCTCCAGAGATGAGAGTCCTATCTTGTCCCTGCTTTCCTGCTCATACAAGTAACACAAAACATGGCTGAACCAGTCTGCGTTGAAATAGCAAGAGTACAGAACTGCCTAGAACCGGTCATAGAATTGAACTGCTGGAATGCACAAGGATTGTTTGCAATTTGAGAATAAAGATAGGAGAGCAACTTTCACTCAGTGTGCCAAGACATTCTGAACAGAAGCCTGGAGCCTCACACCAGTGGTGAGTGAGAGATTCCTTTGAGCTCTAGGGTTGGAGGGGCATATTACCAAGGGGGGCGATAGGCAATTATCGCCGATTTAGCGGCAGTTTTTGGCCGCTAAGTGGTGATAATTCTATCGCCCTATTAGCAAGCTGTCGCCAACAGCAGTTAGCGACAGCTTTTAAGCGCTAGCGAGCGGTTTGGGGCCCGCTTTGCATGTCAGCGATATTTATCGCTAATGACATGCAGAGTGGGCGTACCCAACCTGTTAACGACTGAAAGAAGTCGCTAACGTCGCTATCGCCTATTAGCAAGGCAGGCGTAGCGATGGAAATATTCGCACTAAGCACGAATATCTCCAAAAACTAACACCTGCCCAGACCAGTTCTTAGCCATGTTATCCAATGGGAGGTGGATAACATTGTAAAGAGCATTTCGTCGCTAATGCGTGAATATCGCTGTATTCGCAGCAATATTCACGCATTTCGCCGCTATCTCCGGAAAATGTATCGCTTTGGAGATAAACGTTGCGAATAGCAAGTTATCTCAGCGATAAATTCCAGCAATGCTCAGCGATAAAAATATCGTCGCTAAGCCTATTTAGTGATAAATATCGCTACTTGTTGGTAATATGCCCCGGAGTCCTGATACCAACTTTCCTTGCCAAGTTCAAGTACAGTAACCCGAGGAAAAGCAAGCTAGTGTGTGAGGAGAGGCTGCCCATACCCTTCTTCAAAAGACAGATCTGACTGCTCAGGAGAGGTATTGGAGGTAATCCTGTGCAATAAAGATGCTATTCAGAATAAGAAGGAGCCACAAGGGAAGCTAGGGGAAATGAAGCAAGTCAATGCTGCTACTTCGACTCGGGGCAAGAGTGCAGTTCAAGGGCATAGACATGTTTCCACAGTAGAGGCAGTATTGACACCTGAGGCTGAGGGTGACCTGGAACTCTAAAGGACATGAGTTTCGCTGCATCATCTAGGCCCAAAAAGTGTCTAAAGTGCTAGGGAAACTGCAGCCGCCATCCATTTATTACACCAAAAAGAAACAGCAAGTGCAAGAGAAGATCAACATCATCAGAAGACTGTCAGTGCTGTGACTTTGGGTGGGCTCCTGCTTGTTTGGGCGGGGGTTGTGTAATTGAGCAAGAGGAAGAACCATGCTGCAAGAGATCCAGGATCACGCCCATCAGAAGCCTTAGGGCACCCCCTTCTGAATGGTGCTGGATCTGCCGCAACTTACTTACGGGTGATGATGCTGGTGCTCAAACATGAAGTGCATCCCCGGTGAGCTGGACCAAAGTAAAGAATGTCATCACCACTTGGTAGGCCATACAAGACCATAACACGCAGAGCGATCCTGCCTCCACTGATTAGTGATGATCTCAGGTGCTGCCTGCCAGAAGGACTTCCCAAACTCTGCATGGGCATTCAGGTACTGTGGCATAGTACCCCAAACAAGTGGGAGTAGAGTGCATACCCACTGGGTAGGTGGGAAACAAAGAATCCTGTCCTGTGGGAATCAAAGTGCTGCAGGCTGCCTCCCACCTGTAGACTCCCTCAGAATCCCCTTCACAGGGCCAAGGACCAATCAACTTCACCGGTAACAGCTGTCCCAAAATTACTGTGGGGTACTGTCCCCATTAGTACCACAGATAAATGCCCACCGCTGACTGTCTGCAGTATTTTAAGTTGTGTACAAAGTAGATTTGAAGTACTTTTTTATTTTAAACTGATGTACTGATTAGACATTGATTTATTGAGCTTTATCCGATGCTAGTCGAGTTCTAAGTCTCTGATCCCACTTCCCCTCTGCGAATAACCCTTGGACTGCTCGACTTTACTATCCTGAGAGTCAAGTGCTAAAGCGGTGGATCTGGTGATTGTTCTTCGGTCCACAGGTAGGATTAAGTGGTAAACAGTTCAGATTCAATCAAACTGAGGCCAGTTGCCCCTGCCTGCACTGGGGCATCGGAAAAAGCTCCTACAATATTTATAGAATAAATCACCTGTGCTACACGTGAATATTCGGGAATCACACAAGCTTTATAGATCAAGCGTTCCTCAACTTTTCATCACCTTATATTAAATGCTAAACCCAGTGTATCATTACAATTGCATAATTTAACATATCTTATCTGGCCAAAGACGCTAAACCAGTTGTACCAGTGGCCGAGGCCTGGTGGTGCACATACATTCTTGAAGTGTATGAGCTTGCGTCGGTTACTGCTGAAGACAGCGCAGGTACTTAAGGTAGTATAAGGCGAAACTTATGGTACCTCAACAGTCTCACAAAGTATTACTCAAAGATGAAGGCAAGACCCCCATTCCAATATCACTTTCACTACGTAGTTCTCCCTGTGGCATCATATCAAATCAAATCAAATCAAATACGCGTTATTCGGTTTTTAAATTTAAAACCATAAAAGCAACAGAATGAAATACATACATGCAAAAATAACTCAACAGTTCATTACAAGTTTAAAAGAAAACTAACTATTTAAAACAAACTAAAATAATTTAACGAATCGACAATTCAGAGTAATAACCCAAGATACACAGAGTCCCCTTTTTCACCGGGTATTATGATTCGGTGCTCGGGGGCCAGGGTAAAAATCATACAGGTCCCAGATACAGATGGGACCGTCTCCAACTGTGGGCTGGGTAGATCGCAAATAAGTGGCAATGTTCCTGTGTTTAAATTTAATTAGTATCAAGTCCCCCGGAATATCCTTGGGCAGCAAACCTAGCCACCCCACCCTCCTGACGCTCAGGATCCCGCCATCTAGGGCAGGTGGTAACGGTCTATTGTTTTTGAGCCAGAAGATGGCTTTATTCAGCAGGTCCTGTTGTAATTCACGTTTGCCTGAACTGAGTGCAGGGACCCCAGAGAGAACGGTGACATATGGGGCGGCTTCGGGGGGTATATCAATTCGATGCCTTCTTTCTCGAAAAATCCTAGGAACTCTGTGAGGGGCATGTCCGGAATTAAAAGTAGCATTGCGGCCACTTGGAATGCGTGTTGTAATGGGGGAGTCAGAAGTTTGAACTTTCCTGGGAGCATTGTTCATCGGCTTTTCATGGATGTTAGTGACAGTAGGACATATGGATGTAATAGTATTTTCAGTTGGTGGATAGGTCCTTGTTACAATTTTTTCAATCCTGATCAACCTGTCCCCCAACTCATTGATTTTTGCAACCAGCGGTGTTAAAGCAGCGTTTAGCAATCGCTCGATTTGGGCTAGTAGGGTCGATTGGAGGGGGATGCAGAATCATTTGTTCGAGTCCCAGCCTTATCCGACGCTAATGAGGTTGGGTTGGGGGGGATAATAAGGGGCTACAGCACATTTGATCGGTATTCACTTGAGAGAGGATTGTTTCGGGGGATGAAGGTACATTCAGGGGCGTACAGATTATCTGATCAGTGTCTCTGCCCGCTATTGGGGGGGGGGGGGGGGGGGGACTGCATCCGGGACATAATTTGTGCCACACAGGGCATTCAGCTCTTCCCAGATGGACATATTAGTTTGGAAGCAGAACCCCGGAAACAAAAGAAACAAGGTCAAACAGTTCAAAACGATAATGATTAAAAGGATGAAACGTCTCTGTACCTCCTCTTTTGATGAAACCAAGTGGGGTAGCCCGGCCCGTCCTCCTCTGACCTCTGAGGGCCACAGAGGGCCCGCCCTTTGCCCGGGCTTAGCCCCGCGTGCCGACCCGCGCGCGTACCCGCGACGCGGGGGCTCACGCTGTATTTCTGAGCACCTCCGGGGGCGGGACAGGACGTGCGCGCCTTCCTCTGCGCAAGGGGTGCCGGGGATGTAGTCCCTGGTCTCCTGTAGTCTCCTGTGGTCAAGGCAACCCGGTATGGGCGGCGGTAGAGCAGCGCTGGTGCTGCGGCGGACCTGTGCTCGGGAGAGAGCCCCCAGGTCAGTTATTCCCCGTGGCCGAAATGTCCCCCCATCATATCATTTACTGTGGAAATGTGAGACATAGGGGCATATTTACAAGGGCAGTGCGCCACTGGATCATCACTTTTTACGACTCTCCGGTGGCACAGTGCCCTGCTCCATATTTACAATGTGGCATCAAAGCCACTTTGAGCGGCTTAACGCTGCATTGTAAATATCGTAGCCTTTCACGTTGCGTCAATGGGGCGTGCAATGGGTATTCCTGTGGGCGTTCCACCACAACAGCCTTTGCTTTTTGATGCTGCCCCAGATTTACAAGGATCTGTAAATCTGAGGCAGTGCCTAAAACAAACGCCGTCAGAGTGGCGCTTGAGGAGTAATACTTTTTGCTCTTTCTATGATGCATCCTGCAGCACACATAGAAGAAGTAAATTGCCTTTATTGATTGTTTATGTGCAGGAAGGTATCCTTTTCTGCACATAAACAATTATCACTGCAACGCAGGCACCCTTGCACCATGGCGCAAGGGTGCCTGAATCGGCGCTAAACAGCTTTTTTAGGTTCGGCGCAAGGGAAAACCCAGCTGTGCGCTGTATTCTTGTGAATACGGCCCATCCCTGCATTTCTGAAATGACGCAGCACTGCGCCATTTCTTTGTAAATATGCCCCTTAATCTGTTTGCTTTTCCACATCTTTTTGTGTTGGGCTCCGCGACTTCTACTTTACTAGGGGGGAGGTCAAAAAATCAGGATACGCCTGTCACTGCGCCACTGTCAGCCAGTCTATGACTCGTTTCTTGATTGATATTCAGCTCTTCGCGTTGCTTCTGCTGCACTCACCTGCATTATGAGATGGCTTTGCTAGTTTTGGCTCTCCAGTGTGTAGTCTGGGCGGCCTTCTCACTCCGATATACTTCAGGAATTCTCTAGCCTAGACACAGGTGACTTTCTGTTTCACACACCCTTCCCTGAAAGAAAATCTTATTGAGCTTACCCCAGCGCATGAAACCTCGGTGGCACTAATATGGTTTAACACTTAAGGACTCAATTTCATGTAAAGTGGAATTCCACATGGAGATTCCAGTCGAAATCTCCGCATGAAATTCCCGCAATTACAAGTTAGACGGCACAGAAAGGGTAATTACTGCATGGTAATCGTTTTTAGGTCTCACCTGCGACAGCACAAGTGCTTTCGCTTACAAGAGATATTGTTTTCTACAATGAGCTCGGAGCCCGCCCACTGCTTACCATTCTCTTTTGCTTCATTATCACTCCTATTTGCTGCCTCGCAATTGGCCAGCACATGCTGACTTCACTGCCTCTTCTTTTGTCAGGAGCATGGACCAAGTACCAATTGCTCCATCTTTGATTTAAGTTCTTCCACTGCTGCCGCTGTGATTGAGGTCCTATTTTTCCTTAGTTTTTTTTAATTCTTACCATCGTATTCCTTTTTCCCTCCGACCCCTTTGTCCTTGCTGCTTCTTCCCTTCCACCCCCACCTTCCTATTGTTTTCCGTATTGTTTCTTCACTCCAACCCCTCACCATCCCGTTGTCTGTCTTGCTTCCTCCCTTCCACCCTATACTCACCTTGGCCCCTGTTGTTGTACAAAATGGCTAAAATGCATTGTCAAAGAAAATGCATGTTATAGATGTTTGGCACAGAATTCCTGATTGGATGTATGACATTACAATGCATGCTTTACCACGCATGCCTTTACAACGCGGTTTTTACAACGCAAGCCTATACAACGCATAGTGCTTTGGGGCGCTGGATAGTGAATAGTTTAATTTACTATTCCAACTCCAGTCCCCGTGGATAGTAGGGAAGGTGTTGGATAGTAAATTAAACCTATTCCCTATCCTAGAGCATCCCCCCAGCGCAATGCGTTGTAATGGTTTGCGTTTTAAAAGTTGCGTCGTAAAGGCACTGCGTGGTAAAAGTTGCGTTGTAAATGATGTTTCCCTCCTGATTCAGTGGGGTTGAACACAGATATTTTACTACCTGCTCTAAGCATGTGGTAAGTATCTGTGAGGGCTCCTGCCCAGTGCATGGGGGGCGTTGGGAGATGGGGAAGGAGGGGGCGGGGGGTGATGTGTCATGACAGTAGGGGTTCATGTCAGGTCCCTGCCTGCCAATCTTGAGAGTTGGACAGAAGACAGTAAAAAGTCTGGGCTACAATGCAGCCCTTTCCCAAAGGCATTTTTGTGGTGTTTACGGCTGACAAAACTGGGCCCAGTGTTACTGCAGTCAGGAAATATTTATGCAGGGACACAGGCCCAATTATAATTATACCACATGGTAATTCTGCCTCACACAGCCTATAGCTGCCTTGGGCCTAGTTCCGCCAGCCTCTGGCCCTTAGGCTCGTTTTGTGAAAATAACAAGTGTATAGATTTAGTGAAGTGTAACACATACAATGAAAGTTCCAAGTATTATGGGAGCACGCTGTTCATCTGCATACCGGATCTATGCCGGATCCACAAAGCTGCTGTCCATGAGTAAGTGTATCATATTGCAATTCAGTGATAATTCACACCATTGTGTCTAACTGCGCAGGAGTAAAGGAACAGGACTCAGGAAAAGCTTTGTGAATCGGGCCCTCCACAGTTTTGATGTCAAAGAGCTCACGAGTGCAAACAAACGCGAGTGTCTACGCCTTTTAGGCATTAAATAAGCTCATACTAGTGGTGGTGACCTGTTTCCGCAAGTCACCTGCATAGACAGAAGGCAGAAGGGTATCAGCCAGCCACACTTTGGCAGCATAAGACTGGGCCTCCTGCTGCACTCAAACAAGAAACAGAATCACAAACATTTCCCTGTGAGTAGGTGTGACTCTTGTATACTTCCGGTTACTCTTTGATTCCAGGGTACACCAGGAGTAAGTTGCGAGTAAGTCGGGAGTACTACAAGAGTAATTCACAGCAAAAACTTTGTGAACCAGGCCCTAATTAATGGTAAACAAAAGGAAATTATAGCTGTGATTAAAAAGAGATTCATCATGAAATGTTAAGTTTGTCCAACTTACAATGCTTACTGGGAAAAGTATTCACAGCACACTATTCCATACGTGGATTTAGCACTATATTACTTGACACAAATTAAATGCACTTCCTAATTTAAGCTCTCATTTATAGTATCTAGACAGCCCGCATTCCCTATAGGTAAATGGAGGCTATGCCTCGACTCCTGTGCAGGGGCGACTGGCACATATATGCACCGGTGGGGCGGGCGGGCAACTAAGTGGTGGGTGGGTGCATGTATGCAGGTAAGGCGAGTGGCAAATAATAAAAAATAAAGTCACTTACCTTGCCTGCTGCACATCCGACGTCCTCCGTGGTCCCTCCTCTGTTGGCACTGCAGGCTCCAGCCTTCAGGAAATTCCACTAACCAATCCTGGCACTACTCTCAGCAGCATGAGAGATGCGTCAGGATTGTATGGAGCATCCTAGCTGGATGCTCCTTCAGGCCCTTTAGGCCAGTGCTTGGTCTCTACCCAGCCATCTAAGACAGATGAGTGGAGAGCTGCAAAGTGCGCATGTCACTTTCGACTGGCTCAAGAGAGACAGCCAAACTGACATGCGTACTTTGGAGGGTCCATCTTGCTCCTCCTGTTCTCTATGCTGCCATATCATATTTACCCAACCTCCTCACTAAAAATACCTTTTGATCTTGCACAGAGGTGGGTTAAACACAGGCCCTGCATTCCAATGGTGCCCAGTCCCCCAAGAACTCCCAATCCATATTCTCAGTTTCAAATTTTTTTTTGTGGGGTTCTGCCGTACTCTTGCAAGACCACACAGGAGGCCACACTGGGTCAAGCAAAGGTTCAACAGGACCAGATAAAAGGCATTGCTGGGTTCCAAGGGAGGTCTCTTTCCATCCTATGGGACTACTGCAGGACCACAGGGCACAATTTTTTGTGTGTTTTTGCTTCAGGGTGTCCCTCCGAGCCCAACCCACCCACCAGAGCCAAAGAGTCATGGTAAATCTACCCTGCCCCCATGCTTGTTTTTTTAAAGTTCAGGCCACTGGGGCCAAGTCTTTGAGTCATATAATGGTGGCTGCAACATTTCTCTTCATGTTGTAGCAAGCCAATCAGATTGCTTGGTACCAAACAGTCTGAAAGGAAAAAGCCCTCTCATCCAATATGAATCCTCACATTTTTTAATTTGCAGTACCGTGGGAGGTCTACGGAAGTTGTGTGGGCCACCTGTCGAACTGTCTCATTTTTTAAACCTTAATTTCTCAAAATAAAGTTGAACAGATTAACACCAAATCCCAGAAATTATGCTTGATGAGTAAAGATCTAGCTTTTTGCCAAATTTAGCGTAATTCTCTTCTGGTGCTTTTTCTGTATATCTGTCTAAAATTCCTAAGGTGTCAAAAAATGTAGAGAGTTCTCCTTACGAATCCAATAAGGGACAAGGAGTAATAGAATAGAAATATGAAGGAGTCCCTGTTTTACCACGAAATTGGGAGAAACACCATCCACAAATTAATGCAGAAGGACTCACAAACCCTTAGATGCCATAACCACACATATAATAATTCACAATAATAGAGGAAATGAAATCAAAAACAATTAAAATGATATTTAGAAAATTGTACAATTTATTATAAAGTTTATACATTCATAAAAAATTCTTTCTTGTGCCATGTAAAACAATTAAAAATGTGTAAATACGCTATAGTTAATTAGCGCAGCCTTCTTCCAATTCCAATTCCTTCAAGAACTGATTTTATTTTGATTTTATTTCTTTATTTATATTCCAAAACGAAGAGATACAAGAGGAGCAGGGAGGCCGTCGTATATATAAAAGAGCTTGATAAATGATAAAATCAGTTCTTGAAGGAATTGGAAGAAGGCTGCGCTAATTAACTATAGCGTTTTTCGAAAGACACAGGCATCAAAGCATCCAGCCATGCGCTGTTTCTGGGCCCTTTTCCCAAATTAGCGGGATACCTTCTGATTATCTACAAACAATCGGTGGCTCCCTTGACTCTCGAAGAATATTTCGAACAGATAAGAGCCGTGCTCCTTCCAAAAGAAAAAATAGCGCACTACCAATTAAGAAGGTGCTTGGTTCAGCACTAACCAAAGTGAGGGTGACTTCTGGTCTAACCACAAGATACAGATACTTCAAGATGTGTTCTACTATCCAGAGACACTGCACCATTTTATAAGAAGGTGACCAATAATATCCAGGAAGAATCCTTTTAATTGAACATTAAGGATTGAGTATCGATCTACTCCCCATACAAGGTACAATCAATTGAATAAAGATGTGGCCTTTGTAGGAATCTTTTATGATAACGCTATATCCTTAGCGAGAGTACCATATTTAAAAGAAATCCCCTCCCAAAAAAACTCCCTCTCTCATTCCCAAACCCATACCACATGTTTAATAAATAAAAAGAGGATGTAATTGTGTCATCGAAGTTTAAAAACTGTTTTAATTAATTTTCTCTATCGATGTGATTGATGTACTCTGTAAAAAAGAAAAAATAGTGACTGTATCTAATTGTATGTTTCTTTTTAAATTAGAATCTTGTCCTGATGAAGGTCGTATCATAACACCGAAACGCTGCGTCGACAACTTTGTTTATAACCTTTTGTTTATTATTCATGTGTATTTACACATTTTTAATTGTTTTACATGGCACAAGAAAGAATTTTTTATGAATGTATAAACTTTATAATTAGGAAATCCCTTTGCCACTGTGCCCGACCGTATTATAGACACACATTTGTACAACAGAGTACTCTGTGGGGCTCCTTTACATGCTGTGCGACCCTCCTGTATGTGTCTGGGGAAGCCAGCAATCAATGTATTAATTCAATAGCCAAGTGGTGAATACTCACTCAGGTATACACAAATAATAATACCTTGCTGATAATGGGGTTTGTGGTCATTCTATATTCTCCGTCAATGTATATGCAGATAATGGTACAAATAATCACACAAGTGCAGGTGACGCAGAGCTTAGGTGTGTGAATAAATACAAAATATATACAAAAGATGCAAAATAACATTCACTGGTTTAATATACTTTTAAATCATACAAGCATGTCGCATACTATCGCAACATGTAGACATAAATAATCAGGGGACACTCACTTTGTTTTAGCGGCAGTTCCTGCTCCAATTCCAGAGGCATAGCGGCATTCTTTTATCACCACACCAGCGCTCCAAGCCCACATCTCGTCGCACCCGCTCCGCGGGTGCCGCCTCGACGAGAGCGGCGGACACCAACACAGCGGGGCATTCTTTGTGGCGGTAAGGCGGCTGTGGGCGCGTGGCGACAGCGGGGCTGCGAGTGTGCGGGGACTTCATTTCCCAGAAGTCCCTGCAAGACCGACGGAGAGCTTCCGGTCCGCTCTCCCTGCTGGCCCGCCCCCCGCCCCCCCAACGAGGCTTTTAAGAGGCGACCCTGACCTCCAACATGTGGGACACTCACTTTGTTTTAGCGGCAGTTCCTGCTCCAATTCCAGAGGCATAGCGGCATTCTTTTATCACCACACCAGCGCTCCAAGCCCACATCTCGCCGCACCCGCTCCGCGGGTGCCGCATCGACGAGAGCGGCGGACACCAACACACCGGGGCATTCTTTGTGGCCGTAAGGCGGCTGTGGGCGCGTGGCGACAGCGGGGCTGCGAGTGTGCGGGGAATTCATTTCCCAGAAGTCCCTGCAAGACCGACGGAGAGCTTCCGGTCCGCTCTCCCTGCTGGCCCGCCCCCCGCCCCCCCCACGAGGCTTTTAAGAGGCGACCCTGACCTCCAACGTGTGGGACACTCACTTTGTTTTAGCGGCAGTTCCTGCTCCAATTCCAGAGGCATAGCGGCATTCTTTTATCACCACACCAGCGCTCCAAGCCCACATCTCGCCGCACCCGCTCCGCGGGTGCCGCATCGACGAGAGCGGCGGACACCAACACAGCGGGGCATTCTTTGTGGCGGTAAGGCGGTTGTGGGCGCGTGGCGACAGCGGGGCTGCGAGTGTGCGGGGACTTCATTTCCCAGAAGTCCCTGCAAGACCGACGGAGAGCTTCCGGTCCGCTCTCCCTGCTGGCCCGCCCCCCGCTCCCCCCACGAGGCTTTTAAGAGGCGACCCTGACCTCCAACGTGTGGGACACTCACTTTGTTTTAGCGGAGTTCCTGCTCCAATTCCAGAGGCATAGCGGCATTCTTTTATCACCACACCAGCGCTCCAAGCCCACATCTCGCCGCACCCGCTCCGCGGGTGCCGCATCGACGAGAGCGGCGGACACCAACACAGCGGGGCATTCTTTGTGGCGGTAAGGCGGCTGTGGGCGCGTGGCGACAGCGGGGCTGCGAGTGTGCGGGGACTTCATTTCCCAGAAGTCCCTGCAAGACCGACGGAGAGCTTCCGGTCCGCTCTCCCTGCTGGCCCGCCCCCCACGCCCCCTATATTCAAACCTCCGCCTCCCGCAGCGCGGGACGCAGCCCGGGCGAAGACAGGGCAAAGACTGGGCCATTTGAGGCCGTTCGAGGACGGCCGAGGACTGGACTGGCCTACCCCTTTTCGCCCATCTTTTCGTTACTGATTAATTGGGTTTGATGTTCTAATTACTTGCATAACCTAGGAGGCCTTACCCGGGCTCTTGTCCTTGTATAAACATGTCTATCAGGTTAACTCGTAGCAAGGCCGGCAAGGGAGGCACATCTATTAGTGGTCCGATGGATGATTTTATCACTCGTACTAATCTGGCGATTGACGAGGAAATTTCTAAACTACAGACTCGTGTCTCACTTGAGTTGGCTGCCGCTAGAAGATTATCGGAGGTAATTGCAGTTTCTAAAAAATCTTCACTGGGGCATATAGCTACTGCTGTTACCCCGGAGTGACCTGCCAATCTCAGTTCTTTAGTCATGCAGGCAGAAGTCCATCAGGTTCCGACTTCACAACTTCCCTCCCCAGCCCCAGGGTTAGTTGTTGATGCAGGTAACATGATCCCGCCTGTGCTGTCTCCCATGAAGAAGGCTAATTTTAATTTTTCAACCCCGACAATTTTAAAATCACTTACTGGTAAGCAGGACCCCAGCTCTAATTTCCCCGCCCCAGTAATTTTTAATTCATCTAGAATCAAAACAAATCCGGGTAATTTATCCAAAAGAAAAAAGACCTCCCGGCATACTTATTACCGCAAGAAGGCAAGAATAGCGGTGACACAGAAACCAAAATTGCCCAGTGTACCACTACCCAATATAATAGAAGAGATTACCCTTAGGGATCAGTTACATCATGAGGGGGTCTCTGTGGGGACAATTCCCGCTCTTACCACCACCACAGTACAAGAGGGGGGCTTATTTGCTGATGGTCAGGAAGGGAAGGATGGGGATTTTATAGGTATAGTTTGGGAAACACTCAAGAAACTCCTTTCCCCTCTTGCTCTTAGACTCTCATGCATCGAAAACAGCTTGCTGGAGATGGAGAAAAGCATTATTGCTTTGGCCACTCTTGGCTTGAGAAGTCTAGAAAACCAGGGCTTCGGGGTAGAGGACTCAACTTCACAACCATCACATCTTCCTCCCCCTACACTATCATTAGAACGCCCGGTTCCGAAGCCGCGAACTATGGGTGTGAACCAAATTACTGCTACCTTTAAACCTGAGGTTTCCACCCGTCCTACTCCCCTACCTATCCTAAAGCCTACTACAGGCCCTCCTGTTAAACTTCCCCCCAGTGAAACTCGCCAGCAAAATTCCCAGGGCACCTCTGCTAAGAACAACTTTAGAGGGGGCTACATCGATCTTCCCCCAGAGGCCAATGAATATGTGGTTGTCCTGACGGGCGTTTCTCAGATTGAGAACGGCCATTATGAGAACCACTGGTCTTTGAAGAACAAGACAATGCACTGGCTTAATGCGAACCGTCCAATTCCCAATGGTCGGAAGAGCAGAGTCCTGATGGTGCGTCGTGTTCCCTGGGTGGGTCCCACAAAGAAATCTATGGTTGGGGACTGTATAGTGGTGACCTTTGAGGACCCACATAGAGCACGCTATATCTGCTCTTGTCCCACTGGTGAAGGTTCCTGTGTCATACCTAGGCTTTTGCCTTTCTTCTACCCGCCACCCCCCAAAAAATCACGGGAAGATGATTGGTCCGTGGTACAGCGCCACGCATGGAGGATCCATCCCTCCAATTACCAAGATCCTTTTGTGAGCTGGAATGGTCTATCCACCATGAACAGGTTCGGTAGCCTTGAGGAGGTAGACTGACTTGCAGGGCAACCTACTGTTGATGCAGTGGCAACGGCCTCCTCACCCCAGATTGTAGGGCTCATTGATAGTCTCCCCGTAGCGTCTGATTGTAGTCTCAGACATATGGAAAGTTATTTGGTTTCAACTTTGGTAGGCACTGATACAGCAGAGGATTGTACCGGTGTAAAAATTAGCACTTCACCAGGGGGTTTGACTACTAACGTAGAGACCAAAATAGATGACCTATACCAAGATAGAGTAGTTCCCCCTATGGCACCAATGCCGCCTACTGCCGAATGTGATCCTTCTGGCAGTGGGCCTATCCCACAGTTGGTTTTTCTGTCATGGAATATTGCAGGAGTAGGCAAAAATCTGAAAGATCCAGAATGGGCAGATTATGTAGATTGTAGTGATTTCTGCCTACTACAAGAGACCTGGGCATTGGATATCCCGCACAGGATGGGATATAAAACCTTTGGCATTGAGGCCGTTCAGTCTGATAGGGGAAGGCCATCTGGGGGACTGATTATATGGCTTAAAATTACTCTAGCCATAAAGGTTGAACTCATAGAAACAGGAACCCCTGATATTTTGGCTTTAAAAATTGTATCCGCACAAGGGGGTGAATACTACATTGTTAATGTCTACAATAGACCTACAGGGCATTCCAAGGTCTCGCCCACTTTGGAAATCTTGGACTCTTTCTTAAACAAGCATTTACAATGCAATGGTTTTGCCTTTGTTAAAGTTAGAGCTATTGGCATTGCTCTTGACATTATTTTTATTTATGTGTTTTTTTAAAACATAAATAAATGGCATTGTCATTTACAATGCAACTAGCTTTATCTCTCGCAAATGACACACACAAACACCCACAGAGAGCCCCCCCACACACACAGAGCCCCCCCACACACACACACAGAGCCCCCCACACACACACCCACACAGAGCCCCCCACACACACAGCCACACAAAGCCCCCCCACACACACACCCACACGGAGCCCTCCACACACACCCACAGAGCCCCCCCACACACTGCGACCCCCCCCACACACTGCAAGCCCTACACACTGCGACCCCCATTTCAATAGATGTGTGATGCTTACCTGGTACTAAATTGGTCCATGCATGGCTGAAAGGTTGAAATGGTGTAGGAGGCACGGGGACAAATGTGAGCATGGAGAGAAAGGAGTATAAGTTTGAGATTAGTGACTGGGTGAAAATAAAATCAGGAAGGACACAGGGTGGTCTTTCCAAATTAGATGGTCTATTTCAGGTAGAAAATGTCAGTAGGTTCTTTGTGTTCTTGAGGGGGGGATAGGTCCAACCGGCACCATAATCGGACGTTTATTGTTTACACCCATTCACAACAGGTAACTAGGCAGGATGGTCGTCTCAGAGCCCAATCAGCAGTGAAGCAACAAGGTCCCTAAACCTCCGTAGAAGCATGTGAAACACGGAGGGGCCCTCCTCACCACACACAGGGCTGAATCTGCACTCTGCACTCTGCACTCTGCACTCTGCACTCTGCACTCTGCACTCTGCACTCTGCACTCTGCACTCTGCACTCTGGACTCTGCACTCTGGACTCTGCACTCTGGACTCTGCACTCTGAATCTGCACTCTGAATCTGCACTCTGAATCTGCACTCTGAATCTCCACTCTGCACTCTGAATCTCCACTCTGCACTCTGAATCTCCACTCTGCACTCTGAATCTCCACTCTGAATCTCCACTATGAATCTCCACTCTGAATCTCCACTCTGAATCTCCACTCTGAATCTCCACTCTGAATCTCCACTCTGAATCTCCACTCTGCACTCTGAATCTCCACTCTGCACTCTGAATCTCCACTCTGAATCTCCACTCTGAATCTCCACTCTGAATCTCCACTCTGAATCTCCACTCTGATTCTCCACTCTGAATCTCCACTCTGCACTCTGAATCTCCACTCTGAATCTCCACTCTGAATCTCCACTCTGCACTCTGAATCTGCACTCTGAATCTCCACTCTGAATCTCCACTCTGCACTCTGAATCTCCACTCTGCACTCTGAATCTCCACTCTGCACTCTGAATCTGCACTCTGCACTCTGAATCTGCACTCTGAATCTGCACTCTCAATCTGCACTCTCAATCTGCACTCTCAATCTGCACTCTCAATCTGCACTCTCAATCTGCACTCTGCACTCTCAATCTGCACTCTGCACTCTGCATCTGCACTCTGAATCTCCACTCTGAATCTTGAATCTGCACTCTGAATCTGCACTCTGAATCTGCACTCTGAATCTGCACTCTGAATCTGCACTCTGAATCTCCACTCTCAATCTCCACTCTCAATCTGCACTCTCAATCTGCACTCTCAATCTGCACTCTCAATCTGCACTCTGAATCTGCACTCTGAATCTGCACTCTCAATCTGCACTCTGCACTCTCAATCTGCACTCTGCACTCTCAATCTGCACTCTGCACTCTCAATCTGCACTCTGAATCTCCACTCTGAATCTTGAATCTGCACTCTGAATCTGCACTCTGAATCTGCACTCTGAATCTGCACTCTGAATCTGCACTCTGAATCTCCACTCTGAATCTCCACTCTGAATCTCCACTCTCAATCTCCACTCTCAATCTCCACTCTCAATCTCCACTCTCAATCTCCACTCTCAATCTCCACTCTCAATCTCCACTCTCAATCTCCACTCTCAATCTCCACTCTCAATCTCCACTCTCAATCTCCACTCTCAATCTCCACTCTGAATCTGCACTCTGAATCTGCACTCTGAATCTGCACTCTGAATCTGCACTCTGAATCTGCACTCTGAATCTGCACTCTGAATCTGCACTCTACACTCTGAATCTGCACTCTACACTCTGAATCTGCACTCTGAATCTGCACTCTACACTCTGAATCTGCACTCTGCACTCTGAATCTGCACTCTGAATCTGCACTCTCAATCTGCACTCTCAATCTGCACTCTCAATCTGCACTCTCAATCTGCACTCTGCACTCTCAATCTGCACTCTGCACTCTCAATCTGCACTCTGCACTCTCAATCTGCACTCTCAATCTGCACTCTCAATCTGCACTCTCAGTCTGCACTATCAGTCTGCACTATCAGTCTGCACTATCAGTCTGCACTATCAGTCTGCACTATCAGTCTGCACTATCAGTCTGCACTCTGCACTCGCACTCTGCACTCTGCACTCGCACTCTGCACTCTGCACTCGCACTCTGAATCTGCACTCTGACTCTGAATCTGCACTCTGACTCTGAATCTGCACTCTGACTCTGAATCTGCACTCTGACTCTGAATCTGCACTCTGACTCTGAATCTGCACGCCTTAAAATCCACTCTCGGTTCCTTTGTTTGCCTGATGTTCGTTACGAAATTTTATTAAAAGGTGAGCAGGAAGTTTCAAAGTGCGACAGCATAAATTTTTTTTTTAACTATCAGCTTACGATTCCTACCTTATTTGGAAGTTTATCTACTTGAAATATTCCCTTTGTTCTGTAGTAAGCAGACCTTTTTATTCCTCGTGTTAATACGCATGCAATGTTTGTCAATGCCCAGCGGGTCAGGCAGTGTTCAGTAGCACAATATTGCTGCCTCGTGGCCTTTCGCTGCCGCGGGAAGTGCACAATTAGGCGATGCTGTGATCCCGGGTGCACTTTTCTGGTCGGAAAGTGGAAAGTTAGTGGTTTCACAGTGGGGGTCGGTGCCCTATAATAGGTAACACATGGGAAGCTCTAAATAAATAACTTCATCTAATGAGGCTGTCATTAAATAAAAAAAAGTAGCATGCTCGCCGCTGGGACATTTATCACCGCACAAATTAGTCTGTTTTCGCCTCATTAAAATAAAGAGAAACCAGCGTGAATTCGGTATACTTTACTCCCATGAAATAAAACACATCCAGCAAAGGACCTAACTCTAAAACGGATATTCACATATATGTACATCATTTCAGTCCTTTTTAATGTCCACAACGCTAAAACGTATAAAATAAACAAGCTTATAGTAACAATGAAAATGCTGCATCGGAAGGCGGGTGCCGGCTCAATGCCGGGACAGATTCGGGGGCGTTCCCGGCTTTTGGCTGACGTCGCGTGACGTCGGCAAAAGCCAAAGAATCTCGGGAACGCCCCCGAATCTGGTCCGGCATTGACGGACAGGCCCCTCGTCCAATGGCTAGCCTCCATTTATGGAGCTAGCCAATCGGAGGAGGGGGCGTATCCCGACCCACACACACAACTCAAGAGGTTTTTTTGGCACATGCGCAAAGCGCATGGCCAGTCAAAACCTAAAAAGGTGGTGGGCGAAGTCCCTGTGATATTGGGAGGTGATTTAAATTGTACTTTCGAACCGATCCTCGGGATTACTGATGTTCTTCAAGATGAAGACCAAGCTTATAATATTCCTCAGCTTGAAACCTTGAATTATGTCCCGTGTACTACTCTGGCGGTTCAATTACTAAGGCTAACAGTTGACCATGGTCTTAGAGCGTGTAATGGTCGTTTTCCCTCAGATTTAACCAAGCAACCTACCTTTGGGAAATCAAAAAGCAGGCTAGATTTTATTTTTGTTTCTTTAACTATTTGGCATTTTATGATCGATTTTAAAGTATCAACAAGGGCCGAGAGTGATCATTATCCTCTGGAACTTTATATTGATGCACAGATAATTAGAGATATTAACGCCCCTATGTCAACTGAGATAGTTACTGATGATTTATGCGAACATCCACATACAATTAATAATAATAGACGTGCTCTAAAATGGCCGCACCTTTTAAGTGAAGGCAAGACCTTGGCTGCAGTCTACTCATTGTTTGATAAGACTTTCGCACCTTTAGTAGGACAATCCTTGTCAACTGATAGCTGCGATCATTTTGTTGAACTACACAAGGTCTTTTTTAATGAATTAGGAACTTATATGTCCAAAATGCCAAGGAAGAACCAGCAAAATGTACGAGTGGGATGTCACGGGAAACTTTGGTATGACCATACATGTAAAAATGCTAAGAGGAAGCTCTTAAATGCTATTAAAAACAAATCCCAAGATGATGTTAGACTCGCCAGGGATGAGTATAAGCGTGTCCAAAAAGTTTCGAAAAAAACATGGGAAGAGTCAATTTGGGCTGACTTGTTGACTGCTGCAAAACAGAATGATAATGTTGGCTTTTGGAGGTTGATTGCAAATGGGGGGCATGCTGGAAGACCTGTGAAGGACACTTTCATTGATGAAATGACATGGATGTCACATTTTACCAACTTGTATAAACAATATGATAGTGATGATGAGGAGTTCCCAGGCTCACTTCCACTTCCTGTATGCCTTGATTTTACCTTGGAAGAAACAAATAGGGCAATTAACGAATTAAAAAATAACAAAGCTCCCGGCCCTGATAAAATACCAGGTGACCTATATAAACATGAATCTGAAGTCTGGGCCCCCTATATAAATTGCTTGTTTAATGCTCTGTCTGCAAGTTGCAAATTTCCTGATAGTTGGCGTGCAGCAGAAGTTGTCCCGATTTTCAAAAAGGGGAAAAGATCTGTCCCCTCGAATTATAGACCTATTAGTTTAATGGACATTCTGCAAAAACTTTACGCCAAACATTTGCTATTTAGGATAAATGATTGGTTGGAGGAGTCAGCTATACTTTCCAAATTCCAGGCAGGCTTTAGGTCCAAGACCAGCACCATAGACCAGATCTTTAGATTTTGCTGTCTGTTTTGGAAGTACGTCCTCATTAGGAAAGGTCATTTGTACGTAGCCTTTATTGACCTGAGAGCGGCATTTGACCTTGTTCCTCGCAACCTGCTCTGGAGATCTCTAAACAAAGCTGGCCTACCGGGAAGCCTCTTGGCCCACATCATAGAGCTACACGATAGAAATCATGCAAACATCAGATGGGGTCCGAATGGCGAACTGACGCGTGACATCCCGATTAAGCGTGGTGTCCGTCAGGGATGCGTCCTGGCCCCCACCCTGTTTTCTATTTTTGTTAACGATGTTCCTGATTATCTTAATGCTTGTAGCAACGATTCACCTCAGCTCAATGGAGAGAGAGTGCCTGCGTTGCTCTTCGCGGATGATACCATCTTAATATCCCAAACCAAGAAGGGCCTCCAGGCACTCTTAAACTCCTTTAGTAGCTACTGTGTGACCAAAGGGCTAGAAATAAACGTTGATAAAACCAAATGTATGGCTTTGAATCCTAGTAGGCCGGACAGAGGGAACCTGACCTTGAATGGGGAAACCTTAGGTATCGTGGAGAACTTCACCTATTTGGGGGTAGTTCTTGATTCTAAGTTAACATGGAAGGCCCAAATCGAGAAAAGTAAGGTGTCATATGCTCATAATGCGAAACCAATAATCTGTAGATTGAATGCTAGTACAAGTAAAAGCGTAACTCCTGTACTTGAACTTTTTAAATTTAAAATTCAATCTGCTGCCCTATATGGGGCTGAGATATGGGGACCCTGGGCCCGGGAGAGTTTTCAAGGCCTGGATAATAAATTTATGAGAACAATTACAAGGGTCCCAACTAGTACACCATTGATTCCTCTTCAGCTCGATTTGAATTTCAAACGAACCGACCATCTAATTACTATTAGACCGTTAATGTTCTGGATAAGGATTTGGTCCACGCCAGAATTGATAGACTATAGGAACGGTCTCCGAGAAGTAATGAACTTAGACTCCTTCAACTCCCTTCGGTGGCTCGGGCATATTAAAAAATGGCTCGTTAATCTGGGCTTGCATTCGTTCTGGGAGAACCCAGAAAACCTACCTCCCTTCGCTAAACGCATGGTAAAAAGAGCCTATTGGTGTTTTATGAATAATAGGCATGCCCACGAAAGCAGAATTGGCACCTTAACCCAAAACTTTTTATCCTTTAAAAGTGAACCTTGTTTTGAATCCTTTTTGGACGAAATAGAGCCCCCTGTTGCCAAGACTCTTTTTTTGAAATTTAGGTATGGGAATCTCATGCTGAATTCCAACATGGAGGGTTGGTCAAAGAATAAACTTGATTCTCTGAATAGCATAACCGAGAGATGTCCCATGTGTTCAGATTTGTGTAAAGAGAATGAGGTCCATATGTTGTTTATATGTAAAGCGTATCTGAAAGCTCGCAAAAGATGGCTCAAACCCATGTGTGTTCTTTTAGGAACCAGATTGTGCTTAACAGCATACAGGATCTTAAAAACTAACACTGCTCAGTTTATTGTATTCAGCATTAGTAGGTTTCTCTACTCTGTGTACATTGTCCGAAAGAAACTGGGACAGATGCTCTAAGTTGGACTAATTCTAAAAAATGAATTTTGCTGCTAAACGAATGATGTTTCAAATTGATTGGTGAGAATTAATTCTGCACCTTATTTTTTAGAAACTATTGTCTTAAATGAATTGATGCATGTTCACTGTTATGATTTTTTGTTTATGTATGTATATACGTGTGTCTTTTATGGCCATTTGGCCGAAATAAATAAATAAATAAATAAATAAATAATCAGATAATCAAAAGATATAATGTTGAGGTTTCGACCCCTTATAATTTATAGAGTCTCCTCAAGACAATAGTCGTCAGGCTTGGTACCTGCATAGGGAAGGGAGACAGAAACCAAACCACATGTAAGTCCATGTCCACCATTTCGAAAAATGTATCTAAAATCTGTAATGGTGGAAAGCTATCATAAGTTACCACCCCATGGTGTGCCAATGATGTGGCGAAGGAGGTCAATAACAAGGTGGGTTGGTCAATCTATGTCCCAAGACACTCTGTGCTTCAAAGATCGATTAACTGATTAAATATCCACAGACACACCCCATGTGCATGCAGACCAATAACGCATTAATACATATGCCGTTAGTTTGAGCTCGCACTAACGGCATTTGTATTAAGGCATATGTATTATTGCACATTTTTATACCGGCTATAGTTCATTATGATCTGCATGCACACAGGGCGTGTCTTCGGATCTTTAATCAGCTATAAACTTTCTGACTTAGTACTGGATTGTGAGCTTGTCCCAACCAGCTACTGCATATGACTATATGCCATCAGCGGTGGGGCTCACACGAAGGAGTAAAAATGCTGCATGGAGAATATGATTTAAAAAAACTGAAATTCACAGAAAAAAACAAAAGTTAAGCTGGCGCTGTAGTTAGGTAAAGTAATAAGACCTTAGCTTCTGTTAAAAAAACGTAAATTAACAGAAACAAACTAAATTCTAAAGTGACATTACAGTTAGGTGACCAGTCTCACAATAAGTAAGGATTAAAAACAGCAAAAAATTACTTCCACCATTTATAGTTCAGTGAGCTACAGATAACTTGTGCCCCCAACATGCATTGCTTATGGCCTCACATATTGCATCACCCTTGCATCTTAAATGACATAATTGATGACATTACCGATCTTAAATGACATCATTGATGGCATCACTGATTGCATAAGCCATGATTCTGCTATTCAGGTTACTGAAGTAACCCTTAAATTATTATCAAAAACAAAGTAGGCACTAAAGGGCCAATAATTATAGATAACGAAGAATTAATGTGTGTACATGTCTGCGTTTATAGAGTAGAAATAGAGTGCAAGCAGTGATCCATGTTAAACAAGACAGAGACTGAGCACAACAAGGCCTGTTGAAAAAAAATATGTGAGAAAAATGAAAACGTTTGCTTACAATAGATTAACCACTTGTGGATTTCTGGGCACTGCCCCCACTTTAAATAGTTACATACAGCACCTATAGAGCTATCTACAATTTCTATATAAACTGGAGATTTACCAGCTATTGATATTTAATTCCAGAACTTCCCTTAATATTTTGAGACATTATACATTGCTGAAGAATGTATAATGTATAGATGACCGACTCAGAGATGGTTTAACTCCCAGTATGAGTCGAAGCATCTTTGTAATATTGTACACCATTCTGCTTATTTCAGGTGTGTAGTGTATTTTTACAAATGGCAGAGGGTTCTTTATAGGGCTTGGCTGTACATGCCTCATCAGAGGCTAACACATATTTGTGAAGCTGTTGACTTAAAATTGTGGGCCAGGTGAGGTGTTTAACAGTCTAACCCCTTTAAGGAAAATAAAGAACAAACAATTTTTTGAGGGCATTCAAGTCTTAATAAGTTGATGATTCGATTAATGACTATAGAGTCATTTTGTTACTTAGGCAACTGGTTACCAGTTATAAAGAGGACAACATCTGCAAAATGTGGGTGATTTCACAGATATGTTTAATGTTGTGAAAGGTTATGTCCATTACCACTTGAGGGATGATGGAAAGTTGTCCATAAGTGCAGCTTGTTAAATCACTTTCAGTCCAGAAAAGTCACACTGTCTCAGCCACTGGATGGTGTCATCAGTGATGTCATCAATGATTTAATTTAACACGTCACAAATGATGTAATATACAAGGTCAGAAGCAGTGTATGATGTGGGAGCAAGTTATAGTTAGCTCACTGAACTATAACGGGCACATTTCAATGGATTTTGATTTTGAAATGTTAGTTCTTGTGTGACTTTGTTACCTAACTATAACCTCAAGTTACTTTTATATATACACACACACACATATATATATATATATATATATATATATATACATATATATATATATATATATATATATTACCTACTGGCAGTCGCCAGTAGGTAATATAGGTAGTTATAGTTAGGACCTATAGGAAATCCGCAGCATTTTATTTGGAGTAACTTTGGCGCTGGTTGATGAATCTTTGCGAAAATTTCAAAACTAATGGCCAGCTCCGTTCCGCTTCTTTCCTGAAAGTCTCGGGATGATTCGTGTAACGGGGGGCGAGAAAAAAGGGGGGTCCCAAAACATGTTTTCCCCATGCAATTTCCAATAGGACCTTTAGCCACAGCCACAGCCACAGCCCGAACTGCTGAACGGAATTACGCCAAATTTGGCAGAGATGTAGTCCTCAGTTCATACTTGTGCCTTTTTCTTAAATGGTGTCAATCTGTTCAGTAATTCCTGAGAAAAGTACAGTTAAAAGCATATATAAATCTATTGGCGCGGTGGATCCGCGGACTCTGAGCGCACCATTAGTGCACCATAAGCGCACCCTTCCAATCACGCACTGAATGCTAATTGACTGTCAAGTGGTTGTCAACATTGGAAACCAGGAACTGTTGGCAGCCATTTTGTGCCTCGGTAGCAGTGAGGCTGAAGAAGTCAGTGGAACAAGTGTGCAAAACGTATAAAGGGGGCAGGGTAGAAATATCCTGATCCTCTAGACTTGTTTAGGGGACCCCCAGGGCTCAACATTTTTTTTTTTTAACCCGGCAGGTGTTTCCCAACTGTTTTATAACTAGCCCCGGAGGCAAATTTTAAAAATGTATGGGGGCCCAGAGGCCCCCCCCTAGCCCCGGGGACACCACCCCCGCTCTCTCTTTCAAAATCCAAACCAAGTTTGCTATGGGAGGGCAGGAGCCGCGAGACTCCCGCCCTCTCATAGCAAACAGCAGTGTCCCGGATATGGGCACCCCGGGACACTGCAGGAGTAGGACCTGGGGGTTGCGGTCACCAGGGCCCTCGAGGGCTCCAGGCGGGGGCCACGCAGCCCCCTCCCACAATACAGAAAGCTCCAGGGGGTGGTGGTCCCCGGGGCTTGGGGATCATTAAGGCCCCCCAAACTCTAATTTTGCAGGGGGGCCTTGGAGCCCCCCAACCTTTACTTTATAGCCCTGGGGGTGGCTCTCATTCTTGCATAGCAAACAGCAATGTTGAAAAAATCTTCCGGTAAGATAACAAAGGATTTTGAAGTCCATTTTCACAGTTTTTGTTGTAGTTTTCTGCCGTTAAAGCAGCGACAATTGTAACGCCGTCTTTGTGAATATGCCCCATAGTTTTGTAATGTCGACAATCCCGTCTCCCATTTAAATAGGCACAAAATATTTATTGAATTGCATTGTGAATCGCGAAGCAACACTGTCTAATTGTGATCGATAAAGAATTGAAAGAGTTGTGTACTTTTTTTGCTCGTAATGTGCATAGGGGCAGATTTACAAGTTTATTGCGTTACTATTGCATCACTTTTAAGATGGGAAAAATGACGCGAAAGTGGCGCAAGGGGCTTGTAAATCTGCTACACAGTGTTCTGTCTTACTTTGCTTTTCTTTCTATCATATAAAGGATCCTGGGTAAATATAATGGTTTCTGTATAGCCAGTACCTTTCAACCCTACCCCCAAACTGCTTACTGCCTGTTACCATAGTAACAGTTCATGGAACACTTAAGTGAGCACAGAGGTTAGAAGTTCACTACAGAATTTTGCTAATCGAAACAGTTACTGTGCTGGAGTTGTAAAAGTTTTCCATAGGAACCGTTAGTCATAGCTATAGACGCTGGTAAAGAGTTAGCATCAGTATTATACTTCTAGTGATAAATATCATTTATATTTGTAAATGTTTTCTAACTATATGATTATCACACTAAATAATAGTGAAATGTCAGAAAAAGAAGACATATATACTTTTTTTTAATTAACTTTTATTAAAACAACAATAAATAACTAGAAACGTAACTTTAAGATAAAAATATAATCAATAACTAGAAACATAACTTTAACATAACAATATAATAAACAAAATGAGATATGACCTCCAATAGAAGTAGGGTAGGTAATCTGCAAAACAAAAATGAAAATAAGTGTTTAAAATTAGATCGATGTGACTGAAGGAGGTCAGAGATTACAAGTTAAGGTAATACTTGGCAATATTTCTTAATTTGCAGGTCTGCAGTGTGCCTGATACATTCCACCTCTCTGATAGGCCTGCGTTCAAGAGGTGTCTCTACGGAAGTGCCTACTGCGTCAGATTTACAGTATGGACGAACAGGTCTTTAAAATGATTCAGAGATGAGATAGAATTAGGTGAGAGATCAAGTCATTACAGGACAATATTCTTTGGGGCTTATTTACAAGCCCCCTGCGCCAATTTTGCGTTACTTTTCCCATGTTAAAAGTGACGTAAAAGTAGCGCAAGGGGCTTGTAAATAAGCCCCTTTATTTCTAACGCATTTAATCGGAGACATTGTGTATCTAGGCCGCTCTGCATACCTTCTGTAAACACTGTGGCGAACAGAGTTCACAACTTGAACTCAGCTTTGGTTGTACACTGCAGACTATCTAACATTCAGCCTTGAATTCTTTTATCGACAAAGTGGACAGCAGTGTCCATAACTTTAAAAGAGAAAGAGAAACAATGTGAGAGAGAGTGAGAGAGAGAAAGAGAGCAAAAACGACATTGAAACTGTGAGAGAGAGAAAGTTATAGATGGAGCAGTTAATACTGAAGAAAATCTTCGTAGCTCACCTTTTTGCCTCCGTTGTATGTCCAAGCACGTGCCGGTTCATAGTGCACCCTCTAGTTTAGTGATCTGAAAGATAGTATATAGAGTTAGTAATAGCATAGTACATACAACTGCACAAGTATATTTTTGCTTTATTTCTTTGTACACTCAGGATACTGTATTTCATCAACTTCCACTGTAAGGAGGTGTCTGTGTGCTGTTTTTCTTCCAAAGTACTATATCCCATGCACTCCCACTGCATAGCGGTGAGTTTTCAATACTGCGTACCCAGACTGTTGCACCCCATTGACTTCCAGAGTCCGGAGGTGAGTGCTTTTTCTTGCGCACTCAGGGGCACATATACAAGCTCCTTGCGCCACTTTTCCCATGTTAAAAGTGACACAAAAGTGGCACATGGGGTTTGTAAATCTGCCCCTCAGACTCTTGTAATCTATCTATTCTCACTGCTCGGAGGTAATTGTACATTCCAACGCAGTCAAGCTGCTGCACACTACCCACTCTCTCCGTCCACAGATGACTTGTCGTTGTTTCGGAAACAAGCTTCTTTGCTCACCTTATGCCATTGGAGTGATTCAAAGAGGGTGCACCACGTGTCGAAGCAGCCTTCTCAGACGTTGTTATGATGGCCACGCATCATCGCAGAATGCACGAAGGTGAGCTTTGGAGGTGTTTCGGGGAGGGGACGCCAATTTGTGAAACCTGTAAGATAAAAAGAAAGTTAACATTGTGTGTCATTTCTTTATGAAAGGAGAGAGGAAGTGAGAGAGTGACTGAAAAGATTATTTGCAGCTCACCTTTCTGTCACCGGTGTGTCTTTCACCATGTGCCGGGACATAATGCACCCTGAAGCTCCACATCTAAAAGATAGTAAAAGAAAGATGTTATGATTGGTGTTTGTTACTATCTTAATGTGGAGTAGAATTACATCGCCCTTTCACACACCTTCCCTCCCGCATTTAAAAAGAACTATTTTTACAGTTCAAACCCTTTAAATAGGCTTCGATTTTTGAAAAATTACTATAGTAGTGATCTTTTCATTCGGTTGTGAAAGCAAGTGGTGCGAAGTGATACACGTGGTTTCGATCATCACGAGCGTCGGACACCTGACTGATTTTAAAAACATTTCTGCTATTGGAAAAAAATATATAAATGTAATAAGATACGGACTGAGTATGCCTAAATCGCTGCGTCGTCTTTTTGTATCCAGTCTGCTGCACCCCATCGACTCCCTCCGATGCGCACCCAGGCCTCATTGCTCACCTTTTCATGGACAGGACACCTTCTACATCATGCAGTCCCGCTCTGCCACCAAGAAGTGTGACATATGGTGCCGAGTCTTGATATCGTTATGGGAAAGGACATACTCGTGCACCTATCTTCATCGCTGGTTCCTCACCAGCTCAGTCCTTGCGGTACCACTAACTCAGTGACCCAAGAGGCCACACACGTAGTGGTGGATCGTTGTACTCGGTGGTTAGGGCCTACATGAGGCGTCCGAACCACTAGTATGGGCCATCACAGCGCTTGCGATGGGAGCAACTCTAAAATGGCGTAGAGCACGTGCGCCTCGTCTTTTTTATTGGTAGAGTCACGTGTGTAGTGACGCATGTGCTGGATGGGTGTGGTGTGGGTGTATACCAGGCATGAGGGAGTGTGTGTGTGCCGTTCTGACAACTAGACCTGGAACTAAGAAATCAGTACAATGGAAATCTGGGCAATGTTGCGTTTTTGTTTTTTCCTGGAAGCGTAAGCGGAGTGGGCTGGCCTGACGTATACCAGTGCCGTGCAAGGCTCTGAACCATGATTCTGGAGCTATGGGCGTGGTTCCGTCGGGAGCTATATGAGAAATCAAGTGATTCGGGTGTCCGTTTTGTAGTGCTGACGTCACTCGGCTCTTAAACGCAAATGTGTCATTATATCTGTAAAGTTCCACAACATGGCCAACATGGAAGGTACGCTGACCCTATATTCATCCATAGATGCACGCATAAAAGATGGTGGACATGACGTATTTCTGCAGTTATGAATGTTTGTTGTACATTCAGTGGAGTGTTGTAGCTGTAGTAATACAGGGCTGTGAAAGGTTTAAGTTGCAGTTTTTGGCACATGAAAGGCAGATAATATATATACGTATGTGGTCATTCAGGTATACTGTTGAACTTGGTGCTGGAAATCAGTGATCGTGGCTCGGAGTTGCGTCCACATCCAGTTATTGTAGAGTATTGACATAATCTACGCATGCCTGAAAATGTACTGTAAATACGGTGCTCATGTAAATTGCTGATATAGTTTTGGGTTGATTTTGCGCTATATAAATATGCTATAAAAATAAAGGAGGAATAGCCCACACTTACTGTCAAAGGTAAGAAGGTTGCATACGCTATTTATAGCACGATATAATATGGTAGGGCGCAGGAGCAGCATTTTACAAACATAATAAATACACAGACACAGATAGATAGTTGAAGTGGGTACGGGCACGTGTGCTCGACTCCATTTTATTATGTTGCTGTTGGTACCAAGTAGAATAGTAATCATGATATCATACACAGATATTCAATCATAAACAGTTTATGACTTCTGCTGTACAAAGTTAGGAGCAATATATGTGAAATAATACACAGAAGATTCTATCGTAAAGGGCTCATGAGTTGTGGTGCACTGAGGTAGGGGCGGTTTGTGGGGAGCCTGCAATGATGCATGGTCCAGGCAGACCGCACTGGTAAGAATGTCTTTTGGCAACTGAATTTTGCCTTAATAAGGCCACGGGCGATTATTTATGTTGCACTGAGTAAGTGGTACGTGTGGTGCTCAGCGTGTGCTCACCCTGCGATGATGCGTGGTTCGAGCGGTCTGTACTCAAAACATTGAGTGTTGCATACTGCTCTGCATGAATTTTGGGGTTAAAAAAAAATACTTCTGTTATTCAAGGAGAGAGAGAGGAACTAGAGTAGCTAGTTCGTTTCCCCTGGGATATAGTGGTTAATCAAAGAGAACTTGCTATGTCTGTATGCTATGTGTCTGCATGGGAAACCATTTGGTTTAGTATGAAGGCCCTCACCCACCAACTTAGTTGGTGGCATGCTTCATCATCGGGCCCCACCCGAGGCGCCGAGTGCGCCTCAGGTGTGCTGCGACGCCAGATTACTGCAGAGCGGGTTTTTTGGAAGGTGAGTGTGCTGTGCAGGTGTGTTGCATGAGATTTTAAAATTCTGTCCTTGGGGTCCCTAACGGTTACTCTATTGGTGGGCCCCAGGCAAAGGTCAAAGGCTTGGGACGTGTAGGGGTTGACTTATGGTCTCCCACGCCCAGTGTGGTCGACTAGTTTCAGCCAGGCCTTCTTCAGGACCTATGTGTGGGGGTGTTACAGGGATCTATGTGATTATCAGTGCCCTGTATGTGAAGCACACGCTAAGGTGCTGATATATGTAAGAGGTATTTCGTCTCAGTTTGTACTCCTGTCTACAGAGGACCAAACTCCCTGGACTTCCGCCGGAGGGTCGGGACTTATTAACACTTATTAACACTTTGGCTGTGTCTCCAGGCCCAATGGAACACCTGTGATCCGGTCGCAAGGTCCTTTGGACCGGTCCCGAAGGACCTTGCAACCGGATCACAGGAGTAACTACATATGTTTTAAACTAGGATATGTGAGTATTGGTGTATATAAGGGAGTATATGTGAGAGTGAGAGATTGGTAGAGTTCATGTATAAATAAGTATGTGTTTTTATAAGTGATGGTTTAAGAGAGTAAGTATGTGCACGTTTCTGTAGAAGTAAGTGTGGTGGTGTGTGTATAACCGTATATGCAAGTAAATAGATGTTTGATACTTTGTTTGCATGTGTGACTATGTGTGTGAGTAATTCTATGGATGAGTGGCGGTGTGTAACAGGATTTATAGGTGTATGACTACATATGATGAGTGAGTACATGTATGAGTGACTGTATAGGACTGTTGATGAATGAGTGGATGTGTGTGTAGATCTTGGAATTACTGAATAGGTGTGTTGTAAGTGGTATTGGTATGTCCATTGTTTTGAAAATGTTAGTTTGTATTTTTGAGTGTGTGTATCAAAGGTTATATTAGAGTGAGAGGAGGTCTGCCACGCTATCACAAGGATGATGTCAACAGTGATGTCATCAGTGATGTAATTTGAGATGTCATCAGTGATGTCATGAGTGATGTCACTGACCATGTCAAGAGTGATGTAATATGTGACGTCATCAGTGGTGCATTGCGGGCGCGCAAGATATAGTTAGTTGAACAGACTATAACGGGGGTATTTCAATGGTTCTGTACGGGTGAAATGTCCAACTAACTATAACGCCCCTGAAACCTATGTTTTTTCCAGTGAATTTCTAAGGTTTTTTAAATGCTCATTTCTAACTATAACATGCCTGAAACCTATGGTTTGTTCAGTGAATTTCAAAGGTTTTTTAAATGCTAATTTCTAACTATGCCTACTGAGGTAGGATATGTGAAAAAAGAAGAAAAACGCACAGAAAGAAAAAAAAAGAAATGCAGAAAGACGCAACAGAAGTCCACAAAGATGAAGAAAGGTGCAGGAAGAAGAAGAGATGTACAGAAAGAACCAACAGATGAGCAGAAAGTCCTCCTGTAACCACAACTTTTTCTGACGGGTACTGATGGTAACTGAATCTGACTAACCAGTTCTAGAGCCAGTGCTATGCTAAAAGACATGTAGAATACAGTGAAAACCACTACACACACTAGGGAACACTATGCGTTGGGGTACCCTTGTGATCACCATGACCTCCTCTGTAAGACATTAGTACATAATAGGGCAGGGGGATTAAAACTACTTCTTAAAATGGGCCAAAGGGCGCGTTTCCGCACTGGTGAATGTAAGGGGGTGCTTGAGGTGACATGTGTGCCGTTTTAATTTGAGGAATAAAGTCCCCTTGAATCCTGAGTGTCCCTTGGGTCCAACGTATCCACCAGGTACCTCCAGTAAGCACCACAGAGCTGCATTGCAGAGAGGTGTGAAAAGGGGCACGACCTGGGCCACCTCTCTGCAACGCAGCGCTGTGGCGCTAACTGGAAGCACCTGGTGGGCTTGTTGGCCCCCAGGGGCCCTCAGGATTGAAGGGGAATTATTTCCCCAACTTAAAACACGCCACAGTGTGTGTTTGCACACGTCACCTCAGGCCCCATCCCCTCCCTTCACCACTGTGTAAACACTCCCTGTGTCCGTTTTAAGTTGGGAGGTTAACTCCCCTTGAATCCTGAGGGTCCCTAGGGTCCAACTACCCACTAGGTACCTCCAGTTTGTGCGGTCCCCCTCCCACCATTTACAAAGCCCGGATGGGGTGATAATTACGTATTTGTATAGCGCACGACTACCCGGAGGCATCTCGGCTCTTGTACGAATACCGCTAAGGAACCTTTCCTGGCCTTTCCCTGTGAGGCGCCCACTCGTGGGCACCCCCAAGGTGAGGCCAGGCATCCTAGCGTTGTTGGGGCTGTTGTGGAGATTAAGCAAGCTATTGCCCAGAGTTGCAGAGTGGGACCCATGATTAGAATAGGCACCGAGGCGAGAATGATCAGGTCCGAGGAAATTGAGCTCGAAACCAGCCGAGGCGGGAATTGAACCCTGGTCCCGGACCAGACCTCTGCATCAGGGTCTGCCGCTCTAACCATTGAGCCACACTTCTCCCCCACACCGGTTTCTTTATTTTAAAAAACTACAAGCCCCGGGGTGGCAGTCCCTGGGGCTGCGGGGGGGCCTTTAAGCCCCCCACCCATTTATTTCACAAGCCCCGGGGGTGGCGGTCCTTGGGGCTGACAATATAAAGATTGCCCCCGGGACTTGGTGCTTCTTTTTTTTTTCCGGTGGATCCGTGGATCTTCTGCGCATCCGTGATTTTTAAAAAAGAAAAATCTTTTTTTGGGCCCTGGGAATCCTTGTGGGACCCCTGAGCAGGCCTAGGGGGTCAGGGTTTTTTCTACCCTTCCCCCCTTTTTTTCTTTTTGAAATCAGCAAAATCCGCGCAGGATGCGCGCATCTTGACGATAAAAAAAAAAAATGAAGTGCGGGATCCCGCACTTGGATAATAATTAGCCCCTGGGGTGCCTAATCCCGGGGGCATGATGAAAAAAAGTGGGGGGGTCCCAATCCACCCCACACTGCCCGGGGACCGCCACCCTCGGGGACCGCCACCCCCGGGGCTTTATCATAATATACGTGGGGGCTCACGCCCCCCCGCAGCCCCGGGGACCGCCACCCCCGGGGCATCTTTAAATTGGGTGGGGGGCTCTCAGGTCCCCTGAGCCCCAGTGACCGCCACCCCCTGGGGCTTCTAAAAATTTGGTGTGGGGGGCTCTCAGGCACTCCCCAGCCCCGGGGACCGCCACCCCCGGGCTTCTTAAAATTAGTTGGGGGGGGCTCTCAGGCCTCCCCAGCCCCGGGGACCGCCACCCCCGGGCTTCTTAAAATTAGTTGGGGGGGGCTCTCAGGCCTCCCCAGCCCAGGGACCGCCACCCCACAGGGATTCTAGTTCTTTGTTGGGGGGGCTCTAAGGCCCCCCCACCACCGGGGACCGTCACCCCCCAGGGCTTAAAAAAATTAATGGGGGGGCGTGGCCAAGATGGCGGGCTGAGTGGTCGCACTCTACGTGAGCTCCGCCATCCCGAGACCCTGATCCTGCTGTAAATGCGCTGATTCTCCCCCCGGGACGCTGCATTACATAGAGCGGGGGCCCATAGCACCGGAGGAGCATCTGTGAGATCGCCGGACCCCCCCTCGGGGAGCTGGGCTGACGCCAGACGGGACACCGCTGCGGGGGGCGAGCGGGGCCTAGCACACGGCCTAGTGCAGAGACGGACCCTGCCGGCCATAGACGTAAGCCCGGGTGATTGCTGCGGATTCGCCGACCCTGCCCGCCTGCCCCGGATTTCTGAGCCTCTCATTGCCGCGGGGGCCGGGGGTCTGGGCTGCCGGACCCGGAACCATAGAGACTCCGACGCCGGGCCGGCGTCGGACTTCACGCAAGGCCGGGGCTCGGGCCTGGGTCCTAGGCCTCGACTATTTTGACGGCCTCTGAGCGGGTCAGCGAGCACTGTGGGCCCTGCCTGCCGGACCCGGACGGACCTGCCTGGTCCTGTGTCACCCCGTCGGAGCGTGGACCGGCTGGAGCGGAGGTGAGGAAGGAGAGGTCCCGGACTCGGGGCACCCTGCTACGCGAGGCCGCGGCTTCGGCCTGTGCCCCGGGCCTCAGAGACGCTGCACGGCGGTGGCCCCCCGGCCCTCCGGTAGACATTGCGGAGCACGGAGCGGCGCTCCTGGGCAGACGCAGAACCCTGTGGTGAGTCACACAGCTGGGGGACAACAGTGAGGACTGTGGCGGCCGTCACCCCTGGGGGCCACGGGAGACCGGGAGTTGGGCTCCGGTGGTGCTGTCCGCCCTTACACTTGGCCACCGGTATAGAACCGGGACGGACCCTTCCTCAAGCGGACCTCTGGCGGCATTCTGGGCCTGACCGTGGGAGAAGGAGGGAGACGCCCGGACATTACTGCATCCCCCCCCGTGGGCCCTGAGGGTCTGCTGTGGCCTAGCTTGATGGGCGATCCCTCAGTGGCGTAGGTGACTCCGAGCCCGAGGCCACGGGGCTTGTGCACCGAGAGAAGAGAGCAGCGACGGGCGGATTGGTGCTGAGGGCCCGGGAGAGTGGCCTGTCGTCAAGGGAGCGGACCACTGGTGGGAATCAGGCAGCTCGGTTCCGAAGTTGCAACAGGGATTGGGCTGTTGACTTTTCAGGGGAACACCTCTGTAGCCGCCATGTCGAACAACAAAGGGTCCCGGAAGGGGGACCGCACACTGCCAGAGATGCTGCACCGGAGCACTGTGAGGCAGGACCGAGGTCAACCATCCCCACCCCACTCGAGTGGTGCCCAGGGAGCGAGTGGAGGAGAACCCCCAGTTACGAGGTCCTTCCTAGAGTCCCTCTTCAGCTCATTGAGGGACGATTTTCAGACGCTTAAGCAGGAGGTCGCAGGTGAGGTCCAGGAGATACGGAGGGAGGTGGACGGTCTCGGTGACAGAGTGTCCACGGTGGAGGAAGCGGGCCATGCTAGGGACGAGGAAATCACACGGCTGCAGCAGGAGGTCATCCGACTCCGGGAACAGCACCTTGACCTGCAGACGCACACGGAGGACCTCGAGAATCGCTCCAGGAGAAACAACATCCGCGTCCGGGGCGTTCCGTCCCGGGAAGAGGGGGAAGATGTGGCGGCCTACCTCGGGGAGCTGTTCAGAGAGGTGCTGGGGGAACCGGCTGACTTCGCCATTCGGATTGACAGGGCGCACAGGGTGGGCCTGCAACGTCGAAATTCAGCGCCTCCTCCTGACATCTTGGCTTTCCTGCCAGACTATCCCTTGAAGGAGCGGATACTGAGGGAGGCTCGGAGGAGACCCTCCCTGGAATTCAGAGGCCACCGGATAGCTCTCTATCAGGACCTGGCCGCATCTACTCTGCAAAAACGCAAAGCTTTTAAAATTGCGACTGACTTTCTCAGGGAGCATGGCACTCAATATTCCTGGGGACATCCCTTCCGGCTCATTTTCAGGTGGAACGGAACCCTGCACCAGTTGCGTTCTCTGCAGGACACGTGTGGAGTGCTGGGGATCACTGCCACTGAGGACGGAGCTCACACACCGCACCGGAGCCGTATTACCAGAGACGGATGGCAGACAATCCCTGGCCGGCGATCATCTGCTCCCTTGTCACGGCCGGACTCTCCTATGGCTCGGGCGGAGTCGGACACAGCGGTGCAGGAGGGAACTGGAGCTGCTACTACAACTGAGGTGGCGCTGACAGCTTAAGTGAACTCCGGGGGGAGATCGACATCGCTGTGGTGGAGCTGCAGGTTTGAGGGTCTGGGGGGGTGGGGGGAGCGGAGGGGTGCGAGGTGGCTGGACGTCCACTATTTTTGACTTTCCGCAGGCTTGTCCGATTAGGACCGGACTGGGACAATGGGCCTACAAGTTTTTGGGGGGGTAGAGAGGGGGGTGTTTGAAGTTGTTGATCTGGTCCCAGTTGTGGGTGGGGACGGGATGCGAGAGGGTGGGCGGGGAGAACGGGGAATGGTTGGGGGGGCATGGGGAGTTGGGGAGTGGAGTGGAGGATGGGGTTTGGGGGTTTGGAATGGGGAGGGAGGGTCGTCCAGTGCACACGGGGGTTCCTGGTCATTTTGAAATTGTCTGTGCTTTTTGCTCTGCTTCTATTTGGCTGTGGCTTCAGCGGTGCGCTCTGCCTCTCTGCCTGGCATGGACGTTGGGGGGAGGCGGGAGGGGTCGCCGGATGCTTCTTGAGAGCGGTGAGCTGCTGGTTGGGTAGCCTGCTTTATGGTTTGCTTGGAACTGTCTGCTTTTTGTGTCAATGCTCTCTGCATAGTACTCTGCTGCACCACGGGCTGAATGACGCTCTTGTCCTCCCGTTTTTGCGGTGGGTCCTTGTTGCTTTCTACTACACCACCACTCATGCCTCCAAATACATGTAAGGTAGTGACCCTGAATGTCAGAGGTCTGAATAATCCTGTGAAGAGGCGGGCCGTCCTTTCGCTTTTAGAGAACACACAGGCAGATATCTGTCTCCTCCAGGAGACGCACTTACTGTCACAGGACACACACAGGCTCCGCTCGCACAAGTTCCCCTCACAATTCTTTTCCTCATGCACCACTAAAACAGCTGGGGTGGCGATTCTGGTAGCGCGGCATTTCCGGGGGGAGGTTCTCCACAAATTTGCTGAACAAAAGGGTAGGTTACTGGCTTATCGGTTTCGGATCGGGGGTCTCATCTTTACGATAGGGTCTCTCTATAGTCCTAATGAACGACAAGACCGCTTTCTTCAGGCGGCGATCGAGGAGGTCACATCTTCCCAGGATAGACATGTCATACTCGGGGGAGACTTCAATATTGTCTTCGACTCCGCACTGGATAGGTCGGCGCAGCGCTCCCCTCAGGTTGGAGAACTCTCGGCGGACCGTAAGGCTCAGCTGGACGAGGTGGACCTCCTTGATATATGGCGACATCTGCACCCGACGGATAGGGACTACTCGTACTATTCTCATGCACACAAAACGTACGCACGGTTAGATCACCTGTTGGTTACCTCCCCAGTGAAAGCGTTAGCCTCTGGGTCAGAAATGGGTGTGATCTCCCTCTCGGACCATGCCCCGGTCGAGGTCCTGTTAACTATGCCCCCGACGGCGCTCCGCCCGCGGACGTGGCGCCTCCGTGATACGCTGCTGCACAGGGCGGAAGTGGTGGCTCGCATTGAAAAGTCGATTCAGGAATTTCAATCCCATAACGATAATGCAGATACCAGTCGGGCCACGCAATGGGCGGCATTGAAGGCAGTCATCAGGGGGGAATTTATAGCGATTTCCTCGGCGGACAATAGGGAGCGGCAGTCCAAGAGAGATGAACTTACAGATCGTGTTCGGGAACTGGAACAGATCCATCGCAGAACCGGGGCCCCCCGAATTTGGCGGCAGCTCAAGGAAGCCAGGAAGCTCCTGGCGGCCCTTGACCTTGACCGGGCGGAGCACGCCGCTTTGCGGTTGCGACACGCCTTTTATACTGGAGGGGACCGCTGTGGCAAGTTGTTGGCGAACAGGCTCCGCGTGGCGCGGCAGAGCCAGCTGGTCAAGGAGATCTCTGGCCCGATGGGCATGCCGGAAACTGAGGACGAGCGAATAGCAGCCGTCTTTCGGGGCTTTTACAAAGACCTCTATACCGGGGACCCCCCGGATGAGGAGGCGATGGACACTTATCTGACCTCGACCACACTTCCCTCTCTGGAACCTATGCAGGCGGACTCTCTGGACAGGGACATTAGGATTGAGGAAGTAGTTTCCGCCATTGCCCGACTCAAACACGGCAAGGCACCAGGCCCGGACGGCTACATTGCGCTGTTTTATAAAACATTTTGCATGACGCTGGCACCCATTCTGACGCGCCTCTTCAACTCCTTTGCGGAGCCCGGGGCCATTCCGCCTGATCTGCTCAGGGCCTCGATCTCGGTTATCCCTAAGCCAGGTAAGGATCCAAAGCAATGTGGATCATACCGGCCGATCTCCCTTCTGAATATTGATTTAAAACTGTATACGGGGATCCTCGCTGCTAGACTAGCTCTCCATTTGCCCGGCCTTATCGACCCTGACCAGGCGGGTTTTGTCCCGGGACGGCAGACGGTGGACAATACGAAACGAATTGTTCATTTGCTGGAAAAGGCTTCCCGGATTCCGGGGGAGCGAATGATGTTGGCGGTGGACGCAGAGAAAGCGTTTGACCGAGTCCACTGGCCTTACCTGGAGCGGGTGCTTATGAAAGCGGGTATAGGTGAGAAATTCCGCACCATGATCCTTAATTGCTACATTCGTCCGTCGGCGGTGGTCCGCGTTAATGGGCACGCTTCTACCTCCTTCGACAATGAACGGGGCACCAGGCAGGGTTGCCCGCTTTCACCTTTGCTTTTCGCGCTCTACATGGAGCCCTTTGCCCAGCGGGTGCGAGATAACCCGCGAGTGACCGGCATCCGGATGGGAGCCTTTACACACACGGTCAGCCTTTACGCTGATGATGTAATTTTGTCCATTGACAAACCCGCCGTAGCTCTCCCGGCGTGCATGGAGGAACTGTCCTCTTTTGGCGTGGTGTCTGGATTTCGGATGAACATGGGGAAATCGGTAGCGCTGGATATCTCCCTTGACCCGGTCACTAGGGCCTGTTTGCAGCAGCGGTTTCCCATGCTATGGTCTTCGGGAGCAGTGCCCTATTTGGGCATCCAGATTGCACCTACCGTGGCGGCGATGGTGTCGGCAAACTATCGGGCCCTGGGGGCCAAGATCAAGGAGGAACTGAGCCGATGGAATCGGGGCGCTTTTTCCTGGCTTGGCAGGATAGCTGCTGTCAAAATGACGATTCTACCTCAGGTGTTGTACCTCTTTCGGGCCTTGCCGCTCCAACCGCCCGGGGGATGGATCTCGCAACTGCAGGCAGATGTTTCTCGGTTTGTCTGGCAGGGGAAGAAGCCTAGATTGCGTAGGGCCCTCTCGCTGCTGGCCCCGGAAACAGGTGGACTGGGTATCCCAGACTTTCGCAAATACTTCCAGGCGGCACAGCTGCGTTACCTGGTGGAATGGAGTAGGTGGGAGTCTGATAAGCACTGGCTCTTCCAGGATCAGGCGGTGGCGGGGAGACCGCTGCAGGAAATCCCCTTCCTACGTCGCCCTCATCGGCCCAGAAATCTCTATGCCTCCTTTGTTACGAGGGTGCAACTGTGGGTGTGGGATGCTACGAGCGTTCTACGTGGCCTCACCACGTTCCCGTCACCGCTTACTCCGCTGGTAGATAATCCAGACTTCACCCCAGGGATGGAGAGGGGAGCGTTTGCGAGGTGGCAACAGGCGGGGTGCAGAGCCTTGTGTCATCTTTATGGGCCGGACGGGGTGGTTCCTTTTCCCCACCTTCGCCAGGAGTTTTCACTTCCAGAGACGGAGCGACTTCATTACATGCAGGCCCGCCACTGGGCCCTCCACCCGCAAGTGAGAGAGACGGCCGATCGGCCTTTTCTCCCTTATGAGCACTGGCTCATGACACGGACTTCGGACTCCAAACTGATTACTGATTTGTACAAGCTGCTGCAGCCCCCGGCAACACACCTTTATCACCCTGGGAGAGAGCGTTGGGAGAGGGAGCTGGGGAGGACATTGAGCCATAAGGAATGGGAACACATAGCCTATAGAGCGCGGCACTCGGCCTACCACATGGGACTCACTGATACACTGACTAAAATCTCTACCTATTGGTATTACACACCGGAACGAGTGCATGAGTTTGACCGTAGTAAAGCGGATGCATGTTGGCGGGGGTGTGGACATAAGGGTACTCTTACGCATATACTGTGGGATTGCCCGCTCCTAGAACTTTACTGGAAGGAAGTGTTGGATGAAATTGATTCTGCTTTTGAGATTGAATTGCCACGTTTCCCTGCCTATACCTTGCTGGGACTTCCGAATGATCTGATGTATCCCCTTCGTTCCCGTAGAGGAAGACAAATAGCTATAGCTCTGGGCTCCGCAGTTCAGAACATCCTGATTCATTGGCACACTGCTGCAGTACCGTCTATCACTGGCTGGCTCCACAGGTTGTGGCACGTGCTGGGTATGGAGAAGCTATCCCTCACGGTGGCGGGGGATGTGGATCAGTTTAGGGAGCTCTGGCAACCATTTCACTCCCTTTTGCTTACCGAATTTAAGGAACTTACCTGTCCCAAATATCTCCGCCTTTTGAGGCTTCCGGCCCGGGTGGGGCCTGCCCCTTGATCTTCCTGTAGGTTTCTCTCCTTAGTATTGTAGCACTGATGTGTGTTGCGCTTAGAGACTGTGCACTGGACGGGGGGTGGGATTGGGAGGGGGGGATGGGAGTTTGGGTGTTGGGGGGGCATGTTGGGTGGGGGGGTTTCCTGGGAAATGTCATAACATGTTGAGGCGACAGGTGCCTTCTATCACAGTGCAGGCGGAGTCAACGGATGACCATTCATTAACGGCACTCTTGGACACTTGCTTTTCTGCCCTGCTATATTCTCTTGAAATGTTTGTCTGTCCTTACGTGTTGTCTTGAATAAAATACTTTAAACCTAAAAAAATTAATGGCGGGGGTGCTCATGGCCCCCCATGTTCCTAGGGACCGCCACATCCCGGGGCACTAAATATTTAAATTGGGGTGTCTGTGACGGACCACCCAGCCCCGGGGACCACCACCCCTGGGGCTTTGTAAAATGTGGGAGGGGGCCAAGCGGCACCCCTCCTGGAGCCTTGTCGAGGCCCTGGGGACCGCCATCCCCCAGGGGTGGCCCCTGCAGTGTCCCAGGGTGCCCACCCCCGGAACACTGCCATTTGTAAGGACAGGGCGGGAGCCTCGCGGCTCCCACCCTGTCATTGCAAACTGCTTTGCTATTTGGAAGAGAGAGCAGGCAAACCTGCTCTCTCTTCCAAATAGCAAAGCAGATTGCTTTACCACATGGGGAGCAGCATGTTAGCTGCTCTCCATGTGGAAAAGCAATGCCGGCTCCCGCAGGACGCAGGGAGCTGGCTGGGACCGTGGTGTGATTTGAGACCACCCACGGCCCCCAACAGAGAAGGCCAGCCCAGGGGGATGGGGTTCCGGGGCTATTAGTGGCCCGGGAGGGGGGGCCACGTGGCCCCCCTACGTGGCCCCCCTCCCCAAAACATAAATAAAAAAATAATAATAATAATAAAAAAAGGCCGGCCCCTGGGGATGGGGTCCCCAGGGCCATAAGTGGCCACAGGAGGAGGGGCAAGGCAGCCCCCCTCCCAATTTATCTTTTTTTTTAAAAGGCCCATGCCCCGGGGGATGGGGTCCCCGGGGCAGATTATGGCCTTGGGAGGGGGGCCACGCGGCCCCCTTCCCAATTTTTTCATTTAAAAAAAAATGGGGGTAGATCCTGGGGAATGGGGTCCTCAGGGCCAAAAAATTAGAAAAAGAAGGGGGTATAACTCGCGCGCCCTCAATCCACTGCTGATGACATCACATATTATATCATTCATGACATGGTCAGTGACATCACTGATGACATCACTGATGACATCTCAAATGACATCACTGATGACATCACTGATGACATCATCCAGTGAATGTGTGTTTCTATAAAGTTTAAATATGTATTATATATATGCCAAGGTGTATTGAAGATTGAGTAGGTGTATAAGTGTCTGGATGGAGGATTTAGTAGGTGTGTCACTGACTGTTTAAGTGAGTTATTACATATGTCTTATAGAATGCATAGGTTAGTGACTAAACTGTGTTAATGTCTGTATTAGTCTGTCTGCTGTGATATTAGCCGCTCCATGGGCTGGTTAGTAGCTACATGAGTGTCTATATGGGTTATTGATTGTTTGCCAGTGTATTTGTATGGGTGCCTGAGTGTGTGTGTGGGTGCGTGGGAGATGTATGACTCTGTGCATACATGTTTTTAGTGATTGATTCACTGACTATATGAGTTCAATAGTGCATATGAAAACAGCTGTTTCGGTGGTTCAGTGTATGTATGGGTGTGTTACTGAGTGAATGGATGCCACAGTGGTACATGTCCAAGTAACTACATATGTAAAAGGCAGTGCATGTGACAGTTGGAGTATATAAATGACTACATGTGAGAGTCAGTGATTGTGTGAGTGGCTGTATAGATGAGTGTGTACTTGTATCAGTGTTTGTATAGAAGAGTAAATATGTGTTTGTTTCTGTTTGAATAAGTGATATGTTGTGTATATAAATCTATAGGTCAGTAAATGGAAGTGTGATTGATTCTTTGCATGACTGACTAGGTGTGTGAGTAACTCTGGATGAGTGCAGATGTGTGAGTGTCTGTGGAGGTGTATGAGTGTACATGATAGTGTTGTATTGATGAGTGACTGCATGTATGAGTGATTGTGTGGGTGGATGAGTAGATGTGTGTGTAGTCCTAAGAGCCAGTGAGTAGATATGTAGTAAGTGGTATTGGTGTGTCTATGGTTTCAAAAATAGTATTCTTTATTTTGGAGTGGGTGTATCAAAGGTTATATTAGGGTGTGAGGATGTGCATCAGATTATCACATGGGTGATGTCATTTGAGATGTAATCAGTGATGTCATCAGTGATGTCACTGACCACGTCATGAATGATGTAATATGTGATGTCATCAGCAGTGCATTGCGAGGGTGTGAGTTATAGTTAGCTGAACTAACTATAAAGGGGAAATTTCTATTGTTTTGTACTAGTGAAATGTCCAACTAACTATAACGTCCCTGAAACCTATGGTTTTTCAGTGAATTTCTAAATGCTAATTTCTAACTATAACGTGCCTGAAACCTATGGTTTTTTCAGTGAATTTCGATGTTTTTTTAAATGCTAATTTCTAACTATGCCTACAAAGGTAGGACATGTGAAGAAAGAGGAAGAAAAGCGCAGAAAGAAGCAAGAGAAATTCTGAAAGAGTCAACAGAAGTCCATAAAGACGAACAAAAGTGCAGGAAGAAGCAAGAGATGTGCAGAAAGAACCAACAGAGGAGTAGAAAGTCCTCCTGTGCCACCAACATTTTACTGACGGGTACTGGTGGTAACTCACTCTGACTGGCCAGAGCCAGTGCTTTGGTAAAAGACACTTAGAATACAGTGAAAACACCTACATCCACTAGGGAACACTATGCGTTGGGGTACTCCTGTGCTTAGCATGACCTCCTATGTATTTGCCACAAGTTAGTGCCTGGGTCATTGCATGGGTACATGGGTACTGAGTGAATGATTAGAGTACTGCAAGGAGAGTGCAAGGTGAATTTATAAGTGCTTGGGTTTTGGCGGAGTGGTTGGATAAGTACATGGAACTGGCTGGGTGATTGGTGGAGTGCATGTGTAGTGACATGGAAATGGCTGGAATGCATCAGTAGTACTCAGGGGATTGTAGCAGTGCTGCAAGGACAGTGCATGGTGATTTTATAACTGCTTGGGTTTTGGCAGAGTGATTGGATAAGTATATGATGCTGAATGGGTGATTTCAGGAGTGCATGGGTAGTGACACTGGGATTTCTGGACTACATGGGTACAACCTGGGTAATTGGGGGACATAATCAGTATTGTGTAGGTGGTTAGAGATCTGCATGGGTAGTGCACAGGAGATTGTAGCAGTGCATGTGTTAGTGCCTGGGTCATTCCATGAGTACATGGATACTGACTGGAAGATTAGAGTACTGCAAGGAGTGCATGGTGAATTTATAAGTGCTTGGGTTTTGGGGGAGTGATTGGATAAGTAGATGGTGCTGGCTGCATGATTAAAAGAGTGCATGGATACTGGCAGGGTGATGGCTGGACTGCATGGGTAGTGCTCAGAGGATTGTAGCAGTGCATGTGTTAGTGCCTGGGTCATTGCATAAGTACATGGGTACTGATTGGATGATTGGAGTACTGGAAGGACAGTTCATGGTGAATTTATAAGTGCCTGGGTTTTGGCAGAGTGATTGGATAAGTACATGGTGCTTGCTGGGTGATTGGAGGAGTGCATGGGTAGTGACAGGGCGATGGCTCGACTGCATGGGTACTGCTCAGGGTATTGTAGCAGTGCATGAGTTAGTGCATGGGTAGTGACTGGATGATTAAAGTGCTGCAAGGAGAGTGCATGGTGAATTTATAAGGGCTTGGGGTTTGGCGGAGTGATTGCATAAGTACACACATGTCACTTCAGGCCCCCCTCCCTTCACTACTATGCAAACACGCCCCCTGGTGGGTTTTAAGTTGGGGAATTAATTCCCCTTGATTCCTGAGGAACCACACACCTTTTTATACCTCTCTGCAATGCAACTCTGTGGCGCTTACTGGACGTACCTGGTGGGTAGTTGGTCCCAAGGGACCCTCAGGATTCAAGGGGACTTAATTCCCCAACTTAAAATGCACCACAGGGCGTGTTTGCACACCTGTCACATCAGGCCATGCCTCCTCCCTGCACCACTGTGCAAACGCACCCCCTGGTGCGTTTTAAGTTGAGGGATTAATTCCCCTTGAGTACTGATGGTCCCTAGGGTCCAACTAGCCCAACAGGTAGCTCCAGTAAGTGCCACAGAGCTGCGTTGCAGAGTGGTGTAAAAAGGGGCATGGCCTTGGACCACCTCTCTGCAAGGCAGCCCTGTGGCGCATACTGGAGTAAACTGGTGGGCTAGTTGGCCCCCAGATACCCCCAGTATTGAAGGGGTATTAATTCCTCATCTTAAAACGCGCCTTAAAGCGCGTTTTCAGAGAGTTGCTGGGAGGAGGCGGGGCCTCCGGCACGATGCCGGTCTTTTTTTTATTTAACTTTTTTTAGAAGCGGGGATGTGTGGCCCCCTTCTTTTTTCTTTTTTTGGGCCCTGGGGACCCTATCCCCCAGGTCCTGACCCCTTTAAAAAAAAAATCTAACCGGGAAAGGGGCCACGTGGACCCCCCTCCTGCTGCCAATTCTGGCCCCGGGGACCCCATCCCCCAGGGCATGGCCACATATTTCTTTTTATTTAAGGAGGGGGGCTAGGAGGCCCCCCTCCTGAGGCCTCTATTGGCCCGGGGACCCCATCCCCCGGGGTCGGCATCTATTCTTTTTTTTGGGGGAGGGGGGCCAAGTGTCCCCCCTCCCGGGCCACTTCTGGCACTGGGAACCCATCCCCCAGGGCCTGGCCTTTCATTGGGAACCCCAATTCCCCCACGATCCCAGAGGCTCCCCACCTCCTGCGGGAGCCGGCATTGCTTTTCCACACGAGTAGCTGCTGACATGCAGCTCCCCGAAAAGCAATGTGATTTGGATTTTGCAAGTGAGAGCAGGAAACCTGCTCTCGCTTACAAAATCCAAACCAGAGTTTGTTATGGCAGGACGGGAGCCACGCGGATCCCGTCCTGCCAATGCAAACAGCAGTGTCCCGGGGTGGGCCCCCTGGGACACTGCAAGAGCCGGCCATGGTGGGTGGAGGTCCCCAGGGCCATCACAGGCTCCAGGAGGGGGGCCGCAGGGCCCCCCTCCCTATGTGATTAACGCCCCAGGGAGGTGGTGGTCTCCGGGCTGCTGAGGTCTGTAACAGACCCCCGCATTTCCATTTTAGGACCCCGGGCAGGTAGCGGTCCCTGGGGTGTGTGGGGAGGCTAGAGCCACTCCACAGGAATATTTTTAGTTTAAAAAACTAGCTCCTGGGGGGTGGTGGTCCCCAGGGCTGCAGGGGGGCCTTGGAGGCCCCCCACACATTTGGCGGTCCCCGGGAATGCGGGGGCCCCCATGGGCCCCCGCATATATTATTTTCAAATGCCCCGAGGACCTGGCCCACCTGGGGGCCTCAATTAAATGAAGAGCAGGAGCCCGTGCTTCATTTAAAAAAAAAAATCTGCAGAATTCACGGCCCCAGCACGAATTTCGCCAAATTTTTTAATGCTTTTTGTGGCCCTGGGGGTCCTTGTGGGACCCCCTGAGCAGGCCTAGGGGGTCAGGGTGTGTCTACCCTGCCCCATTTTCTTGTGACTCGGTTCTACCAAGTCACAAGATAGCTGCCAACACTTCCTGGATTTGGAGTGTTAACGGCCAATCAGAATAAAGTTTGTGATCGGGAGGGTTCGCGGATCCACCGTGCCCCTAGATATCGATTTTTGTTTTTTTTTAATTTCTCAGCAACTACTAAACGGATTTACACCATTTTTAAAAAGATCACTTTCTGAGCCAAGCAGTACCTTCGTGCCAAATCTGGTGTAATTCCGTTCAGCAGTTCGGGCTGTAGCCTTGGCTAAAGTTTCCTATGGGAAATTGATTTTTTGACTCGTATTTTTTTAATTTCTCAGCAACTACTAAATGGATTTACACCATTTAAAAAAAAAAGGTCTCTTTCTGAAACAAGAGCTACCTTTTTGCCAAGTTTCGTGTAATTCCGTTCTGCAGTTCGGGCTGTAGCCTTGGCTGAAATTTCCTATGGAAATTAACGTGGAGAGAACACTTTTAGAGACCCCCCTTTTTTCTCAGCCCCCACTTGACAAATCACCCCCAAACTTACAGGATAAGAGCTGACCTGGATAGACCTTTTTTGGGGAGAATTTCGCAAAGATTCACCAAACGGTGCCAAAGTTATTGGCAAAACAAAAAACGCCTTTTCAATAGAAACGAGGTCCTAACTATAACTACCTACTGGCGACCGCCAGTAGGCAATATATATATATATATATATATATATATATATATATATATATATATATATATATATATATATATATATATATATATATATATATATATATATATATATATAAACAAAGCCCTGTCTCCATTTAAAGAGGGCATCCAACCCAGGGCGGCCTCAACAAACGGACAAGGAGCTTCCAGTGTAATCCATCACAGCACAAAAGAGGAACAAGCGTTGAATCCCAGCTCTATGAAGCACCCGTGCAGGTCTCCGGGAATTGTATACCTATTAAAAGTCATGTGATACTGTGGATTTAAGGCATGGATAGGTATAATTCACTATCTGGCTCACCTGTGATCAAGGCTGATATGATAAATATCAGTGTAAATTAAGTTATATACATTAAATAATAATTATAGGTAAATTGCATAATAGGAGGTTAAAAATAATACCTACTAACCTGTGAAGAAAAGGGCTGCAGTTGTAATGCAAAGCTATGTAAAGCCACTGCTAATGTAAAGAAACTAATGTAAGGACTTCCAATGTAATTAACTGTGAACTAACAATTGACATTCGGTATTGAGAAATATCCTTAATCCCATTGAGAAACAACCCAGCAAATGTCTGTTTCACTTCCATTATTACATGCCATGAAAATCTCCCCAAATTTAAAAACACATTTTGGTCAAACAAATACTAATTTCATCTGCCTCTAGATATCAAATTTCAAATTTTATTAGGCATGCAGTTGCTGGCCCTCTGAGTGCAAACATTGAAACCATTGTTAAATAAATCATAAAATTAGACAGATGTAGCAATATTTACTGCTAAGGTCTATGGATTGAAACACCTTTGTGAACCGGGCCCAGGATGTTCAGATATCAACAAGAGGGGATGAAGGAGATGAGGGACAATGGACAGTCTGTGGGTAAAGAAAGCACTTGCCTTATTTGGAGTGCGAATGGAAAATGTCAGTATCTAGGCAGGATGCCACAGGCTCCGATTAGTTTTCAGTCATTGCCATTGGAGTATTGACTCAGATGAGGATGTACTTGGCATGAGATTCAGGAAGGAAGCACATCCTAGGTTTGTTATTTTCCGCCTCTAATTTTTACCCTGCGGTTTAGATTAAAGATGTCAGGTACAAACATTTAATTACATCAACTTGAACTGAGGTAGCTGTTGTATGTTGGCATATTACATTTGCAAAGCTAAATATTTGTCCACACCCCAAGGGTTTAATTAGGGCACACTTCTGGCTGCCAACTAGTCTGCAAAAGTACTGCGGCGAAGCGCGCAGAGGATGATGTTGGCTCTTCCTTCGGCTCCTCTACGCCTCTTGGGAGTGATGAATGTTGCTGGCCAACCTGTTCTGATCTCCTTTCCATGCCCTCATTCAGATCCTGCTTCCAGAGGTGCTGCTTCTTGGCCCTCTGCTCAGATCCAGTCAGTCCCTGAAGTGTGAAATGATCAGTCCGGCAATGAGAGTTCTAAGTGCAACATATCTCACTTTTAGTCGTGGGCTACGCGTTCCAGGATAACTGCTTCAAGGGTCCTCACAGTATATCACACTGTGCTCTGCAGCAGTAGAAGACCTAGGGGGCCCCTTTCCCAAGGGTCCCTCCAAATAAACTACACTAGACCCCAGTATTACAGCCTCAGTGGCCCTCTTGCTAACTCACGATGCACCCTAGTATTATGCGGGCGGGTGGGGGGGGGGCTAATAGCTGTAAGGCTGGGGCACACCCTATGATGCAGTGCATCATAGAGGGATCCCCAGTATAACAGCGTGTGTTGTGTGTTGGACCCTTCACTACATCACACTGTGCTCCCCAGTTTTACTGCCGCATACGACCCCCTACCTCCCTATATCGCTTTATGATTCCCAGTATTATAGTTTAAGGGGCACTTTCTTCTTTCTCCCTTTCACTGTTTTCTCTCTCTTGCTCTGGACTAGTCTGATGAAAAATAAGTCCTGCCCTCAAATACGAGGGATAGTGCCCTACACCTTCAAGAACCTGGTCAAATGAATCAGTGTTGATTGTTTACATGGTGTGGGTGGATTCTTGGAGGGTGGTGGGTAGGTGTTTGGTGAAGGTTTAGTGGCTTCTTGCAAGTCGCTGGTGGATGCCTGGACTGTGTTGAGTGGTTAGTTGGCAGATATTGATTGGGGCGTGCCGTATATTGGTGAGCAATTATATGGTAGTTTGTAGGATGCAGCCACATGGCAGTTGTGTGTTTGTTAGGTTCTAGCAGGTGCTGGCTGTGTGCTGTGGGTGTTCGTTGAGTGTTATGAGATGTTTGTTGGGTATTTGGTGTGTTGGCATTTGACCAAAGCAGACCTTAATTTGTGAAAAATTAAAAAGCAAGTAAATGCATGTCTTCAAAGTCTTTTTAGGAGCCACAGTCATCACTGCTGTATGCCAAATTTTCCAATTGCTAAATCTGCTCTGTCTTTATTCAATATAATGTCTCTTTCTTCAACCACCCTACACTTCTTGTCTCTTCATCTCAATCTTGATGGTTCTTTTTCATCCCTTTTCTTCCTTAGTCGCTGTTTTCCTTTCTCTCTCTTCTTCCTTCTTTCTCCCTTTTCTACATTTCTTTCTCTTGCTCTGGGTTAAAGTCTGATGACAAAAGTTGTGTGCTGTTCCTCAACAAGGAGTGCCGGTGCGCACCACCTACACAGGTCCTCCAGCAACTGACAAAAAGTACATACGATACAGTGAACAGTGGCATAGCTCTGCTAAACTTATAGCATAGGCAGTTTGGAGAATAAATGGTCAGTTTAATTACAATTCAATTCTGGTGGGTTTACTAGATTAGACATATAGAAAGTAAGAGTAGTGCAGCGAGTTTGGTTAATGCAAGTATTTTATTTACATTTCAATTATAGAGGGTTCTAGGAGAGTAGACGTGGTAAAGGTAATACAGTATTTTCTCAGAGAGGAGAGCCAGTTCCTACAAGACATGGGCATTTAATTACATTTCAGTTCCAGAGGACACTGTACATTAAACATAGTAAGGGACTATGGTAAAATGCAAGTGCCCCAGCTGACCAGTTCAAACATTGCAATTACCTTCCAGGTCGCATGAGCACTCTGGAGTTGGCAATAATCTAGACATTTCTCTGTAGTCAGGCTCAAGGACACACAGATTCTCATGCAGGCCCATTGGTCCAGTTTATGCAAATGCAAACAGTTTGGAATATCCTTCAATGACAGTGCTGCAGGTGGAAACACATTTCCCAGAGCAGCCATGTCGGGCATGGGTCTAACCAATCACCGAGTCCACCTATAGGAGATTGCACCAGCATCCATTCACTGGCTTCCATAAGTTTTACTTCAATGTGTGCTGCAGATGTAGCCTAATGCAAGTCTAGAACACGTGACCTCATCTTGGCACAGTCAGGTCTTCACAGTCTTTCTGACTGGTTGCCAGTGGTTTTTATCCCTGTCAGAAGCTAGTGACAGAGTCTATCTGATAGAGCGGGGATGTAGGTACTGCATTCTGCTGCTACAATAAGTACAATGGTGACCACGTTAGTGGGTTCTTGTGATCTCGCTGGCATCGAACAGGTGCTGTGGGGTCTGTAACTTGCCACCTTGTCAGAGCTTGGTCAATTATCTGGATATTTCAGAGTTGGCAAAAAGAAGATGCCTAAATTGCTTTTATTGGGCTACTGAAAGACAAGCCAGTTTTTGGCACACATTTCAAAGCTTAGGGAATTTACTGATTCAACAAGGCAGAGCCCCAGTTCCTCAGGCTAAAAAGCTGAGGTTAGAAGGCCCTTGCTGCAGCTCTCCTCCATGAGCTCAGGTATACCAGAGCTCACTTTACACCAGCGGCTGCCCATCCAGTTCCAGATGACTTCACCTATGAATTGTCTGCCCAACCTCTCCCACACCACTCCCCTCCTCCCCAGGTTGAACAATACTTCTGTTCCTCCTGACGGGCAGCCGTGACTTAACATAGATGGTAACCCTTTGGACTGAAGTTAATATGGCGCATATCCTAAACCCCATTACGTCGGCCTGTGTCATCGCTTTTTCACTTTTAGCTCTACATTGCTTAAGGTTTGATTGGTGTGTATATGTGTTTTGTGAGGTGTATCCCATTCATTAAGGTTAACTATTCCCTGATGAAGGACCGTGCTTGGTTCAAATGCATAGGAGATTCTGAGAAACAAAAATAACACCACATATACGTTTATGAGAGGCCATAGCGATAATGAATATGTGAATTCAACATGAGAACAATATAAAGAAAGAACAACTGTTATTAACAGATGAATTTTGTTCAGTACCCAATTTAATTGAAAAATACATTGGGTCAAATGATAAATAAATTGATGGATATACACTTAAATAACACAATAAATACAAGTGTAGGTGTTGCCTCAGATGGTATTGCGTGGAAGGACTTTCATCAAAACTTAAGGCAACTAGGTTTTGGATGTATGACATTACAACACATACTTTTACAACGCCTACCATTACCACGCAATTTTTACAACGCAGGATCCATTACAATGAAGTACCATTACCACGCATGTATTTACAACGCAGATACCTTTACAACGCATACAATTACAACGTAAGTATTGGTAAGTATATAATATTTTTTTTTAATGTAAAATAATTAAAATTAATATAATTTAATTTAATTTAATTTAATTAATTTAATTTAATGTAATTAATTTGATTTAGTTTAATTTAATCAATGTAATTTAATGTAATTTAAATTTAATTGTATTTAATTTTTACCCTGTACCCCTTTACCCAAAAACCCAAAACTGACCCTAAACCTTAAAAATACCCCTTTACCCAAAAACCCAAAACTGACCCTGAACCCTAAAAATATCCCTTTACACAAAAACCTAAAACTGACCCTGAACCCTAAAAATACCCGTTTACCCAAAAACCCAAAACTGACCCTGAACCCTAAAAATACCCCTTTACCCAAAAACCTAAAACTGACCCTGAACCCTAAAAATACCCCTTTACCCAAAAACCTAAAACTGACCCTGAACCCTAAAAATACCCCTTTACCCAAAAACCCAAAACTGACCCTGAACCCTAAAAATACCCCTTTACCCAAAAACCTAAAACTGACCCTGAACCCTAAAAATACCCCTTTACCCAAAAACCCAAAACTGACCCTGAACCCTAAAAATACCCCTTTACCCAAAAACCCAAAACTGACCCTGAACTCTAAAAATACCCCTTTACCCAAAAACTCAAAACTGACCCTGAACCCTAAAAATACCCTTTTTCCCAAAAACCCAAAACTGACCCTGAACCCTAAAAATACCCCTTTACCCAAAAACCCAAAACTGACCTTGAACCCTAAAAATACCCCTTTACTCAAAAACCCAAAACTGACCCTGAACCCTAAAAATACCCCTTTACCCAAAAACCCAAAACTGACCCTGAACCCTAAAAATACCCCTTTACCCAAAAACCCAAAACTGACCCTGAACCCTAAAAATACCCCTTTACCCAAAAACCCAAAACTGACCCTGAACCCTAAAAATACCCCTTTATCCAAAAACCCAAAACTGACCCTGAACCCTAAAAATACCCCTTTACCCAAAAACCCAAAACTGACCCTGAACCCTAAAAATACCCCTTTACCCAAAAACCCAAAACTGACCCTTAACCCTAAAAATACCCCTTTACCCAAAAACCCAAAACTGACCCTGAACCCTAAAAATACCCTTTACCCAAAAACCCAAACTTATAATAATTTAGATAAAATTATATACTTACCAATACTTACGTTGTAATGGTATGCGTTGTAAAGGTACCTGCGTTGTAAATACATGCGTTGTAATGGTACTTCGTTGTAATGGTTCCTGCGTTGTAAAAAATGCGTGGTAATGGTATGTCGTTGTAAAAGTTGCGTTGTTAAGGTTGTATACCCTAGGTTTTCATTGACCTGGTATCCCATGGTTACAGCATACACTTTTGTGCACACCGAACAATTAAAATATACATATTTACCTTTATTTATGTTCAAAGTGCGACATTTGGACATCTTCCAATTTTCCTTGCATTTTGAAAGTCTGACGTGTGTATCCAAGGGCATCACAGATTACAGTTATGTCCCTATCTTGAATCCATTTTTTTTTTTACAAGACTTGAGAATGGAAGGATTCGTGATAAAATAAGACAGTACTGCTGTGTATGTAATCCAGCACGACCACATATTTACATGCTCCCAAACATACATAAAGACATGGCTAATCTGCGTCTAAGACCTATAACAGCTGAATATGGATCCATACACGAGCCCATATGTCATTACATTGATTTATTTTGTAATATCTTTGGGACAGAAAAGCACATCATACTGCAAATAAACTGCAGATTGTTTTTTAAAAGATCACAAGTTTGTGGGTCAAGAATGGGACACAAATCTTCCTGTGTGCTGCAAATGTAAATGCTTTACATGCTTCTATATCACACCAAGAGGGAATTGATACCATTAAATTAGCATTGCCTAACCAAAAGGTTCGATTTGTCAACAACATTTTGGTACTTGGGTTGCTACAATTCTATTTATATAACAGCAAATGGGAAATCTATTTCGTCAGCAAATGAACAGCCCATAGGCTTTAGTGGTGCTTCAAGTTGTGCAAATATTTTCATGACAACATTTGAAGAGGAGCCAATATATAAAGACAAAGAATGGCAGGAAAAGTTTATAACATATGTAAGATATAAAGATGACATTGTCATACTTTGGAAAGGAGAAGGAAAACATTTGGAAAAGATAATTCAAGAGTTAAATTCTAAAAGTGAACACATAAAGGTTATCTACAACATCAGTTGCAAAAGAATACTTTTCTGGGGTGTTGTGGTTGAAATTGTTAATAGTGAAATTCAAACATGTATATACCATAAACCTACTAATAGAAACAACCTAATGTACTATCAGAGCTTCCATCCAGATTATATGAAAGAAAACTTACCTTAGTCTCAATTCACATCTTAAAAATTTGTTACTGCTCAGAAGTAACACGTACTTTGTGAGTGACTGTAAATATGTGGAGAGCTACAGGAGGTCATTAATTAAGCTAAAAAGCACATTAACAAAAAAAGAGGGTTGATTTTCTGGTTCTCAGCAAACCTAAAGGAACTAAACAATTCATCAGTAAATATGTCAAATAAATATTCACCCCCAAACCACTTTTTGCATACCAGTGTTTTAAAAACATGACATAAATGGTCCCAGTGTACAAGTTCAAAGGAGGATAAATCTGACATAAGTCTAACCAAAGGCACATACACCTGTCTGAATTGTGTTCACTGCAATAATAGAATAACTAGTGAATGCATTATGCATCTGTACAGTGAGAAGAAAAATCCACTGAAAGATTATACAGTTTGCGGAATAAATAATTATATCTATGCACTCATGCCCATACAAGCTATTGTAAGTTGGCAAAACTGAATGCAAAATAAAGATTGGATTCAATGAATAGTACGTGAAGTCCTCATTCGCCATATTTGTGAGTAGAATAAACACATCAGTCTGCTGAAATTTCGAATTTTGGAAACTGTGAGCCAACATGCTAGATATGCTGGATAAAAAGGTTTAGTTACTGAAGGAGATCACCTAGAATGAAGAGATGGACGTATACTGAGGTACTGGGTTTTTAAGAACCGGCACAGAACCGGTAACCCAGCGGTGCCAGGGAATCAACACCCAGAGACCTCGGGTTCTTCCTGATCCAGACCTACAGAAACTTCAGAGTCTTCTAGGTGAAGTCAAAGATTAGTTTATTGGTTGCAACCAAGGTAACAAGTGTCCTAGAAGTACAATACGGGTATGTTCTCAGGAGACTGCACACTTTTACAAAGTCAGGCTTCTCTTCTTATACACAATTTTGGGCCTCGGGCAAAACATTCTTGGTTGTAAAGTAAATCGTTAACATATTCTGGTTCAAAGAAAAAGCAGAGTCATGATGACATGTCCATATTTCACTTCGTGCTGCCTACAACAAATCATTTGGCAAGGCCCAACATTTCATCAGATATCACTGGACCCCTAATAAAAACGGGCACCTCCCCACCATAAAGTAAGTGAAACAAAAGAGTGGAGATAGATGTGAGCGAGATATGGCATGTGTGCGCGCTGAAATGGTTTTATGGTTTGTTGAGCCTAGATGCTATCTTGCTCGGCCACTGGGAGGGAACTGACCTAACGAGTTCGGCCTGGGGCAATGGTTCCAACTTGTACTGAGGTCAGGGAAAAGTCGATTAAGGAGTATGTGTCCTTGTGGAATCAAATTCAACTGGAATAAGGCCTATGTAAAGGGCAACATATAAATGGGAGCCAAGGGTTTAGAATGTAAATGACGATTTCGAGGTGAAATCGTCACTCGATTATATGCTGAAAATACATGTACATGATGTACTCGTCATTCTCGGTCTTTTGATACCAAATTCGTCATATTTCGACGAAGTTTTATTTCTCGAGTCCAGTATAATTATACGAATTCAGATTTTCAGAACCTCAATCCCTCCTTTTGCCCTTACATAGGCAATTAATCTATCCTCATGTTAGTCGGAGTCCAGATCGATATTCGTAAAGTCATTGAGATGTTGCTGTAACATCATTCTAGTACTTAGTTCATCTCTTGACACAGGCTTCCTTACACATGATGTAACACAGAGGCCACATATTGCAGGAGCACACTGTATGCATAGACAGAACAGGAAAAGAATGGCTAAGAGCATCCCAATGACCATCAGAATTTTCCATCCCCAGGCAGATATCAGTTCCCAGAACCATCCCATTAACGACCAATCTCCTTTATCCACATGGATAGATTCAGAAATCTTATGTAGTTTGGAGATGGCCCTGTACACGATTGGAGCATTATCTGGGATGAAAATGCAACAACTAGATTGGATCAATTTGCATACTCCACCTCGGTCTGCAAGTATAACGTCCAAAGCGACCCGGTTCTGAAGGGTCATAAGTCGATCCGACTGGAGCTCAGCAGTCAAGTTACTAAGGGCACCAGCAGTTTCAATCACGGTGGATTCAACTACCCTTGTTAACTGCCTTATGTTTCTACTGTTAGCCATGAATCCCCAGAACGGCAGAAAACCCTTTGCAAAGTCCCCAAATTCTTGACCTGCAGTGTCTTCTTTACTCAAAACACCTCTAACTACCCTTGTCCGATGGTAATCCGCCGCTGCTGTGTAGGTGGGAGGTAACAGGAATGAAACAAAACATGAGCCCGAGAAGTCAGGGGGCAACCATGTATAGGCTCTATCATGGCAGATGAAATAAGTACCCTTAGCGGCTAAAAACGCAGGGGAAGTCTGAGATCCAAAAACATACGTTTCTGTACAGATACTCTTCCCTAGCTGAGCTCTGGGATTCTTGCCAATACCTTGCAGACACAGGTGACCTTGATGGGGTACGATCCAGATAGGGGACGATCTTTTGGCTTGCTGTTTCTCACTTAATGTAGTGCCATATCCGGTCACGTTCCAACCTACATATGCAAGTATCTCATCATCCGGAGTATCTTCATAAGAAGTTACTTCCTTGATCATGTCAACTATACCTTTGACTAGGGCGCTAGTCTTGAGGTTGTCTTTTACAGAACGTAGGGGTTGGATTTCTCGTGCATATATGAACATTGTCCTATATGCCCATACTGAACCATTGTGACTAAATGGCAGGACCAAATAGGGGATACCTTTATCCGTTGTGTGAGGCATGAGACCGCACACCCAACAGTTAGTTGTGTTCATTACAAGTTGGTGTTGGTGTAATAACTGAACAAAGGAGTTATTAATGAATTCTAACCTTCTATTGGATTCGTGGTCAGGCAGAGGGTGGAAAGAATGAGAGGGAACAGTAGGAGGAGGTATGGGTGATGCAGTGGGCGCAAATGTTACATGGAAAGAGAACAAAACATAACTTATCAAAAAAATCATTACGCTGGATAGCATAAAAATACACAATATTATAAAACTTTTCTTTGTCATCGTGTTACATAGTCTCTGCTTAAAGTTCATTGGTTGGGCAGGTCTCTCCACATCAGGAAACTCCATCCTCTCTAAGTTGCTGCCCGCGGTGGTAGGTTGCCTCTGCTAAAGGATGCTTCCGTCAGTCTAGGGCAACTCCCTTGGACCAACCAGAACTACCGACCTAACGTCGTCAGCTGCACCCAAAAGACTTTAATCAACCGCGGCCCTAGCAGCGGAACCCGGATGGCGGTTCGAAAAACAAAAATAAGCAAGTTACCTAGATGGGAGATCTGCACTTTCAAAAATAGGATTTGGGGAAAAAGATACGTTTATTAGTCCATAGGTCTTGGTCTCAGATCATAAAAGGAATCACTTTTGTTTGTTAGTTTTTCTAGGCCGCAAATTGTAGCGTCTTTTTCCTGGTATTGTCTGGTCCTGAACCAGCAGTTCAGGCTCCAAAGAGTTCAATTGTTCTGGTGGTGGCACAACCTCTTGAAAAATGTTCTCGCTTTTGCATTCAGGGTTAGTTCCTTTTACACGGTTATCGCTGACAGGTATGACACGTGGCACAGTTGTAAGCTCTGAGTCAGTGCCACCTTTCTGGAACCACTGGTCATGTGGCGGAGGTGAAGGGATTCTCTTGCAATGGACCCCGTGGATCCAGTTGGCCTTCCCCTCCACTCGAACTGCTGACCTCGTGGAAAGAAGGACGAGGTGTGGCCCGGTCCACCTGGGCTGGTCGTTCTTTGTCCTCTGAAAGTTTTTTATGAGAATCCAGGATCCAGGGACAATGGAGTGACCTGGAGTCTCAGAGACCGGAGGCAGGGTGTTGTGGACCTGTTGATGCAAAACACGCAATTTAGCCGTCAATTCATACAAGTAATCAAGCAAAATAGGGTGTTGCAGCTCGCTGAACTTCGTGGGCCTAGGCACTCCCCATATGTTGGCTGGCCGGCCAAAGACAATTTCGTAAGGGCTGAGTTTCACTCGCGAATGCACAGTCATTCTGGTGGATAGGAGTGCTAAGGGTAGAGCGTCAGGCCATTTAAGACCTGTGCTCGCTTGGATTTTGGCCAATTTAAGTTTTAGCGTGCCATTGTAACATTCCACTAATCCAGCTGATTGGGGGTGATATGCAGCGTGGAACTTCTGCCTAATGCCTAGCCCTTCACACACTCTTTTCATCACACGACCCACAAATTCACTTCCGTTGTCAGACCAGACCATTTTAGGCATTCCAAACCTGGGGAAGTACTCTTTTACAAGGGCTTTCGCTGTGGACAAGGCAGTATTGTCTTTTAGTGGATAGGCTTCTACCCATCTTGAAAAGGCACAAACAACAACGAGCACGTATTTTAAGTTGTTGCACCTCTCCATATGTATGAAATCTAGCTGCAAAACCTCGAACGGATACGTAGGAGGTGCAAAATGACCAGCTGGAGTTGGGGTTCCCCTACCAGGATTGTGCTTCAGACATACCATGCAATTCTTGACAACATTCTCTGCACACTTGGGAATCCCTGAATTCTTCCATACTGGGGCCAACAACTCGCAAATCCCTTTCACGCTGATATGAGCCATTCCATGAGCCATTGTAACCACTGCAAGCACATATGCATCGGGTAACAACCATCTCTGATGCTCTGTCAAATCAACCCAACAACCATTTGCATCCATTCTCCCTGTACTTTCTCTCCACGTGCTCAACTCTTTCTCTGTGGCCTCAGCTTGAATGGACTTCACACTTTCTATCGTGTCCTCACATATTCCAACCTCACCAGTCCATTTTTCAGGGCCTGCAACATACATTCGGCTCATCACATTCTTTGCAGTTTCTTTAGCGGTCTCATCAGCAAACGCATTTCCACGACCAACATCATCAGTCACCTTCTTGTGAGCACTACATTTGACAATCGCCATTTGCAGGGGCAAGGTCAGTGATTCAAGAAGCTCATTCACCAACTGACCATGCTGAATCTTAGCTCCATGCGAAGTCAGGAATCCACGTTCTCTCCACAATCGTCCAAAACTATGAGCCACTCCAAACGCATACTGACTATCAGTGTAGACAGTCACTCTCATTCCTTTAGACAACACACATGCTCTCGTAAGTGCGACTAATTCTGCGGCTTGAGCTGAACCATGTGGTATTCGTGCAGTTTCAACGACTGTGTGCAAAGTTGTGACAGCATATGCTGCAGTCACGTTACCATTTGGGAGCTTAAAGCATGAACCATCCACCCATAAAGTACCATCACATTCAGCAAGAGGAGTGTCAAATAAATCCACTCTCCCTTTTGTCTCTTCCTCTGTTGTGAGGAAACAATCGTGCTGTTCTAAAGCATCCGATTCCTCTGCAATTGGTAACAACGTGGCTAGATTCAAAGTACTGCACCTTTTTATATGCACATGGCTCGCTAGCAGCGTCAATTCATAACTGGACAGTCGAGCACTAGTTAAGTGCTGTGTCTTGGTCCTATTTAACAATGTGTCTACTGCATGCGGGACCATCACGATTAGTGTATTATTCATTACTAGACCTGCAGACTGTCGAATAGAAACAGCTGCTGCTGCTGTGGCCCTTAAACAACTCGGCAATGCTTGTGCTACCGGATCCAAAGTGGATGAAATATAGGCGCATGGCCGCTGTCTATCTCTGAATAACTGAGTCAGCACAGACAATGCACAGCCTTCCTTCTCGTGGACATACAATGTGAAAGGCTTACTGTAGTTGGGGGTACCTAACACAGGAGCCGAACATAATGCTGTGCGTAATTCGAGAAAACTTTTCTGACACTCTTCAGACCAAGGAATGGGATTGGGTGTATTTTTACACGTTAATGCCACCAAGGGTTTGGCCAATAACGAAAAATTTGGAATCCACTGTCTACAGTACGATGTAATGCCCAAGAAAGCACGCACTTCTCGCTGTGTTCTTGGCACACTCAATTTCGCTATTGCCTGAATTCTTTCTGGGGTCAGTTTCCTTCCCTCCTTCGATAAGAGGTGACCTAAGTAGGTCACTTCTTGTCGGCAATATTGAAGCTTGGAAAGTGACACCTTGTGATGCAGATCACACAGATGACGCAATAATGTCAATGTGGCCTTTTTACAAATTTTCTCAGTATCTGCAGCAATGAGCAAATCGTCCACATACTGTACAAGAGTGGCACCTTTAGGCAAAATAATCGTGTCAAGCTGTGTTTTCAGAGCTTGACTGTATATTGAGGAGCTTTCACAGTAGCCTTGAGGAGCGCGTTTAAAGCGGAAGCTTCGACCTCCTAAACTAAAGGAAAAAATATCCCTGCTTTCCTCAGCAATCGGGATGCTGAAGAAGGCATTCTTCAGGTCAATCACCGAAAACCACGAAGCAGAAGCTGGAATCATAGTCAATAATGTGGTAATGTCGGGGACAACTGGAAATTGTGGCACAACTATCTTATTTACTTCTCGAAGATCAATCACGAATCTGTACACAGGTGGCTGAGAAGGGTCAGTTCGTTTTAAAACAGGCAGAACAGGACTATTGCAAACATTGCCTCGTGTTTCTTCAATCACATCCTTTTCAATCAATTCGTAAACAATCGCTAGCAAAGCTTTTTCACCCTCATTAGATATTCTGTATTGGGGAATTCGTGGCATTTTGACATTCGACTTCAATGTTACAACATATGGTGGAATTTCTAAAAGACCTACATCGTTAGGACCAGTAGCCCAAAGAATATCTGGGAGAAATGACAATTCTGCTGGAAGTGCATCTCTCGACAAATACATGGGAGAAACCACTTTCTTACCTAAAGTAAGTTGTACTCCTGAAGGAGAACAGTACAAAGTCGCATACAATCTTTTTAGCAAATCTAATCCTAGCAAATTTTCACCACAACCTGTTGTCAGAATAAGGGGTGCTTCGAATTCACAAGGACCAACAGAAAGAGATAAAGGGTCAGAAATCGGATTTCTAACTGGGGCGCCAGAAAAACCTACAGAAACGTTCATTTCGCCAGACAAAGGTGCGCCAGGGAGTTTGGAGTGCATAATAGAACTCTTTGTAGCACCAGTATCCAACAGAAAAGGTTCTGACACACCTGATGTAATCACCTCAACGTAAGGTCCACTCTGATCTACTGGAACTGAAACAACTCCCTCTCTTTGTCTATGGCTGTCCTAGCAATCATTATTCTCCCACTGCTCGTTTTCTGTGTAATAATCATCAACATAGTATTGAGCCGCCCTGTCAGATACGTTATTTTGCTGATCAAACCTGTTCATAGAGTTTTGTGGTGGAAGGGGACGTGTGTCCTGAGGGGCGTTTCCACGCCCTCTACCTCTAGGCGCTTGCTGACTACCACGACCTCTAACACCAGAAACTCCATTTGCACGTTGCAGTAGAACAGGACAATTATACTTGTAATGACCCTCTTGTTTGCAATATAAACACTGGTTGGGGCCTACAAATACACGGGGTTGATTATACTCGAATCTTTGCGAGTTTCTCTGATACTGTTGAGGCTGCTGAAGAGTATTTTGGTAGTGATTCTGACCATTATTATTTTGATGACCACAACCACGTGGCGGATAGGCTTGCTGTAGCAAAACCTTCGTTTTTAGTTCTCTAGTTTTCTTTTCTACTTTATCTTTCTCATCTTTGTCTCTATTTTCGTAATATTGCGCAGTTGCTAATATCTGCGCTGAGGATGAGACTGCCCAAGAACTTTCTGAATCTTTTAATTTTTTACACAATTCTGGAAGCAGATTGTGCACGAATTTATCGACAAACAATCTCTGACCACCTTCTGTGGTCATATCTTGACCGCTGTGGTCAATGAATGTTTCTTCAAATCTGGTGAAGAAATCTGAAACAGTTTCTTCTTTCTTTTGCTTGCATGCAGACAACTTATCCCAATTTACGCGTATTGCAGGCATTATCGTTTTCATGTAATCTACTATTTTACCAGGGAGTTCTGATATCAGAGGCTCAGGCTTGGCACCACCAACTTGTCGGGCATCTGCAGCAGTAATATTAGCCCATGTGTCACCTAATTCCTGGTCATGATCTATATGACAAATTTTACCCCATAAAGGTTGTGGAACAACATTCCCAAATAACATATCGATATCGGCTAAATTCATTATACATGACCCAGCAGTTTGTGACAACTCTTTATAGTACCCTGCAGGATTTTTACGCGGATCTGGTAATGTTTGTTTGAGTGCTAAAACTTCAGCTCGCTTCCATGGGACATGTACCCCTACACGCTGAAAATGTGGCAGAATAGGTGGGACAGCAGTCGTGTCACCCTCTCTCCATTGTGGGGGAACTTCTCTCATAGGGTATTGTCGCGCCTTTTTCCTACTGGATGTATTAGATTCAGATGGTGACCCAGAACTGCTTCCCTTACTTCGATATGATAACAACATTTCAACTGCTTTTTCCACATCTGGACCTACAATCATACCCCCTCCAAACTTAAACCGTACACGACACATCTCTTGTGGGATGCATTCCTGATCATTGTCTTCTAAATCCTCGCCAAGAAAAACACACATCTGTTCGAAAACATATCTCTGTGTCGCTGCTTCCCATTGATGGAAGACTTCCATGACAGACTGTACATCATATTTTGCAGTGTCCATGACCCATTTCCGAGCTAAACTATTCAGTGAATCTCTCTCTTGATAATCAGGCAGTTGACTTCGCAACTGTCTTCTTCCTATGTTAGGGGTCGTAGCAGGCGACCCGAAAAGAGGTAAAAGAAGATTAGTAACAGTGCTGGCCATTTTCTGCCGAATGGAAGGTGAAACTGAAGGACAAACAGATGGAAAAACGGGGTGAGATAAGGCAGGGGTAGAGATAGCAGAAGAGGTATCAGGGAAAATAGAGGGGGCACTAGGCAAAATCGTAGAGGGAGCATTAGGAGGCGTAAAAAGTACAGTAGGTAAAATCGTAGAAAACACAGGTGAAACAGAAGTGGTCGATGGGCCTGGAGGAGGCTGCACCGAAGAAGTAGGAGCCAGCTGAAGAACAGCTGGTGGGTGCTGTGGAGGAGCAGGAGGCGTAGTTTGCGCAACTAAAGGTTGCGGGGGTGCTGTAGCATTCTGCGCATAGGGGGTGGTGAATTTAGCAAATGCGACATTAATGGGTCTTTTTCACGCTCTTTTGCTGCCTCTTGCTGAAGAGACGGCAAAACTGGATAACACTTATCTATTGCCATTTTACGTTGCCTGTGCAACTGCTCATTCATCTGCTCTTCTTCATTATCTTTAAACTGCACAGCAACTTGCATTACTGAAAGTCCCCCTTCTCTCTTATTTTTCTTAGCTAAATTAATTTCTTTTTGTTTGGCTTCTTTACGCCATAAGCGGAAAGAGTCAAACATCGCCGGCCGGGCTTTCTTTTTGAAGAGTTTAACTTCAAGGTTGTCTAAGATTTCAGAATCAAAGCTACCATATTGGGGCCATTTTAGAACACCATCTTTCCTGGTGTATTTAATCCATACTTCGTTGTAGGTGATGGGGCCTACCCCATGTTTTACATATAGCTCATAAGTCGGAGTTCCAACTGGAGGAACCGGACATGAGTCCTCCAATCGGGAGTCCCTATTATTACCACCAAGACAAAACAAATTCCCAAGTCTAAGACTAGGCATCTTCGCTCTCTAGTCTAGTTCCAAACTTCAAAGGATTATCGATTCCGATATTTCTCGTGAATACACAAGTCCTTCAGTTATGGTGCTTGCAAGTACCAATACAAAACTTTGTATCCCAAAGATACCACAAAGTAAGTCCAACTAAGGACTGGGAGACGCTCCACTTATACTTAACTGAAATATCGATGACGTCACCAGAAGACTCGTCTTAGTGTTTCGCTATACCAAAAAACTTCAAGGGTCCAAATCAGGGCGATAGCCAGGGCAGCAGTCCTTGTAGCCGTCGGGAAGTGGGGAACCTCGCAGCAAAGACCTTCGGACCACGTCGACATGCAGGGGTCGATGAGGTGGTTGGCCGTCCTCCGGAATTTCCACACGAAGCTCCTCACGATCTTCAGGCTGACTGGTACCACTGGAATCGCCCCAAACGCTGGGCGCCAACTGAGGTACTGGGTTTTTAAGAACCGGCACAGAACCGGTAACCCAGCGGTGCCAGGGAATCAACACCCAGAGACCTCGGGTTCTTCCTGATCCAGACCTACAGAAACTTCAGAGTCTTCTAGGTGAAGTCAAAGATTAGTTTATTGGTTGCAACCAAGGTAACAGGTGTCCTAGAAGTACAATACGGGTATGTTCTCAGGAGACTGCACACTTTTACAAAGTCAGGCTTCTCTTCTTATACACAATTTTGGGCCTCGGGCAAAACATTCTTGGTTGTAAAGTAAATCGTTAACATATTCTGGTTCAAAGAAAAAGCAGAGTCATGATGACATGTCCATATTTCACTTCGTGCTGCCTACAACAAATCATTTGGCAAGGCCCAACATTTCATCAGATATCACTGGACCCCTAATAAAAACGGGCACCTCCCCACCATAAAGTAAGTGAAACAAAAGAGTGGAGATAGATGTGAGCGAGATATGGCATGTGTGCGCGCTGAAATGGTTTTATGGTTTGTTGAGCCTAGATGCTATCTTGCTCGGCCACTGGGAGGGAACTGACCTAACGAGTTCGGCCTGGGGCAATGGTTCCAACTTGTATTGAGGTCAGGGAAAAGTCGATTAAGGAGTATGTGTCCTTGTGGAATCAAATTCAACTGGATTAAGGCCTATGTAAAGGGCAACATATAAATGGGAGCCACAGGTTTAGAATGTAAATGACGATTTCGAGGTGAGATCGTCACTCGAATATGCTGAAAATACATGTACATGATGTACTCGTCATTCTCGGTCTTTTGATACCAAATTCGTCATATTTCGACGAAGTTTTTTCTCGAGTCCAGTATAATTATACGAATTCAGATTTTCAGAACCTCAATACAACCAAAAGGGTTCAATTCTACTGCTGAAGTGTCTTGTTTTCTTCAATTGTCTCCAATGCAAATTTGTGTTAAAACATTCTGTTTATTACATCTTCATGTTGTTTGTTTTTCATTTACAGTATTTTGACTGTTACCTCTAGGATTGCTTAGGTTACTACCGTTTTGGTCATAGTAGACACATTACAACTAGACATGCTTATGGAGTTAATGTCATGCTGTTCTTCTATCACATATGCTGGTTCTGTAATGCTCCAATCTTATCATTATTTCCCATTTCTCACGAACACACTCTTAGGACACTGTTTCCTGCCGTTGAAGTGTATTTTCTTTATCCTCATTAGTTTAAGTTTTGCTTTTATCAATTGCCCTCGATGATCCTTGTATATATTACCTCGACAGTTGTTTATTGTGTGTTGCTATCATGTATCTTTAAAGCACTCTCCGCCAGTCCACATTTGAAGGACTGACTATCTTGGCACTGACAAAAATGAGGGATTTCACTCCGGCAAGCACATGAGAATACACCACACATGACACACCACTTTCATACATGGGAGACCACTGAGCTAGGTATTCACAAGCGCCGTAAGTCGCTAAAAGTAGATACACATTTTGCCTCCCTGGCATTACTTCTGGCCAAACGGTGCATAGCAATGCACTGGAGGGCAGCGGGAGGACCTCCAATAGCGGCCTGTCGGGGGATGGTCAGCAAGTGGGGCGCAGCAGAGGAGGAGGTGCTTTGCTCTGAAGAGCTTAGGGGTATCCGCAAGCATCCCATATCCATGTCATGGGCTATCCTATTACATTCCTTTAAGCAGGAAGAGTCGGAAGAGCCACAGCCCCAGAGCACTCGTGCCCCCACAGTGAATGTGCGCACAATGGTTGCCCACAGCAGTCTCCCAGCAACTCAGGCAGCAGTGGCAGACCGAGGCATGCAAATACTATAACGCTCCTAGCCCGGCGCCCTTGCCTCCCCCCTTTATGCGCCACGCAACCAGCTCCCCATTCCAGATGTCTTAACCCGCTGGCTCATACTACAGGACACCAATATTGACACAGTGTGCCTCGGTTCTACATCCCAGTTTAATAGGGTTACATTTTTTTTTTCTTCAAACATAGATGCAAGTCACCTGGTGGACTAGTGTTGAGTGCCTACTCCTGGCTTCAGTACAGGCCACAGACTATCTCTCATGGACACATGCTCTAGACCGTTGTACCTTCCCGCATCAGTGAAGTTGACTCACGAAAGACTGGATGGGTTACACGATATGTCCGGGTTATGAGACATGTCCCGCTGTTCCAGTAGCATGTTGATTCTTTATGAGATATCTGTTTGAATGTACTGCAATAGACAATAAAACAGAAATAAAAACTATGTTTTAAAAAGAAACACATGGCCCACCATTTTTGAGCTTTAAGCAAGTGGGTTTGAGCATCATTTGTAAAAATGTGTTACACTCTCATGCAAATGCATTACAAATGATGTAACACTTGTGTGCTGTACACATGCAGTGCTGAGCATCATTTTAGAACTAGGTACAGTGTTACTCTCTCAAGTGAACCTTCATACACATAGGGGTTTCCTAAGGTAGTGCACAGAAGTACTTCCTTCAAGGTAGACTTTTACTCATTGAAGTGTGGTGTGCCCATAAAGGTGCTGAGCAGGGCCAAACTGCACTGGAGCAAAGAGGCAGTAGAAACACTTGCCTTGGCTGGAGAATGGTCAGCTGGCCACTCCATGTAGGACACATGGAAGTCATGCAGCACAGCCACACATATACATAAGACTTTTCAAAGCTCTCCCAAGATCAAAAACACAATTTAGCTTTGCACTACTCAAACGTTACTAAAAGTTACTAAAAATGCAACAACATGTGTTGTTGAACAGTGGAAGGACCTTTGCAAAACTGGACTGGTCACCTTTCATTTGCTTATTGCTATATTTGAGTGTTAAATTGGTACTAACGTAATGCAACCTCTTCCCATTGGGAAATTACACTTCCAAAATGTAATAAGGCAATTCAAATGTTATCCTATGGAAAAATAGGCCTTGCAGTAGTGAAAAACAAATCGAAGAGTGTTTCACTACTAAGACATGTAAAACCTAAAAGTATGTGTCCAACTTTTTAAATACACTACACCCTGTCCGCTACACTCTGTCCTTGGGGCTGTCAATGGCCTACCTTAGGGGAGACTTATATGAATTAAAAAGGAGGGTTGGGCCTGGCAAAAGGTCTGCTTTGCCAGGTCGACACGGCAGTTTAAAACTGCATGCACACAGGCTGAAATGGCAAGCCTGGAACATGTTTAAAGGGCTACTTAAGAGGGGGCACAATCAGTGCTGCGGACCTACCAGTAGCATTTAATTTATTGGCTGTGGGTTCATGTAGTATCACTTTAAAAGGGACTTACAAGTAAACATGCCAATTGGGTGTAAACCAAACTAACATGTTTTAGGGAGTGAGCACAAGCACTTTAGCATGGGTTAGCAATGGTAAAGTGCCCAGAGTCGTAAGGCCAACAAAAAGAGGTTCAGCAAACTGGAGGAGTAGAGGTAAAAAGGGGCTTAAAGGGGCTTATAATCACTTCTCAACTTAAAGGCAGTGGTGTAGCTAGACCATTGGCCACCCGTGGCTGTTCCTGCGGGGACAGGGTGCTGGAGATACCTGCATTTGCTGCTGCCCTGCGCCGCAGATAAGAGCGGGGTGAGAGCCACTGCCCCCAAAACCAGCAACCCGTTGCAATGCCACTGTTTAAAGGTACTGCCAAAAGCAAGTTGTCTAATGTGTATGACACCTCAAACACAAGCCAGGATCTCTTTCTCAATTATGCATATTTTTCTTCAGCAGGAGGATGCAAAATGAAGCAAAAGCAGTAATACAGCCTCTTCTCTTCTTTTTTTGAGACAAAAGAACACCCAAACCTCATCCACTGACATCAGTACTAATGATGTTTTCGCAATTTGGATCAAAACCTTATTGGGCGGCTGCACAATAAATTGCAAATTCCACACATTTGAAAGCATTCTCGCACACATCACTACACACAAACTGTTCTCCATTCCTCCTTAATCTTCTCATAAGATGTGTAATACTGGAAACATTTTCTATAGATTATGAATAGAATTCATCAAAGTCCGAAAATAATAATTCAAACTGAAGTTGTCTCCAAAACAGCGTTCACATATTTCTCTTTTGGCTTCAACCCTACTTTGCTTACCACATGTCCAAGATAAGACACACTTTGTTCTGCAGATTTACATTTTTTATGTTTAACAGTTACACCTTTGCCTTCTGGAATACTCAACACTCATCTCAATCTTTCTTCATACTCTTCTTTGGCAATTCCCATCACACGAATGTTGTCTTTAAAGTACAAGATTCCATTTTCATACTTGAACATCTCAAGTACTAACTGTTGAAATACAGCATCAGCATATGTTCTTCCAAAGGGCATTCTAAAAAAAATGGGAGGAATCTTAAGCATGTTAAAGGTTGTTAAAAATCTACTTTCCTTATGAAGGGGTAGTTGATGGTATGCAGATGACATATCAACCATGCAACTACAAGATGCATCTTAGATGCATGTGTCTATCTAATTTATTTATGGCAATGGAAACGTATCACCGGCACAGTTATTAAGATCTCTTACATCAACCCGTAATCTGATCCTTGCATTGGCTCGACAAGCTACTTCAAGGGGTCAACTCATTCTGCAGATTCTAAATGTTTTATAATACAAATATCTTTCAAGTTGTACTGCTCTAACATAACCTCCTCCCTTACTGCAAAGGGAATATTGCAAACTTTATGAATATTTGAACAACACTTCCCATAAGCAAAATACAATGCTTTAAACCTTCCAGTTTTCCACACTTTCCACTAAAAACCCTCGGAAAGATGTTCGGCAACTTCTTACCCGATTGTTTGCCATATCTTGCAACCAGGAGGGGTTACATACTGTTAATAATGAGTTTTGTTTGGTCTCAGCACCCAAGAACTGGTGGTGCCTTTTTAGCAATGTACAATGTTCCTTTTGCCACTCGATTCTTTGACTTAAAGCTCAACAAGCGAAATCCCATCATATCAATAGTTTCTCTTCTGTAATCTTCAGGATTTATGTCTGGGCGAATTAAAGTTTCACCAAATCATTGCACAAATCTAATTTTTCTCTACAAACATCTTCTGCAATGATAATATAAGGTGACTGTGTAGGTCACAATAATGCCAACGCCTGCCATGATCAAAAAAGGTATGATACCAGAATATTGCTGTCAGATTAAAACCTGACATAAACATTACAAAAATATCAACCCGTTGAAGTTACAAATAGAAACTCTACATCCAATGCAATTATATTTTTGTAAACAGTATTTAGGAAACAATACTTATGTTAGATGTTACCTTTCTCTTTCACATTCAAAATTACACCATTATCCTCACTAAACCAGCTCTTTATTCTTTTACAGTCTTCCTCATTTATGTACTCAATCTTTGAGATAGGGTTTTACTCCTACAAGCTCTTACAAAGTAGCCCAACACCTCTACAATTCTTGCATTTACCTTATTTGCATTACGTTTGTTATTAGAACCATGGTGTTTGAAGCCACCACACCTATAACATTTACTAAGGCCAACCTCAGCTATGTTTCTTTTATTCTTCCCCTTCAGAAATCTAAATGACCTACTCCCCACAATCTCCAGTCCCACAAAGTTATATGTGACTTCATTACTACTTTCCTCAACAGTCTTGGCACTACCCACCAGATGTTCTGCTCTCCTAATTATAGCCAGTGTGTCTTATAGGATAACTTCCCCTTTCAAACACAACCGCCTCTCCTTCGTGGTACTGTTGTACGTGTGGTTAACTCTGATATTTTTTCAGTTCGCCCTCAAGTGTACCACATCAGTACATTAAGAACACATTTCTCAAACTTGCAATGCAATTATCAATGCTTTCAACTTCCATTTGTTTCCTTTGTAAAACTTTTGATTGGTTCACAGTTGGGCACAAATTGGGCAAACAATATGTATTCAAGTCTTCAATGAAATGCATGAAAATATTGCCATCCCTAGCTCTCTCTCAGAAGCGTGTCTATATAATCTTTGTTCTCCGGGATCCAATAAATGTAGTAAAATACATCACTTTTTCTCGGATGACCTAGTCTCTTCTTCTTACGCAGAAATGTAATTTAAAAAATAGTCCCACCACTTCTCCCATAGCATTGAAGGTTCCCCTAATGTAACGAAAAATGACTTTGGAGGAGCTAGAGCAAAAGTATCCATCCTTATGGTGGTCTATTCTCTCGGTTCAAACTTCACCCCCGAAGAACTAGTCCTGATATCTTTCTTTAGTCACCACCAAGCATCACTGATAAAATGAATTCTCCTCTGTTGCCCTTAATTTAAATGGAATTAGTCACGGTTCATCAGATATGGGAATGCAGTACAAAGTAAACATTAAGCACAACATATATACAAGATAAGTTTATCAGGTGATTTTCAAATGGTTTCTGCACGCCTGTTTAAAGGGCTTATTTAGATTCCCCAATTGCAACCCAGACCTACTTGTGGAAAGTTGTTCTCTTGCCAATTCACTCTTATGTCACTTTCTCCTCTTGTCTTTTTCTCATCAACAAACTCTGGCATAAGGGAATTCAAAATGGCACTCACACCACGCATACTTGAGGCACTCTAACATCATACACAGCAGTACTGTCCTCCCCCCCAGTATAAGTCCAGTTCCATGTTCTACTCCTAGACTAGAAATGAGTGATGCAAGCAGTAACCATGGAAAGCTTAAAAGTATGAGGATGCTTGTTTTTCTGCTGGCACCTGACAGTCTGTTTCAGGTCGAACTTGTTGTCAAGCAGTGAAAACAGCAAGCACCTACGAACAGATGCCCTTCGCGGACCACATCCTATCTTGCCATGCATATCCCATTGCACCACTGGGTCGAGCCCTACTCTCTGCCTCAGCGGGGTGGTCCCAAGATGCCATTGTATGGTGGGATAGAACCAGTCTTTCCATCCAAGTGGCACCAGACAGACCACACTTTTCCTCTCAGTTGGTGGAAGCTTTTTTAGTCTTAAAAGGCCAAAGCTTCTTTCAGTCCAGCTTCAAGCAGGTGATATCTCCGTGTTAGTGTTGGTCCTGCAGTCCAAGAGGGGGTGCTACAGAGAGAGAAGCCCACTCTCCAGTCCTAATAAGATCCATTGACATCCCAAGGGTTTCATCACCTTACTCAGCAGGTCCACACAACCCCAGCAGTTTGAAGTAAGGCTTTTCCTCCACCTATTATTTGTCAATTTGCCCCATTCAGCATCCTCCAGGAGGCAGAGAGGTTTGTCTACCTCTTAAAACAGTTAGAGCCGGCCACGCCCTTGGAAAGGAAAAGAGATTATACTCCCATTATATCCTAGTAAAGAAACAAGGCACAGGTTTCTGCAACATCCTGTTCTTTATAACTTAAATATGTATAACCCCAGCAAAGTTTTAAAATGCTCAAGTCCTGTTAGCTGTCCAAAGTCTGGTTGTGTTCAGTGGACATGTACCCACACTGAAGGAGCCTGGGCAATGCCACCAATTTATGAACAATGCCAGTAAAGAACAGTGCCCTGTGATGTTAATGGGACCCTGGAATCTGCAAACACCTCTGGCTCCTGTGTCTGCAGAAAGCCCCCCTACCTTTACGGATGTCTCCAAGCCGCACAAAGTGAGTTATCAGAATCAGCTAAAGGTGATTGTCCTGTCCCCAAAAGCCTTGCTCCCAGTAGCCCTGAGCAGTGACGGTCGACATGAACAATGTCATGGCCAACTTCTGTCTCTAAAAGTAACAGGCCCCTCACACCCTGCAGCTCAGCTGGGCAGCAGTTCAGCTTGGTGAGAGGTCCATCTCTCAGGTCAAGTTCCTGTGCTTTCATGCACCACTGGAGTTGTCAACTAGGAAGCAGACAGCCTGAGCAGATAACACTGGTTCTTTCGTGAGTAGGGGATTCATCTGGAACTCTCTTCTCCATTTCTGAGGCCAGGGAACAACCAACTATCCAAACCTTGACTATCCATCCATTAAAACACCATGTGAAAACAATTTTCCTAATGAGTGGGTGTGGGTGCGGGCTGAGCTTGTGGTGACTGCTTGACGTTAGTTTCATCATTACTGTATGCCTTTCCTTCCATTCCTCTGAATCTGAGCCTCTCTCAGAAGATCAAGGACAACTTGGATATTCTGCCATTTTGTTAGCACCAGCTAGTACCCAGAAGCTCATCTTCAGGTGTGCGTTTGCATCCTCCGGAGAAAATCCCTCCGGTGTACGGAGGGGTGAAGTGTCGTACAGCATGTTTACCATCTCGAACATGAGCACATTGCTCCTGAAGGACTAGCTTCAGTGACTAAACAACACTTGAGGGGGGCCTGTAAAGTACATGGAGCCCCCCCCACCTCTTTACCCAGTCAGGAGTTCTCAGACCACAGGCCCACTGCCCCCTAGAGCGCAGGGCTGCATGGGCCTAATGTTACACCACTGAGTAGCCCTTGCCCATCTTGTGCTTTTGTTAGAGAAACAGAATATAATTGTAGCTGACATCAATGTCTACTCCAAAGATCAAGACTGAACTAGCTAGCTAGGATTCTTTTATTGGGCCTTGCCAAACAATATCAATTCACACTCTTGTTTGCTCTGAGGATGATGCTATGTCATCCGGTGAACAAATGCTGCCATTAGGCGTGCACCTGCAAGAGAGCTCAGCGATCATTTGGGCTTACCAGAACAAGCCAAAGAAGTCCTTCTCAACCTTCTAGGAGACTGTCAAATGATATCAAAGGGACATGATGAAATCTGTTCGACCAGGTGAGGGAATAAGTGGTCTCTTGGAATCTCAGCCAGGAAGTCCCCAAATGAATCAATGAAGCTCCTCTTTTATACGACTTCCTTCCTGGTTGCCATAACTTCATCCTGGTGCATTAGCAAGATGCAGGCTGTGCTCACTTCTTATCATGCACCGTGTTACATCAGGTCAAAGTGTTTCTGGGTGAGGATCCCATTTTTGTTCCTAAAGCGTTTAGTGAGTTTCACTTGAATGATGAGATCTTTCTCCTTACGTAGTTTCTGCACTCGCATGTCTCTGCTGACAAGACGCACAACACAATCTGAACGTCAGGTGCACCAGAGAGTTCGCTTTCGATCAAACCTGGGATTAGCGCTCTATAGATTTTTTCATTTTTGTAAAGAACTATGTTGACCGATCTCACTCTACAGCCACCATTCCAAGATGGGTCCCTGCCTTTCTTACAACTGCACTCTATGTGTACCACAGCCTTCATCTTGTCTCCGAGCAGGCCCTATGAGCCCGAAGGGCAGATTTGGTGATGTTCTCCAGACATATATCTGTCAGAGAAGTACGCAGCTGCATGGTTCCTGCATGTGCAACCCTAATGCAAAGTAGTGGGCTCTGGGCCCACATACTTGCAAATAAGGAACTCACACACAGTAGTATGGTACTGGATAACTGACCAAGGACACGTATGCCCTGGTCCCTTTTATTTGCAGGGTCACCTGACTGGTGATGCCTGTGATGGGTGGGTGTATGGTGTGGGTACAGCACACTGCTGAACACTAGAACGTGTCCAGCAGGACACTGCACATATAGGCATTCTTCTGGCACTTTGCTCTCAAGGCTTGCTTCCTGAGTGCCTAGGGAATTCTACAAAACATCTTTGCCTAGGTTATAGCGACCTTGTGGAATCTACCAACAGGTTTACAGAGGGCAAGATCCTATGGACTTGCAGAAGTGCCGCCACCAGAAAGGCTAATTTCATCTTTGATGTGTGGACGGATCAGCAGCCCCCCATCCCCCACCCCCCTCAGCGCCTTGGGACCCTCATGGGTGAGTTGTCCCGCTATACAAACCTTGATTGATTGATCGATTGATTGATTGATTGATTGATAGGTCTCGCTTTTAAGCGCCCCCAGCAGCGCCAGAGCAGCGGATAGCACCTGAGAGCATCTGCCTGGCTCCCCCGTCCTGTGGACCTTGGCACAGTGGTGTTGGCAAGCTCAGAGAGGTTTGTGATTACAAGCCTGAGGTTGGGCCAGCCTGACATTTTTGGAAAGGTCACAGCATGCCGGGGCATAGAGTCATGTCAGACAAATAGGGAAGAGAGAACAGAGGTAGAGCGATGGGGCTGAGCGCAACTTCTCCGTGCACGTCAAGCGGATCTCAGCTGCAGACGTGCATTAGCTGAGCGGAGGCTGGCTTTGGAAGAGAAGGACATAGTGGCCATAGGGATGTGACGGTCCCCTGTCTGTGTCTGACCCACGCAGGTAAAATGTGGAGAAACAACATGTGCTCATATCTAGACCCAGCTGTGTCTTTGAGATGCACATCTGCCGGATTAGGGCCGACAGTGTGTGAGCTTGATGGTTTTTGTGTGCAAGGGGGGGGGAGCTGGATAGTTTAGCTCATAGTTGGACAAACTGCCCCACACCACAGGGGCGCTAGTTCGCGTACAGCGCCTTGATGCTCTAGAGAGACAAATAGCACTGGAGGGCCACAGTTGCCAATATACAGTGGTTTATAAGTATGGCTCTCGGTTTTATGTTATTTATTTTTTTAACATTTCCTTCTGTATTTATCTATATTCATTTTATAGCCATCTCCTTGGTATTTATCCATATTTATTTGGGGTTTTGAGTATAAATGTAGTCGTAAAATTATTGCATTTTCAACGTGTATTCAAATGATAAAGATGCACTTAAACTTTGATGCCTGTTGCGTTTCAGAAAATTAAGGAGTCAAATATTACAAAACACTACACCCACAAGTAAATATTCATAACATGTGTCTGTATTTAGGTAAATCTCAATCTTTTTTTTAACACCCCATGCTGCCCATCCGCGAAGATGTCAGCCTGGAATTCATATAGGACAGAATGGAAAGTCACTCAAAACAAGCACAATTGTCTCTATTTTTCTGCTTCTTAAAATAAATACAGACAGTAAATGCATTGTATTCTGTCTGTATTTATCTACAAAAATCAGAAAAAAAGGGTAAACTGCAAGCCTTATTACAAGACTTAAGGAGCACACAGGTGCTTGGAAGTTTCAAAGCAAATCTGTGTAAAGGAGAAGGGAAGTAGTGGAGTGTAATACATACACGTCTGGGCTGTAATTCACAGGGCTTAATGTAGTGCCTGAATGAGGACATCTATTGAGGCCACTGGAGGGCTTTACTAAGGCCCACGAGCTTCAGCATCTAATCCGTACGTTTGCTTTGAGAATTCTTCATATGCCCCTGATTGACATTGATGGCTTCTAAGTGTCTGTGTCTGACTGCTGGAAGGAGTGACTGTCAGTGCCTACCTCAGGTGGCATGGCATTATGGGGTCTCAGCAGGCCATGGGTCTGTGTGTATGATTCAAGGAAGTGCTGCAGGGGCATCTCAGAGGGTATTCCAGAGTTCCAAGAGTCCAGTAGGTCAGGCAATTCACCTCCAAATTCTGATCTGCCCTTAATTATTGGTCAATTGCTCCTCACAAGTCCAGAAGACACCACCCAATCGGTTAGGGAGACAAAACGATTTAATCAAGCCATCAAACAATATCTGGGCTGCATGTGGTGACCCCTGACGGCTGCTACCAACCGAGAGTGCTGGGGCGGGCAAATGGGTGGTAGGGGAATACACGCGGCACAAAATTACATTAATTTGCAGACATGCATTACATTGCCATTTTAAAGTTAAAACTCTAACTTTAAAGCATGAATGTAATGCATGTCGGCGGTTTAATGCACATTACAAATAAAAGGCCCTTTTAAAAGAGAAAATTAACTTACTTTGCTGCACGTCCTCACTCCAGTGCCCTTTACTCCTACAAGCGAGCCCCAGCTAACTCCCCTATTCAATCCTGGTGCTGCTTTCATGCTACAGACCAGCATGAGAAAAGCGCCAGGATTGGATAGAGCCGCTCTCTCAGGGCTCCTAAGAGCACTGGAGGCCTTTGCTTGCTCTCAACCCAGCTGTCTGGAACAGCTGGGTTGAGAGGTTTAAAATGCACGTCTTGCTGGCCGTTGCAAGATAGCCGGCCAAATAGACATGCACTTTTTAAACTGACCCAGACAGCCTTCCGCTTCTCCCTGCTGCTGCGACTCAGCAGTGGCCCCGCCCCGTCCTGATGCTCGATTCGGGACGTGGGTTTTTGAAAAATAAAATGGTTATAAATCAACTTTATTATCTTTAAATTTTCCAATTCTGGACCACGGGGGGCATTTTGAACAGTGGGGCAATGCTCCTCAGCTCAAGCAGAGGAGCAGTCACTGATTGTGATACAATAACAAGAGGATAGGGTGAGTGGATACCTTTAGGAAAATTCGTATACAACCACTTATTGCACAGTTCTTTAAAGAACTTTTGATTTAATTGTACCAGGGGCGTGACACAGGCCCCAGCAGCCCCCAATCCCCAGGGGCCCCCTTAGCACAGCACTCTAGCTGCAGAGCTCCTGATTGAGCCTGGAGCGGGCCCCTCCACGTGCCTTGCAGGGAGGCCCCCTCGAGTTTCGTTACGCCAGTGAACTATACCTTTGGTTATCATCCTTGTATGCTACCCATACAGATCGTACCATGCTGTGTACCCTGTTCCAGTGCCATATTTCATTCTTTTCATAGTATACAAAAGCAAGCAATCATTTACGTCGGTAATGCAAAAGAAGCGTAAAAAAGACAATACCCACTGACAAACGGATCTGGTATACAAGATAGGGAAGACAGGCTGCATGGCTGTATAAAAGGTATCTACATCCTTCTGAGTATTAGCAAAAGTTTGCTTAGAAGTTTTTGGGTCACTTTTGAGCTCAAACATAGTGAACCCAATGGCTGTTCCTCTTACCCAGCATACAATTAGAACTGCCCTTCCCATTTTTCATGTTTGTCTGCTGAAGCCCTCACTGTCCCTCCATCTTCGGTCTCCAGCCTCACCTCCATAATGGTAGCAGGTCAACCTCCAAAATATGAATTGAAGGCCAGTCTGGACTCTAGGTGACCCCTTCAGTGGTTACAGTGTCTCATTAATAGAAAGGGTCAGAGACCTGGTGCTCAGTCCTGGGAGCCGGACTCCTGTGTCCACACTATAAGCTTTCCTCCTTTCATCTTCAATTTCCTGTCAAACTTTGAGGGACCTTCTGGGGTACGGTACTATCTGAGGTCCTGTCTGAGGGTGCTTGCCATGACTGTGTCTCCTGTACAGAACTAGGAGGCGCTGATGGTGGGCACAGTTAGCTATTGCAGACTTCCAAGCAATTCAGATCAGTCTGATTAATCAGCAGACCTGGCTGTTTGTGGAAACCAGAGGTATCTTGGTGCCAGGGCTAAACTCAATACAAACATAGGCATCTTTGATTCCAAATATGGCATCTACCACTATGAACTCCACTCTCTGTTTTTGTTTCCTGGTGATCGAGGGAAACATCGTTGCAAGAGGAATCTTACGGCTAAAGTCCCTTTTTCTGGAAGCTAACAAGTCGAGGCGTAATCTGTAGTATTTTTCAGCTGGCCGTCTTTCGTCTGCACCTTTTGTGTGCAGACCTATGTGCATCCAGAGGGAGGAAGTCTACTTAGCGAATCTTCAGTACTTCCATTTTTGTTCTTCAGCCTCTGTCTCGTTTTCCAGCTGTCCCAACCACTCCCTCCTGGCCTTCCTGGATCATAGCACGTGGCTGTACTCATATTCGTGTTCGAGAAATCCTTACTGCTCATTGTCCATTATAGGCTAATGCAAATATTTAGCTTTCTTCTTGTTGAAACTTGGCATTGTTTCTTAAAATGCTCCATCTTAGTCTGAAGACTTACCACAGCAGTGTAAGTGTTTTCCCTTGCTAACCTGTTAAATAGTTAGGAAATAGAATTAACAAAAACCTTATAAATTCAGTGAAAAAACCAGGTATGGGCGAATATTGCGAATTCGCGATTCGCAAATTAGCGTATTTACGAATTCGCAATCTGCAAAATTCGCGAACTTTCGCGAATTTGCGGAATTTTTTTTGTGTTCGCAAGGGTTTCTGCCAGTTCGCGAGAGTTTTTACCAGTTCGCAAAGGCGAACTTACTTGTCGGGTCGCAACGGTCGCGACCATGTTGTTTCTACGTCTGGTTCATCACAGCACCCTCTGTTTCACCGCTGCCACCCTCTGGTTCACCCACTCTGCCCCACTCGTTGTTGTGCCCTTTCTGCCCTCTGCCCCACTCATTTTTGTGTCATTCTGCCCTCTGCCCCGCTCGTTGTTGTGCCCTTCTGCCCCTTGCCCCACTCATTTTTGTGCCATTCTGCCCTATGCCCACTCGTTGTTGCGCCCTTTCTGCCCTCTACCCCACTCGATGTTGTGCCCTTCTGCCCTCTGCCCCACTCGTTGTTGTGCCATTCTGCCCTCTGCCCCACTCGTTGTTGTGCCCTTTCTGCCCTCTGCCACACTCGTTGTTGTGCCCTTCTGCCCTCTGCCCCACTCCTGTTTTATTTTAGAATGGCGCCGGCAAGCTGCCAGCGCCATTCTAAAATAGTTACTAAGTTAGCTTCATCAGGAAGCACTAATAGATAAAATAAAGCAGGTGCTCGAGTTGAAGCTCGAATTCAGTTAAACTCGAGCACCTGCTTCATTTTATCTATTAGTGCTTCCTGTTGAAGTTAACTTAGTAACTATTTTAGAATGGCTCTGGCAGATTGCCGGCGCCATTCTAAAATAGTTACAAGCTTGAAGCTTGAACTTCTGCCCCCCGGATCCGGTCCGCTCGCGGATTTGCGGATTTTCGGCAAATTCGCAGGAATTCGCGGATTGCGAATTTGCCGAAAATCCGCAAAATCCACGAGCGGAACGGATTTTGCGCCCATGCTTAAAAAAAACTAAGTTTACGGGGATATTATAGTTAGGCTGATATTTCACTTGTACAAAACCAGAGAAATTCAGCAGTTATAGTTAGCTGAGCTAACTATAACTTGCGCCCCCGCAATGCACTGCTTATGACCTCCCATATTACATCACCATGTCATGAGTGATGTAATATGGGAGGTCATAAGCAGTGCATTGCGGGGGTGTGAGTTATAGGTATCTCAGCTAACTATTTTTTTTTAACACACTTTATTGGTGACCGAATGTATACATGATCAAGTACAACTCACATAACATTACATACAGTCTTTTCCATTCTTTACCCCGATCCCACAGCAAGTTATTGCGAAGAAAATGCTCAAAGAGCAAAAATGGATAACAACATGTAATCATTGTCAAAGGGAATAGCCCGATGTAAACTTCCTCCTCCCTTACTATACATATTCAAACCATGGAACCTCCAATTATTAGCGTTATATCTCAGCTAACTATAACTGCTGATTTTCTCTGGTTTTGTACGAGTGAAATGTCAGCCTAACTATAACGTCCCTGTAACCTTATTTTTTCATCATGGAACTTGAAGTTTTTTTAAATTCTATTTCCTAACTATAACGCCCCTGTAACCTTTGTTTTTTTCAGTGAATTTCTAAGATTTTTTTAATTCTATTTCCTAACTATAACATCCATGTAACCTATGATTTGTTTATTGAATTTTTAAGGTTTTGAAATTGTACTTTCTATCTAAAATGGATCTATAAGAGATATTTTATAAGCTTGTATTTTCTTCAGTCGATTAATAAGCGTTGGTTTTTTTCTTTACATTTATTTTATTCGAGACAACGTCACGATCCCCAGAGACACGTCGCAAAAATGGAAAATAAAAGCAGACATTCAATGACCACCAACACATCCAAAAATAATATGTAAAAAAATCTATTCTAAACATTACCCTACACATATTACTATGTACATACTTCTTCAAAAACATGTTTAAGCTCATGTTTTTGTGCTAACTTTCTTTAGAATACATCTTTCACACCTATTTTTCATTTTTGCGGTTATTTGGGACATTGCAATTGTGTTATTAACTGGGTCGATTGCGTATTTTCCGTTAAGTGTAAAACACATATAATCACACACACTACAGTATTTTACACACTAGGGGTTTCTTACAGTATTCTCTAAAGTTATGTTTTAATAGAGAGTTTCTATAAAAACCATCTCTAAAACCTATTTTATCTTTTCGCTGTGACTCCGGAGACTGCGATGACATCGGTAATTGCAATCCCTGCGGACACATCGCAAAAAGGGAAAACAATAGCAGACATCCACAGACCACAAACACATCCAAAAATATTATGTAAAAAAAATCCATTCTGAACATTGCCCTACACATATTACTATATAATTACTTCTTTCAAATCATGTTTAAACTCATACTTTTGTACTGTTTCTTCAAAAACCATCGTTCAGACTTTTTTTCTGTTTTCGCGGTTATCCAGGACATAACAGTTGCACCTTTGCTATAATGTGAAAAAACACATATATGCACACATATTCCAGTATTTTACACATTAGTTTTTTTTTTTACTGTACACTTCAAACTCATGTTCTTCTAGTGTATTTCTAGAACAACCATCTCTAAAACCTGTTTTTCCGTTTTTACGGCCGGAGAACACGATGACGTTGGTTGACGCGAACACCACGGTTATGTCGCGAAAGAGGAAAGCAAAAGCAGCAATTCAATAGCCACCACCACATAAAAAAATTAGAACTATATAATGAATTCTATCCATCAGAGTAGATAACTCACTATATAAAACTTTATAAAAACATTTATCTAAATCTCAATATCTCTATAACAATGTGTTTTAATGATTCACTATTTTTTTTTATATTTCCCCCAATATTCACGACGATGTTGATAGTCGCAAATGTCTCCACGATGATACACGGGAGGAGGAGAAAGTGGTGATGTTTAATCTGCGGAGTCAGCTGGAGACTCCATCTTGCAGCAGAGCATTGGTGAACCTTCACTATGAATAAGATGGAGTGTCCTAATGGGGGTTCTCCTCTAGTTCACTCCACCATTCCCCTTAGTCTGTTTGCCAAGTCATTTTCCTATCAACTGGAAGACAATGTAATTTATAGATGGAAAAATGTAGGGAACAACTCTTCTAGAAATGTACTGAACATAGCAGTAGCTCTGGAATTTATGACAATTTTTGACAAAGAGATTTCACTGAATAGATCATTGTTGTTGGGTTGCTTTGCTGATATTGATTAATTGGTTCAAAGTGGTGAAATTCACTTCCTGCAAATTGAGAATTCAGGAGTGAGTAACAAGTCCAGCAATTTTTTTTAATTCTGAAGCTGAGTGATGACAATAAACTTGTATTTAAAAAAAAGTTTGAGCCCCTCCCCCCGATATCTTATGCAATCAGGAAACCTGTCATTTGTGGAGGCAATACAACTACCTCTAGGAGGGATCATGCTAAAGGGATGTAGCTCACCTACTGAGAAATAATTACAGCTGGTCATACAGTTGTTTTTTCACGATTCAAATTTAAATTCATGTCATCAAAATCCATACCAAGGGGGATCCAACGAACTTGTGGAGAGTCTCTATTGCTGGTGAATGCATGTATTCCACGGATCTCGTGTATGGGCAGATGATAACTCAAATATTTTCCTTTATAGCAGAGATAGTGGAATGTGAGGAATGCAATTATGTAATTTTGGTTGGTGACCTCAATGCTAAAGTATGAAATCTAGATTTAAAGCTATTTGCAAATGTTGATAAAGAAGTAGAGTGAAAAAATGGCCCCTCTTCTTTTTCCTGCAAATTTAAAAGTAGATAAAAGGGGCATTCTTCTTCTGAAAGCATTAAGAAATACGGAATACCTAATAGTCAGTGGCAGAATTGAGAACGATACTCCTGAGAACTTTACTCACAAATCTACCTCCAGTTGCTCAATCATTGAGTATCGGATTATCCTCAGTACTACTTTTGGTCTGGTCTCTGAAATGAATGCTATTGATAATCCCTTTAGCGACCATAAAGTTTAATCCTTTTTGATTGATTTTGTTTCAAAGGGAATAGGGTCCTGGAAACTCAAAGAAACTACAATGAGGTTTGAGAAATGGGAATGGAACAACTGACTGGAAACTTATGTTGATTTCTAAATTAAAAGAATCCTTCAGGGCAAAAACAGGGGATAAAGAATGCCTCTTTTCAGATACCCTTACTATTCGTGGCCTCCAGGTGCTTGCTGTCTCTATAGACTTTTCCGCTGCATTTAATAGAGTGGATGATTCAACTCTTTGGAAAAACTGCCATAGTTTAGGTATGCCTGATCATTTACTCCAACTAATTATTGCTTTACTTTCCTCTACTTGGTGTCACGTGCTTTTGGGCGATGACCAGGGCTTGACTTCTATAATTCCCACGATAAATCATCTAAAGCAAGGTTGTTTTTTGGCCAATATGCTGTTCTCCCTACATATTTCAGTTTACCTCAACATCTAGGTAGCAGTTATGGAGACTCCCCAAGAATTGGGGGGCACTCCCTCTCATGCCTGTTAAATGCAGACGACATCGTCATTTTTTAATTGATCCCCAAGGGTCTGAGTAAGTCGTTGTCTTCTCTACAGCAGTTATTGGATCCTCACTTTTTGAAAATTAATGTGCCCAAAAGTAAAGTCTTGATTGTTAAGGTAAATATACCTAGAACGTTTCACAGTTAATTCTGGTTCCTGGGTAAGGAGAAGCTGGAGGTAGTGAGGTCTTCCACCTACTTGGATAAAATGGTGACCAGCAGTCTAAATGAGATGGGTCACATGTGCCACAGTTCAACTAAGGTTATGTCATATGCTAATTGATTAAGAGCATTCAATAATGCAGTTGGTCGTAGACATTTTATATATTTATCATCATCTGTTTACTGGGCAAAAATTCATCCAACTCTATTTGATGCCATTGAGACAACCGACATCCAGGGTCCTCCGCTATGGAGGATGAGCGTCGCCCCACTGCTTTTAAGCAGTGCGAAGTAGAAACATAAAATGATAACTTTAAGTTATTATCATTTTATGTTTCTGTGCTGCTTAGTTTGCAGGCAGACAGGACGGTGTGTGGGGCTGCTCTGCTCTCGGAGCAGGGCAAGAGTGGTTTGCCCACTCCTAAGTGTGCAATGGCTGTTTTGTCTGCCCTTTCAGGCCGTCCAAACCAGTCATGCGCACTTTCCCCGTTCTCCATGCAGGTTCTATTACAGCCTGCGTGAAGAACATGCTCAGGCCCCCATTCCCTCGTTGAGCGTCGAACCAGGACGCTCAAAACCAATTGGTTGGGGGAGCCTGGATGTGCTTCCTGTGCCTCAGTCGAACGAGGAGAGCAGAGAGCGGGACCTGACGCAGCAAGGTAAGTGCTTGTTTTATTATTATTTTTTTACCTTACGCACCGTTTCCCCCCCTCATCGTGCCCCATCATTAAAGTTTTTTTAAGTGATCTTCCAGCATCGTAAGTCAAAGTCTAGGATTAAAAAGTTGTGAATCCAAGAGAAAATGTTATGTAATAACTGCCTCTTGCCGTTTGGAGAACCACAGTAGTATTTGGCATGGAACCTTGAGCATGGAATTCATTATTTTTGGACATTGCTATGTAGGAACTTAATTTCTTTAAATGTATACTAGTATACACAATTTTAATAATGTGTTATTTGTCTCTCCCGCACTGCACTTTCACTACCATTTAATCCAGATGCCGTTGTTTTGAAAATATGCCAGAATGGCATCAAATGCCCACTATTTGCTATTTTGCCCTGTAAAAGAGATAATTTGTCACAAAAATTTAAATTTTTTAATGCTTTTTAAATTTGTATTAATTGTATTTTGTTCTTGATGTGCGTATTTGGACTTCATTACAGTTCCAAATCTTGAATGAAGAATTTAATTAATAGTAATTTAATTAATAGTAATTTTATGACTGCGAAAATAGCAGAGTCCTATTTTTTTATGTGCGATGTCTCTGCTATCGTATGAGATTATTCATAGATCAAATTAACTAGTTTTGCCGTTGTTATGATTTTTTCACTGATCTGATTATTTCCAATATTTTATTAATAGAAGAGCCTAGCTGGGATGTGTTTCACCCTGTGTGTCGCATTGTGCCCAGGGCTTTCTCTCAAGGCTTTTGCATTTGCCAAGTTGAGAGTTCAGGTGTGTGAGGCCACATGATCCGGTCAAGACTCGCCTCATGGCATTCAAAACAGGAGCATTCCTACTGCTGTCGATCAGTTACAGGCCGATGAGTTCCTGTATTTTCGGGGATAAACACAGGTTTACAGCAGAGTATGGGTTGATTAATGGTTGCGGATGGCCCCGGAAACGTTTTGGCTGTAAATGTAAATTGATGGCGAGCAACAAATTCATTTACTGCTAAATTTTGTAAGTAGGAAAAAATGATAAATCAGCACCTGTACGCATGAATACTAATCTTGTTGCAAATGTATGATTCTCTTTCAAAATCAGGCCCTGTGTGTTCATAGAAAAAGACCTAGCAGGGTCAAATCCATTAACACCTAGATAATTGCATAATTGCCTACAATTATAGAGGAGTACCTTCCAAGAAAGCTGTAGGTGGTGGACATAATACGACCTTTTTTTCCTCTTTAGTCCCTAAATGCCAAGAGTCATGTCAGTTGATAGGCATTAGCAGTCTCCTCTTCTGCATTTTCCCACCCTGGAAACGGTTGAACATTTGCTCCTGACAAGACCAGGAGTAAATCTCTTTGTAGGATGGGGATGGGAACATAGCACCCTCAAACTTTAAAGGGATGTAGGCAAACGAGTTTCTTCGGGGTGAAAAATGTTTTCCCAGTAGAGTAGAAAGATGAATTATGTGCAATTGACCCAAATGTACATGACTGAAAAGTCTCATTGCTTTCCAAGAAGTAGGCCTGGAAACCTGTGGCTGGTATAGCCTTGCAGGAGTACTCCTGCAAAACTTTGTGAATTTGCAAAACAAGTATAAAAGGATATTCAAGCAGAAGTGTAAATCTCCAGATATACATCTACACCTTTTTAGTGACCGAGGAACAGAATGAGTGGCTAATTAAGGGCTCCCAGTTGCATCATCCAGAACTATCAGTGATCTGAGGTCTGCTTTGAACTTCAGTCAGTGTTCTTGTGTGTGTCAGGTGACGGCTTTCAATGTTTCCAGTACATGCTCTTGGATGTCTGAGGGAAGGTGCTTCGAATCAAAATACCTTAATGTGCAGATATCATTTAGTTCAGCACAGGAAAACACATCATGACCAGCATCCACACAAGATTAAAAAAAATTCATCCTTCAATATGGAATGATCATTGTCAACATACTAAGCTACTCTAGCTAGGAAATAAAAAGCGGAGGAGAGAGCAGGAAAACACGGGAAATCGTCAATGTTATATAACTCACCTTTCTCGTTAAACAAAAGGAAGAAAAAGGAACACGACATATCAAACAAAAACAAAAATATTAAAAATCCATGTAAAAAAATACACACTTGCAAGATTCCCCAAGAGGAATTCTACTTCTAGGACAGTTCTTGACATGTTGAACAACAGTGAAATTCTCACCAAGAGAATCAACAGATACAATAGACATCTGAGACTTAGGCTCAGGGGAGGCCTCAGGACAACCAAAACAAAAGGACAACCCACCTCCAGAAGAACAATCTCGGACAGCAACGTCAGTGTAGAAATCTTCCCCACGAACACTTCTGTGACAATCAAAATCTTCGCCTCAGAAACTGCATTTTCGCTTAATAAGCAGGAACTCCGGTTGTGGACTTTGGAAACCTTCTGTAGGCCCATAATCTTTCTCTGATCAATTTAGCCAATGGAATAGTGCCCTGATTGGTCAGATGTGTCCTTTCATTCAAATATCTATGAGAGATCTCAACCTGACCTTGCACTATATGGGTCATATAAGGCCTGCTCTCTTGTTTTTTCTTTTGCATACTTCTTAGTCTAAGATTGTCCTGTCTGCAGGTGTCCCGAGAACCAAATCGTCACAATCGAAACTTCTCTTACCAACTTTGGTGCGGTGGGTTGGTTCAGGGCCTCTGTTCTTGAAGTTTTGGTCTGTTCGAGGTAAGAGCGACCCTTTCCATTATTCACGGTGCTGCCAAAAGGGTAATGCCAGAACAGACTGCGTCCAGAAGGAGTCCCACAGAGGAAAACCCTGAAGGGATAAAAACCTCTTACAGCAGATGGAGACTTCAGGAAAGTAAGGAGGCGAAAGAAAGCCAGGGAAGAGGCCAGAAGATACCAGCAAGGAGAATTCAGACCAGAAAATAGGAAACTCCATGCAAGAGCAGGAGGCTACAAAGGATTCCAACAGGAAGAGAAACAGCCAACTGGAAACGAAGATACACCAGACAGGAGCAATATACACCAACAGGAGCAAGGACACACCAACAGGAGCAGGGAGTTTTGTAATGCAAGTAAATTAAAGATTCAGCCGCTTAAATACCCATTGACATGAAGTGATGCAACAGGAAGTAAGCAGTCACCATCTTTGGTTGGGAAAAAGTGGTACAAAAGATAGGAAAGGTCGCCATCTTAGAATGGTGCAACAAAACCCTTTCCAAAGCTTTCGAGGAGCAAGACTGTGGAATCATGGGAAGAAGACAAGCAGGTAGATGGCCCCCATGCAGGAAAAGGCTATCAGAATATCGCTAAATGTGCCCTCCAGGCCTAAGGGGAGAACTACAGGGCTTCACTATTAGTGATACAAGAGGTTGTGGTCCCAGAACTGGAACCACAACATTTCCTGGACATTGCAAGCCACCAACCACATTGCAATTGCAAGCAGCTTTCCTGAAGGGAGCCACTCAGTAAGGAGCTCACAAAAGGAGGAGGGAGCATACTGCCTGGCATACCAGCACAGAAATTAGCCCAGGTGCATTCTAGTAATTGCAGTGCATGATAACACTCACTTTAGTTGTAAGTCTTTAGCATTCTTACACAGCACTGGCTACACCAGCAATGGTGAATCCTAAGGGCCTCATTTACAAAAAAATGATGCAGCACTGCAAGCCATTTTGCTGCGCTTAGCTGCGTCCTTTTAAAAGCACTGGGGTGCGTCATATTAACAATACAACATATCCCTGTGCTTTCCTCTGCACTGGCACACAATGGTCTGCCATGCGCCATCATAGGCACCCTTGCGTCATGTTGCAAGGGTGTCTGCAATGCGGGGATGATTGTTTTGTGCAGGAAAGTATTCCTTCCTGCACAAAAACTATCATTGATGGCATTTTCTTCTTTAGCACGCATAGAAAGAGGAAATAATGAGGAGAAATAAAAGAATTTCTCCTCTTTGCGCTACTCCTGCGCCTCCCCTGGGGAGGCGAAGGTTTCTGATGAATTCCCAGCTTTTTAAAAAAATTTTTTTTTTAAGCGCACAATCACCCGTTAGGGTCTCTAGGCGCTGGGGGCCGTCGGGAAGATAAAGCAAGCTATTGCCCAGAGTCACATGGTGCTGGGCTAACCTGCCACCGGAGCCGGGGATCGAACCGTGATCCCCAGATTCCAGCGTCATTCGCCCTGGCCGCGGCGCCACACCTCTTCCCCAAATCTAGGAATGTGTCAAGTTCCATGGATATTGCATGGGAACGCCCATAGCATCACCCATAGGAACGCCCCTTTCAGGCAGAGTAATGTGTGAAAGGGGCCCATATTTACAAGGCCATGAAAAGTCACGCAGAGTAACTTTACGTGGCCAGTAAACATGGGCAAGCACACTGTGCCACCGGTGAGTCACAAAAAGTGATGCACCAGTGGCGCAAGGGCCTTGTAAATGAGGCTCTTTGTACTTTCTTGTAAAGTGAGTTTTATCATGCACTGCATTTACCAGAATGCATCTGGGCACATTGTGTGCTGGTATGGCAGAGAGTGTGCACCCTTCTCCTTTGATTGCTAGAACAATTAGAGCTGCTGTAGCAGAAGGAGAAATGGGATGAAGGTGAGGAACAGTGGTACTTTGTATATGATGCACATGCCCAGAAAGACACTGTATATTGGGCACGGAGAGCATAATATAATAGCAGGTAAGTAAAATGTTAATGTCGTTTTAATTGATAATTTCTTTTCATGGTAATCTTACTAGTTGTATTTCTTTTTTTTTTAAAGACACAATTGGAGGGGAAAGGAGAACACCAGTTGAACAGCCAACGCGTTTCCGCAAGAATCTGTACCCTGCCACCCTGCCGGTAGAACGCACAGTTGAATGGAAGTCGATGGAAAAGCGAAATGTTGCCGCCAGTGAAGAACCGAGGCTTGGAACGCCGCGGTGGCGAAGCCTCTCCACCAGACAGTGATGGAGAAAAGAGGCAGACCCTCGCCAAGGGCAGAGCCAACTGTCACGGTTGCCAGGAAAAGCAGTCAGGCTTCACCCCAGCAGGAAGAGAAGAAGGTTGGCAGGCCAGCCGCTGTCTGTGAAATGTAGAACGCTGAACAAAGGGACAAAGTACACTGCTTCCCAGTCACGGAAGCAAGATGGCAGCACACACCACGGATCCCGTCCTCGTTTCTAAATTTGAGGCACTTGAGGTGGGTGGGGTCAAAATACTAGGATGCAAAGATGAACTGCATTGAGCACAGGAAAACAAGTTGTGACTGGCATGTGCACAAGCATATATATATGGAACGTTCAGACTCAACTTTTTTACCCTCGTCAAGGACAAGCATTTGCTATGCAACAGGTTTCGCATTTGCGAGAGTTTAAGCTATTGGCATGGTAAATGGCAGTGCCTTTATTTATCTGTTTTGATAATTAACACATAAATAAAAGGCATTGTCATTTACAATGCCAATAGCTCAACTCTCGTACATGCAAGACCTATTGCGTTTCAAAGAAGAGGCCGCCATTGTCCCGGGCTGCTTGGAAAGTGAAAGTGAGCATGGCGCGCTGAAAGTTGCAGGAAAGCATGTTGTGCCTGCAGTAGAAGAAACTCATTAAAGAAAGTAGTGCTTACAGACTAAATAAGACATAGCGTGTAACTACAGACGTAAAATGGCTAGTCCTCATAAGAGGTTACAAATGAAGATAAGGAGGTACTAAGGAGGGCCAGTAGCTGTCACACTGTTTGCACTCGTTGTAAACAGGCCTCACACCCTGTGCCAATTGGGGAGAGGGCACTCTTGGCACAGGGGAGGGGCCTGAGAGGTGCCAGGAACGACCTGCATGCACAGCTAGAGGGGGGCAATAAGGGTGCCAGGCATCGTGTGCTTGCAGAGAAGGCTACAGCTATACACACGCAGAGGGGCCGAGAGGTGGTACGCTTCACGTGCATAAGCAGAGGGGCAACACAGTATTATGCACGCAGAGGCGTACCAGAGGGAAATGAGAGGTACCAATGACAGTGTGTGCCCGGAGAGAGAGGGGGAAGATGCTACAGCGATGAATGTAGAGGGGCTGATGGCGAGAGATGATACAGTGCCAGGCACTGTGCACGCAGTGGGTTACCGGGAGAGGCACGAGAGAGGTGCCAGGCCTTGTGTGCATTCAGAGGAATGCCAAAAGGGCACGAGAGGTGTCACGCACAGTGTGTGCATAAGAAGGGGTACCAGAGGGGACCAAGAGCGGTGCCATGCTCAGTATGTGCTCGCAGAGGTACGCTGGGAGGTGGTTTGGGAGGAGGGTGCTAGAGCGGTGTATAAAGAGGGATGGAAAGCGAGAGGTGCTAGGCACAGTAGGCAGGCACGGAGAGGGACAGTAGGGTGCAAAGGCACGGTGTGTACGAGCAGAGGGGCACAGGAACGGTTGGCCTAGCGAGACACAGGGAATGGGCAATATGGGCGCCAGGCACTGTACATGCGAGGAGCACTGAAGGGGATTGAGAGAGGTGCCAGACGCAGCGTGTATGAGCAGCGAGCACCAGCAAGGGAAGCCTGGAGACGTGCCACGTATTGAGTGGGTACGCACAGAAGGCCTTGGCGGAGAACCGTTATGTGCCAGGCCAAGACACGGGGAGGTGGGCAGTGAGGGTGCCAGGCAGTGTGTGCCGAGCTGGACACGCGGACCGTTGGCCTAGAGAATGCTGGACACTGAATGTGTACATGGAGGGACGGTGGTGCTCCTCATAAACGCAACAAGCCGCAGTTGTAAGGGTGCCAAGCACTGATAGAGCGCCCACTTGAACCCGGAAGCTGCCTCCCCCGAGCCTATAAATGGAGGTAATGTGGTGTGCAAAGAGGATGTGGACACCGAGTGGGCGCACGCAGATAGACAGGGGGAGAAATGGATTGCGATTCCTTTTTAACCGTTGGGTGAACAGCTGACTGCAACAAGCGGGGGGAGGGGGAAGCAACGAGAGGGGCAGGGGACAGAGAAGTACAAGCCCCAGAGCACACTGAAATTCTTACGAGGGGGAGAGGCTCAGCAACGGGCCTGTGGGACACTTTATAAGCAACTCATGAAAGTGCGCTATGATTAATAATGTAGTGTGCGTGACAGGGAAAGCACTAGTGTAGCAGACACGAAAGTGCGCACACAAAAGTGCGCCATTATTAACAATTTAGCTTGTGTGAAAAACGTCCACGAAAGTGAAAGCACTAGTGTAGCGGATACAAAAGTGTGAACACAAAAGCGCGCCATTATTAACAATTAGCCCGTGTTGCTCGCTAACAAAATAAGAAGTGTTCCTTCGTATGTATCATCAATCAACATGAAGATGAATAATTGCGGGAACTCCCACTCAATGCCGTCAAACGGCTGAAAAAAATTACAATATAAAGCACAGCGCCTTGCAATTTAACGTGTATTGCAGTAGTGAAACGGGCTCCACAGTTAATACAAAACAAGCAAACAAGGGGAAAATGGAACATAAGTAAAGTGAAGCAATGAGAGGAGGTAAGGGCGAGAGAGAGGAGAACATCAAGAGAGCCAAGAGAGAGGGGAACAAAATAATTACTAATACCGTATTTTCCGGCGTATAAAACGACTTTTGAACCCCTGAAAATGTTTTGGAAAGTCGGGGGTCGTCTTATACGCCGGATGCCAAATTAGACCGTCTGTTTTCATGTGTTTTTCAACTGCGCGGACTACTCCTGAAGGTGCCCACGCTTCCGACCCAGCCGGAGGGGGGGGGGCTCTAATCCCCCCGCCAGCCACAGAGTCGGAGAGCATTGCATCGGTGGACAACGCTGAGGATCCGCGATAGCATCCACGGAGTCGGAGGACGCCGCCAAGCACTGGAGCTGCTTCACTGCGGTAAGCTGAGCGTACTCGGAGGACTAGACATTTAGTGCGGGTGGAGTGATTAGGCTCGCAATATTTCCAGCAGCAATGAACAGCAGATTAACGAATGACAATGCCTACGCTTCCGACCCAAAATCGGAAGCGTAGGCGGGAAATGGTGCAGCTCAAACTCGCATCCAAGATCAGCCCCTCGCTGATTTTGTTGGGGCCGTGGCATACCGTAGTTTTGTTTTCTTGGATGCGAGTTCGAGCTGCATCATTTCCCGCCCACGCTTCCGACCCAGCCGGAGGGGGGGGGGCTCTAATCCGCCGTCCGTGCCCAGTGCCAGAGCTCCCCCTCCCCTCAATACTGTTACCGTACTGTAGAGCGCTCTGACACAAACCGTATTTCACAGTGGAGCGGAACCGGTAATAGGAACAATTACGGTACAAAATGAACAAATATGAAAAAACCAAACGTTAAGTTACATGGTTCAAAAGTGACAATAGCGAGCAACCAAAATACATGAGGTAGCAATCGGTACATTACAAGAGAAAAAAGTGATAAGTGTGCAGGTTATAAAAGCGTACAAGGTACAAGTAGAGGTATAATACTGCAATAAATGGCAGACACTGCACGATTGCTCTAAAGCACTCCTGCCTAGACTGACCTGCACACAACCGCTTGCAAATCCCCAGGCAGATGAGGCAGCAGGATGAGGCAGCAGGAGGTCCTGAAATATAACAGGCAGCTCTGAAGATGGCGGCCCCCACTGTGTTCCACATGTGCTGATCTCTCTCTCCTTCCAGAAATCTCATGCTCATCGGAAGGAGGGGAGTGTCAGTACCACATGATCTCCTCAGTCCATGGAGATAGAAAGGGGACAAAACACACTACCCTTCTTTTTAATGTTTTAATATGACTGATAGTTATATAATCTTTATTACCATATTATGTTGAAATCTAACATAAGGTAGGTACCTTCTTTTCATACACACCTCAACTGCACTGTACAGTTTAATAAAGAAAGGAGATGCTTGGAGAGGGCCTGTAGTGTGAGCACAGAGTTTGTATGCAGTGCACAGGAGTGCACAGGAAGTACCGGTACCAGTACCAGTAGAGCACTTGCCGTGATTGGCTGGTTGTTGCAAACAGGAAAGGCAGTCTGGTGAGCAGATATTTACATGTGGTGAAGACAGTACAGTACCAGTCCCTGTACCTGTTCATACAGTATAGCAGCAGTACATACAGTATGCAAATGGCTGACAGTCAAGAACCCATCATGGCTCCAGCAGCAGCAAGAAGAAAGAAATATGAAGCCAGTTACAAACTTAAAGTTGTAAATTTTGCCATGGAACATAATAACTGTGCTGCTGCAAGACAATATGGAGTAACTGAAAAGATGGTTCGGGCCTGGAAAGCAAATGAAAAAGCATTAAGGAGTATGCCAAGGGGTAAGTGTGCATTAAGAAGAGGCACCCCACATTGGCCAGAACTCGAAAAACATGTAGCAGACATGGTGAATGAGCACCGCCAAAGCGGTTATGTAGTGACACGAAATAAAATAAGTTTGTTTGCACTTCAGTGGGCCAAATCTAACCCAGATCTCAGCAACAGATTTAAGGCCACTGTATCCTGGTGTACTAGATTCTTGGGAAGGCATAATCTGGTATTGAGGCAAAAGACGAAAATTGCACAAAAATTACCTGCAGATCTTGATGCCAAAATGCAAAGTTTCCATCGCTACGTTATTAAGCTGCGCAATGAACATGGCTATGCGCTAAGTAGTATCGGAAATATGGATGAAACTCCAATGAATTTTGATATGGTTGCAAACAAAACTGTCCATCCAAAAGGTGAAAAAACAATTTTAATAAAAACAACAGGACATGAGAAGTCCAGTTTTACAGTGGTACTAGCATGCACAGCTGATGGCGCCAAACGGAGACCAATGGTTATTTTTAAAAGAAAAACAATGCCGAAACTCAAGTTTCCTGTTGGTTGTTTTGTACATGTGAATGAAAAAGGCTGGATGGATGAAGAAGGGGTAAAGCTATGGCTTGATAATGTATGGAGCAGGCGACCAGGTGGACTTCTTCAAAAACGTAGTCTACTGGTGTGGGATATGTTCAGGGCTCATTTAACTCCCAGCACCAAGCAAAGACTGGCAAGAATAAAAACAGATGCTGCAGTTATTCCTGGAGGATTGACATCGTTGGTACAGCCACTGGATGTGTGCCTAAACAAGCCATTTAAAGATCGCATTCGAGAACAGTGGAATGAGTGGATGGTTAGCGGTGAAAAAACATTCACAAAAGGAGGAAACATGCGTGCACCACAGTTGGATGTTTTGTGCAAGTTTGTCATAAAAGCCTGGAATGATATTGATGCAGAAACAGTCATAAAGTCTTTCAAGAAGTGTGGCATATCAAATTCATTAGATGGTATGGAGGATGACTACTTGTGGCAAGATGAAGAGGAAGCCGAAGCCGAGACCACACCATCTGATACGGAATTACCAGATCCATACGATGACTGCTTTACAGATGTACCACAAGATCTCATTGACTTACTTATGATATCAGATGACGAAGAGGAGGATTTTGAAGGCTTTTAAAGGGAACGTCAGCAAATCCTGTAAAAAATCGCTTGGAGTTATGAAAAGTTTAATCCACTTGCACTGTTCTATGTTTACGTACATGTTTGATGACAAACAGCCTTATGTTTTACAAGTGACTGTTTTTCATATGGTTCTAAATAAAAATATTGTGACTAAAGCAATATGTTTTATACAACCAATTTGTTTGAGTTCAGTCTTTGAGTGTGACTAATAAACGCTTAACACTGTCCTCTGATAAAGCCTTACTGCTCACCCACACGGAGGAGGACCAGAATCACTAGTAAGCCCAAAATAAATTCTCAAAATGGCTATGCAGGACTGCGTTGGACTGTGCTGGAAGTGGGGGTAGTCTTATACGGCGAGTATAGCACAAAACCTAAATTTTATCAAGCAAAGTAGGGGGTCGTCTTATACGCCGGGTCGTCTTATACGCCGGAAAATACGGTACATATTTAAGTTCCATGCAGAGCTTAACGTGCACTAGGATACATTAAAAAGCACTTTTGAAAACTGGGTTTTACCTCGGTGGAAACATACTCAAGCTCCACTACAAAGCTTTGTCCTGCTCGTGATAGTTATTATTTGACATCGTTGCGAGTCTCCTAAAACCTGTGAGAGGAAAGCTGCGTGCTTGAGCTAAGTCCATGGCATTGTGCAGAATAAAAACGAGTTGTCGACTGAAACAATCAGCATGCACCACAGAGGAGCGAGGGTGGAAATAGAAGCTAGTGGTGCACGTGCACCACAGAGGAGCGGGGGCGAGGGAGCCTGTCGTCTCTGCCGCGCTGATGCCCGTGCTAGACACAGGCGGGAATGGGCAGAGCAAAGGCGGGACATACGCCCGCCTTTGCCCAATCACGTGCCTTTAAAAAAAAAAAAACGCAAAACCCAATGGCTGCGGCGAAAGCCTGATTACACACACAAGCTTGTGGTCAGCTTTCAAAACCCCCCTACAAGAGGACTCGCGCTGCGTGGGCAGTGCTGCGCACTGCAACGCTAGGCGCAAGACCTAAAAAGGGGGCCTAGCCGCTAGGCGGTCCACCTCAAAGCTGGGGAACCGCGTTCTAGTCTCGGCAGGGACGCTCAGCATCCTGTAATTCTGGGCAAATCACTTCATCTCCCCGGGGCTGACAAAATGAATGTACTCTTGTGTAACGTAACTGGTGCTCATGTAAAGCGCTCCAATACTTTCAGGTCAAGTCCGCGCATTATAAAACCACAAAAGGTGAGGAAGAGCAACGGCTAACCAAAGTCATTTGCCCTTAAATGATGCCTATTTGAGTGCACGCCAATAGATCATAACAAATAATGAGTAGAGAACGCAAAGAAACTATTAGGCCATAAAGCAGTTTCTATGTAAGCCTGCCTCTAAGTCACACTGTTTAGGCAGAAGGCAAAGTCGAAATGTCCATCCTAAGGCACTGTCCATGGAGGAGTACTCCTGTCAGGCACACCGTTCAGATACTCTGTACCACTGAGAAGTTACAAATCGGTGTTCAGGTAGAACTATGGGACTAGGTTTCACCACCCTGCCGGAAGGTAAACTCAGTCAGTCCTTCGTATATATAACTAGCTTACCCGCCGCGCGTTGCTACGATCTCAGAAGAAAGGAATGTTGCTGCTGCTCAGAAAGATAATTATCTCAGTTTCCTATGTTTTCTGGGATTGGCCTATATCTTCTGAATACCTCTGAATGGCCTTTTAAGGTGACATTTTTACTTTTTTCTCTGGTTTGTGTACGCTTTCTAATGATACTTGTGTCTCGCACTCGATTTTGGCCCCTCTGTCTTTCACCCTAGACTACTTCCCCTCCGGTTCTATTTCAAACCGGATTAGGCCTCATCGCATTTGGTATACTTTTGAACGCGAGCGCGAGAGCACAGCGCTTACACGCTCATACCTTGCGCCCCCATCACGACTCGGGTTCATTCCCGATCCCGCACCGTCTCGCCAACACTCCGTCTCGGCACAACGAATACTGATTCGACATGTTTGGGCAGCTTCTCCGGCCCCCTCAACGTGCGTAGCTGCACTCGAGGAGGGCCGGTTTACATTAGAGGAATTCACCTTCGGAGCGATTCTCGATGGTCGTTCCTTTGAGAAGAACGGGCTTGATCAGTTTGTATTCGAACAGATTCTAATCTTGCTTCGATATTTAATATTTTTTATGCCAGAAACCTTCGCGGGAGTGTACTCAACAACTTCCCAAAGTTTCATGGCGATCGGATGAATGGTGTAGTAATGCATAAACGACAAACAGACAGACAGGCATACATTCGTTTTTATATATATATATATATACAAATCTTCCCATCATAGAGCAGTATCTATGTTAGCATCAAGCTTTAAGTGAAGACGTAGACTCCCTCAGAATTCCAGCTGTGCCTCTCCGGAGGTGGCAGGAGCTTTGCGCACTACGTATGAAAGAAAGTAAGAAGAGAGGTGAGACAGAGACACTGGAGCTTTTCAGGTAGCAGGGAGTCTGCAGTAAAGCCTGACCAGAGTAAAGTTGGTTTCGTCAGGGTAAGTGAGTGGCTCTAAATGGGTGCTCTAGAATAAAGAAGAAATAGCTAATGTTAGGATAAGGAGTATTCAGAGAAGGGAAGTCTGTGAGCAGAAACATAGCCAGGTTACCCTGCTCCTCATTGGTGGTTGCTATGTTGAGACCAAACACCAACCAGGATACCGATTGGTGTTGACTGGGGTAGGCAGGGGCCTCCTCCTGGATGCCAAACAGCAGGATTCTTGTAGCAAACATGAAACACAAGCCAAACCTGCAAGCAAGAGACAGAGTGTGCAACAGGGCTAAAGGTGCGGGAACCCACAAGGAGGAACAAAACAAACTTGAGGGAGCACAGCACAGGTGAACAAACTAGTGGAAGCGAGAAACCAATGCATTCACCAAATGTTAGGCACAGTCGAGTTCAAAGTGAGCAGAAGTGCTCTCTGACCCTTCTAACCGGACGCGCTAGAGGCAGCTCATTGAATAGCCACACACTCGGCTGCACGAGTCAGACACAGCAGGAGCGCCTGGTAAAGGGCTCCACAACCTGCCTTCCTTCACCCTGCGCACGCTAGATAGCTGGCAATTGATTAAGCACTTCGCTTGATTTTTTTTTAAATTACAGCTCAACAAGCCTTTTTAAATTCACGCTTTTTAAGTCACATACTTCCGTACTCACTGTTATCGTGTTCTTCAAGGTTCTCACTGAGGGCTGCCTCCCCGGTCCACCACCATTTGTTGCGCTTGAGTGGAGGGAGTGTTGCACTACCTGGAAGTGACGCACAGTTTCCAGGTCAGCTGTTCAGCTGCTTGGAACTACACATTCGCATGCCCTGGCGGACGCGCAGCGGGAGCACCGCTGGCGCGCCAAAGGCGCGCTTAAGGCAAGCCCGTCTGCGCCTGTCCGCGCCAGGCTGTTGCCAGGAGCCAGAAACACTGCCGGTTTCACTCCAAGTCAGGTAACCAGCCCCGACCTACGCACCATATATACCAGCCAAGAGAACGCTCATCAGGGACCACATACAAGTTCCCGCCATGAACAAGAAAGTGCACTCCTGTACCCACAAATTTCCTTTAACAGTAGAAGGCCCCGTTGCGTGTACAAACTGCAGATTTCAGAGTATCTCCCCAATACCACCCATTGACTCCTATACCCAAACCCACACCCGCAAATCTGGTGAGGAAAGGGCTAGCTGGGACTGTTTCCTGGCCAATGTTCGTTCACTCCCAAAACACGCTATCGATATATGGGACCTGCTCTCTTCCTCTCTCCCAGATATTGGATTCCTAACAGAAACATGGATGAAACCATACTCTAACCCAGCAATTGCTATTGCACTGCCAGACAGATATCGGATCTTGAAATTAGACAGACCACGCAAGGTGGGGGAGGGGTAGCCATCATATACAAAGAACCGATAAAAGCCACAATATTAGACCAACTTAGCAGCGACAAAATTGAAATTTCTTGTGTTCAGAACAGATCTCCACTCACAGTTGAGCTGGAAAAGAGCCCTCCTATACCGCCCCCCCCGGACCTCTCTCTAATACCATCACTCACCTCTTAAACACTATTGCTCCACATATCTTCTAATAAATTCCTTCTACTGGGAGACTTTGAAGTCCACAGCGAGAACCCCAATGACCCCGAGGCCTCCACCCTCCTGACCGAGTTAGCGACACTAGGTCTCACAAAAACTAATGATGCGCCGACACACATTGCGGGTCAGACCCTGACCTAGTTCTCTCCAACTCCCCATACACATTATACAAATCTACCAGCCCCCTGACCTGGTCGGACCACTCCATAATTTAATTTGGTCTAGTGGGCCCTTATGAGCACAAGTCCGAGGAAAAATCAATCATACGAGCCTACAGACAGTGGCACAAATTAACACCCACACTTTTCAGGGACACCTTCCACCCCCCTACTTTTCAGCATCGGACATGGTAGAGAAACGCTTAACTGACTTTCAGGACGCGGTAACAGCCACCATAGATGCATTGATCCCCCTGAAAAGGTCATCTGCGACCCCCAAGCGTCCCCAGACTCCATGGTACTCTGCAGACCTTCATACAGAAAAAAGTCAGTGTAAAAAGCTAGAGCGCCAATGGTGCCAAACCCATGTACCCCTTGACAAAGAAAAGTACAAAACTGCCTTAGACTCGTACCATAAAAACATAAAAATCGCCCGGAAAAAAGGCATAGCCAACCAACTAGTACAAGCGGATAACACCCCTAAAGTCCTCTTTCAAGTGCTCAACACCCTCATTAATCCCAAAGTCTGCAACCCGGAAGATGCGCCAACCCAGTCACTCTGCGATAATATTGTCGGTTACCTTTGACAAAAGATTGACAACATCTACAATAAAATTACTTCTACCGCCACAAGTACAAGCCAAAATCCGACTGCTGAACCCTCCCCGGACACACATAACTCTTTTACTCTAAAAGTATTCCCTCTGATCACCATTCAAGACACAGAATCCCTATAAAAATCTTCCAAATCTGGATCCCCTAAAGATTTAATACCAGCAAAAATCTCCAGAGGCCTCACAGCGGAGCTGGCTGCACCTTTCTGCTCCATCTTAAACAGCTCAATCAAAGAAGGCAAGCCTACCTCTGAGTGTAAAGCCGCCCAGATAATGCCCATTAGAAAAAACAAAACACTGCCCCCTGACGTGATTTCCAACTACCAACCCATTTCTCTACTCCCTCTCTATAGCAAAATCCTGGAAAGACATATTAATACACACCTTTCATTGAATCCTCTGACTGCCTCGACCATTCACAGTCAGGATTCTGTCCCAGGTACAGCACGGAATCAGCCCTGGTCAACGTCATGGATGACATCCGAATGCATGCGGACGCTGGCCGAGCAGTAATCCTCATACTGCTCGACCTGTCCTCAGCATTCGACACAATCTCACACCAGATCCTGCTGGAGAGATTACCGATCATAGGCATTCAGGACAATGCACTAAACTGGCTAACAGACTTTCTTAAGGGGAGAACCCAAATAGTTAACCTTGGACCACCATAGTTTCGAAGGGCGTACCACAGGGCTCCTGCTTAGCGCCTTACTGTTTAATGTATATGTCACCCCACTTGCGGCACTCCTAAGAAACATCGGTTTCATTCCCATTTCCTACGAGGATGACACAAACTCCTCCTTTCCTTCGACAAAAACACCCCTAATATCAAGAGCATCTTTGCAGAGGGCATGAAAACTATAACAACGTGGATGAGTAACAACTTCCTGCAATTTAACGCAGATAAAACAGAAAAAATGCTGTTTAAAGAAGCAGTGGCCAGCTGGTCACCTAGCTGGTGGCCAGAGGAACTGGGTCCTGCACCATCCCCAAAGTCAGTGGTGAAGAAACAGGGAGTCCTAATAGATGGCAAACTCAACCTGGATGAGCCTATATTCGCAACCAAATGGGCATGCTTCCATGCACTCAGCCTGCTCCGCAAAGTCTTTCACTTCCTCCGTTCTTCCACACGTAAAATCCTGATACATGCTCTGGTTCTCAGTCGACTAGATTACAGCAATGCCCTGCTGATCTCTGCCAAGGAAACTTCCCTGCGCAGTCTACAAGTGGTCCAGAAACAGCGGCTCGCCTAGTAACCAGTGCACCCCACCATACACCCTCACTCCCTCTGCTCCATAAACTACCCCGCTTGCCCATACGCAAAAGAATTGAATTCAAAATTTGCTGTTTGGTTTTCAAAGGCCTAAACAATATGGGACTGAGATATCTAGCGGACAAATTCATCAACTACACACCCTCACGTACCCTTCGATCAAAAGATAAGGGTCTTCTCACTGTTCCGCGTATAAAACAAACCAGATTAGGAGGCAAAGTGTTCTCCTACCTAGCCCCTCAAATGTGGAAGAAACTACCTCTGGTCATCCGCCAATGCACTAACTACCTAAACTTTAGGAAAAAACTCAAAACATCACTCTTTTAGCACCTATGTTACTAACTCTACACGTCCTCAGCGCGGAGATACCCCAACTGGGGGGATTCATGCGCTCTATAAATGACATTAATAAATAAATAAACACCCAGAAGAGGATCCACACCATCAACTCATTCCCTCCTATAGATTAGCAGTCTAGCTCTCCTCACATGCCACTGTCCTGCGTTCTAGAGTTTTCTGGCCCTTGGTGATAACAGGTCCAGCCGACGTAATGTCGAGGAATATTATGCTCTTACCTACCTTATGCCCCATTTCCCCACTCATACCTGAGATAAAGTCCTGAAAGTAGGAGATCTCGGAGTAACACCACCTAAAAGAGGTTGGCAGTGTTGTGATGCAGTGTGCCTCTAAGTGGAAACCGTTCATTAGGGAAAAAAGGGACGCAGCCGGTAAACCCTAAGTTAGTGTCCAAGTAGGAAGGCACGGGGAGGGTGGATGGTGAATGGGGGCCTCCTTATCCAATGAGTTCATAGATGAGTGTATCTCTAGTTCACACCATCCATTACAGGAGGGGATCATGACACTACCAAGAAAGTGAGTACCCACGCACGAGTGCGCCTCTATAACACAACATCTATGCAAGGAGGGCAAGCTGTTCATCCCAAGGTGGTGTCAATGAAGGTGTGCGCCGGCAAGTTATAGCTCGCAGGTTGGCTTGGGAACTTGTCCATTCTGTGGGTGGTGACTGCAAGTGGCATCACCTGAACGGAATATGCCTTAAAACTATCCATTGAGAAATGCTTCTAACTGACGCTCCCCAGGTCGTGAAGGGAACCACAACCTGCCAGTTCTAAGGTAGTGTTCGAGAAGTAGCCCACCATTATGTCTTTACCTCCTAGGCAGATGCCTCGAAGGGGAATATGTCCTTTCTAGGTCACTGTAGTGCCGAGGATTGGAAGCCGTCCCTCCGAGCATGTGACATCCTGCAGTGCCTGAGGACATGTCGTAGGGGGTATCTCCTGTACCTAGGGTAGCCACTTGGCTGTTTTTTTACCAGCACCACCGGTATTTTGATGTCCTGGTCGCTACAAAAACCAGTTTCTAGTTTTTTTCTAGTTTATTTACTTGATTAATAAAAACATTGCAATACATATAAAGCGGGGATCACCCACAATGATCTCTACTAAAAAAATAAAAAATATTTTTCCGAAAAATACAAATAAAATAAGGGTCAAAGAAATATGGGCAGAGACTTTATTCCAATATAGGCATGTTTGTGCCAATTCATCACCCGGAGCTAGTAAGGTGTAATAGTGCCTTGATTCTTCATAATACTAGTAATACTGACTGCATGCAGTTCAATAATAACTCGTCCTGAAATGTGACTAGAGAGCTTGAAACTTAAATAAGCAGTTGCCTTAAATATAAAGTGACAGTAAGTAGCAAAAACCTACAGAACAGAGGTATTCACAGCAATAAAGCGCTTTCATGCTTAGTGTCTATCTAGCACAAATCCTTCAAGTAATTCCTCAGCTACAACATTCTAAACTTTAAAATAACTAAGTATAATAAAAACTCTACAGTGTTTGCAATTTAAAGTGCTCAGCCTGGTGCAGATCTGCAAACAGTTCTTAAAGTACTCCGTGCTAACCTTCCCATTAGACCTTCAAGGCCAGGGTGCTGACAGTTTCAATCTTGTTTCACTCTTGCCATTCACATGAAAAAGGTAATTAGTTCCAGTCCACCTGCATTTTATGTCTCAGTTTTCATTTCTCCTTTTTCTCTACCCTCTGAAGGTATGTTACCACTGCACAGTTCAGTCGAGGATCATTTAAGTTCACACAAGCCACCACCACCTCTCTACATGTCCTTATTCCTCTTTTTGTTGAGTTTCCTACGTAGAATTGATTGGCGGTGGTCCAGAGTGGCTTTGCACAGGCACAACACTGGGCCATATCTTCAATCCCCTGACCGCACAGCCTGCAATCGTCCTGACCTTTTCTTATCCATGGTTGAGCATGCTTCAATGCAGGCAGGACGCCCAGCCTGTATTTTAAAAAACCTTTCTTTTATCCGGTTGCTATAGAGCACTCCTGGGTAACACTGGGGCTTATGCTTCATATAATTATTAAGAATTAGCCATTTACGTCTACGCCTAGCTAGGGCGGTTTTGTCCTCCAAGAGTGACAAAGTTTTAGTGCTTGATTAAAAAAAAAAATGTTATTCAGCTCTACTCACTGGTAGATCCCACACTTAAGGGAGGACCAGATTTCTTATGGCTGATTTTAAATAGGATCTTGCTAGTGATCAGCCAAAGATGGTGACTTAAAGAGCCCTCGCTCGCTGATTTAAAGTTATGGCAGCAATTCAAAAAGCTGCCTGTGGTGCCAGGGATTGCTTATCTAGGCCAAATTCCAATCTAATCTGGGCAGGAGACAGTACATTAGTAATTTGAAGATGTTCCTTAAAAATTACATTTTTATTTTGCCCAGAGTGATATTGTTGCGGCCTCTCCGAGCCTCACTCCCAGAGGTCAGGGTGGGAGGAATCTGTGCTTGGACGACTTGTAATAGTGGGGTTAAGGTTGGGCCCTTTCAATTTTCTATACAATGCTCCCAAACCTGCTTAGAGAGAGTTGCCCTTCCATTTGATGTCCTCCAGGGCACAAATCCTAAAAAAAGAAGTGGGGGACGCTGTCACCGGAAGTGACGTCACAACAGGAAGTGACGTCACGATTGGTGCCGAGCTCCTCGCCCCAGAGAGGCCAAAGAGTGAAGTCCAGGTGTTTGGCAGGGGGGACAGCGTCCCCCCCGGTAAAATAAGTGGGGGGGGGGCGCCGACCACCCGTGTGGTACCCCGACTGAGCCCTGATGTCCTCAAAGTCATTGCTGAAGTTTCTGTTGCCATTAAAAAGCACTCCAAGGTACTTGTCCTCGTTGGTGGACTCTAGCTTGTCTCTACCCAGATGCCAAGTAAGGGGTTTTAACCCTTTGTTTATGGTTAGGGTTTTGTTATTTTTCATATTATCAGCCCTTTGCTCTCAGAGTAAGCTAGAGTTGCGCCTAGAAGCTGTAAGCCCAGCTTCGTCCTGCTGATTAGCACTAAGTAAGTTAGAGAGTTGGATTCCACCCAGTTCTGGGGCATGGCTGCTGATCTTATTTAATGCCGGTGGAAGGTCAGAGAGGAACAGATTGGAAAGGATGGGTGCAAGCACACTGCCTTGCTTTAGACCCTGTGGGGTTTCTATAGCTCAAGGGTACAAATACCAGCAAAATCATCTAATACCAGTATTTTTAGCCTTTATCTGTACATGATGCAAGCAGCAAATATTGATAGAAAACACTTTAAATGTGTTCTACAGCTGCTTTAATGTTAACCTTTTTCAGGATGGTGATCTCGAACCCAAATACATTTCACAAGTAGAATTTACTATGCTGGCAGGCAGTGCTTTAAGTGGAATTAAAAAACTGGGGGTCTCTCAACGGAGCGTGGCCGATTTAATCAAAGGCGTGGCTTAAAAACACCTAAGCTAAAAATCTGTTCTTGGCATAGTGTGCCACCCGACTGGTATTTTGCTTCCTCTGGTTGCATCCAGCTATACAATACAACAAGTAACATGCCACATACACCAATCTATAGTTATTGGCTTTGCCAAAGTTTGTTAGTTGTGTATTATAAATAAGCAACAACTATGGCTTCATTCTATAGTATATTGAAAATGCTTCAGTTCTGAAATGATGAGACTGAAAGAACTATAACGAGTCTCTTTGCAGTTACACCAAAGAAAGGCTGTAAAGGGTGGAACTGGTGCAGAGGTATGATTTTTTTCACCCTGAGGATTATTTAGGGCAAAAATGGAGGGACCATAGGGACCCGTCTCTGCACCTGCTTTTTAGAACTGCCGGTGGTGAGCACCGGCAGGACCCGGCCCACTTAAGGCGCTGCTGGCGGGCCACTTTCATTGATATAGGTTGGTTTGTGTACGTATTTGGTAGCTCGCACTTGTCGTGTATGGGTGATAAGAGCGCCCATTTTTCTCTCTCCCCGGCTCCTCTCCTGCCCGGCTGTGGTGCTCCCGGCTCTCCGTCCCTGCACGAGGGGCTGGCACGCGGAGGCGGATTATCCTTTAACGCTGAAAGCTCTGCTGAGCCAACGCTGCGGCCTGAGGCTGTAACGGAGATAATTACCCTCCAAGGTCAAGAGCACCTCTCAGCCTCGCGCTGACCCCTCTCCCCTCCACGAGCCTCCAGCTCACCTTTCCGCAGGTCCCAGAGCCACAGCGCTGACTTGTGTGAAAATGCTTTGAAACATGAAAAAAATAAATCAAGTTAGGCGAAGGAGCTATTAATAGCTGTTTTATATTTAAATTGTTATCCAGGTAAATCGACTTAATGACGCGTGATGTAATGCAATAAGATGCGCGGGCTCCTGAGAATCCCACAAAAACTGCGTCACTGCCCCTGCCCCGATATAAGTGCGACACCCACCGTATTAATGGCACTTGGCCTATGGTATGTCTAGGAATTTAAGTGGGCTGAAAAAACTGGGGTCTGAAAAGGGCATGGTCTATGTATTTAAGGGAGTGGGTTCAACACAAATAAGCTAAACAAATCTGTGTTTAGCTAGTCATTGCATCCAGATATATAATGCAACAAGTAACATTGCACCTACAACAAGCAAGGACAACTGGCTTTGTCAATGGTTGTTAGTTGCATAAGACGAATAAGCAACAACTATGGCTTCCTTGTATATAATACTGAAAATGCTTCAGTTCTGAAATGATGAGACTGTAAAAGAACTATAACGAGTCTCTTTGAAGTTACATCAACAGCATTGAATGGTGGTACTATGGCAGCGTTAAGATTTATTTTTTCACCGAGGGAGAGAGAGGAGTCCGATAGGGACCCGTCTCACCGTCGCACCTGCTTTTTAGAAATGCCGGTGCTGAGCACCGACAGGACCTGGCCCACTTAAAGCCCTGGGTATGTCGCCAGCATCGATTGTTGCCAGTGCCCAGACCCTTCCCATTAATGTGAGGAGGCTGATGGGCTGGTGCCAGTGTCCGAGGCCCTCAGTTTTCGTGACATCCTGAGCTGGCTCTAGAGACTGCTAGGACCACATGTCTTGTAAACATGGGCAGCTCCTGGGTCGGCACCCACAGGCCCCCTGAGGCTGTGACAGGCGAGCAGGTCCGAAGCTCCCCCACCCAGGCTGGCACTCTGCACTTAAATTGTGTTGTGGCTGTATTTATGTCGCGTTTCATATTGCTAACGAGGCGTCGAAGCCGGGGTGCTCTGTTGGAAGAATGTTTTTTTTTTTTTTTTTTAAAACCTTTATTGCGCAATATCATGAAACAAATACGGGCCTACAACCATCTGGCCGGCCTCAACAACGTTTTGGAGCACATCAGCAAACAATACGGCATCGCAGTAGTACTTCAAACAAAATACAGACGATTCGAGTTACACTGGAAAAATACGTACTACTGGGGAGCAGGAGAAAGGAAGGTTCATTGTTAAAGGTTTTTCTTTTTTAATGTTGTAAATGAAGAATATTAAGCTGGAAAAGACTAGAAAGGATCAAAGACCGAACATACCAGACAAAATTGAAGTGGGCAACGCACAGCAAGAAATCCAGCAAGCATGAAGACATCATCAAAATGGCGGCACTGAAACAGCACATAAGGATAGACAATCGTAGAACACGTTGTGTGCCAGTTGCTACCCACCCACTGACAACTAACACCAGTGACCCAAGAAAAAGGGGAGAGAAAAAGGAATATAAAATAAAGAGAAATAAAGGCCCATAGAAACCAAAAAGGACAAAATAACATCCCCCCACCCTACACGCATGCAGAGGCTACAGCCTACCCCCCCCTCGCAGTGTGTCTGTCGCCCCAAAAGAGTACCCGAAATGAAGAAGAAAGAAAAGAGAAGAAAGAAAAAGGAAACATGTATTACCGGAGGAGGGCCATCCACGCGCACCCAGAACAACCAGCAGGAATACCATCGGCCACCCCACCCCCGACCCCTAATCAAAACATAGCCAACGTCCAGCTCCCCTGTCTATCCATCATCGGTAAGTAAGAAGGGGAAAAACAGAGTCAACCTTGTCCCTTACGATCCAGTGTGCCAATGAAGTACAGTAGCGAAGTAGCCCTACGGAACAGGGGAGGCAGCCAGAATGACCACAGCAAGACAAGGCACCATCCACCTATATCCATCCGACTCAGGGCAATGCGATCCATAAAGGCACAGCACGGGCCAGCACACAGCAGCAGTCCACCAAAGCGAGTCAACCCAGACGCAGGCAACATGTCCAGAATAAGAGTGTCAGTCTCGCCAATAGATCTCGACGGAGGTATCAGACATGGCTTCCAAAGGCGATCCCCCAGCATCTGTAAAAGCGCGGGGCGCAGACCATCCACCATTGCTGTGACCGGCAGAGTCGCGATGTTGTTTGGCTCCCTCAACCTCAGCATCTCCACGCATCTCTGAAGAGGCGGCTCGCAACAGTCGAGCCCAGGATGTGGCAAAACGCTTCGCACGCGAGCGCCAGCTCGGTCAGGCGAGGAGAGTGGGGGCAAAATGTCACACAATCGGCCCTCCAGATCACGGGCGTTATAACACAGGGCATCGCGCAAGTCGGCCAGAGCACTCAAAACATCACTGATATTCAAGGGCGCCTCGAAAAAGGATGATACTGCAGCCCCCTGCACATGGGGCTCACAGACGTGTGGCAACCCCCGGTCTCGATCGCCGGAGCAACTTCCCAGCAGTCGGTCATCAATTCGGCTCCCCGACAAGCACAGCCAGGGCGTGGGGACCAGGGCAGCACCTTCCATTTCAGCGCCGCGTATGATGGCAACACAATGTCAGTTGTAGCAGGCATCCACGGCAAAGACCAGTTCGGCAATGCCGGCGCTAACCACTCCGCCCAAAATGGCCCCCACCACTCCGCTCAAAAACAAGAAGATTCACGGAATCATCAGGGGAGAGGGATACAAGTGTTGCAGCGCCAGCGATGGAGCCTTGAAAGCGTGGAAACCAAAGGGAATATTGTTGCGCCGCAGCGGAAGACCCAGAACCGCCGCCGCGTCTCGCCAGCCGATGCCGCCCTGCCTTCAATGGCCGATGTTGTTATCGTCCGGCCGGGCGCAGCCGAGAACAAAGGACCGGTCCCCTTCTTCGAATACCAGCAGGATAGCAGGGCGTCCTGTCACTTCCAGCGCAGGGAAACCAACGGGGAGCACTTCGTTGGAAACAGCATCGCTTCCCGAACCCGATACCGCACCACAGTAACAAAATAGCACGCAGGAGAAGAAGCGGTACGGGAGGGAAGCGGAAGGGTCGGCGGAGCCGAGGGCTCAGGCGGCCATCACGGTTGCTGGCTAGGCTCCTCCTCCCTGTTGGAAGAGTGTTGAATCCCTCTGGAGCGGCAGGGGCGGCCTTGGGCATGTGCAAACTGTGCACCTGCACAGGGCCACCAAACCCCAGGGGCCACCACGCCAATATATATCCTTAATATAATAATCCTCTGAGGATGGATACAGATTTGCGTGGTGGCCCCTGGCAGGGATTTGGGGGCCTCCGGCTCTGTTCCACTTCCAAACACCCTGACCCCTCCCTCATCACTGGCCTCCGTGCTCCGCCCCGCCCGGACCCCCTCTTCCGGGGCCCCCTAACTACGCTCCCTGCCCAGGGCCACCATGAGCCTAGAGCCGCCCCTGGGAGCGGGAGTAAATCCACCCACAGGTGTTGATCACAAACAGCCAGCTATGAAAGCTGACCTCAGGAGTCCTTCCAGAAGTAATAGGGATTAATCCCCAGGCCCGTGCAGGAAGGTGTAAGTGCCTTTCAGTGTCACGTAGGAGCAAGCAGATGCCCGTGGGGGGGAGAAGATCTCCTGGGTGGACATTGTGACCAGGCCGGTGGCATGCTCTGAATACAAGCAAGCATCGCAAAGAATTTAAGAGTCAGTCAGCTCACCGCAGAATTAACTAGAATTCAGGAATTCATGAAAAATGCAGCCTTGCTGCATGTTCTATAGAGCAGGGTTTCCCAAACTGTGGATCGTGACCCACTGGTGTGTCCTGTGCTGATTTTCGGTGGTTTGTCAAAGTCGTAGCAATAAATAAATTGTGCCTGTAAATTTTGTGTTGGACTTGTCACATGTGCGTGACTCAAAGACAGAGGTCAAAGGTCAGGCTGCTTTATTCTTTAAACATGAGATGGGTGTTTACTTTTCTTTCCATGACTGCAAAGTGATAGGTCAGTCAGATTAGCTTTATTCGATTTTGCAATATAAAAATCATAAAAGCAACAATACATATATATACACCATTACATATCATTCACAATAAATAACATTAGATTAAATCAATAGAACAACAAATCAGCTATGAATCTAAACCAGAAAATGGGTCAAAACAGTTGGAGGTGGGAATATTGTAACCACTCATTGCTAGGCCTCTACTACCCCTCAAATAGTTACTCTCTGCGTTTGATCTTTATGGTGGATAGTATGATGTACTGGGGTAAAAGTCACGCAGTTCCCAGGTTGCAATAGGGCCATCTCCTAGTTGTGGCTGCCAGGCTTGAAGATATGGAATGACATGCTTATCCCTGAAATTAACTAGTACCAGGTCTCCAGCTAAATCCTTTGGGAGGGGTCCTAGCCAACCCACCCGTCTAACATTTAATATTCTTCCATCGATGTTTGGTGGCAGGGGTCTGTTTTTTGTAAACCAGAACATGACCTTGTTTTTTAGGTCCTGTTGCCTTTCGGCTTTACCATTTGTCAATACGGGCACTCCCGAGAGGATGCACACAAATGGGGCGGCCTCCGGTGGTAAATGTATATGGGTGGTTTTTCTTGGTATATTGACTTGGCTATCAAGTGACCCCTCGTAGGGTGTGGGTTTTTTGTTCTGCCCTTCTCTGGGAGCAAAACTCGGTACTATTACCGGTTTTAGGGTTGGCTTATGGGTGTTTGAAGGTGACATATGTGGGACTAGTGGTTGATTGTGGGCAGTAATGCTATATGCAGTAGCTTTAGGTGCTGCAATGGCAGCTCGAGACTGTAGTTGCTTTGATCCTAGCATGCTTTGTAATAGTAATGAGTTTGCCTTAATCGTTTCCTCTATGCCCATGAGCCTTTCCCCATAGCTGTTCATTCTTTCTATCAGCGGCGATATTATGGAATTAACCAGGTGTTCAATCTGGGCCAATAGAGTTGCCTGTGGGGAAAGTGGGGGAGATTCCAGTGTTGAATGTGCCTTAGATGGCTTAATAGTAGTACTAATAGACAGGGGGGGCTTGAGTGCAATTTTTGGTGTTTTGCTGAACTCTCCGAATGTTTAGTCCTATTTCGCTTTCTTTTAACACTAAGGACCTGAGGCATCGCTGTCGATTGCCTGTTATCTATAGCTGATAGTAGGAGGGGAGTACCCAGGGGCCTATTGTTTGTTTCGGAAGATATACTAGACTGGGGAGTTTCATTTACTATAGGGCAAGTAGGGACTCTGATTTGCCCACTTCCCAATCCCAAAGGAGCGTATGTGGTGTTACACATCTTGTTTAATTCGTCCATGAGAGAAGAGTTTTGTGCTGTATCAGCTGACAATAAGGAAGATAGCTTGATAGGTGTAATGTCTGTAGAGAGACAACATTCTGTTCGCTCTAATTCGCAATCAATAGTCGATGTAGCCCTGTTTAAGTAATAGTCCAGTGTCCCCTTTAGCGAGTCCCTCTTGGTGATGGTGGTACTTTTGGGAACCCCCTTACAAGTCATGGTGTATTTGGCTTTTATGTATTTAGTAGGACGGCAACAAAAAGACACCAGAAGTGATCTTGCTAAGCAATATTAAGTCCCTCACAGTAGGCCCAGATGAAAATATAAAGGATCTCCGGTGGTTGCTTTAGTCACTTTACCTTCTTTTATGGGAGAGCCAAGAGGGGTGGCCCTGCCCGGCCTCCTCTGGCCCTTTCGCCCGGCGCAACCCGCGATGCGGGGGCTTCGCGGTGTTTCAAGCGCCTCCGGGCGCAGGTATGACGGCGTCAGAGAGCGCAGCCAAGGATCCTTGTAAGTTGAGTCCCCCGCTCGGCGGCCGCAAGTGTAGGCAAAGCGGCAGCAGGGGGACTCACAGGGCAGGGGAGAGCGTCCAGCGCCAGGAAAAGAAGCAGGTGAGGGGGGAGAGCAGCGAGGTCCCAAATGACAAAGCAGCCGGATATAAAGCAGCTGAGAAATGGCCACTGAAAGAATCAGTCCACAGGATAAAGCTTAGTACCCACTTGTCAGCACGCTTGCCACGCCTTTGGTTTACCTCACTCTTGTAATTAGCCACAAAAAGTAAAATGTAACAGCAAGGCAGCAGGGCAGGATGGGAGATGTAGTCCAATCACAATCACAATCACTGCCAATGTAATTGCCTGCTGAGAAGAAACAGTTGCCAGGCTAACTTGTAGACAATCCAGTTGAACTACGTGCTCTGCTCTGTGAAAGAAAGGCACAAGTCTCTCGAGTCGAGGGGAGCACAACGCTGTCACCCTCACGGGAAGCGTCCCAGTATTCAAAGGATTCAATAAGGAGTCCGTGCCTGCTGAAGTCCGCTTAGCGCTCCGCAGTTGCAGGTTGCAGGTTCCTCCCCACACCTTACACCTGGCGCAGGAAGCGCCAGCTAATGCCGATGTCGATGCCGTATGCCGCGGCAGCCCAGGCAGCCCAGACAGTCACCGGATCCCCTCTCACCAGTGTTCATCCAATTTCGCCTCAGAACATCTCAGGGCATCCGCTAGTCCTCACGGACCTATCACGCAAAAGATAGACGCGGTTCAGCGCCGAAAGCAACATCCGAGCGGCGTCGGCTTCTGTGAACCGCCATCGGAGCAGCACCGGTTTCAGGTAGGCGCCATCGTGCTCGAACTCGTAGTGATAGGTGTTTTTAAGTGAATTATGCCACAACGTAGGATGTTGCTTTTTGCAATACACAACCAAACTTAAATACCTGTGAGTGAACTGTATGCACCCAGCAGTTAGGAAAGCAAAAATGAAGCACTTTTTTTGTAAAACGGTATGTCTGTGCAAATTTAGAGACCCTCTCAATGGAAAATGTGCTGTCTGTAAATGACAATGCGCTAGCACACGATGCTTTAGCTAAATTAAAAAATCGCCCCCTAAAAAGTTTGTCATGGTTCTGAGATCTATTTGGACAGAACTTACTTCGTCTCTCCGTTGTATTCTCCCTCCTACCCCTTTACTCCCCCCCCCTTTCTCCTTTACGCTCCATTTATCCCTCCCGTTGAGACCTAGCTGTTTGGCTGATTCTGGTGGAGCTAGCTGATAACTAAAGAGGAGATGGGCTGTGGACCTCCCCCTCGTCCGTCACCTATGCAGCCGGACTTTGGGAAGACTCTCTTTCGTCTCTCCATTCGATCTACCACCGACTCCATTACCCCACCCCTTACCCTTCTAAGCTCCATTTATTTCGTCTTCTACTCTCTTGAAATGTTTTTCTAGTAACTGATGTAACATGTAACTGATGTAATTTTGTAATTTCTGTGGAACCTTATGTAAAACGCTCTGATACCTCCGGGTCTAGCCAGCGCTACATACCACTCTCAAAATAAATAAAAATAAATAAAAGGTTTGGGAACCACTGCTATAGAGTATTTTTCTATATTAGTTATCTCCCTTATTGAAATGTTGATGTCTTTTCATAAAAACAGCCAAGGTTACAGCCAAAGCGTTTCGTTCAACAAAACTGAACTTCATCAAGGCTTATCTTCCTCTATAAATGGTTTCACAATAAGTCCTATCCAGATGATTGCCAGCTCATTAGCTTGTGGCGCAGTGGTAATCCATTTTGAGATAGCGTTAAAATATTCCCAAACCGCAACACCTAAATATGTGTTTCTGTCCAAACCATCAAGTGATTCTTCATGCAGCAACCAGCAAATTTGCCCTGATGAAGTTCAGTTTTGTTGAACGAAACGAGTCTGCGGTAACCTTGGCTGCCCGTCTTTTGAGAGGATAAGATCTTGCCTCACCTGGCCACAGCTCAGGACAAAGGAGGAACCGCTCTATAAGAAAAGTAGGAAAAACAACCACATATGTATGTGATAACCCACTTGGTATAATGCCTTTATACCATCTATAAAATTCTTATTCTAAGTGCACCATCATTAAAACTAACAATATCATAATGTCATTTTGTAAATAACTGAAGGGACATACGAATATAGGGTTAGTTTCCCTGTTTTTTCCAAATGATTTAACATTCCTCAGTTCAAAGCCGCTGTTTGCTTTCCTTGTTAGTTTTAATGATGGTGCACTTGGAATAAGAATTTTATAGATGGTATAAAGGCATTATACCAAGTGGGTTATCATATGCATATGTGGTTCTTTTTCCTACTTTTCTTATAGAGCGGTGCCTCCTTTGTCTTGAGCTGTGGCCAGGTGAGGCGAGGTCTTATCCTCTCAAAAAAAACGGGTAAGCTTATATTATACACATAGGTAAGGTATAAAGAGTGGGCACAATTGAATTCATTGGCCATGGAGATAATGTTTTGAGTTCTTAGTTATAACTGGATTTTTCTTTCTTTTTACATATCAGTATTTGACAATGTGTATATACATTTTTGTGTTGCAGAAAATCGTCATTTACAGAGGAATTGTTATCCTTGTTCACAGGTAAGGAGGTTGTATCAGTTCCTACTCTTTACACACGTTATATATTGTGCATATATAACACTCACTTGCAGTAGCAATACTTAAGGTCCTGACGAAGGCATAGGATAAGTTATCCATTCATTGCTGAAACATGTTGACCCTTCACATTTAGACAGTAGTATTTGACAATGTGTATATACATTTTTGTGTTGCAGAAAATCGTCATTTACAGAGGAATTGTTATCCTTGTTCACAGGTAAAGAGGTTGTATCAGTTCCTACTCTTTACACACGTTATATATTGTGCATTTATAACACTCACTTGCAGTAGCAATACTTAAGGTCCTGACGAAGGCATAGGATAAGTTATCCATTCATTGCTGAAACATGTTGACCCTTCACATCTAGACAGTTATTTGTTCAAGACTATCGTTTTGCACTGTTTTTATGTCTTGATCTCTGAAAGGCGCGAATAAATAATTTTGCTTCCCATTGGTCAATTTTAACTCACATCACATACACACCACTGCACTGCATTCACGATTTCCATATAAATCGAGAATTTTCCTATCAGAGACCCACCCTCTCCACCCAGGAAAAACACAAAAAGGTGCTAGGTGCAGGTTGGGTGCCAATTAGTACAAATACCAAGCCCACTACAAATAATTTTGCTGGGCATCTTCATATTCTTGCTCTGTCTATTTAGTTTGACCAGGAAAGCCAGCCTACACACTGATGACCACTGACGCTGATTAATGCTTACCCACCAGGTATTGACCTACCATGCGGGCCAGCAAGAGGCTCCGAAGCGTCCTGCAGCTCGCTCATTCTTATTTTGCTCTTGTTAGATAAAGATATGGAAAACCTAACAACACCCCACCTTCTGTCGTCTCTGCTCTTCATTACTGGTTTAGGATATTTTGAGGAATGTGTATTAAAACCTTGATCAACTTAGGGTTCTGTACAAAATCTGCAATTTGTCAGGATCTATCAGAGATCCTGTAGTCCTTCCACCTAACCAAATACCGCAAATTTCCCATGTTTATTTCTGCATCAAATAGGGATTATCCTTCAAACTCCTTAGATCAGTCAATTAACGTCTTACTGCTGTTGCTGGTTTTACTCTGGAGATATGAAGACCTGAATGGTTCTTCCAAGTATTCGAGCGTTTTAATTTCACTGCCTCTCTTCCTACCATACCTTGCATTGAAAAATGACCCAACATCTAGTTACTAACTTGATACAAATGTTCCTGGATTTTGATAACCAAGACAAATCCTCTCACTTAACTTTGAGCTAGTCTTCTATGCTAATCTTACCATTGTTTATACGATATTAGCACAAATCAAGGCCTGGGCAGCTTTTTACTGTACTTTATTTAGTTCTGTGGTTAATGCATTGACGAACTTTGAAAGTCAGCAGGCCACATCAGCCGCGGCCGGTAGTGGGAGTACCTGCCGGGTGGTGACGTGGGGAGGGGCAGGGTGGGGGGTAGTAATGTATGGATTACAGACCTGAACGGGTAAGTAAACATATAAATAAATAAAACGAATTTCGTTGCGTGCACAGCATCACCAAATGCGATGCAGTGCATGCAACGAAATTAGTTGTATTTATTTATATGTTTACTTACCTGTTAAGGTCCGTAATCCATACATTACTATCCCCCACCCTGACCCTCCCCCTCCCCACGTCACCGCCCGGCAGGTACTCCCACTACCGGCCGCGGCTGGGTCACATATGTGGACGAACCCTATAAATGCAATAGAAAGGGAGTACCCTAATGAAGAATGTAAGGCATTATTCTAAGCAGATTGTACAGTTGCCACACAAGGGAACCAAATCTGTGAACGATTTCAAAGGCAGCACCACAGGTACTGTTCCATGGTTCAGTTGAGTTGCTCGGTTTAACATTCCGTCTGACAATAACCGGTCAACCTATAATTGACTGTCCCCTGTTCTTTTAACATCATATTACAAAACTGAGAAACAGACCGTGTTCCCCTGTTAGAAAACATGTTTTTTGGTAAGCCAAGTACTTTGACAATTCCTTTAAAAAATATCCTTGCAAGTTCAGTAGCCGAAGATAATCGTTTCTGGGATACAACATGTCCCAACATTGTAAATGAGTCCACAACCACCATCAAGTGTATATTATGTCCATGCGAAGATGGAAGTTATACTACAAAAACCACAGTAATCTGATTCCACGCTCTTTGGTGAGTAGGTAGATGATGTAATAACCCTGTCGGGGGCTTTCAGTCTGCTTTAACTCCAGCACATACCACATACTTTTCCACAAACTCTCTCATATTAGATCGTAATTTGGGCAACCACAGGATTTGATCTAACAAGTCTACTGTCTTTCATATTTCCGGATAGCCTGCCATAGGTTTACAATGGATGTATGACATTACCACGCGGTACACCACAACGCGGTACATCACAACGCAGCTTTTACAACGCAAGTCGTTACCACGACTTGCGCTGTAGGGTGCTGGACTTAGTATGATTTACTATTCCAACTCCAGCCTACGTACAGTAGGGAAGGTGTTGGAATAGTAAATCACACTATTTCTTAGTCTAGAGCACCCTCCAGTGCAAGTCGTGGTAACGACTTGCGTTGTAAAATCTGTGTTGTGATGGCACTGCGGTGTTTTGGCCGCGTAGTAAAGGTTGTTTCCCCTTACAATGGTACCTCTCAAGGAGCACAGTGGTACCACTCAAGGAACACATTGCCAAAAAAACAAAACAAAGATGTCCTGGTACTAGTTCTCGCTTCTAAAGAAAGTCAAACTATACTTTTCAGAAAGTGACCGCAGAACTGCTGTTCCAGCCCTCGTACACTTGCATCTGGAAAGCGGTCATGCCCCACTCCATTGCCACTCAGACACCACTTTGGCACCCCTAAAGGCCATCTCACATGCTCATGCATGTCTCATTCAATTCAGGGTCTGGAGAAATATGATCACATCACCCCATCCTGATGAAACACCATTGGCTACCCTTGCCAGCCTCACCATCTTCTCAAATGCAGCTGCATCATTTTCAAAGCTATGACGAGCACCACCCCTGCTTATCATGTGGACAAAATTACCATCTCTGCTGTATCTCGGCACACCTGCAGCCACGACCCAATCAGACCAAGAAGTGTAAAAAAGTAAAAAGCACAAGACAGCAGACCTTTTTTTAATCTATGCACCCAGGATCTGAAACAACAACCCTGTACCCATCGGGACTGCCCCAATGCTGCTCTAAGTATTGAGCAAGAAGGCCACTGTATGTAACATTCTTGTTTCAGATTTTCTTTGGGAAATTATAGCCTTTTTCATTCCCCAGTCTAAACCCAACAGAATACCCAACTCACAACAACTATGTATCCCATCACCTGGTAGCCATGAAGCCAGAACCTTAAGAGCTCCAACTCTTTGCTAGTACCACACCCCTGAGCCCCCTTGACACGCTTGCCAGGGCCCCGCGGGCACACTGCAATGTGTAGTAGGATGTTTGCCGCTGCATTTTGAGCACTTTTGTCAGAAACAACAGTACTCTCAGTTGCAGAAGCTTCTGTTATATCCCTGGAATACACTGACACTGCTGCTACTCCCCCTGCATTCCTTCCTGCCACACCTATTTCTGTTTGGGTGGTATGGCCTTGAAAAGGGCTGATAGATCAGAGGCAGTCCACTAGCCATGTAGGTCATGGGTGCCGGCATACTCGGAGCCCTCATGTGGAATTAGAGGTCATTGTCCAGTTCACCCCATTTTGTAGGTCTCACCTTGGCAGCGCTTGCTCCTCAAGACCTGCTGTATTCAGGATTGGGTAATTCAACACGCCCAGAGATTCTGGTTGATTAGTTGGTCTTTATAAATTCCTTTGCTCTGGTTGGTCAATCCTGTCTTCAGTCCTGCCTTTGTGTGCTTGGTTCCCTCCCAATGGACATCACCAATTGTTTTTTTTGGTTGGCTGTCTCTGGCGGACATCTGTTGCCTCCTCGCTCTCCCCCTCCCGTCATTGCTGCCCTTCTTCCTGTGGCATACCCCACCCCCTGCGCGACACTGCATTAACTTTTGTGGCAATGGCGGCATGCTGTGTTTTACCTTTACACATCTAAAGCTAAAGCATGGTATGTTGCAATTGCTACAATAGTAAATACACAGGGAAAAAAAGGCGGCCGCACAACTTTGTTTTCTATTTGTAGACTTTTGTAGCAATAGTGGCACGCCAAGCTTTAGCTTTAAACAGCTGACGCTAAAGCATGGTGTGCCGCCATTGCTACAATAGTAAATAAACAGAAAAAAGGCAGCTGCAGAACTTTTGTTTTTTTATTTATTTACTTTTTTAGCAATGGCGGCATGCTGCGCTTTAGCTTTAAATATCTAAAGCTAAAGCGTAGCGGGCCACCGTTGCTACAAAAGTCAATAAATAGTAAAATAAAGGCAGGCGGATGCCACATTTCTTTTATATTTGCAAAGCAATAGCTCAACATTTAAGTAATGCGAGACCTATTGCATTGCAAATGCTTGTTCTCTTTGTTCTCTGCCAGCCTCACCCTATACACCTCATCATAATAGACCAAGGACATCCCTCCAAATGTTGGGGCAGATTTACAAGGACTAGCACATCCCTGCATATTAGCAGGGATGCGCCAGTACCAATGCGACATGCAATTCTACCCTTGCGCACCACAGATGCGTTGCATTTACAATGCGGCGCACTGTGGGGCAGGGATAGACAGATGCATGGCGTAAGGGCGGAGCATTGCTGGAGTTGTGTCGCAACTGCGATGTAATTCCAGCAATGTTCAGGGACCGCCCATACCTAACGTGCTGCGCCACTCCTTACGCCTGCTTCAATCCAGCGTAAGGTTTTGTCGCAGCAGGCTCTTGAAAAGTGACCCAGTGAAATCTTGTAGATTTCACTGCATCACTTTTACGAGGCTTTTTTCCAACGGAAAGCCCACCCTACATACATTAAACCTGAGGCAGGTTTAATGTGGCGCAGGGCTTTCCAACGTGACGCATCTCCCTAGATGCGTCACGTTGTAAATAAGTCTCAATGTGGCGCATGGTTTACGCCACCGCTACATCATAGAAGTGACACAATGGCGGCGTTGATGTGTCGCGAGGGGTTTGTAAACCTGCCTCGTTATTTGGGCCTTCCTGATCATATCCATGTATTTGAAGAGTGTGGTGCACCTCTCGAGGTATTTTTCACAACAGATGGTAGCATAAATAAGAAATGCTGACATCCAGTTCTCATTGGTGATCAACACGCTCGGTCTCCGCACAAGCTAGTCCTCCTACCCTTTAGTCCCCTCCTTAGGTCTTACCTCCCTGTCTAATCATTTGAATACTTCTACGCATTCCCGTTTCCAAAGCCTCTACTTTGTTGACATCATAAGGTGAGGCCCCAAATACTTAGTTATGCCCAAGCATCGAAATTTCTTGTGCTTTATGTCTTTACTTTCTTTTTATCTTTGTTCTATTCTACTTTCTCAACCATTCCCATTGCTTCATCCTTATCTTGTACCTTTCCAGCACCTACCTCTACTTCAGTTCTAATGCCTTTGTTCACTACATACTTACTACTCTACAATTGCGACTTATCCTTATTGTACATGTCACCACCCACCCCAATGGAACACACATCACCCAGCTCTTTTTCACCAATCTTACCTGGCCACAGGATCTGGGCCCACTCTGTCCAGCCATGACATTGTTTACACTTTCTGCACCCCTCTTCTGTTGCAATGGCCTGTCTCCCTTTAAAACATCAACTGTCATCCACTAATTATATCCCTGAGACCTCTACAGCCTCACCACATCCTCTACCCACTACCTCCATTCCACATGTCCCTTTCTTTCAATATCAACAATCTCCCCTTCTTCCACCTCCTCCTCAAAAGTCCAACAATGTAGTTTCTCCTTCCTGAATCCCACACTGTACCAACTCCATTGTCCCACCACTAGTAATGGGCATCTCACCATCATCAACCACCCAACGGCCATAGCATGCAACCAGGAATCCTACACTGTCCATGCTGTCTTCGGCATGGAGGTCGCCTCTGACCTTCCTTGGGCTTTCCTGAGCAGGTCTCCTGTTGTGTCCACACTGGACAGTCCCTTTGCTTTTTTCCATGGTTGTGAAGCCACAAAATACTCTCCTGGAGAGCCTCTGGAACAGGCCAACCTACCTACAGATTCCCCTCATGCAGCAACCACCGAGCCACCATGTTCCCGATATAACAACTGCCCCCACTTGTGGGTAATAAATACCCAGTTCGGCATCGGCACCCATTTTCCACTCACACCAGCTTCCTCAGCAGCTTGTGGTCAAAAAAACTGCACCACGCTCCCACACTCTTGCCTCCCTCATGTGCTGCTCTAGGGTTGCCAATCCCTAGGGACCCTTTGCCAAATAGCTGCTCTACCTACCCAATGCTCACCACTAGGGCCTCCTCCTCTACCTTTGAGGAAGTGGACTAACCATGCTGGACGGCCTCAGTCAGATGTTGACGTCGATCCCATAGTCCTTCCTCACTGCCTGCTGCGACATGGTGGGCAGACCACAGAACTGAAATAATTGCAGCGCTCCCCTCCACCCGCGTCTTCTTTGGATGACCTCTGACTACCCCTGTAGCACACTGCGCTCTGAGAAGCTGCCAACCCGGGCCCTGAGGAGCTGCATGACCGTCCACTTCTACTTGCCTACTCCCAAAGCCTAAACAAGTTGAGTAGAACAGAACTAAAGTCAATTACATAAGCTTCAATGTCCCACCTTTACTTATAAGTGCTGACAGAGACCATCCAAAACTGAACAGCAAAGACCTAACTAAATTGATAGGTCAAAAAGAATGCATGCCTGAGAGAGGAAGCACAATTTATCTTCTGGCAGCACCCCTTGGATACTCTGTCAAATATTTCAAAAGGGCGGGACTGCACAGCTCTCTTTCCAAGCCAAATGACCCTTTTACCAGTTGAGTCAAACATCCCTATCAGTAAATCTTTTGCAGGGCGGTGGAAGTGAAACTAACTTAGATGACTACTAGTGAAGCAAGCAGCGAAGTGGGAGGGCATTGGAGGATGGGAAAGCAACCCCGGGGCATTCTAACTTTGAAGCCAGAGAATGAAAAATAAAGAGGCGCCCTAGTAAAACAGCATCTGACATTTGTTTTTCAATGCACACAAATGTGACAAGATAAGAACAAGAATTACAGACCTGTTTACCCAAACAGAGGTCAGAGCGAGTGAAAACACCAGTGCTCTTGTAAAGTGCTGTTAAAGAAAAAAAAAAAGTAGTTCCTTAAACAGATGCTAAAATGGGACCAATGAATGGATATAGTAATTGGTCCATGATGTCAGGGAGGACTAAATACAGGAAGAGGCATGACACAATTATGTCATAAACAAATCTGGGGAAAGAATAGGAGAGCGACAATTGAGCCAGCAAATGGGAAGCCTATGGGTGGGAGGGCTGGAGCCCACCAAGTATATACAACATGTCTATTCGAGACAACGCATGCGCTGTCAGGTCGAGACCTAAATAGGGACGCCTAACTAACTGTCAACTAACTTTACCACCCAGACTCTGCCCCAGCAACTAAGCTGACCAACAGCTGGCCATCGCCCCTTGGCCTGCTCCACTCGCCCAAAATCGTGGGGGAAAGGCTCCTTTGTTGCCTGATTCCCAAGTTCCCATTATATTAGGCAGCCTGTGGAAATGAAGCATCAACACAACCTTTCAAGATTTCTCTCTGAACCTATGTGGGAAAGCTAAGGCAGAGGTGTCAATTTGTCTGCTAGAAGGGGTTTTTCTACGGGAGATATTATCTTTTAGTTTAGTGCCCACACCCCACTTTACAGGCCATTCCAAATAGACCACAACTAAAAGCAAAGCATTTTCAGACATGCCATCCGCCAGTGTGCTATCTTCCAGATCGTTCCGTACAAATGACAGTGTCATCCTCCAACCCATTTCAGATAGTTTATAGTGGAATCCAATAGTTCTTTCCAGAAAGGAATATCCCCCGTGGATTTCACTGTGCAGTCCTCCTATGCTATCCCAAAGTAAAACTTAACAGCAAAAAGTAAATACATACCGTATTGGTTTATGCATCCCTTCCACTATAAACTTTACGACCTAAAACTGTTAAAATAATCGCGGCATTGATGCAATGCTTGCATTTGAATGAATGATCAAGCTAGCAAATTAAGCAGACGAAAGGTCATGGGACTTGAGAAAATGAGAGACTGACGGTGCAAGTTGGCCCGCCACACCTAGAGGAATAGTCCTGGGCTGATCAATGGTGGCCGCCATTGACCATTTGACCCGTCACTGAGAATGTCAGATCGAGTGACCAACCCTGCCAGGCACACATGAACTAAACAGGAGGACGCGCAGAGAAATCATGGTTTTGAGGCACAGGCAATGTGCCTTTAGAAGACAAGGATAACAGCACTGCAAATCGAGCAAAGGGGAGGCGGAAGGAACGGGAATGTCACCTGCCATCCACGGATCGGAGCCCCGAAAAGATCTTTGAGGAGGGAACATGCAAGGTGTGCGTGGATGCCACGCTGACCTGCAGAGAAGAGTCAAGTCCTACAAACAGGACAGGACATGGGAGAGGTTCATGATGGGAGAAAACAAACAATCCTACGAACAGGACGGGATCAGCAAGAGGTTCATAAGAAGAGAAATGGCGGCACGTGGCCTAGCGGAACCTTGCACAAGAAAACATAGACCACGTGATGCATGACACAATGCCACATTGCAAAGGAGAACTGGAAAAGGAAGGAAATATAGTTGTGTGACCAGACCTGTCACACTGAAAAACCTGACAACCAAAGGAGCGCAGGAGAAACGATCAAGGGTGACAAGACCAAGGACTCAGGCCATGACATGAGAGGGCTCCTACTGACACAAGCAAGCCACTGAGGTGGAGCGACATCCCTGGCAACAGCCCAGCAGAAGAACGGAAAGTAAGTTGCACAGATGTGCAAACCGTGTATCTGCCCCACACTTTCAGTGCGATCGCCCATCCACAGTCACCGACTGCTTGAGGAAAGATGGCATCCCTCTAGGAATTGCACATGCCGGAGGAGAACAGCACCAGTAACACTGAGTTGCGGGGCTGTGAAATCCCACTAGTCACCCTCCCAGTCTGTGTCAAATGTCGTACAGATTGTCTAATAGCAACAACACCATCATGCAATGTGCATCATCCTAACCAGCAAAGGAGCATTTCACCACCAGAGTGGAGCCTTACACCCGCAAACCACGAAGAGACGAAGGAGGCACTCCTGGCACTGTGAGGGACCATTTGCCCAGAGACTATCTGCTAACCCCATCTGCACCTTGGTGCTGTTGGCAAGCACACCCAACCATGTATCATCTACCCCTGTGATTGCAAGAATGACTAAGCTGTGGCTCTGCTGGCTGTCTTACAACAGGCCCCGCACGGCCTACTCACAGCCCAGCACTGTCCACGTGGTCCTGTTGCGACCTATCAAATATGGCCACAAGGGAATCCCGCACAAAAGATGGGCCAGAGGCTGCTACTCTGAGAGGTACTGGGAGGCACTGGGGCCTCAGAGGAAGACATCCAAACATCATTGATGTCGTCCCCGTCCTTACAAGGTTGTCCTTCACGGAGTCAAGACAGCCCATGAGAAAGCTTTGCAGCGGACTTCACCAATGCTCCTGGTGCACCCCATTTTGAACTCTTGACATCAACCACTCCACCGTGAGAGTAGGCGGGACCGACCAAAATTGTACGGGTGGACTTTAACCCCACCGACATGCTGTTGAAGGGTCCAGACTCAATCCACACCTGTGTTCATGCCCAGGATCATCTGGTTAAATTATGGATGCGAGCAGTGATGATCAGGTGCCCGCAGCGGCACCTGTCAACTTGTCCATGACCGTCCCGCTCATTGACTCTAGAGATTGAGAGTCTCAAAGGTGCCTCGTTTTTTTTGTTATCCCAACAGGTTGGACTCCTTGTCCTTTTGTTTGGATTTCTAGGGGGATGTTGTGTCCTGCCAGACACGTAGCTATTTCCAGCCACTCCCTGAGGGCTAGTCTTACACCCACCCTACACCCATCCACCACAGGCGTCACTACATATTTGACGTAATGCCTGCTAATAAAAGGGGAAGGGCAAAGTGCAGTGGGCAAGTTTTTATACCGTTATAGCAGTGTCTATGTCGTCCTTTTTAGGTTTTGCCTCGCCAAAAAGATGCGCTCTGCGCATCTTTTTCGCGCAGGCGAAAACCTGATGAGAATTGTAGTGTGCTTTGGGTCGGCCCTCCTCATTCATTGGCTGGCTCCGTAAATGGAGCCTTGCCATTGGACGAGGGGCCTGTCCGTCAATGCCGGACCAGACACGGGGGCGTTCCCGACATTCTTTGGCTTTTGCCGACGTCACGCGACGCCGGGAACGCCCCCGAGTCTGTTCCGGCATTGCCGGCACCTCCCTTGCTCCCCCTCCCGCTTGTTTCCTGGTGCCCGCCTTCGTGCTCCGGCCGGCCGTCGTCAGCGTCTCTCCTCCCCCTTTCCCGCCCCCTCCCGCTTGTTATTTCAGTTATTTGCTCAACAAAGAATATTTTGAACCTCTGTATTCTAACCACTGCTAAAATTGGTGCATAAACTATTATAACTTCGTCCGCCAGAAGAAATCGTTTCAGATTCCGAACTAATGCTACGTTTATTTTGCTGTGTATTTACTTATCACTAAGCGCAGGGGAGATTCACAAAATCAAACACTAGGCCGCATATATCCACACGTCGGACCTAATGTCCCGCCATGTTAGGTGTAGCTGGCCGATTCAACACCGTTTGGGCGTGGTTAGATGCTTTGACTCCATTCCCCGTTTCTTATATCCCTGGGTAACTTGCACCCACTCTAGATTTTCGCCTGCATATGGGGAACCTTATATTGAGAGTGCGCAGCAGCAAATATAAGACAGAGGCGAAGTCCGCTTTTCTCACGAATGACCACCAACGCAGCCTCTCCCATCTGGATTTTATGTCCGCTCCCCAGAACATAGAGCAGGTCACGTGAGAAGAAATGTCATAAACAAAGAAAAGGGGTGTCACGAGACAGCTCGTGCGCAGGCTCCCCTTGCAGATGTCAGGTTTAGTCCTTCTTTTCTGTCTCTGTTGACAGGTACCGTGGGTTGGCCTGGCTGTCCTAGGGCTGCGCATGCGCTGTTGCTCAGCTGTCACCGCTCCCGGTCTGCGCTGGTGTCGGGCGAGGTCGTCAAGTAGAGCCCGGTGCCTCGCCATGGCTGGCGCTCCCGGGGCCTCAGTTAACCCCTTCCTGAGCGACTCGGAAGAGGAAGATGAGACCGCGGCAGACCTCTTGTCCCCGTCAGGCGGCTCGGAGCCTGCTCTGTCACCAGCTGGACCCCCGGTACCGGCCCCTCCCACGGGCCCTGCAGCGGAGCCGCGCTCGGTGCCGCTGGATGTGCTGGCCGCTCAACTCCTACGGGAACAGCTGGTGCTGACGGCGCTGGAGCTGCACACTGAGCTGCTGGAGAGCGGCCGCGAGCTGCCGCGTCTGCGGGACTATTTCTCTAACCCGGGGCATTTTGAGAGGCAAAGCGGGTGCACTCCGCCCGGAGCCGGCCCCGGGGGCGCCCCAGTGCCGGCCGGGGGGCCCCGCGAGGCCTCGCACAGCGCAGGAGCAGCCGGCGGAGGCAGCCTGAGTAAGTGTTCCTAGTGCATGTGACATCTCTGTGATTAAGAGTGTCAGCGAGGAAGGGGGTGGAACCTGATCGTGAAATGCACAGATCACCAGTGTGCACCCTTGGCACGATTCTGTGTAAGGCATGGTAGTGATGGATGAGTGGGTTGGCCCATCCTTTTGGCTTCATTATTTGTTACCTATCCAAAGAATGATTTTCTGCATCCCCTGTGAGGGCTTGAGGTGCAATGACACCTTTTCCTTCTTCCGGACTTTCTCGCAGCCTGCCCTCTCGCAGCCTGCCCTCTCGCAGCCTGCCCTCTCGCAGCCTGCCCCCTCCCAGCCTGCCCTCTCCCAGCCTGCCCTCTCCCAGCCTGCCCTCTCCCAGCCTGCCCTCTCCCAGCCTGCCCTCTCCCAGCCTGCCCTCTCCCAGCCTGCCCTCTCCCAGCCTGTCCCCTCCCTGCCCTTTCCCAGCCTGTCCTCTTCCAGCCTGCCCTCTCCCAGCCTGTCCCTTCCATGACCTTTCCCAGCCTGTCCTCTCCCAGCTTGTCCACTTCCAGCCTGCCCTCTCCCAACCTGCCCTCTCCCAGCGTGTCCCCTCTCTGCCCTCTCCCAGCCTGCCCTCTCCCAGCCTGTCCCCTCCCTGCCCTCTCCCAGCCTGTCCTCTCCCTGCCTGTTGTCGTGTCCCGGCAGCAGCAGGCAGCAGGCAAGAGCGTGCACTGCGTCCCCGAAGTAACAGCCCTAAAGCAAGCAAGAAGTACGCCCCCTCCCACCAATCCCTGTTAGGTAGTGGAAACTGTCCAAACTGGGGTGCAGACAGCCCCTCTCACCTTTCAGCCTGGTACCACTGCACCAGCCGCACTACTTCCCTACTGACCATTCTCCACTTCAGCCCCGTCTAAATTACAATTCCTGCTTGTGACCCTTTTGCCTGCTTGTGCTCGTTTTCGTGACCCTGTTGCCTGCTTGTGCCTCCGTGTGCCCCTGTTGCCTGCTTGTGCCTCAGTTTTCGTGCCCCTGTCGCCTGCTTGTGCCTCAGTTTTCGTGCCCCTGTCGCCTGCTTGTGCCTCTGTGTGCCCCTGTCGCCTACTTGTGCCTCTGTGTGCCCCTGTCGCCTGCTTGTGCCTCCGTGTGCCCCTGTTGCCTGCTTGTGCCTCCGTGTGCCCCTGTTGCCTGCTTGTGCCTCCGTGTGCCCCTGTTGCCTGCTTGTGCCTCCGTTTTCGTTTTCGTGCCCCTGTTGCCTGCTTGTGCCTCCGTGTGCCCCTGTTGCCTGCTTGTGCCTCCGTGTGCCCCTGTTGCCTGCTTGTGCTGTGTGGGTGTGTGTGGAAGGCTCTGTGTGGGTGTGTGGAGGGCTCTGTGTGGCTGTGTGTGTGGGGGCCTTTGTGTGGCTGTGTGTGTGGGGGGCTCTGTGTGGCTGTGTGTGTGGGGGGCTCTGTGTGGCTGTGTGTGTGGGGGGCTCTGTGTGGCTGTGTGTGTGGGGGGCTCTGTGTGGCTGTGTGTGCGGGGGGCTCTGTGTGGCTGTGTGTGCGGGGGGGCTCTGTGTGGGTGTGTGTGGGGGGGCTCTGTGTGTGTTTGTTTGTGTCATTTGCTAGAGATAAAGCTAGTGGCATTGTAAATGACAATGCCATTTATTTATGTTTAAAAAAAACATAAATAAAAATAATGTCAAGAGCAATGCCAATAGCTCTAACTTTAACAAAGGCAAAACCATTGCATTGTAAATGCTTGTTAGGTTTTGCCTCGCCAAAAAGATGCGCTCTGCGCATCTTTTTCGCGCAGGCGAAAACCTGATGAGAATTGTAGTGTGCTTTGGGTCGGCCCTCCTCATTCATTGGCTGGCTCCGTAAATGGAGCCTTGCCATTGGACGAGGGGCCTGTCCGTCAATGCCGGACCAGACACGGGGGCGTTCCCGACATTCTTTGGCTTTTGCCGACGTCACGCGACGTCAGCCGGGAACGCCCCCGATTCTGTTCCGGCATTGCCGGCACCTCCCTTGCTCCCCCTCCCGCTTGTTTCCTGGTGCCCGTCTTCGTGCTCCGGGCACTGCTGTTTATCGGATGTTTGATGTTTTGTTTCCTGTTCTCCGTTTGCGACAACGCCGTTGCTATTCTCCGACACAACACCACCTCGTCTTTTGGATCGAGGGCTTCAGGGTCTTCTTTTCTTGTCTTTGCCGCGTTTATTTACTCTTCTACTTTTCATCGCAGATCCCCGGCCTCGATTAGGGAACGGTGGCCGGTTTTGGTGCTGATCTGTCGGGTAGGAGCGTACGTGAGTCCCCGGCTTCAAGGCCGCTGTAGGCCACTTTGGGGGAATGCCTCTTTCGTTAATAAAGCCGAGAGATGGGGTTCGCCGAAGGTTTATCATTTGCAAGTAGTTGGTTTGAAAGCGTGAGAGTGCTTTTTGATACCGAGTAGGGGCTGAGAGAGACTTACAAGTTGTTATATCTGACCCTGAACGTAGGGGCTCCATTCCAGTGACTGTGCCCAGCGCTGTTATGTCGTGGCAGCTAGGACACAACAAGCGCTTTAAAATGTGAAATTAGTTTAATGGTTTTGAGAAGATTCTGCCCACCAGTGGTGGAGCCAAAGTGAGGTCCCGGGTAAGCAGTCTACCCAGAGACCTCATCTTTGCGTTCCTTCGGACTCAAAGCCCGTTTTAATGCGGAGCGTACCCCGCACACTTTGGCGGCCGCTTTTCCACGCGAGCTGTTTTAGTTGGGTAGTCTCCATTTTTTTTGCTGGATCTGGTACACTGTTATTGTTGTGAATTGACGCCCGCTCCTTAAGACTCTCAATTCTGTCCCCCGACACACACACCTGGTATCGACCGAGAGGGTAAGTACCAGGTGACCGACCCTACCTCGTTCTCTGAACCGAGAATGTCAACCCTTTCTCCCGGTCGATTCCAGAAAATGTACCCAGGTCTTTCTGATCTGACATGTCTGCTCCCTCACCCATACGTTAAATATAATTTTTCCATTCTCGCGTAATACCTAGGGTGCGATGAACAAGTAATGTTGACCCCCCCCCGACAGTGAGAAAATGTCCCCATAACATCTCATGTGGTTTGATTTGTTTCTTGCACCCAAGTTTGAATACCTCCTCCAGACAAGATCTCAAGTCCTTATTTTACATACTGTCTCCGCCGTGTTACCTTTGTTTGGCCGTTCATGAATACATTTGACTCCCCACCTTACATCTTCAGTGTCTAGTCTGAGCACCGCAACGCATCACATCACATGCTCTGAACGAACATTTTCTTTGTAACAATCCTGCTCTTTCCAGTCTCCTTTCAATGGGCATATGCAATGTAGTTTCGGTTTCTGGATTTTACAACCTTTTGACACTTGGTTTGTGATTTCCGGTACAAGCAGTACTGCAGTGGTTTACTCGCAAACACTTCCTTGTATGATGAGTCATACACAGTTCGGTTTCAGATACATAAGCATGGAAATCACTTGTTTCATATATAGAGATGTAGTTCAATTGGACCGAACACATTCTTGGGAAAAAAATCGAAACACGATTTCTAACCGCCTCGCAGGGTTTGCAATTCCAGTTCACGGCCTTATGTTAGTCCTCACATTATTGGTTACCGTACATAGCCCCTGTCTTTAGTACAAGCGACAATTTTACTTTTGAAATCCCTCCATCCTTGAGACCTGGCATTTAGAATTCAATTGATTGGACCTGTGTGCCTAGCAAACCTTAGTTTGCATGTGGAATATTAACATCTTTTTGTGATTTGTAATAAAGCGTGAACGCTTGAAAACAGCTTGAAACATTGAAAGAACATATTTGAACCAGCCTTTGACAATAAATTATGACGTAATGCAGCTAACACAAATGTAACGTGTGAAACTGCAGACTGTTATGTTCAGCCAGAGTGGAGCTTCAGAGTGGAGCTTCAGAGTGCAGAGTGGAGCTTCAGAGTGGAGCTTCAGAGTGCAGAGTGGAGCTTCAGAGTGGAGCTTCAGAGTGGAGCTTCAGAGTGGAGCTTCAGAGTGCAGAGTGGAGCTTCAGAGTGGAGCTTCAGAGTGCAGAGTGGAGCTTCAGAGTGCAGAGTGGAGCTTCAGAGTGCAGAGTGGAGCTGCAGAGTGGAGCTGCAGAGTGGAGCTGCAGAGTGGAGCTTCAGAGTGGAGCTTCAGAGTGGAGCTTCAGAGTGCAGAGTGGAGCTTCAGAGTGCAGAGTGGAGCTTCAGAGTGGAGCTTCAGAGTGGAGCTTCAGAGTGGAGCTTCAGAGTGGAGCTTCAGAGTGCAGCTTCAGAGTGCAGCTTCAGAGTGCAGCTTCAGAGTGCAGCTTCAGAGTGGAGCTTCAGAGTGCAGAGTGGAGCTTCAGAGTGCAGATTCAGAGTGGAGCTTCAGAGTGCAGAGTGGAGCTTCAGAGTGCAGATTCAGAGTGGAGCTTCAGAGTGCAGATTCAGAGTGGAGCTTCAGAGTGCAGATTCAGAGTGGAGCTTCAGAGTGCAGATTCAGAGTGGAGCTTCAGAGTGCAGATTCAGAGTGGAGCTTCAGAGTGGAGCTTCAGAGTGGAGCTTCAGAGTGGAGATTCAGAGTGGAGATTCAGAGTGCAGATTCAGAGTGGAGATTCAGAGTGCAGAGTGGAGCTGCAGATTCAGAGTGGAGCTGCAGAGTGCAGATTCAGAGTGCAGAGTGGAGCTTCAGAGTGCAGATTCAGAGTGGAGCATCAGAGTGCAGATTCAGAGTGGAGCTTCAGAGTGCAGAGTGGAGCTTCAGAGTGCAGATTCAGAGTGGAGCTTCAGAGTGCAGAGTGGAGCTTCAGAGTGCAGATTCAGAGTGGAGCTTCAGAGTGCAGAGTGGAGCTTCAGAGTGCAGATTCAGAGTGGAGCTTCAGAGTGCAGAGTGGAGCTTCAGAGTGGAGCTTCAGAGTGCAGAGTGGAGCATCAGAGTGGAGCATCAGAGTGGAGCATCAGAGTGGAGCATCAGAGTGGAGCATCAGAGTGGAGCATCAGAGTGGAGCTTCAGAGTGGAGCTTCAGAGTGCAGATTCAGAGTGGAGCTTCAGAGTGCAGAGTGGAGCTTCAGAGTGCAGATTCAGAGTGGAGCTTCAGAGTGCAGAGTGGAGCTTCAGAGTGCAGATTCAGAGTGGAGCTTCAGAGTGCAGAGTGGAGCTTCAGAGTGCAGAGTGGAGCTTCAGAGTGCAGATTCAGAGTGCAGAGTGGAGCTTCAGAGTGCAGAGTGGAGCTTCAGAGTGCAGATTCAGAGTGCAGAGTGGAGCTTCAGAGTGGAGCTTCAGAGTGGAGCTTCAGAGTGGAGCTTCAGAGTGGAGCTTCAGAGTGGAGCTTCAGAGTGCAGAGTGGAGCTTCAGAGTGGAGCTTCAGAGTGCAGAGTGGAGCTTCAGAGTGCAGAGTGGAGCTTCAGAGTGGAGCTTCAGAGTGGAGCTTCAGAGTGGAGCTTCAGAGTGGAGCTTCAGAGTGTCAAGAGCAATGCCAATAGCTCTAACTTTAACAAAGGCAAAACCATTGCATTGTAAATGCTTGTTAGGTTTTGCCTCGCCAAAAAGATGCGCTCTGCGCATCTTTTTCGCGCAGGCGAAAACCTGATGAGAATTGTAGTGTGCTTTGGGTCGGCCCTCCTCATTCATTGGCTGGCTCCGTAAATGGAGCCTTGCCATTGGACGAGGGGCCTGTCCGTCAATGCCGGACCAGACACGGGGGCGTTCCCGACATTCTTTGGCTTTTGCCGACGTCACGCGACGTCAGCCGGGAACGCCCCCGATTCTGTTCCGGCATTGCCGGCACCTCCCTTGCTCCCCCTCCCGCTTGTTTCCTCTGTTTCCATTAACTGTCCTTTTCTCATGACCCCTTGAAATTTGTCCTGGCATGAGCCAGGGACCCCCCCCCCACATCCCACGTATAACATCTGCATACGTATTTGTCCTCGCTCACCCTGATTGAACTCCTGAGCTTACACGGACTTATGCCGTTGCCGCTCATTCACTCGACAGCCCCAGCCGCACTCAGCAGAGCCCTACTGGCTGTTGGATCCCTTGGACAGTAAGTGTATACCCCCCTTATACCATCTCCGTTTCCCATACCAGACGCAAGCATATGCCACGCTCGTCCTGTTTACTCACATTGCGTCTTTGAAATTTCCATAGACGCTAACGCCGGATGCCCAATTCCCTGGATGCCGTGCCCGGAACTCCCATTTCTCCGTACCAGCTCCCGTGGCTCTACATCTACCGCCTTCGGTGGATCCTGGGCGATTATTTGCCACATCAACCCCTGTACACCATAAGGTGAGTGTTATGCTCTGGACACGCACCCTTTGCATTAACATTGGTTTTTGCGCTCCCTTCTGACTCAACTCCTGCTCCCTGTTACTTTTCAGATGCCTACTTGTCATCTAATTGGTTGCATGTCCCGTACCAACTTGGACCCGTTCTCATCACGAACCCCCCTCATTACTGAATGTGTATACTTCTCAGTGAGTTCTCATTATTCCGCCCAGCCTTTGCAGATTTCTCTCCCCAGACGGGCCAGTTTTCGCCAGTTGCAGTCCACCATTGCGCCTTTGTTTTCCTTGGCAACCTTTGAAAGCCACCTCCTTTTCTCTCCCACCCCGCCCTTTTTTTCCACCGACCACGAACAGGACTCTCAAGTGACCTACTTGCCCTGCACTGGGCAAATCACCCTGCCGGGTACCTCACATTTTTGCCCCTTCGCGATTGAAAATTTGCAGGTACCATTCTCTCATTTCACTTCCTCCTTTTGTGGTTATGCTAGCCCCTTACTATAGCTCGATTAATTACTCCTTCATATTCTTTTTTCTACTCTTTAGCACTTCAAATATCTTGTAACCTGGTCTTGACAATGACCTGTATAGATAGCAGGTCGAAACGCTGTCGACTTCCTAGCGCAATTACTTGGCACATTTTTGTTCTGCTTTATTAATCAATGTATCCTAAGCCATTCTCAAATGTATTTGGACCACTATTAATGTGCTCTTGTAAATATTATCACTGTTCTCTTGCGCCATCTCTAGCTGATTTCACTTGTCACTTTGCGCTTTTCATTTCCTCACGAGCACAAATTGTTATAAGTGGTACAGGTTACATATCATTGGATGTAATACAGTGCTTCTTCTTTAACTCATCTATTGTTGTATATAAACAGCTCCTAGCAATTACTGCATCATTCATTGATGTCTCCCTGTGTTTTTCTTGAACTTCTCTGCAACTACTGCAACCTCCTCGCTGTCCTGTGCAAGTTTCCCGTTTTTCGACCACGGCCGCCGGAGGAAGGTAAAACTTAAGGGTGAAACAGATGGGACCGTATAAGAGTTTGTATCTTAAATGCGTGTTCCTCCCTTCAAAGCATGATTTTTAGTGCAGTTTGAATAGGACAGGGTTTTCTATCCTTTATAGTACAATGCATGATTGCGAGTAACCCTATGCTTCGTTATTCTTAAGCACTTTTAGGTAGCTCAACAGTGATTAGTAGCACTCCAGAAACAATGCATACAAAAATAAAGTGGATGATTTACTTTTTTTTTTAAATGGCAAGCTTCGAAGAAAAGTAGCGGGCCTGCAAGTTTATTTGGACAATTGCACAACATTGACACATCAGATGATGAGGCTAATACAACTGGGGCATATTGCATAGCAATGGCATCTACCTAGCGAATGTGTACTGTTGGTTTGATGCAAAAATTGTGCCTTGTGTATTTCGGGACCAGCTCTTCACTGAATGTTACAACTTGCTGATTCTTGTCGTTCTCCTCCTTTAGTGCTCCATCTTTGAGGATGCATAGACCAGTTCCAGCAGCTCAGAGAGTAGCAGATCGGCACAGCGTCATGCGTGTCAATTGTAATTTGTATATTATATTTATATAGTGCTTACTAGTGCCCAGTCCTGAGTTCTAATGCTAGGGACGTGCCAGTGGTGGTGGTGGGGGGGCAGGGGGCTCCGGAGCTCCGAGCTGCCAGTCCTGCGTTTCAGCTTTTGTTATGCCACTGGCTTCAGAGTGGAGCTTCAGAGTGGAGCTTCAGAGTGGAGCTTCAGAGTGGAGCTTCAGAGTGGAGCTTCAGAGTGGAGCTTCAGAGTGCAGAGTGGAGCTTCAGAGTGCAGATTCAGAGTGGAGCTTCAGAGTGCAGAGTGGAGCTTCAGAGTGCAGAGTGGAGCTTCAGAGTGCAGATTCAGAGTGCAGAGTGGAGCTTCAGAGTGCAGAGTGGAGCTTCAGAGTGGAGCTTCAGAGTGGAGCTTCAGAGTGCAGCTTCAGAGTGCAGAGTGGAGCTTCAGAGTGCAGCTTCAGAGTGCAGAGTGGAGCTTCAGAGTGCAGAGTGGAGCTTCAGAGTGCAGAGTGGAGCTTCAGAGTGGAGCTTCAGAGTGGAGCTTCAGAGTGGAGCTTCAGAGTGGAGCTTCAGAGTGTCAAGAGCAATGCCAATAGCTCTAACTTTAACAAAGGCAAAACCATTGCATTGTAAATGCTTGTTAGGTTTTGCCTCGCCAAAAAGATGCGCTCTGCGCATCTTTTTCGCGCAGGCGAAAACCTGATGAGAATTGTAGTGTGCTTTGGGTCGGCCCTCCTCATTCATTGGCTGGCTCCGTAAATGGAGCCTTGCCATTGGACGAGGGGCCTGTCCGTCAATGCCGGACCAGACACGGGGGCGTTCCCGACATTCTTTGGCTTTTGCCGACGTCACGCGAAAGCCGGGAACGCCCCCGAATCTGGTCCGGCATTGCCGGCACTTCTGCGTCTCTCCACCCCCCTTTCCCGCCCCCTCCCGCTTGTTGCCTGATGCTGGCCTCGCGGCCGCGGAGAAGCCGAGGGAACAACCGCTGACGTCACCTGCATTACAATATCCCCTATGCTGTAACGACCTCAAATGCGCGAGAAGGGATTGTCAATACGTTCTATCCAATAGCCCTCCTGTTGTGTGTGAAGTCAACTAACAAATAAACACGCTATAAAAGGAAGGCGTTATTTTGCGTAGATCGCCAAACACTTTTTACATGCAATTGAAGAGTTAGGTGCGGTTAACCCTTTAAGTGCTGCCGTCGGCCAACGGTCGTCACGGGCACTACCTCCCCAGTGCTGCGTGCGACCGCTGGACGTCCAGTTCAGCACTGGATAATGGACAGCGCAGCACTGGGGAGGTATGTTTACGAGCTCCTAAGGTGTTAAAGAAGGGCACGTCCGCCATTTATGTGCAGGGCTTTAATATAACCAAACCAGTTTCCGTAAACAGCCTTCTACTGAATGCCTAGGATGCGCTGAATGCTTCCGTCACCCATCATTAGTTAGGACTACTCAGTGTCCTTCTTCTGTCTTCATAACCCCAAGCCTTAGTCCTACATCACTGTCTCTAGTTGCCCAGGGTTTCACATGCCGGCTGGTTGTCCTTCCTTACTGTTAGTATGATACCTCGGAGCATGGACGCCTAGTATGAAGGTACTCCTCCAATCTAACGCAACAAAATAAAAACTCCCGCTGCTTTCACCTCAGCCGACCTGCACACCTGACAGCAAACAGAGGTGCGTAAAGACGATGCACTTTGAGTCTCACAATACAGTGTACAGCGGCGAAATAGTCTCTTGCTAGTGCACGTGCGCTCTCCTAGGTGTGGCCTGGATCACCGCACTTAGGACAATAGCTTCACCTTACAGTAGTAATAACGAGTGCGCGTTTCACGCTCCAGTGAAGGGGTGGTGCTGACAGGTCTGAAAAGGGGTAAGTCTAGCGCGAGAAGAGAAGACACGATACACAGCAGGTAGGAAGGAGCTCGCCTTGTGCTTACGGGAGCTATCTACAGCTGGAGCAGGTAAAGCGAAAACCATTAAAGTAGTTTTCTGTGCTTTTAGAAGAAAATGGCATTGTGTCACAAACTGCCTACTGTATGGCCTGGCTGCCCTTTAGCCAGTCCGGGCTTTCTAGTCTTTGGCATGCTGAGCTATTTTATCTCATACTTCAAACAAAAAGCGAAAGTGCAAGTCACGTTCTCTTTATTATAGAGCAACATCTGTCTGAAGGCATACCTAACCGCATTTGTAAATAAATTAAAGAGATTTTGAAAAAAAAAAATATGTAAACTTTATTTTCCCCATTAACTTCCAATGACGAGAAACAATTTTAAGTAGGAAAGCCCTAAATTAAATACGTTTAAGCTATACAAATCCGGAGTCTCCCCACTGAAATGGGTATTTTGGCATATTCGTGAAAGTATTGCACATAACATGCGATGTCTCTTTCTTTCAATGGTACATTAGGGAAAAAAAATGGGAAATTAATTTCCATTAATTGGCTGAAATGTATTTCACTACAATATGTGCTTTTTCTGACTCCTGCATCTGGTGGGCACTTCTCTGTAAGCCATAGCTGTTTGTATCGCTGATCTTAGATCTTCCCTAAAACATTTAGGAGAGGAAAAACGAATGCGTATGGCGTGTACGAAATTGCGTAATTGTTTTGTGAAATTTCATGAAATGTTTTGCAGAATGACACTTTAAGAACAAAATATATATTTTTAGTATCTTGCATGACTTGTGTCGTGGAACCAACCGAAATAAATAAATCTCTAATTGACCATCAATCATAAAGCAAACCTTTTTATGAATACTAGTTTTCTAACTTGTTCTATTAAATGGGCGTAGGGCCCAGAACAACACACGTGTTCATTTTAGGTTCTAATTTCTCACTACCGCTAACAGTCAGCAGCACTCTGGGTGGCACGCCTCGTGCTCTACTTTAAACACTGGCACGAGAGCACAGCACCTGCTCAGATTTGATACGAGAAACTCTGCTTCTCCAGCAAGAGCAGAGCAGCTTCCATGCACTGCAGCCACACCCTCACATGTCCCTATTGGCTTCAGGCCAAAACTCAAGCTCAGACTCGGCAAGAGGTCTGTTTATGTTGTAGAAATGACAGGACAGCATGTGTACCAGTGTTTTAAACTCCACAGTCGAAGAGTACTAGTTCAATTACGAACTGAAAAAATATGCTATACAAATATAATGTAAAGGTCATTAGGCAAGAAGAGGGCCACCAGGCATAGCACGAGGCCCTGTCACAAACATTGACGATATACCGCGATGTGACCTCTAGAATAAAGGCAATAGGACATGATAGTCAGGGATGGCGCTAGGCATGGGCAGTGTGGGCAGATGCCCAGGGCCTCGCGCTCAGCTAAAAAACAGGGGGCTCGCTTCACTGTGAAAGGTCACACTTTCACAGTTAGCCCACCTGCTCCTCCAGGGCCTCCTGACCCACACAATCACATTACAAATGTGAGATGTCTTGACCTTGCTTGTCAGGGTGTGGTGGCATTCCTGGGAGTTCAGGGGTGGGAGGAAGGGACAAACCGAATGGGGCGGCACAGACAGGGGCGTGGCAGCGCCTCTGTTAAGACTCATGCCATTCAAGGCCCCTTTTCTGCATTTTGTTGCTAGGTGACAGGAGGCCCCTTTGTTTCCAGGACCATCCGGACACAGCTAAGGAGAGGTGGCTGAGGGGTGGAGGGAGCAGCCGGATCAATTGGCTTGCGTAACCTTTTCATCATCCATAGCAAATATTTTTCCCTGGGCCTCGAAACACTGGAGCAAGCTGCAAGGTCCAGGTGTGAGGTGTTGTGTCTCGAGTTGTGTCTCGAGCCATGATGGTTTCTGGCTCGAGCACGACTCGCGATGAGTTGTCGGTAGTGTTATGAATTAAATGTATGGGTATTGGTCAGTTTAGAATGAGAGGCACAGGAGCCTCATACCGTTGCGAGAGAGCTGTGAGTGGCTGCGCCCCACTTCTTCTGTACCGGGTTATGCCATCTAATAAAGGAGTTTAATCAAGATTATTGGATCGACTTCTCTTTACAATATGAGGGACCCCCTTCCCTGGGCCTTATTGCCATTACTCCCTCTTTCCTCTCCTTTTGTTTCTTTGTTCCTCTGTGAAATGAATCCAAAAAAGAAAAACACTTTCCTGGAAATGTCTTTTATAGACATTCTTCTATTCCAAAGTGCAGCTTCCGGATGGAGAGAAATAAAAATAACTAAATAAAGCAAGACAGAGTGGGCCACAAAGTGGCCAGATTGATTTTATTCACACCTAAAACACATTAGCCCCACTTTACAGAGTTTGCCAGTGAAGCGCTACTTTTGTTTTCTCGTCTTTCTTTGAACAGCATTGTTTTCCCCGGTTGGGGAAGTGCACCAAACCTGGATGTACTGCAATATCTCGTAGATAGGTGTATTGGAAAATAAAAGGCGTACCACGGCTCTGTGTTCACAAATGTGGTGTTTTTATACCATACTGCTTATGTTTTGTAAGAATATGAGTAATGGACATTAAAACGGGTCCCTTCTGGGCCCTGTAGTCATGTCCTTAACTTCTCAGGCAAAAGCACTCAATGATTTCTGAATAATTAGTGGAAAAACGTTAAAGTAACCATGTTGTTCCTTCCACCAGCTGACGATACCCAGCTGGTGGTTGCATTATCTCAGCTGGAGAAGAACCCAGACGCGCTGCGCCTATGCCTGACCAATGTACACACTTGGATGTGTGAATCGTCGCTCAAACTAAACGGTTCCAAGACCGAGATAATGCTGCTAGGGCACAAGACTCCCTCTCTCCCCTCGACCGTTTGGCCCAGCTGCCTGGGGGAGATCCCCAGCCCCAAGCAGGAGATCAAGAGTTTGGGAGTATGGTTGGAGCAAGATCTCTCTTTTAAAACCCAGGCTAAGAAAACGGCGGGGATCTGTTTTGGGCTTCTTCGCTCAGCCCGCAAAGTCTTGCCCCTCCTCCCCCTGCCATCGAGGAGGTTACTCATCCAGGGGCTAATTATCTCTAGGCTCGATCACTGCAATGCCATATTCCTTGGTGCCCCGGAAGCTACGCTCAGCAAGCTGCAGCAGGTGCAAAATGCTGCGGCTAGGCTGCTGACTAATGTGTCAAGGAGACAATCAGCTAAGCCTGCCTTGGAAACATTGCATTGGCTCCCGGTGCGAGAGAGGGTCAAGTTTAAGGCTCTCTGTACGGCCCATAAGATCCTCCAAGGGAAAGGACCTCCTTCCTTAAGGAAGTTAGTGGTGCCCTATAAAGCGAACAGAGCTCTTCGCTCTGATCAAAAACTTCTGCTTCAGGTCCCCAGAGTTCATAAGGCCCGCACTGGCGGCAGAAGATTTTCGGTGCATACAGCCACTCTCTGGAATGCGCTCCCATTGAAATTGCGTCGCGAGACATGCACTCTTCGTTTTCGGAAGCTTCTGAAAACACATCTCTTCCCGTCTTAATACGTTGGATTTGGCTTTGCAACGGGCTGACGGATACCTTGACAAGCGCTGGGATGCCCAAGGGTAACCACGCGCTATATAAGATTCATAATAAATAAAATAAAAAATAAACAGTTCACATGCATTACTTAATCTTGCATTCCCTTGAGTGTTTGCATTTTCCAGGATTTCGTAAAATAATTTGTAGGCAGCATATTACTCTTGTCTAGTGAGTAATTTGAACTGAGTCGCATCCAGGTGTTTTAAGCGGGGCACAATTGGGTTGTAGCTGAAGGCAGTGCGAGTTTCTCTCAGTAGGATGTGGCACTATTGCCAGAGCTGACGAATTTGGGACTAGGGAACCAGGTTCAGCCTTCATAACCAGACCACCAGACCACTCTCTTTAGGGAGCATATTCCCATGCTAGACCTTAGAAGGCCCTGCAAGACTTTAGAAGCCCTGATGTCTTAGCACCAGCAGGTGGACCCTAGCGGTGGAAAATGTGTGTCAACCTTGAAGCAAACATAAGGAAATGATGGACGGAGTGCTGAAACCTTTCAGACACTCACCCCCAGCCACAGATCTGGGTTGAATCCATCATCATCATTCTTTAGCTCACTTCGCTACCGCAGTTCTGACCCAGCTATATGCAAATCAGTCAGGTCTTCCCTGAACCGGAAACAAGCATCCTGGGACCAGTTTCTGGGTAACATCCTTCATCAGCCAGGCTAGCTTGAATCCAGTGGTAAAGTGAGCAAGGAACCTACGTCTGGGAATACCCTGCCAACTTAGGGCGAACTAAGCAAACAGAAGTAGATGATGGATGGAGCACTTGAAGGCCTGTCCACCACAATCCATGCTGAAGTTCACCTCCAGTCCTGTGATTAATGTTCTTCCTAGAGAGAGATTGAGTTTTGTCAGGTGGAAGTTTTGACTCATGAATAGGTAGCACAGAGGGTTAATATGTCTGCTGCAAAGGACATGTACCAGGCAGATCAAAAAGTGCACGTAATGAAAATAGGTCAGTGGGTTACTGATTTTGTCAGTGAGATCCTTTTGTTACTTGCAGTTTATAAGTCAAAATCATAACATAGAACAGTGAGCTGTTAACTGTCAACTTAGAGCTGCGTGCATACTGCAAGGTACAAATTAGAGCATAATGTTTTTCCCCAGTCTTTGGTTATCCTAATGTTGCAAAAAGGGTTCTTTTAGATAGATCAATTCTGGTTATTAAAGAGAAACCCCAACCATGGTATTATGTTCTAAATTCAGAATTTGTGTTTCTCCAGACCAATCACTAATAAACGATACTGCCTACTAGTATGTTTGTCATGTGACTCCTAAACATTGTAGTCCTTAGTCTCATGTAACATTTCCTATACAGTGATTTACACACGTATGATTGATTGCCTCTGTGTAATGTGTGTGATATAAAGTGCTCTGACACCCTACACAGGTATCAGTGATGCTGTAAATCAAATTAAATGCATCTGAGTGAGAATGTGGTCAGGGCCAGACTGGGAACCAAAACCGGCCCCGGGAAAGTGCTCAGCCGGCCCCCCCTCCCCACTCGGGGGGTTTGGAGGTGCCACCGACCTCTTTGCGGGGGCCGGTTTTCGGCCGATTTTGATACAGGGCCGATTTTGCAGCTATGCTGCAAAAACAGCCCTGTAACAAAAACGGCCCCCAGGGGCACAAAACCGGCCCCCACCCGTGCGGCGCACCGGGGGATTGCCCGGTGCCCGCTATGGCCAGTCCGGGCCTGAATGTGGTTATGGAGACTTGAGGGGCACTGTTAAAGGGTGGTAGTGAGGAAATCAGTGGCAGAGGGAGCCATTGGGGGGCACCAACAAACATTGCCGCACAGGAGTCCACTAGCGCTAAAGCTGGCCACTACCACTTCCTACAGTTCTAACACCAAATCAAAAACATTGATTTGAAACCCCTTGAATCTGCAGAATATCTTCCAGTCAATGTATGATTTAGTAGTGGTCTCAGTGGTTCCAAGTCTTTTTTATTTATGTACAATCATTATTTGTTTGCAATGGTGTCTTGTATTTTTAACATCATTCTGGCGAGTAAAGAACCCACACACAAAAAAGTTTGTCCTACGAGTCTTAGCATGTGCATGTGGAATATGATGAAGTTCTCCATGTGAGAACAAAACATGCTGACTAAGTGTTATGTTCCCATTTTGTGAGAATTATTGATTGAAAATAAAGACTTTTTTGAAAATTTATACTGATTCTCTGTCCTTCCTTACCTGCCGCACGCCCCCCCCCTTGCTTCATTTAGCATCTAAGCCTTGCCAGGAGCAGTAAGCACTACACAAATACAATTACAAATACAATCAAGCAATACCACCAGCAAAGGACAATAACAAATGTTTTCGTCTCACTCTGCAGTACTGGCATCAGCAAAAAAAACAAGCATTTGCAATGCAATAGGTCTCGCATTAGGAAAGTTTGAGCTATTGGTATTATAAATGACAATTTTTTTATTTATGTTTTGTTTTTGAAAATAGCGAAATTAATAGCTTTGTCATTTACAATGCCAATAGTTATAACTTTTGCAAATGTGACACCCATAGTATTTGTAATGCAATATGTGTTGTATTTACGTGACTTACATGTATTGATATTACAAATAACACTGGCTTTTAATTTTTTTAATAATTAATACTTAAATAAAAGTTATTGTAATTAATAATGGCAATAGCTTAAACTTTTGTAAATAACTTTTGTGAAGATTATGTTCAGTGTATATTATTGTGCCGAAAATCCAAGAACAGAAGTGAAATATTAACATCTTTTTGTTACATTTGTAATAAAGCTTGAAACATTGAGAGAACATATTTGAACCAGTTGTTGTTGAATGGTTGCACAGATTGATGCTGTGGTGGCGCTTAGTGATGTTGTGGTGGCGAACGAGTGATGCTATGGCGTTCAGTAATGCTGTGGTAGCGCATAGTGATGTTAAGGTGCCCCTGAGTGATGCAGTGGTGGTGCTGAATGATGCTGTGTGCTATGCTATGTTTTGTTTTGCTATCCTATGTTTTGTTTTGTTATGCTATGCTATGTTTTGCTATACTACGTTTTGATTTGTTATGCTATGCTATTCTGTGTTTTGTTATGCTATGCTATGTTTTGTTATGCTATCCTATGTTTTGCTATGCTATGCTTTGTTATGCTATGCTATGTTTTGTTATGCTATGCTATGTTTTGTTGTGTTTTATTATGCTATGCTTTGTTTTGCTCTACTAAGTTTTGTTATACTATGCTATGCTATCTTTTGTTGTGTTTGGTATGCTATGTTTTGCTATGCTATTATATGTTTTGTTTTGCTATGCTATGTTTTGTTAATCTATGCTATGTTTTGTTGTGTGTTGCTATGTTTTGTTATGCTATGTGTTGTTGTGATTTGTTATGCTATGTTTTGTTATGTTACGCTATGTTTTGTTATGCTATGCTATGTATAGTTTTGTTATCCTATGCTTTGTTTTGTTATGCTATGCTATGTTTAGTTTTGCTATCCTATGCTTTGTTTTGTTATGCTATGCTATGTTTTGTGTTTTGTTATGCTATGCTATATTTTGTTGTGTTTTGCTAAGCTATGCTTTGTTATGCTATGCTATGCTATGTTTTGTTGTGTTATACCATCAGAAGAGGTTCCCCCAGAAATTAATGTCTCATTCACCCTTTCTTGTGTGCCATTGGAGTCCAAGGGGGGGTTATGCTGGATATGCGGGTCCTGAACTTCTAAGGCCTTAAATCTGTTAGACAACATAACCTCTGGGTGAGGTTGAGATTCAGGCGAGATAAGAGATGCATTTACACTAGGTTGTTTAGTCCCCCTCTGCATACATTGCTGGAACGGGGTCAAAAGAGGAGGGGTTTCATTGTAGCCATCTAGTGTCTTTCTTTTAGATTTAGTTTGCTAGATTTAGAAATCCCTCCTTCCTGCTCTACTTGAGTTTTCATTTCAGCCGCATTACACAAGTTTGCAGTGGAGGACATGACTCTCTGATAGGTTTTTAGAGAGGGGGTTATTTTAGTTTTTAGAGCAATCCTTTTCTTTCCCGTGCCTTTCCCTCTACTTTTTGGAACCTCCCTTGTTTTTATTTCCACTTCCCTCGTCTTGACGCTCCACTTCTTCTGCTGACCCCTAATGTTGGTCTCAAAAATAGGGGGGGGATTTTTGGGGGGTCACTATGGGCTGAATTATATCCGAGTTCTGTACCAAATGAGCTGCCCTGGCCCTAAGAGTATAGCGACCTATTTTTTGAGGAGATAGAGACCCTTTAACCTCCTCAGCCACCATTTGCTCTTCAGGCTCCCCTCTCCTCACCTCCATACAGTGGGAGGAAAAATTCACAGTAAAGAAGCCAGCCTCCCAGTGCCTATATATCGGGGGGTCGCTCCACCAGGGCCGCCACCACTGAAGAAACAGGTACTCAAAATCACCGCCGACAGGCTCACCCTCTCCGAATTACATACACTGACCTCTGGCGCCACTTGCCTCGGGGGCGCGTTACACAGCCTCGACAGACTCGGCAGACCTACAGAAACAGACCCGGCATACCCGGCTCCATAGCTTCCTGCTCCTGCAGCAAACCGAAACCAGAAGCAGGTGGCGTCCCGGCGTTTCCGGAGCCGCTCTGTCTCCTCCCACCTCCAGTCGCTGCACTTGCCGCACTCGCCGGGTATGACCAGCTCCTTGCCAATATCAAAATCCTCCGCAACCTCCCGTATACTCTTCAGGAGAGGAGACCGGTCAAAACGCATCAGGGGGTAATCAAAAATTTCACCACCTCGGTCCTCGATCGTCATTCCATCAGCGTAGAGGTGAGCGCGACTGCGGCCGTTTAGCTGGCGGCCGCCATGTTCCTCTCCAACTCTTCCATTAGTGACCAAACAGACCCTGCCCGGATTCCTGAGTCCCTCTCTAGTCGCTGTTGAAGGGTCCAGTCTCAATCCACACCTGTGTTCATGCCCACGATCATCTGGGTAAATTATGGATGCGAGCAGTGATGATCAGGTGCACGCAGCGGCACCTGTCAACTTGTCCATGACTCATTGACTCTAGAGATTGAGAGTCTCATAGGTGCCTTGTGTGTTTTATTATCCCAACAGGTTGGACTTGTTGTCCTTTTGGTTGAATTTCTAGGGGGGATGTTTTGTCCTGCCAGACACGTAGCTATTTCCAGCCACTCCCTGAGGGCTAGTCTTACACCCACCCTACACCCATCCACCACAGGTGTCACTACATATTTGACGTAATGCCTGCTAATAAAAGGGGATGGGCAAAAGTGCAGTGGGCAAGTTTTTATACCGTTATAGCAGTGTCTATGTCGTCCTTTATCTATCAAATGGGCGTAGGGCCCAGAACAACACACGTGTTCAATTTAGGTTCTAATTTCTCACTACCGCTGACAGTCAGCAGCACTCTGGGTGGCACGCCTCGTGCTCTACTTTAAACACTGGAATGAGAGCACAGCACCTGCTCAGATTTGATACGAGAAACTCTGCTTCTCCAGCAAGAGCAGAGCAGCTTCCGTGCTCTGCAGCCACACCCTCACATGTCCCTATTGGCTTCAGGCCAAAACTCAAGCTCAGACTCGGCAAGAGGTCTGTTTATGTTGTAGAAATGACAGGACAGCATGTGTACCAGTGTTTTAAACTCCACAGTCGAAGAGTACTAGTTCAATTACGAACTGAAAAAATATGCTTTACAAATATAATGTAAAGGTCATTAGGCAAGCACGAGGCCCTGTCACAAACATTGACGATACACCGCGATGTGACCTCTAGAATAAAGGCAATAGGACATGATAGTCAGGGATGGCGCTAGGCATGGGCAGTGTGGGCAGATGCCCAGGGCCTCGCGCTCAGCTAAAAAATAGGGGGCCCGCTTCACTGTGAAAGGTCACACTTTCACAGTTAGCCCACCTGCTCCTCCAGGGCCTCCTGCCCCACACAATCACATTACAAATGTGAGATGTCTTGACCTTGCTTGTCAGGGTGTGGTGGTATTCCTGGGAGTTCAGGGGTGGGAGGAAGGGACAAACCGAATGGGGCCGGCACAGACAGGGGCGTGGCAGCGCCTCTGTTAAGTTCCTGCCATTCAAGGCCCCTTTTCTGCATTTTGTTGCTAGGTGACAGGAGGCCCCTTTGTTTCCAGGACCAGACGGACACAGCTAAGGAGAGGTGGATGAGGGGTGGAGGGAGCAGCCGGATCAATTGGCTTGTGCAACCTTTTCATCATCCATTGCAAATATTTTTTCCCTGGGCCTCGAAACACTGGAGCAAACTGCAAGTTCCAGGTGTGAGGGACCCCCTTCCTGGGCCTTGTAGCCATTGCTCCCTCTTTCCTCTCCTTTTGTTTCTTTGTTCCTCTGTGAAATGGATCCAAAAAAGAAAAACACTGTCCTTGAAATGTCTTTTATAGACATTCTTCTATTCCAAAGTGCAGCTTCCGGATGGAGAGAAATAAAAATAACGAAATAAAGCATGACTGAGTGGGCCACAAAGTGACCAGATTGATTTTATTCACACCTAAAACACATTAGCCCCACTTTACAGAGTTTGCCAGTGAAGCGCTACTTTTGTTTTCTCGTCTTTTTTCCCTGGGTGGGGAAGTGCACCAAACCTGGATGTACTGCAATATCTCGTTGATAGGTGTATTGGAAAATAAAAGGCGTACCTCGGCTCCGTGTTCACAAATGTGATGTTTTTATACCATACTGCTTATATTTTGTAAGAATATGAGTATTGGACATTAAAATGGGTCCCTTCTGTGCCCTGTAGTCATGTCCTTAACTTCTCAGGCAAAATCACTCACTCATTTCTGAATAATTAGTGGAAAAACGTTAAAGTAACCATGTTGTTCCTTCTAACAGTTCACCTGCGTTACTTAATCTTGCATTCCCTTGAGTGTTTGCTTTTTCCAGGATTTCGTAACATTTTTTTTAGGCAGCATATTACTCTTGTCTAGTGAGTAATTTGTACGGAGTCGCATCCAGGTGTTTTAAGCGGGGCACAATTGGGTTGTAGCTGAAGGCAGTTCAAGTTTCTGTCAGTAGGATGTGGGACTATTGTCAGAGCTGACGAATTTGGGACTGGGGAACCAGGTTCAGCCTTCATAACCAGACCACCAGACCACTCTCTTTACGGAGAACATTCCCATGCTAGACCTTAGAAGGCCCTGCAAGACTTTAGAAGCCCTGATGTCTTAGCACCAGCAGGTGGACCCTAGCGGTGGAAAATGTGTGTCAACCTTGAAGCAAACATAAGGAAATGATGGACGGAGTGCTGAAACCTTTCAGACACTCACCCCCAGCCACAGATCTGGGTTGAATCCATCATCATCATTCTTTAGCTCACTTCGCCACCACAGTTCAGACCCAGCTATATGCAAATCAGTCAGGTCTTTTTTTTTTTTTTTTTTTTTTTTAAACCTTTATTTGAAGACAAGCAGGAGATAGTATTAGCACATTCACAAACATACAAATATTCAGAGATAGTGCAATGCAGCAATAGACCTGAAAGATCCAGGCTCCATGTCCAGGCATAGTACAGTGTAGACATCAATGGAAGATCACATAACAACAGCAAGCGATCTGCGTGTAGCGCATCCGCTCAGAACAGTTGGCGACAGCAGGGGCAAGGACCCGTAGCCCACACTCGGTTATGAAGGAAGAAAAGCAGCAACACAGCGGATGTAGAACCATCACTCAACACTCGGTCAGATGAGGGACCCCCATCACCACCACAGGAAAGCAGTCATCGGCCCACCATACCGCCCACAAGGACAATACAGTGTGACTTGCATGATCAGCATAGCAATAGAACATAGAGACATCACCATTCACTGCAGAACATGGTGACCGGTAGGTGCTAGCGTAAATGTAAATGTAAATGTACAGGAATTTATATAGCGCAAATCACCAAGCGGTCTCTAAGCGCTTGCTTAGGGAACCCGTCCTGGTATTCCCCTGTGAGATAACCCCGGCAGGGTATCCGCAAGGTGAAAGCCAGGCATCCCACCGCGAGGGGCCGTTGTGGAGATTAAGCAAGCTATTGCCCAGAGTCGCAGAGTGTGAACCCGTGAATCGAGTAGGCACCAGAGCGAGAATTGTCGAGTCCATGGACATTTTAGGACTCAAGACCCCGCCGAGCCGGGAATTGAACCCTGGTCCCAGGCTGACCTCTGCTTCCAGGTCTGCCTCCTCTAACCAGTGAGCCACACTTCTCCACAAGCGTAGTCCAACAAACATCGTATCACTAACCAACCCCAACCCGATCCTCACTCTCAGAGTCAGAGTCCTGCGCCGCCCTAGTAAGGAGGTACACCTGCAATGGGCTCCAAAAATCCCTAGGCCTACAGCGCACGGGCATCATTTCCGCATATACGTTGTACTGGTCCTGACAGTAAATGATATCACCCAACCAGTCTTTGAACTTTGGCACTCTGCCTCGCCCCCAACAGCAAGCCACTCGTCGTTTGGCCAACAGTAAGGCCACGTCCACAAATCTACGGTGGAGTGCTGGCACTCCCTTAGTATACCCCAATAGTAGAACCACGGGGTCGAACAGTACCCCATCCTCGGTCATAGTCTGAAGAGCAGCATGGACCTGCACCCAGTACTCCGAGACGGCCTCACACTCCCATGCCAGGTGCAGGAAATCGGCACCCGCTGCCCGGCAACGGGCACACCTATCGTCCTCCGACAAACGAAATCTAAGTTTCCTGGCCGGGGTGTAATAAAATCGCTGTATGAACTTGTAGTGTATGATTTTCAAACGGCAACTAGAGGAGATATTGGCAGTCACACCACAACAGTACGCCCATTGTTCGTCAGAGATGGTAATCCCAAGCTCAGCGTTCCATTGCTCCCGCACCCGACTAGCCGGCGTAACACGTTGCCGTCTGATCGCGCCATACAGTTTAGAAACCAAATGACGTCCGTCAGAGACTAACAGAACGTGGAGCGGTAAGGTCACGTCCGGCTCCTTAGGGAACTCAGGCAGTAAGGACCGCAGGCCTTGTCGCAAGCGGACATAATAAAACATTTCCAAGGGGGAACAAATCACACCGCCAAAAAACTGTTCACGGGTACGAAAGGCGCCCTCGCGAAAAAGGCTCCCCCAAGTAAGCGTCCCAAGACGCCTGCACAGACGCTGGAACCCGGTCTCCTGTAATAGGGACAAAGCAGGATGATACGCTAGGGGTAGTGCAGGTGAGTAGAGGAACGAAACACCTAGTAGCCTCGCCACACGTTTCCAAGCATCCACTGTGCACGTTACCGTCGTCTGGTGTGTGTCCACATCGGCAACATTGCCCAGTACCATGCCTTCCAATGGGATAGGATGGGCGACCCACTGTTCAGCCGCAATCTGCGGCACAAACGGTGTGGGACGCATCCAGTGGTATGCATAGTGTGTTTGAGCGCTCAAATAATAAAGTTCGAAGTCAGGAACATCAAAACCGCCATCGACATAGGGCAACGTCAGGGTAGCCCATGCCACTCTCGGTTGTTTACCCCCCCAGAATAGACGAATCAGCTCCGAGCGGAGGCGTTTAAAAAAATACGCTCCAGGGTGATACGGAACATTCTGAAAAAGATACAAAAAGCGGGGTAAGACCACCATTTTGATAAGAGACGCCCTGCCTGCCATGGACAGCGGCAAAGACATCCACCTCGTAATGTTATCCGCCAGTTTAGTGATAGCGACGCCATAGTTAAGCCTAATAGTCTCCTCTTTGCTCAGAGAAACCACAATACCAAGATATCGCAGCTCCGAATCACACCACTCCAGAGGGTAGTCCAACGGAAAGCGATGAACCGCTGCAGTGAGCGGGAAGAATTGGGATTTCTGCCAATTGATATGAATCCCAGAGACACCTCCAAAGGCAACAAGCTCTCGCAAAAGCACGTTAAGATTCGCCTGCGGGTCTTTCACATAAAGCGTGACATCATCCGCATACAACGAGATTCCCACTTGGCGCTGAAAACAATTGAACGCACTCTGTTGGTGCAGTTGGCGAATCCGACAGGCTAGGGGCTCTATGGCAATGGCAAACAGGAGGGGAGAGAGGGGACATCCCTGCCTGGTTCCCCTAGTGATAGGAAACCGGGGGGAGAGCACACCATTCACGACCACCCTCGCCACCGGGTCAGTATACAGCAATTTGATCCACGAGATAAAGACCCGAGGGAACCCCATTCTGCATAGGACATCGATCAGGTAACCCCACTCCACAGAATCAAACGCTTTCGTAGCGTCTAAGAAAACGGCGGCTACCGGGAGCTCCGGAGCTATAGTCGGGATTAGGGAAAACAGTGTTCGGAGATTGTGGGACGTCGCCCGGCCAGGCACGAACCCGGACTGATCAGGCAAGACAATAACAGGCATGAGCTCCGAAAGCCGTGTCGCCAACACTTTCGCCAGAATCTTGACATCACAGTTGAGCAATGAGAGAGGCCTATAGGATCCCACGTCCAGGGGGTCCTTACCCGGCTTGAGTAACGAGGTGATAGCAACCTCCCTCATAGACCCCGGCAATATCCCCACATCAAGGGACTCTTCAAAGACCTCACGGAGAACTGGAGCCATAACATCTACATAACATTTATAAAATTCGGCGGGAAGACCGTCTAGCCCTGTAGCCTTCCCGTTGTTCAGAGACATGATGGCGCCTCTAATCTCCTCCTCCTCAAGGGGCCTACCTAGGAACGCCCTGTGATCGTCTGATAACCAGCAGAGCGCCAGATCATCAAGGAATCCCCCATATCTCACATCTCCCGATTGCTGAGTGGTGTACAACTGAGTGTAGTGGTGGATAAACGTCTCCTGAATCTCCTTCGTGTCTCTACAACGCGTGCCATCCGGCAAGTCCAATTCCAACACATCCGAACTATACCTCTGATGTCTCGTAAGTGCGGCAAGGACCTTCCCAGGCCTCTCACCCTCGCAATATCTCCTCGCCACCCAGTATTTCCCCCTGTGTTTAGCTTCTCTGGCAGCCTCCTCCTCGTACTCTGAAAGCTTACCCCTAAACTGATGCATGAGGGCAGAATCCGGACCAGCCTGTAGTCTGCGTTCCAGCTGTCTTAAGTCAGCCTCCAAACCCGCGAGAGTTCGAACAATAGACCGAAGCACCCCACAGCTCTTGGAGATAGTGACACCCCTAATCGTAACCTTAAATGCCTCCCATATCACCTCCACACTATCTACAGATCCTTTATTTCTCGGAAAGAAAGCTTCCACTTCCTCGCCAAGTTCCGCCTTAAAAACGGGATCCAGCAAGGCAGAGGGGAAGAGCCTCCAGGGCGGCCGCGGCCTGTGCAGCCCGGGCACCGATAACACAACTTTAACCGGGCAATGATCAGAGTACGTTCTGGCCAGGTGTATCACCTCCCGCAACCCCGCTACCAGCCCTCTGGAGAGGAAGACATAGTCCAGTCTCGCCCAGGAGCGAGCCTGTGCAGTGAAGTGCGTCCCCTCTCTATCCGTCGGGTGAGCATACCTCCAACTATCAATCAGGCCTGCTTCCTCCACAATGCCCCGCAAGACATCCCTAGCTTGTGTATTGTAATGAGGACTCCCCTCCGATCTGTCCACCAAAGACTGAACTGCTAAATTGAAGTCTCCCCCCCATACAATATGTGAGGCTTCCACAGCAAGAACATGACCCCAAAGTGCAAGAAAAAAAGCAGGTGTATCGACATTCGGTGCATAACAATTGACAAAGAGCACAGTGACCTGCCCAAGCCTCCCCCACAACAACACATATCTCCCTTCAGGGTCCACATGTGACCCTAATTCCCGAAAGGAGAGCGACTTCTTGATAAGTATAACAACCCCCCGAGCATACGATGAGTACGATGCAAATTTCCTCACTGCAGCCCACCTCCCTCCAAACGTAGGAGCAGGCACACGTCGCAGATGCGTTTCCTGCAGCAAAGCTATTTGTATTGCATGTCTATCCAAATAATGTAGTACATTACGACATTTCCTGGCATCATTGAGTCCACGCACATTCCAAGACAAGATCGATATCTTATCCATAGCATCAATCGACATCACCCGTGAGCAATGTGCAACGGGGCATATGCAAGCAGCGCACCATCCCACTCTCTCGGGGCAAGGCAGTGGAACGGTACCATCGCACACACCAACCTCTCCAACAACCTCACACCACAATCACCCCTGCCATCTTCAATCCAACAAACCAGACACCCCCCTCCCAACCCCAAACAACAACATCCGTGCAACAGGCACGCAGACAGCGCAAAAGGTAACACGTGAACAAATCAGTCAGGTCTTCCCTGAACCGGAAACAAGCATCCTGGGACCAGTTTCTGGGTAACATCCTTCATCAGCCAGGCTAGCTTGAATCCAGTGGTAAAGTGAGCAAGGAACCTACGTCTGGGAATACCCTGCCAACTTAGGGCGAACTAAGCAAACAGAAGTAGATGATGGATGGAGCACTTGAAGGCCTGTCCACCACAATCCATGCTGAAGTTCACCTCCAGTCCTGTGATTAATGTTCTTCCTAGAGAGAGATTGAGTTTTGTCAGGTGGAAGTTTTGACTCATGAATAGGTAGCACAGAGGGTTAATATGTCTGCTGCAAAGGACATGTACCAGGCAGATCAAAAAGTGCACGTAATGTAAATAGGTCAGTGGGTTACTGATTTTGTCAATGAGATCCTTTTGTTACTTGCAGTTTATAAGTCAAAATCATAACATAGAACAGTGAGCTGTTAACTGTCAACTTAGAGCTGCGTGCAAACTGCAAGGTACAAATTAGAGCATAATGTTTTTTCCCCAGTCTTTGATTATCCTAATGTTGCAAAAAAGGTTCTTTTAGATAGATAAATTCTGGTTAAATAAAGAGAACCCCCAACCATGGTATTATGTTCTAAATTCAGATTTTGTGTTTCTCCAGACCAATCACTAATAAACGATACTGCCTACTAGTATGATTGCCATGTGACTCCTAAACTTTGTAGTCCTTAGTCTCATGTAACATTTCCTATACAGTGATTTACACATGTATGATTGATTGCCTCTGTGTAATGTGTGTGATATAAAGTGTCCTGACACCCTACACAGGTATCAGTGATGCTGTAAATCAAATTAAATACATCTGAGTGAGAATGTGGTTATGGAGACTTGAGCGGTTCACTCGACGTAGGCTCCGGGACTGGATAGACAATGGGGTAGAGGATGTGAGCTCCTTTTTTGGAGATGGCGTGTTATTGGATCATGACACATTTGTACGGACCACATGTGCTCCGACACGATTATATTTGCTGCATGCCACAGTAACGCATTTTATTAGGACCACCTGGGCACCACAACGCACTGAACCTAAACAACATGAACTGGTACACTTGTTACATTATATGGGACTGGGAGGGCATTTGGTACGATGGCTATATACAGGGCTTAGGACGCATGCAGCGACTTCACTTGTGACCCTGCGGACACGTTGGGCTGAAGATACTGCCACAGATATAGTGGATAGAGCGTGGCAGTCTATACTGGAATACCCCAAGAGAGTGTCACGCAATGCTAGGTTTAAATTTATCCAAACGATGGTGCTCCATAGAGCTTACCTAACCCCCAAGAGAATACGTCTCATGTTCCCGGATTCCTCTCATCGGTGCCCTTGCTGTGAGGAGGATGAGGCTAATTTTACACATATGATATGGGCCTGTTCTAGATTGCGTGACTATTGGAGTGAGATCGGCCGCACCCTTCACACACTGACACAGATGCCGGCTCCGGTTGAGGCATTATCTTGTTTATTAGGACTGCGACGCCGTTCTGGGAAACAGAAAGTCAGATTAAAATTCATAGATTTGGCAAACGTGTTGGCTATTAGGGTCCTAACTATGAGGTGAAATCCCCTAGACCCCCTACAGTGCCGACTTGGCAGGCTGATCTGTTGCTGTGGGGCCGGGCAGAAGGGACAGCCCTCCGTAGAGAAGAGGAGAGGGGGTTACATAAACACCCTATATCATTGGAGTGGGAAGCTATGTTGATTGCCCTGGAAACAATGGATCTCTCCCCAACTGTGGTGGCTGGGTCCCAATAAGACATGTTAGCCCTCAGATATCTTGTGGTTTATGGTCCTTTTTTAATGTCACACATGAGCTATCTTAGCCTCTGGTGAGTTTGAAATTTAGGTGATGCCCGAAGATCTCACGGGTAGTGTATGTTTCGGGGGGACTGACCAGGAATGGGTGGGGGACGGGGGCGGGTGGAGTTGAGGGTCGGGTTAGTTTAGTAGGAGTTGTTTACTGTAAATAATACACTTCGAAATCCTAGTAATTGGGTTGTACGTAGCACGATCCTGCCATGTTCGGATGGGAGGTGATTACATAAGGTTGTTTTAGAGGGTACTGTGTCTTACGCATGTACAAATACTGTGATTTTCCTCATACCTGTCCGATCCGGGATTGGGGGAGAAAATGAAAATGGCTGTGTATGCTTCTGATTGTATTGTACCTGCTCATGACACGTTACAGTCAATAATAAAGTGTGTTAAAAAAAGGCAACTTGAGGGGCACTGTTAAAGGGTGGTAGAGAGGAAATTCGTGGCAGAGGGAGCCATTGGGGGCACCAACAAACATTGCCGCACAGGAGACCACTAGCGCTAAAGCTGGCCACTACCACTTCCTACAGTTCTAACACAAAATCAAAAACATTGATTTGAAAACCCCTTGAATCTGCAGAATATCTTCCAGTCAATGTATGATTTAGTAGTGGTCTCAGTTGTTCCAAGTCTTTTTTTATTTATGTACAATCTTTATTTGTTTGCAATGGTGTCTTGTATTTTTAACATAATTCTGGCGAGTAAAGAACCCACACACAAAAAAGATTGTCCTACTAGCCTTAGCATGTGCATGTGGAATATGATAAAGTTCTCCAAGTGAGAACAAAACATGCTGACTAAGTGTTATGTTCCCATTTTGTGCGAATTGATTGAAAATAAAGATTTGTTTGAAAATTTATACTAATTCTCTGGACTTCCTTACCTGCCGCACGCCCACCCCTTGCTTCATTTAGCATCTAAGCCTTGTCTGGAGTAGTAAGCGCTACACAAATACAATTACAACTACAATCAAGCAATACCATCAGCAAAGGACAATAACACATTTTTTCGGCTCACTCTGCAGTACTGGCATCAGCAAAAAAAAAAAAAACACATCCCTAAATAAACTACATGCCAGAAATACCAAACCAGTAAAGGAATATCTTCACTTCTCACACAGGACAAACCAGTGAGTGACTGAAACCTCTGAGACCTTTCTTCCTATTATGTTTACCTCATCAAGACCTAGTAGGTAATGACAAGGCAGACCAAAACAGAGGCAGTAAATGTCCTAGAAACACAGGATCAAAGGTAAAACACAAAACAAAGTGGCCCCACCTGTATCCACTCACGCCCAGTGCAGGTTAGCGGGGTGGGCAGTGGAGTGGGTCGGGCGGGGGGAGGGGGTAGTCGGCAGACAATGGAATAGGTTTTATTTATTTATTTAATTTGACCTATTCTGTCGTCTCTCGACTGTCCCACCCCCTGTCCCACCCTGCCAACCCCACTGCGTTTACCTGCGCTGGCTGCCGCTGCCTGTATCCCTCAAAGTGCTAGCTCCAACACCTGTAATACCCATGCCACCTGTGGCCACCCACCTACTCAAGGGAAACAGACCAGAGAATACATTGGTCGCTTGTCTTACACTATGAAGGGGAATAAATCTACAAGCTCTTCCTAAACCTGCCTTAAACAGGAAATGAAGATCATTTCCATGCAGCAGTAGAAGCATTGGATGCTCACTTCAATCCGCAACTTCATCCGGATTAGGAAAGATTTGTCCGGAGAGAGGCATTAGAAAGAGAGGGGGAGTCCATTGATAACTTCTACTCCCGAATGAGAAAACTAGCAAGCACCTGCACAAATGATGATGCCAACAAAGAAGTGACAGTACCACCGACCAAGGGTGTTGTTCAGCAGGCCTACAATGATGGATCCTACAGAAACCAAGAATAATCCTCAATGAAATCCTCATGATGCGGAGGCCACATTTACTGGCAGAACCACAATGGAAAACTGCTCTGGCGAAGCCAGATATTAAAGAAGATAAAGCTCTAAAACGCCCCATAAAAACAGAAACTGAGACAGACAAAGAATACTCAAAAGCAAAAATAATCCAAACAACCGAGCAACAATCCAAAAACAAGGTACTGCGGAGGCGAAGTGCATCAAGCTACAAGTTGCCTGGCACAAGGGAAAACATAGTCTACTGCTGCCACTAGAACCACTGTATTAAAGTTTACATGGGAGACCAACGAAGATGATCAGGAAGTAGAGGCATCTTTCCTGCTAATGCCTGCACCATCTTCCCCTCTTCTCACTACACTCAGCAATGGGAACATCCAAGTACCGTCCATTCGGACCCATCAACCATACTGTAAAAAGACATAGAAGAAGACATTTTCTTCATCCTTGCAACTGACCATTGATCACAGGCAGGAGACCATCCCTCAAATGTGAGGCTAAGGTTTATGGACTTAAGACTATTGCACTCATTGATAAAGTACCTCCGTGAATGTCATGGGCAGGCTGCAGTTTAAACTCCGCGAACCGACACCGAGCTTCCAAAAGACTAGAATCTGTATCTTTGCTTATAGCAGCTAGTACGCCTTGCCTGTTGCTGGACTCTTCATCACATCCATTCAATATGGGAATGAAGCCCTACAAACAACATTTGTTGTTGTTTATAAAGGTAGAGTCACCCCTCTCGTTTGTGCCACATTGGAAATGCTAGGACTCATCTCTTTCACCAGCTGTGTAAACAAAAGAGATCTTGATGCCCTTGTAAGGGAATTCAAAAACATATTTGGAGGTCTGGTGTGCCTAAAATCAAAAACAGTGAAATTGTACATTATCAACACAGTCAAACCAGTGACTTCATCACCGAAGTCAGAGGAAGAACTGATAAGACTGGAGAAAGTGGGAGTCATTGAAAAGGTGATGGGTCCCACCCCGTGGGTCGCCCACATGGTTGCTGCCACAAAACATAATCAGCCTGAAGTCATCAATCAGAATCTGAATAGATATGCGACTACCCAATGCAGTAATCCGAAAGGGTATGACACTTCACCCTTACTCTTCATGACGTCCTCATAGATCCTATTGAGGTGAAATTGTTTTCTAAGCTAGACATAAACTGTGGCTACCAACAGCTGCTTATGGATGAAAGTAGTTGTTATATCACTACTTTTTCTACACATGTTGGTCTCTGATGCTACAAAAGACTGAGCTTTGGAGTTTCCTTGGCTGCTAAGGTTTTTCAGTATACAAATAGAGAGTCACTAAACTGGTTCTTAAGAGTCATCAATCTAAATTCTGACATTCTGATATACATGCTGATGCCGGTGTAACACGCCAAACACAGCAAACAACTACCGAACACCCTACAAAGTTGAAGGATGTAGACCTATCATTACACATGGTAAAACTTGAATTCCTAAAAAGTAGCATCAAATAATTTTCATACATTCTCTTCAAATGAATCTGCATTAATTCCCAGAAGGTCGAAGATCTTCTCAGAGCACCTGTGCCCAGAACAACCACAGAAGTCTGGATAATCCTAGGCATGATCAATTATTGCAGCTGTTTTATTTCCAATCTTGCTACAATGCCAAACATCTATGGAACCTTATGAAATCCACAACATGATGGGAGTGGCACCCAGAACATTAAGAGGCTTTCCAAGTCATCATAGCAGCGATCCTTAAGGAAACTACCATGCATTATTTAGATACTCTAGTAAAGACTAAATAGATTGTCGAAGACAATCTCATAGGTTAAGGGGCTGTCCTATTTCAGGAACACTAGATGAATTGCTGGAATCCATTTTTTTTGTCAGCAGGGCCCTGACGAGCACAGAAAAACTGTATTTCCAGATAGAATGGGAGGCATTAGTCATCAGATGGGCCTACACCCATTTTCATTTGTAGCTCTACAGAAGAAACTTCACAAGCCACTAGTGTCACTCTTCAAGGGTACAACACAATTTCCCCAATCAAGGTTTAAAAAATGGGTGCCTTGCTTACAGCAATATAGTTTTAATGTGAAGTACAGACCAGGCCCAGACGGCCCTGAGGACCTCCTGTCGCGCCACCTGGCAAAACTCAGCCCAGGAGATCTAAACTTGGCAGAGACAGCAGAAGAGTTTGTGATCCTTATTACTCAATTTGCATGCCCAAAGGCACTCTCACTACCCAACACTGATCAGATGGCAATGCTTGACGTATGGATGCGACTAGCAAGGAATGCTCTATTCAAGAATCACTGGAGAACAATCCCTACCAAAGGTGGCCTGGGTGTAAAAGAAGTGGGTCTTCCTGACAGGTTGGCTGGGGAGGAGTTGTGCCTTTGCCTGATTACACTTCATAGGACCCTGTCTGCAGCACACACAAAGGAACCTGACACCAAGCTTGCCCTTGAGTTTGTCACCCCAGACAGTTTGGAGCCAAACCCAGGGGAAAAGGAAGAACTGACCAGAAGCAGTTTGGGAGTAGGCCAGGGATTGCCCCCACACAGTTTGGCAGGAGGTATACATGTAGCACCTTCAGAACCTCTATACAGAATATTTCTGTACCTGTGGAAGATTCAGAAGAATACTACCCTGCTTAATGAAGAACAATGACTGGACCTGGTTGCCTTGAATCCAGGATTCCCAGAAGTAACTCGAAGGGTCAGTTGGCTGCCCTCCGTTTGAGCAACAGGAAAAAAAAAGGTTTGAAGCCTTCCCTACAACTGCCCAGCTGACTAGCACCAACTGGACCTGCCTGAGCCTTGCTGTTGGCCTTTGCTGGACTGATTCCTGATCCTCAGAAGGTGTCCTCCAGGCCCTTGATCTGTGGCTGGCATCAGAGTGCACTCATCCCGCTTCAGCACAGAACTCCATCTGAAAATCAAGAAGTTTTGGGCTCCTCACGACCAGGAGCAGACTCTTCGTGTCAAGAAATGACTGTCCATTACACAGGCGGACATGAAGCTCTGTTGATGACCTGCTCTTTGTGTCAGCTAAGACAATCCATGTAAGCAATGACCATCACGTCTCCCACCAACACTAAGCTCCACAGACTCTGGTATAGATGCATCAACAATGCCATTTGCGATTCCTTATTAGCGAAAAATAAGGATTCGCTAATAAGGAACAGCAAAAGGCTATGCATGCAGAAATCTAAAAAAAATAGAGATTTCTAAACATTCCTTAATTGCGAGTCGCAAATTGCGAGTCGCAATTAAGGAATACTTCCACATTCATTCCAATGGGCCTAGAGGCCCATAGGAATGACTGGGAAGACATTCTCAATTTGCGATTCTCAATTAAGGAATCGCAAATTGAGAATGCAATTTTAAGGGTGCCAGGGTGTCAAAAGGACACCCTGTTGCACCCCTGAAATCTACATATGAGAACATCTTGCACACACACATGCCCCAAGGGCATATGTGTGTGTAAAATGGAACTTTCAAAGCTTTTGCAAATTACCATGAAGTTCAACTTCATGGTAATTTGCTCCCCCTATTAGTGAAATTGCAATTTTTTTTACTTTGATGCATTGCATTTAAGGAATCTCAATTTGAGATTCCTTAGATAAATCGCAATTTAAGTGATCGCAATTTTGTGATTTCTTAAATTGCGATTTTTGCATTTGGGATGATGCATCCCAAATGCAAAAATACTGGTCGCAAAAGGGCAGATTCTGAGAATCTGCCCCTTTGCGACCGGTTTTTCCTTTGATGCATCTATGCCTATCTGCTCTACGCGGCAAAACAGCAACCGCCCTCGTCTCCCCAACATTAATCTCCAGTGATGACTACTCCTTGGGCAAGCATTGACCTCCTCGCAGCCGTTGATGTGAAGCTCCACAACTGAGACTCCTTACGTGGACTTGGACTCTGAAAAAGTAAACTCTTCCCCATGACAAACCTGGTCCCTATATCCAACCGTGCTCCATCACGGTTGGCCTGAACTTGGACTTTGACCTGGTCCAGCAAGACCGACACCAGTGAGTGGAGCTTTGTGCTTTTTGGTGCCATTTTCACCTAAACATTTGAAAACTCAAAACTCTGGTTCTACTGATTGCATTTTTGGCATTCTGGTGTTATTTTATTTATTACAATTTACTCTATTTTTCTAAATTGGTTTGGGATTTTTCTTACTGCCTCTTGTGTGCTGCATTAATTCTTTAGATTTGCCTCTAAGTTAAGCATGACTGCTTTTGTGTCAAGCTACCAGAGGGTTAAGTACATGTTTATTTATTGACTGTGGTGGTTCACTATAACAAGGATTGTATTTATTACTTGAGTGGGGCTCTCACTCCCTCAACTAATAACCTAATTCCTTACACAGAAAATAATGAAGAAAAAAACTGTGAATATCCATAGTCCTGAATTTGCATACACACAGTTGTGCGTTTATAATGAAAGTAGTAGGGGCGAGGCCAACCGCTGAACATGGCGGACATCTTCTAGAAGAGCTCCGGACCCGGACTCCACAATCCTGAATAAATAGCCCGTCTGCACGCACAAATCGGGACCAAGCGATAGCCACAACAAAGTCGCACAGAGACGCCAACAAGCTGAGCTGATCCCGGAACCACTACGATCGAGTGGAGTGGTGATGCGTAGGACGCGGCCCTGATGAAAAAGAAAAAGCGGAACAGTGGAAGAGGCTGCAGGACTCGCCACCATAACACTACGCAGTTCCAACTGAAAGTTCAGAGTAGAGGAGTGGTCTGAACGGTTCCCCTGCACCATGACCCGGCACAACTGTGGTGGTGCTGCTCACGCATTGGCCGTGGTGCAAGGCGGTGAGTGTCTACGACTGCCTGCAGCGATCGCCCGTACACTATAGACACGAGGGGCCGTGGTGCCTCACAGCCTGCAACAGGGAGTACAATACAGCGGAGGGCCTCCGGGGGCGGTGTCGTTACTGGTTGAAGTCCCGATGACCAGAGATAGAGCAGAGGCTGAATTCACTCGCCCGGAAAGAACCTGGCAGGTAGAGAGCGTGAGTGCGACCAAGACACATAAAAGTACGTGTCTCTGGTGGTAACTCGGGGAGGAGATTGGCGAATCGAGATTTGGGCTATCCAACTGACTGCCATGGTCAGGGTCTATCCACGGGGAGAGAGCGGAGGCAGGCGATCGGTGGTGCATGCACAAAACAGGGTGCGGATAGACAACCACCCGACGGCAGCGCGCCGGCAAGCACATCTGAGGCCAACATATTTACGGGAAGGGTTCTCTCCCTAATACCAACGCCTAGGTGAACAATCCCCACCCCAAGCCCTAAGCACACTCGCACTCCTGTAATTGCTGCCCCAAAGTGAAGCACACACCGCCGCCCACTTGGGGGTGCTCTGCAGTGCAAATGCCAAACAGAAACGCTCGGATCAGTAGATTTGCAATGCACATGGCAGTGCCTTGGATAGAAGGTGAACCGACAGGGTGAGGCGTTTGAGGACGGATGTGAGCCTCAATATCGAGCCGTTGCCCAGAGGGGGTAGAAAACTGTAGACAAGTACATGGATGTGTGGTGGCCCCATCCTATCTATATGTGAGGCACACTAATAATGCCCTAGATCATTATCTGGATTCAAGGAGATACCAGCCAGCGCACCCTACTAACGACTAACAGTGCAGCAATAAGATTCGTGCATACCTCGCCAACCATAGCTATGGGGCGTCCAAAAGGGAAGCAGCAAGAAGCCGCCTCCAACACCGACCAAACCCTGGAAGACACGGAGCATACCATGACTTCATTGCCGCTCAGTTGCATACCGCCTACCAATGAGGAAAGTTCTTTGGATAAACTGGACTTAATCCTACGGGAATCCAGGAAGGCAATCGAACAACAAATTGGTGCCCTCACGACCGGACTCACATTGCTTAAGGCAGACCATACCAAGCTAGCAGACAAGGTGAAAACTAATGCCCTTAGGCTGGAGGAGATGACCTCACAACATAAGCAACACACAACACAGATTCAACAATTACAGAAACAAGTCACCAGCCTTATAGATCGGGTTGAAGATGCAGAAGGGAGAGCGAGGCGCAATAGTGTTCGCATCATCAGGCTGCCAGAAAGAAGAGAGGGACCTGATGCAACCTGATTCATGGAACAATGTTTTAAAGACAACGTCACCTCTGAGGGACTCTCAGATCAATCCTGCGTGGAAAGAGCACACAGTCTACCTACTGGCAGGCCAAAACCAGGCGCCCCTTCTCGGCATCTCATAGTCAGATTGCTGAATTATAGAGATTGGGACATAATACTTCAGAAGGCCAGAAAACTTTCCCTGATTAGATTTGAGAATTGTCGATTCTAGTTATACACGGACTACACGCTTCTGGTGCAAAGACAACAATCTTCTTTCATGGCAGTCAAGAAGAAATTGCAAGGCCTGAAGTTGAGTTATGCACTGCTGTTCCCGGCACGATTGAAAATTATACACAAGCAGAAGACACATTTCTTTGAGAGCCCGGAAAATGTAGAAGAGTGGTTAGAAGTGATGGAGCCATCTACACTAATGGGAGCCACCTACCAAAGCTTACCCAGTAGCTCCAGATGTGTTGGAGATGTAGGCTACCGCCGTGGCAAGCAGACAACCAGGAAAACATAGTTGACAAACCTGACACAACAGCAGATGCAACAGGGCAGAAAACAGGCACTTGTGACGGGCTCCACCTTTAGAGACGGTGCACATGCTGAGGATACAGCCTCTTCAGATGAAAACATGAACATATCGGACTCTGAGGGCAGCATGGCACTCTTCCCTACTGTGACCCCACAGACGGCGGATGTTTTGTTCATTTGAGAAACAATGAACACTGCTGGCTTCGATGCATGAACTTCAAGCAGACAACATATCCTTTTATGTTTAAGTGATTATAAATGGCGTACCTCTGTATTATCTCTTAGTCCCGGGCTGCATCAGAGCTCAAATGCATGCAGTAGTGTCACAATGAACGGTGTGGCGATGACCCTGTTTGCAAACGCATTTTTGTACAGTGTGAATCAGACATGGGGTACCCTTCACGCCATTGGAACACAGAGTGGAAAAACATGGTCGATGCCTTCTTATACGGGGGACGCTAGATGGTCAACAGGTGGTCCTTGGTAATATCTATGCCCCAAACTTCGACCAAGACAAATTCTTGTCCAACCTTAATTTAGCATTGGTAGGGCTCCCATGGATCATAGGTGGCGACTGTAACATAGTAATGGACGTCACACTGGATCGCTCCCACCCCCCACTACACGGTACAGGAGTGACTAAACAGATGAAGGCTCTATGTGGGTGGACAGATGGTTGGGCCTTGTGCAATGTATGGAGAATGCGCTACCCAACGCATAGAGAATATTCCTACTATTCCCCGGTCCATCTATTACATACAAGAATAGAGAGAATCTAATGCTCGAAAACAATAGCAATGCAAGTGACGTATGCTGCTTATTTGGCTAAGACATTTTCAGACCACAACCCATTAGAAATAGCTATTATTTTGGGGTAGAGTCCCCATCCTGGTACCCACCTTGAGAATGTAGTCGCAAACACTAGAGGATGCAGAGTTCCGCACCACCATAGCTGACACAATCACTCAATACTTCACAGAGAACAGCAACACTGCATCCACCATATTGATAGAATGGGATGCCTTCAAGGCAGTCATGCGGGGCAAGGCAATTAGTGCGATAGTGGGTGCCAGGAAGGAGGTACACAGAAACCTCATAGACACAGAAAATAAAATGAATAAGCTGTAACAGGAGGCCATGCATGACACCGGCAAACAAACCTCACTACAAGAAACGTGAATCCAACACGCAGAAATATTAGACACCCTTCGTGTCATAGACTATCAAAGATACATGCAGATGCATCATGCAGAAACGGACAAATCCGGGGCTCTATTGGCCAAACTGTTATGGGACGATCCCCCACTATTATAATTAATGAAGTTACCACCCCCACGGGCGATACTGCCCACACTCAACACAACATTAATGTTACCTAGTCAATATTCCGCCTCATTATATAGTGAACCTGATAGAATAGAGAGTATTCACATAAGTTCAAGTTCAAGTTCAGTAAATTGTATAGCGCACTACTCACCCAGAGGGTCTCAAGGCGCTTGTGGGAGGTTGGGTGCATTACTTATCGAAAAGCCAGGTTTTGAGCTGCTTTCTGAAGGAGAGGTGGTTCTGCGTAAGACGAAGGTGAGTGGGGAGAGAATTCCAAGTCTTGGCTGCTAAGTAGGAAAAGGATCTTCCTCCCATGGTGGATCTATGGACGCGCGGAATTGCAGCGAGGGCTTGATTGGATGAACGTAGTTGGCGGGTGTGTGTGTAGAAGGATAGTGTGTTGAGGCATTCCGGTCCTAGGTCGTAGAGAGCCTTGTGTGCGTGGGTGAGGAGGCGGAATGTGATTCTCTTGTGTACTGGGAGCCAGTGGAGGTCTTTCAGGTGGCTGGAGATGTGAGCATGACGGGGGATGTTCAGTATGAGTCTGGCTGAGGCGTTTTGGATGCGTTGGAGTTTTTTCTGTAGTTTGGCTGTGGTACCGGCGTAAAGGGTATTTCCATAATCCAGTCGACTAGTGACCAGTGTGTGGGTGACTCTCTTTCTTGTTTCGGTGGGGATCCAACGGAATATTTTTTTGAGCATGCGTAGGATGTTGAAGCATGAGGATGAGATGGCGTTGACTTGTCTGGTCATCGATAGGGAGGAGTCTAGGATGAAGCCTAGGTTACGTGCGTGATCTGTAGGTATGGGTGCTGTACCCAGGGCTGGTGGCCACCATGAGTCATCCCAGGCAGAGGGGGGTGATCCTAAGATGAGGACTTCCGTTTTGTCCGAGTTTAGTTTTAAACAGCTGTTCTTCATCCAATCGGCTACTTCTTTCATTCCTTCATGTAGATTGGTTTTGGCGGTGTTTGGGTCTTTGGTGAGGGAGAGGATCAGCTGGGTGTTGTCTGCGTAGGAGATGATGTTGAGGTTGTGTTGTCGTGCGATGGATGCGAGGGGACTCATGTAAACGTTGAAGAGGGTGGGACTGAGCGATGATCCTTGTGGTACGCCGCAGATGACTTCGGTGGCCTCTGATTTGAATGGGGGGAGGCGGACTCTCTGGGTTCTTCCTGCGAGGAACGAGATGATCCAGTCCAGAGCTTTTCCTTGTATTCCGACGTTGCTGAGGCGTTGTATGAGGGTTTTGTGACAGACTGTGTCGAAGGCTGCGGAGAGGTCAAGTAAGATGAGGGCAGCTGTTTCTCCGTTGTCTAGTAGTGTTCGGATGTCGTCTGTAGCTGCGATGAGGGCGGTTTCGGTGCTGTGTTTGGCTCGGAATCCGGATTGCGAAGGGTCGAGGGATTTGTTGGATCCGAGGAAGGCGGCGAGCTGATTATTGACGGCTTTCTCAATGACTTTGGCCGGGAAAGGGAGGAGTGAGATGGGGCGGTAGTTCTTAAGTTCAGAGGGGTCTGCTGTGGGTTTCTTTAGGAGGGCGCTGAGTTCGGCATGTTTCCAGCTTTCCGGGAAGGTAGCGGAGTTAAAGGAGCAGTTGATGACATCGCGGAGATGGGGTGCGATGATGGAGTCTGCTTTGTTAAAAATGTGGTGGGGACATGGGTCGGTTGGAGAGCCTGAGTGGATGGAGTTCATCAGGCGGATGGTGTCTTCAGTAGTGATTGGGTTCCAGGCACAAAGGTTGTGAGATTGCTGTTTTGGTTCGGAGGTGGGTGGAGTGGTCTGATCTTCGGGTTGGTTATTAAAGCTGTTATGTATGTCGACGATTTTGTTGTGGAAGAAGGAGGATAGAGAGTCGCAGAGGTCTTGGGATGGAGTGATGTCGTTGGTGCGGGCGATGGGGTTGGTAAATTCTTTGATGATGTTGAATAGTTCCTTGCTGTTGTGGGCGTTGTTGTCGAGTCGGTCCTTGAATGCTGATTTCTTGGTGGACCGGATCAATTGGTGGTGTTTGCGGATGGCGTCCTTGAAGGTGGTCAGGTTGTGAGTGGTTGGGTTTTTTCTCCAGGATTTCTCGAGGGTGCGACAGATCTTCTTGGATTTGTTGAGGTCATCGTTGAACCAGGGGGCCTTTTTGCTACCTTGTTTGATCTGGTGGTTTTTCAAGGGTGCTAGTTCGTCCGCGCTGTGGGTGAGCCATTGCATGAGTTTGGTGGCTGCTTGGTTTGGGTCCGATGATATGGTAGGAGGGTTTTGGGTAAGCGATGTGAAGAGTTGGTCGGTGGAAATTTTGTTCCAGTTTCTTCGAGGAAAAGGTTGTGGGGGGTTGTGAGTCGTGGTCTTTTTGTAGATGAAGTGGACGCAACTGTGGTCCGTCCAATGAAGCGCCGTGGTGTGATCGAATGAGATGTGTTTGCTGGAGGTGAAGATCGGGTCGAGCGTGTGTCCGGCTAGGTGGGTGGGGGTGTCAACAAGTTGTTTGAGTCCGAGATTGGCCAGGTTGTCCAGGAGGGTTGTGGTGTTGCTGTCGTTTTTATTTTCCAGGTGGAAGTTGAGGTCTCCTAGTAGGATGTGTTCGTTGAATTGCGTGCGGGTTCCTGGTGGTCTGTAGATGAGGGTGCCTCTAAGTGTGGTCCTGGGGTCGGTGTGGATCTGGAAGTGAAGGTGTTCGGCGGTCATGAGGTTGTCGTCGGAGCTGGTCGTGATGCGGATGGTGTTCTTATGGACGATGGCGATGCCTCCTCCTGTTTGGATGGTGCGGTCTTTTCGGATGATCTTATAATTGTTCGGGATGGCTATGGCGATGTCGGGTGCTGAAGAGGCGTTCATCCATGTTTCAGTAAGGAAGGCGACGTCCGGCGATGTGGTGTCGAGTAGATCCCAAAGTTCAGTGGCGTGTCTGTGGACTGAGCGGGTGTTCAGCAGGATGCATTTCAGGTGGTTAGAGTCGAAGTTGTGTTTGGAGGAAGTGGGTTTGGTGTGGGTACAGATGCAGGAGAACTTGCAGGAGTGGCAGGCGAATGGTCCATTGGTGTGTCCTGGGGTAGCTGCGCAGCATTGTGGTGTGCGTCCGGGGTTAAGGGCAAAGAGGGTATCGGCGGCGTACGTTATGCGGGTGGGGGGGGGATGTGCGAGGGCCAGGGGGTCTGGCGCTGGGCGCGGTCCAGGCGCGGACGGGCGTAGACGGGCTTACCTTTGGCGCACCTTCGGCGCGACCGCTGCGCGTGAATGCTGCGCGCAAGTGCATCTGACATATGCGGATAGTGGGAGGGGCGAGGGCGGAGCAGCTGGGAGGCGGGGGATGGCGGGGTGGGGAGCCGGGCAGGGAGGCACAATAGTAAACAACAAAATGGATGGCTGCGAGCCGAAATCGAAAGAGGAATGGGGCACAATCACTGAAAACGCGAGCTAATTGGCAATGGCACCGGCACAATCAAGCACAAGACAAATGATAAAGGCAAGGCAGCACAGCACAGTATAATCATAAACAAAGCGCACTTTCGCACAATAGCGCTATTTTACTAATCTATTGTGCAGTCAGGCACTACTGGTAGCGTGAGCAATGCAAACTAATTCCAAGCAATTTAAAGCAGTTTAGCAGTCTTAAATGTCGTCTGGCGCTACGATACCACTCGGGAGCTGGGAGCTGGGAGCAGTGTGAGGAGTGGCCGCTTCTGAACGGAGCAGGACGGTCACATAGATGAATCCTGGCTGCCCTGCCATACCCATGACTGACAGCAACAGCCCAGAAAGTACTAATAGGCCCTATTACTAAGGCTGAAATCAAAATTGCAATAAAAGGACTACCGCGCAATAAAACCCCTGGACTAGACAGGCTATCAGCCGCATTTTATGCCATATACGCGACTCCCTTGCCCCCCAACTGGAAACACTATACAATAAAGCACTGGAATTGGGCAGATTACCCCTTTTACAATACAGGCACTGGTGGTATCACTCCCAAAACCAGGTAGAGACCCCACAGATATGTTGAGTTTCCGCCCCTAGTCTTTACCGGCGACGGAGTATAAAATACTCAGTAAGGTACTAGCAAACAGACTCGGTTTGAAAATCCGGACGAGGGACCTACATTGAGCACGTCAACATTAACCCGGGACTATTGGCCACTACATTGGCCTTGGGGAACACGAGACGCCGAGAAATATCATCCTGTACATTACTACGTTCTTGTGGATGTGGAGGATTTGGCCAACTTTTTGGGCCATTCAAACTGGACGATTGTGGACACTATATAACTGAGACTTGGACCAACATTTTAGGTCACCTAGCTTGGACGATTGTGAGATACTAAATAATTGACAAGCTCAACACTCGTATGCCTAGCGGACCCTATCTGCCCTGTTTTGACTTTGGGAATTATTGACCCACGTATACAGAACGATTGGACCAAGATTATTATAATTAAGCCCTGACGAAGTTCCATTTGGAACGGAATGCGTTGGCTGATGTCCAATTTTAACTACAATTACAATAAAGGATATTTTTGGGATACACTTGGAGCTCACTGACTCTGTTCTGGTGCACCTTCCTTCTCTTTACGAATTATTTATCTGGTTTCCAGTACAGTGGAAGTGCGGTGAACTCCGGAAGTTGATGCACAGACTTTCTAATTTTCTCTCAATTTAGGAACTGAGGTGCTGAACCATGGTCAGCCGCATTTGTTTATTCATTTTACCAACTTTAAATAAACTTATACATACACACCAATCCGTTTGTAGCGCTAGTACCTGGAGGCGCTTTCACTGCTGGGATTCACCTCTGCCTGCCTGGGGAACCTCGCCGCACCCGCTCCGCGGGTGCCGCATCGCCGCCTGTGCCTGTGGTTGAACTTTGGTGCAGGGAGGAGTCGAGGACTAACGCGGGACGAAGGGAAAGTGGTTTCAGCAGGGCTGCGAGTGTAGCGGGGACTCCATTGCCCAGGAGTCCCTGCGTGACCATTTGAGACCTTCCGGTCCTCTCTCCCTGCTGGCCCGCCCACCGCCCGCTGGAGGGTTCTTATTCTCCTGTCATCACCCCCCCCTTGGGACACCAATCCATTTGTAGCGCTAGTACCTGGAGGCGCTTTCACTGCTGGGATTCACCTCTGCCTGCCTGAGGAACCTCGCCGCACCCGCTCCGCGGGTGCCGCATCGCCGCCTGTGCCTGTGGTTGAACTTTTGTGCAGGGAGGAGTCGAGGACTAACGCGGGACGAAGGGAAAGTGGTTTAAGCAGGGCTGCGAGTGTAGCGGGGACTCCATTGCCCAGGAGTCCCTGCGTGACCATTTGAGACCTTCCGGTCCGCTCTCCCTGCTGGCCCGCCCACCGCCCGCTGGAGGGTTCTTATTCTCCTGTCATCACCCCCCCCTTGGGACACCAATCCGTTTGTAGCGCTAGTACCTGGAGGCGCTTTCACTGCTGGGATTCACCTCTGCCTGCCTGGGGAACCTCGCCGCACCCGCTCCGCGGGTGCCGCATTGCCGCCTGTGCCTGTGGTTGAACTTTGGTGCAGGGAGGAGTCGAGGACTAACGCGGGACGAAGGGAAAGTGGTTTCAGCAGGGCTGGGAGTGTAGCGGGCACTCCATTGCCCAGGAGTCCCTGCGTGACCATTTGAGACCTTCCGGTCCGCTCTCCCTGCTGGCCCGCCCACCGCCCGCTGGAGGGTTCTTATTCTCCTGTCATCACCCCCCCCTTGGGACACCAATCCGTTTGTAGCGCTAGTACCTGGAGGCGCTTTCACTGCTGGGATTCACCTCTGCCTGCCTGGGGAGCCTCGCCGCACCCGCTCCGCGGGTGCCGCATCGCCTCCTGTGCCTGTGGTTGAACTTTGGTGCAGGGAGGAGTCGAGGACTAACGCGGGACGAAGGGAAAGTGGTTTCAGCAGGGCTGCGAGTGTAGCGGGGACTCCATTGCCCAGGAGTCCCTGCATGACCATTTGAGACCTTCCGGTCCGCTCTCCCTGCTGGCCCGCCCATCTCCCTCTACGGCCACTATAACTTGGTCTTGCACTCCCACAGCGCGGGACGCAGCTCGGGGCGAAGACCGGGCTAAGAGCGGGCCGTTTGAGGCCGTTCGAGGACGGAGAGGACTGGACTGGCCCAACCCCTTGTGTCTTCCCTTCGGTATCTGGGTTATATCTTTGCTTAACCATTGTACATAGAGGTGTAGTTATTGTGCCAGTTATGTGTTCCCGGGCAACCCGTAGTAGGGCCGCTAAGGGGGGGCTGCAAACAAACGGCCCAATGGATGACTTTATTACCCGTACTAACTTAGCCATTGACCAAGAAATAACGAAATTACAGACCCGTGTCTCTCTAGACTTGGCCGCTGCTAGGAAACTGTCATTGGACTTTGCCAACTCAAAAAAATCCTCCTTGGGGCACATAGCAATTGCTGTAACTCCGGAGCGTCCGACTATCCCGCACTGCATAATTACGCAGGCTGATGTTCACAATAGCCCATCTACACCCACTTCACCTCCATCGATGTGTCCTGCTTCTCTGCCTGGTAACCAGATCTTATCTTTTGCCACTCCCAGCCAGCTATCCACTAATTTCCCCTCCTTGCTGACTTTTGGTATACCTATATCTAATAACACTAAAGGTAAATTACCCAAAAGGAAACGCAATTCTAGGTCTGCTTACTCCCGTAAAAAATCTAAAATTGCTGTGGCATATCAGTTCAATGTGGGAAGCACAACTGTGACTAATGCTGGCGGAGGTTGTGCTTCTCTGACTGAGGCTCTCACTGAGGTAGCTGAAGAGGGTCCTACCTCTGTGTCTGCCAACACAATTGCTAAGGGCGAGGGTAAACATTCTGAGGGTCACGATGTTGGGGATGGGGAATTTATAGGCTTGGTTTGGGAAACACTAAAGAAGCTTCTTTCTCCCTTAGACCTGAGATTATCACGCATTGAAAATAATTTGTTGGAGATGGAGAAGAGTATTATAGCCCTGGCTACTCTTGGCTTGCGTGGATTAGAACACCAAGGTCTCTTAGAGAAAGATTTAGCCCCACAAGCCGTCAAATCACCATCTGCAGTACCTCCTATAGTACGGCCAGTTCCCAAACCTCGAACCATAGGTGTGGATCGGCAAATCGATGACCTTACTCCTACACAACCAAAGCTCCCCAGCACCCAACCTTCTGTTAATCCCATTGTTAGCGCCCCCCTAAGGCCAATTGCCAACAAAGCTGTTCACCATCCAACTAAGGGCCCACGTAGTAAGAACAACTTTCGAGGGGGTTATATTGATCTCCCTCCGGAGGCCAATAAGTATGTGGTAGTATTGACGGGGGTCTCGCAGCTTGGAAATGACCAGCATGAGACTGACTGGTCTTTGAAGAACAAGACCATGCATTGGCTCAATGTGAATAGACCGATCCCAAACGGTCGGAGAAGCAGAGTCCTAATGGTCCGTCGGGTTCCATGGGTGGGTCCCTCATGGAAATCTAGCCCGGGGGACTGTATAGTGGTATCCTTTGAGGATCCATATACGGCTCACCATATTTGCACTTGGGCTACTGATGGCGAAGGTTCACCTATTATACCAAGGTCGCTGTCTTTTTTCTACCCCCCGCGCACTGCGCACACACAGGATGGCGATTGGTCTTTGGTACGCCATCAGACACGGAGGGGGCTATCAAATAAAGACAAAGATCGAGATCTATCGAGACGCTGGCTAGGGCTCCCTACTACGAATAGGTTTGGCTGCCTCGAGGATGTTGACTGATGCCCAAGGCCACCTGTTTCTTCAGTGCCAAAAAAGGCCCTTTCTTGTATGGGGTCCTTAAGTCATATATCTTTGTTGCCTGACTCTGTGGACACCTATCCAATCACATTTAAACAACCTATGTTAAATCCCATGCAAATAGAGGGGGGTCTGAACGCCACAAATAAAATAGGAACCCAAGCTGCAGCTCAGGATCTAGATGTTATTCCTATGATCTTAGTGTCTACCCATCGAATGGCCCCACCGAGTGGCTTGTGTTCCAATGTTAGCAGGGCTGTTGTTTGTTCCCAGAAGGAGCCCCCTCAAAGTCAAATTGTCGCTGATGTAACGGCGTCAGGAATTGAGCCAGATCCTGTTACATTGGCCAGGCTGCCGAGAGAAGTTACCCCCGACAGGAACCAGATAAAGATCCTAAGTTGGAATGTGGCAGGGCTTTCCCGTAACTTTGACAATCCTGAATGGAATTCTTTCTTGGACCCTTATAGCATCTGCCTTTTGCAGGAAACTTGGTGCCTAGAACCTAGACACAGGGTAGGCTTTACAACCTACTTCGTTCCAGCCACCCAACAACCAGGCAGTAAAGGTCGCCCGTCTGGCGGCCTACTTATCTGGGTCAGTATTGCTCTAGGTCTTAGTGCTAATTACAAACTCACCCAATCCCCAGATCTGCAGAGACTAACCATACAGTGCCAGGGGGGTAGGAAGTTAGAAGTGTTCAACCTCTACCTAAGGGGGGCCAAAGGAGGGGCATCAATGTTAGCATCATCAGGTTTAAATAGTGAACTTGAATCCTGCAAGATTGATTCTTATGTAATCCTTGCAGGTGACTTCAACTGCTGCTATGAGCCGTTGGCAAGTGAGGATATATTAGATATTTGGGATGATGACACAAGGAGAGGTATCCCTACGCTCTCCCTAGATCCAATCCAAAAATGGACGCAGAGTGTAATTGACATTAATTCTCTTTGCATGGAACACACCCTGAGAGCAACAAATGGGCGCTCCAACTCAGACCTAAGGGGAGCACACACCTAAAATAGGCTGGGACATACTTCCAGAATAGACTATATTATGTTAAATTACAACTTATGGCCATTCCACCGAGATATGGAAGTTATTTCTTCTTGTGATAGTGATCATAACCCCTTGTCTCTAACTATGCTTCCGCCGTGGCAAGTCGGGAACCAGGTTAAGGTTACCCATGCATGGAAATCTTCCCATGAACTTGTTCCCTCCAATTGTGGCAGGCGACTAAAATGGGCCAAAGTAGTAGCAGATGAGGGTAGAATGGAACAAGCAAAGATTATAATGGCAGCTATGAAGTCGAGCTTAGATGCTCAGGTAAACTCCGACCATACTGCCCTAGCGTCTTTTACTGAAACTATCTCGGCCCTTAGTGAGTTGTTTATTATCCCGCAAAAAAGGGTAAGGGTCGGGTCGAGAAGTGTCTCTAAGGCGAGAGACAAATGGTACTCGGCAGATTGTCGGGCCGCCAAGACGGATCTCATTCTTGCTGTGAAATCCAAAGACTCTGGGAAAATTAGACTTGCCAGGAAATTCTATAATAAAACTATAGTCTTGGTCAAGGAAGCCCATGATTCTATCTTTTGGAGTGACTTAATGAAGGCGAGTGCTAAGAAAGACTCTAAGGGGTTTTGGGATTTGCTGAGAGTCAGGGATAAGCCCAATGATGTACAATTGACCTGTAACATCTCAGGGGAGGCTTGGTTTGTCCACTTCTCGAAGCTTTATTCTATCCCCCTAGTTATACAATCTAGCACGGAATCTCCACCTAGATTGCCGGCTGCCACTGCAACTATTGATTACCCCTTTAGTGCCAACGAAGTAGAAGGGGCAATTAGGTCCCTTGTTACAAATAAAGCTGCTGGCCCGGATGGCATCCCCGGCGATCTGTTGAAGGTAAACATACATGAGTGGAGCAGACTAATCTCTTCACTCCTGAATGAGGCTGTTTTGGGAGGCTGTCTACCTGACTCTTGGAGGGGCGCTGAGGTCGTCCCGATTTTTAAGAAAGGCTGTCGGGACGACCCTGCGAATTACCGTCCAATCAGTCTGCTCGATTCAACACAAAAGGTAGCAGGCAAAGTAATTTTAGGCAGAATCCTACAGTGGGTTGAAGACAATCAGATATTATCAGATTTCCAGGCAGGATTTAGATCAGGAACAGGTACTATCGAGCAGACATTTCGCTTTTTAATGTTGTATTGGAAAGTGGTCGTATTGGGCAAGGGTAGCTTGTATTTAATTTTCATCGACTTACGAACTGCCTTTGACCTGGTCCCACGAGGCCAATTGTGGAATGTCCTGGAAGGGTTAGGTATTCCCCCTTACCTGTTGGCCTTGCTTATTAAGCTCCATGAGCGAAATTATGCTCAGATTAGGTGGGGTGATCAGGGGCAAAAAACATCTCGAATTCCTGTAGATAGGGGTGTCCGCCAGGGTTGTGTCCTAGCTCCCACTCTGTTTTCACTCTACGTTAACGGAGTGGTTGAGCATCTTCTTCAACAGCCAACAGATGCACCCTCCCTGGCTGGCAGGAAAATTCCTACGCTCCTATTTGCAGATGACACCCTCCTAATCTCTAAGACTCCTGCTGGCATCCAAAAGTTGCTTTCCAGCTTCAAGGACTTTTGTGACACCAGGGGACTATCTATTAACATAAGCAAGACCAAATTCCTTGTTCTGAATCCTCCCAGGAAATCTGTTTTCCCTCCTGTCCTAGATTCTGTGCCCCTTGATAGGGTTAAGGAGTTTGATTATTTGGGCATAAGAATCTGCGACACGATGAACTGGAAGGCCCATCATCAAAATATTTCTCTGATTCACAAGAGGGCCACAGGGGCCCTGCTTAAAGAGCAACGCGCCTCATCCTTCAAACCTATTGGGGCGCTACTAGATATATACAGGGCAAGGGTGGTGAGCGCTGCATTGTATGGTGCGGAATTGTGGGGAGTGCAGAGAGTTAACACCCTAACATGCCTCGAAAACAACTTTCATAAGGATCTTATGAAATTGCCACACAGTACTCCCACACTCCCTTTGTTGCTTGATGCAGGCACACGACCAATAAATGAGCAAGCAAGGCTACGACCCCTCTTATTATGGGCCCGGATATGGAATGTTCCAGAATTAAGCAGCTATGCGGACGCCCTAAGAGAACTCATTGCCCTACCTGGTTGGCACAAGGTCGGTTGGCTTAGGGAAGTCAAGGGGCTTCTCTATGAAATGGGCCTAGGTGATGCCTGGGTAAACAGAACAGCCCCCCCCAAAACAGCTGCTTAAGAAATTATATTGGGCATGGGTGACTAATGTGAGAATGAGCAACTCCAATCTATGTAGATCTGCTGTAGAGTTTCTAGTAATTAAGGAGCTCCCTTTCAGAGAACCCTACCTGGACTTGATCAGTAATCCATGGGACAGATCACTGTATTTTAGATTTAGGGTGGGAGTTCTTCCATTAGGGCAGCTAACCTCTAGTTGGAAACCACCCTTGCAAACCATACCATTTTGCCCATTTTGTGAACTAAAGGTTGAATCCTTGGCCCACTTGTTGTTTGAGTGTCCGGCATACGTAGCTCCTAGGTCCAGATGGCTGAAACCATTATGTAGGAGCCTTGGCACTAGATCTCATCTGGAGGCTCTACGTATATTACGTTCGGATGCTCGTCCTTTGTTTGCCTGCTGTCTGGCTAAATTTTTGGGTTGGGCCTGGCGGTTGCGAACTGCTAAGAAACTTTTGCTCCAGTAGAATGTCTTGATGGATTTTGTACACAAACTGATTTTATGCAAGCTAATAGTGCAGTTTATGGATTACTATCGTTTTGTAAATTTTATACAATGTGTAGTGTCAGATTTTTTATGCATTTTTATTATTGTTGTACTGTAATGCTTTTATGATATGTAAAGATATCGAAATAAAGCAATTTCAAATCACATACAGACCAAATGGTTTTCTTCCAGCCCGCAGCACATCATTGAATACCAGACGGCTACATCACTTAATGTCGACTGCCCCAGAACACCATGAACATGCAGGGTGTATATCACTGGATTTGCGACAAGCATTTGACACAATCAACTGGGATTATATGTTCAAGGCACTGGGGAAATTTGGTTTACCTGCAGAGTATCTTAAATGGCTCAGTTTACTATAAGACGCCCCTACTGCCTGAGTCCGTACAGGGGCACACATTTTGGCCGAGTGCTCGATACACAGGGGCACAAGACAGGGATGCCCGCTGTCACCATTATTACTTATACTGGCGTTAGAGCTCTTAGCACGTAAATTACATATTGAAGTACACCATCTGGGCATAAAGATTGGATCCACAACGCGCCTATTCTCCGCTTATGCGGACGATATCATTCTCTAAATACGGGACCTCCAGGCTACCCTGGATCCTATCCCTGATACGTTTCGGAAATTTGAACAGATCTCGGGCTTGGCTATCAACACAATGAAGTCACAAACCTTCTTCTTTCAAGAGACTGTACACCCTATAGAAATCACATTTGGATCAGATACACTCCCAGTAGCGCAATACACGTTCAAGTACTTGGGGATCCAAGTATATCGAGTGCATACAGACATGTTAGAGGATAATTTCAATAGAGTGATCAGATCCATACGCTCAAGTATTTCCTTCTGCAATACGTTACCACTTTCGGTTACTGGCAGAGCGGCCAAATCCAAAATGGTGGTCCTTCACAAGTGATATATTATTTCACCGTTTTACCTATTCCAATACCACATAACACCTTTACATTATTGAACACCATGCTTATAGATCTTATATGGGGGGCTATCAGACATAGAATAAGCCTTAAAAAGCTACAACTCGGAACAGACAGAGGAGGCCTGGGTGTCCCTAACTTTAAAGCATATTATTATGCATGCCAGCTACAATAGCTTTCATATTGGACAGCTGGCCATAACTTACACGAAATAGGATACACCACACAAGACATAGATCGGGGTGCTACTCCCCCATTGCAAAACTCCCCAAAGCCTACCACCCATGCTACGCACAGCACTGCAATGCTGGAGAGCGTCGTTGCACTACACACCCCTGCACCCTCCATATGCCGGAAACATTCCATTATTGGGGATACCACTGACGGTTGGAAAAATAACAAAGCACAGTATTGCACCCTGGCTCGAAGAAGGGATCAGCACGGTGACTGAATAATTTAATAATGGGATACTCATGAACCACGATAAATTCGTGAGCGAAACAGGGGCACCTGACCACTTATATCTACTATACGCTCCACTGTTGCAATATAGTAAAACGCAATGGGCTCCGCAACAACAGGAACCCCCCCCACATGAATTAGTTAAAGCCCTATACGACATGGGCAGAGACAGACACCTCATCAAGTGGCTTTATGTAGGAATACGTGCACATGCTGCAATTGACCTTACTACATTGCGTAATGCTTGGGCTGGCGACATAGGGCTGGACCTAGAGGATTAAGAATGGGCGAAAATGATAGAACACCTTAGGAAGGTATCCAGAAATGCGAAATTTAAATTTATACAGACCATGCTACTCCACAGAGCCTATCTCACCCCCAAACGATTAGACCACATGTTCCCACGGACACAACATCATTGCCCCAGATGCCAATTGGAAGGAGCTGACTTATTACACATGATATGGGCGTGCCCCCACCTAAGAGGGTTCTGGGACTCTATCAGACGGCATACACGGGCTGCCACACAAAGAGAAGTAGGAAACACCATAGAGGAATGTATTCGGGGACTACACAAGAGTTCGTCCAAACACAAAGTACAATACAGATTTACATATCTGGCCCTAATTTTAGCAAAACGAGCCATCACTATGCACTGGAAATCAAAGAAGCCGCCCACGGAATATAATTAGTTGGGTCAGTGCCGAAAGCTAAAGGTATACGTAAAATCCCAATAGCTATGGAATGGGACATTATGCTGGAAGCCCTTAAAAATCTTGACTTAGACCCTGATGTTAATCATATTAACCCACAATCTCAATAAAGACAAAGTTTTAACTCGAATGATATGTACATGTATGGAGAGTCCGATTCAACACATAAAGTTATTACTCCTCAACCGCTGATATAGTGTTGTATGCTGTTGGTTTGAGCTGTGATTACAACATTACAAGTATGTTTAACTATAGGACTAGAGGGAGGGGGAGGGAGACAAAAGGGGTTTAGGTCAGTAGCAGGCTGCGGTGCATTGGATTCAATTACTGTTATACTGACCCAGATAGAGAACAAATTTGTGTAGAAGTTGCTGTCTCAAATTGCTAGATTGTTAGCGAGACAAGTCAAACATGCAGAGTTATTGAATGTTAACTCATCCCAATTTGGGAAACAACTATGCGATCGCTGCTCCTGCTTGTGATACAAAATGTACTGAAGCACTGTACCAGTTTAAAATAAAAACCTAATAAAATTTGTTTAAAAAAATCAGAGTGCAATAAAAATAATGTAATACAAATAATGTAATCAGATGAACTAATCACACATAAAACTGCCCATGTCACCTACAAGCCTAATTTTTAGACTGATCCTACAAGACAGTGCAAGCAAAAGTATATTGTGCACTTACCAAGAACATACAGGGGTTTGCAGCCTGCCCGCTTCTTATTGGCTGTCACTTTTATGTGCTTGCTTCAATGCTATTCAGTGGCTTTCCTTGTTTCAGCCTGACCATATTGAACTAGTCCCTCTGATGGAGCAATAGCCTATTTACTCTGTCTTTGTGTGAATTAATTATGTGCTTCCGCTGCTTGCTTTAAGGTAACTACTTTTTAGGCCTAATCTATCAAACAATCATTCTATCAGGGATTTGTGAAGCTTGCTACTCACCTGTGAGGGTCTGAAGGCCCTGGAGGGGGGAATGGTGGGGGGGTAGAGGGATATCGTGCGGCAACCATCTTAGTCATGTCTTGAGGGTCTTCCTGAATGCTTGCAGAGTGGGCGGATCATCTGATGCTGAGCGGGAGTTCGTTCCAGGTCTTTGCCACGATGTAGGAGTAGGCTCTTCCTCCTGTTCTGGCTCTGTGGATGCAAGGGGTTTTGGCAAGGGTGAGGTCGGCAGAACGAAGGCTTCTCTTGGATTCGTAGAAGGAGACACTATTGTTGAGGTATTTGGGTGCGGTGTTGTGGAGGGATTTGCAGGCGTTCATGAGTAGCTTGAAGGTCACTCTCTTCTCGACTGGGAGCCAATGGAGGTCTTGTGGTGCTGGATAATGTGGTATTGTCGTGGGATGCTGAGGTCAAGTCTGGCAGCGGTGTTCTGGGATGGTCTGGAGTTTGCAGAGTAGAGGTTTGTTGATACCGGCGTGGATCCGGGGGGATACATTTAACGGTCTTGTGGAGGATGCAGAGGGTGTTGAAGCACATGGAGGAGACGACGTTGATATGTCGGGTCATGGCGAGGGAGGAGTCGAGTATGATGCCGAGGTTGTGGGCATGTTCCGTGGGGTGGGCGGGTTGCTGAGGGCGGTCGGCCACCAGGTGTTGTCCCATGCGTAGGGGGTAAATCCGAGGACGAGGACTTCTGTCTTGTACGAGTTGCTCTTCAGGCAGCTGCTGCTCATTCAGGATGCAACGTCTTTTATTCCTTCCTGGAAGCTGAGTCTGGTGGTGTCGGGTTCCTTGGTGAGGGAGAGGATGAGTTGGATGCCGTCAGCATAGGATACCATGCTGAATCCATGCTTTCTAATGATGACGGCGAGGAGGCCTATGTAGATATTGAAGATCGTGGGACTGAGCGATGATCTTGGGGCACTCCGCAGCTGATCTCTGTGGGTTCAGAGAGGAAAGGCAGGGGTCTGCTTCTTTGGGTTTGGCCGGTGAGGAATGAGCGAATCCAGCCTAGGGTGGTTCCCTGTATGCCGGCATCATGGAGTCTGGCGGTGAGTGTGCAGTGGGAGATGGTGTTAAAGGCTGCCGAGAGGTCTAGTAGGACAAGGGCCGCCGTCCTGGGGAGAGTGCAGATGCTGTCTGTGGCGGCTAGGAGGGCAGTCTCAGTGCTCTAGTTGCTGCGGAATCCAGATTTGGAGGAGTTGAGGATTGAGTTAGCTTCAATGAAGTTCGTGAGCTGGATGTTGACGATCTTCTCAGTGACTTTGGCTGCGAAGGGGAGGAGCGAGATGGGTTTGTAGTTTTTGAGGTCTGTCTGGTCTGCAGAGGGCATCTTGAGGAGGGGCTTGACGTCTGCGCGTTTCCTGTCGTCAGGGAAAGTGCCGGCTTTGAAGGAGGAGTTGATAGTGCGTAATAGTTTGGGAGCTATGGCGGCGGAGGCTCTGTGGAAGATGTGCGGTGGGCAGGGTCCGTGGGGGCTCCTGAGTGCATGCACTTCATGGCAGTGGCAGTGTCTTCCGTGGTGATGTGGGTCCAGTAGGAGATGGGAGGCTGGTTGGTGTTGCTAGAGATAGATGTGGTGTTGATGCCTTGTTTCTGTTTGTTGAAGTTGTCGTAAAAGAACCTGATCTTGAGATGGAAGTAGGAGCTGGGTTTTCAGGGGTCCTGGGAGGGAGAGACGTCTGAGGCTTCACTGGGGGTTAGGTGAAATAATGTATGATGCTGAAGAGTTCCTTCGAATTGCGGGAGTTGGCGAGGATTCTGTCCTAAATGAAGTTTATTTTTGTGGATCTGATGTGTTGGTGGTAGCTGTCATGGCAGTTTTGTAGCTGGTCCGTGCTTCCAGTTTTTGCTGTTTCTCCATACTTTCTCGAGACATCTGCAGGTGCGTCTGGATTCTCGGAGGTCAGTGGTGAACCAGGTGGCTTTCGTTTGGTTGATTTCTGTCGGAGTTCCGGAAGTTTGTCTGTGCAGTCGGTGATCCATCTGTGAAGTTTGTTGGCTGCAGAGTTGGACGTTGGTCGTGGTGGGAGGGGAGGGGGAGTTTGGTTGAGGGAGGAGTTGAGGTGCTCTTTGGTGATCTTGCTCCAATTCCTGTGCGGGGGACCTGGTATGGGTATGTGTGCGGTGGGTTTGAGAAGGAGAAATGTATGCAGTGGTGGTCCATCCAGATGGATTGTGTGGTGTGGCTGAAGTGGATGTTGTTCCCTCCTGTGAAGATGGGATTGTGGGTGTGACCTGCCTTGTGGGTGGGAGTGGTGATGAGCTGTTTCAGTCCAATGTTGGCGAGGTTGTCCAGGAGGGCAGTGGAGTTGGGGTAGCTGATGTTGTCAAGGCGGAAATTCAAGTCTCCGAGGAGTATGTAGTCCATGGAGGCAATGGCGTGGGGGGGCAATGGGGTCTGTGATGGTTGCGGCAAATGTGGTGCATTGTCCGGAACCTCTGTAGGTAAGGGTGCCGTGTATGGTTGTTCTGAGGTTAGTTTGGATCTGGAAATTGAGGTGTTCCATTGGTGACAAGGAGTCTTTCATGCTGGCTGTGGTGAGTCAGGGGGAGTTCTTGTGTACGATGGCGAGTCCTCCTCCCGGGTGGTTGAGGCGGTCCTTCCTCTGGATCTTGTATCCGTTGGGGATGGCAGTTGCGATGTTGGGGGAGGAGGTGGCATTGGTCCAGGTTTCTGTGAGGAAGGTGACGTCTGGCAACAGGGTGTCGAGGAGGTCCCAGATTTCTACTGCATGTCTGTGCAGGGAGCATATGTTGAGGAGGATGCAGCTGAGGGTTTGTGTGCGATAGTTCTGGGTGGGTGGGAGCTGTGGGGGTCTGGAGGAAGGTGCGGTGGCAGTGACGGCAGGAGAACTGCCCCAGGGTGTTATTCGGAGTCGACAGCTGGCAGTTATGTTTTTTTCGGGGTTGTGTGCGAGGAGGGCAGTTGAGTCGTAGCGGTTGGAGGTAGGAGAACAAGGGTCCCTGGTGCTAGTCGGGTCAAGGACGGACGCAGACAGGCTCGCTTTTGGCGTGCCAGCGGCGTGGCTGCGCAACGGTCGCCTTAAGTAGGGGACGGGGGAGGGAGCACAGCTGGGAGGCAGGAGCAGGAACCGACAGGGGGGAGGGGCCATTGGGGCATCAGCAGCGGGAAGGGAGCGAAAAATATCAACAATGAAAAGAAAAATAGTTTAAGAGGCAACAAAGGGAAAAATAAGCACAGAAAAGGCACAAGGATACAGACAGGCAGAAAATGAGCAGAAGGAGACAAACAGACACAAACAAGGCACAATTGCACAAACGAGGCACAGACAGGACAGAAACTACAAAAAAGCTGGCAGGGTGGCCCAGCAGAAGAGCAAGGCTCTCCCACTGGACCATCAGGGATGAGGCACAGGCAGGAGCCAGCGGGTGGAGGAGGGCCTTGAACACCCACCTGCAAGCAAAGAGGTGCTGGGGTTCAGCGGCACAACGACGAAGCTGCGTGAGTGGAGAGCAGAGTTCCCTGACTAGGAAGTCAGAGGTCTTGCTCAACCTGTTGCGCAGGGGCTGCCATTAAGTAGGGGATGGGGGAGGGAGCGCAGCTATGAGGTGAGAACCGGCGGGAGGAGGGGCCGCGGGGCAGCAGCGGCGGGAAGGCAACAAAAAATGGCAACAATAAAAAAAAAAACAGTGGAAGCACAGAAAAGGCACAAGGAGACGGACAGGCAGAAAATGAGCACAAAGAGACAAAGAGGCACAAACAAGGCACAATTGCACAAATGAGACACAGACATGGCAGAAACTACAAAAAAGGCTGGCAAGGCGCACCAACAGAAGAGCAAGGCTCTCCCACTGGACCACCAGGGATGAGGTGCAGGCAGGAGCCTGCCGGTGGAGGATGGTCTCGAACACCTACCTGCAAGCAGAGAGGTGCTGGGGGTCAGCGGCGCAATGACAGAACTGCGTAAGGGGAGAGCAGAGTTCCCTGACCAGGAAGTCAGAGGTCTTGCTCTATCTGGTTGCAAGAGGTCTGTTACAGTTACAATGGGCTTACAGTTCACACTTTGCTTACCATTGGTTGGCTTTATTGCTACGCTCATTTGCTTGCTTCCTATTCAATGGTTTGCTTTCCTCTTCTCGTGTTTGTTCTTTCCTTCAAGCAAAGACTCTTTGCCATCATTGAAGTCAGACCACTACTCTAAAAATCCTCCACTGACCCCAGCAAACTCAAAAACTACCGGCCAATCTCCTTGCTCCCATTCCCAGCAAAGGTACTGGAACTGATTATCAACAATCAACTCATGACACCTGGAGCAAAAACAGCTACTCGAACCTCACAATCTGGCTTCTGCAACAATCACAGCACCAAAACCACCTTGATCGCAGCCACCGATGACATCCAAACCCTCCTCGACTGAGGAGAAACAGCAGCTTTGATCCTCCTCGACCTCTCTGCAACTTCAACACCATATCCCACCACACGCTGATCGAATGACTCCACCACATCACCATCCAAGGAGACGCACTCAGATGGATCACCTCCTTCCTCACCGAAATAACCCAGAGGATCCACATCCCACCTTTCACCTCTGAACCCAAGGAGATCACCTGAAGTGTTCCGGCTCATCTCTCAGCCCCACGTTCTTTAACGTATATATGACCCCGCTAGCCAACATCCACTCAATGACGACACCAGAACCAACTTCCACAGATGCATGACAAACGTCGCTGACTGGATGAAGAACAACTGCCTGCAGCTGAGCACAGACAAGACAAAAGTACTGATCTTTGGCAACAGCAGCAACACATGGAACGACTCCTGGAGACAATCAGACCTAGGATCTGCATCCACTCCCTCCGACCACGCCAGAAACCTCAGAATCATCATTGGCAACAAGTTCACCATGAAATCACAGATCAACGTTGTCTCCTCCACCTGCTTCTTCACTCTGCGCGTACTACATAAGATCTTCAAGTGGCTACCCTTACACACAAGACACACTATGACACAGGTCCTCATCACCAGCCAACTGGACTATGGCAACGCTCTCTAGGTAGGAATCGTCGCACACCTCCTACAGAGAATTCAGACCATAAAGAATGCCGCAGCCAGACTCATCCTTGGCTGTCCCAGACGAACCCATATCACACCCCACCTCAGGCAACTCCACTGGCTCCACATACAGAAGAGATGCCAATTCAAGCTGCTGACCCACGCACACAAGGCTCTACACAACCAATAATCCCGCATACATAAACGACCGTCTGAACTTCCACCAACCGTTGAGAAGACTATGCTCCACCTCCCTTTCACTTACCCATACTCCTCGCATCTATTGAAGTAGAAGTGGGGGACGCTTCTTCTCCCACATCGCAGCAAAGACCTGGAACATCCTCCCCACGCACCTCTGGACCATCACTAAGCATGCGCGCAAAATCCGTTCCGCTCGCGGATTTTGCGAATTTTCGGTAAATTCGCGATCCGCGAACTCCCGCGAATTTACCGAGAATTCGCAAATCTGCGAGCGGCGGATCCGGGGGCAAAAGTTGAAGCCTGGCCTGTTGTAACTATTTTACGATGGCGCCGGCAAGCTGCCAGCGCCATCCTAAAATAGTTACTAAGTTAGCTTCAACAGGAAGCTCTAATAGATAAAATAAAGCAGGTGCTCGATTTTATCTATTAGAGCTTCCTGTTGAAGCTAATTTAGTAATTATTTTACGATGGCGCTGGCAGCTTGCCGGCGCCATCGTAAAATAGTTACAACAGGCCAGGCTGGTGTGCTTTCTGCTGGATAGAGGCCTTTGTATCCTTGACTTTCACGAGCGCAATCCCTTTGCTGTTCCTGTGACCAGGAGGGTCTGTCTCTTCATCTACTGCTCTGATCTCTCAAATGCAGTGACTCATTCATCAGCCCAAAAACAATCGTGCTCGTCATCGAGGCTGGACAGGTGTGCCTTCTTCCCAAATCTACCGTCGAAAATCAGCTGTGATGCTGGATAGAGGCCTTTGCATCCTTGACACACAAGAGGCATGTGCACTCGCATGGAAGCCCCGCCCACACACTCGCGGTGTGCACCGTCTTCCCGCCATTGACCCACTACGATGGACAGCTCACCCAAGGGGCCCCTCGGGGCGATTGCATAGTAACACACACATGGTCTCTTGAACTAGTTGAAGCTCAAATGCAGTGACTCATTCATCAGCCCAAAAACAATCGTGCTCGTCATCGAGGCTGGGCAGGTGTGCCTTCTTCCCAAATCTACCGTCGAAAATCAGCTGTGATGCTGGATAGAGGCCTTTGCATCCTTGACACACAAGAGGCATGTGCACTCGCATGGAAGCCCCGCCCACACACTCGCGGTGTGCACCGTCTTCCCGCCATTGACCCCCTACGATGGACAGCTCACCCAAGGGACCCCTGCGTCCCTCGGGGCGATTGCATAGTAACACACACATGGTCGCTTGAACTAGTTGAAGCTCAAATGCAGTGACTCATTCATCAGCCCAAAAACAATCGTGCTCGTCATCGAGGCTGGGCAGGTGTGCCTTCTTCCCAAATCTACAGTCGAAAATCAGCTGTGATGCTGGATAGAGGCCTTTGCATCCTTGACACACAAGAGGCATGTGCACTCGCATGGAAGCCCCGCCCACACACTCGCGGTGTGCACCATCTTCCCGCCATTGACCCACTACGATGGACAGCTCACCCAAGGGACCCCTGCGCCCCTCGGGGCGATTGCATAGTAACACACACATGGTCGCTTGAACTAGTTGAAGCTCAAATGCAGTGACTCATTCATCAGCCCAAAAACAATCGTGCTCGTCATCGAGGCTGGGCAGGTGTGCCTTCTTCCCAAATCTACCGTCGAAAATCAGCTGTGATGCTGGATAGAGGCCTTTGCATCCTTGACACACAAGAGGCATGTGCACTCGCATGGAAGGCCCGCCCCAAATCCGCGGATCCGCAAATCCGCAAAATCCATCGATTTTGCGGATCCACGATCCGCAAATCCGCTAATCCGCGAATCGTTGATCCGCAAAATCCGCCCATGCTTAACCATCACCTCACTTCCAGAATTCATGAATGTTCCTCAAGACCTGGCTGTTCGAAAAAGCCTCCAGGACCTTCAAGCACCTGGATACCCTATCGGGTGATTAGCCGCACTTTATAAATCCTGATTGATTGATTGGTTAATTGGCTGACTTGATACTGCCTCCTCTCACAATCAGATAACTAATCTCTTCTTTTTCATCCAGCACTCCATGACAGTACATGTGTTATCTAGCTCTCTCCCTTGAGTGCTGTCTCCCTCTTTAAATACCAGCAACTCCTAGCTCAGTTGCTCTGTGCTGTTCTCCACCCTTTCCCAGCTTGTCTGTAAAAGCACAGTGACAGGGATATGTTTGCTTGGGTATGAATGAAGAGCATACTTTAAGGGTGTTTATTTCCTGCATTCCTCATATTGCTAGAAAGCACAAGCTTTGACACCCCAATGATTTGATGGCACTGGGGAAGGTCCATCTGCGTCACTTACTCAGTTGGGACTTGAGACAGAAGGTGTATCGAGCATGTTCTGGAGACCCTTAAATCTGCTCACTGGGCTCTTGCAGAGTACCAAATGGAGGAATCCTGTGGAAAGTAAATTCGGCCTTATCTGGCATTTCCCTTCACAATCTGACACTTCCTTATGCTTTTTAAAATCTGTTCACATGCAGAGCTGGGAGGCCTTAGGGTAGCCATGTGCTATACAAAAACTCTAGACAAGGCTAGACTACTCCTGACGAGCTGAGATGTCTGAAAGGTTTGTGAAAGCAGATTCGATTGTTGAGCTATGCTGGACCAGTGTTATGTAGTGCTTTGAAAGTGTGGGTTATGAGTTTGAATTATGCTCATATGAGAATTCGGAGTCAATGGAGCTCCTTCAGGTGTGGTGTGAAGTGAGTGTGGCATGGGAGGTTGAGAGTGATTCTGGCTGCAGAGCTCTGAATGGTTTGCAGCCTTCTGGCGAGTTTTTATTGGCCTGGGTGTTCTTATAGTCCAGATTGCTTGTGACCAGGGCATGTGGGTTGGTTTTTCAGGTGCTGATTGTGATTCATTTGGAAATCTTCCTCAACATCTTCAGTGTATATAAGCATAAGGTGGTGACAGCATTGACTTCAGCTGTCATGTTGCGATTGCTGTAGATGATGATCCTGAGGTTCTTGGTGTAGGTGGTGAGGGTGGCTTGTTGGCCTCCAAGTGGAGACCCACTGTGAGGCGCTCTTCCAGAAGATCCTAATTTCGTTCTTGTCGGTGGTCAGCTTTAGACAGTTAGTTTTCATCCAGTGGACGATTTCAATCATACAGGCACCAAACTTGATCTGGGTACTCGGCATCTCCATGAGTTGCATGTCAGAAGAGTAGGAGGGGACAGAGCAGATGATGCTATTGTGTAGGTGTTCAATGAAGATGGGATTGGAGTCTGTGTCAAATGCTGCAAAGTGGTCCAGGAGGATGAGGGCCGATGTCTCTCCTCTGTCCAATGAGGTGGAGGACTATATTTCACGAAACATTCCTAAGCTTCAGTCTTCTCCCTTTCCAACCGCTTCAATCTTTTAATGGCATGTCTCTTGAAATCTCAGCACTGCTCACAACCTCAGAGTGAACGTCATTTATCACCCTCTCCCTATCCCTCCAACCCTGGGCCAAGAATGCATGTAATTCTTCGAATCCCAATTAATGAGCTCCGACAGCATCAACTTTCTTGGTGACTTCAATCAGCACTGGGGCACTGAGGACAACAAATAAATAACCCAGGGCGGAATTTGCATAGTCGCGTTTTGCAAAATTCAGCAAAACAGTAAAAAGTCTCTGCCAGCTACGCAGAATTCCGCGAGCATGCGGAATTGCTTGTCCCGCCCGTTCGCAATGCGTTTTTTCTGTTCGGACATGCTGTTTGCATGCTCGGGGGGAAATGTCTTGCAAACTTGCCAATGCAGTTGCGCCCATCTTGTTTAACTTGTCCCTCCCACTCGCGATACGTGTTTCCTTTTCGCGAACGCGAATGTCCGATGGTGCATTCGAATGACGTGTTTGCAATCGCACACTCTCGTGGGATTGCGTGGCCAGACGCAAACGAATAGGAAAACTCGTCGGCGAAAGCAGGGATCGAGTAAGTCGCTCCCGCGCACACAACACGCATTTTGAACAAAGAAAAAATTCCGCTACACCACAGATCGCGGAATTTTCGGGCAATTCCGCCTTCTCCACGGAACGCAGATTTGCCAAAACTTCGCAAATTCTGCGAGCGGAGTGGAATTTACCGACCAGGCTTACAAATAAATGGACACCGTCTATTTTTTCTCATAGTAAAATGGCCTCTGACAACACTGCCAGAACCCCACACACTGCAAGGGCTCTTCTTTAGATCTGATCATATCAAGAGCGTTCTATTCAACAACCAACAATCCCATCCCAATAGGACTGTCTGACCCCCTTCTAATCTCCTTCACAGTGTCCATTACCCACACCAAAACCTCTGGCCAATGAACAAAAAGGAGAACATCTATTTTGGTTAGATCAAAGCCCTTGATACATGGCTCACCCCAATCTCACTTCTTTAATTTCCCAACTTGACATCAACCAAAACACAGACAAATTTAATAACTGTGTGGAATTCTTGGCGGAGGAATTTGTAGTCTTCAAGAGCAAATGCAGAAGACCCAAACCTTCGCTACCTTGGTCCTCTAAAGACAGCTATGAAAAAAAGGAAAATCTCAGAAACCTCAAGAAACATTGGAGATAATCACATTACACTTTGAGTCTGACTGAGCTGTAATCTACGTGAAAAACTACAAAGACCATATATTTAAAGCCAAGTTATCACCTATCAGATTCCTCCTGGACACTGCTAAGGACCGACCTAACTATTATTTGAAGTGACCAAACAGGCTAACAGCACTTTCTCCTATACTCCATCCGAGGATTTCGAGGCCTTGTGCAGCAACTTTGTGGAGTTTTTCAACAAAAAAGTCAAAGACAAACATCTACCTGACGGTCCCTTGTGACAATAAGCTGAGGAGAATTCTTTTTGCATTTTAACACAAATGGGCATGTTTGCAGTTTTCAATCACAAAGTGCCCAACTTCAGAATGTTCACCTTTTACTTCAGGAGGAGCTCTCACTGATGCCAGCCAGGGGTCTTGGACATGAGAAGCACCTCTTGGGGATCAAGGCTTACTCAAGCAGAAGCCAGCTGTAGGGCTCTGGCAGGTCCCGGCAGTTCCAAATGCAGCTGGTCAGCTAAGCAGCTGCAGGGAGGCCCCTGGAAGCATGTTATTTCTCTGTATCTCACACAGGTAAGCCAAATGACCTTTGAAGTCACTCTCAGTAGCCTGGAATCAAGGCAGGCTGGTCCAGTTTTCCTTCTTCAGACAGCAAGGCAGTCCTTCAAGCAGCAAGGCAGTCCTTCTGAATCTTCCACAGGTCCAGGAGTGTTCTGATGAGTGGTTCTGAAAATCCTCTTTTTAGGGCTCGCCTGGCGTTGGAGCGCGAAGCGCTCCCGCCAGCGAGTTCTATAGCCGCCTTGCTCCCTGTCAAGGGAGTAGCAGCTGTGAACGAGCCCGACACAGAGCTGGGAACGAGCCGACCCAGGTCTGTGAACGAGCTTCAAGGTTGAGCAGCTTGTGCACGTTTGTTGGACATCAGGCAGCTGCAAGCCCGCCAGACCAATTATCCCAGCATGAAACTCTACTTCCTGAGGCGCCACAAGACCAATTATCCCAGCAGGAGTCTCCACTTCCTCAGGCACTGCAACAATTATCACAGCATGAGACCCACTTATCACAGCATGTCAACAGGCGCCCCAGGCTGCTGGAGCACTCAACTATAATTAATGTGCAGTTGAGTGCTCCAGCAGCGTGGGGGGCTCTCTGCATGCTGTGATAATTATCACTTTGGGGCCTCATGCTGTGATAATTACGGCGGCATGCTCTATTTGCAGCACTGAACATTTTCAAAGAAGGCGAAGCAGTGACATTCATTGAGACACTCACCCTCACGCCCTCACCCCTCACACACCTCCTCACCCTCACACACCTCCTCACCCTCACCTTCACACCCCCTCACACACACCCTCACATACCCTTACCAGCACAGCAAAACACAACACAGCACAGCAAAACACAACACAGCACAGCACAGCAAAACACAACACAACACAGCACAGCAAAACACAACACAGCACAGCAAAACACAACACAGCACAGCAAAACACAACACAACACAGCAAAACACAACACAGCACAGCAAAACACAGCACAGCACAACAAAACACAACACAGCACAACAGAGCAAAACACAACACAGCACAGCACAGCAACACACAGCACAGCAAAACACAGCACAGCAAAACACAACACAGCACAGCACAACGCAACGCAGCACAGCACAGCACAGCAAAACACAGCACAACACAGCACAGCAAAACACAACACAGCACAGCACAGCAAAACACAGCACAGCACAGGACAGCAAAACACAGCACAGCACAGCAAAACACAGCACAACACAACACAGCACAGCAAAACACAACACAACAGCACAGCACAGCAAAACACAGCACAGGACAGCACAGCAAAGCACAGCAAAACACAGCACAGCAAAACACAGCACAACACAGCACAACACAGCACAGCACAACACAACACAGCACAACACAGCAAAACACAGCACAGCAAAACACAGCACAACACAGCACAGCAAAGCACAGCACAGCAAAACACAACACAACACAGCACAGCAAAACACAACACAGCACAGCAAAACACAACACAGCACAGCAAAGCACAGCACAGCAAAACACAGCACAGCACAACACAGCACAGCAAAACACAACACAACCCTCACGCCCTCACCCCCTCACCCCTCACACACCTCATCACCCTCACACACCTACTCACCCACACACACCCTCACATACCCTTACCAGCACAGCAAAACACAACACAACACAGCACAGCAAAACACAACACAGCACAGTACAGCAAAACACAACACAGCACAGCACAGCAAAACACAACACAGCACAGCAAAACACAGCACAGCACAGGTCAGCACAGCAAAGCACAACACAACACAGCACAGCACATCAAAACACAGCACAGGACAGCACAGCAAAGCACAGCACAGCAAAACACAGCACAGCAAAACACAGCACAGCACAACACAGCACAGCACAACACAGCACAACACAGCACAGCAAAACACAGCACAGCACAACACAGCAAAACACAGCACAGCAAAGCACAGCACAGCAAAACACAACACAGCACAGCAAAACACAGCACAGCACAGCACAGCACAGCAAAACACAGCACAGCAAAACACAGCACAGCACAGCAAAACACAACACAACACAACCCTCACGCCCTCACCCCCTCACACCTCACACACCTCATCACCCTCACACACCTCCTCACCCTCACACCCTCACCTTCACACCCCCTCACACACACCCTCACATACCCTTACCAGCACAGCAAAACACAACACAACACAGCACAGCAAAACACAACACAGCACAGTACAGCACAACACAACACAGCACATCACAGCAAAACACAACACAACACAGCACAGCACAGCAAAACACAACACAGCACAGCACAGCAAAACACAGCACAGCAAAACACAACACAGCACAGCAAAACACAACACAGCACAACACAACACAGCACAGCAAAACACAACACAGCACAGCACAGCAAAGCACAGCACAACACAGCACAGCAAAACACAACACAGCACAGCAAAACACAACACAGCACAGCAAAACACAACACAACACAGCACAGCAAAGCACAGCACAGGACAGCAAAGCACAGGACAGGACAGGACAGGACAGCACAGCAAAGCACAGCACAGCAAAACACAGCACAGCACAGCACAGCAAAACACAGCACAGCACAACACAGCAAAACACAGCACAACACAGCACAGCACAGCACAGCACAACACAACACAACACAGCACAGCAAAGCACAGCACAACACAGCAAAACACAGCACAGCAAAGCACAGCGCAGCATAGCAACACACAGCACAGCATAGCAACACACAGCACAGCAAAACACAGCACAGCACAGCAAAAGACAGCACAGAAAACACAGCACAGCAAAACACAGCACAGCACAGCAAAACACCGCACAGCAAAACACAGCAAAGCACAGCAAAACACAGCACAGCAAAGCACAGCACAGCAAAGCACAGCACAGCAAAACACAGCACAGCACAGCAAAACACAGCACAGCACAGCAAAACACAGCACAGCAAAACACAGCACAGCAAAACACAGCAAGCACAGCAAAACACAGCACAGCAAAACACAGCACAGCACAGCAAAACACAGCACAGCACAGCAAAACACAGCACAGCACAACCAAGCACAGCACAACCAAGCACAGCCCAACCAAGCACAGCCCAACCAAGCACAGCCCAACCAAGCACAGCCCAACCAAGCACAGCCCAACCAAGCACAGCCCAACCAAGCACAGCCCAACCAAGCACAGCACAACCAAGCACAGCATAACCAAGCACAGCATAACCAAGCATAGCGTAATAAAGCACAACAAAAAATAGCATAACAAAAAATAGCACAACACAACAAAACATAGCATAGCAAAACAAAGCATAGCATAGCAAAACACAACACAACATAGCATAGCATAACAAAGCATAGCATAACAAACACAACAAAACATAGCATAGCATAACAAAACACAACATAGCATAGCATAACAAAACACAACATAGCATAGCATAACAAAACACAACATAGCATAGCATAACAAAACACAACATAGCATAGCATAACAAAACACAACATAGCATAGGATAACAAAACAAAGCATAGGATAGCAAAACAAAACATAGCCTAACAAAACATGGCATAACAAAACATAGCATAGCAAAACATATAATAGCATAGCAAAACATAGCATATCAAACACAACAAAACATAGCATAGCAAAACATATAATAGCATAGCAAAACATAGCATATCAAACACAACAAAACATAGCATAGCAAAACAAAGCATAGCATAGCAAAAGATAGCATAGCATAACAAAGCATAACAAAGCATAGCATAGCATAACAAAACATAGCATAGCATAACATAACAAAACATAGCATAACATAGCATAACATAGCATAGCATAACAAAACACAACATAGCATAGCATAACACAACACAACATAGCATAGGATAGCAAAACTAAACCGAGCATAGCATAACAAAACAAAGCATAGGATAGCAAAACAAAACATAGCCTAACAAAACATGGCATAACACAACATGGCATAACAAAACATAGCATAGCAAAACATATAATAGCATAGCAAAACATAGCATATCAAACACAACAAAGCATAGCATAGCAAAACAAAGCATAGCATAGCAAAACAGAGCATAGCATAACAAAGCATAACAAAGCATAGCATAACAAAACATAGCATAACAAAACATAGCATAACAAAACATAGCATAACAAAACATAGCATAGCAAAACAAAGCATAGCATAGCAAAACACAACACAACATAGCATAACAAAGAATAGCATAACAAACACAACAAAGCATTGCATAGCATAACAAAACAAAGCATAGGATAGCAAAAAAACAGCATAGCATAACAAAGCATAGAATAGCAAAACAAAACATTGCATAGCATAACAAAACATAACATAACAAAACATAGCATAGCATAACAAAACAAAACATATCATAGCCTAGCAAAACATAGCATACCAAACACAACAAAACATAGCATAACAAAACATAGAAAAACAAAGCATAACACACACAAGCACACACACACAACCACACACACACAACCACGCACACATAACCACAACCACACACACAACCACAACCACACACAACCACACACACAACTATCTATCTATCTATCGCCCTCACTCTATCTATCGGCCTCAGTCTATCTATCTAATCGCCCTCACTCTATCTGTCTATCTATCGGCCTCACTCTATCTAATCGCCCTCACTCTATCTATCTATCGCCTTCACTCTATCTTATCGCCCTCACTCTATCACCCTCACGCTATCTATCGCCCTCACGCTATCTATCGCCCTCACGCTATCTATCGCCCTCACGCTATCTATCGCCCTCACTCTATCTATCGCCCTCACTCTATCTATCGCCCTCACTCTATCTATCTATCGCCCTAACTCTATCTATCTATCTATCGCCCTCACTCTATCTATCTATCGCCCTCACGCTATCTATCTATCGCCCTCACTCTATCTATCGCCCTCACTCTATCTATCGCCCTCACTCTATCTATCTTTCTATCGATCTATCGCCCTCATTCTATCTACTTATTTAGATACTGATCGCCATCACTCTATCTATCTGTCTAGCTATCTATCGCCCTCACTCCTATCTATCTATCTACCTATCTATCTCGCTCACTCAATCTCTCTATCGCCCTCCCTCTATCTATCTATCCCACTCACTCTATCTATCTATCCCACTCACTCTATCTATCGCATCACCACAGCATCACTAAGGGGCACAACAACATCACTATGCGCTACCACAACAACATCACTATGCGCTACCACAGGATCATTGAATGCCACAGCATCACTGGTCGCCACCACAACATCTCTCAGCCCCACCACAGCATCAATCTGTGCAACCATTTACCAACAACTGGGTCAAATATGATCTCTCAATGTTTCAAGCTTTATTACAAATGTCCCAAAAAGAGGTTAGTATTTCACTTCTGTTCTTGGATTTTCGTCACAATAAAATACACTGAACATATTCTTCAGAAAAGTTATTTACAAAAGTTTAAGCTATTGCCATTATAAATTACAATAACTTTTATTTAAGTATTAACCCCTTCAGTGCTAATGACAAGGGTAACTCGTCATGGAGTTTCCATTGATTTAAATGGAAATTACATTGAAGCGGCGCAAGATGCCTAGCATCCAAGTGGTTAATTATTAAAAAAATTCAAAGCCATTGTTATTTGTAATATCAATACATCTAAGTCACGTGAATACAACACATATTGCATTACAAATGCTATAGGTGTCACAAGTTAGAACTATTGGCATTGTAAATGACAAAGCTATTATTTTTGCTATTTTCAAAACCAACACATATATAACAAATGTGTCATTTACAATACCAATAGCTCAAACTTTCCTAATGCGAGACCTTATGCATTGCAAATGCTTGTTTTACTTGGTGCCAGCCTTTATATGACGCAATTCCCTGACCTACCCCCTAAAAACTGTTTCTGGTCAGTACTGTGCACCCTGCCCTATGAAAATTTAGGGCAGAGGTCTTCAAACTGTGGGGCGCCCCACTGAGAGTGCCTGGCTGTGTTCCCAGGGGGGCACAAATGTCTTTGTAACTATTAGTAAATGAAATGGCCTGGAAGCGCGACTTTCTTTATTTAGCATTTCCAGGCTGTGTTCATCGAAATCAAGCTGGTGCCATGGTGGCGGGGTAAAAAACATGGCTAAGTGGCTAAAAAGAACAACATGTTCTGTAAATATTTTAACTCCTCTTTAGCCATCTGCATATAAAATAATGCACACACCGTAAATTAAAAATAAATGCAAGTTAAACTAATCCTTTGGGAACACTTTATTTTATATTATGAAACCTCAATTGATTAATGTGACCAATGCAGATGCCTAATTGCTTGATTGACCAGAGAGTCACACAATTGAGTCCTGGTTGGCGCAGTACGTAATAGTGGCTTGTGCATAATACTATGAAGTCCTAGCCTGTAACACAAAGCACTGTGAATATGCATGTCATTATTTAAAAATTGTACGGTACACAGTATCAGCATGGCCACCGGAATTATGCGGCACTTTGTAACTTAATTATGTAGCACATCTTACTAAATTATTCATCAAACAAAAATGAGTGTTAATATGGATTTTAGTGGAATGGTATTACCATATTATTTTGTCAGTTTTACACATGCTAACACTGTAGGGGCAAATGTTTCTCCTCATTAATACCTGTTTATCGCCCAAATACAGCAATAAGCAACAGAAAGGTGACCTGTCAAACTTTGCGATGGGCCTTTCACTGCACGCCACATCTATTGTTGCATTTTTAGTAACTTTTTATCTAATTGAGCCAGAAACACATTTTTTGTTAAACTCTGCAGATTATAAAGCAGATGGTGGATTATGTGGCAAACCCATAATTAAGTGGGAAATTCTGCAGCTGCAAAATTGCATATTTTTTGTGGTTCTGACTATAAGGTAGGCTGCTCAACATTATTTCATTTTCAAGATAAAAGAAGTACTTATAAAGAATATCTTTCAGTAATAGCTAATACACTCTACCTAGTGAAAACATTTTCTAAACCCATTAGGAGGAGGCTTTCCAAAAATTAACCCAGCTAGATTACCTCTCAAAAAGAATACATCTTTGTCACCATGAAGCTTGTAGTGACTCCATAAATGAAAGCCTGTGCTCGGTTCCAAGCAGCCTTTACATTTGGTGATTAACCAATTGCACACATTTACCTTTCTTTCAGATAGCAAGTACCCTGGTGATAAAACCTGTTTCTTCTTTAGCTCTCGTCTATGTATAGTATCAAAGACATGGCCCAGAGGAGAGAGGGCTATGTGGGGGGATCATTTTTTTTGTTTACAAATAGACAATCACAGCTTCCGCAGTGAGATCCCGTGAAGAAGGTGGAGATTTTTTTTAATGGCCGTCACTGGCATCAGTGTGGCAGGTGCAGTGGCACTGGGGCAATTGTATGAGGAACTACTGCACCCAAGTTATGGCTGTGTTACTTGCAAAAAGATAGGGGGGAACCCTATTCTGCTGTTAGCATTATGGACCAAGTGACCCTTGCTGTGCAGGGAAGAGATCCAAAGCAACAGAGGGTGAGATGTGCGCTCCCACCCCCTTTTTTTTATGCAAGAAGGAAGACAGCCAGCTTTGGTACTCAGGCCTAGGAGTGAAGGCCAGTGGAATGGGTAGGGTAGGTATCATTTGTGCAGCAGATGCGGTGTCACAGGGGCCTAGGGGTGTGTGGCACCTTCTAAACGCCAATTAGTATGGTTTTAATATCCTTCCTTGCTTATGTTAGGACCAGTGCACCACTGCTGTGACAGTGTTGCTATGGGCCTTGGACCAACAGCCCAAGAGAGGGGAACATTTAAGCAGGGGAGACATCTTAGCTTAGGCCTCAGAGAGATGGCAGAGTGGGGAATGGGGCAAGATGGAGGCCAATGTGTTCAACAAGGTGCAGAGGAGACTGTCCTCTTTGTCAGTAAATTGTAAATAAAAAATTGATACTTGTATAACGCACTACTCACCTGCAAGGGTCTCAAGGCGCTTGTACGAATACCGCTGTGGAACCCATGCTGGCTTTCCCTGTGAGGTGTCCACTCCTGGGCACCCCCAAGGTGGAGGCCAGGCATCCTTAGCATTGTGGGGGCCGTTGTGGAGATTAAGCAAGCTATTGCCCAGAGTTGCAGAGTGGGACTCCATGATTGGAATAGGCACCGAGGCGAGAATTATCAGGTCCGTGGAATTTTTGAGCTCAAGACCCGCCGAGGCGGGAAATTGAACCCTGGTCCCGGGCTAGACTTCTGCATCAGGGTCTGCCGCTCTAACCATTGAGCCACACTTCTCCACGTCAGTCAGTTGTTCTCATTACTGAAGCAGGTGCAATGGCACTGGAGCTAAGAGTTTAAGAGGGCCACCACATACCAATTATGATTGCTGTAATTTATGAGGATAGGAGGCTCATTTTCATTGTTTGCGTTAGGGCTGTGGACACCCTTGCTGCAAAGTGGTGGGCTACATGTGGAAGATCATTTCATTCTGAAAGAGACAGAGAATCTGTTTCAAGATTGGTGTGATGGCCAGGCATGGTGGGAAATGGGTGGAAGAGGCAGAGGACACAGTCTGCTACTGAACGGTGCAGTTGCATAGGGTCCCAGGAGTGTGAGGGGCTCCCAACACCCAAATTCTAGGTAATGGTATTTTTGCTTGATATATTTCGTCTTTTAAAAGTCCCACATTTACTGTGGATTGTGAGCTACAGAAAAAGTACCCCAGAAATGATAAGTCAGCTCCCTGCATTCAGGCCTGACCTTTCCAAAGTACTGCCATAATGTTTTTGAGGGGCGACCGACTTAACCCCTTCGCTGCGGCGGCAATTCCGCCGCAGCGCTAGGGGGGAGGGGGGCCGCTCGGCGCTCCCATGCTCGTGACGGAACCACTCCGTCACGAGCCTCGGGCGCGCTGTGCTGATGACGGAGCGGTTCCGTCACGGCCCCGCCCGCTCAACAGAACGTCCAGTGCAGGCGCGGAATCAGCGCCGCGCAGGCGCGCCAAGCGGGCCGTGATGGAACCGCTCCGTCATCAGCACAGCGCGTCCGAGGCTGGTGACGGAGCGGTTCCGTCACCAGCATGTGAGGGGTTAAATAGATTTTGCTTAGGAGGGGCTAGCAGCAAAAGGTTTGAAGAACTTTGCTTTAGGGCCCAGCTTAGGGGTGAGCATATTAGTATTATTAAAAAGGAAGCCTTAGGCCTGGAAAATGGTTGATTTTGCCTGGTCAAAATGGCAGAATAAAACTGCACTATAAACTGCAGTGGCAGGTCTGAGACATGTTTCAAAAGACCACTTAAGTGAGTGGCACAATGAGTGCTTCACCCCACTAGGAGCATTTAATTTACAGGCTCAGGCAAATGTAGTAAAATTTACTAGGAACCTGCGAGTAAATTAAATGTGCCAATTAGGTGTAGTCCAATTTTACCATGTTTTAAGGAAAGAACATAAGCATTTTAAGACTGGTTAGCAGGGAAACATGCACAGAGTCCTAAAAGCCAACAAAAACGTGTTTAGCAATGGAAGGCAGAGGAAGTAAAGAATCTGGGGTGACCCTGCAGAAAGGGCCAGGTCCAACACCTGGGAAAATAAAAATCCTTCTGATATCCCAGAAGTAAGTTAGGCTATCTGTGCAAGATTGGATGGGATTCCTCCCAGTCTTGAAGTTCCAATCCTCCATCGTTGAGAATGGCAGTAGACCCATCCTTCAGAGTCATATAGCAGCATTGGCCAAGAATTCCCTGTTCCAACCAAGACTGCTATGGGGAATAAGACAGCTCATCCCAGAATAGGACCTAAAATCAAGTGTACAGGCGCTGGTACTTTCCAGACTTGACTACAGGATCTTTCTCATCTCAGGCACACCCAAAATTCACTGAAATCCGCTCTGAACAGTTCTACATGCCACAACTGCTTTGTTACGGGACATAAGAAATTTGACCACATCACTCCCATCCTGCTAACCTTCTAATGGCTGCCTTTTGAGGCGAGAGCCCAGATTAAAACTGCCTGCACCACACACAAGACACTGCACACCAGTTCATCAGGGGACCTAACTGAAATATTGAACATTTTGGGTGAAAGAAGGGGTTCAAGAAAAGCTCAATATCTTCTCTTGGAGTATTCCATCTTCAAAAGAGAGCGATTCATGAACCAGTTGTTTTTCGGAAGCGCCACAAGAATTTAGTACTCTTTTCCTCTGTATAACTCATGCTATGCTACCTATAAAACGATATCAAAGCTCTTCTCTATGAAAGAATACTTAGGTCAAATTCCTTTTGCTTCCACTCGCTTTTGAAAGTCTGCTTTAATTTTTCCAGTGTTGCATCTCAATTGTACTCCCGCGCTGGTTGTTTGGGAACTGCACTTGTGTACAGCTTTTCTCCCACTTACTCTCATGTGTGTTTGTAAGTCTAATTTACTACTGCTGTGATTGTTTGGTAATTGTCCTCTTGTAAAGCGCTCTGATCCCTTTGGGCCATGTCCATGGTATATACAATCAAAAAATAAAATAAAAGTGCTCGTTTGAAGGTTTCCTGTCTCATCAAGTTCTTAAAGTGACACTGTCGGAGCGATCAAAGAGGGCGAGCATTCAAGTCACTATGGGCCCGATTCACAAAGGTAAACTGAAACGAGTCTAACTTTACGACTTTCGGTATTCACAAAGGGTATTTATGAGTAGTAAAGTTAGACCTTTGTCTCAGTTTAACTTAAGTTTTGGTCTCATCAAGTTCTTAAAGTGACACTGTCGGAGCGATCAAAGAGGGCGAGCTTTCAAGTCACTATGGGCCCGATTCACAAAGGTAAACTGAAACGAGTCTAACTTTACGACTTTCGGTATTCACAAAGGGTATTTATGAGTAGTAAAGTTAGACCTTTGTCTCAGTTTAACTTAAGTTTTGGTCTTAAGTTTAACTTAAGTTAAACTGAGACAAAGGTGTAACTTTAAAGCGCATACATGGCCTTCGTGAATACCAAAAGTCGTAAAGTTAGACTTTAGTCTCATTTCACCTTTGTGAATCCGTTCCATTACTTTTCTGTGTGGCTAACCTGGCACGGGGTGATACCTATGTGACCAAGTCACGTTTGCACAGTCAAAAAAAGATTTTTTATGTTTCCTGTTTTAATATTGGTACTATATAATTGAGTAGAGTTTTGAAAATGATCACGGTCATTGACTGACATGAAATAAACTAATGAGACATCATTTAGTCAGAAAGCATGCAAGCTGGCGCTCATTGCACCAGATGGAGTTTTATACCTAGTTTCTATAATGTTTTATGCATGGTTTACAAAGCGTCACAGAGCTTCAAACTTCCCGCGTCCTAGTCCTATAAATAAAAACGCACACAAGTGTGATCGTCGACTCTGGAAGAAACAAAGCAGGAATTTGACCCATTTATCCACACATACATCAATGAAGTGAGGTTTCTCAGGTAATACAGGGCTTAGTAAGATAACTATTACAAGCGTGGGAATTAAGGGTGTGCATCCAGGTCCACTGTTATATATTGAGTTAATAAACAATAAAGTCTCAAGTGTATTGGAGAATTATTGGCAGAACTTTAAGGATGCTTGGTAGGGGAAACAACCTTTACTACCGCAGTGCCATCACAATGCAGATTTTACAACGCAAGTCGTTACCACGACTTGCACTGGGGCGCTCTAGACTAAGGAATAGTGTGATTTACTATTCCAGCACCTTCCCTACTGTACCTAGAATAGTAAATCATACTATTCCTAAATCCGGCACCCTACAGCGCAAGTCGTGGTAACGACTTGCGTTGTAAAAGCTGCATTGTGATGTACCGCGTGGTGATGTACCGCGTGGTAACGTCATACATCCCTTGGTAGATAGTCTGTGTGGCGAGGGAGCACCCATGCCATGGCAGTGCGGCCAGCACTAGTGCCCTGGCAATCAGTGCTGCTGGCTGCTCACAGTGCCTGACACTGTGCATGGGTACACCGGGCTGTTAAACTATGTTGTTTCTCACTTTACACTGACAAACATATTTTACCTCCCTAAACCAATAAGTAGAAGCTGCTACATCAGTTGGTTACCGAAAAAAAAGAGTTCACATATTCTAAACTGGACATTTACAAAATATCCAGGGTTTAAAGTGATCAGTGTCATACTAATTAAAATATATCACTAATGTCAGTAACGTAACCCTCATATTGGTGCACAAAAAAAATCCACAAGCTAAAAACTGTCATCCAAAATGAATGAATGAAAGAATGAATGAAATGGCATTTATCATGCGCAGCTATGCCCAGTGGGCGTCAAGGCGCCTAAATCAAATAACTAGCTGTCAGTAGTCAGAAACAGAACTTACTGGTATGCTCCAATAAAAAGCCAAGTTTTCAATGACTTCCTAAAAAGGTCAAGAGAAGGCAATGCTTTGATCTCAAGGGGGAGTGAATTCCACATCTGGGGTGCCAGAATGGAGAAAGCTTTGCTCCCCATCTAGCCTTCTTGGCTCGAGGGATTACCAGTTGATTGAGCTCACTAGAGCGCAGGCATCTCTTCGGGACATATCTGGTAAGTAGGGATCCAAGGGCATCAGCCGGGCCTGCACTTAACGCCTTGTATGTTAGACAGAGAAGTTTGAACGTAATCCTTGAGGGAATAGGGAGCCAGTGGAGATTCTTCCTCGCCAAGGTCATAGATGACAGCCAAGGCAGGGCCAGGGCAAAGCGTGCTGCCGCATTTTGTATAACCTGCAGGCGCTGCAAAAGGCCCTTGTTGGCCCCGGCATAGAGTGAATTGCAATAATCCAGCCTTGAGCCAACAAGGCCGATCACCACCTGTTTCCGTGCCTGTGAGGAAAGATAATGAACAATCCTTTTCAGGGTCCTAATGACACCCCAACAGGTAGCCACCGTTCGATTGACCTGAAGCTCCATAGAGAGCTGGGTGTCAAAGATGACACCAAGGTTCCTGGCAGATTGTGTAGGTGTGGGGCAGATGCCTAACAGAGGAGGCCACCACTCACCTGACCACATGCCCTGGTCTTTGCCAAAGACCAGGACCTCTGTCTTGTCCCCGTTCAACTTTAGGGAGTTGGAAATCATCCACTCTGCAACAAGTTGCATGCAGGCTCTAAAGTTTGACGCGGCTTCAGTCACAGAGTGGGTCAGGGATACCATAATCTGCGTATCGTCGGCATACGATACTACCTCCATCCCCTGAGATCTTACTAGTCTTGCAAGGGGGGCCACGTAGATGTTGAACAGGGGCTAGCCAATGTCCCAAAGTGATAGGCAAAGGTCTTCTAAAGGACTGGTCCTCCTTTGAAGTGGTCACAAACTGTATAGTTACAGGCTTCCTCTTACAAGATAATCTAGAATCCATCAAGATACTCAGAACTAATTCAAACCCGTGGCGGAGAACAATGTACAAAACATTATAAGGCAGTATGTACTATCAAGTGGATACCATCAACACACATCTCCAACCTTTCAAAACAAACATCAGTGGATTAATGAATGAGATGGGATCTCTCAGTTGCAATTTTTCAAACCCAAAAGGCCAGAGCTAGTAAAGAGTGTGACAAGTGTCAACTCCCTATCACTGGAATGAATGAAGGATGTGAAAGCCCTCAACCACAATTTCTCCACACCCCTTCAACCAAAGTTAGTACGGAGTGTATCAGATTCGTCTGTGGCAAGTGTCGCCACACCACTGTTATGATAAAGTAATAGGGATATGATGCATTATTAGTCAAACTGTAATTGGCATCCTCTTATGAACATCATTTGAAGAATTTCAGTGTCATAAGAGCAACATAACAGATACATTTTTTAAATCATTGTTTTTATAGGAAATACTAACCTTTCTGCATAAACTCAAAGAATCCTTTTTCAAAAGCCAGAAAAATCTACTTGGTCCAACTGATCCATCGTTAGTAACTATAATCACGTGAAACAATTTCCTACATGTAATATATGTGAGCAGATTCACTCATATGAGGTTGAGCTGCAAGTAAAAAACGTTCTAAAAAAATCACCACATACTTTTACAGTGATTACTAGACAAGAATACAAAGATGGTCAAACGGTACTGAGACTATTTTACTATAATAATAATAAAGAGATAGTATGGGTGTCTGTAGAGTAGACAGAGGGCTTCAGATCTGGACATCTGAAAGGAGGGGGGATACATGAGGGTGGTAGAGAAGAAGCACATGCCTTGGGTATCTGTAAGGGAGGGGAAGGAGATAAATATGTGGGTGTCTGCAAAGAGGGGGCAGGGGAAGAAGATGTGGGTGTCTATGAACTGGGTGTCTTCATTGGGAGGAAGGATCCAATGAACATTTGGATATCCTTACGGAGAAATGAAGATGATGGTGTCAGTATGAAGGAGAGAAAGCAGATTTTGACGACTGTGATGCAGAAGCAGAAGATTCGAGTGTGTAAAGAGGGAGCCGAAGATGTAGGTATCTGTAGGGAGAAGAGGGAGGAGGAGATTTGGGTATCTTAAAGGAGGGAAATGAAAGGATGTCTTCAGTGCCTGCAAGGAGGGGAAAGGGCAGAGATTTGGATGTCTGTAAGGCAAAGGAAGTACATGAAGGAAATGTCAGGGTCTGCACTGGGCAAGGGAAATAAAATCTGGGTGTCTAAAGGCAATGAGGTGATGAAGAAATTCATGGAAAAGATGAGTTGTCTATTTGTAAGGGATAGAAAGAAGATGATTTGGAAGGAGGAAGAAGAAGGCGATGAATTGGAGTGTATAAGGAGGATTAAGGAGATTGTGGTTTGGGAGTCTGTAAGGAGAAGATACTTTGAGAATCTGTGGGGCGTGGAAGAAGAAGCTGATTTGAGTCTAAGTGGAAATGGAAGAAGTCTGCTATGTCTCTGTAAACTGGTGAAAGGAGTAGTTACATGTGTTTTGCACCTCCAGCAGCACATGCAAAGCACCACGCCACCTGATGAACACACCGGAATCAGACGCCTGCCCTGCATACCATTGCCATGGCCTTATTCAGAAGAAGACCCGCAGACTTGTTTCTCGTGTTCTGAGCCACTCTTTACGAGGTGTTTTAAATGTGTGCTTCTTCCGCCTTGTGGGGCAGGAAGGGCTTTTGCCAGTGGAAAGTGGAAGCTGGACTGAAAAGATTCTGCAGGGTTTAAGTGGTAGGTGTAGTAGTGGAAGTAATGGTAAATAATCCAAAATAGCCCAAGAAAGACGTATAGAGGTATTTATTGGAGCATCCACCTTGTGAGAGATCAGCAGTGTAACTGACAACTGTCTGATACAGTTCACATAGGAAAACAAGCATTTTCAAAGAAACACAAACCATGCAAAGAATACAGAACCAGCACTATTCTAAATGGAGTTAACAAGGAGAATTCTATCTGGAATTCTCAAGTAGTAAACATTCTAAAATAAAGACATACAGCCAGATTCATCACTGTCCCGTTTTGCGAGTCCTTAATAGCGTTTATTAAGGAATCGCTATTAAGGACTTGCAAAACGGGATTCATGTAGAAATTGCAAATAAAATTGCGATTCCTACATCTTCCTTATTTGCGATTACCAAATTGCTAATTGCAAATAAGGAATAACTCCCCATTCATTCCTAAGGGCCGAAAGGCCCATAGGAATGAATGGGGAGTTATTCCTTATTTGCGATTAGCAATTTGCTAATCGCAAATAAGGATGCGATTTCAAGGGTGCCAGGGGTGTCCAAAGGACACCCTGTAGCACCCCTGAAATTAAAATGTAGACTGATGTTGCGCACACACATGTCCAAAGGACATGTGTGTGTGTAACATACAACCTAGAAAAATGCACTAAAGTGCATTTAACTAATTTTTTGCTATTTACCACGAAGTCAGACTTCGCGGTAAATAGCGGCCAAAAATTGCGAATTCGCAATTTAAAAATGGTTAATGAATTGCATTTAAGGAATCTCAAATAGAGATTCCTTAAATGCAATTCCTCGCAATTTTGCGATTTTGCTATTAGCGATTTTTGCATTTGGGATGATGAATCCCAAATGCAAAAATTGCGCTTGCAAAGGGCCAGATTCTCAGAATCTGGCCCTTTGCGAGCCGATTTTTCAATGATGAATCTAGCTGATAGTTAATACAATACCACAGTAGGGCTAGGGCTTTGTCTACGATCATTGCTTATTTGTATTGAGATGTGCGATTCCTTGGGGCATCCATGGGAAACATCATTTGAAAAGGAACAAACAGGGCCGGACTGGGAACCACAACCGGCCCTGGCAAAGTGCTCGGCCGCACCTCCCTCCCTCCCCCCTCCCTACTCAGGGTTGGAGGCGCCGCCGAGCTCTTTGCCGGGGCCGGTTTTCGGACGATTTTGGTACAGGGCCGATTTTGCAGCTATGCTGCAAAAACGGCCCTGTAACAAAAACGGCCCCCAGGGGCCCAAAATCGGCCCCCACCCGTGCGGCGCACCGGGGATTGCCCCGTGCCCGTTATGGCCAGTCCGGCCCTGGGAACAAATGACTTAAAATTATGTCTCCAAATGCAGATACCCACGTAGGTTCTCCCTGCAAGATTGTTGGAATAAGGTGTGGTATTTACCACATGTTCTAACTACCTTTTCCCTTGGGTGAGGTATTTACGCATGTGGTAAATGCCTCCTAATCCAAGTTTTTGACAGGAAAATGAAGCATAGTATGTGGAATCGTTTTTTAACACACCAAATTCATTATATTTTGCCCTTTTCCCCATCCTTTTCTCATGATAAATGTCAACAGGTTTGAGAGGGTGAAGAATTATCACACAACTCGCAATTCGGTCCCTTTACAAATGTGTTTGCCATGTCATTGAATTAGGCTCTTAAGTCCTAACGAGGGTTACAATATTTGTTGCTTATATTAAGGAAGATTGAAAACAATGGTAAGAATGTGGTGTGTATGTAAGTCCCCATAGTCTGAAATTCCAATAAAAAAGCCTTTGTGTTTGCTTCGTTGCGCGGTTTAGGTAATTATGGCGGGACTTAACCCTCCAGCAGTGCCCGCTGAGAGAGAAGTTCAAATAGGACGCGGCATGGATGTACAGTGCGATTTTAAAGTTGGCCTTTGAGTCTCCACACGGTGACACTGACAGGGGTAGAAACCAAATGCCAAAATGAAGGCTGTACCTTATCTCCCCTTGCCTTGGAGCAGAGGGGCCTCGGACAGGTATTTTGCAGCAACGTCATCAGGGTCAGTGAGTGGAAACCAAACTGATTAGCTGCCCACCTACTGCGAGGGTGGAGAGAGAAAGGTCGCAGCTGGGCCCTAGGCCTCTTAGGGGTGCCGTGGAGGGCAGGGTTCAGCCTTCACGTGACACACGGATAGCCAGAGTACCAGGGGTGCTGAGAAGCCCTGGCCATGCCTCAACATGCCATCGGCACATGCTTCCCTGAACATAAACATACACAAATGACCTCCCGGATCCATTCTAGGATTTTCTTTTCATTCTGGTTCTTGTACTCCCGATTTCATAATCTTCTAAGAAGTCTAACCAGAGCTTTTAGCTGCAAAGCTCCTAAATGCAAAAAAGTATATATCATTCCACAACCCTGGGACAGAACCTAGGGCCAATGTACGAGGCATTTTACTGGTTGCAAATGGCCCATCAGGCCGTTTGCGACTGGTACATGTTTTTTTTTAATGTACCAACATTATTTTGTGAGTCAGTAACCTATTACCCAATCGCAAAATAGGGCTTGCTAAGGGCGTCCCTTCTTAATAGTGAGTCGCACTGGTATGTAGGAATGTTTTGCGGTCTCAAAACATTTGCAGTTATCACCAACTTGAAGACCACTTCCCCTTTGTGAATGGTGGTGCCCAAAAAATTTCAGAGCAGGTAGTGGTCCGACGAAAAGAAAACCTTTCTTTTTTTTTTAAACACATCTCGTTTTCCTTTAACCCCTTCGGGGCTGATGACGAGCTCAGCTCGTCATGAGCGTAACCTGCCGTGCGCTCATGACGAGCTGAGCTCGTCATGTAACGCGGTAATTTTAAAATTGCCGCGTACAGCGGGAAAAGCCGCCGCATTGATGCGGTTAAAGAAAACAGGCTGCATTTAAAAATAAATAGATCTTTATTTAAAAAGCAGTTACAGACATGGTGGTCGACTGACCCCAGCAGGCCGCCATCCCTGTGAGTGCCGACTATTCCCAATGGGTCGCAAATTGCAACCTGCCTCATGAATATAAATGAGGAAGGTCCCTCGCAACCCATTTGGGAATCGCAAACAGAGTCTCAGACACTGTTGTACATTAGAGAGTGCGACTCGCAATTTGAGAATCGCTAAAATGAGCAAATTGCAAGTTGCAATCTCTAATGGATGTACAACTCGCCCCTAGAATAATAATTGCACCTTCAAGAACATTCTACAATTTATACCACAGAAACATGTTATAGACAACCCTGCACACTTCTTCCTATATCCAGGTAACTTATAAAGGGCTGACCTATGTATAGCCTGGGTATTATACACTAATATTATCCACAACTAGGAGCCAAGGGGGTGAAAGAGAACAGGTCGCCCCCCACTCACAAACTTCACAACAAAAAAATTGTATGGACTACTATGGGCGTCCGCCATATATTTTTACAGTCACACAATTTTATGTGACGGGCAGTGAATCAATATCTCCCATCTGCCATGAAGTGAACTCAATCACTCGTTTAAAACCTGGTATGTGTTGCTGTATCTGCTAATGAGACCCTCCCACAGGTGTGAAGAGGACCTACAGGTGAAAGAAATTGAGGGAAAGTTGGCAGAGCCTCACGGGAGTACCACCATGGGAGTTTACAGACTTGTACTCGCCTGTATCCTCAGGTTCGCATCATTAGCAACTGCCAACTTGAAAAACAAATAGGTAGTGTGCTAGTAACATGTAAGCAGGATACACACATAAGTGAGCAGTAAAACTGCGTAACGTGTATCAGCGATTTCAGACGGACAAGCGGTCTCTTTGATTTCGGTTGATTTTATCATGTAGGCGTAGGGAGGGCAATGAATATTTAAACACCTTTCATCTCTCTCACACAGACTGACTTATTGCAGCGACTGAGACGGGACCTGTACACATGCATAGTCTTGAAAGTAGTTTCTCTTACGGGGTTGCAGGTATGCCGATGAAGGGCAACTACCCAGAAAAATGTATAATACGCGATGCCTAGATTTCCCACATGCATTGTATATATTTTTTAATTTGATGCATTGTCTGTTATATGTGTTGATAAAGTGTGGTATGCTGTCTCTGTCTTTTGTAGGCACAATAAACGGAGAAAAGTAGTGCAGTGAGGACACTGACCCTAACCCTGATGAAATTGCCGCACATTTTGAGAGGCAATGAAACATGTTGGTTTTAATTGAGCAGACACACAGCAATGAATGGAATAGCACAGCCAGTGGGTCTAGCTTGTTTTTAGACTAAGGTGCACCGGGTTTCCAATGCTAGATCCTGGTACTCCTTATAAGGTCACATATATCACGTAGAACACAATTTTGGTTTCTTCTTTTTCCTCACTACCTATTTGTTCTTCAAGTTGGCAGTTGCTAATGATGATAACCTGAGGATACAGGCGAGTAACAGTCTATAAACTCCCATGGTGTACTCCCGTGAGGCTCTGCCAACTTTCCCAAACCTTTTTTCACCTGTAGGTCCTCTTCACACCTGGGGGAGGGTCTCATTAGCAGAGACAGCAACACATACCAGGTTTTAAACTAGTGATTGAGGTCACTTTATGGCAGATGGGAGATATTGATTCACTGCCCCGTCACAAAAAATTGTGTGACTGTAAAAATATATGGTGGACGCTTATAGTAGTCCATACAATTTGACAGAACAGGTCTTTTTTGTGGCGAAATTTGTGAGTGGGGGGCGACCTGCTCTCTTTCAACCCCTTGGCTCCTAGTTGTGGATAATAGTGAGAACAGCAGGGTAGTCATGAGAGCCCAATTAAAATATATACAGGGATATTTTCCGAATTCCCTGTTCTTTATCCACAGATTTCAAACTGCATAATTTTTATTGTGTGGGTGAATCTTGACATTTGGTTGATATAGGTGACTGATATGGCCAATTTTTATTTGGCATTTACCGACGACCATATTGCTTCCATATTATCAGGGTCATCACTTTTGCCAGATACACCACTGAGTGGGACAGTCACAGCCCGTGATGAATGGGAGAGGTTATCAAGCATTAGAAAACGCCAATAAGAATAGAACTACATGGAGCGTTGATGACTGAGTACCTCCGAGCAGGAGCAGCACCAGCAAGCCTTCTGGTTCGACTAGAGCCAAAGATTTTCTTGGAAGATAAGAGGTTCTGGGTGGACTAGAGCTATAGAGCTACAGAGCTAACAAGTTCACCTGGGACTGGCTTATTCTCATCATTAACACAGCCAAGAGACTGAGTGAGGAACTTTTAAAAGAGATATTAGACCTTGAAACAACTATTAAGGCTGACACCACCATCCTAGACACGAAAGAACAGCTGGCTAAGATCCAAAGTGACCTGGGTGAATACCTGCATGGTGCATCAAAAAACTAAAGGGCTCAAAAGGAACCTAGAGAGATTTAGCCACTAATGGGCTTTTCCATATGTAGAAGATCAGGAATATCAACAACCCTCCAAACAAGTCACATTACCACAGTCCTCTAGGGGTGGCCGACGTCAGGGTAAGAGAACACCATACAATTGGACATTTGAGAGCACGAGTAGTGAAGACGACGAGCACCCAGGGCAACAATCCACCACTAATTCTCGGGTGAGATTTAACCCTCAAGAGAGCACTGACCAAGACCTAGGAGCACTGTTTCTGGCTTTTTTAGGACACCACCCTACAGACCAAAGGACCAAAGAGGGGTCAACCACAGAGGCAGGGGGAAGGGATGAGCACGGCAGAACTTGAACTCAACATGGCAGATGTTCTCACCCAGAATCACCCTCAGCCGGGGTAGAACACCCTTATAGAACCTAAAAAAAATATAGTGGTTAATCTATCGGATTACGAATTTATTGAGGATGAGAATAGGGTGTTGAATAAGGGCCTTGGCTATGTTCCAACTCCAACACATGACAGTTTTAAATTCAGAGGAGAGTTCAATGGACTTATGAGGAAGATCAAGCTCAAAACGTTTTTTGAGGGTAAGGAACGAAAACTTCCCTCACTGTTATCGCCAAACCTGCGATGCCCTTCACGATTCTGCCCACCTAACAACCAAGTAGGCCCAGAGGTCCATGTTTTTGAACAAAAGGTCCTGAAGGACATCACGGACCTGGAACGTAATTTGAATAATACAGCCCACAGCAATATGAGCAGCACAGACTGGCAGGCTGTGAAATCTCTACAAAGCAACACCTCCATCACCATCAAACCGGCCGATAAGGGCGGGGTGGTGGTGATGAACACACAAGACTATGAGGCTGAAGTTACCAGATTACTAGGAGCACAGCAACATTATAAACCCCTGTTGAGGGACCCAACTAAAGAGCTACAAAGCATTATATCTAAGTTGGTGTCTGAAGCCAGGGAGAACAAATGGCGAACATTTAAGGAGGCCAAATTACTGATTAATACCAAACCCAGGGTCCCGGCACTCTATATCGTGCCTAAACTACACAAGGCCCAGCGTCCTCCACCCAGGTGCCCCATAGTGTCTGATAACCAATCTTTGCTCGAACCTTTATCTCAGTTCTCTGATTTTTTCTTGAGAGAATGTGTCATCTCACAACCTTCTTACATACAAAATACCACTGATATTTTAAGACATTAAGACACTGTGGTATGTGACCCAGACCACCAGTTTCTGGTCACCATCAACATTGAGTCGTTGTATACCAGCATCCCCCAGGAAGCAGCGCTGGTGGCAGCAGTCCGCGCCCTGAGGGGAGTGCGAATGGTTCTATGATACATCACAGACATTTGTGCTACAATGCATAGAGATTGCGCTTACACACAACTTCTTTGCATACAAAGATCTGTTATACCTCCAGATTTCCGGAACTTCAATGGGGGCAACTTATGCCCACAGTCTGGCCACCATTTCTGTAGGCCAGTTTGAATACAACTACATCAATCATTCCATCAATCTCTTCCAGAGCAACATTGTCCTCTGGAAGAGATACATTGATGATGTCCTATGTATCTGGTCAGGGACGGAAGAGGAATTACAGAAGTTCCTTAACTGGCTTAAAAACCTTGGACGAATGCCTCAAGTTCACCTGGAGAGTGAACAGAAATACAGTCACTTACTTAGACCTAGATATACAGACCAAGGACAATAAATTGTTGACACGTGTACATCAAAAGCCCACCGATAAGAACACACTTCTCCATTAGAGAACCTACCATCTTAGGGCTTTGCAAGACAATTTACCGGTGGGTCAATTCCTGCGGTACCGCAGAAACTGCACGTCCAGCCAGAGACTTTGCTTGGTATTAATGAACTGGATCTGACAGAGTCTGCTGCTGTTCAGGGCGCTTTTTCATCAATATCAAATAAAGGAATAGATTTATAGACATAGGGTATCATAAGGTGATATCATTAGTTCCTGCCTACTTCCACCTCTGACTTAACCCCAAGGTTCAAGACACTGCCTTCACTTCTAACTCATCTGGTAATGTCCGTCGCTTTAAAACCCACAGAGTGGCTTGACGTGTCAGCCCTGCCCCTGAGGATGAAGAGAGGTTTGATTGAGGCTGAAGAGGTATGATTACCTACAAGTGATCTCATTATTGTAGCTCCTTTCCTCCTTTTACTACTTACTCCCTGCCCTCCCTCTAGGCACTTGGTCCAGCTACGGGTAAAGGCTTGGATCATTCCCAGGAGTTGTTGCAGGTGTGGCCTTGTGTATGCCACACCACTGCCAGTGGGCTGCTTTGTGTTTTTTCAATTGCAGTGGCCTGGGAAATGATGTGCAGCTAATAGACGAACTGCAGCATCAAGATACAATAAAGGCAGAGGCAAAGTTGTACCGTATTATCTGTTTACAAACTGTTGTGTAGTTCCTACTAATCTGTAGGATTTGTGCATTGCTTGGACAACATAAACTAGGGGCTTGATGTCAAGACTGATTCCGGGCGTCCCCACAGGATATATTGGCCTGTAGACCAGCTAACTCACAGTGCCACCATAAGCCCCCCTAACCTATCAGGGAGCGAATGATTTCTGGCAACCACTGAACATGACAACTTTGACCCCTCTGGGATCGTGGAAACAGTACAGAACCTTTTTCCCAATCACTCGTGCTCACATATTCTCAGAGAAGTATATAGAGAATATACAGTGTGACGTTTTCAATAGATTTATTGAACCAACATTATTCTTGCATAAAATACGTGTGCTGCAATGATTAATGGACAGAAGCAGTTAAAAGTGATTACAAGCACCAAAATAGTGAATAGTAGATATAGCTATACCATGGTGATAAAACAATGTATATATGCAGGCATATGAAACAAGGCAGTAATCAAGCGTACTCCTACGATTCGGACCTTACTCTCAGTGTAAGGTGTAGAGCCAAGAATCCCCCCAAGGGACAATCCAACCCCATTACCTGGTATTGATATTGAAAGTATTTATAAATCGCATCGTATACCTGGAGGCATCATGGCGCTAACTGTTAATCCTACGGTAGAAACGTTCAGTTGGTAAAGAGCCAGGTTTTTAGCATTTTCCTAAAAGCAAGAAGCTCTGGTGTAGATTTTAACCACTTGGATGCTAATGACAAGGTGAACTCATCATGAAGCACACTGGACCTGTGCTCATGACAAGGTCAACTTGTCATGTATAATGGGAATCAAGAAGCTTCAGCGCACGACGGGAAAACCCCTTAGCAGCCAAGGTGTTAAGGAGAGAAGGAGACCATTCCATTTGGTGGCAGTGTTTCTGACAAAGCCCCTACCACCCCATGACTTCCGTTTATAGGGAGGAACTACCAAGTTTTTATATGAACTAAATCGTAGGGTCTTTTTGGAACATACTAGGTCAGGTTTCTGTTTAGGTAGTCTGGCCTGGTTCCATATAGCGATTTGTGCGCAATACACAGTGCCTTAAACGTGATCCGTATTTCTATAGGAAGCTAGTACAGAAGTTTTAAAGCAAGAGATGCGGATTCAGACCTCAGCATTTTAAAAAGCATTCTTGCTGCCATATTCTGCACTGTTTGATGTCTTTTAAGAAAAGTTTTTTGAAGGCCTTGGAGGAGTCCATTGCAATAGTCTAAGCGAGCCAGTACTAGAGCTGTGACAACTGTTTTTCGCAGGTTGAAGGAGAGTAGAGGAGTGATCATCTTGATTGATTTTAAAATATAGAAGGAGGATGAGACCAGGTGATTGATTTGATCTTTATATAGAATCCGGTCATCAATCATTACCCCTTGATTCTTCACCTTGATTTTCGATTTAGGAAGGTCCCTCATCTCTTGTGGCCACCAAGAAGGAGACCAAAACTATGTGTCTTTCCTGAAGAGCATGACCTCTGTTTTAGTGGAATTCAACTTGAGGCAATTCATGCTCATCCAATCGCTGACCTCCCTGTTAAATCTATCGGCCCTGGATTGGATGTCGTCAGCAACTGACACAATGATCTGGGTGTCATCAGCATAGGTTACCAGCGAGAACCCAAATGATTTTATTAGTTTAGCAAGGGGGAAACATAAACATTGAACAGGGTCAGGCTCAATGACGAGCCCTGAGGGACCCCGCATGGCAGCGTGAAAGGTAGAGACGTAAAACCTTTAAAATTGACCAATTGAGATCTGTCACTCAGGAAGGACTGAATGAGAGCAAAGGCAATGCCTTCTTCCCTGGCAGCCTTCAACCGATCCATCAAACAACTGTGATTGACTGTGTCGAAGGCTGCCGACAGATCCAATAAGATTAAAGCTGCTCTGCCCCCTGCATCAAGGGATGATAACATGCTGATTCGGTGCTAAAACCGCTTCTAAAACCGAATTGAGTTTAGTTGAGATGATGATTTTTTTAGTTTGTATCCCTGCAGAGGCCACGCAGCCTTTTCTAATCCTGAGGTCGTTAACTACTATGAATGCACTGGTAGCAATACTGTATGTGATGTGCAGTGATTTTTTTATGTTGGTAGGTTGTCTTAAGTGCTCACCTTTGCCTGGCCTTCCCCACCGCCTTGCCCTATATCCAAGCTCTTCAGAAGGGGGAGTAGAGGGGTCATTATTGTCCAGGTACAACCTCTTGCAGGGCCCTGCTCTCCTGCTGCAACATTTATTTATAGGTTTTAAAGCTAGCCTGACCTATTTATTAAAGATGAGTTCACTAACATGTGTAATGCCACTAGATAGCATCGGTAGCTGTTTCTGTCATATTTATCTTTCCTAGCAGGGCATTAAGTTTGTTGACCCAAGCACCAATAAAACGGACATGCCTTCTACCCCATGCTGATGACTGAAGAATATTTTGCTAAAATGAATAGACTCAATGCACACAAAGAGAGGCCTTTGATTCTCCTTTGAAGAAGGAGTCAAGTCCGTTTTTATTATACAGTTAATTAAAACCTTAACAATAAGGATACATAAAAACACATTGTACAATTCATTTTAAGATCATACGGCATAGGTTAAAATTAAATTTCATGATATTATAAAGAAATAAAATTATGGACAACTTATTACAGGACACATATTGTTGACTTGGATGCCAAATTACAGCTTGGAGCAAGGTGCTTTTAGCATTAGTAGCTAGCATGTATTTCCCCAGCAAGCCTTAGAAACTTTATATTGCAACAGTTCAGGAAAGGACACATAGCATTTAAAAAGCACATCGAGCAAGGTGCATATTATTACGAAGTGGAAAGTGCAGTTTACAGGAGCATGCAGTTGTGATTGGATAGGAGGAGAAGATTGTGTTTAACCCCTTGGCTGCGGGGCCGATTCCCCCAGCTCGTCATGAGCCACGTTTCTCGTATGCTCATGACGAGCTGAGCTCGTCATGACCACGCCCGTTCCTTAGATCGCCAAGCACAGCAGGGGAATTAGCCCCGCACCTGAGCGTTCTAACGGTCATGACGAGCTGAGCTCGTCATGAGCACACAAGAACCGTGGCTCATGACGAGCTGAACTAGTCATGAGCGTCGGAGGGGTTAACTCTGGGGGGCATTAGTAGCAGTCAGCTTTTTGCCGCCAAGCCTTAAAAATGTCACATAGCAACAGTTCAGGATAGGGTCCGTAGCATCTACACTTTCAATTAGTGCCTTCCTGCATGTCTAAATCCTGTGTTGATTAAAAACTAGTCTTCAGCAAGTATTTCCTTTCTTGGAGTAGGCAGCAGCAAAGACATTAATGTGTGTAACACTCTCTTCTCCAAAAGTACACAGTCTGCAGCAATCCTTTGGGCTGGCCTTCTCTATGCAGTTCCTTTCTTTTACCTAGGGAGATGGGCATAATAATAGCCCATAAAGTCAATTTTGAGATAGCTGGACCACCCAGTCTCTAGGTAGGGTTGAGACTTGAGAATCTTATAGCCATTTAAAATCGTCCATGCATGTGATCTCCGAAATAGAATTGCTTTGTCTGTTAACACAGAAGTTTTTTTTCATAATGCTGTTAATCAGTTTCTTGAAAGCGAATGGCGACAGAGCGTTTTCCCATATAGCATGAATGCCTAAATCATTGATGGCTGAGTAGAGGTAAAGGCTAGGTGGTGCAGTTTCATTTGTTTGCAGTCCCTGCCAAAGAGCTTGGCACAGGTGGCTTTCTGTGGTGCCCTTGATTCTCTTCCATACTTTTATTTAATTCCCCTTCCTTGCGATCAATTCGCTTGGGAGGCCGAACTCCAGCCTTATCTGGGCTGTTGAGGCATTTGGGGTGAGGTAGAAGAGTGATCTAAAAGTTTTACCTAAAATTTGAATTAAAACTGCTCCACCTCTGCCACGGATAGCTTCACTCCCATAGGAAAAGAAGAGGATACGTTTTCCTCAAATTACCTTTAACACTGGCAGAAAACTTGGGCCGGCCAGAGCTCGTTGTAGAGTGCAGAAGGCGAAAGTCAAGGTATTACCTTTCCTGAGCAGATCCTTCCTGTGTTGTTGAAAGGAGCCTCTTTCTAAGAGTACCTCTAGATATCTATAGGTTATTACCTGCTCAGGTTGTTCACATTTGTGGCCTTTCTTGATCCTGCTGCTTACTTCCATGATTTAAGTTTTCTTCAAGTTTATTGTCATCTCGTTGGTTGAAGAACATACAGTTTATCAATTAATTGTTGTAGTCCTATTTTTGTCTGACTGAGCAGGATCACATCATCCCCATATAGCTGATTTGAGATATGCATAGATCCTAGCGTGTGGGTTGAGAGTTTACTGTATCTTGGCCAGGAGACAGGTCAGCTAAGACAAGATTAAACAGATGTGGCGCTGAGAAAGCTCGGTCCCATATAAACATCCCTACAGAAACCAGATGGTCTTTTTAGCTGCTTGAGAGTTAAGAGGGAGGAAGCAATCACAATTAAATCTCATTACAGTTTAACCAATTTAGTTACACAATTTATTTATTATTTAGTGTATTTTGTTATAGCGCACAGCTACCCCAACGGGGTGTCCCGGCGCTCCTGTATGATCGTGTGCTGGCTAGATGTTGTTTAGAAAGAGAAAGGTCAGCAGAACAAATGAGTTTTTAGGGCTTTCCGGAAGGGTTGTTCTCAACAGCTACTCAACAGCTAAAATTGGGATTAGTACATTTAAATTATAAATTCAGAAACATGTTGATGTAAATCAGTCTTAGAATTACAATATAGAAATATAGGACAAACACAATGAGTCCAAATCTCCAAAAGAGATGTACGATATATAACAAAGAGCATACAACTAATTCAGTTATAGCGATACAAATAATCAGGAAAATATTGAATGTTAAATTGCATCAGTTGATTTTCAAAGGTAAGCATGAGCACACTGTCTCTACCTACACTACCTTAAAAGGGACGACCCTAAACTAAGTAGCATAGAATATGAATCGATAATAGAAAGGTGTCAACAGTCAGAGTCTTCAGTAAAAGAACTCCATCTAAGGGTCACATAGCATGAAGCCACACAGAGCAGAAGAGGTCTGTACCTCATGAAGTCCTAAGATGTCTCTCTGTCCCTCACTAAGTTACAGCCTAATATATTAGTTGCATTCAAGATAAATCACGCGATCAGCTCCTCCGCAATCCAGGCACAAATTGGCTACTGGCACACTCTTTCCCATATCGTAAGTTGCTACTTCATTCGTCCTTGGCCATTCTTCTCCTCTTCCATGGGAACTCGCCTCCTTGTTCGTTACTGTGTTTCTCCTTGCCAAAATCCATCTTCATATACCTCACTATCTTACTAAAGGACAAGCCCTCTTTTTCGAAATAATGAAGCTTTGCCAACACCTGCAGAAGAAACAAAAAAATGCAAGCAAACACATTCTACATTGAACGTTAAATATGAATTAAATGTTAGACTGGAAGCGTGAGCTTGTGCTGAAACTATACCCGAGGGCGTAAAATCATGTCAACTTAATGGTTCACAGGGTTACAAATACATGCACATTGCTAAAACAGAGCAAAGTAGTGTCTTAAGGAATGAATAAATTGCAAAAGATTTCAGAAAATATGTTATTTCAAAATACACCAATATGAATATAATTTTTTTGTTACACACATGGATGTCTAAACGTTAGCCCGCAGATACATGTAACACTGGATTCACAACGAGAATTGTTATAAGCTTTGTTTCTCTTAGAATGTTAAAATATAAGTATTACAGAAATTGCCATTTATCACATTTCTTGGCACACAATTAAAAAATCCTATTAATTTTCACAGGGAGTACTTTAAATATACAATACTCCATTGTCTCTTAGTAACATTAGTCACACAGAATATATTTGAGTGCTAACTACACAAGGTTATGATGCATTTCTACAGTATCTCGGGGTGGAAACACAATTGCACAGTTCCAGCCCAAGACACAGCCTTTCTTTAGGCCCTTGGGTGTTTGAATTTTTTCTGGAAAATATGGACCCATCTCCGATTCTCACCCTTGCCCTGGTGTCCGTATACAGAAGCTGAATGGCTTTTTAAAAGGTGAATCGGGATGCCAATTGATAATAATTTTTGCCAAAGAAGGTTGTGATTTATGCAGTCAATTGCAGCATTATAAATTACATAGCACAAATAAAAGGGTAGTTTTTAGGTCTCACCTACGCAGTGCACATGCGCTGCATAGGAGGACCTTTAGCCGTCGTTCTGCGTTTTTTCGAAGCACATACTCCTGCTTGGGGTGGCATCCACCTTGCGGGAGCGAGCAGAGGTGCGCCACAAGCATGAATATGTGCTTCCAAAAAGAGCAGACTGTGAGCGCACGCACGCACCACTCCCGGGATTTTTCCTTCCATGTAGTTACCAGCAACACAAGTGCGCACGCGCGCACCACTCCCTGCCGGGATTGTTTCTTTTGACTTGGCTCATGGTCCCGTCCCAATTCACCTCCTGCCCGTCACTGTGTTTCCTGTTCATGTCGGCGCCTGTCGTAATTCAGTTCATCTTCCTATGCGGCGCCGTGCCCCAGCACCTCCTGCCCGTCGTACCATTTGGTATTTATATGGTCGTGCTGTGATTTACGATTTTGTTTTATTTACTTTAAATGCTTTATATGCATCTCTCTCCTGGACGGGGTTAGCTACACATGCACAGACCTAGAAAACATGAGAGTGCAGTAATCTGGAGCTTTGCTATAGCCTCCGACACTACATTTCTCTTCCCCTGCATTCTCCCCTTTCTTTTATAGTTTTCTCCCCTGTCGTACTTAATTCCTGTGGTGCTTTCTGTAGTTACTCGACAACGCTGAGGCACCATCCACTGCCATAATTTTTTTCACCAGCATGGTAGTACTCCCCTCAGGTACTTTCTGCAGGGATATCTCAAACACCCACTTTCCCCTGCAGTAAATAAAAACACCTAGAGGCTTCTGTACTACCCACTGACATTGTAAAGTATAACGGCAGCAGCACTCACCAACCTGGTAGTATTCTCCTCAGGTACTCGGTAGTACTTTTCATTGAAGCACCCCATCAACATCCACAACCCCTCCAATATTCCCAACCCTTAATGCTCACCTTGCAGTAACAGGTACACAGCTCCCATTGTAGTAGTCTGCCATCTTTAAGATGCCCCCTCATGTGCTCTCATTAGCACCTTCCAGCAGCAACTAACTCCACACGACAGCCTCCTCCATAGTACACCCCAATGCGCCACTCTTCTCTAATAATGCATGCCCAGTAGTAAGCGTCCCATGGAGTGAGTAAACCCCCTTCTGTACTCAAACCACTGAAATTAATTCCCTCTGTGGGTTTCTACTTTGCTCCATAGAGGAGGGTGCATTATGCAGGCATAACTAGTACACCTTTTGGTAATCTCAGATGATATTTTAACCACTCGCCTAGCAGGAAGGTGAGGTTATTCTTTCCAGAGTCCCATATTCCAGCTGCAATGCATATAAAGATAAAATATTGGATAAATATGCAAAACAACAAAAATCCCCTATAACCTGGTGCTTCATTAGCTGTTTGTTGCCTTTGACACAAGCGAGCTTTCCTCACACCCTGCACACTCGTCGACACTAACAACTTGCAGCTATCTATGCATGTGAATGTGGCCACCACTTCACCATTACAATATTTCTGATGTCCGCACAACAAATCAGTAGGTTAGTATATGTGCAAATTGGTTTCACGTTCTAATATGTTGGATCAATTTTGTTTTCATTAATTTCGGTTTACAGTCATTTGCTTACTTTCTTTATTTTTTTTTACAAGCCGAGATTCTACAAAGACTAATTTCATCTTCAGAAGTTGCAAGAAAAGGACTCAACACCCTTGCCACCTAATTCCATACAAATACACTGTCAAGAACGTCTGCCACAACCAAGTGCGCAATTCTCTCCTAAAGCACCAACCAACCTGCACTCCTTAAGGTCTCATGCTCTGCACAGCCCACATATCATATAAGTCTCGCCTTTGGGACCTTATAAGTATTTAGTAATGCAGGACAATATCCTTACTGCAACAACATTAATGGTTGCATGGCTAAACACTTATAAGGTTCCAAAGGTGAGACCTATTGGCTATGCCAATGCTTGTTTGTGATTGAGATTGCAAAACTCAAAGGACATACACCCTGTCACACGGTATTACATGAAGAGACTTTCAATTTCAATAGCAATAGGTATTCCGAACAAATATCTACACACAGTATATCAGAGCAGGCAGAATAACATTTAGCAACAAAATAAAATTCTAATAATCTTCTAGGTATCACAATGTATTATGAAATCACATCTAAAAAAATATTGGTTAAAAGAAAATATTTATTGTTCTTCATGTGTCATTAGCCTGGGGCCTCCCTAATGGTTACAATCTAAAAAGATAAAAAAGATCGTGTCTCTATTGAATGAGACAAGTACAAGAAGTTAAAAAACAGTAGACGCGGCGTTTCGGTGTACAGTAGTTTCCACCTTCATCAGGACGTAACAATTTCTTGTATTAAAATCTAAACACAAACATAAAAAAATACATTTAGATGACTAGCATATATTGTGAACCCTATCATTCAGTTGCTAATGTTATTAATTAAAAATGCCTGTCTACTTCTATTTACTCTAACCACCTTGTATATCAAACATTGTATAAAACAACTGTATTCAATCACAAATTTCATTTTTATGCTATTTAACAAATATTTGATAAAAAAAAGCTCTGAATTTCTATTATTGAGCCTTAAGTTCTTGCCCTCATTGGCTGAGCTTAGGAGTTTTACGTTCTTTATAAAAAACGTAAAACTCCTAAGCTCCTCATTGGCTGAGCTTAGGAGTTTTACGGGGCACTGTGTTAAATCACACACCATTCAACAACGAGTTTCCGGCCGGCCGGTCACCGGGCCGGACCAGAAACCATCGGGAAAAGGGGGGGGGCCTGTGCAGACGTGCTAGTGCGCATGTCCTGTTTCGGACAGGTCATTTTCCTGCCCGGCGCGGACATGCGCACTAGCCCTCCCCCCTTGGGAGACCGGCGGGTTGCCTCATGCCGCAGCCCCCGGTCTCCTAATGGGGCGGGGAGTTTGGCTGCTCCAGCCAATCCTGTAGAGTCAGTCCGACCTGCCTGATGACGCCTGACGTGACGTCAGCTAATCCTTAGTCTCACCGTGACCCCGCACCCGCAGCCATTGCCACACACAGTGCTGCCCGCTTCACAATCACACCTGGTGTGCGTGCTCCTCAGCTCCTGTCCTGATGGTAACTCTTCTTGCCTCGTCGTCGTGGAGCTGGACTACTAACGAGAACTAGTACTACTAAGATGAGCCATAATATCCTGCTCCTGCTGGTGATTACCGCTCTTTTGTAATTGTATTGTATTTTAAACTCCCGCCCGTGACCCGTTAAGTATTACCCATGATCCCCCACAGCTGAACCCCTGAGAGTGCCATGGCGGGTTTGGGCATCATTCGGTCTGTAAGGTTTTTTTAGGTTTCGCCTGGCGTTGCAACTGCGTAGCAGTTGCTCCGCCCAAGGCGAAATCTCATGTTCCTACATTTGGCTTTGGTTCTGCCTCTGTCTCTCATTGGCTAGCTTCATAAATGGAGGCTAGCCATTGGGAGACAGAGGCTGTCAATCACGCTTTCTTGTGAAAACGCGATTCGGGGGCGTTTCTGGTGTTTTTTTAAGTCCCGCCCCTTTGTCCTGGGCCGCGCTGTCATTGGCTGCCGGCCCGGGACACCACGTGACGTCTTTCCCCGGGCCGCGCTGTGATTGGCTGCCGGCCCGGGACACCCCCCTGACGTCATTCCCGGGCCGCGCTGTGATTGGCTGCCGGCCCGGGACCTGACTTTTTTGATGTGTATGCAAATCTACGAAGCCATTATTACCTCCTTTTATAAATGTGGAGGGGACAGAAAGTGCTGGCCGCGGTTGTAGGTCGGGCTCAGTAAGATGTAACACCCTGGCATGTGCTGACGCTGAGCCATATCTGCTCATTTGTCATCACTGAGGAGCAGTCCAAAATTCTTTGTTTACAGGTAATGCGTTGTAGGGAAATGTTGGGAGTGTGCCGAAGTGCTGCATTGCTGTCTGCTGACAAAAAAACAATTGCAATACAACACCTCTCCTTGCGCTGGGAATGCCTGCTCAGATGACTAGGTCTGTTGAATGTTGTTTATCGGCAAATCCAGCTTTACCACATAATCTGGGCTGGGATCGGGAGGTGGGGTGTCCGCAAATAATGTCATTTCCGTCCTCGTGACCCCGGATCGGAGGGTGACTTCTGCCACGGCCGGCACTTAGAGGTAATGTCGCCATTCGCAGCTCATGACCATAAAAGCACACTTCCACCCTAGTCTGTTGCACATTAATATGACACTGATTCATGGCCAGAAAGCATCGGACACAAAAATAAACACTTTTCCCCCTTCATTATGATGGCAGGGAGAATGAATTATGGCTCGTGAAAAACGAGGCCGAGAAGCGCTCGGCGCCTTTGAGTTACGGCCTGTAATAGCCGAGCAGCTTCCCTGCGTTTCCTTGTGCTCTTTATTTCATTTTACAAACACAGCGCAGTGATTGCCAGGAAGGACTTTAGTTGCAGTACTTCTCACTTTTTCATCTCACCCCCACCCCGAGTGGGTGAATGAAGATGCTACCGATCCAAAGTAAACTCTGGGGTGGGGGGGAGGGGGCGTTGAGATGGGGGTCGCCATAACTGGTGGTCTCATCACTCATGGCTCAATTCACACAAAGTTCCAGAGGAAACAAAATACTTTTCGTCCTGTGGGTTCACACCCCTCTGGCTTGCTCCAGCGAGCCTGTAGAAGTCTCAGATTCACATTTGGAACAAGTTCTGCATAAAAATATAAAATACAAAACTTACACGTGCATAATATTTCTGTTTCTTAATGGAGAAAATATTTCTCATAGAAATCCCCTTGCCGACCACCTCCATCCCTTTTCGGGGTAGTGGCAGCTCACTATTTTAACTCTAAAGTACATCCTGTTGACCGGATTACATTCGGGAGCGATTTCTAGATTGGAAATGTTTGGGGACAATCTGTAAACTTGCAAGTTTCAGTGTCCACGAACATTTGCAGGTGCACCCACACTCAAAAGATTTCCAGACACAAAACGTCCATCATATTGGCGGAATTTGCATTTGGGCAGCAGTCGGAGTGCATCAAAAACAGTATGGGAATGGTGATGCTGTGGGCAATGAGGTTTCCGAAGTTTGTGTTCGCCCTGCAGATCACTACGCATCCTAGTCGTACACGAGCCCCCCAACTCCTGCATTTCCTGTTTACTCAAAGACTCGAAGTGGTCTCCTGGTTTACCTATACTCCTTTCCCCAGCCTTGACGGAGTGTCACCCACTGAATGAGACATGTCTGCTCATCCCCAAATGCTAGCTGCAGTCATCCACCCCTTCAGCTTGGCTGCTGAGACATTTCTGCTCATCTCCAAATGCTAGCTTTCCCACAGCTAGGATTTTGTTAATCTGGAATACTGTAGGGGTGAGCTGCCGGGCTGCAGAGAGAAGTTGTTTACAGTAACCGTATAACATGTTTCATGAGTGTCAGACTGGTAGTTTTGTTTATTCTTTGTAACATATTATTTTTCTTCTTCTTCTTGTGAACAAGCTAATAATACCAGCCTACTAATTTTTTCCAAAAGTCTGGGTAACCTTTGCCATATTTCTTTTATAGTGCTAGCCAGTGCTGTAGTTTGATGTTTGACTTGGAGTATATGAGCTAATACTCCTGTCCACTGAACTGACATATATATATTCTTTACTAGACCCCCATTTGATTCATTTAGCTTTTTTGTCATAGCTTCCATTGTTTAGATTCTTTTGTATAGCTGTGAATATTCGTTGTTGTGTTTTCTTAAAATATGTTCTCTGATCCTGCATCCCTCAAAATCCCTCCATCTCTCAATATATGTAAGTATTCTTTGACTGTCTCACGATGAGAAGGATTCATCGTTCTGTTGTTGCAAGTTAAACTTGTATCCTTAGAATTACATTTGGCCCTTTTCTCTTGACTGATATAACTTCTTGGTGAATGCACTTCTGCTGCTTCAGTGTCCCACCACCATTCTTAATGTAATGATTGATTGTGATCGGTGCAGATTCTGTGCTGTACATTTTGTGTTCACAAGTTCTAGACCGGGTATAGTGATAATAGGGAGTTTTGTAAATAATAATAAGGTGTTTTTGAAAGCGCATTGTTGCGTCACAAGAAGTGTCCCAGTGCTGCGGTTTCATGTCCTCTGTATCCAGCGACAAAAACTGGAGTGCCCGGCTAGATGTATCTAAAAACACAGATTTTCAGTTATTAATAAACGAGATTTCTGACTTCTCCTGCCTGATTAAGAGAGGTAATTAGTTCCACATTTGTTTGCTGCTAGTAAACTAAATGAACATCCTCCTATGTGTTTTTTAGGTTTCGCCCTGGCCATAGCACTGGAAAGCAGTGCTCCGCCCAGGGCGAAATCTTATGTCTTACACTGTGTGCTTTAGTTCAGCCTCTCTCTTCCATTGGCTAGCTCCATAAATGGAGGCTAGCCATTGGAAGAGAGAACTGTCCGTCATTTCCCGAGGCGATTGGTGGGCGTTCCCGCCGATTCTTTCCCTCTCCACAACGTCATGAAGACGTGGCCACTGTGGGCGTGTACTTTTTTTTTTTACCACCGATGTTTGTGTTCATTGTTCGTGTTGTCCCTGTCCCGCTGGCTGTTTCCTGATCACCCTCCCGCTGTCCGTGTGCCTACACGCCCCCCTCCCGCTGTCCGTGAGCCTGTCCGCCCCCTCCCGCTGTCCGTGAGCCTGCCCGCCCCCTCCCGCTGTCCGTGAGCCTGCCCGCCCCCCTCCCGCTGTCCGTGAGCCTGTCCGCCCCCTCCCGCTGTCCGTGAGCCTGCCCGCCCCCCTCCCGCTGTACTGTGGCGCTGTGGGGTCACCATCATTTATTGTGGGTCTAGAGAATCACTTTGGAGTAACTCACATTTTTTACTTTGTATGACTGTGACAGTATGAGTTTGTCAGCCCTTGTCTCGTGGGTCGCAAAGGTTGGGGTAGTAGTAATTTGTTATACTCTTCGCTTGCTGCAGCACCCTGCCGTAGCTTTGTGTATTTTGTCTTTATTCCTCATTTTCGATTCAATTTCCTTTGATGTTGTCACTTGAGTAGCATAGAAACAGGAACGTATTATGTGCTTTTTTCGAGTGTTTAGGGCAGAATGCACTGAGAGTCTGTTTTCCACCTTCCCGAGTTCCCAGAGATTTGAATACTTTGTGAAGGGCAGAGACTAGTCGCTGGCTGTTTCCTGATCACCCTCCCTCTGTCCGTGTGCCTGCCCGCCCCCCTCCCGCTGTCCGTGAGCCTGCCCGCCCCGCTGTCCGTGAGCCTGCCCGCCCCCCCTCCCGCTGTCCGTGAGCCTGCATGCCCCCCTCCCGCTGTCCGTGAGCCTGCCCTCCCCCCCTCCCGCTGTCCGTGAGCCTGCCCGCTCCCCTCCCGCTGTCCGTGAACCTGCCCGCCCCCCTCCCGCTGTCCGTGAGCCTGCCCGCCCCCCCTCCCGCTGTCCGTGAGCCTGCCCGCCCCCCTCCCGATGTCCGTGTGCCTGCCTGAAATTAGATGTATTTCAATTAGGAAACACCATCACCCATGAGATAGATACCCACCACCACAGCCCTCTCTCTGCAAGGCCGGTCTCCTTGTTAAGCCAGTAACAGGGGTTATTGGGAATATAAGGAAAGCGGGAATATCGCACCTCTACTGTTTCCCATTAGGACACTTCCTCCATTAAAAGTAAGTGAAGGTCACGGGCAGGAAAGCGGTGGAAAACGCAAAATGATTACAGCATTCATGTGATAACTCTCATTTGGCACGATCCACTCAGAGTCTCTTTCGAAGTGCAGTGGTACTCCCACATCTGGAAATGACACTGGTATCCACAGTAACAATAATTCTAGGTGCAGGAATACTGCATCCGTGTTTCTGCCACTCTCATGATGAGGGCCAAGGTCTGGAGGAGTCTGATGCGGACCAACATTACCTGCTGATCATCATCAAAATCTACATAATAATTAACCATTTACTGCTCATAAATAGCGATTTCAAGATTGAGGAGTTCTTGGTTAATTCTAACGGTAATTGTATTTAATATATGTATATAAATTGCACTGCATATTGTTTTCTGGAAAGCTAATTTATATTCTGCATGTTCAAATAAATATATTACTGAGAAGACTGGTTGTGTCTGAAGGAAATGTTACTGCTGGCAGTATGTTAGTCTGTTCTCCTAGAATGTGATACCGATTCAAATCCAATTACGATACTAAGGACCAAAACGTTGAAAAATACAGATATTTTTAAAGTTTGGCACTTTCTTCAAGACCAACCATTGAAACACATCAACTGAGGCTGTATTTGGGCTACGCAGGGCTCATAGTCCATTTTTTTTCTTCTAATAAAGTAATAACATGATTTCTTTAAAATTGTTTAGTTTGTTAAGCTTGTAACAATTGTAACACACTTGTGGCAGAATCACTAAACAATTCCTGCACATTTGATGTCCACTGCTCTGATACCATTAGGGCTCATGAGCGGATTATCCGGGCTCGGTGGCTGTGGTTGCTGCTTCACACCAAGCTCAACCCCTCCACCCGCATTAGAAAACTCTAATTTGATCTTCCCCTGCCACATAATTTCAGTGACCCTGCCCCTGATAGAAGTATGATCGAAAGGTGTCTGTGCCCCACTAGCTACAGTTGTTTGAGAGCTGCCTCGGCTTCTTGTCTCTCATACTGTACATGCATGTTACTGCATGTGTCTGTGTCAGTTACTGCACAAGGCGATCCTTTAATGGCATTGTGTCTCTTAATGCATGTATTTGTGTCAACGACTTTGTGTGCGCTCTTTAGCTGGTCATTTTTTAATTCAAAAGCTTTCTTTACAGTGTGCAGCTGCCTGCAAATGGGTACTCATTACAGAGCGTTGGTGCACAGTCCTCAACTTATTTTCTGCTCTGTGTGTGTTGGGGCTCTCTGTGTGTTGGGGCTCTGTGTGTGTTGGGGCTCTGTCTGTGTGGCTAGCTTTTTTTGTAGGTGGCTCTATGTGTGGGTGGCTCTGTGTGTGTGGCTCTCTGTGTGTGTGCGTGTGGCTGCAAATGCAATAGGTCTCGCATTTGCGAGAGATTAAGCTATTGGCATTGTAATTGACAATGCCATTTATTTATATGTTTTCAAAACCAACACATAAATAAAAAAATTGTCATTTACAATGCCAATAGCTCTAACTTTTACAAAGGCGAAACCGTTGCATTGTAAATGCTTGTTTAAATATAGCGCTGCTTCCTATCATGGCAGGTTTGATGTTTTGTAGTGCCGCTGCCGCAGCAAATTACTAGTATCTCCATGGCCACATAATCCATTTTTGCGCTCTTTACACAATGTATATGTTCTACCTGTCCGGATCCGGTGGAAAGCAGAGGAGGGGGAGGGGGTGATAACCTCTGTGAGGTAGTCAGAAATGCATTGTATCTCAAAGTCTGTTATGAAGCCACATATTGAATAGGCAGGTAGCTACCTATGTTGTATGACATCTCTTTATTACGGTCATAACTGCACTTTCACAATTTGTTTATTAACCTTCCTTCCTTCTCAAAGTTGCTTGCAAATGCACCATTTGTCCACTCGATTGATCGGGGGGGGGGGGGGGTTGGGCGGGGAGTGTTCGGACACGCGCGCCGCGCTCTCGAGCTACAGTGCGGAAATCATTTTCCGCCTCACCAGGTTCAAATGTCACCAGCCGCCACTGGATGTCAAGGTGTTTTAAAGTGTTTTAGTGCTCTAGGCAAGGTACTTTTATTTAAATGTTCGTTTTCGCCGCCTACCTCTCCTTTGTGCGCATGCAAAGCTTTTGGCGCTCCTCTTTCAGATTATTATTCTGTTAAACCCCATTAAGATGCTAAAATAGCTGGAGGACTGCTAGCTAGCCATTGTAATGAGACGTTGGTGATATAATCGCACTGTAAATATTAACATAAAAATGTTTTGAACCAGTGAGCTCCCCCGTCCAGCGCTTTGAGTAGACCTAAGTGTGGTGTTAAACACTGCACGAACCATCTGTTAATTTGATTTAGGAGAACGTTTCGAGCCCTACTCTGTCACAGTTAGCGTTAAATGTTCTGTTTTATAAATTGTGCTAAATTACTTGAATGGGCGTATTTGTAAGTATTGATACTTGATTTATAAAGGGATATAAGTGGTTGGGTAATGCCAGGATCATACAGTGGGGTGACATGGAATAGCCATAAGCTTTAGGATCCACCGTGGCCAACATAATCACTAAACCGCATCTTTGCACACAGGCTCTTAAAGTGGGCAGGTGCACATTCGGATGTATGACGTTACAACGCAGGCTATTACAACGCCTGCCTTTACAACGCGGTTTTTACATCGCAATCCATTACAACGCATAGTGCTGTGGACACTAGGGAAGGTGTTGGATAGTAAATTAAACTTATTCCCTATCCTAGAGCGCCCCCCAACACAATGCGTTGTAATGGTTTGCGTTGTAATGACCACGTTGTAATGGTAGTGCGTTGTAAAAGTTTCGTTGTAAAGGTTGTTTACCGCACATTCATATGCACATTCCAAGGTGCTCCTAGACTAGAACTGCTGGGAGGTTCCGAGATTAAAAATCCCCTCAAAGGCGAGTGATTTCACCAAAGTCAGTGGCCCAAGGGGGTTAGCAGAGAGCATCCTGTGTGTACTGTTTTACATCATCTTTCAATCTAAATACATTTTTTGTAATGCTCTTAAGGGATTTAGCGCCCCCCCAAAGTTGAGATCGTTTAATTTGCACTTCTTGCAGATGGAGATTTGCACGTCTCAGCCTTGCGGACCCCGAAGGCGTTTCCCCTGGTACTAGATGTGTTGAAGGGAGAGAACGGGCAGGATTGCAGCCAGTTTGGTTTTCACTTTTTTGTTACAAGAAGTGGGATCTTGCGCACTTTTTGTCGCACTGTGCAGGGTCGGCATTCAGTTTCCTGCTTCAGTTCGGATGAGTGAGAGCTGTTTTCGTGCTATGATGGTCCACAGAGCACCTGACCTGAAGTTAACTGGCATAGGCAGCTGAACATCAGTTAAAAAAGAAACTCAAGTGTGTGTGAGTGTAAATCTATGGGAGTGACAATAAGTGCAACTGAATGAGAATGTGCGAGTGAGTCAATGGGAATAAACAAGACTGAGGAACAATGAGAGTGAATGAGTAAAAGGGAAAGTCTGCGAATGAATGAGAGAGTGAGACTGAGAAAGTGAGTGAGAATTTGTATGAATGTGAATAAGTGTTGGGGGATTGAGTGGGGAGGGGAGTGTAATTGAGTGGTAAATGGAGAAGTGGGAGTCCGAGTGAGCATGAGTCCGCATGAGTGTGTGGCCCTAGCATACTAGGGGTTACACTTGGTATTTGTGCTACCATGGCACAATGCTGGCACTAGCGTATACATGGAATTCTTGGATTAAGGGGCCCTTCTCAAATTACTGACACACTAGAGGTAATTTTTAGCATAAGTGACACCCATAGCAAACAGCTGGTTTTGGCATATTTTCAGTAATTCTTTGTATTAGGGTACCTGTGATAAAATGTTGCCTCTGGCGTACTGTAGGTAGGGGGGGAGGGGCAGGCACCAGTGACAAAATGCTGACCCTCACATCCTAGAGAAAAAATTACTTTTAGGTCACCCATGGTAGATGGAAAGTATCACGGGTCTAAGGTGCAAAGCTAATGCTGGCACCGGCCTAATGGAGATAGTTATTGACTTTTGTTAAATTTTAAATTGGGGCACCTATTGCTCATTTTTGCAATAAAAATGGGGGTCAACTCCTGGAGAGTGCCAGGCATCATTGCCAGACTGTGAAACCGAAAGTAACCAACAAACCTGCTGTAGCCAGCCCCGCTTTTTTGCCTCTCCATCCATCATACTCTGTCTCCTTCGCACCTCTCTCCTCCCTTTCTGTTCTCGAACTCTCTCCCCATTCCCTCTCTGTTTCTTGAAGCTCCGTGTGCCTGCTGCTACTAATTTCAGTGAGCTGCGGAAAGAGCTACTAGAGGTACCAGCAGCAGCCCCGGGCTTTCAAACTTGGCCTTAGGCCTCCAGAGCTCCAGTCCACCTCACAGGATAAATGGCCAGGCCGGGTGCGGGACGCATTTAAAAATGGGACCGACGGAGCACGTAGGTTTTCCGACAGGGCAGAGGGACTGTGAGAGAGTTAGCCTTATATGTCATGCTAATATATCCTGATACGTCGGTGCCTCAGAATCCTGGTGTGAATGGGTGAGCGCCATGTCCGGCTCAGGAAAGATCTTTACTAGCCCCTGAAGAATCTAAGGCTCTTGAGAAATGGTCACTTTTTTAACAGTACACAGGTCCGTGTTTTTTAAATGCCAGTGGGCTGGATCCGTGTCAGACGCACATCAGAACGCAGAGGTATGCGAATAGACTGCTAGACTCTTACTGCCTTGTTGCTGCTGCTCTACTGTGGCCACGAACCTATTGCTAAACCTCTTGCTGACCCCTAGCTGACACCGCGGACCCGCCCGCCCTTTTCCCGCTGCCCGGCTGCTCTTTTTCCAGCTAGAGCGGGGCCGCCGAGAGGAGACCGGCGAGGGGCGAACTATATCCCCCAGAAGCCCTTGCGGTGATCCGTGTCACCTGGGAGCGCCAGGCGGCGCTTTAAAACTGCATCAGCCCCATCGAGTGGGGGGACTCTTACTGCCTTGTTGCTGCTGCTCTACTGTGGCCACAAACCTATTGCTAAACCTCTTGCTGACCCCTAGCTGACACCGCGGACCCACCCGCCCGTCTCCCGCTGCCCGGCTGCTCTTTTTCCAGCTAGAGCGGGGCCGCCGAGAGGAGACCGGAGAGGGGCGAACTACATCCCCCAGAAGCCCTTGCGGTGATCCGTGTCACCTGGGAGCGCCAGGCGGCGCTTTAAAACTGCAACAGACCCGTCTCGCGGGACGCCGGGCGAAGCCCGGGCAAAGGGTGGGCCCTCTGAGGCCCTCAGAGGACGAGGAGGTAGGGTCGGGGGCACCCCCCTAACATCATCATCTGAACATCAAGTAGGTCATCTGACTTTGTCCATGAATATATGGTTTAGCTGAAATCATCAGTGCAGGGCCACTAGTCCTCCAGTATTGTACTATTCTGCCTTGAGATCCTTGAAATTAAGCAAACCCATTCTACATTCAGAGTATCTACATCCACACTAGAATGTCCACCAGGGGAAGTAGAAGCAAGACAGCTGCGGCCGGCGCATCCGTGATCGGCCCTATCGATAGCTTCATAACAAGAACAAATGAGGCAATTGACCTCAGTATTTCACTCCTTGAGCGTAGAGTCTCACAAGATCTAGAACTCGCTAAGCGTAGGGTCTCTCAAGATCTATTATATGCCAAACGCTTCTCTCTCGGGAGCATCTTATTAGCAAAAACCCCAGTAAAACACAATGACCTACAAGTAGGTTGCCCCCGAGAGATTCGACCTGATCTCCATACTATCTCTAATGAGATCAATTTATCGGCAACAGATCCCTTAATTGACTGTGACTCGGATGTAAGCGATGATCTAGAAAAGACACCAGAATTAAACATAGATCACACTCCGGAAATTGTAGAAGAACATAATGTGTCGCAGTCAAGATCCAGGCAAGAGGGTGCCATACGAAAACGGACGCAGCAAACAACAAAATCTATTCCCTCTGCTGCAAAACAACGTAATATAACAAAAGCAAAACCCAGTAAAGACATAACCAAACACCCTACCGACAATGGAATAACCATACACACAGGGACATAAATTGAAGGTACCCAGGGGAACATTCAGGCGCGTGCGGTTAATCCTGACGCGTCCACAGTAAATGACCAATTAATTGAAAGAGTTGGCGATCTTCTGGCCATCTTTATGTCACCAATTGAATCTAGATTGGCCCGTATCGAAAAACAACTAGAGGAACTTATAGCCTTTAACAAAAAAGCTCCTAGTGATATCATAATAAGTAACACTGGCCCAAAAACAACCCCCAGTAAATCCATAATTCCCAAACTGAAAGCCATTCCGCTTGTAGACACTGCTACAAAACTAAAATCAGTCGTTTCTGCAAGCAGAGAAAGTCCCTTAAATAACCATGCTGTAGAAAGTAGATCTACCCCGAACATAACCATTAACACCCAGACGACAACTACAAATGCAGAGAAGAAGATAGCAGCATCCCATGGAGTGACAAAGATATCTAACCATCCAAGTGACATTTTTCCAACTTTTCAAAAATCTCGGCCGTTACACGATCCGCCGTATAATTCAAGATAGATTCCTTCACGAATCAATTTGCCACCTGAATGCGGTGCTTATGTGCTGGTCCTGGTTAACGTTCCTACACTTATACATGACCAGGAGGAAACTTCTTCCTCTTTGAAAAATAAGATCCTGCATTGGTTTATAGCAAACTGTAACTTCCCGATGGAATGCTCAGGAGAAATAAATCATGCCCAGAGAATCGGATGGATAGGCCCCCTGAAGAAAACATTCGAGGGGGACTGTATAACTATAAGTTTCAAGAATCCACAATGGGCTGAAAAAACTTTGGCAAGGGCTCCCTCACCCTCGGTTTGGGAATTTAATACCACCCTTCTTCCGTTGGGCTATTTTTATAGGCATTTGATCACAACTCAATCGAATATGGGATCCAATCTAGCTACTCCTTTTTTTTACCATTATCAGATGGCAGAAAGCAACTCTCCCTTTCTACAACAGTATCCTAAATTTACTTATCCGAATGTTCCCGTACAAAGGCATCAAGTTCAAACTCACTCAAACTTTACGACTCATCCTTATCTGTCTACAATCTTGCACAAAGAATACAGGGATGCTCGTTTGCACCAAGTCGCTGCTGCACCAGGCAACTCCTACAGTATCCCAATCCAAAATAGGTTCAACGCACTGTCTACTCTGGACTTTAACGATTGACAAAAGATCGATCAGTCCGAAGGGACTACTATTCATACATCGACCTCAGAGGGGCAGGCGACAGATAACATCTTAGATAGAGAGGAAAAGGACATAGCAACTATTTATGATAAATACACTTTTATTGCTTCTACGCGAACCGGATCGGTCAATGTGGCTAATCCATTACAAGCAAAAACTGATACTGTGTCAGCGGAAAAATTAGCAATAAAACCTACCCCCTCTAGCTATAATCCACCCACCTCCCTAATGCACCTGACATTTTGGAATATAGCCGGCTTGCTGGCTAAATCGACGAACCCCAACTTCTTGAACCAAGTTAACACGAGCAGTATTATCTGCCTCCAGGAAACTTGGACCATCGATCCAATACATATAATAGGATATAAGACCTTCTTTTCTGCAGCCAAAAAATCTCCATCTGGAAGAAGTAGTGGTGGTCTAGTCATCTACATTGCAAATACATTATGCAACGAGGAAATTTTACCTCTGAAATTAAAAGAGAACTACCAAATAATCATATTAAAGAGAAATAAAAAGAGGATATATGTTATAGTAAATTTCTATAACAACTTGAAAGCAGATGACCTGATCAACCTTCTCTCAGAGATCTCCCTAGTCCTCCAAGATCTTAAGGTGCAATATGTTAATAAAGCATGCATAATACTCTGGGGCGGCGACTTTAACTTCCACCTATGCGGAAATAATAACACTGATAAGTGTGGAATTGAGGAGGATGATGGTAACAGAATAACACACTTCATACATTCGATTGAGGGCGAAAAAATGAACGAAGTCATAACAGAATTAGAACTGGGCTTCGCAAATGAATTGAGGTCCTCCCGAGTACCCTTCACAGTAACATTTAATGGCAGGGGGTTAATGAGTCTGACAGACTATGTTTTGATCTCAGCACATAAAGGCCCAAATATTGAACTATTTGAAGTAGTTAAAAACCCGCTGAGCGATCACTTCCCAATTATCATCGCCCTGCGTGATCCAAAAAACCAAAAAGAACCTGACATAATGACAATATTAGATCAACAAAATCTTGAGCTAGGATCTTTGAATGGTTACACTTTAAAATGGGGAAACATTGACAAAAAAGCCACAACTGCAGAAATAGTTACTGAATGCAAAGCAGACATCTTAACCTGTCTAAAGTGTGAGACAAAATGTAGTGACGTCATAACTAGCTTCAACGCTATTTCACAAAACATAAAGAAGGCACTTACCAGATCCCATAAACAAAAAAATCAGGAGAAGAAAGGCTGGTTTAGTCCAGCCTGCACTAAAGCATATTCAAAATTAAAGAAAGCATTAGGTAGGGATAAAAGAGACAGAGGGGAGGTTATCAGCCTGAGAAAAGAAAACGCTCTAGCCCTAAAAAACAGAAAACAAGAGATAAAAACTGAATTATGGGAGCGTCTTAGGAAAAGTTCGGAACTCAAAGATAGCGCAGAGTTCTGGCAAATAGTAAGGTCCCCATATCTTATAGACAAAGAGGATCTACCATCCATTGATATTGCAATCACCAATAACGAATGGGTAAATCATTTTTCTAAAGTTTTTAGTATAGGGAAATCACACGGCATGGATTACATAGATTCATTGAATCAAGTCACCTATCCACTAATCTTGCACTTCTCACACGATGAGGTAAAAAAAGCATTAAAGTCCTCGAAAACAGGCAAAGCCCCAGGGCCGGACGGGGTTCCTGTTGACATTTTTAAATATGAGGAAGATCTCTGGTCCCCGCTCCTGACGAATGTCTTAAATGCCACCGTAGAAGAGGGCCTGTTAAAATCATGGAAAACATCGACACTTGTCCCGATTTCTAAAAAGGGGGACCGAAACTGCCCGACTTGTTATAGGCCCATCTCACTCTTGGACTCTCTCGGGAAGGTCGCCGGTCGGATCATTCTCGGGAGACTACAGGAGTGGTCAGCTACGCAGAACATCATATCGGAAATACAGTACGGATTCCGAGAGGGGCTAGGTACTGTAGACCAAGCATTAAACCTGTCCTTATTGGCAGGAAAGTATGTGGAGGCCAAGGGGACTACGCTCCATATGGTGTATGTAGATTTGTCCGGAGCCTTCGGTTGTGTTATACACTCGAGGCTGTGGAAAATCATTCTAACAATGGGAGTTGACCCTCCTATTGTGGACTTCCTTCGGGAACTATACACCGGAACAACAGGTAGAGTGAGATGTGGGACCAAGGGCCAACTGACAGAAAGTTTTAGAGTGGAAAAGGGGATCAGACAGGGATGCGTGCTGGCCCCCTTTTTATTCACCCTTTATACAAATGGGCTTGAGGCCGCCATGCTGGAAGGAAGTAAAGATCTCCCCTCAGTTGGTCGTCGGCAGATACCTGCCTTGTTATATGCCGACGACGCGGTCATTTTAGCTAGAACTTCTGTGGAATTACAGCGAGCACTGGACAAATATTGTGACTTTATGTTGAGCTTAAATTTGACCCTAAATGTAAAAAAAACTTTTACTATGCACGCGGGGAGAAAAAGTGCAAAATTCAAAAGATTATTTGTGAAAGGTGAAGCATTGGAAAGAGCATCAACATACCAATATTTGGGAATTGTAATTGACGAAAACTTTAGGTGGAAGGCAGCAATTAATGCCAGGAAATTATCTTTTTTAAGAGCAACCACGGCATTAAGATCCTTTGCACAAAAACTGGACCAGAAACCACTGCCAGAAATGTTAAAAATATACAATGCCAAATGCGCCAGTACCGCCACTTACGGGGCAGGGATATGGGGCCTCGTAAATGTGAATGAACTACAAAAAATGGAAAATTCCTTTTTAAGATATTTACTTGGAGTGCCGAAAAATTCTTCAACATATGCCTGCCACTTAGAGTTGGGCATAGATTATTTAGAAGACATCATAAAAGCCCAGCCAGTAATGTTGTGGCGCCGAATCTGGGTAACTGAACAATGTCAGCTAACAAGATCTATTGTACAAGACATTCAGACACTTGATCAATGCAGAAGGATAAAATGGCTAGCCTACGTTAAAGCCCTTCTAACAGACTTGGGATACGAACACTTTTTCACAGAGCCATTATCCTTAAATGATACCTCAAAGGCAGATTTAAAGAAAGCTTGCCTGGCACATTTGCGCCAGGTACGTCTGCTAAAAGAGATACAGAAACCTTCTGTTCAACAGGGTCTATTAGTACAAACTGTGTTCTCTCTAGAACCTTATTTGACGTACAGAGTAACCCAATTCGAAAAACTGCTGCTGACACGTTTTAGGTTTAATATGTTCCACCTAATGGTTTTCTTTCCCATTCAGAATGATTGGTCATCAAAACTATTACCATGCCCTTGTGATTCTCTGTCAAAACAATCAACTATACACACAATATTATTTTGTAAATTTTTTACAGCACCTCGGAAGCACTGGTTACTGCCTATATTAAAAAACTGGGGTCTACGCCAATGCCGCCCAGCATACTTGGCGCTTCAATATCTTGAAAATGAACTAATAGCAAAAGCGATTGCACGCTTTCTAAAATTTTGCATACGCCATCGCTCAAATCTTTGATATTGCTGAGTCCTAACACTGGCTTAACTAAGATCTGATGAATTCAGTATAAAAATTATGTGTCATAGCCAAGACCTTAGGAACTGTGCTAAACTGTTATTTCATCTTCTTTGTCATTCTAAACAGAACAGAAATAATTAATTTCTGTCTTTTAAACTGTTTTTATAAATTGAGTAAATGTGTAAAATGTATTTTATGAACTTTTATGGTATTTCTATCACTATGAAAAACCGAATAAAGTTGGTTTTGATTTGATTTGATTTGACTGCTACCTTTGAAAGACCAGTAGGCCTGCCACTGTGTCGCCTGCCCGCTTTCTTAAAAGACCTCTGCCGAGGGTGGGCACATACAGGGTTCACACACCACAGCTCATATGAAATTGTGCACAGATGCAATGAAGGAGCGACTCTATTTCCAACATTTTTTATGCTTGTGTAAGACGAAGAAGGAAAACGATGTTTACACCATGGCGAAACACAGAACAATAACTTTTTTACTATTTTTGTTAGAATATGTACAAAAACAGCTAGGGAAAATAAAGGTGATTCGTTTTCAGCATGGACATGATTAGGCTCGAAAAAAACTATTCATCTGCCACCTGGTGGGACATCTAGTGGTATAAAATGTGACCTTATTCAATTTGTGAGTCAGTGAGTTTTTTTGTAAGGGGTAAAAGAGTTATTTGGTTAATCTGAAAGGGTCATGGACTGCACAGGGGGGCCTGGCACCCTTAAGTCAGTTTATGTACATGCCATGTGTGTGTGAAGTGCTTGTTAATTTTCACTATGGGAGAATCTCCTAACACGAGACACACAATCCGAGCCTCCTCCCATGGTGCTTTCATTAAACCGCCTATATTTTGTTGTTGCATACATCAAAGCAGCATCCGTTTACATCTTAAAATAAGAACAAAGGAAGCCCGGCTGCAAAGAAATAGGCGACAAGTCTGGTAACATCTCTGTGTGCGGTGATAGGAGTGACAGGGTGTTTCTATTTAACATCGTAAACTTTGCTACTACCGTATAGCACAATTTCCACCTCCTCCCGCCCTGCTTTAATTAAACAGCATATATTTTGGTGTGTATTATGCACGTAAACATTTTTTTGGGTGAAAACATTGTTGTATTAAGTTACACAATATATACAATTATTTAAGCAGCTAACAAATACACTGCCCTTTAAAAACCAGAGCATTCCGCAAGAGCTCCTCCTTTAGCAGCGTTTTGTGTTCACCTTCACCTACTGACATTATAAACAACAAACCTTATATTTAATTGTTGGTTTTAAAAACAAATACATAAAAGACATTGCCATTTACAATACCAATAACTTTAAACGTTGCAAATGCGAAACCTATTGCATTGCAAATGCTTGTTGATGTGTGTGATTGAGATTGTCCAGAGCATGTCTGCCTGCTGGACGCTCTGCCTTGTATTCACAGTTTCTTGTTCTTTTTAGAAGGCGCTGCTAGCTGAAATGTATTAGCAGAGTTCCCATCACAGATGGGCAGTGTCTGGTAACTTACTGTCTTGAGGTACTGCTGCCCTTGCCAATAAAAGGTTTGGCCACTTTGCATGAAAAATCCTTCAGACCGTGTCGTGTTGTAGTTGCTAGTATACAACAACAATCATTTCCAAAAAACGCCTCTATGAGTCATGTGGGATATTTGCAGACGACTTTACCCAAAGAATGGCTGAACTGGATGAACCACACAGTAGGTGTGTCTTGTTGTTAGAGCTTACTATGTGTACTGTGCGTGCGTATAAATTGTTATAAATGTGCAACCTTTTTTTAATGTTTTTTGCAGGAAATGCAATATTGAAAATGTCTACTATTTCCTAGAAAACAATATGTTTCCAAAACGTAGCAGTGGCTCAGCTGTGTCCATACCTTTAACACCCTCAATAAAAGGCTATAATATAGGAGATAAATTACCCCCAACTGTAGGCAATTAGTATATTACAAATCACCAAGCAATTGCAAGACAGTATAGAGGTATGAGGCTATAAAGCAAGTCTCTTTATTATTTCATAGAACTTGAAGTTACTTCCAATGTCTTCATTAGTGACATTTGTTGAGGCTTATCCCTTAAAATCGGAGTCCCCTTGAGCAGACTTTGTCTCCCTGCGCGGTGGATGTGATGAGGGAGAAGTGAGGCAAGGAACGCATGGAGATGCGTCACACATCTATTGTCGTAAAGGTAACACATTGCTGCAGTCGTGTCGCAAGCGCGATGCATCTTCACCAATGCTTAGGAATGCCTATTCCTATTGTGCTGCCTCACTCCTTACTACTGCTTCAAGCAGGTGTACGGTTTTGGCACAGTGGTGTCGTAGAAGTGACTCAGTGAAATCACTTTTACGAGGCTTTCTTGCGTTGGAACGCCCATCCTGCACACATTATACCTGACACAGGTATAATGTGACGCTGGGCTTTACAAAGTGACGCATCTCCCTAGATGCGTCACGTTGTAAATGTGTCGCAAGGTGGGCATTGTTTAAGATGCCGCTGCATCACAAAAGTGTCGCAAGGGGTTTGTAAATCTGCCCCTTAATCTCAAACGGGCCCTGGGGGAGCGAGCTTCCAACCAGTGCTGGATCTTGTGCAATTAGGACAGGACAGGACAGGACAGGATTAGGCAGGTAACCTTGGCAAGATGACTGAATCTATCCTGGATGTTAAATTGAAAGACCTGCTAGATCGTCTGGAGACTATTGAGATGAAACTTTCAAGCAGAACTCTGAAGGTAGCAGACCAGTTCATATGACTGCTAAACATTGCCACAATCAGTCTTCAGCAATATTGCCCCTCTCCTGAGGCAGTGTCTGTGAACAGTCCTCTTGGCCTCGGTGATGGTAGAGATGATGGGGTCCCAGCTGCGACCTGTGCAACTTCAACCTGTATGGCAAAGGGGTCCCGAGCCGAGCATTCCCCTGCCTGCGTAATACTATTATATCTAACTGCAACCGGGACTGGCCACTGGTTCTATCTCAAGGTATGATTTGTCTCATGTAGCCTGCCCTTACATCATCATGCTTGCTGATGTGCCAAATCTTCGATCGGGGTTGAAGAGTCAACACACTGGCCGCATGACAAAATTAGGTGCCGAGATGAGCTTTTTAACTACGTTTTGATGGCCAGAAGGGTGGACAGGGTAGGGAAGCAGCACAAGGAATTTCCAGGAGATTGTGTCATCATTACGTTTCGTAATCCAAGAGTTGCAGGGAATCTGCTTGACGCCTTTTCACAGGGTTGGTGTGAGAAGTTGGCCTGGTATATGCTGTCCACTAATTATAGTGGGCACCTTGTACCAGTCCAAACAACCCTTATTGATGATTAGGTTAAAGACAACCTTTATTGAAAGCTATCCTAGTGGTAGCTATGGAGAGCAGCCTTCAGGCTAAGTCTCGAAGGAATGTAAAGCAGCTTGTTTTACCAGATCAGACCCTCCTGAATGACCAAATGAAAGGAGAACCACACAAGAATTATATAAACGATATGTATTTATTACTCAACACTCTCTACTAACCTCTTTATGAGATTAGAGCTCAAAGCACACAATATTAAATCACTAGAACGACAGTAAATAGCACAATACACAGTGGGCTCCAGGGAGAGACCAAATCATATACTAAGAAAGTGGTATAACAACCTAGACACAGTGCCTAGAGTACATAGAATCGCTGGGAACCCAAGGAACCACCCAAAGTAGTGACACAGGGGACCCACGGAGGACGGGTGCAGTGTGGAAACACAGGCGCAAGCTCCGAACAACTCTATGGGAAAATCACGGTTGGAATTTTAAAGATTAAGGACACTTCGAAGAGGACTTTGAGCAAACCCTTTCAAACTTAGAAGGTTCTAAGGCCGGCACCCTTATGAGTACTGGTAGTACCCGTGTTACCCAGCCCAGGGGAGCCGGGTGCATAGGTGTCAAGTGAAGTCGGAAACCTTCGTCATTTTCAATGGCAAGATGCAGAAAAGGGCTGCTGCCGGGATGATGAATAGTGTCCGGTGGAATCCAAGCTTGGATTCGAGGTGAAAAGAACCTGAAAGTAGAGGGGACAGAGTATGGGTCACTTCAGGGTGACCAGGGGCTCGGTAGACGAATGCCCACCGATGTCGGGTGCTTCAGGTGAGATGCTTGACTCTGCAGCCACAGGGACGACCAGGAGACGTCAACGATGACCAAGTCCAGAGGTAAGTTGTCCCATAAACGATGTCGAGTGCTGGGGGGTTAGTGTCTGTATTGAACACCAACAAGCCTTGGCAACTGCAACCCACGCGGTCAGAGGAAATCAGCTTCGGTGAAGACCAGCAAGGTCCTGGGGATTCTCCAAGCAATGTAGAGTCATGGAACAACTGGAGTAACCAGGAAAGCACACTGAAAGTTAAAGTTACCTTCACAGGGACCCACAGGCCAACAGACCAGGGATCGTGAAGGGACCTCAAGCTGAATCACAAAATACCAGGCCACGGAATGCTCGTGGAGTGTAGGCTGGAATTACTACATGGGGTCAGGACTACAAGTAGCCCAAAGCACAGCCTCAGGGATTGCCGAAAAGCATATGCTGCTGCAAAAGTACACGGTGCACAGGGGTTCGTGTTGCACGGTCCCCACGAGGGATACTGGTCTCAGAATTGCTGCGTGAGCAGATTGACCTCAGAGACCTTGGGAACCCACCCCCTGTGCTGCAGAAATCTTTGGAGTCCTCAGGAGCACGGGAAATGCAAACAGGTCATATGCATTTAAGGTGCCTGCCTTGCAGGGGAGTAACTACTTTACTCCAAGCGAGATTCTTCAGTCATCCAGCATAGTGTAGATCGTCTAAGTACTTGGTGTCTGTAGCAGAGTTTAGTCCAGGTACAATCTAAAGTCCTGTGGTCAGGGGTTCCTCTTTTATACCCAAGAAAGGGGTGGGACAAACTCTGAGGACCCACCTATGGGAGGGTCAGGACAGAGGGGTGGCTACACCCATGTCCTTTGTCCAGATTCGCGCCAGAGCAGGAGAAATGGCTCCTACAAGCGGTTTGAGCTGGACTATGCACAAGGACACCAAATGTGCCCCCAGTGCAGACTTCAAAGCACTCTCAGAGTGCACCCACCCAGCCCCAATACACTAAAGCCTATCTGGGAGGTGGTCACACCTCCCTGTTACAGAAAACCTATTGGCAAGCGTTGCCCTTCTCGAGCTTGGCTCAGCAGCAGGAGGGCAAACTTTTGTCTGTGGCTGGCAGCATCCATTTTGTGATGCCCAGGTCGAGAAAGCTGGTACCGGGTGTACCGGGGTGTTGCATATGTCCCTTTAGGAGGGTGGAATCATACCTCCCCCACCAGTTACTGGCAGGGAGGTATGATTCCAAGGTGTTTGACACCAAACACAACATATTTCCAGGCAGCCCTTTTAAAGTTAGCATTTACTGCGAGGTTATAATGCACTTGAATATATATGGTTGGCTGCATCACAAACAACCCGGAGAATAGGTTCCGAAGGCTTCAGAGGGGCTCTGCTCATGTATGGGTACCCTCTCACATAAAACCCAGCACCCTGCCTTCAGGATTGATAAGGCCTGCCATAGGGGTGACTGAGAGGTTTACATGTGCAGTGATATAGGATAGATATAGTGAACCTATTTCTAAGTAAGGCGTGCATGCACCACCTTACACAGGCTGCAGTAGCAGACCTGTGGTGTCAGTTTGAATGGTCTCTCAGGGGTGGCATCATACATGCACTAGGGGCATAGAAGGGTACCCCAGAATCAAATCTGGAGTGTACCTCAAGTTCATGCAATCAATTTAGAAGAGAAAGTATCTCGACTGGGGTCCTGGATAGCAGGATCCAAGTCAGTTTAAGTCGAAAACAGTGAAACATCAGCAAAAAGAGGGGGTAACTATAAGAAGCAGATCCTACTCTCCTACAGTTGGCACAAGGCCAGCAAAGGTATGCTTTTAACCCTTGGGTATTTCTACAGGCCTATGGTTCATTTACCTTTTAAACCCGCCAGCTTGGTGGATTCCCAGGGTCCCATACAACTCCATCCTCTTCCTTTTAGTATTCGGGCCCAGAATCGAATCAGGTAATTGGGAAGCTTGACGGTTGTGGATTGCCTCGGGAATGGCTCTTGTAAGCCTACTTGTGCCCCATTGGATGGCAATTAAAGCAAGGGCAGGCATCTTGAGGAGCAGGGCCTAAGTCTCAATCGAGCCAGTTCAAAGCCCCCCATTTCTGCCCCCTGAGCTAGGTTTAGCTTCCCTTTGTGTGAAGGTCCTTTAATTTCACTGTATTCCATCCTTGTGCCCATTGATAATATTGACAATGATGCCTCTATCCTGATTACTCCTGGGGACTTTACTCTAAGACTGTGTAGCGAACTCTGCTCCGCTAGCGGAGTTTGTGGAGTTTTGCAAACTCTGCGTTCCGTGGGAACACTGATTCAGTGTTTCGTTGGGAATGCGGAGTTGAGGCAAAACTCCGACTCCTTGGCGGAGCAGAGTTAACCCCTGCCCCAAAAATAGTTTTAAAAAAAAAACACTTACCTGTCATGCGCATGCGTAGTCCTCACAAGACGTACAGCATAGGGGGTTTGCGACCAGCGAGGACGAGAACAGCGAGGAGGAGCGACCACAGCGAGGAGGAGGGCAGCAGAGGTGGCAGAGCAGGTAAGTGTTATTTTTTACTATTTTAAGTGTAGGAGGGTGGAGCGGAGAGGAGTTCCACAGAGTTTTAACACCACGTAGTGGCACTCCGTGTACTCCGCCCAGGGTTACTTTACTCATCAGATGAAAATGCTCTCCTGCAACATTGCCGAGTTATCCAATAAAAAGGATGATGATGATTGGGCTGCCTTAATTTCGATCTATGACTTGATATTCTTGCAAGAGACTTAAATTACAGAAGCTATAAACTTGAATGCGTTCATTGCCTATGTGTCCTCAGTGACTCCTTCTTCTTCTGGGAGGGCCAAGGGTGGTCTAATTTACACTTAGGTCACCCTGGAGTGCAAAATCTGTTCGATCTGTACTTAAAGCCCCGCTGTCCAAGCACTCCTTTTCACGTGGCCTAGTGGCATTAACATTGTTTTTATTCATTTTTATAATGGGTCTTTTGGTTCGGAGGTATGTATTAATATAAACACTCTGTTCAGTTTTATCTTGGGCCTGGATATCGAATTAGCCTATTTGACCTCAGAGTTTCATATTGTGGTTGGTGGTAAATTTAATGTTAAACTTGCCGACTTGCCTCTGTGATGTATTCTTATAGGTTCTGTATCAATCCCCCTATTCCTGACCCTGTTCTGGTTAACAAGTTAACTAGCAGCCATCCCATGATGCAGAAACCGTTATCTGATTAAGCCACACTACGGCACAGGAACGTGTTATCTGATTAGGTCATAACGCTTGCCATCTAATTAGACAAGCGATATTCCTCCAGCCCCTGATAAGGCATACGGAGTTCTCAAAACAAATCAAACCTATGACAACCTGGGAAAAACCCTGCGGCCATTGTTTTGATTTCATCGAGAACTTCAGCAAAAGAATGTGCTAACGACCAAGTCGTATGACATCCTTATTGACGTATCTATGTCCATCCTTACGTCAATCTCGGCACCTTACAGGTATAAATATTACCGGTATTGCCTTAAGCAAACACACGCGGTGGTGACGAGATCGGAGCAGCCAGACTTGCCGAAGCCCAGAGCAGAGCAGACCCCGCTGGCGCAGCCCCGCCTTCCTGACGCGCTGAGAACGAGACGCTGCTTTCTCCTGCCAAGAAATCCAGCTCCGGCGCTTCCGGGTAGCCCTCGCAGGCAGCCTGGAATATCGAGACCAGAGACGAGAGATACCATCCCTCATTTATCCTAGATTCAAGGTACAGAACTGAATAACCCCTTGCAGAGAATTCTTGAGTCAGTCACTTGGCAAAACAAACTTAACTTAAACTGCTACTTTCTATTCCCGCCCACGTATTAGGCTTAGGTCAGGTACACCGGGGTAGGCGTAGTTAGAAACACCAGTTGAGTACGATTAGTCAAATGTATATGTGTATGTATCTATTTTATTCATTTTAAACCACCTTATGGCTTAGAAACCATATAAATGTTTTTACAGTATTATTTTATACTTCTGCTTTTATTGTATGCACTTTACTTAACCATAAGTATTGCGATAATATCGATCCATTTCTCTTGTATGAGAAAAGAGACTGATCAATAAATAACATCTTTTATTGAACACGCCTGTCTCTTCCTTTTCTCTACAATCTGGTGAGACTAAGAATGCACGTACTGACTGAGTAAAATAAGTTGTCTTTTGTTTTCACACGACTCTAGAGATACACTCTTGATTAGGGGAGAGCAAAGTTGTCATGTTCTATGGTTGTCAGAAACTAAATCCCTTCTTGTCTATCCAGGGAGGTTCAACTCCTCCTTGCCTATTCGAGAAAGTTTCTAGTGAACTCTGAGCTAGCTGGCAAACCCAAAACTTTAAGTCTAATATCGACAATAGAAGACCTAGTTAACGTCTGGTCTAGGCCTATACTATTGAAGGTATTATTCCGATGCGCAGAGCCTATTGGGATAATAGGAACTACACTACATGGCGCCCAACGTTTGGAAAGGCGATAAAACTAACGCAAGACATTAGAGTAACTCAGTCGTGCTTTTTCACTCAGACCCCTTTTTTCCCATAATACTCCAAAGACGTCTGGAGTGGGTGAAAGGTCATATCCGCCAAACCTCGCAGGAGGAAACTCCTATGTATGGTTCTTGGTATAGTCAACGTTGAAGGATACACTGTTCCAAAATATTGTGCATCTAATCTTTTGTTCCCATAAGAAACCTGATCAGCAAACAAACAAAATAACCTTCCTGACAGTAGAATGTCAGACACTGAAGAAGAAAGAGAGATAGCTAGAGTAGCAGCTGATAATACTATGCAAGAAGCAGACCCGGATTTAATACTCATCCCGGTCAACATAAGAAAATCTATAACTTTAAAACTTATAGAAAATGGACTGACACCAAGAGGTGGCACAGTCATATTCGTAATAGAGGCACACGAATATCGGCAGACAGAGGTATTCTATTCATGGATAAACTTTCCAGCAGCAAACGCTGTAACAAAGCACTTCCACCATTACAAAACAGAGGAACCTCCTGAAGAGTACACTCCTTTCGAGGAGGTGGAAGTACCACTTAAATTTCAAGAGCACCTGCTCTTGTTTAATGGCGCCCTAAAACACAACAATCACATCACCAGGCTCGGTCCATTAGGTAGACCAGGAGCAACGTGGCCGGTCCTAGACGGATACACACCACATCCAGACATCGAAAGAATGTCTGCAGCAGATCTTCTAATACAACTAAAACAATTAATAAAAGTACATAGACAATTAGTCCAATATGTAATGCGGACTTCAACAATCCAACCAGCAATTAAAATTCCACAGCTGACCCCTCATCAGGGGAACACAAATAAAATTACACCACAGAACATACAGTCCTGCCTAGGTAAAGTACCAGCTAAAAGGGAACAAATACCATTCTGGTTAGCACAAAAAATCACCCAAATAGAGGCGGTGTTTCCAGACACCACCCCTGTGGATAAACACAGGATTCTGACTATCTGTCTTCCAATGGGAATCGCACCACACGTGGAGGACTGTGACACTTGGGGTACAGTCTTTGCTTCCATCTACACAAAAACGCATGGTGTTCCATCCATTTCGGTAATACCAGATGTGCTAAAACAAATTCAAGACGAATACGGTCCAGAACCCGCTTTAACTCTTGGTATGAAATTACTGAAAGACTTCAAGCAGGTCTCGGCTATATTACTAGCCAATATAAAGGGAGAAGCAGCAAACGTGGCGATCCGCCAAAGGTTAAAAGAAACAGATATAGCAGACCAACCAGCTGAAATTGCCAGAATTATAGAAAAATCCTATGAGGAACTAGGTAGAGATAGTTTAGGTGGAATACCAGTAAAACCCCAACTGATTGAAAGTCCTGAAAAAATATTTATTAAAAATCATCTAAACAGTCAAAAGAAGAACTGGGATGGAAACAAACCATCCAATCCAAAAGAAAAGAGATTCCAGTCCAGAGGAAGGTCTCCTCGGCGGAGAGAAAGATCTCCGGACCAAGGACCCAAGTCTCCCCAAAGTGAGCCCTCTGTGAAAAAATACAACCTTAGAAATAGGGATAATATAAAGAAACCGGATAGATATCAAGATTTTGATACACGTCCCTCTCAATCTTTTCAGACTTCCTCGCAGAAATCGGAAAGAAGAGGACGATCGGAATCCAGGGAAGGGCACGTCAAGTCCAAAGACAAGGAACCTGCTCATCCAAATAAGAAATTACAATTTCCAAAAAAGAAGGTAGCCAGTATTAAAGTAGTTAACAATGCCGAGAATACTGAGGACACAACTGAAAAACGGAGAATGGGCTCAGACAATGCTAGACAGCGCAGCAGAAGTGAGCATAGCTCGCAAAGTCCTTATGAATCATCTGGAGACAGTGGACACGAATGAATATCTTCAAGTGGAAACTGCAGACACCAGAGTTAGCAAACCTCACAAAATATATGAAATAACTTTACGTATAGAAGGGGATAAGACTAGAAAAATAAGGGGACTATTTTGGGATAATCTCTCCAAGGGCTATGACATCCTTCTAGCTGAAAAAGACTGGCCACCAGAGTTTGTCAGGGACTGCCCTCATGGCGAAGAAATAATTATGCCTGCCTTCTCAAATCATATCCCAATTCATAAAAAATACACACTTGCCAGAAAGTGGGCAGTAGCTCAAGCTCCTGCTTTATATAAAAATCACGTAGGATGGGATGAGGACTCTCCTCCTCACAAAATCCAGTTAAAATCACAACCTACTGCACAAAGACAGTACCCAATTAAGCAAGAAGCTAAAAAACAGGTAAAAGAAATACTAGACCAATTAGAATACCAGGGGGTGATTGAAACTTGCACCTCACAAATGAACAACCCTTTGTTTCCTGTCTCCAAACCAGACAATTCATATCGTCTAGTTTTGGATTACAGACACCTTAACTCATGTTGCAAAACTTTTGCAGTGCAAAACTCGCATAATGCAGCGCTAATGAATAACATAGTGCGCAAAAAATACAAAACAACATTAGACATCTTTAATGGATTCTTTTGTCAAAATATAGCACCAGAGAGCAGATATTTGTCCGCGTTCTCAATAAATGGCGCTCAAAAACAATTCTGTCGGTTACCCCAAGGGTTCAAGAACAGCCCAGGATTATTCTCAGCGAGAGTAACAGAGTTACTACAAACATATGATGACGAAGCATTATCGTATGTCGACGACATATACCTAACAGATGATAACTTGGATACTCACTTGAAGAGAGTGAACACCATAATACTTGGGTTCGCAGCAGAGGGTTACAAATTCAACTTTAAAAAATCTAGAATTGCCCATCTAACAGTCCTGTTCTTAGGATATGAATTATCAAGTGAAGGCAAAAGCCTGGCTGACAATTTCCTAGAGAAATGTGCCGTACTCCAAGCACCTAGAACACTAAAAAACTTACAGTCAATTCTAGGCTTCCTAAATTTCGGAAGAACATACATTGCAAATTACGCAGAAAGGGTCAAGCCCCTTTATGATCTAATAAAACCAGATTTTAAAAGAACAAATTGGACTCAAAAACACACAGAAATTTTGAGATCCTTACAAACAGACATGTTAATTAAAACAAAATTAGAAACACGTGATAACACACGCAATCTTGTGATTCGAGTCATCCCAGGAAGATGCGGATTCACATACCTGACCTCTAACGAGGGAGAAAAGGTACCAATTGCATTCAAATCACACTTATACACTAAAGCTGAAATGAAATTTAGCCCAACGGAAAAAATTCTTACTGCAACACAGACAGCTATAGCAAAAGAACGAGCCCTGGCACAAGGTAAACGAATAATAATCGTGACACCGATACCAGCCTTGGAGGCGGTAACAAAGGCAAGCATTCCGAATGCTAAAGCAATACATCCAAGGTGGATACAGTGGGCTAATTCTCTTGCTGCAACAGACGTGGTATACGAATTTGATCCCAATTTAAAAACACAAGAATTTCTCCAATACGAATTCGAATGTCCTCCGCTGACCGAAATTCTGCCTCTAGATCATTACGGCTGTATAATATATACAGACGGATCAGCACAACCCGCAGTGGGGGGTAAACAAGCTTACAGTGCTGCGTGCGCGATTGTTAAAGGTCGCTGGCACGATGGAAAATTTAAACCAGCTATCACCAAAACACAATCTCTGGGAGACTGTACAGCTCAGCGAGCTGAACTGCTAGCATTCAAGATGGCGCTTGAAAATACCGATCGAGAATTCCCCACACTCATAGTGTGCGATTCGTATTATTGCGTTCAGTCTTACAATGAATACTTGCAGATCTGGCTTCAGAATGGTTTTAAGGATGCAAAAGGGGGCACAATCAAGCATAAAATGCTCTGGGAACAAGTAGTTCTTTTACAGAAAGAACTACCAAAGACTCACGTGATACATACACTGAGTCATCAACGTGATGGCGTTCACGTTGCAGGGAATTCATTGGCTGATGAGGCCGCGAAGGCAGCTGTGCAAACGGCTTCCGTAGCTGCCATCACACGGTCAAAAACAAAAATAGACAGCGAAATATTACAGGCTGTCAGCGCTACAGAAAAGGATTCGATAGAAACACTCCCGAAAGGCTTTCCAGTAAAATACTCATACATAACTGATGCAAACAATGTTCCTTTTGCTCGAATCCCTGGAGTGCGGGATAGGGCAATTCCAAACATGGAACATAGGTTAGGACTAATAATAGCGGCACACGAAGGGCTCGCTTCTGTACATGCTGGCGTCTCAGCCACAGTATCATTGTTAAAACAGAGATACTGGTGGCCACAAATGAGAAGACAAACAAGGAACTATGTTTTAGAATGTGAAATATGTCAAAGAATGAAAGTATCAACGGTGAGACGACCAGCGCAGACGCCCCTTCTAATCTCAGATAAACCATTAGCCTGTGTCTATCTGGACCACTGTGGTCCCTTACAAAGGGATGGTAACTATAAATATATCCTGGTCGCAGTGGATTCATGCACGAGATTCATATGGATGTGGCCCCAGCGCTCGGCTGACGCCAGAACTGTTATAAAAGATTTGCGGGTCTTTATCGGCACGTACGCAATTGGCATGCTGCATTCTGACCAGGGTCCTGCTTTTAGCTCTCGAGCTTATAAGGAGGCCATGACCAGCATGGGCATTGCATTGCGGTACTCTTGTCCATTTCACCCTGAGGGGAACGGAATTGTAGAAAGAAAAAACCGTGACATAAAGCAATCTATAACAGCAAAGGTATTAGGTTCGGGAGCTGGGTGGGTCAAACATCTAATAAGTGTCCAACGTAGTCTAAATAACCTGCCAAGAAATTCTCTGAAGGGATTCAGTCCGTACGAATTATTGTTTGGAACTAGGATGTTAGTCTTAGATCTTGACAGTCAGACTTCAGTGGTGAAGGAAAAATGCTTTGATATCAAAGATCGTTTGGCTATTTTGCAGGACTTAAACAAAACAAGAAAAGACCTGAGCAACATGAAGTTGAAACAGCAGCCAACAACCACTGAAGAACCACCACCTGTCCCAGCAAGACCTGTCTGGATTCCAAAAGTCGGGGATCTAGTCAGAGAAAAGATCGCGGTAAAGAAGGAATTTGGGCCTTCTTACAGAAAAGCAGTTCCTGTCTTGTCTATCAACGGGACAAGATCAGTTGTACTACCGCCGCTTGCTGGTAAAAAGGAGAACCGAGTTGTATCCATCGACCTGGTAAAACCACAATCATGTGGCCGATAACAAACAGTAGGCCAAGTGGACTCCCGATAAGTAGTAGAACACCAAGATTTGCTACCAATACAGAGGTCCAAACTAAGAGGCTAATCACATTCGAAACGCCTACAGAAGAACAACAAGGACTATGCAACAATGCATTGGAACTTAAACCTCTGAAAACCCAAATAAAAACATTTAGTAGAGACACACCAACCTACAATGAAGTAACAAACGAATATGCAAGAAACAGTAATCCTGAAGCAATTGGAACAATTGACAGAACTGCATCCGGCTACTTCATAAACTTCGATGATTCCTCTGAAGACCTAAGTGAATCAAAAACACAGCCATCAACAAAAACCTTTAAAGATAAAGCTAAAGAACTTTTGAAACAGCTGAAAGAAACATATCTGATTTCTCCATGGATTGAATTTTGGGTGGGCTTTGGTGCATTTATCCTCATACTTTGGCTCATCATGGTGCTAACTTTGGGACGCTTCATTGAGGGAAAATATGCTAAAATGGACACAGCAAGTCAGAAAATCAACTTGATCCTCAAACCACACACATCTTCACACGTCGAGAAAAGAGAACTTTCTTCAGTCAACTTCACAGCCAATCCTATACCGGGTGGGGTAGCATGGGACAATACTGACTACGAAATTTATGGTCCGGTTGAGATCCTGAAATATCCACACCAAATTAAGATCTCGTTGAGTGACTTTGTAAAACCAAGCTCATTTGCTGATGATTGGGACTTTGAAAGTATAAATAATATGATGTCTGACCTAGTGATGTCTGCTAAATTTACCAAACATGATTATTTGCAGGGTTCGACTAATTATGATAGTATGTACTGTTACAACCACTATGGTAACCATTTTCTACATAAATCTGTACAACCTAGAAATGTTTTAAATTATAATCAATGGGAACATTGTGCAACCCCTCCAAAAGGAAGCTCAAGAACCTTTTACGACAAATATTCATACTTTTCAGGGTTCAACACAAGTAATGCTGAAACATTTTATTTCAAATTGTCAAATAAGACAGGGACAAAGACCATGCTAACAAACACGAAATTGATATATTCAGACTCATTTTTTGAACAAATGAATACTTTTGGTTTTGATTATTGGGACAAAAATGTTGAAGTTAAAAGTGTTTGGGGTACAAAAGAATGGCAAGTACAAGGTATAGAATCATTGTTTAGAGCCTGCATGATCCCAGAACAAATTATATTTTTAAATGACACTGTTCAACAAACCACCTGTCTTGGCTTAGCCAAAATCAAAGACTTAAATAAACCGTCTATTCCAAAGCCAACAATGGACAGCAATAACTCTACAGATGAAGAGATAGACGTAAACTATATATTAAACCAAAACAGAACACATCCTGATTGGAAACAGTGGATGATCTGGCCCACAGATACTAATAACTGTCAAGATAGATTCCTGAACAAAACACAGGGGTTCACATTGATCAGGCCATACCCTAGATATTCCCAAAGACAACACCCAGGGATAATAACCACCTACAGTGTGGGCAAATTATGCCTTCAATGGCTACAAACTTCCACACTGACAGAAATTAAGCAACACCTAACTTTACTTACTGATGGTGCTGACTTGCGTGATTTCATTATGGGACCGCGCAAACAGCGTCAAAAACGCTTCATAGCAGCCTCTATATATGCAGCTTACAATGAGGCCTGGAAGGTAACTCAAATTGAGACAGCAGAAAGTATACGGGAAATTGACCGTATTAATTTGGAAAAATCACTTTCTGTAGTGGACAATGGGTTAATGACTCTGTCCTCCAGAATTTTTTCTTTGGACAGCATTGTGTCTTCAGCAATCGACATAATATCGCAAGACTTACTGTTGTTACAACACGGTCAGTCTCAATTACGTTCTATTGTACAGCTTGGCTGGACGTTACAAAATCTGCGTTCAGGCTATGTGCCTTGGCGTTTAATCAACACAACGTCACTATTCAATATCTTTAACCTTACTGATAAACAAATCAGTATGGCACAGAAGGGTGCTGATTATACAATCCTGAGCATTGAGAAACTCGATAGATTACCAGTGACAATGTCAGAACGACCTGTCAGTGAATGGATAATACATGGGATAATTAATATTCCAATATCAACCTTCAGGTTTCAATACTGCCAAAAATATATACAGGCTGGCATGTACGAAAAATTGGGAAAAGGGTACATTAAGACAACATGGAACTTGCCCTATTCACATGCATGTGTCAGTAATAAAGGACAGAAAGTGTTTCTTAGTGGCAATAATTGTGTGATGTCACTAAGCGGTACACTTCTGTGTAATGGAATTAGTTTGCATGGAGCCTGTGAAGGGAACTCAAATAACCTTTCATGTCACCAGCTAGGCACACCTGCAACAGAGATAGAACCATTTTTTCAAAGACTCTATAATGGGAGTTACATTCTAATTGTGGATCGCAGATGTTGTAGTCTTATGCCCGGGACTCCTTATCTCGTAACTACGACTGCGAAGGTCATGTGCTGTGGACACTCATTGTTCCCCAGCTCCTTTCTAGACAGGGAGGCAAGGGCATGGCCTAACTTGAAAGTTACTTCTATTCGAATAGATACTTTAAGCAGAATGAAAACAGTGCTTCTTCAGACGCCGACCAGACTCACGTCATCAAAAGAAACGTATGATCTCCTAGTCGCAAGGACGACTGCAGAGATTCACTCATTGTTATCAACTAATTCCCCCATACATTTCGCAGAAATCCTGAATGAAATCTTAAATATTTCTGATACCAGTGGAGTCTCAAATGTATTTAAGACAGTATTTTCGATGGCATTAACACCATTCAAAGCCATACTGGGTATTTTTCCAGATTTCGTCCATTCGATTTTTGGCGGGCTTCCCCTCATTTTGGGACTAATTGCAGGAATCCTATTCCTGGTCCTAATATTTCGTTATGGCAAACCATGTCACAGACAAAACACCTGCGACAAGGGAAGAAACAATCCGAGCCATTGGATACCGGGACCGGATATCAAAAATCCTGGGACTATCCCGGCTTAGAGACCTGAACATGACTTGGTTTCTTTCATTTCGACCAATGTGGCATCGATGTGTTTTACCTATATTAAGGTGCCTGCTGTGCGGAGAAGAATGCGTGTTGGACACCTGTCTGACGCTACAATCGGATGCGCCTATGGATGCAGAAACATTGTTGGGTCCGATAAAGGCTCATGCTTTGTGCTGCCCTCAATGGCTGCCAATCCTGATGACGGCATTCGTGGAAACTTCACCACTACGATTAAGGGGTAGTGGAGTTCAAGATGAAAGCAGCATCGATCAGGTACGACCTTCTGTCAGCAATACTAATCAAAACGTCAATGGAGACAATCATGCGCACGAATGCATGGTTACACCTTTTTCCGAGTTAGTGGAACTCTCCCAGGAAGCTGTTGACAGCTTTTTCGACAGTCTAAATGATATGATGTTCTCACCAGAGCAGAAATAGAGACTTTTGAGCAAGCTAGCACACGGCGTTCCAAACACCCTGAATTTGGCCTTCAACTTAAATAGCAAAATAACATGAACAATTTTCCCTCCAGTTCACGGACAGCGATTTTTTCAGCAGCCCCAAAATATTTTTACGATTTTTCAGGACACTTATCTTCTGCTTAAAGTAAGAACTATTCTTAGAGAACTAAAATTTCTATTTTTAGAAACTTTATAGACATTAGCTGCCCGCTGGTATGTTCATAATTATTTTTATTCTGTGATGAAATGGTCTCGAACCTTTTTCTTCTGTATTAAGAGCCATTTCATGTGTAAATTCTCATATACCAATTAGCAATAATGTATACATATGCGTGATTACTTTAGCATTATTCTACAGCTTGAGTGCATATAGTACATGTGAATATTTTTTTCCGTATATTACATTATTACATTACATTATTCGAAATGCATTATATGTATTTTGGGGTGGTAAGGTATACACGATACTCTACAGTATGTTTTACTATGCCTAGATTCGTAAACATGGCCATAGTTAGCGTGGAGTGGGTGTGATGTATTCTTATAGGTTCTGTATCGATCCCCCTATTCCTGACCCTGTTCTGGTTAACAAGTTAACTAGCAGCCATCCCATGATGCAGAAACTGTTATCTGATTAAGCCACACTACGGCACAGGAACGTGTTATCTGATTAGGTCATAACGCTTGCCATCTAATTAGACAAGCGATATTCCTCCAGCCCCTGATAAGGCATACGGAGTTCTCAAAACAAATCAAACCTATGACAACCTGGGAAAAACCCTGCGGCCATTGTTTTGATTTCATCGAGAACTTCAGCAAAAGAATGTGCTAACGACCAAGTCGTATGACATCCTTATTGACGTATCTATGTCCATCCTTACGTCAATCTCGGCACCTTACAGGTATAAATATTACCGGTATTGCCTTAAGCAAACACACGCGGTGGTGACGAGATCAGAGCAGCCAGACTTGCCGAAGCCCAGAGCAGAGCAGACCCCGCTGGCGCAGCCCCGCCTTCCTGACGCGCTGAGAACGAGACGCTGCTTTCTCCTGCCGAGAAATCCAGCTCCGGCGCTTCCGGGTAGCCCTCGCAGGCAGCCTGGAATATCGAGACCAGAGACGAGAGATACCATCCCTCATTCATCCTAGATTCAAGGTACAGAACTGAATAACCCCTTGCAGGGAATTCTTGAGTCAGTCACTTGGCAAAACAAACTTAACTTAAACTGCTACTTTCTATTCCCGCCCACGTATTAGGCTTAGGTCAGGTACACCGGGGTAGGCGTAGTTAGAAACACCAGTTGAGTACGATTAGTCAAATGTATATGTGTATGTATCTATTTTATTCATTTTAAACAACCTTATGGCTTAGAAACCATATAAATGTTTTTACAGTATTATTTTATACTTCTGCTTTTATTGTATGCACTTTACTTAACCATAAGTATTGCGATAATATCGATCCATTTCTCTTGTATGAGAAAAGAGACTGATCAATAAATAACATCTTTTATTGAACACGCCTGTCTCTTCCTTTTCTCTACAATCTGGTGAGACTAGGAATGCACGTACTGACTGAGTAAAATAAGTTGTCTTTTGTTTTCACACGACTCTAGAGATACACTCTTGATTAGAGGAGAGCAAAGTTGTCATGTTCTATGGTTGTCAGAAACTAAATCCCTTCTTGTCTATCCAGGGAGGTTCAACTCCTCCTTGCCTATTCGAGAAAGTTTCTAGTGAACTCTGAGCTAGCTGGCAAACCCAAAACTTTAAGTCTAATATCGACAATAGAAGACCTAGTTAACGTCTGGTCTAGGCCTATACTATTGAAGGTATTATTCCAATGCGCAGAGCCTATTGGGATAATAGGAACTACACTACACCTCAGTCTGATGAATTCGATATGTTTGCAGAAGTATGTCCTATGGGGGTACTTCAGCAGGGGGACCTCAAATCTAAGGCTCTTTTAAATATGTTTAGAACTTCTGGTCTTCTTAATGCCTGTGCCGAGGTGGATCCTGCTTATTTGTTGAATTCAACTTTCATAAGGGGGGGATTTTGAGTCAATTATTGATTATATTTTTGAATCATGGGCTCCTAATGGTGAGGGGTTGGGCACAGGGCACCATTGTAACATTATTGAGTTACCACAATCCTGTGTGACTGGGGTTTAGTGTCCAATAAGGGGAAAGTATGGTCAGGGACATCCCTGCCTCATCTCTAATAGTCATGTCCCAGAGGCTTCGCTTGGTTTGGAGGCATGCTGATCTGGGTGCTGTGATGAACAACTTGTGTGCCTACCATCTCGATCCACTCCTGGATTGTCTAAATCTCCTGGTTGATTTGCGGAATGAGGATAACTCTTTTGTTTGTTTAGGGCTGGCCATTAGATATGTTCTCATAAAGTAAATTAGACCAGTTACCCCAGGCGCTAGGTGGTTCGATTTCTCCTGCATGAAGGCTTCCTCCAGTTTGCATAGGGCTTTGAAGGATATTCCTAGAAATACACAAAGAAGCTATCCTGAATGACTAGTCGTTTGAGACTAGTGACCAAAAACTGACAAGCACTAATTAGTGGAGTGCTGGGTATCTCAAAAAATGTAAAGGACTGTCTGTCCCTTTGACTGATATAACTAATATAAGTATTTCTGAATCTTACCAATCCTAATACCTTGGCAGCAAAATTCAGACACATAATACTCTGTGCCTTAGGGATCACTTATTAAAATTTAACTTTTGATACCTTTTTTAGGCACTTTTATAATTTAGTATTACCTCACAGCACGCCCCTCTCACAACCAGCTCCGCAGTCTTTCTGGCGTCGCAGCACACCAAAGAGGCACTCGGCCTCTTTGGTGGGGCCCGATGATGAAGCATGACACTGACTAGGTCGGTGTGTGAGGGCTTTCTTTCCCACCCAAAGTGGGTGTGCTAACTTTATATGACTCCATTTTTTGTGGTTTGCAGAATTTAATCTGACCTCTCTTTTTTTGGTTATTTGCATCTAGTTGGGGATCAAGAGAGTGTCCTTGATTTTCCCTACCTCTCCCATTGTTGTTGTGTGTCCTCACACACCACCAGGTGTTATGCTTCATCATTGGCAGTCCTCGCTCTCTAGAAACCGCGTTTGGTAGAGAGCGGGCCTACACCTGAAGACAGGGAGGCACTTCTAAGATCTAAGTGGAGGCCCGTGAGAGAAGTGATTCTTAAAAACCAATGTAAAAACCGAAATACATTTATTCGCTCGGTATTTACTTGGTATTAAAAGCTAAAGTGTGGGGATTGGGGGAACTAGTACCCCCTCACCACCATGGTCGTCAACATGGTTCTGTCATATTGGCCCAAAGGGTCTGTGGCATTCATCAGGATGCAAAAACTAGGGCTCCTATCTTACCAAATCTGGTCAGATGATACCACAGTGTAGGGTCACCTGTCTCATCCTCTAACTAAACGGTATTCCTTAAACCCCAAGGAAGGGTCCTAATTGCCCCGTGGGAAGAGAGTAAGAGGGACCCCTGTAGTCACACTTGCCTCAAGGTGCATCCCTCACCATCCACCTTGACATGTCTACTCCTCTCCCCTGGGGACCCCACTAATTAGTGCTTAGTGCTTCTCAGTTATCGATCACTAGTCTCAAACGACTATTCATTCAGGGTAGCTTATTTGTGTGTACATTATAGGTTGGAGGCCAGCTCACCCTGAATACTTCGCAGCCTCTAGTTCCCTCATCTGGAAAGCTCCAGGGTGTTGTGTGTTGAGATTTCTAGAGATAGCCAGAAGATCCAAGAGCTTAGAGCGGAGTATAAACGGTCAATCAATCAATCAATCAAAGCATTTATATAGCGCACTACTCACCCGGATGGTCTCAAGGCGCTGGGGGGGGGGGGCGCTACTGCTCGAACAGCCAGGTCTTGAGCTGCTTCCTGAAGGCGAGGTGGTCCTGGGTCAGGCGGAGGTGGGTCGGAAGGGAGTTCCAAGTCTTGGCGGCCAGGTAGGAGAAGGACCTTCCTCCTGTGGTGGCTCTTCGGATGCGGGGGACGGTGGCGAGGGCGTGGCCGGTCGATCGAAGCTGGCGTTTGGGAGCGTAGAAGTTGAGGCGGCTGTTGAGGTATCCTGGGCCTTGGTTGTGTAGGGCTTTGTGTGCGTGGGTGAGGAGCCGGAAGGTGATTCTTTTGTTGACCGGGAGCCAGTGCAGGTCTCTCAGGTGTCCGGAGATGTGGCTGCGGCGGGGGATGTCCAGGATGAGTCGTGCTGAGGTGTTCTGGATCCGCTGTAGTTTCTTCTGGAGCTTGGCGGTGGTTCCGGCGTAGAGGGAGTTGCCGTAGTCCAGACGGCTGGTGACGAGGGCCTGGGTGACCGTCTTCCTGGTCTCGGTGGGGATCCATCGGAAGATCTTACGTAGCATGCGCAGGATGTTGAAGCACGACGAGGAGACAGCGTTGACTTGTCTGGTCAAGGAGAGGGAGGAGTCCAGGATGAAGCCCAGGTTGCGTGCGTGGTCTGTGGGTTTGGGTGCACTGCCTAGGGCGGGGGGCCACCAGGAGTCGTCCCAGGCGGAGGGTGATGATCCCACGATGAGGACTTCCGTCTTGTCCGAGTTCAGTTTCAGGCGGCTGTTCGACATCCATTTGGCTACGTCTGTCATCCCTTCGTGCAGGTTGGCTCTGGCGGTGGCGGGGTCGTTGGTGAGGGAGAGGATCAGCTGGGTGTCGTCGGCGTAGGTGATGATGTTGAGGTTGTGCTGGCGTGCGATGGCTGCGAGGGGGCTCATGTAGACGTTGAAGAGTGTTGGGCTGAGCGAGGAGCCTTGAGGAACGCCGCAGATGACTTCGGTGGCCTCTGATCTGAACGGGGGGAGGCGGACTCTCTGTGTCCTTCCGGCGAGGAAGGAGATGATCCACTCCAGTGCCTTCTCCTGGATTCCGACGTTGCTGAGGCGCTGTACTAGGGTACGGTGGCAGACCGTGTCGAAGGCCGCGGAGAGGTCCAGGAGGATGAGGGCCGCTGTTTCTCCGTTGTCGAGCAGGGTTCGGATGTCATCGGTAGCTGCGATCAGGGCAGTCTCGGTGCTGTGGTTGGCCCGGAAGCCAGACTGCGAGAGGTCGAGGGAACCGTTCGTCTCGAGGAAGGCGGCCAGTTGCTTGTTGACGGTCTTCTCGATGACTTTTGCCGGAAACGGGAGCAGCGAGATGGGGCGGTAGTTCTTGAGGTCGGTGGGGTCGGCTGATGGTTTCTTGAGTAGAGCGCTGAGTTCGGCGTGCTTCCAGCTCTCCGGGAAGGTCGCGGTGTCGAAGGAGGTGTTGATGATGTCCCGCAGGTGGGGTGCGATGACAGCGTCGGCCTTGTTGAAGACGTGGTGAGGGCAGGGGTCTGTCGGAGATCCGAAGTGGATGGAGTTCATCGTGTGGACGGTGTCTTTGGTGCTGATCGGGGTCCAGGCGTGGAGGGTGGTTGTGGGGGGCGGTGGGTCGGTCGTGGCGTGCGTCGGTTGAGTGCTGAAGCTGTTGTGTATGTCCGCGATCTTGTTGTGGAAGTAGGAGGCGAGGGAGTTGCAGAGGTCTTGTGAAGGGGTGATGTCGTTGTTTCCGGCGTTGGGGTTGGAGAGCTCTTTCACGATGTTGAAGAGTTCCTTTCTGTTGTGTGCGTTGTTGTCCAGTCGTTCCTTGAACGCGGTTTTCTTGGTGGTGTGGATCAGTTGGTGGTGGACGGTCCCTGAGTAGGAGGTAAAAAGGAATCAAAAAAGAGTATTGGGGGAGGCTGGTATAATCTTGTAGGTTGAAGGACGCCCCAACTTTTTGGAAAGTCATCGAAAGGACATTGGCTCTCTGGGATTAAGTGTCGACTCTGTTATTACCACTGTTAGCTCAGAGGCTTGTGTGGCTCGTTTTAGTGCCTTATATCGCTCTGTCTTGGTTCAAATAGGTCCGGAGACAGCAGTGGAATTGCCAATTAACATAAGCTTCACACTGGATGAGATCTAGAATGCCATCATGAAGTCCCCATCTAGCTGGGCCCCAGGGCCAGATGGGGTCCCTATGGATGTATACAAATCTGTCTCTGAACTATGGGCCCCATTATTATGCAACTGTTTCAATGCCTTTACTATCAATGGCCTCCCCAACTCGTGGCACACTGCAACCATCATGCCTATCTTTAAAAGGGTGACTTGAAGTCCCTTAGTTGTTATCACCCGATCTCCCTGTTGAACTCTGCTGTACAAATTGCAGGGAGGGTAGTGTTGGACCACCTGTTCTCCTGGGTTAGGGAGACAAACATGCTGTCAGAGGTGCAATATGGGTTCCAGGAGGGGCTGGGTACTATGCAGCAATGCTTACATTTGCTTATCAGCAAATATACCATTGCAAAGCAGGGCTCCCTTTGCCTAGCCTTCATAGACCTGTTGAGTGCCTTCGACAGTGTGGTAAGATCTAAACTGTGGGCCTTGCTGGAGGGTATAGGCGTGGACTTAGGGCTCGGTCATTTTTTTCTGGCCCTTCATTTCAATCTTTTAGCGTCCGTAAGATTTGGCCCAGCACTAGCAGTTTTCTGCTGGAGAAGGGTGTATGCCAAGGGGGTTTATTGGCCCATAAACTATTTGTGTAGTACATCAATGTCCTTGAGGATGCGCTATCTGCCTGTACATTAGATGTACCATATGTGGGTAAGAAAAAGGTTCCAGCGTTACTTTATGCTGATGATGCCGTTTTGCTTAGGAGAACACACAAGAGCCTCAATACCTTTTTCCAAGCATTAGTTAACTTCATAGATTCCTAGGGTTAGCCACAAATCGTTCTAAAACCTTCACCATGTTTTGTGGCCCCAAATCCATGAAGATTGGGTTTCTGCAGGGCCACCCTGTTTTTCCTACATAGGGCTTTTCCTACCTGGGTGTGGTTTTTGATGCCAGGGGTAGCAGGGGCCCCTGCAGATATAAAACCTCACAAATGTTTTCCAATGCTGCGGGCTATATTTACAACTTAGCCCCACGCATTAGTAAAAAACCTGTGGCTCCCCTCTTGGAGTCTTTAGGAGCAAATGTTTACTCATTTTGCCCAATGGGGTTGGTATCTGAGGATATTCTAACACCGACAAACCAAAGGTGGTGATGGACGGAGCGTTGACAATACAAACACTCACCCCCAGTCAATTGATCTGGGTTTAATCCATCACCGTTCTTTAGCTCACTCTGCCACCCCAGTTCAGACATGGCCATATGCAAATCAGTCTGACCCTGTGCCTCATGGGAACAGTCCAGCCCGAACTGCCAAGCCATATCTTCCCTGGACCGGAATCAAGCTTCCCAGGACCGGTTTCTGGCATTACAGCCGTCTTCAGCCAGGCTTGCTTGACTCCAGTGGCAAAGTGAGCAAGGGACTCACGTCTGAGCACACCCTGCCAACTTAGGGCGAACAAAGAAAAACCAAAGGTGGTGATGGACGGAGCGTTGACAATACAAACACTCACCCCCAGTCAACTGATCTGGGTTTAATCCATCACCGTTCTTTAGCTCACTCCGCTACCCCATTTCAGACATGGCCGTATGCAAATCAGTCTGACCCTGTGCCTCAGGGGAACAGTCCAGCCCGAACTGCCAAGCCATGTCTTCCCTGGACCGGAATCAAGCTTCCCAGGACCGGTTTCTGGCATTACAGCCGTCTTCAGTCGGGCTTGCTTGACTCCAGTGGCAAAGTGAGCAAGGGACTCACGTCTGAGCATACCCTGCCAACTTAGGGCGAACAAAGAAAAACCAAAGGTGGTGATGGACGGAGCGTTGACAATACAAACACTCACCCCCAGTCAACTGATCTGGGTTTAATCCATCACCGTTCTTTAGCTCACTCCGCCACCCCAGTTCAGACATGGCCGTATGCAAATCAGTCTGACCCTGTGCCTCATGGGAACAGTCCAGCCCGAACTGCCAAGCCATGTCTTCCCTGGACCGGAATCAAGCTTCCCAGGACCGGTTTCTGGCATTACAGCCGTCTTCAGCCGGGCTTGCTTGACTCCAGTGGCAAAGTGAGCAAGGTACTCACGTCTGAGCATACCCTGCCAACTTAGGGCGAACAAAGAAAAACCAAAGGTGGTGATGGACGGAGCGTTGACAATACAAACACTCACCCCCAGTCAACTGATCTGGGTTTAATCCATCACCGTTCTTTAGCTCACTCCGCCACACCAGTTCAGACATGGCCATATGCAAATCAGTCTGACCCTGTGCCTCATGGGAACAGTCCAGCCCGAACTGCCAAGCCATGTCTTCCCTGGACCGGAATCAAGCTTCCCAGGACCGGTTTCTGGCATTACAGCCGTCTTCAGCCGGGCTTGCTTGACTCCAGTGGCAAAGTGAGCAAGGGACTCACGTCTGAGCATACCCTGCCAACTTAGGGCGAACAAAGAAAAACCAAAGGTGGTGATGGACGGAGCGTTGACAATACAAACACTCACCCCCAGTCAACTGATCTGGGTTTAATCCATCACCGTTCTTTAGCTCACTCCGCCACCCCAGTTCAGACATGGCCGTATGCAAATCAGTCTGACCCTGTGCCTCAGGGGAACAGTCCAGCCCGAACTGCCAAGCCATGTCTTCCCTGGACCGGAATCAAGCTTCCCAGGACCGGTTTCTGGCATTACAGCCATCTTCAGTCGGGCTTGCTTGACTCCAGTGGCAAAGTGAGCAAGGGACTCACATCTGAGCGTACCCTGCCAACTTAGGGCGAACAAAGAAAAACCAAAGGTGGTGATGGACGGAGCGTTGACAATACAAACACTCACCCCCAGTCAACTGATCTGGGTTTAATCCATCACCGTTCTTTAGCTCACTCCGCCACCCCAGTTCAGACATGGCCATATGCAAATCTGTCTGACCCTGTGCCTCATGGGAACAGTCCAGCCCGAACTGCCAAGCCATGTCTTCCCTGGACCGGAATCAAGCTTCCCAGGACCGGTTTTTGGCATTACAGCCGTCTTCAGCCGGGCTTGCTTGACTCCAGTGGCAAAGTGAGCAAGGGACTCACGCCTGAGCATACCCTGCCAATTTAGGGCGAACACAGAAAAACCAAAGGTGGTGATGGACGGAGCGTTGACAATACAAACACTCACCCCCAGTCAACTGATCTGGGTTTAATCCATCACCGTTCTTTAGCTCACTCCGCCACCCCAGTTCAGACATGGCCATATGCAAATCAGTCTGACCGGCCTTCAGGCGGAAGAGAATAGGGTCCTGCGAGGCATCCTAGGCGTACCCCCAGCCTGCGCCACTTACATTGACCACCAGGAGTTGGGGGTTGAGTTTGTTGATGACTGTGTTAAACTGGCCTTCCTGGTGTTATGATGCATTATTTTAGCAAATCTGTAAGCAGGCTTTAATAGGAAGGTGATTTTTGACTGCCTAGCCTGCAACAGAGGACTGGCCATACCATGGTTACAATATGTTAAGCAAGAATTGTCTACCATGTGGAGACTAGATCTTCCCTCTGCTATTATCGAGGCTGACATTATCTGGGTAAAAAAAGCATTTCGTACCAGGAAAATGCGGCTTAGCGAGGTGGAGGAACTAGCTAAAACCTCAATAAGGGGGTATGGGCCACTGCAGACCACCCCCAATATGGAGTCATATCTGTCTTCGGTGGATGCCACCTGGAACAGATTAAGAGGCATATTTACAAGCCCCTATCGCCACCACAACGTCACTTCTTCAGATGTTGTGGTGGCGATAGGAGCTTCACCTTATTTACAAGGCAGCATCAGCCACTTAACGTGGCTTGACGATGCCTTGTAAACAAGGAACCCTTTCACGCTACACTCAGAGTGAAAGGGGAGGGCAATGTGTGTTGCGGTGGGCGTCCTGCCGCAACATCCATTGATTTTGATGCTGCCCTCTATTTACAAGGGTAGAGTAAATAGGAGGCAGTGCCAAAATTAAGACCAGGGAAATCCTGGTCTTAAACAGGCGAAATGAGGAGAAAAGCTTTATATCTCCTCATTTTTGCTAATTCCATGTGTGCTGCGTTGTGCAGCACACATAGAAACAGCAAATCACCATTGTTTATGTGCAGGAAGGGACACCTTCCTGCACATAAACAATCATTTCCGTGCAACGCAGACACTCTTGCACTATGGTGCAAGGGTGCCTGAGTTGGCGCTAGGCAGCTAAATTAGCACCAACACAGGGGGAAATGCAGGGCTGCATCATATTCGTGTATTTTCACAAGTGGTGGAGCGAGGCATTAAGCCAAGGAGGCTAACACCACCCTCCACCACTGCTCTCATAAATATGCTCCTCAGAATCATTAGGTGCCATTTCAGGTTTCCTTTTGGCCAGTTTGACCCCAATAAGTTTTAGTCTGTCTTTGCCATGAGTCTTTGCCCCAGAGTTTGCTCCATTTTACTTTTTTTCTGTAAGTTCTTCTTGGTACTCTTCAAAAGGTTTTTAATTCATTTAATCCGAGCGTGTGATATTAGAAGATGCACCGAGGCCTTGCTTCACTTGCAAGGGTTAAACTCCCCTACACTTTGCATCTCAATTTGTTCTTTTTTAAAGTGTGCTATTGACAGGAGAAAACAAATGTTGTTTTGACAGCCTGATCCTGCCAGTTTGAACTGTTTATATGATGACTGTGGGGCATTGAGCCCCATGGCAGGAGTCAATTATTTTGCTCGAGGAGGACTCTGATTGTGTTTGTTTTCATTATTTTATCTTCTGTTTTTAGACTTATCTTATTGAGATGATCTTGAGATGTGTATTTAATAAAGCTTTTTGTGTTTGTAATGTGCTTAATAGGCTGTGTTTCCCTGCCAAAATAAAGTATTACCTTATCTTATAGGAGTCACTAAAGTGTTGCATATATGCCTATAGATATTAGGAATATCGAACACTAAATATGCATTCAGTGTGCACATCTGTTCTCTGAAATCTGGAAGCCAGCCCTCACATTTGTTGATGGAATTGAGTACAGAAACTGATAACAGAGAACAATACAGGTTGCATACAAAATACATACAAAAATGCATTGTGGAAAAAAAGATATTTTACAGCACATTCGAAAAAAGTACTCATGACATGAGTAACGTGCATTTTGAAAATACTAAATTAAATATTTTACATCAAAATATAAGTAAGATGTGTAGCCATGTACATTTGTAGCTTCGCAAACAGAACCTGCACCTCAATAGGTTAAATCAAGGCAAGACAGCAACTTCAGGGCTCCCGGATTGGCTTCCATCAAGTTAAAATAAAAGGCTAAAAAAGCAGCCTTTTTAGGTTTTGCCCAGGCAATGCGTACGAAGTACGCATGCGCTAGCAAAATCTAATGTTTTCCTCTGTGGAGTCAGGTATCCGCCCCCTCCTCCCATTGGCTAGCTCCATAAATGGAGGCTAGCCATTCGGAGAGGGCTCTGTCCGTCAATCTCGGACCAGATTCGGGGGCGTTCCCGAGAATTTTTCCCTTTTGGCTACGTCACGCTACGTCAGCCAAAAGCCGGGAACGCCCCCGAATCTGTGCCGGCATTGACGGCACCCGCCTTCCTGCTCCTGTAATTTTCTGAGCATATCTTTCTTTGGCGATTGAAGTAAAGGGATTAAGAAGATTGATCACAGTGAAGCACCCTTGCGCCTACCGCAGTTGGCTGGCAGTTTTGTGCGCTGTAAACAACACGACATGATGTCGCCAGCGACTGCGGCGGTGAACAGATGAGCAGCAGGCGCTTAACCCATGAAGCTGCTGTCACAGGGAGCCAGTCCTCAGGCGGAGGACGGAAGTCGTGAGCGGACTGAGGGAGGGGGCAGGGATTAGCAGGTGGAGAGAGAGGCAGAGACGGGCGTGCGCGAGACGGGGGCCCCGCCAGCTCTGATTCACCAGGGATACTTGGCGCGCTCCGTCCAGCCGGGGAATGACAGAACTACAAATTGTATTAATTCATTCTTCCCGAGGGTGGCGCACTTTCACCAGCAAGTTATTGTAGACAATGAGACTGCAGTCCCTGCGCAGTAAGCACTCCGCTTCACCAGTACGGGAATAGCATTGCACCGGGTGGTCCCCCCTATGTAGGGTGGCACACGTTCAGCCAGTCCTGCTTTTGAGTCAACAACAAGTTGCATTCTGGGACATCTGATGTCGCAGCATGGAAAGTGCTGGTGCTGTTTAACAAACAGACCAGGAGGGGCAGAAGATATCACATATCATGCTGTGTGTGCGACGAGTGTTGAACCCGCCTTTAGCAGTCTGGCGTTTCCAGCTGGGCCAGCTTGCCAGAGCAAGTGTGTGGGCTGGGTTTTAAGTCCCGGTATACCAACACGCTGACCCTTTCCAGGCGGCCTTTTGGATCACCCAGACTGTCCGAGGGGCCAGACCGGCACAGTATGGGGCCACTTAGCCACTAAGAAATCGGGTCAGCGATTAGGATGTGCAGAAGTATACAAAAGAATGGCCAGGCAGCTCTGCCACTTTAAGGGTAGCACGGGTAGTCATTGTGCTGCATATACTGAGTAGATGCAAAGAGGTCGCCTGTTGCGGTATCAGAGCTCTCAAGTTTCCTAGGTGCACGCACGCATGTGTGTGTGTTTTAATCAAGTCCAGAATTTTTCTTGGAATTCTGAGATTTGTAGTCCTACTTTCATAACGGGATCCGGGGAACTGGAAATTCCAGAATGCAAAGGAAATAAACGTGAGTTGGAACGCACATAGATATGAAACTAGGAAACTGATGATATCGTAAGACAAACTTGACCAACAGCCCTTTGCACGTTGGCATTTTTAGGCCCATACTTAATACTGATAAACTGCAACCTTCTTAGAAGGTAGCACTGGCCTAAAAGAGGACATATCAATTTGGGCCACTGGCAAAACTTGCAGACGATTTTAGCAACACAAGTAATTAAAGATATCAAGCTACCGGAGAACTCGGCAAAGGGAGCGCGGCGAGAGCCCCTGCGGGAGAAGCAGAGTCCGGCACAGGAGCACCTCCAGCCCCGGGAAGGAGAACCGAGCGTGGGGAGCCTTTGTCGCCTGCAGAGCACACCATCGCCGGGGAAGGAACAGCGAGAGCCTGGCGTCGGCGAGGAATCTAGTACTGGGCATCGTGGAGAGGAGCACCGGACCCAAGGAGAGAGCCGGGAGAAGCTCTGGCTGCAGGGAAGGCACCTGCCTCTCTATGACGGCGCCAGGGGGACAGCCTGTGGAGCTCCTGGCACCCCCGCTGCCCACCCTCGCGCAGCAGAGACCGGACAACAGCCTCGTGCTATGGAACGGCACCTGCACCCTGGCACCTCTGAGTGAAGAGCTCCCAACCAGACCTCACAAGAATCCCCATCATTCCCACTGCATCTCCTCGCCATCCATCCGTGTGAGCTGGAGCTGCTGGGAAGGGCACATCCCACAGGCGCCGTCTCTAGCTGGCATTGGCAGCCTTATCTCTGCCCACCTCCAGATTCCAGGTGAGGGTTGTGCTTGGCAGGACCGGCAGCTTCCCCGACGGGGTCATCGGCAAGATCCCGGCTCATGACCCCGACGTGTCCGACTCCCTGGTCTACCACTTCGAGCAGGGCAACGAGCTGGACTTGGTGCTTTTGAACAACATGACCGGGGAGATCCGCTTAAGCCGGGCCCTGGACAATAACCGGCCCCTGGAAGCTGTCATGAAGGTGTCCGTCTCCGGTAAGTCCGTCATTGATGCATGCTTTAAATGTGCATGGCGCTTATGTATTCTGAGGTGCCCAGGTGAACTGTGCAGAGGATGGTTTCATCTCAGGACTGCATCCCACGCGGATCATTCATGGGGATTGACAACCAATCATATGACTTCCTTTTGTGTCATACAGAGGTGCATCAGAATCCAGGTGCCGAGTGTGCTAGATGGCAATATTGTATGAGCTTTAATGTATGGTTGTGTACTTAGGAGCACCCTAGCAGGTTCAGGGCGGAATGTTGTTATTGTGCTTTCACAGTTGACTTGCAAGATTTCGAGTTGTTCGATGCCAGTTTCTGTTAGTTTTTTTGCACTCTGACCCTTGGTGTGGTAATCACGCATGCAATCAGATCTGCACTTTGCAGTATTGGCATTTGCCGGGTGCACAATTCCCACCCCTAGAATAAGGCTGAACTCGCATTGATTGACAGGAGCACGGTGATGCATCGGAACCAAGAGCTGTGTATGATCCCAGTGGTAATGTGTTGAGAGTGCAGTCACGGACTTGAGGCGCACCGATGCACTCGAGTGCACTGCACTACATAAACTGTGCCAAATATGTGCTGACTCCGAGCTGGCCTGGGGGAGGGGCTGCGGGAGCAGATTATCCTGTAGGCCGGATGTTTGCTAAGGCCTAGTCACCGATCTCTCTCTTCTTCCTACCCTTCATTTCCATCTCTCCATTTCTCTCTCCTTCTTGTCTTTCTTCACAATTAACTCTGAGGGCCTGATGTACATTGCCAGACAGGGGGGGGGGCTCTCTGTGTGTTGGGGGGGCTTTCAGTGTGTGGGGGAGGGGCTCTCAGTGTGTGGGGGAGGGGCTCTCAGTGTGTGGGGGAGGCTCTCAGTGTGTGGGGGGCTCTCAGTGTGTGGGGGGGCTCACAGTGTGTGGGGGGGCCCTCAGTGTGTGGGGGGGCTCTCAGTGTGTGGGGGGGCTCTCAGTGTGTGGGGGGGCTCTCAGTGTGTGGGGGAGGCTCACAGTGTGTGGAGAAGGCTCGTAGTGTGTGGAGGGAGCTCGCAGTGTGTGTGGGGGGGCTCGCAGTGTGTGGGGGGCTCGCAGTGTGTGGGCGGGGCTCTGTGTGGGTGTTTGTTGGGGGGGCTCTCTGTAGGTGTTTGTGGGTGTCATTTGCGAAAGATAAAGCTAGTGGCATTGCAAATGACAATGCCAATTATTTATGTTAAAAAAAACATAAATAAAAATAATGTCAAGAGCATTGCCAATAGCTCAAACTTTAACAAAGGCAAAACCATTGCATTGTAAATGCTTGTTAATAATGGACAGGGAGCACTTCAATGGAAAAAGAATACTTTTCTTGGAGTACCAAAAACTTTGCAAGTTTAATGGTTGCAGTGCCGCTTCAGTTCTTTAAATGTGCCACTTTTTAAGACCTTTCAAGCAGTTTGTTCTTAATATATTGGGAGATGAAAGTGCTCCAAAATACTTGAGGCTGTGGGTAGACTTGGATCTGATAGTAGCACAGAGAAATAACACCAGATGATGGGGGCTCACTGACTGGAAAAAGATATGGGCTCATGCATTCTTGCAGAGAAAATGGTATATAAGAGGAGCAAGGGCTCTAAGAAAAGGTAGAAAATATGGGCTTCATGGAGGGCATTTGGGGGGGCGATAAAGAGCTACATAGAGGACACAAAGCCGTCAAACAAGCCTCATGCCCACACTTGGGCTATAGAAGGGATTGAAAGGAATGTGTGCATGTCTTACAGATTCAATCAATCAATCAATCAATACATTTGTAAAGCGCGCTACTCACCCGCGAGGGTATCAAGGCGCTGGAGGGAGGGATTCCTACAGAAGGATTTAATCTTTGTCGTTGGCCTATAATGCAGAGATGTGGAGGAAAAACTGTTATTTTTATTGTCTGTTTATAAAACCTAATAAAAGGATTTAAAGAAAAAAAGCTTGCACACCCATGCATCATGACACACTGCAGCCCCCGCTTGATGACAAATGCGCACACATGCATCACCACTCACGCACACATATGTATCATGACGTTGTGGTGTACATTTTTTGTTCATTTTAATGTATCGTTGCAAGATGGTGGTTGACAATCTTGGAGCAATCAATTGAAAAATATACATATAACAAGTGTGCAAAAGGGCATTATTTAGAAAGGGGCAGCCTGGCAGCAAACTGCAGCTTCCGGGACCTCCAGGTGATGGATCCAACAGACATTCTTGTGGGGGAGAGGAGAGAAACACAGTGGGCTGGGGGTGGGGGGAGGAGAAGTGAGGGGGGAACTACACACGATGGAGTGAGAAAGAAAACACACTCTCCACAACTGCTGAAAGAAAAAGCAAAACGTAGTGAATGTAAGTAGTGGAAGGCTACAAGTCACTCAAACAAAAGGATGGTAAAGAAGCTATGCTTCAGAGGAGGGGCAAACACAAGAAGAGCAAAGAAAAGCCATCAAATAAGAAGCTAGAAGATAGGGTTAATAAGAAAACCAGCCAATGGTAAGCAATGTTCGACGCATAGCCCACCCTAAATATTGGTACTGCACACAATAGGTCAAAAGCTGTCTATAGACAACACCTAAAAAGCATTAAAGCATGTGTTGTAGCCATTTATTTTCCAAAATGACCACCAAGTCAGCATTTGGAGAATGAGTCAGCTAATAGGTGTCAAATGCACACAGCCAACTTTAGTGTACAAAAGGCAGGGCAGCTGATTCATGGTGTGCGGTTTTGCTCAGGAGTTTCCTTTTCTTTAGACAGAGACATTTCAGAGCAGTGAGTCACTGTGGTCACAATGTCTTCTATTTGTCCTCCTATTCAAAATGTGTTTCAGTTTATATTCCAGTTCCAGTCTCTTGAGAAACGGAAAGTCAAGGAAGCGCTTGTCTAATTTTGTTGAACTTTCATTTACTGCGAAAAGGCGGAACAGAACTGTGTGCTGACTGTGCTGTTCTGGCTTCATTGATCACCTGTAATCAGTTGTCACAAGTGCTTGGTGACACCATATTGTCACTCAGGGCAAGTCTGATAGCAGAACTTATTTGTTACAAGGAAATTAAAGGTAGGCTTTTCTAAGAAGATGATGATCTTCCCACCAGCTCACACCACACATTAACTTGCATACAAACACACCACACAGAACTCCTAACATACATCCTACACAGTCCCAATGAGATAGTAGCTGCGTATCATAGTAATCAACAGTATGCACTATCCACAAATGATATTCATGCTTATCCATTTGCCCAAATATGGGCCTGTCTATGCATCCAGGAGCTGCATAAGACCTGGGAACACCGCCTAAAGTAACTAAGTAAGAAACCTCAGAATTACCATGGACTCCAAGCTATCAATGAATGCCCACGTGGACAAACTAGCAAGATCAGCCTTCAATACTATAAAAACTCTGTGATGCATCTTCCCTCACCTGGAATTTCAACATAAGGTCCAGGCTACTATCTCTCTTGGACTGTCTAAACTCGACTACGCCAATAGCCTCTACCACAATCATGTTTAGCAACTATGAAAAGTCTACAGTGGAGTCAGAACTCTGCTGCCAGACTAGTCATAGATATAAAAGCCACAAGCCCACACCTCCTCTGCCCAGAAGGCCCTACATTGATTACGAGTGGCCAGAAGATCCACATTCAAGGTGCTTTGTATGACCCACAAATCGATACATGGAACAAGTACGATTTTCATCAGGAATAAAACCACCTTGCCTCAAAATCCCACCACACAACACCACAAAATAGGTATCACATCCTTCTCTGTTCAAGCAGCCAAACTATGGAACTCTTTACCCCCAAACATAAGATCCACGGATAACTATCTTATTTCAGAAGACTATTCAAGAGTTGGCTCTTCCCCACATTACCACCATACTCAAACATAAATGTACAGCATATCCCTGTGTATATTAGAATGTATTTGGATTACATGTATGTGTCTAGATATGTTTATTCCTTTGTATGAATGTGCATAATAATTATGTTTATAAATATATATTCATTAAGTTTGCTTAACAAATGTACATATTACTTATGGTTTTATTATTCTATGTTTAACGTGTATATAGGTCACTGCATAAATAAGTACATTTTTTCACTATCTGCAATTGCTTCACTGTTGAATTATTAAAAGGAAAAGAAAAGAAAATAATTTTTAAAAAATGATCAATTCGCTTAGAGTACGGCAACACATGAAAGTATTAGTTTATTAAATACAACTTAAACCTAGGTATATTATCTTCCTTATACATATACACCTTCCGTGTACTTATGTATCTTTATATTTATAACTTTACTCCTAATTCAGCATCTCCAATGCACTACCCTATATCTTACCCTACACCTCTCTCAAAATATCCTCTACCTCCACTCTCTGACTTATCCCAAACCTCATTCCAGTACTCTTTCCAATGCACTACCCGATTTTTCACCCTATACCTCTCTCAAAATATCCTCTACCTCCACTCTCTGACTCATCCCAGATCCCATTCTACTACTATAATCAACAAAATAACCCCTTCTAGACTCTTCCCTCCTCTACCCCTCCTTGCATCATCTCAAACCTCTTTTACTACTCAGATCCCTCAAACACGCCTTTCTAAACCCTTCCCTCATGTATCCCTCATAGACTCATCCAATACCTCATCTCTCTCCCTAATCCACTTCTAGAGACTCTTCCCTCCTCCACCTCTTGATCTCCAAATTAACACTTTCTAGACCCTTTCCTCTTCTAACCCTCCACTATCCTTTTCAATCCAATTAACAGACTCACATGCCCACCGCTCAAATGTATTTAATATTTCCCTACACTAATTCACCAGTAATATTTTATGGGTTCTGGAGAAGTGTGCTACTCTGCAAAAAGCGCTTTTGACACCTCTTCAGGGGTAGTATGCCATTTCATCAGTCATTAGGATCTTTCATAGATAAATCAATAAGCCTGTGGCCGTCATTTTTCTGAGCCATAAACATGCACACAATCCTGGTTTCATCATCTCTACCTGCACCAAACACCAGTTTGAGATGGAATTTTCAGAATGTTTTGAAAGTGTTGGGACGGCAAAGTCTTCTGCATGTTGATCGCCCGGCAATTCACTGAAGGTGTTCTAAATTGTAGCTCATAAACATGATACTCACACGTGTTCAATGTGGTATCTATTACATGATTCGAGACTGCAAAGGAGGTCTCTAAGGTCAAGGAGAAACCAATCTTTTAGAGAGCGGCTACTGCCCAACGTACGCACGTTTTGTGGGACATGATTTATCACCTTCATCTGTTTGAATGTATATGTGCACATAATATATATTGAAGGGTGAGAAGTAATCCTATGCGTACATGTTTGGCTGGGTGCAACAGGGAATCCATTTTGGGCTTCCTTTGTTTGTCCGACAGTATATTAATTCACTGCTAAGTATAGTTATTTCAAATGAAGTGGGAGATCAGTTACTAGAAAAGCTCAATTGTCCACAGCAAGTGCCTACTGATGTAGCCACTTTTATTGCTGCTAGAAATGCACTTTTGAAAGTAGACATTGAAGTGTGTCCTGTGAAAGCAGATTGGACTAAGAGTAATATTTGCAATAAAACAAAGGTGATTATCTTGATCATTTGAAAGATGTGTTGGATCGCCAGTCTGGTGCTGCTGATGCTCCTGAAAATGGCGAAGAAGTTCTTGGGGCGGCATTTGTGCAGAGACTGATACCAAATGTGCAGGAACAACAATAAAATCCATTTGCATTGAGTGGCAAACTAAAGGTCTTTCTGAACGTTGTAATTTACTAATCATTGCGTTGCTGTACAGGAGAGAAACAAGGAATCTAATAAATGTAAGCAAATATCTTTGCAGAGTTACATTTTTCAAGCTCACAGTCAGAAGAGGAGCCAGGTATAAAAATGGAGGCAAAATGACAGTGGTGAGCAAGGGCACAATAGGCACAGAAGACGCCAAAAGAGAGAACGGGCAGATTCAGTTCTGCATGGATGTTCATCATGGTTTTACTGTGGCCGTTTGGGACACTGAAAACACGACTGGCCCAATTTGCCTCAGAACTAACAGAATCAACATGAACAACCAGAGTTTCTCTAGATGTCACAAGACCAATGTGACACCTTTTAGTACAGCCTCCATGGAGTTGACTGCTCTATGAATGCTTTAAACTCTATAATTCTGAAGGGGCCTTATGTAGGATGTGTCATTAATGGAAAGCCAACTTCGTTCATTACCTTTCTTGCGCAAATGCATTGATGCAGTTGGTATTTACAATATGTGTGCTCCTCCTTGTTACTGATCCTGTGTCTGTTTCTTCGGACCCCGAACCCACCAGTAAATTGGCTTGTAAACTTTGTTTCAATTTAGAAGTTTGTGAAATCTGAATGAAATTATTTTGGACCTTTGATTAACCTTTCCAGAGAATCCTGATCCGCAGTTACCAAATCATCTGTCTCCAAGGAATCTAGAATGGTTCAAGGATGGAACCCAGTTAAGGCAAAAAATCGAGAGACGCCAGTTGAAGTATAGATAGAGCTATTATAAGAGAATTCTGATGTATGTAAAGGTGCCTTCCAGATATCTTGGGTGGCAGAAATGTAGCACCTTATGAATTCTTCAAGAGTTCAATTTAGCATCTCTGTCTGTCCATTCCCTTGAGGGTAAAGCCCAGACGCCTTCTCACTTTGGATGCCAAGCTTATGGCACAGAGATTTCCAAAATTTAGAACCATATTGAGGACCTCGATCAGTAGAAACATATTGAGGACCTCGATCAGAGATAATCTATAAAGGTCATCTATAGAGTTTGAATATGTCAGAATATAACATTTCAGCCATTTCATATGCAGTTGATATTTTGGGAAGAGCATAAAAGTGGGCCGTAGTATTATAAGAATCTACTTTAAAATAGTGCTGCAATTTCCAAAAATGACGCAATTCCACTATAAAGTCAGTAGAGATAATTACATTTTCCAAGGGTTGGCGGGAATTTCAGGTGTAAATAATCCTGTTTTTCTTTGCATTTCGGATTTATCTTGGGCACAGAGAACACAAGACTTAAAGCTGGCAACATCATGATGAAGAGAAGCCAACAAGAATTTCCTTTTGATTAGATCTTCATTGACTCTTTTACCTCTCTGTCCTGAGATAAGTGAGTCACAGCATAGTGTAAGTATTTTTCTTTGAAAACGTTTATAAGGAATAAAGTGTTTGTTTTGAACAAAAATCAGACCATTTGTATTCTTTAATTGAAATCAGAGAAATTGTGTTTTTCAGGTCATGGATATTTACACTTTCGGTTTCCTGACTTATTTATTTTAAAAGGATAGACTGGTAGAAGAAATGAAAGCTTGAGGAGTAATGATCTTCTCCACAGTCTTGGAAAATGTTTCAATCTGGATATTTTATGGATAAGGAATCCGCAATCATTTCTTCTAATCCAGGTATGTATGTGAGAAAAAGAATTGTTGAAAAAAATGCCCAAGCGAGCTGGCCTACTTTTCCAGCATTCCGTCTGTTGGAGAACTTGAAGATTTCTGTGATTGGTGCCGGCAATTACCTGAATCTGGGCTCCAAGAAAAACATAAGGAAGCAATTGAATGTTCTACGCCATCTTTACCAACCTGAATCAAGACAGATTCCATATCTTGGTCAGAAATGTCAGTCTAAAGAATGAATTGCGTGGATACATCAGGTTGTTGTAAAATAGGAGCTCAAATAAGTGCTTTTATTAGTCTTTCAAAGACTATCGTGCAATTGGGATTCCATTGAAAGGATTTCTTTTTAGATTGGTCTGTAATTGGAGAGACAAGTGTGGAGCAATTTTGAATGAATTTCTGGCCATAATTAGCCAGGCCTATACAGCTTTTTGTATCCATGACTAAGGCAATAATGGGCCTTCAAAATGGCTCAACCCGTACAATAATTCATGGCTATTCCTTCAGGGAAAAGGAAGTAGACCATATAATCAACTAAATCCTTCCCAGACTCATTTCAGGTTTGGCCAGTAATGTATTCTCTCTCAGATGCTGTAGAACTTGTTTGACGTGAAGTGGGTGGTCTGATGGATCTTTAGAAAATACCAGAATGTCTTCAAGATAGCCGACCATAGTCTGGATAATCAAATCAGTAAAGACGGCATTCATGAAGCCCTGGAAGACAACAGTCATGTAATAGAGGCCAATTGCCATCACACAATATTCGTAATGCCTAAAAGGTATTCTAAGTGCTCTTTTCCATTATTCGCCAGATCTCATCTTAATCAAGTGATAAACCCCTCTAAGATCCAATTTTGAAAAGAACGATGCAGGCCCAAAATCCTGAAGAGTCCTTTTTAGGTAAAAAGAATAAAAAAAAATCCAGTGGGAGACTTAGATGGAACAATCAAGCCATTATCTAAGTTAGCTTCGAGGTAGTCTCTCAGAGCATTTCCTCCCAAGGGAGATAAGGAAAACAGGCACTCATAGGGAACTAAAGCCTCGGAAAGGATTTTAATAGCCGAATCAAATGGTCAATGAGGAACCAACACCTTGGTAACAGAATCTTAAAAAACATCGAGATACTCATGATAGATTTCAGGAATTTTGAAAACAGTGGTATTGAATGGGAGAATTCTTGGAACTATGGGGTCGATTAGGATCGTGGACGGACTTGAGTCCGTCCGCGACCCCAGAGGAGGAGGGAACGTCCGCATGGGCTGCGGCGTTCCCTCCGTGCAGATTAGGATGTGACCGTCAGGGTGGCGGTCACATCCTCTATCTTTAACATTACGGCGGGTGCAGCTTCAAGCTGCACCCGCGGCAATGTTAAAAATGCATGCATCGCATTTGCGTGCACAAAGCGGCAGGCACCGCGCGGTGCCTGCTGCTTTGTGTATGCAAATGCAGGGGGGTACCATCGGTACCCCCCATGTGCACCCCCCAGGCCCCCTTCACGAAGGGGGCCCGCAACGGGCCCCCGAAGTGAATGTCCGTATGCTTTTCCATGGCGGAAAAGCCGCCGTGGAAAAGCATATGATTTCCTCCATCCTAATATGGCTGGCGGTGTCTGATAGACACCGCCAGCCATGTCAGAGCTTTTCTGCCGCGATCGGAAGGCGACCGCGGCGGAAAAGCTGCGGACGGATTTCAAGACCCACCGCCATCCTAATATGGCGGTGGGTCTTTTGAGGCCCCGCAGCGGTTTTCCCGCATCCTCCGGGCCGGCGGTGGCTTCCGACGGCCCGGAGGATGCGGGAAAACCGCTATCATAATCGGCCCCTTAGTTGGAATCTTCAGTAGGAGAAAGGTAGTTAAGGGTACAATATGAAATACAGAATTTAGAGCCCAAAAACAAGGTCTTTGCTGATCAATTTATATACAGACTGTGCAGAGCTAACCAACAAAAAACCTAAAATAATAGGATAATGAGAGAAAGAAATTAAATCAAAGATTAAGTCCTCATAATGGGCAGCAATCCAAAGCAATAAAATGTAAGTTACCTCAGAAGCTAGACCATAAGCTACTAAAGTTCCATCAGCACCTTCTGCCACATTCGGAACGTCTTTCCTTTGGACCGGAATCTTATGGGTTTTTTTTGCAGAGTTTTATATAGCGCGAACTAGACCCGAACCGAATCAGGTATCAGAGCGCTTTACATAGCACCAGTTACGTTACTGGATGGACAAGAACTCAGAAGATGTGCTTTTGAACCACAATAGAGACTTAGACTCTGCATATGTCATCTTGATATTTCTCCCTCAGTCAAAGGACCTTAAGTAAAACCCACTTGCATGGGCTCATCTTCTATATCATGTCTAAGTGCAAGCCTATGAGGGGGTTCTTAACGTTTATGTTCAGTTATGTATGATTTACAGATGGATTGAAGCCTTCATTTGCCTGTGCTGATGCAGTCACTGTAACAAAAAATATACTCATGGGTTTTATACTGTGATTCAGTACACACCTTCAGATAGGGAGTGAGAAGGCACTCATTTTGTGTCAACTCCAGATCAGGGACAATATAAATGTCAATAAATCAAACAACACTTCCATTGCCCTTATCATCCCGATTCATCTGGGACAGTTGAAAGGTTCAGTTGCTCACTGAAAAATAACACAACTCAGATATGTAGTGAAACAGCTAAAGAGGCATGATACTCTAAACTGGGCATTCTGGTCATTTTGAGCCATTCTCAGACACCAGAATAAAATGAGTCAGCATGAGATACTGATGAGGCGGCCGATGGTTCTCTCTTTACCCCTCCGTTGTCTCCTGCTTTGTCTGATGTGCAAATGTATGATGATTTAACCCCGCAACATTCCAAACATATATTTTGCCATCATAACAGCTTCCATTATCATGTATAAGCAGCACTGCCGACATACTAGACTTGCAGCCTGGTGACTGACTTCATATCCGAGCCCATCAGTGGAAGTCAAGGTTACAGTCCCATCGACAAGGACCTTTCCAGGACTCTTTACCACCAATTCCACAGTGACGTATGAAGGACAGCCTGCCTGGATTCACGTACTGCACTGCAAGCGGATAACTCAACTTCAAATCTCCAGAACTACCCACTAGGTCATCTCTACTCCTGTCCCTGACCATTCTCAAGGCTCTGTGCCTGCTGTACAACCAACTGTTACCTGAGGCAATCCCTACACTTGTACTCTGGCACCTAGCGGTGCGCCTGCTTCCGCTCAGCAGCACAGATTTTGTCTTGAAGCAGCCCCTACTCCTACAGATGGTTGTAACTTGTGACCCCGGTAGTGGAATGCCTCCTAGCCACTTGATCCCTCAATGGGTTTGGTCGGCCCTCTTTACTCACCATGTGGCTATATCTGGGGGGTGCAGGCAGCAGATGCAAAAAACTCAGATACCAATCCTAGTCTCCAGATGAGACTTCACCTCAATCCCCCACATGGGATGGGTTCAAAACGTTTGTGTTAACCCACGGCTGCCATAGAGGCCTCCCTGGACAACGGCCAGGGCCTTGAACCTCCCTGAAGCACATCAAACATAGATTCCCAAGAACAACAAACATGCTCTGAAGTTCAAATTATACAGATCTGGTTTTAATGAACATACCAAGTCATGGGGCAGTGGCAAAGCTCTCTCGTTCTGGATTAACACCACACTTTTACAGGTTTGCAAGGGTAATCCTAGAGCGCTCCGCCTCCGTCTCGTGTTAACCATTGATGCACAGTCTGCAATCACCTATTACAAAAGGTCCATAAATGTATCAGTTTTGTCCTTCAGTGTCCGTAGCCGGCAGTCCTGCTTTACTGATGGTCTGACAAGGGAGTATGTGCTTCAGCAGACTCTATTCTCTTGATTGAGATGGGGATTGCTTCCACAATCAGGGTTCTGTTCAGGCACTGCGGACACTTGATCTAGTGAACTTTCCACTATCTGTAAAACCAAGAATACTTCTGCTTCAGCTGATGATTGTGACGAGATACGTCATGTGAATTGTCTGTTACAGAGGTTGACTCTCAGTACAGAAGTAGAAAATAGAAATAGCAAAGCACACGGAATAGGATGCCAGCCAGTGTTTATAGTGCTAACTGTCCAACCTTTGCACATGCTGGAGTCCATTTTCTGCACATATCCGTAGGAGCCCAGTTTTTTTAAAGGTTATTACTAATCTAATATTCTATTGTTTTCTCAACAAGACATTTTGATTATCATAATGAAACTTTTGGATTAGATCAAACACATTTCTGGGAATGCATCCAATAACAGATGTTGGTCTCAGTAAAGACTTCCTTGATGTCATACTGCTCTGAAAACGTTGCTACTACCACAAAACAGTAACCAAACAAACAGTATTCTCCGATCACTATCACAGTGCTCACTGGATGTAAAGTCAAGGTATTTTGCCCTTCCTTTGTTTCTGAATGTGTGTGTGTATTTATATGTATTTGTGTATGTATGTCTATATATATATATATATGGATAGATAGATAGATAGATAGATAGATAGATAGATAGATAGATAGATAGATAGATAGACTATTGTTTACACTGACTATATTCAGTTGGATTCTGGATGCCAGGAGAATGCAGCTATCCATCCATTTCCTTTTTTTTCTATAGAACACAGAGAGGTGTACTCTTTCCAACTGCAACAATCAGATGATATTTTCTTTGTAGATGCCTTTCTGAATTGTTTCACTACAGGGGCATGCTACATGTATGTTGAGCTTTTGGGGGATCCACTTGACAAGATGTCTGACCATAATGGCCTGTTTTGATCTATCCATATGGTATCTGCTAGAGTGGATGGACACACCCACAGATGAACCAATGCAGCTAGTTGTAACTGGTCAACCTTTACCAGAAGCCAGTGTCATCACTCCTGCCCTAACTAAAACTCCTTACCTTCGCACTCACCTATGTTGTCATATTTGCCTCCCTTCTCCCTAAGGGCAATGTCTATGCCAGCCATGCTCTTGTACATATGTGTTGTGTTGTCCAAATCTTCCTGAGAAGCATTCACAGTAAACTGTTGTTAGTCCACTTGGTTAAGCCTTCCATCAGTGCTGTGGGCTCTCTATATTCAGTTACACTGACCCTCTGTACAACAAGGATGTCTGTACACCCTACACCCCCTCTGCACCTATAAGGGTCAGTGTTAAATGCGAGTCCTTTCCCTCCAATAAAGATCGGGAGCTCCTCTGCTTCGCTGGGCTGGCACACACATTAGTAATACGAGTAAGGTATACAATACACACAAGAAACATCAGTGTGTTATCATAACTCTCCTAGTGCGAGGCTGGTGTTGTGATGTACTCCCCGGGTGAGTCTGGTGATTGTGTCCTGCCATCATGATGGGACTTCAATATACTTTTTTTCAGCATAAGCCACAACAAATAATATAAAATGGAAGAGGCAACCCCAGTCATGCCTAGAAAACATACACTCATAGCATTTTAAAAATAAAAACTATAAAACAACTTAGATAATAAAGCAAGACATTTACACTGAAACAACAGTAATAAAAATCCGTCAGCAATCCCTGCTCCGATCTCATGACTGCTTTCTCAAAATAAGCCATGCTGTCCAAGTATAACTTGCTACAAAGTTCAATATTACAGGTCTATCTGACTATAGCAAAGTGCCAGTGCCTTACTACTGGATGGTATACAGAATAACTTGAATAAAGGAAGTAGCCATTTGAGACGCACAACCCTGGCCTTTGTGCAAAAAAGCATTCAGGGCATGATCGTGTCACGACGGGAAACAGCGTTTACAACGCTGTCATTACATCACGCTACTATTACAACGCGGTCGTTACAATAACCGAGTTGTTGGTACGCAATGCATTTACATCGTAAGTCATTACAACGACTTGCACTATGGGGCGCTCAGGAATTGGAAATAAATTCCAACACCTTCCCTACTGTTGCGCAACCTGGAGTAGGAATAGTAATCAATACTATTCCAAGTACAGCGTGCCCCCTAGTGCAAGTCGCTGTAATGACTTGCGATGTGTAAATGCATCGCATACTAACAACGCGGTCATTGTAATGACCGCGTTGCAATAGTACGCGATGTTATAGCATGTGTTGTTGCATGCGATATTCGACCCAGTCTAAATTTGGCATTTAAGACGCAACGTGTCTCCGAATGTATGTAATCAAGATGATCCTTAAGTCCAAATTAGTGTTTATGAAAAAATAACTAGCAATCAACAAAGATATCACTGAAGACCATTCCCTCATACTTGTACAACCAACATGTCGCTTTGACTTGTTTGGCTGCATCCGAGCAGATCGTAGCAGGATTGTTCCCGAAATGGAAATCCCTGAATCCATTAGAATTTTTTGACATGTGCCGTTCACAAATTTTTGTAGCCCTTGCCCTGGAAAATTGTTCTATTATGGTTTTTAGGTATTCTACCCCATGGCGGTTCCTATTTAAAGACAATCAGTACAACACAGGACTTAGTGCAGTAATATGCAAATTGGTCCAGTTAGTACATATTTCCATATATAAAGGGTCTTGCAAGGTATCAGGGCCTAACGTGAGTAGAGACCTTAAAATTTTAATTTAAATTATCTGTAAATCCCCAACTTTGGTATAACCCCATTTTTTGGCTCTGTAAACTGCTTCACTTACTGCTTTCTAGCTGCACACTTGTAATACTACACTACGGGACTGGCTACCAATGTTATGTTTGAGGCGCATTACTGCACTAGATTTTACCCTTAACATGAGCACGGCCCTGCCTATATGAGCGCACTGGTCTAAATTATAATAAAAGCATATCCCTAAATAATTGAATATTCATGCTCTCTCATCATGATGTGACTTGCAGCTGTTGTATGCGACGGTGGTACTGTTGGTTCATAGGCTGTGCTGATACTTTTCTTTCATTGTGGGCAGCTCTACCCCTTCTGTTAGCTTTGCCCTTTTAAAACACTTCTTTTGCTTTTCATTGCCTATTTGGTATGCCTTGCTGACTTTCTTCTTCTGTTGCCGTCCTAAAAGGTTGGTGAGCACTTTCAGCTCTTATTAGTGCCACACATTTTTGTCTGTGGCGTGCACACATCAGTATCCTAGTCCTGGGATGTGAACCTCGAATACTACAGGTGACACTTTACCTTTGAATGTTAGAGAACCCTCTCAGCATCCAACAGGAAGGGAAGTTGTTGCTCTTGAGTATGGGCCATACACAGGTCACTAACCTGCATTTCCCTCTTATCCCTTCACTTATCAAAGTCACACTTCATTAGGGTCTGGTAACTTTCACCAGGACTGTGACATCTGCACATGTATGCCCTCAGTTCATTCACTCATTCATCTGAAGCAAGTTCAAACTCCTTTTCAGTAGTGGTTCGTGGTGGAATAAAACTTGGCAAGTGCCCAAAAAGTGGTTAAAACATTCTGCTCGCCGGTGAAGTTTTGTACTGCTGGGATAGTACCTCAAAAGCAAGCCAAAGTAACAAGTTTGTCATCTATTAGTTGTGATAACATCAGTGCCATTGTGTCTGTTCTTTAAATTGTATTTGAACAAGGGGCAGCCTGGTAACCCTGTGACCGGGGTAATACAGTAATAAAGGAAACTATGGTCCCCTCAGGGGGAAGTGTAAACCTCAAACTTCCTCGGAAAGTAGTAAATTACCATCAACTGATTGATCTTACTGAAAACAAAACAGTTGTATTCAATTGTGCAACATTGGGATCACAAAAGAAAAATGCATTAAGCTTTCTTATTCTTATTTAAAACGTATAGGGATAGCGTGGGGCTCCCAAACGACGCAATGGCGCAGCGAAAGTGAGGTAAGTGGGTATAAAGTGCGCCAGCGCTATACAGAATATGTACATAAATAGTGACTGATTAGGGAGGCAGTGGTGCTTGATGCGCACTCTGACAGAGGGAAAGGCCCCAAAACCACAGAAAAGCAGTACACTATTATTACCATAAACTGATTAAATCACCATAAACGAAAACAAATCTCATTGTTTCCTTTCTTTATGTTATTTAAATTGGACATATGTAATATGGAAGCTCAGGGTCTTGGCTAACTGTAGTACATGTGCTTCAATTTGGCAACTGAGTCAGTGTTTTCTTCTTCCCACAACCATCTCTTTGCGTATAACAGGTTATAAAGCTGTTTAACATAGTGTGCAAACAAGGTGTGAAAGTTCTTGAAAACCCAGTATTGACATGCTAATGATAATCTATTTTGTGCATATGCTAATGGCTTTTATCATTTAAATACATCCAACTTTGTTCCTGGTTCACGGCCGAGAAAGAGAACATTGGAGGTAACTGGGAAATTGAACGTGCTCTTCTATCTCCAGGACCTAGGAAGAAGGAAGTTGGGCTCTGGTATAGGAAAATGCTGGAAGTAGAGGAGGCGCAGTCCCCCCCATTATATCGGGTGTGGAATTCTACTAGGCTGGAGGCAGACTCAGCTATCTTGTACGACATCTCTCTCAAAGTACTATATAAATATGTTAGGACTGTATCTCTTAAAAAAATCATTTTTATACAATAAACAGGCTGTACTATACACCGAAAAAACTAGCGAAGTTCGTAAACCCATCTCCTCTTTGTCCAAGATGTGGACTCATAGAAGCAGATGATACCCACATCTTCTATGATTGTTCGGTAGTTGGATCATTCTGGGGTAGAGTGGAGGGGGCTATTGAAAGTATCTTTAAAACAAAGTTATGTTTGAACTTAGCTAGAATCATGTTTGGCCTGGATGCAGATCTCATTGCTGAATTAAGGGGGACACAAGTTGCTTTATTTTTCTGTTTAATTCTGATTGCTCGAAGAGAAATTTGTAAGATCTGGAAGGATCCCAACCCTCCACTATACGAAAATTGGCTCCAAGCAGCATTTAGAATGGCACGTTTAGAATCACTTTTAACTCACAATGTAAATAGCACGTTGTGGAAACCTTTATGGATTGGGGAATAGCAATGAAGCTGAGATAAAATATGCAAGGTCCAATGATTACACCATGCCTTGGTATAAAAAGGCAGGCCAGGTTGGCCCCAGGCGAAAGCAAGAACTCCGGCCTGGGGCTCCCAGGATAATATTGGGCCTTAGGAGATAATATGCACTCGTTAGTGGTGAGATGAGGACTAAGAAGAAAAAAAAAAAGACTTTTATTATGAAGTGGCATTATTAGATGAGCATATTTTTCACTGCCTTGCTGTCATCAGCCATTGTACCCCGTGCCTGGAAGCAGGCCAACATCTTGCCTCTGCTGAAGAAAACCCCTAAGCAAATTCTGTTGATCCATCCAACTACAGGCTATTTCACTGCTTCCTGCCCTCTTGAAAGTTCTGGAGAAGCATGTTAACCATCAGCTGTCCCATTACGTGGAAAGCAATAATGTATTGCATCCAAGTCAATCTGGTCTCCACCCCAGCAGTAGTAGGGAGACGGTGCTAGTGGAGGTGGTTGATTACATCAGGGGTACCTTAGATGTCGGAGGCAGGGTTGTGTTGATTATGCTTGATCTGTCAGCAATCTTTGACATGGTACCCTGTTCCACCCTCCTGGCTCGTCTCAAACCATTAGAATCAGGGAGAGTTCATGGGATTGGATGGCTTCATTCCTGGAGGGAAGAGGTTGAGAGATCTGATGTCCACCTTTTCCGTCTTGGTCCTATGGATCTACAAGTGGGAATGCCACAGGGCTGGGCTTTGAGCCCTACATTATTCAATACATATCTCACTCCTCTTGTGGCAAAAATAATCTCTTATGCTGATGACACCCAGTTACTTTTTTCCTGGGGTAGGGCTGAAGTGTTCCCTGGCGAAAAAATCTGAACCTGTCGGACATCAGTTTTATTAAATGTAATGCTCGAAAGACGGAGCTCCTCTTTTTTGGTGTAAGAACAGATGAACCATGGCAGCCCTTTTGGCCAGTGGGCGCTCCTCCTTCGCTACACCACACTAGCCTAGTCAAAAATCTAGGTGTTATGTTTGATGGTGAGCTCTCTTTTCTGTCTCAGGTAATTGCAGTAGTAAGGGCATGTTTTGGTTTGTTACGTAAGCTTTGGAATTGCCTGCATTTTCTTTCTTTTTCTGCTCAGAAACTGGTAGTATATGTCTGAATAACATCTAGGCTTGACTACGGCAACCCACTGTATTTGGGCAAACCTGATTACTTGATTAGTAAGCTGCAGGTGGTCCAAAATGCAGTAGTCTGTACCCTTCTCGGTCTGCCTCTGAGATCTCTTGTATCCCCGTATCTTAGGGAGCAGCACTGGCTTCCCATCAAGAAGAGGATCCTTTTCAAGACCTTGCTCCTGGTTCACAGAGCTCTTCATCAGTCTGGCGCTGGGTCCTGCAGAGCAAGGATTTGCTTTTATGCTCCTTCCAGACATTCACGTTTTGCAAACCTCTTTCTGGCCAAAATCCCAAGGATTTGGTGGTCCAGAACGGGTTGCAGGTCCTTTTCGTTCTTGGGACCTTCATCATGGAACAAATTCCCTTTGTAGCTAAGGTGCATTTTAGCTATCTCCCAGTTTCATAAATAACTAAAAACATGGATGTTTAAGCAGGATTAGTATTATCTCTTTCAGTCAGTTATCAGTGGAGGTGCAGAGCGCCAGGAAACTCCTTGATGTAACAGAGCATTATAGATATGCCCTTTACATTACATACTTTTACTTCTTTCTTCAGGGCCTCACTGATATCTGCAGAATGCAGGTAAAAGTTCTTTCCCATCCATGTTCTGTGTCCTGTAAGGCATTTTTGGGTGTGGCTGTTTCGTGGGTGTACATATGGTGGGGATTTCGGGTACAGAACCATCTTCTGATGCATTTGAACAAAGTCCCTTTCAGTACTATATTGAATACCATGTCATCACATAACACACACCATTGAAGGAGGGTCCTAGGGAATATTTAAAGACCTGGCATGGACATAACCCCCAAATTCCAACTATACTACATAAAGATGTCCACGGGTCTAAAGCAAAACAAAAATTCTACCCCAAAGATAAACCAAAGACCTAAAAAAATGTGTATGTATGACAGATCTCCTTGAGAGTATGGATGACCATCAGTCACCAAACTGTACCGCCCTAGTCATCATCTGGGTCTCCTCCTTGCACTTCCATTGTGACACATTGATGGTGAGTTTATGGGACCTGATGATGATGTCCCACACCAACTCATGAATCACTAGGTGACCTGCAGATGTGAACTAATTCGTTTTTTGTGATGGGAAAACCTATATTGCAGTGCAGAACTAAGTTGTGAAAAGTGAATTAAAATTGGGTAAGTGAGAGAAACATTATATTTATTGATATCACTCAGTGCCCACGATTAAAAACAGTGCAAAAAGGCAGTTTTCAACAAATAGCTGCCAAAATGATTATGGGGTCGACGTTTCAGCAGTAATAGGAAAAAATATGTCCTCTGCCTTCCTCAGGACCTCAATTAAATTGTTACTGCAATGTGCACAACAAATAATGAATAAGTGAAAAGTGTACGTAAAAGAACAACCATGTCACCTGGAATCCTAGGTGGACATAAAATCCTCTGCACATGGACTGATTTGCCACTGTAATGAGAACAAAACTACATTGTGAGACTCAATGGTTTTTGTTATATCTATGGAGTAGAAATTGTCAGGTGTCCACAGCTGTCAACATCCTGATATGGCCCAATAGCCATCTATTTACACATTCTTTGGTCTTAATATCATGTAAAACCATATCCAGTGATGTATTGTTACTCCCAGCTTACCTAGTCAGCAGGAGGATTAAACCTCACCTCGCCTGGCTGCGGCTCAGGGAGACGAAGCAACGCTCTATAAAAATCAGAAAAACACATAACTATTGGAACAAATGCCCTGTTTCTCCGATGTGCCTATCCATGTCTGATTGTGAAAACACATAGCCAAATGCTCAAAACCCACACTAGTAAAACTTCTCAGTCATAGCAACCTAGTTGTCATTATTTTCTATGACTAATTCTATCTCCAAATCCTGTTGTCACCCTCGATGAGCTTACTGTAATCAAGGGTTGCCATGCCAGAAGGCATTGACAAAATAGCGTCAACTCTTCTCTTCCTTTCTTCGGTGTTTTTCCCATTGGTACATATTCCAGGCTTGCTGAGGTCTTAAGCATGCCATCACACCTTTAACTGCAAATACATTTTCAATTCTTCCCTTTTTCACAAATTTAACGCATCTTATTGTCTTGTGACTAAATCCTCTTTCTGTATTGTGTGCAAGAAAGAGAAGCTGTGTCAACTGTGGAGCATAAGTCATTATTATCATTCTAATAGGTGCCTTGCTTTTACTGCCAGTTCATTGTTTTCATCTTCTAATCAATACAGCACCTAATAATCAAATCTCTGTCTCTCTCGTTTTTTTGTGTGTGTTTTTTAAAGTTAGGCAGGTTGTACATAATATTTCCAGATGGGTTCTTCCCATCGTTTCTGGAAAAACATTCAAATCCATGAAGGCTAATGACCCATCCATTGTATCTGCACAAAGTTGGGTGAGCTGTATGTATTATTTCCAGGTGGGTCCTTCTCGCCATTTCGGGAACAAAAAGAACATCCACCCATGCGACTGGAGCACCCAATTGATGTAAATATTTTTGGACATTCGCCTGTTTTTTTCCTGATCTGAGGGCTAAGAGCCCTCTGAATTGCACAAATCGGTGCAAGTCTGCTTTGTGCACATGGGAAATAGCAGCATGGAGCAATGCACAGTGCTCAGCTCAGATTTTCGCCTGGGTTGCTTTCTTCAAATAGAGTTATCACTTGCTGCAGATTCTCACACCGCTGCCACCTTGTATCAATCCTGGTCCCCTGCGAGATTCCATCTGGATTCACCACCTGGGATGGGCTCAAAACCTTTGTTTTAACCCACTGTATTCAGCAGGCTGATAATAGGTGAGACACATATTTCAAATGACAGAAATGCACCCAAATGGTGATTCACAAAAGAGCATATCCCAGAAATGGAAAACAAAGCTTGGAGTCACATGGACCCTTCACACACTCCTCAAAACACAATTCTGTAAATGTTGCTCGTCCCTACTCTTTACACTATGCAGCTAAATACAACTGCACAAGAGAAGCTCACACTCACCAGATGAAAACACTGCATTGTCTGCATACGTTTCAAATGAGAAAATCTTTCAGAGAGGAAAGGGATTCGGGGTGGGGGGAGAGCTGGTTCAAGAAGTCCAGAAGCCCATGCTCCTAGTAATGAATACAACATATAATCAAAGTGCTTCTGTTCCTTTGTGAAATTAAAGAAAACCCTGCATAGCCTGACTTAACCTAACATGCAGTCCAACCACACCGCGAGGAATGGGAATATTAGCTCCCCGCCAACACAGGAGTGGCCAGAGAGAAAGGTAAACACGGAATCCTTACTAATAGACACAAGGCGTGGGAAAACACAAACCCACAAAACCATATGCCCATGGACTCAGGACAACTCCATAGTCATTCATTCAGAGCACAGAAAAAGTAATCAACTGTGTTCAAACAAGCATATGACAACTTCTTACCCGGGCAGTCAGGGCACAGTACATTCCAGTTGCACTTATACATATGTCCTAAAGAACAGAAACAACATCCCCATTCAAACCCTAGACATACTAGTTTTTCAAACATACCACAACAAAGCCAAAACTGGAAAACATGGACATGTGGTAAAATCACCTGGCGCACAGCATAAACCCCAACCTCTTAAAGGCCTTGCTGTGAAGTTAAGTGTGTCCCATTTGTTTGCTACGTGGGCAGGCAGTTCTGTGAGGTACACTCAGAAATATCGCTTCATGGCCTGATAATGGGCCCTTCATATAGTTCTATACCCCTGGCTGCACAGGACCTCCCACACACCGCTCTACCCGCTATGCATGATTCTGTATCCCTGAGTAGCGCCCCCTGGCCTGTACAGTCTGAAGAAAAGAAAATGTGCATCATCCTAGGAGACCTACCAGAAAGTCTAAATCAAAAAATACCTATACTGGTTACCAAAAAGGCACTGTGTATAAAACACAAACTTCAATAATACTTCAAACGTGAAGCACGCGCTACACTAGTGGTCCAGTGGCGTAGCACGCGTGCCCTAGGCCCAGTACAGTAAAGAAAAAAAGATGTCCCTTAAGTTCAGTTTGGTTGGAGAGATACAGCAATAACCAAGGTTCAGAGGGCCCTTCAGACCTCTAGGCTTTGGTGCCACTGCACCCGTTGCACCATTGTCCGCCACTGAGCGGACAGGCTGATATTTAAACTATTTTACATGTTGTCTTTGGTAACATTTGTCTGAGTAACAATGCCAATAAATACTTGGTATTGCACTGCCTCCCACATACATCTGTAGCTCTGCCTAGAAGTGCCTCTATCTGACCTCTACGCCCCCGCGCGCCTCTGTGCACTCGTGTGACTCTCCGGGTTTGTTTGCTCAGTTGGAAGTGTGCAGGCTGCAGTGAGAGGCACACTCAGGGAGAACTGTTGGAAGGACAGGGCCTCCCCTTCCGTACGGCAGCACACACGATGACTGACGCAGATAAAATGTGACCTCTAGCTCGTGTCTTTCCTCGGCAGCCCGGGGCGCGCCCCGTTCTTTCAGCTGTGTGACTCTTCTCCGGCGTGACGCACTTGGAATAAGTTTACTTCAACGTCACGTGGGACGCTCCCAAGAATGCAGAGCGGCAGATAGCAAAAGGTTGGCCCGGCACCGGTAGATTCCAGTTATGTAACGCAAGCACAAAACACGTGCTAAAGCGTCCGAGAGCAGAAAGGATATATGCGTCAACACCCCATCAGGGGTAACTAGTGCTATATAAATACGAACCTTTTTCCTCCTCTATCCTTCTGCTATCATTCCAAATCCATATAACTGACTAACCTATCCACCACTTAAAATGTACTTGCATGTTTCACTATACTAATTCAACACTAATCCTCTCTGGGTCCCGGAGTAGCGTGCTACTCGCCGAAAAAGCGCTTCAACGCCTTGTCAGGGGTAGTAAGCTCTATATAAATGCAATTACAATACAATACAATATTAATTCAAGTCACATGATTACAGATGCAGCAGAGTGCAGACACCCAGGTATCTCTTTCACTTCATATGATACAGCCCTCTATAGAACAGAAAAATGTTTGTGTAGCTCAACTTCGTCCTGTGGGATATGTTGGTGCCATTGACATATACATCACCATCACGAGTTATTTGAGCCACAGGTCCCTTGTGTCTCTATCACTTCAGCAAGCATCTTCCAAGGGGTTCTCTCATTTCCGTGCAGGCATAGAGCCATATTGACAACCCTACCCAACAGCCGCGGCCTGTGGAGGGAGTTCGGTGGGGCAAGGAGGCGGTGCGGGGGAGGGGCAGGGTGGTGGGTGGTAAACAACGGAATATGGATAATTGCAGGTAAGTAAACAATTTAATAAATAAAACGAATTTCGTAGCGCACCCTGCATCGCAAAATGCGATGCAGCGCGCGCTACGAAGTTCATTTTATTTATTAAATTGTTTACTTACCTGCAATTATCCATATTCCGTTGTTTACCACCCTCCACTCTGCCCCTCCCCCGCACCGCCTCCCTGCCCCACCGAACTCCCTCCACGGGCCACGGCTGCTCCCCAAGCATGATGAATATTGCGTGCACTGCAGTAAATAACCAGGTTTGTTGGCAAATAGTTTGCTGCAGGTTTATTTCATACAAGAAGTATGCCAAAGTGGAGGGTTACCTTACGGGTGATCCAAGGGCAGGCAGCAGTGACTGACCTAAGCTGCCCTGCCCACCTGATGAGCCAAACTAGACCATGGCCAAGCCAATAGGTGCTACCATCTACCTGGTGGATTTCCCCCCGTTTATTACCATGGACCTCCAGTCCATAACCCTACCCATACCTTTTTAGAGTCAGGGCGTTGCAAGGCAAGCTCCCGGTTGTTCAGGCGTACAGCCAACCAAAGGACTAGCGAGGCGCTAACATTTTGACCAGGGTCCTGCTGTAAAGACTTCTGGGGTTTGGCATAGGGCACCCCCTGCTGTGCTTCTGGAAAGGGTACCCCTACATACCAGTCGGCCTTCGGATCGCCCTGTAACTCCGCCATCGCTCTTGATGTGGCAGCCGTCCCATCCAGGCCTCCGCCACCAAGGCAGGCAACTTGCTTCACTTACAACCTGCTGTTACCAGGGCTTCGGCCAGTTCCAACAAGAACAAGTCCATGACAATCTTTGACAGGTGTACCCCGTCTTCTTTAAAATACCCCTTGGTGTTGGCATCTATCAGCCCATGTCTTATGAAGCCTAAACCCCTCTGTTCAGTGAACTTGCGCATGGTGCGGTTTACCCTTCTGCTGGAATGTTCGATGGCCTCCCCCGACCTGGCCCAATGCCAGACCCTCCGGAGAGTGATCTCTGACCGCCATTACTCGCATTGCCACATGCATTTGCTAATCTCGCCCATCGTGGCTATCATTGCCTGTATTAGCGCACCTCTCCCCATAGACGTACGGTCGTTGCCTCTGAGGTTAATGACTAACATGTTCCTAGAGGGTTCCCCCCTGCTAGTCTCCGCTGCAGCTTGTTGAGCAAGCTGTGCCATTGCATGCCCAGGAACCCCAACCAAGCTAAATGTGTATGGTTGATCCCGTGCCTCCAGGTCCTGGTCTCAGCCCATTGCGCCACCCTGGTGATGCTAGAGTGGCCGATCACCCACACCTTGAACCCTGACGAAATAAAAAAAAATTGAATTTGTGTACAGACCGTTTAATTTTTTACACCTGCAATACACTATCTAGGTTATGGCCTTTACGTACAAATATTAAAAACAGAAATTTACGAAGTTTAAAAACAATTGTAGTATGTTCATCTACGTAATCAGTTAAAAAGTTAATTCACAAAGGGGAATAAAAAAAAATATACGTTGAGATGGGATTTGGGGGGATGATTGGGGAAACGGGATCGGAAGCCAAGCAAAGACAGGAGGAGGGGGGCAAATAATGTTAATACAACCCTGTCAGTGCCGGCTGGGAAATGCTAGTAAGTGTCCTCTTTTTAGCATCTGACGACAGACTATAGCTATCTGTATCACGGAGGGTTGCTCTGTGAAATTGCCTTTACATTATGTTTTTGGTAATGTGGAAGGATAATGTAGTTCTAAGTCATTTCCTACTTCACAATTTCAATTGAACTGAATAATAGTGTCACATTGTGTGTAATAACAACATACATTATATTTGATTTCATGTGACATCAAGGCAATGCAATGCAGACATGTTCGCTTTGCCAGTGGTTGTTTTAGAATGGTTTTGAGTGGAGGTCTTTGGAAGTCTGTGGTCAGTTAAATAAGTCATTATTTTTATGGTCAGGTGTCTCTTGCCCTTGTACCATTGCCACTATGACCGGTCTCAGGTTATTTACAGCTCTGAGAAATTTCTGAAGATGGTGATGTCACTTTAGGATATTTATCATCCGTGAGAAAGGTACTTTGGCTCTGTTTTGTGATTTTAAGAGTTTCAGGGCTTATGCTGGTGTCTCAGATCTTTGCTGCAGCAATTAAAAGATAGGTGGTAGATGTTTTCCTTTGAACCCAGAGGTGTTGGCATGTCAGTCGCTGTAGGTGCTTTCCCATTTTTTGTAAAGGTTCTTTAGTTGAAGGTCTGCTTTTGTCAATGCAGCTTCATCTAAGCAGGTCCTAGTGATATTAGGTATGGTTGGACCATCCCCTAGCTGTCAAAAATATTTTGGCACAGTGGACTAAGCCATCTTTCCTTTACATGTTTTCTAGACTCTGACTGATTTCATTAAGGTTTTGTGTGCTGCAGTGATTGGCCATTATTTAAGGACAGAATAAATTCCTTGGGGATGCCAAATGTAGCTGATTCCTGGAGATAAATAGCTTTTGTGTCAGAGGAATGGTTAGCATAATATCATTCCTCCTCAGAGGCACCCACCACAAGACTGGTTACTGCTGGGCTTCCCTTTGTACAGCCAAGAAGAGACTTATGTTATTTGTTTCCAACTCTACGAGGTTAATTTAGAGTGACAGGACAGGAGCCCCAACATAAATAGTTGAATATTCTGCACCAGCAAATTTGCAATTCTCCAGCACCAGTTCAGTGAGGAAGGAAAGATGAATGTGTACAGCGGTGGTGGCGGCCTCAGTACAACGGCGATGGGGTAAATAAATAAACATACCTGTGAATGCCGCAGACTCTCCTTCATCTTCTTCTCTCAGCACTGTCAGCAGGAACAGAAGCACCCAGGCTCCCAGACTCTCCAAGTCATTGCAGTGTTTACAGCAGCGGTGTGATTGGTCTGAGCGCCATGGTTCGCCACTCAGTGACGTACTGAGAGGTTGTGCATGTTCTCCACCCAGGCTGTGCATTACAGCCCAGTGGAGAACATGCAAAGTGCGCATGACTGTAAGGCCAGCCCAAACCGTCATGCGCACTTAGGGAGTGCAAACCACTCCTCTCTCTCATCAGGCTAGCCCAGCCCAACCCTAAGCTGGCTCCGAGTCAGCACTGAAAAAGAAAATGATAACCTCATGTTATTGTTAAAAAAAATTGCACTGCTCCAAGAGCAGTGAGTCGACGCTCCTCTGCCTTAGCAGAGGAGCCACCACTGGTGTAAAGTACAACATATGCCAGCACACAACCTTTGGCGGTGGCTAGGCTACTACAAGGCCACTCCCTTTAGTGCATCAGGAAGTCAGTCCTACAGAGGACACTTACCAGAACACCTACTCAGAACCCACACCAGTAGAACAAGGATGAACTGAGTTTCGAGAAACAGTTCAAGACATTTCTTTTCATGTAACATGCTTAATGTTGAGCATGACAAGACCCAGAGCGCTTGGAGGTCCGTTGGGTAGCCATGTACTTTAGAAGTGCTGAGAATAAAATAGAGGGAATATCAACAATGGTCACCAACACACAAGTAAAATACTTCCTTTTCAGAAACAAACCCCAGCTTTAGCTACTTGGTTTTGAAATAATAAAAACAAGCATTGGCATTGCCAATAGGTCTCGCTTTTGGGCCCTTATAAGTAGTTATGCAGCATAATTTCCTTGTTGCAACAACATAAAATGTTGCATGCATAAACACTTAGATGGTCCCAAAAGCGAGCCCTATTGGCTATTTGCAATGCAATAAGTCTTGCATTTAGGCAACTTTAAGCTGTTGGCATAGTAAATGACAATGCCTTTTCAATTTATTGTAAAAGTAAAAATTTTTGAAAGTTATTGTCATTTACAATGCCATTATGTTCAATTTAAGTAAATGGGAGACCTATAGCATTGCAAATGATTGTTATTTATGATGTGTAGCCTGGCGTTGCGTGTGTGAGTGGCGTTTCGTGTGTGAGTGGCGTTGCGTGTGTGAGTGGCGTTGCGTGTGTGAGTGGCGTTGCGTGTGTGAGTGGCGTTGCGTGTGTGAGTGGCGTTGCGTGTGTGAGTGGCGTTGCGTGTGTGAGTGGCGTTGCGTGTGTGAGTGGCGTTGCGTGTGCGAGTGGCGTTGCGCGTGTGAGTGGCGTTGCGCGTGTGAGTGGCGTTGCGTGTGTGAGTGGCGTTGCGTGTGTGAGTGGCGTTGCGTGTGTGAGTGGCGTTGCGTGTGTGAGTGGCGTTGCGTGTGTGAGTGGCGTTGCGTGGATGAGTGGCGTTGCGTGGGTGAGTTGTGTTGCGTGTGTGAGTGGCGTTGCGTGTGTGAGTGGCGTTGCGTGGATGAGTGGGGTTGCGTGGATGAGTGGGGTTGCGTGGATGAGTGGGGTTGCGTGGATGAGTTGCGTTGCGTGTGTGAGTGGTGTTGCTTGGGTGAGTGGCGTTGCGTGGGTGAGTGTGGTGTTGCGTGGATGATAGTGGGCTTGCGTGGGTGTGAGTGGCGTTGCGTGTCTGTAAGTGTTGCTGTGTGGGTGAAAGTGGCACAGAGCCTTTGATGTGGCCTGGCGCAGGAGAAATGCTGCTGCTGCTAATTAAATACAAGAGCGGCCGGGAAGCGTCCGGGAAACACAAGTACGGCCGGCCACATAATTAGGGGAGGAGAAGCCGCACAGCACACGCTGGGAGAAGCCCTTTGATGTGCTGTGCGGGCGCGATGCGCGCTCTGTGCTGGGGGAGGGGGGAGGGCCATTAGCCTGAACTCGCGGCAAGATCAAACGAAGGGTGGGAGGGACATTGAGGAACAGATGGCCATGAAAGTGTATGGGCCAAAAGCGCGTGCCTGTGGCCACTGCACCGGGAAGCGTCCGGGAAACACAAGTACGGCCGGCCACATAATTAGGGGAGGAGAAGCCGCACAGCACACGCTGGGAGAAGCCCTTTGATGTGCTGTGCGGGCGCGATGCGCGCTCTGTGCTGGGGGAGGGGGGAGGGCCATTAGCCTGAACTCGCGGCAAGATCAAACGAAGGGTGGGAGGGACATTGAGGAACAGATGGCCATGAAAGTGTATGGGCCAAAAGCGCGTGCCTGTGGCCACGTGCACTCGAAGAAAACGCCACGAAAAAATGCGGTGGTTTGACAATCAGTTCGAGCACTTGAATTCTCGCCATTTCCCTTCGGAATGGTAAAGGACGAGACCTAAAAATGGGAAGTTGGACAAAACAACATGACGGACCTTAAGGCATTCAGTTCTGACAAAAGTGCTTCCGTTGCAAAGTTAGCAGCACTTTCATCAAAATGATTTTTGTGGGGCAGGTGGGGGATCTCTCAAAATAATGGCTGGTCCTTCGCTGGAGTGCCTCTGCCGACTCGGCAGTCTAGTAAATGACCATCTAAATTCTTTATTGTTCTCTCAGCTTCAATAAATGGTGTTGGGAAGGTGTTTGGAACCTTTCAAACATTACTGATAGCTGATATGGTACTACATAGGTGATGCAAATTGCAGGTGTATAGAGAAAATGGATTCCATTATAGTCTCATAGCTCACTATGACGGGTATTAACAGCCATTAAAGGACCGCTACAGCGTTCGGCAATGGTCTTTAACAAGGGAGCGGACTTTAATGCAGTTATTGAAAAGCTAAGGCAATTAGAACATTCTGCTAATAGAGGGCAGAATGTTCTAACAAATAAAAACAAAGGCCTCATGGAGTGAGAGGGGACTGAAATCCCCTCAGCTCCCTGAGGCCTTTCTTCACAGCAACAGCTGGGAACGACAAAATTGGAATGTTGGAGCTCCGGGCTTCTACCGGCCATTAGAAGCCCCGGAGCACTCCATTGTTTTCAATGGAGCTCTCAACCTTCCAGTGTTCTAATTTGGATTGGACAAACACCAATATGGGTTGGCTTAAATAAACAGTACATGTGGAAATTAATCTACTGCTACCCTTTGCAACAATATCTGCTCTCTTTTTTACCATGATAGTGGCAAAGCAAATCATATACCCATATTGGAAATGTTTTCACCTCTTTGCAGCTGTTTGCCTTATAGCGTGTTTTTTTCATTTGACTTATTGATAAGGAGCTCCTCAGGCTATGATATTAGATTTGCCATAGCTGATGTGTAACTCGGGTGAGTTACAGTATTTAGCCACAGTATTCAAGGGCTTTTATGTTGCATTAGATAGTCTTGCAAGGAGCACTGACAGTCCATATAGAGGAGGATGGGTGTCTACATTTGACAACATTTTGGTACATCCACTTGCGACCAATTAACTGGAACATACTCAGAAGGTTTTTAACATATGAAACAGAAAGGAAGCTGGAGGTGTCGATGTATCATTCTCAGGAAGATTTGAGCTTTTGACGAGTTGGTATATATATATATATATATATATATATATATATATATATGTATATATATATGCTCATCTTTTGAGCTAACTGTTAAGGAAATTATTTATTTTATCCTCAATTTCTTCAAAGTATTTCTGAGATAGTTGAAATGAATTGAAAATACAAGCATTACCTGAAGGGAGAGAGTTGCCTGCTAGTCCCGTTGCCTTACTCCCAGGTTACCTACCTTAATGCACGTTTGCTTGGTAAACGTAAGTCTGAAATCTTTACCTTTTTAGACCAAAGCAAACCTGAGATCATGATTCCAAACAACAAACTCGACCTCTGGAGCAGACTTTATTGGCCAGTAGACATGGGTGACTCTGCACAGCCCTAAGAATCTGGTTTACAGTTTGGACATATTGTTAGATTAGTTGTCTAACAAGGACTTCTCAGATTAGTGCAGTTGCATCTAAATGCACTTTTACCTTGAACCTGATTAGGAAAATGTCCACTATTCTCCCAATGGATGCCTTGAAAACAATAATTATGGCTAAGGTTATTTCTCAGCCAGACTATGTCAAATCTATTTATCTAGCTCTTCCAAATAATGCGATCCAGGGGCTCCAGTTTATTCAAAATGAAGCAGCCAACCTCAAATGTACCTTTTGGAAGCAGTCCTGTGTAACTTCTAGCCTAAACAATTAAACTGGTTGCCCATTAGGCAAAGGGTTCAGTTTAAATCTACTGCACTATAGTTAAAGCTCTGCGTTTCCTAGCAAAAAGACGTATTAAATACATTCCTTCAAGCAAATTAAGATCTTCCAGCATACACATTCTCCATGTTCCAAGATATAGGAAGCACCATATGGGAGACCGCAGATTCTGAGGTCTGGCACCCTTGCTATGGAACTCCCCACCTGATTACTTGAGGTTAGAAAACAGATATTTGTCCTTCAGGAAAATGCTTAAAACCTGGCTGTTTAGACAGGTTTATACATGCTAGTTTGACTTTAAGGGAGCTCCTTGTCTCTTAGACAGGCTTTTACGGGCTTGTTTGACTTTCTGGTTCCTATCCATTCCCTTAGTCGGATAGAGCAAAGAAACTGTTGGTGAATGTGCACTTTAGCAAGTATTATTAACATGACATAAAACGGGAACAAGAGATTTATGATCTGTCCTTAGAGTGAATGGTGAGCTTCAAAAGAAAAATCTGAAATGGTTTGTTTCCCAATAACAAGCAAGTGCCTCTCTCTCTATGCCGGAATAATTTGTTTTGGGTTCCTTTAGCGATCTTTATAAAAAAGCAGTTATTCTTTCCTTCCACATTACCTTGTAGGAAAGGGTGCCACTGAGTTCTTTAGTGCTGGCATCAGTAGTTAGGAAGGTTCTGTGATTAATATGAAAACCTTGAGTCTTAAAATGTTTTTTTAATTGTGTCAAAAGCTTTCTAGCCTTCTTGGCTCCATTGGTATTTCACACTTTTTTTAAACAAAGATCTCAAGGAATACACTGGATCAGCAAAATTCGAGATTTTATTGCGACAGGTACTCCATAAGAAAGACTTAAGTTCATCCTCAATAGAAGAAGATGGAGCTTTCTTGGCAGACTCCACTCAGTCATATTTTAATTTAAACCCATCTCGGGAAATGGTAAAAACCTAATTAGTCTACCAAGCCAACCCCAATCATTCATGTTTCCATTTTAATGGTGAGTCGTTATTTGTAAAGTGGACTGAACCTCCCATAAAGAACCATAATGTTCCGATTTGGATGACCCTTACACCAAGATGTTTTCCTGAGAACAAAGGACATTACGTATGTTTCTTAGAATGTGCTGCATTATCCTTTGGAATACAATGGAAGATTCCAAGTCAAATGGCATCTTGCAGAATTCTGTATGATCAAGACGGGGTGATAAATGAGGTAAGAAATTTTGACTGGGGGTGTAATGAGACTTGTGGGTATGCAAAGGATGGATCAGCTAAATGGAAGCAAGAATCGCCTTGGATCAAGTTCAGCATCTCATTGATTCCAGGAAAGGGGTATCTATCGACCCAAATGTTAGCATTTAGGTCTCTAAGATTCTCGTTTGGTTAAGTTAACCTTCCCCATAGTGGACCTTCCCTAAAAGAAATGAGCAATTTTACCACCCCTGCCAGTGGAATGGGATGTTTGTTGTACCCCAGGGTTAGTATCCACTGGACTAGTTCCACAACCCAACATTCCAACTGTCCTAAAGATCATAACAAACGTCCATAGGGTGGGGGTTGTGTGGAAATGCAACAAGGGAAGGAAAGAGAATGGATCCGGATTACAACATAATAAAGAATTGGTGTTTTATTCTACAGCAGTAAAAGACATGCAGCCTAAAATATGCACATACACAATCCCATCCTCAGACATGGCATAGATCAGTGCATGAGGGCAAGCACATATCAGCAGTACACAAGCCGCCCTACTGAGAAACCGCTTTTTCCGTGTGTAGTATTCAATAATAGTAGTTGGTTCCCAGCATTTACTTCAGAATCTGTCTTAGCTGTGTCTATGTTAAGATGAACAAACATTTAATTTACCTTTGATTGATTTGTCACTAAGAAGTGTTTAGCTCAAAGCCTCAGGCATCTATAACTTAATTTCATGAGTATCAAACATTTAAATGCTTATCACCAACATCAGATAACTGGAGTCCACTGTTAAATACTTAGGTACCTATAAGTCACTGTGCTTGATATAATGGCACTTCCAGTGTAATATATTCAGGTATCTATATCCTAGCTAAACTTATAGAAGGCCATGCAAGATTTAAATACTCAAATAATTACTACTCGCTCTGATGGACCCAATTCTGTGATAGAGTTAAATACTCTGATACCTTTACCTCACTTCAGCTGATATAAGGGTGGCCCAGAGTTAAATATATTAGTACCTATAACTCACTTAAACTGATACAAGTCTGTCTCTTTGTTGGCGATCACACTTAACTATAGCTCACTTAAGCATATATCTGCATGTTCCATTGTTAAATACTCTGGCATCTAACACATATAGATAATTGTATGAGTTAACATGGATTATAAACACTTGTGTGCCTAGACCATGCTGCTGGTGACAGGTCTTTCCCTGTGTTAAATACCTTGGTATCTCTAGTCCCCTATATATGATAGGTTTCCATTGTTACATATTTGGATATCTGGAGCTCACTTTAACAAACGTTCAAACTGTATTTACTCAAAGCACTATAATACACTCTATTTAATAAAAGCCTGTCTCAGTATTAAAAACGTAAAAGGTTTTAAAATATTTACATCATCTCAGCCAAGGAGCACCCAGAGTTAAATACTCAGTTATGTGTATCTCTCTTATATTGATATAAACCAGCGCAATGGTGTATGCTCGCATTCCCTCGAACGCTCTTGAGCTGAAACTAGGTTTTGTCGCAGTATGAACAGTTCAGTCGATAAAGATCTTACATAACATTTAACATTCTAGCTTTTGAGCCAAATGAGCTAACCTTTGTTCATCTATCACACATTACAAAACAGTTTCAGAGGCCTGGACTTTACACCCATTCTATAACAGGGGGAGGTGGACTGAGTTGAACTTGGTCTTTATAACGCACATGCATCAGGTGTGCTCCAGTTCTTGCTGGGACACAAGAAACATTAACTTCCTGTAATGAGAAGGAAGATGAGTTGGAAAATGATCATTCAAAAAGACATTGGATGAATTGGAAATTGCTCATCTAGGGCCCGATGTAGGTGGCTCATTACCGGTCGGTAAACCCGAAATTCTGTAAATTTCAGGCTTACCGACCAGTATTGAGCCATTTGCTATGTAGGTGATGATTCGGTAAATACCGAATCGGTATTTACCGATTCTGTATTTACCGAATCATTATTTACCGATTCGGTATTTACCGAATCGGTAAATGGCCTGTAGGAAGCACATTTAAGTGTGCTTATGTACTTTAAGGATTCGTTATTTACCACCAACTATAAGTTGGTGGTAAATACCGAATGCCTTTAAAAATGCAAATCTGTGCATTTTCAACTGTGCCATGTGGCAGACATACATGCCCTTAAGGCATGTATGTGTGCCACATGTGCACCGAAGCACGATTATGGGGTGCAACAGGGTGTCAAAGTGACACCCTGCCACCCTTCAATGTGTTCCCCCTTTTACCGAATCGGTATTTACCGATTCGGTAATTCACATTCATTCCTATGGGCCTGGAGGCCCATAGGAATGAATGGGAATTACCGAATCGGTAAATACCGATTCGGTAATTACCGAATCTTACAGATTCGGTAATACTTACTGAATAAATACCTACATCCCATTTACCGATTCTAAAATACCGAATCGTCAAAATTCGGTATTTTAGAATCAGTAAATCTTCATTACCTACATCTGGCCCCTAGATTCATTTCGAAGACTTTTCTCCTACTCACCTTTGAGAGACATTATAACTGCACCATCTAACGACAGTGGAGGTCACTTAATTATAGCTTGTAAGTCTGCACTTACAAAACACCTTTAGAATATGGTGTCAATATATAGGACATTAAATTCAATATATCTCCCTATAGCTTACCCACACCTGATACAAGCCTGATGATGTACCCCATGCCTATTATCACACACATCTGGGATTGTAGGTCGGTGGCCAAGATTCTTTGGTATGTCAAGAGACCATACTTTAAACGTTTTTATCAGTACTTTACACATGATTCTTTCATTTTAGGTATCTCCTAAATTATTCCGTCCTGATGCTGACCCTTTTCTAAATAAATTAGTATTGTGGGTTGAAACATAGACAGTTTCTAAAGTGGACGGTTTTTAAATTTGATTGAGGATTTCGACACTCTAACCTTGAGTGTTGGATGTTACATCATAATGTCCCGATCAGTCACATGCATTTATTTATTTATTTTGAATGTTTTGTATAGCGCAAACAAGACCTTTGAGGGTATCAGAGCGCTTTACATGGCAGATGTAAGAAACATAAACAAGCATAGTAAAATATAGGTGCGTCTAATTCAAGATAGTAACTAATACCAACTAGCAAATATATTACAAGAATATATAACTAGTTGAAGTAAATGTAGCCATGAGGATAGATTTCACTTTTTTTTTTAAAGATGCAGTAGCAGGATTCTGTCTCGTATCTGAGAGGCAAAGCATTACAAATCCTGGGAGCCATTCCCGAGAGGGTCCGGTTGTATCCATTTGCATTATGTTTAGCACTTGCACACTACTTATTCACTTTATCACTTACACTGTGCCATTACTAAATAGGAGCACCGTAATCTAAATTCGATACGGGGAATTGTTTAATCAAATCCATGTTTTGAAACAGGATTACTTGTAAAGAATTCAAATAAATGCACAAATCACAAAACAAACCTTACTAGAAGGTTTCTTGTAACTATTGTGGAAGAAGCCAAGGGCTACACTTCCCCCATAGAGGGACCATATGCATTGATAATAATTGTCCTACCCAGTTTCCCGAGTTACCGGGTTGCCCCTTTTTTCCACAACTATAACCTAAACAGGCGGTGTATTACACCCCTTTCTCGCAAGATGTACCCTCTTGTTCCTTTTCATGGTCTTCCCTCATCTCTATTTCTGGCACAGCTCTCACTAGGAAGTGTACAAGCACCGATCATTCTTTGAAGATAGGATGTTTCTGCTCCTCCCTGCACCAATGGTTTCCCAACACCACTGCAGAGGCATGCTGAACCATGTAATTATTTCTGGGCTTAGAGGGGCTAGGTCCCATATTGGTATATGTGATGAAAATTCATATTTTGTGGGTTAGACTCTCACTTTGTTTTGCATACATTATATGGGCTGTGCCCATCGTTTTATTTTTTAATCTATTTAAATGTTCCTACCCTACATCCACTTATAATTGGCCGCACACCAAACCCCTAGCCATCCCCACAGCTTATTAATTTTATAGACCCATGGAACAGATAAGCTGATGGGGCACTGGATACTGTGTCATTTTCTTTGCAACACTCTATGGCAATTCGGTTGTACTTCTGCATCACCAATGCTTATGGGTATGCCATGTTCATTTATTAAATGCCAATAAAAATCTGAAAATATTTCTGATGCTGTGTAGCTACAGGTTGATGCCCTTGACCAATGCATTGCCTTGGGTGACCTTTAGAGCGCAGTGTCTCATAGTACTTACAAATCTTTGTTAACCTTCAGAGGTTCCACCCAATGTGAATTGTGTTTTCTCGCTATTGACAGACAAAACACTTCTGAACTGCACCAGTAATGCATGCTCTCAAGCAGTGGTGTTTATCCAGAAAAACAACGGTTCCTGTGGAATATCACTCAATAATTCTACGATAAAGAGGGTACTTAATACCTATCCAACTATTAGAGAGAGGGTGGCAAAGAGAAAAGACACAACTGAATCAGTATCGAACCATTCTTTTATATGTTTCAATTGAAAAAATCAATAATGCTATAGACTACAACATATACTACAATATATATAAACAGTGCAATGTGTCCCCAGTGGTTTGTGAAGTAACCAAAACAACGTGTGTACATTTAAGTGAGCTATACAGGTTACAATAGTGACTATTTACAGAAAGGAGACATGACTCCAAAAAATATTTAAATCAGTCATAAAACAGTTGCTACACAATCATAAGCACTGTATGAGTCTCATTCGCCTCCAGTACGTCGACGGCGTTTCGACCCTTAGAGTGAGTGTCTCATCAGGACAGGGAGTGAGGGACGTCTTAGAATGGGCTAATGAATACGTAACCCATGCGTGTAGAAGTAAAATAAATTTACTTACAGTGAACCCAGCCGGGCACACTGTCTTAGACACTTGGTAGTTGTGATATCTCTGTCTCAACAGGGGGAGGTAACGCCCATTAGCAAAATCAGTCAAGGTTCTGAGCGTGTTGTCCACTAGCACAATTGCTAGCTTCCGTTTCTCGGAAAGTAGCGATCCAGCAAGTGGTTAAAGCGCCCAGGGATCCCCTGGCCATTTCGCGCTGAGACGGCATCGTCCGTTGTCAAAAAACAAACTACGGAAGCTAGCAATTGTGCTAGTGGACAACACGCTCAGAACCTTGACTGATTTTGCTAATGGGCGTTACCTCCCCCTGTTGAGACAGAGATATCACAACTACCAAGTGTCTAAGACAGTGTGCCCGGCTGGGTTCACTGTAAGTAAATTTATTTTACTTCTACACGCATGGGTTACGTATTCATTAGCCCATTCTAAGACGTCCCTCACTCCCTGTCCTGATGAGACCCTCACTCTAAGGGTCGAAACGCCGTCGACGTACTGGAGGCGAATGAGACTCATACAGTGCTTATGATTGTGTAGCAACTGTTTTATGACTGATTTAAATATTTTTTGGAGTCATGTCTCCTTTCTGTAAATAGTCACTATTGTAACCTGTATAGCTCACTTAAATGTACACACGTTGTTTTGGTTACTTCACAAACCACTGGGGACACATTGCACTGTTTATATATATTGTAGTATATGTTGTAGTCTAAAGCATTATTGATTTTTTCAATTGAAACATATAAAAGAATGGTTCGATACTGATTCAGTTGTGTCTTTTCTCTTTGCCACCCTCTCTCTAATAGTTGGATAGGTATTAAGTACCCTCTTTATCGTAGAATTATTGAGTGATATTCCACAGGAACCGTTGTTTTTCTGGATAAACATTTCACCCTGGTTCCTTGTGAGTAGGGTTTCCCTTGTTTTCTGTTTTCGCGCTCAAGCAGTGGTGGGCAAAACGGATCCATGCAGAACGGATCCATTCCAGGTTTTCAGGATACTCACGAATTATGCAAGAAGGTTCAATTTAGATTTATGCAATTACATCCAATGTAGATTTTCTGAAAATATGGGATAGACTTGATATTTGGGAATTAACGTTGGAGAACTCTACACTAACAGAACGGGCCTGCTACTGTGTCATATGCTTCAGCCCTTATTTACTAATGTTTTGTTTATGTTCTCGCATGGCGCAACGCAAAACAAAGCAAAAGATAGCGTCAATTTACTTGCCATTTTAAAGATAGGGTACTCAGTACCAAATTGCATGGCATGTGGGCCCGTTCAAACTTTAGTAAATGCTAGCGCTGTCGTTTTGAGGCCAGGAAATCTGGAGGGCATCAGGGAATCCTCAGAAAACAGAACTAGGTATCTTTGTTGGTTAACCCCAAGCATCATGAGAGGATGCTCTCAACATGGCGTGCGCTCTTTGTCGTAGATGTGAAGAAGCTGAAGCATACTGAAACATTTCCACACAGCACTAGGGCCTTGAAAGGCCGCCGAGGCTCTGGCAAGCCGGTCAGTCACAAGTCAAGTCGGCATGAATGACCATGAGGTGTGCAGTTATATACCAAGCCAGACTAATGTGTGTGAAGGGCTGGTAGGAGTTTAGTGCAGTAAATCAAGACAGCCTACTGCTTCTGAAAGGCCACTTGGCATGGCAGGCTATCCTGATTCAAGATTGACTCCAGCACGATCTACCTTTTAGTATTAAAACACTAACCTGATATTAAACACTGAAGTTCATGTCATAAAAAAGAGGGAATGCTCAGGTACAGCACGCACGACCTCCACGCTGCTGTTGTGAGTGGTTTTGTCACCTCAAGGCTGGTCTCTGCCAGTGTTATCAGTGCGACCCTTTCAATCCACAAACTCAGATTAACTCCAAGCCTGGCCACACTAAAGGCACCACTGCAAGCCTACAGAACCACAAACCGCAAAATGTTCAACATATGGAATTCCACCACCAGCCAATCCAATGTAGGGCTGAGGAAAAGAGACCCAATGGTCATGCACATGGTATGGGCATGGAGTAACCTTAGTGTACTCTGATACAGGAATGTGCTGAGGAGGCTGTCACAGCCTCAGCATCTGGGACAAAGTCCTGCTTTTCATCTTAATTCTTTCAATATCTCCTTCTCCAAATTCGCAGTCATTACCTATTCTTCATTGTTCTACTCCTTACTACTGAGGTGAGCCCACGTTGCCAAACAGCCACCTCATAACTATGAAAACACAAACAATTCATAGGGATTGTCCATATGCTTTGCCTCTGAGAGAGGGGATCACAAGCGAGCATATCCTTCCGCCAACATCCTGTAGTGTGAAGTCGCTGTCAGAGATAACCATCCTATAACTCTCTGGAAAGAGTCCTATAAGTTGCTGCGATCTTGCAGCAACTTATAGGACTGGGCTAACGTCTTCCACGGCAAGAGACAGGCTCTGCAACAAAAAAAAAGCACAACATTCCAGGCAGCGGAAGTGCACCAATAAAAATAAACCAATCATTACGTGGTCCATGCTCCAGGCAAGAGACAAACAAATGAAGACAAAATTAATCTGGCACGCGCTCACCAATTTTAAAGTTTTTTAAACTTAATAAAAGATCTTGCAGTTGATAGCGCATGTGCTGTCTCAGGCATGACCTCAAAAGTTCAAGCGTCATGGCACGTGTTGAAGGAGTGGCTCCTTGCTATTAGAAACCTCGCAGGAGTGGGCAGGCTTTCGTAAGGGGGTGTGCTTTTTTATTTGTAATTCATGCAAGCCCTGGGTAGATCTTGGACATTCCTGCCATGGACAGCAGGCGATTTTCTTCTTTTTTTTAATTCTTGAAAAACCCTGTTTTGTAGCCTCTTGGGGCATAATTGTACGAAGAATGTCCTGACCTGCGTTTCCCATAGACACCGCTAGATAGTTTTGATTTTTTTTGTGTGCCACACTTAAGATATTGGTTCATGTGCACTGAAGACCCATTGTGACAGAACTCAACCCAGGGAAGAGCTGTGTGGTCTGGTGGGGCACTCACTCCTTTGCTGAGCATGGCTACAGCTCGTTCACCAGGCTGTTGAGGCCGACAGTGGAGGCAGCAACAGATTGTAGCTGTAGAACAGGTCTTTTTACCTTTTGCCTGCCAGGAATAATTACCTACTGGCATCGCCTGGTTTTAAATTGGTATGTCAGTCTCCTGAAACCGCACCCTTCACTCCATCCATGTGAGACATGAATGATGTATGCACATGAATATTTTTGTAACTGCAGTAGGATGTACCCGGAGTGTATGACTGTGGCAGCCCAGGAATCCATTTTCACTTTGCTGCACCTAAGAGTGGCCTTAGCTAGACAGCAATGTGAATTACAGGCCGCCTACAACAACTTCTTTAGACTTTTGGTAGTGGACTAGAGTCTAGGGTCTGGAGAACAGGGCCCTCTTGAATGGTAAGGACAAGCTTCACCCCTCGCCTGCTCCATTCTTCCCCAGGAGTGTTACCCCTAATAGGTGGAGAGGTAGTTAAGTAACTCTGCCTGCAATCTTGGTATGAGTACTGGACAGCAGACTCCAGTCATTGTGCCAGGATTTCTCAACAACCGGGATCAGTTCCCACGCTAAGGGGGACCCAGAAGGCCCTTAGAGTTCCAGGGTTGGGATCGCGGACTGCCAACTTCAAGAAACCTGGAACGACTGCACCTGGTTAGAAAGAGCTGCCTTGCAACCACCTTGAAGGATGGGATCCATTGACTTCTGGATGGAAGTACTGGTGCTATCTCCACATAAAGGAAAGACTGGCCAGAAGAATTGGACTCGCGGAGTTAGGCGGGGGGGGGGGGGGGGTGGGAACACATTCCCGCTTTGGTTCAGGGAAGGATCTACACTGACAGGCTGTGTGGTGTGCCTTGTAACCCTTGAGTTTGTCACAGAGCAAAGCGACTCTTTCTCAGAACCCTTGGAGGCTTGCACTACAGAAAGATCGTAACAGCATTTGGCGTTTTCACTAAAACACCCGTGTCAACATGGCAAGAAGTCAGGACCTCATTCGACCATCTCCTCACGCACAGCAAAGCCCCTGGGACCCAGGGTGGGCTCTTCACTCGCTTGATGGTGGGGTTTGAGTATGGGCCGGAGGAAGATCCCTTCCCAGCAAGGAGCACGGCGTCCATACGTCCATGACCCCATGGTCCCACCTCTTGAGTTTGAAAGATGCACACCTGGTCCCCATCCCAGAACACGCGGCTCTAAGAGCCAGTCTGTGAGTGTACACATCGGCAAGAGCAGCACACCCCAGCCACCCACACGCAGCAAAGCCCAGCAGCCACTCAACTAGTCAAGATGCTATGAACAATCAGGATTGCTGTGAAGGCAATAACTTTCTGCTGCACCACAGGAGCTACAGGAGTAGATGAAATAGTATGACACTGTTACCTCTTGATATTGTTGTAATGTCGATCCTGGAAGAAATGAAGAATATTGTGCTGAGGCCTAGCAGGGAAAGGGGAGGGAGGCCTAAATGTACTATTCACTGATTCTACCCTAAACGCTTGAAAGAATGTGGGCATATCTTCCAGTTTAGAAGTAGCTCGCTCCCCTTAAACTACGTAGGCTATTTTTCTATTAACCCCTCTAAAAGTTTGTGCACTATGTAGATGCATGTCAGAATAAGGTTATATCTTTTATTAAATAAAAGTATTGGCTGGACAGTGACTTATTGTTATGAGATGCCTTGAGTTCTGCAGCTTTGGACTGCTCAACTTCACTACCCTGAGGGTATAGTGCTTCGCTGTGGGTCCAGTAGTACGGTTAAGCGCCCAAGGCACTTATGGTAAAAGGCTCCGCTACAATTTAAGCCCAGTGACTCCTGCTAGCCCTAAGACTCCCGAAAAGGTCACCACATGGCTTTGTCAGGGAAAAAAATGGCACACTGGCCTGTGGCGGCCCTTCTTACTCTGCATGGCGTCAGGGAAAAATGGTCATGGTTTCCTTGAAGATTCCAGTTTTTGTCATAATTTTTGATGCAATGTTAAATCCTAAGAGTGGATCTTTGAACCCAGTAGATCCGTTGAATCACCCCAGAAGATTATATTGGGCCTAGGCCTAGTTTCCATGCCCCATCGAGAATGGGACTGAGGCCCTGTTACAAAATTCCTAATCCTACTGGAAATCCTAATGAATATCATAATGACTGTAAACATCAGTCTCCTACTCAGTTATAATCCTTTCAAATAATTACGCCATAAATCTATTTTCAAATGTTCCAATAGATAATTGAATTTCCTTCTTCATTTTTTCCTTATTAATTTTATCTATTTGTTTCAGTGTGAGGTGCCGATTTTATCACTCGATACAGTTCGAGCTTTGACCTGTTGTTCAGGAGTTATTAAAATGGACTTTTCAATCCAGTGTTTGTACCAAACTTCAAACAAACACAAATCTTCAGAGTGATGTGTGTAACAAAATCCATGTTATGCAACTGTGGTACCAGTTTTTAGAATGTGTAGACAAATAGCTCAGAGAAAAAGATGATGGTAAAAGAATACTTCTAAGAGAAACCTACCATGTGAAAAGATGAGGTGCATTAGCAACAGGGGCCTCAATGAGAGGTTTTATTATGTGCGTTTTAATGATGATATTAAGGCTACACGAGAATTAGAAGAATCACTATGGGCCATATGTAGGTAATCCAAATTTACTGATTCTAAAATAGCGAATTTTACAGATTCGGTATTTCAGAATCGGTAAATGGTATATAGGTATTGATTCGGTAAATTTTACCGAATCGGTAAATACCGATTCGGTATTTACTGATTCGGTAACTCCCATTCTGGCCTGGAGGTCCATAGGAATGAATGGGATGCCATTCACTATTACCGATTCGGTAAATACCGAATCTGTAATAGGGGATGCATATTCAGGGGTGGCAGGGTGTCACATTGCCACCCTGTTGCACCCCTGAATCGTGCATGTGTGCACATGTGGCACACATACATGCCCTAAGGGCATGTATGTCTGCCACATGGCACTTTTGGAAAAGCACAAATTTGCTTTTTCTAAGGTTTTTGATATTTACCACCAACTTTTCGTTGGCGGTAAATACCAAATCCTAAACTGAGAAATGCACTCACTTGAGTGCTCCCTACATTACGGATTTGGTAATTTACTGAATCGGTATTTTAAGGATTCGGTAATTTACCGATTCCTTAAATTACGGATTCGGTAAATTACCGAATCCTTAAATTTAGCCCCTACATCTCAAATGCCTAATACCGGTCAGTAATGGACGAAATTCGGTCATTTCGGCCGTTACCGACCGGTATTGAGCTACCTACATATGGCCCTATGTGTCTTGTACACATGATGATTTTTGGGACTACATTAGAATTAGTAGATCAAATATTTTTGGACATGTGACCCATTACTTTTTAACAACGATAGGGATCATGGGAATAAGAACGTTGGGCATGTTGTGATTGGATTCTGCACCAGACGTTTGAACTTGGTGGTGTCCATAATGTTTGCGTGATTGCTGAATGGTTATCAAAGATACATTTATATGTGATGGTGTTGTTGCATGCATCTTTATACAGTTCACTGTTTTATGCTTATTTGGATTTTCATAGAGATAGCGGAATGCAAAGTACATACTCCTTGTGAATAGCACTAGCATCAAAGCTCAAAGTGCATTCAGTGATCGAGTGAAGATACTACACTGAAATGAATAGATCCAATCCATATGGAAAATTAAGAAGGAAATTAAATAATGTATTGGCACATTTTTTTTAAACTTTATTTTCAGTTTTTCAAATGATAAACGGTACAGTAGCCCCTCCTCCTATACACTCTTATCCCTGTAAAGCATGCAACATTTCTAGGTACATTCTGTTACATGACCATGACAAGTAATTCTTAAAAAAGAAAAAAGAAACAAGCCCTGAAATGATGCCCTTGGGCGGCCTCATTTCTTGAAACCCCATCACACTGCCCGCCCCAAACCTTAAGTTTCCCCGTGTGGTATCCACGCGCTACATTCATTCGATTGGACGGTATCCACCCTTACTGGGATTCTCGTCTCTCTCAGGCTCTACAGCTACAAAAATATCTAGCCAATTCCCGTACTGTCATGCCCTTTAGTATTCTCGGCTGCTGAAATGTATCGGCACATTTAACACACAATTCATGGTGTAATTCTTCGGGAGGCTTATAATGCAGTAATAGATTGGGGTGAGCCTGGTGCCCCCAGCAGAATACCTGTTTAATATATTGGGGACTTCACAATACTGTGACTGGATGCCAGTATCGGAGCTCCAAAAGAGACCAAAAGGAATGAAGTAGTCAAAAGATTCGCTAAGTATTTTATACGAAATAATTTTAAAATCATTTATCCTTTGTAGCTTTGTCTTATGATGAGGAGCCACTGGGCAGCACTAGTGTGAATCAGATACTTCGCAATATTTTTAATTCCTTCACAGAGAATGGCATTTGTAAAAATCTCAGACTGGGAGGTCTGAATCTTTCAACATTAGTACCTGGAGTGCTTGCCTTGCGGTTGTCCTAATAGCATCTGGAAAGATTCAGGAGGCCTCAAAGAAGATTGATACCATTTCCGTTTTCGCCAGGTAAAGGATAAATTGGACAAAAATTGAAGGACTCCCATTGAGAACCCACCACCGTGGACCCACATGTGGTTCTTATGGCTTTATGTGGAAAACCTTGGAGTTACAATACTTAGCCATTATAATTGACAGAGTCCTTGAGTGCACGGATCTTAATCTCTTAACCCGCAATGTCCAGAATGGACCTAACTTCGCATGCCGGTCTGCCTTGCAGGTTTCTTTTTGGGGTAGAATACAGATGATAACAAAAATGATAAAAATGGTAACTGCACCTCAGTTCAGTTAAATTTTCGTCATGGTCTCTCTCGATCCCTGCACGTATACTTGGCAATATAAATAAACATATTAAGCTGTTTATTTGGCTAGAAAGAAACCCCTGACTTCAACTGCTATATGCGGATACTAAAGGCAGAAGCCTACGGCTCCCCGATACACATATGTACAACCTTACTCACCACCTCTCCCAGTTGGCCTACTTGCTGGCACCCTCCGACAACCAACCCAGTGGTACCCTGGGAACGTTCACTGACACAAGCCCTGATGGGCTTAGGACTCCTTTACAACTATTCAATATCCCAATCTACTCACTGCCCTCTGCGCTTCGGGTGATGTGGATATTGAAAGATGCCCACCAGCTGCTGAGAACAGAGAGCGGCACTTTGGTCAAATGGGGGCATACACATCGGCCAAAAGCTGGTTAGCTGGCTGACATAAGCAACCGGGGGAGGGGTGGTGGGAGGTCGGTCAAGAGAACTGGAGATCACCTTATTGGGGATAATTTCCATACCTTTGTAATGCTTCGAACAGACTTCGCTTTACCCCCATTGCAACAATGGAGGTATTGGCAGACTGGGACGAGCCCTGTACATCTCCCAGACTCCCCCACATTGTAATATCTCAGAAAGTGGGAGCGATCTAGGGATATTGTCTCAACCCCATATAGGAACCTTATTCATAAATTCTACTCCAATACCTCACTTTGATGCTCTAAAACGTATTGGCAGGAATGACTAGGAATTGCTTTCTCTGATGAGGACTAGAAGAGATCGTGGAATATTTATACGATTTCGCAGATGTAGACAACACTACCTCCCATTGGCATGGATGGATATCAGTAGCCTTAATGGTGGTGAAGATGTGTATTGTACGACACTTTTTCTCCTCACAAATACTTGCACATCATGAGTGGTTCACTCAGTTATACCGTCCGGCCTCTTTTGAGAGATGCATACACAAACTCCAAGATCAACTACACCAATATGAGGCTACCTGGGGCCATATCCTACACCTTCAGGAGCTTTAAGACATTAATGTGTGGTTGGTCCACATCCACCCCCTTTCACTTCCACTAAAAACCCTTCCCACCCGCCACATCCTGCCATTGTTCTGAGGTGATAGGACTGACCACGTACTATAGCCTGAAATCTAGTGAGTAGGCAGGCAAACTGGAGAGCCATTGGCAGTATGCTTACTTGATCTATTCTAGCCTCATGGGCACTCCTCACTTACCAACTGGAGCTACACAAAGAGGGCGGTGATAACACCTCTGTCGTGTACACCGAGAGATACTCCGTGAATGACTCTGGTAACGTCATACCAGAGCTCATACCTTGGTAGACTGACCTAAAACATTGTGATGTATTTTATATGTCTGTGTCCATAACTTGTGTGCGATCTATTTGATACTATTCCTCATTTCCCCTGTATCTGCATTTCAATAATACTGTCAATTGGAATGGACCACGACTGATGTAAAATGCCAATAAAGATATGTTTCACCCAAAAAAAAAAAAAGAATGATGCTTGTCTTCAGGTTTAATCACATCGGAACCAGCCCCCATGACCTGAAATATTTCTTCTCCCCGGAGCTTTCCTGTTGAATCTGTCTTCTACAACCAGATTTGTTCTGCTTGATCTCATGTTTCTATAGGGAATGCGAGTATGCACAAGGGGGTGTACCCATGTATAGTCACTGGGACCTGGGTTGAATATGTACTAGAAGGAAGGGGTCCCAGTGTATCAAGGGAACTAATTAAATAATTGAAAAATAATCATTCAAAGGACAAATGTTTTCAGATCCACACGGTTTAATTCACAGTGGGATAGAGTATCATATACACATAATAGAATGCAATAAACTGTATTAGCGTCATACAGTGCCCCAAAGTAGGAGAGGGAACGTGATGGTGAGGATAGCGTGAAGTGAAGGGATTAGGTGACAGTAAAATCAGTTGTTTAAGCATATATACGTGACACCAATGTGGTGGCAACAACTTGTATATCACATAATAACTTGTTCGAAAACAGGCATACTACACCAGGTACAGCATATATACAATATTGGTGTGTAGTTGCCACAATAAAACCAAACAGTCGACGTTTCGACCCTCTTGAAGTTGCAGGATCGTTTTAACCTTGCTGTAGGGTCTTCATCAGGACCAGGGGGTGGGGGCAAAGGACCTAATGGGGATATAGTAATTCCAAATTAGAGGGTGGTAATCAACCTCTGAATTAACACATAGGTAGAGACACAATTAGGCTTAAGTCGAGCCAAGGTTGACCGACTTACATCATTAGTTGAAAAATAAACGTTACGTGTGCAGTTAAACCAAATTTAAGAATGGGCCTGGAAATGGGAAACCGTACGCACCGCTACAACAGCATTTGCAGACAATGGCACCCCAAATGAGACCATCCAACATATCTGGAGGATATGTATGTACATCACCATGCAATAAAAACGACATAATCCTTATGGAACAGAGACCCACGTGCGCCGCTACAAATGTATTAGCAGACAGCGATGACACAAAATTGAGTGCAAGGGAGCTGGTTAAAAACAAGCAGATGTGTCGTAGGGACGAATCACTAACGTTTAAATTAAAACATAAATTGCTACAAGAGGCAGTGCGCGTTCACGTGGCCTACTGTAGATGCCGAGCGTGGTGGAGCCGCCGAGTTAGTTTAACTGGGAACATAGTCAATATTGTGCACAGGGGAGAATAGCTAATGGCTGTACAGGGACATCTGGGAGACGCTTACCGCAAGTCAGCGTGTTGCTTGGCTCTCAGACGGCGGATACAATGAGTTAGAAACAGGTGGATGAATACCGCATCTGTAAAAGAGCGAGCAATGTAAACTAAGGTACGACAGCGGCTGATTGGGAGATCCAATTCAGCCACTTTAAGATTTTGAGCACAGCGCTTGGGTGAACAATTACATTTAAATGAAAAAGCCGGCACCTTACCAGTTAGCGGCGGTACATCGGATGACACTGAACGGGAATGTACAATCGTCAAGGGCAGGCTTAATGCTCTGCGGGATGGGTCTATGGGATAAAAATATTAAATTAAATAATTGGGGCCGGTCGCGGCTATCAGGAAGAAGCTGCGGGGCCGGTAGACGGAATCAACCCACATGTGAAATAAAATAAAATAAAATGAAACGGGCGGCTTACCGATTTGGGCGGCAACAGAGTATCGCAGTGATCGGTAATATTCTGGGTCGGTGATTTCCAGCCGATTAATAAGCGAGTTGAGTCTGTGGGAGTGAGAAGGGAAGGGATGATAAATCGGGTTGTTTATCAGAGGGAAACGGGAGCGGGCTAGCAAAGGAAAGTGACTTACTCGGTAAATGGCTCTGTGTTACTCCGTGAGCGAGATGCAGTGCGAGTGCCGCGTTTCCTAGTTAGATATGGGAGTCATGGAAACGAGTCAGCTAGGGGGAGTAAAGCTAGTGAAAAGACTAACAGGTCAGGCATGTTCCCGGTGAGACTGAACCAAAAGGCAGATGTTGTCGAATGGTCAACATTGTAAAAGAGTACAAAATGAATTGCAAAATATACAAACAGACATATAAACCAGAGCTCAACATTTGGCATTAGTAACAGAAGGGCAACATGTAAAAATATTCAGCGATTAATTCAAAATAACCTTATGTCAATTGCTATGGTTAACAGAGCGTACCTCTCAGACATGAGGGTATAGGCTCTGTACGTGAACAGATGTAGCGTATGATCAGCAATATATGACAATAAAATGGCTGAAGTGTGGACCAACCATGGAAGGTAAAGCAAGACAGACAGCTTGTAATAAAAAAATCAGATTAACTAAGGTAATGTGGCCAATTGGGAGAATGAACTATCGGATTCATTAAGGCCAGTTTCAATGGAGTTGAAAAAGTACATCCACTTTATTTCTCGTATATTGAGAATGTTGGAAATGTTGCCTCCACGTGGTCCCAGTGTGACTTTTTCAATGACCAACCATCGTAGGCTCTCAGGTGGGTGGTTGCTCACTTTGAAATGTTCCACCAGTGGTGCCCCTTCGACCTCACAACGAATGCGGCTCATATGTTGCAATATGCGTGCCTTGATTTTCTGTTGGGTCTGCCCGATGTAGATCTTATGGCATGGACATAGAATGGCATAAATGACGTTGTTGGAGTTGCAATTACTGAAACATTTCAATTTCACAGTTAGATGAAGATAAGTGAAGTCTTTGGTCTGTATCGTCAGATCACAGGCCTTGCAGTGGCCGCATTTGGAGTGACCCATTACAGGTGGTAAGTTCCACAGAGTATTGATCGTGGGTTGACTCTCAGGAGATAGGAATGAATTTACAACATGATCCCTGATGCATTTGGCTTTCTTGAATGCATGAAGCGGAGTCTGGGGTTGTTTGATGTCATCGGCAACCAAATGCCAGTGTTTGTTGATAATTTTTTTGATGCTATTGCTCTTAGTGCTGAACGTCGTCACACAGACAATTCGGTTTTCTTGCTGTTCCATTCTGTTTTTGGGTACAAGTAGTTCATCTCGGGGGTAGAACCAAGCACGTTTGCGGGCCTTTTTAATCAAACGTCTAGGATAGCCACGGCTCAGTAGACGGTTCGATAGATCCTGAGACTCAGAGAAATAGTCATCCTTGGTGGAGCAGTTGCGGCGTATCCTGAGGAATTGCCCGAAGGGCAGGTTATCCCTAAGGGCACGCGGATGATGGCTGCTGTAAGCCAATAAGGAGTTCCTCTCAGCTTGTTTGCGAAACAATTTGGTGCAAAGTCTACCAGATTCATGATATATTGTGACATCCAAAAAGTCTATAGAGTTGCTGTCTGATGTGATGGTGAATTTAACGTGCTGGGATTGCTCATTGAGCCACGTAAAGAAAATGTTCAATTGGTCTTGGTTACCATTCCATATCAACAGGATGTCGTCGATGTACCGTACCCACAGGCCGACTTGATCTCTAAATGGGTTATGTTGGCTGAGAACAGTGTCCTCTTCAAATGCTGCCATGTATAATATAGCTACGTCAGGTGCAAATGGAGCCCCCATAGCCACTCCAGAGGTTTGCAAGTAAAAGTTGGTATCAAATAGAAAAAAATTTCGGGTCATCGCAATTTTGAGTAAGGCTACAATGAACTCAGATGGCACTTGAACAGGTGCTGGACGTGTCCGAAGGCAGCGGTCAATAACCGTCAAGGCTTCCTCTTGGGGGATGCAGGTATAAAGGGAGACGACGTCACAGGTGGCTAGTATTTGCTGAGATGGATCATATGGTATGCTTTCAGTTATATTGATGGTATGCATTGTATCTCTGAGGTAGGACGGAGTGGCCTCTGCTAGTGGTTTAATAAAAAAGTCAATATACTTTCCCAATGGTTCCAAGATGGACCCACACCCTGACACGATAGGTCGGCCCGGTGGATTAGTCATGCTTTTGTGGAGTTTGGGTAGGGTGTAAATTGTTGCCAGGCGTGGATGTTTATTGTTAAGAAAAAGGAATTCATTCTCAGAGAGGAAACCAAGATCCAATCCCTCTTGTGTAATCTCTAGGATCTCAGTAGCAATGGATCTGGTGGGGTCCGATCTTAATACTTGATAACAACTGGTGTCTTGTAGTTGGCGCAAAATTTCAGTTTTATACGCAGATTGATCCTGGATCACAATCGCCCCGCCCTTGTCGGCCGGTTTGATGACAACTTGGGTATTCTTAGCCAGTGTCTGTAGAGCAGTTTTCTGAGATCTGCTGATGTTGTATCGAACAAAGGTTTTGTCTTGTAAGGCCCGTTGTACATCACGCCAAACTACCGTTTCATAGGCTAGGATTTGGTTGGACATCGTGCTGGCATAGGGGACGAATGTGGAAGGCGGTCGTAAGCCTGTTACGGATGTTTTTGACTGTGTGTCGGAATTGCGAAAAAAGTACTTTAACCGGATTTTCCGAAAAAATTTGATACGTTCCGTTCTTACCACGAAGTGGTCGGGGTTGTGTGTGGGGACATATGATAGTCCCTTGCTGAGTACTTGAACTTCAGTGTCACTTAGTTGTTGTTTTGAGATATTGACAATGGGATTTAATATTGCATCGGGCTCCAATGGGTCTACCAACGGTACGTCTTGTTGCGAGTAGTCCTCTCGCCGTGAGGTTCTGGTTGAAATTGGACTTGTTTGGACGGTTGTCCTTGACCTCCACTCCAGTTGGTTTGTTGCTGCTGGGAGCCACGTTGGTTCTGACCACGGGGCCATGAATTGCCTCTTCCTCGTGGGGGTCGCCAAGATCCACGGCCTTGTCCTAAAAAAGGAGGGAATAACTGAGGAGGATAATTGTAGTCAAAATAAGCGTATTGGTTACTTGGGCCAGCAGAGTCAGGCTCTCCCTCAGAGCTGTAGGAGGAATCCGAAAAGGTAGAGTAATTACGTCTGCCTCTGAAATTGCCACGACCTCTGGTGGTGAAACGGCCTTGTGTGTCCTGTCGATAATAATCGTCTTGCAGATATGGGTATGTCTTCTTTTTATCGTAGAGACGAATATCTCGTGCCAATTTTTCAAGTTTTCGGTTTTGGGTTGTAAGATCAAAGTCTTTGAGTGTGGCTTGTAGATTAGTTAAAGTGTCCTTTGCGTTAGCAAAGTTGGAATCAGCAGAGATTTCTGCTTTCAAAGCGGCAATTTCGGCGGAGAGTAGTACTACCTGGTCTTTGGCAGTTTCAACGCCCAACACCATCCAGTGGCGAGAGCAATTATTGGATATGTAGCTGAAGCCTTCTCTAAATTTCGGAACTTCAATGAAAATGGCCGGTTCTATCTTGATTTGCAATCCTACTGGAATTATGTTCTCTTTAAGGTACTTAGTGAGCAAATGACCATGCCAGCGGGTGCGGACCAGTTTCTTTTCCAGGCGTTCAAGACGTGAGATTTTGTCTTTTAATGAGAAGTCAATTGTTGGAACATCAGATTGAAAAAAGATGTTATCAGGGTTTTCAAGCAATTTGTCGATGTAGTCCTCGGAGTAGGACAAGAGTTCTCTTTCTACCATATTGTGATACTAAAGTTAGGAATCAAAAGCAATGGGGTGGGGAAAGGTACGCTCTGTTAACCATAGCAATTGACATAAGGTTATTTTGAATTAATCGCTGAATATTTTTACATGTTGCCCTTCTGTTACTAATGCCAAATGTTGAGCTCTGGTTTATATGTCTGTTTGTATATTTTGCAATTCATTTTGTACTCTTTTACAATGTTGACCATTCGACAACATCTGCCTTTTGGTTCAGTCTCACCGGGAACATGCCTGACCTGTTAGTCTTTTCACTAGCTTTACTCCCCCTAGCTGACTCGTTTCCATGACTCCCATATCTAACTAGGAAACGCGGCACTCGCACTGCATCTCGCTCACGGAGTAACACAGAGCCATTTACCGAGTAAGTCACTTTCCTTTGCTAGCCCGCTCCCGTTTCCCTCTGATAAACAACCCGATTTATCATCCCTTCCCTTCTCACTCCCACAGACTCAACTCGCTTATTAATCGGCTGGAAATCACCGACCCAGAATATTACCGATCACTGCGATACTCTGTTGCCGCCCAAATCGGTAAGCCGCCCGTTTCATTTTATTTTATTTTATTTCACATGTGGGTTGATTCCGTCTACCGGCCCCGCAGCTTCTTCCTGATAGCCGCGACCGGCCCCAATTATTTAATTTAATATTTTTATCCCATAGACCCATCCCGCAGAGCATTAAGCCTGCCCTTGACGATTGTACATTCCCGTTCAGTGTCATCCGATGTACCGCCGCTAACTGGTAAGGTGCCGGCTTTTTCATTTAAATGTAATTGTTCACCCAAGCGCTGTGCTCAAAATCTTAAAGTGGCTGAATTGGATCTCCCAATCAGCCGCTGTCGTACCTTGGTTTAAATTGCTCGCTCTTTTACAGATGCGGTATTCATCCACCTGTTTCTAACTCATTGTATCCGCCGTCTGAGAGCCAAGCAACACGCTGACTTGCGGTAAGCGTCTCCCAGATGTCCCTGTACAGCCATTAGCTATTCTCCCCTGTGCACAATATTGACTATGTTCCCAGTTAAACTAACTCGGCGGCTCCACCACGCTCGGCATCTACAGTAGGCCACGTGAACGCGCACTGCCTCTTGTAGCAATTTATGTTTTAATTTAAACGTTAGTGATTCGTCCCTACGACACATCTGCTTGTTTTTAACCAGCTCCCTTGCACTCAATTTTGTGTCATCGCTGTCTGCTAATACATTTGTAGCGGCGCACGTGGGTCTCTGTTCCATAAGGATTATGTCGTTTTTATTGCATGGTGATGTACATACATATCCTCCAGATATGTTGGATGGTCTCATTTGGGGTGCCATTGTCTGCAAATGCTGTTGTAGCGGTGCGTACGGTTTCCCATTTCCAGGCCCATTCTTAAATTTGGTTTAACTGCACACGTAACGTTTATTTTTCAACTAATGATGTAAGTCGGTCAACCTTGGCTCGACTTAAGCCTAATTGTGTCTCTACCTATGTGTTAATTCAGAGGTTGATTACCACCCTCTAATTTGGAATTACTATATCCCCATTAGGTCCTTTGCCCCCACCCCCTGGTCCTGATGAAGACCCTACAGCAAGGTTAAAACGATCCTGCAACTTCAAGAGGGTCGAAACGTCGACTGTTTGGTTTTATTGTGGCAACTACACACCAATATTGTATATATGCTGTACCTGGTGTAGTATGCCTGTTTTCGAACAAGTTATTATGTGATATACAAGTTGTTGCCACCACATTGGTGTCACGTATATATGCTTAAACAACTGATTTTACTGTCACCTAATCCCTTCACTTCACGCTATCCTCACCATCACGTTCCCTCTCCTACTTTGGGGCACTGTATGACGCTAATACAGTTTATTGCATTCTATTATGTGTATATGATACTCTATCCCACTGTGAATTAAACCGTGTGGATCTGAAAACATTTGTCCTTTGAATGATTATTTTTCAATTATTTAATTAGTTCCCTTGATACACTGGGACCCCTTCCTTCTAGTCTATAGGGAATGCAGCATAGCTAGCTAGGTCTATGTTCATTCGCTATTTTGAAAACTAAACAGAAGTTGAAATGTTATTTTTGTGTTAGAAGGGACAGGTGAATATCTTTGAATGCTGGGGTTGTATGAGAATATTTTTACAGGTTGAGGTAAAGCCTGTCTGCATGATTCGATTGTCTCTGAAGTTTTTGTTGATGTCTTTGTTAGATGCCCCACGTAAATGCTATTGTAGTAGTTTCATCTAGACCGAACTTTTGCAACCAAACGGGGCCTAATTGTACCATTGTATAAGAAAGGCAAACTGTCCGACCCCAGCTCATGCAAGCCAGCTCATACAAACCAATCAGCCTCAGTACCACTGAGGAAAAAATCTTACAAATTAATTTGGAATATTTTGAAACCTGGGCAGAAACCAGCCACATCCTCAACCTTACTCAGGGTTGGCTTCCGAGGAGGATTATCAACTATTTACCAGATCAGTCTATACCACATCACCCATGAACTGTCCATCAACAGACAGATGCCCCTCTTTGGTGCCTTCTTGGATTTCTCACAAGCCTTCGACCTTGTGAAAAAAGAATTACTATGGGCAAAACTGTAATCACTTGACATACGGTACCGCCGTCACAGGTGAGAATAAAAAAACCTGTACTTCTGAGTTAATTACACATGGAAAAGTAGTTACAGCCGAAGCAAGAAGCAAAGTGTTCCCCACCAACAGAGGCATTAAGAAAGGCTACATCCTGCCATGCCTGCTGTTAATCCTACCCACAAACGACATCTGCATAGTAAATATAGCAGCTTCCCAAAACATACCCAAAATGATAAAGCCTGTATGCTTCCGCTAATACGCCAGTGATGCCATTCTCTCATAAGGATGCAAAACATCATTCAAGCTCAACTCAATGCTATAAAAAAGATCCATCTTAAAATCTTGAATTGTGTCATAACCTAAGGTTGTAATCTGGTGGAACCACGAGCCAAGAGGACACTCACTCAGCAAACATTTAACCCTGAGAAAACAGCCAATCGATGTAGCAAAACCATTTAGTACCTAGGAGTGATTATGTGCAACTCACCCTCTCATCAGCGGGTTGCCTGTTTCTTGCCCGCATCGCAGCCTCCACACTCTGGGTTGGAACTACACCCCAGGGTGCACGTGGCAGCAGAGGCTTTATGGGACCTTCAAACCCACCTCCAGCGTCCCGCAGCGCAGGTCGTGCCCTAGATCGGGTCAAAACTGGCCAGTCTCCGCCCGTCATCGCCCAGAAGAGGCCAGGGCCCCCGTATGTATACATCTATATTTGAGCTCGTCATTACTCCGAGGTTTTTAACTGAATTAATTCCAGGAATTAATAATTCCAGCTATTATTACTCCAGTGATTACACTAAGAATGGCCGAAACGTAAAGCGCAGGATGCCTCGAAGATTTCCACGAGTGCTAAAAACCCAAGGAAAAGCACCTTTCACCTTTCAAAGTCTTTCACCACTAAGTAACATGAACTGCACCTCAGAAGATATCAACCATTTGATTGAGGAGGTGGAATCAATTTTAAAGACTGGTGTATCGTCCAAGGGCAGGAAGACAAACTCTACTGTGCCGCAGTGGCAGCTGCTCTAATTGGAAGTGGAGGGGCAACACCAACACGCGGAGGGAAGAGGGGGAAATAATAAATGAACTCACTTACCTTCCGTTGCATCTGCTGCTTCGGTTCTCCTCTCCTGGATGCTGATGCAATGGACAGGCTCCATGGGGCCAATCACAGCGCTGCTCTCATACTGTTTCCAGCTTGAGAGCAGCACCGTGATAGGCCCGAGCGGGCTGACTTGATGCTCGCTCAGGCACACGGAAAGTGTGCCATTTCCCCACCCAGCTGTGCACACAGCTGGGTTAGGGAAATGTAAGTGTGCATGTTGGGTTGCCCGTCCTAAGATGGTCGGCCAAACCAACATGCGCACTTACAGTGCCCCCACCATTGCTCCTCTATCCTGCTGACGCAATGACACTCCCAGGATGGCCCGCTCTTGCCATAAGACAATGGCACGTTAAGAAAAAATAAAATGATAATAAAATGGTTTTATTATTCATTTATTTTTCATATTTGCCTCTGCTGCCTCTCAGCAGTGGGGCGCCGCTCCTCTACCACAGCGGTGGTGCCGCCCCTGCTGTGCCGCACACATTACAAACTTGTTTGTGAAGTTACTGTGAGCCCCTCAAATGTTTCTAGTGCCCAGGGGTTGAACTGCACAATAGGCAAAGAGGCCTGGTCATTGACAATATCTGCAACTTCTTGGAATCCTCTCAGCCCTGAGATTAATATTTTACCAAATATACCTTGCTGTAATAGGTTTACCCCCTTGGCTCTGCCAGATTCAAAATCAGTCTTTCAAAATCAATCACTTGATGTGTCTTTAATTCCTCCTGTTGAACACAAGTGCAGCAACCGCACAGAGTGTAGCGTGAAGACATCCTCGCACCCATCTGAAGCGGACTATATTTCTCTACATTTCAAAATAGACTACCTAACCAAGGAGTTGGCTAAGCTCGCCAAACAAGTAACAACTACACTTAATAGTCAGAGCTGCTGTAAATGCAGATACCAGGAGAGCTCAGTTGGGAAGCAACATCCTAATAGTATTGCAAGAGGTCTCATGTTATCCCAGAAATCTTTGTCACCCTCTAGAACATACCCTGTAGCTGGGTCTCTACTGCAAATTTTGAACAGGACAAAAGGTCAACAAACCTTCTTCAACAATCACACATCACAGCCGTTAGGGCCCTTGGTCCATCCACCGAATGCCCAACTGTTACATACCCCACATGCTAATTTTAAAAAAAGACACTCACTACAATGATACAGTTCACCCGTCTTTTCGCAAAGAACGCTACCAGCTATGTTTATGTATATCTGGGTATCCCATCAACGATAATGGCACAAGCAACTGTGGCACATTGTACCTAACACTCATCCCCATACAACCTACAGGGGCATTGTTAATCAAAGAATCGTTGTCTTCTAAAGTTATCCATTGGTTTAGGCACAAGCGTAAATGTCTTTCCTTATTCATGTCTAACATTGCATTTGCTAAGCGCCATAGCTTAGAAGCCTCTCTCTGCTATTTTATTGCGCTGTCATTTAAGGAGGATTCTCTAGTGGATAACCACATCAACCTTGAACTACGGACAAGCCATTTAGCGGGACTGGACATGATTAATATAAGGATGAGACTGACTCCCCCTACGTGCAGCCCCCCAACTGATACTATGAATGCTCCTTTCAATCCCTGTTCAAAATCATCTTGCCCAGTAATTCCACCAGATGAATCGAATTTGAACTCTCTATTGACTATCAAGTACGACTAAGACTGGTGACGGGTGCCCGGCCTTGTCTTCTGGTATTTTGCCAGGTCCTTTTAAGGTCCTGGATCTAGTAGAGGATCCAAGACAGGAACCTCCAGAGCCAACTTAGCTTGTGATTCCTCCATAGAAGGTGCAAGGTCCCTTTTACTTCCAGCACAAGTGGACGCCTCGGCCTTTCGTTCTAATCTCCCTTTGATTTCATGGAATTTAGCTGGTATCAAATCGAAACTAGTGGATTAAGAATGGTTAGCATATATTAGCAACTATGATATTTGCTTGTTTCAAGAGTCCTGGGCTGCATCAACAGCAAGGTCCAACAAATCCCTTAATCCAAATTCGTACGCCACTGGCTTTAAAAGCTTGGCGCTGAACATTTTTGGCACAACGCTATTAGCATTCGTAAGTCCGATACTAGAATCATAAAAGAACGCTATTGGGCTTTTGTTCATGAAAATGTTTTTTTTGCTAGAAACTACCTGGCAGCTAACTGAGAAATTCCTTGAATTTAAGGACACTCCTTCGTTTGAACTTTATCTTGATATGATTACTCCTGCACTCACCAACAGCTTGAATGAGCAATCTCGTTTTGGCTGTTTGCCCACAAAAGTATTTAACTGCAGGTGGAACAAGGACACTGGTTCTAATCTTTGCCCTGCCTGTGAGTCGACACCAGAGACTGTGGAGCATTTATTGTTTTTTTGTCCTACATATTTTTATCTGAGGCACAAATGGATATGCCTGATCTGTTTAAATCTTGGGACCAAAATCAATCCTATAGCTTTCAGGATTCTGAAGAGAGATCCTTCCGCACCAGTTGTTTTTGCTGTCAGACGCTATTTGGCTGCAGTTTGGCAGAAGCGTAAAATAATCTGATATCCCGGACTTCGAGAGTGGCTCTTAAGTAAGGTTGCGATGTTTTACTCCTTTATATCATATTTGCTGATGGGGAAACGGAAATTACCTGCACATGCTTTGAAGCCATAAGCAGAACCAATTAGTGCAATCCATGGGAGATCGCTTTGCTGCTCGTCCACATGGCTACTTGCAAGACCTAAGGGCAGTGGGACAAGTTATTACTCCTAAACGTGAGGAGATGGTCCACAATCTATTACAGCAACCCCTCAACATACCTCCCCGCCTCAAAAGCCAACCTGTTGTACTAACCTGTTTGTAAACCGGTTTTCCTTACTAAGCATATTTTATGCCCCTGTGTGTGTGTGTATTTATATATATGTGTGTATATATATATATCTATACATATATATATATATATACATACATATATATATTTACATACATATATACATACATATATATATATATATATATATATATACACACATACATATATATATATACACACATACATATATACACATCAACCGTGTGTATTAATGTTTTTTCAACTTATAGTGTGTCTGCCGTACCTACGGAGAAATACGGAAGACCTCAAGGAGGTCTGATTCTGTTGAAAAATGATTTACATTGTACCCACTCACTTATGACATAGATTCTCCTGAAATTATGGGAGTGTTGCTTACATTCTCGCCCCAACTGAAATTGTTGATTTTCAATGTATATGCTAGGACGGTCCCTACATGCAGTGAGTCCCTGGTTCTAACTCTTTTAGACGAGTTAATTGAAGCTTATCAGCATTAAGCCAAGATTATTGTGTCTGGTGATTCTCATATAGCCTTTGAACCCTCTTCACATATTAATGAGCTCACAGCAGTTGAGGACGGACAGTGGTGCATCCCCCAGCTAGAGTGCAAGTAACCCTGCTCCCTTTCACGCACTGCCCTTCAGCTAACAGCAATCATAGTAGGAAGGAGCATTAGAGTCAACATGACCCTTGTAAGGCACCTACTTTTAAGCGTGGTCTTTACTCAAGCACTATTGGCTATGTGTTTTTAGATGTTAGGATCTGGTCTCTTCTGGATGACATGAAGGTTGATGTTTGGTCTGACAGTGATCGCAACTCTCTTCTTTCAACTTTGTCCGAATATGTACTGTGTCTGGACACCACTACTGTCTGTACTGTTGTTCCTGAACCCATGCTAGCCAATAACCATAGGAAGGTTATCTGGCCCCATGTATTGACAAACCAAAAGTTGTATGTCAAGATTTACAAACTGCTTGTTTCCTTTTTATCTGGTTTTGACAATCTCACTGAAATCTGTATTCCAATTCTTAGTATTCATAAACAGTGTTTTGCTGAATTGCAAAGTATTTTTTTTACAAACCATGCATACACAGGCAACCCACTGTCGCTAGGTAGGTCAAGTGGTTTAATGACGATTGTAAACAAGCCAAGTTTAGATTAAGGACTGCCGTCAAGGGTCAGGTTTGGGAAGACATTAAGGAGGCTAGAAATTAATATAAATCTGCTCTTTCTAAAGCAAAAACAACATTGGAATGATAAACTGTGGCAAGACTTACTCGCAGCTATTAATATGAAGGACAGTAGGTCTTTTTGGCATATTTTGTCCAATGGTAGCAATGATAATTCTAGGGTCTTTCAGCATCATATACAACCCGAGAGTTGGGTTGCCCCTTTTCAAGCTCTACATGCCCTGGAAGATTGTGTTTCTTTTGCTGTTATTCCACCAAGTTCATCAAAGGAAATTTCCCTAACAGAGAAGACATTAGCCGAGATCCCAGATAATGAGCCAGTGTACTTCACTTTAGACGACACTGCAGAAGCTATATCCTTATTAAAATCTGACAAAGCCCCCCGGGCCCAACATAATCCCTGGTAACTTGTTTAAATCCTAAACCTTGATTTAGACTAGCTACATTAAACTTATTTCTAATGCCATAGCGAGGGGACACTGCAGCTACATGGAGGGGTGCCAAAATGATTACAGCGTACAAGAAGGGAGATCCAAGTATTCCCTTTAACTACAGGCCTATAAGTCTTTTACACAATCTGAAAAACCTTTTTGCAAGACAGGTCCTGGAAAAACTTTTACGGTGGATTGATGACAACTCAGTTTTGTCATCCTTTCAAGCCAGATTCCGCCCTAAGACCAGCACGTCTGACCAAGTTTTTCGTTTGGCCTTTCTCTATTGGAAATATGTACAACTTCGAAACATGAATTGCAAGTGGCTTTTGTAGACCTCAAGGCTGCTTTTGATCTTGTTCTTAGAGGGAAACTGTGGGGCGTGTTGCTTAAAATGGGAGTTCCTGGGAACCTGGTCAAGTTGCACATGGATAATTACACCCAGGTCCAATGGGGAAATAAAGGGGAGCTGACGGACTGTATCCCTATTTTGCTGGGTTACACCAGGGGCGCAACTTCGCTCCCACTTTATTTACACTATAAATTAATGAGGTGGTACGATTTCTTTTAGATCGCCAGAATGATCTCTTCTAAACAGCAAAAAACCTCCAATCTTATTATTTGCAGATGATTCACTTCGCATTTAAAAAAGCCCAATGTGGTTATAGGCACTGATTCACAAATTCCAGGACTTTTGTTTTAGCAGAGGTTTAGAACTGAACATAGCCAAGACCAAGCGTATGGTGCCCGGAACGGGGACGGTTAGAAATTGCACTGTGAGGGCAGGATCTGTTTTTCTTGAAAGGGTGCATAACATTAGACTATTTAGGAGTTAAGATCTCAGACAATCTTAATTGGGAGCCCCAATTTACCAAAAGTTTGCTTCTTATTAAGCATAGAGCCTCAGCGATTTTGCGGCTGTATAAAGAATAAAATTCTCGCACAGTACCTCCTGCATTAGAAATTTATCATGCTAAAGCACAACGTGCTGCGTCCTTTGGAGCTGCAGTTTGGGGATACACCAATACTCAGTGATTAGTTGTAGCGGAGAATAATTTTGCTCGATCACGGCTTGCTTGTCCAGCCAGTATCCCCTTGACTCCACTCTCTTTTGATTAAGGCATTAAAATAATTTCTCACTTAATTGAATTGAAGCTACTTGTGTATTGGGGATGCCTGTGGATTACCCCAGAACTCAAGGAATATAGGGACTCTTTGAGCGAACTCATGGCCCTTAGCAAGGTCCAACAAATCCCTTAGTCCAAATTTGTACGCAGCTGGCTTTAAAAGCTTGGCGCTGAATATTTTTGGCACAACGCTATTAGCATTCGTAAGTCCGATACTAGAATCATAAAAGAACGCTATTGGGCTTTTGTTCATGAAAATGTTTTTTTGCTATAAACTACCTGGCAGCTAACTGAGAAATTCCTTGAATTTAAGGACACTCCTTCGTTTGAACTTTATCTTGATATGATTACTCCTGCACTCACCAACAGCTTCAATGAGGAATTTCGTTCTGGCTGTTTGCCCACAAAAGTGTTTACCTGCAGGTGGAACAAGGACACTGGTTCTAATCTTTGCCCTGCCTGTGGGTCGACACCAGAGACTGTGGAGCATTTTTTTGTCCTACATATTTTTATCTGAGGCACAAATGGATATGCCTGATCTGTTTAAATCTTGGGACCAAAATCCAGGGGCGGCTGGTGACATTTTACAGTGGTGAGGCGCAAACTGATTTTCAAGTGCGGGCCCCAGACCACTCAGGCCGGCGGCGACCACCCCCCCCCCCATACACAACACTCAAAGAAATATATTCACACATGCATACACACAAACACATCCATTCACAACACTCTCCACCAAACATTCATGCATACACGCACGCTCGCACCAAACACTTTAAAATAAAAGAAAAACACACACTCTTACCTTGCTGCCGGTCCCGGTCCGCGCCACCTCTGGGCTCTGCTCCCCACACGTCACAGGCTCACAGCGCACCTGGCCAATCCTGGCGCCAGGGGCACAGGTAACTTCTCGCCCGCAGCACGCCCATTAGGGCTCCTGATGGGCATGCGCAACGCCGCAAAAACACAAGTGCGCATGCGTGGGCACGGGTAAAAAATTCACCCCACGCATGCGTACTTGTGTTGCCGCCTGTACAATGTCAATCAATCAACATGACGCCCGCCCGGCGGTCTGACGTCATGTTGATTCATTGACATGATTGTCATGAGGGAGCTGCGGGCGGCGTCGGGCAGGGGGGGGCTACGCCACCACGCCCCAATGGAGGAACCGCGCGTGCCAAAATCAATCCTATAGCTTTCAGGATTCTGAAGAGAGATACTTCCGCACCAGTTGTTTTTGCTGTCAGATGCTATTTGGCTGCAGTTTGGCAGAAGCGTAAAAAAATCTGATATCACTGACTTCGAGAGTGGCTCTTAAGTAAGGTTGCGATGTTTTTCTCATTTATATCATACTTGCTGATGGAGAAAAGGAAATTACCTGCACATGCTTTGAAGCCTCAGCTGGCTGCAGTTGAGCTGGAGCTCAATAAGCAGAACCAATTAGTGCAATCCATGGGAGATCGCATTTCAACCCTTGTCCCAGCTCCCGGATGCAACTATCCTGAGGCCTACTTCAATTAAGATGGGAGAAGGTCAAGCTAACAGTGCTAGTGCATAGGAAGATGCTTACTTCCAATACCTGGCACATCTGTGTCCATGACTGCGCAGTCTTGCTCCGATGCACGATTTATGGGAGACAAGTGAGCCCCCACGGCTCGACAGGGTGTAACTGGGCGGGGGCAGCTTTGCTGCTCGTCCACATGGCTCCTTACAAGACCTAAGGGCAGTGGGACAAGTTATCACTCCTAAACGTGAGGAGATGGTCCACAATCTATTACAGCCAACCTCAACATACCCCCCCTCCCAGTTTTCCTTACTGAGCATATTCTATGCGCCTGTGTGTGTGTGTGTGTGTATATATATATATATATATATATACACATGGTATCTCCTTGTTATACCTTAATGTTCCCCTCTCCCTTCCTTTCCCCTAATGGTATGACCTGTGTCAGAACGTTGTAACGCCCTGTTTGGCAGTTGCTGCGAATTGAGGTTGGGTAAAGGTGCATATTAAACAACTTTCCACCTTTAACAATTGTACGTTGTGAATTAAATCACTGATGACGATTTTCTAGGCGACAGAGTTGCTGGCCAGGGGACAGCACTACAACCTCACCCCTGTTCATTTCAAAATACTACGAAGAAGCTGTTCCAAGCTTCGTGGTCAGCGTCCGTGAGGAATCTATGGAGAGGTGGAACCGGTGAACAGTGATCCTGCTTCAGAGGTTACTAAGTGTAGTGTCAGCACTCTAGCTGACGCACGTCGCGTAATGACGTGGCGCGCCCCCGGCCATTTTGGTAGATGGCCGCGCAGCGCGATTGAGAGGCGCGAGTGTCGGAGCATGGAGGTTACCGGCTCGGCGCTCTCTGATGTAGATACTTACCAATAAATACCTCTTGACGACCATGCTGTCTCCTGTCGTCTATGGGGAGAAGTAACAACATTACAATGGCGACGAGCTCGGGATGAAGAAAAAAAACGGACTTCACCACAGAAAACATCGTGCACTGAACCCCGGCAGGAGCACACACCAGTCAGTCAGCACCACGTGCTTGACAGAGCCACGGCCACACAGTGGAAGAGGGACATCATAGAGCGTGGCAGAGCCCGCTATCTCACATAGGAGCCGCACAGGACACCGAGAAGGATGAAAAGGGCACCCAAAGGGGTAAGACTGCGAGGGACCCCCCACAGCACAGCACACCCCTCGGGCAGGAGCGCTGGCGACCTCAGGGAGAAGTGAAGGGGAAGAGAATAAAAGTCCCCAGCTGCAACCTAAGAAACAGGAGGAGGACGGCACACCGGGCAGCCCCAAGAGCCACAGTGGGACCCCCCCCCCCCTCCGGAAAGGCGCGAAACCATGTGCGCACAGGCATCGTCCGCAACGGCGCCCGTACCCTTCCTACCTAAGCCAGGTGAACCCCTTATGAGGTGGGAAGACTGGAGAGACTACATAGATAACTTCATTGAGGTGCTAGAGGATGAAAATGAGGAGATATTTACAAGCAAAAGGAAGAAACGAATACTGTTACACAACCTTGGCCCGGAGGGGCTCAGGGTTTTCAAAAACCTAGTACCCAAACAACGAGCGAGTACCGATGATGACGTCTATGCCCATGCCATTGAAGAATTGAATGAACACTACAGGCCGGCAGTGTGCGTCTCAATTGATAGATACAATTTTCAACAGAGAAAGCAAGAGGTAGGGGAATCAGTAGAAGAATACATGGCGGCATTGAGGAAGCTAGCATCCACGTGCAGATACGATACATTCCAAGATGAGTTCATTAAGGATCAAATTGTGATGCACACCACAAGTAAAGCCGTGCAAGACAAGTTATGGGCAAGTGGGGATGCCATGCTGAAGGAAATCATGGTGATAGTCCAGAAAGCGGAATTGGCACGGCGATGTGCGGAAGCGGCGAAGAAAGACGTTGGCCAGACCGATGGTGAACCGAATAGAAGAAGAAGGGCCCCGAAAAGACGGCAAGAACAAGGGGATTGCACAGAAAGGGCCAAACAGATGGCAGGGAATTCCTGGACCTCCGGGAAAACAGATGGGAAGCAACAAGAAGGCCTGTTACCGATGCGGAAGCCTGGCACACGAGGCCCACGACAGGAAATGTCCGGCGTTTCGCGCCCATTGCATGTTCTGCTGGATCGTTGGGCACTACGAGAAGGTGTGCCGTAGGAAGTATGCCAGGAACATGGTAAAATATGTAGACCAAGGACATGAAGACCTGGAGGAGAACAACTATGAAGAAGACACCGTACTCTGCATCTACGATCAAGTACTATGCGTTGATACCAAGAGATCGACTAAGCCGGTGCTAGATATGTCGATTGGGGGAGTGCCAATAAGCATAGTGGCAGATACAGGAGCACCCTACACCATAGTCCAGAGGGCGGTGTGGAACGAGACATTTAAACCTCACTTGGGCCCAGAACTCGAGCGACTGGACATAAGGCCTGTCACGTACAGTGGAGATCGCATACCCATGGTAGGGTTCAGACCATTAAAGTTTGAATTCAGAGGACGCAGTGCCTTCTGCAAACTGTACGTTTCAGAAAAGGGACTATCGGTTTTGGGATGGTTGGACCAGGGGGACCTGGGCATTAAACTGGAGCCGGGAGGGAGAGTTCAGATATTACTCACCGAACCGGAAAGATGGCCGGACCTAGACAGGTGGAAGAAGGAGTACCCCAAGGTGTTTGGAGGCACAGTGGGAAGACTAGAGAAGTTTGCGCACAAGATTGTACTCAAGGCAGGAGCAGAACCAGTGTCCCACAAGGTGACGTACCCCTCGCCGTGAGAGAGGCAGTGCAGGAAGAACTGCAAAAGTTGGAAAAAAAAGGGCATAATTGAACCAATCACGTGTGCCGAATGGTTGGCACCACTAGTGGTGGTGATGAAACCCAGTGGAAAGGTCAGACTATGCGTAGACCTACGCGAACTGAACAAGAACATTGTAGTGGAGAAGTTCCCCTTACCACGGATCGAAGAGATGTTAGCCAAAACAAGAGGAATAGAGTGGTACTCCACCATTGACTTAACCTCAGCGTACCACCAGATCGCGTTACACCCGGAGAGTAGGAGATTGACGTCATTCATCACCCCCTTTGGATGTTACCAGTTCTGTCGCATGCCGTTTGGACTGGCATCAGCAGCAGCGGTGTTCCAGAAACTGATGCACCAACTGTTCAAGAACATGGATGGCATCCAATACTTTCAGGATGATATCCTAGTAATGGGGCGAGACAGGATAGACCATGACGCGAAACTAACCAAAGTGCTGAGAGTGCTGGAGGGAAAAGGCCTAACTGCAGAGTGGGAAAAGTGCCACCTGGGCATGGAATCAGTGACCTACTTGGGGCATGAAATAGGCATGAAATAGGGTTGCAAGGAATCACACCCAAGACTGAGAACGTGAGAGCGATTTGTGACGCACCACCCCCACCAACAGAGAAGATGTCAGGTCCTTTTTAGGCATGGCAGAATATTATAGTAAATTTGGTCAACATTTAGCAACAAAGACCCACCACATGAGACAATTAACCAGAGAAAAGACAACGTTCAGCTGGACGGAAGAAGCGCAAAAGGAGTTTGAAAGCATAAAGAGAGACGTCGTAGGAGCCGTACCCCTGCAAGGGTACGATCCCCAAGGTAGAACTGTACTCACGACGGATGCCAGTGACAAGGGACTCGGCGCTGTGTTAATGCAAGACCGAGGACAAGGAGTGATGGAAACACCGAGTTTCGCATCTCGCACACTGAGCGACACGGAAAAAAAGTTCAGCGTCATAGAAAAGGAAATGCTGGCCGTAGTGTGGGCGATGACAAGATTCCGACAATTCCTATGGGGGACACGATTTCAATTGAAGACTGATCATAAACCGTTGGTGAAGGTACTCACCTCCAGTGGGCATGCCAAAAATGACCTTGAAGCTGTTGGAATATAGATATGACGTAGAGTACATTCCGGGCAGTCGGAACAAAGTGGCAGATTATTTGAGCAGGGCGGCAGCCATGGAAATGGAAGAAGAAGACAAGGATGTCGGAGAGGAAATGGTGGCCCTGACGGATGACCAGGAGAGGGTCATCAGCAAGCAGGAGTGGGAAAAAGCCTATGAGGAGGATCAGGTCATACAGGAAGTGAAGGAATGCATAATGAAGGGCTGGTTAGAAAAGAAACACCTCAATGAGAACTTACGAAAATACTATGAGGTCAAGGAGGAACTGTCAATGGACGATAAAGGAGTGTTTGTTTACAGGGGGGACAAGGTCATTCCCCCGGCAGGAATAGTCCCAAGACTACTGGCGATACTCCATGAAGGACATTTGGGGGTTGGAAAAACGAAACTGCTGACTAAACAAGGATACTGGTGGCCAGGTATGGACCTGCAAGCTGAACGATATATCAGGGAATGCATCCAGTGCCAAGTTGCTGACAAAACGCTCAAGCCACTTAGACCGGCGCTGGGGAAGTTTGACTCCCCGAAGAACCCGTGGGAGGAGTTATCCATTGATATCCTGGGCCCGATCTTGGATGGACATGGAGCTCAAAAGTATGTGTGCATCCTCATAGACAGGTACTCTAAGTGGCCAGAAGTGAAGGTGGAAGAAGTAATGGACACAGAGACAATTTTGAAGTTTCTGAACGACACGTTTGTGAGAGAGGGCATTCCCAAATCTATTCTCAGTGACAACGGCCCCCAGTTTACGCCTGAAAAATGGACTAAATTCATGGAGAGGAATGGCATCCTCTCCAAGCACACCTCCATATATCACCCGGCGGGTAATGGACTAGTAGAACGCTTCAACCGAGTGGTGATGGGATCTGTGCAAGCAGCGATAATGAGTGATAAGGACTGGGAGAAAGAAATATGGCAAATGATCTGGGCGTACAGAATCACCCCCACTGGGACAGGGTATAGCCCCTTCCAAATTTTGAGGGGCCGTGACCCCTTCACGAAGGACAACCGAGTGTGGAAGGAGAAAACAGTGACCAGTAAGTGGTCCCCAGCAGTGGTTCAGGCGAACTTAGAGAGGGCGCAAGCCGTCTACACCAAGTACTATAACAGACGGAGGAACGTGAAAGACACTGGATTAGAGGAAGGAGAATGGGTGAGAGTCAAGTTGGCGGTCATGCAAAGAAAGGGGGACAGCAAATACAGTAGACCCCTACAGGTCAAGGAGGTGTATGATAGAGCGGCCCTGTTAAGTGATGGCAACGTATGGTCTCAGGACCGCATGGCGAGGTGCAATAAAGTATTACAGTGGGGCCATGGCGAGCAGGAGCCGGAAAGGACAGTGGAGCCCAATGGAAGAAATGAATTCCCAGAGTTGGAAACGGAAATGGAGAGTGGAGAAGAAAATGAAGAGCAAGGCAACAGAGGCATCCCCAAGATGTAGACGGAGATGAACGTAAGAAGGTCGATGGGGAGCTCGGTTGCACCGAATGATCGAGAAGGGGGAGAAGAGACTCATGAGGGAGAAGCCACGGCTACCCCTGTGAGACACACTCGCAGGGGGAGAGCGGTGGTGAGACCATCCAGGTTCCAGGACTATGATATGAGCGGCAGACTGTAAGTCTCTCGTTAATTCTGTTGGTAGGAAAAAGGGGAGATATGTAGTGTCAGCGCTCTAGCTGAGGCATGTCGCGTAATGACGTGGCGCGCCCCCGGCCATTTTGGTAGATGCGCGCGCAGCGCGATTGAGAGGCGCGAGTGTCGGAGCACGGAGGTTACCGGCTTGGCGCTCTCTGATGTAGATACTTACCAATAAATACCTCTTGACCACCACGCTGTCTCCTGTCGTCTATGGGGAGAAGTAACAACATTACACTAAGTTATCGGAACTGTCAAGCAAGTACTTTTGTTTCATATGTGCGCCTGGACAAGTATCTAATATAACGTCACGTGTGAGTGCACCGCACAGCCGAGCTGTTCATCAAAGTCAGTCTCTAAACTCGCTGTGCCCAGAGTTCTCTTGGCACATTGCGGCTACCCTGTTCGACTAAGTCTAATTATTTGATCGGGTGGTGCGGGTACCCCTGCCCACATTGTTTCTAAACACGCTGTGCACAGAGGAAGAACTGCTGGAAGCTTAGTACATGTCCACAGAAGGGGCTGAAGTTATTAACTTCTTTATGAGTGCATGACGATTCTGTTATGAGACGGAACAATTTAACCACACAGCGTCTGCAGGGCTGTATTGTTTGTTTATTCTAGGTGGAATTTATTGATTCCAGTCTGCCTGTATGACCTACTATTCTGTGAAAATCTATGCTATATTTATGATCAGTAACACTTTTTTTGTTTCAGAAGGATTAATTCGTCAAACTTTATATGGCATAGCTCAGTTTTTCTTGTTAATTTTAGTTCTTCTGTTCGAACATCTCGCCTCATATTACCCTTTGTGATTTACAGGAAGTGCAATATGGCTGTAACCAACATGTCACAGCCATATCCTTTTTTGGATGAGGATGGGGGAACCAGCGTTTCCCTGGTTAGAGTGGGAAAAGCTATTTCAATCCTACCTGATTGCCACTGGTGGAGAGAAATGTTCCCCCTTGAGAAACTGGCACATTCTACTTCACAATTTGGGTGTACAGGGTAGAAGAGTTTATGAGAACTTAATAACCTCTCCATCTGAAAGTGAAGAAGAAGGTCTGTAGGATGTGTACTTACTTACTCTCCGGAAAAGTAAGGGAACATTTTGGTGGAGAGTGAATAGTGTGATGGAAACGCACTAATCTTCTTGCAGAATTCAAGGGAAAGAAGAGAAGAATACTAGCTATATTGCTTGTTTCAGGGGTTTAGCCAGTCCGTGTGAATTTGGGTATTTATGCAATTCTCTCATAAGGGATCAGTTGGTGCGGTGTACCAACAACCCTACAGTGCATGAAAAACTACTTGCGCATAATCCTGATCTTAAAGAGGCCATAAACTTGGCAAAGAGTATTGAGCACACGGCAGATTTTTATTTATTTATTAATTAAGTTTATTAAGCGCGACAGCTACCCAAAAAGGGTTTCCCGGCGCTAGACAGGCAAGTGCTTGGAGGCCACCATTTCAGCAGTTACTGGAGCTTATTGATTGAAAAGCCAGGTCTTAATGGCTCTGCGAAAGCTGATGTAGTTGGTTTCCGTGCGGATACTCAGGGGCAAAGAGTTCCAAACAGTAGGGCCTAAGTAAGCAAAAGACCTGCCTCCCATTCTAGCGAGTCTAATTCTGGGCACGATAAAATAGGCCAGGGATGAGGATCGAAGGAGGCGTGAGGGAGTGTAGGTATGGACAAGGGATTGCAAGTAGAGGGGAGCTGAGCCAGATTTGATCTTGAACATGTAGCTCAGGGTTTTGAATTTGATACGACTCTCAACCCTGAGCCAATGTAAATCACGGAGAGGTCCTGAAATGTGGCTCGATCTGGGGATTTTACCCAGCAGTCTTGCGGCGGCGTTTTGAACTAGCTGTAGGCGTCTTGTCACCGCCTTGTTAGCCCCAAGGTAAAGAACATTTCCGTAGTCCAGCGAGAGGTAATGAGGGCATGGACTACGGATTTTTGGGTGTCGCAAGGCAGCATCCAGATAATTTTCTTGAGCCATTGCAGTATGGTAAAGCAGATGGCCGAAACCTTGTTGACCTGGTGTTGCATTGTCAGAGCATTGTCAATGGTAAAACCTAGGTTACGGACATGGTCAGAGGGAAGAGGAAGGGGACCCATCTCAGAAGGCCAGTGCTTGGAGCACCAAAGGTCGTGTTTTTGACCCAGAATTAAAACTTCTGTTTTACCTCCGTTCAATTTCAGTAGATTGTGATTCATCCAGTCGGCAATTTTCCTCAGGCCTGACTGCAGGAGAGATGTGGGGCCCTGGTCAGGGTTCGAGAGGGAAAATGCGATCTGGGAGTCATCGGCATAGGTGAAAAGAGTAAGACCTTCTTGCTCCGCTATATAGGCCAAAGGTTTGACGTATAAGTTAAAAAGAAGGGGGCTGAGTACAGAGCCCTGGGGTACTCCATAGGGAGATGCATGTTTTGGAGGTTGCCGTGTTGGAAAAGATTTGAAAAGTGCGGTTAGTGAGGAAAGAAACCCGCCAGCTCCGCGCAGATCCGCCTCTACCTATAGAGGTTAATGTCTCTATGAGTATGGTGTGAGAGATGGTATCGAATGCGGCACTGAGGTCAAGTAAAATCAGTCCCACTGTGTCTCCTCTGTCTAAGAGCTGGCGTAGGTTCTCCGTCACTTCCAACAAAGTTGTTTCGGTGGAGAAACCGGAACGGAAACCAGATTGTGAAGGATGAAGTATTTGATTGGCCTCAGTGAACTGGGCAAGATGGAAGTGAATGTGCCTCTCAAGAATCTTGGAAAAGGCTGGCAAAAGAGAGATGGGACGGAAGTTGGAAGGGACATTAGGGTCGGCCGAGGGTTTTTTAAAAGAGGTTGGCATGCTTCCAACTGGCCGGCACAATAGAGTCTCGCAGGGAGAGATTAAGGGTTTTACAGATCATGGAGAGTTGGGAGATGCAAAGTTGTTTAAGTATTGGAATAGGAAGTTGATCATTAGGTGAACGCGATTTTAAACTATCCAAAATCTTGGTTAGGGTCTCCTGGTTGAGATGTGGCCATACATTCAGGGATTCCTGGGTGTGAGACAGTTGAGGAGATGAGAAGCAATTCATGCAATTCGACGTGGGAGACTGTAAAATCTGGGGTCTGTTACAGTGATGTTTAGCTATGTCCTGATAGATGGTTTCTATTTTTTGTGTGAAGAATTGAGCTACTTCTTCACATTGGTTGCTGCTCAAGGGGGGCGGTTTTGCTGTAGTTTCAGAGCCCGCAAGCTCTTTAACCAGTGCAAAGAGTGTTTTGGATTTGTTAGGGGCCTCAGAAATGGTTGTGGCGAGATGGCTGGCCCTAGCAGTGGCACATGCCTTATGATATAGTTTTAATTATTTTTTGTAGGCGTCTCCAGACTCAAGGGAGTAATTTTTCCTCCAACTCCGTTCCAGTCGCTTATACTTAGACTTTGCAATTTTTAGCGACTCATTGAACCAGGGAGCTGGAATTTTATGATATTTTAATTTTTTTTGAGACAGAGGGAGACAGGTGTTAGTGGCATCAGTAAGCCAGACGTCAATCTTTCTAGATGTGTTTTCTACATCTTCCGTAATGGTGAACTCAGAAGGAAGGAGAGCGTCTTATACATGCTTGAAGGTATTCATGTCTAATTTGTTCCAGTCTCTTTTGTAGGTATTAGACATTGCGCTGAGGGTGACCGGGGCAACAGAGGAGGTGACACTAAATCTAGATAAAAAATGGTCGGACCAGTGAAGGGGGAGTGCAGGAGAACAGTGTATATGGGGGAGGTTGGAGAAGATGGGATCAAGTAGATGGCCGGCTCTATGCGTAGGTCCTGTGTTGCAGAGCAAAATATTCATGGCAGCTAGGTCAGCAATAAGGTTGCTGCTTGTCAAGTTCTGAGTGTCCTCAAGATGTAGATTTAGATCTTCAAGAATAGAGAAATTAGGTGAATTCATGAGTGGCGAGGCTGCGAGATTCGGCAATTGTGAAGCCCATGAATGCGAGGGCCCCGGTGGCCGATAGACTAGTAGGCCTGTAAAGGTGAAGTTTGGGTGTAGAGAGAGCTTGAACAAAGCCGCCTCCCAGTTGAGTGAGTTTAGCGAGTCAAACTTGCATTGAAAAGTGTTTTTAAAGACTATTGCAATGCCTCCACCGATTTTATTTGGTCTATCTGCTCTGACAATAGCGTAATTGGATGGTAAAGCTTCAGCAATGTCAGGGCCAGAGCTATCATGGAGCCATGTCTCCGTAAGGTACAGAGTGTCAGGCAATTAGTTAGTCAAGAGATCAAAGATGTCCCTTTTGTGCTTGGGCAGGGAGCGACAATTTAGGCTGAGAAAAGAGAACTTCAGGGTAGGCTTTGTTACAGGCAAATATCGGCGGCACAGTTGAGGTGAATTCAAGAAAAATTTGCAGTTGGAACAGAGACTGGGACCATGACTGTCGAATTGCATCAAGGAGATGAAACAAAGTAGCATGTCTGAAACTATACATGTGGTTAAGAATCGTTCTAATCGTGTTGAGTGTGAAAATTTTAACAAAGAAGTTACTTCGACTAAGCCAAGTCAAAATGCATTAAGAAAACCTCAGAGGGGACTACAGAAAGGGAAAGAAGTAAATGCGATAGTTGAGGCAATTATAATCATTTGGCTAATAGCCCCTTTTGTTCTGCTAGGTCAGTTGTTTGCAGGAAGTGCAATAAGAGGGGTCATTACGTACGCACTTTCAGGTTTGTGGAGGCTGAAGCTAAACAAGTTTACATAATAAAGGAAAATAATGTTGGTACAAGCAAATTTGTGTTTCAACTTGCATCCATTGCTGATGGTTTCGAAGATGATTATCCCAAGTGTGAAATCCTTGTCAAAATTGTGGCAGTGACTGTTTACGCAGACTCATGTTAGCCTTACACGATTCTTGGATGAAAAACCTATGAGGATAAGTTAATGAGTGAGGGTCATACACTTGTTGAGGCATACATTCATCCAGGTACAATCACGATCCCATTCTATTGTTGGGTATGCTTGATGAATGCATTGCTTTTAAGGGTCGCACCACTAACGGGAAGATTTACATTGTAGAAAAGGGGTCAGACTTACAAAGCTAGAAACACCAAAAGGAGTTGGGTAGAAGGCTTGACCCAAATATCAACGACCCAGTCCTAGTTACTGAACAAATTATTGAGAAGTTAAGATGGCTAATGAGTTTCCAGAAGTTTTTACCAACAGATTGGGTCAACTTAAACATTTTCAACACAAAATTGTGCTGAAAAAAAACGCAGTTCCAGTGGTACACAAAGTACAGCCTATTCCCATTCCCATGCAGGAACCTTTGAAAAGGGAGTTGGACAAACTGATTAGTCAAGAAGTTATAGAGCCAATTGAAAGCTTGTTGCGGTTGGCTCCGGTTGAGGTGGCTCAGAAGTACGGGGCTAGGGGCATCTGTCTTTGTGTGGATCTCAGAGTTCTTAAACAAAATATCTGGGTAAATAGATTCCCGTTACCTAAGATAAACAACATGATCAGCATGATTGGTAATGCATGTGTTTTTAGTGTGATTGATCTGCCGTCTGCATATCACCAGATAGAGCTCCATCTGGGCTCAGTGTCTCTTACTTCTTTCATCACGCCATTTGATGCCTTTAGGTATCACTATATGCGGTTTGGATTACATCGACGGCAGCTGTATTCCAAAGGGTGATGCACCAGTTACCGAAGGGTGTGTGTAACATGTTTTATTTTCAAGATTACTTGTTGATTTATGGAGAATCAATGTGCAAGCACAACACACTTGTAATTGTTCTCACTATTCTCAAAGATGCTGGTTTGACATGAAAAGTGTAAGTTTGGTTTGGATTCCGTGAACTATTTGGGACACCACATCTCCAAGGATGGTTATAACAGCAACCACAAGGTCTAGTTTGGGTTTAAGAAGCTCTGCATCCTACCTCTATAGAGGAACTTAAATCATTCATGGGGCTCGTGTAATACACTGCCAAATTTGTAAGGAATTTCGCAGATTACACTGTACCATTTAGGCCTCTACTGAAAAAACAAGTTCAATTTGTGTGGGAGGATGCATGTAAAGTTGCTTTTGAAAGTGTTACGCAGCATCCTTAGGTAATTTTGATACAACATGGAGGACAATTTTGTACACAGACGCTAGTACTAAAGGTTTAGGTGCATCTTTAGTGCAAATGGTGAATGGGAAGGAAACGTTGTGAGATTTGCATCAAGAGCGTTGAAAGATGCAGAGTCTACTCAACCATTGAAAGGGAAGCTTTAGCGTGTTTTCGGGGCATTACACAGTTCAAATTCTTTTTATGGGGTCTTCCATTTACTTTAAGGCCTGATCATAAACCTTGACGTACATTTTATCTACCAAAGGGAGGGAACATACCCCTCCCTGTTTAGCCAAGTAGGTGGTGGGCCTGGAAGGATAACATTTTGAAATTGACTTCATCCAAGGAAATAGGAATTGTGTGGCTAATTGTCTTTCACGCTTACCGTGTAAGGGGAGTGAAGTGGAAGACAGAGTCAAGTCTGAAGACGTTGTGTTATTGATTGATCGTCCTGGCATTACTAAGGAGGAGTGGGTTGCATGTTCCACTAATGATTCCACTATTATTGCTTTAAAAGGCAATATTGTCAAGGGATGGCCCACCAAATCCAATGGATTGAATGAAGACATCCGTCGTTTCTGCAATGTAAGGCATGAGTTGCACATTTATAAGGGCATGATTATGAAAGGGGAGAAAGTGGTTCCTCCTGTGAAGTTGTGGGAGAGAATTATTGATCTGGCACACGAGGGCCACCTTGGGCATAGCATTACAAGATCTAAGGTGAGAGCAACTTACTGGTTCCCTGGTCTGGACAGTCTGGTGGAAGAAAACGTCAAGGAGTTCATGACATGTTCCATGAGTGACAAGAGTAAGCACTCAAGGAAAGCGATGTTATCTCCTGTGATGATTTCCGCCAAACCTTGGGATAAACGGAGACGTGATAGTCTGGGCCCCCTCAACTGTTCAGCATGGGCTGGGAAATGTATCATTGTATTGGTGGATAACTATTCACATTGGATTATGGTGAAGACTGTTAGTGACATCACCATACAGGATATGACTGAGTTTTTATCTGACACTTATGACAGAAGAATACCTGGTTCCATTTGTGACTGATCACGGTGCCCAATTTACATCAGACAAGATGAGAGAATTTCTCACAAATTTGTCCATTGCACACCTAAAGACTACTTTGTATTGTCCAAAAGCTAACAGTTTAGTGGAAATGGTGAACCGTATGATAAAGGAGTGTATTCAGTTGGCACAGGTAACAAAGGTACCTGTGGACAAGGCCATAAAGAAATTGTTATGGTCCTACCACACTGCTCCTAACTGTGTCACAGGGGTCTCACTTTTCATGATGCTTAAAGGTCGCCTGCCTGATACGAAGTTGTTCCCTACTTGGATGGGAGGCGGGAGACCAGATGGGTTCACCAATAGGGTGTGTAAGGAATGTGTCAAAAACCATTAAGATTCATCTAAAAGAAGATATTACAACAAACATGGTGTGGTCCTGGCAATTGGAGAGTGTGTGATTGGGTGGTTACTAGAACACATGATTCTGTAGGGAAACAACCATAACAACGCAACTTTTACAACGCACTACCAATACAACAAAACTTTAACAACGCAAGATCCATTACAACTCATGCTTTTACAACGCATGCCATTACAAAGCAGATGCCATTACCACGCATGCCATTACAACGTAAGTATGGGTAAGTATTTAATTAAAATAATATTAATTTAATTTTAAATTAATTTTCTTAAAATAATTATAATTTAATTTATTAAAATAAATGTTAATATTTTAATTAAATGTAATTTAAATTAAATGTATTTTAATTAAACCCCCTGGAGTTACAACACTAATTTTAACCCCTACACTATCCAGCACTTACCCTACTATTACACCCCCCTGGAGTTAGAATAGTAATTTTAACCCCTACACTATCCAACACTTACCCTACTATTACACCCCCCTGGATTTAGAATAGTAAATTACATTGTATTAAATAAAATTAAAAATTAATTTAATTAAATTATTTTAAAAATTTGTAATTAAATTAAAATTAATATTAATAAAATTATTTACTTACCTATACTTACGTTGTAATGGCATGCGTTGTAATAGCATCTGCGTTGTAATGGCATGCGTTGTAATAGCATGCGTTGTAATGGATCGTGCGTTGTGATGGTATGTTTTGTGAATGTATGCGTTGTAACTTCATACATTCGATTCTGTTAAGGATGGAGAAGCTACATTTTCAAAACCCTTCCGGGTGATTAAAGTTAATACTAGTGTTGTAACCCTCAAGGATGTAAGAGTGTTGAGCATGGATAGGCTAGCCAGGTGTAATAGCTCTTTCGTGGAAAAAAATCACAACCGTGGTTCTCCCTCTTACATGGAGGGCCAATTGGACAGGAGCAGTGCTTCTCGTTCTCACCATCCGCCCCTTTGGCATCAGGAGTATGTTCTTAAATAATTTCTCATAGGAAGGAGATGTGTTCTAATGACCTATTTGTAAACCGGAGTTTTCCTTACTGAGGAGAGAGAGATTGTTATCTCCTTGTTATACCTTAATGTTCCCCCATCCTCCTTCCCACTAATGGTATGACTGTGTCAGAACGTTGGTAACGGTGACCGACTGTTTGGCAGTTGCATCGACTTGAGGTTGTGTAATGGTGCATATTAAACAACTTTCAACCTTAAACAATTATATGTTGTTAATTACATTACAAGCCTTATGTTGTTGTTTTGGGCAATGTGCCCCCACTTGCTCCAGGGACTTTAGAAAGCTTCAATCAGCTGAAAAACAAGGTAAATCATTGGTTGGACTCGCATTCTCCTTTGGGTACCCAGTCTGGGCGATGAATTAACATGGTCCGATGAGTTAAGTGGATAGGTAAAGCAAAGAAATCCCTGGAGGGCGACTGTGTGATCATTAACTTCAAAATGCCGTTTATTGCAGGTAGAATCCTTGCCTCTATCAAGCGTTCTGTTACCATTTCGATTTTGGCTCTCCCTCTAGGATTCTTCTATAGGCCTGTGCCAGTGGACTGAGTTGTAGAGTCTAATCAGTGGCACACTATACGCCATCAACCTTTAGTCCCGGATGGCAGTTTAGCTGTTCCTTGTGAGCTGGACTTTACTAACAGATTTGCTCCTTTGACCAATCAGGACGGCTGCAACCGACTTGAAAGGCTTGCGAACAGGGGAGGGGCCACAATGAATATATTGAATCAGCATGAAAAGAATCTATGGGACCGAAGGACATAGCAGGAGCCCGTACCCCATTTAAGGGCTTTGGGAAGGGGCAGTTCGGTCCCTCCATTTGGTATGCAAGGCCGGGCCCTGGGTTTAGGGGTCCCCGGGGCCAAACGCAGCCCAAAGAGGGGGACAATATGGCTCACTCTTCCCCATTTCTTGTAAGCCCAGGCCCTGGGGGATGGGGGCTCCCAGGGCCGAAAATGGCCTAGGACAGGGGACTCACAGTGACCCTGCCTGTTTTGAAATCAGCCGGGCCCCAGGGGATGGGGTCTCTGGGGCTGTAATCGGCATGGGAAAGAGAGCCCCTTGCACAACCTAGCCAACCCAGGGGGCATAAAAAAAAAAAGAGCTGGTAACTGTGCTTGTGTTTATAAAATAAAATTCATGTGGATCCTCCGAGAATTCATGGGAAAATGTAAAAAGAAAAAAAGGGGAGTCATGGTATCCCGAGCCTGACCCCTTATGGTGTTGTTTGTCATCTTTTCTTGGAGCTCTGCTTAGTCCATGTACCAAGAATGTCTGCCAACAGTTCCTGGTTGAAGTGTGGGCAGCCAATCAGATCTCGTCAAAAGAGATCTGGCAGATCCTCGGAGGATTTGTATCCCTATATTTCTAAATCTCTTTTCTTTTAATAACTCCAAAATTACTGAATGGATTTACACCAAATAACAAAAAGGGCTTTTTGTGGGACAAGAGCTCACTTTCTGCCAAATTTGGTGTAATTCTGTTAAATGGTTCAGGCTGTAGTTGCGTTCCAAACCCAGATGGGGAAAATGCGTTTTGGGACCCCGCGTTTTTCTTGGCCCCCGCTTGGCGAACCAACCTGAAACTTTCCAAAGAAGCAGCTGAAGTGAGTTGTACACTAGTTTTGAAACATTTGTGAATATTCATCAAACGGCGCCAAGGTTATAAGCAAAACAAAAAGGCTTAGTGTACAATAACTGAATATATCCATATATATTCACTGAAAAAAACAAAGGTTCAAGTAACGTTATAGTTAGGTGAAATGTTCATTAACAATGTAACGTGTTAAACTCAAACACACGTAGAAATTCATCTTTTATACTCAACTCAAGTAACTATACCTCGTGCCCTAAGGTAACTATAACTTACGCCCCCGCCATGCTCAGTTTCTCATCAATAATTTGATAGCAAATGTTGCAGTGAGATTATCAATATGTCCTAGGTGATGTCAAGAGCGATGTAATATGTGAGGTTCATTAGCAGTGCATGGCGGGGCGCGAGTAGTTTGAGAAATTAAGGTTAAAAATGTATAGATATCTGGATGGCAGGGTTCGCTGGACTTTAGAGGGAGGTCCGCGAGCATGCAACTTAAAAAAATATAGTGAGTAGATTGGCAGAGAGAGCGTTTTTCTCCCTTGGCAACCTCCTTGCTTCTGCATGACCGAGAGGCTCTTGCTATAGCTTGTGCTCTGACTGGTTGGTTACAACATGAAGCGAAGTGTTGCAGATGCCATTACAGGGCATGGGGCCTCTGACAGTTTGTGTTCATTTTCAGGACACTAGGACAGAGGACAGGGTAGGGTTTCCCTCACTGCTCTGGCCTGGAGGGACCAAATTGTTTTTATATACGTTTTTTGGGCAGTGCCGTAATCCTGTGGAATGCTTGTGGAGCCAGCATGCCCCTGGAGTTCCCGAGGCAATCTCGTAGGATCACTGCTTTCGTGAGAGTTTCCTAGCGCTACTTGGGGAAACATCGTTTACAACGCGGTGTTTACACCGCACTACCTTTACAACGATGCCATTACAACGCAAGTCGTTACTACAACTTGCGCTGGATGGAGCTATTGGATAAGGAATATTGTAATTTTATATTTCAACACCTTCCCTACTGTTACGTTGGCTGGTGTTGGAATATAAAATTATAATAATCCTCAATCCGCGCACACCAACGCAAGTCGTTGTAAAGACTTGCGTTGTAATGGCAGCGTTGTAAAGTACTGCGATCTAAAAGATCCTGTGATGCAGCCTTGGGTGTGGCTGCAGACTTTGTGGCACACGAACGGCGGGCAGAGGGAGTCGACCTGCTGCCCCGACGCAGCTGCTTTGAGGAGGTGTGACGGCCACTACATTGTGCTAGGGTCAGACTGGTAACCAAATGCATACATAAATAAATAAAACAAACTCCAGGTGCTGAACCCAAACTGGGCTGAAGCTTTTCAGTCAGAACATGCCTCCAGTGGATGAGTTAGACTTTTGAAAGCTGAATATCATCCTTTTGCTGTCAACAGCCCTGCAAGACGTCAGTAAAAAGAATGAGTGTCCTTTATGCATGCAAAAGAGCTCCCAGATCCCACAGAGAGCTATCAGACAGGTGGTTAAAAGCCATCAGCGCAGCGCGCCCCACCATGAAACTCTCTAGACAGGTTCAACCAATGGCGAAATCCAGAGCCAGGACATGGGCCAATAGGGACATGCTAGGCAGACATCAGTATTTACGCCCTGCCTAGCGCATGCAGATCACTCACAGCAGGACTGCTTCAGTCTGCGGTATCTCAGTGACCACGCTTACAACCACTATTTGCTCTCACAGACTACAAACTTACAGCCCCATTTTTCACATTTTAAGTTCACTTGCACACGGTCTTATCCACCCTTCCTCACACTGCGATAGTTGTAGTGTAGACTTACTCTGCCACTCGCATAACCTTAGCTCAGTCTAACTCCTGGATACTTATGTATAACTAGCCGTTGTATTTTGTATGTACCCTGACATCGAGACCGTAATAAGTCACCCCTTCGAAGGAAGTGTGAGAACCCACTGCTACTCTCATCTCTGGTTGTGCCACTCTTGATATGTATGATCATTTGACACCACTCGCACCATAACATAAGAAATTGGTTTTAAGATCACGCCTTTGGTGGCTCACCCGGCACACTTGAGAACCTCTACTCTTTCACAGCTATGGAACAGGAGACCATGGTTCCATCCACTGAACACATATCTCATTTCACAACCAAAGTGTTCACATAATTACACATAAATACATGCACAGTGTACAGCTTTGTGGTACCCGCCCTCGCCCTGTTATCTCCCTACCTCATGCTGATCCATTCCCCAGAAAGGGTTACATGTTCACACAGGTGAACATAACACCGATTTCTAATCAGTTATGGGAACTTCCACTTTGAAACTGCTCTTCAGATAGTCTTTATGAAAATTCCAAACTATATTTGTATAAGGGCACGTATATATTCACAAAAACTTGTCTAGATGTCTAAAACACACATTTAAACGAATTTTCACTTTCTTTTCTAGCTGCACCTTTGCTTGCCAACACAATCCTGCACACATTTACAAGCACACAATATGCAACCATTTTGTAATGATTCCTGGGATCTACACTTTGTTCTCTTGTCTTTGCCATTGCACCAAATGGACTGCATTCCTGCTCAGCTTTTCTTGGCTTTTCTGGTGGTCTGCACTGCACCAGAATCTACTGGAGTCCACGGTAGGGCGACCAACTGGCATGGGTGCAAATTCAGGACAGTGAGTGTAAAAATTCAGGACAAAGTGTGAGAATTCAGGACAGGTCAGAATTCAGGATGAAAATTTGGGACAAAGGGTACGTTTGACAGACACATCAGAGGAGGTCGGGCAATATTACATAGGTAAATAGACAACCAACACAAGCACAAGTCAAAATAAGTTTATATTAGGTTGAGACAACCTTGCACTGCATCTGTTGTGTGTGCGGGTGATAAACACCTTTGTATATAAAACAATTGAAGAAAAAGATCAAAGCCGAAGGCTTCTCTGATTTTACATGTCCCCTCCCCCCCATTGAAAAAAAAAACACCTGATCGAATCCAATCAATCAAAAGCTAAGGGGGCTCGGGGGCCAGGGTAAACATTAAAATAACAGCACAAATGCAGAAAGTTTGCACTATTGGAGCAAAAGACATAAATAATAATGGCCAATTGTATTTGTACCATTATCACTGCTTGTGTAACAGTTTAAGAGGCTAACAGTGGATGCACCTGGGTAACATGCGCCAAAATGAAACCTCCACCTCCCCAGAGCTTGGCCCTTGGTGAGGTGACAGAAGCCAATAACCAAAAGCAGTTTGCCATGACCTGGGCCCTGGCAGGAAGAGGCCCAGCAAATGCTTTCACTGCACAGAGGTCCATAATTAGGCTGACATACAGAATGATAATGGGCTATAGCAGCCTGTGCCCTGTCGGGGAGGGGCTGCTGCAGGCCATTGATCACAGCAGGAGCGAGAGCTGGCCTCTGCAGTGAGAGTTACAGAACTCTCAGGCTGCTTGCAGGGGGACAGCTCGCGCCAATGTATAAAATTATGGATAAAAGGTGTCAGTGGAAGAATTCCTCAATGACAAGCGGCCCAAATAACAGGCAGTCTGTGAAATTTACAGACGGCTGGTCACCCTAGTCCAGGGTCAGAGTACAAGTCACATGAAGAAGCTCAATTTCGCCCTTTGTGCGTTCGAGGAGTAGGCTGCTTCTCACTGAGAATGAAAGGATGCTCAAAGAGCAGAGCCACAAGGATCATGGAGAAAAATATACGAAGTACAAATGGCTGTCAGAGGCTCAGTGGCAACAAAGCATGTGGCAGCCATCTTGTGATGTATTCCTATAGGTTCTGTATCGATCCCCCTATTCCTGACCCTATTCTGGTTAACAAGTTAACTAGCAGCCATCCCATGAGGCAGAAAACCCCCATGATGCAGGAACCGTTATCTGATAAAGCCACACTACGGCACAGGAACGTGTTATCTGATTAGGTCATAACGCTTGCCATCTAATTAGACAAGCGATATTTCTCCAGCCCCTGATAAGGCATACGGAGTTCTCAAAACAAATCAAACCTATGACAACCTGGGAAAAACCCTGCGGCCATTGTTTTGATTTCACCGAGAACTTCAGCAAAAGAATGTGCTAACGACCAGGTCGTATGACATCCTTATTGACGTATCTATGTCCATCCTTACGTCAATCTCGGCACCTTAAAGGTATAAATATTACCGATATTGCCCTATGCAAACACACGCGGTGGTGACGAGATCGGAGCAGCCAGACTTGCCGAAGCCCAGAGCAGAGCAGACCCCGCTGGCGCAGCCCCGCCTTCCTGACGCGCTGAGAACGAGACGCTGCCTTTCTCCTGCCGAGAAATCCAGCTCCGGCGCTTTCGGGTAGCCCTCGCAGGCAGCCTGGGATATCGAGACCAGAGACGAGAGATACCATCCCTCATTCATCCTAGATTCCAGGTACAGAACTGAATAACCCCTTGCAGAGAATTCTTTAGTCAGTCACTTGGCAAAACAAACTTAACTTAAACTGTAACTTTCTATTCCCGCCCACGTATTAGGCTTAGGTCAGGTACACGGGGTAGGCGTAGTTAGAAACACCAGTTGAGTACGATTAGTCAAATGTAAATGTGTATGTATTCATTTTATACCTTCATATGGCTTAGAAACCATATCAATGTTTTTACAGTATTATTTTATACTTCTGCTTTTATTGTATGCACTTTACTTAACCATAAGTATTGCAATAATATCGATCCATTTCTCTTGTATGAGAAAAGAGACTGATCAATAAATAACATCTTATATTGAACACGCCCGTCTCTTCCTTTTCTCTACAATCTGGTGAGACTAAGAATGCACGTACTGACTGAGTAAAATAAGTTGTCTTTTGTTTTCACACGACTCTAGAGATACACTCTTGATTAGGGGAGAGCAAAGTTGTCATGTTCTATGGTTGTCAGAAACTAAATCCCTTCTTGTCTATCCAGGGAGGTTCAACTCCTCCTTGCCTATTCAAGAAAGTTTCTAGTGAACTCGGAGCTAGCTGGCAAAACCCAAAACTTTAAGTCTAATATCGACAGTAGTAGACCTAGTTAACGTCTGGTCTAGGCCTATACTATTGAAGGTAATATTCCAATGCGCAGAGCCTATTGGGATAATAGGAACTACACTACAATCTTTAATTTGAAACTTTTGTCTCCACTGCAAACCAGATTATAAAGAAACATGGCACCCATACATTCAATTTCATGTACCATAGGGACTCATCAGGCCAGGACTATGGCCATAGTCCCCTACTTGCACATGGTATATCTGGTAACGTATAGTTTCTTACCTGTTGGTGTAGTTTTGCAGCTTGCAGAGTTTTCTGGATTCACATGCTGTGCATTATTCCGCCATCTAGTGGTTGGGTCAGGAAGTAAAGTATTTCTTTCCCGTTTCTTTTTTTTTTTTGGTGGGCGTCGATGTACCACCATTTGGTGTCCTTCTGTGACATCGACGGGCTTCCTCCGTAAGCTCCCACCTTTGGTCACCATCTTCAGATTCTTTTTTTCCGCCTTTGGGTCTAGATCGATACGGAAGGAGCTCCTAAGATTGGAGAGACGAATTGACGAAAATAAGGAAAAAACTCAAGATAAAGTAGGATGTTTTCGATTTTCAAGTTTAAATCCAAAACGACCGGAGATCGACAAGAGGTGAAAAACCAAATCTCCAACAACAATCAGAGAATGCGCATGCAGGGGGCTCCCTGTGTGCTGTAATGGACAAGACACTGTTCAAGTTTTGTAAGAACTGCCATCACAAGTATGCTCAGAAGGATCAGCATCCGGTCTGCAACCTTTGCCTACCGCTGGATCATCGAAGCGAGGACTGTAACGTGTGCTCGTCTTCAACCCGAAGACGTTGAGGGGAAAGAAAGACAGCGATGAGCCAACAACAACATGCAAGGCCAAGGACCACCGCCATCGCTGCGAGACCTGGGCCTCTCCAGTGAGGAGGAAGATAACCTCACCAAGGGGCCAGAAGGTGACAAGGTCCTTTGGTCGCCATCTTCGGATTCTTTTTTTTTTTCCTATTATCATTTTCGTTGGCAGAGGAGGGTGGGTCCGCTAGTGAATCCAGAAAATCCTTCAAGCTGCAAGACTACACCGACAGGTAAGAAACTATACATATTGCAGCGTGAATCTTTTCTGGATTCACATTCTGTGCATAGACCTTGTAGCGGTTTGCTAGTCTTGTGGTGGCTGGGTGGAAGATGAACTTTGGTTTGTGAATAGATGTTGCAAGACCTTTTGTCCTACTTGTGCTTCTTTGTTCATTTGAATGTCCACACAGTAATGTTTTGTGAATGTGTGTACTGAAGACCATGTTGCAGCCATGCAGATGACTTGGAGTGTTAACAAGAAAGAAAGGAGCAACTATTGCATTTCTAGCGGAGTGTGCCTGCGGGGCACTTTGTAAAGTTTGGCCTGCTTGCCTGTGGCCTAAATGTACAGCTTGTGCTATCCATTTTGCAATAGTGTTTTTGGTTACCTGTCTTCCCAGAAAACTGTTTGCAAAGGATACAAATAACGATTTTGTTTTCCTGTATTCCTTAGTTCTTTCAATGTAGTACAACCGCTCTTCTTGCGTCAAGTGTGTGCAAAGCTTTTTCCGCTTTGGTCTTTGGAGTTTGAAAGAAACTTGGTATTTGTATACTTTGATTTATGTGGAATTTTTATACCACTTTTGGTATGAATCGAGGATCTGTCCTCATGACAATCCTGTTACTATTTATTGGAAATAAGGTTCCTGTAGTGTTAGTGCCTGCAGTTCGCGTACTCTACGTAGGGATGTTTTAGCCACTAAAAAGGCAGTCTTAAGCGTGAGCATTTGCGGCATTGCTTTGTGTAGTGGTTCGAATAGTGCTTTCATCATCTGTGCTAGAACTACGTTCAGGTTCCATATTGGTGCTGGCACCTTTTTGGAGGTGCAATTCTTTTTGCCCCTTCTAGGAACCATTTGACTACCTGGGAAGTGAAGAAACGTTTCCCGGTTTTGCCTCTTATATAAGCTATAATTGCTGCTAAGTGTACTTTTAGTGATGTATAGCAGAATTTACTTTGTAGTAAATGTGTCAAGTACTTTAGCACAGTTCTTTCTTTTGTAATATTCTGTGAAAGACGTTTTTAAGGCACCTTGTGTATATCTTTTCCATTTAGCTGTATAACATTTTCTTGTTGTTGGTTTCCTAGCTTCTCTTAGAACAGCCATTATGCTTTCTGGTAGTTTGAGATGTGCGAATTCAAAATCCTCAGGAGCCATGCCGCTGGGCCTCAGCTCTCTGGTTCTGGGTGAAGTACTTTCCCATTTTGCATTGTTAGCAAATCCTTCTTTTTTGTTTGTTCCTTGATTATTTCTGAGAACCACGTTTTGTAGTGTAGTTCCTATCTTCCCAATAGGCTCTGCGCATTGGAATAATACCTACAGCAGTAAAGGCCTAGGCCAGACGTTAACTAGGTCTACTACTGTCGATACTAGACTTAAAGTTTTGGGTTTGCCAGCTTAGCTCAGAGTTCACTAGAAACTTTCTCGAATGTTCAAGGAGGAATTAACTTCCCTGATTAGACAAGAAGGGATTTAGTTTCTGACAACCATAGAACATGACAACTTTGCTCTCCCCTAATCAAGAGTCAATCTCGAGAGTCGTGTGAACAAAAGGCAAATTATTTTACTCAGTCAGTACGTGCATTCTTAGTCTCATCAGAATGTAGAGAAAAGGAAGAGACGGGCGTGTTCAATAAAAAGGTGTTATTTATTGATCAGCCTCTTTTCTCATACAAGAGAAATGGATCGATATTATTGCAATACTTATAGTTAAGTAAAGTGCATACATTAAAAGCAATAGTATAAAATAATACTGTAAAAACATTGATATGGTTTCTAAGCCATAAGATGTTTTAAAATGAATAAAATATATTATATACACATATACATTTGACTAAACGTACTCAACTGGTGTTTCTAGATACGCCTACCCCGTGTACCTGACCTAAGTCTAATACGTGGGCGGGAATAGATAGTTACAGTTTAAGTTAAGTTTGTTGTTGCCAAGTGAATAACTAAAGAATTCTCTGTGAGGGGTTATTCAGTTCTGTACCTGGAATTTAGGATGAATGAGGAATGGTATCTCTCTCTCTGGTCTCGATATTCCAGGCTGCCTGCGAGGGCTACCCGGAAACGCCGGTTCTGGATTCTCGGCAGGAGAAAGCAGCGCGTCTCTCAGCGCGTCAGAAAGGCGGGGCTGCGCCAGCGGGGTCTGCTCTGCTCTTCGCTTCGGCAAGTATGGCTGCTCCGTCTCGTCACCACGCGTGTGTTTGCATATGGCAAGATCGGTAATATTTATACCTTTAAGGTGCCGAGATTGACGTAAGGATGGACATAGATACGTCAATAAAGATGTCATACGACTTGCTCGTTAGCACATTCTTTTACTAAAGTTCTTGGTGAAATCAAAACAATGGCCGCAGGGTTTTGCCCAGGTTGTCATAGGTTTGATTTGTTATGAGAACTCCGTATGCCTTATCAGGGGCTGGAGGAATATCGCTTGTCTAATTAGATCGCAAGTGTTATGACCTAATCAGATAACACGTTCCTGTGCCGTAGTGTGACTGAGTCAGATAACGGTATCTGCATCATGGGGGTTTTCTGCCTCATGGGCTGACTGCTAGTTAACTTGTTGGTTTGTTTAACTAGAATAGGGTCAGGAATAGGGGGATCGATTCAGAACCTATAGGAATACATGACACCCACTCCACGCTAACTATGGACATATTTACTAATCTAGGCATAGTATAACATAGTACAACATACTATAGAGTAGTGTGTATACCTTACCACCCCAAAATACATAAATGCATTTTGAAATTTTCAGATATACTGAAAAAAATTGCAGACATATATATATGGTATGCACTCAAGCTGTAGAAAAATGCCAAAGTAATCGCATTTGTATACATTATTGCTTATTTGGTATATGAGAATTACACATGAAATGGTTTCTTACAGAAAAAAGTTTCGAGACCATTCCATCACAGAATAAAATATCTTTATGACCATGCCAGCGGGCAGCTAATGTCTATAAGCTATCTAAAATTTAGAAACCTTAGTTCTCTAAGAATAGTTCTTACTTTAAGCAGAAGATAGTGTCCCGAAAAATATGCAAAAATATTTGGGGCTGCTGGAAAAACTGCTGTCCGTGAACTGGAGCGAAAATGTTCATGTGACTTTATTTTTAAAGTTGAAGGCCGAATTCAGGGAACGCCGTGTGCGAGCTTGCTCAAAAGTCTCTATTTCTGTTCGGGTGAGAACATCATATCATTTAGGCTTTCGAAAAAACTGTCAACAGCTTCCTGGGAAAGTTCCACTAACTCGGAAATAGGTGTAATCATGCATTCTTGCGCATGATTGTCTCCATTGACATTCTGATTTGCATTACTGACAGAAGGTCGTACCTGTTCGATGCTGCTTTCATCTTGAACTTCACTACCCATCAATCGTAGTGGTGAAGCTTCCACGAATGCCGTCATCAGGATTGGTAGCCTTTGAGGGCAGCACAAAGCATGAACCTTGATTGGGCTCAACAATGTTTCTGCATCCATCGGCGCATCCGATTGTAGCGTCAGACAGGTGTCTAACACGCATTCTTCTCCGCATAGCAGACACCTCAATACAGGTAAAACACATCTTTGCCACATTGGTCGAAATGATAGAAACCAAGTCATGTTCAGGTCTCTAAGCCGGGAGAGTCCCAGGATTTTTGATATCCGGTCCCGGTATCCAATGGCTAGGATTGTTTCTTCCCTTGTCGCAAGAGTTTTGTCTGTGACATGGGTTGCCATAACGAAAAATAAGGACTAAGAATAGGATTCCTGCAATTAGTCCCAGGATCAGGGGAAGTCCGCCAAAAATCGAATGGACGAAATCTGGAAAAATACCCAGTATGGCTTTGAATGGTGTTAATGCCATCGAAAATACTATCTTAAATACCTTTGAGACCCCATTGGTATCAGAAATATTTAAGATTTCATTCAGGATTTCCGCGAAATGTACGGGGGAATTAGTTGATAATAATGTATGTATCTCTGCAGTCGTCCTTGCGACTTGTAGATCATACGTTTCTTTTGATGACGAGAGCCTGGTAGGCGTCTGAAGAAGGACTGTTTTCATTCTGCTTAAAGTATCTATTCGAATAGAAGTAATTTTCAAATCGGGCCATGCCCTTGCCTCCCTGTCTGGGAAGGAGCTGGGGAACAATGTGCGTCCACAGCACTTGACCTTCGCAGTAGTAGTTACTAGATAAGGAGTCCCGGGCATAAGACTACAACATCTGCGGTCTACAATAAGAATGTAACTCCCATTGTAGAGTCTTTGAAAGAATGGTTCTATTTCTGTTGCAGGTGCGCCTTGCTGGTGACATGAAAGGTTGTATGAATTCCCTTCACAGGCTCCATGCAAACTAATTCCGTTACACAGAAGTGTGCCACTCAGTGGCAACAATTGTGCGATGTCACTAAGAAACACTTTCTGTCCTTTATTACTGACACATGCATGTGAATAGGGCAGGTTCCATGTTGTTTTAAGGTACCCCTTTCCCAATTTCTCGTACATGCCAGCCTGTATATATTTTTGGCAGTATTGAAACCTGAAGGTTGAGATTGGAATATTTATTATCCCATGTATTATCCATTCATTGACAGGTCGTTCTGACATTGTCATTGGTAATCTTTCTAGTTTTTCAATGCTCAAGATTGTATAATCAGCACCCTTTTGCGCCATACTGATTTGTCTATCAGTAAGGTTAAAGATTTGGAATAGTGACGTTGCGTTGATTAAACGCCAAGGCACATAGCATGAACGCAGATTTTGTAACGTCCAGCCAAGCTGTACAATAGAACGCAATTGTGACTGACCGTTTTGTAATAGCAGTAAGTCTTGCGATAATATATCGATTGCTGACGACACAATGCTGTCCAAAGAAAACATTCTGGAGGACAGAGTCATTAACCCATTGTCCACTACAGAAAGTGATTTTTCCAAATTAATACGGTCAATTTCCCGTATTCTCTCTGCTGTTTCAATTTGAGTAACCTTCCAGGCCTCATTGTATGCTGCATATACAGAGGCTGCTATGAAACGCTTTTGATGCTGTTTGCGTGGTCCCAAAGTGAAATCACGCAAGTCAGCACCATCAGTAAGTAAAGTTAGGTGTTGCTTAATTTCTGCCAGTGTGGAAGTTTGTAGCCATTGAAGGCATAATTTGCCCACACTGTAGGTGGTTATTATCCCTGGGTGATGTCTTTGAGGATATCTAGGGTCTGGCCTGGTCATTTTGAACCCCTGCGTTTTGTTCAGGAATCTGTCTTGACAGTTATTAGTATCTGTGGGCCAGATCAACCACTGTTTCCAATCAGGATGTGTTCTGTTTTGGTTTAATATATGGTTTACGTCTATCTCTTCATCTGTATCAGAGTTATTGCTAAACATTGTTGGCTTTGGAATAGACGGTTTATTTAAATCTTTGATTTTGGCTAAGCCAAGACAGGTGGTCTGTTGAACAGTGTCATTTAAAAATATCATTTGTTCTGGGATCATGCAGGCTCTAAACAAAGCTTCTATACCCTGTACTTGCCATTCTTTTGTACCCCAAACATTTTTCAATTCAACATTTTTGTCCCAATAATCAAATCCAAAAGTATTCATTTGTTCAAAAAATGAGTCTGAATATAACAATTTTGTGTTGGTTATCATGGTTTTGGTTCCTGTCTTGTTCGACAATTTAAAATAAAATGTTTCAGCATTACTTGTGTTAAAACCTGAAAAATATGAATATTTGTCGTAAACGGTTCTTGAGCTCCCCTTTGGAGGTGTTGCACAATGTTCCCATTGATTATAATTTAAAACGTTTCTAGGTTGTGCAGATCTATGTAAAAAGTGGTTACCATAGTGGTTATAGCAATACATACTGTCATAATTTGTAGAACCCTGCAAATAATCATGTTTGGTAAATTTAGCAGACATTACTAAGTCAGACATCATATTATTAATGCTTTCGAAGTCCCAATCATCAGCAAATGAGTTTGGTTTTGCAAAGTCACTCAATGAGATCTTAATTTGGTGTGGATATTTCAGGATCTCGACCGGACCATAAATTTCATAGTCAGTGTTGTCCCAGGCTACCCCACCAGGTATCGGATTGGCTGTGAAGTTGGCTGAAGAAAGTTCTCTTTTCTCGACGTGTGAAGATGTGTGTGGTTTGAGGATCAAGTTGATTTTCTGACTTGCTGTGTCCATTTTAGCATATTTTCCCTCAATGAAGCGTCCCAAAGTAAGTACCATGATGAGCCAAAGTATGAGGATAAATGCACCAAAACCCACCCAAAATTCAATCCATGGAGAAATCAGATATGTTTCTTTCAGTTGTCTCAAAAGTTCCTTAGCTTTGTCTTTAAAGGTTTTTGATGATGGCTGTGTCTTTGATTCGCTGAAGCCCTCAGAGGAATCATCGAAGTTAATGAAGTAGCCGGATGCAGTTCTGTCAATTGTTCCAATTGGTTCAGGATTTCTGTTTCTTGCATTTTCACTTGGTACTTCATTATATATTGGTGTGTCTCTGCTAAATGTTTTTATTTGGGTATTCAGAGGTCTTAGTTCTATTGCAATGTTGCATAGTCCTTGTTGTTCTTCTGTAGGCGTTTCGAATGTGATGAGCCTCTTCGTTAGGACCTCTGTACTGGTAGCAAACCTTGGTGTTCTGCTACTTATTGGGAGTCCACTTGGCCTACTGTTTGTTATCGGCCACATGTTGTGGTTTTACCAGGTCGATGGATACAACTCGGTTCTCCTTTTTACCAGCAAGTGGCGGTAGTACAACTGATCTTGTCCCGTTGACAGACAAGACAGGAACTGCTTTTCTGTAAGAAGGCCCAAATTCCTTCTTTACCGCGATCTTTTCCCTGACTAGATCCCCGACTTTTGGAATCCAGACAGGTCTTGCTGGGACAGGTGGTGGTTCTTCAGTGGTTGTTGGCTGTTGTTTCAACTTTATGTTGCTCAGGTCTTTTCTTGTTTTGTTTAAGTCCTGCAAAATAGCCAAACGGTCTTTGATATCAAAGGTTTTTTCTTTCACCACTGAAGTCTGACTATCAATGTCAGAGATCATCATCCTAGTTCCAAATAATAATTCGTACGCACTGAATCCCTTCAGAGAATTTCTTGGCAAGTTATTGAGACTACGTTGGACACTTATTAGATGTTTGACCCACCCAGCTCCCGAACCTAATACCTTTGCCGTTATAGATTGCTTTATGTCACGTTTTTTTCTTTCAACAATTCCGTTCCCCTCAGGGTGAAATGGACAAGAGTACCGCAATTGCACGCCCATGCTGACCATGGCCTCCTTATAAGCCCGAGAGCTAAAAGCAGGACCATTGTCCGAATGCAGCATGCCAATTGCGTATGTGCCGATAAAGACTCGCAAATCTTTTATAACAGTTCTGGCGTCAGCCGTTCGCTGGGGCCACATCCATATGAATCTCGTGCATGAATCCACTGCGACCAAGATATATTTATAGTTTCCATCCCTTTGTAAGGGACCGCAGTGGTCTAGATAAACACAGGCTAATGGTTTATCCGAGATTAGAAGGGGCGTCTGCGCTGGACGTCTCACCGTTGATACTTTCATTTTTTGACATATTTCACATTCTAGAACATAGTTCCTTGTTTGTCTTCTCATTTGTGGCAACCAGTATCTCTGTTTTAATAATGATACTGTGGCTGAGACGCCAGCATGAATAGAAGCAAGCCCTTCATGTGCCGCTATTATTAGTCCTAACCTATGTTCCATGTTTGGAATCGCCCTATCCCCCACTCAAGGGATTCGGGCAAAAGGAACATTGTTTGCATCAGTTATGTATGAGTATTTTACTGGAAAGCCTTTAGGGAGTGGTTCTATTGAATCCTTTTCTGAAGCGCTGACAGCTTGTAATATTTCGCTGTCTATTTTTGTTTTTGACCGGGTGACGGCAGCTACGGAAGCCGCTTGCACAGCTGCCTTCGCGGCCTCATCAGCCAATGAATTCCCTGCAACGTGAACGCCATCACGTTGATGACTCAGTGTGTGTATCACGTGAGTCCTTGGTAGTTCTTTTTGTAAAAGAGCTATTTGTTCCCAGAGCAGTTTCTGCTTTATTGTGCCACCTTTCGCATCCTTGAAACCATTCTGAAGCCAGATCTGCAAGTATTCATTGTAAGACTGAACGCAATAATACGAATCGCACACTATGAGTGTGGGGAATTCTCGATCGGTATTTTCAAGCGCCATCTTGAACGCCAGTAGTTCAGCTCGCTGAGCTGTACAATCTCCTAAAGATTGTGTTTTAGTGATTGCTGGTTTAAATTTTCCTTCATGCCAGCGACCTTTAACGATCGCACACGCAGCACTGTAAGCTTGCTTACCCCCCACTGCGGGTTGTGCTGATCCGTCTGTATATATTATACAGCCGTAGTGGTCTAGAGGCAGAATTTCGGTTGGCGGAGGACATTCAAATTCATATTGGAGAAATTCTTGTGTTTTTAAGTAAGGATCAAATTCGTACACCACGTCTGTTGCAGCAAGAGAATTAGCCCATTGTATCCATCTCGGATGGAGTGCTTTAGCATTTGGAATGCTTGCCTTTGTTACCGCCTCTAGGGCTGGTATTGGTGTCACGATTATTATTCGTTTACCTTGTGCCAGGGCTCGTTCTTTTGCTATAGCTGTCTGTGTTGCTGTAAGAATTTTTTCCGTTGGGCTAAATTTCATTTCAGCCTTAGTGTACAAGTGTGATTTGAATGCAATTGGTACCTTTTCCCCCTCATTAGAGGTCAGGTATGTGAATCCGCATCTCCCTGGGATGACTCGAATCACAAGATTGCGTGTGTTATCACGTGTTTCTAATTTTGTTTTAATTAGCATGTCTGTTTGTAAGGATCTCAGAATTTCAGTGTGTATTTGAGTCCAATTGGATTTTTTAAAATCTGGTTTAATTAGATCATAAAGGGGTTTGACCCTTTCTGCGTAATTTGCAATGTATGTTCTTCCGAAATTTAGGAAGCCTAGAATCGACTGTAGGTTTTTTAGTGTTCTAGGTGCTTGGAGTACGGCACATTTCTCTAGGAAATTGTCAGCCAGGCTTTTGCCTTCGCTTGATAATTCATATCCTAAGAACAGGACTGTCAGATGGGCAATTCTGGATTTTTTAAAGTTGAATTTGTAACCCTCTGCAGCGAACCCAAGTATTATGGTGTTCACTCTTTTCAAGTGAGTCTCCAAGTCATCATCTGTTAAGTAAATGTCATCGACATAAGATAATGCTTCATCATCATATAGTTGTAGTAATTCTGTTACTCTCGCTGAGAATACCCCCGGACTGTTCTTGTACCCCTGGGCTAACCGACAGAATTGTTTTTGAGTGCCATTTACTGAGAATGCAGTTAAATATCTGCTCTCTGGTGCTATGTTTTGACAAAAGAATCCATTAGAGATGTCTAAGGTTGTTTTGTATTTTTTGCGCACTATGTTATTCATTAGTGCAGCACTGTGTGAGTTTTGCACTGCAAAAGTTTTGCAACATGTGTTAAGGTGTCGGTAATCCAAAACTAGACGATATGAATTGTCTGGTTTGGAGACCGGAAACAAAGGATGGTTCATTTGTGAGGTGCAAGTTTCAATCACCCCCTGGTATTCTAGCTGATCTAGTATTTCATTTACCTGTTTTTTAGCTTCTTGCTTAATTGGGTACTGCCTTTGTGCAGTAGGTTGTGATTTTAACGGGATTTTGTGAGGAGGGGAGTCCTCATCCCATCCTACATGATTTTTATATAAAGCAGGTGCTAGAGCCACTGCCCACTTTCTAGCAAGTGTGTATTTTTTATGAATTGGAATTTGATTTGAGAAGGCAGGCATAATTACTTCTTCGCCATGAGGGCACTCCCTGACAAACTCTGGTGGCCAGTCTTTTTCAGCTAGAAGGATGTCATAACCCTTGGAGAGGTTATCCCAAAATAGTCCCCTTATTTTCCTAGTCTTATCTCCCTCTATACGTAATGTTATCTCGTATATCTTGTGAGGTTTGCTAACCCTGGTGTCTGCAGTTTCCACTTGAAGATATTCATTCGTGTCCACTGTCTCCAGATGATTCATAAGGACTTTGCGAGCTATGCTCACTTCTGCTGCGCTGTCTAGCATTGTCTGAGCCCACTCTCCGTTTTTCAGTTGTGTCCTCAGTATTCTCGGCATTGATACTGGCTACCTTCTTTTTTGGAAATTGTAATTTTTTAGTTGAGCAGGTTCCTTGTCTTTGGACTTGGCGTGCTCTTCTCTTTGTTCTGATCGTCCTCTTCTTTCCGTTTTCTGCGAGGAAGTCTGAAAAGATTGAGAGGGACGCGTATCAATGTCTTGATATCTATCAGGTTTTTTTATATTATCCCTATTTCTAAGGTTATATCTTTTCCCAGAGGGGTCACTCTGGGGTGACCTGTGTCTTTGGTTCGGAGATTTCTCTCTTCGCCTAGGAGACCTTCCTCTGGACTGGAATTTCTTTTCTTTAGGATTGGATTGTTTGTTTCCATCCCAGTTCTTTTTTGGTGAATTATTATTAAAAAATATTTTTTCTGGACTTTCAGTCAGTTGCGGTTTTACTGGTATTCCACCTAAACTATCTCTACCTAGTTCCTCATAGGATTTTTCTATGATTCTGGCAATTTCAGCTGGTTGGTCTGCTATATCTGTCTCTTTTAACCTCTGGCGGATCGCCACGTTGGCTGCTTCACCTTTTATGTTGGCTAATAATATAGCCGAGACCTGCTTGAAGTCTTTCAGTAATTTCATACCAAGAGTTAAAGCGGGTTCTGGACCGTATTCGTCTTGAATTTGTTTTAGCACATCTGGTATCACCGAAATGGATGGAACACCGTGCGTTTTTGTGTAGATGGAAGCAAAGACTGTACCCCAAGTGTCACAGTCCTCTATGTGTGGTGCGATTCCCATTGGGAGACAGATAGTCAGAATCCTGTGTTTTTCTAGCGGGGTGGTGTCAGGAAACACCGCCTCTATTTGGGTAATTTTCTGTGCCAACCAGAATGGTATTTGTTCCCGTTTAGCCGGTACTTTACCTAGGCAGGATTGGATGTTCTGTGGTGTAATTTTATTTGTGTTCCCCTGGTGAGGGGTCAGCTGTGGAAGTTTAATCGCTGGCTGAATTGTTGAAGTCCGCATCACATACTGAACTAATTGTCTATGAATTTTTATTAATTGTTTTAGCTGTGTTAACAGCTCTGCTGCAGACATCCCATTGATGTCTGGATGTGGTGTGTATCCGGCTAGGACCGGCCACGTTGCTCCTGGTCTACCTAAAGGACCGAGCCTGGTGATGTGATTGTTATGTTTTAGGGCGCCATCAAATAAGAGCAAATGCTCTTGGAATTTGAGTGGTACTTCCACCTCCTCGAAAGGAGTGTACTCATTAGGAGGTTCCTCTATTTTGTAATAGTGGAAGTACTTTGTTACAGCATTTGCTGCTGGAAAATGTATCCATGAATAGTATACCTCTGTCTGCCGATATTCGTGTGCCTCAATTACGAATATGACTGTGCCACCTCTAGGTGTCAGTCCATTTTCAATAAGTTTCAAGGTTATAGATTTTCTTTTAATGACCGGGATGAGTATTATATCCGGGTCTGCATTTTGTAGTGCAGTATCAGCTTCTGCTATGTCAGCTGCTAATCTAACTGCCTCTCTTTCTTCATCACTGTCTGTCATTTTACTGACAGGATGGTTATTTTGTTTGTTTGCAGATCAGGTTTCTTATGGAAACAAAGGTTAGATGCACAATATTTTGGAACTGTTTATCCTTCAACGTTGACTTTACCAAGAACCATACATAGGAGTTCCCTCCTGCGAGGTCTGGCGGATATAACCTTTCACCCACTCCAGACGTCTTTGGAGTATTTGGGAAAAGGGGTCTGAGTGAGAAAGCACGACTGAGTTACTCTAAATGTCTTACGTTAGTTTTATCGCCCTTTCCAAACGCGTTGGGCGCCATGTAGTGTAGTTCCTATCTTCCCAATAGGCTCTGCGCATTGGAATAATACCTACAGCAGTAAAGGCCTAGGCCAGACGTTAACTAGGTCTACTACTGTCGATACTAGACTTAAAGTTTTGGGTTTGCCAGCTTAGCTCAGAGTTCACTAGAAACTTTCTCGAATGTTCAAGGAGGAATTAACTTCCCTGATTAGACAAGAAGGGATTTAGTTTCTGACAACCATAGAACATGACAACTTTGCTCTCCCCTAATCAAGAGTCAATCTCGAGAGTCGTGTGAACAAAAGGCAAATTATTTTACTCAGTCAGTACGTGCATTCTTAGTCTCATCAGAATGTAGAGAAAAGGAAGAGACGGGCGTGTTCAATAAAAAGGTGTTATTTATTGATCAGTCTCTTTTCTCATACAAGAGAAATGGATCGATATTATTGCAATACTTATAGTTAAGTAAAGTGCATACATTAAAAGCAATAGTATAAAATAATACTGTAAAAACATTGATATGGTTTCTAAGCCATAAGATGTTTTAAAATGAATAAAATATATTATATACACATATACATTTGACTAAACGTACTCAACTGGTGTTTCTAGATACGCCTACCCCGTGTACCTGACCTAAGTCTAATACGTGGGCGGGAATAGATAGTTACAGTTTAAGTTAAGTTTGTTGTTGCCAAGTGAATAACTAAAGAATTCTCTGTGAGGGGTTATTCAGTTCTGTACCTGGAATTTAGGATGAATGAGGAATGGTATCTCTCTCTCTGGTTTCGATATTCCAGGCTGCCTGCGAGGGCTACCCGGAAACGCCGGTGCTGGATTCTCGGCAGGAGAAAGCAGCGCGTCTCTCAGCGCGTCAGAAAGGCGGGGCTGCGCCAGCGGGGTCTGCTCTGCTCTTCGCTTCGGCAAGTATGGCTGCTCCGTCTCGTCACCACGCGTGTGTTTGCATATGGCAAGATCGGTAATATTTATACCTTTAAGGTGCCAAGATTGACGTAAGGATGGACATAGATACGTCAATAAAGATGTCATACGACTTGCTCGTTAGCACATTCTTTTACTAAAGTTCTTGGTGAAATCAAAACAATGGCCGCAGGGTTTTGCCCAGGTTGTCATAGGTTTGATTTGTTATGAGAACTCCGTATGCCTTATCAGGGGCTGGAGGAATATCGCTTGTCTAATTAGATCGCAAGTGTTATGACCTAATCAGATAACACGTTCCTGTGCCGTAGTGTGACTGCGTCAGATAACGGTATCTGCATCATGGGGGTTTTCTGCCTCATGGGCTGACTGCTAGTTAACTTGTTGGTTTGTTTAACTAGAATAGGGTCAGGAATAGGGGGATCGATTCAGAACCTATAGGAATACATGACAGTTTGGCTGGCTCACTGGAGTGCGATGAGAATCTTTGTCCTTTCTGATCAGTCTATCCATAGCGCATTCCCTAGGGACTGTCTGCAAGGTCGCCTAGATGCAAAGTTTTGGCATTTTGCATTGTGGGGTGTTGCAAATAGGTCTATTTGTGGTGTCCCCCATTTCCTGAAAATCTTTTGCAGTTCGGTTTGATTTAGTTCCCACTCATGGGATGATGTTGTTTGTCTGCTCAGTCTGTTGGCTTCTATATTGTCTTTTCCTGGTAGGTCTATTGCTATTATGTCTATTCCCCTTGGGATTGACCATCTCCAAATTTCTTGAGCTAGTGTTGAGTGTTACAGACCGAGTCCCTCCTTGTTTGTTTATGCAAAACATTGTTGTTATGTTGTCTTTTTGTATCAACACCCTTTTTCAGTATAGGTCTTTCTGAAAGGCTTTTAAGGCTAAGAATAATGTCTTTAGTTCCAAGATATTGATGCGTTTCACTGCATCATGCTTTGTCCACAATCCCCTCACTTTGAGGTTGTTCATGTGTGCTCCCCATCCTATTAGGGATGCATCTGTTGTTATGGTCACTGTTGGAGTTGGTGGTGTGAAAAGTCTTCCCTGTACTATGTTTGTTTTGTTGCACCATGCCATCTCCTGATGAACTGTCTGTGTGACAACCACTAGATCCTCCTAACTACCTGTTGCCTGTGACCATTGTGTCTGGAGCCGTTACTGAAATGGTCTCATGTGTAGACAAATGTTGGGAATTAAATGAATTAATTAGGCCATCATTCCTAGTAATTTCCCCACTCTCCTCACTGTCAGATGATGCCCATTCTGGTGTAGATGAGTCTCCTTCATTAAGGCTGATCTCTTCTCGCTTGGGAACGCTCTCCCTAACACTTTATTTCTGCGCCTAAGAACACCTTTATGAGTTCTGGCTCTGGTGAGGATTTCTCCCAATGTATGGAGAACCCTGGTGTCGCCATCACCTGTTGTATATGGTTTGCATAGACTGTAAGAATTTGCTCTTCCTAACCAGTTGTCCAAGTAGGTGTAAAAACATATCTTTTTTTACTGAGTTTTATATAGCGCAAACTTGACCCAAATCGAGTATCAGAGTGCTCTACATAGCACAGTTGCATTACATTAGGACACATTCATTTTTGTTAGGCACAGGGAGATTAACTGATTTGCCCAGAATCACAGCATGAATCCCCTGCCTTCGGAGATATGCTGCGACTGCTGCTAGGCACTTTGTAAACACACTTGGTGCAGATTTCAGACCGAAAGACCGGTAATTTGAATTAGTAGTGTCTTTTGTTTACCACAAATCTTAACAGCCTCTATTGTCTTTTGTTCATCGGGATGTGCAAGTATGCATCCTTAAAGTCTATTGTGGCCATGTAATCTCCTTTTTGCAATTGAGGTAGCACCTCTTGCAGTGTAGTCATTTGAATCTTTGTGTCTTTATAAATTTGTTTAGAAACCTTAAGTCTAATATTGGTTGTAATGTTTCGTCTACTTTTGGAACTAGGAAGTATGTTGAATATACTCTGTTCTTTTCTTTGTGTGGTTCATGCTTTATTGCATGTTTCCCCTGAAGTTCCTAAACCTCTTTGACTAGCTGTGATAATTCTGCTTTTCAATGCATCTTTTGCCTAGGTCTCCTGTTTGGAGATTGCTTGGTTTACCCATTCGCCCTGTGCACATTTTCGCCCTGTGCGGGCCATTTAAATAATGGACGGGATTCGGACGCCACCCGGCCGTCCTCCGCACACGCCCACCGTGGCGCATGACCGCTGGGGACCGTCATGAGCACCGAAGGGGTTAACTCTATGCAGTAACCGTTCTGTATTATGTGTAAAATTCATTGTCTGAGGTTATTTTCTTCTATTTTTGCAGGAAAAATCTGAGTTTGCCTCCTACTGGAGTGGTGTGTTGGAGGAACTGAAAACGAGTAGGTTTTTGTTTATGTTGTTTTCCTGTGTGTACCCTCACTGCTGTTCTTCGGGAGTGTACTTTTTCTTGAGTGCAGTCACTTAGTAGAGGTTTGTTGTCCACTCTATGTGGCTGTCCTCTGCCACTGAGACACCATCAAAAGGATTGCCTTCCTTGTTAATATTGCCAGCTCTGCTGCTTTCCCCTTGGTACATTTGCTGGTAACTTTGATGTGAGGTAGTAAGTTGTTGTGTACCTCTCCCCGCTAGTCTTCTTGATGGTATGCCTCTACGCATGCCTCTGAATTGTAGAGCCCCCATGGATCTAGCGGTCTCGTTGTCCTTTTATATTTGATTGAGTTTTTCATCAACCACTCTTCCAAACAGTTGTTCCCCATTGAATGGTGAGTTAATGATGTCACTTTGAGAATATCAGGCTTCAAGCCAGAAGTGCAGTCATGCGGGCCTCCTTTCTGCGATACAACTGATCATTTGTCTGCTTGATGTTTCTGCAGCATCAGGGGCTGAATTGAAACATGTATTCATAATGTGTTCCCCTCTTCTATCAGGTGGCTAGCTCTTCTTTGAAATTGTTCAGGTAAATTTGTGTACAATTCTCCTATCTCCTCCCAATGTTGATAAGCATGTTTGTTTGGCAATGCATTGGAATTAGCTATGCACCATTAGTTTGCTGCACTTCTTTCTAGCTTCCTCCCCACAAGTTCCATCCTCTAGCTTTCTTTGTCTGGAGGTGGTCCCACTGTTGTTGGTATGTTTGCTCTTTTCCTTGCTGTGGAAGTAATAATAGAGTCAGCTGGTACAGACCCTCTGATGTATATAGGGTCCTTGGAGGAGTGCTTATATTTCTATTCTGCTCTTGGTGTGATAGCCTTGCATGTTGCCGGCTCCTTGAATGCCTCTTTTCCCTGGTCCAGTACACTTGGCAGCATTGGAAGGAATTGATTTCTTGATTGTGTTGGCATCAAAGGCTCTAATAAAAAAACATGATTGCGGTTTTTCTTCCTCCAGCTGAGCTCCATAAGTTTCTGCTGCTTTTTTAATCACCTGGTTATACATACCAATGTCATCTGGGGGTGATGGCCTCGAAGGATATATTTCCACAGCCTCCTCAGGTGATTCAGCGTTGAGATCTTGCCATTGGAGGTCTTGATTCTCAGAGATCGCCAATTTGGCATATGTTTGTTCGGCATCTTCGACGTCTTCTCCGAAGAAGAGTGATTCTTCCTCTTCGATTGGCTCAGGTGTTGTCGGCGGAATTAGTTCCTCAACGACCTTGTCGCCTTCAGTACTTATTGTTTTCGGCGGTATCTTGAATTGTTTCAAGCTTTTATCGAAATATTTTTTACGTTGTAAAATATTAGCCATTTCGGTTTTGAGCATCTTTCTTTTCTTCTCCATCTCGTCCGCGTGTGTTTCGGCGCCAAGACTTTTGGCTTTCCGCTTCTCGCTCGTTGACGCCGATCTGGTCGGCGACACTTATTTGGACCTCTCTTTTTGTGACGCTGAGGCGTCCTTGACCAGACTGTCTTTTGACGTCTTGGTCTTTTCGTGGGTCATTGCCGTTACGGAGTCCTTATCCAAGGATCCTACGGTGTGTTTTTGTTTGGATGCAGCAGCGGTCTCCCAATGCTTCGACGCCGAGGCTCCCTTTGAAAGTCTAGAGTCTGATTTTCGAGACTCTTCTAGTTTTTTCGAGGTCAACGATTCTCTCACCTCCTTCGAAGTCTTCTTCTCGACCTCCACGACCAAAACATCTGTCCTCATCGCCTTCTGGACCTTTGGCGACGTTATCTTCCTCCTCACTGGAGAGGCCCAGGTCTCGCAGCGATGGCGGTGGTCCTTGGCCCCCTGCATGCGCATTCTCCGATTGTTGTCGAAGATTTGGTTTTTCACCTCTTGTCCATCTCCGGTTGTTTTGGATTGAAACTTGAAAGTCGAAAACGTCCTACCGGTGTTTATCTTGAGTTTTTTCCTTATTTTCTTAGATTCTTCTCTCCAATCTTAGGAGCTCCTTCGTATCGAGCCAGACCCAACGGCGGAAAAAAAGAATCTGAAGATGGCGACCAAAGGTGGGAGCTTCCGGAGGAAACGTCACTGAAGGACATCAACTGGTGGTACGTCGATGCCCACCAACAACAACAAAAAAGGAAAGAAATACAATTCTGGACCCAACCACCAGATGGCGGAATAATGCACAGCATGTGAATCCAGAAAAGATTCACGCTGCACAAATATTACGATAAGGTTATGTAGATTTAGGACCCAATTTAGATTTCAGCTTATGGGTTACCCTGTCACAACAGTGACGGATATCCCACCTGCCGAAATATAAATCCCATAATATCCTATGGGGTTGGTAATTAGGCAGACAGGATACCATCCTATGGGATTGTTAATTAGGCGGACAGGATAGCCGTCACCGATGTGATGGAGTAACCCATCTGCCAAAACTGAAATCAGGCCCTAGGTTTGATGGACTTAGTTTGACTTCTCATGAGGATGTGTTATTACTCTCACTTATCTACAAAAAGAGGGAAGGAGACTATAAAAGAAAAATCCATCACTTGAAGAGTGGAGTGGGTGAGTCTGGCATTGTGTGCATGCCACTGTAGGAATTGCAGTCACTTTAAGGTCTGGTTGTGACAGCTCAGCTGTCAAACCTACCTAGAGCGAACATTGTATTTAGAGGGGGCTTTGGGCCCACAGCTTTCAGTGACCGGCTTTCATCTGCCAGCCTCATTCAGCCACTGGGTTGACACTCGGTCAATCACCTACTGGCACAATTCCGTGGAGTATTCATCCCTCCCCTAATACTATTCGCTATTTTTATTGTATCCTTACGCCTCAAATTGAGGACTTGCACTGAATTGCATAGGGGACTGCTTGAGATACCTGGTGGCAGAGCTTTCACCATCGATCAGTGATCCATGAACTTACTGAACAGGACCCCGTACGGTTACTATTAGAGCGGGTGTGAGAGGGGTGTTGGCCTGAGAGTCCTCGAGCTGTGTTGCTTGAAAGAGGAGACTTCAAATTTGGAGAGGTAGGCTCAGACGAGACAACAGTACACCCTGCTGTGTGTACTAGTTCTTTACTTATTTACACATGCACTTTGTTGCCCCATTAAGAGAAATAGTAACCAGGGCTGTTAAGGGCAAAGGTGTTGCCTAGTGCTGAAGACATTTCTTTCAAGGAGTTAACTGCTGGTCCAATACAGAGACTGTAGCATCCTTTGTCTTGTAAAGAAGCAAGTGGAAGTATAAACCAGGTCTTTTACATCTTCCTTCTTCGAGTGTGTAGGTTCCTTCTACCACCAGTGCGGATTCGCTCTATAGTGTGATATTCACCTCCTCAGAGGAGGAGAATCCTTAGATCCCTTAATATTACGTACAGTTAGCACTGGATTGGTAACTGCTGAATGCCTGGAGATGTACAGCACAGCAAGGAGATTTGCTTCTTTACTAGGACAACATTTTAATAATTAATGAGGCAATATCATCTCTAGACAATTTCCTGGTGTTCCTAAATTCTCTTATGGGCAGTGTGTGTCGCATGCCAACTACTGTCATCCACTGCTTAGTCTCTGCCATGTTTCCATTGGACATACTTTCAAAGGCACAGTCCACATGCACGGTCTGTCTGAAATGGTTACTGCTATTTCTCTTAAGTCAGCCCCTGAAAAAAACCAGTAACAAAATGGACACTCCCCATTGGCCATCTAAGTAGAGAGGTCAATGATGGAATCTAGTTCCTCTCGCCTTTCTGGGCATGATTGATACAGACAGTCTAGAAGCTTACACGTTCATGGAGGGGGCTAGGCTTCAGTACTTCCCATCAGGAATATTTCCAAATTAGACCCCAAATTTCCTCTAACAGAGGAGACCGTTTGCAGTATAGGTTGTACGAGACCTGATTGATTCAAGGAAACAAATGTATTGCTCCCAGGCATTGGCTATCTACTCCACGCCACACTGCCCCTTCCCTCCCCCACCAACTCTGCATTTTCAGTCATCTTCATCCAATCTCCTAGGACTTGTAGTTTTCACTTTGTCAATGATATCTTTATATGTTTGAGTATGAAAAGTGTTGCTGGCTAAAAACTAGGATTGGCTGAACGTGGCCCTTATGATATGTGGTTATTTGTCCACATTAGCAACTGTTCATCGGATTTCACAGCCGAAATGAGCAGGTAAGACCTGTCTCCTACATTCTCCCAATGCATGTCCGACACTATGATGATGCAACAACTTACAACACTAAATGATGTGGTTACTGCGTTATTGTCAGCTAAACAGCAAATAGTGTAAGGAGGTGTTCTACCATTATATTGCAGATTTCATATGACAAAATATTGCAGCCACTACATCAAAAGCCAAGTCTAAATAAGTGAATGTAGAGGTAAGAATAGTAAATACTTACTTACCTTAAAGATGTAGTGGTAAGCAATGCAGTGGATTCAATATTTCTCTAGGTCGATATTTCCACCTTTATTAAGTGCCAGGCCACTGTACACAAGGATAGCTCTTTTGCACACTTTATTGCACAGGTCACCCTCTTACACGCGTCCATCAGTATATTTACTGCGATTGGACACACAGTTTGGTAGCATCAAAGTCAGCAGATTCCACCCCTCCCCCCCCAAGCTCACAAGTGTAAGGAAACAAACATATAAAAATGAACATGATTTATTGGAATATTTATGAAAACAGTAGATGTATCTTCTTATACATGGATGCTTTAACTTGAAGTCCAGCAGCCTTGTTCCTGTGCCAGTGGCAGAGCTTTTTACACTCACACTGACAGACACACATAGAGGCTGGTAGACAGACAAGGAGGCCAGATGAGCCTGGCACTTAACATTGGTCTATATTGCACAATCACTGAAAAAGCAAGGGCCCCTCTATATTCCACTCCAACTGCTCAGCACCACTCCGGCTCCTGAATGAGCAAGACTGAGCTCCAAATAATAAAGTGGGGACTTAGAGGAAAATACTAATGAAGATGCTGCGAGATTCTTCCTCACTAGCTAACCAGATGTGGCCGGTAGGATAAATCAGGATGCTTCATAATTGGCCTGCCCGCCTCTATTCACATCCAAGCCACCAGTCCGGCTATAGGGACTGCGGGAAAGGCCTGCAAAGGCAATTCCCAGGGATCAAAAATATTTTCCTGTGTCGGGCCCATGGAGGTAAAGCGGTTCGCTCAATATCACAAAGTATAAGTGGGACAAAACTAAGGATTTTGGTGCTTCTCACTCCATCAGTAGAGAACCTGAGATCAGAAAAGCATCTGTACAGCCAGTGAGGGGGGCCTCAAACACGAAAGCCAGTTACCACACCTCTTTCAAGGATCTGACTGACCAATGGCACAGAGACAACGTTTCATGGTTAAAGGTGGACATATTATTGAACTAAACTGCAAAATGTGGTCCAAGGGTCACCCCTCCAGAGTAACTGCAACCCTAGGGTGCTGCTGCAAGCAATCCCAGCATCCCTGCTTGCGCCCATTCTGGATCCTGCGCCCATTCTAGATCCTGCCTTGCCTCGTGGTGAATTTCAGGGCTAGCCCCAGGAAGGTGGATGCTGGCTTCAGAGCAACTTTAAGGCAAATAGTACAGCAAGAAAACACAAGGCCTGCGCTCAAACAGACATGCAGTGCTGAAAGGCACGAAACGGACTGAAATGAATAAAATAAAGGCCAGAAATGGCACAATAAAGCTCTGTCCTCACCCACAGAATGGCAGAAAAATTGAGTAGCACAACTCGCAATGTCTGATCGCAGGGCACTTCTTTTGAGCTGAGGTACACTAGCTTGTGAAGAGTGGGAGGGAAAGTTCCCCTAGATGTAAGGGGGCACTTGGTGTCAAAAACAGTTCAAGCACAGTGTGGGCGTCCCTACACTATGGGCTTTTCAGAGACCGAATTGTATGGAACGCTGTCTCTGCAGATAGGGGGCCGACGATGAGTGAGTCTGTAGCGTATTCTCTACCTTCTCCTGTCAAAGCCAACCCATGTTGCACTAATGGAGATGGTGTTTATTGGGAGATGTTCTCTGTGGTCACCCAGGAGGGTCAGTGTTCACCCAGGCATCTATTTTAGTAAGCATGATCTACCACAGCAAGATCTGCATGGTCCACACTATCACCCATCCAAAGAGGACGCCCTGAGATAACAAGGAGATCAGTTTCTATGCCGGCACCAGTGAGACACTTCTGGTACCCTTGGCACCACATTAGCCACATTGGAAGACTCTTGAAATGGTATTCGTCAAGCCACTCATCTGCAACCACTACAGTCCCACAGAGCAAAGCGTTCATATGGGAAACTAACCAAGCTCAGTGTCTATCCGAAAACATGGCCTAAGAGGACGCCACAGAGTGCATTGTCACTCCAGATAGATATTCTAGGAGCCCACCCTGGAGCATCTCAAAGTGAAGTGTCCACCCTACAAGGCCATGTATTCTAAGAGGGAAGGTAGACAGAGGAATCAACCCTGCCACTTATTTCTAAAGAAAATCCCCAGATAAAATGGATGGCAGTGTAACACTTGGATGCCTCATCTAGTAGGCTACATTAACAAGGTGGTCACCCGTCAAAACACCTTGGGCACCACAGAGTGCATTATCCACCTCAACACCGATTCTAAGGGGGGGTTCAGCTTGGGGAACCGTGGAGTGAAGGGATCACCCTGTGACTCAATGGGGCAAGCGTTTCCACCTTGGACACCACAAAATGCAGACTATTTCCAAACAAATTTTCTATCAGGACCATACTAAGGCACCATGAGGTGGAGACCACCATGTGAGGGATTTTTCTTTGGAGGCCATGGGATAAAGACTGTATACTGACTCTGCATAGCACATGGTCACTAAAGTTACCTATTACAGTAGGCCCATTCTGAGAGTGACAGGAGCTTCTGTTTACTGGGCACACCTCCAGGTGAAGGCTGTTTTTTCTAATACAATGTTATGGTGGTATCTCTTGCCATAAAACTAGACCACTGGTTCTCACAAGCCAATATTGGAATGACTCACTCTCAGACCCAATCTTGGATGTCAACACGCTTTCCTGATTCGCATCAGGCTCATTCTGTAAGAGTAGCAGGACTGCTCCTGTCAAACATACCCTTAGTGTAATGGGAAGAAGAAGGCTTATTGCTAATAGCGACATACAGCGAAGCCTTGTAGGGAGGATGATACGGAAGGAAAACAGAGAAAATAGCAGAGGAAAGCATAAATATTTAGGGGGTTCCATTGAAATCCCTTTTGCACCTGTGAAAAATAAAAGGCTTTTTGAAGTGATATTACAAATAAGATGTCTTTCACAACTCCCAAGTGATACACCACCAGACCCACCTTGTAATGATAATGTAGAGTGAAAAAAATAATAAGTAATACAATATTTACAATCCATACATTATTCTTTGGCTATAAATGCAAACGATAGAAATGTAAAGCAACGAAAACAAAAAGAACTGATCCTTGAGGCGTAACTGTGTAGGCATTACCGCATCTACAGGCTTTTCTACTCCTTGGAGTACATAGGGCACTTTAAGGGAACGGGTTCGGAGTGGGAGCAATGTAGGGAGAGACTGCTTCGAGAACGTTTAAAAAGGCAAACACAATTAAACAGGAAGTATTTTGTGCAGCAACAATTCTGCGGACCCCTCTAGAAGCGACTTTGGAGTGTATAAAATCACACAGCTCTGGAACTAGCTCAGCAGCCGTACAGGAGCATACACAGCTCTGCTCCGGCCCACCCACTTAAAGTGTTGCCACAGCCCTTAAAATGGTTGCAGTGTATAAAGGAATTTTGAAGCTCGGGCAGCACTTCTGTAGGAGATCAGCGCAAATCGTCTCGAAGGACGAAGAAATGTGCAGCCCTAGCAGCATTTCTGCGACAGCACTGAAGCACATGTATTGAATGGACTCCAAGGTACAGTGGAGCACAGCTCTGGAAATGGTTCCAAGTTGTACCAATCTTGGAATGGCTCGAAGGTGCACATGAGTATGTAGGCTTGGCAGGAGCTCTAGGAGGTCTGTGGGATGAGCTGAAGTGCAGAGCTCCAGCAGCAGCCAGGTGGGTGTGCAGAAGCACAGCTGTGGAAAGGACAGCAGGGTACACACAAGTACACAGCTCTGGAAGCGAGGTGGAGCACTGGCCTAATTACCACACAAAGGAGCAGTCAGAGGTCACAAATGGTCCAGAGAGTGAAGCCTTTCCACAGGTTGGATCTTCTTAACCTGGTCTGGTGGAAGAATGAGTGGGCGGGGAATCGTGAGCCGGACCAGTCAGCACTTGGTTCCATGGAGTAAATAAGCAATGTCCTCTTGAGACGAGGGCAGTTCACCTGCTATAAGGAGTGCCGCAACACAGTGCACTAGGGTGAGCAAGCAGCATGTAGAATGTCCTCACTCACCTACCCGCTGACCTGTGGCTCAATATTCCTATTCACCAGTCATCCTTAAAATGCCCAGAAAAAAAATCCAAGAAAAAGCAGCTCCATCGAGATGCTGAAGCGTCCGATCCCCACGCTGAAGCAAGTTGGCATATCTAGATTTACCAAAGTGACCTGGCAAGGACCCAAAAGCAGCAAAAGAACCCGCAGCGATCAGCTATTTCTCCAGCACAGGTATCTTGCTCAGATTCAGAAATTTAAAAAAACCTGCCTCACTGCTGGGGCGGATCCACAACAATGAGGAACGATTTCTCTGGCTAAGAACACGAAGGAGATATCCATGCTGGAAAACGGTTACAGATGAGCAAATTACCCTTAACAGAGCAGAGTATTTACAGGCAACTATACTCTGGCCCCTAGTGCGGCAGATCCTCACCCCTTTAGTTTCATTATTGCAAGGTGAAGTGTTCACTTTTCTCGTTATCCGTTGGTTCCTGGTGGGCGTCCTGCATTTAACCACTTATCACAGACCCTGTTGTCTTCCGTTTGGAACGCTAGCGGTCTATGGTCGTTCACAGCAGTTCCACCATAGTGTCTTCCTACTCTGCAGTCCTGGGAGTGCCAGTCTGCTTTCTACTTCTCTTTTGGGATGAAGGGTTGCTGCTCTTCAGTCTCTGGCTGTGGCCCAGGGTCACTAAGACAGCGCATTAGGCGCTGGTTATTCGCACTATCCCCTGCATCAGGGGTGAAGACATCATCTGTGCCTGGTGATGGAGGTTCCTTTGCAGTGATCACAATGCCCTCCTCCTCGTCATCCTCTTCTTCGTCCGGCAGGCCCTTCTCCTGCTCGTTGATCATGTCCACAGACTCCGGTGATGCTGGGTCGATGGTGATGGTGGGCAAGTTCCGGGAATTAGCTTTGGGCTCATAGGCCATGGGATCTGGAGAGGGAGAGAGAGAACAAGAGATTCACATTACAGACAGAAAGTCAAGGATCCACGCGACAACCACAGACCAACCTTGAGACATTAGGATCAGAGTACCCCTAAAAGCTCTCAATGTGGTTAGGCTGTGAATTTTTCTTTACAGGCCTTTTTATTTCTTTTCTCAGCAGTTTCAGGGAAGTCACATAATTGTTCCCTTTCTTTCCAATGTAATGGCCAAACCTAGTGCTTACTTGGAAAAAGATGGAGCGGAATTTTTGGCCCGTAACTTAGACGATCGCAGGCAGCACTATCGTAAGGCTGCATAGTCTTGATTATACCTTATGCATCTTTCATCCACCACCTGTAACTTCCTATTCCATCACTGTTTTTCTCTTTCATTTTGTGTTTTCTCAATCTTATTCTGGGTCAAAGTCTCTTGAGGAAAAATAAGTGCTGGTGGGCCCCAATGCAGCCACCAGCTCAAATTAAGCACTGGCCAAACCACAAAGCATTCACTACAACTAGTGCATACGTGCTGGAGAATTGTTGTGAAGCGAGAACTGCCTCATTAGTTCAAGGCAAAGGAGCCTTCAAGTAATGGTGTTTGTACTCATCAATCAACTTTGGTTGGTTGCTCACTTGAAGATATATGTTCTCAGCATCTGAAAAGAGCTCTAGCTTGGCACTCCCACCCATAGAAGCCATGCCACAGTGAGGTGATAAATGGAGTCCTTATGACAACAGTGATTGCTCAGGTGACAAGTAAGCACAAAAGCTGATGTTCTCAAACCACAGCTAGTGTAACTTTTATTTGAGCATTTAATATTCTCTGAACGTCCTCCAGGTTAGAGAAGGATGTCCAAAGGATATTAGAACATTGGAATGTTGAGCGTTCCATTAAAAACAATGGAGTGCTCCGGGTTTCTAATGGCTGGTATAAGCCCGGAGCTCCTACATTCCAATGTTTGTTCAAACTGTTCCTGTTAACAAAGGCCACACAGAGCCCGAGGGGATAAATCCCCTCGGGCTCCATGAGGCCTTTGTTTTACAAATTAGAACATTCTGCCCTCTAGGGGTGAAATGTTCTAATAGCCTTAGAGCCCTCCGTAGCAGGCTCTACCGGCCATTAAAGGCCTGCTCCCTTGTTAAAGGCCCTCGCCTTTAACACTGGAGCGGGCCTTTAATGGCCGGCAGAGCACGCTACGGAGTGCTCTAAGGGTTTAATACATTTTCAGAAGGTATTAACAATAAGCTCTATTATTACAGGTAAAGAACTGTTCATCCTCCACGGCCAGAACAAACGATGTCCCAGGAACCCTTTATTAATGGTTTTCACACAAAAATGAAGCAATTGCTGTATGGATGCACACACTTATTATTATTGTTATTATTAAGGAGTTTTATAGAGCGCATGGTTACGCGCCCCGGCGTGTCCCCGCGCTGAGAGCGAAGGGTGGACTAGGTAGAACGTGAGGTTACAGCTGTGCTAGGCGGAAGAAATGGGTTTTTAGGGCTCTGCGAAACCTGGCCTCAGAAGGTTCGAGGCGAAGTTCTATCGGAAGCAAGTTCCAATTCTTGGCTGCAAGGAGCCTGAAAGATCTGCCTCCCATGCGAGCTTTACGGATTTTGGGAACAACTGCCAGACCAGTGCCAGAAGATCTTAGCATACGCTCTGGTCTGTAGGGGGTAATGAGGCTATTTAGGGGGGCGGGCGCCCTGCCTCCAATGATGCGATGACACATGCATAGTGCTTTAAAGGTAATCCTCTCTCTGATCGGGAGCCAGTGAAGGGACTTCAGAGCAGCTTTAGAGGGTGTTCTCCTCGGAAGCCTCAGTACCAGCCGGGCTGTGGCATTTTGAAGTGCCTAGAGACGATTGAGGCTTTTAGCTGTTATACCTAGATAAAGAAGGTTAGCGTAATCGAGCCTATATGTGACCAAGGCATGCACCAGAGTCTGCCTGGCCCCAACAGGAAGTAGGTCCAGGACCTTCCGTAGGCTCTTGAGAATAGCGAAGCACATTCCGACCACCCGATTAACCTGGGGAGCGAATGACAGATCGGAGTCAAATAATACCCCCAGATTTTTGGCCTGTTGACAGGGCACAGGAGTGGAGCCCAGGCAGTCAGACCACCATGCCGAGGACCACACAGTCGGACCACCTCCCACCACGAGCACTTCAGTTTTGGACCCATTCAGCTTCAGGCAGTTGTTGGACATCCAGGAAGCAAGCTCCTGCATGCAGGCACTGAAGCTGGATGCCGCAACTTCAGGTGCCCGTGACAGTGAGATGACCAGCGTTGTGTCATCGGCATATGACACTCGTTGGATGCCATGACTTTCCACAATGGTGGCTACAGGGGAAACGTATAGGTTGAACAAGGTAGGTAGGAACCCCTTGATCGAGATTGAACACGCGGGAGTAGTGTTCTCCCTGTCTGACCTGAAAACCCCTATCAGTCAGGAAAGATTGGATCCATCTCAGCGCTGCCCCATTTACTCCGCCTTTATTGAGACACTGTAGCAAGGTGAAATGTGCTACAGTGTCAAAGGCGGCACTCAGGTCAAGTAAGATGAGGGCCATAGTATGCCCCGCATCTACTCCTTGCCTGATGGTCTCAGTGGCCATGAGCAGCGCGGACTCCGTGGAGTGGCGTGAACGAAAGCCAAACTGAGTAGGTTGGAGAAGGTTGGCTTTCTCCACAAATGCCATAAGTTGAAGATTTGCCACCTTTTCTGCCACTTTGGCCAGATAGGGGAGGAGGGAGATGGGACAGAGATTTTCCAGCCTGTCCCAACTGAGATTCGTTTTTGTTTTAAGCGGAAGCACTATCGCTTGCTTCCACCTTTTAGGTACGATGCCAGACCTAAAAGAGAGATCCAAGACATCCCTAATATAGGGTTCAAGGATTTCAATACTCTCTCCAAGAAGTTTAGGTGATGCCGGATCACGGGGGGATCCTGACTTAATGGAGCGGCATATCAGCTGAAGTTCCTTAGGGGATGGGGTGACAAAATTGCTCAGCCCATTAACACCTACATCCACCAATGTACTCTCACTAAACTTAGGGATACATAAATAGGGGTGCCTCGGAAAATGTATGTGTGCCTTAATTCTGAAGCAAAAATCTTTGTTAAATGTCTTGAGTATTTGTGAAGAATTAGAGTTAATAATTTGTGACCACACCCTTCAGTGAATCATGAAGAGAAAGGTATTGGAGGCAACTTCACACCCCCTACACCATTCCCTCTTTTCTTTATGATAATTGTACATCAGAGTGGGCAACTGGCACTATGAATGCAGTTTAGCACTGGGCATTTGAACTCGCGCTCACCCTCTCAGTATCTTACCATTCGAAGGATTTATTCTTGTCAATTTGCTCAACACAACATTGAACTAGTGTCCTTGTGCAACAAATTTATTTGTTAGTTGAAAAATACTGTTCATTGCAATACGTTACATGGGAGACCGAAATATATAAAAACAAACATTTAGGCACAAAGGGAGTCGGTAAAAAGATAGCCTATTCATTTGTTTAGTACTCCCTCCATTAGTATGAGATGGTGTGGGCTTGCAGGGGCCGATCTGCTATTGCGCTATTTTAGTAAGATGTAGCTAACTCAATGCGTGACACAAATTTAAATCCAACAAAAAAGTACTACAAGGCTCCCTAGGAATTACTTTTCTGAAAATGTAAATAATTTATTTGAATGTTCAAACGTAATTAATAATGTACTAATTCTTTTGGGTGTAACATGGGTGTAAATATAGTCAATCACTGTATCCCAGATGAGAATTTTATACAGTCTGTATTTGTTTGGTGCTAATAATTTACTCTCCGGAAAAAAACAGGCTCTGGATCTACGGGGGAGAGTGGCAGTTGGGTGCAGGAAGAAGATGAAGCGAAATCCATTTCAGCAAATCCCACAACAGAAGGCAGCTAGACCACTTTTATGGCAATTGAGTACATTAAAAGATTTTTAAGGCAAACTGATTGCAGTAAACAGAAACCAACATGCACACGTTTGTTTTCACATTTTGGGATTCATGTATAATATTGGTAGCTTAGAAGACCATGGGATAATGGCAGAGATCCAGTGGCATCTCACAAAAAGTTTGGGGGGGGGGGGGACGAACCATAAATTAAAGAGAGTGAGTGTCTGTCTGTCCCTTTAATGGCAATACAGGCTCATATTACAAAGTTACCCATTATGTATTGTGTGTGTGTGTATGTATGTATGTATGTATTTATATATATATTCACTGAAAAAAATACAAGTTTCAGGGACGTTATAGTTATTTGGACATTTCACTCGTACAAAACCATAGAAATTCCCCCGTCATAGTTAGTTCAGCTAACTATAACTCGCGCCCCCGCAATGCACTGCTGATGACGTCACATATTACATCATTCATGACCTGGTCAGTGCCATCACTGATGATGTCACCGATTACATCATCCATTGACTTTGTCTATAGTTTAAATATGTTTTATATATATATGCCATGGTGTATTGAAAAATGAGTGGGTGTATAAGTGTCTGGATGGAGGATTTAGTATGTGCGTGACTGACTGTATAAGTGAGTGATTAAAAGTGTCTAACTGAATGCATGGGTTAGTGACTAAACGGTCTGAATGTGTGTATCAGTATGTCTGTTGTGTAAGCTGCTGCATGTGTTGGTCAGTAGCTACATGAGTGTCTATATGGGTATTGATTGGTTGACGGAGTACTTGTATGGTAGACTGACTGTGGGTTGGAGGCTTGTCACTCTGTGCATAGCTGTGTGAGTGGTTGATTCACTGGGTGTATGGGTTCAAGAGTGCATGTGGAAACAGCTGTATGGGCGGGTGAGTGTGTGTATGGGTGTGTTGGTGAGAGATTGGATGTCTCCGTGCTACATGTCCAAGTAACTACATATGTAAAAAGCGGAGTATGTGAGACTTGGAGTATATAAATGACTATATGTGAGAGTCAGTGACTGTGAGAGTGGCTGTATGGATGAGTGTGTACTTGTATCAGTGATTGTATAAGAGTAGGTATGTGTTAGTATATGTTTGAATAAGTGAGGTGGTGTGTGTATAACTGTATAGGTGAGGAAATGGGCGTATGATTGATTCTTTGCATGACTAACTAGGTGTGTGAGCACCTCCATGGATGAGTGGCGGTGTGTGAGTGTCTGTATAGGTATATGAGTGCATATGATAGTGTTGTATTGATGAGTGACTGTATGTATGAGTGATTGTAAGGGTGAATGAGTGGATGTGTGTGTAGACCTAGGAATCAGTGAGTGCATATGTAGTAACTGGTAATGGTGTGTCGATGCTTTCGAAAATGGTAGTCTGTATTTTATAGTGGGTGTATCAAAGATTATATTAGAGTGTGAGGAGGTGCATCGATTTTGACGTGGATGATGTCATCAGTGATGTAATCAGTGATGTCATTTGTGATGTCATCAGTGATGCTACTGACCATGTCATGAATGATGCAATATGTGACGTCATCAGCAGTGCATTACGGGGCCGCGAGTTATAGTTAGCTGAACTAACTATAACGGGGGAATTTCTATGCTTTTGTACGAGTGAAATGTCCAACTAACTATAACGTCCATGAAACCTATGGTTTTTCAATGAATTTCTAAGGTTTTTATAAATGCTAATTTCTAACTATAACGTGCCTGAAACCTATGGTTTTTTCAGTGAATTTCAATGTTTTTTAAAATGCTCATTTATAACTTTAACGTGCCTGAAACCTATGTTTTTTTCAGTGAATTTCAATGTTTTTTTCAAATGCTAATTTCTAACTATGCCTACAAAGTTAGAACATGTGAAGAAAGAGGAAGAAAAGCGCAGCAAGAAGCAAGACAAATGCAGAAAGAGGCAACAGAAGTCCAGAAAGACGAAGAAAACTGCAGGAAGAAGCTAGAGATGTGCAGAAAGAACCAACAGAGGAGCAGAAAGTCCTCCTGTGCCCCCAACATTTTAGTGACGGGTACTGGTGGTAACTCACTCTGACTAACCAGTGCTATGCTAAAAGACACTTAGAATACAGTGAAAACACCTACATACACTAGGGAACACTATGCATTGGGGTACCCCTGTAATGAGCATGACCTGGGGTACCCCTGTAATGAGCATGACCTCCTCTGTATTTGCCATGAGTTAGTGCATGGGTCATTGCATGAGTACATGGGTAGTGACTGGATGATTAGAGTGCTGCAAGGACAGCGCATGGTGATTTTATAACTGCTTGGATTTTGGCGGAGTGATTGGATAAGTACATGAGGCAGGATGGGTGATTGAAGGAGTGCATGGGTAGTGAAAGATGGATTTCTGGAGTGCATGGGTACAACCTGGGTAATTGGAGGAGTGTGTAGGTGGTTAGAGGTCTGCATGGGTAGTGCACAGGGGATTGTAGCAGTGCATGTGTTAGTGCCTGGGTCACTCCATGAGTACATGGGAACTGACTGGAAGATTAGAGTAATGCAAGGAGTGCATGGTGAATTTATAAGTGCCTGTGTTTTGGCGGAGTGATTGATAAGTACATGGTGCTCACTGGGTGATTGGAGGAGTGCATGGGTAGTGACAGGGCAACGGCTGGACTGCATGGGTACTGCTCATGGTATTGTAACAGTGCATGAGTTAGTGCATGGGTCATTGCATGTGTAGTGATTGGATGATTAGAGTGCTGCAAGGAGAGTGCATGGGAATTTATAAATACTTGGGTTTTGGCGGAGTGATTACATAAGTACACACACACACGTCACCTCAGGCCCCGCCCCTCCCTTCACCACTGTGCAAACGTGCCCCCTGGCGGGTTTTAATTTGGGGGATTAATTCTGCTTGAATCCTGAGGGTCCCTGGGGGCCATCTAGCCCACCATGTACCTCCAGTAAGCGCCACAGAGCTGGTTAGTTGGCCCCCAGGGACCCTCAGGGTTCAAGCAGAATTAATCCCCCAAATTAAACCCTCAGGGTTGAAGGGGACTTAATCCCCCAAATTACAATGTGCCAAGGGGTGCATTAGCACACTTGGTATGTCAGGCCCCGCCCCCTCCGTGAACCACTGTGCAAATGCGCACCCTGGCGCGTTGTAAATTGGGGGATTAATTCCCCTTGAGTCCGGAGGGTCCCTGGGGGCCAACGAGCCCACCAGGTACCTCCAGTAAGCGCCACAGAGCTGCGTTGCAGAGAGGTGTAAAAAGGGGCGTGACCTCTAAACACCTCTCTGCAAAGCAGCTCCCTGGCACATACTGGAGGTACCTGGTGGGCTAGTTGGCACCCAGGGACCCTCAGTATTCAAGGGAAATTAATTCCCCCACCTACAAAGCGCCAGGGGGGGGGGCGTTTGCTGAGTGGTGCAGTCAGGGGGCGTGGCCTCCGCCGTGATGCTGGCTCTTTTTAATTTATTTATTTTTTATCAAGGGGGGCTGTGTGGCCCCCTTTTTAAAAAATTATTTGGGGCCATGGAAACCCCATCCCCCAGGGCCTGCTTAAAAAAAATGTAAACAAAAAAACAGGAAAGGGGTCGCGCCGCCCGCCTCCTGAGCCAATTATGGCCCAGGGCATGGCCACATTTTTTTTTTTAAATAAATCTTTTTAAAGGATGGGGGCTGCATAGCCCCCCCTCCTTCGGCCTCAAGTGGCCCCGGGGACCCCATCCCCGGGGTTGTGCCTCATTTTTTTTTATCATTCATGGAGGGGAGCTGTGTGGCCCCCCTCCTAGGCCACTCATGGCCCCCGTCCCACAGGGCCTGGCCTCTTCATTGGGGCCGTGGGGGGATACCCAATTCCCCCACAGTCCCGCCTGCTCCCCGCCTCCTGCTAACATGCAGCTCCCCTTGTGGAAAAGCAAAGTGGTTTGGGTTTTGTAAGCGAGAGCAGGAAACCTGCTCTCGCTTACAGAATCCAAACCACAGTTTGCTATGACAGGGCGGGAGCCGCACCGCTCCCGCCCTGCCATAGCAAACTATTGTGTCCTGGGGGTGGGCACCCCGGGACACTGCAGGAGACGGCCCTGGGGGGTGGCAGTTCCCAGGGCCATGAAGGGCTCCAGGAGGATGTCCGCGCGGCCCCCCTCCCAACTAGTGCACTGCTCCGGGGAGGTGGTGGTCCCCGGGGGTCTGTAACGGACCCCCGCATTTGCATATTAGTGCCCCGGGGATGTAGCAGTCCCTGGGGCGTTTGGGGGGGCTTGAGCCCCCCCCCACACAGGCTCATTTATTTGATTCAAAAGCCCCAGAGGTGGCGGTCCCAGAGGCAGCAGGGGGGCCGTGTGCCCCCCGCAAATAACTAATAAAAGCCCCGGGGGGCTGCGTGCCCCCCGCAACTCATAAACAAGCCCGGGGAGCTGGCGATCCCCAGGGCAGTGTGTGGGGAATTGGGCCCCCCCACACATTTTTTTCAGTGCCCTCGGGACCTGGCCCACCCGGGGGCTTCAATAGAACGAAGTGCGGTCTCTCTGCCGGATTCGCGCACCCTGCGCGAATTTGGCCGATTCTTTTTGTTATGCTTTTCTAGCCTTCGGGGTCCTTGTGGGACCCCCTGAGCAGGCCTAGGGGGTCAGGGTGTTTCTACCATGCCCCCTTTTCTTGTTTTTCGCGTTTGTTTCACTGTTTTCTTGTGACTCAGTTATACCGAGTCACAAGATGGCTGCCAACACTTCCTGGTTTGGCGTGTTGGCAGCTAATTCGAATAAAGCTCGTGGTCGGGAGGGTCCGCGGATCCACCGTGCCTCTAGATATCAATATATTTATTTTTTGGATTTCTCAGCAACTACTTAACGCATTTACACCATTTTAAAAAAGTCGCTTTCTGAACCAAGCGCTACCTTTTTGCAAAATTTGGTGGGCTGTAGCCTTGGCTAAAGTTTCCTATGGAAATAAACATGGAGGAAACATTTTTGGGACCCCTGTTTTTTCTCAGCCGGCGCTTGACGACTCACCCCCAAACTTTCAGTATAAGAGCTGACCTGGATAGACTTTCTTTTTGGAGAATTTCGCCAAGATTCGTCAAACGACACCAAAGTTATTAGCAAATCAAAAAATGCTTTTCCTATAGAAACTAGGTTCTAACTATAACTACCTACTGGCAAACGCCAGTAGGTAATGTATATATCTATATGCACCTACATATACTCATATATACACACACGCAAAATACAAAATGGATGGATAACTTAGTTTGTAATGTTAAGGGGTGCTTGTGGAGTTTAAAAAACACGAGGTCGAAGGCTGAGTGGTTTACAAATGTCACCTGAACCCTGAGATGGCAATGTAGGACCATTTACATATTACTCATCATGTATTTTTTTATCTTGCAAGATTAATTGGTTTTTATTATGGTTAAAATTTGGAGTGATCAATTTAGTATTCATTATTTTCCTGAGACTGCAGCTGTGTCTGTCAATTTTTTGAGAAATTTGTATTTTTTGTTGGCACTAATATTTAAAAATGTGTCTTATGCATAAATGAGCATTATTAGAAGTCCGGTTTTAAATGCAAAGCACATTGTAAGGCAATTAAGAAGTCATTGTAAAATGCTCTTTTCTCATGCAGTACATTGATGTTATGAAGCAGGTTTAACAAGACACATATAAAGAAGAAAAGAAAGTGCAGTGTGAGACTAACTTTTTTCTGACATGGCTGCATTCACAATGTTTATTGTCACACAGTTGGGAGGATTCATTGTTAGATGCTTGATTCAAGTATGAGTCTGCAATAGTGAGTTTGTCATGCTTGCTGATGAATGCTCAGATGGATGGTTATAGCCGCATTTAGTCTCCTTCAATGCTGGTTAAAAATGCTTAAAGCTGCTTTCAAACTTTTTATTTGATTAGAGAAGCTAAATATCCTGCCAATTTAATTCAGCACTGTGAAAGATAGGACATCATTCATGAAAAACTTTCATTAAGAAGGCTTAACCACAATCGATATATTTGGAAAATTCATTATAACTTTGAAGGGTGTGGGAGGTGGTATGGTTTGAGTGTCTCTTCCAATTACATCTCCCACAATCTAAAATCAAATTCTGTTCTATTAATGAGACCTTTCATTTGATTTCAAGGAGAAACTAATTACAATTTGAGGGGGTGAATGACCATGAGCAATATTTAGGGCCAGATATTAGAGTTTGGTGAGCAGCCCGTCGCGTGTCAGCATGACGAAGGTCATTACCTCAGCTCCTGGCTGGACTATGGCCCACCATATTTAGAGATCTTCTCTGGTCCAGCGGAGGTCTCTAGGCCTTCAGAGCAGCGGCTGCCTCAGAGGTCCCCTGAGTTATTCCTAGTATTTTGCCCCGAGCTGCATCATCAGGACAGCACTTTCTGCCATTCAAAATTACTCCTCTTCAACCATTGCTAAAAAATACTTAGGGAATTTAGAACTGTCCTCCAAAATATTCCAGGACTGGAGTTGGAATACTAAATAAGCATCCTGGAATATTAGGGGGAAAGTTGCTTGTTCCCCAAATATTCTAGGACTGGAGCGAGAGTCATAATTTTGACCTTCCAGTGACTGCCAGGCCCACCGCTGCCATTTCAAAGCAAGAAACACCAACAAGGGGAGGAGCTACGCTAGCAACCAAGATGGCCGCATAAGCTCCCGGCTCCGTCGACCTCCGTCGCTGGTGGATATATCCTGAACTTAATCCTGACCTCCCGCCAGACTCCCGTGTGTCCGAATCGTCACTGAGTCCAGGAACGCAATCCCGGAGTCTTTATCACCTTTTTTGACGAAGTTACACCGTCTGTCATTTTCGGGCCTTCTCCAGACTGTAAGCCGGGGCCTCGAGTACTGACCCAGCCGGGTTTCAGTTGAACAACATCGGCCGCGTGTACCTGGCAGGGTCCGGTCTCATTGGAGTGACACAAATTCTCGATCCTGGTGGTTGTCTCGAGTCCCTGCGTATATTCGCTAGACAGCGACGAGACGTGGATGCCGTGGTGAGTGGGGGTCCGGTTCCTGGGACCCTGCTGCAGCCCTCTGGGTCCGCGGGGGGGCCCCCCGCTCTCGGCAGCGGTGTAACGAGCGCACAGCCTGACAGTCGCCAGTCGACTTCGCCCACCCCACTCCAGTTGGTTTCCCCGGAGTAGCCGACCTCCGGGGTTGATGACCTGCTTTGTCATCGATTAAGCGGAGATGGATCGGACGGCGTGTAGACCGACGCTGGGGACCGTCATGGCCGCCATCGGGGCTCTTCACTGGCAAATGGAGGCTGCTCTCCACAACCTAACCGTACGCATCGAGACTGTTTGTTCGAGACCGGACCCTAGCCCAGAGTCAGACCCGCACCATATGGTGACCCCCGCAAAGTTTGATTTTATCCGGGAGGAGAACCCCGAGCATCGTTCTAATCTGACGCCTATTATATCTGCGCAACTACAGCGGCCCGCGACTGGAGCCCCTAACCAGCCGGCAAACTCATCGCCCTCACAGGACTTTTTTCTTTCTTCGTTTCTGGGGACCTCCATCGATATTCATTGGATTGACTTTCGTATCCCTGATAGACTTCGAGAATTGACTCTTCTGACCCTTTCATGCTATATAGATCTTCTCCCCTTTCTACAACGTTCTGACTCCTTTGCTATTGTACTGGTCCTATTGGAGAGGGTTTGTGTGATGGATCGTAGAGGCCAGGGTTGAACTTGACTGTTTTAATTCTGTACAGATACTTCCTTTGACACTGCTGGGTGGTATCGGTGGGAGTGAGGGCCATATGGGATTCTTCTTTTTTGGCTTTGGTGTACTGACTGTGTTCGACAATGGGATTTGCTGCCTCTGTTATGTCTGGGGCTGGGCGGGATGGTATTTTCTCTCCTGGTGATTTCTCCATCAGTTTGCTTATAAGTCTGCTTTACCTCTCTTAGCACCATGGTGGGGAACATCTGTTCGCGGCGGGGGGGAGGGGAGTCCGGGAGCCCGCATTGGGTCGTAAGATATTCCTCCTCCTTCTTTTCCCTTCCTTGGGGTGTAGTTTAGGGGGCGACAGGCACACTGCTAGTGAGGTTAGGTCGTAGCCATCCGCAGGGGTGCAGGGTGGGGGGTTGTGTTTTTTTTTTTTTTTTTCCTTTCTTTTGTTCTATGACCTATCTTTTCCCTTTTCCCCTCTCCACAAGAGATGTGGCATATTCTCCTGAGCCTGTTGTTATGCATATTCGGGTGTCGAGTGTCTAATTTTATATCCTGTATCCTTGGTGGGCAGATTCTGATAATGTTTGCTTATGATTATTTGTCTTGTATTGTTTTGACCCAGCTTCGGCTGGTATTGATGCTTTCCAGAGGCCTACAATTGGATTGTATTTCTTTATTTCATCTGCCCGTTCGCCACTGTAATATGTTATACCAATGATACCCGAAATGTACATTTCTACTCTTGTGTTATAATTAATAAAAATATATAAAAAAAAAAAAAAAAAGAAACACCAACAAAACTCCCCTGAAAGCACTTAAAGTATGGTGAGGGGCCACCATGTTTGATGCAGCAACTAGGTAAAGTATTTTGCTTTTTAAAAACAAACTCCCAAGGTGTTTTACTTTTCTTTTCAAAAACATACTAATGACTGACACCAGGGAGTTTTCTCCCAGGCTATGGGCGTCATTTTAATTTGCTTCTCTTCAGTACTGTCAGGCTTTCTCGGCAGCACCGGAAAAAACAATCAAAAAATAAAAATCAGACAGTCCGCTGTAAGTAGGTTGGACAGTCTGATGTACTTATACTGCCAGCCCAAACTCCACCGGGCCATCAGTGTACAGTTTAAGGTGGTGGAGCCAGAGGGCCACTGCCATCACTATCAGGACAGTTTGCCTGACTAAATCAGGCCCTTAGTTTCTAAATGAAATTAACACACTAATGTTTTCTTACCCACCACTTCACTGTGTTACTATACAGTAATATTTTGTGCTCTTATGGTACAGGGTTTTCACCTTCTAGGGAAATGGATCTGCTTGGTACAGTATCTCTCATGTATCCGAGAGGTGATCTCAGTTAGCCTTCAGTGGTGGCCTGAGATGCACCACACACGGCAGGAATCAAAGCATTATTTGACCTAAAATCACTGGCATGATTGTAAGTAACTTCACCGTGACACGAGTACTCGTCAGATCCCATGTGGCACTGAATGGACATTATTGGTACCTACTTTCAGTGCAGCCGGCTACTACAAGGTGTGCTGGTATGTATTATATTCTCTACCTATGGTCATGTCTGCTTATGAGATATCAGTTAAACTACTTCAGGTCAGCACGATATTTGGTCTTTCTGGTGGTATTGCTTCAGGTCTGTTAGGAGACATCTAGTCACAGTTATTTTCAGCAGGCAGAGGAGATGCATCACTTCATATTCTCTCCTCAGTCTACGCTGCAGACATGAAGGTTAGCAATTTTTGCAAGTATGGATACTAGACTCCGGATGCTTCACTTAACAGCAATACATTTTATAAGGTAACCATTTTGTTTCACTGTATGGGCACATAGTCTTTCTTCCTTTTTTACTTCCACTTAGAACGCAGCATGTAGACCATGGGTACTCACAAACTTTCTCTCGGGGGCCAAATTTACAGTGTGGTTTGTGTCTGAGGGCCGCACCAGTGGGGGCGGAGCCAGTGGGGGAGGGGGCGGGGCTAGACCGACCAAAAAAACCTGACCATGAGGTTGATCACTGGTCCCTGCAGCGGACACCTTCGTCCACTGAGCCACCAGACAACTCTCTCTCTCGCTCTCTTTCTCTCTCTCTCTCCCTCCCTCCCTCTCCCTTACTATGTCCCCCTCCCTCTGTTGCCCTCCCTCTGTCTCCCTTTCCCTCTCTCACTCCATCACTCTGTCTCCCTTTCCCTCTCTCACTCCCTGACTCTGTCTCCCTTTTCCTCTCTCACTCCCTTTCCCTCCCTCCCTTTCCCTCCCTCACTCCCTCACTGTCACTCTCTTTCCCTCCCTCACCCTCCCTTTACCTTCCTCCCTTTCCCTTTCCCTTTCCCTCCTTCCCTCTCACTCCCTCACCCGGTCTCCCATTCCCTCCCTCACTTTGTCTAAACTTCAGGGATTCCGCACTCCTTGATTTGTTCCATAATTTGCCTGCAGTAAGAAGAATTCACATTTATTACCAGTGTATTAGTATTAGGCAGAAACTATTCTTGAATCAAAGCTAATAGGATCTTGAATGCAGTAGACTCAAGTGCAAGGGACTCTGCAGTAAAGCACATGGCACCCTCCTAAACTTCACATAGTTAAATATCAGTAAAGATAAGCATTTTAAAATTCGTAATGCTGCCATGATAACTTTATCCGCCTACTTTCAGCTCTAATTTACCAATCCTGCAGGCTATACCAGTTAGAGTTCATTCTTGTTCCAAACCTTTAACTTTGGTTGAGGGTAGCCAGTAAAGCCACTCCCTTTCCCTCCCTCACCCTCACCCTCCCTTTCCCTTTTCCTCCTTCCCTCTCTCACTCGGTCTCCCTTTCCCTCACTTTCTTTCCCTCTCCCTCCCTTTCCCTCTGTCATCTCACCCTGCCTCTGTCAGCCCGGGGACAGCTTCGGAGCACACACACACAGACAGCCGCACCGAGCGCATTAACAGGTCTTAAAAAGACCATTAACATGTTAATGAGGCTGTGTTGTTCACCTCTTAGCGCCCCTGCCCCACTCTAACTATGGCAGGAATCGCCCGGCCGGCCCCCACAGAGCAGCAGTCTCCGAGTCGCGCTGCTGCAACTTGTGTTGGCAGACACTATTTAAAAAAAAATAATAATTTTAAACGCCGGTACAATATGTGCAAGGTCCGCGGGAGGCCAGGGAAGGCTTGCCGGGCCGCTGTTGGCCCGCGGGCCGTACTATGAGTACCCGTGATGTAGACAGTGCTGTTCGTGGTGTTAGAAGTGCCGAAATCCTGGAGTTAATCATGCACAACCTGCAATGACCCACAAGCATGATTTACGGTTGGAAAAGTATTCAACATGGCATGGTGTTCAATGCTGTGCAATTAAGAACAGTCCTGTTCTAATTTACTCTATTAACTGTGGTGGTGGGGCAAAAGGGGGTCATGGAAAATGCAGCTGGGGCTCAGGACCCATCTGGTCCCACCATTGCAAGACTACCCGCTTCAAATTCATGGTTCCCTGCCTCATTTAGGGGTTGGAGAGCCAATATGTTCCGATGGCAGAGCCTAAGCAGGCTCCATCCTTGCAAACCTAGGACGAGTGCAGGGGAGTGGAATTTAATAAAATATCTACTTTGCTTCATAAATCTTCTTGTCCTGTAACATAATCCACTTGTCCCTTTGGGGCCATGTAGTGCGGCGACAAATTACGGCAGAAATCTCATTATATAAGAGCTCTGATATAGCCTCCCTGATTATGCCAGGGCTCAAATCATAGTAGTGTTTGAATACTTGCAATCCCCTTATGTTGCCACGTTTCCGCAGATCTACAAACAGGGGCTGAAAGTAGTGGTAAGCAATAGTTCCAGGGTTAGTAGGTTTGTAGATACTCAAAAGGGCATTCTAACTTGCATGTTTTAAGGGTTTTCAACAACTCTTCTCTAATCTTTTCCCATACTGCGAAATGTTGTAAATTTACTCCTGACAATGGCAGAAATCTTCCAGAGTTGGGGAAAAAACTAAGCTACACATGCACATTTGCTCATGCAGTACACAAATATTTTCTAGGAATACTATTTCTTGTCCTACTTCCGTAAAATCTTGGGAAGTAACGAAAGCCAGACAGCTGCACTTAATGCAAGGACATATACTATTGGTGCACTTTGGAGACTTTCTCTAATAATTGGGCGCCTAATTTGGTCTGGCGTTGACCATGACCTTTTGCGTTTATTAAAATGCTGTTCCTCTCCATGTATTGGCTGGCTACACTGTGAGTGACAGCATTCTGCTCTTTCACAAGGAGCATATCGGCACACAAAGTAGTTTTGTTCAGTGCCAGTAACTACTGTGGCACTGTGTGCTTTTTGAGACCAAAAACAATTTTTGCTTTGCCAATGTTTGTTATAACTATGAGGGCCCAGCAGCTCCCACACCAATAAGATTTCACAAAAATCATGCCAAAACAAGTCGCACATTGGCAAACCTAAAAAGCCGACCACAAATTTCAGACCTACTCGCTTTGCCAATGCTTGTTTATTTTTCCCATAATCTTATTGAAACTGGTTACACTGATTTGCCATTATGAATACTTTTGGGAAATACTAGCATGCATCAACACATGTTGCTAAATGATGCTGCAAAGAAATTGTACCTGAAATTTTAGTCGTTTGGCAAAATATTTTTTCCCTGCTTTCATTTTTATCAACATTTTATTTTGAAAGCAAAGCATCATCACTCTTGCTTTCAAGCATCTGCAAATATTTGCACCAAATCAGAGAGCATTCTGGGAGCATTATTCATAGCCTCGTATTACTAAACCTTCAAAACGTGTGTACACATTTTTATACTGGAACCACTGTCAGTAATGCAGTCGGAGTTTACAACATTTACTTTAAGCGCTCAACCTAATAATAAAGGCTTTCAATTAATGAACCATAAATACAAGTATGAACAGCATTACCATATGGACAAAAATATTACTTTATCTACAGAGAGTGCCTTTCCCTGATCCATAATGTGGTACTGCAAATTAGCAGCCAAAGGGTTTGTGCTGCAGGGGGTTGGGCCTACTTATCCCAAGGACAAAATACACATGAAAACGTGTTGCCCTTGACCCCAAACAATATGTCCTGGGCGTCGGGCTATAGGAATTGCACATTCCTGCCAGCGAGCCATAGGCCATACGGCTGCTGATCTATGCGCATTAGAACAACTGATTTATTCAGGGTGGGCCTTCTGACCTTCATTTTCCTGCACAGCGCAACCCTGAAAGTTTGGCACACTTGGCAACAATTCCCCTCCCCGGCCCCAAACATGGCTGGGATCTCTAATTTGGTGGCAAGGGGGTCAGAGATGGGGCCACTATTGACCCAGTGGAATTCCCACCAAGTCTAAATAAGACTATATGTCTATCTGCGCATTAAGCGAACATGCAATAGTTCTGGAAGAGTTACTGCTGCATGATAGCTGGAGCCACTTAACAACACTACAAACGGTCACTTATAATTATAGCTCTGAGAACTGTGGACTTGAGTCCTGCTCTTTTGCGGTGCCGCCCAAGCCGCCCTGTATGAAGAGCGGTATTAGTGAACCGAGTTGGGGAAGACACCTCTAGTCCCCGAAACTGCAATACCAATGTGGTGTTTTTGACATGCACCCTTTCAGTCACTGGGATAAAACAAGCATAAAGTAAGCAAGCACCCATGGGCTACGTACTCGTTTCGCATTATCATTTATTATTGTCATAATTTATCAAGAATTAGTGGAATCTGGTAGACACAAAAAGTGCCTGTAGGAAATACATAGATGCAATCTGTGCTAGGAAACAGGGAAGAGGAGTATGCCCATGCAAGAAGAGAGGAAAACACTGTTACCGACTACCCCACAGTCCTGCAAGAGGGTAGTACCCCAAATGGGAATTTGGGGATTTCAATAAGGCTTGTGCCTCTGAAAGATCAGGAGGGCTTAGGAATGGTCAATCGCTTATTGGACAAGCCTGGCACGTGATTGGCCGTTACAGTCCTGACTCGTACTAAACAGGTCTACCTCGCCCTCTAACTAGCAGAGACTGAAGCGAATAGACCAACAAGACAGCCAACTTTGCACATACCTGAGCCAACCCGGGCGCGGGTCATGGTGGGCGAGTCCATCTTGTGCGCAGGAACAGTCAGATAATTGTTCATCTGCAAGAGATAAAAACACCGCTCTGGTTAACTCTGTACTCCTATTAGAAAGGTTTCAAGCTCCTTCCAATCCAGGTACTCGGTGCGCCATAGGGACGGGGGGCGGGGGGTTAATCATTAACCTTCATTAGTGAAACACCTAGGTCCCCCTGGGGCTACGGGGTGCTGGGAGGCAGAGTCAATGCCATACCTGCCTCAGACTCTCCCCACTGCACCATTAAGGACTTCATCTATAAGGGTTGTTGAGGACCATGCCTGCACCGCCTCCTTAGTAATATACTCTGCAGCCTCCCCCCCACACATGAAGGTCGAGGCCTGATGAGACTCCCATCACAGCCCTTACCAGGATAGAAGATGCTGAGGGCTCTGTCCATGGCCCCCTCAGAGGTACCACCCCTTACCACTTACAGAAAAAAGTGCTGCGGATCTCTCTGCCTAGGCTGAAGAGATTCACGCTTGCCACTGAGCCCCAGGTGAACAATGGTAGCAACCTCCCATTGTGTACCTCAACAGTGAGGCATCCCCTGGTCCAAGCTCTCGATGAAAGGATGCCAGAGCGTTGGTCCATGCAGTGGCAACCTCTCAGGCCAGGCCTTACCTTCTGCTCCAGCTCGTGGGCCTTCTGTCTCCTCAGCAGCATCTGGTTCCAGGCCTCCTCGTAGGGGTCCGCCACCAGTGTGTGCCGGTTGTAGGACCGCAGCTGGAAGGGACAGACAAGGGGCAAAGCATTAAACCAGGCTGCCCCTCGAAGGAGCGAGAGCTCAAATCACATTAGGGCTCCCGGCTTCACTCTATGCGTTTTCCACATTTCCCTATTTATTTAGCCATATTTCGTTTTTGCTGTTTTTTTCTGTGCTTATCCGTATTTATTTTGGTTGTGTGAAAAGTTAAGCTGACAATGATTCATGCATACTTTTAAATCAATACATGTTCATTCACACTTTAATACCTGCAGTTAGTGTCCTTGCAGTCATGACTGACAGCACAGAAATATCACTGAAAGAAAGGCCCACTTTTCATTTTTATCCTTATTTAAAAGTAAATACAGGCTGAGAAAGAAGAGGGGTTTCGATCTGTAGCTTTCTATAAACATAGGTAAAAAACGTAGACCTTAATTCAGACGTACAGGCGTTGAATTATAACGGATAATGCGGATGTAGTGCCCTCTTTCTTAGGTGGAGAACATAAAGGGATAGTCCGCCAAAACGAACAATTATCTTCTGTTCCAAAGACGAAGGTGCTTTTAAAAACATCAAATGTACAGAAAACATACACATACAACATTTTCAGACTATATAAGGTGCGAAAAAAATATTCCAGAAAGTCCTCACAAAAAAGACAATGACAGCTCAGCTCATCAGGTTAATGCACCCACAGAGAAGATCCATGAATAACCTTATCACAGTAGGCTCGAGTTGTGCAACCAGAGAGGCCTTTTGGTAAGATAGCGCCCTGGGCGTGGCGGAGAGGAACGTGGCACCCTTGCTGATGGCAGTGAATGCAACGAGGCAGTGGGGGGGGGGCCTTTTGTGTTCACTGGTCTGTACCTGGATGAGCAGAGACTGTCCCCTGAACACAAACACCCCCCCGACCTCCCCCAGCTCACCTAAAGCACCGATAGCGTAGCTGCCTATCACAGATGATGGTTTTGTTGATGTGTGAAGCAATGGTCAGAGGGTGATGAGAAGGCAAGGAATGGGGTAAAGGGGTGTTAAAAAGATCGCCCGCTGTATGATAATGCAGGACTAAAACCACGGTCAAATCAGGCGGAAACGAGCAGGCAAGGACAAGTCTGCAGCGAGAGTTGAAGGGCGCTGCTGTTGGCATAACCTTAATGCACACGGCTCCGTGACCGGCGCCCCTCAGAAAATGGGCGCCCTGGGCCCAGCTCACCCATGCTAAAGGCCGGCCCTGCCTGCGGCGCAGAGAGGACCTGAGAACTACCACATCTGCGAGGTAAGAAGTTACTCACCTCCCACGCTGGCTTGGCATCTTTTGAAAATTGACGTGCTTACTACTGCCATCTAGTGGTGCAATTCGGGATATATTCTTGGATCAGAGGGAGTGCATGTATTGAACTGTAATACAACATTTATGTAATACTTACTACCCCTATGTGGGACGATGAAGCACGTGCCCCCACAGGTAGCACAATGCAGGGTGTACGGTTGGAAGTGTGTTGTCTTTGTTTTAGTCCTATAGAGGAAGTGTTACCATGGTGGTTGTCCAGTTAGACATATTTTGTTTAACGTTTATGGTCTTGGGCAGGCTGGAAGGAGAAATGTTTGAGAGATCACCTGGGACAGACTTTGTTAATATCATCCCGTTTCTGATTGTCACTGCGAGATGCCAAGAAGCACTCATAGTATGCAGCTTGTCGGGACCTCAGACATAGATCGAGACCCAGGAAACCTCTTGAATTTGATGCCACCTTCACTTTATGTAAAACCATAACTTAATTTGCTGTGTGTGTGTGGGGGAGGGGGGAAAGGTTACCAGTAAATCTACCAACTTTCAAAACTAATAAAATTAATCTAGAAGTGGTGAAATAACATTTCGAAGCTAGCAACCATCCTAGATTGCCACACACTCACTGCTTTAATAGGTGCCCGCCATAGTATTATCTCTTTTCCCAGTGTACCTATGGAGTCTAGTAAAAGAAACAAGCACTCCAATATAATCCAGAAGGGAACCTTTGTAGTCTGTAGCAAGAGAGAGTGGAGTGATTCCCACTGAATGAAAAATTCAGGCAGTAATTCAATGTCCAGGCAACCAAATAGGATTTAACATGCCACAGAATGACATGGAAGAAACAAAAAGCATAGCATAAATGCAATTTCATACAGTGGCACAATGTAGTCAAAGCAATCCAAATAGAGAGGTATGGATCCTTTGCAAAAAACACCTGACTTCAAGTGAACCTTGCCCTTAACATTGATTTTCCTCTTTGAGAGCAGTCTCAGCCATGTTGATGGCATAAAACTCTTACATGGCCCAGAAAGAGCACAGAGAACTGAAACTGAGCCAGGATCACGTTCTGCGGAGGAAGAAACGTTTTTTAAAGTAAATCTTCCCACAAATAAGTAAAAGACTAGACCTCTGTCCAGTGACTCAGTCACACATGACTTGCAGTTAACATTTAAGCTATAGTATTCTCAAGAAGTGGTGGCGTGCTCAGAATATTCAGTTCACTGGCTGAAGTTTGCCAAATTCAAATTACGTGAATGTATTATGCAATAAGCCTCTGTAACAGGGTCCCCCATGCGCGCCCCGCTGTAGGGCGCGACCTGACCACATGTGACCCCCCCTCTTCTCTCCACAGCCCACGCAGTACTCGGAGTGGACCGGCCAGGACACCTACAGCTGTGACGAGGAAGACGTCTGGCCCTTTAACATGACCGAAGGTGAAACAGAGGGGGAGGGGCCCAGCAGTTGGATAAAAGGTGAAGACGCCCAACACCAGGTGTGTCTTTACACCGGAGGAGCGGTCAGTGTGGAGAAGAGCGGAGTGGCGGGAAGCAGCGAGGAGGAGCGGAGAAGAGAAGGGCGAGAGAGCAGAGAAGAGGAGCGGCGAAGAGGAGGACGAGGCGACGGGGAGACCGAGTGGCGCAACAGGTGGATCAGCGAAACCAGCCTCGCGGAAGAAGAGGAGAGGCCGACTCGGGACTGGAGCTGGGAGCCGAACGCTGGGAGCATCCCGGACACCTCACCACAGACGGGAGGACCCGACGGGAGAGCCGAGGACGAACAGGGAACGCCTGGAGGCCAACACCACGATCCGCCCAGCCGTACGCCAGGAGGGGTACGGCTCGCAGAGGTGCGTAACCGCTTCCTGGGGTGGTTCACGAAAAGAGCTAGACGGATAACTTAAGGGGGGGGAGGAGCCTGAGGGTCGGGTCCCGAGTTGCCTTCACTAGCACATTCCCTTCCCAGTGCTTTAGATTCACGTACCCGACTGGGCCCACATCACTGAGTGTTTCCCTCACAGCCCCTTCCCTGAGCCTACAGCGAAGTACCTGTTCCGCTTTACTGATACCCGCCTCTCTTTTCTTTTCCCCTTTTGGTGTCGGCGAGGGTGGACAGCACAGAGCCTCCAGAGCCCCACAGAAGGAGGAGCCCAGTCCGGAGAAGAGAGGAGGGAGTACTCTGGAAGACCCGCAGGGAGAGAAGTAGATCACCCAGACGAGCAGCAGTTCGCAGAACATGTACTGATTCACTGTTTGAACAATTAAAAACCGGTATCACTAAAACACGTCTCCTGCCCTTTCCTGGTCCCGCTGTTACAGCCTCATTGCTTGCCTATTGGCAAAGTTGCTACTGTATTTTGCTCTGTTAAAATACCAAAGAGTCTCAACCTGATCATGGGGAGTGATTAAAGTAAGTACATCTATGAATGATTCAATGTTGAAGAACCAGACGTGCATGCAAGTAACTCCTTTACTGGATGGATCCTTAATTTTCAGGACTTAAGCTATGTCAAGTGATTCAATTCACGAAAAATAGGGCTAGAGAGAAAGATTTCCTATATGGACAGATTCTTTCATAGTATCTCCCCTTTCTAAGTCGCTCGTAAACCACCAGAATAAGAGTACGAATTCCTTGCACATATATGCACAGTCAAAGGCTGCTTTACAGTGTTCCACTAACTGAGCTGTTCTGAATTTTGCAGCGGCTACCACTCTCTTGCAGAAAGGGCTCTTGAATTTAGTAGGAGTGTTGCACTGCTAGCTGGAAACCAGGCTTCCTGAATGCTACAATCCATTCAAGCAGACACAGTATCGTCATATAGAAATAGAACCATTGGGCAGCTATCTCCAATCATACATTAAACTAAGCAGCATCAGATTGCCCATTGATTTTGGCCTTGTTGGTTCACAGGACCACCTTTTTTGTCAGTGCAATCCTAGATGGCCAAAATGTGTTTTTTTTTTAAATTATAAACTGATATAAGCTTGGTGCACAGTGCCAATTACAATGAAAATACAGGGACTGGAGCACTCAATCAAGGTTGCTTCCTAACACAATACATTCATGTTTTGAAGAAAGTTCTAGATTTACAAATAGGCGCGGCACAATGTTGCGTACTGATAGTGCAAGAAGGATCAGTTACTCACAGTGCTGTAGTGCATGCAGCGTCATAGCAACCACATATAAACCGGTATCAATCAGTCATTTCCACCTGGTATCAGGGATGGAAAATCCAAGGGTCTACTCTGTTCTAGGGAATACAAATCCATTCCCTCAGCCGAAGGATGGCTACAGATTTCTTTGCACAGACTTTAGAGGCAGTACATTCTGTTGAAATCCAGGAGTATTACTATTCCAGGAAGCAGTTGTCTGATAACCTTGAGCATTTCTTTCAAAACATCTATGGACGTATGTACAACTGTCAAAGTTACCAACGAAGAAGGGGGACTTTTTTTGTCTTTTTTTACAGCAACATTCTGCAGCCACTAGATGAAATGTAAGGTCCTCATTACAGGTCATGCAGAGTGGTATCTCTGTGGAAGGCAGCACAATTACAAATGTAATTGTACTAGTAGTGGAATACACTGTGAAAAATGTAACCAATTTCCACGCGCATTGTACTCTTGCTCAAATCAGGAGGAAGATATGTCTGGAAATAGGCCGCAAAGTGGGGACCCCATGCATTATTGACCCAGTAAATCTGGATCCAGCATGTTATTTCCCATTCCAGACACAGGAACGCGTTATAGCCAGACACTGGTGTGGAGACACCAGCCAGAATCAGTAACTCTTGCTCTGGTAGGACCTCCTCTAATTATTGGCAGTTTCAGAATTGGGCAGAGGACTCGTAACAAACAGTTGAGCAGTAAAGCTACCGAAAAGAAGGCCCTGTACACTTTTATTAACTCTACCAGCCTGGCAGTCTCCTCGCCAGTCATTACTCTCAGCCTGAAGTTCTTATTAGTGCAACCAGGCAGCTAATGAACACACTGCTCAACTGTTTGCCACATTCATTCACCAGACAGAGGACAACTTGTAATGCTTGATACAAGTTAAGAGCCTCAAGGTCAGCCTGACCTATAAATAAGTAATTAGACCCTGCAGAAACAAACATTGGCCGTAAAAAACCAAAACAAAAAACAATTGCTTGCTTTCCTAAATGACTAAGAGATATACAATTTACTGAGTAATGATTCAATGCATTTTTAAGATGTAAAATAGTCCCCGCACTGCAGGAAATCCATAAGAGATGGAATGATGCATCAAATAGCCAAGAGCACGAGATGAGAGATATACTCGTCTGGGTGACTTCAAAACCCACTTTTTAAGGATTGTTGACAAACTGATAATAGGTCATAGAGACCAAAAAAATCACCCTTCAATCACAGCAGTTTAACAGTGAGCAAAAACATTATGCACAGTCTGATTTTTCACTCAAACAAGCCGATGGACAACAGTATCAGAGGGTTGGTGTAGTAACTTTAGGTGGAGTGTTTGGGGTGTGATACCTCCTAAATAAATGCATTCTTGGCTTGGTAGTTGGGTCTGAGGGCCATGTCGGCGTCGATTGTTCTGGTCATTCTCATTCCACTAAGAGGTTTTAACTTCATTTTTCGGATCAAAAAAGTAGCAAATTTGCACTCATAGAAGTACTCCTTGAATGGATGTAAATTTACTAGTTTTTAGAATTCACAACATTGCTGTAGCTTCCCAAGCCTACTTGTTCCAGTCTCTGGGTTTTAGGCATAGTACTGGCAATCAAACACCCAAAAGATGATCAGATGAATGCCTGAAAATAGTCTAACCACAGGAAAACACCTGGGGTAGCATTCCAAACCCATTCTATTCCACCCACTATACCACCCTAGACAGAGAACTAGATTTGGGTTTGCCAAACGAATTAAAGGCAGAAAGGGTGGCAGAAGACTTTCCTGTCTTGACTCTGTGCACCAAATTTAGAGAAGCCCGCCAGCCCCATAGACATCGCTATACATTGGCAGGAAATGCCAATGTGGCAGTTCCTCTCAATGTAAGAAAAGTTTGACGAACAGCTCCATTAAACAGCATGGATGGTAGCAAACTTTTCCAAAGTTTTTTTATTTTTCAAAAACAAACTCCCAAGGCAGGAGTTTGTTTTTGTAAAATTAAAAAATATTTATGACCTCGAAACCATGTGAGTATTCTCCCATGGTGTGGAGATAATTTTTCTTGTCGCTCACAGCTAGAATATAACTGGCAGGCGGGATAGAAAAAAAAAAAAGGGTTTTATGACAGTTCACTTTAAATAAGGTGGATGATTGGATGGTTTACCTCCAACGGCACCTGCTGAGTCTGGCCGTCGGGGAAAGGTGAACGACAATTGAATACCTTTTATACCATTGGCGTAAAACTTGGGATTCACCCAAATCAGGCAGGTGGACCTTGAGTTTGGCAGACATGATACTCTGTCGCCAAGGCAATGGAATACCTGACTGCCAACCTTTAAACCAGCCCCAGCGGTCCACTTAACGAAAACTGGTACATACCCAGCTCCTCAAAGAAACAGTCCATCACAAGCCTTGGTCACCTCACCCATTCATCCTGCGGCCCACTGCCGATAATCTGTTTATTACATTTTTGAGTCATGAACATACATCAGAGCAAAATAAAATCTGTCCTCGTTAGTCTCATTTGCCCACTGCTTTTTTAGTTTGGAAATTTGAGAATCCAAACAGCCGAATCTCACAGACTAACCTACGCCCCTACGGAGGGTGGATTCTAAATGGGATTCTGGAGTTTGTGGAGTGGGGATCATCACAGTCTCACTACAGGTAAGCCATATGCTAGGCATATTGTTTTTACTACAATTCGTAAACAATTTCCAACCTCAACTACAAGGTGGCAGAAGAATCCAAAGCATACTGAAGTTAACGGAACCTTTGAAAAATCTGTATGGCAAATTTGGAGTTCGGTTGTAAAACTTTGCAAAGACCATGTGCCGGAAACAGTTACACAGTGTCTGCATTCTAAGGGCCTGATGTACAAAGCTTTATTGAGAATGCAAACCACCCAATTACCGGAATCAGGCAGTTTGCGACGGCAAAAAGGCAGTTTTCAATGTACAAAAGGCAAATTATGATTCAATATCTTGTTACCCAACAACAATTAGCATTTTATACCCAAATCCGGTTAAGTATTTGGAAGGGGCGTGATTAGGGCATCTTTTCCAAATACTGAATCGCAGTGAAATGTATTAAATGTTTTGCGACCAAATTCTGGCCACAAACCAGTAATACTTTCACACCAATTCAAAAAAAATATTGGTAACCCATTCGCAAATGCGAAGGGTATCGGCCCCTTTGAACGTCCTTCCCCTTTGAGAATGTTAAACAAAATGTTTTAAGAGTTTTTTGAAACATGGACTGGATAAAAATAAAAAAAAGAATGCTGTATTAAAAATTGGTCACAGATATGGTGATCTGCTGACCCAAACAGGCCACCATCCCAGTAATGGCTGCGATTTCTGGTGGATCGCGACCTACCTTATTAATATTTATGAGGCAGATGGATTTGAAACCCACTAGGAATCTTTTAAACAAAACTGCCATACATTAAGAATTGCAATTTCTAAACTGCAATTCAGTAAGAATTGCTATTTGGAAATCGCAAATCCTAATGTTAATACATCTTGCCCTTAAGTTTCCAGACACAGTGAGTCTTCGATGTCTTAGTTGGACGGATATTTCAGCGAGTTCAGTAATATGAAACTAGTTATATGTTTTACCTTTATACCAGCCTACATTCCGAGTTAGCTCAGAGTGACTGTCGGGCATACTAACAGTATTGTTCTATTACACTGTCTAGAGGCCATATGTTGCTCCTTCCCTAATCTGCGACAAACAGTGGTGGTATTAGAAGCCGTACTGTTGCCCTGCTCGCCCACGCTTTCCCTTTGGGAGTTTTTTTAATGTTGCAGATTACTGCGTCTGGTAATCAGAGGAATCTTCGACTGTTCCCGGGTTTCCAGGAGTTTTCCTGCTACACAGATGTTTCTTCAGTGGCAATAGGAACATTGACCCACCTAGGCCCTGCACACTGCTTTGCACGCCCTCAACTCACTATGCCACCTGTACGCATGCTTAAATATTTCGTTAAGGTGAGAATTTCCATGATGAACATGTATACCATTCTATCAACATTCTTGGTAGGGACTGAGAACCTTTGCTTACATCCGAAAAAGCTGCTTTACATAATCCTAGCTCTCATTATGATCCTAACTCTCAGTTTGACCCAAAAATACACAAACGTTGATTGATGGAAACTGAAGGTCAGACAGTCTGGCTTCCTGGTTATTTCCTGCCACACAAGAAGACATCACAAACCGAGAAGGGCCTTTGTGAAGAGAAAATAATATTTTCTGTTACTGAAAGAAATACGGAGGCATTGAAAATGTGTTGAGTAAAGAATATTTCCAAAAGTTAAAAAGGTTTTAAGTGATAAATATCCATAAGTGGCTGAGATCAGTGCGCCAGCATCTTGCTTACTTGCACCAGAATAAAGAAGTGAGCTATATGCCACTGACAACATGACGAGCTAATAGTACAGTCTTGCTTCCATGCACAGGCAGTGTCAGATTGCAGTCTATCTTGCTATATTGACCCCTTCTTGCTTTGATTTTTCCAAAAGTTTTTTTTTCTAGTCACAATTTTGTTTATCTAGTAATGTTTTTTAGTAGAATTAGCTTCTGTTTAAAGGAATAATTAAGAATTTGGGCAATTTACTCTGCTGGTGGACCGCCAAAACAGGTGTTCCTATAATACTGGCTTGTCTGAAGAAACTTATAATTTAAAAATTAAAAGAATGGCTCTGGGATCTTGTGCTTTGGTGGGAGCATTCAGTGATTATGGCTTCAACAGAGATTCCCCTGAAGGAGACATACTAGATAGTAGAGTAATGCACATACCGTGAATCCAGAAGGGATTCACATTGCCATCCTAGGATAACAGGTAAGGAACTTTTCCTTGAGCTTCTGGTGAGAAGCTCGACTGTGTGGGGATCTTCTACATGGAAATTCCAAGACACAACTGCCCTCTGACCCACGTTGCTGAAGACTGGCAGATTATTATGGAGCCACACCTTTGGTTGACGGACAACCCGCATTCTGTTAGGTGGCACAGAATGTAGCCTCTACAACCACCACTAATTATTTTGTGGTCCCATTTCTATCTTCAAAGCAATGGCCTATCTCATAGGTGTTTTGCCTCTGCAAAACAATATTTCATGAAAGCAAACCCTATACCTATGGGCTGAGGACACAGATTATTTCGGTGTTGGCATTTCCAGTTATAAAGGTTTGTACTACGAGTTGAGCTCTTTGTGGCCCAGCTATGCTGTTTTGCGGGTAGATGCTGCCTGTTTGCACGCCAATTACTATTTCACAGTCCTACTCAAGGCCTTCAAACGGGCACCTTGTATTTTGACCTTGAAGTGTGTACATCCAACGCTAAGGCAGATGGCAATGAATCAGGTTTGGGGTCATGGACCCTGAGGGTGCAGAGTTGTGGTACCTTCCATGACTCTCACTTCAAAGGATGGTTGACATTTTCCCATGTTACCTTTGTGCATCCCTTCCAGGAGTATGGCTACCTCAAAGAACCTGGTGTCATATTTGGCCCTGCTACATTCACGGTCTGTCTTCTTCAGAGCTTTCTATGCAGCATTGTTGATTTAAAGAGAAAACAAGTGAAAAGGAAAACATTTTAAGATGCAGCAGTTATGTGCAGCATTCCAGGTTTCAGGCTAGTTTCGTAAAATGAAGACTATTCTGGACTAACTCGTTGACAGCAATATCTTGAACTATAGATCACACTTCACACGCCTTAAGGACTACTAGCAGCTATTTAAGCAGCAGGTCTAACAAAGCCCAAGGGATGCTGAGAAGCAGCAGCAAACTCAGCAGAAGGTGTTGTGGGAGAATAGAAGATGAGACGGAGGAGACACCTGGCAGGTTAGAGCATAAAGACTGAAAGGATAGACTTAAGTTAGGAAGATTCACAAACCCCACACCCCAGTGGCATCTCTAATGATTGCCAGTCACTTATCTTCTCCAGAAGAACTGAAAATCTTTGTTTAAATGCAGATTTTATGTGTGCCGCGTTTGCCAAAAAAAGTCCTATTCTGGCATGAATTTTTCCCACACTACTCAAATTTCAAACTAAAAGCAGACATTTCACAGAAAAAAATATCACTGCAACAAGCGCCAAAGAACTTTAACTGCATTGGCACCATGGTGTGTCATGACGTTACGTTACATATTTTTAAACAGAAAGGAGAATGCTACTTACCAGTATGCATCTGTTCTTGGCATGTAGAGCTGCAAAGTTGCACACTGTGCATAGATCGCCACCTAGTGTTGGGCCCTGATGTTTGCACTTGTTTTTGTCCTGAGAAGTTCTTTGGAAGTCACGAGATAGGGAACTCTTCCTTTGGACCACATTGCGCATGGGCATCGGCTCCATCCTCAGATTGTTTTTCGCCATTAGGGAAATGATGGAGCTTTACAAGAAAAGGAAGGATGTCCATGTAAGCTGTATCTAATTAAGATAATACTGGAACAGATAAAAGTAGCCGGGGAGGCGGGTGGGTGTGTGCAACTCTGCAGCTCTACATGCCAAGAACAGATGCATACTGGCAAGTAGCATTTTCCGTTCGAGGCATATGAGCTGCAGATTGCACTGTGTATAGATTGTATAGCAGTACCCACTCTTAGCGGCGACCACCCGTATCTGTTGCAGTAGTTTGAAATATTGTTTTGAGAACAGCCTGGCCCACAGTAGCTTGTTGTTTAGTTAGCACATATACACAATAGTGTTTTGTGAATGGGTGCGGTATAGACCATGTAGCTGCTTTGCAGATGTCATAAGGGAATGTTCCCTAAAAATGCCATTGAAGCCCCTATTTTCCTTGTAGAGTGGGCTTAAGAAGGAACAGATAACGTATGTTTAGCTTTGTGGTAGCAAATCTGTATGCAATTGACAATCCATCTAGCTAACCCAGATTTTGATGTGGGGTTACCCTTGTGTAGTGGTGAGAAAGACACAAAAAGTTGTTTGGTCTTACGAAAGGGTTGTGTTCTCTCAATGTAGTATAACAATGCTCTTTTGACATCTAGGGTATGAAGAGCTCTTTCTGCTACTGTCGGTGGCTGCGAGAAAAAAATGGGCAGTTCCACAGATTGATTGAGGTGGAAGGGAGAACTGACCTTGGGAAGACATTTTGGATTAGTAAAGAGAACGACCGTATTATGATGCATTTGCAGGAAAGGTTCTTGAATGGTTAGTGCTTGTAGTTCACTAACTCTCCGTAAAGAAGTAATAGCTACTAGGAACGCAACCTTCCATGTTAAAAATTGTAGCTCACATTTATGTAAAAGTTCGAAGGGAGGTCCCATTAGCCGTGTGAGAACATTGTTCAAATTCCACACCGGTGAAGGTGGTACTCTGGGAGGAATTATTCTCTTAAGGCCTTCCCTAAAGGCTTTAATAGCAGGCACTCTGAACAGAGATAGGTGCTGTCTATTTTGTAGATATGCTGCTATGGCAGCTAGATGTAGTCTAATAGACGTGTAGGCTAAGCTACATCTTTGGAGGTGTAATAAGTATCCTATGATGTGTAGAATAGACGCATCTAAGGGATTAATATTGTTGTTGTGACAATATATTATAAAGCGTTTCCACTTTGCTGCATAGCATGCTCTAGTGGTTGGACAACTAGCTTCTTTTAGGACGTTCATGCAGTCAGGAGGAAGGTTAAGATATCCAAATTCTAGGATTTCAGGAGCCAGATCGCAAGGTTGAGCTGTTCTGGGTCTGGGTGTCTGATCTCTCCACAGTTCTGGGTTAAAAGTTGTGGAGATATCAATGGTTTTTGGTGCGGTACTACAGACAGTTGTAGCAGTGTGGTGTACCACGGCTGTCTGGCCCACGTTGGAGCAACTAGGTTGAGGGTTAGAGAATGCTGCTGTAGTTTGCGTACTACTAGTGGCATGTGTGGTAGAGGCAGAAAAGCGTACGCAAATCTGCCTAACCAGTTCATCCATATCGCATTGCCTTTGGACAGTGGTTGTGGATATCTGGCGGAGAAGCTTGGGTATTTGGCGTTTTTGAGGGTGGCAAAGAGGTCTATCTGAGGTTGTCCCCACGTGCGGACTAACACAGCCTTGTTTGATATTTGCTTTTGGAATGTTTTTAATGCCAGGAATATGGCTAGTAACTCCAGATGGTTGATATGGAGTAACTTTTGTTGTGGTGTCCACCTGCCTTGCATGGTGTGATGCAGTAGGTGGGCTCCCCAGCCGGAGAGCGATGCGTCCGCTGTCAAGACTATCTGAGGAACTGGCTCTGGGAACGGTCGCCCTTTCGAAAGGTTTTTTGTGTTCCACCACTGCAGCGAGCGATGAGTCCGACCATCCACCAACACAAGTTCTGTCAACTGACCTTGAGCCTGGTTCCATTGGCGTGCTAAGCACTCTTGGAGAGGACGCATTTGTAGTCTTGCATGGGGCACTATGAAGATGCAAGAGGCCATCATCCCTATGAGCTGCATGAACACTCGCGCTGGAAGGGAGTGTTGCGGCTGAAACTTTGTGAGAAGAGCTTGCATGCTTGCTATCCGTACTGGAGAGGGATAAGCTAGCGCTGTCGAGGTGTTTATTGTGGCACCGAGGTATTGTTGTACTTTGGACGGCTGCAGATGAGACTTGGTGTGGTTTATTGTGAACCCCAAGTCGAGAAGCAGTTGGATAGTGGCATGAGTGTGTTGTACACACTGGTTGTGGGAGCTGGCTTTTATGAGCCAGTCATCTAATTATGGGAAGTCGTGGATGTGTTGTCTTCTTAAGTGTACTGCCACTACTGCTAGGCACTTGGTGAATACTCTTGGTGCTGTTGTGACTCCGAATGGGAGTACCTTGAATTGATAGTGCTGACTGTCTACCACAAACCGGAGATACTTCCTGTGAGCCTTGTAAATGGGAAAGTATGCATCCTTGAGGTCTAGAGTAGCAAGGAAGTTGTTTTGTAACAGAGGAGGAGTGTGACCATGTGAAAATGGTCCGACTGTATGTATATGTTTAGGGGTTTGAGCTCTAGAATAGGCCTTAGAGAGCCGTCCTTCTTTGGGATAAGAAAGTATAGGAAGTAAACTACCTTGTTTTGTTGGAGCAGAGGAACTAGTTCTATTGCACTTTTTTCGAGTAGAGATATTACTTCCTGGTTTAGTAGTAGTAGATGCTCTTGTGACAATGGACACTGTTTGGGTGGTATGTTTGGGGGGTAGACGTTAGTTCTAGACAGTAACCTGATTGAATAATTTGTCGCACCCACCCGTTTGATGTGATGTTGGTCCAGACAGGAAGGAATTGTTGTAGTCTTCCCCCCACTGGAGTGGAATGGTGAGGGGTAAGTGGAGGAAAGTCATTGGGTAGGGGTGGAGGCAGAGCGGGAGTTGTTAGTCTTGCCTCTGCCTTTGTTATTATTACCCCTGTAACCCCCTCTTTGATAGCCCCTAGTGAAGGTGGATTGGCTAGGGGTCTTGTAAGAAGTGGAGGGGCTATCGGAAGAGTAGCCTCTTGTGTTGCCTTTGTAAGATGAGCGACAAAAGGAACGTCTGGGAGCTTGCGACTGCAAGGCTCCCATAGATTTAGCTTTGTCGATATCTTTTTTCATCTTTTCTAAAGATACATCGACATTAGGGCCAAATAGGTGTTTCTCATCAAATGGCGGGTTAAAACCTGAAATACGTAGCCAGGCATGCCTACGCAAAAGGACGCTGGTGTTAATTGCCCTTGAAGCAGTATCTGCGGCATCTAGGGCAAAACGGATGGAGGTATTGGTGATAGTTTTACCCTCCTGTATGAGTTTATTGGCCCTATTTTTATATTTATCAGGTAGATGCTGCATTATGGATTCCACCTCATCATAATGTGCCCTGTCATTTCTTGCTAACAGCGCTTGAGTGTTGGCGATACGCCATATGTTTGCGGCCTGTGACGCCGTTTGTTTGCCAGAGGCGTCAAGGAGTTAAGACTCCTTATCTGGTGGGGAGGCCTCATCTGATGTTTGTGAATTAGCATGTTTTCGTGCATTAGGGACTACAAGGGAGTCTAGTGGTGCAGGGCCTCTAAAATAGGCTGCATCTGTATGAGGAGCTTTATATTGTTTCTCAATCCGGGGGTTGAGAACTCGAGCCCTGACAGGATCCTTAAATACTTCTGGTGCATGCTTAATGACCCCCTTAAGCATTGGCAGGATAGAAGTGGACCTTTGTGTGGTGTCAAAAGTGTCCATTAAGAAATCTTCCGCCAGAGTGTCTGAGTGTAGGTCAACCCCATGGTATTGGGCAGCCCTATGGACAAGAAGGTTAAAACCTATAGTGTCCTCTGTTGTGGAAGGCCTGGAGGGATATGGATCATCCTGAGGAATGTAAGGGACATCAGGGGTGTTATAAGCGTCCCATGGGTTAGGTGACTGAGGAGGACTATTCTTCCCTGTTGGGTCATCTGCACCCCCACCTGTATAATCAGTGTCTGTATCTATATCATCTGGATTAGGGGATGGTGTAGGAGTATGATGTGGTGGAGGAGGAGAGGAGAAGAGGTAGGAGGAGGAGGAGAGAAGGAACCCTTAATGGAGAGGTTGCAATGTCTCTCTTCTTAGGCGGAGGTCTAGGCACCTCTAGTAGTCTTTTCTTGGAACTAAGAGCCAGTTGACCAGTCTTGGGATCCTTTACGCTAGTCTTTTGAGCGGGATCTGGTGTAAAAAGCTCTTCTGTGGAAGGTAGATCCTTCGGAGTCGAAGTTCTCGGTTCCGGAGCCTTTTTCGGCACCGACTCTGTAGCTGTTCTAGGGTCTTTTGGCTTGGAACCGTGACCTTTTGCAGTGTCCTTGGCCGGAACGTGCTTTTTTGGTTCCGGGGGCTTTTTCGGCTCCGAAGCATGGGAGTCGGGCCTTTAGGTAGTTTTTTGCTCGGCCCCGAGTGTGGTTTTGGCGTCGATGAGTCGGTGCCAGTCTTCGGCGCAGAGTGCTTGGGTATCGAAGCAGCGGTCGGTGTGGCTGAAGAAGATGGCTTCTTTTTCGGTGTCGGTGAGCTATCGTCACCGGGGGTAGGCTGACTCGAGCCCAAGCCCGAGCCGCCTGAAGGCTTAATAGGCTTCCTTGCCGAGCCCGAAGGCAGGGCGTGGGAAGCAGTCTCTTGGTGCGCACCCGGACCCGAAGGTGAGGGTGTGACCGAAGCCTTTTTGGAGGGTGTCGAGGAAGGGTCGGGCCGTGTGTACTTACGACCCACTGAGCCAGAGTGATGTCCTCGACTTTTGAATCTTCGGCATCGGAGGAGCTGGCGCTTTCCTCGGCCCGCTGCTGCTCTGGCACGTCGACGCCCTATTCAAAGATGTCGTCGGGGATCGAAGCGGACGAGTGAGCCATGGTTCTTCGAGCTCGTCGATGCCGAATTGTCTTCTTGGAGCGGAAAGAGACACAAGCTGAACAGTCCCTAGCCTCGTGCTCCGGTGATAGGCAAAGGCTGCACACCTCATGGAGATCGGTGTGGGGAAACTTCGACCTACATCGAGGATACTTCTTGAATGGCGTCCTTTCCATGAGCCAGAAGATCTGGACTAGGTAGGCCTGAAGGCCTTCGTCGCCGACCGGAATCGAAGACTTCGAAATTATCGAGATCGCGTGGAGATGGGGAACGCATTCGAGACAATACCGTCGGAAACGGATGAGGGATTGCACGCCGAACGAAAACTCAGTTCCAACCAGAGCGCAGGAAACACATCCAAGCAGATGGCGGAAAAAACAATCTGAGGATGGAGCCAATGCCCATCCACAATGTGGTCCAAAGGAGGAGTCACCTATCTTGTGACTTTCAAAGAACTTTTCAGGACAAAAACAAGTGCAAACATCCGGGCCCAACACAAGGTGGCGATCTATGCACAGTGTGCAATATGCAGCTCATATGCCTCGAACAAGCAGTTCTTTGGCTGAAATTGCTGCTAAAATCTTATGTAGATTTTTCAGTGCTCTGTTCTGAAGATGTGCAGCAATGGCAGTATTCTGGGTCTGAGATTCAAAGGAAAATGTATACGAGGTGTAATGAAAAATCGCCACCATCGCAGAAGAGAAAGGTTGGCTCTGTTTTATGCAACCCTTTTCTCTCAACCATGTGTGATGCCAGAGACTAGTTTCCAGATTTTCACTAGTCCACTTACATTAACAGTAATGAGGGCCCAGATAGGTCAGGTAATAGGTTCATTCAGAGACTTCAAACAGCTGAAAAAAGGTTCCCTGGGGACAAGCACTGGTTGGACAATGACAACGATGGTCTGCTCTGCGCCCCACTACTCCACGCAGAAGATGCGCTCACCCTTTGTCGCGTTTTCTGCAGATTTGTGCGAAGGATTTTCCTGATCTCTTCCTCCTTGACTTTCGAGAGGGCCGGAATGAAGCGGTCGGTGGCTTTGGGTTTTGGCTGTATGTTCCTGTGTAAGAGATACACAAGGTTAACAGAGAATTAAGTCCCTGTCAAAAATATCTCCACCTTATCCTATGAACCACAATACTCAGTTGCCCGATACTATTCTGCAGCAAAAAAACATCAGATGAGCCATCTATCCATTCATTCATTCATCCATCCATGGGATTATGTAAATGAACCCATTTTATCCTAGCTTCATTCCAGCACTATTTGGTGTTTCTCTAAGCATGACACAAAGACCTACCACCTTCAATAACCAGTACAGTAATAATCTAGATCTTTATTGCGATACCCAAGCCCGTCCTAGAACAGTAGATGGTACCAAAGGTTCCTGAATCCTCAGAGCATAGCGCCCCTGCTCATTCAAAATAGACGCAACCGGAAATCACTTCTGCAACTCAATGCATTCTACAGGACACCCAGGCAACTGCATCCCACCCATCCTCACAACACTGCACCCTGACTGCTATGACAACCCATCCTCAATCTGTCCAACATACCACATCGCCTACAACCCCCCTCAAGAAGCCGCCGTTCATCCCAACGATTGCACCAATCCATCCTAGACGTACCTGCCATACTATTCCGTCACCGGGCCTATACACAATACATGGATATGAAACCATATTGTCACACCTGTTGCCAGAGTCCTTCAAGTTTCCTAGTGCTCAACCACTTACAGATTGCCCTGCAAGAGCCCTTTATATCACTTACCCAGAAGGGACCTTACCCCCATCTGCCTCAAGCACCCAACCAAACATCAAGGCATTTACTCCAACAAACCATTTCCCCAAACTCCCATCCCTTACCTTCAACCCGGCTGCCGCAAGTCACCCATGCAGGAAGTCACTTAACCAAAGCGCGTCTCAAGCATGTACACCAATTGCATACCCACTTGCTATCCAGTCGATTCCAAACATGGCCACTCCAAAGTGTCCTTCAAGTTACCATCCCATCACTTTCCCGATAGCTCCAGCCCCTCAGAGGGTGCGGTGCTTGGGGATACGGGGTGGATGGGGGTGAGGATTCATAATTCCCCATGGCTCCACTCTGAGGGGACCATGGTTTTGTGGCTATCACTTATTTATAGATATTAGAGAAACACTGCCCTCTTCACTAATGAGGAAGCTACAATGGCTAATACCTCTAGATGGTACCAGCTGCTGGATTTACATGTTCCCACTTTCCCTACATGAACTACGAAGGACCCAGCTTCAGTTTGTTCACTCCAGTCATGCACAAGCTTCAGATAGGTCTGTGCAAACCGGTCTACTCAGTGACAGCATTCCCTGAGACATCAAACAAGCCTACACCCCCACTACCAGCTGCAATAATTCTGCCTCGAGCAGGACACCACCACCTTTCCGTTCACCAAACATGTCACATCTACCACCACTTTGCTTCCAAGAGGGGTTCAGCAAGTTTTCTTAAATGTTGGTCCTAGCTCCTATAACAAGATACTCACTGCATGGAGACAGTGGACACAGCGGAGGGGATGCGCCCTAAGCCTCCGCTCTCCACCAGCTCGATGGCCTGCTTCAGCTCCATCTTGTGGTAGAAGGCGATGAGTTGGGGCTCAGTGGAGCGCTCCCCGGCGATCAGGCACTTCTTCACGTACTTCTTATTGAAGCGATTCAGCCTGTGTTGGAACAGACAAGAAACAATGAAAGAAACAAAGCTTGAGACGGAATTTCGCATGCAACAATGATCCGCCTTCATGCCCTTCACCCAACACCCCCCCTCAAGTGTGTTCGAACCTTTGGAATGAATGGCAGAGAGGGGACAGCGAGTATTGCATGTCCGTTGTGAGTCTAGCATGCAGTTTGCTCTGCACCAGGCTTGGTCACCTTTTCAAAAAATATCCCAACATGTGCCAAACTGTTGCTCAGGTCTCCTGGATTTACATCGGCCCAAATTTGCCTGAGAGTTAGGCTTCATGATAGACCAGCCTGGCTTTTGCAACAGTTATCAATACGGACACCTGTCTCCGGCTTTGTGGCTTTTGGGTTCCAATTCACACTGCAGATATTTTTTTCGTAGAAATGTGCTTTATTTTTTTTTAAAGGTTGGACTAGAATGGTATTGAGGCCATAAGCAAACACTTACAGCACCACGGAGTGCTATTCCTAGGGACTCCATGGAAAGACCCAGCTGGCATCACTCCTACCTACAAATTCAGTCCCTGCTTCTATCCCCACATTAAGCATAGGTAGTGGACATGGCCACACAGTATACTGTGGACGTCTACAACAAGAAGGATTCTGAAGCACATGAACCGGAAAGATTTGGGATATTCAACACCTGAAACAGAGGTTAGCTGTTCTTCAGTGGGAACCCCTCCCTTGCTTGTCCTTCCACTGCAGAAAGCATGACTATGGAACTCTTATTTAGTTTGTTTCTAGCAGGAAAGATTTGTTGGGGTGTGCACTCCCCCTTGGCGATGAGGGCTAGAGCAGGGTATGGGGGTCCCCTTCACTAATTCGGAATGAGAGAGTGTACTGGGCTATCATAAGATTGTAACTAGTAATGCCCGGTTTCCACAGATACAAATCAAGAGATTGCATAGAGCTTATTTTACCCCACTTGCTCTCAATGAAATCTACCAAATGCATACAGGGGAATGAATGCCCACAATATAGACAGCCAGCAGCGGATCTGCTTCACGTGCTATGGTCCTGCCCAGTCATTACATAATATTGGGGTAAGATCATAGAATCTTTAGCCACGATCCCAGGGTGGAGAGTGAAGTGCTCTCTGAAGCACCGTGTGCAGGGGGACATCCTATTCCTGCGTATAAAAATGGAAAATAAGATATATATGTGTGTCACTGGTATTACTGTTAGCAAAGCACAGAATCAAGATGCACTGGTCGCACCCAGAAAGCCTCCCTCTAGCACGGTGGTTTGGGGATGGCAGGGAATGGATGGTGGCCGAGGAGCTCCGCCATGGGCTGGCCCGAAGGGATAACCGGGCTCAAGAGGATATCCAGACCTGGAGGATGATGACGGACATGCTCCTAGACTTGGATTTTGATCTGCGAACACGGAATCCCAAGGCGCCGAGTCCCCTGGAACTGATCGTTCAACCTGAGATGGTGGAACTAATGGGGTGGATATGGGCACATGGGGGAGAAATAAGTTATTGTTAGGAGCAATGTGATGACCTAAATGCTGTTATTGAAAAATAGGGATGTCTGGGGGAACTGTATTGTTGCATCTGTTTTACAAAACAAATAAATAGATAAAAAAATAAAAAAAAGATTTGGTGATGGCATGCAGTCACCTAGGTATCCTTTTAACATAGGTAGCTTTGTGATGGAGCCCTCACTTACTTGTCTTTCCAATGGTGGTGGCCGTAGTGACCGCAGATGTCCTCAATGCCAGTCAACAGGTGGTCCAAGAACTGAAAATGAGAACATAAAATTACCAGACTGCGGCTTTGCTGCCTCAACCTAAACTCAAGACGAAGGCAGAGCATGCGGTGCAATATCGACATACACACTGACAGACACACACAATTCCTGTTAAAAAAGAAACAACAACTTCAAAAATCTCTTCCAAGCTCCTCCCAACCTGGTGCCAACCTATCAATGGCTGCAACCCCGCATGAGTGGCATCTTACAGCATGGAAGGAAGGAAGACAAAAGAGACAGGAGGTGAACAAAGCAGCAGGCATTGGGGAAACATCAGCCAAGCAAAGGAGGAAACAAAACAGGCAGTAGCATGGGCCTCTCACCACAACAGCATTGCGGTGGCACAAGCAGGAAGGGATGGACTGCAAGGTTGACTTTGGTGTAAACCCACCAACTACTGAGTAATAACAGAAAGAGAAGGACATACAGAAGTTGCGATTTGAAAGTGACCAACCCATCAAAAAAACAAGACTTACCAATGACAAAAAGGAAAGCTGTAGTCAACATGTCTTTAATCCACTTGTCTACACCTCCCTTATCTCTACCCCACCAATGGATGGATTATGAGTTACAAGGGGTTGACCTAAACAGGTACTTCCCGTGGTAGAAATTGGAAGGGAGAGTGGGTTACCTGTCCATAAGTGTGGGTGCCTGGATCAGAAAGCGGGGTCTGCTCCCTTCCACGATTAGTTTTGTGCGCGCAAAGAGCCACAAAGGGGGTGTCTGCTACCTTGCAGAGATAGGGCTTGTAAGAGTGAGGGGTCACATAAGTCTGTGAGCCCCCATTCCCCCCAGCAGAGACATTGTTTGCAAGGGAGCAGACACCATGTGACTACGAATGCTCACAGAGATGGTGTTTGAGTGTAGGGGGTCCCTTAGAGGGTGTGAACCGATGTAGGGGTAGGATTTTGAGTTCAAAGGATCACATAAGACTGTCTGACCTCTTGCAGGGGCACTGTGAGCGTATGGGGTTACCATATGGCGTGAGCCCCCTTGCACTGATAATTTTAGGGTAACCCTGTGTTCTGTAGGTGTGTTTCTCTCTGACAAAGCATTACAGGATGAGAAGTGTTCCTTGATTGTCACACCTTGCACCCTGGCAGTCTATGGGAGAAGTAGGTGGAATTTTATATTGCCCCCCAGCCCCAGCATTGAGGCATCATGGAGATGACAAGGTGACCTAGGTCTGACCTGCCTCCTCAATGACAGTGTCTGACCCCGCCTCCTCAATGACAGTGACTGACCCGACCTCATCAGTGACAGTGTGGGAGCCCGCCTCCTCAGTGACAGTGACTGACCCCGCCTCCTCAATGACAGTGTCTGACCCCGCCTCCTCAGTGACAGTGACTGACCCCACCTCATCAGTGACAGTGTGGGAGCCCGCCTCCTCAGTGACAGTGACTGACCCCGCCTCCTCAGTGACAGTGTCTGAGCCTGCCTCCTCAGTGACAGTGTCTGACCCCATCTCTTCAGCGGGCTCAGACACTGTCACTGAGGAGGCAGGCTCAGACACTGTAACTGAGGAGATTGGGTCAGTGTTTGAGCCCGCCTCCTCAGTGACAGTGTCTGAGCCCGCCTCCTCAGTGACAGTGTCTGACCCCATCTCCTCAGTTACAGTGTCTGACCCCGCCTCCTCAGTGACAGTGTCTGACCCAATCTCCTCAGTTAAAATGTCTGAGCCCGCCTCCTCAGTGACAGTGTCTGAGCCCGCCTCCTCAGTGACAGTGTCTGAGCCCGCCTCCTCAGTGACAGTGTCTGAGCCTGCCTCCTCAGTGACAGTGTCTGACCCCATCTCCTCAGTTACAGTGTCTGACCCCGCCTCCTCAGTGACAGTGTCTGACCCAATCTCCTCAGTTAAAGTGTCTGAGCCCGCCTCCTCAGTGACCGTGTCTGAGCCCGCCTCCTCAGTGACCGTGTCTGAGCCCGCCTCCTCAGTGACCGTGTCTGAGCCCGCCTCCTCAGTGACCGTGTCTGAGCCCGCCTCCTCAGTGACCGTGTCTGAGCCCGCCTCCTCAGTGACCGTGTCTGAGCCCGCCTCCTCAGTGACAGTGTCTGAGCCCGCCTCCTCAGTGACAGTGTCTGAGCCCGCCTCATCAGTGACAGTGTCTGAGCCCGCCTCCTCAGTGACAGTGTCTGAGCCCGCCTCCTCAGTGACAGTGTCTGGCCGCGCACAACGGTTACCTGGGTGTGAATCTCCTCATTAATAGAGCGCTTCGTCTCCTGCTTCTTCTTTACGGCCAGCAGCTCCACCAGAGGCCGAATGGTCATGCCCTGAGAAAAACAAAACACTGTGCCTTTAGAAACAAAGGGGTGTCACCATATTAGGCCGCAATCAGGCAAACAATCGTTTGGTCTTTTACAATCCTTCTCTGGGCAACAGACTAAACAAGGACAACAGGTTTATGAGAAAAACTCACCCAGGACAACGACTGACATCATACTCTCACCACTGGGCATTACTTCCCCAACATTGGCTCACCTCAGGCTGGGGAAGTACCTGCTGCAGCAAGGAGGTCCTTGTCACTAGCCGCAATGGCATTCTCAGTAACACTTAAGCGGGATTTATGGGGTGCGCAAGTAGATCTACCAAAGCACCACAAATGTAACTGAGCAACATCTGTTTTTGTACGTGCAATGATGGAGAGCTATTAAACGTCTTGAGTAAGATATTCCACGGTCACAACCTTCCCAGGTGAATTAAGAGCTACCTATTGCATTTCATAGGAAATCAACACATGGTTGTTTATGGTAATCAGTCTGATACTCTACTATCCCTGTTAGCTCCCAAAAATGTGATCTTTATGCAGGGCCACTAGAATTATGTGGCAGGGGAGGACCAAAATCTGCGGTAGCGTTGACTAAATTATGAAACAAGGGAAGGCAAATTAGGCAGAATAAAGCAGCACATTTTGCAATAGTACTATGATTATTTTGTAATTTCTACAAAAAGGTATCACTATCTGGGCAGAAGTTTAACCTAATTAGTACCAGTTTAGAAGACAAATACAGCAATAAGCAACTGAAAGGTCACCATTCAACTTTTGCTAAGGATTCCCCACTTCGTGGCAACACTGGTTGCTACATTTTTAGTACATTTTGATCCGTTTGAGCTAGAAACACTTTTCGGTAAAAATATGCATGTTATGCAGTAGGCAATAGATTGTATGGCAAATGAGGAAAATCCATTATTATGCAGCAAACTTCGAAATATCGCATACCTCCAGTGGCCCTCCCCTTATGCTACCATTTAATAGATGAGAAAACGGATATGTAGCTGCAATTTTTTTTTTAAAAACACCTGCAAAATGGGAATGCATGTGCATTACAGTTCAAATCCCTAGCTCCACCCCTTTTCTCTGCTGCATAAGTCTCGCATGAATTTTTACAAGTTTTTATTACAAGTACACTTAAGCTCACGGTCTTTGGTGCATCACAAAGAGATGAAACACAGATAGTAAACAATCTAAATAAATGTATACATAGAGTCGATAGATAAGGGGAAAGAACAAAACTCTTGAAGGAGGAGAGTTTCGGTCTTTAGAAACTGACCTTAGGCCTGTTAACATGCCAAAAAGAGTACAGGATAAACAATGTTTTTGATTTATATAGGCTAGTTTACCAAAGGGCCTTTTCATTTAAGGCAAACCATACCGGGTGCCAGGCTGAATTTGGAAGAGTTTCCTGCACAGCCCCTGCACCAGTAGGTGGTGTCGTGATTATCTGTTTTGACACCACCCGGAAGTGACATCTGGAACCATATATAGGCGCCACCCAAGCACGCTGACATCAGTTTCTTTACTCACCTTTGTACAAAGAGTTAGAGCTAGAGCCTACATTTCCGATCAGTTGACGAGTTTTTCCTCTCAAACGTTCTCGTCCGTGTAAAAGGGAACATGTCCCCTCCTAAAACGAACCCCCAGATTCATCAAAGTCATGTTTTGCGAGTCCTTAATAGCGAATTTTAAGGATTCGCTATTAAAGTCTCGCAAAATGGGATGCATGTAGGAATCGCAATATTATTTGCGATTCCTACGGATTCCTAATTTGAGATTAGCTAATTGCTAATCACAAATAAGGAATGGCTCCCCATTCATTCCTATGGGCCTAAAGGCCCATAGGAATGATGGGGGAGTCATTCCTTATTTGCGATTAGCAATTAGCTAATCGCAAATGTGCCGCAATTTCAAGGGTGGCAGGGTGTCCAAAGGACACCCTGTTGCACCCCTGAAATGGTAATGTTCACTGGTGTTGCACACACACATGTCCCAAGGACATGTGTGTGTGCGTGTAACATACAACTTAGAAAAATGCACTAAAGTGCATTTTTCTAAGTTTTTGCTATTTACCACGTTGTTTGACTTTGCGGTAAATAGCTGCCCCAGATTGCGAATTCGCAATCTATGAATGGGTCATGCATTGCATTTAAGGAATCGCAAATTGCGATTCCTTAAATGCAAATAATCGCAATTTAGCGATTTCTACAATTGCGATTTTTGCATTTGGGATGATGCATCCCAAATGCAAAAATACCGCTCGTAAAGGGCCAGATTCTCAGAATCTGGCCCTTTGCGAGTGGATTTTTGTTTGATGAATCTGGCCCTAAGTGTTTTAAGCCTTGTAGGGACTGCCACACACAGATGTCTGTGACATTAGATCCAGCCGCCCATGCCAACTACCGTCCTATTTCGCTGCTTCCGGTTTTGGCCAAAGTGACTGAGAAGCACGTACAGGCGGTCCTGGCGGACTTTGTGGAATCCCACGGCATCCTCAATTCTACCCAGTCCGGTTTTCGTGCTAACATGAGCACGGAGACGGCACTGCTAGAGGTGTCGTAAGCGATTAAGGAAGTCCAGGATAAGGGAGGAAATGCACTGCTGGTGTTATTAGACCTGTCGGCGGCCTTTGACACTGTTCCTCATGACCGCCTCTTGGCTAGACTCTTGGAGATTGGGTTAAGGGGAACGGTGTTCAGATGGTTTGAGTCCTTTCTTTCGAATCGACAACAGACGGTCTGGGCCCCGCCTTACTCAGCCGCAGTACCGTCATTGGAGGTTGGAGTCCCCCAGGGGTCGATTCTAAGTCCCACCCTTTTTAACATTTATATGTCCCCTTTGGGGCTGCTGGCTGAGGCGTGTGGTGCCCAGATTGTCTCATACGCGGATGACACCCAGCTTCTCTTTACCTGTGGCAAGAATAGGGACTTTGATGGAGAGCTGATTAAGAACTGCCTGGGTGCTGTGTTCGGCTGGTTTCATATAAACCAGCTGAAATGCAACCCAGATAAATCAGAGGTCCTTTTTTTTGGGTGTCCTCCTGACCCTTGTTGGAAGTCCTGGTGGCGGCTGATATCCACCCCCCTTCTGTGGAGACGGGGATGGCAAAGAACCTGGGGGTCAAGTTGGACACCGGTTTGTCCCTTAAACCACAGATCCTGGGCCTGGTGGGTCAATGTTTCAGGATACTGAGAATGCTCAGGAAATTCCTTCCTTTTCTATCCATTGCCCACAGGAAAAGTACAGTGCAGGCTTTGGTAGGTTTGAGGCTTGACTACGCCAACGTACTCTACCTCGGCCTCCCTGATTATCTTCTCTCACGCCTGCAGGTGGTACAGAACTCGGCCGCTCGTGCCCTTTTCGGCCTTGGCCGGAGGTCTCACGCTGCGGGCCTGTTGAAATCCCTCCACTGGCTTCCGATACGGAAACGCATCGAGTTTAAGACGCTGACCTTGGCATTTAAGGCACTCCATGGCTCTGGTGCAGGTTACCTAAGGAAGCGGTTGGGATTTCACACTCCATCCAGAGCACTTCGCTCTGCGTCCCTTTCACTGGCCACTATCCCGGCAGTCAGGCGTGCTCGCATCGGGGGCCGCTCTTTTGGTTATCTTGCTCCCCGAGCCTGGAATGCACTGCCACTGTCACTTAGGAAATGCGGGACCCTTTTGTCTTTTAGGAAAGAGTTGAAGACGTGGTTGTTCTGCAATTAACTCCCCTCGGCGTGATGGTTGTGTTGGGTTGGGTCTGACAGCGCCTGGACACTCGGTCCGAGTAGCTGAGCGCTTAACAAAACTCTATAATAACATAACATAACATAACAGACCCCAACGAGGTGAGTCTCTGGTGTTGGGCCACAACTCTAAGTCATGCAAGGAGTATATGTCTTGATGCACTCAAAGCCCATACAGAAATGTGGAACCAAGCTGTACATTGCTGAACACTGCCGGAAGTCGCATAAGGCCTGTTCGAAGGACACGGAACCGTTCCTGCAACAAGTCGGCGAGGTCCAAATCTTTAGGTGTCCAATAACAAAAAGAACACACAAACAATCCAAGTGGGCCTCATCCCAGCCTCGCTACTCTCCTTCTGAAAAGTCACAAGAACGTCGAGATGCCCCTCGATGTTGCTCCCTGTCCCCCTACAAGAGGGGCAGATTCCACAGCTAATACAGGTGATTCTTGAATCTTTAGGGCCATCTGCAATGCCACAACAGATTGAGGCATTTAAGAAGGCCATGCTTCGCACCTTTAGCACCTTCTAGGCTGCCTCTGGTGCGTCTTTGGGCCCCACAGATCCAGGGAGACCTCCAGTTGGGTTGCCTCCAGCTGGTCCGCCCTCAGCACAATCTGTGCCTACTGCGGGTTCAGCTCGGACTTCGGAAAAGACTCTGCCGGGCACCAAGATGTATGCTGGCTCCTGCTGTGTTGACACCGGTCCAGATGCTGGAGGACACCGATATCATGGCCAGTCTTGCTACAAAACAAGATTCTTGCCCTTTGCCAATGTTGTGTCCTGGTGCAGTCCAGCCCCAGTTCGTTCTGCCTTCGATAAGGCGTGCCTTTGACTAAGAAAAGGCCATCCCGTGCTTCAGCGACTTTTAAGATCTGACTCGGATCAGAGTCAGTGAGCTTGTTGGTGATGGTGGCGATGAATTTTCTCCACAATCTGACAATAACAATTTTCATCTGGACCTACAAGAGGTTGACGCACTAAAGACTTCCCATGACAAGGGGCAGTGTTCTCCCCCTGGCCCTTCCACATAAGAGTGAGTTTCATTCCCACAGTAATCACACAGACCCGCCCTGGGTCACCTTGCCTTCCCGATGTACCACCCTACCCCTCAGAGCCTGGTACTGCAGGCATCTAATAGCATGGTTAATCCTAAATCTTCAACAACAAAGAAAAGTAAAAAAATGGCAGCATTTGAAAAGAAATATTCTCATCAGCTAGCCTCGCCTTGGGTCAGTCAACACCAGTTGTACTGCACATACATTATGGCACATGGGCACAGAGATCTTGCCAACAATACTAGAACTCTGAGCCAACCTGGCAGAGACCAGCCAAGACGGCTGTGATGCAGCCAAGTATGCCATTTGCTCAGGACTGATCATTACCAACTGTTTCAGTGTGGTCAGAACCAGCCTGTTTCCCCCAAGCCACGCACGGATGATTTCCAAGGACATTTCAGGTAATGTTCAAGCTTATGGATATGCCTTTTATTGGGCCTTGCCTTTTTTGCGAGAATATAGAGCCACTGTGCTGGCCTGCAGTCTTGCCACACATGCAAGTCAGTATCCCCACAATTTTGCCCCTTTTGAAGCATCGCAAGGGATGTCGCCGACAGGAAGCATCAAGGCTCACCACCCCAACATCAGGCATCCCAGTCCTTTCAGGGTTAGGGTAGAGGATACAGCGGCGGCCACCATAAACAAAGGGAGGTGGGGGGGGGGTGGTCGGGCAGGAGGGAGGCGTCGGGCAGGAGGGAGGCGTCATGCGTGGGGGAATAATGCAATATAAAAAAATAAATTACCTTTTGTCGGCCCCCTCTAGTGCTGCAGTGCATTCGCCACCTCTCCTCTTGCCAAGTCCCAGCAGCCCACAGGACCCGATCCAATTCCCGTGTTGCAGAGCAGTGCTGGGTTTGGTCTGAGCAGGCAGGAAAGACTCCCTGCTGAGACCAGGGAGTCTGTGGGGTTTCCCCAGCCCAGCTGCTCAATGCAGCTGGGCTGGAGAAAACCTGAGTGCGCAAGTGTGTTTGGTCGGCCTGAGACAGCCAACCAAAACACATATGTGCACTTATGGATTGGAGTGCTCGTAGCACTCCTTCCCCCTCACATGCCTCCGCCCACACCTCCCAACACCGCTGGCTAAGAGCCAGTAAATGTAAAATAAAACGATGCAAGAGCATTGTTTTATGTTACATTTGTTGGCTCTGAGCCAGGCAGTGGGGAGACGCTCCTCCGCCATTAAGGAGGAGCCGCCACTGAGAAGATCCAACAAACAACATCCAGCCTCGCAGGGCAGAAGATTTCACAATCCCCAGCCCCTCCGGCAGCAGCCTCCAAGACGCTTTAGTTTGCCCTTAGCCACACCGACCACCACCCCATGGGAGGCAAAAATAAGTATTTTCTCCTGCGTGGAGAGCCGTAACATCAAACATGTGGGTCCTACCGATAATCCAATGGGACTTCATCCTGCCACTACTTTCCATCCCGCTACATTTTTCACACCCAGAGCAGTTTTAGGAGAATGATTTGTCCATTTTGTTTCAGTTCAGGAGAAAGAAGCCAAAGAGGTTCTTGGCCTCGGAGATTGGTCCTCGGTGCTACTCCAGTTATTTCTTAGTGCTGGAAAAGGGCCTCTAAATTTCCTCCTAAGGAAGGAGAAATTAAAGATGCACATGCTGCACAGGTTCTAACTGCTCTGGATCCCAGAGACTGGATGGTCGCATTGGATCTGTAGGACACCTGTGTCCATGTTCCCGTCCTGCAGGCCTTCAAACACGGAGGTTCAAGGTGGGCGATGAGCATTTTCAGTCTGCAGTGCTCCGTTTCGGCCTCACTAGTGCCCCGTAAGTATACACAAAGGTGATGGCAGTGGTCACAGCATACCTCTAGAGCTTGTGGTACCAGTCTTCCATTACCTTGACAACAGGCTGTTAAATGTGGCCTCGCCACAGTCAGTCGTGGACCATCTCTAAATGATGACGAACCTCCTTACATTGCTGGGATTCACTATAAACTTTCCACAGTCACACCGGACTCCTTTGCAAAGGCTCCATTTTATCGGAGTCATCCTGGATACAGTGTACTTTCAGGTGATACCTCCAGATCAAAGAGTCCAGGTTATGATCCTGATGTTTGAGGCCTAGGCCATGGGTCTCAGTGAGGGAGACTGAGGCTTCTTGCCCTTTTTGCCTTCTGCTTGTTGACCCTGCCAAGTGACACATGCAGGCGGTGCAGTGGGATCTGAAGTATCAGTGGGCCCAACACCAATAGCGCAATTGGGTGTACACTAGGTGCCAGTCATCACTTCTGGGGTGGAGTCAACTCGGAGTCGCACAACACCACCTACTGGGGCAATGCTGAAAAATATTGAAGATACAGTCTGGCACCTGGGGATATTTTAAAGGTAAAGAATCTGCAGACAAATAAGAGCATCCACCAGAAAGAGTATTGCGAACAGTAAATATATTGTTCAGTATAACTATGAAATTGAAAAGAACAATTTTAAAGAGAAGCTTTTTGGTTCATGTCTTCATTTCTCCTTTAATAATCGGTCAGACTGTCAGCACCATAGGAGAACCACAGAGTCTTTAGCCAGATTTCGTCCCACGATACAGGTTTGCTGAATTGTCCCACGTCCACCACAAAGTATTATTTGCTGATCTTGTTAACCAGGCTAAATTATTTTCGTACAGTGTTTTCTGTGGTTCTTGTTTTCATGGCACTTTTGTTTTTGCTTAAAATCTGTTGATAAAAGGTTTTTCATAAAATAAAACAAAACATGTTTCAGGTTCAAGGCCACAATGCTTACATTTGGCATGGCACGTTGGTACACTGGCAATCAACAAGACATGGGTGCTACGATATGGTAATAGTGTCAGCAGATGTGGAGCACCTACTAGGTGTGATCAAGTTGTAGGCATACATGTCACACAAAAACTTTTGGACACATTTTAAATAAAATCATCTAGTCCTTTAGAGGGTCGCTTTATTATAGTCTTTGTCCTCTAACATTTAGGAGCCAGGTGCACGAAACTCTGATCACAAATTTTAGGCAATAAACTGCAAACAGTATTTTTACAGCCTGAAAATACCCTTTGGAACAGACTTATGCACCAATGGGTAGGTTCATAAGATTCTGAATTGTACTCCAACTAACTCATCGATAGATGAGGTAGGTCAAAAATTGCAACTCACTATGACTGAATGCAATCACTGAGAGTGGCCTGCTGGCGTTCGCAAATCACCATGTCTGGGGTCACTTTTTAATAAACTTTACCTAAATGTAGTCAAATTCGCTTAAAGGAAAAGGGCTTTGTTTACCAATAATGTTTTTTCAGATTTGGCAGTGGGCCCATGAAGCACTGCTTATTCATCAAACATTTTTTAGATTAACAAATGGGAAGGGGCCCCAATGGGACCTGTTCCTTCTGCGAAGAGGTTACCAACTCCCTGGATGTTTGTAACTTTTCAATGGTTTGCAAAGATATTTTGATTGGAAAACAATGACACATAGTATTCAGCTTCTGTATTTGGACGGGGTGCCTGCAACTCACTCCTTCCAAATACCAAATCAGTACATAGTTGCAAATCCATTTTGGGAGCTGGAAAAACTTGCCTCAAAAAATAGGATCACTACCTCTGAAAAAGCCTTTTTATGTTTGTCAATAACAACCACGTCCTACTTCTGGCCCAGGAACGCACTCGATAGACCCCTTGGACAAGAGGGCCGTGACTTCCTGCTGGAGAAGCGCAAAATTGTCCCCCAACATGCAGTGGAAATGAGGTGGCATGGCTGAAGGGGCAGACTCGGACGATTTGCAGCACCCACCTGTCCGAGGTAGCGGAACTCCAGTGAGGAAGGTGTGGCTTGGGTGATGCTGCGTCTGGTGTTTTGGTGAAGCCATTTGAAGATCTTGTGAAGCACACATAAGATGTGGAAGTAGGAAGTTATGGCATTTACCGGTTGGTCATCGCAAGTTTGTTGTCCAGAATGAGTGACGTTTCCGGCATGGTCTGCAGGGGTGGGCGTGAGTCCCAGTCCAGATGGCCACCAGGAGGAGTCCCATAGAGAGCTACTGTACCCCGGAGATCAGGACTTCAGGTTTGAGATTTGGGCAGTTTTGGTTTATCCAATTTGTCACCCTGCACATGTAGGTGGCGAAGTTGGTCCAGGTGGTGTTGGCGTTTTCTATGAGGGAGAGGATGACCGGTGTATTGTCTGTGTATGAAGCAATGCTGATTTCATAGGATCTTAGGACGATGGTGAGCGGTGCCATGTATGCTGAAGAGGGTAAGGCAGAGGTATGATCCTTGTTGGACTCTGTTGTTGGATAAGTCATTCTAGTACAGGCCAGGTCTTTGAATTCCAGTGTGGTGTAGTCTTGAGACAAGGGTGCTGTGAAAGAAGGTGTTGATGTCTGCAGGGAGGTCAAGTAGGATGAGTGCTGCAGTTTCCCCCGGTCTATGACTGTCCGGATGTTATCGGTGGCTGCAGTAACGGCAGTTTCGGTGCTGTGGTATCCTGACTTAGTGTTGTTCAGGAGATGGTGATGATATAGATGGTTGAAGAGTTGTCTCTGATGGTTTTCTCCATGGGTTTGGCCGGGAAGTGTAGAAGTGAGATGGGTTGGTAGCTGCTGAATTCTCCAGGGTCTGCCAAAGGTTTTTTCAGAGTGTTTTCAGTTGTTTAGGAAGGTTCCACTTTGGATGTTGGTATTGATAATGGTGGTGAGAATGAAGGTGATCAGTGTTCCTCATAAGTAGTAAATATGGTGGGGTTATTGGGGTGTCAGTGGGGGTCCTGAAGTGGACTGATTTCATGGTTTCAGTGGTGTCCTCCGTGGTGAGGGGTTCCAGTCCATCAAGTGATGGTCCCTTGTAAGGGTGGCAGGTAGTTGGTTGATGATATCTTAGTGTGCTGGAGGTTGACATTGTTCTATAGCTTAAGTTTTTGCAGTGAAAAACGTCAGAGAGATTTTTCCATAGATTCTGTGATGGAGTGATGGTGTTGGTGGGGACAGTGGAGCTGGAGAATTCTTTGATAGTGAAGAGTTTTTTTTAAAGTTGTTGGAGCTGGTTTCTAATCTCAGTCCTAGGGCTGCTTTTCTGGCTTCTTTCTTTGTGCGGTGTCTTCCGAGCCCATCTTTGTAGTGATTTCTTGAATTGACATTCTGGCTGGATCTCCATTTTCTTTCTAGCTGTTTGCCGTAGCATTTGGATTCTCTTAGGTCTTCAGTGTAGCAGTTGGCTTGTGTGTTGATTCTTCTCAGTCTGACCTCTAGGGGGGCTAAGGTATTAGCACAGCCTATGATCAAATCGAAGGCCCTTATGTTATTCTGTAGGTCTCTGATCTTCACCTCTTATAGGGGCCTCCCAAGAGCAGAGTTGATGCATCTGTCACTACTGTGTGCTCTCAATGTCGAACTCAGAACGGCATGCCGCAAGTCAGGTTGGTGTTTCATTGCTTTTGCGAATCCTCAGGGCTATATCGGCTGTATCAAAATCAGAAGGTCGCGAGGGGGCGTGGCTAGCAGCCAACGATGGCGGCCGCAGCTTAGGGAGGCTCCTGCGGTGAGGCGGCTTCCCACATCAATCCGGCACATTTATCCTGTGCAAATCTTCTGCTTTCGGGGCGGAACTGGTCCGGTGACCGTGCGGCACCCAGAGCGCCAGAGACGGAGAGTCAGAGGCTCCGCAACGGTTGGAGCCCCGAGACGAGAGGAGGGGCCTGGATCATCCGGACAAGCAGCGCTGTGTCCTGAGGACGGTGACCGGGCGGAAGTGAGGTGAGGCCGGGCACTGACGCCGGAAGTGGCGGCCCCCCCGGCGCCTCGCGGACACGGTGCGCCGCAACATTCCCTGGCGAACCTGCGGTCTGACGGAGGGCGCCCTGCTGGCGCCGGTACCTAAAAGCGGCTCCGGAGACAGGGAAGTGGCCGGGGCCCGTGCATTGGCCCACCGGGGACCTGATCCGGCGGACCATCGAAGGGCGGGCTCGCCATCCAGTGACCGGGAAGAGGCCCCGGTGGTGTGCGGGGCGGGGATCTGCTGGGGGCCACGACTCCTGAGTGACGCCGGGGTCTCCCCCCCGCCCCTGCGTTCTGAAGCGCCGGGCGGCGCTGGTGGTGACCGTGCGTCGCCCTCATTACTCCGGCGGCCCTGTGGACGATATCCCCCAGCATCGGAGCCTGGGCAAGAAGGGCAGGGGTCCAGCACTACTCGTCCCGGATTGAGCCTGTGTATTACCGGGCGGCTGCAAAGTGTGGGGGTCATTTCACCGGGCTGTATATTTGCTGCATCTGATTATAGGCCCTACGCGACCAGTGCCACGTGCGACGCATCCATCTGGGGGGCGCACATCCTTCACCTGGCCCGACTCCAGTGAAGACCCCGGCCTGCACACGCTTTAATTGCTGGTGGTACACTATGGCGCAAAGGGGCCCCAGAAACAGCTCCACGCAAGCGAAATTGGACAAATTTGCCTACGACAAGCACACTCCCCCGCAGGAACAACGCAGACAGCCCGGGAAGGGGGCGGACTCGGAGGGAGCGAAGAAAGCCACACTAGAAGACGTCCTGACGGCACTGGCCCAGGTGCAGGCGACGGTAGGGGCGACGGCGACTGAGGTCACCCTGATCCGAGCGGACCTCCAGAAAATCAATGAGCGAGTAAAGCAAGTCGAGGTTGTTACCAAATCACTGGTTCAGGATGTCTCAGACCTCCAGATTGAAATGGGACAGCTACGGGCGGACAACAAACTGCTCAAGGAGAAGCTGGATGATCAAGAAGGACGCTCGCGACGGAACAACGTCCGCATTCTAGGAGTGCCGGAATCGGAAACAACTGGAGCGATGGACCTATACGTGGAGGACATGATCAAGACCAAACTACAACCTAAGGGCCTATCGCATTTCTTTTCTGTGGAGAGGGCACACAGAGTGCCGGGGGGAAAACCGAAAACGGGGGGCCCCCCGAGGCCGATCCTGGCGAGACTCTTCAACTTTAGAGACCGTGACGCCATTCTGCAGGCGGCTAGGGTGGCGCCGGCGATTCAGATCCAAAACTCTAAAGTGTCATTCTTCCCGGACTACACAGCTGAGGTGTCCCGGAGACAGAGAACTTTCCACGAAGTGAAGAGAACGCTCCGCGAAAAGGAATTGCCCTACTCAATGCTATTCCCAGCCAGGCTCCGTGTGGTAGCTGACAAAAAGGTCTGGTTTTTCGACTCCCCTGATGTGGCCAGGGACTGGCTGGAGGGCTGGCACACTGTGAGCAATAATCGGAAGTCCAACAGGCACAATACGGCCCACCGGGCGGACAGCCGGACAGGCTCGCAAACTTCAGGAAGAGGGGGGACGGAGAGGTCCCCAGCCCGAGACCTCGTGGAGAATGAAGGGAACGACCGCTTGGAGTGAGACAATGGGGTCACCCTGACTCTTCACCTAGGAACTATTGTCTAATAGCTGCAACTGGACGCTGGCCTGCTTTGTCCTGAAAGTAAGCAGGGATGCCGCCTGCCGGGGGAGACACTCTCCCCCTTACACGCAAGTACACTGGTTTTGGGAGGGGACAAGCACTCTGCTAAGTTGGGGGGGCGGGCAGTTGGAAGTCCGTTAGGCAGGGGGGCAGGGAGGGGGGTTTGTTTTGAAGTTGTTTGGAACACATATTTATGGTCGAAAACTGTGACACGCCACTCATGTGACATTTTGGAACGTTGGTTGAAGCGGGGAGGTGGGGGCTGTGCTGTAAGAATGCGCATTGCACAAATTAATGCCGTTAACGAACGCATATGGCGGATGACCCTTCTTTTAGACGGGGGGACGTAGACCCGGATTCCCGGGGATCCCCGTTAAAATTAATGACATGGAATGTACGGGGGCTGGGAGATAAGATCAAGCGGGGACTGGTGTTACTCACACTCAAAAGGCTGAAGCCCGCTTTAGCGATGCTGCAAGAGACGCATTTAATAGGTGGGGCGGCCAAGGCCATGGATCGGAAAGGGTACAAAATGTTGGTACATTCGGAATTCTCGTCCGGGTCCAGGGGCACCGGTATCCTACTACTGAAATCCTCACAGTTTATTCCACTACAGACTAAGACCGATGATCAGGGTTGCTTCGCCACGGTACAGGGACAATGGGAGGGTAAACTCATTAATCTAGTGTCGGTATACATCCCCCCTGCACTCCCCTCGGTACAACTCCCGAAATTAGCTGAATTCTTACTGGCCCTTCCCGAGGGAGAGGTGATTCTAGGGGGAGACTTCAACGCCATTCTAGACGCACAGTTAGACCGGTTCCCGGCGGGCGGCCCCGCTGGCAATTCCTCACACTTCCAGCGCTTCATGTCTGCCATGGGCCTCCTTGACATGTGGAGAAGCTCCCACCCCCAGTCCCGGCAGTTCACTTTTCACTCCGCTGTACACGGCAGCCTTTCAAGAATTGACCATTTCCTTGCCCTTGGCAACAGCTCCCATCATATAGACACCGTAGACATACACCCCAGGGGTGTCTCTGACCACTCCCCGATCACCCTGGTGATGTCCGCCCACGAGAAGGTGCGCAGGCGGATATTCCCGATACATGCTACATACTTAAAGATCCCCAGGGTCCGTAAGGCCCTTAAGACAGTGACGACACAATATTTCGCTGAGAATGTCAACTCCGTGAGCTCGTCGGAGGTACTATGGGAGGCGTACAAGACGGTATTTAGGGGACAAGCGGTAAGCTCGATCGCGGGTCACAAGAAAGATAAAGCCCTGGAACTCGCTGACTTAGAATTAGGCTTACAGGGACTCACAATGACACACGAAAGGCAGCCCACACCGAGCACGGCACACGCACTCAACATCCAGCAGCAACTCTACACGGATCATCTGAGGACTCAGGTAAAGGGCCACATTGCTGACACCCAGAATAGGGTTTATGAGATAGGAGATAAGGCGGGTAGGCTGCTGGCCTGGCTCGACACACGTGATGGCGGTTCTAGGGGCATCCAGCAGGTGAAAGATAGTGGGGGTGTGGTACACGCTAGCCCCGCGCTCATAGTGGAGGCGCTGGCGTCCCACTTCGAGGGGGTGTACACCCCTGAGCGGGAAGTGACTTCCGCAATGGCCAAAGAAGCACTGGAAAGGATAGAGATCAGGACGCTGTCGGCGGAGGCCTCAGTGGACTTAGAGGCAGATATCACGGCGGAGGAGATACAGCTGGCTATTAACGCCTTGAACCCCGGGAAAGCACTTGGCCCCAATGGCATTCCTATTGAGTGGTACCAAGCGAAACCCGAATTACTGAGTACCCATCTCTTAACGATGTACACGGAATGTCTAGAGAAGGGGAGGCTCCCGCTTGACCAGAGACTGGCCACTATTGTGGCTATCCCCAAACCCGGGAAACCACCCGAGGATTGCGCCTCCTATCGCCCCATTTCCCTGCTTAATGCAGAAGTTAAAATCCTTGCCAAACTTTTAGCGTCTAGGATTATGCCACATCTGGCCGATCTTATACACCCAGATCAGTCCGGGTTCATGCCACACAGGAACACGGCACTGAATTTGCGCCGATTGCATGGGGCGTTGGCTGGGGCAGGGGCACTCACGTCGCCGGCGGTTGTACTGGCCCTTGATGCCAGAATGGCCTTTGACCTGGTGGAGTGGAACTACCTGTTCGAGGTCCTGTCCCGCATGGGGTTCGGCCCCAAGATTATAGCCTGGGTGAAACTGTTATACGCAGTCCCGACCGCACAAGTGGTGGCCAACGCACGTATCTCTCGCACGTTCCCTCTGGGAAGGGGAACTCGGCAGGGATGCCCACTCTCACCGCTGCTGTTCGCAATTTCGCTGGAGCCCTTGGCCACCATGATACGGACCTCACCACTGTTGAGGGGGATTAGCTGGGCAGGGGGCTGGGAGGACCGGATATCCCTCTACGCGGACGACATGCTGGTGTATCTCACTGACCCGGAGCAAGGAGTGCCGGCCCTTCTTCGGCTATGTGACGGCCATGGGAAAATCTCTGGTTACACAATCAACTGGGCCAAATCGGAGCTGTTTGTCCTGAGGGGCCCGGTTCCGGCGCTAACAACGGACTGCCCTCTGAGGATTGCGGGTTCCTCCTTCAAGTACTTGGGCATCCATGTCACCAGGGACCCTGCGGAATTCATGGCAAAAAATTTGACACCCCAAGTTGAGCGACTGAAGCAGGATGTAAAATTCTGGGCGGGGCTGCCCCTCACGCTGTTGGGGAGAGCTGCTCTATATAAAATGAAGTCCTTACCCCGCTTCCTGTATGTACTCGAAAACACTCCGTACCCCGTGAGCCCCAAGTTCTTTCAACGGGTGGCGGCACTGGTGTCCACCTTGATGTGGGGTAACCTCCCGCCGCGTATCGCGCAAACTAAACTGCACAGAGGGTGGTATGACGGCGGGATAGCACTCCCCAACTTGACGATGTACTACTGGGCGGCGCAGCTGAAACCCATCAACTGCTGGTTGCACACCCCACAGTCTGAGCCTGCATTCCAGGCAGACAGGGCGCAACTGGGCTTGACCAGCCTGCTGGCCCCACTGTATGACCGTACGAAGGCAAATAAATTGGAGGGGCCTACCAGGTTAACCGCGACACTGTGGCATAAGGCAACCGCAGCATTGGGCTGGAAGGGGCGACTTACGAAACTCACACCGCTTTGGGACTCCAAGGCCTTTGGCACTCTGCGAACCAGCAAGGGTTTCTCCCAGTGGGACACAATAGGCATATCTACAGTTGGAGACCTTTGGGAGGGAGGCGCGGTACTCACCTTTAACAGATTGCGGGAGCTGTTTGACCTTGGCGAGAGGGAGTTATACAGGTATATCCAGGTCAGACATGCACTGCTAGCGGTCATTCCCCCCGACAGTACATTGCCGGAGGCATCCCCGCTTGAGGACCGGCTCCTCACTGAATACATGGTAGAGAAGGCGACCTCCCTAATTTACCGTAAACTACTTAACAACCTACCAGACCCACTGATTAGGCTCAAGGAACACTGGGAGGAAGAAATCGGGGAGATGGACGAACATGAATGGAACTTGGCGATTGCGTCTCCTAAGGAAGTGGGTATCTCTGCTCGACTGAGACTTGTGCAATTGAAAGTCCTACACAGGGTCTACTACACTCGAACCATGCTCCATCGCATACACAGAACGCAGCATCCTTTCTGCCTTCGTGGATGCGGAGAGGAGGGAACCTTTTTTCATACTGTGTGGGATTGCCCGCGTGTCCAGGAATTCTGGAGGCAGGTACTGCGGACGATCTCGCAGGCATTAGAGATTTCACTGCTGCCTGATCCGAGGCGGTGTCTCCTGAACGTATGGGAACAGACTGATGTCTCCAGGCAGGACCAATCATGGGTAACAGTGGGGTTCATGATCGCCAAGCGGGACATAGCACAGAAGTGGGGCTCGGCGGATACACCTACAACGACACAATGGGGTGTTAACATGGACAGGGTCATGGTGACGGAGCGTGCAGTATATTCCAACAGGGCCTGCCCGGGGAAGTGGAATAGGGTCTGGTCCAAGTGGAATATTTACAGGGGAGGAATTTGCGAACCCTTGGAGGAGGAAGAGCTGGATGAGTCCGATGGTGAGGAGGAATTGGACTAGAGGGGCTCGGGGGACACATTAGAAGTGGGGGACGGGGGGGAGGTGCATGGGGAATAGGTCGCATACACACACTTAGGCCTTCCCCTTGGAGTTAAGAGAGAGTGAACGTAGGGCTGTTGCTCGGAAGAGCGTACACACATTGGGTACCTGGGTGGGGGTGCATGGACACTGGTGGGAGGGACTGATTGTAGGGGGGTTATACCGCTACATAGCGAACGGACCTGTTCATCCATAATGAACGATCAGTATGTGTTTCTTTTAGTTGGTTGTTAGGCTTTTGTTTCGTTGAAAAAAGGAAAAAAACAACAAAACCTGATTGATTTCCTGGACATTCCACTATATGCACCTTTTCTATGTTGCGGTAACCATCTTCTGTACGGAATGATGTCGACATGAGCTACGTTGGGCATTACTGCATTCTGACGATGTTGTGATAATGGCGGCCAGCCCGATCGGGTTGTAGGCCAATTGCTGTGTAATTTGTAAGGTGCAATAAAGGTTTTAAAAAAAAAAAAAAAAAAAAAAAAAAAAAATCAGAAGGTTGCGCAGCTGGTGATAGTTCCGACCCAGCCGGGCCCGTGACTGTCAATGTACTCTCCTCGGGCTATGTTCCTGTTTGGTCCAAACAGGAACACAGCCTGAGGAGAGTACACGCTGTATGCCGCTCTTGGAGACACTAAGATTCTGGCGTCCTCTCGAAAGCTACTGAAGTCGTACCCGACTCCAGGCTGGGGTGTTGTGACAATAATGCCCCTTTAGAACGCCACTAAATGGAACTAGTGTGCATCACTACTTAATCAGAAGACCACTCATTTTAACGACGTTGCATCTGACACATGACGATTTTTCTACAGGCTCCTCACACTGTTTGGAGACCAGTCCCCTGTTTTTTCTACATTGACGGTCACGGGCCCGGCTGGGTCGGAACTATCACCAGCTGCGCGACCTTCTGATTTTGATACAGCCGATATAGCCCTGAGGATTCGCAAAAGCGATGAAACATGTGTCGGCTGGCTGTTTAACATAATAAAGGACTCCAACGGACTACTCTCCCTTTGGAGTTTCCGAGTATTTTCTGTTGCTTTGTTTTCTGTACTTAACTTTTGCATGTTACATAACATATGTTTTACTGTATTGAGTGCATTGGGTAACCCCGTAACTTCTATAGTTGATAGCTTGGTCTACTCCATTTTGAGTGGTTCCATAGGCTTTCCACTCGCCCATCTGCACCACCTGATAATAGCTTACTAATATCCAGTGCGCTAACATTAGGCTGTGCACCCGGTTGCTTTTCTGACAATAAGCCTTTCGGGATCCTTGCAAGTCAGGTTGGTGTCCTTCACCCACAAGTGTAGATCATAGGCATCCTTGCCCAATACGTGGATGTTGTCGGAGGCGCATCCTCATTGCTGAGTCCACTGAAGGGAGAAGGGCCAATGCCTGTCCCACATGTGGCAACAGGCATGAGACACCAGCAGGATCACCAGGAGACCAAGAAGCCTCAGAACCATCCGGACCAGAACGCAGGTCTGAGCCAAAAACATCATGTCATATCCTAAAAATCCTAGACTCAATATGGTGGGGTGTAAAAGTTTTGAACGCCATGTATAGAATGGCCCCAATGAAAAGGAATCTGCTCCACTGGCTGTAGGTGGGATTTCAGCTGGTTGCTTGAGAACCCCAGGCAAGACAGCATGAGATGGTCATCTGCAGATGGCCTGTGACTTACTGATGATCCCTCATTTAACAGTGAGCCATTGAGAAACTGAAACACTTATACCAGCAACCTACAAAGATGGGTCGCGACCACCACCATAATCTTCGTAAATATCTGGGGGCAGAGATGAGACCATTGGGCAGAAAGGAGAACTACAAGAGTTCCTACCCACAATGAAGTGGAGGAGACACCTGTGGAACTCCAGGACTGGTACATGAGAGTATGCATCCTGCAAGTCTACGGACACCATCCAATCCCCAGGATTAAGGGCATAGAGGACCTGGGCCACAGTGAGCATCCTGATCCTATCATAACAAATGAAGGTTTAAGAGCCAAAGATTCTTTGGCACCAAGAAGTAACAGGAGTAGCACAATTTGCTTCTCTCCTTCTCGTGTACTCTCACCATTGCCTCTTTGGCCAGCAATTACTGAACCTCTTTGGTAAAACATATCTCCATCCTTCCCATTCTCTTTGTAAAAGTAGGAGGAACTGGAGAAGGAGTTGGCAGAAAGGAGGGAAGAGAGTAACCATGACAAACAACCTGCACAATCCCCTGGTCCGAAGTAATTGCATGCCAGCTGCACATATTCTGCCCAATATTTTCCCCAGATGACTTCCCAAGTTTAAAATCCCAGTAGCTTGGCGGCAGAATAGGAGGTGGGGACGGACCTTGTTAGTGGCCCCTTCCTCTGCCACCTCCATGCCCCCGGTACTTCGAAAGGGCTGACTGGCTGCTGAAGAGGGTGTGATTACTCCCTCTGGCAGTAAAACCAGGCTCCATGAATAAACCCTGAGCTTCAAGTATTGGTGTTGGAGCTGGTGGGCCAGGGGAAGCAGGAATATCTTTCAACTCCTTCAAAGCTCAATCTGCTTTATCTCTAAACAGCCTTGAACCATCAAAAGACATAACCAGTAAGGAGGCCTGCATATTCCCGGAGACAATGATGGTGCAAATGTAGGAACCAGCAAATCACAATGCTAGTGCCCATAGCACAGCCCTAAAAGGAAGGTGTGCACCTTTAACTATGCGGACAACGAACAGCTCATATTCACCACCAATAATATGCCTGACTCAGCATCAGAATTTCAAGCCACAATGTTACATATCTGGGATTGGATGAATAGCAATCAATTGAAACTCAACCCAAATAAAACAGAATTGATCCTATTAGAAGGCACCAATAACCTCTGGAGTCCACGGTTCTGGCCATTCGAGCTGGGTGCTCCCCCACTCCGTCTTCCTCAGCAAAAAGTCTCGGGGTGATAATAAACAACGACCTATCAATGAAAACCCAAATCACATCTGTAACCTCGACCTGCCATCACCAACTTAGGAAAATCAGCAGGTTGCTCACGAGAGAAGCATTAATACAGGCTGTTCTTGCCATGGTGATCTCCTACTTAGACTATGCCAACTCATTTTATTTTGACATACGATTGTATCTCATTAAGAGACTGCAGTTGGTTCAAAATCAGGCAGCTAGGCTGGTCTTTCAGCAACCCGGGTGAGAACATGTCTCCCCCTTATGAGGAAGTTGCATTGGCTACCCATTCTACAACGCTCTGCTTTAAAAGTGGGCTGCTTGATTTTTAAGTCCCGACATGGCCCAAGCCCCAAATTCATCTCCAACCTCATTCAAAGGCATGTACCTGTGCGCAACTTGCGCTCGCCTCACATGAACCTGCTAATCATACCCGCCTATAAGCGGAAGCGACAAGGTGGTTGCAGATTTGCAGTGTTGGCTCCTATCTTCTGGAACACCCTGCCACCCACCATCAGAGCATGCACAAAACTCATTAAATTCAGGAGGCTTCTTAAGACCTGGCTATTTGCTCAAGTCTATAATTAATTCAGGTGTAGGACAGATTAACATGGCCTCAGTTATCCTAAACCTAGCACCAAGAAAAGAATTGGTGAAAGTGCGCTCTATAAATAATTGTCAACATAACATAATCAGCGGTGTCAAGACCTGCCTGTAACATGTACTTGGCTTTATCCTGTCCAACAAGAACTGGCTGGACAAAGGTATTTTAGAAGTCATCATGAAAGGCAGACCAAGCTGTGCCTTAATCAACTCCTAACAAGACATTGGCTGAAAACTAGCTGAACTTTCTCTGGATTCAAGATCAAGGACCATCGCCTCTGAAGCCAGGGCAGGTGCTGAATCAGTGGAAACCAGCATGGTGGTCAAAAAAGGAGTGGAGGCATGCCTGGCACCACTGGAGAGCCGGGCAGAGCTCTGAGTTAGTAGGCACTGGGGAAGTCACTACCTGCAGAAGTAGGACTGTGGGCCCCAGCAGATTCCTAGTGCATAAAGGTGCTCCATGTGGACGCGGGATCATCCGAAAAAGTTGCAGCAACACCTCCTTGAAGGGCTCTACTGATGCAGAGTTAACAACGAACCGTAAAATTTGGAGCACACCAGCTCGGGAATGGAACTGGAGTCAGATGACTGACAAGGAGTCAGTCAAGTTTTTTGAGTACCAACTGAGGATCTCTCCATTGAGCAAGAGTGATGGAGAAAGGTCTTCCATCGGGTCTTGTGCTTACGTAGAGACTTATTCTTTGAGTTTGTGTTGGAGTCCTGGACAGGGACTGGGACTTACAGTGGAAGACGGCCTGAGGCTTGGAGTGCAACAGCTTTAGATGTTTGTGCTCAGCATCGTACAACTTTGCCTCTTGCTTCCCGATGGCCTTTGGGTACATCAGGGAGCATTTACTGCATCACTTTGAGCCCTACTTGGATCTGAGACACCAAAGGATGATGTCCCGCTAGGGTGTAACCATCATCTGCTTCCTGCTGGTACGGCATGACCTGAAGCCTGTAACTTTCCAGAAGCTACATAACCCAAGCACACTGTTGAAAACAAACATTTGAGAGATTAGTACAACACTGACAAAACTTCAGTGAGCAGAGCTATGGATTTTGGCCGAAATGCATGGTAAAAAAATTATAATAGTTCACATGCTTTCATGCCCTCACTTTTGGAGGAGCGGCAAGGCTGCCACGGGGTCTGAATGCACCACCTACGTGTGCATGGGAGCAATTGCTTAAAAATTTAGAACCAGTCTGGCACCTGGAAAAAAGTAATCTGCATTTAAGAGCAGAGCTTTAAATGAGATGAAAAAAGTAGTGGGGAGGAGGTAGTGTGTATCAAGAGGGCGTGGCATATGTAATTATGGGTGTGGCATCAACACAAACCCAAAGCTTTTCTGTTATCATAGCCAGATAAATAACACAACAACTGCCATTCACCTAAGATCTGGGAGGACCTGGTCTGGCAGTTTGGGCTGGACTGTTCAAGACTGATTTGCATATGGCTGGGTCCAAACTGGAATGGCCTGGTGAGCAAAAAAACGATGGATTTATGCCCAGATCTCTGTACTGGAGTGAATGTATGACATTGTTCTGCATTCCGTTCATCTTTTTAGGTCTCGCCTGAGACAGCGCATGTGCTGTCTCTTCGAGACATTTAGTAAGTGGCTTTTAAAAGTGCCACCAGAGGCTTTTGCTGGCCCACAGCTTGCATTCACGAGCTTGTGCACGTGCACAGCTGCCATCTGTGTTTTTATTGCTGTAATCAGGCGCCTCTGCTTGCACCACCCCCTCCCTTTCCCCCCTCCCTCCTGGTCAGCTTCATTTGTGTCTTCTAGCTGTGAATCATGCTCCTCTGCTCGCACTGGCACTCCCCCTCCCTTCTCCCTTCTCCCTCTCCTCCTCGTCAGTTTCATTTATGTCTTCTATCACTGTGAATGTTCCTGCTTCCATCAGGTACACACACCATCAGTTATCAGTGCACGTTTTTACCAGGCACACACACCACCAGCCACCAGTGCCTGCTTCCACCAGGCACAGACACCACCAGCCACCAGTGCACGCTTCCACCAGGCACACACACCACCAGCCGTTAGTGCACGCTTCCACCAGGTGCACACACACCACCATCCGTCAGTGCACGCTTCCACCAGGCACACACACCATCAGCCGTCAATGCACGCTTCCACCAGACACACACACCACCAGCCGTCAGTGCACGCTTCCACCAGGCACACACACCACCAGCCGTCAGTGCACACTTCCACCAGGCACACACACCACCAGCCGTCAGTGCACGCTTCCACCAGGCACACACACCACCAGCCGTCAGTGCACGCTTCCACCAGGCACACACACCACCAGCTGCCAGTGCACGCTTCCACCAGGCACACACACACCACCAGCCGTCAGTGCACGCTTCCACCAGGCACACACACCACCGGGCGTCAGTGCACGCTTCCACCAGGCACACACACCACCGGCCGTCAGTGCACGCTTACACCAGGCACACACACCACCAGCCGTCACACACTACCAGCCGTCAGTGCATGCTTCCATCAGGCACACACCACCAGCCGTCAGTGCACGCTTTCACCAGGCACACACGCCACCAGCCGTCAGTGCAGCAGGCAGGCACTTCCCAGAGTCTCTTGGTAAAAATGTGTTCGATGCCTGGGAGGGAGTGGGTCGAGTTTCCTTAAACCATGCAGAGTATGCAGGTGCAGTGCATGAACTCCTGTGTGAGTGAGTCATACTGCCTGGTGCTTACTCATTCCACACTTGTAAATTGCGCCTGCACCAGGCTTTTTCTCATTTGCAAAGTTCGGCGCATGCGCACAGCTAGGCAGCCCCCACACCCTCTGGAATGAATGCTTCCTACAACCAGAATGGAAACAACATTCAGAGCAATGAAAACAAGTTCATTTGATGCAAAGAACTGTTAACAAAAACCATGTCCAGCTATTGTAGATCTGGCAACTTAAACAAAACAGCAACAGAAAACAAACAAGCATTGGCATAGCCAATAGGTCTCGCTTTATGGACCCTATACGTATTTAGTTATGCAGCAGAATATCCTTGGTGCAACAACACCAACTGTTGCATGGCTAAACACTTATAAGGTCCCAAATGCGAGACCTATTGGCTATGCCAATGCTTGTTGCATTTGTCACCCGAGTGGGACAGGTATGCCTAGACGTGATAAGATAAATGAGTGACAATGATTTTGTTTTAAATAATATTGAAAATGTTTCAATTTTGAAAGAGAAACTAAAGTAAACATTACTGAAGCCTGTAGAAAAGGTAGTGGCCTCCAGAGTGTCTCAATCACTCCAATTATGTCCATTCTATTTTCCACATGTCCACCCTTTTTTCTCTCCACATGTCAATCCTCTGCATATGTTACACCTCACCTCTTTCCTCTTCAGTGCCAACATTTCAATCTCTCCTAAATGCACATCCTCGCATCTACTTCACTAACCTCTAAACACACCCACTCATATGTAACACAGCATTTTTTTTTTCGTCTTTTGCTTTGTCAATATTTTGAAAATTGTGTACCTCTCTTCACATACAATTGCATAGAATAACAATTGCAACTGGAATGGGTGACCATCGCTCTGCAAGGCCAAGAATTGTATGGCCATCACAATCATTATCCATTACAAACACTTTGAGGTGACTCAGTTCAAACGTATGCTGTATAAAAGAGTAATATGCAACACAAAACAAAAAAATACAGATATGCAATGTTTGGAAATAGCACTCTTTGGAAATCAAGATTAAGTAAGCTAAGTTTGGGAAATATAAACAGGAACTAAATCCCCGACATGGATTACTTTGGTTGATATCTAAACGATGAATGTAAAAATTTGCCACTGTATTTGCCAGTAAAGTTAAAGACATGAATACAAGGCACAACATTTTATAAATACTACTGGGTCAGAGTCCGGGTCTGGGCTTCTCACTGATTTATCAATGGGTATGCTTACTGTACTTGCCTTGTGATGCTATGAATGCTCCTTCACGTTCTGGAGCAGAATGGTGGTGTTGGGTTCCTGTAGTCCAACAAGTCAGTTTATGTTGAGACCTGAAACCAGCCAGCTGCTTTCAGTTGTGCGCTACAAGTTACAGAATAAATCCTTTATTTAACTTCTTTCTTGAACCTGGCCGCTTTCTACCTATTGCTTAAGAGTGGTTGTTGACATGATTTTTCAGCCCACCGACATACGTTGTCACTCACTGCTTTTGATGGACGGTGTATTCTTGGAAATTGCGTCAACGGCTATCTTTAGCTCTTCTCAGGTGGGTCAGGCGAAAAGCATCTTGTGCTGCTTGAATTTGCCATTTCGGCAGCAGCTTTCAGTAAGTTTTCTTTTACACCTAAATGGTGGCGATAAGTGCATGTATTTTCAGGCATTGCAAGCCTCTACACCACAAGCTCCTTCTCACCACGAGCTGCAATAATGTGAGGTCCTCCTCACCACAAGCAGACTGACTCTCTATGCACGTCGTGCGCATGAGCACAGTGACGCAAGATTGTAGCTCAAGCTAAGATGGCCACAAAGTATAAGTGATTATGCAATAAGCTGGTGGCTATTTTAGGTTGAAATACACAAAAGGTGATGGCATGAATGCTGGCAATTTGCCTAACCACAGGCTATCCCTCAGGGAAGCAGACTCCCATCACCTTTTGTGTGTTTCATGTACCACCCTAGGTGGCATGGGCATGCCCAGTCATGGGTCCCATGCTCTCTGTGTCACTGGAACCAAACAGTACCTGGCTGATGAGCCCATAACTATAGCAAAACCAGTCTTGGGTTGCTTGTTTTCCAGTTCAGGGATTACCTGGTGTGGAAGTTCGGGCTGGACTGTTTGCAAGAGGAGCAGGGTCAAGACTGATCTGCATATGACTGGGTCCAAACTGAGGTGGCATAGTGAGCAAAAGAACAACGGATTTGAGTGCTATCCCGAGCTACTGTCAGTGGCTAGACTTACTGCAAGCAGCCTCCCATCACCTTTTGAGTGTTTCGTGGTCTTCTTAGGTTACCTTGTGATGTTTTGAATGTTCCTCATGTTCTGGAACAGAAAGGTGGTGTTGGGTTCAAGAGGTCTAACCAGTCAGTTGCTGTTGAGACCCGAGAACAGCCAGTTATGCACTAAAAGTTAGAGAATAAGGGCCAGATGTGCAACCCAATAATTAGCGACTCGCAATTTGCGTCGCATATACGACTCGCAAATTGGGATGTATAACAGTGTCTCAGGCACGGTTAGCGATTCCTAATGGGGTCGCAAATTACATGCCTCGTGAATATTAATGAGGCCGTCGCAATTTGCGACCCCATTAGGAATGACTGGCACTCCCAGGGATGGTGACCTGTGGGGTCAGCAGACCACCATGTCTGAGACTGCTTTTAAATAAAGCAGTTTTTTAAAAATGCAACCTGTTTTCCTTAAAGGAAAACGGGATGCATTTAAAAAAGATAAATGAAACTTTTCAGTTTCATGTATTTTAAGGGCAGGCACTGGTCGGTGAAATGCCAAACAAATACAAAAAATTGGGAAGTTTGGCACATTCTGGCCACACCTCTGACTCCGCCCACTGATCCAATTCTTGGGTTATCCCAGCCCTCGGAGTCTCCGCCCACAGTTACCCTACTTTTTTTCCCCCCCACTTCGACCACTGGATAAAACCCTTTGATACATCTGGCCCTAAATCCTTTATTCAACTTTTCTGTTACCGCATCGCTTTCTACACTGGCCCACTTAAAGCCGTGGTTAGCAGTATCCCTCATAAAGAATTTGTCAACGAACGAGCATAAATGTAAACTAAGAATCCAAACCTCTAACAAGGAAATCAAAAAGAAAAATATCAAAACAGCGGAGAAATTTTTTATTTATTTAGCGATTTATAGAGCGCCTGGTGACCCGGAGGCATCCGAAGTACAAAGACAGACAAAAATAGGGTGTTAGACCTGGCACCATTGGCGTGGGTCTCCCTTCCATATTTCGCTGTTGACTCCTCTGTTTTTGCTGGTATTAGATGCCCGGGGCGCTGTGCCACTGCCATTCAGTGTCACAGCGCGAATGCTCCCTGTGTTAATGTAACTGTGAATTGGTATATCCCTGATTGGCTTATTTGGGTTACCTGTTAGTCCCTAGTAGTGTGGCCTGTGTGTGACCAGGGCTGGTAACCCAAATGCTGCTGGTGGGCCTGCAGCGCTGGTTTGCGCCACCCACAGAAGCAGCTTGCAAATAGTACCTCAGACCTGCCACTGCAGTGTCTGTGTGCAGTCCAGAACTGCCATCTTGGCTGAGAAGTGCCCACACTTCCCAGCCCCTGGACCTTCCCGTAGCATCATGTCGGTCACACCTATATTAGGTGCGTTGTGTGTGTAAGGCAGGACATGGCTTGATATGTGTAGCATGTCCTGGTAGTGAATTACCCTCCATTTTGTTTTTCACTGCTGCAAGGCTACCTGTTCACCATAGGTTAGAATGGGCAGTCTGGCTATTACATCTTATAGTCCTAACTGTCTCAGGAAACATGGTAGAAATTCGAGTTTAGTATGCCTGGGCTCAGAATAATAAAATACATCTTTTAGCAAAGTTGGTTTTAATATTCTGTGTTTGAAAAATACCACTTTTAAAAAGTAGGTATTTTCTTGCCTAAGCCTTCCAGTGTGCTCTGCTGTTATGTGTATTGGCTGCCTGGGTTTAGAGGGGTAAGGCAGGCCGAGTCAGACCTGGGTTGACTAGAGAGATCTGCATGGAGTACTGTGGAGGGGTAGCCTCTCGACCTGAATAGGGCTGTGCCTGGCAAGGTGAATGCTGGCTCCACCTCCTACTGTGCGTCTGAGGGCAGACCCCCTCTTCCTGAAAGGAAGGATGCAGCCTGGTAAACAAAGTGCTCCAGGCTTGAGCAGAACTGGTTCTGGCTGGGTTCAGTGACTAGAGACTTTTGAGAACAAAGACTTTTGGGGTATAAATATCTTTACTCAAACCCCTGATTTTGGTATTGCTCCTGGATGTCAAGAAGAACCTCTGTCCGTTTCACTGAGGGGCTCTGAAGGAGAGGACTGTCCTTGTGCTTGTGTGCTATTTCTTGGGCTGGCCTGCAGTAGTTTCCCCTGGACTTGGAAGAAGAGAGAAAATGACTTTCGAGAGAACTTTTATTTTGCTACAGCAATCACCCAAGGGCTAGAAGAGAGCTAGCCTCCTGCTGGAGGCACAGGCACATCGGACTCTCATCGCAGCGTGGGCATCCGCCATTTTCCTCGCATCACGTCCGTATCGTCGCTCCCTTGCGGAGCGCCATTTTCTTTCATTGCAACAGTATCGCACACGCAACAGGCTCAGTGCATCATCCCCCCTTGCGGCAAGGATTCAACGCATCGCTGGTCTAGCGTGAAGAAGTTTGTCGCTGTGTCCCGCACGCACCCGCAGACCGGCGCATAATCCTCCCTTGCGGCAAGGATTCAACGCATCTACGAAATCCAGGTACTTTGTAAGTAAAAGGGTCGCAGAACTGAACTCCTATTTGCACACTTTGAACTATTTTTCCAGCATTTCAAGACTATTCCTATTTTACAGTATTGTGGCTTTTTAATGTTATTGGGCTTGTGTAAAGTCTATATATAAAGATACTTATTTTGTATAACTACTTGTGTGATGCCCCTTTGTAGTGTTCCTCACTGTGTTACTGTGTATGATTATAAATGCTTTACACACTGCCGTTACCACAGGGTTGAGCAGAGTTTATCAAAGGGTGTAGCCCCTTTACTCTGACTGAGGAAGAAGGGTCCCTACTTGGACAGTGGCCAGCCATTGCCAAATAGAGACCCCCATTTCTAACACAGGGCACCCTCCATTTGGAGGTAATGCGGTAGTGGCCACACATAAGTTGATTAAGAAAACCACTAAAGCGATTTCAAAATCTTTTAGTGCAATTTCCAATCCTGCCACACGATGGCACTAGGATCCCACAAGTTAAGAAAAATAAACTATTTTAACAAACGAGTTATAGTTATGAAAGTTGTCAATGAGTCACCTAGTTTCAATTTTGATTTTATAGAACAAGGTCACAGGTCAGGAAAGGATTACGTTAATGGTGATAATGCAATTTCAGCTTGCCCTTAATGGGACATTAGATGTCTGCTACAACCCAGGTCATTGAGCACAACAGAAATGCCAGCACTGTAAATGAGACGAAAAAGGCGTGTTTGTAGCTACCTCTGAAGCCTTTCCAAGGTGCGTGGGCAGTGTAATGACGGCCATGGCCTAAAAACATGAAACTAAAATCCTGTGGTTCACACAGGTGCCACCTGGCCAGTTTAGGAGTTTATTATTCCTTCCAGACATGTCACACAACACACATGCGTAAAACAAGCGAGACGTATAGGATTTTGACAACTCGTGTTAGCTGAACCAGATACATGAAGAACAATGATCTTGTTGTGAATGTTTAGAATGGAAAATGTTTCAGATCTGAATAAAGGAGATTGTAAAGTAAACATTACTAAGGTCTGTATCAACAGTCGTGATCTTAAGATTGTCCCAGACACTCCTGTCCGCCCCTGCACACTGCAGTCTCATTTCATTAGCAATCTGTCTGATTTTCCCGCATTTTCCTGAAACATCTGCATATCTCCCACGTTCCCAGTTACAAATGGTACAGCAGCGACCATCGCTTTGGGTGCTCTGCAGAGAGGCCAATGCCTGGATGAGAATGTAGTCTGCCTACCTCCACGACATGGAGAGGCACTCCAGGAAACAAGCATTGCCTACTGCCTCAACTTCACAGATCTCAATTGTGTACCGTCATGAACACTCACAGCCTGAACTCGGACACCTGGAAGCGACTCGGTTCAAAGTATGCACTTGCAAGAGCCATATGTTGCATGAAACAAGTAGAAACATCTTGAAAGAAAAAAAACCAAATACTCTTAAGAAATTGCTATTAAGTAAAATCTATGAAAAGTAAACGGGATTTCATCACGGACTACCTTAAAGGCTTCTAAAGGGATTGTTGAGAAATCGATCAGTGTTTGCCAGTAAAATTACGACATGAAAAGAGCCAGATAAGGACCAGTTTCATATAACATTTTTAATTTCTGCCTCCCCACTTGAAGCACTGACAACAAAAACAACATACCAGGACAAGCAGGGCACAAGTCCTAAAAAAAGCATTTACAATGCAACGGTCTCGCCTTTGCAAAAGTTAGAGCTATTGGCATTGTAAATGAATTTTTTTATTTATTTATGTGTTGGTTTTGAAATCAGATAAATAAATGGCATTGTCATTTACAATGCCAATAGCTTAATCTCTCGCAAATGCGAGACCTATTGCATTTGCACCCCCCCCCCCACACACACACACACACAGAGCCACACACACATGATGTGGTGGTGGTGGTGGATGTGGTGGTGGTGGTGGATGCGGTGGTGGCGGATGCGGTGGATGTGGTGGTGGTGGATGTGGTGGTGGTGGTGGATGTGGTGGTGGTGGTGGATGTGGTGGTGGTGGTGTATGTGCTGGATGTGGTGGTGGTGTATGTGGTGGTGGTGGTGTATGTGGTGGTGGTGGTGGTGTATGTGGTGGTGGTGGTGGTGTATGTGGTGGATGTGGTGGATGTGGTGGTGGTGGATGTGGTGGTGGTGGATGTGGTGGTTGTATGTTTTTACAACGAACTCCGTTGTAAGGCATGCCTTTACCACGCATGCGTTACAACGGAATGCTATTTGCACGCATATCCTTCTCCACGTAATTTTCCGTGGTGACGTCATACGTTATTTAAAAAAACGGCAGTTTCCTTCCTCTACGACGCCGAATGCCTGCACATCTCAACTAAAGGTTAGTGTTTTTTTTGGGGGGGGGAACCCCCCCCAACCCCCTTTTTTTAATTGTACCCTTTACCACACATGCCTTTACTACGTACCTCGTAGTAAAAGTATGCGTGGTAAAGGCCTTTGTTGTAACCACGCATGCGTTGTAATGCATGCGTGGTTAATGATTTCGTTGAAACGGCCGCATTGTAATGGCCGTTTCCCGGATGTGGTGGTGGATGTGGTGGTGGTGGTGGATGTGGTGGTGGTGGTGGATGTGGTGGTGGTGGTGGATGTGGTGGATGTGGTGGTGGTGGTGGTGGTGGTGGTGGATGTATGTTTTTACAACGAACTCCGTTGTAAGGCATGCCTTTACCACGCATGCGTTACAACGGAATGCTATTTGCACGCATATCCTTCTCCACGTAATTTTCCGTGGTGACGTCATACGTTATTTAAAAAAACGGCAGTTTCCTTCCTCTACGACGCCGAATGCCTGCACATCTCAACTAAAGGGTAGTGTTTTTTTTGGGGGGGGGGAACCCCCCCAACCCCCTTTTTTTAATTGTACCCTTTACCACACATGCCTTTACTACGTACCTCGTAGTAAAAGTATGCGTGGTAAAGGCCTTTGTTGTAACCACGCATGCGTTGTAATGCATGCGTGGTTAATGATTTCGTTGAAACGGCCGCATTGTAATGGCCGTTTCCCGGATGTGGTGGTGGATGTGGTGGTGGATGTGGTGGTGGTGGTGGATGTGGTGGTGGTGGTGGATGTGGTGGTGGTGGTGGATGTGGTGGATGTGGTGGTGGTGGTGGATGTATTGGTGGATGTGGTGGTGGATGTGGTGGTGGAGGTGGATGGATGTGCTGGATGTGGTGGTGTATGTGGTGGTGGTGGATGTGGTGGTCGTGCCCAATGCACAACTTCTGCCGGGCACTCTGCTACCTTAAAAGCACCTGCTCAAATAAAGAAATGCCCCATATAGGCTTTAAAATGACCGAACTCCATGCATAACTGGAGCGTGCAATGTGCCATCGCCAAAATTATTTCTCTCAACGCCATCGGGCCGACGCCACCTGACAATGTATTACCACTTTTCAGAAGTTAGTGAAACTAGCGCCACATTCGCTGAAGAGCCCGGGGCGGGGAACGCACAATGAACTCCATGCTTAAATTACACGTGCTCCCACACAAGTTGCCCGCAACGCACTCACCTCGACACGGCCTGACTATCCACCAAAACACACCTGCGCTAACCCAGAGCTCCCATGCCTCAGCTTCGGTCTCTGGCCGGCATCCCGTGGATTGGAATTACAAGTGTAAGACAACAAAATATATCTTCCTTGGTGACTCGCACTCCGGGCCAATGTTGCTGCCAAGGTCCTTCCTGCGTGCTCAGATGAAAACAAGTTACTTACCTGTAACTTTGGTTCCCCAGTATTGGTAACTTTCATAGATTCCCATGCTTTGTATCATTCCCCGTCGTCGGAATGGGAGCCTCGGTAGTATAAAAAACCATAGAAACAAAAGAGAAACCTAGGCCTCATCTCATTTTGTATCCTATCACCCTCTTTTTGTAAAAAGAGACCAAACTTTTGCCAGGACCAATCAGAACAGCCTCACCCTCTAGAACCTTCCTGAGAGAGCTCAGAGCCTCAGATTTTCGTAGCCGTTGTGCAAACTGCCACTAACTCCGTAACAGACTGAGCTTTCCCCGGGGAGGCGGGCGGGCGCATGGGAATCTATGAAAGTTACCAATACTGGGGAACCAAAGTTACAGGTAAGTAACTTGTTTTCTTGCCCCAGTATTGGAACTTTCATAGATTCCCATGCTTTGTATCAGAGTAGCTAGCAGTAAATACCCAAGAACACATTTTGTAAATACATGGCAACACATAACCATATAAGCAATACATATAGCATAGCAAAACAAACAAAATGTGCTCACCAGGATGGAGGGATCGTAGGGAAAGCTCACCTCTCAATGAAACAGATTCCGCAGGACTGCTTGACCAACAGCCGCGTTGGCTCGTCCTGCAGACTCCAGGCAGTAGTGTTTCATGAAGAAATGAGTACTGCTCCACGTTGCTGCCCTGCATATGTCCTTAATGGTAACTCCCGAAAAGAGAGCCACAGATGATGCCACCGACCTAGTGGAATGTGCACGGACCCTTCCGTCCAGTGGCTTGCCTGCTTCCTGATGACAGAATTGAATCGCACTGGAGATCCAGCGGGAAATGCCACTCTTTGTCAAAGGCAACCCTTTGCGAGGTGCGCTGAATGACACAAACATTTGAGTTGACTTTCGAAAGGGACGTGTGCGCTCTAAGTAAAACTTTAAGCATCGTTGAACGTCCAAAGAATGTAGTGTACGCTCCGCAGGTGTAGAAGGGTGCGGAAAGAAAGACTTCAGAATTATGGGTTCATTCAAGTGGAACTCAGATGGCACCTTAGGGATGAATTTGGGGTTGGTCCGAAGAACAAGACCTTCTCTTGTAAATTGCAGGAATGGATGCACAATGGAGAGTGCCTGAAGCTCACCCACTCTCCTCGCTGATGTTAGAGCCACAAGAAGGGCTAGTTTACAAGATTGTGGACCGGCTCAAACGGAGCCTTCATGAGTTGCGCCAAGACAATGTTAAGCTGCCACACCGGCAGAGGAGGCCGGACCGGCGGATACATACGGAATAATCCTTTCAAGAATTGTTTAACAACCCTAGAGGACCATAAGGAAGGACCTGAAGAACTGCACCGATATCGTGATATGGCTGCCAGATGTACCTTGAGTGATGAATGTGCCAGGCCCGACTTAGCCAGAGATAGCAAATATGGCAACAATTGATGAGGTTGGGAAGTGAAAGGATGGAGACCCTCCTGATGACACCACAAGCAGAATCTTTTCCATTTGGCTTTGTAAGTCTTATTGGTACTTGGTGCTCGGGCTTGAGCCAAGACCTCTCTGCATTCCCGCGAGAGTGTTAGATGACTGAATTCTCTGTGTTCAGGAGCCACGCCGTCAAGTGAAGCGACCCCGGGTCCGGGTGGTAAACCTGTCCCTGATTCCTGGACAAAAGGGACGGAATGGGCGTCAAGTGAATTGGAGGAGCTTGGGAGAGCCTCAGGAGTTCTGTGTACCAGAACTGTCTGGGCCATGCTGGAGCAATTAGAATCATCTTGCAGGGTTCCGCCTTCAATTTCTTGAGAACTCGAGGAATGAGGGGAATTGGAGGAAAAGCGTAGAAGAACGCGCTGTACCAAGCCATCGAAAGAGCGTTCCCCAGGGACCCCTGATGGTGAATTTTGCTTGCGTAGAACCGGCATTTGGCGTTCTCCGGGGAAGCAAAGAGTTCGATGGTTGGCTGCCCCCAAACCGAGAACACCCTGTCTAGAACGGATTGATTCAACTCCCACTCGTGAGTCACTTCCGTCTGTCGACTCAAGGCGTCCGCCTTGACATTGAGCGTTCCCGCCAGGTGCTCGGCTCTCAGAGTGATGTTGTTGAGAATCGCGAAGTCCCAAATCCGTTGAGCTTCTGAGGACAGGGTCTGCGATTTGGTACCTCCTTGTTTGTTGACATAGTGCATGGCCGTCGTATTGTCCGTCCGGACCAGCACTGAGCGGTTGCGCACTCTGGGCAGAAAAGCCTGCAGGGCCAACCGAATGGCCGTCAACTCTAGGAAATTGATGTGGCACTGGCGCTGTCTTGGACTCCAGTGGCCACTGACCTGAAGCTCTCGGAGCACTGCACCCCAGCCCTCCAAGGAAGCGTCTGTTGTTACTAACATGGGTGAAGGCGAAGTCCTGAACGTCAGACCTTGGGCGATATTGGATTTCAGAAGCCACCACTCGCTCGCTGTCCTCATCGCTGATGTCACTACCACTCTGTCGTTGAATGACCCCTCTGCCTGGGGCCATTGCTTGTCTAGCTCCTCTTGCAGAGGACGCATTCGCAGCCTGCAATGCGGTATTAATGGTATGCAGGATGACATCGATCCGAGAAGAGATTTGTATTGGCGGACCGACAGGAACTTTCTGCGGCAGAGTAGTTGAGCTGAAACCATCAACCTTTGTTGCCGCTCCTCTGAGGGACGAGCCGTACATTGCGTTGTGTCCAACACTGACCCCAGGAATCTGGCAGTCGTGGAAGGCCGTAAGACTGACTTGCGTTCGTTCAACTGAAGGCCCAGGCAACGGAACAACTGGAGGCAAGTAGACACTGCTTGCGAGGTTTCCTGGAACGATGGTGCCTTGACGAGCCAGTCGTCCAGGTAAGGGAAAACTTCGAGAGATTGTCGTCGAAGAAACGCTGCCACCGGTGCCCATACCTTGGTGAACACTCTCGGTGCCGACCGAAGGCCGAATGGAAGCACTTTGAACTGGAAATGGCTCTTTCCCACTGTAAAGCAAAGGTATTGTCTGTGAGCTGGGTGTATTGGAATGTGGAAATATGAGTCTTCTAAATCCAGCGACGCCAAGTAGTCGCCCGGATTCAAGAGAGGAAGAATTTCCTGGAGAGTGACCATCCTGAAGGAGAGCTTTACGAGATAGGTGTTGAGCTCCCGAAGATCGAGGATGGGACGCCAAGTGTCTGCATCCTTCCGCACCAGGAAGAATCTTGAATAGAACCCCCGACCCCTCTGAGAGAACGGTACCGGTTCTATCGCTCCTTTGAGGAACAACTGATGGGCTTCTATATGGAGTAATCTCAGATGTCCTGTGCGGGTGGCGCCCGGAGCTCGTGTTGGAGGAAAGTTGTGAAACTCCAACGTATGGCCGCTCTCTACGATGTTTAGGACCCACTGGTCCGAAGTGATTGACTTCCAACTGTCCAGACAAAGTGATATCCTGCCCCCCACTGATGTTATTGGGAGGGGAGGAACAGTAGGTAGAGCCGGGAGGCCGCTATTGTCGTTTGGTGTTGTCACGACCTTGCCGATGTTGACGGCCTCGCGGAGGGTTGCGAGAGAAAGATGCTGATTGCCCTTGTCGCTGATTTGAGTACTGTGGTTTATAGGACTGGGAGGACTGTGAGGAATATCGCTGCTGGTTTCCTCTGTAAGACGCAAATCCTCTACCTCGTGCACCCCTAAAGGGGACCTTGCGATATGTGAGTGAGCCCAAGGACTTTGCCGTGTCTGTGTCCTTCTTTATATTCTGGAGGGTATCGTCCACATGTTTCCCGAACAGCATCTCTCCATCAAATGGAAGATCCAGGATTCTGTTCTGGACCTCCTGACGAAACCAGGTGGCCTTCAGCCCACCCCGACGCCGTAACACAGCGGAGCCGGCCAAGGCCCGAAACGCCGTGGAAGCAATGTCCATTGCGCAGTCAATTACTTCTGCCGAAGATTTTTCCCCTTCCGCCAGCACCTTCTTGGCTTCCTCCTGTGTGGGCTCTGGTAATAGTTCCACGAATGGTTCCATGTCGCACCACATCTGGCGGTCGTAATGGCCTAAGATGGCAAGAGCGTTCGCCGCCCGAACTAGCAAGCTGGCCATAGAGGAAAACCGTTTTCCAACATTATCCAGACGTCTGCCGTCCTTTTCCGGGGGTGTGGTCAACGGTGTGGACGGATTCTTTGACTTGCTCTGTGCCGCCTGAGAAATCACTGAGTCAGGCTTCGGTTGACCAAGAAGGCAAGCTGGACTGCCTTCCGGAGCTTTATATTTCTTTTCCAGCCTGGGGAGTACTGGAATCACCGTGGCTGGACTCTGCATGATCTTCATGCCCTCCTCCCATACATGCTAAATGATGGGAATAGACTTGACCGATCTTTGAGATTGCTCTTTAAAGTCATACAGGAAACATTCCGATTCCTCTCTCGAAATGGGCAAACCAAACCTCTTTGCAGCCCGATCCATCAGATGATGAAAACCACCTATATCCACCAGAGGGGAGATGGACGTGTCACGACCGGAGGCGTCCGGGTCATGTGGTGTACTATCCCCCTGATCCAAGTCTGGGTCCTATAACGGATCAACCACGGGATCCAACTGCACCACCTCCTCATCCGAAGAGGTATCCTGAGTGACCTGCTGAACTGGTAAGGGGTCTGGCGTACGGACCCGCACCAACGATGATCTTGGCGGTGGTGAAGAGGAGACCACTGGAAGACTAGTAGTCGATTGCACCTGTGGCCGGATTGGAGGCGTAGGAGCCACAGAGTGTCCAAGCGGTTCCGACGGAAACCGTTTGCGCTAATCTTGAATCATCATGTGCAAATCAGAGATAAGTGAAGAGGGCATGGCCACCATGCCTTCTCCCAAGACCGGTGTGCGTCGTTCCTCTCGAACATACGGATGGAACTGCTGGCCATCAGACCGCTCACCATACTCCTCCGTGTCCGTGTCCTGTGTCTTAACATTTAAGTCTGAAGGACTATATGCCGGGCCATAATTCTCATCTTCCTCCTCCGAATCATCATCCAGCAGCATTGTTGGGAGATGGGAAGAGACTCGTCGTGGAGAAGTCATTTCCGGCGTAATTTTCATTTTCCGAATTGTCAGCACCACTTTTTGGCCCGACGACGGGCTCGTCGACGGAGCCGTCATCGAAGCCGCCGTCGTCGGCGGAACCACCAGCGGAATCGTCGACGGTATTACATTCTTCGTCGACACAATCTTCATCGTCGACGATGTCGTCGACGGTCTCGTAGACGAGCTCGTCGTCATCATCATCCTCGTCGGCGTTGAAGTGGTGGTCGTCGTCGTCGACGTAGTTTTCGTCGTTGACGAAGCCGTCGACTGCACCTTGCTTGTCATCGTCGTCGACGATGAAGTCGTCAGCGTCGACGAACTCGGGATCTTAAACGTCGACGAAGTCGTCGCCGAGGGCAAACCAGCCGCCGACGAGCCCGTCGACGGCGGAACAGAAACAGCGGGAACTTTCACAGATGCCACCGTCGTCGACGTACCTGGTGTCTTCGTCGTCGACGGACGCTGTTTTTTGTCCTGAACAGATCCAGAAGCGACATCAGGGTGTTGGTCACTGGATTTACTCTTTTTGGACGGAGGAGAAGGAAGAGCAACCTCCTTTTTGTCTTTTAAGGCTGTAACACCACCAGCAGCCTGTCCCTGCCTCTCCTTTGCACTGCCGTGAGGAGATTGAAGGGGACCAGCCTTCTCAGACCTATCAGAGATCTTGTGAGAGGCATGAAGAGGGGCCTCCGAAGTAGAAGCAGCAGTAGGAGACCTACCCCTCTTTCTTGATCTGTGGGAGGAAGCACAAGATGTGGAATCCTCCTCGTCCGAAGAGATCACCTCCTTGCGAGTTTTCATTTTCTGCAGCCAGGTTAACAGTCGACCTTCTCTGTCACGAAGGGTCTTTGTGGAGAAAGTCCTGCAGATCTTGCACTCTGTGGCCTTGTGGTCCGGATAGAGGCAATAAATACAGTTCTCATGCTTATCCTCCACAAACAGGTGTTTTTTCCCACAAGAGGCACAGGCCCTAAACAAGGCCTTCTTCTCCTTGTCAGACATCTCGATGTTTTGAAGAAAAAATTGAAGAAACAACCAGAAAGTTGAGAAAAACTGAGCAGAGCTCAGAGGAGACTCCCTAGCACAACGTGCGGTAGAAAAATCTGAGGCTCTCAGCTCTCTCAGGAAGGTTCTAGAGGGTGAGGCTGTTCTGATTGGTCCTGGCAAAAGTTTGGTCTCTTTTTACAAAAAGAGGGTGATAGGATACAAAATGAGATGAGGCCTAGGCCTAGGTTTCTCTTTTGTTTCTATGGTTTTTTTATACTACCGAGGCTCCCATTCCGACGACGGGGAATGATACAAAGCATGGGAATCTATGAAAGTTCCAATACTGGGGCAACAGTGAGACTCCATAATCGACTAACACTGGCCCATTTAGTACCCCTCGGCAAAACCAAGGGGCCGGAGTTTGTTAACTCTTCCCTGCCACCACATCCATAATTTATTAACACTCGGCCTTTCCCCCAAGCAAGCCAGAATTAAATAATTAACAGTAATGCCCCCTCGCCTCTACTGATAATACAGTGCTATTCACAAAATGTCGCAGGAAAAGAGAGAAACCCAACCACAATCAACATTCTATCTAAATAACGTTAATAAGAGACGCCCTCTTCCAACGACAATTACCACATCCAATGAAAAGTTAATAACGATGCATCACTGCGAGTCGTCTAATCCACCACAAACTGCTATCTGGACCCCCCACTAACCAGGGAAGTGTGCGGCACACAGATGCCAGCCCAAGCACTCTTGCACAAACATGTTAGGGTACCACGGCATGCTGAACACCAGGAGGTCCGCCCCTGAAAAGGAGGCTTGTCGGCCCCCGCAAAGGCCCTTCCTTTGCTTGGCATTTATGAGGCTGGGGGCTCCTCATCTTTCATCCCCTTAGCACGAGGCAATGCACAGCCCCCCGGTGCCTGGAGGCAGGATGACTGGCGGCCTTAGGAGGTCGCACATGAAGCCAGCACAAGCTAAAGCTTCCACTAATGACACCCATATAGCCCACCGTGGCTGCGATACTGCCCCAAGCTACATCCAAGTCGCCATGGCAGGGTCTCAGTCGGTCTGAAGCTGCAACCCCCGCCCTGCAAGGGGGGGGCACTGACTCACCGGTGGTCCCGAAGATCGAAGCCCCCTCCGGGCTCCACGCACGACACAACTAACTCGGACTAAGCCTCACTGGTGCGCAGCCAGCAGTAATGGCCAGAGAGGAGCACCACCAACAACACGGGCAGCCTAACCACTGGGGCCCCCGGCATTTCGCCCGACTATCTCCCGCTCATGAAAGAAGCCAGGGATAGATTTCCCCGCTCCCAAAAGCCCAGGCGGTGGACATTAGGCAACGGCGCGCGGGCAGGCAGGGGGCACGCGGTTCATCATTCGTTGTGTACAGCATTAGCCGCAGCCGCGGGGGGCCGTGAGTGCATGCCGCGGGAGGCGAGGGAGGGGCCGCGGGGCTGGGGCCGGCAGGGGGGGGGGGCCATGTGCGAGTGCAAGGTGGTGGTGATGGGCAGCGGCGGTGTGGGCAAGTCCGCGCTGACCGTGCAGTTCGTGACTGGCACCTTCATCGAGAAGTACGTCCCCACCATCGAGGACTTTTACCGCAAAAAGAGCGAGGTGGACTCGTCACCCTCGGTGTTGGAGATCGTGGACACGGCTGGAACCGAGCAGTTCGCGTCCATGCGCGACCTGTACATAAAGAATGGCCAGGGCTTCATCTTGGTTCTACAGAGCGGTGAACCAGCAGAGCTTCGAGGACATCAAACCCATGCGAGACCAGATCATCCGTGTCAAGCGGTAAGCAGACTGGGGAGCCCAGACCGACCACTGGGAGAAAGGAGGGGGGAACTAACCAAGTACATAAAAGGAACAAGCGCTCGCCATTTGTCACTAAGCCCCGTCTTTTTCGGATTGGGGGGGCGTGTTTTTTAGTTTTGTTCTCCCCTCTTCTCCATTGGCTGGAATGTAAACAACGGGCGTGTTTTTGACTGTTGCTTACATTCCAGCCAATGGAGAAGAGGGTAGAAAGAAACTAAAAAACACGCCCCCCATCCGAAAAAGACGGGGCTTAGAGCGAAAGAATGACGTCACTAAATCTCGCCAGCGAGACTGCGCATGTGCTCAGCCTACGCTAGCCGAGACCTTAAAAAGAAGTGGGGGGACGCTCCAAGTTAGGTGGTGTCACCGGAAGTGAAGTCACGACAGGAAGTGACGTCATGAAAGGTAGTCCCCAGTAGTCCCCTTTTATTACAGCCTGCCCTCGGACTAGCTGACCAGGGAGGTCTTGAGCTCCGCCAGATCCCGCTCACCCAGAAGCGAGGAGAAAAGAGCAGTGGCGATATTGTAAGATAACCAGTGGGACCTTTAACGAAAACCAAGATATCCTTAAATCAACAAGTCTTTAAATCAGACAGACTACATCTCTGAATCAGAACGTATGTCTCTTTATTTTGATGCATGCCCTTTTTAAAAAAACGGATTTTTCTTTGCATTGCATGTCAGTGCCAACTCTGTTGTTAAACATATCTCATTTGTCTGCGAAGCTTAACCCTCAAGGAACGAACGGCATTTCGAAAGCCTTTCTTTGGGCTGTCATTAACAGTGTTTCACCTGAAGTAGGGACATATTTGCCGCAACTGACCTATTCATAGCTTTCAATTCGACACATGTGGCTTGTAAAAATGAGAAGGACTGGTTTGTCACACATAACAAGAGACATTTGACAGCTATGACCTAGTACTGTGATTGGGTCTGGCCACACTTTTGCAAGTGCCCGAAAGAACAAGCATTCCACCTGACCTCACAGGAGGCAAAGTTCTGGAGAAAGCCTCACGCAGTACAGTGTAATTACGGCGTGAACACAATAAACCAACTTCACGCTGCATACACGCAAGCACTTGCTTTTTACAGAGCCTCGCGTTTGACATTGAGATATTTATGTCATTCACTGGCAGCGTTCTAGCGTAATATGCACACCTGTCCGATGGCAGTCAACGTGTTCTTAGGAGCATCATGAGCTCCTCCGCGGTGAGCGATGACAGACACCATTCCCTGGGGCTTGAGCATCAGCTGTGCCCGAGACTCGGGCACGGGAGGGAACCTGAAGGTTACCAGCAGGAAGTAGAGAACGCCCGTAAACCAGGATTAAAGTCCTGTAGCCGGGAGTGTTGAAACTACGCTGTAGCCAGCCCCGTCGTTGGGAGCGGCCATGCAGGGGAAGTGACGCCATCATAGAAAGCCCAGCTTTTGAGCAGGGGGGACGGCATCCACTCGGTAAAATAAGTGGGGGGACGCTGTCCACCCGCGTGGTACCCAGACTCGAACCCTGAGGACAAGCCTCAAGGGCAGTCTTACACAAATCCCTCCACGAGCTCTTGGCCTGAGGTGGTCGAATCAGCAGTCCTTCAGTAAAGTGGAGGCTGGCATAAATGAACAAGCATTTACAATGCAACGGTTTCGCCTTTGGAAAAGTTAGAGCTATTGGCAATGTAAATGACAATGCCATTTATTTATCTGTTTTCAAAACCAACACATAAATACAAATTTTGTAATTTACAATGCCAATAGCTAAAACTTTTCCAAAGGCGAAACCGTTGCATTGTAAATGCTTGTTCCTGCTTGCATTTGAGCCAATGGTCCCCTTGCTACTCAACTGTCTGAGGTGCTGAATTTACACATGCTCAGAAATACCTAGTACAATTTAGTTTAAAAAAAGGATTCCAGCAGATCTGAAGAACAATAATTTGCAATGCAATAGGTCTCGCATTAACAATAGTTTTAGCTATTAGCATTGTAAATGACAATGCCTTTTATTTATGTGTTGTTTTTAAAACCGATAAAAGGCATTGTCATTTACAATGCTAGTAGCTTTAATTTGCAAATGTGAGACCTATTGCATTGCAAATGTGTACTATAACATTTTTAAAAAGCATTAGGAGACAGCGTGTCCTGCCTGCAAAAGCAGGCAGGACAAAGCTTTTTGAGAAAATAGTGCTCGGAGGCTGTAATTAGAGCCTACCAAGTAACAACACTTGTAATGGGAGTTGTCTCCATGGGCGGTTACAAAATGAGCAATGTCGGTACTAAGTAGGGCCTACTAAGCCTTTTGACTGATGAACACCCAGTGTCTACAGTGGATAATGACATAAGCAAATGAAAAATATGAGCGGGGAGTGGGTAGAGCTTCAAGTCCCTACCTCAATACAGCATGTCTCGCAGAGCAGCGCATACTCTGGCCATGCTCGATCTAAAATCTTGATTGCCTCCTTGCTTATTCAGCATACTGGGATTTCTGGTCTGCCTTTATTTTAGTGTTTCAAGAGTCCCTTCTTAGCCAAAGTTTCTTGTCACACATTCTTAGTCAAAAAGGAAAATCGGATTTATATATTTGCATTTTTAGCAATGCTTTTTTCCTTCCACTTTTACCAACAATATGTTGGATTTGGTGAGGTCATCTGATTGGTTTAATTCAAACTTTGCTTAATCTTGTTAAACAGTAAAGACGATTGTCAGACACTCTGTTTGAGACTTTTGAAAAAGGAATCTAGATTTTCTCTAGGGTCACTCTCTTTGGAACACATGGTACCACATTCAGCAGCCCTAGGAATACAGAGACCAGCCCAACCGCTGCTGGAGACTTCAGTAGTCTGAGAGTTTTCATGGGAAGGCCCTGCTTAGCTGCCATGACCCTGCTATAGACCACCAGTTTTGCCATTTTGCAAAGTTTTTGGGGGAGAAGAAAGGAGTGTAGTCTGCTTGAGAACTAGAGAGGCTGTGCGTCTGACCTCAGAATCTGTTGGAAACCTGAGTACCTCCATCACCTCTGAATATCAAGCACCTCAAGTTCAATAACAGCCTCTCAGAAAAGCAAAGTGCTACCGGAAGTCCTGTCACCCCCTTCATAATTCAGTCCGTGAGTACTTCCGTGTTAATGATGCACATTAGTAAACCCCCAACGGGGAATTTTTAAAAGGTGTGATTTTTCCACAGGTGTCAAAAAACACGGTGGCGCGAAAGCGCAAACAATGCTGCACACTTTCTTGCGCTGTTTATTTCAGAAATTCAGACGAGTCCAAACGGGACCTTTAGGCGCTTGTCTTCGACCAGCAACATCCCTGTGTGTAAAGCAGTGTGTCTCGAAGAGACACCGGGTTCTTTTGCATGCTCCCTCGGCTGCTCTAAGGGAGTAGCGAGTCTCCTCTGTTCGCCGGCGGCCGGGGCTCTCCCTCTTGAGAGTCTTGCTGGCCGATGCAGCCGGTTCCTTCCTTGTGTCCGCGGGCACTTCCGGGTCGCGCTTGGGGAAGCCCTCGAGGTTGGGCCAATCCCTGCGCGGCCTCAAGATGACGCGTCGGGAGTCCTTGCAGCCGGGGACCAATCACCAAGCGGCAATCACTTCTCCGGGGCCGCCAATGGCAGCGCGGCCCTGGGGGGATGGAGGCGGGACAGCGCCTCAGAGCAGATCCACGGGCCGGCGGCGGTGAACACTTGGGCATAACTGAGGGGTGGCACCCTCGAAGTGAAAAACTTCCGGGTCGCGCTTGGGGAAGCCCTCGAGGTTGGGCCAATCCCTGCGCGGCCTCAAGATGACGCGTCGGGAGTCCCTGCAGCCGGGGACCAATCACCAAGCGGCAATCACTTCTCCGGGCCGCCAATGGCAGCGCGGCCCTGGGGGGATGGAGGCGGGACAGCGCCTCAGAGCAGATCCACGGGCCGGCGGCGGTGAACACTTGGGCATAACTGAGGGGTGGCACCCTCGAAGTGAAAACTAAACGTAGAGGTGAGGTGGGCACTCGCTAGGGCAGCCATAAGCAGGGTGGCACCTGCAAAGCAAAATAAAGGAAAGAAAGGACTTTCAAGCGCTTGGGAGTGGGGGCGTGTTTACAGGGGCGGGAACGGCACACAGACAACGGGAGGGGGCGGGAAAGGGTAATCAAAAGGCAGAGCACTCACCTGGGAACGCCCAGGGAAAAAATCTCGGGAACGCCCCCGAATCTGGTCCGGCCTTGACGGACAGATCTCTGTTCCAATGGCTAGCCTCCATTTATGGAGCTAGCCAATGGGACAGGGTGGCGTATTCCAGAGTCCTTACTGAAATCAAGAGATTTCTCTGGAGGCGGAGCTAAGAGCTCCGCCCTCCAGCGAAACCTAAAAACTGATTATTGCTTTGTCACAGAACAAACATGCCAGCAGAGGGTACGCAGGGAGTGGTATTAGACTCGTCCAATCCCCATAAGCACATTTCTGTAAACATTAATGGGAAACTGTGACAATACAAAATGACGTGTACACAATGGAGGGGAAATACCAGATTACTCTCGATTTAGCTATCTATTTTGAGCATTAGCCTTGGCATTCCTCAGTGATGGCTCCCACACTAAACAAGCATTGGGAAAGCCAATGGGTGTGGTGCTACTGACAGCCTTTTGGCTTAGTCAGTGATTATTTTGTTTTGCCATCGTTTTTACAAACCTTTAATATTGAGGAAGCTGGTGACCCGCCTCAATCTAACAAACAAATGGCTAATAACAAAAATACTTTCTGGGTATCCGAAAGCAAACATTGCCATGGTAGCCCAGGCCACTGAAGAGAACTACTTTGTGTGCGGATAGGCTTCTTCTGAGAGGGCAGAATGCCGCAACTCTCAGCAAAGTTAGTCAAGGGGTGAAGCGCCCTGACCCTTTGCCACAAGTTGTGCTCTGTAGTGGGCAGAAGAAAAATGTGAGTGACACAATATCAAACCAATGGATGATGAGGAGAAGCTGAAAGCCCCTTGAGTAACTGCACTGTACATATAATTGTAGGAAAATCAAAAGAGCAAAGCTAACTCCAGACCTAAAAACGTATCTTGTGACTTTAAAACTATTCAGTCAAATTCAAACCAAGAATGAATCAAAGATAAGCTTGAACGAAAGATAAGCTTGAACGTCGATCCCTGAGAACTAGTAAGTCCCTGCTTGCCATTCACTAGGCTCTGCCACGACCTGACCCACTGCCCACCACCCCACCAGCAGTCACGCCACCCACATTCAGACAGGAAGACCCATATGAGGCCCTCCCTTGGTGTCGCTACGCTGACATGCTGCTGCTCTGTTCATTTACAACTCACAGCCATCTGCAATGCTAAACACATCCTACTGCACTCTCAGACGTCACTCCCTTTTCCGGCCACCAAAGAACACACGACCTGCTAAATTCTCGAAAACACCAATGCCGGCCTCTGAAATTTGTGTTTGTCAACAGAAAGATGGACATTCTATAATCGGCCGAATACCGCTATACGTGGCTGAATATTCAAATAGAAAAACTGCAGTATTATATGTTAATATGTAAATACAGAATGTTTCCTGTCGGATAAGAGACTGCATCTCAGTTTGCTGGACAAATGGCCCGTCACTCAAATCGGTCCTGATAATATTGATGTCTCTGCAACCAAAGGGGCACTTTGCAAGCGGTCAGGACGTGTACTAATGGCGTAATTAATTTGATTTTAGCACAGGGTCCATAGCTCTTGATTCTATGCTTCTTCCGTCACAGGAAGAGAGGATGTCACAACCACATTCAAATGAGCCTTAATTCGCCATATTTGATTCCCAAACTGCATGATGTGTTTGCGCATAGTATAGTATTTTATGATGTATAGAACTGCGTCACATGATGAATGTTAGGCGGTTTATGTTTTTTTAAGCGAGGCACAAATACACTGAGAGACACATATAGGTTTATGGCCGCTTGTCAGTACGTGGCATGTCGGTCCTATTACGTGAATGCAGAGCACGGACTTCTTATCCGTCTGCGCTAGTTATGTTACTTTATAGGGCCAAAGATGATTTGCGTCAGAAGTGAACTCAGCACAGAAGCAAAAACATTATTACTGCAAGTGCAGCGAGATTGGGAGTAGAAGGCACAGTGGCGCACAACTCTGACACCAACACTTTCCACGCGTTCCCTCCGAGTCGGCCCCTTCTGACCCACCCGTCGATCACCTCGCGTGCCCATAATGCAGCCCACGGCCTCTCATCAGCATACCTGTGCGCCACATGCAGACTCCCAGACAGCGACCGTCACGTGTTCCCAAATGGAAGGGAAAAAAAGCATAAGAGGAAAAGCGGGCAATAGGGTGTTGTGTCCCTTTGTATTTTCCTGCTCCAGCCAGTGTTAAAGAGCATTTTGTTAGGCGAGTTCTAGTTTACGAGGGGCCAATAAAGGGTAGGGCGTAGCCTCACCTTTCGGATATTCATGAATGGGTCAAGACGCTCAGCACCCCTCTCGCCCCTAACTCTCGCCCGTCTTAACTCTCCAAGAAGGGTGGAGCAGTGGTTTTGGACGCAGGTGCCTTTAACACCAAATAAACCTTTTATGAAGGGCGATCGGGGTATTCCGAGCTGGTGAACCTACTGGGGTCTATAGTGGGCAATGCCCATGCCTGTAGGGACGAGTCAGACGAGGGTGGTGAGAGGGGTAGGTCTCAGGAAGCTTCAATGGGTGAGAGACGTCCAGCGCCTTAGTCCACAGGGGCAGTGCGGGAGCTGTCCACGCACAGGGCAGCTCCTGTCAGCACGCCCTCCATGCGTTTTATTCTCCGCGTGTGCTCGTGTGTCCTATGGGGCCCTGGACTTTGGATGGCCAGAGTGCCTTTCCCTGGACTTCTCGGTGTGTGTGAGCTCATGCGTGCAGGAGGAGATGTACCATCTGTTTCCTCCATCTTCAGGGGCGTGCGGCGCTGCTGTTATTCCATGAAATAATAAACCATAGCTGGACATGATGGTTCACTGACTCACGGCCCCCCACCCCCTCCACACGCACACCCACAGCTGACCCGGACTAGCAGCCAAGGCAAGTATATGAACATTAACAAAGCAGCCCCCTGGGCCCCGGCAGAGGAGCGCCGAGCGCAGCAGCCACGCACCTACCGGCCGCGGCTCCTCCCAGCTGTCGGCTGCCTCCGGTGCTCTCGTGTCCTCCCCCCACGGGTACACCCGGCATGTCTCGCACGGCCGGAGCTCCGTCCCCAGCCAGGGAGATCCAGGGGCGACAGTCGGGAAGAGATTGTCAAGGCGTTGACTGCTGGCCTGGTGGCGCTGCCTGCAGGCGCCGCGGAAGCCCCTCGGAGCACTGGACGGCTGCGGCAGCCCCAGGAAGCGCTTCTATCAGCAGCAGACACCGCACGGCAGCACAACAACACCCGCGCCTGCAGCCTGAGCCAGCCCTGCTGCTCCCGCCCGCCCCTCCCTCCCCCTCCCTGCCTGCTGCACTCACAGCTCAGCCCTCCCGCCCGCCGCCCCCAGAGCCGGAGCTGCCAAGTTCTGGAGCTCCCAGCCTCCCAGAGCAGGCCTGGCCCCATCTCCCAGCCTCCCAGAGCAGGCCTGGCCGCATCTGCTGATGAAGAGGACGACTCTTCCCTCCACGGGCCGGCGGCGGTGAACACTTGGGCATAACTGAGGGGTGGCACCCTCGAAGTGAAAAACTTCCGGGTCGCGCTTGGGGAAGCCCTCGAGGTTGGGCCAATCCCTGCGCGGCCTCAAGATGACGCGTCGGGAGTCCCTGCAGCCGGGGACCAATCACCAAGCGGCAATCACTTCTCCGGGCCGCCAATGGCAGCGCGGCCCTGGGGGGATGGAGGCGGGACAGCGCCTCAGAGCAGATCCACGGGCCGGCGGCGGTGAACACTTGGGCATAACTGAGGGGTGGCACCCTCGAAGTGAAAACTAAACGTAGAGGTGAGGTGGGCACTCGCTAGGGCAGCCATAAGCAGGGTGGCACCTGCAAAGCAAAATAAAGGAAAGAAAGGACTTTCAAGCGCTTGGGAGTGGGGGCGTGTTTACAGGGGCGGGAACGGCGCACAGACAACGGGAGGGGCGGGAAAGGGTAATCAAAAGGCAGAGCACTCACCTGGGAACGCCCAGGGAAAAAATCTCGGGAACGCCCCCGAATCTGGTCCGGCCTTGACGGACAGATCTCTGTTCCAATGGCTAGCCTCCATTTTTGGAGCTAGCCAATGGGACAGGGGGGCGTATTCCAGAGTCCTTACTGAAATCAAGAGATTTCTCTGGAGGCGGAGCTAAGAGCTCCGCCCTCCAGCGAAACCTAAAAATGGCATAAAGTAGGGTGATCACCTGGCATGGGTGCAAATTCAGTACGGTGAGTGTACAAATTCAGGACAAAGGGTAAAAATTCAGGGCAACAATCCAGGACAGGTCAAAATTCAGGAAAAATGATATGTTTTACAGACACATCAGAGGAGGTCACACAATAGTATATCAGTAATTAAATTGACAACCAACATAATTACAAATCAAAATAAGTTTATATAAGTTTGAGACAATCGTGCGCTTCACGGTTTTTCGGTATGCGCACAGATTTGAGCAACTGTGCAGGTCTTTTTGTGGTATTTCATATGATCATAATCTATCTATATGGTTACTGCACTGGGTTGTCCAGTGTAATATTTTGTTTACAGTTTATGGTCCTGAGGAAGCATATTTGGTGAGAACAGCGGTCAGGAAGATCTGCTATGGACTTTGTTACTAGCATCTCATATCTGAGTGCCATTCTGAGATGTAAAGCAGCACACATAGAATGAAGCTAATTGGGACCTGCAGTGCTGCACTACAGTGAAGTCCGCCAAGTGGCCTACTTTATGTGTCAGATCGCTTCAAGCATTCCATGTCTGTTCATCTGGTGACGACTGGTTTAGGGGCTGGTACAGTACTGAGTGATGAATAAGACCCATAGCGTACAGGTCTTATGCGATGGTAAGAGCATTAACCCGGATAAGGGAGTTATTAACCAGCCTGCATGAGCTATAATTGGCTGCAGACTTCTGAGTGTTATGGTATTATTGTGGGCCAGAGCAGTTAGATAGGAGTTATTACTATATAATGCCCTGGCAAGCCATACATCAGCCCTCCGTATTTTACCTGTAAATGGGGAATAGTATACGGATTGGGCGGTTTCATTTCTGTGAGCTGTAAACTGCAGATTCTCAATCAATCAATCATGACATTTATATAGCGCGCTACACACCCGGAAGGGTCTCAAGGCTCGGGGGGGGGGGGGATACGTTACTGCATGAACAGCCAGGTCTTGAGTTGCTTCCTGAAGGAAAGGTGGTCCTGGGTCAGCCGAAGGTGGATGGGGAGGGAGTTCCAGGTCTTGGCTGCCAGGTAGGAGAAGGATCTTCCTCCGGCGGTGGCTCTGCGGATGCGAGGAACGGCGGCGAGGGCGAGGCTGGTCGATCGCAGCTGGCGGGTGGGCGTGTAGAAGGTCAGGCGGTCGTTGAGGTACTTGGGGCCCAGGTCGTGGAGAGCCTTGTGTGCGTGGGTGAGGAGCCTGAACGTGATCCTCTTGCTGACGGGAAGCCAGTGCAGGTCTCTCAGGTGGCCGGAAATGTGGCTGTGTCGGGGGATGTCCAGGATGAGTCGTGCGGAGGCGTTGGAGTATTTTCTGCAGTTTGGCTGTGGTTCCGGCATAGAGGGTGTTCCCATAGTCCAGTCGGCTGGTGACGAGTGCCTGGGTGACGGTCTTCCTGGTTTCGGTGGGGATCCATCGGAAGATCTTGCGGAGCATGCGCAGGGTGTTGAAGCACGATGAGGAGACGGCGTTGACTTGTCTGGTCATCGAGAGGGAGGAGTCCAGGATGAAGCCCAGGTTGCGTGCGTTGTCCGTTGGCTTGGGAGTGGAGCCCAGGGCAGGGGGCCACCAGGCGGAGGGTGATGATCCCAGGATGAGGACTTCCGTCTTGTCTGAGTTTAGTTTCAGGCGTCTTTCATCCCGTCGTGTAGGCTGGTTCTGGCGGTGGCGGGGTCGTTGGTGAGGGAGAGGATCAGCTGTGTGTCGTCGGTGTAGGAGATGATGTTGAGGTTGTGTTGGCGTGCGATGGCTGCGAGAGGGCTCACGTAGACGTTGAAGAGTGTTGGGCTGAGTGATGATCCTTGTGGTACGCCGCAAATGACTTCAGTGGCCTCGGATCTGAACGGGGGGAGGCGGACTCTCTGGGTTCTTCCGGCGAGAAACGAGATGATCCATTCCAGTGCTTTCTCTTGGATTCCTATGTTGCTGAGGCGCTGTACTAGGGTGCGGTGGCAGACAGTATCGAAAGTTGCGGAGAGGTCCAGGAGGATGAGGGCTGCTGTTTCCCCGTTGTCGAGCAGGGATCTGATGTCATCGGTGGCTACGATCAGGGCGGTCTCGGTGCTGTGGTTGGCTCGGAAGCCGGACTGCGAGGGGCCGAGGGATCCGTTCGTCCCGAGGGAGGCGGCGAGCTGTCTGTTGACGGTCTTCTCGATCGCTTTGGCAGGAAAAGGGAGGAGCGAGATGGGGCGGAAGTTCTTGAGGTCGGTGGGGTCCGCTGTTGGTTTCTTCAGGAGGGCGCTGAGATCGACGTGCTTCCAGCTCTCCGGGAAGGTGGCGGTGTGGAAGGAGGTGTTGATGATGTCCTGTAGATGGGGTGCGATGATGGAGTCGGCTTTGTTGAATACGTGGTCGGGGCAAGGGTCGGTTGATGATCCGGAGTGGATGGTGTTCATCGTGCAGGTGGTGTCTTCGAGGCTGACCGGGGTCCAGTTGTAGAGGGTGGTGGTGGGGGCGTTGGTTCGATGGTTGGGTGCGTGGTTGGTGCGCCGAAGCTGTTGTGTATGTCGACGATCTTGCGGTGGAAGAATGAGGCGAGTGAGTCGCAGAGGTCTTGCGAAGGGGAGATGTAGTTTCCGGCGCTGCGGTTGGAGAGCTCTTTGACGATGCTGAAGAGTTCCTTGCTGTCGTGGGCATTGTTGTCCAGTCGTTCTTTGAATGCTGTCTTCTTGGCGGTGCGGATCAGCTGGTGGTACTTGCGGGTGGCGTGCTTGAGGGCGGTCATGTTGTCTGGTGTCTGGTCGTGGCGCCAGGCTCTCTCGAGGGTGCGGCAGTTCCTCTTGGAGTCCTTGAGTTAGTCGGTGAACCAGGGGGTTTTCTTGCTGCCGGGTCTGTTGGGAGGGTTCTTTAGAGGTGCGAGGTCGTCGGCGCAGGTGGTCAGCCACTGTGTGAGGTTGCTGGCTGCTTCATTGGGGTCCGTTGCGCTGGCGGGCGGTTTCTGGCTGAGGGAGGTGGTGAGCTGGTCGGCGGTGATCTTGCTCCAGCTCCGGCAAGGCGCCTGTTGTGGGTGGTGGAGGGTCGTGTTTCTCTTGAAGCTGAAGTTGACGCAGCTGTGATTGGTCCAGTGAAGTCCAGTGGAGTGGTTGAAGAAGATGTGCTTGCTGGCGGAGAAGACGGGGTCAAGCGTGTGGCCGGCGTAGTGAGTGGGGGTGTTCACCAGTTGCTTGAGTCCGAGGTTGGCGAGGTTGTCCAGCAGGGTGGTGGTGTTTCTGTCGTTGTTGTTCTCCAGGTGGAAGTTGAGGTCCCCTAGGAGGGTGTAGTCCGTGGAGGAGAGGGCATGCGGGCTGATGAAATCTGCGATGTCTTCGCTGAATTGTGTGCGTGGTCCTGGGGGTCAGTAGATGAGGGTGCCTCTGAGGGTCGTCTTGGGGTCGGTGTGTATCTGGAAGTGGAGGTGTTCTGCGGCGGTGAGGGTGTCGTTGCAGTTGGTCGAGATGCGGACGGTGTTCCTGTGTACGATGGAGATACCTCCTCCGGTCTGGTTGATGCGGTCTCTCCGGATGATCTTGTATCCATCCGGGATGGCTATGGCGATGTCGGGCGCTGATGAGGCGTTCATCCATGTTTCTGTGAGGAAGGCGACGTCTGGTGCTGTTGTGTCGAGCAGGTTCTATAGTTCGAAGGCGTGTCTGTGGACGGAGTGGGTGTTGAGCAGGATGCACTTGAGGTGGTTGCTGCTGGTGCTCGGTTTGTCGGGTGCGGTGCCGATCTGGAGGCAGGTGAACTTGCAGGCATGGCAGGTGAAGGGTCCGTGGGTGCGTTTCGGGGTGGCTCGGTAGCAGGTGGTGTTCCGTCCGGTGTTGAGTGCGATGAGGGTGGCGGCGTCGTAGGTCCGTCGGGTGCGCTGACATCGGCGAGGTCCAGGCGCGGACGGGCGCAGACGGGCTTGCCTTTGGCGCACAATTGGCGCACCCGCCGCGCGTGACCGCTGCGCGTATACGCGGTCTCCATTTAAGGCGAAGTGGGAGGGAGGAGCAGCTGGGAGGCGGGAGCGGGGAGGACACAGAAAAGAAAAGGGGGCGGGCCGCGATGTCACGGCGGCGGGGGTCACACCAGGGGAGCAGCGTGTGAACAAAACCAGAGTTAACAGTTTAAACAAAATAAACAATCAGAGGCACAGGAGTAAAAACAGAGAAACAGTAAAGAAAATGCCAATTACATAGTCAGAGGCGCAGGGGGAGCAAACGGTGTCACGGGCAGTAACGAGGGGGAGACTCGCCTACAGCAGGAGGGCCGTGCGGCATGGGGTGACCTGAGGACAGGATTCTCATTGATGCAAAGAAGTGTGCTGCAGACCAAAAACTGTATACGCAGTTGAGGCATTATCGTTTGTCAGAAGCAGGCACTGTCTTTTACATACAGAACATTTTCCATTGAAATAGCATCAAAATACCAACATGAAGTTTTACTGATAAAACTATATAGCGCACAAACAATAATGTGTGGAGATGTGGTTTCAGCAAATATGCATCATTTGAACTTCACCAAGTAAATGGTCTTGATTGTTCTGATCCTAAGCAAACTCTATTTCCAGCACACTTCTGAATTACAAACAAGCGGTTTATTTGTGGTTTCCTAACTGCTGATAGGTCTTGAAACATTTACCCAGTTCACTTACAGGTATTTAAAAGTTCTTCTGTGTTACAAAAATTGACAGCTTCCATCCTTGCCTCGTGCCTAACAAAAAAATAAATTTTTCCTCATATAATGCAATTGGTGCCATGTAAAGCGCTCTGATGCCCAATTCGGGTCAAGTTTGCGCTATATAAAACTCTATAAAAAAAACAAGACTCAACTAGTCCACTTTACTCTTCTGTCTTTGACTGCAAAGTTAGAGAATGGTCAGGTAGGCATTAAATGGGTGGTGCATGGGCGTTTTTTGCATCTCGATGTAAACCCATATTTACAAAGACTAGTGAACAAAGGTGTGTGCCAAAATGGTGTGCCCATCTGAGGTAGGTATAATGAGAAGAAATATATTTATTGATCTTCTTTACTTCCTCTTTACCTGTGTGCTGCATACTGCAGCACAAATGAAAAGAGGAAATATCCGCAAAGGCACAAAAAATGTACGTGACCACAATGTTTGGCACTAGGCAGCCACAAGTGCCCCAGTACTTGGAGGGAGGAGAAGTGCACTATATAGTTGAAAGGCTGCCCCTTCCCCCGCACGGCAGGGGATGCAGAGGCCTTAATTACACCCCTTCACCAAAGACCTCCCTCTGCACAGATTCCCTCACTATCAACATCCAATAGTGCCCCTCATCTCTATATAGACCCTTGCTCATGTGTATTTCATTTATAGTGCTACTCAGCCCAATGTAGGGTGCTGAGCACTTTAGCTCACACACATATTGTTCAGAGACAATGACTCACAAGTGTGTAAATCAATCTAAAGGAAATGCTACTTAAGACAAGGATGGCTGCACGGTGTAGGAGTCAGGTCATCCATACGGGTAGATACTATATGCAGGGCCACGGGAATTACGCAGCAAGGGAGGGCCAAAAAATGCTGCAGGGTTGACTAAATTATTTGGCAAGAAAAGGGAAATTATCCAGCGTAACGTGGCAAATTTTGTGATAGTACGGTTACATTATTTTCTAATTTTTTCACTTAAAACTTTCTGGGCATAGGTTGCACCGCAGTGCCTGTTTAACACACAAATATAGAAATATGCACAAGAAAGGGGACCATTCAACCTTTACAAAGAGCCTTTGCAACAAATGTCACTGCGTTTTTAGTTATTTTATTAACCATTTGAGCTTGAAACAATTTTTAAATCAGAATCTTCAGATTATGCAGTGGAGGATGAATTATGTGGCAAACCCACAATCATGCAAAAAATGTTGAAGCCGCACAATCGCATAATTCCAGTGACCCAACCAGCATCGGACTGGTAACGCAGGCACTCGGGCAATGCCAGAGGGGCCGGCGCCAAGTTCCAACTGTTGGCTGCTTTTTGGAGCAGTCTGGGGGCAGATTTGGGCAGCGTCTCTGTAGTTCAGATGCCGCCAGCGGCCCGGTGGGTGTCTGAGTGGCTTTTCTGGAGGCAGATGGGCGCCCATTACCTCACGTTTAGCAATAGGCAGAGGTGTCACTTTCTTTCTCTCGCGGGGCCGGCCCATTAATATATGCATACCTAGCAGGGCAGGGGGCCTGAGCAGAAGTGACCTCACTTGTTTTCAGTCACCAGTGTAAATGAATCAGTGCATTTTTTTGTACCTTCCCTCAACCCCCCCCCCCCCTTTTTTTTAAATAAAATTTGGCCGAAGCAGTGTTTTGAGGAAAGGCAATATGCAAATGTGAGCCATTTTTTTTTTTTAGCATGCCCGAGCCGATTTTGAATCCCAATCCAACCCTGGCACGCCTACATGTTAAGAGTGCTTGCTCCGGAGAAATACAAACTCAGGATTCAAAACATTATAGTGGTTCGGGTTCTCCCTACTATAAAATATTATCATTATCCAAATTAATTCTTTTTTCTGCATGTTACATTTTGTGCCTTGCAGGAGGCGCATTATCCCTCTGTGCTTCTTTATGAGGAGTCAAAACTGGGATTAGTGAAAACTCAGATCTCTCCAAGAGATACATTAATCACCAGAGTTGAATAGACATTTTTGTTATGGACTGAAAATTGCAGGAGCGCAAAGCACTCAGAAGCCTTTGCCTTTAATCCTGTCGGCCTTTTCAAATTGCAGCACTGTCCTCCAGCATAGCTCCTGAACAAAAGCAAAATGCCGTGCCCTAGGCCTATTCACAGGAAGCTGCACCACATGCTGGAACTATACAAGGGCTCATTGTCATTCTATATGTGATAATCAGCCACAGTCAGAATGACAATGGGCCTGTCCACAGTCTGTGCGAGGTTAGGGAGGGAATGCTGCCGCCTCTAGAGTTTAAAAGACAAGTGCGAGCTGGCCCAGATTGTGAGAACTTTTTAACTCCTGGGCTTTTCTTCCTGGGGAACATTACAGTTTTCGGCAATCCCCAAAATTATGGACACAAGCCGTCAGTAAAAGAAATGACAGACAACAGATGTAACACCAAAATAACCGACGGTCCGTGAAATTTACGGACAGTTGGTCATCCAAGTGCGAAGGCGCACGACTCACCATAAATTCCGGAATAACTGGTGCAGCACTTCTATTTGCTGTCAACCAGCAGGAAATAGAAGGACTTCCTTCCTGATCATGGATCCCAAATCCAACCAAGCCTGGAGCTGCTCTCGTGCTGTGAAAGCAGCTCCAGGATTGGTGGGAGAAGGCTCACCCAGCGCTCATTTTGAGGCTGGGGGTCTCTGCTAGTAATCCCAAGGCCGCTTCACAGCCTTTGTATTGCTGGGACTACAGATCGCATGTCGGGCTGGCCGTCGCAAGACAGCCGGCCAATCTGACATGTGCCCTGTAGACCGGTGCCGTCATCCAGCCTTTGCAGGATTCAGTCCGGTCCCCACCCTCTAGATCACGGGTACTCATAGTACGGCCCGCGGGCCAGGGGCGGCCCGGCAAGCCTTCCCTGGCGGCCCGCTGACCTTCCTGACATCGTACCCGTGTTGTATTTTTAAAAAAAATTTATCGTGTCTTCAAACACTGCTGGTTGCTGCAGCGCGAGTCTGAGAGACTCTGCTGCTCTGTGGGGGCCGGCCGCCGGGTGATTCCAATGATAGTGGAGCTGCAGGGGCCTAAGAAGAGGTTAAGTACAGCAAGGCCTCATTAACATACAAATGGTCTTTCTAAAGACCTGTGAAGTGCTGGGGTGGGGCTGTGTGTGCCAGGAGGGTGTGTGCCAGGAGGATGTCTCAGCCCAGGCTGACACACACAGGGTGAGGTGAACACGCAGGGTGAGGTGAAGAGGGTGACAAAGGGAGGTAGTGGGACGGAGACAGAGGGAGAGGGAGGGAGGGAAAGGAGACAGAAGCATCGGGGTTTGTTCCATTAAATATGAGCTAATGAAAACAGTTTAACATAGATACTTTAGGTAGATATACACCACCTATGTGTATCTCGCCTGCTGTCTCTAATGTAGTCATCAAGTGTTTATTTAATGACAGTGCTTATATCGAGATTACTTTACTCTCTATCTTAATTACAGTGATCAAGTAGCACGTGCTTGGCAAGAGCAGCAGCAAGTGCAGAATCCAGAAACACCGTCTGGTGTTCAAATCCAAAAGGTTTCTGAGTTACATAGACGCATTCCAAACTTGCCTGCAGTCAGTGCATGTTGAAGCGCTGGTGCACTTCCGCTCGAGTAATTATGTTATTGCTGGCAATTCCTGCAGTGCAGGAGTATTGGGACCACTCAGTCCAATGCAGGTAAGCAATTGAAACTGCCAAAGTATTGCGGTCCTTCAGACAAGCAGCACTAGTGCTTAGGGCAGTGTCTTTAGAAACCACATTGTTTTAAAAACAGGCAACGTTTCTCAGTCCCGGCGTCGCAATGAACAAGATGCTGGCGCTCCCTTTTAGGGGAATTATGGTAATGGCAGCCCCTCACAGATAAATGTGCTGGGGCACTGGGAGGGAGGAAAAGGGAGGGAGACAGAGGGAGAGGGAGGGAAAGGAATAGAGAGGGAGACAGACAGACAGAGAGGGAGGGAGACAGACAGAGGGAGGGAAACAGACAGAGGGAGGGGGAGGGAGGGCGAGGGAGACAGAGGGGGGCAGAGGGAGACAGACAGAAAGAGGGAGACAGACAGAGGGAGGGAGACAGACAGTGGGAGGGAGACAGACAGTGGGAGGGAGACAGACAGTGGGAGGGAGACAGACAGAGGGAGGAGGGAGAGGGAGGGAGGAGGGAGAGGGAGGGAGGGAGAGGGAGACAGAGGGAGGGTGACAGACAGTGGGAGGGAGACAGAAAGAGGGAGGGAGACGGACAGAGGGAGAAGGGAGACAGACGGAGGGAGACAGGGAAGGAGACAGGGAGGGAGACAGGCATATGGAGACAGAGGGAAGGAGACAGGCATATGGAGACAGGGGGTGACAGAGGGAGACAGACAGGTGGAGGGAGGGAAAGGGAGACAGACAGATGGAGGGAGGAAGAGGGAGACGGAGGGAGGGAGGAAGACAGAGAGAGTGAGGGAGACAGAAGGGGGAGGGAGACAGAGAGAGGGAGACAGAGGGAGGGAGACAGAGGGAGGGAGACAGAGGGAGGGAGACAGAGGGAGGGAGACAGAGGGAGGGAGACAGAGGGAGGGAGACAGAGGGAATGAGAGAGAGACAGTCAGAGTGAGACAGAAGGTGAGAGAGGGAGTGAGACAGAAAGAGGGAGGGAGACAGACGGAGGGAGAAGGGAGACAGACGGAGGGAGACAGATGGAGGGAGAAGGGAGAGAGAGAGAGGGAGACAGGGAAGGAGACAGGGAGGGAGACAGGCATATGGAGACACAGGGAAGGAGAAAGGCATATGGAGACAGAGGGAGGGAGACAGGCATATGGAGACAGAGGGAGGGAGGCAGTGGGGGACAGAGGGAGACAGACAGGTGGAGGGAGAGAAAGGGAGACAGACAGATGGAGGGAGGAAGAGGGATAGGAGGGAGGGAGGGAGAGAGACAGAGAGGGGGAGGGAGGGAGGGAGAGAGAAGGGGGAGGGAGACAGAGAAAGAGGGAGACAGAGAGAGGGAGACAAAGGGAGGGAGACAGAGGGAGGGAGAGAGAGACAGACAGAGGGAGATAGAGAGGGAGAGGGAAGGAGTGAGACAGTCGGAGTGATTGAGAGAGAGAGGGAGAGGGAGTGAGTGAGACAGTCAGAGTGAGTGAGACAGAGAGGGAGAGAGAGGGAGTGAGACAGTCAGAGTGAGACAGAAGGAGAGAGAGTGAGTGAGACAGTCTGAGGGAGACAGGGAGAGAGGGAGAGAGAGCTAGAGAGAGGGAGGGAGAGAGAGATAGAGTGAGATAGAGATAAAGAAAGAGAGAGAGAGAGAGAGAGAGAGAGAGAGAGAGAGAGATGTGTGTATGCCGGGTCTGGTGGCTCAGTGGACGAAGGCGTCCGCTGCAGGGACCTGTGATCAACCACATGGTCACAGTTTTTTTTGTTGCTCTAGCCCCGCCCCCTCCCCCACTGACCCCGCCCCTACTGGTGCGGCCCTCAGACACAAACCACACTGTAAATTTGGCCCCCGAGAGAAAGTTTGTGAGTACCCATGCTCTAGATGAACACAGCATGAGCCAGTACGGTGACAAATAAGTAAAACGGCATTGACAAGCCATTTTATTTATTTGTGTTTCCCTGCTGCGCTCGCAGCAGGCGGGGCAACGTTCCTCCACTCCTGAGGAGGAGCCGCGCCTGCTTGAGTATATCTGCATTAACCCTGAACGTGCACTAATTTGTTCAACCTACTTCCTCCACAGATTTCTCCAGGTTTACAACTAGCCTCATCGCCATGATGGGACTTACCTGCACAAATACGGTGAAGAAGATGACGGTGATGATGGCTGTAAGGAACATGTTCCTCTTGGGGAAATGATGCTCATCAAGAAGGTACCCGAGGGAGAAAGCAATGGCTCCTCGCAGGCCACCGTAGGAGATGATGAACTGGTCCTTGGGGGTGAGCTTCACAATACGGAACCGGTTGATCATACTTGTGAGTCCCAGAACGCCTGACAAGACAGAATTCTGAAGTGAGACTGAGGTCATCAACCAAACACAGCACTTAAACAGAGGTGCAAGAGTCAGGGCAACAGGCACAACAATGCCACACTGCAGCATACAAGTGGGAGGAGAAGCAATGAAAGCAGGCAGAACCATGAGCCCGGTCATCAGAGAAGCAGGCAGCGTCATGATAAACAAGGTAAAGCCGTGGCACACTGTGTGGCAGGAACCAACCATCGCATGCACACAATCTTAAGACAGTCCGGGCCCGCACAGGGTAGGGCCAATGTACAGCCAGGACCCACACATCTGCAACAGGGAGAAGTGGAAGTTCAATGGGCGGGTAACAATGAGGAGGCAATAAGGAATTAATGCAAATAAAAATACAGGTTGTATAACACAACCACGCTTTCCTTCCCCACGTGTTCCTTAACACTGTGGCAGAACAAATGCACCTGGACCACACATTCCATTTACAACACAGGTCGTTACAACTACTTGCCTTGGGGGACACTGAACTTTGGAATAGTAGAATTTAAAAATTCCAACTCCAGTCACCGCAACAGTAGGGAAAGAGTTGTATTTTATAGTCCAACGCCGTTTTAACTACGGCATGTTGTTGTATAGACTTGTGTTGTAAATGAAATGCGTGGTTCGGACGCATTCGTTGTTCTGCCCGCATTGTAAGGCAACACGTTGTTCGGCGGAGGTGGTTTTAGCGGTTTCACCTCCCACACAGATTTACCTAGCACCCTAGCAATGAGGCAGAAGAGTAGAGTGCTCATCACGAAGGTCCAGTTCCACTCGTGTGGTCCCGCCACAGTCGACACCCCGAGGAATATGAAGATGAGGGTCTCGCTGACGCTGCTCCACATCTTGAGGAAGTACTTGATGGTTGTGTGCGACTTGTGTGAAATGTTGGCCTCCACATAAGGCCTCATCACGACACCAGAGGCGATAAGCCTGCATGTGGGAAAAAAGAAGAGTCGGTGACGCAGTAAACCACTGGCAAAGAAGTTTCAGCCTGGCAGGGCAGAGGCATAAGGTGTAGCACAATCACCTGCGATCGGACTTCATGAAATGGAAAGACCAAAAATATCACCAATGCACAGCTTTCACCATGTATGACTGTACATCCAATGTAAATAGGTAACATTTTACAGAGAAGAAAGGCTGGCTTCACTGGATCGGATGGGTTAACGTTCAAGAGACTCAATAGTCACCACGATTCAGACATTTGGAGTTGTTATATGTAAGGAGCAACTTGTTCATCTACCCCAGTATTTCTATGCATTTGGGCACTTGCTATCCTGCAATTAGGACAAGGATGAACAACATTATAGGCATAAAAATAAAGAAGACAGACAAGGACTAGGTTAACTGTTCACATTTGATCAGAAACATCTGGAACAGACACAGCTTACCTCAATAATCGCTTTCCCTGCCTAAGTCCAACGAGTAGCTTCACATTTGTAGGATATTTTTGGAGCACAGGCACCGTCTGTGCCCTTCTAGGCAATTAGATTCTCAATCTCCACATGGGATGATCACAAAGGCAAGACGATGAGGAAGAGTGGGAGTTCTGGTCCTCCAGGATTCACCCGGCAGTACTGCACAGAGTAACCAACTTCATTATAACCACTTACCGTTAGGTAGAGCCTGGTTTAGGGCCTGGCTTAGGCTTCCCTGCTCTCTTCCATGTTACCTTCTTGTTCCCTTCAGCCACCTACCCCACAACCGGTCCTGTAAAGTAGCTCAAGGGTCCTTACCTGGCCTCCCTACCATTCAATGCGTTCTCAGTTTAGAAGGAATGATCTTTCACAAATATGTCTATTTCACTTAAGTCATGCTCAAAATCGATAGAAAAATTCTTTCTGACACCATTGGCATCCAAAGGCCTGCTCAAATTCTAACGCTGGGTGACTTTTAACCACATTTAACTAAACCCAGGCAAGACAAAGGCTCGGGAAAACATCTTAACATCCTGCCCCAGTTATCCGCCCTTCGTCTCGACCTTATGTGACATGCACAAACCTTCATCCAACACCTCAGAGCTGTGTAGCAACCATCACTAGTCTAGACAGCACAGAGCCATGCAGCAACCATAATTCAATACACTACATCGCAAAGAGGCCACAAAAGGTCACCACGAGGCCGCCCGCTATATAAATACCTGGATTATACAAATATCTGAAGGAATGTGAAAAACCTCACTTTTCCTGGTCTACCCTGTTAACTTTGGTTTTATCACAGTCTGATGATATACATTCTGGCTTTTTCAGAAATATCCTAGGATTTAGAATTCTGGTGTCCTTATTTTCTATATACAAGTACTCTAAGTTACCAAACAACTCCCATGGATTGGAACACGGTGGAGTTCTTTTTATTTTCTCTCTGCCCCACTGCTGCAGATACGCCTCTTGCTCTGGGTTTCCCTGCTCAGCTGCTTTTCCTTCATTCCATCACCTATGCTTTCATTTGTTAGAAAAGGCATTGCCTTGTTGTTTCGGATTTGTCACGCCTACTCTGATCAATATAGCCTTTATTGAAAGTAAACCTCACTTAAAACATTCCCATCTCCTTCAGAAGCAGCTACTATTCTTCAATAACACCACCATTTGAATATGTGAAGAAATAGTCGCCTAATGAAGTACCATAGAATTAAAGATTGGAATATTTGCATGCAAGCAAATCAACCAGAGTGAGCAACACTTTGCCCAGGACATGTACAAAGTGCTAGGGTATCTGTATTGAAAGGCAAAGCTGAAGGAACGAGCCATTGGGCTATTGCAAATAAGCAGCACATCACACAGGTCCTATAGGAGTTTCAGTTCCACTAGAGACATACTCACGCCATAATGCCGGACAGGTGGAACAGTTCAGCCGACAGGTACGCCATGTAACTGTAGAGAAAGACAAAGAGCGGCTCGATGACCCGAATGTGAGAGGTGAAGCGGGAGGTGAAGGCCGCTACGATCCCATAGACCACTCCCACGAATACGCCACCAAGAGCCACTACGAAGAAGCTCAGAAACCCAAGGAGGATGTCTGTGAAGTTCACTTGGTCAAAATTGGCAAATTCCTCGAATAGATGGTACAGCACCTGTAGAGAAAAGGTACATAAAATGAGAACTAAAGTTTCCAAAAGAAAAGTTACCCTAGTCCCATATTAAGACCCCAGTCGTCGCCAAACTGGCTCCAACATGACAGCCACCCCTCAAACAGCAGAGGAGAAGTCAAATAAAAACACCATTTCCGTGACTCTGAGCCTACGGCAGTCTTCTGTCTATCCTCACACATTAGCATCTTCACAGATTCAGCCTTCCCTCACACCCACGCAGGCTCACACAGGCCCAGATTTTCCTCACACATTGTAGTTCACACAAGCCATCTTCCCTCACACATCTTCATGGTGTGGCCTGCCTAGGCTTTACGGAGTCACCTACAGACCTTCCTAAACCCACAGTGCACAGTAAGGTTTATTCAAGTAAAGCGGACGATAACGCCTGGATCAGTCGGTGTCTGTTTTCGCCGGCACACCAACCACTTTCAACAAAGCTGAACACTTTTTAGCTGCACTGCTAAGCACCTTATATGGAATACCTTCTCCTACATGACAGCTTTTAACCGTTTCCTGGATTTATCGTAGGCAGGCGTTTGAATGGCTACACACATAATGCTGTGTGGCAACTTCAGAGCACTTTAAATTTTTGCTTGTACAATGGGTTTGTGTACCACTAAGGGTTCGCCAAGCCCTGTCGAGATTTTCACTTTACACCATGCAGATGGAAGACATTATTTCTGGGAAGAAGAGGCATGCCACTATGCCCATTGGTTAAGCTGTACACCCTAGGAAGAGGGCACTTAGTCTGGCCAGTGAAAGTAGGAAGAAACTTATCTTAAGTCACTCAGTCACTGCATCTCATGATCACAGTCGGCACTTGGAGGATTACTAAAGAGTCTTGCAAAGAGCAGATGGTGTGCCTGTGCGGTCAGGGCGCCGGGCTCTTGAAGGCCCTCAAGCAATCTCTACCTCTAAAAGGGACGGACTGTGCTTTTATGCCAAGAACATTCGTTTGCCAGTTTGTGCAGGTAGCTTGGTCCCCAGTTCCACAGGACCCGAGACGTGGTGCAGAGGGCACGGCATTCAATGCTAAATTCACCATAGAACAAGGTTTCATCTCATCTTGCATTTTCACTTGTTGCAGGGGCAGTTAAGGTGCCATTTTAGCACTCCAAGCCACTTCATGAGCAATTTGGGAAAGTCAGCTTATATTAAACTGCCAAGACCCTCTGTGGCACTCGCTGGTTGGTTTGTGGAAGTGATAGGATTTTACATGCAATGGACAGCTGTCCTTGCTATGGGAAGAGTTGTAGGAGTAAGTGACACAAAGCGCCCAGTTTGTTTAGTCAGTGTAGTGCTGGATCTGCCCTCAGGAATGTGGGCCAGGAAACAGCTTTGCTTTCAGTACTTCCATGTGGCAGAATCCCTTTTCTGGAGCAACGGAGGCAGCATTAATTCTTCATCCAGCAGTAGAGGTGCCCCAGGCAGTTTGTAATGGTGCCTTGGCGCCCAGCAGATATGAAGATTGTGCAGCCTGACAACTATATCAGAGAGGCACACAAATGGTAAATACCAAAGGGGAGAATGATTAACCCAGAGATACACAAACTTGAATGAATCATTAAAATTTGACCCCCCCCCCCAAGAAGCGATTGGGTTTGGGGCCGTTGAGCACCTCTGACTGGACAGCTACTGTCCACTCAAAATGGAACCCTGTCCTAGCTCGTGATAAGAGTCCGCAACCTGGGAGCCCACATTGACTCAGAGGTGTCCATCCACCTTCAGGTGCTCATTTGCCCTCAAGATAGTTCAGCCTATATTTCGATTGTTCAGGGTAGGTAAATGTGGGGTCTGTATTTGATTTTGCTCACTTTATTTATTTATTTATTTGCGAGTTTATATCGCGCTTGAATCAACTCCCGGAGGAGTATCTCTGCGCCCAAGAAACACAGCAAAGCACAGTCAGAGAGAGGACCGGATGGAACTAGTTTTGGAATAGGAAGGTTTTGCTCTTTTCCCTCCCTCATGGTCTTCTTGGCTTTTAAAAGAAAATTAAACTCCGAGTTCCACCTAATTAGCTCGGAGAAACCTCCTTGGGACATGTGTGCCGAAACGTACGCTCTAACATAATTCTGCATTCACTGGCTGCGGCAGGATAACATGCCCCCACGTCACTTAAAATGTGAGGCCAATATTTTAGTCACTTTAGCAAAATCCCATGGTCTACTTCCGCACAGGCGCTGGAGCAGGTTGCACCTCTGGGCTGCCGAAACAAATCATGACAGAGGTACACAATGTCTTGGGTTCCCTTCTTGACTTGCAATAAATACATACTACAAAAATATATTTCCAGATATCCACTAGGAGCTTTGTTCCTTTAAGAATTCAAGGGCATTGCTACAATAGAGGCCACACAATGCTCTTCCATGACTAAGGCAACTCAGTTCAGTTTTTTAGGTCTCGCCTGTCGATGCGCATGCGCATCGAGCTTGCGAGCCTATTGCGGCTTAAACAAGCTTTAACTAAGAAGCAAGGAATCGTGGCGATTCCTTGCAGTGCCCGTGACTTTTAAGCTCAATGCGCATGTGCATTGAGCTTAAAAGCGCGTGCACATGCCCCCAGCCGCCTGGATGTCTTTTCCTTCAGCCGCACTCCTCCCACACCCCCGCTCCGCCCCCTCCCCTGTCTGCCGTGTGGGCACTTTCTCCACGGCCGCCAGGCCACATCAAAGGCTTCCCCAGCACTGCCCCACCCATCAATCACCATCCCACTGCCACCCCCCTCCCTCTCCATATGGTGTGCTCTGCCTCAGGCCTCTCTAACTCGGCCCCCTCCTCTGCCCGTCGTGTCGCATTTCTCCTCCCCCCTCCCCTTCTCTTCCTTACCTCCGTCTTGTTTATTTTAAACATTTGCACGACTTCAGTGTTTGCCTTCCTCTCGTCGCAATTTGTTTTGAACAGTAATTGCCGATGAAGTGCCTCAAATCAAGTTTGCTTTTCTCTTGTTTTTTTTTATCACGTCTTTCCGCATCTCAGCTTGCTGTTCCCCCCTCCCCACTCTCTCTCCCAGCACACCCCCCCCCTCAAGCCCCCTCCCCTGCCCGCCATGTCGCATTTCTTTTCTCCTCTTTGCCGCTCTCCCTGCTCCGCCCCCTGTACCCGCCCCCTCCCCACTCTCTCTCCCAGCACACCTCCCCCTCCAGCCCCCTCCCCTGCCCGCCGTGTCGCATTTCTTTTCTCCTCTCCTCATGTTTACAACATGGTATGTTTCCCCTATCAGTGCTGGGGGGGCTAGGGTGGCACCCCTGTGTCCCAAGTGTTCTCTGTCGGGAGCCTGCATGTTTCTCCCCACTCGGTGGCATGCACGGACTGCACGGATGCACCCAGCTCGCCTGCCTGCAGTGTGAGTGGAGGCCATTAATAATCCCGGGGCGTGCACCCATTGCACTCAGCGATGACTTCATTCCCAGGGCCACCCGGTCGATGGCAGATGCACGCACTGCATTTCAATGCGCACCACTGGAAGGCAGCCCTCGAGCATGAGCACACCCCGACCTGACCGCATGCAGACGCCAAACCCAACTACCCCCAAAGCAGAGAATGCACTCCCAATATCCACCGGCCACTTTTCCTTCTTACGTTATTATGCATACAACGGCGCATGTTCTGAATGTAGGTTTGCAGGATTGTTTCTGAGGCATGGTTAGCAGTGCATTATTTGTTGGAAATGTTGTGGCGGTTTCTGTCTGGTAACTTTGCATCCAACAACTTACTAATGCAATAGGTCTTGCATTTGCGAGAGTTAAACCTATTGGTATTGTAATTGACAATGCCTTTTATTTACGTTTTACAAAACCAACACAAATAAAAGGCAGTGCCATTTACAATGCCAATGGCTCAAACTCTAACAACTGCGAGACCTATTGGCTATGCCAATGCTTGTTTCAACGTGTTGCTATGAGAATCATGCAACATGGACTGTGATCGCATTTTGGACATTACCGAAATTAAAGACATTCTTCTGGTCAGATTTCAGGTTTTTCACATTCTTTTTTTTCCTTACTACTTTATTTCGGCCTCTGTAACCCCACCTAAAAAACAAACATAGCATTCCAAGAGTTCAGTTGAAATCCTGGGAGGTATTAAAGCCTCAAAGGGCAGCAGCGGAGCTTAGCCTAACACACCATGCGAATTGGAAAGGGGATTTTCAACTTGCATTGTCTGCCACAGTGTGATGGTGGCTCCTCACTGGGTGACCATGTGAAAGGAGCCCATACCTTATGACACACGGTGGCGCCGTGTGAGTTGGCAGGTCTGCACTTGACCCAAGCCCTAAATTCAAGAGTGAAATTAAAATCATCCACGCCGTGGGCTTGATGCCGACAAAATGTGTCCGCTCTCCACATTGCAAGGTAATTCCCCACATGAAGGCCACACCCCAAATAGGATCATCTACTCTGTAGTCACAGAAGCAAGCAATACTACAGCAGCAACAGCCACTAAGACGTACGTATTCTCAACAGGCCACAACCCGCACACCGCAACGACAGTGCTCGCTGTTAAACCAAAGGCGTGTTAAAAAAGCAGTGATTCAATTTACCACTCAACCCAGCATGATCAAAGGAGTAGGCGAAAGGATACAAAAATGTATTACTCGCTTGAGAAGTTACATCAGAGAGGTAGAGAATGTAAAAGCAGCACAAGGTCTTCCGTTAGTGCTGCAATCATGAGGCAGGTTCCCCTTTAGTCACATTGTTCCTCATTCATAGGTCATGTTTCCGCCACATGAAGTACTCCGCTTACTACAAAACCGGTGATGCCTTATACAGAACAATTCCAAGGTAAGCAGTTCACGAATATTCAAATACAGCACCAGACTGTCAGAGGCTCACGCCCAGACCAGTGAAACACACCCGTGTTCTCAGAACCCCACCTTAAATATGGCGTCTCTCCGAAACCTGGGCCTGCTTTCTGAAAGCAGCTCCCTCTTCACTACATTTCTTCCAAAGCGATCACAAACACCTTCTAAATAAAGACTACTCAAGATAGTTCTGCGATTAGTAGAAGGAAAACAACGCGCTTAGTTCACAGTGGTTCCATTCAGCACCAAATGAGTATCAGGAGTGTTCACAAAAAAAGTTGGTGATGAGAGCGAGCCATTTAAAGGAGGCAAACACGATCATAAAATGCTTTCAAAACCTTAAAAACAAAACTAACTACAATTGCAAAGGCATATGGAATACTAGTTTAAACAGTAGCTGTACGGTTACAATAATTGTAACCGTTTTTGTAAGTGTATGTCTCCTTTTAGAGGAGAAAGCGCACATATTTTCCCTACTCACAACAGGAAGAGCAGTAAACATTCCAGTTTCTACATCAAGTGGAAGTGTTCGTGTCCACTCCAGTGAATTTAAAGGGATTTGATGCAAGCCTGGTCATCTTTCCATCCCAGAGCAGATTTCAACCAGATTCAGGTGTACAGAAAGAGCCTGAAACCTGGGGAGCATTGCAAGTCCCACCCAGGCCTGGTGACTTCCTGCATTTCTGTTCCAGCACACATGACTGCACCCACACTCTCATCAGGAATTACGGGATAGTGGTAGAATGGTGTCAAGTCCTCAGATGTGCCCAGATCCACTGCGCACTGGTCATGGCAGCGATGTGCTTACACTACTGCACCAAGAACATGCGTTTCAGGGCATCCAGTCTGAGGGCCTCACTCCAGAGAGGAGTTGATGTGGAAGCATTCATTCAGGTATTGGAGGCACATGCAGAAAACTAGTAGGGAGGGGTTGAGGTCAATCAGGGAGTCAACACTGCATGTCAATGTAGCAAGGGTCATGTCAGTTCCATCTTGTTCTAAGTCTATTCTGCTTGAGGGAAGTACACGAGGAAACAAGTGCAGACTAACATGCCCAGTCAATGGGGACCAACATCCGGTTCCTCCTTGCTTCTCTGCAGATCATACATCATTGTTGTACTAAGGACGAGTGGATGAGGATCCAACAGAAAGGCTGCCATGCTGACAGAGTATCATCGTCAACACGAGGAGATGATGGACGGAGCGCTAAACATTTTCAGACACTTGCCCCCTGTCACAGATCTGGGTTGAATCCATCATCGTTCTTTAGCTCAATTCGCCACCTCAGTTCAGACCCAGCCATATATAAATCAGTCTGACCCTGTGCCTCATGGAAACAGTCAAGCCCGAACTGCCAAGCCAGGTGTATTATCGGCAGCAGCTTGTTTGTTAGAATGCTTAGTTTTCTAATTGGCGGCTGGGGTTTTGCCAGAAGTTGGTTACCACCGAAACGTCAAAATTTGAGACTTTACATCTAGGTGTCAGGAGATGAAATCTCAGGACAAGCCAAATGAAGAAATTGCTTTTCAAGTGTCTGATAGTCTGCTTCTTCAATCCCACCATTGCACTAAATAGAGTACAAATTCATAATATAAAAGTAAAGTGAAAGTTAATTTGCTAGTCCGGTCGTGGACAAAGGAGATGCATTACCTAGATTAACTCACCAAGAGTTTTTTCTTGCTGCTCATCAAACTTTATCCTCTCTCCGGATGCAGGGATCCAGAGATGCTACAATACAATCACCCTAATCTTCTCATGATTATAGGAAATCTTGTGTGTAGCCTGAAATACCTTGTAATCAATAACAATGCAACCATTGAAGAAGGGGTTATTCTTTCTTGATTATATTTCTTAAGCTATGGTTTTCTCTACTCTTCTGTGGAGTTTCACTCAATCAGATATCAAAGGTTAGCCAAGCGGTTCTAGACCAATTTTATTCTTCAGGAATCCAGTAACACACAGTTTCATGAAAAGTTGAAGAGAACATCTCTAGATGGGCTATAACTAATAGGATGCAAGCTTCATTAAGGGCTTGTAAAACTTAGGAACTCTCCGTCTGAATAGGTGCCTTAGGAACAAGTCAAGACACCTAAGAATAGCAATTACTGATGGACACCTTAGGTGTTCAGACCACACAGCAAAGCACTAAAGGACTCACAACACACAGCAAAGCACTCAAGAAAACCTACGAAAACAAGACACAGCAAAGCACTCAAGAAAACCTACGAAAACAAAGACTTCAGGATACTTGAGGCATGGCAGAGCTGGCCAACCAAGGTGGATCAGCCAGGAAATGTTGGGGTACATTTAGGAGGTGAAAGGCAACAAGACAGCCTTGACGACTGTGTGACTACAGGGCATGACACCCCCCTCTTATGCTGCAGTAGAAAGATCCCAAATAGGGAATCCGGAGTGACAAATTCAGCAACAGGGTGAGTAGCCCCTTTGCATGTTGAATGTTTTATATCATATGTCCAGACTGACCGAGTTAGGATGATTGACAGACATCAATAGGCCAAGTAATCCTGGGACACATTCATTGTCCTGATGAAAGCTCAGGACCCTTATGGACCTTACTCTAACGAGGGCTAAAACAGGTTGACTTTAATAAGGGTGTAGAGCGATAATACCCCCGATGTTGCCCAGGATAAATTGTTTTATCCACACCGTAAATACCCACATTTAAAAGAGATACCTGGGTTTTTTAGATCGTTTTATTCCCTAGAAGATCCTGGCAGACAATCATAAGAAGCACTCCCTGGAACATGGTTGAGCCCAATATGGTTTTTAGGGGCCAGGATCTTACCACATGATGAAGTATGCCACTACTAGAGTGCATAAGCGGGGCTTTTTTTTTAAGTACTATTTTTTGTAGGTATCACATTCTACCATGACCTACAGTTTGAATACAATAGGCTTAAAGGTATTTTACAGCCTTATTTCGTACAGACTCAGGGAGACAGTAGCCTACAGCCCTCAATTTCTCTCCATCTTTCCTAACATTCGTTATTGTTGCATTCTGGACTTGTAAGAGCACCCAAGGTGAGCACCAGAGGCCACATAAGCAGCACAAAGGCAATGAAGTCCCGCAAAAGAAAGCACAGGACAACACATAAGATGCAGCAAAGCATTTTAAGCCAGCTAATATATGGTAAAAGCCATAGATGGCCTATGCTGCTTTGCAAAGCACCAGGGCTAGCCAAATAAATCACAACAAACCAACCCAAAACACCTAAAAGCTCACCAGGCGTTCAAACACATGACAAAGCACTTCAAAAGAAATAAGACACTCGAAAGCATCACAGGCCATCTAGGTTTTGGTTTTGGTTCCGTTCTCCAGGCTGGCCAAGTCATGGCAACCCACCTACAACAACCTCATGGAAAAGCCCCAGTAGCTACCAAAGATGATGCAAAGCACTCGGGTCACTAAATATATGGCGGTTTCCCTTATCCTGCTCTTGAGTTCTTAGGACCCATATTAATCACTCTTCAACTCTCTTCCTTCTCTCTCAGAGTTTTGAAGCAACCTTAAAGCAATGCTTAATTTGAGCCGGTGGTTTAAAGTGCTCAGCACCGGCATTTAATCTCCCTGTGCCTACCATAAATGAATGTGAATGTGTCCTTAATTGGTGCTTATAAAAAGAGCTGGTGTTAATATTGTTAAGTGATCTGCCCAGAATCACAGGATGTTGAGCCGACGCAGAGACTCGAACCTGGTTCCCAAACTCCGAAGTCAGCAGCTCTGGACATTACGCCACATCCTCTCTCCACAATCATGGTTAGTAATTGGCTCAGTTTTAGGCGGGGCAAATAGGGGAAATGGGTGGTTCAAGTTCCCTCCTGACGAGAGACCCCGGCCTCTTTAAAAAGTATGATTAAACAAATTAACCACTGCTTTCAAGTGCATAGTTGCTACAGAGCCAACAAGCTTGAAGCACTGCAAGCCACACAAGGAATGAAAAGGCACTATAAATCCCCTTAGCCAGAAAAGGCCGTAAGCTACCCAAGATGTAGATAACGTGGAAAGAAATCAGTGGGATACCTAGCACTTGGTAAAGTACTTTCAGCCAAACATGGCACATCAAAGGACAGAGATGGACACTCAAGATGTGGCAAAGCACTAAGGGGCTGATGTATTGAAGGATTTTTCTCGTTCTGTGTCTATGAGAAAATGTGTTAGTACATAAGGGCCTAAGTTCCAAAGCTGATACCACAATTATAGTCTCTTCCTCGCACACATTGTGCTCTAAGGCAGCGTCTGTGTAGCCCACTTGTATGCCTGTATATGGAGAGCTCTCCAGTGCTTATAACCTCTCGCGATAGGTCATCATTGTTCTTCCGCTTACCAGTGCATTGTTCCTCAGATCTATACACAGTCTGTGTGAGTGAGCGCGAGCCCCAGCACACATTCTTCCGCCTTAGCCACCTGCACTGCAGTGCTGTTAGACATGCGAGGCTGTGAATAGTTTATTCAGAGGGAACAACTGCGGCGCAGTGCACCACGTGCTGCTTGCACAACTACGGGAAAGAGGCCAAGAGAGAAACAGACCTCATCTGGCCTTTGCGAGGGACGAAAAGGACAATGAAGGATATTTGAAATGCAAGCAGCCTCCTCCTCCTCTTGGGGAATCCAACAGCCTTCCGCACTCAGGGAGCCCAAGCAAACACTGCCCACAGCTGTAGTGGGGCCGGCAGAACAGAGCAGTCAACACCACAGAGGGTGCAAAGCCTCATAACTCAGGGTTATAGGGATTCACAAGCTTCCTTGAAGGCTTTTATGCAGGATGGGCGGTGAATAATGAGGAGTCCAACACTCAAGCCCAATGACGTGTTGTGCAGGTAGAATATGCGCACAAGACCGCTGTGTGACACAAGAGATGGAGAAGTGCTCACTGAGGGAGGTTCAATGGCTCTTTGCAGATGATTGACAGGAGACTGGAGCAATCACAGATTGACTTCAACATACAAGTGAAATCTAGCGTTCATATGTTTAGGTGCAATGACAGCATTGCTTGGTGTGAATCATTCAGTTTTCGTTTACAGGCCACTGGATACTTGAATCAGAAGTCTGGGCAATTTTCCGATCACCAATCTTGCTACCAAATTATGGAGCTTACACCGCCTTGTCGAAAGCATGTTGTGAAGCCCAGGGAGGCGTTAATAAATACTGCATCAAGGAAATAATAGCCTGTGAGACAGTTTTTTTTTTGCTCCAGATACACTGGAAACTGATCTAATGTTAAGTAAACCCTCTTTTGCCATTATATATATGCTACGTATTGCTCTCAGGGAGCCTCTATCGTTTATTTCAGTTTCGGAAAGTCATAACTCCTTCCTAGGACATCACAACAGCTGATAACAAAACGGGTTACCCACTGTTGTCATGTCATAAAGGCGCTCCCGTCAGGTGACAGGGCTCTGAGAAGCTGTCAGTGCAGTGCTGCTGGTCTGCTTTGACTGAAAGCAGAAAGCACAGCTGCGGCAGGAGGAGGGGGTGGGGGGGTGAGGCAGTGAAGGTCGTGGGTTTTGGTTATGGATAGCATGCAAGATATTTAATTTTTACATGTGTGTCAGGGAGGAGAGGCCATGTTATCTATAGGTCTCCCATTATACTTTGCCCCGGCACAGTAGTTGAAGGCAGGGGCAGATGACTTTGGGGGCCATACAGAACAAAATTACAGATGGGCAACTGTGAATTACGGGGATGTTTTTCACCTCAGGGCTCTGAGAGACATATTAAACAACTCGAGCTTCGCTCTTGTCTATTTGAAGTCACTCAGAACCCCTGGGTAAAAAAAATGACCGTAACTCAGTGCTATAGCTCAGTTGTTCTCTCCAGGTCATTACAAACATTTCCAGTGCTGGATTTTTATATGACAGCCTAATGCATTCTGGGTGTTATAGTCTTGTTTTATTCTATTGAACTACTTAGACTAACATACCTGAAATCAATGATTTCGGAGTGGAAGATTCTCTGGAGACTGGTGCCCACAATGACCCAGAGTGAGGTGGTCTCTCTAACCACAACAAGGGCACAATCAACAGGAACTTCCACCCTTGTCTCTCCAATTGGTTGTTATATGGTTTCTATGTTATTCAAATGATTATTTGGTCAAAATCTGGCTATACTGACACGGTCGATTATAAATTTTCCGCGATTCACACATATAAGTAAGATGTATACTTACAATATGATTATTTTCTGTTATACCGAGATACTGTACGGTAGTTGGAATAATTATATTTATATGTTAGACCACGGGTGACGATAACCCACGCTAATAAGACAGACTGGTATTACTCGTATGTCATTTTGATGTTTTACTGTATTGAATTCTGTATATGCAATTATAACTACTGGTTCTCTGAAAAACGTATATACCCGTCTATATACTACATATGTGAAAATCTAATAAACAGATCAAACCAACAAAAAAAAAAGGAACTTCCACCACATAGCCCTTCTGCGCCACGCGAGGAGACTTCACCCCTACTAGTCTGCCTTAGCTCCTATTGTTATGATGGAATCCAAGACCTGGGGATCCATTATCCTGAGAGAAGGGTTCTATAAGTGTGAGGAAAAACCACATAAAGCATACCTTAGCCCAACTCTACTACCTTATCCCAAATTGTGTTTACAGAAGACATTGAATAAGAGTTCTAAGGAGCAGAAAATCAACCTTCCCAACCTGGAATAAAGGCTTTTGGACTCCAACTAAACCCTTACCACTGGATTTTCTATACAATTGGAAAATGCAGGCATTTTTAGTGTAATGTTTTTCGAAGCAGATGCCTTTTTAAGTCTGGCTTGACAGCGCAACCATCTTGATAACCTATTATTACGAATTACTTTAAATAGTAAAATAGAATATAACTCTGCCTTCACCCAGTGGAGCATACCGTAGCATTTCTTGCTATTGGATGCTGGATGTATTATTCCACCTTGTAGGAAGAGGTTTCACTGAAATGCACGCTGGGTTACTTTACATCGGAAAACACCACAAAATTCAGTTCTTCATCTCCTATGAGGAATCTATTTTTAAAAGAAATCCTTTCGCCACTATTTTCCAGTATTAGTGCCGCAATGATTGAAAACAGCAGTTATACATGCCTGTGAGTGCAAACTTTAAAGTAAAGCTAAACCTATTTGGTTTACTGATGCTTCCTGCACTTGAAACATTCGGTGGTGGGAGAAAAAAAGGTTTGTCACGTCCTTTACAAGTGGTAGGTGGTACATTGTTTGAGAAGTGCGTGATACACCAGTCCTATGAATGCTAATTAACGCACTGGTTTTGATAATACAAAAAAAGGTTTACACTCACATGTCAAATGGTTGTCAGGTTAAATTTGCCTATGTTTTGAACCCATAAGTTGAACATTAACAGAGTCATCTTCAGGACAGGTGGCTGTTGCTAACCACCATTCTGGCTTATTACAAAAAAACAATGGCATGGCAAGTGGGGGCAGGTTCAAAAGAAAGGGGGGGGATTGCAGCAAAGCTCTGGGCATGAAGATTCACTTTTCTTTTTTATCGGTTTGAGAAATCGAAAGTGGGTTGCTTAGAATGCCAATGCTGCTCTGCGAAATAAAACCACTTGCACAAATTAAAACCAAAATTCCATGGCAATTAGCTATCAATCACAGCACTGCCTGCACCCTGTGAAGCACGTGACCCTTTCATTTTTCCACCCTTATATCAGTGTCAAATGTAAAATCATCACTCCAGCATTAAAAAAAACAATCAGCCTAACAATAAATTGCCTTTGAAATGGAATGGTATGGTATACTACACGAGTTTTCCGGCTGCTCTGTTGCCTTGCAGACACTCGCGCAATACTTCTATTAGCTGCACATTGCTTCTTGAAAGGCCAGTGAGAAGGTTAGTAGTCACTTCTATTGTCCCATTGTTTGAGCGGAGTCTGGTACTAATTTTGATATTTTTTTTTAATTTTTTTTTTTAAAGCATCAATCAATCAATCATAATATTTATAGAGCGCACTACATACCCGTGATGGTCTCAAAGGCGCTGGAGGGGAGGAGGGTGCCGCTACAGCTCGAAGAGCCAGGTCTTGAGGAGTCTTCCGAAGGTGAGCAGGTCTTGGGTCTGCCTTTGGTGGGTAGGGAGGGTGTTCCAGGTCTGGTCGGCGATGAAGGAAAAGGATCTTCCGCCGGTGGTCTTTCGTTGGATGCGGGGGACAGCGGCGAGGGCGAGGCTGGTGGAGCGGCGCTGTCGGGTGGGGGTGTAGAAGCGGAGTCTGCTGTTGAGGTAGGCCGGTCAGGTATTGTGGAGTGCTTTGTGTGCGTGGGTGAGTAGCTTGAAGGTGATCCTCTTGTCGACGGGGAGCCAGTGGCGGTCTCTCAGATGGGGGTGATGTGGCAGCGGCAGGGGACGTTGAGGATCAGTCGGGCTGAGGCGTTTAGGATGCGTTGCAGTCATGGTAGGTGTGGCAGGGCTACCTGCGTAGAGTGTGTTGCCGTAGTCCAGCCTACTGCTGACGAGGGCCTGTGTCACCGTCCGTCTAGTTTCGATGAGGATCCACTTGTAGATTCTGCGAAGCATGCGGAGGATGTTGTAGCAGAAGGAGGAGACGGCGTTGACCTGTTTTGACATGGAGAGGGAGGAGTCGAGGATGAATCCTAGATTGCGTGCGTGGCCGGTGGGTGTTGGTGCTGTTCCCAGCGTGGTCGGCCACCAGGAGTCATCCCAGGCCGAGGGGGTGGGTCCGAGGATGAGGACCTCCGCCTTGTCCGAGTCAGCTTCAGTCGGCTGTTCCTCATCCATTCGACGACGGCCGTCATTCCCTCGAGGAGGTTGGTTTTGGCGGTGTGCGGGTCCTTGGTGAGGGAGAGGATGAGTTGGGTGTTGTCGGCATAGGAGATGATGTTAAGGTCATGCTGGCGGGCGACTTGTGTGAGGGGGGCCATGTAGATATTGAACAGTGTCGGGCTGAGGTAAGATCCCTGGGGTACGCCGCAGATGATGTTGGTGGGTTCGGAGCGGAAGAGAGGGAGGCGGATGCTCTGGGTTCTGCCAGAGAGGAAGGATGTGGTCCAGTCCAGGGCCTTTTTCTTGGAGTCCGGCTTCTTGGAGGCGTGTCATTAGCATGCAGTGGCAGACCAAGTCGAAGGCGGCTGACAATTCCAGGAGGATGAGGGCCGATGTTTCACTGTTGTCAAGTTGGGCCCTTATGTCGTCTGTGGCAGCGATGAGGGCTGTCTCAGTGCTGTGGTTTCTTCGGAATCCAGACTGGGACAGGTCCAGGATGTTGTTGTCCTCAAGGTAGCGGGTCAATTGCGTGCTGACGATTTTCTCTATGACCTTCGCCGGGAACGGGAGCAGGGAGATGGGCCGGGAGTTCTTGAGTTCTTTGGGGTCCGCCTTGGGTTTCTTGAGCAGGGCGTTGATCTCGGCGTGTTGCCAGCTTTCCAGGGAAGGTGGCTGTCTCGAAGGAGGCATTGATCACTTTCCGAAGTTGGGGTGCGATGGCTGAGTCTGCTTTGTTGAATATGTGGTGAGGGCAGGGGTCGGACGGTGATCCTGAGTGTATGGAGTTCATGATCTTGCGGGTTTCGTCGTCGTTGACGTTGGTCCAGGAGGTCCGGCGGTTGATGCTGTTGTAGTTCGCGAGTGGGGTGGGGCTTGGTGTTGCCGTGGTGGTCGTCGTGCTGAAGCTGTTGTGGATGTCGGCGATCTTGCGGTGGAAGGTGGCCAGCGAGTCGCAGAGTTCTTGTGAGGGCGGGATGTTGTTGGCGTGGTCGAGTTCTTTCACGATGCTGAAGAGCTCTTTGCTGTCGTGTGCGTTGTTGTCAAGCAGGTTTTGAAGGAAGAACGCTTGGCAAGTCTGATGAGGTGGTGTGGTGACTGCGGGTGGCGTCCTTGTGAGCTGCGTGGTTGTCCGGTGTTCGTTTGTGGGGCCATTTCTTTTCCAGTTTCAGGCAAGTACGTTTGGAGGTCTGGAGTTCTTCAGTGAACCAGGCGGCTTTCTTGCTGGTGTGGTTGTTGGAAGGTTTCTTGAGCGGGGCGAGGGTGTTGGCGCAGTCGGTGATCCACTGTTTGAGGTTGCGGGCAGCGGCGTCTGGGTCGGTGGGTGGGTTCAGGGCAAGGGTGGCGGTCAGATGGTCCTCGGTGACTTTGCTCCAGCAGCGTTGAGGCGGGCGTTGGGCGCGGTGGGCTTTTTGTAGGTGAAGTGGACGCAGCGGTGATCAGTCCAGAGGGGTTCGTTGGTGTGGTCGTGGGCGTTCGTGGAGAAGATGGGGTCAAGCGTGCGGCCGGCGGCGTGGGTGGGATCGGTGACGAGCTGTCTGAGACCGAGGTTGGCGAGGTTGTCGATCAGGGTGGCGGAGTTGGCGTCGTTGTTCTCGAGGTGGAAGTTCAGGTCCCCTAAGAGGATGTAGTCTGTGGAGGCGAGTGCATGGGTGCTGACGAGGTCGGCGATGGCTTCGCTGAACTGAGTCCGGGGGGCCTGTAGATGAGTGTTCCTCTGAGGGTGGTGTTGGGGTCGGTGTGGATCCGGAAGTGTAGGTGTTCGGTGGTGTTGAGGGTGTCGTCTGTGTCGGTGAAGACCTTGAGGGTGGACTTGTGGATGATGGCTATTCCTCCTCCAGTTCCGTTGGTGCTGTCTCTGCGGGCGACCTTGTAGCCGTCCGGGATGGCAATGGCAATGTCGGGGGCCAAGGCGTCGTTCCACCAGGTCTCGGTCAGGAAAGCGACGTGTGTGGCGGATGTGTCGAGTAGGTGCCATAGCTCGACGGCGTGTTTGCGGGCGGAGCGGGTGTTGAGGAGTATGCAGCGGAGGTTGTTGGGTCTGGTCCGTGGTGGTTTGGTGGCTCTGTTGCAGGTGAAGCTGCAGGTGCGGCAGGAGAAAGGTCCGTGGGTGCGTTTCGGGGCGGCCTAGAAGCAGCTGTGGTCTCAGCTGGCGTTGAGTGCGTGGAGGGTGCTGGCGTCGTATTGGAGTCTGGTGTCGTGGCGATTGCGGGGGCCAGGGGTTCTGGCGCTGAGCGCGGTCCAGGCGCAGACGGGCTTGCCACTGGCGCGCCAGCGGCGTGACCGCCATTTAAGGCAGGGAGGAGCAGCTGGGGAGCGGGGCGGCGAATGGACGGCAAGGGGGCATGGCCACAGGGGAGCAGTGGCGGGAAACGGGCAGAGGATATAGAAGAGAAGAGAGGGGTGGGGGGGACGAGCAGAGCGCCAGGGAAATAGGGCAGAAAACGAAGCTCAGAACACACACAGGGCACAGCAGATGAAATAAAAACGTACCGGTGGCAATAACAGTTAAACACACAGGGGTATTATACTGGCAAGAACTAAGTTGCACAGAACAAACTAAGTGGCACCAAACACACTGAGTGGCACAAGACGAGTGGCACAGAACAAACAGTAAAACACTAAGTGGAACAGAGCAAATACTTAGTTACGGGGCACAGCTGACAACGGTAACGCACAGGGGGCACGGCAGGCTCGAACTCCTGCTCAGAGCGGCAGCGAGGGGGTGGAGGTAGAGGCTCACAGGTGGAGCTGTGCAGCAGGAGGGGAGTGACCTGGTCTGCAAGCGGGTCAGGGATCGCTCTGACTGCCGCGCAGCAGCCGCCATTTAAGGCGGGGAGGGAGGAGCGAGCAGCTGGGAGGCGGGGCGGCGAATGGACGGCGAGGGGGCGGGCCGCAGGGGAGCAGCGGCAGGAAACGGGCAGAGGATACAGAAGAGAAGAGGGGGCTGGGGAGACGAGCAGAGCACAAGGGCAATAGGGCAGAAAACAAAGCTCAGAACACGCACAGGGGACAGCAGTGGAAATAAAAACGTACAGGTGGCAATAACAGTTAAACGCACAGGGATATAATACTGGCAAGAACTAAGTGGCACAGAACAGAACAAACTGAGTGGCACAAGACGAGTGGCACAGAATAAACAGTAAAACACTAAGTGGCACAGAGCAAATACTTAGCTACGGGGCACAGCTGACAACGGCAACGCACAGGGGGCACGGCAGGCTCGAACTCCTGTTCAGAGCGGCTGCGAGGGGTGGAGGCAGAGGTTCACAGGTAGAGCTGTGCGGCAGGAGGGGAGTGACCTGGCCTGCAAGCAGGGTCAGGGGTCCATTTTTATAGTGGTAGTTATAACTGCCTTGCATTTTATTTGAGCTGTGACCTCTTGTGATCTTAGAATTACGAGAGGCAATGACGGCTACCACACACAAAAGGCTAAGAAATGGTCTTCATGGGATTTGCAAGCATTTGGTAAAGCTGCGTAAATAGACTCCTAGTTACGCGTTTATTTTTCTTCCTTATATCAAATGGCAAGAACTCAGTAAAATCGCAGCATGCATCTGAGAGGTATTTGCCTTCATTGAACATTTCCAAGGCAAACTCTGCAAAAGGAAGAGAAGTTTTTCAGCAAGGTTTTTATGGTTTTGCTAAACAGCTCCAACTACCTGTCAGAGACAGCATTGCAAACAACACTCCACACAGCCAATCCTTGCTCAAGATTAGATGGCTTCTGAATCAGTCTCGGTTGCCTTACTCTTAATTTGTTGTTTTCAACCCTTTCTGTGCTTCACCCACCCAGGGAATCTTTCTAATCGCCCTCTGGAAGTTCATCCAGCATTGCAACTAAAAACACAGAGGCTCGAAAAAAATCAGTTTGCTGCATTTAAATGGTCACTAGAAAACCTACAGCAGAAGTGTGGAGGATCCAACATCAATATTGACAGGCATTGCAAAAAACTATTACTACAAAAAAAGTTATTGAAATGCTAATTGGTCTCGCTTGTATGCAGGGTAAGCATGACTGATTGGCCTTATGCATAATAATTGTTGCTTCTCGTATGCTGCTCTCATTGGTCCTGTAATTAACACAGGTTTCCTTCCGAGTGCAACTTTCATGCATGGTGTCTACTCCCTATTAAAAGGGAAAGGCCACAGCCTTATAGCCTGCTGCCAACGGCTATACCAGTTTTAAAGGCCCTGAAGCAGAGTTAAAGGTCCGAGCCGCAGACGAGGGCCTAAAACGAGGGTGAGAGCCTTTAACAGGTACAGCCCGAGGCAGAAGGGATAGAAGGCTATTAGACCATTCCACCCACCAAGAGTAGAATGTTCTAAATTAAAAAGGGAGAATCATAAAGAAACAGAAATACTGGCGCTCTGGGCTTCGACCAGCCATTATATGCCCAGAGCTACTCCACGGTCTTCAATTGAGCTCTCAAAATTCCAGTATTCTAATATGGCTTACAATATCTAGGGAAGGAAGAAGGGAGGGAGGTAACAGGGACAGGCTATAGTTGCTGAATCCTCTGTGTCTATACAGTGATATGCCTGTAAGAACCAGAGTGGGCAGGCCCTTTGTAGACCGGTGTTTTGTTTATTAACATTTTGTCACACCTCAAACATCAAACAAAATGCAATGGTTTTAACATACAAAAGGAGCTTATGAACCCTGTAAAGTAGATATGTATTTAATTCACATGCTGTTGGCTAGTTCATGGAGACAATCAGTCTTGGTAATGTACTGCCCAGACTTTAATTAAGATACGAAGGTCATGCGAGGGTTTGTCAGGTCTGGGGAAGCGGCCCTAAATTGTAACCCTGGTGCTCAGAATATGTAGCTTATCCAGTGAATGAACAGGCGTTTAGTGCCTTAGATGCTTCAGGCCTGAGGAATGAGAGGTCAGCATCTGATCATGATCATGTACTCACCACAGTGACAGCATCGTTCAGCAGGGACTCCCCAAACACCAGGATATGCAGCAGCTCATTGATGTGGATCTCCTCAAAGACAGCCAGCACCGCCACTGGGTCTACCGCGGAGATGATGGCGGCAAAGAGAAGGTTGGACAACAGGCCCACACCGTTGAGCGACGGGCCACCAATCTGGCAGACCGCAAACATCAGCCCCCCGATGCAGAAGGTGTTCCAGAGGGTTCCCAGCACGGCAAAGATGAGGATGGTACCAATGTTCTCAGTAAACTGACGCAGCGGCAAAAAGTAGCCAGCGTCCAGGATGATGGGGGGCAGCAGGAAAAGGAAGAAAAGATCTGTGTCGAGAACTGGTGGCTTCTCCCCTACTCCCTTGATGAGGCCTCCGACCAGCAGGCCAACCACAATCAGCAAGCAGCTCTCCGGGACCACATTGGACACGGTGGGGATGACGTGGAAACCTGTTGGGGAGGAAAACAGAGCCAAGGTCAACCACGTAGCAAGTTTACAGAATTAAAAGAATAGCCGGCCTGCTAATCTAGCAATCAGATTCCCTGACTGAACTGTGCCTCTCAAAGTTGAGCATGGCCGAGGGTCAGCTGGATACAGCGTCACTAGCCTTAAGAGTTATTCAAAGGCATTAGTCACTTGAGAAATGTTCCAATACACCAGAGAGCGGCCTGACTGCAGTTGCATTACCTAGATCGGTCTAAGCTTCAATACAGATCAGAACCAGAATGAATATTCAAACAGGAAAGTCAACAGTGCAGCAGAACGCTTCATATAGGACACAGCTTTGAAGAAATGTGAAACAGGTTCAACAGCAGAAACTCCACAATTCCTCTGTACAGTGAATAACGGACCGCAGACTTTGGGTCAGGAAAAATATCCTGATATTTCGCCTTTTTTGGAAGACCAAGTGAGTGAAGGTAACACAGAGTGCAGTTCAACCCTTGCATACAGTTGTTATTCTGTGCTTGGAGTCATTAACTAAGGCAGCGCTCTATACACGCCCATTCTCTTTTCAAATGTTAAGGTCGTTTATTTCCATGCAGGGTGATTCAAGTGCCAGCTATGTACCAATTGCAGGAAAGAGATTCTGGAAATTCAGTAATTATGCATTAAGTTAAGTCGGTCTCCTCTGTGCCATAGCTGGTTGGGGGGTTGAACACTGGTTAATTTAGTGATTTTAAGGGTTTACCCTGATAAGGGGTTGCGATTATTCCTATAGGTGGTTAGTCACCCACGCCAAATAATAAACCAATTTCTTACACATTTGTAATAAGGCAGATGGGATTATTTGCCACGTTTTGGGAGAGTATCCTGTTTGCCATACTTTAAATAAGGCTGATAGTATGTATTCTCTGAGTCGAGGTCCTCTTTAAGCCATAGTACATCAGATGAGAAATCTGTTAAAAGGTCAAATACCTCAGTGTAATGCCTGGCCAAGGGACGTGCATTAAAAGAAAATTTCAAACAGGTTTTCTCATTAGGAACATAGGGCTTTTCCATTTCCAAGCAAAAATTGTTGGTGGATAACATTTTGAAAACAAATTGCTAAATATACAGTTTTTCATTCTAAAAATAAACTTCGAATGTCTTGTGCTAATTGGATGCTTTTGTAATAGTGTCCTCAACCCGGCAAAATAGACAACAAGAATGCTATTTGATGGGCCTCTCGGCGCTTAACGTTGCCTAATTTGTCTTCTCTTTTGATATAAATTAGTCAAACGTGTAGTTTAATTTGGTTTTTCCGCTGCCACATAACTGAAGTGATCCTGCCAACAAGTTATGCAACGGTTTGTTTACAAAATGAAAAAGGCCCATTGTTTATGGCGCAAAGTATGCCGGGCAGCACAAGGCGTCCTTTATTCCAGGCAACCTACTTGGGCCTCACTCGCAAAACTATAAACTTAAGATAGGCTCTTCTCCGGAGAGAGGGACGGAGCTGCTGTCTGGAAGCAGGGGGGACGACGAGAATTGGATGGTGGTGGCCTCGATCTTTGCCTCCGACGGCCACAGAAACAAGGGCTTCACAGCTGCGCGTGGCGCGCGCCTCGGTGCCACCACACTGCCTTCTCCCCGGACAGCCGCGCGCCAGCGTCAGGCAGCGCTGCTCATCCCTCGTTGCCCTGGGAACCGCGCGCGCTCTCCCTTGCCGCCTCTTTCCGAAGCGCGTGCCAAGAGCCGCGGCGCCCGCTTCCCTGCTCTGAGGCCAGTTCGTCCTGCAGAGGCCTCGGGGAGCTAGCTGCGGGCTCCTGAGAGGAGGCGGGAAGAAAAGGAAATAGAGAGCGCAATATCTTCACCCCACTGACCCTGGATAAACACACATTTAAGTAAAACTGTCCCTCTCATTACAGGCCCGGTGCTAGAGGGTGGGCCAGGCCCACCCAAGAACGATTCTGGCCCACCCAGGAAAAGCAGGTGCACGTAACTGGGCCGACTTTACTTCTGGCGCACAACTCGAAAGACTGTTCGCAGCTTAGGTGAGTGCGACTGAGCAAGCCACCGATTCTGGGTCGGCCGAGGAGACACAGCATGTGGTGCACCTCCACCAGCTCCAAGCCTGAGGGAGTAGCTGCTTTTGAGCAGTACACTTAGCAAGTCTTTGGTGGGAGCCTTGGGCTGTTGTTACAACAGCCTGATATAAAAAAACAGGCTGCGGGTACCTAGTGCCAGCCTTGCGTTTAAAAATCTATGACGGTAGAGGTTGAGTTTTTAATTCTTCTGAAATTCCATCTATTTTCGGAATGGTGAAAGAGCTGTGCACACTCAACTTCATTAAAAACACTAGGATATGTAATAACTTTTCATTTAAAGAAATAGGACTAGAAACGGGTAAAATGCAACGCGTTTTTTGACAATGTTGCAGTAAAAAATGAATTTACTTTATATCTTGGTGCAAAAGTAGAGGTGAACGCAGAGTCGAGATAAGCAACAGAGGTAAAGATAAAAGGAAATGAGGGACTGAGTGGAGACAAGCACAGAGGAAAAAGGAAGAAAGAATTGAGGGGGAGGAGAGAGGAAAAGATAGACCGAGAGAAATAATTCAGGATAAGCACATGGAGGGAGTGAGAGATTGAGAAAGAGAGAAGGAAAAGGCCAAGGAAAAGATGAAGTTGGGAAAGATTGAATGAAGAGAAGGGTAGAACATGAGATTGGTAAAGAGAATTTGTAAAATAATGAATGCCATGCCAAAGCTATGCCCAAAAGCCTGCAGGCAATGCCATTAAATACTTTGCACCCAATACCAAGGCTTGCAGTCTTAAAACACCTCATGCCACTTTATTACACTACCAGAAACTCCCTGCCCTTTCATCTCACTCTTGCAGGTTCCTGCTTTTTCCCCTTTGCGGTGGTTTTTCCATCCTTCTCTTCTTCATCTTTATGATCTGTGTTTTTCTTCTCCTGCGCTTAGTAAAATACCTGAGGCAAAAATGTTGGTCCCCCCAAAAAAAGAAGTGCAGATAAGATAGGGGAATTTTCCTGGGAGGCTGAAAGGTTAGGGGTACTGTTTTGTTACTGGAGGGCAGTTTTGTAGAAGTACAGCACTTTTAAAAACACTCACTGCAGGGTTCCTTGTATATTCAGCAGTTTGAGGGCAACAATAAAAGTGCCACGATAACTCTGGTGACTAATCTACCTACTAATGTGCCTACTGGAGGGAGATCAGATTTTTTTTAGTGGCAGTTTTGACTCATCTAAGGTAGCACAGAGGGTTAATATATCTGCTGCAACAAATGTGTAACATGCAGATCACAAAACAGTTTTTTATGTGCATAGATCAGTGGGTTACTGCTTTTGTCACAGTTATTATTTTGTTACTGTGCAGTTCATAAGTTACAATTGTAATCTAGCACAGTGAGCTATGAACGGACATCATAAAGCAGGATGCAAACTCCATGGTGCAGGATAGAAAGTTTAGTTTTTGTTCCCCAGTATTTCATTATCCTAATGTTGCCAAAAATGGTTTGTTTGCGTAGAAGTTAATTCTTATTGGTAAATCCAACCCACACTGTTAAGTTCTGAATCCTGAGTTTGTGCTTCTCCAGACCAAGCACTCTTAAAAAAAGCCTAACAGTATGGATGACATAAGAATCCTACACCTTGTAGTCCTTTGTCCTTTTTTAACATTTTCTATACAGTGATTTACACATGTATAATTCATGGTCTCTGTATGTATGCGTAATGTCTTATTATGTGTTTTTTTCAAGAACACCTTACTTGGCGTGTTTCATGTGACCTCGAGACATTCGTTTTAACGTTCAAAGCGTACACCCCTTTGTACCCTCAAATCCTGTTGAGGTTTTTATATTAAATGAATGGGCTAGCAGAGATATGGAGTTCACTATATTGAGTTGTTTGGTCCGAGCATGTTTATTTTCATGTTTGTTTACTGCACAGCACCCCAGTATTGTTTGCCTGAATATTTGCAATTTTCCAAAACACCCAGAAAAATCAATACTAGCAGCTCAAGCATGCGTTTACTTCTTTCATTAAGGGTGAGATGGAAATGCTGGAGGAGTCCCCACTAGTGGAGGAAAGCTAGAATAGCCAAAATAAACATGGATGGCTTCAAAACAAACCTGAGAAAGTCAGAGGCCCAATAGAGAATGGGTTACGGAAGGAAGCATGTGCGTCAGCACCAGAGTTAAGAGCAAGATCTAATGTTCCACCTAACGCACTACACCAGGATTCAGCTGTGGAAATTTGGGAGAATAACGAAATGTGGATGTGGGAGATTTGGCTAAGTGAGGAGAGCAAGTCAAGCGGAGAGGGTAGTTATGTACAGCAGTGCTGCTAGCTAAATACTTAGTAGTTACAAGAACTAACAAGCATTTGCAATGCAATAGGTCTCGTATTAGGAAAGTTTGAGCTATTGGTATTGTAAATGCCAAATCTTTTATTTATGTGTTGGTTTTGAAAATAGCGAAATTAATAGCTTTGTCATTTACAATGCCAATGGTTTTAACTTTCGCAAATGTGACACCTATAGTATTTGCAATGCAATAGGTGTTGTATTTACATGACTTCAATGTATTGATATTACAAATAACAATGGCCTTTAATTTTTAAAAAATAATTAATACTTACATAAAAGGTATTGTAATTTATAATGGCAATAGCTTTAACTTTTGTAAATAACTTTTGTGAAGATTATGTTCAGTGTATTTTATTGTAACGAAAATCCAAGAACAGAAGTGAAATATTAACATCTTTTTGTGACATTTGTAATAAAGCTTGAAACATTGAGAGAACATATTTAAACCAGTTGTTGTTGAATGGTTGCACAGATTGATGCTGTGGTGGCGCTGAGTGATGTTGTGGTGGCGACGAGTGATGCTGTGGCGTTCAGTGATGCTGTGGTAGCGCATAGTGATGTTGTGGTGCCCCTGAGTGATGTTGTGGTGCCCCTGAGTGATTCTGTGGTGATGCGATAGAGTGAGGGCGATAGATAGAGTGAGGGCGATAAATAGATAGAGGGATGGCGATAGATAGAGGGAGGGCGATAGATAGAGGGAGGGCGATAGATAGAGGGAGGGCGATAGATAGAGGGAGGGTGATAGATAGATAGAGGGAGGGTGATAGATAGAGGGAGGGTGATAGATAGAGGGAGGGCGATAGAGGGAGGGTGATAGATAGATAGAGGGAGGGTGACCGATAGATAGAGTGAGGGCGATAGATAGAGGGAGGGCGATAGATAGAGGGAGGGCGATAGATAGAGGGAGGGCGATATATAGAGTGAGGGTGATAGATAGAGGGAGGGCGATAGAGGGAGGGTGATAGATAGATAGAGGGAGGGTGACCGATAGAGGGAGGGCGATAGATAGAGGGAGGGTGATAGATAGATAGAGGGAGGGTGACCGATAGATAGAGTGAGGGCGATAGATAGAGGGAGGGCGATAGATAGAGGGAGGGCGATAGATAGAGTGAGGGCGATAGATAGAGTGAGGGCGATAGATAGAGTGAGGGCGATAGATAGAGGGAGGGTGATAGATAGATAGAGTGAGGGCGATAGATAGAGGGAGGGTGACAGATAGATAGAGTGAGGGCAATAGATAGAGGGAGGGTGACAGACAGATCGAGTGAGGGCAATAGATAGATAGATAGATAGAGTGATGGCGATAGATAGACAGAGTGAGGGCGATAGATAGAGGGAGGGCGATAGATAGAGGGAGGGCGATAGATAGAGTGAGGGCGATAGATAGAGGGAGGGCGATAGATAGAGTGAGGGCAAAAGATAGATAGATAGAGTGAGGGCGATAGATAGATAGTGAGGGCGATAGATAGATAGAGTGAGGGCAATAGATAGATAGAGTCAGGGCGATAGATAGATAAAGGGGGGGCATGTGGATGGTGGTCCAGTCTTCCTGGCTGTGAGTGGGTCTGTGGATGGTATTGTAGGGGCTGGTGGTCTAGAGGTCTGTGGATGGCGGTGCAGCAGACCTGGCTGGGAGGGTCTGTGGATGGTGATTGCTGGGAGGTCTGTGGATGGTGATGGCTGGGGCGGTCTGTGGACGGTGATGGCTGGGAGGTCTGTGGATGGTGATGGCTGGGAGGTCTGTGGATGGTGATGGCTGGGGCGGTCTGTGGATGGTGATGGCTGGGGCGGTCTGTGGATGGTGATTGCTGGGAGGTCTGGCTTGTGATGGCTGGGAGGGTCTGTGGATGGTGATGGCTGGGGCGGTCTGTGGATGGTGATGGCTGGGGCGGTCTGTGGATGGTGATGGCTGGGGAGGTCTGTGGATGGTGATGGCTGGGGAGGTCTGTGGATGGTGATGGCTGGGAGGTCTGTGGATGGTGATGGCTGGGAGGTCTGTGGATGGTGATGGCTGGGAGGTCTGTGGATGGTGATTGCTGGGAGGTCTGTGGATGGTGATTGCTGGGAGGTCTGTGGATGGTGATTGCTGGGAGGTCTGTGGATGGTGATTGCTGGGAGGTCTGTGGATGGTGATGGCTGGGCGGTCTGTGGATGGTTTGAATGAACCTTAAAAAATAAAAAAACGTAATAAAATAATTTTGAAAGATTTCTTTGCATCCTATAAACTATGAAATCCCTGATCAAGGTTCCCCTAACTTTGTTTGTGTAACCAAATGTACATCACAGGGTGGTAGCCGAAATGTAATTAACTTAATTTAAATATTTCAAATGTATAGCCCAAAAAATATTTTGCTATTTATATGACATACATAACAGGTAACTAACTGTATAATATGCTCCCATTCAGATGTTCTGGTGACATCATAAATTAGGAGGCCAAAGGCTGAGTGCTATGCAGGAAAAAATCAACAGAGCACAAGGCTCCTCGAGGGAAATTTTTAATACCGTCAGAACATTCACCGACCCTCTGGCCCTCAAACGCCAGTCCCCGGGATCACAATCTCTTTGTAACCGCCTCTCGGACTACTTTGAGGAAAAAATTGCCACAATATATGACTCTTTTCCCAGAAATAATGGCCCTGGCCTTAATAATAATTTCACAGTTCACCCAGAATCCGCTTCTAAATCCCCCTCAGTTTTTTCGGATTTTGAGGAGATTACCCTTGACCGTTCCCTGGCAGAGCTACTAAAATGCAGATCTGGCTCGCCAACCGACCCCTGGCCGGCCAAACAATACAAATCCCTGGCCCCTCTTAAAACCGTAATGAATGGCATTTGGAACGACTCCCTTAGGACAGGCACATTCCCGGATTCTTGGAAGCACGCCCGACTAGTCCCTATCCTTAAAAAGGCCAAAGCTGACCCCAATGAACCAGCCAACTACAGGCCTATTTCTTTATTATCCGCTCCAGCCAAGGTGCTCGAAAAACTAGTAAAAAAGCAATTGGCGAGCTTCTTTGAAGCCCACGGGTCTTTTCACGATTCACAACACGGGTTCAGGCCAGGTTATAGCACTGAGTCGGCCCTGATTAAAATGGCTGACTCCGTTCGATGGAAGTTGGACGGTGGTGCGAGAGCGGATTGGTGCTGCTTGAATTGTCGGCAGCTTTCGACACCGTCTCCCACCCCGTCCTACTCGATCGCCTCCATTCCAAGGGCATTCAAGGCAAGGCCTTGAGTGGCTGTCTTCATTTCTAGCCAACCGGACACAGGCAGTGTTCACCCCTCCCTTTACCTCAGATAGCCGCCCACTTAAGTGGGGAGTCCCTCAGGGCTCCTCCTTAAGTCCTCTCCTGTTCAATGTCTACTTTTCCCCCTTGGCAGAGCTGATTGCCCAGTCTGGAATTAAAGCAACCACATATGCTGATGACATTCAGCTCCTATTCTCCTATGATAAGCCTTCCCAGTCTACTTTTGATCCACTAAAAGACTGTCTCCGCAACATCGCCCGTTGGATGGACAACAATTGTCTCCGGCTTAATGCTGGAAAGACCGAGGTCCTCTTTTTCCACCAGCCATCCCCACTAGACTCAAACCTGTGGTGGCCACTCGACTTGAGTTCGCCCCCCTTCCCCAAAGAATCAGTAAAAACCTATGGGTTAGATGGGATTCTAGCCTCTCTTTCCACAATCAAGTACAGACGGTCTCTGCAGCCTGTTTCTCTAAGATAAGGATGGTCAAAAAATGTATTAATTTCCTTCCTAGCAACACCAGGAAAACCATCGTCCAGGCGCTCATAACTTCTCATTTAGACTACGCCAACGGCCTGTACACTGGACTCTCCTCTGGCCTTTGCCACCGGCTGCAAATGGTCCAAAATGCTGCAGTCCGACTGGTCTGTGGCATCTCTCTCAGAGAACATATCACGCCATATCGACGAAGGCTTCATTGGCTCCCAGTACAAAAAAGGGCCGAATTCAAAGCCCTCACACTGGCGCACCGGGCAATCAAGGGGAAGGGCTCTGCACACCTCTCCTTTTGCCTTCGCCCCTATAGAAATGCCGGATCCCTGAGATCCAGCTCAAAAAATCTATTCGCCACCCCGAGATTTAGAAAGGCACGATTCGGTGGAAAAACCTTTCAAGTATACGCCTCCTCCCTCTGGAACAAACTCCCACTCTCCATCAGGATGATTCATGAAGAACCTCCATTTCGCAGAGCACTGAAAACTTTCCTCTTCTGCTAATAAAATAGTCACCTAAGTAAGTCTCAGCACACACGAAGGAGCGCCGGGACACCACGTTGGGGTAGCTGCGCGCTATATAAGATACACTAATAATAATAATAAATGTAAATTCCACAAGAACCCGGAGATGGCAATAGAGGACCATATCATAAGCGGAACTGTTAAGTCTTTTTTAAATTACATGTTTATTTTTGGGTACTTAGCTTGAACAAGTTGTCTTCTTCAAAGTCCAGCAAACAGTGGACGCTGAGAGAATTAGAGCATTTAGGTTTTGTTTGCGTTTCTTTAAAACATTGTTGATATAACCATCAGCAATGGTTATGGTCAATAAATAACTGAAAAAACGGAGCTTAAAAACTCAGTTATGGTTCTGACTCAAAAGCACACAACCAGTCAAATGTGCAGCTTATGGTTACTAAAGCAGACAATGCATGACATAATTGGCACAATCCACAATGTTGCTGCCCTTTTCTTGGTTTCTGTTCCGTTGGAATAGTTGTTTTGAGGATAACTGGCAGCGTGAGTTATGGCCAGGGTCGTGTGCGTGGTCACCAAAACTGCTGCGTTTCAGGGGTTTTCCGTGTTTGTTAGAACCAGGTCAGTTTTTAACTATGGTTTTTATTTACTATGTATGCATTGAAAAGGAGGATAAATAATGGTTAATTATGCATTGTGGTATTAGGTTGGTGTGTGTGATAGTAGTCACAGGGCTTACTGCACCTGCATTTTTAAACTTCATTACTTCGCAAAGCTGGCAACTTTTTTTTTTTTTTAACTTGAAAAGCTGCAACGGGAACGTGTGGCAGCAGGAACGTTTCTGCTGCTGAACATTACCAAACGCAGGCTGTAGTCCATCTGCACGCAGCGTCCTTCCACTTCCACTAAACCAAAAGCTCAGAAGGGAAAACAAATGATGTACCTCGTTGGCTGTTGGTTATGGTGTTAAAATTCGACTTCAGTACCTAAAATATCAGATATCTGCAATACTTTTTTGTTTAGCCACTGTCAATTCATCTTCGTGGCCCACCCATCTTTGTTCTTGGCCCTTCCAATGCAAGAATCCTAGAGCCAGGCCTGTATTTTAAAAGGGGAAACAGGAAAGACACCTTGACTTCCTGCACCTCCACCTACGGTGCTCTCTGGTGGAAACCTTTTTTTCTCGTTGCGCCTCCTGGCTGTTTCACTCCTTAGCAGCCCTCTTCTCTGTGCAAGTTACAGTCTACCCTCCCTCCTTGTAGGCAGCAGACTGTGCCTAGTGGTAACAGGCTGACAAACTCTCCAGTCAGGAACATGTCTGATGCAGTAAGGTTGTTTATCTAACCTAGGCCTGGCGGTAAATTCCGTTTGCAGAATTTTTTTGCTTGTTCGCGCTTTCAAAAATGCGTGTTCGCAAGACATTTCTCCCCGAGCACGCAAACAGTGTTCGCGAACAGGACAAAAGCATCGCTAGCGGGCGCAACAAGCAATTCCACGTGTTTGTGGTACTTTTGCGTGCTCGCAGAGATTTTTTACCGTTTTGCAGAGATTTGCATAGCGAGACTACTCAAATTCCACCCACCTCTAATCTAATCCCTGCAGTGTTGCAGAAAATGAGGCAGTGTTTAAAGACTGAAGGTGAATTAGTCCATACTAAAAAGAGCAGGCCCTACATAGGCTGCAAACTCACCAACACGCAAGGGGTATTGGTGACATAACATGTCACTGACCCTCATTCACATGACAGGACGGGACATCAAATGACCTTTAACCCTGGTGCCATCGTCGTAAAAATCTGGGAAGGTTAAAAAAAAAATAGTAATAACGAAAAAAAATGTCACCAACCATAGCCACATATTACATGGCCATTATTCATGAATTTGTAGAGGGCATGACCACAAAAAATATATAAGTGCAAATCATCAAGCACCCACTCAGACACCCAGGTAGAGCTGACGCCCTATCCAAAAACATCAACATAATTTGCTTTGGCACAATCAAAATATGTAGATGTAGCCTTGAATGCAGAGTTATAGCGCCAAGAAGCAAAGGCAGAATATCTGCATGCCTACGCCAAACCAATGTATGCCCAGCCCGGCAAACTCCCATACAGCAGTGCTGTCGCATAATCATTAATAACAGGCTGGCCTGTCCCTGAGTGGTACAAACATGCAGGTCATCTTTGTCAGAACCAATATTCAGAGACCTACTCCGAGGCACAAGTGAGAGCAGCAACGATGCAGAGACACTGTTCACACACACTTCCCAATCCTTTACCCTTTTACATCACAAGTGCCTGCGTGAACAGCAAACATGGGTGCCCATTCTGACGAAAGCAAGCTTAGTTTAAGCACGGAATAGTGTGCCACACACCTAACATGCCTGTAAATGCTATGAATTGTCATGGCCTTTATTTTATCTACTGCAGTAGCACCCATCAGAGGCAGGGGTGCTACATCCATAGCAGACCTTTGGGATTAACCCCCAACCAGTGCGGATTTGAGCCGATGGTTGCCAGTGGGGGCAACCATCTTGCTTCTTCGGCAGACATATCGCGAGAGCAGCAGAGGGACAAAACACCCTAACAGGAAAGAAGGAGGACGAAGAAAATGGAAAACCCTTCACCAAGGGAGAAAGCATGAACCTGCAACCTGGCAGTGGATCAGAGAGGCCCGTGGGGAGGTCAAGACTTAGCAGGCCTGGTATGTGGTGCTCGGACATTTATAGGCGCCGGCCACGGGCTTCTCTCTGTAGCTTTGGTCACCAGCATTCATTTTACAAATCAAGCACTGCCCCGAATATCCCGACTTTTACTTGGATAAATCCCATAATTTTTTTACGTGAATATGCTGGACACGTGATAGCCACGTCTCAGCTGTGTATGCACATTGCCCCCCCCCTTCTCGTGTCAGTCTATATATTACAGTTATTTGTACCTAGTCACGTATCGCTTGTGAGTGCCTATACCCTCTGACCCATACAAGCCTTGTCCCTTTTCACTGTTTGCCACTACACACTCACATCACCTCTTTTACCTAGCCCTCACCTGCATGTACCTGGCACACTCACCTGTGTGTGCTCTTAGCCCTTCTCACCCGCTTGAACACAGCCACCCAGGCTACTCCGAAATACATGACATAACGAGACTGATTGGAACACAGAGCCCCTCTCATTTGACAGCATGCAGCCTATCTTGTGTGCACTCAACCCCACTCTCACACGCGGATGCAGCGACTGCTTACCTCTGTGCTCCTAACCTCCTGTCCCATGCTGGCCTTTGGTCCCTCCCACCTGTCTGCATACAGCGCCATATATCCTGTATGCAACAACCCCCCCCCCCTGCTCACACCCTGCTGACCTCACCCTTGGGCACCAAAGCCCTCACAGCTGCCATTCACAGTGTCATCTCACCTGTGATCTCATAGCTCCCCCCCCCCCCACCCCAACTCACCTGTTTGCACCTAGCACCCTTTCATGTGGGCATCTAGCCTCCGTCCTACCCATTTGCAGTGATTACCCCCTTGCCTGTGCTCTAGACATCCCTCTCCTCTGGATACTCTGCCCCTTCAGATGGACATCGGCTCTTTACACACATATTCAGACACAAGCTCCCACGACGGTCACTGTCCGACTTGTACTCGATACACACCCAGATGCACATCCTAACGCCCACAACTCCAAATATGAATCAAAATGTGGCACGCTCTCAGAGACCACACTAGGAGTTCAAAAACTCGATTTATTACGTCATAAACAGGGCTCCCGGTTTTATGGTATTTATTTTTTTGCCATTTCAGTCTGTATTTATCCATATTTCTTTTTCAGGCATTTTTTCTGTATTTATCCACGTTATTTTTGCCACAAGCAAAAGAAGACGCTACAGCTAGTATTTTTCCGCATTTATTTAAATTGACAATGCAAACATGCGCTCAGTTGTTATGGGTCAACATTATACATTCATCTGAAAATTTTGCCATTTGCAAAATGTCCCAAATATGCTTAAAAGGGCTATCACAAGCCATTTGTCTCAGAGCCTTGCAGTTTCTGTTATCGGCAGAGTGCCACATCCTCTCCCCCACTGAACACCATACTGCCCCACTGAGAGAAACTCACACTGCCTTCAACTGCTACCCAATTGTGCCCCACCAGCGCTAAAGCGGTCTCTGGCCATCACTATGAGGATTGATGTTTTGTGTGTGCAGAAGAGAACAAGCATTTGCAATGCAATAGGTCTCGCATTTACGCCAGTTTAAGCTACAGCTTTCATTTGTGTGCAGAGCAACGATTGCACTGGAGGCATGCCAATCATTACTTGTTGCCTTGTCTGGATTTTCTCAGCCTCTGACGGCATGTCCCAGGACCATGGACTGCGTACTATTGATCTTGGACTCAAGGGGTCTGTGCCTGTCAGAGTCTGCAAATCACTCTCAGGGTTTGTAGAGTGTTTTATTATTTTTTTTTTAACTGTTTGACCGATGGGCTTGCCCTTTTAGGGGTTCCCCAAAGGATGTGAGCTTTAGCGACTCAGATTTAACCGTTTCCCCCCTTCACAGGGATCTGCTCAACATCTCTGGCATGCCTCCCGCTCTCCGGGGCAGTGCAAGGCCACCTTGGCCCTCCCGCAAAGCACTGCTGCTCTCCCAGCTCTGTCAGTGCACCTCGGCCCTTCCACGAAGTACTGCTGCTCTCCTAGTTCCGTCAGTGCACCTTGGCCCTTCCTTGCAGCTCTGCTGCTCTCTCAGCTCTGTCAGTGTACCTCGGCCCTTCCTCGAAGTATTGACACTCTCTCAGCTCTGTCAGTACACCTAAGCCCGCCCATGAAGCACTGCTGCTCTCCCAGCTCTGTCAATGCACCTCAGCCATTCCTCAAAGCATTGACCCTTTCCCAGCTCTGTCAGTGCACCTCGGCCCTTCCACGCAGCTCTGCTGCTCTCTCAGCTCGGTCAGTACATCTTGACCCTTCCCCAAAGCACTGCTGCTCTCCCAGCTCTGACACTGCACCTCAGACCTTCGCCAGTGTGGCAGTGGCACCCAGTGGGCAGACCGAGCACGCTCCCTCAGGCTCCGGGGTGAGAAGGCAGTGAATTGTAATAGACGCCTGGGACGTGGTGGCTCAGAGCCCAGGAGACAGCCCAGTAAATACGAACCCCACTGCCCACACCCCCAAAGCTCATCTCCATAAAATAACGAAGACCCGCACAGCCCCATAAACATGCGGCTCCCTCCCACTGCAGCCCGCCGAAGAGGCTGCTTGGAATTTATGTCCTGTCATTAACAGGCTCCGGTGTTATGCAAATCTGTTCCACGGCCTCCCTTGTCCTTTGCGGGAAGAGCAGCGCATCAGACGGGGGACATCCTCCTCCGAGGCGGGGGACAGACTACTGCCAGCCAAGGGAGGGCACAGCATCCCAGACAGAGTGCACAGCACTGCGCTCTGGGTCAGACAAAAGACATGCTCCTGCCAGCCTACGGAGAGCAGTCACCATGGAGCACAGTAGAGAGGGAACACTGCCCTGCACTGCGGCATAGGCATAGCCATCCACCTCACTGCATCTCAGAGAGAGTACACTGCACTGGACTCCGGGTCAGGAGGGAGACATCCTCCTGCCAGATGAGGGAGAGCAGGCAGCATGGAGCACAGTGTCTCAGAAAGAGAACACTGCACTGCACCCAGGCTCAGCCATCCACCGAACTGCATCTCAGAGAGAGTGCACTCCACTGCACTCCGGGTCAGTGAGAGGTCTCCACCTGCCAGCTGAGGGAGAGCAGTCAGCACAGAGCACAGTACCCCAAGTGCACAACACTGGATTTAGGCACAGTCAGCCACCTCACTGCACCTCAGAGAAAGTGCACTGCATGCTCCATTGCTGTAATCGTGCTCACAACATGGTGCAAGAGCCACATCTCACACAACAATGGTGTGAATAGAGGCTCCTAATCGAACTCTGGCAGGGGCTCTAAAAGGGGTGAAATAACAACAAAGCCTCATTAACAAGTAAATGGTATTTCAAAGACCTGTGAAGTGCTTGGGTGCAGCTGGCAGCTGTGTGTGTGCCCGGGAAGCTGTCTCAGCCCTGGCTGACACCTCTTAAGGAGGGGGAGACACCAGACAGCAAAATGTACTAATATTTTCCCGTTTTTAGGTTTCGCCTGGCGTTTACTGCGCAAGCAGTATCGCACAGGCGAAAACCTTTTGTTTACAAGTATGGAGCTTTCTCCCGCCTCTGTCTTCCATTGGCTAGCTCCATAAATGGAGGCTAGCCATTGGAAGACAGATCTGTCCGTCATTGCCGGAGCAGATTCGTGGGCGTTCCCGCGATTTTTACTCATCCCACCCCTTTTCGTACGTCATGCGGCGGTGGTTTATTTTTTTTTTTGTTTGTTTGGTTTTGGTCAGTTCTCTGAAGATGGCGGCCGGGCAGTAGCCTTCATGGCGTGGTCCGCCTAGAGCCGTCCGCACCGAATCCGACATCGCAAGAAAAGGTATTGTGCGCTTAAAACTAACTCTCAACATAAGCCTGGGTAGCGGAGGCTGGTACGCCTCATTGTGCGCTTTAAGACGGACTTGCCGCTTACGCCTGTGTATTGGAGGCTGGTACGCCTTATAGTGCGCTTTCAACTGAGTGGCAACGTTCGCCTGTGCACCCGAGGCTGGTATGCCTCCCTGTGTCCTCCGAGCTAGTTTGCCACGTTCGCCTGTGCACCCGCGGCTGGTACGCCTCCCTGTGTCCTCCGAGCTAGTTCGCCACGTACGCCTGTGCACCCGAGGCTGGTACGCCTCCTTGTGTCCCCCGGAGGCTGGTACGCCTCGCGCTTCACTGGACACCTGTTTGTAGCGTACACTGGCTCTCCTGAGGCTGGTACGCCTCGTACTGCTGAGTTCAGTGTTCGCGTCGTACGCCGTCTCACGCGAGATGCGTGAGGTTTAGCAGGGCACCTACCGCGAAGCAACACAAAGTGTACTAGAGCGCTACGAAGCGCATAGAGGGACTAAGGAGCACCAAACCGTCAGGGAAGTGGGCAGAAGGCCCTAAATATGGCCATAAAGAACTGTGGCACCCCTTTATAAAGAACTGTGTCATTCTAAGCTGTGCTTGCTTCCCTGCCCCTTGGCTGTGCTTGCTTCACTGCCCCCTGGCTGTGCTTGCTTCCCTGCCCGTGCTTGCTTCCCTGTCCACTGGCTGTGCTTGCTTCCCTTCCCCCTGGCTGTGCTTGCTTCCCCGCCCCCTGGCTGTGCTTGCTCCCCCGCCCCCTGGTTCCCCTTCCCCTGGCTGTGCTTGCTTCCCTGCCCCCTCGCTGTGCTTGCTTCCCTGCCCCCTTGGCTGTGCTTGCTTCCCTGCCCCCTTGGCTGTGCTAGCTTCCCTGCCCCCTTGGCTGTGCTAGCTTCCCTGCCCCCTTGGCTGTGCTAGCTTCCCTGCCCCCTTGGCTGTGCTAGCTTCCCTGCCCCCTAGGCTGTGCTAGCTTCCCTGCCCCCTTGGCTGTGCTTGCTTCCCTGCCCCCTTGGCTGTGCTTGCTTCCCTGCCCCCTTGGCTGTGCTTGCTTCCCTGCCCCCTGGCTGTGCTTGCTTCCCTGCCCCCTGGCTGTGCTTGCCTCCCTGCCCCCTGGCTGTGCTTGCCTCCCTGCCCCCTGGCTGTGCTTGCTCCCCGCCCCCTGGTTCCCCTTCCCCTGGCTGTGCTTGCTCCCTGCAACCTGGCTGTGCTTGCTTCCCTGCCCCCTGGCTGTGCTTGCTTCCCTGCCCCCTGGCTGTGCTTGCTTCCCTGCCCCTGGCTGTGCTTGCTTCCCTGCCCCCTGGCTGTGCTTGCTTCCCTGCCCCCTGGCTGTGCTTGCTTCCCCGCCCCCTGGCTGTGCTTGCTCCCCCGCCCCCTGGTTCCTCTTCCCCTGGCTGTGCTTGCTCCCTGCAACCTGGCTGTGCTTGCTTCCCTGCCCCCTCGCTGTGCTTGCTTCCCTGCCCCCTGGCTGTGCTTGCTTCCCTGCCCCCTGGCTGTGCTTGCTTCCCTGCCCCCTGGCTGTGCTTGCTTCCCTGCCCCCTGGCTGTGCTTGCTTCCCTGCCCCCTGGCTGTGCTTGCTTCCCTGCCCCCTGGCTGTGCTTGCTTCCCCGCCCCCTGGCTGTGCTTGCTCCCCCGCCCCCTGGTTCCTCTTCCCCTGGCTGTGCTTGCTCCCTGCAACCTGGCTGTGCTTGCTTCCCTGCCCCCTCGCTGTGCTTGCTTCCCTGCCCCCTCGCTGTGCTTGCTTCCCTGCCCCCTCGCTGTGCTTGCTTCCCTGCCCCCTCGCTGTGCTTGCTCTCCTGAGGGTGTGTGTGGCTCTGGGTGGGTGTGTGTGGCTCTGGGTGGGTGTGTGTGGCTCTGGGTGGGTGTGTGTGGCTCTGGGTGGGTGTGTGTGGCTCTGGGTGGGTGTGTGTGGCTCTGGGTGGGTGTGTGTGGCTGGCTCTGGGTGTGTGTGGCTGGCTCTGGGTGTGTGTGGCTGGCTCTGGGTGTGTGTGTGTGTGGTAGTAATTGCTGTCTGCTGAGCTCATCCGTAGGGTACAATAGGTCCCACATTTGCGAGAGATTAAGCTAATGTAAATGTAAATGACAATGCCATTTATTTATCTCTTTTCAAAACCAACACATAAATACAAATTTTGTCATTTACAATGCCAATAGCTATAACATTTTCAAAGGCGAAACCATTGCATTGTAAATGCTGGTTATATATACATACAGATAAAGGAAAACTTGTTTTCCGTCTGTATTGATATGTAAAAATACGTAAAAACTGAAAACTGGGAGCCCTAGTCATAAATCGAAACAGTTTCGATTAATGCTGTAATAAATCGAGTTTTTGAACTCCTGGTGTGGTCTCTGAGAGCACGCACTATTTGCTTCGTATATGGATTGAATTTACCGGACACTCCACCGGTCTACACGTCACCTCCCTAGGGTCTCTGGTTTCCAGTAAGAGCTCATAGGCTTTTGGAGACTATATACACACACATATATATATATATATATGTGAAGAGCAAAACGCCAAGCGTATTTAGAGAGGGCTCACCATGACACACCCGGACCCTCCGGTCTCTGCTTGCATTCCGAAAATCTCACAGCCTCCCTCCACAAGGTTAAAAAGAAGTCCGACGCGTTTCGGGGCAGACACGCCCCTTCTTCATGGACGCTGCACACAGACACATGAACTCACCCAGCTGATTTAAACGCCATTTATTTAAATCTTGTCCGCCCTGAGTGGGTGTGGTTTGTAATGCTGAGCCGCCAGGGATGCTGGTAGCTGTAGTTCTCAGGTGAGTTATTCAATGATCCTTAAGTAGGTTGTGCCGCTGTACATTTCAATTGTCATCTGGTTCATTTCCTTCAGTAGGAGCTAGGTGGGCAGGCTGCGAGATTGTTATTATCACATGGATGAGTCGCGCTGACAAGCTAGGACAGAGTGTCCCCGCCACAGTCCCCGCCAGGTGCAGAATTACTGTTCGCCTGACGACGTGGAGCCCCTCTCTCGGTTTAGGCAAACCGTGGAAATGTGAAGAGCAAAACGCCAAGCGTATTTAGAGAGGGCTCACCATGACACACCCGGACCCTCCGGTCTCTGCTTGCATTCCGAAAATCTCACAGCCTCCCTCCACAAGGTTAAAAAGAAGTCCGACGCGTTTCGGGGAAGACACGCCCCTTCTTCATGGACGCTGCACACAGACACATGAACTCACCCAGCTGATTTAAACGCCATTTATTTAAATCTTGTCCGCCCTGAGTGGGTGTGGTTTGTAATGCTGAGCCGCCAGGGATGCTGGTAGCTGTAGTTCTCAGGTGAGTTATTCAATGATCCTTAAGTAGGTTGTGCCGCTGTACATTTCAATTGTCATCTGGTTCATTTCCTTCAGTAGGAGCTAGGTGGGCAGGCTGCGAGATTGTTATTATCACATGGATGAGTCGCGCTGACAAGCTAGGACAGAGTGTCCCCGCCACAGTCCCCGCCAGGTGCAGAATTACTGTTCGCCTGACGACGTGGAGCCCCTCTCTCGGTTTAGGCAAACCGTGGAAATGTGAAGAGCAAAACGCCAAGCGTATTTAGAGAGGGCTCACCATGACACACCCGGACCCTCCGGTCTCTGCTTGCATTCCGAAAATCTCACAGCCTCCCTCCACAAGGTTAAAAAGAAGTCCGACGCGTTTCGGGGCAGACACGCCCCTTCTTCGTGGACGCTGCACACAGACACATGAACTCACCCAGCTGATTTAAACGCCATTTATTTAAATCTTGTCCGCCCTGAGTGGGTGTGGTTTGTAATGCTGAGCCGCCAGGGATGCTGGTAGCTGTAGTTCTCAGGTGAGTTATTCAATGATCCTTAAGTAGGTTGTGCCGCTGTACATTTCAATTGTCATCTGGTTCATTTCCTTCAGTAGGAGCTAGGTGGGCAGGCTGCGAGATTGTTATTATCACATGGATGAGTCGCGCTGACAAGCTAGGACAGAGTGTCCCCGCCACAGTCCCCGCCAGGTGCAGAATTACTGTTCGCCTGACGACGCAGCCTGCCCACCTAGCTCCTACTGAAGGAAATGAACCAGATGACAATTGAAATGTACAGCGGCACAACCTACTTAAGGATCATTGAATAACTCACCTGAGAACTACAGCTACCAGCATCCCTGGCGGCTCAGCATTACAAACCACACCCACTCAGGGCGGACAAGATTTAAATAAATGGCGTTTAAATCAGCTGGGTGAGTTCATGTGTCTGTGTGCAGCGTCCATGAAGAAGGGGCGTGTCTGCCCCGAAACGCGTCGGACTTCTTTTTAACCTTGTGGAGGGAGGCTGTGAGATTTTCGGAATGCAAGCAGAGACCGGAGGGTCCGGGTGTGTCATGGTGAGCCCTCTCTAAATACGCTTGGCGTTTTGCTCTTCACATTTCCACGGTTTGCCTAAACCGAGAGAGGGGCTCCACGTCGTCAGGCGAACAGTAATTCTGCACCTGGCGGGGACTGTGGCGGGGACACTCTGTCCTAGCTTGTCAGCGCGACTCATCCATGTGATAATAACAATCTCGCAGCCTGCCCACCTAGCTCCTACTGAAGGAAATGAACCAGATGACAATTGAAATGTACAGCGGCACAACCTACTTAAGGATCATTGAATAACTCACCTGAGAACTACAGCTACCAGCATCCCTGGCGGCTCAGCATTACAAACCACACCCACTCAGGGCGGACAAGATTTAAATAAATGGCGTTTAAATCAGCTGGGTGAGTTCATGTGTCTGTGTGCAGCGTCCATGAAGAAGGGGCGTGTCTGCCCCGAAACGCGTCGGACTTCTTTTTAACCTTGTGGAGGGAGGCTGTGAGATTTTCGGAATGCAAGCAGAGACCGGAGGGTCCGGGTGTGTCATGGTGAGCCCTCTCTAAATACGCTTGGCGTTTTGCTCTTCACATTTCCACGGTTTGCCTAAACCGAGAGAGGGGCTCCACGTCGTCAGGCGAACAGTAATTCTGCACCTGGCGGGGACTGTGGCGGGGACACTCTGTCCTAGCTTGTCAGCGCGACTCATCCATGTGATAATAACAATCTCGCAGCCTGCCCACCTAGCTCCTACTGAAGGAAATGAACCAGATGACAATTGAAATGTACAGCGGCACAACCTACTTAAGGATCATTGAATAACTCACCTGAGAACTACAGCTACCAGCATCCCTGGCGGCTCAGCATTACAAACCACACCCACTCAGGGCGGACAAGATTTAAATAAATGGCGTTTAAATCAGCTGGGTGAGTTCATGTGTCTGTGTGCAGCGTCCATGAAGAAGGGGCGTGTCTGCCCCGAAACGCGTCAGACTTCTTTTTAACCTTGTGGAGGGAGGCTGTGAGATTTTCGGAATGCAAGCAGAGACCGGAGGGTCCGGGTGTGTCATGGTGAGCCCTCTCTAAATACGCTTGGCGTTTTGCTCTTCACATTTCCACGGTTTGCCTAAACCGAGAGAGGGGCTCCACGTCGTCAGGCGAACAGTAATTCTGCACCTGGCGGGGACTGTGGCGGGGACACTCTGTCCTAGCTTGTCAGCGCGACTCATCCATGTGATAATAACAATCTCGCAGCCTGCCCACCTAGCTCCTACTGAAGGAAATGAACCAGATGACAATTGAAATGTACAGCGGCACAACCTACTTAAGGATCATTGAATAACTCACCTGAGAACTACAGCTACCAGCATCCCTGGCGGCTCAGCATTACAAACCACACCCACTCAGGGCGGACAAGATTTAAATAAATGGCGTTTAAATCAGCTGGGTGAGTTCATGTGTCTGTGTGCAGCGTCCATGAAGAAGGGGCGTGTCTGCCCCGAAACGCGTCGGACTTCTTTTTAACCTTGTGGAGGGAGGCTGTGAGATTTTCGGAATGCAAGCAGAGACCGGAGGGTCCGGGTGTGTCATGGTGAGCCCTCTCTAAATACGCTTGGCGTTTTGCTCTTCACATTTCCACGGTTTGCCTAAACCGAGAGAGGGGCTCCACGTCGTCAGGCGAACAGTAATTCTGCACCTGGCGGGGACTGTGGCGGGGACACTCTGTCCTAGCTTGTCAGCGCGACTCATCCATGTGATAATAACAATCTCGCAGCCTGCCCACCTAGCTCCTACTGAAGGAAATGAACCAGATGACAATTGAAATGTACAGCGGCACAACCTACTTAAGGATCATTGAATAACTCACCTGAGAACTACAGCTACCAGCATCCCTGGCGGCTCAGCATTACAAACCACACCCACTCAGGGCGGACAAGATTTAAATAAATGGCGTTTAAATCAGCTGGGTGAGTTCATGTGTCTGTGTGCAGCGTCCATGAAGAAGGGGCGTGTCTGCCCCGAAACGCGTCGGACTTCTTTTTAACCTTGTGGAGGGAGGCTGTGAGATTTTCGGAATGCAAGCAGAGACCGGAGGGTCCGGGTGTGTCATGGTGAGCCCTCTCTAAATACGCTTGGCGTTTTGCTCTTCACATTTCCACGGTTTGCCTAAACCGAGAGAGGGGCTCCACGTCGTCAGGCGAACAGTAATTCTGCACCTGGCGGGGACTGTGGCGGGACACTCTGTCCTAGCTTGTCAGCGCGACTCATCCATGTGATAATAACAATCTCGCAGCCTGCCCACCTAGCTCCTACTGAAGGAAATGAACCAGATGACAATTGAAATGTACAGCGGCACAACCTACTTAAGGATCATTGAATAACTCACCTGAGAACTACAGCTACCAGCATCCCTGGCGGCTCAGCATTACAAACCACACCCACTCAGGGCGGACAAGATTTAAATAAATGGCGTTTAAATCAGCTGGGTGAGTTCATGTGTCTGTGTGCAGCGTCCATGAAGAAGGGGCGTGTCTGCCCCGAAACGCGTCGGACTTCTTTTTAACCTTGTGGAGGGAGGCTGTGAGATTTTCGGAATGCAAGCAGAGACCGGAGGGTCCGGGTGTGTCATGGTGAGCCCTCTCTAAATACGCTTGGCGTTTTGCTCTTCACATTTCCACGGTTTGCCTAAACCGAGAGAGGGGCTCCACGTCGTCAGGCGAACAGTAATTCTGCACCTGGCGGGGACTGTGGCGGGGACACTCTGTCCTAGCTTGTCAGCGCGACTCATCCATGTGATAATAACAATCTCGCAGCCTGCCCACCTAGCTCCTACTGAAGGAAATGAACCAGATGACAATTGAAATGTACAGCGGCACAACCTACTTAAGGATCATTGAATAACTCACCTGAGAACTACAGCTACCAGCATCCCTGGCGGCTCAGCATTACAAACCACACCCACTCAGGGCGGACAAGATTTAAATAAATGGCGTTTAAATCAGCTGGGTGAGTTCATGTGTCTGTGTGCAGCGTCCATGAAGAAGGGGCGTGTCTGCCCCGAAACGCGTCGGACTTCTTTTTAACCTTGTGGAGGGAGGCTGTGAGATTTTCGGAATGCAAGCAGAGACCGGAGGGTCCGGGTGTGTCATGGTGAGCCCTCTCTAAATACGCTTGGCGTTTTGCTCTTCACATTTCCACGGTTTGCCTAAACCGAGAGAGGGGCTCCACGTCGTCAGGCGAACAGTAATTCTGCACCTGGCGGGGACTGTGGCGGGACACTCTGTCCTAGCTTGTCAGCGCGACTCATCCATGTGATAATAACAATCTCGCAGCCTGCCCACCTAGCTCCTACTGAAGGAAATGAACCAGATGACAATTGAAATGTACAGCGGCACAACCTACTTAAGGATCATTGAATAACTCACCTGAGAACTACAGCTACCAGCATCCCTGGCGGCTCAGCATTACAAACCACACCCACTCAGGGCGGACAAGATTTAAATAAATGGCGTTTAAATCAGCTGGGTGAGTTCATGTGTCTGTGTGCAGCGTCCATGAAGAAGGGGCGTGTCTGCCCCGAAACGCGTCGGACTTCTTTTTAACCTTGTGGAGGGAGGCTGTGAGATTTTCGGAATGCAAGCAGAGACCGGAGGGTCCGGGTGTGTCATGGTGAGCCCTCTCTAAATACGCTTGGCGTTTTGCTCTTTATATATATATATATATATATATATATATATATATATATATATATATATATATATATATATATATATATACATGCCTATAAATAAATAAAAAATACCAGCCAAAATAAGGACAATGTCCGCCTCTTGAGTATGTCCTAATGCTCAGGTGACTCACTACTCAAAAGAGTGACTATGTGCATGGTCAAGGCTTCAACAACTTCAGTCAGTCATAACAGGAAGATGACGTGGTTTTAGGTTCCCCCTGCACTGCCCTGAAGGAGGAGTGTTAAAGCCAAGTTCGGCCTAGGATGTCAGTGTATGTACTCTTTGTCTTTGTCTTACTGCCCATTAAGGAGAAGAGGCTAAGTCATTTATTAAGAAGCAAAAATAAAAAAGCAAAAGCAATAGGTGCGCACGGGCGACTTTACTCGACACTGCAGGAAAACAGTTTGCTTTACTGCAAGAATAGAGGCCGCAAACAGCCTGCCAAGACCCTAAGCGGGGTCGCACCTGCGACCTCTGGAGCTTCCTAAAGCACATTAATGAAAGATAGGTAGACCGCACTCCTTGCCTTTCAACAGGTTTTGAATGATGCTCGAGCAAGTCTTTGCGTGCATGCTCAGTGATCCCTGTCCCTTTAGCGCCAGTTGAACAACAAGGAATACCTGGTGCATCATCACGCACCAGTCTAAAGCCCCACTGCATATCAATCGTCACAGTAAACAATCCATCAATCTTGTAAATAATCATTTTCATCCGTTTTTGTCTCTTAGATTTAAAGTTCAGAAATTGTGATTAAAAATGTTTTAAAGCTCCAAGAATGCCCCTCCGGGCTTTTTCCGACAGCTCGGTATATCACGTTTCAGTTCGAGTAACCAAATTAAATATTTACCTAATGCAGTTCGGCCTACAGGCCCTTCGTCAGGGGTAACTGGGATTTGAAAACAGCCCACCAGATACCATATATACATTTCATTTTAAGCACTTCCAAATCCATTTAATATGCTGTGCATACTGTACTCAAACGTCTGTTGTACCAAAAACATGCATGCCTATTGTCAATCAATACGAAATTACCTAGGCTGAGAATTTGTGCTTTTACACCAAAAAAAGAAATCCATAAAGCACCGAGAAGTCAATAAAGCAAAAAGTGAGTAAACCCTGTGCTAAAATCAAAAACTGTGAAAAACACATGCACCGAACACCCACCTCAATAGTGCTGCAAGCCTCGGCTTTAATTCACCTCTGACTCAACCCTACAACCGTCAGTGAAACTACTTTTTGAGAGTGAAAAAATGGAGAGACGACATCTCTGGCTCGGACTCCAGTTCCAAGCCCCAGACCCAGACCCAGAAAAACTCCCACTCCGAGCAGGGGAGACCACCTCACCCTGTGGGGCGAAATCAACCCAGTCTAACCAGAGAGTCTCCAAGGGGTGACAACATTTGCTTGCCATACGATGTCCTGCTGACCAGCGGACATGAGACCTGTGCTGAGCGCTTCACTGCTTTGCGCGTAGTTGTGGCGCTATTTAACCGAATTACAGCGGCGTTTTTAATTACTTCCTCGTTTTGTATTTAATTTATTTTTTATTTCTTCTCCCCTGTTTTTACGGGGTATTCCCCTTACTTGCACTTTAATAGTTACTCTCACCGCGCTTGGCGGGTCCTGGTTCCCTGGTCTTTGTTTATCGGCAGCTTCGCTTTGTAGCGGCCATATTGGGTGAGGGTAGGACTCAGGCTGTGGGGTGCACGCTCTAGCGTATAAGGCGATCGACCTCCTCTTAAAGGAAGTCATGCCTACGCGCAGCGGACACGCGCAGCAGGAACGCCGGATCACCGCCGGAGTCACGCCAGAGTCCAGCCCGTCTGCGCCCGTCAGCGTCCCGGAGGCGATCGGAGCGGCGGGTGGGGCTCTATCATCGTGTTTGCTTACTCCTGCGCCTATTATGTTACGTTATACATCGCCTGAGCTACGATCTATGCAAAAGATGTCCTGTGGCTGTTACAAAGTTTTTCCCGGTCGCTACAGGGGCGAGAGGCGATGTCCTGGTTGTGGATGGTCTCCCAGCTATGCCCCGGTCTCTCGATTAAACCGAGAGATCGACTGTGTGAAGTATCTTTGCCTGCTTTTAAATACTAGATTTGCATGCAGACATGCGCAGGACATCTATGACCTTTTGGTTATGGAAAAGCCGCTCTGTCTAATGCTGACGGAGACTTGGTTGGGGGAATTTTCTAATCCTGATATAGCTATAGCTATTCCCCCTGATTACAACATTTTCAGGCAGGATAGATCGAAGGGGAGGGGTGGTGGAGTGGCAGTGGTGGTGAATAAATGCGCCACATGCTCTATTTTACCCATGGATGGCATTATAGGATCTGAATCCCTTGCCTTCTCTATTACATTGGCGCCTCATCAATCCTTTAAAGGCCTTTTAGTTTATAGGCCACCTGGACCGCCTGGAACTTTCTTTGATGAGCTCCAGTCGGTAATCTCAGTATTGGCTTTGAAAGCTGAACATTGTGTTTTGGCCGGAGATTTTAATTTCCATATGGATGAGCATTTGAACCCTGATACAATTAAACTGTTTGATATCACGGCCCCTCTTGGTCTTGTCCCTTATCTCCTTGGACCAACGCACGATAAGGGCCATACCCTAGATCAGGTCTTTTCCACGTCCCCCTTGGAGGCGACAGCTCTTTTACCAGTGCTTTGGTCAGACCATAGACTGGCCAAATTTCATATACGGGGCACAATGAAACCATCTAGCACCGCTCTTAAGCAGCAGGGACGTGCTCCTAGGGCGTATCATCAGGTGACTCCAGACATGCTGGCTCAGGCTGCTCTGGACCATCACTGCCCCCTCACGGGAGACCTGGAGAGGGACTTAGATTCCCTGCAAGCGTGGCTAGAGGATAGGCTAAACGATCTAGCCCCTGTGATGGCCCCCCGATTAACACCTAAGCGGGTCTCTGCCCCTTGGTTTACTGAAGCGCTGTCGGCTTCTCGACGGCAGTGTAAGGTTGCTGAAAGAGCCTGGCGCTCACAGTATGACCCTGTGGCAAGGCTTGCCTATAGGACAGTGGTCAAAGCTTATCATCGGGATATCCTCCTGGAGAAAAAAGGCTATTTTGCAAAGAGGATAGAGGCCGCGTCTAATTCCTGTAAGGAGATCTTTACAATTGTTCGGGAATTCACGGCCCCCCGATCTAACACGACTTTAGCTGTTCCTTCTGAGTCCTGGGCTTCCGATCTTGCAAATTTCTTTACCAACAAGATAAAACTGATCCAAGATTCACTTCCTGTGTTGGCGACTGTAGTATCAGCCAGCCCCGAAGACGGATCAGTTTTACTGGCCCCTTCGGGTCCAGTTATGGCAGTTTTTCCATCTATTTCTGCTCCTGCTTCACTGGCACTTATGGGCAATCTTAAATCTGGGTCGCCTCTTGACCCATGCCCGGCCACATTTTTGGCAAAAATGGCGGAAGTTATAAATCCGCTGGCGAATCCACTCCTGAACCTCTCTGAGTCAGGGAGTGGTGCCGCAGGCCTGGAAGCAGGCTATGGTCATTCGTTTGCTTAAGAAGCCTGGTCTTGATCCGGAAGTCCTGGCCAATTACAGGCCTATTTCTCTCCTCCCCGCGCTTACAAAGATCCTGGAGAAGCATGTGCATATAGTGCTTTCCAACTTTTTGGAATCTCATAATGTACTGCACTCTACTCAATCTGGCTTCCGCCCCAACCTAAGCACCGAGACGGCGCTTTTGGAGGTGTCTGAAGCCATTAAAGAGGTCCTGGACTCGGGGGGTAAAGCCATGCTTGTCATGTTGGATCTGTCGGCGGCCTTTGACACCGTCCCCCATGGGGGCCTTCTCGCTAGACTCCATGAGATCGGTCTGAGGGGGGCGGTGCTCAGTTGGTTTAGATCATTTTTGGCTGGCCGCCGACAAACGGTCTGGGCCTCACCTAGCTCGGCCATGATGCCGCCTTTGGGAGTCGGAGTTCCGCAGGGTTCTGTGTTGAGCCCGACTCTCTTTAACATCTTTATGACCCCTTTGGCAGCATTGGCGGAGTCTTTTGGGGCCCAGATCGTGTCTTACGCCGATGATACCCAGCTCCTCTTTTCGTGCAGGAAAGGAGGAGATTTTGATGGAGAGAGTATCCGTGATTGCCTTGGGGCTGTTTTTAAATGGTTCCAGCTGAACAGCCTCAAGTGCAACTCAGATAAATCTGAGGTACTCTTCTTCGGCTGTCCATCTGATCCGGATTGGCAGGCATGGTGGCCTGTTAATATGTTCCCCCTGTCTTGTTCGCCCCAGTTGGCTAAGAACTTTGGGGTTAAGATGGATAAGGGTCTGACGTTAAGATCTCAGATCCTTGGTCTAACGGGAACATGTTTCGCCTCCTCAAGATGCTCCGGAAGTTTTTGCCTCTACTCTCAGAGGAGCACAGGAAGATGACAGTGCAGGCCTTGATTGGCTCAAGATTGGATTATTCCAACGTCCTCTATTTGGGCCTGCCGTAATATCTCTTGCAGCGGCTGCAGGTCGTCCAGAACTCAGCCGCGAGGGCCATTTATGGCCTGAATAGGGGAGCCAGTGCTACTGGCCTTCTGCAGTCACTTCATTTGCTGCCTATCCGTAAGCGGATAGCTTTCAAGGCCTTGACCTTGGCTTACAAGGCTCTTCATGCTGTGGGAGCAAAGTATCTCCAAAGGAGACTTGCCTTTTACCATCCGGCGCGATCCCTAAGATCTGAATCTCTGTTTCTTGCGGTGGTCCCGCGAGTAAAAAGGGCTCGTATTGGAGGCCGCTCTTTTGGGCTGCTAGCGCCACAGTTGTGGGAAACTTTGCCTCTGGCTTTACGTGGTGCCACTAATCTGCTTACCTTTAGGAAGGGCCTTAAAACTTGGCTCTTTGCCCTCTAGGTTGCTTTTCCTGTTTCTTTGTTTCCGCTGATCTGCTTTTTATCACTGTGTTGTGTTACTCTGCTACAGGTTTAATAAAAGCGCCGAGACACTCTTTTTGAGTAGCCGTGCGCTATAAAAGACAATAAATAACATAACATAACATAACATAATTGCGAAAGAAGAAGCCCTGTGAGTGACTGACCGCTCACTAAGACCAGTCCCGTGAGAGCGACTGTGCCAGCATAGAGGGGAACCCCAGACTGTGACTTGCAGGGAAATCAAAAGGACAATTACTGGTCTGCTGCCAAACACTTATTTAAGCTCAACTTCATAAAAACAAATATCTTCTCTCATATCCTAATAAGAATACCCCTGCCCACAGCTGGAAACTTGGATTAAACTCATAAGAAATAAAATCAACTATTGATTCTTAATCCAAATCCCTTGGACTTGTATGCAAATCAACTTCAAATGCAAGGACACACCAATAACTGATGGAAAACCTCAAAGTCAATTGTACCCCATTTACAGACTTCCAAACCTAGTCTCAGAACAGGATCTTCTACCGCTAGTTCAATTCTTAATTCTCTTCACTCTGGGCTCTGGCACACCCACTTAGCAAATTCCAGCTCGACTTCCAATAAAAGTTGCACAAACATTGGCAACAAGACAAATCACAAACAGGAACAGGGCAGAATGCATCCCACCAACCTAAGATCTCAGACTGGCTCAGAGCAGAAAAGACTGGGCACTCAGGACAGCATGCCTAAAACTTACAAAAGCTATGCACGGTTAAGTCCCCGAACTGCCTACAAAAACTGTATATCTTAGGGGAACACATACTCCATAAGCAACGGCGGGATGGAGCTTGAAATCCTGATATTCAACTAGCAGTAAAGACTGATCAGCCATCTCTGGGAGGCACCAAGAATATATAAAACGTCCTCACAGAACTCACCATGCCTATGTTCCATCGCTTTTTAGAAAAGATTGAAAAACACTGTATTTAACCATGAAGCATTCCCCAATCCCTCTCACAAGTTAGTCAGTCCACCAATTTTACAAACACGATCAAAGTGGTTTACACAGGTCTATTTATTATGCGCACTTTCCAGCTTGAATTTATAAATATGCCTATAAGCTTTACAATTTCACTAAGTAAATATTGAGGTATATTATGTGTTGTGACTCTTAAAACGTTTGTTCACTCACTCAACTGTTCAGTTCTGTCTTCATTTGACGTGGTCCTTGCTCGATAAAACTTTAAAATAAATAAATAAACCTTGCACCCAGAGTGGAATGGCCTTCAACATCAGTTTGCAGACAAGCAAGGCCTTGCCACGTCCTACACTAAGACATCACTTTACCGAAGACCAGAGAGAAAATAGAAGGCAACAGGGAGCAACCTAAACCCACTGGGAAGTTGTGACCATACCAGGACCAATATCCAGTGCCCTTTTATATTGACCAATCTTTTAACCAACATTCCTCAATGGCGGCGATATGCACAGCCATCTTGGATTAAGGATCCTCCATTCATATTGTTAACTAGAACCGGAAGTTGGACTGGTTTTGTACACACGAAGCATGCGGAGCATATAAGCTTCTTAGGTTCTATGTGCAAGCAGAGGTTAAAGTGGACGCGATTTATGGGGAACAATGTGCGAATACTATTTTAATTTCGCAAAAACAGTTACCCATTTTTTTTTTTTAACAACCGCCCTAACAGTCAATGCAGACAGTTGAGAGGTCTCAGCATAATGAAAGGGAGGGGTGTTCTGTGCTCTGAAGCCGACAGAGTAACTGATAGCTAAACAAGAAATTAGTCTGCTCTACAAAGTACCCCCTGCCAGAAAAAAAGATAATGTGACCAATGCTTTCATCAGCAAATTTAAGGCTGCCTGGGAGCCATTATATGGCTCTAATTGATGGAGTCATTTGTGGCTTCAGGGAGGCAAATATGTATTATTTTTGAAAGATAATGCAAGTTCTGGAGTGTGTTCTTTTAAAGGCCACTTACAAAAAACGTTTGCCCTAGGTACAGCGTCACTGCTGGTAACTAAAATATATATTCAGAAAGGTCTATGCAGTGCATCCAGTATATAAAAACAGAAAACAGTGCATTTCCCACAGATTAGTTTAAGTTGCATTTACTTTTCATTAAAGGTGTGTGTGAATTATTGGGTGTGCAGTTACGTGATGTGAAAGACCCACAAATAGTTACAGATTTTGTTCATAGGACTAAACCACAGAATGATGCACCCGCAGAGAAGTGCGCAGTTATTTTTTATATGTATCGATTTTTTTTCTTTTATTGCCAATGTTGAGGTTCTTTCATAAAAAACAGCCAAGGATTACAGCCAATGCGTTTCGTTCAGGCAAAGCTAAACTTCATCAGGGCTTATTTCTATACATGTTCCGTAACAATTGGTTACGGAAGAAGTCCATTCGGATGTTTGCCATCTCAGTATCTTGTGACAAGATAGTCATCTATTTGGGATGGGGTCAAAATGTTCCCCAATCGTGACATCTGCATCCGTGTTTCGTCTCCACACTGTCAAGTATTTCCTCACATGGCAACCTGTTGCCATGTGAGGAAATTCTCCCTTGCATAGAAGAGAACCATTAATCCAGCACAAACCCGACTTCAAAAAGGAGAAGGAACAGAGGAAGGAGAGGTGGAAAAGGAGGAGGGGCAGAATTTGGCCCAAGTGGAAGAGCCAGTTCAACTTCAAACAGGTACCCCCCTGCCTCCCTGGTAAGAGATGCGAGGGGACTAAATCACACGAGGCCCTAGCGGTACAGCTCTAGCAGGAAGTGATGCACTTGTTCAAGTGGGGCATTTTACAGTGTGTTGTAAGCAAGCCGCATAAATCGCACTAGATTCTAAGCCAAGGATGTGTTTGGTAATAGCAATGACAGAACATTTGTCCTTTCTGAGTGTCTCTAGACACTTCTGCTACTGCTCTCACTGTTCTGGTAAAGGGTGCCTTTTGCATGTTTTCTAAGGAGTAGTATTAGCCCATTAGCAGGGAGATGCTCGCTATTGCATCTGAATGGCAATCTTGCCCTCTCACCCACTGGGGCTGTTTAACAAATGACAGTCTACAAGAAATAATAAGAAAGTCTGGAACTAAATAGTTTTAGTGCACATTTCGCAACTCTGGGCTTTGGTACTATGACACAGGATATCATCATATATTTTTGCTTTTTTCAACCAACAGCATGTTGCTTTGTGGGGCTTATAGGTTTTTGTTGTTTATTTAACAGTTTCACCATGGTCTCAAAATCTCAGCCTACAAATTGTTATTGGCCAAAATATCAGAATTGGCCATTTGTCAGTGTTTTGTAAATATTTTAAAAAGCTGACAAGACAACTTTGTAAAATGGAAAAAGTGATCTTGTCAAGCGTTTACAAAATTTGGCAAAGTGGACAACTCCATAAAAAAAAAAAGCATTTGTTTGACACATGTATCAAAAAGTAATTCTGCTTGTATATTTTGCGAGGGTTTGCTCGTTCACTCGTAACGAGCATTTAAAACAAGCATTGGCAATTGGAATAGTTTTTTCTTATGTGTAGTAGAAAGCTTTATACCGTTATACCGTGCTTCAGAACACAAAGGTAGCAGTAGCGCAACCTTTCCAAACAAATAAGGATATGTGGCAGCAGAAGAAGGAACAGAACAATTATTACACATACAGGACAGGTGCATCACAAGCAGCTATCACACTAAAGAGCGACAGGTGATAAACTGCTATGCAATGTCCATCAACATACAAGAAGTACAAAACTCCCGGAAGAAACCACTAAGTCTCTAACGGAATTAACTTATATTCATGTGCTCCTATAAGATGATGAACTCTCGACTACTTAGAGTGGTATGCTTCGTCAGTGGGGTCCATCTCTTGCACTGGAAAGCCTAAGTAGCACAGATCACTGGTTGCACAGTTTCCTTGTACGGCTTCCGTAGTTTGGGTGCGGGTATGTTACTTTTGTCACAGTCAGACCTACATTAAAATTGTACGTGGGCGAGATAAAAACGTGTTTACTGGTGTGTCTCTACTACAAAATGTAAAAAAAGGTGGGGCTTAGCGACAGACAGACTTCTTATCTATCGGCATGTTTTAGTGCTCGAATATTGACACTTGGAGTCAAGCGTCTTTTCATGGAATCTAGGAAGCTCACATCAAATGTTGTTGAACAGTCCCTACTTCCTAGTCTTTGTTCAGCTGCCTCAGAAGTGAGGCGTTGAGAGGTGGGCAATAGAGCAAGTTTCCACTGGCTACACTGCTTGAGGAAGCTTGCTATTGGTCAGTTTGTCCAAACGTGCAGCAGGTTTCATAGGGTGAGTCACTGTAAGTGTAGCATGGGCTCTGAAAAAGGCTATGCCTACATTGCCAAGCCACCCTTGCTTCAGACTGGGTGTGGGAAGTCGGAGTGCATTAGTCTTTAGACTGCAAACCACACGCCTAACACCAACGCATCGCCTGCTTCACTACTAGTGCCAACAGGGCAGTGGTAGTAAGGCATGGACTGCTGGGTGGCATCCATTCTTTACAGCCTCATCTTCGTTGCATCCCATCAAGCAAACTGCGTCGTTCAAGGCCGAGGAGAACAGCCTTTAGCTTATCCGGAACCTCCTGCCCTGCTGAAACCATCACTGGCCGCCACTTTATTTACAGCCGAGGTTCAAACGTTTGTATGGGAAAAAAACACGTTTCTTTTTTTGGATTGTTTTACTTTAGCACCGTAGATTATATCACTGCACCAAGTTTTATTAATTACTAAAGAGACAAGTCAGCTGTCTTGTTTCCCCTGAATAAGTCTTTATTTAATAGATGGAGCAACATTATGGTCCATTAAACAATGCACAAGAGAGATTGTTGTATAGTGTGCATCTTGAACTGAATAGAATCAACAAAGGCAACGGGAGGGTGAAAAAGAAAAATGGAAGAAGCAACACAGCCCAGAAGAAACAGCAGCAACACAGACCAGAAGAAACAGCAGCAAGATAGACCAGAAGAAACAGCAACACAACAGGCCAGAAGAAACAGCAGCAACACTGACAATAAGAAAAGAGGATGAAATAGGGGTTGGGTGGGTGGGGGGTTTGGAGCTGTACTTTTCTAGTTGCTTGACAAACACTGCGATTCCCAGGAATAGAACATCAGAATGACACCCGCTCGAATAGCTGTCCCTCAATCTGTAGGCTGGAAATAAATACTAAACCCAAATGGTTGTGAAAGTCCCGGATTAAAAGGGACAGAAAAATAAAGACAGGTTGATCATACAGCGCCAGGAGCAGTAAAGTCAAAGTTGGAAGATGTGTGCGGCGTACACTGGCCACTTGTCCCCGTTGCCCTGTACACCTTCCGGTTTACTAAACCAGAGAAACCATCTTCTCATCAGCCCCAAGAATGAACTCCGCTTTCAAATCATACATACTTCGAGGCACTTTTAACCGCATACACAACTGAATGACATGCCAAGGTAAAGAAGAAAGCCCTACCTGCCTAACAAAAAGAGCTGGACCCAAAACGTGTACATGGTAGAAGGTATAATTGCTGGTAGACAGAGATGCTGTACAAGTGGATATGCACGTCTGTTGCTGTGTGAAATAGGCTCAATGTTTGACAAAGAACAAAAAACAAGCTAGCCTTTGTCCTCATACTTTAGTATTGGGACAGCGGCATTTAAACACGTGGCGCTGACAGAACAGATGGAGACGTCTGTTTTAAAGAGATCAGTTTGCTTTAATTGGGATGTAAAGTAGATCTTTTCAGCGACCATTTCCCTCAAGGCAGCCACTTAGGATCAGGATCATTTCTTCATGAGATCAGAGGCAAGCAGCATGCGGGAGGTCAGTGGCTGCAATCCCGCAGCTCCGGTCAATCCCTCCTGGGTCTTAAATCAGTAAAGCACTGTGGCCTCGATTGTGCAGAACAGTCCGTGGGCAAACAGCTTGCCACCCCTCAGGGCTTTAAGTGGGAGTCTCCCAAAGAGGCGTGGTCAATGTAATTAAGGGCGTGGCTTTAAAACACCCAAGCTAAAAATCTGTACTTAGCCTGGTGTGCCGCCCGACAGGTATTCTGCTGCTATTGTCATTGCATCCAGATATACAATTCAAGTAACATAACAACCATTGTCAAAGCCAATAGTCTTGGCTTGTTATAGGTGCAAAGTTGCATAGGATAAATAATCAACTATAGATGTTTTTGTATAGAATACTGAAAATGATTCAGTTCTGAAATAAGGAATGTGAAAGAACTATACAGAGTCTCTTTGAAGTTACAACAAAGGCAGTGAAGGGTGGAACTGATGGAGTAAAGATTTTCTTTTCACCCCAAGGGTGAGGGCAAAAATGGACAGTCAGATAGGGTCCCGTCTCAGCACCTATTTTTTTTTAGAACTGTCGGTGCTCACCGGCAGGACCCGCTTAATGCCCTGCCTCTCCCCGATACTCTAGCAGAGATAGCTTCTCCGCAGCATCTCACCAACACAGCTGACCAGGCTCTGCATCACGCATCCTGTTAGAAAACAAGCAATGATTGGGAAAGAGGGTGGGAATATGGGCAAGCAAGGTTGTTGGGGAAAGGTGGGCGGGAGGGTTCAGGGGCAGCACCATGGGGAAGAGGTGGGGGGAGGGGAAAGCCGCAACACAAGAAGCGGCAGGAAGAGCAACAAGGGCCAAGACAGAGAAAGAAAGTACCTCAATCACAGCGCACTCAGCTGACAAACACTAATTAAAAGGACTCTGTGCTTGGTCCGTGCACCAATAAAAATAAAAAACAGGAAGTGGCACCTGGCCTGAGCTGGCCAATTAGGAGGCACAAAGAAGACGGTCACTGAAGCCAACAAATAGTAAGTGATGGGCAGGCTTGAAACCCTATATTGTAAACAATAAGTCTTGTAAGCGGGAGCACATGCAGGATTGACCTAAAACAAGTACCTCTCTCACTACACAGGATTAAAGAAATACAACTGCTAACAAAATCATAAAATGGAATGTTGTTTCTTCAAAGTTATCAAACGAACAATGATGGCCAGGGGAACATACTATAGCACAGACTCGTGTAGTCTTAAGTCTTCAAAAGTACACCGAAACTAGTTTACAATTGCCCACCTCAGAGTATGGTTTGCCACCAATAAACCACAAATATTAAGCATAAAACAAAAAGCTCTAAGAGGCAACAAACAATCGGATTATATACAGCACAAATGCCAAACACAAGCACTTTAGACAAGAGGAAGTCTTTGAATTTTTTTATCCTTTATTTCAAATCTTTAAGCAAAAAGCAAATACAGCCAACGCGTTTCACCCGTGGCGGACTTCTTCAGAGAATCTAGAAAGGAGAAATACTCCTCTGGAGATACAAGTTCAATTTTCGTGCAAGTTGCAGGGGCGAACGGACAACTCACTGTGTGTATCAGGAGAAGTCCTTAATGTGAACCAATCCAGACAAGAACAAACTATATTGAGCTGACATATTCGAATTGACTCTGCCGTGTCATAATGCCCGTAAACTTGACGGGTGTGTTCTAAGATGTGGAGGACGATTCCACATTCCTAATGCTGTTTGGGCCGTACTTCAGCCAGAACAGGTTCTCCGCTTGAAAACTTGCATTATTGCAGCATTGTCGCGGCCTAAATCTATCAATATAGTTTGTTCTTGTCTGGATTGGTTCACATTAAGGACTTCTCCAGATACACACAGTGAGTTGCCCGTTTGCCACTGCAACTTGCACGAAAATTGAACTTGTACCTCCAGAGGAGTATTTCTCCTTTCTGGATGCCCTGAAGAAGCCCGCCACGGCTGAAATGCGTTGGCTGCATTTACTTTTCGCTAAAAAATTTGAAATAAAGGATCAAAAATTCAAAGACTTCCTCTGGTCCAAAGTGCTTGTGTTTAGCATGTGTGCTGTATATACTCTGATTGTTTGTTTATGTTGCCTCTAAGAACTTTTTGTCTTATGCTTAATATTTGTGGTTTCTTCAAAGTTGTTTCATCTTCCAAACAATAGCATTGTTTTTTTTTGTTTTTTTAAAGTCATAGTTTGTGGGAGTCTGCATTATTTATATTTTGCACAACTTTAATTGCATAACCAGCTTTGTGGATGACTCACAGTGCAAATTCACAACCGCACAGGACTTTTTAAAAGCCACAACCAACGGTTTAAAACAAGCAACTGGTGCATGTCATTACGCTGTCACTAACATTTTTAACTCCTCTCTTATGTATATAAAAATGTGTACAGATCTCAGGCGGTCATATCAGCAATACATTTCGCCTTCACTTTCTGTAGATTGCAGTTCTGTATTTTCACATTCATAACTACAAGTACTAGAATTTATAGGAAGAAACCTGAAGGTATGACTGGTATAGAATGACGCTCTCCACAAGGATTGGGTGAAATATTCCGTTCCGCTGGCAGAATTTTGGCAACTCCCTGTTAGTCGTGTAATGCAACGTTCAGGCCAAATTCCAACAATTGTCACATGATTTTTATTCTCACGCCCGGCTCTAAGACGGTAAGATGACAAGTGAGATTTAGCGTTCCCTAGCACGATTTCCAGTCGCTAGGAGGCCAACCGGCAAGATTTTTCCAATGTGGGTGGTCATGTCCGCTAGCGGTCAAAAGGCTTTCGCTAGAGTAGAAAATGTACTCTAACGGTAGTTAAATCACCTCGAGTAGTTGTGCTCCTTTGTGCGCCGCATGGTGCGGTTCATGCTGATTTGTCAGCATGTAACACGCACCTGGCACAAACTCACAGCATGAGCAGCGCGACTTGCCTGTTTCGGTCCGTTGGCAGAACTTCACGGAATCTTGCAGAGTTTTTATGTAACTACACAGAATTCCATGGAGTCAAATTCTGAGAGTTCCACCCACCCCTACTCTACACACAATCTTAGACACGGAGCAAAGGGACTATTTCTCTGTTAAAGAGAGAATATTAAGAATGAGGACACAGTGTTTGAAAAAGTAAACGTTCAACATTTTAGAGAAATACGCGTGAATAACCGCATGTTTTTATATAGCGCTTCATACTACATTTCTAAGCACTCTATATAACATGCTTTACTATTACCCAGTTCAAGAGTACTTGTGAGCCTCAAAGAAAGAGTTAACATGATCCATATTTGTGACCTGTAGTTCATATCATAACAGCAATTACCTTAGCCAAAGGTGCAGTTGGCCAACCTTTGGGATTGGCTGCAGGTTAATATCTTTTTTTTTGTTTTTGTTTTTTAAGAAGATCTTTATTTTGCATAAGGTTGACATCATACAGGTTACAATTTACGGCTCGCAGGGGCTGGCCGTATTGAGAACGATCAGGTAAATTTTAACTGAGTAACACAGCCATTTAGCCGGCAACCCGGGGGTCCGGCGGCGAGTCATATGAAACTGCAGTTGTAGCCATCTGGTATCTAGCCATATAAGAGACAGAGCTTATGATTTTGTATTTTCTGCGTCAAAAGTAGCATAGCAGTTTCCACCTAGCATTAATGCCATGATAGAAATCTCCCAAGTCCCCACAAATAACCTGAGAAACAGCTATGATTGGTCGATGGTGGGAGGGGGAGGGGGGGGGGGGGAATCAGCAGTAGGTGGTTCACCAGGTCCGTGCCCATAATGCGGTCTGTGAAATGTCAAAATGTGTGGTAGTATAGCTCACTGAGGCATAGGAGCAAGCGGTTATGTTCGGCAGGGTTAGTCTGCAGTCATTCCGAACAAGGCTCAGATATCCATCAGTACGGTGCCTGTGCGCCTTCCCAGTTTCAGTGTTGAGAGGTCGCAGAGGACGTGTCAGCGGCTAATATACAGCGCAGCAAATTCTTGGCTAACACGTGCGAGGCTACATGCTAGGTCGTGCCCCTCAGTGCGTAGGTGTCATTGTGTCTCCGCCATTCGTGGGTAGCATGAAGTCGATTATGTGTCGCTTCCTGGTAATGTCATGTTGCATCTAATGTCCTCTTTGGAAGTAAGAAAGGGGGCCTGGTCAGGGAACTAGACCAGTGAACAAACTATTCCCTACGCCTATACAATGGCGGGGGAAAAACCTGGGGTCAGGAGGGCAAATAGGAAAGGAGCGGGGGGGGGGGGGGAGATCGTCACGGGTTCTCATATATGGCAGTAAGCATAAAGCGGGGCCCGGCAGGGTTTCCTGCAATGTGAAGGGAGAAGTGGGGGGGTCTGTATCTCGGGTAGGGGCTGGTAGGCTTTGCCCGTGGCGCAGCGGCAGCGGGAGCTGGCGTTCCGTGGGGTATTAGTGTAGTCTGTTTGCATGGAGGTCGTCTTCCTGTAGGGGGGGGAGAAGGGGGGCGCCTCTCTGTCAGCTTCTATAGTCAGCGTGGGCAGTCCTAGGCAAGGGCAGCAGTGTGTGCGTAGTGTCGTAGAGGCGTCTGGCGCGTAGCGGAGAGTTGCAAGTGTCTGTATCTGGTAGCGCAGGTCGTGAGGTCAGAAGAGGTGAGGGGGCGGGGGAGAGGGGCATAGGGCCGTGTCTGCTCTCGGTGTTGATTGGCATCGCTATGGCGGTCACCTGGTGCCTCAAGTGATCCCCCGCTCCCGGCAGGTGCGCTGGAATGCCTTAAGGAGGTCGTCCCAGAGCTGGGCAATAGGGAATTTACGGAGTCCCGCCGCTTCCTCCCGGAGGAGCACCGTGCCCTCCGCTCGTGCCTAATTGGTAAAGGAGGCACGCCAATGCAGAGTGTGGGGAGGGGTTGCAGCCTTCCAATGCTTGGTGAGCAGGCGTTTGGCCGTTATAAGCCCCATATCCCAAAAGCGCGTCCTCACTCTGTTAAGTTTCGTACGTTTGTACAACCCTAAGATGCATGCTTCCCACGTATGTGGTATCTGTTCGCCAGTGCTACGTGTGAGGAGCGTCATGACTTCGTCCCAATATGTGTGTATATCTGGACAATGCCACAACATGTGTAAGACGTCTGCGCCAGTCAAGAGAGCAGCGTGGACAGGCGGCGTCAGTGGTTGTGAAGTATCTATTTATTTTGTCGGGCGTGAGGTAAGCACGGTGCAAGATGTAGAATTAAATGATTTTGAAGCGGGGGTTGCGTGGGACATATGTCGGTCCGGCTAGGATCATCGCCCATTCCCCATCCGTCCAGTCCCGTCCTCTGTCTGCCGCCCACTTCTCCCGTAGCGGCAATGTAGATGGCTGCGAGTGCGCCTGTAGGGCCTGCGCCAGCCAATGGATGACGTGCGAGCCATTCCCCATTACATGCAGATATTGCAGGAAGTTGTGCATCGGCAATTCTACGTTTATATCGCCCCAGGAGGCAGTAAGCGTGCGTAAGAGAGCCGCGTGGAGCAGGAACTGACCAGCTGGGAGTTCCGTGGTAGCAGCCAGGTCTACAAAGGTGAGTAGCGCGCCGTCAGCGTACAGGTCGCCCAAAGTGTCCACCCCTGCTTGTGTCCAGCTAGCTAAGCGAGTCACGGTTAGTGCGTCCATCGGTCCCGGAGTGCCCAGAATAGGTAGTATCGGGGCGTATGGTGTTGCAGGTTAATATCTTGATGTGAATCTACATGGGAGTTATGAAAAACTTGGCCTTAGTCCCATGCAGGTTACAGAGAACATGGGGGTAAACAGGAGGGATCAGGGCCACTAGAGAGATAATAGTCCCCCAGTATAATATCACTGCAAATGTCCGAATGCTACTGTGTTTTGTTATTTCTGAAAGCTTAATGTTTCACAGCTTTCTAAGCTGGAAAGAACGACAGCATCTTAACCATATATAAACCTTTAATTAAGAAAGCGATTATAACAGATCATCCCTCAAGAACAAATCAAAAATGTTTTGCTTCCAGGAACTTCCAATATGTAATCTCTAAAGAACTGGCACTTGAAAATAAACAAGGCACGCTCAAATGCCCACGGACCAAAGCCTCAATGTCTTAGACAAGAATGGCCTATAAAAAGAACGTCAGAACGCTTCAACGTTAATTGGGCACAGAAAGTCAATAGAACTTCCCAATTATTGAAAGTTGGCTAAACAAAACAAAGCTGGAACACATGGCCGACTGCAGAGCGAAGCTGGTCCACAAAGGCCTCAGAGTAAGGCCTGACCGCATGAGCCTCAGACAGAGCCAGGACAAAAGTACCCGACACAGTCAAGCTAGGAAGTTGGACTGCAGGGCGAGCAAAAGAGCTAAATCAGCCCAGAGCCAACAATCATGTCTATATGCCGAAGCCAAAGGCCCACCAAGAGTAAAACCAAGTGTGGATGTAGACAGCACAACTATATCAAAGTTGGGGCGCAGGGGCTCTGCTGCCACAGCCAAACTGGGCAACAGGGCACTGTTGGCAGAAACAAGCTGGACCTCCACCAAAGCCAATCTAGCAAGCACAGGGGCTGTTCCAAGACTCACATCGTGGCACTCTGAGATAACCAAGCCGTCTGGGCCCCAGGCTCACCATCACTTAGCTGGGCCGCTGGATTTCGGGGAGGTAGGGTAGCTATGATTCTGCTAGCAGAGTAAATTCAGGCAGCAGTGCCCCTAACTATTACAACCAGAGAAATGTGTGGCCACAGGACGACTGCCAATAGAAACAAGTCAGCTAATATAGACGCTAGCCAGAGTCATTTGTGTCACTGACAGAGCCAAACTGGGTTGCAAGCCCAGAGCCAAGCCAGGCTACTGCCAACAGGAAGTAGGACCAGGACCCCGCCCCCAGTGACACACCTTCTCGGCCCAATGGGTGAAGCCAATACAAACATGCAAGCTTGAAAATGCTACATGGTCTGGCTAAGCCATCATTAAATAAGGTAATCGCAACACCTACCTACTTGACATAATCTCAAACTAGAAACAGTTTTGCGCAAAATAATAAACACCGAACGCCCTGCTACCTCTTAAACAAACTCTTATGATGAATTACTTTTCCAAAGTCACTGAGGCATTAGCGCGCACATGTTAACTCTTCACGGTAGTGCAACAATTTGCACAATGCATAACCTCTTCCATAGTCAAACAACGAAACTGTGCAACACCCTAGCAGGTTTCTTCAATGAAAACTCAAGGACAAAAAAATAATACAGCACAGCCAATGATAGCAACAACATAAAACTGCCCAGCCAACCCAAAATAAAATAAAAAATCCTTCCGCTCAGTTCTACCTCACACCTGTGAACCCCGACAATATCCCCCCACCTCCTTCTGAAATGCCTCAAAGGAAATACATATGCATGCGGCTTCCCTTGCAGGCATGCTAGCCAACTAAGTAGTACAATGAATATGGCCTGGGATCACTAGATCACCAGGACTCCAGTGCGCACTAACTAAATGAAAATTTTCAAAGTTTTCCAATTATTGCATTTTTAATCCATATGCTTTGTTTTTTGCATCATTTCATTTTAAACACGTAAAGTATAATCAAATGTAATATATACATAAATAATATACAATTGACATATCATATCATATCATACATTTTTCACAAATCTTTATGCATACTCAAGGTCAAGAAACATAAAAGAATTGTTGAACAGACCAGATGACATGGAATTAGAAACAGCCAACCCTAGAGGTACAACCAAATGCTTTAACTGTAAGAACTGTAATAACGTAATCAGTGGAAGTAAATTGTCTCATCCCAAAACAGGAGAACAAATAAGTCTACGACATTCGGCAAACTGCAATGCAGAGCACGTGGTATACTCCATTAAATGTCCTTGCGGATTATTGTATGTCGGCAAAACCGACAGGAAGATGAGAATACGCTTGGCTGAGCACAAAAGCAGAATTCGTAATAAGAATATGACTTCACCATTGGCTAGACATTGGGTTGAAAAAGGCCATACCATAGCACAGGTTCGATTTCAAATTATCGAACAAGTCCCACAACGTTTGGGAGTAGACAATGCAAAAATGTTACTCAGAAGAGAAACCTTTTGGATTCGGAAATTGCAGACTTTAGTTCCAGATGGGCTCAATGACAAATTGGACATGATATGTTTCCTTTAGTTTAAATCAGAGATTGCAGCGAATTTCCCGCAGGGTATAACCTACACAGTGGTGCCTAGAATAGGTTGAAATACACATAGTGTTACCACTTGACTTCAGATATGATTTAATTGTCATTTGGACTATTCATATTGATAACAAAAGAATGTATATGTGATCAAATGATATTTTTTCTTTTTCTTTACTTCTCCCTCTTTTTCTTTACTTCTCCCTATCTGTTTCGCCCCTATTGGCCATAGAATGAGTAGATATGACTTCGGGTATTATCCGAATGTAGTCATTCACGAGTAAAGCCATTCAGTCATCTGTTTAATATGCTCCCTTTAGTCCATTAGTTCGTAACCCATAGATAATCAGTTGAGAATAACCCTCTTTAGATATGGCCGCCATCGGTTTATGCTTGAGTCCGTTTTTCATTTTGGAAGCATCAGGTTAACCGCATTAACATAAACGAAGGACTATCGTCCTCGGTGTTAGCAGTGAGGGAAGACGCCGGTACAACGCCACCTTCTATGCATCTCCGGTAAGCGTTTAGTTGTATGAGAGCCCCTTAAACCTGATGGTAATCGGTTCAACTAACCGAATGCTAAACGCAGCTTTCATTTTATTTGTAGCATGGGAGTAAGCTGAGGGTTAGCGAGACTCCGTGAAACACAAAAAGACTCGCAGGTAAAATAACGTTCAGTATTTTGATTTGGAAACTGACCAGTATGTAACACGGCGGTATCACGCATGAGAGGTCCCTCAACGTTTTTCATTTATTTATTCTGTCAGATTCCCTTTAAACACCGTTGATAAGAAGCACAGATCTTGAGGTGAGCATAGAGCCTTGCGCTCATTACATGGCAAACAAACCCTTGTGGTTTACTGACAATGATTTATCGGATTGCTCATGGCAAACTTATGTTTTTCAATTATTTATAGGTAGTCTTTTTCAACTACCGGATGTGAGGTAACTATATACAAGCACTATGTAATATCTTGTGCTATTTATAGCGCTAGTTTGGATACTCATTTGATTATATATTTTTTTAGATCCTCCCTAAACTATGTAGACCATGCAATAAGTTTGCAACCAGTTATTTAGGTAAGAGAACGCTATATGACTTTATACAGTAAATGAATACCCTTCTTTAAGCATCGTAATTAAATAGGTTTCCTTTTTCTCTTTTTTCTCTTTTCTTTTATAGGCCCCTGACGAAGGGGTTCATAACCCCGAAATGCATTGGGTTGTATATATAATTGTGTTGTGCATAAAGATTTGTGAAAAATGTATGATATGATATGTCAATTGTATATTATTTATGTATATATTACATTTGATTATACTTTACGTGTTTAAAATGAAATGATGCAAAAAATAAAGCATATGGATTAAAAATGCAATAATTGGAAAACTTTGAAAATTTTCATTTAGTTAGTGCGCACTGGAGTCCTGGTGATCTAGTGATCCCAGGCCATATTCATTGTATTGTTGGGTTCTAGCAGGCACCAATCTAGTGCAGCACACGTACCGACCAAGTGGTCAAATTTGAGGACAGAGTGCAATACCACCAACCATACATTAGCCAACTAAGTAGTGACATTTGTTAGCTACCTCAATCATAGCAAGGTCACGGTGACAGCTGGTAAGGGACGGAGGGGCAGGGCTGGATGGTGAAAAAAAACAACCAAAAAACAGCTACCTCGCACGCCACCGTCTCTCCTCCCGGAATCAGGAAGCCCCATAGCCAATGCCTACGCTGTAGTCACCAGTATGCCAGCAGCATTGCGACTTTTCTGAGCACTCCGACAGGGACTGGGAGCCTGAGCATGATCTCCACCCAGGCTGTGCATTACAGCCCAGTGGAAAACATGTTAAGTGCGCATGACTGTTTGGCCTGCCCAAGACACCTGGCCAACCTGTCATGCGCATTTAAGAGCACATAATTCCTCCTCCCCCTGCTGGCTCTGACGACAGCCAAGAGCCACCCAGCAAAACTGGATTTAACACAGAAGAATAAAATGATAAAAACAAAGTGTTATTTTAATTTTTTTCATTGCTGAAAAGCAATGGGGCGACGCTCGTCCGCCTTAGCGGAGGATCCACCGCTGCAAGGTCACCATCCCTCTAAGGTACTCTTTCATAACATCCCTTTTCAAAAAGCGGAATATAAAACTCAGACACCAATAATTACTACCTGATAGCAGGCATTCCATGAATCGTTAAAATGCTGGAAAAAAAAGTAGACACTGACCAAATGCAATAACAGTCAAAGGATATACTAAATGGACATAAATCCGGTTTCAGACCCAAAAATAGATCCAAGACCACCCTGGTACACTTGTGGGTCGATCCAACAGAAACGAAGTGGTGAACAGGGCCGGACTGGCCATAGCAGGCACTGAGAGTTTCCCCCGTGGGCCAGAGGTGTGGGGGCCGGTTCGGTCACCTTTGCCCGGTTTTTCAGCAGTGCTGCAACATCGGCCCCCTAAAACAAAACCGGGAGCTTCTTACTAGCACCCCCCCTAGCCCCCCTCCAAACCCACCACATCGTTCCGCTCCCAGGGCCGGTCGAGCAGCAATCAGCCAGGGCTGGTTGCTGTTCCCAGTTCGGTACTGGTGGTAAAGGGTAACTCAGCAAGCCAACATAGTTAGGTTTTCGACCGACCTTGACATGAATGACAATAACATCCTTCTCCACTGGCCCAAAGTAGCTAACATCTCAAACCAGCCTGCAAGCTGGTTCAAGGCTTTTAGAAAAGAACACGCACAGCTTGTAGATTCAGGTCTACTGCCCACAAATTCACGTGCAGTCTTAAAGTTCTCTTTTATGCCCAGCTCCCTACATACCAACTGCATCAAATCTTGAATGGACTTGCTACACAACTATCTCTTCCACGCCCACTCAGACAACACTAATTTATACGAAAGTAACCAGTCAACCCAACCAATTCCAACTCTTAAGTAAGGTCTCAAATCACTGAGTGGTGAACAACAGCCTAAAATTAGGTGGAGTGAAAACAAAGTCCTGGTCCTCAATCCAGCACATCTCCTCAAAAACACTGCTATAAAAGGACCATTATTAAACCATTGAACATTAACCAGAATTCTCTCCTGTTTCATAACCTTGGAATAACCGCCAGCTATAGGCCTATGAGCCCTGAATTATTCAGAGTTTGTGAATATGTGAGGATACCCTTTAGAAGAATTATAGTGTCAGGCATGTACCTTTTCCTTTCGAGGTATGTACGATACAAAAACAATGATCAGAAACCTATCATTTACAGCACTGCAAAACGGCAAGAGCGAAATGGTAAGCAACCGATACAAATAGACTAGCCATTAACTCTTAGCCATATGACATCCACAAGGGAGGGTTCAACGAGTCGTGGGCGGTGGATGACCAATGTCAATAGCTTTTTTTGAGGGGCAGATTTTTTTTGTTGAAAGAAAAAAAACTACAAAGGGTAAAATGATGTTATTCTTAGGTGAAAATGTCTAAACTACTGAAATTTCCCCACCACTGAAATTCACCAGTAATAGTGATCTCAATTACTGTGACTAGCGTCCTCACAATGCACAATGTTCCCAGCAATGATGCATTTTTAGACGTTGCAATGAGGCTATCAATTACGTCATAGAACACGTCATGAGTGAAGTATTATGTGTGGCAATTAGCAGTGCATGACAAGGGCACTACTACTAGTTTCTTCAATTAACTAGAACTGGAGAATTTCAGTGTTTTTTAGGTCTCGCCTACGCAGTGCGCATACAATGCTTAGGAGACCTTTAGCCGTCGTGCAGCTCTTTTTACAAAGCACATTCTAATGCTTGTGGCGGCATACGTCTTGCAGGAGTGCGCAGCGGCGCGCCACAAGCACGAGTATGTGCTCTGTAAAAAGAGCAGACTGCTCTCTCCAGCGCGCGGGCTCTCTCTCCCGCTGCAGCGCGAGGCACGCGCGCTTATTTGTATAGAAATGCGGTCTTCTATTTGTTGGGATGGATTGTAAACAACAAGCTGACAATTTTTGCCTGTTTTTATCCTGGTGCATACATCCGTACTGAAAGTCACACAGCGTCTCTTTGGAGAGGCTCTCTTGAATAATATCCTGGAGTTTGTTCAGGGCATAAATCCAGCCCATGTAACAGAGAATCGCTCCATGTCGGTTTCAGGAAGTGGGCTATCAAGCAAACACATTAACTACCGCGAGTGTGCTGTGCCGATATTTAAAATAAATAGGGCTTGAGCTATTTGTAAAGGAGTATTGTGTTAGCTGGTGTATTCTTTTCTTTACATTACTAGTATTTTTATAGCGCACATCGGCCACTGGTACGGCGTCAGCGCCCTTCTTTAACATGAAATCTTCACCTTGTTAATGATCACACATACACAATATATAACCAGTGCTTTGAAATTAAGTATTCAAAATAATATTTGTAAATTATAAAAGCAGGGAGATGATAAATTTGTGCAATATGTAGACACTCAAAACCACGAGACTTGACAAAACTGGAGGGACCACAGGTCTGTATGTTGTGCATTCTATCTGTTGTGATGCTGGATGGAGGCTACAGTCAGGTGAGCTAACTGATCAGTGCTGGCCCTAGTCCTGTTTCAATAGTATTGATTAGATTGTCTTCCAATTACTACCAAGCAGTGCACAAACACGGGGAACCGGTATGTATCCAGCTGAAAGCACTGGGAGATATCTCTGGCTTTCTCACAATCATTTGTTTTAACAAGCATTTGCAATGCAATAGGTTTCGCATTTACGAGAGTTTGAGCTATTGGCATTGTAAATGACAATTCCTTTTATTTATGTGTTGACTTTTAAAACATAAATAAAAGGCATTATCATTTACAATGCCATTAGCTTAAACTCTTGCAAATGCGAGACCTATTGCATTGCAAATGCTTTTTGTTTGTTTCAAATGTAGCATTTCAACTGACATTTTCACCTAAATTAGAACATCACTTTAACCTTTGGTTTTTCCAGAGAATTTCTATGGGTGTTTTTAACGTAAAGTAATATATTACTACCATACCCGACTAGGCCTATCCCATGAGGGCATGTCAAAAGCCGTACATAACATGCGGTTGGTGGCAGGGCTTGGCCTATGGGTAGGACCTGTGCCCAGCCCGCGGGCTGCCAACTCCACTGCAGGTGGGCAAGACGCCATTGCTGGACAACCTCCATGGTCTTACACCTCAAGGCCCCACTGACCGTGGCAGGCAGGCCAGGGTACTCCTACCCAGCACCTCATTGTTTAGTCTTTGTTGTTGATGATATGGGGACAGAGTCCACGAGTCATAAAGAGGTGGCTGCAATTTCCTCTTCATGTTGCGGCCAACCAACTGTATCTAGTGTTTTGAGCTTGCAGTACTGCAGTATTCTGCGGTAGTACTGCGCTGCTAGATATCTGTACATTTGGAACCTTAATTTCTCCAAAACTACTAGGTTAACACCAAATTACAAAAGCACTTTGAGTCAACATCTACCTTTCTGCCAAATTTGGTACAATCCTGTTCTACCGATTTGGCTGTACCTGTGTCTAAAAAACTGCAAGGGCAAAACACATTTTGGGACCCCCTCCTCCCCTCACCCCCACCTTTTTCCCAGCCCTGACTTGACAGATCACGCAAAAACTTTCTAGGAAGGAGCAGAGATAGATGATTTTGTTTTTGGAAAGTTTTGTGACCAATCGTCAAACTGTGTCAAAGTTAGTAGCAAACAAAAAACTCTATTTCCTTTTAGAAACCTGGTCCTAACTATAACTACACAGTGGCAGCCACCACTGTGCACACTGGGCTATATATATGTATGTGTGTGTCTGTATGTATATTCATACATAGAGACACACACATATGTATGTATATACACACACACACACACAGTTTCTGCGGCCTAGGGGCAGGGAGTTGCACTCCTAGCACCACCTGGCCCCATCCCCCAATGCACCAGCTCCGTAGAAAGTATTGTACAAGATGAGATTGGGCCCACGCTGCAGAAAAATGCCCTTTAACCTGTATTGTGAGCAATGGAGCCTCGCCCGCCATTGGGATAATACCAGGTGTGGTGCAGAGCGGGAGAAACTGGATCCCTCACACATCTCCACGCCTGAAACTTTCCGACAGCCACAAAGGAGCGTAGTCTCTCGGAAAAAGGGCGTGGGTAGGGATCACAGCCTGAGAGGATCCGGTGATAATGTGTCAGAGTGCAGGAGAAAAGGGACCGGTTTGACATGAGGCAGACAATGTGTAAAGCCCGAGTCTGGCCTCTGCTCCCACGGGTGCATAAATGAACATGAATTAACGCGCATGAGCTCACACAGAGTGAAGACGCAAAGATACCTGGAAAGGGGGTGGGGGGAGAGGGGGGGAGGGAGCCTGGGGAGGCGGGGTTTGAGGCTAGGAGGCCGTCCAGGTAGTAGAAAGCGCAAAAAAAATGCTTGAGTACAGAACGCCTGTACATATAGGGCATTAATGCCCAGTGTGCACAGAGACAGTGTACTGGGAGGGGTATGAATACAGACTGAACATGGATATCCTGAAAACCTGGCTTTTTAATAATTAACCTTGATCTATAGAGTTATAATTTGAGCTCAAGCCGTGCAAGCGTCAAGACACCCCAGGGTAGACGTGCACTTTATAAATTATTTAACATACCATAACATAGCTCTTGTAGAGGGAGGTGTTGGAATGCTCCCTGATCAACCGCTAGGACGTATGAATGAGAAAAGCCACGGTGGTGGGTACATGTAATGTGTATAAACGTCTACACAAGTAATCACCTTTACTTCATTCGCAGAAAGAATTTAAAATCCAGGAACACATTTTTTGTATTTATCTACGCATCTTGTAAACAAATTCTAATTGAAAAAATGTTCTAGCAAGTTCAAGAAAATGAATTAAAAACAAAAAACCTAAATGCTTTGTTTGCATTAGAGCTCACCCCTTGTAACAGCAATCCTAACTTATTACAGGTACAACAAATTCCCTAAACAAAAATACATACCAAATTAACTGGCATCTACCATTATGAAAATTAAAGGAAGTCACACATTTTTGGGATTCATTCAACAGCTCCTCTAGGTTCTCTACATTTAAAAGCAGAGACTCCAATGGGCACCAAGGAACTTCCAAACGCACTCCGGAGCAAAGTTATGGAAAAGCAGGGAACAGCGGATGGGAATAACAACATTCCAAAGGAATGGACTATCCCTTGGAGCATGGCCAATGCAAATTTTAAGAATACATTCACCAGGACCCTGCCTCGACCATTGCTCCACACTGTATGGAGGAGCAAAAGTCAGACTAATCAGAAAGGTGATCAAGGAGCCAATAGCAACCAAGAAGAAGCTACAGATTTTTATGGCTGAAACTGTTCAAAGGGTGCAAATGGCAAGAATCTGACCTGTATCGTACTATAGCAAGAACAAAGTCAATCAAGAAAACCCATCTTGGATTCTCTAGCAATGTAGCCAAAAGTTATACGGCCTAACGCAAATAACACAGATCACCCAAACAGCACTTTACATCTTGGCCCAAAGGTTCAGTGTGGAGCGTGTGCCAAAGACCACCATCACTACTATAGAGCATGGTGGTAACAATATCATGTTAAGGAGGTGTTTCCTTGTCCGAAGCGAAGTCTCATCCTGCTGAATCAAAAGTGAAGGTTTGTTTCACGCATAGACTTTCTTGGATAACTCGAGGCCATGCCAGTTCTAAAGGATACATTGTATTGTATTTATGTACACGCCCTCTATGCGACCCTAAAATCACCTCAAAGTGCAAGTGGGAGCAGAAGAGATGGGAGAGAAAGGAGGAGACAGGGATGAAGGTATGAGAAGTTGGCCTGGCATATGATGTCCACTATTCTAGTGGGCACCCTGCACCAGTCCAAACGATCCTTATTGATGGAAGGTTTAAAGTCAACCTTTATAGAAAGCTATCCTAGTGGTAGCTGTGGAGAGCAGCCTTCAGGCTAAGACTTAGAGGCGAGTAAGCAAGTTGTTTTACCAGTCTATAATCCCTTGAATGATCAAATGAAAGTAAACCACACAGGGTATATATCAAATATATATGTATATATTCTAAACACAACCCCTCTGTTCTCTTTATGAGGTCAGAGGTAAAAGTACAATACAAGGAACTTAATTAGCATACGATAAGTTGCATAGTGTACGTTATGCCCTAGGGGCCTCACAAACCATATACTAAAATAGTGGTATAAGAACCACGTGAGGGTTAGCAAGCAGGCCTAGGGCCTGTAGAACCGCTGGGGAAACCAGGAACCACCCAAGGTAGGAACGCAGGAGACCCACGGGGGATACGTGCAGTGTCTAAACACAGCCGCAAATCACCATTGACTTTCTATGGAGAACGAACAAGTTACAATTTTGAAGATTAAGGGCACTTAGAGGTGAACTACAATTGAACCCTTTTAGACTAGGACACTTCGAGAGTCAAGACACACGGGAGCACCGGAGTACTCGTGTTACCTCACCCAGGGAAGCCAGGTGCATAGGTGTCTTTTGGTGTCGGGTTTCGTTGTCGATTCCAATGGAGAGCTGCGAAGAAATGCTGCAGGCAACCAGAGGAAAAAGTGTCCGGGTGGATCCAAGGGTGGATCGGAGATGTGAAGAAACTGAAAGCAGAGGAAACAGAGTCTCGGTCACTAGCCACTGACCAGGATGGCGACAGGAAGATGCCAGCCGATGTCGGGTGTTTCCAGGTGAAAGAGGTGAAGCTTGACTCTTCAGCCACGAGGACCAGGAGGAGTTGACGACGACCAGGAGCTGGATTAGAGCTGTCCCACGAAGGATGTAGAGTGCTGCAGCGTCGGAATCCGGATTGGACCCAACAAGCCTTGGCAACAGCAACCCACGCAAGATGACAAGATTGGCTTCGGTGCAGATCAGCAAGGTCTGAGGGACTCCTCCTTAGGAGGGGAGTCAGAGCACGTCTGGAGCAACCAGGAAAGCTCAAGAAACAAAGGATTGGCCTTCGTGGGGGCTCACTAGCCAACAGACTAGGAACTGCGAAGGAGCCTCGAGCTACCGGTGAAGAAAGGGGACTCATGGGTCACTTGTGGAGTGCTGGCCTCTGTACTTCGGGGCAAAAGGTGTTTGAGGCAGGGGCTTCAAATACACCAATGCACAACTTCGGGATACCTCGGGAAGTAGGTGCAGTTGCAAAAATGCAGGATGTCCAGGAGTTCCGGTCCCACGTCTCTCGTATCAGCTACAGGTCTCAGCTCTGCTGGGAACTCGTGTCAGCTTCAGTGATGTCTGGAAGTCTGTGTCCTTTGTCGCAGATTCTTCGGGATCTGGCGGGAGCCTCAAAAATGCAGAACAGCAAAGATGCTTCTTTGGTGCCTGTTTGAACAGGGAGGTCACTTCTTGACCTCAAGGGAGATTCTCCAGTCTTTCAGTCGAAATGAAATGTCGAAGGTCCAAGATTTCTTCTTCACAGTTTCGTCCAGGATTATCTAAAGTCCTAGGGACTGGGTTCTTATACTTATACTAAGTTTAGGGGTTAGGCTAACTCCAGGGTCCCACCTATGGGAGGACCTGGGGAAGGGGTGGTTACACCCCTTCACCTTTGTCCAGTTTCGCGACAGAGCTGGGGCAGAGTGCCCCAGCAACTGGTTTGAACTGGAAAATGCATAGAGCACCTTGTGTGCCCCAGGTAGTGTTTGAAAAGCATTCACTGAATGCAACCCACCCTGCCCCAATACACTAAAGCCTGTCTGGGGAGGTGCTAGCACCTCCCTTGACTGGAAACCTATTGTCCAGGCCTCCCCTGCCGGAGTTTCGTCCAGCAGCAGGAGGACAGACTCGGGTCTTTGGCAGCAGCATCCATTTTGTGATGTTGGGACTCTGTTTAACTTTAACCGGGTATACCAGTGTGTACAGGTCTTCTCCCTCTAGAAGGGTGGAATGCTACCCCCGCCGCCAGAACTGGCGGGGGGTAGTATTCCAAAGTGTTTGACACCAAGCACGACATGTTTTGATAAAGCCAAACCAAAGTTAGCATTAACCACGAGGATTATAATACACTTAAGATTATATGGTATGGCTATATCATAGAACAGCTAGAAGGAGATGGTTCCGAAAGCTGCAGAGGGGCTCAGTTCATGCTAGGGCACCCTCTCACACAAAACCAAGCACTTTGCCTTCAGGATTATCAAGGCCTGCCATAGGAGTGACTTATAGGTTACTGTGTGTCTATATGTAAAGGTAGATATAGGTATACTATATCTAAGTAAAAGGTGCTTACACCACCTTAACCAGACTGCAAGTGCAGACCTGTGGTGCCATTTTGGAAGGCTTCCCAGGGGTGGCATAATACATGCTTCAGCCCCGGATAGGCCTCTGGGGTATCTATGCCCTGGGTACCGAAGGTACCATATACAGGGACTCCCAAGGGTAACCCAGTAACCAATCTGGTATGTACCTAAAGTACATGGTATCAATTTAGAGAGAACAGCTAGGCTGTGGTCCTGATTAGCAGGGCCACAGCCAGACTAAAGTCGAAAAACCAGTGAAACACAGCAAAAAGTGGGGGTAACCATAGGAAGCAGACCCTACTCTCCTACAGAAGGGACAAAACATAAGGAAGGTTTAAGAGGTCTTGTGGTTGGAGTGATCTTACACAGAAGGTATATATCTAACCAGAGTAAGTGACGGTGCATTGGGGCAGCTGGCCTACGGCGTCCGGCTGGCAGATACCAGCATTATATTCCTCCCATCACCATTGGAGCTTTGAATAAGGAACAGCTGATCATACCTTCCACTGCCCAAGCTAGTAAGGGATACAGAGCTCTTGTGTGTTGCTTCCCATTGTCCTGGCCCTACTCTTTGCCTCAATACACAGGCCAAGACTTGGCTGCCGCCTCCATACAAGATGGTGACTGGTCTCAAAGCTCTTACATTCTACGCCAAGAAGGTTTTAATAGAAGTTATGGGATTCATAAAAGCTGGCATAAAATATTACAAGCACTGTTGGAAGTAGTCTCAGTATAGCACCAGGTAAGTGCACAATTTACTTTGTTAGTATACTTGGATGCCTTCGGGTTAGAATTAAGTCTGGGCGGAGTTCGGATTTCCGCTATGCAGAACTCCGCTAAGTGACAAAAATAAAACTTCTGCTTTATGCGAAGTTCCGTGAGTGTCGGAGTGCATTAGGGTCATGTCGTTCATGGTGATTTGGAGCCCCGGGTGTTTGTCCCACGCAGTAAAATCATTGCAAGAGGCACCATGCGCAGCACAAAATGGCGCAACTTCCTTTCTGCTGCTAGAGTAGATTTCCTACTCGAGCTGTAGCTTTCTGAACGTGAACAGAAGGTTTCTCAGTGAGAGTAGTCGGGACCTGCAGCAACCACTGATTGAGAAATCCGACCACCCTGAGAAATCTTACAGGGAGGTGGATTTTCCCTGCTCGCGCTCGCCAAATTGACGTTGTCTAGTGTGAGCGAAGAAAAAAACTCTGTTCCACGGAGCAGAGTTTTTGGGGACTCCGCATGCGCCGTGGAGTGCTTAAAACTCTGCAAACGGAGTGGAGTTCAACGCTCAGGTGAAGTTAGAATGCTATAGAAGAGGGCATTGATTCTTTTTAGGCTCTTACAAGACTGTTCAACCCGATTTCTTCCTGGACCACAAATGGAGGTCAATGGGCTTCGCAAGCTTAGCATCAAGCTTTGAAAGCTTAAATCGGACAGGATCTCTGAACTCAAGATAGCAACTTGAATTCTATTGTGTTCACCACTGGCTGCCAGTGCGAGTAACAATCTTGTCTAGTGGGCCCAAAAGGCGTTTCTCAGCATCAAGTTCACTAATTTTGAGGTCTCACAAAGCCTGTTACGGTATTGTTGGTACCAGTCAGGACCCGAACTGTAGTACAATTTTATGGAGAAATAACAGCTTTGACTACATTATAAATTTGCAGAGTCCTGTGAAACAGCTGCCTGGCGTTTTGAATCGGTTTGGTATGAATCCATTTTCCTCTCAAGGACCATGCCATATATACAAGTAGAATGGTCCGAACCTGGGTTTGCGGTTCAAACCCATGAGTTGCTTTGGAGGTGTTCAGACATGCACACCCCTATACACCACCCAGCTCTTCTCAATTCCAAAAATGCTCTTCACTAAAGAGGTGTCCGTCGATTTTGTGAAAAAGTTGGAAGTACAGTATAATGAATGGTTTCACACAGTTGTTTAACCCCTTCCATGCTGATGACAGCCCCCAGCCGTCATGCACTACAGTGCTCGTGTGCTGATGACGGCTGGGGGCCGTCATGACCGCACCCGCTCTGAAATCTTCAGCACAGGAGCAGAATCGCGGCAGCATGGAAGGGGTTAAATAATGCAGGAGAAGGTTGTGAAGCCCAATACCTCCCCAGTAGCCACTCCTGAAGGGCAAGAGGTACCAGCAATGCTCTTATAGTGGATATGTGTATTACTAACACGGAAAGCCCAAAGACTGGAAGAGATTACCTAACTTTCGACCTCAAGATTACCTCTCAAACAGGGACAAACCTTCACTAACCACCACTACTTTTCACCATCATCTGGAAATGCTGAAACGCTGGTCAACTTTTCACCATCATCTGGAAATGCTGAAACGCTGGTCAAAGGCACCATCAACGCGAATCCAATGAGAAGGGCTTTCCAAGATTCGACCCCACTTCTGTGAGAAGCAGACTCACCAGGTATACTCCTTTGTTCCGGACTCAAACTGTACCACCGATTACCACGCTACCAGACCACGTCAGACAGGCCTTCACAGGAGTTCAAGTATATTCACCTGGACTAGGGTGGAAATTACACACCTTTAACATATTGGTTTATGGATGCAAGCCACAGAAGTGGAACTCAGTATATAGTCTCAAGGGGAGGAAAAGGGTCACCGGGAGACAAACTGAACTGCTTTATCTCTTTGCAGGTATGCCAAATATTTAAACTGCGAAAGCCCGTTTTGAGAAAAAAAAATCATTTCTGTTTGATACAGATGCAAAGAAACTCAACTGAAAGGAAAAAACCGCCAGTACTATCAACTTTCAAGGGTGCAGATGGGGCTGGGCTGCTTTACCCAGCTACAGAAAGGAAGAGTGTTAACTATTAACCAGGTACTAGAATGGACAAGCAACTGGGGATAAAACACGGTCCATAGTAAAGGAAACAAGTCAGGTGAGGGTGAGATATTAGAGAACAGGTACTTAGCCAGTCCCACACACCAACACACTACTGATTAGGGAAGGTGGGGCAGAGGAAACCACTCGCCGCCCACCAGGCCCCTCCCGACACACCAGCCAGGCATGTGAAGAGATAGTCTTTCAAAATAATTCTGATAGCACCAAACAGAACTCTTTTTCACTTGGCAACCCCAAACAAAGGCTTCGTCAACCCATTCAACTTACACACAATAACGGTAACATTTTCCCACAGATAAGGAGCTACACATTAACAGTGTTTGCACGCCAGCCCCGCTTGGGCCCTAATGCTCTGTCAACAATAGCCATGAGCTACAGTGAAGCGATAAGGTAAGCCATTGCTGTGTACAATATGAGTAACTGGGCTCCTCATGGAGTGTGTGCTTAGCTCGTGGTCAAAAAATTGTATTCTAGTAGCAGCAAACCAGTCCGGAGGTAGTCTCCCGTTGGAAGTGAAAAAAGCAGGTTATAGCGCTGGTCCAAAACCAAGCACCAAGATTGACACAGCTGCTTGTGGGAGGTTGCATCAACTTAGAAAAGCAAATGATGCACCTCAGTCAACTAATATATCAGACATGAGGCACATTGAAACGTCCACACCCGCCATGTTGCCTTTTCTCCAGCTAGAGCAGCCGCCTAACCGGATGTATCCCATACTGAAAGGAAGGCGTGCAGTAATCCTGGGTAGACTAGGAACAGCAGATTCATTGGTAACAAAGGTGTTGTTGAAGATTTACTATAACCTATTTAAGTGTATGACACTAAAAACGGAACAGGTCCCCACTTTATTGGGAAAGACCGGGCGCCTTCCCAATCAGTCAGGCAACTTCCCCCTCAGAGATAATCTGTGACATCACATTATATTTTATTCCTTTTCTTGCATTGGTCCTCTCCCCGCTCCCCGCCAATTTTCGTCCTCTGTCCTGAAAAATCTCACTAAATTGAGGAAGTTTCGGTTCTCAGAGAAGAAGCAAGTTTTCATGTGCTCCTTCAAAGGATTAGTTAGCAGCCCCTATCAGAAGGCATTTTAAATAGCACAAAGGATACGGTTTCTACAAATCTTATTTAAATACTGTTAACACCCATTGACAGTGTATTGAATACGTTCAGTTTGAGTCATTCTGTGCCCTGGATCGAGCAAAAATATTTTAATGTCCAGGTTTCCGATTTTCAAAATCTGGCCACCTATGTTCATCCGGTCTGTGAGATTCCTAGCTTTCTCTTCTCCCGTCCTTCTTTCCCCACTTCCATTTTTCCACCACGCTTCCACGGCGGAATGGGACCAAACATGGAAGGAGGGAAGGCCATTTGACAAAGGTAGCTCTCACGTTAGACATTTCAACTTAATACGTGTGTTTTATTTATTTGTGGTTATTTCTAGTGCACTCTCATATATAGACTCCCATGGCGTTTTACAGGGTACAACGCCAGGTTTTGAGAAGTTTATGAATTTTAAAGAGATCGGATTCAGAGAAGATGTACAGATGACTCGAATTCCAAAGGGACGAACCCAGAACATGAACAGATGTTCCTCCCCAGTGCAAAGCTTAAATTTCATAACTGTGGAAGTAGGGTTAGTAGATTATTAGATTATCTCAGCTGCTGGGGGAGGAAAGTATTTCCTGCATTTAACTTCTAGGAAAGACGGAAGGGTGCATGGAATCCTTTGTGCACTAAACAAGCTGCTTTAAACTTCATGCTTTTGTTCACAGACAAATGCAAAAAGAATTGATAGACAGAATGCAGAACAATGTCACACATTCACCCCAGTGCAGAGATCTGGGCCTAAATGCATCGTTTTTTGCTCACCATGCCATTCCAGTTTGAACCCAGCCATATGTAAATCATTCTTCACCCTGTGCCCAATGGGAACAGTCCAGCCCGAACTGCCAGGCCAGTTCCTCCCTGAACTGGAAACTAGCATCATAGGACCGGTTTCGGGGTTTCACCCCTCATCAGCCAGTATAGCTAGACTCCAGTGGCATGGAGAGCATGGGACCCACGTCTGGTCATACCCGCCCCACTCAGGGTGACGAATGCAAAAAGAAGAATTGATGGACAGAATGCAGTACAATGTCATACATTCGCCCCAGTATAGAGAGCTGGGCCTAAATCCATCGTTTTTTTGCTCACCATGCCATTCCAGTTTCAACCCAGCCATATGCAAATCAGTCCATGGCTTGGGGCAGTTCGGGCTGGACTGTTCCCACAAGGAACAGGGTCAAGACTGATTTGTATATGGCTGGGTCCAAACTGGCGTGGTGTAGTGAGCGAAAGAATGATGGATGAAACCCAGATCTTTGTGACTGGGTGTGAAAGTTTACATTGTCCAGCATTCCGTTCATCAATTGTTTTTGCATATGTCGCCCTTAGTGGGAGGGTATGCCCAGATGTGGGTCCCATGCTCACTTCACCACTGGATTCAAGCTAGCCTGGCTGATGAAGGGTGATGCCCTGAAACCAGTCCCAGGATGCTGGTTTCCGGTCCAGGGAGGACCTGGCTTGGCAGTTCGGGCTGGACTGTTCCCACAAGGAACAGGATAAAAACTTTTTTGTATATGACTGGGTCCAAACTGGGGTGGTGTGGTGAGCAAAAGAATGATAGATTAAACCCAGATCCTTGTGGCTGGGGGTGAATGCTTGCATTGCCCAGCATTCCGTCCATCAGTTGTATCTTTTGCATTTGTTCACAGACAACCAATTGATTCCACTATGATATAGTGACATTTGAAAGCAACATTTTAGACTGAAAACTAGTCTTGCATTGGCATCATGTGCTTTTTTGCCCTGGGTATATACAGGTCAATTGCAGCGTCTATAGTAAAAGTGGACATTGAAAAAGAAAATACACCCATTCATGCCAGTTACACTGATGATTGGGGGCAGTAAACAAGTTGTATGAAAGGTTAACCCTTGTAAAAAGCCGAGGGTTGGTTTGGTCTTTTTCCCCCCACAAAAAATGGGACTGGGTGCCATCTTTGGTTCCGTCCATGGCACGGAGTACAGGCTAGCCCTGATCCCATTTCTTAGCCTGCTTTATAAAGTGCAGGTCCAAAAACCATACCTGAGTGAATACTAGGATCGAGGCACAAGAGGAGTTGGCAGCCTGAAGATCCATACAGTTCCACGCCAAACGACCACACCGACCGCCGCCACCAGGCTCACCGCCGCTCCGGGACTTCAAATCCCGGCAGCCTTTGCGGCGGCGCGTTCCCTGACGCACTACACGTGCCAGGAGGGGCTACAAATTCAGCGAGTCCTTAGCGTCGCGGGACGCGAGCGGGACGCCCGGGCCCTCTACGGCCCTCCAAGGCCAGACAAGGCTCGGCTTGGCCACCCCCTTAACTTGTGCTGCTCTGTAGGTGGGTAGTGATTTATCGACATCAAACCATTCAAATATATACCATCAATCATGGCTATGAATGCTGCAGATGCCCTTACTCCAACAGCAGGGGTCTCCGTCTTGGGCCCTTTGGACAAATTATTTTTTAAAACTACTGCTGAAGTCGATAGAGACTTGGCGTTGGCAGAGCGCCGTGTTGCTCGTCGACTATCCATTGAGCATCTTAAAAATACTGTTTTAGACTCTTGCTCTAAAGTTTCTTCTGAGGTCCACTCTGAAAATCTAACCCTGGAAAATATAGATGCTGAGCTATACAATACGGACAATATCCCCTTAATATTCCAGCTCTATTCGCCCCTCAAAAACGATATATCTGCCTCATATACACCTGAGCTACTCCTCCCCAGCACTAATTCAACCATAGACCTTGTAACCCCTAATTCACCTAAGGCCATTGAGGATGAAAGACCACGCACAGTGGAAGTTCCAACACCCGCGGTGGCTGAACAGCGAAAACAATCCCATCCAGTGCCTCCCATACCTATTTTAGCTAAACCTTTGTCCCCCTTAAACCACTCTAAAAGGAAACAGGCAACTATTCAACCGCCCCCAAAAGAACGTAGAAAAAGAGGCCTGGCTCAGGCAGACACTGTTGCACATAAATTAAAGCCCTCCAAAGATGCACTTAGGAAAGAATTACTCCAAATAGTAGAAGGTGCACCGAATGTAGCTAGAAACACTCTGACCTCTCAAGTCCCACCATCTATAAAAGATTTTGTTGACGCAATGGAACATCTAGTGAAAGCGTTATTAATTCCAATAGTAGATAGAGTGAAGAGAATAGGAATCCAATTAGACACCCTCATAGAATGTTCTATTCAAGACATTCCAACAAACAAGGATCCAGTTAATGCCCCTACTTTGAAAGATGGAGAGAAAATGATTAAAGTGGGGAAAAAGAACGAGGAGAACATACCCATAAAGGGATCAAAAACTCCAACTAAACGAACATCTTCAGCTACTTTGAGGCCAGCTACCAAAGCTCCATCTGTTCAACAAAAATCGATTCCAAACATACGGGCACAGTCCGCACAAATAAATTCCCTTATGGATTCTGCAAGAATGGGGATTTCAAAAACCAACTTGGGCATGAATAAAACTGATCCTAAATTTAAAAGACCACCACGTGAAAGAAATGTGGACTTACCCCCAGCTGCGTCACAAAATGTTACTGTTCTAACGGGGGTTCCGCCATTACCGTCTTCAGGAGCATACGAAAATCAGACCAGTCTTAAAAATAGGGTCATATATTGGCTTAAAAATAACAGGCCTCTACCACCTCACTTAAATGGTGATATCATCACGGTGAGAAGAACAAACTGGGTGGGTATACGTCCCAAAGATAGAGGGGGACGTAATAATTATCACATTTAGAGACCCTAGAGTCCCCATACATATCAGGGATTGGTTTTCAGATTTTAATAGTGGTCTGATTACACCTAAACCACTATCATATTTTTACCCCGAAGCTTTAATGCCCCCAAAATTACACCAACCCAAACCTAAACCTCTTTTTGACAATCTCTCCTTCCAACAGTACAGAAGACCAACCCAAAACATGTACCCTTCAAGGTATGGAGCGAGGCGAAATACATTTCCACCTCATAACCCCTACCAGGATAGAGAGACTATGTGGGAAAATAGATTTACCCCGATTTCTAGATATGACTCTGTGGGTTATGGTCAGGGTTTTCCACCATTAACTCCCTTTTGGAATTTTCCCTGTCATAATTTCTATGAGCCACTCCATGGTCTGGACGACATAGAATGACTCTCGCCAATGAAAGAAGATTACCCGTGTGGGGAGAAAGCACCTGGCATAATTTCGAAAGTATCCCCCATAAAGGGCCTTTTGGGTTGTAGTAATCTAGTAAAAGGGATGTTGAATGGGGTAAACAATAAGGTCTTAGTAAATACATCGCCCATAACAGACCGGCCAACCTTCACAAATACCTTGTCTACACATGTGGAAAAGGGGAAATCATCTCCCAAGATAGAGATCCTTAGTTGGAACTTGGCAGGAATCTCCTCGAAAATTGTTCAACCGGCTTGGCTGGATGTGGTAAATTCCTACTCAGTCCTGTGTTTTCAGGAGACTTGGGTGCTTACCCCGATACATTTACTGGGTTACCAGACCTTTCACTCACCAGCGATAGCGAGTAAGCAGGGTAGACATAGGGGGGGCCTGTGTATATACATTAGTGTTGCAGTAGGGCATAGGATCCGGAAAAAGGTACTCAGGGCTTCTTACCAAATAATTGTCATGGATATTGGCTCATCCATGACATTGCTAATTATTAATTTCTATAATAATATGCCCTCAGAGCATTTGGAGAAAGTCTTAGAGGACTTACACCATGCCGTTGTATCAATTAAAGAATCATGTGGGGGTGAGTGTGTGACAGTGTTTATGGGCGACTTTAATTGTCACATCTGCCAAAATGTCTCAAGGGGTATGTGTGACTTCTCCCCCACACAGGAAACTGAACCCGATGAAGTCATTTCTAACCATTTTTCACATTCAAAAATAGGGGAGCCACTAAATAATTTCATGGCTTCCTTTAACCTAGATTTTGCAAATGATCTGTCTCTCCCTCCAAGATCATTTAAACCATCTTTCCATGGCAGAGCAGCAAACTCTACTATTGATTTTATTCTTTTTTCAAAGATGCATGCCCCATTAATATATTTCTGGGACACTCTTGATCACCTATACGGTGACCACTATCCCTTGGCTTCATCCATTGTGCTACCCTCTCTTACTAATATAAAAAATCAGCCCAAAATAAACTATGAACAACCCATCAAATTGGGGGCTCTTAATGGTTATACCATTAAATGGGAAAAAATCAATCCGGCTAGTCTTCTTAAAAATTTACTGAAGATGAGGTGGGAGGAGGTACATATTTGTTTGTCTTTGACTGAACAGCCACATTCCATTCTTGAAGCCTTTTTGAAAATACAAGTCAGTCTAAAGTTTAAGCCAGGGTGGATCACCTGTAAAGGGTGGTTTGATAAAAACTGTTCCAGGGCCTTAAAATCATTGAAGAACGTACTGCGTATAACACCGAAGCCAATCATGGAGATACGTCAGGCCAGACTCCGATATCTCCTAGCCATCAAAAATAGGATAAAATCTTTGAAGGCGGAAGCGTGGCAGACCCTGCTGTCAACTTGTGAAAATCGTGACCATTCAGTCTTTTGGAAACTCATAAATACCCCTCTTCCTTGGGTAAAAATGCCTGAGAGGAGCTTGGACCTTGCGATTGATGGAGAGACATGGGCGGTTTACTTTCAACAACTATACAGTAAACCGATGCCATCAAAAAGTATAACATCGGAGCTCATTCCTCCCCCTAATACAAGGTCTCTGAGTGAAAGCTATCCCAACATCTTATTCTCTTGAAGGAGGTGGAGTTGGCTATAAGGGAGAGCCCAACTGGGAAGGCACCCGGTCCGGATTCCATCCCAGCAGACGTCTTCAAGGCAGAAATAGCCTTTTGGGCCCCAATATTGACTTCTGTCCTGAACTCCGCGAATGCTTCGGGCCATATTCCATCCTGGGCCGAGGCCATAGTAATACCTATCTTTAAAAAAGGAGATAGGCATTTACCATCTTGTTATCGGCCTATCTCCTTGCTTGATTCTTCAATGAAGATTGCGGGTCGTATTATTCGGAAACGTTTAGAAAAATGGATGGAAGAGAAGGATATACTCTCAAAACTTCAATTTGGCTTCCGATCTGGAAGAGGCACAATCGAACAGATCCTGAATTTACATCTCATTATGTCCAAATACGTGGAGATAAAGAAGGGACACCTATACATAACATACATAGATCTAAGTTCAGCTTTTGACTGTGTCCTCCACGAACAACTATGGAAAATTCTTGAACACCTAAGGATGGATCCATCAATCCTTTTTTTCATCAAGAAGCTGTATAGAGATGCCGGTGCCAGAGTGAGGTTTGGCCCGAAGGGAGAGTGCTCGCCAAGGTTTACCATCAATAGAGGGGTTAGGCAGGGGTGCATCCTAGCCCCCCTGCTTTTCTCCCTCTATATAAATGCCATTGGTGAGCACTTGAAAAACATAGAATGTGATTACCCAAAAGTGGGAGGCCAAGCCATACCAATCTTGTTATATGCCGATGATGCGGCTATTCTCTCCCAAACAAGATTGGGGCTGCAGAGAGCAGTCACCGCATTTACTGCCTTCATGCATGAAAGGGGGTTGAAAGTGAATATTGGAAAGACCTTTTCAATGGTATGCAGTAAGAGGACAAAGAAAATCCCATGTCCCATATTCATTGAGGATCAAAGACTGGAGACAGTGGATAATTTCACATACTTGGGTATATGTGTTCACAGGAAAGTGACATGGCAGTCTGCAGTCAAGAAGAGGAGACTTGCCTTTGTTAGAGCAATTGGGGGGCTTAGAGATTTTGCTGGAAAAATAGGAGGGAGGCCAGTTAAACAGCTCATTATTATATATAAAGCTAAATGTGTGTCAACAGCAATATATGGGGCTGGCCTTTGGGGTATTGACAACAATATTTCTTCAATCCAAATAGCAGAAAATAGCTTTTTGAGGTATCTCCTGGCCACACCGAAAGCAACATCTGTCTATATGATGCACATTGAGCTAGATCTGCCATTCATATCAGATCTAATCAAGGTTGAGCCTCCTCTTCTGTGGCATAAAATCTGGACTACCCCTGAGACTGCTCTGAACCGAGAAGTAACATTGGATATTTTTAAACAGGAGGGGGCAAAATATACGAAATGGTTGGCCTATGTCAAAAACTTTTTTTATGACATTGGTCGCCCAGAGTTTTTCACCGACCCTTTGACTCAGGAAAATATTTCAAGGAAAAATCTGAGAAAGATCCTACTGGATCACCTGGAAACCAAAAGATGGGATAATCAAAAACTAAATAAAACACTCCAGGTCTATCAAAGGATTACCCCTAAAAAGGGGCTTCAATTATATCTTTCAACTGACTTTTCCTGCTATACCAGAATGTTGCTTGTTAGGTTCAGATTGGGTTCTCTCTTTTGTTTTATAACATTCCCTTCGTGTAATGACTGGTCCCGAAATCTGTGCCCCTGTCCATGTGACGATATTTCTACTCAATTTAACATCCATTTTATATTATTTTGTACATACTATGTGACCCCAAGGAAATCCTTATTGAGACCTTTATTAAAGAGATGGGGCTTGAGGTCCTGCAAAGACGCATTTGAGCGCCTACAAGAGTTAGAGGATAGGGATGTCATACGTATCATGGAACAGTTTTTAAAATTATTGCTCAAATTTAGGAAATCGTTACAATGGCCTATGTGATATTGATCCATGATAATACACTTTTGTATAAATCCTTCCCTTTGAAAGTTTGGTTTCCCCAACCATTTTAAATGAAAATGTCTTTTTAAAACTGCTAATTTTTAATGTTAACGATTCTTTTAATCAAACAGATATGTACTTTTTAAACTATTGGTATGAATGCTTATATATTTTTTTCTTGAATATCGAATAAAGCTTATTTTGAACTTTGAACTTTGAAGTGCAGGTATTCCTTTATCAGGGCATTTCTTCATTCAAATTCTCTTTGCGCTTGTTGCCACGGCAGTGAAGGAAAACTGCTTACCGTGATGTTTTTGGCTTTCCTGGCTGCATGGTTCCTAGATCGGTAAATCCAGTTCACATTTGCTGCGCACGCAACCGCGCAAGTCGGGCTGCCAAAAGTGGAAGGAGTGAATAGCAGTCAGTTGCTCCTCAGATATTACATGGGGACCATGAGTTACATTTTCCGTTTTTTCGAGAGAAAAAAAACAAAAAAAAAATAGGATTGAGTTTCTGTTTTTCCTGAGACAGAAAAAAGGCATATTCTTAGAAATTCGCCCTTTCCAAGAAATTAGGAAAATGTATAGCCCCCCCTTTGTTTTCGATTCAATTGAGATTGAACAATGTAAATGATGCTTGCATGAAACTGATCACTTTAAAATCAGTTGCTTAGTCACACTATAAGCTTCGTGAGAAACACGCCACTTTGGACATCTTACACTTGACGTACCAAAGGGCGGCTAGAAGAAAGTTTTATTTTATTTATTAGTTTCATTGTAAATTAAGCTAAAACACTGCTTTTTTTTACAAGCGCAAAGTTGTAATTATATATGAAATCGCAGAGAAAATGTAATACTCAGGAGCTTTGACAAAATTGGGGTAAATTACGTATTTTTTACATGTTCACTAATCTTCTCAAAATAGGCGATTGGGCACATTTTTAGGTCTCACTTAGGTAGTGCTTGCTGTCTCTTCGAGACATGCTGTATTCAGGATATGGACATAAAGCTCCACCCACTTTCTGCTCATCTATTTAATTGGCTCCTGTCTCTTGTAAATGGTGGCTTATCATTGGTCAATAGGCTTAGTAGTCCCTCCTTAGTACCGCCTTGTCTCTTCTTGTAACCTCCATGAAGGCACAACCTGTTACATGTGTTGTTACTCCCTATGTTTTCATTTCAGCCTCACTGCACTATTTTCTAAATGGCTTCAGGCAGGGCACACAATTGGTCCTAAGCTAGGCAGGCAGTGGTTACTTCACTCACTAGGACATCCTACATTTATATGGAACCGTCTATAAATTTCCCTTCATCAGCTCCACACAGAGTACAACCTAATCCTAATATTAATGTAATAATTCTTTTGTCACATTTCAAAACTGCTAATTGTATATATGGACTTAGCTGTTTGAATGTACTCGTAGTAGTGGTCTTGCATGCAATGCATTATGGGGAGGGTGGATTTACCATATTTTCTGCAGGGTGCAGTACCATCCATATGTGACCAGCGGAGGTCCCCTTTTGGCCACATAGGGTACTTCACCCTACAACATGGCTAGGTAAAAAACACATTGCAACACAAAAAGATCATGGACGGAATGTTGAACATTGTCAAACATTCACCCCAAGTCACAGATCTGGGTTTAATTTATTGTTATTTTGCTCACCACGCCACCCAGTTCAGACATAGCCATATGCAAATCAGTCATGACCCTGTGCCTCATTGGAACAGTCCAGACCGAGCTGCCAGGCCATGTCTTCCCTGGACCAGAATCAAGCATCCTAGGACCGGTTTTGGGATTTCACCCCTCTTTAGCCAGGATAGCTTGACTCCAGTGGCGTAGTGAGCACAGGACCCACGTCTGGGCATATCCTTCCCACTTAGGGTGAAAATGCAACACAAAAAGATGATGGACTGAATGTTGAACATTGTAAAACATTCACCCCCAGTCAAGGTAAAAAAAACAGTGCCATTTATATTACCAATAACTCCAACTTCGTAGACATGCAGTGCTGGTGCCTTGCTCACTAGGGTGCTCTAGGAGCAGCTTGCGGTACTGCACTGAGACATACAATGCTGGTTCCTGGCTCACTATAAAAGCATTTGCAATGCACTAGGTCTCGCATTACTGAAGGTATGAGCTATTGGCGTTGAATTATTATTTGCAACGCCAATACCTCGAACTATCAGTAATGCGAGACCTATTGCTTGGCTAAGGCTTGTTATGTTGTATGGCTGTGACAAAGACCCCGAGGGGTTGAAACACATTGAAACTGAAGGATTGTGTAGTGCGGGTTTCACTTGTCTCATGAAGTGTGACATGCGTCTCATTGAGAATATATATATATATATATATATATATCGGTTTGTTATTTTATTCCATTTAGTAGATAAATGATGCCTTATGTGGACAAGGTGTCTATTTTCAGAAAACTGACTACCTTATTGAGTTTGATTGCTTTCCATTTAAATTGCCCAAGAGAAACTGAAAATGCTGAATATTCCCTAGGGCTTTTGAAAGCAATCGGATCTCACCTTAAATAATTGGCTTGGTTCCTTGATGTAGGCCAATGACAGCTCATTTATTAGACCTCTTAAAGTTAGCCAAAACGGCTGGACCATCTGATATTTCATTAATAATTTTGCTATCAACATTGCCAAACTGAAGGAATATTTCCATCATCTTCATCAGGATTGGAGAATCAATGGAATATTAGCTGAACAAAAATATTAATTGGGACTGACTTGACAAATAGCTGGTGCTTGGGGTTGACCTCAAAGAAAGTCAGATTATGGATTTGTTACCCCTCCCACCTTAACTCGAGGGACAACTTTACCTGAAAAAAAGCTTTTGGGTGTGGATGAATGACAAAAAGCAATTTTAAGATTTACAAGCGAGATTTGGATTTCTCCCCAACCTTCTCAGTAGTGTGATTATCAGGTAGTTCATAAGCAAGTTTGCGTTTTGACTGCTCTCACTCTTCATGTACAAGAAATAATTCAATCTTTGATCGTGTCTAAATCTTTGAGCAAAATCAGGATGTTAAAAGTGTCAGTGTGGTGACATGGTCATGCTAAAGGGTCCGTTTGGCAGCATCGAAAGTGAAGTTCTTAATGCTCGATAACACAGTATTACCTCTTAAAACATTTCAGGACTGAGAAGAATAGGTAAAGCGCATTGAAGCCGCAACTGATCTGCCACTATTTAACAGTAGAATTTTTGAACGGCCCATGAAGATATTCAATGGCTTTTCTGGACCATGAAACACTAAACGTACTTAGAAATACATCCAAGTATTTCCTTTATCTAGGTGCAGCAGAGGTTATTAGGGCATACTAAAGAAAGAAAGACAAATATATTTTTTCATCGCAAAGTCATATCATATGTGGCACTTTATTGTCCTACCTTTAGATCTCTGTTATGATTTCTTGATTAAATATTTAAATTAATGAATTTGAACAATGAAGAGAAAATGGTGTGTTTATTGGCAGAGTTAGATTCATACTTTTTAACTGAGCCTTTTTTGAATTGTGTTAAATGTGTCAATAGGTTTTGAATTGGAATACACTTAGTATTTTAATATTAACTTTCAGTCTCCTAATTGTTTGAAATTAATACAGTTTGTGTTCTTTTATGAAAGTGTAAGATTAATAAATACTGTACAACAAATATTTATTGAACAGTTTACTTAGCTGCTATTTTTTCTTTGGTATAGTAAGCGTTTATTTCTGCGTTAGTAGAAGGGAACTGAATTTCTTAGTGGCGAACACCCATTTTGTCATTTTCAAAATATGAAGAGACCTTCTCCTTCCAGGTCTGCAAGTATCCCTCGTTAACGTCTTGTATATCTGCCGTACAACCATGTCCACTTGTGTGTGGTTAGATATGGCCCCAGCTAAAGGTTTGAGAGAAACCCATCAAAAGTATCCGTTGCTTTCCAAGTCCATTCTAGACTCTAGACGTCACCGCTTTAGTAAAGGTTTGAATATTTTTCAGCGTGGTTTGAATAACCCCCTTTCAACGTCTCAATCCCAGCCTGTCGCAGTACCTCCCAACAGGTCCCGATACAACGTTCTTCTTACATGGGACACACCCTTCCTTCTTTCACACGTTCTCTTAAAGGTCTCCTTCCACTTCAAAGCCACCCAACCCATTGTCCTTCAACAGATTTCACAGCCACAGCCCCCACAGCTTCCCCCTCCGAACCCAGACATGTTCAGTCACTGAGAACCTTCCTTTCCATTAACCGGCATAGCCACTTCTGCTCCAGTCCAACGTCTGGTACCTTTTCCCATGATCCGTCTTTCCCTTTCCCCTTGTCTAGTCAAGTCTTATTTCCATCCCTTCACTGCCTGTCATCCAGCACAATTCCTTTCTACCACTACCTTGTCAGTGAGAAACTGCTTCTGGGTCTACATAAGCAACAGAAATACTCACTGAATTTGTAGACATTAAATCAAGAGAAGGTATAGAGGTAATAAATATCTGTCCTATCAGCATGCGCGTGCCAACCATTTTACATACTTTAACTTTTTCCAGGTTGAGGCCCTGCCAACTCAAATGACATGCAACATCTGAGGTGCCCGTTACTCCTTTGCTCGCAGCATTCCACATCTTCGATCTCGTTTTACAGAAATGTTAGTTATTTGTCATTCTTTTGGCGACCCATTTTTGTGGGTGTCCTCTGGTGGCAAGTTGCTGTGCTGCCCTGTCCCCAGTTCGCTAAGGTACCTCTGGATGGGTGCAACATCTCTTGCTACTTTTCACAGAAGGTCTCTCATCCAAGCCTCTGGCCTATTCTTTCTTCCAACATCTCATCTAGAGTAGTTCTCAAGGTTTTCAGTGTCCGATCCTACATTCAACCTTTTCCCTGCAGCCCTTTTAACCCAGATTTGCAAGCGGAGGATCATTCTCCTGGCACTTGCATTCGGGGAATAAGGAAATGATTCCTGTGTTGGGCAGCCAAATGTGGAAAGGAGTCTCGTAAAAGGCCCAATGCAAAATACAGAGAGATTTAAAAAGGTTCTCTTGGCAACAGGCAGCCAATGCAAAGTGCTCAAATGCCCAGAGATGAAGGAGCAGGAGGGAAAGCCAAGAGTCAAATAAGCTGTAGTGATTTGAATAATCTGGGGCGAAGCACCAAACTAGTAGGAAAACCCGAGTAGAAGGAGCTCTAGTATCAGAGCGGAGATCGTATTAAATATTAAACAACCTCTTTCTGACAAGCAGCAGCAGGAAGAGGAACGATCCTAAAACGCATGTGTAAAAGAACCAAACTGCAGAGATATTATTGATCCGATCAAGAAATATATGGGGTCAAAGATGAATCCACAATTACCACCATTGAGCACACTAACTCTGAAGTCCACCAGGCAGAAGAGCAGACCGAAAGAGGACCACCACAGATCAATACACTCATGTTGTCTCAAATTGATTTTAATGGGTTGAATTTTGACCCGAGGCACCAAATTCATGCAGCTGCAGAATTTGGTCCCAGTGGCACCCAAAACCACCTAGGGGTTATCAAAACATGTTAAGTGAGAAGCCAAAGGATCTGCTCATGGAGGCCACGAGTGAAGTATAAATTGAGGGGTACAAGACTATAGAGCTCTAGAGCTGTAAAGCTCTTTAAAACTGCATGAAGAATGGAACTGAGGAAGCTGGACTGCCTGTGCTATTTTAGTGAGGAACTTTTAAGCCTGGCAAGAGCACTATCTCGAATGTCTTTTTTAAACAAAAGCACTATCTCGAATGTCCATAAGATTTTGTTAGATTCTGTATCAAATCAAATTTCCAAAATTAGGCGAGCCCATTCTCAGGGGAATCTTGAATGGAATCTCTCATCTCCTGCTACACGCCAAGTCCAGCTCTATTAAGAGGTTTTCTAGCTCGTAGGGTATAACCCTGTGTAAGTGTTACTATTTCTTCTCCAGGGGACACATAGCCCTGCAGCATAATGTATTTTATGAGGAAATATCACCGGTCTTCTTACCAGACACATACCAAACGGTTTATTTTAGTCTTATACCGTTGTGTGTCACGAGGAGCCCTGAAGCCACCTGCACTTCCCACAGCCCCGCTGCCCCCAACCCTTTTTTTGCTTTCCGACAGGGCGAGAGCGTGAGATTCAATTTTTAGGACAATATAATCACATCTCTTTTTTTTCCTCCATTGCTACTGTCCAAGGGGTTTCCTACAATGCAGCACATAGAATGAGGTCTCCAGCAAGGTTCATTGTATTCGACTGCTGTTCTCCAGGCCAGTTGGAGTTTGCAGGCTATAGAGCCAAAACAAGGAGGACAATCAGGGCTTTTATCCTTCTAAAGGGGTTGTATTGATGCTTTGCGATCCGTTCATCCTTCTGCGGGATGAAACGGGATACTGCCATTAGTTTCTCCTTCAGAGTCAGTTATGAGAACATACAGACATGCGGTCATCGCTCAGAAGAATCTCCATAGAAAAGCTACAATTCATTTATCCTAATTGAGAAGCAATAACCATCATCTGTTAATCATTCGGAGGAAGGTAGAGGGCATTTGCTATACCCTCATCCTTCTCAGGGAGATGGCAAGACCTTTCCAGCTGCTCATCTTTTAGAGTAAGGTACTAAAACATTGGCATCCATTCGTCTTACTGAAGAACGCAGACGGCATTTTTCTATCCTATCATCCTTCTGAGCGGAAGACAAGGACCTTTTGCAATTCTTTTATCCGAGGTAATTACAAAGAAACTCACCTATTGGAAGTAGGTCACATGAGCAGCTGTGCTCATCTGTGAAGGTTTCTTTTTCATTATGAATTGCATATCCCCAAATCTCTGGGATTTCTAACATTTTGCAACCAGCATAGTTAAAGTGTGCAAGAAGGGCCTGCACCCATCAAGTTTAATTTAATTTTGACTGAAACGGAGTGACAGACTCACACTATCGAACTGTCACAACTGGTAATAACTTCCCGAGACCGTGCTAGTCCTTGAAAGAGATATTCAAGAAAGCACTCATTTATTTACAAGCATTATGCCAATAATGAGACATGTCTTCAACCAGACAAGTGGCTGCTTCTGGCTTACTAGAGCCTCACTGCAGCCCTGGTTAGAATACATCAATACACACAAAAGGCAGGGGTTCCCGGAAAAAAACACCAAACCTAAGAGAATGCAAAAACAAGCATCCAGGATGTATGAATCCGAAGAAATGGCCCCACTTCATGTCGGCCTTGAGAGTTACATTTGGCTTCTTACTGCAGGGATATTCAGATTCAAAACGCTCAGAACCATCAAACCAAAGAGGGAAGATTTTGGAAAGGAGGGGAGGGGGGGAGGGGATTGGGGGGATGTTAAGTAGCAAAAGTCATGGGCCAATATAGGACTGCCACATCGTGTCAGGAACAGCAAGCCGACTGCGCAACCGAGATTCAACACCATGCTACTTGGAACGTTTCATAAAAACTGGCTGGTGATGCAAATTGTGTAACGTGCAGCAAGCCAGCCCTACACAAATTATTCACATACATTACAATGGCTTACAGGGCCAAAGTACAATGTCAAAGGGTTTCGGTCTACCTAGTAGGCTGAAGACTGCAGTCCCTCCCCCTGCCTACAAACACACAATTAGGCTGCACGGGAATCTCACCCATTAAAATTCTATCTATAGCATTCCTCGCTAGAGCTAAACCTTGGTATCACTTCTCATACATTATGAGATTATGATTACAGCACCACCCTTTCGGAGGTAATAAGAAAGCACCATTCATCAACACCAGCCAGGTAATTTTCAAATGAGAATAGAGGGGGCGGGGACAATCAAGTAAAATCATTTGAACCCTGTAAGCACACAATCATGAGCACGCTATCCCCTTGCATTACAACACAATTTTCACTCGAAATTGGAGATTGGGCATTCGGTACATTTCCAAATTGTGCAGCTAAAGTTCAGTGTGGGGTCAAGTCTGGCCAGATCCAGAGATGGCTTCATCCTCGTTAACTGCGCCAAACAAAAGTCTCCAGTTAAAATATAAAGCACCCAAATCCGACAAACTAACACTTAAAACCCTTGTTACCATCACCAAAATGATACTAATACTACAGCTACGCAAGTGCCCGCTCTTTCTTGGAGGTATTAACTATTGACTGACCTCGGGCCTGACCCTTATAGCGGCCTTAAAGGGGGATTCTCTGTGTTAGCAGAGGTATATTAATTAAGAGACTGGCTTCACTGTAAACATCACATCTCCTGGCTCAAGCCTGGGTTTGAAAAGCTGTTGATGCCAGTGAAAAAATATCAATTTTCCATGTTGGACAAAAGAGGCGATATATGGTAGGAGATAGCCATTCCGCTATCGGTTTCCGCTCTATTTCAAGAGTGGATTATCATATCATCAGGTGCTGGAGGGGGTGGTGGGGAGGATCCGGTGTATACAATTACAATCATGTTTCACAAAGCTGTGCAATAAACCCTATCCTGCCATCCAGACCACTAGATCTAGACCCTGATGACGTTGCACAGGGGCCCTCGCACAGTCAACTTACAATAATCGATTGTAATACATGCTTTTCTCTGAAAAATTATTGAAAGCTTGATCCCGCACCTCAAAGGGTCATGTGAACTAAATGTTGGAGCATGGTGCAAATTACTTTGGTTGGAACCTGAAGGGCTTCCGTTGGGGTGCATAAAGAACCACAGAGCTACAGCAGCCGCGGATAAGCCATAGAGCTGTTTGAAAACTCGAAGGCAGAGTTCACGAGAAATTATACTGAGATGGCATTTAGAATTATGCTAAGAGCAATAAGTGTGTGCAAACTTTGTGTCAATATGAAGGGAATCCTGCATGCAATACATCAACCTACGCGAACTGGATAGATCAGGGCTTGGACTCAATACAGCAAAAAAGTTGTTAGGGAAGAGAACAGGAAGACCTGGACTCCCTGTCCTGGGGTGTGCTGGTCATGGACTGGTTACTTTCTGGTGAAGTGGTACACTACAGCGAATGCCACTTCCTGTAATGAGAAACAGAGCTGCCTTTGTTATGAACTACATCTGCCCCTTTTTATGATCAGCGTCATTTTCCTTTATATTTTTACATTTCTGCCCCTCTTGATCCATGCTTACTGTGCACCCCTTGAATAAAAGACAGTATTGTCTGCGGCCAGCACTCCTATATGAGATCCTTAAATGTAACCACTACTTGGCAGAAAAGGGCAGAAGAGGTGGGTAGAAATTTAGCAAGTCCTACTTTTAGGCTCAGTTAATCCCCAAGCTATCACTCTAGGCAGACGTTACTTGAATTCTTTCAGAAGTGATCTGAGTGCAGTGGCACTGGTTGTAAATAACTGCTGGGTTCAAAAAGAGAAGCCAAGATAAATGTGCAAAAAGCATACTTACCCTACTCGAACTCCAGTGGATTTTCCAGTCAGCAGAAAATCTATAATTACAGGTGTTGGACTTTGCCTTCTCTGCAGGGTCACCCCCAAAAATGTTGCCTTCACCCTTCCTGTTTTTTTTAAATTTGCTAACGAGTGTTAAAGTGCTTGTGCGCGCTCTTTAAACATGATGAAACTAGCTTACACACAAAGGGCACATTTAGTTTTCTTGCAAGTCTCAAAGTAGTACTAGGGCCTGTAGAATACATGACACTAGTGGGACTGCAGTACTCCGGTCTGCCATTGCAGCCTGTGTGTGCAGTTTATAAACTGCCATGTCAACCTGGTAAAATAAACCTTTAGCCAAGCCTAAGACATCTTTTTTAATTCATATAAGTCACCCCTAGGGTAGGCCCTAAACAACCCATAAGGCAGGGTGAATTGTATATTTTTTTTTAATGGACATTTACTCGATTTATTTCAAGTTTTACATGCTCTGGTAGTGAAAAACTCTCATACGTTTTCCACTATTGCAAGGCCTACCTCTCCCATAGGATAGCATTGGGTTAGCAGATTACTTTTAAATAAGTAATAACGCTTGTTTGGGAGTAGGTAGGAACATCATGTTTGGTGTCTGAGGAATTGTAACTTAAAACCCTTGTAATGGTAAAGTTAGATTTTAAGTCACAATTCAGAGATTGCCTATTTTAGAAAGTTAAGGCAAGTTGAAGACGCTATTTGTCGTTTTCAACCAGGTACTTTTATTTATACCAGTTACTTTTTAAGTTTATACCATGTTTGTCGAACACAACATATGATAGGCAGAAAAGACCTGTACATATCATAAATATTGAACAAAGTTAGGTTATTCAATGCAACATAATATCAAAATTAAATGTGGTCCTAAATGTGGTCACAACTGTACAAAAATCAATGTGAAACAGACAGAAACAATGAACATATATTACCAATACATGGTGCAACACATTTTTACATACGTAGAAGGTTTGATTAAAGCAAAGAAAGTGAAATGCAAAGAAAGGAAGAATTAGGAAAAGGAGCGCAAAAGTCAATTCGAAACTCTTTTTAAGCAATGGCTTAAAATTAGATTGTCCTTTTCTAATTGGCCGACGCGTTTCGAATCCAGGAATTAACTGTCTGGATTCTCCTCAGGGCATAGTTAATCTGTCGCTTTTAACGAAGTTAATTCATGCAAGTTAATGCATTTTGGACCCAACCTCCAGTCTGCACTGACAAATCCTCCCGCTGAATTAACTTCGTTAAAAGCGACAGATTAACTATGCCCTGAGGAGAATCCAGACAGTTAATTCCTGGATTCGAAACGCGTCGGCCAATTAGAAAAGGACAATCTAATTTTAAGCCATTGCTTAAAAAGAGTTTCGAATTGACTTTTGCGCTCCTTTTCCTAATTCTTCCTTTCTTTGCATTTCACTTTCTTTGCTTTAATCAAACCTTCTACGTATGTAAAAATTTGTTGCACCATGTATTGGTAATATATGTTCATTGTTTCTGTCTGTTTCACATTGATTTTTGTACAGTTGTGACCACATTTAGGACCACATTTAATTTTGATATTATGTTGCATTGAATAACCTAACTTTGTTCAATATTTATGATATGTACAGGTCTTTTCTGCCTATCATATGTTGTGTTCGACAAACATGGTATAAACTTAAAAAGTAACTGGTATAAATAAAAGTACCTGGTTGAAAACGACAAATAGCGTCTTCAACTTGCCTTGATTTTTTGGCTGTGATTGAGTAGTGGGAGGCACTCTTGTTTGATTACGTATACATTAGGCCCAGCCTTCCCACTTGTCCTCTTAGGGCCAAGCTCCCCTTGTTCTTCTATTTTAGAAAGTTGGCATTTTCTTGCCCTAACCATTTGGTGCCTGTATCCTGGAACACATGACTAGGTGTAGTTGGCTTTTGTGTATTCCTCCCAGACAGCATCACCAAGAGGCTCTGGTTTTGGCAGGATGGGGCATCCTGGCTTGATGGGGGAGGCGGAGGGGTCACATACCATACTTGAACTTAGTAGGCACTGGCCTAGCACATACACTAAAGACGCCACACTAGCCTATTGTGCCCCCCAACAGACTGGCACCACGACAGGGACACAGAATTCTAGATACCTCTGTAAGGTAAAAACTCCAGACACTTCTCTCACTTCAAAGGAGGCACCAGGTATAAAGAGATGACTCTCAGACCCACTCTTCAGCAGACTCTTGGACTTATGGATACTACCTGAAGTTTTGGGGCTCTTAAAAGTCAGCAAACTGGCCAATTCGCTGCCAGATCTTACAGCCCACCAACACAGAGCTCTGGTGAACCGGATTCTTCACACGACTGCGACTGCCAGCGACAACATGGGACCTGCTCTTAGTGCTATAGCATCGACAGCCCGCGATGACCGCTAATGTGCATCTCCAATGATGACCGTCAGTGACGCTCATCAGGATCTTCGAACTACAGTGATGACCATCCACGAGACCCTCTCCATTCTCCTCATGACTTCCTCTCCTGCAAACCGAACTCTTCGCGTTGAACTATACAAGGTAATTTTTTCAGCAGGACTAACTAGATACCTATATCTGGCCTGCTCTCCATCTGATTTGAAAATTTGTAAAGTGCACGAATGCCCGAGAGCTTCTAGGCGCTAGTGCTGAAACGGCACGGAAAGGTTGCCAATGAAAGAGTAAAAGCATAGTTTTAGTAGGCAAAGAGCCATGTGTTTAGTAATTTTCTAAAAGATAGCAGTGTTGAGCTGTTTTTTATATTAACCGGGAGCGAGTTCCATGTTTTAACTGTCCCCAGGATGAAATTTCTCCCACCCCAGCAAGCTTTCTTGAATCTGGGGATCTGTAAAAGTTTGCCCTGTGACAATCTTAGGTTTCTGGAGGGTTCATACCAGATCAGGTGTTGCTTTAGGTATTGAGGACTAACACAGTGCAATGCCTGAATGTGAAGCATTGACATTTAAATGCTATCCTTTTTCCAACTGGGAGCCAATGTAGCGTACTCAGTCCATGGGACACTGGCTGGAATATAGGAATATCCAGTAGCAATCTTGGCAGTGCATTTTGAAGACACTGCAGCTTGTCAGTGCGGCGCTTGAATGCCCACATACAAGGCATTGCCATAATCCAATCTGGAGCGGGCTAATGCTGTCAAGTGTTTTCAGGGTGTTCACAGTATAAAGGGAAGACATTTCCTGATTATCTTTAAGATGTAGAAGATTGCAGAGGGAAGATTACTGATCTAGTGCTTAAAGGTCAGATTGTCATAAAATATAAAACCTGGGTTCTTCACCTGCTTGACTGGGACTAAAAGATCACCCAGACTAACAGGCCAATAACTAGATGACCAAAAGGAGGTCTTAGTACCCAACAGGAGGACCTCAGTCTTTCCGCCATATAACTTTAGGCAATTGGAGCTCATCCACTGGTTCACCTGGGTCATACAGCAGTTGACTTGATCTGCAGTCTCTTCCACATCACTTGAGATTGACACCACTAGCTGGGTATCATCTGTGTAAGACAACTGAGAAACCAAACTGCCTGATAGTATATCCAGAGGGGTAACAAAGGTTGAACAGTGTAGGGCTTAGGGAAGAGCTCTGTGGCACTCCACAAGGGAGCATGAGACGCTTGTGGTCGGCCTGAACTTGCAACTTTCACCCTATTTTGACCAACGTACGCAGTGCATTGTTAAGTGTAGAAGTCTTGATTGCAACCAAGGCAATACTCACCCATACACAGAGTGTAAAAGTCTGAGATTGAATATTAACTGAAACAACTCCATTGCTGGTATTTCTGGGTTGATGCCACATCGCTAACTTTGTCACTAGATCGGAACTCCTCACAAGCTGTGGCATGCCTGCTTTTAAAAAAAATGTTTTAGATAGTTTTATATAGAGTGAACTTGATCCGGTATCGGGTATCAGAGCGCTTTACATAGCACCAGTTAAGTTACAGGAGGACACTTTCATTTTTGTTAGGCATGGAAAGATTAAGTGATTTGCCCAAAATCACAGGATTTTCAGCGTCATTGCCGAACCTCGAACCCGGTTCCCCAGATTCGAGGTCTACCGCTCTAGCCGTTAGGCCAACTCCTCTCCCCTCTCCTCTCCTCTCCTCTCCTCTCATGCCTGCTGATAAGGTAAGCAGAATGCTTCCCTCGTAGCCCGCTTCCACAGACAGGCCGGGAGTGATGGAGAAGCTCCAGCTACAAATTCATACTGGACAATGGGCCACTCGGCCACCTTGTTCAAGAGGTCCAGCTAGCACATTCTAAAAGAGTGAGCGCCAGCAAACCAGGTGCCAGCAGAACACGTTACTTGGGGTATTTTGTCAGCAAGTGGCTCCATACTGCCTCCTATGAAGCTGGGCTAGATTGAAAAAGGCCAGAGCTAAAGGTTTGCTGATAAAACCCCACAGGTGAGAATCCCAGAAGGGCCGTCTAAGCCTTTGACTCTGCTGGTGGATACAATAAGCGCACGAGTTTGGTAAAAGGAACACTTCTCTTCTGCAGATTTCTAAAATGAAACCGCACTGTACCGAGCTGCATTACACAGTGTTAATATATTCATACACCAAATAAACACCTCAGAGAACACCGAGCCTGCCTGGGCTAAAAAACCCTCCTTTGATCGGATAGTCCTGTAGAGTTTTTTTTGTTGCAATATTTGAACGTTATTGCTACCTCTAATACTGTGGAAGCGCCTATAGCAGAAATAACAGGGTAACATTAAAAGCACAAGAGGGAGCCAAGTAGGTTTACACACACTAAAGCATCACAGGAGTTTCATACTTTGGAGGAAAAAATCCACTTAGATCAATCTGTTCCACTCATTTTAAATCACACATAACACCTGCATTCATTGGAAGTAAGACAATATATTCCCAATAGATAAACCTGACAACCTCAGATGCAATAAAGTACAAAATCGATGTATTAGTTAAAAACAGTTAAAATGCACAAATAATCGTCAAGACCGTAGTACATGATAGCATTAATATTCAACAAACAGTTCTGACAACACAAATAAAAAACCTAATAGTACTATATGTTAAGCACAAATATGAAAACATAAAAATAAAACAGAAAGGGAGTACATATCACAAGAAACACAACTCTATGTCATAAGTAGCTTACACATCCGTAGGAAGAAACTTTCTTCAGGGCTAATACCAGTTATTATTCACTTCATAAAATACTCATTTGTATAGCCACTTGACAGATTGTGTACTTTTCAAAAAAGCGTCTACGCGTTTCGATGGACTCTTATATCGCCATCTTTTTCAAGACAATGGCCAATACGTATATCTCTGCTCTACACTAGGGGATGATGATGATTGATATCCTCTTACTCTTTAAAACAAATAAACGGTTTCAGGTCCCCCTTTGATAATTAGGGTTTGTCTGAATGTACGGTCCTGTATGAAGTCGTGAACCGCTCATCTTACCAGATAGGATAAAAAAATTTAAAAAAAAGTGTACCCACACTAACAGCTGTACAATGTAGGTGTGTGCGGAATAGCGTGTGCTGCTAAAGCCCTAGAGTGAGCTATGTTTGTATGAGCACACAAGTACATCCATTTGTACACAATACATACATGCGCCTCCTCCAGCCCCTCACACCGCAGTTCTTCACAGAGCGGTTTGGGCTCAGATTTAGGTCATGAGAAGGTAGATCATCTGGTGCCAGCCCTTGCACGCAAAATGTATGCAGCGTTGTACTGAGCAGAACACACATTTTAGTGCACACATTTTGCAAAATAAATTAAAAAAAAAAACATTTTTATGGAGTTTTTGTTTACGCCCCTCCCCCCCCCTTACAATGAAAGAAGGTGCGCCAAATGACCATGGCGGCGGGTGTGGGGTTCATCATTTGTTAACGGTGCAAGGATGCTAAATATCCCTCCGGATATTTAAAAAAATACACCAAAGTTTGACCATTTATGGACTATATGGGTTGTCATTAGGATGCTCATTTAATGGCTGGAAATGAGGGCGGCCTTCGATCTAGTTCCCCGGTGGAAGTTATGGCTTGTCCTTAAACATCTAGGTCTTCCTTTGGATCTCCTAACCTTAATCAGCAGGCTCCACGAAGACAATAAGGCCCAAATTAGATGGGGGGGGGGGGGGGGGGGACAGGGGGACGTGACGGAAACTTTCCCAGTGGAACGAGGTGTGAGATAGGGCTGCGTTCTGGCTTCCACCCTGTTTACGTTATATATCAATGGTATTGCAGATTGCCAGAGTAGAAACCTGACGGATGCCCCAATGCTAGGTGGTGTCAAGGTAGCCATCTTGATGTTTGCCGACGACACGTTGATTCTCTCCAAAACCCCGAGTGGACTTAAGAAAGCCCTCAAAATATTTGAGGTTTTCTGTTGTGAGAGGGGATTGGAGGTCAACGTGTCCAAAACCAAGCTAATGGCATTTAATGCAGGCAAAGCAAACACGAGAGGTTTTGCAATGAAGGGGGGCCCCTTAGAGGTAGTTAATGAGTTTTCCTATCTTGGTGTTAACTTCCATGCTAGTATGAAGTGGGACCGGCAAATCGATTTAGCCTCACTAAAGCTCAGACCGATAGCTGGGGTTCTTGTTCAGGAGCACAAATGCTCCATATCCAAGCCTATCAGCCCCGCCGTCGAAATATACAATCTGAAAGCTGTCAGCTCAAGCTTGTATGGCTCTGAGGTGTGGGGCTATGAGAATCTTGTTAACCTTACCACTGCAGAGAATAGGTTTTTAAGATATTTAACTGGACTTCCCCAGAGCTCTCCCATGTGTCCGCTACTGTTCGATCTAGGTAAGAAACCCATAGCAGCCATAGCTAAATTACGTCCCCTCCTGTACTGGAGGAGACTGTGGACCACTCCCCAACTGGATGGCTATGCCCAGGGCTTCCTAGATATTATCAAATCAGACACATCACATCAAATTAAATGGCTCCAGGTAGTGAGAAACCTTTTAGGGGAGTTAGGATTGTCTGAATTATGGATTGACCCTGCTAATACTGTCTTTCCATCGAAAGCTATTCTTAAGACCAAGTTCTGGGAATTGTATTTACTGAATAACGCTAAATTACAATCGTCTTCTTTAACATGCCGCTTCCTGGATCACAAATCTGTTCCAAAGTTGGAACAATACTGGGATGCAATTACGAAACCTTTGGATCGAAAACTATTTCCAGTATAGGGTGGGGTCCCTACCAGTCGGATCTTTTACTCAGAAGTGGTCTTCATGCCCGCAAGCTGGGTGCCCAGGATGCTCCGTCAACACTGAGACTACGGCACATATCCTTTGGGTCTGTGGTATCTATGCTGCCCCAAGGCGAGTTTGGCTTTTACCAATTTGCAAGCTGCTTGGGACTAGGGTTGCGGCGGAGGCTGATCGTATTTTGCGCACAGATACCTCACTGCCCATCGTGTTTGCTGTGGCAAAATTTTTAGGGTGGGCATGGACTCTGAGAGCACGGAAAATTAAACATTGTGCCGGATTAAGCTTAATAACTGTTAATGATGTCTATGCTGTATGTACATGACCATCTTTTATTTTTTTAACCCAAGGTGTTTTATGGTTTTAAAACTCTAAACTCCATTTCTGAGATTTAAATGAATTTATGTATATTACTTTTTAATGTATGACAGTTTTGCATTTCTGATGATGTATGCTTTTATGATGTAAAAATCGAATAAAGCTTTATGGAATGGAAGACATCAAAATGCCTAACCCACATTTAAAATGGATTAGGTTGTGAAAATTCGGATTGTGCTCTAAACTCTGGATGTTTGATGTTTGTTCTGCCGCCAACTGTCTGGTGATACTCCTTGTTTACCGTCCACCTAGGACTGTCCCTGCTTTCATCGAGCCATTTTTGGGATTGGTCCACGACCTACGAACTAGGTATGAGGGCCTCGTGATCATGGGAGATTTTAATCTCCACTGGGAGGAGTCCCCCAAAGACGCTATGTCCAAACAGCTAGAGGAGGCAATGACCTCGTTAGATCTAATCCAGAGGGTGACTGGTCCGACACATGAGAAGGGCCACACATTAGACCTGATCTGGACATCAGTCCCGATGCTGAGCCCTATCACCACATCGCCCTGTATATGGTCAGACCATCACCTGTTACAGGGTAGAATAGCATTCAAAGTATAGCTCCTACCGCTGAGTGGCGGGTAGTGAGAAGGTGGAATACAATTAACTCGGACACACTAATCTCCACCCTAGAGGAACTACCCTCCCACTTTAATAGACTACCAGAGGATGACATTGAGATGGCTAGCCTCAAATTGTCACAAAAACTAGAAAGTGCCATTGAGGTAGTGGCACCAGCTCAAAGGGTCAAAATCGGAGATCAGTGTAAAGGCGCTCCCTGGTTTAATGAAGCTGTGGTAAATAAATAAATAATACCCTATTTTTGACTAGGCATATATCATAACAGATAGCTCAATAAATAAGAGTCAAGATTCGAGGTAGTAGGAGTTTTTGCAGGTTTATTACAGCATAAGGACAGGATCAGGACAACCTGCATAGGATGACCCAGCAGGGGAAAAGAGGCCCAGCAGCTGCTGGGGCTGGGTCTGGGATGAGCGCGCCAACTTTTAATAACAATACATGAACTTATATACATAGCGCAAACACATAGCATTACATTGCAGTAGGCGTAGCAGTGGGTGGAGCAGAAGGCGTGACGCGTAGCAGTCGCGAAAGATAACAGTAAAAGTAGGTGTAACTGGGCGTATACATAGACATGTGGTGCAAACGTAACAGAATATGTCATGAATGGGCGGAAACATAGGAGGGGGCTACCTAAGGAGCCGGGACCTCTAACCTGGTGGTGCACGCAAACTGGCAATGACGTATTACTAGGAGAAGCTGGGGGCTATGAACTCTGTGCTAGGAGCAGAGACTAAAGTCTGGAGGGTCGGAGCGACTTGTACCTAAACCCTATCTAGTATCTGATGTTTAGGGAACATGTTGATATAAACTAGAAGTCATGAGGGGAAAGGCTAACTTGATTCTAAGACTGGACCATGCATTATTCTACATGTAGTGCGTGATGAGGAATACTAAATGACCATTAAATACAGTATTTTCTCTAACGTGGAGCCGCATAGGCTAGACAATGACGGAACTATTGATGCAGTTCAGTAGCTTAGGAATGCAGAGAAGGAGGACTGAACTGATAACTGGAACTATAACATACTTTTGGCAGACTCAGAGGCAGAGCCAGGCTGCACCGGGCACTGCGAGGCAGGAAGTAAGTGAAGGGTCGAGGATACAGGTGGGGGCTGTATCGCTCCTCAGCGAGTCTTCAGGAGACAGGAGCTGAATCTGTGGTCCGGGCCCTTTTGAGGCCTGGAAACGGGGACTTTATAATGGAATAACGTGCACACTGAGAAACGTGGCAACGTAACTTTACATAGGCCTGATATTCGTAGCATTCACGAGGACTGGAAACTAGCATACTAAAGGTGGACACAACTGTAATTGCGTCATTAATCGGACATGGGGAATAACATATGCATATTGGTCATGCACACATAACATATGATGGATGAGGCGTAGGGACACAGAACATGGCAAAATTTACTTTTCCACATTCCCTCCTTGTCACTACGTTTCCATCAGGAAACATCAATTTTCATGATACCATCTATCATTTCATACAGTACCATTTGCTCGTCTCGAATTATCTTGGAACGGGACTTAGAACGGGGCTTAGGACTAGGAATACAAGAGGTAGCACAAATGCCGCAAATCGCAGGGCCACATTGTATACAGAGGCAGCAGCTAAATATGATCGCTACTGCAATACTTAGAAAGGACAGGAATTTCCATCCCCATGCGGAAATTATATTCCAGAACCAACCGGACCATGTCCAGGTGCCTGGATCTTGATGTAACAGATGGGCAATTTTATGGAGTCTGGTTATAGCTGAATAAACAGACGGCGCGTTATTTGGAATGAAAATGCAACAACTAGATCCGAGGACTCTACAGGCCCCGCCCCTATCGGCCAGTATGACGTCAAGGACGAGACGATTCTGTAAAACGACAATTCTCATAAAGGATTGCTCTTCAGTTAAGTTACCTAGAGCGGAGGCAGTCTCATCTACTACTGCTTCAAGGGTTCTTGCTAACCTACGAATTAGCTTACTATTTACAACTGTGCCTAAATAAGGGAAAACACCTTTATCAATATCAATGAATTGCTCTGCGGCAGTTTCAGTATAATCGACAATCGGGAGATTTCTCTTGTGTCTAGTATGTACTAGGAAGGAATTCCTATGGTAGTCAGGTGGGGCTAGAAAAACAGGCGGCAGTAGGAGGGCAATATAACAGGTTCCCTCCCAATCGAGGGGCAGACGAACATATGCGGTTTGACCACAAACAAAATAAGAATGACGTGAGGCTTTAAAAATAGATTTCCCACTGTCACTATACTGAATAACAGTAGTACATTCACTATGTCCTACGTGTACAGAACCATAACTACGGACACATAATTCGCCTTTGACTGGTAGTACTGAAATAGCAGGTGAGTCTGGAGTAGTATCAGACTGGACATTCAGGACCATGAAATTCGACGAGTAGTTACCTAAATTATAGACTTCATTTTCTAGATCTAAACCTGTTCTGTGGGGGAAACCTTGCTTGTCTGGGAAACATGTACTGTTAAGAAAAGACATATCTGTTGCGGATGACGTTAACATGGACCATGCTCCACACGAACCATTATGTGAAAAAGGATAAGGAAAGAGTGGCAGAACTCCCTTTGGTGTCTGAAAAGGGGGGAGTCGACCACACACCCAACAATTAGTGGCATTGCTGGTCTGGTGTGAATAATGTAACATACGGATAAATGAATTATTACGCATAGCGAGGCGGTAAGAATATTCGTGAGGAGGCAGATCACTAAACGTGTGCTCTACTGTAGCATTAGCAGACTTATTTACATGAGAAACTGGAAAATATAGGAAAAAGGCATAACTGGTGCAGGAAATCATTAGGCTGATGAATAATATGAAACTTAGAAAAACGATACATTGAATTGAGTTTTTACTGACTCTCTCACTATGGGGGTCTATTTTATACATGTCAGAAACAATCTAACCGTTTCACCTAGGGGAGGACTTATACAATCAAACTGACTGACTTACTAGACCGTAGTTTTTGCTTATACTCCTGTTGCGGAGTTTTCTCTAACAGGGAAGGGGTTGTAACAATGTCTTTTGCGGGACAGTCCTTAAGAGCAATGTTTTGGCAGTCTTTAAAATCCTGGGACTCCTTGGAAATGTTTTTAGAAACGGGTTTCAATCCATTGAAAAGTTTTACATGAGAAAGGTGGACCCACCCCTTCCTGCCTTCCAGCTTGACGGCAGTACGGGTGGTCAAGAGGACCTGACGTGGCTCCTTCCAACGAGGTTCCAGCGGACTTGATCTGTCAAAATTCCGGACCATCACAAGGGAACCTGGAACGATTTCATGCGGTGCCACCTCGGTATTGTCTGGAAAGGCGGCGGCAACCTGTGAACGACATGAGTTGAGGGCAGACATCAAGGAAGCTAGGTAATCTGTCAACATATTACATGAAACATCGGTAATACTTCGGGGTCTAGGAGTACCCCACATGTTAGGGGGGCGGCCGAATACGACCTCATACGGGGACAGACCTGATCTGGAATGTGCGACCATGCGCATATAAAATAGAGCAACTGGCAGAGCTACTAGCCAGTCCACACCTTTTTCTTTACAAACTTTTGCAATGCGGATTTTCAGGGTCTGATTATGTCTCTCTACTAGACCGGCTGCTTCAGGATGGCGTACACAATGGAACTTCCACTGGTACCCTAACAACAGGGAAACGTGCTTCATTAGTTCTGAGGAGAATGGCTGACCGTTATCAGAATATACGACTCTAGGGAGTCCATATCGAGGGAAGAATTCACGAACCAACTGCTTGGCAGTGGTCGCGGCTGTGTAATCTGGGACTGGATATGCTTCTGTCCACCTGGACAAAGCGCATACTACTACAAGGACATACTTGAAACCTCGACATCGCTCCATTTGAATATAATCCATCTGGAGGACTTCAAAAGGGTGGTCAGGGGGCTGGAAACCACCTTGTTCCACCGGGACACTTTTACCTGGGTTAAACTGACAACATATCATACAGGTACGGACTTTCTGCTTGGCTGCAGCTCGTAAATGCTTGTTGAACCAAATGTTCTGGATACTGTCTAACATAGCTTTTTCTCCTAAATGTGCTGGACTATGTGCGGTATTGATAATGACTTGAACCATAGAGTTGGGGAGAAACCATGTGGCTCTACCCTTTGTTAACCATCCTTGATCTGTCTGGACCCCTCCTTGTTCGGACCATTTCTTGATTTCCTCGGGAGTAGCATGTAACTGGATATCTATGACATCTTGTGTAGGGTCCTTAACTGTCATGCATGTAGTCGGATCTGGAGTATGTGTCTGATTAACTGGAATGTCTAGAGTCTGTGCTGTAAGCTTGGCTGTGCGGTCTGCTAGATCGTTACCTTGGGAAATAATGTCAGTAACTTTCGTATGTGCTTTGCATTTCATGATAGCAATGGATGTCGGTAAATGTATGGCATCTAACAGAGCTTGAATAAGGAGACCATGCTGAATCTTGGTTCCATGAGAAGTCATGAAACCTCTCTCCTGCCAGAGCACTCCGAAGTCGTGTACAACTCCGAATGCGTAACGTGAATCTGTATAAACATTAACTTTCAGGTTCTTGGCGTGTATGCAGGCTTGTGTCAGAGCGACTAGCTCTGCTGCTTGAGCGGACAGGGTATCAATACGGTGTGTTTCAATAACTTCGGTGTCAGTAGTCACTGCATACGCGGCGACTAGTTCTCCTGTACTAGTTCTCATACATGAACCATCCACATAAAGTGTCAGGTCAGGATCTGGTAACGGAATGTCTGTCAGGTCTTGTCTTGGCTTTGTCGTAATGTTAACTACTTCCACACAGTCATGTGGGTCAGGGTTCAAACTGACTGATGGTAACAGTGTAGCAGGATTCAGGACGTTGCAGCGTCTAATTTCTATGTGTGGCTGGAACAGTGTCAATTCATAACCTGTTAAACGTGCAATTGTCAAGTGCTGAGTTTGTGTTCGGTTTAAAAGAACTTCCACGGAATGTGGAACTTGTACTGTCAGGGAATGTCCTAAAACTATGGAATCACTTTGTCTGATAGCTAGTGCGGTGGCTGCAACTGACTTAAGGCACGCAGGCAACGCCTGGGCGACTGGATCTAATGTGCTAGAAAAGTAAGCACAGGGCTTGGATTGTCCTGCTTGATCTTGTGTGAGAACAGATAATGCTGTACCTTCACGTTCAGTAACGAAAAGTGTAAAAGGCTTACTGTAGTTCGGTGTAGCTAGAACTGGAGCTTGACATAGGGCTTTCTTTAACTCATTGAAACTAAGTGTATGTTCAGATGTCCAAGGGAGGACAGTCGATACGGCTGCCTCCTGTGTCGTTAACTGTATCAGTGGCTTGGCTAGAAATGCATACTGGGGAATCCATTGTCTACAATAAGAAGTAAGGCCGATAAAAGCACGTACCTCCTTCTGGGTTCTGGGCTGGGGAAGACTCGCTATTAACTGGATACGGTCGGGTGTCAACTGCCTACCCCTCTTGGACAGTAAGTGTCCTAAGTAGACCACTTGCTGGACACAGAATTGAAGCTTCGAAGGTGACACCTTGTGCCCCATCTCGGCTAGAAAATACAAGACTGTAAGTGATGCTCGCTCGCAAGCACGTTCAGAACGGGCTGTGATCAGTAGATCATCGACATACTGGAGCAGGGCAGTGTCCGTTGGCATGTGAATGTTGTCTAGTTGTCTCTTAAGTGCCTGACTGTAAATACTAGGACTTTCTGTGAAACCTTGAGGAGCGCGTGTGAACATATAGCTCCTTCCATTTAAACAAAATCCGAAAAGAAACTGGCTGTCTGGATGAATAGGAACACTAAAAAATGCATTCTTGAGGTCTATGACAGTGAAGAACGTGGCTTCGGAATCAATAGCTGTCAATAGGGAAGAGATATCTGGGACTACTGGGTACTGAGGAATAATACATTTATTAAGCTCTCGTAAATCAATCACTAATCGATATACTGGGGGTGCATTTGGATCAGTACGTTTCATGACTGGAATGATCGGAGAATTACATACATTGGAGTCAGTTTCTACAACTACTCCTTGAGCCATGAGCTCGTCAATAATTTTGGATAAGGCTGCTACAGCCTCAGGTGGCAATCTGTACTGTCTGATTCGTGGTAACACTACACCTGGTTTGAGAGTCACACGATAGGGTGTGATTTGCATATAACCTACATCTGTTGGACCTTGTGCCCATAGATGCTGCGGAACATTAGACAGTCTGGAATCAAAATCTCGTAATACATAGTGACCCTTAAAGTCACGTAGGAACAGACGTATTCCCTCTGGGGAACAGCAAATGACTGCACCTAACTCTTTCAGTGTCTTAATGCCTAATAGATTTTCTGGACATGACTTAGTAAGTAACAGATCAGTAGTGCGGGACAATGGACCTACTTCTAGAGTAACTGGCTTTGATATCTCATTTATAATGGGTTTTCCTGAAAATCCAAGGGAAACATTTCTTGAGCCTGAGAGCGGAGCCCCTGGAACTTCGGCATGACTAATTGTGGTCCTACTTGCCCCTGTATCGATCAAAAACTTTCTGTCTTTCCCTAATACTAGACTGTGAACATAGGGACCTTCTTGATCTACAGGTATCTCGATGAGAGGCAAGCCTACCTCCCTCTCTAGGCTGTTTCATGAATACTGCTGGTAATCTGGATACTCGGACTGTGCATACTGGTACATCTGTGATGTGACATGCTGTGTTGCAGCAATAGGCTGCGGTGCTGTAACTGTCTGTTGTGCATTCTGTGACTGAGGAGTCTGTGAAACTTGTTCTGGTCTAGGCGGACGTGGTCTTTCTTTAGTCTTACCAGTAGCTATATTGTGTTTCAGAACTGCACACTCGTTTATAAAATGACCTGGCTGTTTACAATAATTGCAGTTCCCTTTAACGGGAGCTGCAGGATGACTGGCTTGATTCGGACCCCTCTTCTGACTGTCTTGAGGAACAGATTGTGCAACTAGCACTTTCATTTTCGTGTCTTTCATACGTTTTCTTTCGTGTTCTTGCTCTTCTCTGATTCTATTCTGGTGGTATTGGAGCATCTGGAGCATCTGGGACGGAGTATTTGCTTGCCAGGTGCTTTCGACTTTCAAAACTCTATTTTTAATTTGAGGACTTGAATTCTCGACTAATTTAGTAACGAAAAGGTGAGGGTATGACTCACTACTTGTCTTGAGACCACTGTTAATACTAAAACATTTTTCAAATCTAGAATAAAAATCACTAATATCTTCGTCTTGTTTCTGTTTACAGGCTGAGATTGCATCCCAGTCTTCTTTTCTAGTTGTCAATAATCTGGGTAAAACTTGAATCAGTAATTCTGGTAATTCTTTACATTTATCTCCAAGACCGGTACCTGGTACTCGAGCCTTGTCTTCAGCTTCTAGAGCTGTCCAATCGATCTTTTTCTCTCCCACCTCCCATTCTTTTTCCTTTAGCTTTTCATACACCCCTGCGGGTAGCAGAACCTTTAACATTTTAATGATATCTGGGTAAGTATATTCTCCCATATGGAGCATGTCTTTTAATTCTCTATGGAACCCTGCTGGATCTTTGTCATGACAGGGAATTAATTTCTTCATTTCAAGAAGTTCCATCTTTGTTATTGGAGTGTATACAAACACTCGTTGCATTTCGCCACCCGTCCCTCTGACTGGGTGGACTTCTCGTAACGGATTCTGTCGATCTATGTAGAATGATTTACTTTCTGGGGGTGAGACATGAACAAAATGTGGGTTCAAGAACGTTCTATATTTGTGACGCTGTTCTAGAATGACACTAATTAAATCGGTACCTAGACCTCTCCATTTGTACTGGAGTAACTCGTTCAGGATATCATGTAACGGACCTGGATCAGAGTGTTGACCCTCATACAGAGTAATGAGGTGCTGAATCATATACATACCCACCAGTCGTTGCTCGGCTGGGGGCATTTTCAGAAACATTTGTGCCACTATTTCGTCTGGAAAAGTGGTAGAATCAGTAATCCATTGGACTGCTGATCGGGCTAGTTCTTGTTCATGCATGGTACTTAACTCACTATAACCGATTCGTGATTTCAGAATGTGATCGGTAGCTTGAAATACTTGTTCTAGAGAACCTTGTTCTGGTGCTGAATGATGAAAAATAGACTTGGGTTCTAGGCGTAAATGGCGATCTGGAAATCTAGATTTTCCTACATACGCTATTCTGGCGGGATTCTCGTCCTCTTCTTCTTCGGGATCAGAGATACTTTCTTTCTCGCTTACTTGTGCTGCTTTACGCTGTTCGTGTATCTTTATTATCTCTTTACGGATTTTCTTGTACATACTCTCCATAGCACCGACGGTCTTGTGCTTACCCTCGGCTATATTATCACTCCACCTTGTCAGGATTCTCATTTCGGCGGAATCTTTAGACGGGTAATCTTGTTCTCTTATTAGACAATTGATCAGGAACTTTAATATCATGAGCTGGATCTCGGCTTTCCTTTGAGACATAGTCTCGCTAATACTTTCTGGATCATCCCCTGTACGGATGAAACAATATATTCTGTCTAGATCTTCTTTCATATTCGGTAAGGTGACTAGATACTCGGCCACCTTTCTTACGCGAAATGAATATAAGACCATATTATCCTCGCCTGGGACTGGATCATAGCAACATTCGGCAAGGGATTTTCTTATTTCTGCAACAGACTGATACCTAGGCGTACGCTGTGATGCTTGTGCATGTAATTCGGCTAACGTTAAACGCTTGTGTGGCGGCGGGGTTTGAGGAGGACCTCCTCCTGCAGCCCCTAAACTGGAGTCGTCTACTGAGGCTCTACGTCCTGGCAGAGTGGGAAATGGAAATGTAGGCTGGACTTGTATGGCGGGCTGGACCGGGGGTACCGTAACAGGTACTCCGGTGTCTGGAGGAGCGGGAAGTGCCTGATTTACAGGGACTGGCGGAGCGCGAACAGGATTTGCATATTCTGGGACTGTGTCGTCCAAGTAGGACGAAATAAAAATATCAGCTGCGGTCGGTTTGTGACGTAGCTTGGTCGGAAGTAATGGTGGCGGGAAATTACTGGATGCCTCTGGGGTCGCTTTTGGCAAGCCCTCGGCAAGAAGAGGATACATACCCTTAATGAGGGCATGCCTCTGTCTGTCTGACTGTTCGGCTTTGACTCGTTCACCTATCTCGATTAATTCTCTTTCTTGGGCTCGTTCTTGGGATTCTCTACTTAACTCTGACTTTCTGACTTCCTTTTCGGTTCTTCTATGCGCTTCTTTACGCCATAACTCGATGGCATCTTTCTGTGACTGTCTGGCTTTCTTTTTCCATAATGCTTCTTCTACTCGCATGATACATTCGGCATCCCATGTACCCGATACGGGCCATCTATACTTTTCTTCTAACTGTTTGGTATACTCTACCCATAAATCTAGATACAATATGGCGCTTATGCCATGTTTCTGATACATAAAGTGACCTGGACTGTCCCTAGGCGGGACAGGAACTGCTTCTTCTAATAAACCCTTTCTAGTTTTTAGCTGACGTAATCTTGAAAAGAGCGGCATTGTAAACTTGAATCGGAACACAATACAATACACGAAGAACAATAACAATTGGGAAAACAATTCAGGCATACCACGACATTGGAATTACATTAAACAATATCATAACATAACAGTTCGAACAGAATATTACCTGGAATACTTGAGAACAGAAACAGAACAGAATTTCTCGAGAACGGAACAGACTAGAATTACTGGATGCACTGCTGAAACAGTACGGAACATACCGGTCCCATAAAGGAACGCATCAAGACCCGTATCCACCTAGGTGAACACTTCGTTTGTGAGTCTGGGTACCACCAACCCACGGACCAGGAGTCAATTTAGATTGGTCCTGTCTAGATACTACCCCAGCAATGGTACTCACCGGGCAGCAAGAACGGAAGGCCTCGGACGGGACTGGGCTGACGACGACGGACTTCGGACTTCAGTTACGGGTGGGCCTCCGGATACCTCGGACCTTGGACTCTCGGCTTGGGCTCTGGTCGGGACTCGCCGCGTTCCTCCACCGTCTCGTTCGGATGCTGGACCGCCTCCTCCGTCTCCTCCGTGGGCCTGAGGGATACTTGAGCAGAAATATCTGCCACTGCGCAGAAGAGTTCCGTCACGACTGTAGAGGGTCAGGGGGTCGGCGTGGCTTCACCGACGCGTGGGGAAAGGGCAAGTCCCTGTTCGGGCGCCATTATGTGGTAAATAAATAAATAATACCCTATTTTTGACTAGGCATATATCATAACAGATAGCTCAATAAATAAGAGTCAAGATTCGAGGTAGTAGGAGTTTTTGCAGGTTTATTACAGCATAAGGACAGGATCAGGACAACCTGCATAGGATGACCCAGCAGGGGAAAAGAGGCCCAGCAGCTGCTGGGGCTGGGTCTGGGATGAGCGCGCCAACTTTTAATAACAATACATGAACTTATATACATAGCGCAAACACATAGCATTACATTGCAGTAGGCGTAGCAGTGGGTGGAGCAGAAGGCGTGACGCGTAGCAGTCGCGAAAGATAACAGTAAAAGTAGGTGTAACTGGGCGTATACATAGACATGTGGTGCAAACGTAACAGAATATGTCATGAATGGGCGGAAACATAGGAGGGGGCTACCTAAGGAGCCGGGACCTCTAACCTGGTGGTGCACGCAAACTGGCAATGACGTATTACTAGGAGAAGCTGGGGGCTATGAACTCTGTGCTAGGAGCAGAGACTAAAGTCTGGAGGGTCGGAGCGACTTGTACCTAAACCCTATCTAGTATCTGATGTTTAGGGAACATGTTGATATAAACTAGAAGTCATGAGGGGAAAGGCTAACTTGATTCTAAGACTGGACCATGCATTATTCTACATGTAGTGCGTGATGAGGAATACTAAATGACCATTAAATACAGTATTTTCTCTAACGTGGAGCCGCATAGGCTAGACAATGACGGAACTATTGATGCAGTTCAGTAGCTTAGGAATGCAGAGAAGGAGGACTGAACTGATAACTGGAACTATAACATACTTTTGGCAGACTCAGAGGCAGAGCCAGGCTGCACCGGGCACTGCGAGGCAGGAAGTAAGTGAAGGGTCGAGGATACAGGTGGGGGCTGTATCGCTCCTCAGCGAGACTTCAGGAGACAGGAGCTGAATCTGTGGTCCGGGCCCTTTTGAGGCCTGGAAACGGGGACTTTATAATGGAATAACGTGCACACTGAGAAACGTGGCAACGTAACTTTACATAGGCCTGATATTCGTAGCATTCACGAGGACTGGAAACTAGCATACTAAAGGTGGACACAACTGTAATTGCGTCATTAATCGGACATGGGGAATAACATATGCATATTGGTCATGCACACATAACATATGATGGATGAGGCGTAGGGACACAGAACATGGCAAAATTTACTTTTCCACAAAGCACTGAGGCTTTTGAAACGCTCCCTGCGTCGGACTGAGAGAGCATGGCGCAAGGGGTACGATTCCAACACCCAAGCCATATATGCCAAAGAATTTACCACCTACAAACAAGCTATTAGAGCTAGGAAAGCTGAGTTCTATGAAGATAGAATTGCGACAGCACCTAATTCACAGAAAGAAATTTTTAAGGTCCTGTCAGAACTGAGGAAAAAAAAGGAACAGCCCCCCTCCTTCTCGCAAGAGGACTGCCAAAAATGTCAGTCTTTTTTCACCATCAAGATAGCTGATCTCCTGACAGAAATCGAGACCACCCCCAGACTGGACTGCTTGGGAATTACTATAAAAACTAACCCTACAGTCATCCAGCCCCTAATCTCACTACCCTTACTCACTAAGGAAACCGTGAGAATAGTGATGGGTCGAGTCAAATCAGGCTCACCGGCGGACCCGTGCCCTCCGAGGGTTTACAAACAAGCCTGGCCAGGGCTGGAGGACGACATATTATCACTCCTGAACAGCTCACTTACCACTGGACAGGTTCCTTCCAACCTCAAGGAAGCCCGGCTGATCCCCTTCTGAAAAAGGTAGGGGCAGATACAAAGATACTTAAAAACTATAGGCCCATTTCACAGCTACCTTTCCTAGCTAAAATCCTGGAGCAACATGTGCTGCCCACCCTCTCACACCATCTTGAAAAAAACTTCCTGTTGGAATCCAACCAGGCCGGTTTCAGGGCCCATCACAGCACGGAATTGGTCATGCTTTCCGTGCTGGACGACCGGAGACTCAGAGCAGATAAGAAAAATCCGTGTGCCCTGGTGCTGTTAGACCTCTCCGCGGCATTTGATACGGTCAAGCACGACCTACTGTTGTTGCGGATGTGGGATTTCGGTATCCAGGGCACCGCTCATGCCTGGCTGACCTCCTTTCTCGGTGAACGGGATCAGAGAGTGCAATTGGCTGACCTGGTATCGGAGGCAGCAGGTATTACATGTGGAGTTCCTCAGGGCTCAGCCTTGTCACCCCTACTGTTTAACGCCTACCTGCAGCCCCTTATCTCTGCACTAAATCAGATGGACTGCAGTATATACAACTATGCCGATGATACGCAGATCATCATCCAAATTGACAGTTGTCCAAAGGCGTATCAGAGAATGCAAAACATCCTAAAATTTACCGTGAACTGGATGACGGCCAACTCATTAAAAATAAATCCCTATAAGACCGAGGTGCTGGCAATCACAACGGCATCTAGCCCATGGAACGATCTCCTTTGGCCCACTGAATTAGGGCCATCCCCAGTACCAGCAAAAGCAGTGAAAAGCCTAGGCCTGATTGTAGATGTCAATCTCACTATGTCAGCCCAGGTCTCAGCTGTAGTAGGTACATGTGTGGGCTTGAGACAATTGCGTAAACTCTCCCCTGACAGTGGACACGCTTAGGAGAGCAGTGTCAGCTCTGATCCTGGCACGCCTGGACTACGGCAACGTTCTGTATATCGGTATCTCTCAAAAACTTTCGAGTAGATTGCAGATAGTCATGAACGATGCTGCCAGATTAATCTTCAATAAACCCAGAAGGACCCATGCCACCCCTCTCCTCCACAAACTCCATTGGCTGCCGGTGAAACAGCGGGCCAAGTTTAAGGGCCTATGCATGACGCATAAAGCCTTGTATGGGCACGCCCCAAAGTACATCAAGGAACGTTTAGTTCCGTACGCTCCCAGCAGGAATTTATGATCAGCAGATGCTGCACTGTTGGTTTGTCCGCGTTTTAAACTATCTTCCTTAGGAGGGCGTACTTTTTCCCATACAATTCCCAGTGCATGGAATAAACTGCCAGAGAGCTTGCGCAAAGAAACAAGTTTACTACCCTTCAGGAAAAAGCTAAAAACAGTGCTGTTTCAGGAGGCATGGGGTACTATCTAACTTGCCCCCAAACAACTATACTGTGCTTATCTTCTGCTAAGCGCTTAGAGACCCCTGGGTGATAAGGCGCTCTATAAATCTAATATACAATACAATACAATACTGTGTTTTATACCCAATGGCTTCTGGCAAGGCCGAAAATCTCCGCCATCAACCTGTCAAGTCTCCGCAATGTATGGCCTCGGAATCTTCCGAACAGTGAACCTACTGAAGTCCATTTTTTGGCGGATGCTGACTGCATGTGGGATGAACAATTCTGTTGGGGGGTGGCCAGGTCCATAGAGGATGCAGGTGCACCGTACTAATGAGTGCGTGAAGAGGGTCAGGTGTGTAACTCCAAGCAAACTACTGAGATACAGGGCCCACCCACCCAACAAGTAACAATTGGTCACACATGCCAACCCTCCCAATTCAGACTGGAGACTACCGATTTCAAGGCTGGTCTGCCGCCTCCAGATTCCTGAACACAAACTCGTTTGGAAGTTTTGTAAAACTGCCACAAATAAAAAGATGCCCGTCATGCACGCTCCAATCTCTGGTTCAATAATGCAGATTATCAAACTATTCACTGCGATGGAAACAGCCCAACGCAGATGCACTCCCAGGCAGATGTGTATTATGCAGATCATCTGTTCGCAAGGGAACGAGGAACATATAGATTCAATCCGATTACCTCGACTTGTGTGATCTTGGGCAAAATCGCTATACCTTCATGTGCTTCTGTTCCCTTTCCAATCAAAATAGGGCGCTTGAGAGGTTGTGTACCAACATCTGGCAAAAGTGAGGGTCTCCGTGCAACTATTATATGCCAACATAAAACCCAGAATTGCCCGGTGCTAAACTACCAGTCTCTGTGGAATCGGCAATTTGAGGAGCGAATTACTGCTTCCGAAATGTCAATCTACTTGGAATGAGTGGATGGAATTAGTCCAGGATGTGCTCTACCTCTGAAAGGCAACGCCTACAGCCAAAGCAAATAGTGCTGGGTGTGGATTTTTCTTTGGTGTGGGGTTACCTCTCCGTTAACAGTGCTGCACTTCACACTAGGGATTCATGCAGAAAAACTTAGTTTTGCAACGTTCCGAGCTCTAAAACTCAAGAATTGCTATTTTTCTTCGCATTTTTTTACAGGTATTACCTGGTGGAGTGTGTGAGAGGAAAAATTGGGTCAGTGTGAAATTAGGGCACATCTGGCGAATGTAATTTAGACGCAAAACCCCATTTATCTCAAGTTGGCATTCTCCGAATGAAGGCCTAAATAGCCATGTCAGCAATTGCCTCAAGCAATGAGCCACAATTCCAAATAAACGCTCTGTATTTTCGAGGCGCGCACAAATGAAACATTCAAACTCGGCCAAACACAACTGGGTGTCTGCAGGGCACAGGTCCTATAAAAAGAAGTGGGAGGACTGACAATATGCAAATGACGTCATGAAAAGCAGAGCTCGCACGTATCCTACGTCCAGTCCAAGTTTTTACTCTGCATTCTGGAACTTGTAGTCCTGTACTTCTTTTATCGGAATAAAACGGTGACAAAAATAGCACACGTACGTTGCGATTTGTATACAAGCTTTTCTATGTGGATGGAACCCTATAGCCCTTTCTACCACCTGTGCCACTACCCCTTTAGAAAATGTTCTCCTTCTAAGGTTGCTCCACATTTTTCATCTGCCCCTCTCGGATGCCCTACACTAAGGGGCGCCAGTGCAGCAACTCCAGAGCTTCTCAGCAGAGCCCTGGGCCGTGGCTAATGGGGTGGTGGTGTTCCTCCCCTCAATGCAGGTGTATGAGGAATGAGACCGTCCCTGCTCCCTGTAAATCCCCACTCTGTGATATAGTGGGTGTGCACATGTGAGAAGGTGGTTTCCTCCTCTGCAGCGACACTACTCTCCCTGGGTTCCTGTTATGGTCCAGGTGATCACAAGAAATCTTAAGTTTAGGGAGAAGCTATTTTATGTACCTCATGTGCTCACGTCTTACTACTTCTTACTCCACTACCCTGAAATCAACACATTCTAGTGCAAGAAGATTTCCAAAGAACGAGCTGTGGAAAACCATTCCACCTCAAACAATACGCCAGGACTGTTCACTATCGCTTCCCAGGAAAATCACGGGCCTAAAAGGGAGTAGCTTGGTCGTCTATCCGGAGCGCAGAAGTATTTGTGGCCCTGAGACCGTGCTAAATCACAATACCAACAGATGATACTGCCCAGAAAACACGGATCACCACAGTACCCCAAAGCAAAGGCCGCAGTAATCTCCTCTGTTGGGGAAACACTACTTTCCTAACAAAGTAAAGAGAGGAAGTCGAATGAGTGCAGAATATATAGCAACATGGCTACTCACCAAGGTGAGCAAAGACCCCTAGAGCAAAGTCAGTACATGTTGTGGTATCACATTCCTGTGCAAAATCTCAGAACAGAGGGAAAGTGTGGTAGTAAAAGAATACATTTGCTGCAAAAAAAGAGTGCATCCTAATAATGAACCTGCAGCGGTCAGCATACGGAAGTGCAAAATCATCCTTGCCCGGACAAGAGCATTAGTATGGAAATCAAATACACAAAAGGTGATGGGAGGCTGCTTGCAATAAGCAGAACCACAGGCAATCTCTCAGGGTAGTATTCCAAACCATTATTCTTTTGTCCACCATACCATCTCAGTTTGGACACAGCCGTATACAAATCCGTTTTGGCCCTCCACCAATAGGAACAGTCCAGTCCGTGCTGCCTTGCCAGGTCCTCTATGAACCAGAACATAAGCAACCCAAGACCGGCCACCTTGATTGGGGTTCTGTGGCATGGTAAGCATAAGTACGTTGGGTTGGATTGCTACCCAGAGCTGTTGCAGTGGTTAGACAAATTGCAAGCATTCTTCCATCACCTTGTGTGCGTTCATGAGCAGGGGGGAATCTTTCGGTAGGCACAACACAATTAGGTTGAATACCATGTTTAGCTGCAGCCCACAGGATAATAGAATCACTGAAGAACACAAAAGCACCCCCACTTCAGTGCACACGTTTTGCTTCACCGCTCAGGTACTGCAATGGGAGGAACTCCTTAGGCTGACAGACTAACACCCCTTTTACCAGTGGCTAATGGTGATGCCCTGATCGAAAAAGTGAATGACACTCTTGAAGTAAAGACAGTAGAAAAGTCTTCCAGCAGCCATCACTGCGCGTGTTCTTGCTGTTAATGACGTGAGCTCTGCTAATTTACTAAAAAGTTGGAGCAGTCTTTCAACAGATCTTAAATTATTTTGTTTTAAAAAGGGGGGGGGGCACCTGGTGTGGCAGTTTGGAACAGATTATTCTTACTGGAGGAGGACCAAGGCTGATCAGCATATGGTTGGTCTCTGTATAGGGAAGCATAGTGGGCAAAAAGAGGATGGACTGGATTGTAGAACGAGTAATTACAAGAGGCGGAGATCAATTCCATTATTTTACTCATCACCTTCTGTTCCTTCATGGCGAAGATCTAAAAAAGAAATCAGAATAGAGTTGAATTTTTAAATGCTGTTTCATATCTCAACCTACTATGGAGTCTCCTTTCAACGCCAGGGGCTCTTGTAGAAGTTACAAAATTGTTTTGCTTTTCATTATTTAGTAGATATGCTCTGCAAAGCATTTGCAGGGCTCTCATTTTTAGGTCTCGCCTAGGCAGCTCATGCGCGCTCTGGAAGAGACATGTATCTAAGATTTGGCTTCGAAAAACAACCATCTTTTTCATTGGTTCCTCCTGCTGTCCTTTAGAAATGCTGCCTTTTCATTGGGTACTACACTTAGTCCCTTCTTTTGTTCAGCCCTGGAGACTACCACTACTACATGAATCCTTTCACTATGGACCATATAAGTTTTCCTTCAGTACGCTACTTTGTCTTTAACTCTGTTCTCGCTGCTGCTCCCAGTTCACTTAATTCCCATGAAGTTCCCAGAACACCACCTCCCACTCCTCACAGCTTGTTTGGATCCAAACAGCTGCTCTTCGCTCTCTCTCATGGGCTGCAGCTGCCTCCTCCTCCCTACGTCCTACCCCAGTTAACAACAGGAGGAGAAAGCTGGAAATTTGTTTTAATTAAATACTGCCTTGCAGTAGGTCACATTCGCCGAGTGATTGTTTCTGGTTTTTGTGCTTTACAAAAATTCTTGAACTTTGAGCCAGGTGAGCAGTCATATCGATATTGTAAGTATGATGGATGCTTCGGTTTCATTTATGTGTTGATTTTGTTTCCTGAGAGAAGGACAGCAGAATCCAGCTTCCAACTTACAAGAAGAAAGCTAGAAGTTACTTTCCCGGTAACTTGCATAAAAATCAGGTGGATTCTGTCGATTTTGCGTTCCACTGTGATGTAAAATGGGCTTAATTTGCCCTAGAATTGTTTCTGTTGGGATTTACAGCGAGACACTAAATAATAAAGGGAGATTGTGAAAATCTTACGTTTAGTGTTAATGGAACTGGTGTTTATGTAAAGCGCTCCCAATACTATTTTGTACCCAAAAATGCCCATTATGTTGGGGGTAGGAGTCTTTAAACACCACTTCCCCCTCTTCGGTCTCTGTGGGGTGGGCTGAAATAGCATGCAAGTATTGTTGCATGTATGGCACTGCTCTCCTCTAAAAGAGTCTGCAGTTAATCAAGCATTTATTATGCATGTGAGATAGCGGCTTTCTGTCAGGGACATGATCCAAATGTTTGCTTTTTTTATCGTCTGCAGAATATGCTTTATGTCGGTTTACTTATAATTTTAAATTGACTTTGTTTTCAGTCTTTACAAATAGTATGGAATTGTTATGGTAACTTTGTATTTACTTTTGGGTCAAAGGGTAAAATACGCCACATAAAACAGCAGATGCTGTTGCTTTTTACTTTTTTTAAAATATTTTAATTTGTTTTGGAAAGACAAATAACACATTAAACAAGGCATTAATACACAATGCACAGTAATTATCATTCCACACTTGTCTTATATGGCAATAGTCCGAATGCGACCGCCAATGTAGGTGAATCTGTCGATGAGTTTGAATGAGCCGGGCAGGCATGAAGAACAATCCAGGACAATGATACACTAGATTCCCAACAGCAGGGACATACAGTACATCATTCAAGGTTCTTATCCCCATGGTCCTGATACCAATCCCCTCCCTCTGCTTCCCTTTCCACCTCTAGATCGCAGTGTTTTATCCACGGTGCCCATATCTTCCGAAAATACCGCTGATAGCCCCTCGGCCTATACGTCACTAGTTTCGCCACCATATAGAGAACAAGACTCATCCTCCATTCCTTGAGTGTCAGTATTTGTTGGGCACCCCAATATTTCACTATGTCCCATTTGGCCACCACTAACCCCAAGTTGGCTAGTAGGAGTTTGAGTCTTGAAATTTCCACATCTGTGGGGACTCCTAAGAGAAGAAACAGTGGCTCTAATTCTATTTGAACTTCAAGGATATTATTAAGCTCCCTCACAATCTTTCCCTAGTATACCTGGATCTTTGTACTTTCCCACAGAGCATGTAGGAACTTGGCATCTAAGGCATTACGGACTTTCTGCCCTCCATATTTTATGCAATCATGCTCTATCAACGTAAGTGTGATGGAGGATTTTGTATTGGATGAGACGAAACCGAAGTTTGATTGCCACTTATCGTGGATGCATGAGTGGCCTCCCAATCTATATCCTTCAGAACACTGGTGGGTGTTTGCCATTTAGTTCGGAGTGGACCCAATTTGTCAAGCATATTGTTGAGTAACGCCTTATAAGTAAATGAGATGGCTTTAGCCGGGATCTCTTCCTACAGGAGTCGACCCTCTAATGGGGTGTACTTGGGCAGTGTCTCCCCCTCCAGCGCCTCTGCAATCCATGCATGTTTCAGACGAAGATATGCATATGCCGGAGTGTTGTGTAGCGGATACCTGTCCTGGAGTTTGCTAAAAGAGGCCAACTCACCCCTGTCCAAGATATCCCCTATTTTAGAAATGCCCATCAGGTCCCATTTCTTAAAGCCTCTTAGCTTCTCCACTTCGGTCAACCTATTTCCTTCCCACAGAGGGGTTTCCCTGGTACACTTCCGATCCCATTGCATTTGACGTTCTGAGCTTTTCCATGCCTCCATTGATCTCTGGGTGGCGTGTAGAAAGCACCTGCAGCCCTTGCCCCCATAAATATACTGAAGGTGCGTGCGTTCCCTAAACTGTAAACTTTCCAACCAATATGTCGAGTGACTTCCCGGTGCGTGCATCCAGTCATTGATAACTATGAGGTGGGACACTCTATAGTATACCCCAATTTCTGGGAGAGCCAAACCCCCATTGTATGGATTCATCTGCAGTGTTTGAAGTGCCACACGTGGATGTGCCCCGTCCCAGAGAAGCAAGAGCAATTCACTATCTAATGAGTTTGAACATCGTGTCTGGAATTTTAGGGTACGTGTTTTGTATCACATAGCAATTGGGGCAGTGTGATCATTTTGTACATAGCGGCCCTTCCCATAATAGTCTTCTCCATCTCTTGACGTCTTCCTGATGGTTTAAGAGGACCCGCCTAAAACTTCGTATTAGGCTCGCTGCCTCGTCTGTAGTGATGTAGAGACCAAGATAGGTCCACCCTTCGGTTGACAAGCGTAAGCAACCCGGGTATGTTTGGGGCTCCACCCCCCCTCCTCCCCTCAACTTGATATAGGATTGACTTACTCCAATTGATTTTATATCTTGCATGGCGCCCGTAGGTCGCAAACATTTTGTAGGAGTTGAGGAAGCGTCTCCTTTGGGTTAGTTACATAAAGCAGGATGACGTCCGCAAAGAGGGAAATGCATTCCTCGTCTAGCAATCGGGAGTCATCTACAAATTCCCTCATGCCTGGGGAGGCTCGAACGACACAGGCAGAGGGTTCTAGAATAAGAGCAAAAAGCAGAGGGGAAAGGGGACAGCCCTGCCTGGTCCCTCTGAAATGGCCAGGTTTCTGATACAGCTCCGTTAACCCGCACCCTAGCCTCGGGCTCTGTATAAAGCAGTGCCACCCATTTCCTAAAACCCGGGCCAAATACAAATTTCTCGAGAACGGGTCCCATAAAGGGCCAATGGATTGTGTCAAACGCCTTTTCAGCATCAAGGAAAAGGAGCACGTGCGCCTCCTCCCGATCTCGGACAACATCCATACAATTAGCCACTCTTCGGAGATTGTAGCGGGTGGTTCATTTTGGCATAAAGCCAGATTGGTCCTCGTGAATCAGGCAGGTGATGACTGTTAAAAGGCGTGTCGCCAGTATAGTAGCTAGGATTTTGGTTTCTATATGGAGTAGCAGAATGGGGCGATACGACCCACATTCGTCCGAGGGTTTCCCTGCCTTGGGTATCACCACCACTGTTGCCATAAGGAGATCTGCAGGGAGTATCCCAATATCTTTAGAAGCTTGAAACATCTTGAGTAGGTGCGGAGCCAGAAGGGCACTATGTTCTTTAAAAAAGTCCCCCGGGAGGCCGTTAGGGCCCAGGATTTTCCCCTTTTACTTTCAAATTTGATTACTAATGTCTTTGCTTGGAAGGCCTGTTTAACATCCTGTGATTAATGGGAATTTCTAACTTGAGTGTACTTGCAAAGTGAAGTGCTCATGTATCAGTGCGCACATTATTGTAAGTGTTTAAGTGTTCTTTATTACTGTGCTACAAAACATACTTAGCAGGGGACCTTGATTGTGCTGGCAATAATAGATAATTTTTTAAGCCCAGCATTCGATATATTTTCCGAACGCTTCTTCTAAGCACTCCCGCTTTGGTAGGGAAGACCACAGATGGAAACATGGATGAGTGATTAGCTAATATCACACAATTTGTGTCCTGGGTTAAAACCAAAATTTTAATCCCAATTTTCGTGTTCCGGAAATAATGTTTTATGGCACGTTATACTTGTTGTTATTTAACAAAGATGGATGTACGGCTACTTTATGAAACAAGCCCTAGTAAATTTAATGAATTTCTAGTTTTATTGTACTTGTAACTAGGCCTGGGCAGTGAACTTGGCTCAGGTCGCAGAGTCTTCTGCACTCCGCGGAGCGCAGAAAACTCCACTTCGCGATATGCAGCCGAGTTTTTTCCCTGCTCGCGAACGGTCAGTTTGCAAACGGTAAGTTCGCGATCGTGAACGGTAAGTTCGCGAGCTGCCGCTCGGGTAGAATTTCTACCAGAGCTGCAGGAATACCAGTACAAACTGCAGTTCGCACTGTACTCTGCCACTTGCGGAACTTTGCAGAGTTTTTTTGTAACTTTGTAGAGTTCTGCGTACCAAAACTCCGCGAACTACACCCAAGGCTACAAGTTGTAACTTGAAATGCAGGTATATTTGTGCGCACACAATATTGTATGTACTTAAAAGTTCTTTTTGAGTGTGCACAATGCATAATTAGCAGGTGCCCCTGGTTTTCGATATCAACTGACGTTTTTACACGCCCTACGTACAGTCTACTTCATGAATGCTTCTTTTAAGCACCTCCACTTTTATGGGAATAACGCCAATAAATACGGGATTGGCCAAAATCACGTAATTTTGGTCCTGTGCTCAATTCAAGATTTAAATCCCAAACTCTGTTCTGTACACAATATTTTGTGTCACCCGTTATGCGTTTGTTGTTATTTCACCAAGATGAAGGTACGGCTGCTTTATTATTACAATAACTTTGTATATGGTTTTGCATCAAAGGGAAAAAAACATTACAAAATAGCAGATGCAATTTTTTACTTACAAATTTGGTTTCTGGTATCTTGCCATGGAGGCCTGTTTAACACCCTGCTGCCTGCTCCTTGTGTGTCTTAGTGTGCAACAAAATCTTGCTCTCTGTGCTGCTCTCAGCTTGCTCCCTGCACCAGCCCTCCCCCCCCCCCTTGTATTGCACTGTGCACTCCTTGTCTTTTCTGCTGGTCTGCTTCCATTTACATTCGGCATTGCCCCTCGACCAGCCTTTGATGCCCCTTCCCTGTGCTTTGGACTGATAGTACGGATTTATTTAGCATTTTACATAGTGAAAACGTTCACTGAGCTTCACTTACATACAACACATGCACATTATGGGCAGCAGTAATACAACTTTCCTTACTACAAAGCATGGGTACAGTATTTTGCCAGAATTTAATCCTGACAGCTTGCTTTTATTGCCGATACATGCATGCTTTCCTCGATGGGGAATCGGAGCTGCCGACTTTGGAACTGGGGAACCAGGTTCCAGTTCCGGCGTCGGCTCAACATCCTATAATTTTGGCCAAATCACTTAATCTCCCTGTGCACCAAGAACAAAATATATATAACCTCATTTCTTATTACTGCTCTGTGTTCCCTGTAACATCCGTCCCGTCAAACAATGAGATCACCCTTTGAACATGGTCAGTTGTAGATCCCCCCTGGAATAAACCAATGCTGATGTTCGGATACAATTTTATGTATAATCGGAGCCAGGCGGGCAGCTAGTAGCTTAGAATAAAAATTTGGAGTCCCCATTTATCAACGTAATAGGGCGATCAGACCCTAGTTCTGTAGGGTCTTTATGTTTTTTCAGGAAAACCACGATTTTGGCCAAAGAACATGATCCCGGAGGTCGTTCCCCCTGAAAAATATGTGCGACCAAATCAGACAATATTTTTTTTAAAACTGTGAAGAAAATTTAACACAAAACTCAGTAGCAATCCAATCCATACCCACCGCTTTACCTATAGCTAAACTATTTATTGAAAGAAGGATTTCCTCCCACTGCGGAATACCATCCAAACTTTCTTGATCCTCTGTCTCTAATTTTAAAGATGAATCTTGGTCCATATATTCTTCAAGTATATCATCTTGTATATCTGTATCCCCATATAGTTCTAGTTAAAATCTTTGACACACAGCTGTTATAGCGACGGAATCTGTCCTTAATCCAAGTACTTGATCCCTAATTGCTTTAATTAAATTGGCTGTACTTTGTTCTCGGGTACATAACGCTAACAAATGTCCCACCTGTTCACTTAGTTCATAAAAATATTCTTTCTGCATTGTTGCTTTATCTATGGCTTTTGTCATTAGAATATCGATAATACAATTTTTAGCTGTTGTGACCCGTCTTAGTTCATTTTCAACTTCCCTTCCCTCCTTGACAGCTTTAAATTAGTCCTTCCTCGGCTGTAGCCACATTATTCTGAAGTACCATCATTTTTTGTTTCGCCTTTTTTATTAGCGTTTGATGAAAATCGTAGTGTTTCCCCTCTGATCCCGGCTTTCAGGGCATCCCAGACCATATCGATTGGTGCGATGCCTATATTATCCGCAAAAAAACCAGATATCGAATGCTGCATATGATGACAGTATTCCTCATTTACCAGTAATGCCCTTTCGAACGTCCATGTTTTCACATTAGATTTTGTTACTCTGATAGCATTCTTGGTAACTTTCCTATTGTGCAACTAGATACTAACGTATTAGAGACCAGAATATAATCCAGTCTTGCATGCCTAGCGTGTGAATAGGAATAATGGGTAAAGCCGGGATCACTCGCATGTTGTGCTTGCCAGCAACCTATCAGACCATCAGTCTGACATATATTTTTAAAAGCTTGAAACACTCTTGGCTTCCTGCCCCTATATTTAAAACCTGAATCTGCCGACCAGTTACATGGAAGATTTAAATTAAGGTCACCACATACTATCAATGGAAGGGGCCAGTGAATGAGCTCATTAGAGATATAATCCAGTAATTCCGGGTCATCACTGATATTACAGTATATCGTGCATAAAGTCATTTTTCTACCATTACTATGCTGGCATTCTGCGATTGACCATCGGCCCTATTTATCAGATGATGAGCGGGTACATTGTGTCCCACCCCCTTTTGCCAATATTGCTACACCTTTAGTCCTTTACTCCTTGTGTTGAGGCAGTAACCACCCCAGTGTGTTAAGCAAATAGATTTGTGACCCCTCGATATGGGTCTCTTGTATACAAATAATATTAGCCCGTCAGTTGTAATCCAATAGACACTGTCTTTTTTTTTTAAATCATTGACGCCACAAATGTTAACAGTCAAAATTTTCAAACTAGCCATACTGGTACTTTTCCCTCCCTGACTATATAGGTTTCTACCCTCTCCACCCTTATTCCAGTTGTGCAGTTTTTATCAGTATTTCTTATTTCTATATCAAAATTAATTCTTTTTTGCACCACCCTTACCCCAGGTCTGAGAGTTTCCCCTTCCTCACCCACCCCATCCTGCTGCCCCTCTTCCCCTACCATTATATAGGCAGTCAGGCTCAGTCTTGGCCTGTGTGATGACGTCTGTCCTATCCTCACCCACGCTCCGCCTCCCCTCCCTACTCTTGTGTTTAAGCATATTACTAACCTTTATAATCAGATTTCATCTCAAGTGTTTCCCTATACTACCAATAAATAGGAAAATCAAAGAACATTATTAACCAAAGCAAAACATAGCCACATACCATATCCCGAAGGCGGGGAATATACCACATCAGCTCATGTGTGAGGATAAAACATCACCCTAATTCAGTTTTATTAAAACCTAATGATTATTCTCAGCAGTCCCAGGTTTCCCCCGCTACAATTTCCTCCAATACTTTCTGCCCTTGTATTTCAGAAGTGAAATAATAGTTCCGGCCTTGCGAGATGACAATTTAGCAGGATTTTGTAAAAAGACTGTTGCTCCAGTTTTTTTAAATGGTGCAATGAGTTGCCTGAGCCTCCGTCTTCCCTCCACAGTGGTATGTGCGAAGTCTGGTTTAACGAAATATTCTCCCAGTTTCTTCTCTTATTGTGTCTTGCCAAGTCAAACACAGCTTGTTGAAGAAGAAAATTCCCGAAATAGATTAAGATTGCTCTTGGGTATGACTGATCATTTGGATTACGTCTAGATATTGTTAAGGGAAATGTATGTACACGTTGGATTTTTGTCCCAATCCCATTGTGCGAGTTCAGGCAGAGAGTTCCTCGGCAAATTTATCGTAAATCTCCGGATATCGTTGCCTCCACTGTTCTCCGGCAATCATAAATTATTACGGCGTGGTCTATTTTCTGCCTCTTCTAGTTCTTCAAGGTGCATTCTTGAGAGGTTGATTGTTTTTCCAAGCTATCCACCATGGTTTCCTGAACTTCTGTCCGATTTTCCACCATGCTTAGCCACTCTACAATTTCGGTACATGTTTTCCCAATTTGCCGGCTTGATCCTTGCAAATTTTTTTTTAGGCCAATCGGGCTTGCCGATTTTCCGATTTAACTTCATCTTGAAATGATCTGAGGGATTGTAAACTCAGAGACGGGGATGGTTCACCAAGCTGTTCAGAATCCTTCCGTCCAGTCATATCCCTTAGTTGTTTCCTAGGTAGTCTCATGCACTCTATTACAGGGTAGCGGCTGTGTATCTGAGTAATCCCATCCAAGTTCACCCTCTTCCTCTCCCCTGTTCCGCCTGTGGCCACTCTTTTTCTCATCTGATAGTCTCTTCGTTTTCATGGATATCTTTTTCTCTCCTTGTTGACTGCAGTTGCTTGTAGAGGTGTCCCCAACCCCATCTTCATTACTGCTAGTATTTGATAGCGCAATGTCAGACTCCCCAGATTACTCGTTCAGAGAGTAAAAGTCCTCCATGGGGTCCGGAGGTAGATATCCCATCTCATGACTTTTTTCCTGTATATCCTTTCCTATCGGAGGTGGTTGGCTATTTATGTAAGTCAGCTCAACCTTTTTTGTCTATTTCACCATTCTTCTGTGGCAGGACTACCCAGATTCGGAATGTTATCTTGATTATTTTTTTCCAGTCGCCCCGGGTCTGCGTCTGACATCATACCTGAGGTAATAGTAACAGTCTGTGGGTCTACTTCGAGCGTATCCACGCCGGTAGGGGTTTTAGTAGGGGTATTGGTTGTCTCAGTCATCTGTTTTCTCCTTATTATTATCGTTAAAGCCCTTAACTGGAAATAAACTCGTTACGGCTACTTGCTTTTTACCTTGTTCGCCAGTTATTGTACCTCTCTGAATAGAGTTTTTATTAAGTTTAACCCCCTTAACGGTACACGGCTCGCATTTCTTTGGGTCCGTGTCCCTTGATGTCAATTTCACGGCGAGTTGACAAGGGTGTCGCCTGCACAGTCAAGCGCGTCTTGTTACGAGCTGCTTGAGCCGTCATGATTTTTCTGATCTGCACCCTGGGGAGTCCGGTGTTCGCATTGCTAGGCAACTCCAATCTGCATCCGTCGATAGTCCCCTAGCCTGAAACCGCTGTCAACAGAAGTCGAGTGAGAGACTCCCACCGTGCATAACGGCCCTTGCCTCGTTCATTCCTCTCCTCAGACCGCCGAACACACATCTCCGACAACCCCTGCACCATCCAGTCCACAGGTGTCAATGGTTGCCTTCCCTTCGCATAACCAGTTCTGCTCAGAAGAAAACCTCGGGGAACTGGGAAGACATGGAGGTGAGTGTCAGTGGACTTTACTCAGACGCCATCTTGCCCCCTGCACTTTTAAAGGAGGTCAGAGACCTAGAATTACAAGTAAGGTACATTTCCTGCTCAGTCACTGGATTTTCATATATACTCAAAGAACAGAATGGCATGTTCAAATATAGAAAATACAGGTAATATTGTAGGCCAAAGTGGAAGAGACACAGTAGTAAAACTGAGGACCTCCAGCAGTGCAACACAAGCATATCAAAAATAAAGCAGCATGTAAAACAGACTATTCAGTCCCTCCACGGTTACAGCCGTTTACCATACCATTAGAAAGCCGGGACGGACTGGAAACTTAAAGCAGCCCTAACAAGAATGATACATTCAGCCCCCATTTGCATGATGGAAGACCTCCGCTCACAGACTACTAATCCAATATACGCATAACACTTCTCTAAACACCACTACTCCAAATCCAAGCAGGACATTCCTAATCTACAATTGCTCCCTCCAGAATAACCAGCAAAATGTCAGATACACGTTGTGTAGAGTCGCAATGTTTTCCAAAATCTTGCGTGACTATTTGCTTCAGTCCAGATTTTTACTTTGCATTCTGGGACTTGAAGTACGGGTGTTTTAGCGGGTGAACATGGCTACAAGATCCAGAATGCAGAGACTCATGCAGTATCCAACCTCGGCTAAGCATAAGGAGCTCCCGCTAAAGATTAATTCTGTAACAAATCCAGAGCATTTCTCTTTTAAAGTCCGGCCTTCCTGATCCAAGCAAAACATATACTGCTGCTCTCAGTCACATATGGAGGTGAAGTAAATGAAATGAAATTTGTACTTGTAAAGCGCACTTATACCCCAACTGGGGTGTCCTGGCGCTGTAACGCATACCGCTGTGGAACCCTTCCTGGCTTTTCCCTGTGAAATGTCCACTCCTGGGCACCCCCCAAGGTGAAGCCAGGCATCCCAGCACTGTTGGGGCCGTTGTGGAGATTCAGCAAGCTTTTGCCCAGAGTTGCAGAGTGGGACCCATGATTAGAATAGGCACCGAGGCGAGAATGATCAGGTACGAGGAAATTGAGCCCAACACCCGCCGAGGCGGGAATTGAACCCTGGTCCCGGGCCAGACCTCTGCATCAGGGTCTGCCGCTCTAACCATTGAGCCACACTTCTCCACCATTGAGCCACACTTCTCCACAAACAAAGATGTCTGTGTCTTTTCCTGTTTGTCATGGAATAAGGTACAAATAAAAAGACGTAGAGAATAGAGGCTCATCTAAGAAAATACAAAGGGAACTAAACTTCAACATCCCAATATATTTCCAAAAGTCTACAGGGAGGCTCCTACGTTTGAGCGGAGGAGCGCTGCCTGACAAAGAAAAGCCCCAGGCAGAGTGGAAAAATAAATGTGTAATAAAGTTTATTACTATTTAATTTTCAGTAACTGACCAGTCCTGAAGTGAGTGCCAGGACAGGGCGGGACCAGTGCTGTGGAGAGGCAGCTTTAAAAATGCACCAATCTCTTTGGCCGGCCAACATGCAACGGCCAACCAAAATTTCACATTTAAAACTTCTAACCTAGCGGTCTTGACAGCTGGGTTAAAAAAGAAAAAAAAAAAAAAAAAAAAAAAAAAAAAAAAAAGAGAGAACAGGTTTCCAGTACTCTCGAGAGCGCTGAGTGAGGCCACTCCCTCCTACCCGGGTGCTGCTCTCATGCTCGCGAGAGCAGCGCTAGGACTGGTTAGGGGAGTTGGCTGGGACCCACGTTGGAGGTTGCCTTCAGAGAAGACCGAAGGAGGAGGACGTAGCATCGCACAGGAAGGTAAGTATTTTTTTGTGTATCCCCCGCTTCACCATCCCCGGTACATGCCAGCCGCCACTGCTACACTCCTAATCAGCCTCCTACATCTCCCGCCCCAAGCACAGCAACCATACCGCTCCAGGTACATTATTTTACTTATTCTAGCTTGCTTTTGATGAACTTCTTTTCTTAGTAGACATTAACACATATATGGAGGGGGGGGAGGAGGGGTGTTTGCTTACCCGGTGCAGCAGGTATTTGCCCTGCTCCCCTAGTATTTGCAAAGTGCGCACATGTATTGCAGGCCCACTCAAAGTTCCACGGGTGCTGCCACTGAACTACATGAGAACTAGATGAAAGTACACATGCAGCTGGCCTCAAGTGTCTTTCTAAGTAGCCAAGAGCAATGACATTAATAGCATGTTGAGGAAGTGTAGGACTTGAGCAGTTGTAACTGCCATACATGCGCTTCTCCGACCTCTACTGTGCTTGCTCTGTTGAGGTGGAGCAGGCGCCAAGATGTCTGATATTGGTGTACAAGTGCAGACATGCGCATTTTCCCTAAAATCAGCTCCATAAAACGGACATCATTGTAAGTCGCAGTGGGACCATGTGACGCACTCCACCACTTTTGAGGACCAAAACCGTTCTCCAAGGGTTCAGCCAACTGGGAGTTCGCCTGATTGTAGCATGGCCGGACTGGCCAGCCGGGCAAAGTGGCAACTGCGCAATCCTGAGTCCTTCATACTCCATACTGAATGCATAAGGAAAATTAGCTTAAAGCAATACATAAAGTATCGCTAGGAATCCATACACTAAATAGGGGGCGGCAAGAGAGAAAATTGGCTAGGTTTAAACAACTGCAGGCTAGTAAAAGTCCAAATATGCAAACTGCAGGGTAGCAAAAAGCAGCAAATGCAAATGGCAATGCCGCCAGGCATCATGAAAATGTCAAAGCTACCGAGGAAAATGCAGCCACAACCCTGGAATTGATTCCGGCACATTGCTTAATTTCTCTGTCTCAAATTACCTTTTCCCAAATCCTGTAACTTCATTTTTAACAAAGCTCTAACAGCCATATTGCTCCTTCCCTTCTCTTTAACAATGTTGCTGCCAATTCATGTACTGATATGTCCCATCTTAATCATGGTTCTCTTTATGTTGGTCTGCCTAACTAGACCATTGCTACTCTTCAAATGATTCAGAATTGTATCTTTCTGTTCAGCCCCTCACCATCGTTCTGTCTTTTCATACTTTACCCAACTTCATTGGCTTCCCATCCCTCTTCAGTTTAGGTTTCACTTTTTGCACCTGGATATTAATGGTGTTCTCCAGTACTTCCTCCAACCCAATCATGTTCTTAGTTGCTTTTTAATCTCCCACCCAAAACGTTTCTTCTTCATGGTTTCTTTTAAGTGTATCTAAGGTGTGCTGAGCTCCGTTTTGTTAGTTGGTTCTGCTTCCACCAGAACCGAGAAATAAACTTGGGGTCTCTATCAAGGATATAACTTCCTTGCCAGTTTCAAATCCATATTGAAAACTCATTTTCTTGAAGTGGATAACAAACACTGTTCTCCACTGTAATCTGTATTTGAATTGCAACCTCTTGCTCTCAATACCATGCTTTTCTTTGTATACAGTGCTTTCTGCAAAAGTGTCAAAATAAATGAATGAAATAAAATTCAGCTCTGCTGCAGACGTGATCCGTGGTCTGTTCCTGAGGAAGCTCCCTTGTTGGCGCTGGAGCCACAGTAGTCATATTGGACAAGTACTCATATTTTGAGGCCAAGACAAAGCACTGCCATCTGAAAAAGGGCTACACACAGTGCGGGGTCATGAAGATGTGCACACCTCACAAACCAGCCTTTGCAAAGCTAAAACTATTGCCAGTTTAGCCTGCTACAGCATATAACTAGGATACACCCTTTCCCCCTCTTTCACTGACTGGATCAGGAGACTCTCACTGCCTATCCCAATCTTCAAAGAGAGTGGGTGGGGTGGGGTGGGCAACCCACTGTAGAATACTTAGCTGCTCTGCATCGTTATAGCAGGGAATTATGAGAATCCGAAACTGAAATAAACTATAGAGGCTGGAGGAAACTGGCATACTGTCATATTCTTGGAAAAAACAAGGAGGCTTGTACAAATAGAAACTCATCTTGTAGAATAATCATCAGGCGTATTGTAGAACTAAAGCCATTATCTCCTTTAAGGGCATAGCAAACTTTAATAACAGCTATAAAGGGTACCACAAGGTTACTTGCGCAAGACCATTTGATGCCAACCACCCCCCGCTGATCAATGGACAAATCCGGGGGACAAATAAAACATTGGAGAGCTCCTACATGCTTTCTAAAATATTTTCTATAAGGATTAAAAATATATCTTACATAGCTGGTGATATCAGCAAGAATCTACTCTCTCACATAGTGGGGTGGAAATACCATTTGGGAGACAGATGTGATTCCAACGGATTTGAGAAAATTTATGAAAAAAGTGTAAAGATTTTGGCATCAACCATACTCTAGTAGGTCATGTTTTTATTTTTTCCAGAGTATCTACAGTGCAATAAAAAAAAAAGTGCTGAGAAGTGTATGCAAGAATGATTTTATCCACAGTGTTGGATTGAACTATATGGCCACCAGACTTTACCAGGCTTTGTTATTTTAATTGATCTGGGACTGGCAATGTTAGTAAAAGAGCATCCTCCGCTGATGCAGAGGATGGACATTTTAACTACGATATAGCCCTGTGCTGTTCTTTTGCCCTTGGTACGGGGAGGATGGAGGAATGCAAGAATTTACCCTGGTAATACTTAACAAGTCAGCTAATCCAGAAAGGGAAGATCACATGATTTTCTCCCTTTTGGTGCCAGTCATGCACCTGGACGTATGCACCGACACTGTTAAAGTGAACCAGTATTTTGTGACGTTGCAGTATCATGTTCAACTTTGTATAAATCTTTACACATTTCCGCTAACAAAAATGTATGAGCTTTTGTAAACTTGGAGAATCTGATGTTTCATACTGATTCATATACTTTTGATTACTGGATAGTTTGTTTTATTAATCTTGCATAGCCAGCCTGGCCGTCCCTTTATCTTAGTAATGGAATTCTTTCCTTCTGTTGGACCAAAGACCCTGGCAGCCTCCCTTCCAAGTCAAGCGTTGCCCTCCTCTCTTCCAATGCATCGTTTGGATTCACCTCTTGGAAAGCTGCACTCCAAGTCAAGCTTGCCCCTCACTGCTTTCTCCTCAATCAGCCACCTCGTTTTCTAAAGAAAATCTTGCCCATCAATGTATTCTCTTGTATCCCCTTCTGACGCACGCTTTGCCACTGACTGCATGCGCTTGAATCTGCCTCTTTGGCCACCTCTCTCTCCAAGGTAAACACTGCCCCACTAATGGATTGCCCTGGATCCGCTTCCCTGGCTGCCTTGCTCTCTAAAAAACCTGGGCCCTTGGTGCACTCAATTAGATCTGCCTCCCCAGCAGTCTAAATCACCACTGCAAACATTGCCTTTCTTCCAATCCCCATGGATTTTTTTGGGGATCTGCTTTTGTGGCACCCCCAATGTAAGGGTAATCTTGTTTTGGATCCACCTTCCCAGCTGTCTCTCCCTGCCTTTAAGAGACGATCACTCAGAGAAGAAGATTTAATTAGTGTCAAGTGCCTGCCAACAGCCAACGCTTTAAAAATCAATTGCTGGACAAAATTATTCCATTCTAATGCATAAAAACCTACGGCTCAGCAGCACTGACAGACCTGACAGCGGTTATGCAAAGCTTAGCAAAAATCCCAATAAAGAAAGGTCAAAATAGCTGTATAGTAGAAGAAAGGACAGATAGTCGGTGCACAGAGAATGTACTGTCATTTTGAAAAGCAGCCTTGTTCAATTTGGGGCAAAGGATGGATTTTAAAAAAAGTACAGCGATTGGATTTTAGAAACTGAACGAACCTAGTAATGACACACAGACCTGAAAAAAGAGACAGGTCAGGTAACCATGATGAGTAAGGATTATGTTACTTTGTAAGCATCTGTTCATGGCATTTAGTGCTGTAGATTCACATGCTTTGCATACTCCTGCCATCTTGTGTTGGGTTTAGATCAGAGCAAGTTTTTTTTCTTCGAAGAGGTCTTTGTTTAAGTCACGAGGTAGATTGACTCCTCTTCTCAGTAGTAGTGCGCATGGGCATCAACTCCTTTGTTAGACTGTTTTCTCACAGGCAGGTGAGAAAAGAGTGTAAATAGCGTGTAAGAATAAAGTTGTCCATGCTAGATGTAAATCTATCCGAGAAGTATGAAGTGTAAGTGCAACAACCACAGGGTCCGGGGAGGAGGGAGGGCACATGTGAATCTACATCACTACAAGCCAAAAACAGATGCTTACAGGGTAACATAATCCATTTGATGGCATGTGTAGATACACATGCTCTGCTAGACTGCAAAGCAGTCCCTCCTTAGAAGCGGTGGCTAGTGTGTGGGAGTTGCAGTGGTTTGAAAAAGGGGTGCGTAGCACTAGCACTGCCCAACCTACATAGACTTGTTGGCGTACTAAAACATACACACAGTAGTGTTTTGTAAAACAGCTACATTGTCCACCCGCACACATTTACTAATGTCAACTATGATGATTTTCCTAAAAATGCCCTAAATGCTCCCTTTTTAGGAGTGGAATGTGCACTGGGAGTTACATGTAAACGTCTTTTAGTGTCAGAACTTCAAGCTTAATACTTTGAGGCTTACCAGTTCTTGCACAGGAACAGAGATGCTAGTACCCAGATCCCCCAAAGCTATGTCAGCGGGTCTTGTTCAGAACCCCCTAAACATCACTTCGAGGGAAGGGGGAATTGGACAAAATAACAAACAGAGAAGAGACTGGTCCAGAGAGGTTCCTTCAGACCGCCACTCCTGTCGCTGTCAGCTTGCACTGGAACCTAGGAAATAACACACTATTAAATATCCTAACTTCCTAAGGCTGCTGTATTGTCTTTCTACTGTTTATCTCACCCACCCTTCTGCTTCTGGACCTTGCTTCTCTTCAATTGTAGAGTTGTTCTGCACTTTAATTAGTTGTCACTATTTTTCATGAGATAAATAATGTTAGTTCTTTTATCTTTACTCTGGTGGCCAACCTTATTATATTATTATCTAACTTGGGTAAGTGCACCTACGTCACTAACTAGATGAGTGTTCTTTCAATGGGTGTCTGTTGTCTCTTATGTTATAGCTGTTCTTCTTTCTGACTAACCTCTTCTTCTTTCTTGGACGTCTTTTCAGGGTTATTCAGTAATTCGCTACTAGGTGAGTATTACACAGTTCGTATATCCCATTACTTCTCAATTCTTAGCTTCTCTGATAAACCTATTCATATCACTCTCTTGTATTTACAGGTTGTCTGCATGAAGCTCTCCTCAAGGACTAAGGACATTTAGCTTTAATGTAGCAGATTTGAGTGCATTTGAAAATCCATCTGGTATACCAGACTTTGATATAGGGTTGCGCCTTAATGCGGTGGAGAAAAAGCAACAAACAGTTGCTTTGCTTTTTCTGAATCTTTTAGTTCTATCCAAGTAGAACATGAGGGCTCAATTACATCAAGGGTATAAAGAGCTCTTTCCGCTACGATATCAGGATTAGGAAAATAACTGGAAGCTTAATGGACTGATTGAGGGGACACTGAGAGACTACCTTAGGTAGAAATTTAAGATGAGGACAAGGCAGCAGCTTGTCCTTATATATTTGAAAGAAAGGTTCTTCCAAGGTTAATGCCTGGAGCTCCCTAACACGCCTAGCGAAGTAGTGGCAACTAAAAATGCTAATTTCCATGAAAGAAATTGAAGGGGGCATGAGTGAAGAGGCTCATAAGGAGGACCCATGAGTCTAGTAGGTACAATGTTAAGGTTCCAAGAGAATGATGGAGGAACCCGCAGTGGAATGACTAGTTGGAGTCCTTCCATTAACTCGTTAATGACTGGGTAGTTGGACAGCAATAGATGCAGTCTATTTTGGAGATAGGCAGCCATTGTAGCAAGATGCAACATAATGGGATTATGCTAAATTGGACTTTTGTAAATAAAGCAGGTAACCATGTCCTGCAGCGTGGCCTTAACAGGATTAATTTCTTTAGGTTAGCAGTAGCAAACAAAAATATTCTATTTTGCAGGAGAACAGGCTCTGGTTGTGGGCCTGCACCCTTGCTTCGGAATGTCCATACATTCTGGTGGTGACTTTTAAGTAACCAAACTCCATGACCTCAGGAGCCAGATCGCTAGATAGAGTATCTTGGGGTCTGGATTTCTGATTTGTCCTTGATCCCGAGTGAGAAGGTCCACCTTGTTAAGGAGCCTCTTGCGTGGGACTAATGAGAGATCTAGTAGTGTTGTAAACCAGGACTGACGTACCCAGGTGAGATCTACAAGGATCATGGCGAGTGATGTTTTACTGAGTTTCTGAACTAGAAATAGAATGAGAAGCATAGGCAAAGATCATTGACCAACTCATCAACAATGCGTTGCCCTTGGATAGTAGGTGTGGGTACCTGGAGACGAAGTCTAGGCATTTTGTGTCTTTGACTGGCGAACAGGTCGCTCTGGAGAAACCCCCACTTTTGAAAGTAACGAAGACGGACTTGTGGGTAGAGTTCCCACTCGTGGGTCTGTTGGGGTGTCCTGCTGAGCAGGTCTGCGAGATTGTTGTCCGTCCCTGCAAGATATTCCACCAACAGATGAATGTGATGTTGATGATCCTAATTCCATATGGTCCGAGAAAGGTGACAGCTGAGAGGACTGTCCCCACCTTCTCCCCAGTTTTTGTAGACAGTACATGGCAGTCATATTATCCGTCCGGACTACAACAACCTTGTGGGATAGATGTGGCAAGAAAGTTCAGTGGTACGAAGACTGCCTGAACCTCCAGTTTCTTAATGTGTAGAGATTGACGTTAGACATCTCAAAGACCTTGTATTGTCAAGTCTTGTAGGTGTGCACCCCAACCAGGCTCTGAAGCGTCTGTGGTGAGAGTGATGTAAGGCACAGGGTCTAAGAAAGGCCGCACTTTCAACAGATTAATGGAGTTCCACCATTGCAGAGTATGGTGAGTGAGGCAGTCTATCAATGTCTAGAGCCTCAAGGTGACCCTGTGACTAAGATCACTGGAGAGACAGACATTGCAATAGCGGTCGCATGTGTAGTCTTGCGTGGGGAACTATGGCAATACAAGATGCCATCATTACCAGTAGATGCATGACAGTCCGAACTGGGAGTGTTTTGTTTGGCTGGAGCGGAGGTAGAATGGTTTGAAAGTTTTGTATTCGAGGGGGATTGGGGCAAGCTAAACCCAACAATGTGTTGAGGATTGTGCTCACAGTATGGCTGAAGGTGAAACGGTTGATCAAGAGATTTGGGGACATTGATTGCGGACCCTAAATTGTGGAGCAGATCCACTGTCAACGGAATGTGTTGCTGACTTTGCCGATGGGTGCTGGCTTTGATAAGCCAATAGTCCAGGTATAGGAATACATGAATGTTTTCTGGTCGTCGATGTGCTGCGACCACTGCCAAGCACTTTGAGGTCACTACCACACCACAAGTTTTCACAAACGGAAGAACTCTGAATTAGTAGTGTTTTCCTGCTATGACAAACCTGAGGTATTGGCGATGACCAGGATGTATGGTTATATGAAAGTAAGCATCTTTTAGGTTTAGTGGTGTTGCCATAAAGTCACCCTGTAGTAGAAATGGAATGACATCCTGTAGAGTGACCATATGAAAGTGTTCTGATAGGATGTAGTGGTTAAGAGGTCTAAGATTTGTCTTAGTGACCTGTTTTTATGAATCAGAAAGTATGGATAATATACGCCTATGCCTTGGTGATGAGGGACTGGTTCTATTACCCCTTTGAGAAGAAGGGCTTTGTCCTCGTCTTTGAGAAGTGTTAGGTGATCCTGTGAGTGTGAAGGGGATATTGGGTGGTATGATAATTAGCTCCAGACAGTAGTCATGTTGGATAATGGCTAATACCCACTCGTCTGTGGTAATGGATTCCCAGACCGGGTGAAAAATGTATAGTCCTCTGCAGACAGGTGTTCTGTGGTCGAGGCGATGGATATTGGGTAGTCACCATTTTGCACTGGATGTTGCTCCATGTGGGGAGGCACCCCTGCCCCTTTTTTCCTTTATTATTGCCACCTCTGAAGGAGCCCCTGAAATAGCCTTTACTATTGGTGGATGGACCCTGCTTTTGTGGAAATGTGGAGGCATCTTTGGTGGTGAATTTACAAGCACCCTTGTAGCCGGAGCAACGAAAGGAGCCTTTAGGATTAGTAGTTTGTAAGGAACCCATAGCTTTAGCAGTGTCTGTGTCCATCTTCATTTTATCTATGGTGGTGTCTACCTGTGGGCCAATAAGATATTTGTTTGTCGAAGGGCATGTAGAGAATTGCTTGTTGGACTTCTGATTTGAAGCCAGAACATCGGACCTAAGCGTGTCTCCTAAGGAGCATGCTGGTATTGATACCTCTAGTGGCTGTATCCACTACATCAATGGCACATCTGATGGAATTCTTGGTGATGGGCTGACCCTCTGAAACAATGTGTTGTCCTCATTAACGATGGTACTCAGGGAGATACTGTAATAGCTCCATCTCATCCCACTGGACACTAGCATAATGTGCTAGAAGAGCCTGGGGATTGGCACTGCGCAAGTGATTAGCTGCCTGCGTTGCTACTCTTTTCCCTGCTGAGTCAATACGCTTACTCTCCTTTTCAGGAGGTAGGGTATCCCCAGCTGCCTAGCTGTTGGCGCTTTTACGAGCAGTAGTGGAAACTATTGAGCCTGTGGTACCTAACTCTGTATGAAGAGGGGGTCTGATGGAGCTGCTTTGTATTTTTATCTACTTGTATGGTAATAACTCTGGCACGGACAGACTCTTTGAAGATGTCAGCGTGTCGTAAAATGCCAGGAATAATAAGCAAAACTGTATCTTTGTGTGTGGATGAGAGGGTATCGAAGAGGAAGACTTGTTCCGAAGACTCCTTGTGTAGCGCAACCCACGGATAACAAGCTGCTCTGGCGATGGGCTGTTAAAAAGAACTGAGTTTTAACCCGTTGGCTGCTGCCGTCGGCCAACGGTCGTCGCGTGCACTACCTTGGTAGTGCTGCGCACGTCCGTTGGCCGACGGTGCCCCACCTGTTTTTCGAACGTTCAGCACTGGAGCTGAATGGTCGACGCAGCAAACGGGTTAAACACGGTGGTCCCTAGACAAGGACAATGGACTTTCAGAAAAATTAATATAGAACCAGAATCAGCGCTATATTTGAAGCTGTCCAGCCAGACAGATGTATTTTTAATTTGGAGAATGTAAAATCGAAACAATGAAGTGGGACACAAGCCTGCGTCCTACTTGGTGAACATACAAAAAAAAGGGCAAAAAACAAACAGGAAAGCTCAGGCAGAGCGGGTAGCTTGCATGATATACATTTGATTTGTTGCAAGCAGCAATATTGTGAGACACCGTTACACACAAATAATATGCAGTAGTAACGCGTTTATGGAGTACATATGGTCAACGATGTTTCGATCCCGTTTGAGCAATAGTGGGATCATCATCAGGACGCAAGTGAATCGTAAGGAGAAGGGTTTCTCATTCAGCTTGGGACGTCGTAATACGCAGTCGATCACATACGTCATGCTTACAAGTGCTCCTGATGCAAGGAGAGTGTCGAGCGAATGCGATTCACTTGCGTCAGCATGTCCTCTCTCTCCCTTAGTTTTTAACTTCGTCATTAACTGCTTTCCCTGAAATTTCCTGTCCTGTTCGTGTTCCTGTCATTTCTTCCTTTTCAGGCATCCTTTACTCAGGCATGTAAACACAATGTCCTGATGATCCAATATTGAGCCCCACAGTATTTAACATACACCAGGACCTCTCAGTGTTTGATTGATTCACATGGCTTCAAAACAGATTTGTAGGAGGAGGATTCTCAGCTACTACTTACTGTTGACTACAGACGCATTATCGGCTTTTAAATCAGGTCTTACTGAAGTACTGCCTTGGATGAGCAGAAGTCATCTGCAATGCAACTCAAACAAAACTGTGATTTATCCCTTTGGTCAAGTAAGAGATAAGTGGTTAAATAATCGGTGGCTTAATCTTCTCCCCACCTCCAGCACCTATGAAAATAGCCACAAATATGGATGTCAAGTTTGATGACAAGCTCGCTCGCCAACCGCAAATTTTTCCCAGAGTAGAAACTAGTTTTGCTCTTCTCCACTCCTTAAAAAAAGTTCCTAGATTTTCTTCTTCACGCAACACACAAGACTGTAGTGAATGCACTTAGAACTTCGAAAAAGGACTACGCCAACATCTTAGATCTTATTCTTTCAGAAAAATTGGAAAGTAAATTTCAAGTTGTTCAAAACTCAGCCACAGAACTCATTCTGGACATCCCTAAATGGAACTCAGTTTTGCAGCACCTGTGAGATCTGCATTGGCTCCCTGTCAAAAAAAGAATTCTTAAATATCCTCCATACTATTCACCAAGCTTTCTATAAACGTGTCCCTAAATATCATAGACAAGTACCATCTGCATTGGAAACTCAGGTCTGTATCGTTCTTGCCAGTCAATACTTCAAGATTCCACTGAGTCACAGTGTCCTCAGTCCTTCACAGTTCTGGCACGCAACGACTAGACGAGCTTCCTCAGCCACTATTGTCCATTTCACATTCATTATCAGTCAAAAAGGCTCTTAAAACTCACTTATTGTCATTTTATTGGTGGTCGTTCATATAGAGTAGCAGAGCGCTTTACCAATTGCCCATTCATTCATCACCCAATTACCTCATACTATTTTTATCGTCCTTGCTAAACTGATCATTTAATGAGCCATTAGCCTTAGTGGTTCATTGATTCTGGGACTTGTGGGCAGAAAACTGGAGGGCAGCTCTGGTCAGTGTATTTTCGGAATGCGGTCATCGGTCATATAAGTTTGTTTCATTTGGGTCCCAATGGAGTATATGGCCTGATGCCAATTTCCCATGCAAAGTCTCAAACCTACAAATAGATATTTTTGGTGGGTTGCATGGAAAGTTCATGCAACGTCTCGTTTGTGCCCACTGAGAAACCTCCGTAGTTTGTTTTTCAAAAATTAGATTGTGAATCCGAATAGAACTGAAACCTTTGAGTTAGTGTCAGCACCAGTGTCTTCTGGCACATGTGTAGGCATTGAGATGAAGTAACTGAACTAGACCAACAGCGCACTGTGGACATTGGGATGAGGGGCGAAAGGTTGGGAGAGGAGTCGAGGTCAAAAGGGGTTTTACGTATTTACAGTGCACATTTTACATTACAAAATTAGATTACACACATTTACAATTTTGAGGTAGAGAGGTTAAGCGAGTTTTTTTGCCCCGAATCTGACGATATTATTCTCAAGCTTCTAAGCCAGGATCGGAACCATGGCCTCCAGGTTCTAAGGTCCTGCCTGGGAAGGAGCCATCCTTGTTCCAGAGATAGGTAGGGTAGATGTTGTGGGTTACTTTTACCGTTGCATTGATGGCAAAATGGCAACAAAGCACTGTAGGAAGTTTCATACCGGGCCATACCTGGAACAGACAAGTAGTTTGTCCTCTCTCCACCCCTTCCTCTAAGCCAGAGCTCGGATCCCTCAGTGGCTAGCTAAGAAGGGTCTCCACGACACCAATGAAACACAGCAGCAAAGCATGCAGCTCTGCAGCTACAAGAAACCAACTTCTATGATAGATAGCTTACCGTTCTGGAAACCAGCACTTCGAGACACTTACAGAAAAAGAGGCGAGTCAGGGAACTTTATAAATAGTGACTTGTCCAGAGAGACCCTCACCTCAGTAGAAATGCCCATGGTATCCTAGTACACCTTCCAACTTGGAGGCAAAAATCAGGTAATCCAAGAAAGGCCACCAGGAGGAGAATCATCTCGAGATCCCCCTGAGGCACTTTCAGAAACCGAGGAGAATTCATTGGGACTGCAGCAGATGGGCTATGATATCTCTGAAGAGAGTCATAACAAGCAGCCAGACAAAGAAGAGGGGAACAAAGAGCAGCGTGCTCGATGTTTCTTCTGAACTACCTGTGCTTAATGAGCGCACAGTGCGATCCGGATTGACCGATTAACTTTAAAATGCTTTCATCTGCACAGCTGCTGGGAATCACGTCAAATTGACCATCATGGCCCTTGGACTAGATGGGAGCTGGCAAAGCATTAAGCCGCATGTACACAAGCTCAGGCGCACATGGAAAAGAGGGAAGTGTGCCGTGTGATCCAGTGGAAGTCTGTCCACATAGCGATGCACCGCCTAAGCTGTGGGAATCAGGCTTGGTCGTGTCCCTTTGCTTTCAAAAGAGTGCGTAGAAGATAGACAGCTCAGAATGCCCGCAGAGGCCAAGATGCACAAGCAGCCCTGTACATCTAGAATGCTCAGTAATGAACTTCAGCTGCTCAAGGTGCCATGGAGTCCTGGTGCACATACAGTGCCATGTACTCCAATAGTGCTCAATGATGAAATTCACTGGCTCCATATACCCTTTGAAGCCCCAAAATATTCACGTGGCCTCTAATGGGACTGTGCCCAGAGATGAAGTTCGCGGGTTCTCTGTGCCTAAGGTAGAGAAGACGTATGCTCGAGACCCTGTACTCTGATAGCGCCCAGTTATGACGTTCACTTACTCCAAGTGACTTGGGAAAACCAGGATGCACATATAGGGCACTGAACTGGAGCTTGCTAGTTTCAAATGGCTATCGAATAAAAAGGTGCATGCATAGGGCCCTGTACTTGGTTAGTGCCTAGTGATGACTCACTCGCGCCAAGTGGAGGGAGCAAAGGTGCACATAGTGTCCTGAATCTGCAAAGACCACCGCTGGTTTCAGGTACCTCACAGAGTTTTGGTACACACACAGGCTGTGATGGTGCCCAGTGAGGAGGTTGACTGGCTCCATGCATCTGAGGGACCCTTTGTTGCAGACACCGGGCCATTCACTGGCAGAGCTTTCAGCTAGAACATTCAAAGATTTCATTCAATCATGGTAAGAGAAGGTGCATGGACGAAAAACTGTACTCCAACAGTGCTCAAAGTCCGAGATGATGATTACTGGCTCTGTCTACGTCAGGAAGTTGCTGTGCACAGGACCAATCAACCAACAAGTGCTCAACAGTGAAGGCCAAAGAGTTGAAGTGCTTGCAGGAGGAGGGGTGTGCCCACAGACCTCTGTTCCAAACCAGTGTTCCAGAAGGCAGAATGATCGGTCAGGTTTGGATCCTCTGTTCAGCGCCAGCCTTCAAGTCACCCCACACTGGCTCTGGGTTATCAAAAACTGTCATCTGTAGGGGCCTTTATTAAATTCCTGCGGAGCACGACAGTGCACGATGTACAGTTACACTCCTGAATTCCCAGCATAGAGAAAACACCCATGGTGAGAGACACCAGTCCTGGAAATGGCACCCAATGCATCCTTAAAAGAATTCAAGTGACCGCCTTTTCCAGTGTTAGAAGGCACGAGAAAAACAGCCAGCAAACAGTGACATGTAGGGATGGGGGGGGGGGGATGTAATTGCCGCTGCGTCTCTCCTCCGCGTCAGGTCTCGGCCAGAGCTGGACACAGGAAGCACCCAGGCTCCCCTGACCAATCGCAACGCTGAAATGAAGCGTTGTGTTTGGTCTGAGCACTGCGGCTCAGCACTCAGCCATGGAATGGAGGCCTGGGCATGTTCTCCACGCAGGCCGCATGGCGAAAATGCAAAGTGTGCATGAATGTTGGGCCGGCCAAGCATTCATGCGCACTCGGAGTGGGCAAACCACTCCTTTCCTGCCCTGAGAGCAGAGCAGCCCCGCTCTCCCAGACTACAAAGCAGCAGGAACAAATAAAATAATAACATTCAGTTATCATTTTATTTTTCCCCTTGTTACACTGCTTAGATCTGTAGGGCGATGCTCCTTCGCCTTAGCGGAGGAGCTGCCACTGAAGGCAAATGTCCTGCAGAACAAGTGAAAGGTGGCCTGTTTCATAAGGATGCACCGGTGCTAGAGATCGGAGACTGAACCTTGACTATCAATGAATGGCAGAGGAAGTTGGTAGGCGCCATGCAGGCTAGCACATGGTCCTTATTCCAGTAAATCACAAAACCATAGTTGGAACACAATGGTGACCCTACAAGTCCTTGTGCTGTTCTGTCCTGCTGTGCTTTTAAGGCACCTCCTGCTGCAATTGTGCATTAGTGAGTCTGTAGCTGGGGGTGAAAGATGTTTCTAATGTCTTGTACCTTTACTAAATTGGGCTAGTCTCTCACATTTAAGTGAGTTAGGGAGAACTGCTACATGAATGAATAGGTGGACCAAAGAGAGGCAGTGCTCCGAGCGCACCACTATTGAGAAAGCGCAAATGTAATTGGTGGAATACTGGTTTTAATCTGAATCCATTCATGGTATGGTCCTTAAAAACTACTTTGCGCAAGGTGGATTTCACTTGCCACGGTCAAGAATCTGAATAGAGTGAATGCAAGGACAAAAAAATAAAAAGTTCTGCGCTCTCTGCCTAAGCGGTACCATCCAGTGTTTTTTTTTTTTTTTTATAATTTCTCCCCCTTGAAGGTTCCTTTGCTTTATGATACTTTCATCAGATGTGTTTCTGCCTGGCTGGGGAAACCCTTAACACTTTGACCTCCCGGCAAAAAATTGGGAAAGATCTAATTTGAGGCAACAAGATTAAATGGTTTAAATACAGCCAGTCTGAATCCTTGGAGGTTTTTTTTTTTTTGAGTTTTATATAGCGCGAACTAGACCCGAACCGAATCAGGTTGAAACCTACCCACTACATGTATTCCTGGGTCCCCTGTAGTAAAGCTCACAAAATAGTCTGGCGACTGCTGCACTGGCGAGCCAAACCATAAAAAGTGAAACATACATTCACCCATGGCAGAGATCATACTTCATCTGTGACCTTGTTCCGCTTACAGGTCCGTGGCTGGAATATTATGCTTTTCTCTTGGGTGACTGGTTTATTTCACCCTACTCATACCCTCAAAAACAGCATCTTCTTTGGGGCCTTGTATCAGACTATGGTCATGCCTGCCAAAGAATATTATGGTGCCATTCAGCTCTAGTGTGCACCAATTCAACCGAGCCATGTCCGTGGGAAAACCAGCAGCGCAGTCCTGCACCCCAATAATTTGAAGGCAGAAGCTAGATCTACTGGCGTCGGATCACTTTCCCGCTCTCCTACAAACTGAATAATGGGCAGATTCGTGCAGTACTTTGAAGAGCTACACAAAATCCCTCTACTTCCAGAAGACAACAATTTCGGAATAAGCTCTGTAACAAAAGGCAGTCTGGTTTCTAACTGCATGTTGATGAGCTGAGTGAAAGCAGAAAAGCGCCCTCAGCGCCGACAGTGATGGATAAAGACAGTGGAAGAGCAGCTGCAGAGACCCCAGCCATACTGATATGGAGGAGCAGCTTTTGTTTAGTGACCTTGCTGGATGGCCTTGCTCCCCTTAACCAATCACAAGCACCTTGCCTGATCACGCTACTCCTCCAGGGAGCCCCAAAGTATATACCAGAGACCCACTCCCTGCCCCCCTATTGCTTGATGTTGGACCCAGAACCAAGATATCCCTGGTAGACTAAGGAAACAGACACCCAGGGCCCCTGATATTCATTAAAGGTTCAATGTTGGTGGTCTCAGACGATGCGCTAGAGTCACTCCTTTTGCCTAAGAAAGCTAAAAGGTCCCTGGTGTCAATTGCTAAAAGTGATTTAGGCTCAAATGAAGTCACCTTTGAAAGGTTTGGTTGACCACAACTGGTGCTTCAAGATATCTGCCCTCAATGTTTGCCTGTAGTTCTAACTGCCTGCAACCAGCTGGTTCAAGGCAAAAGCAAGTGAAGATATTGGTGCACCAAGGATAACCAAAACCACAACCAGCGAGTTTGGGGTAATAGCCTCTGGAGTTTATTCACTACCCCACACCCTGAACTGTGAGCCAAATTGTGCTCTATAGCAGCATTAGACCTTTCAGCAAGCATGGACAATGCCAATAGGCCTGGCTTTAAAGGAATATTGTATGGTAGGGTGAAGACTTACAATAAAATAGCATCAGAATAGATCTGTATGTGTGGAAGCAAAGAACTGTAGAATAATACTTATGTAGGTTGAAAGGTCAGGTGACAGTTCCACTGTCAAAGCAGACCTACACATCCATGTAGGTTAATGACTGCCGTCCTCCAATCTATGCTGCTGCTAGAGAAAAACACACATTATCTAGTTATCTAAGACACTTTAATAGCATTCCAATCTCGTGTGTGTCCTGAAATCCAAGTTTAGGCAGCTTGATAAACAATATGGCCACAGTTCAGTGCGTTCAAGCACTTTTTTGTGGTAGACAGACTTGTTCTGCTCAATCAAAACATGTACTCCTGGCACCCAACATGTGAGCGGAGCCAAAGCCCCTTTCTATTGATGCTCACATAATTGTCTAGGTGCACTGTCAAGCCAGACCACAATAAGACTACAGCAATAACCAAATGTCTTTTTTTAACCACAAAATTGGTCTTTCGCAGTTTGCTTTAACTGAACTTCAGTCCGACACAAACAGATTTAAGCGAATTAATTTTGGCGCCACAAATTTAACATGTTGGTGGCGATTCTTCAAGAACGGTTTTACAGACCGCTTTCACAACAACCCTAAGCGAAAACTGAGATTTATTGAGTGGTAACTATTGTGTTGAATTAGCTCAAGCTCAACGACCTACGAGGAAAAACATTGACTGCTCACCCACAGCTACCACTAACAAGTCAAGGAAAACCAGGGAATCTTTGCTAACCTTTACAATCAACATTTCTGTGCACCTATAAATGAGGATCAAACAGTACATACTATCAGTACTCCTGATCTACAAAGAAGCACAGAAAGACTGGCAGATCTGCTCATGAATCTTCACCGACCAATGACGATTTCTTTTAACCCTGCATATATAGACATTTAACCCTTATGGTCCGTAAGGCACCATGACGACCTTGTTGCCATTGTGCTTAACACAGCTCATTGTGGAGTAACATTGTTTTCCACTCAAGATACTTTCTACAAATATTGCCCCTCAACTAAAAATGGCATCAGGCATGTACTGCTGTTGTTCACTTACCCAGTACTGGTGCAACTCATGCGGTGCCCAACTCCAGCCAGACTGTACCCCTTAGGAAGCCTTCCAATCCCCTGGGGCCATGGGTCACAACATGCGCTTATCCTTTGCAATGGTTCATGTACAGCAGGACTTTGGTTCCTTTAAATATCAAGAATTGAGGTACTGCTAGACTCAGAATCCAGGGGTGGACAAATTAAGGATTGCACCTGCTTAACCAATCTCATACTGCTGGAATGGCCATATCAGGAACTGCACCCATGAAATGTGTGGACAGAGCTTGCATTCCAATGGATATACCAGTTGCACATACTCCTGTGACCAGGGCTTTAAGTGGGATGAAAAAACTAGGGTGTGGGTCTCAAAGAGGTGTGGCCAATGTAATTAAGGGCGTGGCTTAAAAACACATAAGCTAAAAATCTGAGCTTACCATAGTGTGCGCCCGACTTGTATTTTGCGGTTTCTGTCATTGCATCCAGATATAAGATACAACAAGTAACATCATACCTACAACAAGTCAGGACTATTGGCTTTGTCAAGGGTTGTTAGTTGCGTAAGATAAATAGGCAGAAGCAACTATGGCTTGTATATAATATTGAAAAAACTTCCACTTAAAGCCCTGGTGACACCACGACAATGTTGCTGCGCCGGAATTTCAAAAAGAGAAGGGAAATCCAGAGAGAAAATTGCTCTTTAAAGAATTTCCCGTCCCCTACAACGCTCACCTGGCATGACGTCATGCCGCAACTTCTCCACTAGTGAGAAGTGAGCAGTGTGAGCACACGCAAATCCATGTGCCTGCTGTCACTGCAGTCGGGGGAAAAACGCACCACATGTGCCAGGGCACAAAACAGAGGCCGATAGAGACCCGTTTCGAGGCCTCCTTCAAAAAACTTTGAGTGCTTACAGCCTTACACCGATGAGAGCCCGCCCACTAAAAGCCCTGCCTGTGACACACATTACAAGAACTGCTCTTATCTGCCTAGCACATATACTACTACTGGGATGGACAGAGCTTGCAGTGCAGCAGATGTCTCCTTTCCAGTAGTGCTTGAGAAGGGTACATGTCGCACTGCACTGCACTGCACTGAAAGTATCTGCCTTGTGCATCCCAGGGGTAGACAGAGCTAGTGCCTGCCTCATACAGAGCTAGCATTGCTACTCCTGGGTAGGCCGGGTCAGTGCTGCAACAGATGCAACAGTCTTGTGCACTACACCCATGGACAGAGCTAGAACCAACCCCACGGGATCATAGCCCTGGGGCGGACAAAGGTAGCACAGCCCCAAATGTACCCATCGCATGTGTATTTTGGGTGGACACTGTCCCTGTCATGGCCACACTATGTACTCATGGCATGGACCGACGTATGGGTGTACATCGAGAGTATTCTCATCAGCAGAGCTAGCACTGCACCCGACTCACGCACTACTCCTGACGGAGGCAGCAGTTCCTTATTGACTCCTGTGGTGGGCAGAGGTAAAGGTAGTGCCCCAGGGATGAACAGAGACGCGATTTTAAATGTTCTGTCCCCGATAAGGACTCCTTGGGTGGACTGGAGGAGCGGGACCACGCGCACCCGCCTACTGCTTCCGGGATGAGGATAGGCCTTGCTGCTAGCCGCCACCTTCACGACACGTGACTGCCTGCTGTCAATCTCTGTTCTGGCAGCACCTGTGAATTGTCCCCACGCGCCCCCTCCACAGGCGTCAGCCTTTTCTGCTGGAGATGCCGCTGAGCGAGACTCGCGCACTCCCAAAATAGCACCGGATGGCGTCAGCCTCCGGGTACAGGTGCCAGGTGTGCGTGCACTTAGGCGAGCTGTTTGGGAAAGACTCAGAACGACAGGGACAAAGTGTGAACACCACCACCACCGTGCTGGAATTGGATAAAAACAAAAAAGGTACTCCAGGAACCCATGAATAGGGTGCCAAGGTGTGGCAGAGTAAAGGGATGGAGTCACGAGGGTAACAGCTTGAAAAGCTGAATCTGACAGTCAACTTGCTAACAAGGACATGTGTGAGCAAATCTGATCTAATTTACTTCACTGGTCAAAAAGAGGCTGTATATTAAAATATCTTATAGGGTTAAGACGCCTGCTGCAGAGATCTGTGGGCCAAGCTATTTTGAGGGGAGTATAATAGTGGTAAGATAACTCTGGTGGTTAATGCAATTCTAGGAGTGTTTTGTCCAATCATAGTTTTGACTCAAAGTAGCACAGAAGGTTAATGCGCCTGCTGCAAAGCACTTCGTGTAACATGCACATCATGTATTTCTATTTTTTATGTGGGTAGGTAAGTGGGTTACTGCTTTTAACACAGAGATCATTTTGTCACTTCCAGTTCATCAGTTGCTATTCTAACATAGCACAGTGTTCTATTTATCAACATCAAGGGGCTGCAGCAAACTGCAAGTCATGGATTTAGATCCTTCTTGGTTTTTGGTCAATCTGTTGTTTTTCTAAAATTGAAAAGAGCTCCTCTAGGAATCAGTAAGGTCTTGTCAGTGGAGACAACCTAATCACTGTATTTGGTTTTATATCTTGGCTTAGAGTTTCTCCAGACTATGCACTCAACATATAACATTTTACAAGTGTTAATGATGTGATTACTACACCTTATAACCTCATTGTTTTAAGTAACATTTACATTACTGTACCCTGGGGGCAGCGCATTCACGTGAAATACGGAGCGTCTGCTTTAAAGCCGCTCTATATTTAACAGTGACGGGGACAACCCGCCTGCACTTTCAAAGGAGATTAGGATCCCCTTGCAGGCTGGTGCAGTCAGTGACTGCACCCGCCTGCAAGGGTATGTCCGGGGGTGGGCATAGGACCCCCTTTGCCCCCTGCAGAGATCTGCTCTCAGGAGGAGCGCTGACAGTGCGCCACCTTTTAAATGGCACACTCAGTACACCTACTGAGGGCTTCTTTGCCTCTGCGACTGCGTTGGCACTACGGCACGGGCGCAGAGGCAAAAGGATTCCCTCATTTGCACGGGACACACCCCAGTGAAGATAGCGCTGGCGCTTTATGTATGCCAGCACTATCAGTATTACAGTGGGGGCCGCACAAGTGTCTTCGGTCGCTTCTATAATACAAATGTGCCCCAGGGGTGTGCTAAGCGGACGCAAACGCCTGTTGCGCTCCCAGGGCACTTTATGTAATCCGGCCCCAGGACAAATTCAGCTTATTTCTCCGGGTCAGCCAGATCTCAGATCTCAGCTAGAAATAGCTGCCTTAGAAATAGATGCCTAAATCAAGATCCAACACAATCTCCCTACTTTCTAGCACTGCTCCCCCTAAAGTCTCCCTCCGGTTGGTCCTCAATGTATATGCAGAGCCACTCGAATCATGTGACTCTGCCGTTGTGTGTTTGTTATTATGAATGTGCCGCATTTGACACATAATGCATCATCCCCTGGATAATCTGCAGATTTTAACAAAGAGAATGTTGTTTCCAGCTGAAATGGATCAATAGTTACTAGAATGACGGGGACACGTGTTCCAGAGCAGTGAAAGGCCCTTCGCAAAGGTGGACTGGTCATCTTCATTTGCATATTGTTGTATTTGGTTATTAAACATAGTACTAATGAGGTGAAATCTTATAACAGTGTTGCCATGTGTAAAAATAACATCATTAAGTAATACCACCAAAAAAAGTGCTGAACTTACTCTGCATAATTTGCCTTTTCTTACTGCATAATTTAGTCAACCCTGCCACATAATTTGGTCCTCTTCTACTGCAGTACAGTAGTTGCCCTGTGCAGAGGCTATTTCAAAAACATTAATGCTTTGTTACTAGATAGACTACTATGTATGTAGATATGTAAAGTCCCTCTGTCACATTTATGTCTGGATTACAATAGAAGACTACTCATTTAAAGAAAAAAATCTGCTCAGTCTCAAACACAGACTGCTAAGTCTATGATAGACTATCACGGGCACATACCACTGAGCACAGAAATGGCACAAAAACTACCCATGTGAAGCTCTAGTTCTCAACAGGTCAGCACTGTACACTTACAATCCACATAAAAGAGGAGCTGCGGCCCACGCGTGGCACTTACATAGGTACACCACAATCAGTGGCCACATGACAGACTGGGTGACAACGTCTCTTACACAAGCCTATTTCACACTCCATGCTCATGCATAGGTACAGCAACATAAACCAATATAAGCACACAATTCTGATTCTCAGACCCACAGCATCTCAACTACCCACATAGGTCATATAGCAGACACAAATATCAAACGCACTACCACATCACTCGTCACACAAAGCGCTTCAGAGCCTCGTCAGGGGTAGGAAGCGCTATATCTAAATGGCAAAGAATGGCTCCATTACTCCTTATAGGTCAGCAGTCTACTACCCACAAGAAAGTTTCTATTGCCAGTGAGGGGGTCAGCAATGTCCACTACTCACAAGGCAGACTGTTGGCCATATATAGGTCACCAATGTCCACCCGTCAAACCACACCAGAGAAGCCCTAATGTTCATGTGTCTATTAGCAATGCCCACCATACATTTGAGAGGTTTACGCTAGCCTGGTAGGGATCAGTAACACCCACCACATGCCAGAGGCATTCCGTCAAGTACAGGTCCGCAATGCCCACACACCCAAGAAGCTATTCTGGCCAAGTATCGGCGTGTCATGGCTAGGGCTGAAATGGCTGTTCTGCCACCCCTGAAGGCAGCAGCAGGCTGGAGGGATCCTTTCAGAGCAGGATGGACGGCCATGACCCAACTTACTGCCATGGTCCGAATTCTGTCACGGACTGCGGCAATGTGGGGCAGGTTTGAACTTCTGCCTGGGCAGAGTTTAATTTCCAGGCCTGTCTTGGTGATGTCCATCCCTCGGCAGAGCGCCCTGTAGAGTCATCCACACATCAGCAAGGTGCACCACGGATGCAAGAGCAGCCCCTTTGGCACCATTTGCTACTTTGCACCCAGTCAGCAAACCTCAGCTGGTGCCACAGAGTCGGTACATTGGCAGGCGCAGACGCAGCACCTGCAGCTGGTGATTAGGGGCAGCCGTGAGCTCAGACTCTACCTATAATTTGAGGTGGAGAGGCGAGACTGCAAGTGCCAGGGACAGAGTCGGAACCCCTGAAACAATGATAGGGTTACAGCGCAAGCTATTCTGGGCAACGCGAGATATGCATTTTATGTGACCACAACACTGTGCGCCAGTTGCATCACCCACCGTCAGCCCGGCATGCACAGATCAATCCGGTCATTGTGCAGTGGGGAATGGCTGTCCAGAAGCAGGAGAACGCATCAGAACATTCCTCTCTGAGACAATGCTGGGGCACTTGCTTAGCTTCACCCCTCAGCACATTTCTTCAGGTGCTTAGGTAGGGAGGGGCAATGGGCAGCATCAGTGCTGTGTGCTGTGTGCAGTGGCCGGACCTCATGGTCTCGGGGCAATGGATGCTTTTGCTTGCAAAGCTTAGCCAAGACTGTTTCCTTGCCTCCGAGCCGAGGGGTACCTGGGGTCGAGTAGTCAAGACGTCAAGCAGGGGATTAGATGAAACGTAGCACAAGGGTTCATCTTCAGCCAGAGATCTTTCTCGGTTAAGCACACAGAAGGACATCTCACGCTAATACAGACCTCAACGGAGAGAACCCGAAGCTCCCAGCACTTGCTGTTGAGGCGTGACATCCCTGCGGATGGATTAGCGTTCGTCTCAATGCCCGAACTGCATCTCAATGCTTCGCCCCGAGGACACCTAAACTGTCTCGCGCCTTCTGCACTGACGCACGCAGCAGAATAAAGCGCTGGCACGCGCTGCACAGCAGCCCTTGTGTTTGTCTGTTTATGAGTCTCAGCAGAATGTGGCACCTCCAGCACTGGACACCAAACCCAACCCGTGCTCCGCGAGCAGATATGGATTCATTGAGACGGAGAGGGCTGGGGTTCTGTTTTTAAATAATAGAGTTCTCTTCTTCATAAAGGAGCAGTTCAGGCTCTGACCAGGGCAGTTCCTATACTATGCTGGACTGGTGTATGGGGAATTGGCCTTTTCCCCCAGACAAACCACAGGAGCACATAGTCGACGACAGTTACTGGGACTAGCGGATAATACATGCTTAATAACACACCTGCCCCTGGCTTTGGTAATTGATGGGGGGGGGGGGGGGGGGGGGGGGGGGAGCTGGGCTCAACTCACCGGTGGGGCGCCCACTGTAAGCATGCACTGGGTGTTGAGAATGGAAGAGGGCTTGTGAATAGCCCAGGCAGGTGATACCTAACGCCAGATTTATGCTGATAAAATGTCACTATTCACATTAAGAACTACATGGCGGCAACCTAACTGACCGAGATTTATCTGGCTCATTCAGTTGGTGTGAAAGGCGCAAACTCCCCTTTGCCGATTCCCTCCCCCCCCCTCCCCTATATATATATATATGACAGGAACTTGTCCACAACCGAGTGCTGGCAGATGGTGCTACATGCAATGTCGAATATTTTGGGGGGAACTGGAAGTAGAGAGCTCGGACAAACTGGGTCTGCGGTGTGTGACGCGGCTTCGGAAACACTTTCAATTTAAAGCACTATTGTTGGCACTTGGTAATGTACTGGGGAGGTCGGAGGAGAATTGTGATACATTGGGTAGCGTCTAGAGCTCCAGTAGTAACCTGCTTGGAAGGCGGACTTGTTAGAGTGGGCAACGGCGGATGAGCAGCATATAATACGTTCCAGGATAGATAATAAAGTGGTTGGGGAGCTAGTGACCTGGGGAGAAATGCTCGCAAAGATAATGGACCAGCCCAATGGTAGACCACCATGAGCAGGAGAGAAGAGCCCACTGCCAAGGTCTGCGGATGGAACTGAGGGGCTGGGGAGATGGACTTCCTACTGTATTAGGATATTGGACTATATGTGTCAAGGTAATTTTCGCTGCTCACTTATCTATGATTGAGGTGTCTGTACAAGTTTGAAAACTTTAAAAAAAAATCAAATCATGTAAAAAAAAAAAAAAAAAAAAAAAAAAAAAAAAAAAGGTTAGAATGGGAAGAAGGCACTAGGGGCTTCCTCAATTAGTGGCCTATAAACGCTTCCCTTTGCTGCAGTAAAACGGACTAAACTTCTGAGGTTAGTGGCTTTGATCTGGACTTTTGGGGGTACCCCTTTTTTGGTGCTCCAAGGTTACTCAATAGTCCACGTTCGAACTCAAAGCAGTCTGCTCACAATTCATGCATTTTGCAAGCCTGGAGGTCTAGTGCTGCCCGATGGTTGGTGAAAGTAAGGTCTACCAGGATAATATATACCCACGTATCTGAAAATCACCAAAAATAAAAAAGTGCATTTTGTAGACGGTCCTTTTTCAAACAGGGGCTACTTTTATGATGAGTTGCACGGATCTAGAGATAAGGCATCTTAGAGCTAACAAAAGGTATAAAGAAATCAGAAATGCACAGCATTCTCTCCTAAAGGCCTAAGGGGAGAACATAATGTCTCCAGCCAATGATGCTTGCATCCCACCAGGGAAGGAGTCAGTCAAAAGGCTTAATATCGGGCATGGAAAAAAGGGGGGGGGGTCTGTGGCAGATTTACAAAGAGGTTTTTTTCAGGTGCAGCAAGTTTACTTATTGGGTTGCCAATAAAGTACCAGATAACCTGCACTTATTAGGTCCAGAAGTTCACTTCTGCACTTCCCGGGTATTACTCATGCAGCAGCGACCTCCTCTAGTGTAGGACAGGTCAAAGTCACAAAGCTTAGGTGATTCTGCCTCTCCAGGCAACTGTTCAGTTTTTTAGGCAGGTAGGTTTTTGTCCCAAAATAGATTCCAACTGGAAATCAGACACAAAGTTTGCATTAATTTAAAGGCCCAACACACTCAAGGCCCGCCAATTAATGTCCTTTTCATGCACTTCCTTCTTCGGTTAAGGAGAACCCAAGGTCACTCGTATGAGGGTAGGGCTAACAAAACCTTTTATTTAGATTCAAATGTAAAGCAGTGAGCCTATCCTCCAATGAGTTTCATTCGTTTCCTTCCAACAAGATTAGCAAGTGCAAATATAAAGTACATGAATAAAAAACAAATTCATTCCAAAAAGGTATATGTTCCTGGTTCTGTGCTTTTATTGCTCTTCCAAAATAACAATGTTTTTAGCCAAAACGTGTTTCACCCTTTTGAGGCATGCAAGCCTAGGGCCTTGTCAAGGCTGTGTACTCCATACATGTCTACAGTAGAAATATTCTATGATCCCTATATAATTTAAACTCCCAGATCTTCTGCTTTCCATTTGGAGAAACGTGAAGTTGATGCTTACAGACTAAATCTGGGTTATTAGGTGGAAGTCAACATTGTGTTTTGATTCGCACGCTAAATACGACACCTGTGTGGACGACTCGAGCATGCAAATATTGCACACTGGTCCTAGTCAGATTAGAAGGTCTGTTCGAAACCTTTATGCGGTTTTCCTTATAATTTTGAACGTTTCACAAATTTACACAGCAACACTGTCAGAGAAAAATGGGTTTGCCAGCAACTCGTGACATAAAACTAAAACGTCTTCAAGATACCATCCAGATACGGTTAATGAGAAAATGTCTCCCAGTGACACGTTTTATACACAAACAAATCTCGCAATGGGGAAAAAAATAGCCCTTTTTTATACCAGCATAGTTAAAATGTTGACCAGAGACAATTAACATGATTATAGAGTAGATTCTGTGCTACCCAGGGGAGAGCTAAAAAGGCTCCAACTACGTCTAGCCAGCACTACGCTTCAGCAACTATTAATGTTCATCATTTATTCATCATTCCCAAGGGCACTTTTCTTCTGCACTATCTTCAATGAATCTGACAACTACAGGAGCTGTGAGCTGGTCAGAAACTCCGGAAACAGTAACCATTCTAATAAAAACACATATATAATGTGCAACGCTTTAACCGGTCTCTTGACGTTTGACTAATTGGAGGCGCTGTGACCCAGCTCAACACTGCTCATCTGTTGACCTTCAAAGATGAAAGACCGTGTGGAGATTTGTAAGTGCTGCCTGTAGGTTGCAGAAAGAGGTCAGCTGCAGCAGCAATCAAGCGCCTGCAGGATGTAGGAGGGCAGCCGTGTGGTCTATCCAAAAGGTGCCCAAATATGCAAGGTTTGTTCAGTGAGAAGTGTCCAGAACTTCAGGACATAATTTGGTTTTAGGTTGAAAACCAGACAGTATGGAGCCTTACGCAACTAGAATTTCCTGATATGAGCACGTTTGACACAAACCCACTTCCTCTCATATTAGAAGCCCGTGTAATGTCGTCTAATGTGGAGGGAGTGGAGGCATCTGCAAAAAAATATATAAAGTTTAAAAAAAAGAACCCAACTCCAACCAAGGACTGGGGGTCCCTTGAAAGTAACCGGTTGGGAAATGCTAATTGGACATCGCTGAGTTCCTCCTCACTTATGTGATCTGGTATATGACAAAGACTGCAGACATGGAGCAGGCAGGGGGATGCCGATCCTTCATCAGAACGCTTGCGTTTATTTTGACTGCCTGGTATGACCTATGACAGACTGCAACAAGCATTTTCAATGCAATGGTTTCGCCTTTGGAAAAGTTTGAGCTATTGGCATTGTTAATGACAACATTTTTATTTATGTGTTGGTTTTGAAAACAGATAAATAAATGGCATTGTCACTTACATTGTTATTAGCTTAATCTCTGGAGTCTCTAGAACTCCATAGCACTCCCTAGCACTGTGCACTTCCTAGCTTCCCTAGTCCCTCCGCACCTCTTAGCATTGTGCACTCCCTAGCTTCCCTAGTCCCTCCGCACCTCTTAGCATTGTGCACTCCCTAGCTTCCCTAGTCCCTCCGCGCCTCTTAGCATTGTGCACGCCCTAGCACTCTCTAGTCATTTCCTAGCACTCCTTAGTCACTCCCTAGTCACTCTGCACTCCCTAGTCACTCTGCACTCCCTAGTCACACATGCACACTTAGAGCCACCCCCCCCCAAAGCCACACACTCCTCCCAGAGCTACACACACACCACCCCAGAGCCACACACACACCACCCCAGAGCCACACACCACCCCAGAGCCACACACACATACACACTTTGAGCTACACATATATAGCCAGAGCCACACACATACACACTGATTACAAACACACCCAGATGCACACACAGAGCTACACATACATACCCAGAGTCACACACATAGAGTTATACATACACCCAGAGTTACACACACATATACACACACATACAGAGCCACACACACATACACACCTAGAGCCACATACACACACCCAGAGCCACACAAAGACATACACACACAGAGCCACACGCACACACACACATCCTGAGCCACACACACTCAGATCCACACACACAGAGCTCCACACACACACACCTAGAGACACACATACACCTAGAGCTACACGCCGCTTGCAAGCTGTCTAGGCTCGACCTAAAAATCAGAGTGGAGAAAATAAGAGTGGCAAAGTGTTTTGTTTCTAATAGATAGATTACTGTTGTGTGGCAAAGTTCGTAAACAAACTGGGGAATTTTCATCTGGGATTTGTATACACTAGGGTACTGCAATCTACAAGTCAATATGCTAAGCGTAATTACTGGCAAATGTAAAACATTGGCTTTATCAGTCATGTGACAGTACCAAAACTTATCCTAGTAGAAACCACCTTTCACAGAATGCAGAGTTAAAATGATTCATTTTTTACAAAACTGGTAGCGACAGAAGTACGATGTTGAGATTCAGCACCGTGTTGGTTGCTGCTACTGGGCACATGCATTAGTCGTAAAGCTAACATTAATTTAGAGGCTTTATACCTGCCAACAATTATGCCGACATCGCCGCAAAAAGCCGCAAAACAATGTCACTGAAGCCAAGCATGCATGCTTAGATAGCTGCAGTACCTTTTTTAGTACAGTAAATTGATCAAACATCCTGGCCATTTACAATTAAGAGTGGAAGTACGGATAGATAGATTTTTTTTTTTTTTTTTAAACAACGAGATAGAAACAATTACTTTCATATGTAATAATTGGATTTACGATATTAAGAGGCATGGGAAACATGCACAGATGGGCAAATGTTCTATATCTGTGATTTAAAAAACTCTTTCTTCAGCAACACCAAATCCCTGCATTTTTTAATATTAATTAAGAAGCCTCCTTTTCAAAAAAATGTGTGCCCCAAGGCCAAGGGATTCCTGAAACCCGTCCTTCACATCTGACTTGGGCATTTCAGACGAATAGGCCTCCAAGCCCCCCGAGGTCTGGCTCCTTTTACAAGATGTGCAGAAAACAGGGGCTAATGGGGCTTTGCTGAATGCACGGCTCTGCATGTCTCCTCCTGGGAGGCGGCCGAGCAGATGTGATATGGTAGGGAAGCAGCATTACTGATGGCGTGCAGCCCAAGGAAACTGCCAACCCCGTACACAGAAAGGACACGCCCCTGCAATGTGTTTGCCACCTACATCTACCACCAAAATAGAGGCCAGTTTAATATATCATTACCACAAAAAATGCATATGCAAATAATGTCTGCTGGATTCCAAGAGTCTTTGAAACATTCACTGGCACGCTGAAATATGAGTCAACTCGCCTAGCTTTTAATGGAAAGGGTACAAGGCTGACTAAAATGTGTAACTGACCATGGTCAGGTGCATGACGGGAATATGACTATATGTATCCACTTGTAATAAGTGGGCACCAGACTTAAGCAGTGGCTACAATGATGTTGACTGTGCACGTCAGAAAAACATCCAAGGGTCGCAGTGCACACAAAGCGCCTTGCAGATGCCTGCAGTGTGTAACGCACACGTTTCTCAAGTAACTCAATGCACAGGAGCTCGTGGAACACACAAGCCAAAGATTGTTGTAGGGACCGGATATGATGCCCCTGAGCTCCTCATAGATGCTCTCTGTAATTACATTTACTTTGATAGAGTTTGCACAGCGCTGTGCATGGCAGATATAGCTGTTAATCAATAGGATTCGTTGTTGAGACTCGTGAAGGATGAAAGGCTGATTTAACCCGGGTTAAATGTGAAGACTTGACCTGGTGATTAAACACGGACCTCAACACTGATTAGTTCATTTTAATAAGTTATATTACAGAAGAGCTACAAGTTATCTTGCCAAATGCAAAATTATTTTTCAAAGGCGAGTTCAAAATTAATAAACCTACTGGTCAGTAATGCCAAAAAAAATGGAAAATGCATGTGAAGGGCAAGCTATAAATCAATGCACAACTGCTACAACATAATCCATATTTTACAGGTGTGCTCGTCTTTATGCAGACATACATAGCCATGGCCCTTTTTAAATCGCATATGATATCCTCCCAGTGATGCTCGGCGTAAAAACACTACTCACAGTCGCTTCCACCCCCATGTTTTGGCAGCAGTCGCTTTTCCGTGATCTTCACGATGAGTACTTGAAAGTAACCACTCCACGCACAAAAAATACTCACTCGGCGCGAGAGAAGAGTGGTCGTGGTCAAATGAGGACAAATTTATGCTAATCTTTGATAAACATTCACAAACAAACATTTATTTCGCTTTCGACACGTTGGCCCCGTTTGAAAGCATGGAGGCGAAGCCAGGATGATGTGTGTGTGTGGGGGGAAAGAGGGGGGGGGCCTAACATAAAGATGCAAAGGACAGCTTAGAGGCTGCCACAGAGCATAAATATTCAGAGATAAGATTATAGGATTCGTGCAGAAATTGCCGCGCTCCTCGTCCACATGACACCGCTCAGCTATCACGCCCAGCTGCCCTGCCTCTCGTGCCTCCCAGCAGCGCTTACCGGCCACAGAAATTGCCGCGCTCCTCGTCCACATGACACCGCTCAGCTATCACGCCCAGCTGCCCTGCCTCTCGTGCCTCCCAGCAGCGCTGTCTCAGGATTCGCAGGACGTCTGGTCTCAGAGCAACGGCCGACGCCCCGCAGCGGTGCTCCTCCACTCCAATGGCTGCCAGGCACTTTTCGAGCCCTCCATCTCGGGCCTCGGTGCCTCCGCCTGCCGGCAGTCTCCACGGTTTCATCCGCGGCCCCGTATACGGAGGAAAAAGACACTCAGCAACACGGGAGGGGGCGGAGATGTTCCTAATGCCGTGGTTGAACCCGGGAGGGGCGGGAGAGTACACGAACGGCGGGAGGGGGGCGGGAGAGAACGAGGGGGGCGGGAGAGTACACGAACGGCGGGAGGGGGGCGGGAGAGGACGAGGGAGGCGGGAGAGTACACGAACGGCGGGAGGGGGGCGGGAGAGGACGAGGGAGGCGGGAGAGGGCAGCTAGGAACAAATAAGGAGACCCGTCCCGAGCAGCAAGGGAGGTGCCGGCAATGCCGGAACAGACTCTGGGGGCGTTCCCGGCGTCGCGTGACGTCGGCAAAAGCCAAAGAATCTCGGGAACGCCCCCGTGTCTGGTCCGGCATTGATGGACAGGCCCCTCGTCCAATGGCTAGGCTCCATTTATGGAGCTAGCCAATGGGACGGGGGGGCATGTTCCAGAGTGCTTACTGTACTCAATAGATTTCTCTGGAGGAGGAGCCTAACGGCTCCGTCCCCCAGCGAAACCTAAAAAGGAGCAGACTGGGGTGGTGAGGAGTATGCCTTGCCTCGGGGTACCTCAGTTTGTTATCAGTTGATCCTACAGCCCTGATGAGGCCAGCAGAGCACCACAGTTTGTCACCTTTGGTGTAGGCAGGAATAAGATGATCTCGACCTTCAGAGTACCACATTTTTCATCACTGGCATGGCCCAGACAAAAAAATAGGGCGAGGGTGTATCCCTATAATCAAAGCACCTTAATTTGTTATCACTGGCCTGGCCAAAGCAAGGGTGACATCACACGGTCCACCAGTGGCAACTTCTTGCAATGCAAGCTCAATCCACCGGCAACATGCAAAAGCTTCCCAAACCTACAGGAGGGGCACTCCAAATAAAACCTTCTCCCACTGCCTATCAGCCTGAGCTTCACGCTGCTAACCCGTGAGTAGTAAGCTTCACATACCATCCATAAGCGATTCTCTAAGGGCAAGTTTTCGCATGTCAGCGAGAGGGTTCTCCTAAGGCAAGTGTCACACTGCCTACCAGCAACAGCTTCTCATGACGCAAGTTCAGTGAGGGAAATATCACTACAGTAGTTCCACATAGCACCCAACAATGAGAGCTGGTCACCATGTTTAGTTTCCACACTGCACATTGAAGCATGCCTCAAGATGGAAAGCTACTCACAACAACCACTATAGTGAGTCTGTTGATGCAAACTTCTCCCAATGAGAATCAGCAAGCTTTCAACACCAATCACCCTTGTTTCTTGCAATACAAGCTTCCGACGCCACCCAACAAAACGCTTTTAGCAGTGCGTTCCATACTATTAGTTCATGTTAACTTTCCTCAGAAGGGCGAAAAAGAAGTTCACACTCCATGCCTACTCAAGCCTGGCCCGAGGCGAGCTACAAGTGTGCCAAATTAGTAGTTATGGTCATCATGATCACGTAACACATGAAGAGGCTGTGCATAGTGATCTAAGAAAGACTACACAGGATAAGAGGCACATAAGTGACGCGCAGCAAGCACTAGTCATTTGCAAGGAAGGGGCTTGTGGATAAAAAGATGACAGGGCCCAAGCCTATCTGACCACATTGTTTAATGAAAGAAAAAAAAGAAAGAAAAAAAAAAAAAAACACCTTACAAAATCTCAGTTTAATTACCACAGTGAAAACGTGAAAGTAGCATCTTTCAAACCGGTGGCTAATCGGGTCTTGTGGCTTAAAATGATAGATTTTTATTGGCCACAGTTCCTCAGACTTCTCATATTAACAGAGCCTCAGCAAATGAGCTCACACAATACTTCTGCCGACAGCAAAGCAAATAAGTGCACATTTTATGCAGAGTCCTTCAAATCACACAGGTCAGGCGACGCCCAGCCACGTTACAAAGATGGAGCACATACGTGCTCATTATAGGAGGTGCGTTTCATTGAACAATTCCGAATGGTTTTGAAACCCGTAATTCATACATGTGACATCACTAATGTGAATTACAGGTCATTCACACGTGTTAGTGTTCCCATGAACTACAGTTCTGAGCTCTACTTTTAAATAAAAAAAAATTAAATGCACATTTGATTTCATTTTAGTTGTCCAGGCCTTAAAGTAGTCACGATGCAATTTATAAAGCAAAAAGTGTAAAAAAAATAATTTTAGTAAAAAAAACGTATCTTTTTATTCACCGAATAAGCGCAGCGTGTACAATACATTTAAATTCACAGTGTAAATAGGTAAATAAAATGTAATAAACCACATACAAGAGTAACTTTGGGAGAGTGGCTTCTAAGGGTATGGCAAAAATATACAGAAAACATTCAACATTTTGATCCCGTGCTTTATCATGTTATCATTAGCACGAGACGGCTACGCTGGTTCCAAAATGCATGTTAGTGAACGAAGGAAATGTGGTGGGGAAACTCGAGGCTGCATTAACTAGCATGTCATTCTTGGAGCGCCTTAAATCGGTTTCCACCAGAGCTGCGGGCGGAGGTGAATCAGCAGTCTTTCCTCATCTGTGGGAATAGAACTTGGGCGGTTCCGGGGAGTCTCACACGGCTCCCTGGAAACACACAGGCAAGCACAATGCCACATGCTACAGTTAGCAACTTCGTTGAGCTGCAGCAGAAATAAAAGAGCACGGCGTAAGCACTGGTACCAGAGCTACAGAGAGTGAGGATTTTATAATGGCTTCCAACTGGCACATTGACTGCACCCAAAGGCGCTAGAAAGAGCAAATCCAGCAGGAATCAAAGAAGGCACCCAGCACCGGAGGTGCTCAGGCGCTGCTGAGTCACTTCCTACCAGGATTTTTAGAGGGGAGGGCAACAGATAACAGAGTCTCGCCTATGCAAGAACAATTGGCTTTACCAATGTGTGCTTAGCCATGTTGTACATCAGGGAGGGTGCTGTTCAGCATAGCTAAAAGTTAGTGGAGTAGAGGAGCAAGGCATGAAGTATCGTAGAGTTGAGTGTCAGAGTGTTGTGTACTGGAGTGGCATACAGTGGAATAGAGTAGAGTGGACTGGTGTAGAGTGCATCAGTGTAGTGTTGCAGAGCACAGAATTCAGTGGCGTAGAGTGCAGCATCATAGAATGCAGTGGGGTAGATGAGTGTTGCACAGTAGAGTGCAGTAGCATAGAGTGCCGTGGGGCAAAAATGGTGCACAGTATAGTGGCATACAGTGCAGTGGCGTGGAGTGCTGCAGAGTACAGTGGTATAGAATGCAGTGTTTCAGAGTAGAGTGCAGTTGAGTGCAGTGGCATATAGTGCAATGGTGCAGAGTAGATTGCATTTGCGTAGAATGTAGCAGAGTATAGTGGTGTAGAGTGCAGCGGCATAGAATTCAGTGGCGTACAAAGCAGTGTTGTAGAGTGCAGTCACAGACTAAAGTGCAGTAAAAATGCAGTGGCGCAGAGCAGAGTGGTGCAGAGTGGAGTTCGGTGCATTGGCACAGAGGGCAGTGGCATAGAAAGCAGTGGCACAGACTACATTGCTGCAGAGTACAGCACAGTGGTGTTGACTAGAGTGCGGAGGGGGGAGTAGATTGTTTCAGAGTAGACTGAAGTGGCATAGAGTGGAGTGGTGCAGGGTACAGTGCCGGTATTAAGTGGTGTAGAACGCAGTGGCATAGAGTGCAGAGTAGATAAGAGTGGCGTACAGTAGATTGACAGAGTGCAGGGGAGTAGAGTGTAGTGGACAGAGTAGAATGCATCGGCGTAGAATGCCGTGTTGCAGAGTGGAACAAAGTGTAGTTGAGCAGAGTGACCTAGAGTGGAGTGGTGTAGACTACCATCATTTGCCCATTATATCAAGGTGTTAATAATCAATATCTATAATTCACCATCTACCAAGATAGCACTGGATATACAGCTTAAATGATTCTGCAAAAAACATTGTAACAGTGGTCCTTCTTGCCAATAGTCCTGCTAGTTGGAGATTTCAACCTACATCCTTGGAAGACATGCTGAAGAAAGGAGGGATCAGAGACATTTAGAGGGATTAGAGCGGAATCATTTTAAGCACTCAGGCTAAGGTGATAATCTTAATCTTTTGGTCTCAGAGTTAAACCGTATTGATCTTTTATCTAAAGAAGAGTATGACTCAGCCATGGCCATACCGACTTTTCAGGGAAGAAGTAATAATACAACTATAGATTATATTTTGATACCTGCACGCCTGCTTCAGTCTTTTGTAGATTTTAAAATAGTATTGAGTATTTTTAGTGATCACAACCCAAGACTTCTATTATTTATAAAGACCAGTTTACACTTACATCTAAAGGGAGGCATATTAGTTGGGGAGGGGGGGGGGGGATGTAGTAATTCCGGAGGACTTTAAGAAATTTGGTCCAGAAGTATAGCCGTAAATTTGAGGTGTGTCTGAATATTGATGCACATGACCACTCTATTTTAGATTATTTTTCTATTATTTGCATTGAGAATCAGCGAGCCCCGACTAGACATAGCAGCAAGATAATTAACTCAGGACCTAAATGGTTCGATAAGAACTTCTCAAGAGCCTATAATAGATCCAAATATAGCCTTAAGTTAAAACCAAGGCAGAAATGCGCTGTTAAAGCTGCCAGGAGGGCGTATGCGTTAGCTCGCAGGAATAGATTTAGCGCCCTGAAGAGGGAAACCTGGACAAGCTTAAAGAGGCATGTAATATAAGGAGTAGTGCAGACTTCTGGAGAGTAGTTAGTCACCCATTATTCAATGATGGCACAGTCCCAGACTTAAGTGTTACCATACCTGTGCAAAAATGGGAAGATCATTTGGTCGCTTATATGCAGGTGACAGTGATTTCAATAATATTTCTTGTCCTGCTAAAGGAGACATAGTTTATTTTGAAGTGGAAGAGGTGAGGGAAAGCATAATGGAACTGTCATAAGGGAAGGCGCTGGGCCCAGATGGGGTTCCAGGTGACCTATTTAAATTGTGTATAGATTTGTGGGACCCATTGATCACCCAACATCTGAATGTGGCAGTACAAGGTCACATTCCCTTTTCATTGAAACAATCCATCATAGTACCCATTTTCAAAAAAGGGAATCGAGCTGATCCAGCAGGCTACCGCCTGATTTCTTTGATAGTCGCGGAAGTAAAAGTGCTGGGTAGAGTCTTGTTGAAGTATCTAACAGACTGGGCTAATAACAATATTTTGTCAGAAATTCAATATGGGTTCAGGTCAGGACGAGGGACTCTAGAAAAGAATTCAAATTTATAGCTTTTAGTTAATAAATACACTGTGCTTAAAAAAAAAAAAAAGAAGTATACATTTAGCCTTCATGCACCTCAACTTAGCCTTTGACACAGTGGTGAGATCTAAGCTGTGGGCTGTGCTGAGAGACATGGGGTGGATGAGGCCTTAGTGGTGTTTGCACATGGCACTTGAATCATCGGTAAGATATGGTCCATCAGGGGAATGTGCTAAGCACTTTCAGTTAGGGAAGGGGGTCTGGCAGGGTTGTAAGTTAGTGTGTGTGTATATATATATATATATATATATATATATATATATATATATGATCCATTTTTAAAGGCACGGATAGGACATAGAATGCCCCCTGTTTTGTTGTACGCAGATGTTTCTGTTCTTATCTCCCACACAACTAATGGGCTGCAACTTATATTTTATGAAAAAACTGGGAATAAAAATCAATTTTCTAAATTGTATACCAGGACCATAGGACCAAGAAGTACCAAGACTAAAAGCTATGCAATAAAGGACAACAACATGTACTCCGGTCCATACGCAACCGGTTAACGACTCCTGAGAAGGAATTAGGAAGATTGGAGGGGACACTTGTGGGAGGCGGGGGACCCCATGTAGCGTCAGGCATTAAACAAAAATTGTCAGAGTTCTAGGACTCGGCAAACAAGCTTAAACATATGGGAAAGTTTGCTACCGCATGGCACTATGGGGAGAGGGAGAGACCAGGTGACGCACTAGCGGGGTTCTGAATACCTAGGAGGGACATAGACAAAATAACAGGCATGAAAAAGGACGACGGGCTCCCTTTAAACACCTGAGGACATAGTGGATCACTTCAGCTCCTATTATCAGACTTTATACACGTTACAAATACCGGCTAATAGAGATGCTCTTGATGACTACTGGTCATATATTAAAATGCCATGGCTGGTGACAGGGAACATTTAACGGCCCCTCTGACATCGTACGAAATCAGGGTGGCACTACGAGGTATGCCATCTGGCAGGGCGCCTGGAGTGGATGGATTATCAGTGGCATTTTATAAACAGTTTCAAGAGCTACTGATCCCCCACCTTAAGACACTCTAGAAAGAAATGGCAGAAGTAGGTACGATGCCCCCTTCTTTGCGGGAGGCAGTGATTGTTACACTATTGAAGACAGGCAAGGAGTCCAATCAATGCTCGTCGTATAGACCATTGTCCCTACTGAATGTGGACACCAAGATCTTGGCCAATAGGTTGGCCCCACTGTTGCCAGGCATTATCAGTCAGGAACAAGTGAGGTTTGTCCCAGGCCGTGACTTGGCGCAAAATCTGAGGACACTGTTCAGTGTAGTGCAGTGACTGAACCCGGCGATCAAGGCTGCCACGGTTTTTCCTCGATGATGAGAAAGCCTTTGACTCCGTGGAGTGGGGATTCATGTTTGGGGTCTTGCGCAGGATCGGGGTTGGAGACATGTTTTTACGCCTGGTGTCAATCCTATATACATTGCCAACGGCTAGGGTGAAAATTGAAGATGTTGTCTCTAATACATTTAGCATCACACTGGGTAACAGACAGTGGTCCTTGCTGTCTCCCCTGCTGTACGCAATAGTTGCTAAACCACTAGCGTGCATAATCTGCTAATATCATGCACACAGAGGGTTGGGATTCCCAGGTTACACTCTTAGTATATCCGCATATGCAGATGACACCCTACTGTACATTCGAGACCCGGACAAGAACCTTACCCCTCTATTGCGAGAGGTGGTCCAGTTTGGCGAGCATTCTAGATTGAGTATTAACTGGGATAAGTCTTATCATATTTCTCTAACCCCGCCCATCACAGCTCCTGTGTCGAAGTTCGCCTTGCATTGGACCACAGCTTTGGTGCGATATTTGGGCATCAAGGTCTATACTGGCCTAGCAGTGGTTATTCGGGATAATTACGGCACAGCCACACAGAAATTGACTGAGGATGGTGGACCTGCCAAGGTTTCTCTTCCTATTACAGAATATACCAATTCCGTTGCCGCACACCCTCTCTAACCAATTACGCTCGCAGCTTATCAGGTTAGCATGGGCTGGGATTCCTTCACGTTATCTTACAACATGGGAGGGCTGGGGGCCCTAGACCTTGAAAAGTATTTCAGACCAGCACAGAGCACATTCGCACACTACTGGGTACACAGCCCAAACAAGTTGCCATACTTCTACATCCAGAGGAACGCGGTGGATCTGCTCATCCAGCCTCAGACACTTTTCCACCCATTGCAAATTCGGTATCAAATATTTTATTCCTTGGCCATTACATCACAGGCGTGGCAGGTGTTATCACAAATGCAAGTGGGAGAGCAGCTGTACTTGCCAGAGATCCCGCTGAGCTGGTGCTTATGGTTTCTATTGGGACAAGATTGTGGGGCAAGCAGGCACTTCAGACAATGGGCATCCGAAAAAATGGGAGATTTCTTCAAAAATGAGTCGGTATGTGGCTGGGATGATCTACAGGGTCCAGAAACCAAGCAGTCAGGCACAGCACTGTTCCACTTCTTCAGGGCCAGACACACTTGGCACACACTCTTAGGGGCCAACATGATAGAGCAACAGGCAGCCACTGCCCTCACAACTCTCTAAAGTGAGTGACCCTCCCAAATTGATCACTAATTTTACTCCAGCATGCAGGAAACCCGTCCATCGGACAGAAGTGTTGAAAGTCAGGCGAGAGTCGCAGCAGGACCTGGGTGCCCCACTGAGCGATAAGGAGTGGCAATATTGCTGTACTCGCACTAAAGCGGTCTCGCTGAACGGGAGGCATAGGCTCATTCACTATAAGTTCTTGCACAGGGCCTACTGCACCCCTGAGAGACAGTTTCAATACAGGTTATCAGATAGTTCTAAAAGTCGTAGATGTGGTAGCAAGGGCGCAGGCTTTTGGCACCTTGCATGGCAATACTCCGGGATTTATTTGTTCTGGTGTGCAGTGTTTCACAAGATAGGAGTCATCATAACTGCAGATTTAGAGCCTGACCCCAAGATGGTTCTGCTTGGTTAGGACCTCTGTGTTGGAAAAGCAGCGCGACCCTTGGTAGGCATTGGCCTTCTTCTGGCCAAACACTGTGTGGCAATTAGATGGTTGGGTGGTCCACTACCGACATTAAAAGAGTGGCATGCTGACATGCTCTATTGTGATACACAGTCGGAGGTGCACAATGAATTGCTCCCTTCCGACCCAAAAGCAGCCGGGGTCCCTACCAGATATATCTCCTCAGTAAAGATTCCAATGTTGTTCCTAATTTAGTGGAAAACCACTGAGCCACAGGATTGTGGGGTACAAATTAATACTGTATAATCTGGTGATTGGTGCACTTTAGGTATAGAGGGCTAATATGTTACAGCAGGAAGGTGCAATGCTAGAACGGGGAATGTAATCGGCTAAAATTAACTGTAGTAATGCTGGGTCGCTGAAATCAAGATTGTATCCTTTATGTTCAATTTGGAGGTTGCTCGAATCCAGCTTTTTTCTCACTGTGTAACTCGCTATGACATGAATCAAAACGAACAATGTATTCTGCACGGTTATGCCTGGTCACAATACATCTGCTTGTATTTTGTTTGTCTATTGCAAACTTTCAATAAAAGAAATGGAAGGACAACAACATAGATAAGGTGGACAGGTTCAACTATTTAGGCATCCTGTTGGACAACAAATTGTCCTGGGAGCCATTATTCAAAACACATAATCAATTGTTTAATAGAGTTGCCTTTAGCACTGATGCTTTTTCCAAGTGTTTAGGCTACAGTCACATAAAGTCTATATTACACATGCATAATGCCAAGTGTGTTCCAACTGTAGCCTTTGGAGCAGAAGAGTTAGGGTTACAAATCTTCTACTTCTATACAAATGGCAGAAAATAAGTATTCAAGAAAATGGTTACTAATCCCAGGGACAGTCCTGCAGAATTAGTACACAATGAGATAGGGGCAGGTTTTATAGCCAATTGCATACATATGCACCCTATACCGTTAGGGTGTTTGATATGGACCAAAAAACATTTAGAATTTAACAGATTAATATTGAGGGACTTTTTGAACATGGACTATAGCTTGCATATACCCTGGTTGAGTTACATAAATTACATAAAAACTACCCTGACAAATTAGGGATTACCACATCTTTAATTCGCCAGAGCTCAGCTCCAAATCATATATTGTAGGAGTTAAGAGAGCATTTAAGGAGTATACAAAAGAAGCTAGAATCCTAGACTCACAGCGCAAAGATTGCTATACACATTATGCTGTGGTGAAATATATAGATAAAATGTAATTCTATTTAACATTGGATATGCCAGTCACTCACAGAAGACTTTTAACATATTTTTGTTTGAATACGTTTCCTCAACTAGTAGCAGGATGGCATAAGCCACTAGACCCTCCCATTTGCACATGTAAGGTGTTCGCTGCATTAGATACTTGAAATATTGTTTTAGTTTGCCCCGAATTAACCAATCTGCGACATAAGTATGTTCCCCCTCTACTCGTACCTTTGAATTTTAACCAAGTAAAGACCAGCTCTCTCATATCTTCAATTTTTAGACAATTTTACGGTTTGCTTTTATTTATCCAGATTTTTATCAGGCGTGTATTAGGCTTATGTTTGATACTGAACCTTTTATTGGGCTTTATATTAACGAATGATACTTATTGATGTTTTATTATACTTTTATGATTGCTGATGCTAATTGACTAAAGTGAATATTGATTGATTGACTGCAGTGGTGTAAATTAGAGTGGCACAGAGTGCAGTAGTGTGGTGCAAAATAAGAGTGCAGTATGCACGGTGTGGTGGCACACTGCCATTACAGACAACACATTTTCAATTGAAATGACCATTGTATTTGCACAGACTGTTTTACTAATAAAACAATACAATGCACTAGCGAGAATGTGTGGCAATGGCATGACCTAGTGTATGGATTTATTTTGATCACATTAAAGTATTTGTTTCGCACACAATTCAGAACAAAAAAAATGCTTCATTTGTGCTTTATTAATTCGGATATATTTTTTAATGCTTGCACAGTTCATTTAAATGTTGTGTGCTATTAAAAAAAAAAACTGTGCTCTACCCCCGGTGTCCAGGAACATTGTCACATAAATCCTCTTACATAAAAAGTCAGAGAAGAAAAAAAGGAAATACCTAGCTCCCTCAGAAGGCGACGCCTGACATTTGACTTCCGTGAATGGACAGCAAATGTGACAAGATAAGAACATGAAGTGTGGATACTAAAAGTGTCAAGCAAAGCACTGATTAGCAGAAGCTAACGGGGTGCCCCAAACAGAAGCAGGTCACTCTATACCTGTGCAGCTGCTTACGGTTCTACCTAATAAGCCAGTAAGATTTCTCAGTGACTTAAAGTCTTGCTGCTGAAGTCTGCTGGACACACGTGCAAATCCTAGTAAGAGAAACACATCCTTCCATCCTAAACAAACACTGCACAGGGGAATACCAACACGAGTTGGGTAAAGTGATTAATATACATAATTATATAAAACATGAAGAACTGATCTCTAGCTAGAGAATTCCATGTCAAAGCAACAGATAGGTAGTACAGAATAATCCACCATCCTCCTAAAATGGATTACAACAATGCCACGTTATGGGTGTTCTCCAGTTACAACTAGTAAAAGATTAATAGACATTAAACATGCTGCAGCTAACTGGACAAACCTGACGAGGTCACGGATGCCCTATACTCTTCACATGGACTGTCAGTGCCAAAAGAATTTCCCCCTTTGACCTTCCTTCCTGGTACATAAAGCATTCAATAGGTGGGCCCAGTCTTTTGGATACAAAAGCTGATGAAATGATCTGCAGCCCAGTCCTTTAGCTCTGCCTCGCTCTTCAAGGTTCCAGCCTTGTTATTCAACTTGCCAGAAACTGCATTTTTTTGAGTCCAGGCATTTCAACTCTGGAAATGCCTCAGTTAATTTCAGGTCTCAGACTGATAAAAGTACGTTTTTAGACTGCTGAAGATGTGGTCTTTGATTCAAAATATTCTGTTAAGATTTTATGATAGTATGACATACAAAAAGTGAGTGCATAAATGAACTAAATATTACAGAACAAGAAATATCAAATACGCTAGATTGTGGATAAAACAAAAAGATCATATGGACCGAAAGAAAATTAATACAAACACAAAAAAAGCGTTGCTGACAATCAATAGGTGACCACTAAAATAATTTGCTTGCATCGAAGTTGTTAAAAAGGATATAAGCGGGTCACACCTCTTTCTGTAACATGTATAATCCCCACCAAGTGCAAATGAAGTCACTGTAATATGACCTTTTAAATGCCAATTTTTCAAAACAAACATTTTACTGGCATAACTGTTTTTAAATGTGGTCTTGGGCCACAGGTGGAGCCTAGCATACACAACAAGATGATGGACAGAGTGCTGAAACGTATTAACCACTCACCCCCAGTCAAGAGATCTGGGTTGAATCCATCGTTCTTTTGATCACGATGCCACCCAAGCGAGGACCACGCCATATGCAAATCAGTCTTGACCCCACTCCTAATGGGAACAGTCCAGTCTGAACTGCAAGGCCAGGTCCTCCCTAGACCAAAAACAAGCATCCTGGGACCAGTTTCGGAGCATCACCGCTCATCTGACAGGCTAGCTTGAATCCAGTGGCATAGCGAGCAAGGGACTCAACCGGTCCCAGAATGCTGGTTTCAGGTTTAGGGAGGACCTGGCCTTGCAGTTCGGGCTGGACTGTTCTCAGGTGGAGCAGGTTCAAGACTGATAGGGCTGGGTTAAAACTGGAATGGAAAGCAAAAAAAAAAAAAAAAAAAAAATGGAATGAACCCAGATTTGTGATTGGGGGTGGATGTTTGGTTTGCTTCGCATTCTGTTAATCATCTGTTCTTTTTGAACAGGTGGAGCCTATCATGCTTCTTTCCTGAGTCCTCTGATTCCACTTGGATAAGTGCTTTATAGAAGAAAATTCACACCTCGAATCCAGTGTGCACAGCACTGGACGGTTCAGGCCCGACAAGACCTTAACACTACTGAAAATCTAATTTTACAACAACAACAAAAATGTATAGACGGCTACTATATAATAACTCCCTACTAAGGAGTTAGAACGAGCTCTTCATGGGGTACCTATACATACCCTAAATATGATATCTTTCACTCCTACGCCAACACTTGACTTTCTTTAATGCCATTCACCAAAGCATACATCTGAAGATACCGCTGGGTATAAGACACAGGTCAGCACAACATCAGCAGTCAGAATGTGCTTTTATTCCACCTCTGCGGTCCCAGCTGACACCATCTATGTATTGGCCCGTTATGATACAGTGTGTCTGCAAGTGTTCCATCTTGGGTTCACCATCTTCGGGTAGGCCACACCAACCACTCCCCCCCCTTACAAACACACAAAATTAAGACTAGTGGCTAGGTACTACTATATTAAATTCACTCATGAATGAAATAAATTATGCAATGGCTGGTAAAGTTCTCTTCAATACAAACATCCACAACGAAAAGAGGGGCAGCATAGACAGAGAAAGCATCATACTTAAACAGATATTAATCTACAAGAGAGGTTCCAAAGAATGTACATACTAAAACCAAGCAACTTTACTTGAAAAGGGTTTTCTTATAAAAATAATGTTTTCATTTAAAATTAGATAATGAAATAGTTCTACTCCACATCTTTATTTGCAGCCATGCAGGTTCTGCTACAGAGACTGAGCAGCCTAAAGGAGAATCTCAACAGCACGGGGTCTTCCAACGGCAAGCATAAGTGGCCTTCTAGGGTTCTGCCTCTGAACACGTAGTATGGTTGCTTCGGTCAATAGCATGCCAGGCTAACAATTGCTCGTGCAGCCAGCCACAAGTCAGTCTTACCTTGACATGTGGCTAAATTTACACCCACCCTACTGCCTTTTCAGTGGTATCTGCTTGATAAGGACTGGTCAACATATTACTACAAGTCAGTCAACCTTTGTGCTATTTTATGGCTCTTCGGTACTGGATAAAATCCCTTTAAATAAGACAACTGTCGTCTAACAAGGAGTAGTGAAATGGCTGTCAGAAACCATGCACCAGCACATGACCTGGAATAGAAAATATGCACCACCTACCCAGCTTCATGAGGGAGGCCAGTAGTATCCAGAGAGAGATCTCAAAGGGGTTACGGACATGTTCGTAGTCGAAGCCCAAAACAGGGAAGAGCTTGCGGTATTTGCCATGGCCGTCAGCCGAGTGGTTGCTTGAGGTGTTTGCTGTTGTGTGGATGGCCACAGTCGGTGCTGGGGTGATCCCAGGGAATTCACCAAAGCCATTGGGGGCCAAGGTGGCATCAGGCTTTGCGGCAGCGACCCCAATGGGCCAGAGAAGAATGCCCAAGAGCAAACCAAAAAAGAAGAAGGAACCCCGGGGCAAGAGAGGACCACAAAAGGAGCACTGCCAGCGTTTCTCTGCCATCATCAGCTCTCTTAACTGTAATGGAAGGATAAACAAAATGCTGGATCACATGCAGTGACTAGCATGGAGAGTCACAAGATGAGCCCCGGGCACTGGCTGGCATAGCTGAGACGTTCAAAAAAGGGAACTGCAGTAATTAAAAAAGAGGGAATAAGAGAAGAGCAAGAGGAAGAAATATTGGTGAAAAGAAAAGCGGACTTTAAAAACAAAAAGATCCGACCCCAAAGCAGAACTGAGGCCCCATGGATAGCTGGAAAGTCCAAATATTACAAAGAATTGAGAGAACGTTGCCTAAAATCTGGAAACTGGCAGTAAGCACTCAGAGAGTGGGAATGAAAAATACAGGCGACAGGATGAGTGTGGAAACCAAGGGAAGAGGAAGTGAGAGATGGTAGAACGAGGGGCTCAAAAGAGGAATGAGATACTCAAAACAGGTACGTAAGATGGGAGCTGTTAGGAATATAAAATGGGGAGAATGTAAAAGAATTTTAGCGTCAAGAACATAAAGTGAAGAGTATCTATGCAAGTGTAGTCAAATAGAAGGAGACGTGGGAAAGGTAGGGTATTTCATACATGGTGGAGTGTAAAAGACGGAATGTCGGATGCAGGGGAAAACGTGGGCGACTCCGGAAGACAGCACTATGGAAGAGAGATGCCCTGAGTCACGGGGAAGTCTGGGTGCGCAGGGGACGTAAGAGGTGACCCTGTGAATGAAAGATATGGCAGAGGGGGTGTGTTGCTTCCTGCCTGTCCTCGTTTTGCAGGGTGTCGCTTCCCGGGGCTGGGTTCTGAACGTCCCTGGGATTGCCTCAGCCCGGCGTCCTCCAGCTGACCCCCTTGCCACCGCCCAGAGTCCCCCTGTAGCACTCCGAGACTCGCACTGCCCGGGCGCGCTCAGCCGTCTAAGGAGCAGACACGCCTGCATATATAGCTGCGAACAAGGAGAAGCGCGACAAGCAAGAGGGGCGCTTCTGACCAGAGAGAGCAGCGCCAGTGGGCTAGAACACACACCTGTGCAATTGAACCGCAGCGCCACCTGCCGGAAAAAGGAAGAAATGCGACATTTGCAGAACAACAGGAACCCAAGTGGTCATTTACTCTTTGAGAATAAAAGCATACCTGCTGCCTCACAAAATACAGGTGAAGCCGGGGCGATCCCATTAAGGTGGATGGAGAATGAACACTTTTGTGGAAGGTAAAAAAAAAGGCTTGGCAAGACGGTGCCCACTGCCCCCCTATTAAAGTATTTGGAGGCATTTGTCAAATAAATAATTTGTATTTGTAATATATTTCTAGAGAGCTGCTGTTACATAAAAGGCACCCTTGCACTGTAGTCGCTAACAGAAACTTCACGGCCCTGTATGAACATTTATTGGGCAAATAGCCAGTTCTTTAAGGCTACTCTGAAAGGTAATAGGTTGTTGATTCCTCCAATCTTATGAAATAGACTGTTCCAAATTTTAGACACATTACAAAAATAATTCTGTCTCCCTGTAGTATTGGGCAATCTCTAATCGTCTTCATCTAGGGACAAACAATCATTTGACAGGAATGAGAGAACCTGAGAAATCTATCTAGGCAGTAATGCTAGAATTCTTCTTACAGATACGATGATAGGCTCGAAAGATAAGACACAGAGTCTTGAGCTCAAGCCTCTATGCCACAGATAACCAATGAAGCATATGTAGAGCTTGAGCAGATGGCGCATGTCGAGGTAGCTGAAGGGGCAACTTTGATGCCAAATTTTATATTCCATGTAGGCGGGCCATGACACATGCAGGAGCTCCTAAGTAGAGAGCATTGGAATCATCTAGGCTACTTATTATTGTTCCACAGGCAGCCACATATTTGCTGGTATTTACGGTAATTTCTTCCTTAACAACCTGAGTAGCAGAAAACACTTAGATGATATTGTAATGTATCTGTGTGCCCCGAAATGATGACAGGAGCCGTTGATAAATTTAAGCCTTTAATATCTTTATAAGGCACCAGAGAGCGCCGAGCCGCAAGTATTGCCGGCTCCGACACTCGCGCTCTTTTTGGTTAGGATGCGCGCGCATCCTATCATGGCCGCGGGCGTGCCGCGTCATCACGCGGCTGGCGCCAGCTAGAGCGCTGACTCTACATATCTCCCCTTTTTACACATATAACAAAACTGGAACTATTGTCCATCACTCATATCATAGCCCTGAAACCTGGACGGTCTCACCACTGCTCTCCCCCCTCGGGTGTATCTTACCGGGGTCGCAGTGTCCTCTCTCCCCTGGTTAGCTCCACTGCTTTCACCTTGGCGGAGTTCGGCCGGGCTCTCCATTGACCGCCTCGTGCTCCTCTCTGCTTCTGCTCGAGGGTTCATGTTGCTGCCTTGTTCCTCATTCGAACCTCCCAGTTCTGCATCTTCTTCCCAACTGGAAGACTCCATTTCCTGTCCACTCTCCGCAGTTCCTTCTTGGTAGTGTTCATCGGTGTCCCATCTCACTATCCTGTTGCACCTCGCCATCCTATCTTGGGACCACACATTGCCATCACTCAATAAGGCTGCTCTGTCATATATCTCCTTGACTTGGAGTGGTTTGCTGTACTTGCTGTCCCCTTTCCTTTGTAATGTCGCCAGCTTGACCCTCACCCATTCACCTTGCTCCAGTCCAGTGTCTTTCACGTTCCTTCGTGCGTTGTAGTGCTTGGCATACACTGCTTGCGCTTTCTCCAGGTTGGCATGGACTACGGCTGGGGACCATTGGCTGGTCACTGTTTTTTCCTTCCACGCTCTGTTGTCTCTCGTGAAGGGGTCTCGACCTCTCAGTATCTGGAAAGGGCTATATCCTGTTCCCGTGGGTGTAATCCGGTAGGCCCATATAATTTTCCATATTTCCTTCTCCCAATCCTTATCACTCATGATGGCGGCCTGCACCGACCCCATTACCACCCTATTGAAACGTACTACTAAGCCATTCCCAGCCGGGTGGTAGATAGACGTGTGCTTGGGTAGAATTCCATTCCTCTTCATGAAGTTGGCCCACTTCTCTGATGCGAACTGCGGCCCATTGTCACTTAGTATGGTTTTGGGAATGCCTTCTCTCACAAAAGTGTCGCTCAGAAATTTTACCACTGTCTCCATGTCCATCACTTCCGATATCTTCATTTCTGGCCACTTGGAGTACCTGTCTATAAGGACGCATACATACTTCTGGGTCCCTTGTCCGTCCAGAATTGGGCCTAGGATATCAATGGACAGTTCTTCCCACGGGTTCCTTGGAGACTCGAACTTCCCTAGTGCTGGTCTCAAAGGTTTCAGTGTTTTGTCTGCTTCTTGACATTGTGTACACTCCCTGACGTGCCGTTCCGCTTGGGCATCCACGCCTGGCCACCAGTATCCTTGCTTGGTCCGTAATTTCATCTTTCCAATTCCTAGGTGCCCCTCGTGGAGTATCTCTAGTAATCTTGGAATTATTCCTGCCGGGGGGATGACCTTATCCCCTCTGTATATGAACGTTCCCTTGTCACCAACTGATAGTTCTTCCCTGATTTCATAGAACTTCCTCAGGTTTTCATCCATATGTCTTTTCTCCGGCCATCCCTTCATTATGCATTCCTTCACCTTCTGTAAGCCTTTGTCTTCATTGTACGCTTCGTGCCAATCTTGATTGCTGATGACCCTTTCCTGATCCTCTGTCAATGCCACCATTTCTCCTACGATTTCTCCGTCTTCTGCTTCCGTCTCCATAGCTGCTGCTCTGCTCAGATAGTCGGCTACTTTGTTCCTGCTGCCCGGGATATACTCCACATCATATCTGTACTCCAGCAGCTTCAACGTCATCTTGGCTATTCTGGGCGTGGCACTGGCATGTCCACTCGAGGTTAATACCTTTACTAACGGTTTGTGGTCTGTTTTCAACTGGAACCGCGTGCCCCACAGGAATTGTCGGAATCTTCCCATTGCCCATACTACCGCCAGCATCTCCTTTTCAATGACGCTGAATTTCTTTTCAGTGTCACTCAGTGTGCGTGATGCAAAACTCAACGTTTCCACCACTCCTTGGTCTCTATCCTGCATCAACACTGCACCCAGCCCCTTGTCGCTGGCATCTGTCGTGAGTACCGTTTGGCTCTGGGGGTCATATCCTTGTAAAGGCACTGCATTTACCACATCTCTCTTCACACTCTCAAACTCTTGTTGTGTTTCTGCTGTCCAGCTGAACGGCGTCTTCTCCCTTGTCAATTTCCGCATATGGTGGGTCTTTGTGGCGAAGTGTTGGACAAACTTGCTATAATACTCCACCATGCCCAAGAAGGATCTGACATCCTCTCTGTTGGTGGGGGGCGGCGCGTCACAAATCGCTCTCACATTTTCAGTTTTTGGTCTGATGCCTTGTACTCCTATCTCGTGCCCTAGATAGGTCACAGATTCCATGCCCAGGCGGCATTTTTTCCATTCCGCTGTCAGGCCCCTTTTTTCCAGAACGCTCAGCACCTTGGCCAGTTTGGCATCATGGTCTAGTCTGTCTCGCCCCATTACCAGGATATCGTCCTGAAAATATTGGATGCCATCCATGTTCTTGAAGAGTTGATGCATCATCTTTTGGAACACCGCCGCAGCCGATGCCAGTCCAAACGGCATGCGGCAGAACTGGTAGCATCCAAAGGGGGTGATGAAGGACGTCAGTCTCTTACTCTCCGGATGTAGTGCGATCTGGTGGTATGCAGAGGTCAAGTCTATTGTGGAATACCACTTTATTCCCCGAGTCTTTGCTAGCATCTCCTCAATGCGGGGCAAGGGAAATGTTTCCACTACGATGCTCTTGTTGAGTTCGCGGAGGTCCACACACAGCCTGACCTTCCCACTGGGCTTCATTACCACCACCAGTGGTGCCAACCATTCTGCATACGTGATGGGTTCGATTATGCCCTTGTTCTCTAGGTCTTGTAACTCTTCCTGGACTGCCTCTCTTACAGCCAGGGGTATGTTCCTCACTTTGTGCGATACCGGTACCGCTCCTTCCTTGAGTACTCTCTTGTGCGTAAACTTCTCCAGTCTCCCCACCTTGCCTCCGAACACCTTGGGGTACTCCTTCTTCCACCGATCCAAATCCGGCCAACTGTCAGGTTCGGTGAGCAATATCTGTACCTTTCCACCCGGGTCCAGTTTGATACCCAGGTCCCCTTGATCCAACCAGCCCAGGACCGAGGGTCCCTTCTCCGAGACGTACAGTTTGCAGATGGCTGTGCGCCCTCTAAACTCAAACTTCAACGGCCTGAAACCTGCCATGGGTATGCGGTCTCCATTGTAAGTGACTGGGCGAATGTCTAGACGTTCCAGTTCCGGACCCAGCGACGGTTTGAATGTCTCGTTCTATACTGCCCTCTGGACTATGGTGTATGGGGAGCCTGTGTCTGCCACTATGCTGATTGGCACTCCTCCTATTGTCATGTCCAGCACAGGCTTGGTTGATCTTTTGTTGTCGATGCAGAGTATCTGGTCGTAGATGCATAGTACTGTGTCGTCTTCCTCATAGTCGTCTTCTCCTAGGACTTCCTGCTCTGGTTCAACAAACTTCACCATGGACTTGGTTGCTTTCTTGGGGCACACCTTTTCATAGTGCCCTACGATCCCGCACAACAGGCATTTGGCGCGAAATGCCGGGCACTTCCTGTCGCGAGCCTCGTGCGCCAAGCTCCCACACCTGTAACAGTTCCGCTTGTTGGTTCCCGCATGTTTCCCTGGTGGTCCTGGATTTCCTTGCCACCTGTTGGGATTTTTCGGGACCGTACCTCTGTACTTGCCTTCCCTTCGGGGTCCCTCGTCCTCAATTCTGTTCACCATTGGTCTGGCCACCGGCTCTTTCTTCGCTGCTTCCGCACACCGTTTTGCGAGTTCCGATTTCTTGACCGTCGCCATAACTTCCTTCAGCGTGGTGTCTCCACTTGCCCATAGTTTCTCCTGCACGGCTTTGCTTGTGGTGTGCATCACAATCTGATCCTTGATGAACTCATCCTGGAACGCTGTGTAATTGCACGTGGAGGCCAATTTTCTCAATGCCGCCACGTATTCTTCAACTGATTCGCCTGCCTCTTGTTTCCTTTGTTGGAAATTGTATCTGTCGATTGAAACACAAACCGCTGGTCAAAAGTGTTCATTTGATTCCTCGATGGCATGAGCGTAGACGTCGTCGTCCGTGCTTACCCGTTGTTTGGGCACCAAGTTCTTGAAAACTCTGAGTCCCTCCGGACCAAGGTTAAGTAATAGAATGCGTCTTTTCCTCTGGCTCGTGTAGGAATGGTACTGGTGCCATGGCTGAGGACGTTTGGGCGCACATCCTCTCGCTCTTTACTGGGGGGCTAGTCTCACCATGATTCTTGGGGCTAACTGGCGAGTCGTCCTCCTCCTGTTTCTTTGGGTGTCTCTGGGGGCTTTTGTTGTCTTCCCCTTCGCCTTTCCCTGAGGTCGCCAGCTCTCCCGTCCTTAGGGCGTGGGGTCAATGGGGTCCTTCTCTGTCTTGTCCCCTCGTTTCGGCCCGCTCACCTTCTGTGGCGATGGTGTGGCTCCTTTGCGCGTGGGTGGGCTCTGCCACGCTCTCTGGTGTCCTTGTTCCTTACAAGTGGTGTAGGGCGAGCACCTCGTGTTGTTTGGGAAGTGCTCCTGTCCCTGGGGCTCGGTGGTCAGTGTGCCTGTGGTTTGATTTTTTTTTTTTTCTAAATCACCTCATCGTCGCCATTGTAATGTATCTGTGTGCCCCGAAATGATGACAGGAGCCGTTGATAAATTTAAGCCTTTAATATCTTTATAAGGCACCAGAGAGCGCCGAGCCGCAAGTATTGCCGGCTCCGACACTCGCGCTCCTTTTGGTTAGGATGCGCGCGCATCCTATCATGGCCGCGGGCGTGCCGCGTCATCACGCGGCTGGCGTCAGCTAGAGCGCTGACTCTACAGATATCTTATTTCTTGAACTGTTTAGAGAGAGATTGGTGTCAAACCGAAAATTCAGGTTAAGTACTGGTCTTGAGGCAGGCCCCAATCTGGTTAGTCACCGTGCATCTGGTAATTGAGGTAGTGCTTTTGCTTCAGTTACCATCAAAACGTCTGCATTTAATTTTAATGAGTTCAGAGCTAGCCATTTCGAGACCGCTATCATGCCTTCCTGAAATTGAATAATAAAGTTCAAAGAATCGTGATCAATGGAAAAAATAAGATGGGTGTCAACAGTGTCATTCTTAAATGACTACCCAAAAGAGTAAATCAACATAGCAAACAGGGGAATTTAGATGTTAAAGAGTATGGGGCTAAGGGATGAACCCTATAGCACCCCTCGTATCAAAACACCAACTGATATGTGACCAGTCGTAAAGCCTTCTCTCTCCCAGTCATAAATAAATCCACCAGCCATTTCAAAAGCGAAACCTTTGGAGTAGTGCAATTTAGACTGCACCCGTAGATGTCACAGAAGTGCAATTCATTATTAACGTGCACCTGACATTATGCACATTGTGTGCCTTCATTTTATTAACATGTGTGAAGCATTTAAACACATTACTGAAATGTATTCACTGTAGAAACTAGAGATTCATGTATGTGTGTGCACTGATGTTTAGTTTAAACATGAAGAAATGTGTTTCTTTATTCACATTTTCATTCAAGAGGTATTTGCATATGTAAACATGAAATATTTTGCTTAAAGTTACGCATGTGCATGTATAACCATGTATTTGAAAAGCTAAAGTTAGCCTGACTAAAAACCTAAGCTGAAATACTTTTTGCCTCACCAGCATGTTTTCTTTTTCTTGCAGGGTTATTATCATGATTTACGTTAGCTAGAGAAAGGTTTATTGTCTGTATTTGATGGCTGATAGAGAGGCCTGAGAGAAACTTGGCAGTGAACGTGGAGAAACAATTGCCAAAAGAGGCCCTCTGTTCATCATGCTCCCAACCATGTGAATGGACCAGCAGCTAAATAGAAAAAAACTTTGCAACTGGTGAAATGAGTAAGTGACTTGCTAAGGCCCAGCCTATTTGATGGAAGTAAAGCAAGCAATTCAAGCAACATTCACTGCTGTGCTTTGGTCTCAGTAAAATGTATAGTTGTACTGTATTTGGATGTTGGGCAAATCGTTTTCACACTTTCATTTTAAGATCGAGAGCGAGGAATTTTTATTGTATAAATGTAGTTTAAAAATACAGGGAGGAAAGTATTTACAATTCTTTAGAGCTCAAAATGGGGTGCTTTTTAAGTGGTTGATGTTGTCAATGTAAACAAAATGATCATGTGAGTTGTGCTTGTAAAAAATGCTATCACTGGATTAATAAATCCTCAATGCCCTGAGAAATAGAACTTCCAGACAGAGACGGAGACCATTTTTCTTAAAGAGCCACATTCATGTTCACCCAAAAATTATACTCTTAATATCTTTGAACATAAACAATCAAGCAAAGTGAAGTATGCTCTATTCAGTAGCACTGGGTCATCCTTGTATAGCAGGACTGGGACCAAGCGGAAATCCAGTTTGGGAAAGTCCTTCCCCACTCTACAAAAAAACTTTCCAAACCGTTAATATAAAGCAGAAACAGGAATGGGTCATAATACAGTCCTGAGCAACACCCAAGGTTTATTTATTTATTAATTTTGAGAGTTTTATATAGCGCAAACAAGATCTTTTCAGATATCAGAGCGCTTTACAACAAGGGGGTAGTAAAAACAAGAGAGCAATTAACAAGCTTTTGAGCGACAGATAGTTGAGGTAGTAAATGGGTAGTAAAAATAAGGTAGATAAAAGAGGGAGCATAAACAATCAGTTAAACAATAATACAAATAGTCAATCTGATAAACAAGTATTACAAATAGTCAGGAGTCTCAAAAAGTTCCAAAGTTAGGTACATGTTCAGGTGAATTTAGCCATGAGGATAGCTTTCACTTCTTTCTTAAAGAACGTAGTGGAGGTGATAAGTCTGGTTTCTGGAGGGAGTGAATTCCAGATCCTGGGTGCCATTCCTGAGAAGGAGCGCTTATATGTTTTTTCCTTCCGGAATCTACGAGGTTTCAGAAGGAGATTCTTGAACTTCTAGTGGATCTTGAGCCACCAGAAATTGTCAGCTTCTGAGTAAGGTAACCGGGAGTTCTGTGGTGTATAGCCCTTTGAGTCATGCATGCAATTTTCAGATGTATTCTGGCCTCAAAAGGCAGCCAGTTCAAGGATTTTAGGTCAGGGGAAATATGTGAGTGTTTTTTTGATCCAGTGATAAGTCTCGCTGCAGCGTTCAAAGAGGTTCTCAGGGGTGCAGTTGTAGATAGGGGGAGTCCGCAGAGGGCGACGCTACCGTAGTCTAAGCGCGGCATGACTAGGGCTTGTACTGTAGTTTGGAAGTCCTTGGCTGGGAGGAAGGGTTTAAGTTTCTTCAGGGTATTGATTTGGAAATTAGCTCCCTTAGTTGCGTTGCTGATATGCAGTTGCATGTTGAGATTGGTGTCAAGTGTTATGCCTAAAGATTTCGCTGAGTCCACGATGGTAGGTTGGACATTGAGTGCAGTTAGGTGCTTAAGCCAGGTTTGAGAGGTGGAGCTTTTCGCAGGAGGTGAGATCAGAAGGAACTCAGTTTTCAGGGCATTGAGTTTGAGGTGATTATCGGCAAGCCATGATTGAGTGTTTCTGAGCGTTGAGTTAAGAAGTTTGATGTCATTGGGGGATTGTAATTTTAGGTATAGTTGGGTGTCGTCTGCGTACATGTGAAAGTGTACATTAGATGCTTGTAGCAGGGTGGTGAGAGGTTCCATGACCAGGTTGAACAATGTTGGAGAAAGGGAAGATCCTTGTGGGACGCCTAGTGTTACCGGTACTGGTGGGGACATCAAGTTGTTGCTCTTGAATTTCTGAGACCGGTTATGTAGGAAGGAAGTGAACCATTTGAGAACTGTCCCAGATAGGCCCATTCTGGTATTTAACAACTCGAGTAAGTTCTCGTGTTTGACTGTGTCAAATGCTGAGGACAGATCAAGAAGGATGAGGAGGCAGGTATTGTTTTGATCAAGGATTTGGAGGGCGTCGTCAATTATGTGTGTAATAGCAGTCTCAGTACTGTGCCCTGCTCGGAAGCCTGATTGATGAGCGTTGAGGAGGTCAAACTGTTCAATGTGTTTCGTTAGTTGGAGTTGTACGCATTTTTCCAACAGTTTGGCAAGGGTGGGAATGTTGGTAATAGGACGGTAATTGTTTAAGTCAGAAGGGTCAGCTGTTGGTTTCTTGAGTATAGGTGTGACTTGTCCAACTTTGAGGGAGTCGGGGATGTGACCTTGCTGAAGTGAGCTGTTGATAATTTTGGTCCATAGTGGGAGGAGTATAGGGATGAAGTCCTTTACAGCGTTAGCAGGAAGGGGGTCTGTGAGGTGATTGGAAGGTTTCAATGTGGTGAGCAGTTTGTTAATTGTATCTTCAGAATAGGTATCAAAGGATGACCATGCAGCATTGTTCTTTGGTTCAGTGAGTGTTATGCTGTGGGGGTTGGAGTAAAGGTTTACGTCATTGAGGAGATCTTTCCTTATGTTATCAGTCTTTAGATTGAAGAAAGTAGAGAAGTCCTCACAGGGTGGTATATCGCCTATTGTGCTATGCGATAGTTGGGGTTGTTCCTTGGATTGTGTATTGATTAGTTCAAACAGCTTTCTTGGTCGGTTTTTAGCTTGGTCGAGCTGGAGGCTGAAGAAATCTGATTTTGTGCGCTTGATTTTCCTGAAGTATGTATTTCTCTTTTCCTTCAGAGTTTTAAGGTTTAGTGCAGAAGGGGCTGATCTCCAGGTGCGCTCTGCCATGGCATGGCCCGTCTATCTTCGTTGAGTCTACCATCATACCATGGGTTGGATTTTTTAGTGGAGACTCTTTTCAGTTGCAAGGGGGCGGCCTCATTGATTATAGAAGTCATAGAGTTGAGGTAGTGGTCGGTCAAAGATTGAACGTCCAGAGCACCGTTAGGGGGAAGGAGGAGATTGCAGCTATGGGAAGGTAAAGAGTTTGGATTGAGATTCTTCAGGTCCCTTTTCCAGACTTTGGATTGGGTGGGTTGAACCGGGTTAAGTTTAACTTTTTCATTGATGAAGAATGTGATAATGTGGTGGTCTGACCAGTCACAGGGTTGGATTGATCCAAGTTGGGTAGAGTTTTCTTTAGAAATGATAAGGTCGAGGATAGAGCCTTTATCATGTGTCAGGCTGTTGCAGATTTGGGTGAGGTCAAGAGCGTTGAGGTAATTTTTTAGGCTATTTACCACCGCGTCATTGTGATCATTCCAGTGGAGATTGAAGTTACCAAGGAAAATTTGAGTGTGTTGCCGACCGGAATTAGATGAAATTGTGTCCATGAGTTGTTGGGTGAAGATGAGGTTGTCCCCAGGTGGGTGGTAGATGACGTGTAGAGAGCATATAGGTTTGCTCTCGCTGATGACATCTAGGCAGAAGTATTCACATGAGGTGAGAGATGGGGAGCTGGCTCTAGTAACTGAGAGGTTGCTCCTAAAAATACATGCGATTCCACCGCCTGATTTGCAAGGCCTGTCAAGTCTAATGATGTGGTAGTTAGGGGGAACTAGAATATCCATGATGGGTGTAGAAGATTCAGTTAACCAAGTTTCAGTCAGAATGGTTAGATCAAGGTCCAGTGAAATAATGAGATCAGCGACGTCTGAGGAGTGTCTAGGGGCCGACCTGCAGTTGAGAAGTATGCATTTGAGTCTTGGGGTGTAGGGGGTGGTAGAGGGTTCTAGAGTGAGGGGGACTTTTTTAAGGTTATTTGGGACGGAGCCTCTGTTGTTTTGAGTGGGGAGCCTAAGGGCGTTAGGGTGAATCGTGGGGATGGAAAGGTGTGTGGTGGCTAGGTTGTTTTGGGTAACTGTGTCATATGAGCGGAGGAGGTGTGTATGTCGTGGTCCGAGAGAGGATTGACGGTGCCACGGGAGCGGATGATGGGATTACGAGCGGGGATAGAGGTCCAGTGTCGGAAGTTTTGTGTGAGAGGATGAGCAGGATGAGTGGGGGATTTGTTAGGGGGGGGAAGTGGTAGTAGGTAGGGGGTGTCTGGGTTCTTTGAAGAGTAACTCTTTGAGGGTGTGGAGATCTTCTTTGACTTGGAGGAGGGTGGACATAATCATGTCTAGCGTGGGATTGGGAGTGGAGTTGGGACTGGGTACTGAAAGTGTATAGGTGTCTATGTTACAGGAGTGTGGGGGAGGGGGTGTGATGCTATTGGAGGGATTAGTGGTGTTAGTGAGTGGGTTAGTGGTGTTAGTGAGTGAGTTAGTGTTCGGAAGGGTAGGTATGTTGGGAGTGAGGGGAGAGGTTGAGTTAGGGGAGGGGGGGATGTTGAGGGGTGAGTGTAGGCTAGGCGTTGCGGGGGTGCAGGTGAGGTGGTGGGACTAAGAGTGGGAGGGAGAGGTTGAGGGATGAGTGAGGGCTAGGGGAGACTGGGGTGCAAGTGAGGTAGTGGGGACTGAGAATGGCAGGGGAGAGGTTGCTAGCTGGGAGAGAGCTAGGGGTGGCTGGGGTGCCGGTGGTGTAGTGGGGGCTCGGAATGGGGGGGAGATAGGATGGGAGGAGGATCTATTGTGGGGAGGGGGAGTGTAGTTGAAGGAGGTAGGGTGTTCTGAGAGTCCAGTAGGAAGTTGGAGGGCAGGGTTCTGTTGGGGGGAAGATGGGGTGGGGGTGGGGAGGATGTGGGATGAGGAAAGATCTAAGACTGTGATAGATGGATGTGAGGTGACTGTAGCGGGTGGGTGCTGGAATAGAGTAATGGGGGGAGGGGCGAGATGTGTGTTAGTGATAGGAGGTGCTGTGGAGTCAGGGTTGTTAGGATTGGGGGCCAGATGAGTTGGAGACTGAGGGTTGGAGATATATTTTTTGAACGTGGGGAACAAGTTGTCGAATAGGTCAAGGTTCCTGTCTGTGGATTGAATTAAGATAATGCCGTTGTTATAGATGGTGATGGTTGCTGTAGCTGGGAAGAGTTGGGAAGGTGTGGTGGACAGTGTTAAGCCATGGGCGGATGTCCTGGTGGCGGAGATAGTGAAGAATGTGAGGAACGCTTTTCTCCATTGTGCTCTACGTGTAGTGTATAGGATGAAATCTGTGTTCTTGGCTCCATTGTTTAGTGAGAAGTAAGTGTCTACAAAGGGGGTTTCAGGGTGTGACTTCAAGAAGTTGTGTTTAAAACGTTTGGCAGTTTTTTTGAAGAGCTCGGGGGGGTAATTAATTTTATATGTGTGCTTGCCTATGGGTTCCATGTTGGGCGTAGAGGTGTAGGTGGGTGCCAGTTGTTGTGTGGATAGGTTAGGGGCTAAGGTAGGTGCGAGTAAGGTGCGGGTGGTTAGGCTAATAAGTGGTCAAGAAGAAGTGGAGAAATTGACTAGTCTAAAATGGCCACTTCCTTAGGCAAGGAGGGTAGAGAGGATTGACTAGTCTAAGATGGCCGCCAAGTTGGAGCAGGTAGAGAGAAGTATTGTAGTCCTTTTTTTGGTGTTATGTTTTGAGACCAGTTTCACTTTCTGAGCCAGGGCTGCCCGAGGAAGTCCAGTTTCTATCTTGTTCAGTGGGGAGAGGGGAGTCCTATGTCTGTTTTGAGGGTCACAGTGCCAGGCTGAGTTTTAGCTTTGTGAGGGACTGATAAAGATGGAGGCGAATTGTTGTTGTAGAAGTTTTATGGCCCCAGCCATTTTGGGAAACCGATCTTAGAAGGGTAAATACTTAAAGAATTAGGAGCGGTGCAGAAACAGAGACAGAAACAGTACCTTATCATAGTCCTGTGCGTCGAATGTGTTGGAGTAATAGTAATAGTCAGATCGATTCTGTCACCGTGGGAATCATCGAGGTGTGAGAGAACTTCTTCTGTGATGATCTGCAGGGCTGCAGGGCTGCTCATGTAGGACATGGGAGCAGCGTGGGGGCCTCGGGAAAGCCGCGATTAGAGAGAAGGACAGGAGCGGGTAATTGCACTGGGCAGATCCGTGCCTCAGTCTCAGGACCATCAATCAGGCGGCGAGCTGCCAAGGGCCAGCCAGGGGGACACGCCGAGTCGGGAGCTCAGCCTGCCTCGCTAGCAGCCGTCGTGTCAAGCCCCAGGGCACTCAGGTTAAATTTATTTGTTGGGCACGTCCACCCTTGTTCCCAAACCAAACCTTTGTAGGTGTATGCCAGTGTAAAAGGCACAGGAGAGGGCTATGAAAGCCAAATGTATGGTCCCTCCCTTTGTCTTAACGTACTATTCTGTGATGAGTTGTAAATTCAAGCACTGTTTCATCGTCCCCAAACCGGGCCGTAAGCCAAATTGCACTTTAGACATGGCATTATTCATAACCACCCATTCTTCTTCCCTGGACTCTTCCCCAAATTCTTAACGGTTCTATTGAGAAGAGGAGTAGGATGATAGCAACTGGGTTGCGACTTACATCCCCTTCCTGAAGATTGTGACAATTGCCTCTCGCCATGCGGTAACCAGTAGATCAGCAACTGCAGCCCTCAAAACATTGGTAACTAAAGGGACCAAACAGGAAAGATGTTCCCTAAATAAATCCATTGGGAAACCATTCAGGGCTGGTGCACTGCCTGAAGGACTACCATTGATTGCCAGGACCATATCCTTAATATTGTTGAGCTCACCGAGGCGGTTGGCAGCTTCCTGATCATAAATTACATCCTCAATGCTTATTTGCCCATGCTTTTGGCTCACTGAGTCAAAGATCCCAGTAAAGTGCTTGCCCCAGGTGTGGACTGGGATAAGACACTCAGTTTGCGGTCTCTCATAGTCCGAAATAAACGGATAATTAACAATTTTCCAAAAGGTCGTGCTATCTTTTGACTGCTCTGCTTAATACAATTCCTCCCATGCTCCTACTCGGATTTCTGCCTTTCTTGTTGCCCAAAATATTCTTGTACGCCTTTCTGGAAATGGCAATTTTATTCTCATCTTGTGAGCACTCCCTTAAAAACGCTTTAAGTTGTTTGTGAGCTAAAGTACATGCGGGGTTCAGGGCCGGACTGGCTACCGGGCAGTTGTGTGTGCTGCCGAGCTGGGGGCTCATTTCGTTGATGGGGACCTGCGTGTGCAAAACGAAATTCGTTTTGCTTTTTTTATTTCAAAGCGCACGCAGGTCCCCATCAACGAAATAAGCCCCCACCACAGAGAAATTAGCCCCCAGCTCGGCAGCACATAGAAACGCCCGGGAGCCAGTCCGGCCCTGGCGGGGTCGAACCATCCAAGTAGCTGTTTTCCCGAACACTTACCCATTGTTAACCTACATGCAATGTACACACAAAGGGAACGAAACACCGGTAAAATGGCGTGGGGATCTTTCCCGTGTTGTGAATCCAGAATAAAATCCTGCTGGTTATCGCTCATTAAATTGCATAGGAATTGTTCTTTATAAACCACCTCCCCTTTAATTCTAACCCCATTTTCAGAGCAAATCTACTTCCCCACTCCAACCCTGTACACCTGGTTCCACCATGTCAATTGCAAGATAAGGGGTAACGGGTTGTGATCACTAATACAACTGGCAGTTTCCATGTACTTTACTAAATTCGGGACAAGATCCAAGAAAAGGAACATGAAATCTATATTACTACAGTTTTCATTTCCTTTGTAGGTTGGGGGGTAAAGTGGTTAGTGGCCACTTATATTCACCAAGTGTTTGGATATAATGAGCCTATTTAGAGAATCCCTGTATGCCACGTCTCTAAAATGCATCAGCTCATTCCCTCTGCATCCTGTAAACCACAGGTCAAGGAAATGCTTACAGATTCTCATATTAAAATCGCCTACTCATAAGATCAAACCTTCCTGATTATGTTTTTCCTGGAAGTCTATGATGTGTGTCTCGAGGTCAATCATAGTGGTTTTAGAAACATCAAAAATATTGCACTAGGATAGTGTCTTTATAGATACTAGGATATAGTCTTGAAAAAAACGATATCCCTTCAATGCCAGCAGACAATCAAAGACTTGATGTCTAAAAAAACAAGCTTTGGCATAGCCAATAGGTCTCGCCTTTGGGACCTTATAAGTGCTTAGTCATGCAACAGTTGATGTTGTTGCACCAAGGATATTGTGCTGCATAACTAAATACTTATAAGGTCCCAAAAGCGAGACCTATTGGCTATGCCAATGCTTGTTTTTAATGTTATTAGTGATTTAAGTGTAATTTTTTTTCTTCTTTTTCTGAGTTTTATATAGCGCGAACTAGACCCAAAGATATCAGGTATCAGAGTGCTTTACATGAGCACCAGTTTCATTACACAAGGAAATGTTCATATGTACTGTAGACAATGTTATTGTTTATAAAAAGGTAGTTTTACATGAAAAGTGTTGAACAGAAGCTCCACTAATAGGTTTGAAGGGTGGTCCTGAACACCATTAAAGTATTTAGCTCCCGCAGGGGCGACAATTTTGTTTTTCGAAGAAAGGTCCTAAATAAACCTCATGAATGCACTGCCGAGCCGTACTGAGAATACAAGTCTTATTAGGTGATATAAGAAACCTTGAGATATGTGCAAGGTGTACTTTGATTGAGGCATAACAGTCCTGAACTGGATAATTTCAGGAGTTAAGGTAGGAACTGGCAAGGTGGCATGTCAAGGAGGGTCAGTTTTTGTTTTCTTCCCCATAAAACAAAATGTTCCCTTTTAGGTTCTAGCTTTTAAAAGTGGATGCTGGACTGGCCATTCTAAGACCCTGCCTGCACTTCTCAAGAATGAACAAATCTACACATTCTTAATGAGCAAGGCTGTCAACTAAAGGGATTGTGGAGAAGTATTTTTCCCTGTTCCTTGAAAGCAGTCACATGTCTGGGCTGAACACATCTGGGTTAAACCCTATAGGTTCTTGAGTGAACATGTGCGACAACTCCGGTATACAACGGTAACCACGCATTTTTTACAACGCGGTACCGTTACCACGCTACTTTTACAACGCAAGTCGATACAACGACTTGCGCTGGGGGGCGCTCCAGGATAGTAAATAGATTAATTTACTATCCAACTCCTTTTCCTAGAGTCCACGGGGACTGGAGTTGGAATAGTAAATTAAAAAATGTACTATCCAGCGCCCCTCCACGCAAGTCGTTGTAACGACTTGCGTGGTAAAAGTAGCGTTGTAACGGTACGCGTTGTAAAAGTACGCGTGGTACCGTCATATATCCGACAACTCCAGCTACAGGTGCTGACACATCCATGCTTATGCCACTAAGAGGACCTTGCAGTGTTCACTTTCTATCTTGCAAAACACCATGAGAACTAGAGAAATAAATGGGAATGTGTATTTAACCTTTTACCAACCGGTTCATTGTGAAAGCCTCCCCTTGAAATCCCATGCTGTACCAGCTACTCGCAAACTAGCTAGGCAAGTACCCCGTTTTGCATTGTTGCCCCTCACCTTTTGCCTAATGTTGATGTACTTTGACTAAGTGTTCCCTGGGATCCTGTCAACCCCCTGGGTCTATGTTCTTTCCCTAAACTGTACTGCTGCAAAACCCAATTGGCAACTCTCTGGCCACATACAAGTCCCTTGTAAAAGGTACCATAGGTACCAAGGGCACCGTGACTAGGTAAGACCTCTCTGGTGACTTTAGAGGACCTGTACCTTTACATACATGCACACACACACACATACACACACACCACCTCACTCCTCCCTAGCCCACCCCACCCATTGCAGGCTGCGTGTTTTGGTGCAGAACAAAATGAAGAGTCCACATGGCACACATCCCTGTGTGCCATGCCTACAACCCAGTGGCCTGGCATAGGTAAGCCACCCGTCTGGCTGGGTGCACTATACCAGTGATGAGGGTACAGGAGCGTGAGCCCTGTGCTCCTACAGTGTCTAAGTCCATTCTTAGACATTGTAAGTGCAGTAATGCCATAAAGCGTACATGGTCCCGGGAGTTTGTCATTCCGAACACTGCAGCACCATAATGGCATTACTGAAAACTGGGAAGTATGGTATGAAACTTCTCAGCAAATTAAACCCAAATTGATGCCAGTGTGGGATTGAATGAAAAATGCACTCAGAGGGCATATTAGAGATGCCCCCTGAAAAACGATATAACTGTAGTGTTCTGGCTGAGAGCTGCTCGCCAGCTGCCTCCACCAGACCTTTTTCTTGACCCATAGGTCGAGAGCCTGCTGCTCTTGGGGTCCTGAAACAAACCACATCCTGGGACGAGGTGCCAGGACCCTCCCCCAGGATTGGCAGGGTCCATGAAGTGGGAGCTTCAAAGGCTTGCCGCCTTTGTGAGCTACTTCAGCCATTTGCTACTCCCAGTAACTGCCACCGGTTCTGACCCCCACTTTTGGGTAGGAAAATCAGCGGGAAAATCAAGTTAGGAGAGGTGTGCCCACTTTTGCCAACCCCACCCTTCAGGTGGGGGGGCGGACGCAAACCACAACTCTCAGTCCCTGCCATCTTGCACATGGGGAAACCCAGCCAACCAGATTGAGGCTTATTCCCCCCTCCCACTAGAGGGTGGCAGGGTGTACCCACCCCAAGGAAGAGACCCATTGGTCTAGACCTGTACCTACCTGTAACACCCTTACATTTGGTGTTTAGGAGCAACCCTGAACCTTGCCTCCTCAGACAAAAGAGAGAAGGAGGACCAAAGAAGCTGCGCTGATAGAAGACGAGAGGACACCAACTCACTTGGCCCCAGCCCTCCCGGCCTGTCCCAAACTCAAACCTGCTCCAGCGAAATCCCGGTATGTCCTGCAGCCAGCAGCCCCCAATAATAAGGAGGACCTCCACTGCCTTCCCAAACCAGACTTTGTCTCCCATGAGCACCGGGTTTGCCCACCAACAGACTCTGGCTCCGGCCAAATACGCGAGTCTGCACCACTCTGCACCCGACGCCCACAGCCCAAGTTCGAGTGGCGTAACACCACGAGGAGGTCTCCCCAGCGATCCTGATCAGGGATCTGGTGATCCCTGACCTACCTCAAGTCTCCAACCGACGCCTGCAGCCCCTTTCTGGATGATCTCCCCGACCGGAGCCGGTAAGAAATACATGATGCCTAAAGACACCCCTGCACCCGACTTCCCAAGACCTTGGTTGGCCCGACTGATGGTGTATTGGCATCCCAACTTACCTCTCCAGCCGGTGGTCGCATGACTTGAGGCCTAGGGAATCGGACGACAGCCATTGCCTGAGTGAGCAGCTTAGAAACTTGAGAGCCACATTTGACTCTGAATTGTCTTTCTGGCCTCATGTTGTCTAATGCTGGCACCCATTTCTTTTTGCTTTAACTTATAAAAACATTTTTGTATATCCGCGCTGTCCCAGTGCGAAAGACATGTGTGCATGCTCTAATAACTGCAAGATTGGAGTATGCCAACTCATTATACCTTGCCTAAACCCCCCATACACCCCCAGCTCTCCCCTCCAGGTTCTGAGATCGTTGAATGTACGACTGCTAATAATCCTCGGGATCAAGCAGATGAGGAAAGGCGGTGGCTCCTTTGCCTATCTTTCCACTAAACTCTGGAATGATGTCCCTGTCACTTTAAACTGCACCGGCAAAGAAGTGTGTTTAAATATGTCTCCTCAGATCTGTCAATCAACTCTCATCACACCACAGTATGTTATCTGTGCCTTACACAACACCAGGATGCATGTCCTTCCTTCCTTCCCCCTCCTTACTTCCTTCCTTCACTCCGAGTTGGTAATGGCGACCTGCTACTCGGGGCTCGAGTCAGGGTACGGCGTCCCCCCCGTTTCTTTACGGAGAGCTCGATAAATAGAGCAAATGGAGCCACACATTCACTCTTTCGTGAAAAGTGGAAGAGGTGTGGCGCCGCGGCCAGGGCGACTGACGCTGGAATCTGGGGACCACGGTTCGATCCCCGGCTCCGGCGGCAGGTTAGCCCAGCACCATGTGACTCTGGGCAAAGCTCGCTTAATCTTCCCGACGGCCCCCCAGCGCCTAGAGACCCTTACGGGTGATTGTGCGCTTTACAAATGTGGATTATTAATCGGAGCCCATTCAGAACACTGCTCACGCACTGGCTTCTCTGATGCAATCGCATCTAAGGGGTGAGTCTGATTGTGCAAGCCACCTTTTGTAACGTCTCTTCCTGTCGTGACGTCAGCGCCCCCCCACTTCTTTTTATAGGACTTGTGCCCTGCTGCTACTATGAACGTAAGTAATGTCTGGTCTTTTGCGGGACTCGGAATAGTGCAACAGGCAATGAGGCATCCTCCACATCTAAGGATGCATGGAATTACATTTTTATGACGCACTGTATTACTTCCAGAAGTGTGTCGATGTAAGAATTCAGTGTTTTGAGCTATTTACTAAGCCTCCTTAAAGCCAATGCAGGTCACCACACATCAGACTTTTTCAGTGTAAGAAAGAACATTGAGTAACATTCAGCAGCTGATCAGAGAATTACACTTTTTCCAAGGCTATTTTCTCTAGGAACCTAGTAATCTCTAAGTATAGTTCTTTTAGATGCTTGTGCGTCTCCTTTCACGAAGAGATGGTGGTTTCTACAAGAATTCTAGAATATGGCCATGTTGAGCAAGTTAGGTATGTTCTGCTGATACTCTTTATGGTAGATACTAGCGAGTTATTGAGTTTGTAGGGGGACAGAGTGCAACGTTATTTAAATTAAAAGTATGATTAATCTGTTGTTAATTTATTTTTCATTGATAGGTAATTTTTAATTAATTATGCAATTGTAAGGGAGGGCATGGCTAGGTAAAATGGCTGAAAGAGCGTTAATCCCAGCAGCCCCTGCCGGCCTGCCTGTAATCCTGTTTTATCCTGTAGTCGCCGCAGCCCTGGCGGTGTGAAAAACTGCCTAGCGAGTCCCAGATATCGCACCAGATCCTTGGGGCGTCCACTGAGCGGCGGGAGCAGCGGTGCGGGACACAGGGGCTCGGAGCCAGATCCCAGCCAATGGAAAGGTGCACTTCTTTGAGAATCCTGAAGAGGTTTGGGACTGAATGGAAGTGTGGGACAAGTACCTGCTCGAAGCATGGGCAGTGGGGGTCACCCAAGGACACAGCAGGAGTGGGACAAATGGAGGAGCCACTTCAGGAGGGACAGATCCAGGAGCACTGCCTCAGATGCATATGTATGCAATCCAAGAAGATGGTACTATGCAGGGGGCAGGGGCAGGAGATTTGCAGGCGACTGAGCTGGGTCAGCAAATACCCACAATGGAGGCCCTGGCGTCAGACACTCAGTCTACACATATCAGTGCCATTTCGGACACGGAGTAAGGATAGAATGATCCTGCACAACTGTGTTAAGGCCTGTTTATAAGGGGCTGCAGCATAAAGGGAGGAGGGGGTGTATAGTTCTGACCCTGCAGCATGTTGTCTACTGACGATGATCTGATATCAAGATTCTGTGTAAATTGTTGGCCAACCGTTTATGTACTACAATGTGCGTGTTTGTCCACTCGGATCAATGTGGCTTCCTGCCTGGTGCAGGATGCCACGGAAATTTGCAGCGTCTGAGGTGTATCCTTCACAAAGTGGAGGGTGCCCGGGAGGAGGTGGCCCCCACTCTGAGCCTTAATAGGCACTGGGGATCCCATCCTCCAGGGCCCTATGAATTTTTTTAAGGAGATGGGTGCTAAGTGGCCTCCCTCCCCAAGCCTTGTTAAGCGCTGGGGACCCCATCCTCCAGGGCTATTTTTTTGTTTTTTATAGGGGGGGTGCACAGCCTCCCTCCCCAGCCTATTTTGGCCCCAGAGACCCCATTCCCCTGGACCCCAAAGTGCTAATTAAGGGGAGGGGTCAAGCGTCCCCCGTCCCAACCCTTAACCCCTTGGCCGCGGGGGTATTTCCCCCGCTGTGCTGGGGGGTGAGGGGGCGCGCACGGCGCCCCGGTGCTTGTGACAAGCTAAGCTCGTCATGAGCCACAGTGGCCGTGTGCTCATGACGAGCTGAGCTTGTCACGTCACGGCCACACCCGTTTCTTTGGAACGCTCAGCACAGCGGGGGAAGTAGCCCCGCGTGCGAGCGTTGGAGCCGTTATGACGAGCTCAGCTCATCATGAGCACACGGCAAACGTGGCTCGTGACGAGCTGAGCTCGTCATGAGCATAGGAGGGGTTAAAAAGGTACTGGAGACTTCATCACACAGGACCGCATTTTTTCAAAGAGGAGGAGGGCCATGCACCCCCGAACCGTTAAAAGGCTTTTGGGACCCCACCTCCATGTCCACAACTTAGGTTTAAGGGAAGGGGGCATGCAGCTCCCCTCCCCAAGTCTTTTCCAGGCCCTGGGAACCCCATCTCCAAGGGGCCCGCCCAAGGCACCAACAATACACTTATTGGGGGTCATGGTGGGAGCCCCAGGGCCCCAAAGGGCCCAGTTGGCTCCACCCCACCGGGCGGCAGTAATCTATTGATCTGTGTCGCTGTCCACATCTGTGGGGGCAGAGAAACAGATCAAAAGTCTGCTTCCAGCTGGCAGGAGCATTTTGAAACCTTCCGTCCGCTGGGAGAAGACTTTGTGTTTGCTTCCACATGGCAGGAGATTCAAAAGTGCTCTGGCCAGGTGGGAGCAAACAAAAGTTTCCATGCCCGCACTGGTGAGGGCAGGGAACCCGCTATGTGCTGAGGGGCCATAGAAGGCTTGAGGAACGGGGTCATGTGGAGCTTTCCCCTTAAAATGTAAATGGCAGTCCCTTCCCTTTTAGGAGCATTTTGCCTCTGGGGCTGGGCTCCCCCAAACCTTTAATAGCTCCCCCCCATCCATTTTTTGATATTTTAACGCCAGGGGTGGGCTCCCGGGGCCTTTATTGGCTCGGGGAGGGGGGCCGTGCAGCCCCTCCCCCTATTGAATATGGGCTTGGGGGGATCGCTGCAATTTTTGCAGATTTTGGTATATTTTTTCATTAAGCAGTTCAGGCCAGGGGATTAAGTCTCGAGTTCTATTATGGCTGCCAGTAATATGTTTCTCATTTGCTGGCCACCAATCAGAGAGCTCGCTCCCACTGGAGTCGGACTCCCCTGGCAGTGAATTGGCCCAAGGGAAAAGAAGCTCCGTGTGCCAATCAAAAAACACTCTATTTTTTCAAATTCAGTTCGAGGGACTGTTTATACTGTTATTTTGCACAAAGCTGAAAGTATTAAGAGCTTATATATATGAATTTTAAATATTTGATATATTTATATGTTTATATATTTGAGTGTTTCTGTATATACTGTATTTATACTGCAATTAGGATCAACAGGCATATGACGTGGAAAAGTCTATACGTGAGACACAGCAACCTAAATGATGTGTCTCACCATGCCAAAACTGCATTTAAGCTGGGAATTTTGCGTAATTTTGCACATAATGTTTACATGTTTTGCTAGCTAAACTGTATTTTAGACAGTGAATTATGCGTAGTTTGCACAATAATGTATACATATAAAATTACATTCAGATATTTCTATCAGTTCAAATAGCTTAAATATAACCAGGCACAAAATAAGCCGAAAACCTGATATAATGTACGATGCAATGTGTGAAATCAGACAGATAGTCTGTTTTCCATGTTTAAGAATTAAGTATGCACTTGTCACTTAAAAATGGGGATGAAAAAAATGTAGCATGTCATGTGATCAAGGCCCCTGGTGGGTTGAAATGCATCATGGCGGCACAGCACTGAAAATAAATGAAATATTTCACTATATAAGAGGAGTCAGTGCATATATATATATATATATATATATATATATATATATATATATATATATATATATATATAGGCACTGACTCCTCTTATATGCATCATGGCGGCACAGCACTGAAAATAAATGAAAAATTTCACTATATAAGAGGAGTCAGTGCCTATATATATATATATATATATATATATATATATATAGGCACTGACTCCTCTTATATAGTGACATTTTTCATGTATTTTCAGTGCTGTGCCGCCATGATGCATATATATATATATATATATATATATATATATATATATATATATATATATATATGACAAACGAAGAAGCGCCAGACTTGGAGAGCCCTACGCCAAGTGTTAATGTTCATTTCATGCCAGGCAGTCCCGCTGTCACTCACTTCAAGTTCAGAGATTAATTAGCCAGCATTTCCTAACGCGTTTCAAGCGTCCATGCGCCCTTGTTCACAGGTGTTGGCCGATGGGTGTGAGCAGCAATACGCCTTCAAACATCCCTAAATAGTCCCGCCCAGCTGGGCGTGTCAGCATAGTGCATGCTGGGATATGAAGTCTGTTGACAAGGTGTGTACCTGTGGCCGCCGTCACTCCATCAAATTCAATACCACAGTGGGTTTCTGTACCTGTTACGAGTGGCTGCAGGGCTGTGATTATCCCTTCGGCAGGAAAACACAAGGCTCCATCTGCGTCTGTAATCACCACGCTGGACCCGCTAGTCAGCGGTGGGGCACCTCCGCGACCCCGGCAGGCCGCAATTATATGACAAACGAAGAAGCACCAGACTTGGAGAGCCCTACGCCAAGTGTTAATGTTCATTTCATGCCAGGCAGTCCCGCTGTCACTCACTTCAAGTTCAGAGATTAATTAGCCAGCATTTCCTAACGCGTTTCAAGCGTCCATGCGCCCTTGTTCACAGGTGTTGGCCGATGGGTGTGAGCAGCAATACGCCTTCAAACATCCCTAAATAGTCCCGCCCAGCTGGGCGTGTCAGCATAGTGCATGCTGGGATATGAAGTCTGTTGACAAGGTGTGTACCTGTGGCCGCCGTCACTCCATCAAATTCAATACCACAGTGGGTTTCTGTACCTGTTACGAGTGGCTGCAGGGCTGTGATTATCCCTTCGGCAGGAAAACACAAGGCTCCATCTGCGTCTGTAATCACCACGCTGGACCCGCTAGTCAGCGGTGGGGCACCTCCGCGACCCCGGCAGGCCGCAATTATATGACAAACGAAGAAGCACCAGACTTGGAGAGCCCTACGCCAAGTGTTAATGTTCATTTCATGCCAGGCAGTCCCGCTGTCACTCACTTCAAGTTCAGAGATTAATTAGCCAGCATTTCCTAACGCGTTTCAAGCGTCCATGCGCCCTTGTTCACAGGTGTTGGCCGATGGGTGTGAGCAGCAATACGCCTTCAAACATCCCTAAATAGTCCCGCCCAGCTGGGCGTGTCAGCATAGTGCATGCTGGGATATGAAGTCTGTTGACAAGGTGTGTACCTGTGGCCGCCGTCACGTAGGGCTCTCCAAGTCTGGTGCTTCTTCGTTTGTCATATAATTGCGGCCTGCCGGGGTCGTGGAGGTGCCCCACCGCTGACTAGCGGGTCCAGCGTGGTGATTACAGACGCAGATGGAGCCTTGTGTTTTCCTGCCGAAGGGATAATCACAGCCCTGCAGCCACTCGTAACAGGTACAGAAACCCACTGTGGTATTGAATTTGATGGAGTGACGGCGGCCACAGGTACATACCTTGTCAATAGACTTCATATCCCAGCATGCACTATGCTGACACGCCCAGCTGGGCGGGACTATTTAGGGATGTTTGAAGGCGTATTGCTGCTCACACCCATCGGCCAACACCTGTGAACAAGGGCGCATGGACGCTTGAAACGCGTTAGGAAATGCTGGCTAATTAATCTCTGAACTTGAAGTGAGTGACAGCGGGACTGCCTGGCATGAAATGAACATTAACACTTGGCGTAGGGCTCTCCAAGTCTGGTGCTTCTTCGTTTGTCATATAATTGCGGCCTGCCGGGGTCGCGGAGGTGCCCCACCGCTGACTAGCGGGTCCAGCGTGGTGATTACAGACGCAGATGGAGCCTTGTGTTTTCCTGCCGAAGGGATAATCACAGCCCTGCAGCCACTCGTAACAGGTACAGAAACCCACTGTGGTATTGAATTTGATGGAGTGACGGCGGCCACAGGTACATACCTTGTCAATAGACTTCATATCCCAGCATGCACTATGCTGACACGCCCAGCTGGGCGGGACTATTTAGGGATGTTTGAAGGCGTATTGCTGCTCACACCCATCGGCCAACACCTGTGAACAAGGGCGCATGGACGCTTGAAACGCGTTAGGAAATGCTGGCTAATTAATCTCTGAACTTGAAGTGAGTGACAGCGGGACTGCCTGGCATGAAATGAACATTAACACTTGGCGTAGGGCTCTCCAAGTCTGGTGCTTCTTCGTTTGTCATATATATATATATATATATATATATATATATATATATATATATATATATATATATATATATAGGCACTGACTCCTCTTATATAGTGGAATTTTTCATTTATTTTCAGTGCTGTGCCGCCATGATGCATTTCAACCCACCAGGGGCCTTGATCACATGACATGCTACATTTTTTTCGTCCCCATTTTTAAGTGACAAGTGCATACTTAATTCTTAAACATGGAAAACAGACTATCTGTCTGATTTCACACATTGCATCGTACATTATATCAGGTTTTATATATATATATATATATATATATATATATATATATATATATATATATATATATATATATATATATATATATATATATTATATACACACACACACACACTGGAACAAAAACAAAAGTTCAAGTAAAGTTAGGTGCGAATTTCAGTGACAATGTAATGTTTTAAACATACAAAACCCCTGAAATTCACCGGTTATACAATAATTCGAGCCCCAAGGGTAACTATAACTCACGCCCCCCCATGCAGTTTTATCATCAAAAATGTAATTGCAAATGTTGCAGTGATATTATCAATGATGTCATAGATGTCATGAGTTATGTAATATGTGGGGTAAATAGCAGTGCATGGCGAGGGGGCGGGTTATAGTTACCTTAGGGCACGAGTCATATTTATCAGAGCTAACTATAGCTGGTGAATTGCAATGGTTTTGTACATTTAAAACGTTACGTTATCACTGAAATTCTCACCTAACTATAAAGTTACTTTAACCTTTGTTTTTTTCAGCGAATTTTCAAGTTTTTTTAAAATGTAAAATAAAACACAACAACAATTCCTAACTATAACTTCACATTAACCACTGGCATTTTTCGGTTCATTTTTTGATGATTTATTTATTTTTATTTTATTTTGAAGATTTTATATAGCGTGAACAAGACCCTTGCGGGTATCAGAGCTCTTTACAAGGCAGATGTAGGAAACTAATACAAGCATTAAGGGATATAGTTATGTTCAATACAAACCAACATTAGTATTACAAGTTATATACATAGTTCATGTGAATTTAGACAAGAGAAGAGATTTCACTTTTTTTTTTAAAGATACAGTAGAGGGATTCAGTCTAGTTTCTGGGGCAGTGCATTCCAAATCCTGGGAGCCACCCCCGAGAAGGCCCTGTTGTAGTTTTTCTTCTTGGCAAATCGTTGTGGTTTCAGTAGAAGGTTACTGGAGCTCTTGGAGGATCTGTTGCCACAAGAAAGCACCAATTTCTGTGCCAGATAACTCAGAGTGCTGTGATGTATGGCCTTGTGCATCATACATGCACATTTTAGTTGAATTCTGGCTTCGAAAGGTAGCCAGTGGAGGGCTCTAAGATCAGGGGAGATGTGACAGTTTCTTTTAGAGCCTGTGATGAGTCTAGCTGCTGCGTTGATTGAAGCTCTTAGGGGGCCGTCGTCGATCTGGGGAGACCGCACAGATAGACACTCTCATTGTTCACTCTTGGGATTACTAGTGCTTGAGCTGCCAGTTTCAGTCATTTGCGGGAAGTAGGGGTTTTAATCTTCTCAAGGTGTTCATCTAAAAATGTGCTCCTTTTGTTGTGGTGCTAACATGTTTCTGCATGTTTTGATTTCTGTCGAGAGTTATTCCCAGCAATTTTGCGGAGTCGATAATGAACTCAACCTGTTAGATGTTTCAGCCAATCTTAAATGATGGTCAATTGGTTGGGAGGAGCAATTAGGAGGAATTCAGTTTTGAGGGTGTTTAGTTTCAGATGGTTTTCGACCAGCCAGGTCTGAGTTTTTTGTAGCATTAGGTTGAGAGTTTTGATGCCCTCTAGTGAGTGCATCTTTAAATATAGTTGTGTATCGTCGGCGTACATGTGAAAACGGATATTAGAGGAGCTGAGAATTTCAGGGAGCAGTTCCATGAATAGGTTGAAAAGTGTAGGAGAGAGGGATGATCCTTGCGGGACTCCTAAAGTGACTAGGACGGGCTTGGACAAGGATTGATTAACCTTGAATCTTTGTGATCTATTTTGAAGGAAAGAGGTGAACCAATTTAGAACTGATCCCAATAATCCCATTCCGTATTTCAGGAGATCTAGTAAGTTGTCTTGTTTGACGGTGTCAAAGGCCGAGGATAGGTCAAGCAAGATTAGCAAACAGGCTTCCTTTTGGTCAAGGATGTTTAGTGCGTCATCTATTATGTGGATCATGGCTGTTTCAGTACTGTGTCCTGCTCAGAAGACGGATTGGTATAGGTTAAGCAGGTTGCAATGGACTATGTGGATGCCAAGCTGTATGGGAACACATTTTTCTAAGAGTGTGGCCAGAGTAGAGATATTGGATATTGGGCGGTAATTATTTAAGTCAGAGGGATCACCCGTGGGCTTCTTTAAGAAGGGGGATACCTTTCTCATAGTTAAGGATTTCAGGGATGATTCCTTGAAGGAGAGAGGTATTTATAATCTTGATCCATGGAGGCAGTAGCAGTGTAATGAAGTATTTTATGTAGTTTTCTGGAAGGGGGTCTGTGAAGTGATTGGAGGGATTCAAAGCCATGAGCGTTTTCAATATAGCTTCTTCACTGTATGTATTGAAGGATGACCAGGAGGCGTAACCTCTTAGGTCAAACTTTGGTGAGCATATGGGTAGGGATCCTGGAGGGGGAAAAGAAGTGTCAATTTGAGTGTCAGTATGGGTTATTAAGTAATTGAGCAGGTCCGTCTTTATGCTTTCTGTCCTCATAATGAAGAAGGAGGCAAATTCTTCGCAATTGGGTAGGGAGCCTGGGTTAGCTTTTGGAGGGTGAGGTACATCCTTAGATTGTGTTTTAATTAGTTCAAATAGTTTTTTGGAACGGTTCTTGGCTTTGTCTAATTGATTACTGAAAAAGTCTGCTTTTGATCGTCTGATCTTTCTGTAGTAGGAGTTTCTCGTGGTTCTTAGCAGCTTGATTTGGTCAGAAGAAGAAGTTGATCTCCATCGTCGTTCAATTAATCTTATTGATCATCTGTACTCATTGAGTCTACCATCGTACCATGGTTTTGAATCTTTTGTGGAGACTCTTCAATTGTAAGGGAGCGACTTTGTCTAATACCATATTCATGGAGTAGTGGTTAGTTTGATCTTGAATGTCGGATAGGCCTTCAGGGGGAAGCAGGATGTTGTGGCTGGAAGTTGTGGCTAAGTCAGCACCAACATTTGTTAGGTTCCTCTTCCATATTTTAGTTGTCGTGGGTTGAGAAGGTTATAGTTTTACTGATTCATTGATGAAGAATCTGATGATGTGGTGGTCAGACCAATCACAGGGGAGGATCATTTCAAGCGGAAGTGATTCAGCCATGGAAATGACTAAGTCTTGGATTGAGCCTTTATCATGTGTAGGGCTGTTACAGATTTGGGTGAGGTCAAGGTCCGAGAGGAAAGCTGTAAGGTTATTGACCGCTAAATCATTAAGGTCATTCCAGTGGAGATTTAGGTCCCCGAGGAATATTTGAATATTTTGTTGACCAGCATTTGTAGATCCAATATCCATGAGATGTTCGATGACGGTGAGGTTATCACCTGGTGGTTGGTAGAGAATGTGCATTGAACACATTGGTTTGCTATTACTCGTGATGTCTAAACGAAGGTATTCACAAGAGGATAGTACCGTGAGTGGGAGCGGTAGACTGAGAGATTATTCTGATGTATTCAAGTAATACCCCACCAGGCCAACAGTTCTATCTAGTCTGGTGATATCATGGTTTGGGGATACCAATATGTCCAAGTTTGGCGTAGATGATTCATTCAAAATTAGTAGGTCAGGTTCATGAGTGAGTATAAGGTCAGCTATATCAGCTGCATGTCTTGTGGCAGATCTACAGTTTAGAAGTATACATTTAAGGCAAGCCTTTATAGAGGTGGTGCTGGATTCTTGTGTGAGGGGGACTCCTATAAGGTTGTTTTCAAATATAGCTATAGAATTGTGTTTTGTAACTCTGTGAGAATTGGAGGGGTTGGTTTGGATTAGGGAATGTTTCTGCAAGTTGTCTGAATGCACTGTGTTAATGGTGGAATGTGGAAGATCATAGGAGTGGAGTAGGGAGCGTATGTCTTTCGCCGATAAAGGATTTATTAATATTTTAGTCATTTAGGATTTAGTAATATTTTGTGACAATACTTAAAGCCAACCCTTAAAACCCAGGGGAGCTGGAGACATAGCCGAGGTTCAAGTGGCGGCCTCGAGCCTTCGAAATTTGGCTATCAATGGCTCCATATGTCTCCAGGGAAGTGACCGATGAGCTTAATGTTCAGTCTGGCCCAGACAAAGCTAATTCTTAGTTTTCATAGGGATATAAAATACAAGTCCATCAAGAGACGAACACCTGCCAGGCGCCAAGAGGACATTCATTTGGAGGATAGAAATGGAAGAGCACAGAAACTGTAAAACAAAGAGGTTAGAAATAGAAATCAACATTACAAAGTAAGTAAGCTAGGCCTGTGAGAACAAAATTAACAACAATGTTAACACCACATAAATAAATACCAGGGTCGAAGCCAACGCGAAAGGTAAAGACCCATTCAGAAGACTCCTTTGGCAATAAGGAGAAAATGGTGAGTGGCGAATGACAAACTTTGACAGAACGATAAGAAAGATCTTTCATAAAGTTTTCAGTCTGAAAGTTAACTGCCCCAGAAAGGGTGTAACAACAGGGGTCCTGGTTCCCATCCAGGCCCCAGCTTAACTAAAATTGCTGTGCAGATTCATACATTTGTCTAGTGCCGAGAGCCCACGATTCATGGATAAACTGAGAAGCTTTAGGCAACGGGAACTGACCATTTGTATGCTCCCAAAGATGTGTCAGGCAGATGTGAAACCGGTGTCATACTACAAGACCATAGTCAGAAATGTGCCATGTGAAAGTCATTATCATCATCATCATCATAATTTTATTTCGATCACAAGGATCTTGAAAAGTGTGCCTAAATCTGATACAGAAACACATAGATTAAAATAGCATTTCAAAGATAAAACCATATAAAAATACATGACCTTATCAAGAGATATAAATTATTAAATACAACATGCTAAAAATATTACACAAGGAACTTTGAGCATCTATTGTACAATGCACTTTGCATGTCTAATGAGGGCCGGACTGGGAACAGCAACCAGCCCTGGCAGATTGCGGCTTATCCGGCCCCTGCTGGCAAGAAGCACTGCTCCCGTTTTTGTTACAGGGGGAAGATAAAACCGGCCTCCCCACTGACAAAACCGCCCCCCAGCCCTTCTGGCCCACGGGGAGATGCCCAGGGCCCGTTTAGCGGGGTGGATGAACGGGTACGTAAGGGACCCCCTCCTCTCGAATGGTGGACCATTGATTCTGATGATGCCCCCCCTCTCTCCCACCTAACCAGAGCGAATGGAGAGACGATAAACGTCACCTATGGACCACACAAGAGGAAGATTTAGGACTCGGCTTCTTTAATTGGGCGTACGGTGCCGAAGAAGAAGGTACGCCCCCGAATTACGCGCTGCTGGACGGATTGGCCAAAAAGGAGGAAGGAGAAGGCCTGGCGTGTGACATCACCCCGGAGGAGTTGGTTGTGGAGAGCGTAGTAGGAAGAGAGCACGAAGATTACCGGAGCCGTGAGGCGAGCGGAATCAAGGAGGCGGAAGGAGAAGGGTTGCCGAACCGAGAGACGAGCTGCTTGGGCAAGAGTGTTGGAGCGCCAGGAGGCCAACGTCACCACGAGCTGCTGGGCCATGCTCCTGGAGGAGTGTGGCTTCAGCAGGTACATCAGTGGGTTACAGGTTGGGATGGGGAGGCGGGGAAACTCGTATCGGTAGTAGATACCCAACTGTTATAGCCTCTGACTACCTTGTAAATACCCTTTCCGGCCTACCCCTGTACCTTCCCCAAAACACGCTTTCCTCACTACTTCTCCCCTTGCACCGCCCGTGTAGTTAAAAAGTGTACAAAACACTAAGTCAGCGGTGCTCCTCTCACCCCCCGGTTACCCACGGGCAATAAAACACAGAGGACGGTGTCCTGACCCTTTGAATTGTTTTGTTTCCGCATGCCCTATCGGGACAAAGTGGAAGAGGACTTCCCCGAGACCAGAGCAAGGCCAAGGAAGACGCCCAGAAGGGGGAACCCCTCACCACGGATCCTGCTGCCTTTTCCCGGGAGAGACTCTCCTCAAGGAGCAAAAGAACCTTTTCCAAAATAAAACCTTACTTAGCAAGACCTAGTCTCCGAGCCCTCACTTCAACCCCGCTTCACCACGCTTGAAAAAAATGGAATCTGTGGAACTGCCCTGCAATGGATTAGATCCTTCTTGAGCCAACGGACATACCAAATAGCATCTGCTGTTGCATGCTCTGGGCATTTCAACTCCCCCCATGGAGTGCCACAGGGCTCCATCCTCAGCCCGCTTTTTTTCAATCTCTATCTCAGACCCCTAGCAGACCTAGTGGAAAAAGCGGGCCTCACCTTCATGACGTATGCAGACGATTCGCAAATTGTCTTTTCATTGTCTGATTCCCAATCGTCATCTTCGTCCCTTCTCAAAAATGGTCTCCTGAACATCTTCAATTGGATGACAACTAACCAGTTGATATTAAATGGAGACAAGACGGAGATTCTCCTTCTGGGCAAGCAGCCAGATCTTTGGAGTACATCACACTGGCCTGCCCAGATGGGGAATCTTCCTACACCAGTGCCTCATGCAAGAAATTTGGGAGTAATTCTGGACAATTCACTGTCCATGAAGCAACAGGCTAGCAAGGTAGTGGGTCTCTGCTTTATCATCATAAAATGGCTCAAGAAGATCCTTTGGATGCTGCCTATCCCCATGCAAAAAACAGTAGTCAATGCCTTAATTACATCCCGGCTTGACTACGGGAACATCCTGTACCTGGGTGCAAACAAGGCAGTTACAAAGAGATTGCAGCTCGTACAAAATGCGGCTGCCCGACTTCTTTGCTATGTACCTAAAAACACCAGCGTGTCCCCCTATTTGCGTGAACTGCACTGGTTGAGGGTGGAAAGTCGTATTAGATTTAAGGCCCTAAACTACATGTTTAAAATCAAAGCAGGTACCGCTCCCAAATACCTTCAGACACATGCCCATCCCTACATTCCAAAAAGAAACCTACGGTCTCAATCAGCTGAAAAATTCTGTGTACCTAGATTTAAGCTCTCCAGGATGGGAGGAAGATCTTTTGCCCATCTGGGTCCTTCTATCTGGAACACACTACCACTCCATATACGAAAGGAGGGAAGTCATTCCAGGTTCCGTAAAGAGATAAAGACCTGGTTGTTCGATCAGTAATCTTGAACAACCTCTGTTGTATTATTCCATCCACTGTACTGTGCTCTTAGGCGCCGGGAAACCCTTTTTGGGTAGCTGTTTGCGCCATATAAGTTTAAAAAATAAAATAAAAAAATAAAATAAACCCCGCCACAACTGGTGTCAGAAGTGGGATCTGCCACTTCCATCCCGTCACTCAAGATGGACCAGATCATTCAACATTTAATAAAGGGGCAGGAGAAGTTGGAATGGGCCATAGAACGTCAGATGACGTCGGCCGATGCAGACCAAGAAGTCTTCAAAAACACCATAGCAGCACAAATAGAGGGGCTACAAAAAGCGATATAGTTTCCTGGGGCTCCTCCTTTGGTAGAAAGAAGAGTGCCAGTACCTCACAGGAGTGTCCTTGCAAAAAAATGTAGCTGTAGAAGACCCGGACGCTTTCATGACTAATTTTGAAAGGGCAGCGAGGGCCTGCGGATGGCCCGAGGAAAAGTGGCCTTTCTTTCTCGCACCATTGTTGTCAGGCGAGGCTCAAGCGGCCTACCAGGTCGCTAACGCAGCTGGGGATATACCTTACCAGGATATAAAAGCCTTAATCCTTAACCACTTAGGACTCGACGCAGAAGCGTATCGGGTTAGATTCAGAAGGGAGAAAGGGATACAAGGAGAGAACCCAAAAACCCTGTTCTTCCGCTTGAAAGCTGCCGCGGACAAATGGCTAAGACCGGAAAATAGTAGCTGTCATGCCTCAAGCCCCCTCCCATCACGCTGTCCCTTTAAATTTGTACTATTTAAGATTCCTTGACCTAGGGAGCGACGCTTCACGTTCTTGCGTCTAGCTCCGTTGGGTCCGGTTCCGTCCTGACTACCTTTGCCTGACTTCCGTTCCAGTGACCTGTTTTCTATCCCCCCGAGAGAGTTGCTCGGCTCCGTGGTTTCTATGAGAGCCGGCGCTGTCTTTCTCTCTCTGTTCGTTGCAAGCGTTTTGTATCTGCGCTTGTTCATCTGACAACGGATTGTATTATTTTCCTTTTCGAGATACCTCCCCGTTCCTTTGGTGTCCCGCCCGGCGGCCGGGTTTGTCTCCGCCATCCGGCGGGATTCCTCTTCTTTAATTTACCCTCTGTGTGGCTCCGCTTGTCAGCCGGGCTTGCTCTCCGCTGACGGGCCGGGCTAGTCCTTCTCCTTTTATTTTCCCCAACACCGGAGTTGCTCCGCCGGTCAGCCGGGCTTGCTCTCCGCTGGCGGCCGGGTTTTCCCCGGTGTACTAGAGTTAGTTAGTTAGTGTCCTCCACGTCCTTGATGTGATCCCTGCCCGTCCCTACTCCCTGTATTCCTTGGGGTTATTTAATACCTGTGGAGTTCCACGTATTTGGACTTGGATTCTTGCGTGGACCTGTGTGGATTGGGCTACTGCTACACGTCTCAGAATCACGGTAACAGCGCATTATTGCGCTGCACATATATTGGTATAAGTAGAGAATGTATTGTGGTGTTTGAATACCTGTTTTGTTTTTGTAGATGTTTCTACAGCTACCAAGAGTATTGGCAACCGAGTTATTGCATTCTCTCAAACCATTGGGTGTGCTTCTTGGAGGTTAAAACAGAGACCAGAGTGAGCAGTATATTTAGTCACTTGTTTTACCAGAAATGTAGAAAAAACACTATACTTATGTATGTTCTGCCCTCTTTACTACAGCTCCAGACAAATCTCCTACAAGAGGTTCTTCCATATCCATTCAGGGACATTAACACATATAATTCTAGGTATGAAAGGTTTTTACGTATAGATGTGATATTGATTGTCATATTCAGACTCAAGAAATTACTTCCTTTGTATTGCAGTCTACTTGTTGCCAAGCACTTAAGAAGGTTGTTGAAACATCCAGCCTGAAGACCCTCATCACACAGTTGTTACCCCCAATCTTTCCTTGTTTTGTCTCCCTGTTTTCCCCTGTTGCGCCTCTCGTGCTCTAGTGTTCGATAGAGTCGGAAGGCTGCAGGGGAAGGCTGTGGATTATTCTTCGGATTCCTGATGCTCCTGCGGAATCATCTTGTATCCTTTACAGTAGCAAAGAGGACATTATGAATTGTATATACCTAGGGCAGTTTATGGAGGCTCTCCCCTATGGGACTCAAAGATGGCTCAAGCAGCATTCGGGTCTGACACCTGCTCAAGCAATAGAAATGGCTGCTAATTATACGCGGGCTCAACCTCGTGATCTAATATGGGAGACGGACAAGACATCTAAATCCACTCCACCCCCTAAACAAGAAAAAAAGAACAAAGGTGGGACTGAGCCAACAAAGTATAGACCCCTCCGCCCTGAACCACCTCTCATGAGGGGACCGCAGTGTTTCGATTGTGCAGAATGGGGCCACCTTGCCTGCCTGTGCCCTCGTAGAAAATCAATGGAAGAACCAATGGAGATGGGATACATCCCGAAAGCAGTGATGTATACCAACGAAATGGGACCTTCATTCTACGTACGTGTTACTGTCAATTGTAAGAGTATAAGGGCCTTACTAGATTCAGGGTGTAGGCAGTCTGTCATACAGAAAAGACGGATCCATTCACAACAAATACTCCCCAAAAAGGTACAAGGAGAGAACCCAAAAACCCTGTTCTTCCACTTGAAAGCTGCTGCGGACAAATGGCTAAGACCGGAAAATAGTAGCAAAGAGGACATTATGAATTGTATATACCTAGGGCAGTTTATGGAGGCTCTCCCCTATGGGACTCAAAGATGGCTCAAGCAGCATTCGGGTCTGACACCTGCTCAAGCAATAGAAATGGCTGCTAATTATACGCGGGCTCAACCTTGTGCTCTAATATGGGAGACGGACAAGACATCTAAATCCACTCCACCCCCTAAACAAGAAAAAAAGAACAAAGGTGGGACTGAGCCAACAAAGTATAGACCCCTCTGCCCTGAACCACCTCTCATGGGGGACCGCAGTGTTTCGATTGTGGAGAATGGGGCCACCTTGCCTGCCTGTGCCCTCGTAGAAAGTCAACGGAAGAACCAATGGAGGTGGGATACATCCTGAAAGCAGTGATGCATACCTCCGAAATGGGACCTTCATTCTACGTACGTGTTACTGTCAATTGTAAGAGTATAAGGGCCTTGCTAGATTCAGGGTGTAGGCAATCTGTCATACAGAAAAGACTGATCCATTCACAACAAATACTCCCCAAAAAGACTGTATACATAACATGCGTCCATGGGGACGTGAAACCTTACCCTCTAGCCCTAGTAACAATACACCCAATAGGTAGACCTCCATGTACTGTATAGGTAGGAGCAGTAGAATCCCTACCTGAAGATTTAATAATTGGGGTAGACAATCCGGACTTTCTGTCTTTGTTCCAAACTGGAGTGAAACAGTCAGAGTCTAAAAAGATAACTCCCCGGGCAGCCTTAGTAACAGCTGAGCCATAGACATTAGACCGCAATTTTAGATTTTCCCAATCTAACGATCCAACCCTCTTGAAAGCGTGGGAAATGGCCCACATAGCACTAACAACCCCTACCAACACATATCCGAGATTTGTAATCAAGAAAGATTTACTGTATAGAGAAGGGAGAGTCAATGAGCCTAGACAACTATTAGTGCCCAAGGTCTTCAGGGAACAAATTATTTTTTATGCCCACACCCATCTGACTGCAGGACATTCAGGGCCCGAGAAAACCACACAAAACATCCTTAAACACTTTTACTGGCCAGGTATATATAAAGAGGCCAGTGAGTATTGTAGCACTTGCAAAATTCGCCAAAAGAGGAATCTGTACAAACCCCCAGCAGTACCCCTCCAGCCCCTCCCTATAATCGGGACTCCATTTGAGAGGGTGGGTATGGACCTAATAGGTCCACTTCCCCGCACCGCTAAAGGAAACACCTATACCCTTGTAATTGTAGATTACAGCACCGCTTCCCTGAAGCGTTTGCACTGAGAACCCCCTCCACGAAAAACGTCGCAGAGAAATTGCTGGAACTATTTTCAAGAGTCGGATTTCCCAAAGAAATTTAAATCGACCAGGGAACACCCTTCGTATCACGCCTTATGAAAGAAGTCTGCAAAACGTTGGATCTGCACCACATACGCACATCAGCTTACCACCCCCAAACCGATGGCTAAGTGGAACGATACAATCGCACGCTCAAGACCACGCTTAAAAACATATTATCCGTGGAAAACAAAGAATGGGATTGTTTACTACCCGTAGCTTTGTATGTATTGAGAGCACAGGTTCAGAGTAGCCTGGGAAACTCATCGTTTGAACTCCTATATGGACGCCAGCCCCGTAGTCTTCTTGAGATAACGAAAGAAGCCTGGGAAAGAGAGGAAGAGAACGAACAAAGGTCTCTCCTGGAATACACACAGCAACTGAAAAGTAGACTAGGGAAATTGAGAAACCTGGCTTACTCCAACTTGGAGAAAAGTCAGCAACGCCAAGAGAAATACTACAATCGTGGAAAGAGGTTGAGGACTTTGTCAGTGGGTGACTGGGCTTTAGTATTGATCCCTTCATCAACAAAAAAAATCCAGAGTGAATGGCTGGGACCATCCCCCATTGTTGAAATCTTGGGTAAATGTACCTATAGACTGCAAATGTCGCCTTCCCGAAAGCAATGCTTCCACATAAATCTTCTGAAGAAGTGGCTTGGCCAAATTCCCAAGTCGGCGCAGTGTGTACTTCCAGTGGGCTCCAATACCTCTACGCTTAACCTGCTACCAATAAATGAGGAACTTACTACGGAAATGAAGAAGGAACTGGTGGAGACCATACAACCCTTCTCAGAAATGTTTTCCGACATTCCCGGGAGAACTAATTTAATTGAACACACGATAGAAATAGAGAAGGGGAAATGTGTCAAGCAGAAGCCCTACAGAATTCCGGCCGCAAGAGACAAGATGTAAAACGAGAGGTACAGGAAATGTTACGCCTAGGAGTAATTCGTCCCTCAAGAAGTCAATGGCCGTCGCCAATCGTTATGGTACCAAAACCAGACTGGTCGAACAGATTCTGTATGGACTTCTGCGCTCTCAATGCCATATCATCCTTCAACGCCTTCCCCATTACTAGGGTGGACAAGCTAATTGAAAGAATAGGTGAAGCACGTTTTATCACAACCCTTGCCCTGACCAAGGGCTATTGGCAGGTGCCCTTGAGAGAAAAAGACAAGTACAAAACAGCCTTTTCCATGGATGATGGACTATACGAGTTCAATGTGCTACCGTTTGGCCTTCATGGAGCACCAGCAACATTTCAGCGTCTCATGAATGACGTTCTACAACAACATACTAAATACTGCTCCGTGTATTTGGACGACATAGTTATTTTCAGCAACAACTGGACCGAACATCTAGTACATATTAGGATGATCCTATCAGCTTTGAGGACAGCAGGGCTTCATATCAACTCAAAAAAATCAAGAGCCGCATTTGCCAAAGTCAAGTATCTGGGTTTCATGCAAGGCGAGGGAGTTATAGCCCCACAAAACGAAAAGATAAAAGCCATCCTGAACACTCCCTTCCCAACTTCTAAAAGGGAATTGAGGGCATTTTTAGGGCTAATAGGCTATTATAGGAGATTTTTACACAATTTCGTTGAAATAGCCAGCCCCCTCACCGACCTGTTAAAAAAAGAGACAAAACCGTCACACCTACAGAAACCCTCAGACAAGACAGTACAGGCATTCCAGAACCTTAAGACTGCCATAACTACCAGTCCCGTTTTGATCGCCCCCAACTTTAAGAAACCTTTTTTTCTGGCCACTGCTGCCTCCAACACCGGTCTGGGAGCTGTACTATCACAAATAGGGGATGATAATCTAGAACACCCTATCCTATTTATTAGTAGGAAACTACACCCTAGGGAGGTCAAATACGCCACAGTTGAAAGGGAATGTCTCGCTATTCGGTGGGCCATAGAAAAATGTAAATATTACTTAGAAGGGCAACACTTTGTTCTCTTTACCGACCATGCCCCACTACAGTGGATGTATAGGAACAAATCACAAAATCCTTGTGTTCTAAGGTGGTTTCTATTCTTGCAGCCCTTTACATTTGAGATACATCACAAAAAAGGTAGGGAGAATAGCAATGCAGACTACCTCTCACGTTCCATATCCCTCCCCGATCGGGAGAAACCCGGGGGGAGGAGTGTAGCGGGGTGGATGAACGGGTACGTAAGGGACCCCCTCCTCTCGAATGGTGGACCGTTGATTCTGATGATGCCCCCTGTCTCCCACCTAACCAGAGCGAATGGAGAGACGATAAACCACACCTATGGACCACACAAGAGGAATATTTATGACTCGGCTCCTTTAATTGGGCGTACAGTGCCGAAGAGGAAGGTACGCCCCCAAATGATGCGCTGCTGGACGGATTGGCCAAAAAGGAGGAAGGAGAAGGCCTGGCGTGTGACATCACCCCGGAGGAGTTGGTTGTGGAGAGCGTAGTAGGAAGAGAGTACGAAGATTACCAGAGCCGTGAGGCGAGCGGAATCAAGGAGGCGGAAGGAGAAGGGTTGCCGAACCGAGAGACGAGCTGCTTGGGCGAGAGTGTTGGAGCGCCAGGAGGCCAACGTCACCACGAGCCGCCGGGCCATGCTCCTGGAGGAGTGTGGCTTCAGCAGGTACGTCAGCGGGTTACAGGTTGGGTGGGGAGGTGGGGAAACTCATCTCGCTAGTAGATACCCGACTGTTATAACCTCTGACTACCTTGTAAATACCTTTTCCGGCCTACCCCTGTACCTTCCCCAAAACACGCTTCCCTCACTACTTCTCCCCTTGCACCGCACGTGTAGATAAAAATTGTACAAAACACTAAGTCAGCAGTGCTCCTCTCACCCCCCGGTTCCCCACGGGCAATAAAACACAGAGGACGGTGTCCTGACCCTTTGAATTGTTTTGTTTCCGCATGCTCTATCGGGACGAAGTGAAAGAGGACTTCTCCGAGACCAGAGCAAGGCCAGAGAAGACGCCCAGAAGGGGGAACCCCTCACCATGGATCCCGCTGCCTTTTCCCGGGAGAGACTCTCCTCAAGGAGCAAAAGACCCACTACCAAAATAAAACCTTACTTAGCAAGATCTAGTCTCCGAGCCCTCACTTCAACCCCGCCACAGCCCATTACAGCCAGTACGGCCCTGCATCTAGTCCATAATGCCAACAAATATTTTGCTAGGCCAAAAACTACTACCCTCCTACTATCAGTGCTCAGGATTCTTATTACTTCCAAATAATAACCATGTTGAATTAGCCTACACAACAGGATAATCCACTTAGCGCTTAGGTTCTTATAATGCGGACAGAAGAATAGCAGGTGGACTAAAGAATCTGGGCTTCCCTTACAGGACTGGCATCTAACATCCTGGGGTACATAACTACTCCATTTACAACAAAACAATTTTGTGGGGAGATTCTTATGGCGAAATTAAAGGAAAAGTTTCCATGCAAGTGGTGGGACAATTTCATCAACCATGGTCTCAAAGAGGGGGAATGGTTTAAAGCTACACACTCTTGTGTTAATGTGTCCATAGAGTTTGACACATTCTTCACCATAATGAACTGCCAATAAATAAACTTTACCCTACTCTTCGAAATCAAATATAGCTTCTCTGGATTCTTTCAGTATTCCTCCATCCCCATTGTCCTCAATAGTTCCCTATGGGAACAGAACCAGGGAACTTTGCTAATCCTAGGCTAGGGGGCAAGCTCCTCTGTTGACCATAGGCGGTGCCAGAACAATAAGTTCTTGTAATCTATCTTCTGGGCTATTTTCCTTTGGGCCAGACCTAAAAGGATGGGGGTCAGCAGGGTGCTTGCTGGAAAATTAAAAAGTGGTCTTATAAAACGATGTTCAGTCAATGAAAGGCAATCGGTGTTCCCACACCCCCATATTTCGGCACCATAAATAGCTGCACCTAGGGCTTTTATGCTATATATTTCTAGTGCTGAAGCTACTTTTCTGGATACCATGTTTCTGTGAATCTTAAATATGTTAGCTGTCTACTTGATGAAAGACAGGTGAGCGTTCTATATATGGGGAGTCCAACACAAGTTCAGAGTTAGAGTGTGCCATGTGAAAGTCAGAAAGCCATAAAACCTGAGAAGTTACCCACCGTGAAGAAGATATCAACTGCCAAGGCTACTGGATTTAGACATCATCACACAGACTTGCTTATTCAGTCAAGAGGCAAAAAGATCAGTACTTCAAAGGAACCCAAGAAGGCTAAAAAACAAAAACCTGCCAATGCTTTGTAGACGTGATAAGGCTTGTCAGGCAAATTGATTAGAAAGTCGGAGTCCTCTGGGCAGGAGTCATAAAATCATCACATTTATTAACCATATTTTCCTAGTTTGTTTAAGTAGTGAACTGGTGTGACAGAATACAAGTTAGGCACAATGCAGTAATGTGGCCTGACCCTTGCTAGGTTTGTTGTGTATATGTAACATCTTTGCCTGTATATGTAGAGCACACATTTACCCCTTGGAACATCATGGCACTGAATGACAGACTTTTATTTTTACCTAGCTTATTGGTACTCATTCTGTCAACCTCAGATAAAAGACTGAGTGGATCCATCCGGTTGTGAACTTAGGGTCATGAGGTTAAACAGATTTCTGGAGTGGATGCATTCGTCTACTGAGCCACCAGAGCCTGCATGAGTCATGCTTTATGGCACATGTTTCTGTTAACAATGCTTAACAACTGAGGTAGAGCACTGATTAATCCTTCAACAAGGAGATTCTAGATTCTAGGGGCATGAAAAATGTCACTGCCTTTGGTGACTGAATATAATGCTTGTCTAATTGAAGCCATCAGAGGAACCCAGAGCCTTGGTCAATGTGGACTTCAAAAAGGCCTTTGACTCGGTCCACTTGCTATTCATCTTTCAGACATTTGAAATTTGACCCTCTCTTCAGGAAGGGTAACCAACGTTTATCCCGAAACTATTTCCCCGCAGGGAATCACAACGCGGTTGTTACAACGACCGCATTATCATTCCGCATACCATTACTCTGCAAGTCAGAACAATGACTTGCGGAAGGGGGGAGGTGTTGGATTTAAAATACAACATCTTCCCTAGTGTCCGCACAGACTGGAGTTGGAATATACTATTCCAACATACAGCCCCCCCCCCCTCCGCAAGTCTTTGTTCCGACTTGCGGAGTAAAGGTATGCAGAATCAGAGCGCGGTCGTTGTAACGACCGCGTTGTGATTCCCTGCGGGAAAAAGGCTGTGGGATTTCAAGATAGATTCTTCAGGAAGTATGTCCAGATTCTGTATAACTATCACTGGGCGCAGATGAGACTGAATGGAGTATTATAGGCAGGCCTGATACACTTTGACCGCAAGATGGCAATCCTGGGCTTGATGGATGAATGGGGAGAGTGGTGGGCATGCAATATATGGTGGCTATTGGTATGCTAACTGTTAAAAGAGATTGGCATTCAGACAGGGATACCCCTGTGGAGGAATATACTTGGTGCATGGACTATTTTGATAAGGCTGAAGAAACTGTTTACAGGGCTGAGGGGGGGGGGGTCCCCAGAAACATCAGAAGACATGGAGGCTCTGGTGGGAATATCACCATAGAATGGATCCAGGATTGCCTAATTTATGTCATGAACATAAGCCCATATGTTTATGCTAGTCAACGATTATGACTTAATTGCTGTGTACCTGCTAAACAATATTTTACACTGTTTTAAAAGAAATAAAAAATGTTGTAAAAAAAGGTGATCCCAGTTGTCATCAAGTTTGTCCCCCAGTTTATCTATAGCTATCGCCAGTCAGCAGTTGAAAATGTTCCTGCCAGTTCCCATTTAGATGTGGGTTAACCTTCAGTATAACTCCCCTCTTTGGATCCTGATCCACCTGTGAAATAGTAAGAGATATGGATGATCCCTGATAAAGATCACCCCATCTGTGAGAGAGGTATTAGTCCAAGGGACCCGGAAAGATTGTCTCAATAAAACAAAACAGGGAAATGTATTATCTTAGGATAAGTTCATCACAGGGAGCCTCAAGGGTAGAGAATGTAAATAGTTCTTGCACTGATCCAGATGCTTTTGTTTGTAGATTTGTTGGATACAAGATTTGGTAACTATTATTTCATCTGAGTCTGAGGAGACTGATAAATGAGGGTACCACCGTAAGAGCTTAAAATTCTCAAAGTTGATCAAAGTGAGGGGCAGTGGATAATTGTCATTACAAGCATTACAATTACAGTCTGAAGTTTCAGCTCATCAATATCACCAGGGCAACAGGGTCAACAGTGGTAGAATAGGCCAGATCCTTTTAGAGGCAAGCCATTTCTTGCCACTTGCGTACCGCAGAGAGGTATACTTTCACGATATTGAGTTCTAAATATTGTCCTACAAAAATATAAATGCCAGAATATTGATTACCAAAATAGCATGACTTTTGAAAGTAAGTGCCTCCAAGGAGCAGCAGCAAGGGCTTTGCACAGAACACATTTAAATGTGGAAGAACACAATGGACACTGAAAGGTAGGAGGAGGGCCTGAGGGATTTTAAAGACCAAGACACATTCCCTAGCTACATGTACAAAAACAAAAGAGTGTCAGAGGGTCTAACTAGTCTATGTGTGGGTCATTAAGCTAACAGAACCGTGTCAAATCATCTAACCAAAACAAAAAGAAGAATTGTTGGATACCAGTGATCACTTACAGGTTATCCATCAGTCACCACACGGAACCGCCCTTCATCATTTGGCATTCCTGTTGTTCACAATCATTGGTACGTCACTGGCTCAGGCAAGCGGAGGTCAGTTGGTATAACCTCCTGAGAGCCAAGTGGCGGCCAAATAGTGGTAGAGTGTCACTAGCTACCCATCACTTTATTTGGTGGGTGACTGATTTGCAGTGCTGTGAAAAGGGGTGTGTGGATAGGGTGAGTAAAGGTGTATAAAATTGGGTGAGTGAGCAATAATAAGAAAACTTTATTAGATCATATGCTCGCTCCGCCAACATTAAAAAGCAGCATAGGTAGTTTTAACAAATATCTACCCTGATATTAAATTGGTCGACATGTTTCAGCAAACTTCTGGGGACTAACGAGTCCATTGCTTTCATCAGGACCGTAAAAACGTATGAAGGCTACTGCAAAACGTGGAGTGAAGTGAAAGAATGAAATTAAACGTGACTTAATACTTATATTTCTTACAACATGAAAAAAGATCACCTGATTTGTGAGGTGTATTCTTTAGTTTGTAGAAAGTATGCTCGTCACATGATAGTAGGAGTAGAAGGCTCCACCCCGCCTGGCAACGGCTCAGGAGTCGAGGGAAGCACCGCACTCTCCGTCGGTACTCCGTTGCCTCCGTCTGAGCCAGTTGATCAGGTGATCTTTTTTCATGTTGTAAGAAATATAAGTATTAAGTCACGTTTAATTTCATTCTTTCACTTCACTCCACGTTTTGCAGTAGCCTTCATACGTTTTTACGGTCCTGATGAAAGCAATGGACTCGTTAGTCCCCAGAAGTTTGCTGAAACATGTCGACCAATTTAATATCAGGGTAGATATTTGTTAAAACTACCTATGCTGCTTTTTAATGTTGGCGGAGCGAGCATATGATCTAATAAAGTTTTCTTATTATTGCTCACTCACCCAATTTTATACACCTTTACTCACCCTATCCACACACCCCTTTTCACAGCACTGCAAATCAGTCACCCACCAAATAAAGTGATGGGTAGCTAGTGACACTCTACCACTATTTGGCCGCCACTTGGCTCTCAGGAGGTTATACCAACTGACCTCCGCTTGCCTGAGCCAGTGACGTACCAATGATTGTGAACAACAGGAATGCCAAATGATGAAGGGCGGTTCCGTGTGGTGACTGATGGATAACCTGTAAGTGATCACTGGTATCCAACAATTCTTCTTTTTGTTTTGGTTAGATGATTTGACACGGTTCTGTTAGCTTAATGACCCACACATAGACTAGTTAGACCCTCTGACACTCTTTTGTTTTTGTACACGAAGAACACAATGAACAGGATGTTTTGTAATGACATTTATATAGTGCTTACTACCTCTGACGAGGCGTTGATGTGGAAGCAATAGTCTACATTTTTGCGATTTGAGACGATGGAGTAATTTTGAAAGAATCAAGCATTTTAGGCCAAGTGACCAAGGTGGGGCTAGAACCAAGACAAGTAACTTTCATGGCCCAAACACAGATATACCGCACTTAAAGCTGACACATGATGAGCCCTCGAAAGAGGCTGCGTTGTGCACAAAACTGCTATGTAGGGGATGTGCCATAGTCAAAGCTTAGTCGCTTCATGCCACATGCACCTAAAGTGCATAAGAATGCATTACCACCCATCAGAGCACAAGTCGCGGGTACATGCGGAAAGACAGAGTCAACCTACTCTTCAAAGGGTGGATGCAGGATTAGCACTGCAACTGATGCAACAGTTGCGTGCACTACACCAACGGACAGAGCTTGAACCTCATTGGAACTTAATCATGAGATGGACATAAGCAGCACAGCACCAAATGCACCTACCTCAAGTATCTTTGAGGTGGACACTGTCCTAACTGTGCCCACTTTCTCTACTCCTGAAAAGGATCGATGGTGTATCTGTGAACAGGACACAGGATGAGGGTAAACACGGGTAGATGGCAGTGGCGTAACACAGGCCCCCGCAGACCCTGCGGTGCGGGGGCCCATAAGCTGCTGGGGGCCCCCTCAGCAGAGTACTCTGGCCGGAGAGCTCCTGATTTAGTCCAGTGGGGGGCCCTCTACGTACCTTGCAGAGGGGCACCCTCAAGTTTCGTTACCCCAGTGACGTCTACCCACTCTTTTCACAAGGTGAAAGCTGTCTACCCTGCCCTGGGGTTGGACCCCACAGAAATATTATAAACATGCCCCAGTGTAATTTTCAGACACTGGGACACATTCAGGAGCGCCTGCACATTGTCTGCTTTAGTTCCAAGCAGCAACATGCAGGCGGGCAAGGACTTTTCAGAATCCAGCAGGGCCCATAACAAGGGCCGAAGTTCAGGGGCCATCAGACCTCCTTTTGTCAGAGTATCCTGGCTGGGACCTGTTGGCAGCCTGATGCCTAAATGCAATGGAGGGGAAATAAAGGCACACAGCTTATCACTTCACAGGTACCTCCGAGAGGCATGCTTCTGACTTTGCTTAATCCCTCTATATAAGAAATGTGCATGCACTGTAAGAATGACAGATGTGTTGGTCTGGCCCAGTATTTGCACAAATAACAATTTAAATACCACTATATTGTTGTATTTATTTGATAGCACTATAGTGCTACTCATCCTATTGCAGGGTGTCAGCTTTACATCACACATACACATTATACATACCTATTTGTCCTGGCCAATGTCAAGCTTTGACCGTTTCCTGTTAATTAGGTTTCGTCTGGGTCTTTTTCATTTACAGCTAGCAGTCCCAAAAGGTAGCCATCAAGGCCAAGTGCTACCGTCCTGCGGCTGCGACCATGTGTCTCCGCAGGACTTGGTGCACTTTTTATTTATTTGTTCATTTTATGATATACCTCGGAGGATTTATCTTAAACCTCTTTTTAAAAAATTGAATTTTACCCAGGTTAGACCTGCACTTTGCTATTTACAGCTGCTAAAAGACGAATGCACTTTATTTGTAATCAGCTTTTTAAAATTAGCCCTAAAATTTAGAAACAGCATGGAGGGTTAAAATGTCTAGAATCTCTGTAAATCTTTGCACTAGATCAAATGTGTTTATATTTCTGGATAAGAGGATTTTAGATATTTGGTTTTTATGATGATGATGTTTTATTAAACTGTGCTTTTATGGTTGTTTTGTGCAAATAACCGAATAAAGATTTTTCTGATTCTTATTCTACTCATCCTATTGCAGGGTGTCAGCTTTAGATCACACATACACATTATACATTGACAATAAACCATGTGTTTAAATCAAAGTACAGGATGTGTTACATAAGACAGTAAGGGTAACAAGGTGTAGGAGCTACATGTCCTTCATAGCTCACTGCGCTATATTACAAGGAGTACAATTCTTGAACTGCAAGTAACAAAAGGACCTCTGTGCTAAAAGCAGTGTCCCACTCACCCATTTACATAAAATAAAAATCTGTCATCTGCATCTCACATATTGTGCTTTGGGGGAGACATATTAACCATCTATGCTACTTTGATTCAAAACCAGGACTACACAAAACAAAGATCTCTCCAGCAAATATGTTAACCTCCAGAGTTATCTTACCATTATTATTATTCCCTGAGATTTACTTGCCACAGAACGATCTCGGCAGCAGGTGCCTTAACCCCATAAGATATTTTAAAACACAGACTTTGTAACCCATTAAGCAGAAAATATCTACTGTCCCGTTTCTCATTGTTGTCAATTTCTTTGTGGCAGAGGTTTAAATTATAAATGTATAAACTGAGGCCCAGTTTTTGCATCGAGGTTGTGCCACTTTTTTGGCACAACCCCGACAGAAAATCTAACTTGTTAAATATTGTAATGCGCTCAAATGTACTCGTGAATGACCTGCTAAATATATGTGTGAGGTTTTAAGATCTGATTTCACTTCTTGTGATGTCACTTCTTGTGAGGTCATGGGTTGTGATGCTACTTCCTGTGATGCCACGTGCTGTGTCATGCACTGTGATGAATGAATGAAAATGAAAATGGATTTTTATAGCGCGAATTGCTGCCCTGGGGCGTCCAAGCGCTAGAGGAACCAGATGGAGGAGTAATGAGGATAGCAGGCTGGGAGGAGGGGGGTGGGGCTAAATTATTTAAGGGGTGATGTCATGTGTTGTGATGCCACGCGCCATGATGTCACTTGCATGCTACATAACTTGGTTAGTCCCACAACTTCTATTTTTAGGAGTTGTGTCCTGCTACTCAGGCACAAACTTTAGCATTGCAAACACTACACCCCCTGACTTGGGAATTGGGCAAAGTCCTGTTATGGCACGTGTGCAAAGGAAGCCCCGGCTGGCACATGTTGTTACCTTTCTTGGAACTGAGAGCGTCTGCTTCCGCCGCAATCAACTCACTTTTAAACAACCATTTCAAAACCCACAGCAGGCTATTAATGAACCGCAGCTTACTTAACACAAATATATTCGCTTTTATAATGGGTCCATTAAAAATGCAAATGCAAAGTGAAGTTTTAAGTGACTGCCTGCCCTACTCAGAGTGGGAGAGTTCTTCTGGCCAGCTGGGGACTGGGAAAAGACGGCTTGGCTGGATATAATCATAGCAACATTTCTGGCACGCAGCCCTGTCCTGGGGAGCACTGTGCTCTAGCTGTGAGCGATTGCTGCAGAGATCTATATACACCTTGTATAGCATACATGCCAATAAACCCAATTTAGGCGAAGGACTCTGGATTTTTTAAGACCAAAATGGCTTCTTTTTACTGTCTCCCACCAAAAATTGCTTTTGTTTCTAAACAGAGGGCGAAAAGCATAAAAAAAAATAGGAATAGGGTCTGTGGTCCTAAATCTAATGGGGATGGGGTCAGAGAAAATGGGGGCGAGGTCAAAGGCGTGGCTAAAAAGAACAAAATATTCTGTAACTATTTTGTTGATCTTTCCCCTTCAAGTAACTGCATATAAAATAACACACACCTTAACACCTTCCGTGCGGTTTAAAATAATGACATAAATATTCACAGTGCTGGGACCATGTAAACACTAAAAACACACAAGTCACTACTCCCCACTGCACCAACCAGAATATATTGTGTGGCTCTCTGGTTACACACACAGAGATATCTGCACTGATCGCATTAACAAATTGAGCAGTGCTTCTAAAACTTTTTAGAACCATGACCCACTTTTTGGTACTACAAACCTTTGCAGCCAGCTTTAATGGGAATGAGGCAGGTGATTTGTTAATGTAATAAAGCATTGTGTGGTAGTGCATTGTTATTTGTAGATATCAAATTTGTTGAAATGGTCACTAAATTTGTTCAGCGGACGTCGCGTGCACTACCTCGGTAGTGCTGCGCACGGCCGCTGAACGTTCCGGCACGCCCGTGCAATAGAACGTTCCACACCAGCGGGAACGTTCGGCGCAGCGGAGGGGTTAAATGAAAAATAAATGCAAGTTAAAGTAATTAGTGAGAGATTCACTATTTTACGTTGTGAAAACTCTACTGCAGTGTTTACCAAACTGTGGGTTGTAGCAAGCCGCTTTTGGGTGGGTTGCTAAGTGCAGGCAATGAATAAATATACCTATAAATTCTGCATTTTTCATGTCGCGTTTGCTGCGCTTCAAAGTCAGAGGTCAAATGTCAGGCTATGTTTTCTGCTGCTTATTTTTTAACACAGAGACTGGTGTTGACAAAATCCTCTCACTTTACAGTCAGAGAAAGAAAAATAAAATGAAATGTGTGACAATCCTCCAGGGGTACATGAAGTAGGAAAGGAAAGCTGGAGGATCTAATTTTTTCCTAACACACAACAAAATGTAAATACCTGTTAATTACCTGTATACTTTCAGCAGTTGGGAAAGCAAAATGTAACACTTTTTTTGTACTTCTGAAGTGTGATGAAAACAAAGATTTAAGTACGATCAGAATAAATCAAGACACTTTATTTGGTGATGCATAAATAATAAATATTCACTGACATCCAATTTCCACCCAAATTTTAATTTCTATGCAATATAGTTTTATCTATAAAACTGTATGTCTGTGCAAATTTAGTGACCATTTCAACGAATTTGATATCTACAAATAACAATGCACTACCACACAATGCTTTATTACATTAACAAATCACCTGCCTCATTCCCATTAAAGCTGGCTGCAAAAGTTTGTAGTACCAAAAAGTGGGTCATGGTTCTAAAAAGTTTTGGAAGCACTGCTCAATTTATTAATGCGATCAGTGCAGATATCTCTGTGTGTGTAACCAGAGAGCCACACAATATAATCTGGTTGGTGCAGTGGGGAGTAGTGACTTGTGTGTTTTTAGTGTTACATGGTCCCAGCACTGTGAATATTTATGTCATTATTTTAAACTTGCATTAAGATATACTGCCTCAACGTGCACAAAAAGATTTAGATTTAAGATAAAAAAGTGCTTCTAAAATCTAGATCTAAAATCTAGATCTAAGTAATATGCAGACTGTACCTAGTGAAAACATTTTTTATAACTGTCCATTAAAAGCACACACTCCACAGCTCATCAGGTCACCTTGCATTGGTCTGGACACTGCTCTAAATAGGAACAGTACAGCCCAAACTGACAAGCAACCTAAGACCGGTTTCACAATGATTGGGGCTCTTCAGTCGGATGTAACCTGGCTCCAGTGGCCCAGTGAGCATGGCTGAAGAGCCCCTATCAGAGTGAAACCAGTCTTGGGTTGCTTGTGTTTCAGTTCAGGAAGGACCTGCCTTGGTAGTTTGGGCTGAACTCTTCCTATTGGTGCAGGGGTCAAGATTGATTGCATATTGCTGGGTCCAAACTGAGGCGGCATGGTGTGCAAAAGAATGATGGTCTGGAGAGCTGTCCCGAGTGATTGCCATTGTTTAGACTTATTGCACTCATCATCCCACCACCTTCTATATGTTTCTTGTAATGCCCTAAGTGGGCAAGGGTGTGCCCAGGCATGGAAACCTTGCTCACTGTGCTACTTGAACCAAGTTGCACCCAACTGAAGAGCCTCAATCAGGGCAAAACTGCTCTTGAGTTCCTTGTATTCCAGATGAGGAAGGATCATTCTGGCAGTTCAAGCTGGACGGTTCCTATTGGAGCAAGGTAAAGACTGATTTGCATATGGCTGGGTCCAAACATGGGTGGCTTGATGGGCAAAAGAACGATGGGCTGGAGTGTTCCCGAAGCGATTGCCAGTGGCTAGACCTATTGCAAGCATCCTCCCATCACCTTTTTTGTGTTGCATCTTAGTACTCGTCAGCTCAACAACTGAACAAGGAGCCAAACATAAAAAGGGTTAGGGAGAACAGTGCCAAACATACCATGTGTCTAGAGATACAAGCACTGGCTGCACCAACAACTAAAGACTACTAAAGATTTTTACTAAAGTGAGTATTTTCTTAAACTGCATTTACCACAATGCATCTGGGTGAATTGTGTGCTGGTATGCCAGGTAGAATGCCCCCTCTCCCTTTAGTTGTGTTTCTTCACTAGTCCAGACTTCATATTTATCCATCCAGTCGTATTGACAAATGGTATTGTAAGAAATACTTTATTTCCTGAAAGAAGGTTTTAATCTTGGCTTAGCTATTTGTACCTTACAAGCTCAATGGGCAGCAGTAAGAGCCTTCAAAAACCTGGACTGTGAACCAATAGCCCCGGTAATGATGAGATTGTTGAAACATTATTTTTCTTAAGAAACTGGATTTTAAATCCCCAGTCTCACATTGGGACTTACCTTTGGTGTACACAGGCTTAACAAAATCCACCATTTTAGCTGTTAGGTCAGGTAAGACTTAAATTTGCTTACAGTCAAGGTGATATTTCTGGTTGCCATCACCTCTGCTAGGAAAGTAGAATAGCTGAGAGCTTTTCTGTGCTCTGAAATCTGTCTAAGATTTTTTCCCTAATAAAGTGGTTATTAGAACAGATCCTCAGTTTATGCTTTTCACTTTTTGGAAGATTCAGTGCTCACGGTTCTATAGCTATCTCTGGAGTCTGAGGAACAGAAGATTATCCATACATTAATTGTCAAACGAGTAATGTCAATTTACCTAGCTAGGACAGTAAAGCTTTGGATGCATTGTTTATAACACGTGGCATAGCGAGACAAATAATGAAACATACTAAGGCAACTTTTAGTAGATGGCTTAAGTGGGCCATCATTGAAGCCTATGATACAAAGGATAACATCTTGCCAAATGGAGTCCACGGAAAATGACAAGATGTTTTTAGGTGGCATTTAAAGGAGCCTCAATGTCAGACAACTGTAATGCTGCCACTTGGGTTTACCCACACACAATGTGTGATGTATCAGAAGCTACTGAGGGTGGAAACACTTCTACAACTTTTGGTATTTCGTTTTTGAATTGCCTGAAGGAACATTGATCAGGTTAATCATCATAATGTTTGCGATTGAATGAAGAAACTTGCATCAGTTTTGAGAGAAGTGTTCTTGCTGGAGCAGCTGATATGCTTGGCTGTCAGCACAACGTGTAATGGAAGCATTTTTTATTTTTACTTTGTGATCTTTCTGGCAGGAGGTGCCTTCGCTCATAGTGCAATGACTGTGTGTCATTGATTTGATTTGATTTATGATTTATAAAGCGCCTGAATCACCCCCAAGGGATATCTCCGCGCTAGCGAACTGCTTTTGTTGGCCAGAGAAAAGGAACAGATTAAAACAATGTAGCCTTCAGAAGCCTACGAAACTGCAGATGATTGGAGCACTCTCGTAAACGGAAAGGTTATTGGTTCCAGAAGGTACGGGCTAAGTGGAAGAATGCTTTACCACCTAGCCGGGATTATTTACAGCGTGGGACCACCAGCAGAGATTTGATCCCTGAGCATAATGCTCTAGAAGGCTAGTATTTTGTGAGTTTCTCTGCCAAATATCTGATGCCTTTACCGTTTAGAGATTTATGCGCAATGCAGCATATCTTGAAACGGATCCGCTTCCGCACTGGCAGCCAATGCAATCTCTGCAAAAGGGGAAGGGAGGGAGTAAGGGAGGGAGTGTTGGAGACCAGTCAGGCTGTAGTATTCTGGACAACTTGCAATTTGTTCAATGATGCTTCACTAACTGAGATCAGCAGAGCATTACAATAGTCTAGGCGACTTAGTACTAGTGTCTGGATATGGGTTTTCCGAGTGGACAAGGGGAGAAACGGAAATACTCTTCGCAGAAGGCCTTGGGCGTGGAAGAAGGCGCCAATGTTGGTAGAAGCCTGTTCCTTCAAAAGTAGTTTCTGGTCCAGGCGGACACCTAGATTTTTGACCTGGGTGGGGATCCCAATTCCATTGCCACCAGCTCGGAGACCATCTTAAAGGAGCATCAACGAACAGCATAATTTCTGTTTTTCCCACATTGAGCGAGGGAAAATTGTGCCTCCTCCAGCTAACAATGGCTTTCATACCTTTTATACCTTCTGCAAAGATAGACTAAGCATTGGGGCTGTGTTTGTCGAAGGAAAGTAGAAGCTGAGTATCGTCAGCATAGGATATAGGTATAAAACCTAACTTCCTAAGTAAACCTGCCAAAGGAGCAACGTGAATGTTAAATAAAGTGGGACTGAAACAAGATCCCTGGGGTACTCCTTTAGTCAGTTCCGTGGTCTCAGACGGAAGGGGTCTAAATTAATGGTCTGAGTTCTATGCGAGACAAAACTCAGCATCCATTGTAAGGCTGTTCCTTGAATACCAATTTCACTGAATCTCCTGAGCAAGATCTGGTGTGAGACAGTGTCGAAAGCCGCCGACAGGTCAAGCAGCACAAGTAGAACTGCCTGTCCGTTGTCCAAAGACTGTCTGATGTTGTCCGTGACGGGAATCAGGGCTGACTCTGTACTATGCCTGGGTCTAAAACCAGACTGAGATAGATCAAGACAGCCGGAGGCCTTGACAAAGTCAGAGAGATGTTTAGTAACATGTTTTTCTAAAATCTTGCTCAGGAGAGGTAATGGTGAGATAGGTCGATCTTTGGCCAGGTCATCCATAGGGGCCTTAAGCTTCTTACGTATAGGAATTATTTGTGCTGCCTTCCACTCAAAAGGGATTTGACCTTTGTTTAGCGAGAGATTAGGAATTGAACAGATAGTGGTAGCAAGCTGTTTGGACAGTAGTGAGGTGATCCTTGCCGGGATAATATCAAGAGGTGAGCCTGTTTTGACTGTAGCGAGTAAGGACTCTACTCATCGAGCGTGATCAAGGGTAAGTATTCGAGCTTCTGCACATTAGTCCGAGTGGGTGAGAGGTCAGCAGATAAATCAAATTGGTACCTTCCATCTCGAGTAATATTGTTGTAAATTAAATGATTATTCTTTGCATAGCTATTTTGTCGCATAAGGCTTGCAAGGGTGCTTGCTCATCATTACATGCCTCTGGATGAGTAAAGGTTTTAAGTATCATATATAAGGTTTTGGGGGCATTCCCAGCCTGCTCCAATTGTAGTACAATATGAGCTTTGCGGGCATTTATTTATATTTTTATGATATTTATAGTGTGCTTTATCAAGTGCATTATGGGAGAGACGCCAGCGCCGCTCCAGTTTCTTGCAGAGACTCTTTTCTGTTTTGAGGATGGAAGAGAACCAGGCTGACTGAATGCGCCTGTCTGAGCTTGTGCAATGCTTTAGAGGGGCTAAGTGATCAATGGCCATTGTTATAATGGACTTGTATTGGGCTAAGCCAGCCTCTATGTTCTCTGTGTCACATTTCTATGAAGTTGGAATTAAGTCTTGAAAGTTATCAGGAGTGATTTTGTACCACTGTCTGCGCCAGCTCATATAAGTTGAGGACTGCGCGTTATGTGCCCTAGGACCCCTGAGTTTGAACTCAATCACAATTGACTTGGAGTAATGAAGATTACCGGTAAGTAGCTATCTATTCCCAAATGGTGGTTATACCACACTTACTGGTAACATTAGAAACAGCTTCTACAACAGTATAAAACAGAGTCTTGTGATCCATCACTGCTTATGCATGTGTGTGTTATATGCTCCATGACCCCCTCCTGTGCATACGCGCCTTTGACAATTGTTTTTTCTGTTGAATTGTTTGGATTGTAACTTACTTCTTTGGCACCCAGTCATTTTTCTAATGCATGTTCGCACTCAAATACCTTGCGACTTTTTTTAACCTTGATTTCTGAAAGGAATAAAGTGGTTACCTGTGGATAAGATCAATTTAAACATTCCCTCTATTGCTTTTTGTGCTATGTGAATCTCCCTAACTGGGGAGGATATGTGCATTTGTAGGTCCTGAGCTTCATTGTGTTATGGATTGGAACTCACAATGCACCTCACTGAGGAGGCCCAATGGCCCGCATGAAGAATAAGGATGCACTGAACCCTTAAGAGACATAGGATTTCATCAAATACAAGAGTCAGCAGGTAAATTCAAGAGGTCAACCATTGAGGACAGCACAGAGCAACCGTCCCCTGATGATGTTCTGAGATATCCTTTAGGGGCCACCCCCCTCATGTATGGAGGATGGCCTCAGTAGCCCTAGGCAAGTGGTGAAAAGAACCATGGGAAGGTAAAAGCATCTGGGTGAAACACCATTTTCCCCAGTCCTGATGACATATATCAGCTGTATCTGTTTGTCATGGTCCAGGAGGAAGCCTTGATGTACTTAGGAGCAGCAGAACATTTGGGGGTCTAGTCTGCCCCCATCACAGCTGCAGCATCAAGTGAAGACCATCTCCTTGTGCCAGTGTGAGTGTTCTGTCCCACGGATGCAATAGTGAAGTCAGTCTCTTTGTCTGGGCACAGTGCTGCAGGCCTTTTGCACTAAGAGACAGACTGTGTATATCACTCGAATGGGCAGATCAAGGTCTTCTCCCACTTCAATTAAGTCAGAGACTTGCTCTATGGAGATAAGCACATTTACTTCAGTTTTCAGTCTCTGTCGTCCCACTAGCCTGGTAGCTTAGATACATCTATTGGCTCCTCTTAAGCTCTTGTGGCTGAGTCTGGCATCCATGTCAGTGAGTGGAGATTTTTGACATAAGAAGACGGGAAAAAAACAGGCCTCTCCCAGTGTTCAGATGCACCCTGAAGCCATTCTGATAAAGAAGAGGCTGAAGAAGCACGGAAAATAATGTACCTGCCCTGCTTGATCCCCTGGACATCAAACTGCAAAAGTCCTGACGCTTGAATCTTGAGGCATATAGTACTTATTTATTTATTTTATTTTATTTTGAAGGTTTTATATAGCGCGAACAAGACCCTCGCGGGTATCAGGCCGCTTTACACATGTTAAAGAACAGAGACATATACAATCACTATATAAATCGCCTTCATGATAGGACAGAAAGTCAAAACAATAAAATAACCAGTGAGCCACATTATGAGAGAAGACAACAGGTTCAGTTAGGCTCAGCGAGAAGAGTTAAAAAAAGGACCTAGGGCAGAAATGTGTTTCTGAGTAGTAATTTAACTTCTTTTTTGAAGAATACCGTTGAGCCATTTAGTCTAGTTTCGGGGGGGTGGGAGGGGGGGGGGGGTCCAAATTCCTGGGGCAATGCCAGAGAAGGCTCTATTGTAGGGTTTCTTTTTTGAAAAAATCTCTGAGGTTTTATCGGTAAAGTGCAGGAGCTTCAAGAGGATCTGGAGCCCCCAGGGAGTACAAGCTTCTGCACCAATTAACTTGGGGTGTTGAAGTGTAGGTCTCTGGGGGTCATGCATACTTAGGTGTACATAACTTTCCTGCCTGTACAGCTGACCTACATCACTGCAGAGAAAGAGTTGGCACTTTCGCCCCAGCTGGAACGGTTAGGCTCTCTGTATATCCATTACCAGCAACCTTTCTCTGGGCAGTCCCAGCAGCTAACCCCTGATTCTCCTTCCCCTGTGAATTGTGGACTTTGTGGTGGACAAATCAGTCGTTCAATCCTGGGGATCAGGAACTGCTGGACCACAAGATACTGCACTCAATGAGCCCAATCTGGCTCTAGAATTTGCCACCATGTCACCCTCAACACTGTCATTAGAGGCCCTTCTGGATTCCGTAATAGCAAAGATGAAAACAAGAGAGATACCCTGAGTTCTGCCTCAGGTCCTGGTTCAGCTCCTGCAGTCAGGGGATCAGCTCATTGCAACAACCTGCTGGACCCGCTTGCACTAGCAACCTCCATCTAAGCATGGCTTTGACTTTGGTCCCAGCCGCACTGACCTGCCCTTCTGAGATGACCGATTCCTCCATGGATCCGCCTTCTAGAGCCCTTACATTCAGGACATGCATTGATGCAGATACCAACTACTAGACCCATAATGGGGATCACAAGGACCTGCAATTCAAGTGCTTAGCTTGTCAATAAAAAAGAAAGGAAGGAAAGAAGAAACATTGTGGCTCAAAGTTTTTCTTAGGGGTCTGCCACCGGCTTTGACAAATGCTGGTTTCAGCTTACTCTTGCAGGTTATTTTTCGTCCGTGTTTTCTCTCTTTGCACGTTTTGCTATATTTCTCTTCCTCCTTCTTTCCCCCTTTTCAGCTTTTTCCTTTCTTGCTTTGGGTCATAATTCAAGGATGAAAAATAAGTATTGGTCCCCAAAAATGAGTTCCTATCACCAGCACAAATTATTCCATGATATCAGGCTGCCAAGGCCAAGGCTCATGGCATCTTCACTGAGTGGCAAATCAACATCTTACTATTTGGAAAACAAGCCTAAGTTTCTTGATGCAAACAAGACGATGTACCAGTCAGGTGGTTTCTCCTTCTGTGGCTTCCCATTGTGGCCAAATTTGGTCTTCACCTCTGAGACAATTTTGATTGATAAGTCTCCTTGCTTCCAGACAATTATTAAGGAAGAGTGCCATGTTATACTTAACCTGCTTAAGGACGCTGTGGAGCACAAAATGCTGATGTCAGTGACTTCATCAACATGGACACTAGGATCATTTACCACCAGTATTGCCATGCAGTGGAAGTCATGGCATGAGTTCTCAGACCTGAATCTTGAATCGCAGGAAAAAGAATCATCAACCTCAATAGATGAGGCCCTCCAGTACAAGACAGAACTATTTGTGGCCAAATCTTGGAATACCATGAAGCTGTACCATCCTGACCTCTGCTTCTGTTCTAGTTGGCAAAGATATTCCAGGCTTTCAAGGCAACAGAGTATCTTTCACCTAAAACTCCAGCAGGAGTCTTTTCTTCTTCAGCCGGTCGGTAGGCGAAGTGGAGATGCTTTTGGGAGAAGAGCAAGTCTGATCCGCAGCCTCAGAGAAGCTCAAGGTTCTGGTGACTGCAAGGACGTTGTCCATGAGATCCTAGTATGTTAATGTATAACATGTATATTAAATAGGACTTGTAGAGCTCACTATCACCATGAGGTCTCTTGGTGCTAAGACAGTGTAACAGGAAACATGAGCAAAAATCAGACAGTTAAATAGATGTATCTTAATTCTTTTTAGAAGTGCAGATGGAAAGTAGTAGTGCAGAGGCAGGCCATTCCCTGGTGGAAGGGTTAATACAGAGAATAGGCTCCCTTGCAATTGAGAGAGATGGAAATGAAGAACATATAGAAGCTGCTGATTGGCATAGCGAAGTCTGCAAGTGGGGGAGTAAATGTTCAGACGCTTGGATACGAAACTACAATTAGTGCCGCAGATGGCTCTGCGGACTAAATAGAGAACTTTAAACAAGATTCTGATATGAATGGAAGCCACTGCACAGATTCTAGAATGGGTTTGGTGCTGCAGAACCACCAGACAGATGTAAGGAGGCAGGCCGCATGGTTCTGAATCATTTGCAGCTGATGACAAAAGAATAGATTTGTGGCACATACTCAAACGTTTACAATACTCAAGGATGGACCTAATGAGGGCAATGTTGACTGAACCGTGGCCTTCAAAATTGAGGCGATGGAGAATGTGACACACATGTTGTAGGTGGAAGATACAGGAAGAGACACTGAGTAGATCTGGTTTGTTAAGATTGGTATCTTATGTACTCCTACGCTTTTAACACACTTGGATGGTGAGGGGCTAGGACCAAGTTCCATTGGCAGATCAGAGACTTCCAGACAGCCTTCTCGGTGGCCACAACATCAGGCAAGCACATAAGTGAGCTTCCAGATCTTTGAATTTTGGAGGCCATCGCAATATTCCACAGGAACAGGGTTGTCATTGAGACTCAGCCTCTATTCCTTCTGAAAGAGATTTTAGAGTTTTATCTGAACAAGAAGGTCGTTCTTCCAACTTTCTTGCCACATCCTCATGCATGGTTATCTGAGAATATCCAGCAATATTTAAATGTAAAGTGTGCCTCAAAGTATTATCTGGAGAGAACCAGGGAACGGCATCCATATATTTCTGTACGTTGGGAGCACTGATGTCGGCACTACAGCTGCTACTTCCAATACTGAACGACATGCATCTCCGATTGCATACTATTCCTAGAGCCCCAACAGCAATCCTTGTCAACGTGCACTCTCTGTCAAAACCTTACACTCTGATACCCTAGTATTTCTCTCCTATACACCATGATACCCTTCCATTTCTTTTGTTTTTAGTCTTTCCCTCCGGTCCTCTCTTTACCTTGTCTCTTCAAATGGCCCAGCTTGTGCAGAACCTGGGTCCTTTTGATTGGCCCCATCCTTGGTGGCCCATTGATATTGCAGTAAATACTATTAAATACATCCACTCTTGCTCCCTCTTTCCCATTTGGTACCTGCCCCCTTGGCTAAGTAATGGCCTTTTCTATTCTAAAATTATTCTAGTAGGAAACGTGACTTGAGATCTTGCATTATATAAAACAACATTCCAAGAGCACGTGGTAGAGTGGCCATCTTGATTGATGTACTGTAAATACCATCCCACAGCCAACCGCTGGTTGTTTGGCTTTGTTTCCAGTCCAGAAAGAAATCTTCTGTTGGGCTCCTGCTCAAGAAACTTACCTGTGCATCGGCCACAGTCTTCGTGGACAAACTCCTCTTCTTGACCCTGCACATCTAGAACTCCAGCTGCTTATGAAAACTTTACACCTCGATTTGACAACCTGTAAGGAAAAAGAGAGATCTGGAACAATGATTCTGACGCAAGGTTAGTGCACTAATCAAGAAGCACAGATGCTTGGCAGACACCCTAGAAGACTTATCGTGTTGATATTGCTTGCGAGGAAATTGAAACCAAGACCCATCCTTAAAAAGCTCAGGGCAAATTGTCAGTGTTCTAGTAGTAAATAAAATGAATTTATGATTTGGAAACATTAAAATTTGAAAAACTGATGCTCAAAAGAGTTGTCAATCTTTTGTGAGCAAGATAAACTGAAAGTATGCTATTCTGAACTTTAGAAAGTCATGTATGTTGAAGCTGTCAAGATCCTTCTCTTGAATTAAAGTAAACTTGAAGAAGGTGGATCAATCTTCTAGTGGTGAAGCCAGGAAAAACAAGTGACACGAAGAAGACAGGATTCTATGTCAGGACCGGAGGCTTCTGATTATGCTTCTCAATCTTTACTAGAAGCTCACAGCAGCCAATGAAAATGCTTGCTTTTCATTCAAAATAACGTTAAACACTACATATCCCATGATGTCTCACATATAGGCACGCCCCCCTAGTCCATAAGAGGCCTCAGCCTGCCGCCATCTTCCTCTTTCTTTGCTGCTCACAGAGCTAAGTACACCATAGTTTACTCCCTCTGTTTCTCCATTTGGTGATTAATGTTTGATTGCTGTTATTTGGCACCGTTTTACCAGGGATTGTGTATTCAGTTTAAGGACTACCTGGTTGTTGGGGGGAGTACTGTGGTGCATCGGCGGGTCTGCCTCGGCGCCCGCCGTTTTTTCTCTTACTTCATTCCTCATTGTGGCTTGAGGCGCGCCTCGCGGCGCGCAGGTAGCTCCGGTCGCTGACCGGAGGCAGACGGACGCCTTGTTGGTAGCTTTTGAGCCGTTTCTGTGGTCCCGGTGTCCCCTCGGTGGATGCGCTTCTCGCGCATGCGCAGCTGGCTTCCCTTGTAGCCGCTGACGCGTGTTCAGGCCGGGTGGCTCTCGGCCGCGACGGGCGCCCAAACGTGCTGGAATTGGGCTTCTTTTGGTTGGATTCAGTCGCGTTTGGGCTGCACGTCGCGGCGCGATCCCCGAATTCAGTTTCAGTGGCGTTTTCGGCGCAAACAAGTTAGGAAGGTGTCCCTCTGCCTCTATAACCGCCTGGAGAGGCTGTATAATACATACAAGGCCTGTATTGAATGTGCACACGCTCAGGAAGGTGTGGTGGCCTGGGTCCTTGGCCCCTATTGACTACAGCTTTGCTAAGGGGGTTGAAGATTGTAGTGTTGTGTGTGCTGTGTGGGCTGACCCCCCCCCTTGACCCTCCTGGCCTGTACCTGCTGTGTCAGGTGCTTCTAGTGTTCAATTCCCCATTATTCAGGATGTCGGAAAGGGAACATTATAATGAGGAATATAATGAGGAGGAGACTTTTGAGACTAGGCAGACGGCTGCCTTGGAGGACAACCTGGTTAGTGCCTTGGACGCTTCCGTCCAGTCCTCCGTTAATAGGGCTATGGAGACTACGGTCCCACAGACGGTGCAGCAGGCCCTCGCTTCAGCCCTTCGTCCTATACAACGACAACTCGAAGGTTTCGCAAAGAGACATGGTTTTGTCAAACCACAGAAGAAGAAATCGGAGGCTGCGGCCTCGGGTCAACCTTCAGGTGACTCTGCCACTTGGCCTCATACTCAGGCCTTAGCTACCTTGCCGGACATGGCGGACTACTCATATAAGGGAGGCAAGGCCTCAGCCAAGCGTAGGGTCCATGATACAGACACTGACACGGACACTACTACTGACTCAGATACGGATACGGACACCTCTGAAGATCGCAATCCTCCAAAAAAGGCCAAAGCCGCGCTGGGCAAGAGCCTTACACCCGCTCAGACACCTTTTACCTTTGACCCATCAGAGATAATGCATCCCAGGTCGCAAGATTGGGTGCCGCCTACGGCGGTGACAGCTTACATTCATGAGAACTTACGCAAAGGGTTCCCCAGAGAAGTGAGGAATCGTTTGCGATCGGAATGCCCTAGGCCTGACATCCCCAATCGTGTGGCGGAAACGCCAGAGATAGATCCCAGCCTTCTAACATTCTTGAAGAAGTTCACGAAGGATCCTAAGAGAGGATTAGATAGGGCGTGGAAAGGGTGTCAGGACAAGATGCTGGACGCCATCGGCCCCTTGGCAAAGATTTTGGAGATGGCCTTGGCGGCCAAGGAAGCCTCTACCCCTGTAGATCCTGATGTGTTGGCCGGATGGACCCAACGGGCCACCTGCTTGTTGGGCAACGCGAAATGCGCTATCTCGGCGGAGAGAAGGAAGTCGTTGCTGTTGAAAATGGATTCCAACCTGACAGAGCTCGCGGACGCTGAGCCGGGGCCCCTTGCAGAGGGCCAATTGTTCGGGGACAAGTTCGTCAAAGACGTCTCCAAGTATGTCGGTACCTTTACAGCATTAGACAAGGCCCAATCGGGCATCAAGCGCGCTTTACACCACGGTGTTTTTAACAGGGCCGGACGAGGCGGGGGTCGCTCGTCGGGCCGAGGAGGTCCTCCAGGCTCCCATAGAGGCGACTTCGGACGGGGCAGGAATGATTACGACTCCACCCGTGGAGGAACCTTCTATCCCTCCCGTAAAAGGTTCGGCAAGACCAGATACCAATCTGGCACTGGAAGGGGGAACTTCAAGCACCAGCAGAGCTCAGGTGAGACTTACAGATATTTCCCTTCTTCCTTTGGGGGGTCGGACTCAGTACTGTCTGGGGAGGTGGCAGGAGCTTACGCAGGACGCTTGGGTCTTACAGACAGTTCAAGGTTTTCACTTGGAGTTTTATTCGCGTCCTGTTCAGTCAAGCATGCCCACATGTCTCAGTTTTTCCCAACTAGAGACCAGTTTTATAGACGAGGAGATTGCGACCTTGCTGCAGAAACGGGCGATAGCACCGAGTCCTCAAGGTCCTCGCGGTTTCTGCAGCAATATCTTTGTTATACAGAAAAAAGGGGGCGAAAACAGACTGGTGTTGAATCTCAGGGACTTCAATCAGTTTCTGACGTACAATCATTTCAAGATGGAAGGCATCCATCTATTAACAGATCTTCTGCAGGTAGGGGATTGGATGGTCCGGTTGGACCTGAAAGACGCGTATCTTTCTATTCCGGTTTTTCCCCCGCATCGCAGATTTCTGCAGTTCCGGTGGAAAGACCAATGGTACGAATATTTGGTTCTGCCTTTCGGGCTCTCCTCGGCTCCTTGGTGTTTCACCAAAGTAATGAAGCCGGTAGTGGCGTACCTCAGAGAGAGGGGTATTCGCCTCATCATTTACCTGGACGATATCCTAATAGTGGATCAGTGCCAGCACGCTCTTTTGCGGCACCTACGGCTGACCACGACTATGTTACAGGATCTGGGTTTTGTGATAAACGCCAAGAAGTCAATATTGGTTCCATCTCAAGTCATAGATTTCCTGGGGTTCACGGTGAACTCCGTGATGGCCCAACTGTGTCTCCCGAAGGACAAACTAAGGGATCTGAAGAGGGAGATCGGGAAGCTGCTGAACTGTCAGACAGTCTCCCTCAGAGCGCTGGCACGAATGGTAGGAATTCTGGCGTCTTCTGTACAAGCCATTTTCCCGGGCCCGCTACATTACAGGGCTCTGCAGCAGTTAAAGATCAGGCATCTTCGGAAGGGTCTCTCGTATTCGGACAACATTCCCCTCACACAGGAAGTGAGAACAGAGTTGCAATGGTGGTTGGGTCACGTCGACGCTTGGAACGGCCGAGCGATCTTCGGTTCCCTCCCAGAAATCACGATAGAGTCCGACGCCAGCCACTGGGGCTGGGGCGCGCGTTGTGGAGGCATCTCCACAGGAGGGAGATGGTCCCCGGAGGAGCTTTCCCTTCATATCAACTGTCTGGAGCTGCTTGCGGGGTCGTTCGCGGTGAGAACGTTGTCCCTGAAGCAGACATCCTGCTGTATCCTCCTGCGTCTGGACAATGTGTCGGCGGTGAGATACATCAACAAGTTGGGCGGCACGAGGTCGTCCATGCTTGTGCAGATAGCCAAGGACTTTTGGCATTACTGCCTTTGCAATCAGATCTCGGTGATCGCGGAATATCTTCCGGGTCAGTCCAAACAAGTAGCGGACTGGAACTCGAGATACCTCAGGGACTACAGCGACTGGAAGTTGCTCCCGAGGATATTCCAGTGGCTGGAGGAGGTTTGGGGCCCGTTCGCGACGGATTTGTTCGCGTCGAGGCTCACGTTCCAAATCCCTCGATTCTTCAGTTGGAGGCCGGATCCGTTGGCGCAAGCGACGGACGCGTTCCTCCAGGACTGGTCACAGGGGGTGCAGTATGCCTTTCCCCCCTTCTTGCTGATCCCCAGAGCAATGTCGCAAGTGATCAGGCAAAATGCAGAGGTAGTCATGGTGACGCCGTGGTGGACGTCACAATCTTGGTTCCCCAAGCTGATGCAGTGGAGCTGCGACCTACCCAGACTCCTCCCGGAGTCGACGACGCTGTTGCTGGGCCCTCATCAGGAGAGACACCCTCTGATAATGGAGGGCAGACTTCAGCTGATGGCCTGGAGGCTTTCAGGCAACAGTGGCAAGTGCCAGGGATTTCGAGCAGGGCTGCAGACTTCATCAAGCAGGCCTGGGCGCCTTCCACCAGGAAGAGGTACTCCTCGGCCTGGAAAGGTTGGGTGGATTGGTGCGTGGAACGACACCTGGATCCCGTGGGGGCGGGATTACCCAATGTGCTGAAATTCCTAACGGACAAAGCTTCAGAGGGTTTGGCCTATAGGTCGGTCAACAACTTCAGATCTGCCATTTCAGCAGGACATGTCCAGCTGGATGGGAAGCCAATATGTATGCACCCTGTCGTGTGCAAATTACTTAAAGGCATTAGGGTGGAAAATCCTCCTAAACCGAAATACTCCGGATTGTGGGACGTATCTCTGGTTTTGGACCTCTTTGACAAATGGCCAGCAAATTCCCTTCTATCCAGAAAACAATTGTCAGCCAAACTAGCCATGTTGCTTTGCCTTTCGGCTTGCAGGAGGTCGTCGGATGTACGCGCGCTGGAGCTAACAGGTAGAGTATTTACTCCGGAAGGAGTTTCTTTTCAAATTGTTAGACGCACTAAGACATTATCTACTCATGTTTCTTATAATGCATTTCAGGAGAATGAAAAGTTATGTGTTGTTCATTGTCTAAAGACTTATGAGGAATGTACAGCGGCTATTAGGCCTCAGGGCTGTTCGCAGCTTTTGATTGCCTTGCAAAAGCCTTTCAAAGCAGTGGCTGCGGCCACCATTGCCAGATGGCTTCGTTATGTTATGAAAGAAGCCGGCATTGACATCACCATTTTTGGTGCGCACTCTGTCAGGGGTGCCATGGCATCGAAGTCATTCATGTTGGGTTCCAGCATTCACGATATCATGCGTAGTGCAGACTGGTCATCAGAATCGACCTTCAAAACATTTTATTATAAGCCGGTGGGGGATATTACCTCTGTAGTTTTTAATAAGCGTTAAACAAGCATAATCAGAAGCCTCCGGTCCTGACATAGAATCACAAATTTGCTAGCATTCGCGACAAGAATTTGCAATTCTATTAAGGACACGGAGGCGAGGATTATCCCACCCGGCATGTATATTTGTATATAATGCTTGCCCACCCAGTGGTTATGGTGGTTACGGTCTCATATCCTTTCTTCCAGGTTCTGATAAAAAGAGCGACTGAATGTCGGAGAATGCCAGGATATTTCGCCTGAAGATGTTATCCTTCCCGTTGGAAGAGTTGCTGTGTTTTCCAAGTTATTGTTGGAGCTGTTCGCCGGAAAGAAAGAGGAAGATGGCGGCAGGCTGAGGCCTCTTATGGACTAGGGGGGCGTGCCTATATGTGAGACATCATGGGATATGTAGTGTTTAACGTTATTTTGAATGAAAAGCAAGCATTTTCATTGGCTGCTGTGAGCTTCTAGTAAAGATTGAGAAGCATAATCCTCGCCTCCGTGTCCTTAATAGAATTGCAAATTCTTGTCGCGAATGCTAGCAAATTTGTGATTCCTAGACATTCAACAGAAGAAGGGTGCTCCTCTCTTCCCTCCCTCTTACCCCTCGAGGACTTAATGCCAGTGCCCCGTCAGAGGAGTGTGCTGAAAATAAGCCCTTGAGGGAATTGGTGGAATGATGTTGCTCCTGTGGAAATCCTGTGATTCGGGTGAATGGAACTAGACACCCAGCAAGGATTCTGCCAACTCTGGGCTCTAAGGTTTCATCCCAGAAGAAAGCAAAGATTGGCCAGAAATTTCTGCTAAATCTATTCACGAGGTCTAAGCTGCCCAATACTGACCTTCGTCTTTCCCTTTCTACATTGCAAGGGATCTGGAATCTACCCACAGGATGAGAATGGAGAAGAGCTAGGGTGTAAGATTAGTTTTCATCGATAAAGTCTTTCTCATTATCAACTCACTTCCACAAATAACAGTAATCGGTTAGAAAACACACACTGATTAGCTCCTTTCGTTTTCTTAAGAAATGTTGTTGAATTCGATTTTATTACATTTATGACTGAAATCAGATAAACACAATATATCTCTTGATACTACAATATTTCCCTCCGTGCAGCCAGTGATCCCCTTTACATTCTTATAGGAAGCATCTTATGTTATCCCACAGAATTCTTTGTATCTTTAACACATCAATGTTCGTTGACTCCCATACCCTCTTACAGGTTCTGTCTCTTTTCACGAGTCATCTGTGTTTCTCCCATAGCCCTGATATCTTGTCAATTTTTGGGGCACCATTGGCCTTATGTAGCTCCTTTTTCTGAATCATGTACTAGTGCATGTTTTTGCCCATTCATCTCGTTGGTGGGTGTTTATTTTGTCACATTTTTCAGCAATGTTTCGTTTTGCTACCAACTTGTCCAGATCACAGAAGATTCGTTCATATCTGGGTAGAAATTAACCTTCCATAAGCAAAGCACTACCAGTGCCACATGCATTAAAATCCTATTTCAACTGTTCTCCGAATCTGTACTTTTACCCCGTTTCAGATAGCTGCTTCCTTAAATTGAAGAGAACTGGTGAGGACTTGCGTAATCACAGGGATGGGGCATACCAGTTTGATTCCCCATTTGACTCATGTTTTGATCTGTTACCTTCCTTTCCCTCAAATAGTAAAGCGCTCTGATATCCTTCGGGATCAAGTTCGCGCTATATAAAACTTTATAGATAAAATGTGCTAAACGGGCAGGTGACTGTCGAACCAGCTGCCTCTGCATTTTGCTTTGTGCGCGGAGACCTGTAGTATAGCTGTCCGCCTTGAGGCACCAACCCTGGTCATAGAATTTCAAATCACAGCCAAGAAGGCAACTGTTTGGCATGGTCCCGTAGATTAAGAGCGCGTTGAAGAACTAAAAATTCCTGTTTAGGTACTTACCCCCAAGTCTGCCTCAGATGAGCTGAAGGAAATCCCCAGGGAGCCGCTTGAATGAGATAAATTCAGTCCCTTCACTTATAGGTCAGAGCTTCGACAAGACACTCTAAGGGAGTAGCCTAGTGTGCCCCCCCCCAACTAGAGGACACAATAATTCCCATAGTATCAAACATGATTCTAATGTTGCCATTCCACCTAGTGCACGCATAGTGCCAGCGCTGGCTACCCTGCATATGGAAGTTCCTTGTAAATGAAAAGCAGATTTTTTTGGCTCTTCTCCCTTGCCACTCTTCTACTCTACCCAGCCAAGGTCATGAAAAAACCCATAAACAAGCGACTGACTTACAACCTCAATGCACACCTTTGCCACATACATGACTGCTGTAATCACATGGATGAAATCCAAATGCCTCACACTAAACGCAGACAAAACTGAAGTGGTGATCTTTAGACACCTTTTTTGAAGTTTTTTTTTTACAGTTTTATATAGTGCGAACTTGACCCAAATTGGGTATCAGAGCGCGTTACATAGCACCAGTTGCATTACACGAGGACACATTCATTTTTGTTAGGCACAGGGAGATTAAGTGATTTGCCTAGAATCAAAGGATTTTCAGCATCATTGCCGAGAGTCGAACCCAGTTGCCGAGATTCGAGATTGACCGCCCTAGCCGTTAGGCCAATTCCTCTCCAATTCCGTAGTCACTGTGTAGAGAGTAAGACACAGTGGTGTAGCAAGGGGAGGGGCGGTCCGCCCCGGATATCAAGAGTTTTGGGTGTGGCGGCCCCCTGCTTTTAACTGTGGCCAGGTGGCAAACGAACGCATAAATCACCAGCACACACCCCTAACTCTTAACCCGCTGCCGCCTGGCAGCAAAAGTAGGGACCGCCATGAGTGGCAGGGCTAGCTACGCCCCTGGTCAGACGTCAATATATCTTGTCATTTTAGAGAGGGGACCAAGTTTAATCACGAGAAGCACATTTTTGAACTTCTCCTGGCAGCAGAAGTCCTCATTCTCTGAAGGTCAAGGTCCTTCTCTGGGCCTTTCTGAACAAAAGAGCTTGATTTTTGTCTCTGGTGCTTTCAACTCATTCATGCTCGTCCTGATCTGTTTGGCCTTTGGAAGTGGGAACTGCATTCTACAGTTACTCGCTGCACCGACTAAAGGAGCTGGGATCTCATTATGGGTCACTTGTCAAGTCTACTATTGCAACATCGGCGGACTTAAAGTACTGTGCAGCTGCAATTTTCCATCTCTGCTCCCACTCCACTCCAGTTCACATTCCCCTCTTCCAAATAGTTTTTTTCGTACCAATTCAAGGGCCAGAATATTTGAAAAGCACCCACGAGGACTCATTTTGTTCCTTCCCCCAATTCTCAGAAGACTATGCTTGGCTGGTGTATTGGGTTCCATATTCCTGTTGACAGTGGCCAAGTCTAACCATTTCTCCACTTTCTGATACTATGTAGCAGTTCCTCCACGAAGGGTTGTTGAGCTTCTGTTGTCCTGTAATGTTCTGTTTATCTTGCTTTTAAAAGCAAAACGACCCTCCAGCCTGGGCCTTGAGAGAATGTTTTCCTTTCCGGCCATAGGAGTTGACAACACTCCTCCCACCCCCACCCCCACCCCACCCCACTCTTAGGATGCTAGTGACATTTTTCGTTGTTTAGTGTGCGAAAATGAAAACAATTCAGTGGTGGGTTTGCCTGTCCTTGGGAGTCTATCACAATGAAGGCCCAGTTTCCTTGGCTTGCTTTCCTTTGGCGTTGCTCTCGTAACTTGGTGGACACATTGGGTTCCTAACACCAATTTCTTAGACGCCCCCTTTCTGCCCCCCTGCATAGAGACCTAGTTCTTCTTCCTGTCTGCTTGGCGACCTCTATGGCACCATGGTCACACAAGAACACAGAAAGCTGCCTTACCAAATATGTGCAGGTATTGTTCATCCTGCATCAGTTCACGGAACACTTTAGAATGGTTCACTTTTGCCCCCGCTAACCCCAAACCAAAAACACTTTTTTGGTCTGATGGCAAGCTTTACGAAGAAATCCGCTGCACTTCCGGTTTGCCGTCTTGACCTAGAACTGAAAAGTCTATGCAGTGCTACCTTCAAACTTTCACAGTTATTCTTACTCAACACTTGCTCTCCCACATACACTCTATCTGCTTTAACCTTCTCTTTCAAGCGACTGAGTGCAGCGATGGGCATCCTGCATGGCAATCTCTGTAGATTCCAACGCACCAGGCATCTTATCCTACCCACTGACTTGGGACCGTATGAGGTTATTCGCCCTTACAAGCCAGCCTATTCCTCTACTCCTCTGTACTCAGTGGTACTGGGTGGGCTTTATCACTGTTGTTGGAGTCATGTGTCCCTCCTCTGGGATTGTAGAATGTTAAGAATTTTATTTTACCCGCATAGAGATTTTGTAGAGGTTACCTACAATAGGTGTGTTTTGAGAATATCTTTGATGGTGGCTGAGCTGGACCCTTACCTTAAGACATGGGTAATGAACTGCAACATGAAGGACCAAGAACAAAGAAAACCCTTCCACACTCTCTGGATGAGCCATGTGAAGGTCGCTCTTCCCTGCTCTTCCTTTTCCTGTTGGTTGCCAATGACAACCTTTTATCCTGAGGTGTGTCTGGGCCTTGGGTGGTCCATATGTCACTTACTTTCCGTACATTCATTCCTTCTCAGAGCATCATCTTTGTTGTTGCTTCCTATTGCATAGGTCTGTTAGGTCAGGTGTTTCAAATGAAAGGTTAATCCTAGTCATTGTCAATGCTTACTGCCACTCACTCTCTGTCTCAATATTTTTGCCAGGTATGCTACAGCATAAGCCATCTTCAGTTAAACCACCTTTTCCTGTGTATATTCTTGAATTCTATCTTGTACTGGGCAATTTTTATATGCTAACTGCTCTTCACGGGCGCCATCTTGGATGCCCCAACCTCCCCTTCTGGTGCACTGGCAGCTGAGCGTGTAAACAGTTCAAACACCGAGGGCCTTCTTCAGCTGCAGCAGGCTAGTGTTCCAGACCCACAGCAGTACTCGGAACTGGCTCCCCAGGGCCGGACTTCGAACAGTAGGGCATTTGACTGTTTCCTTGGTTCTTAGCTTGGCCATGTCCCACAATAAAGAATAAACGAAAGAATAAAAAGCCTGTCTCCTATGCGATTTCTAAATGGTGATACGACTTGTCTACGCGAGTTGTAAGGGTTGGTTCCAGGTCTCAGCCCAAGTGAATTGAACAGAACCAGGTAGTTATCATGCAGGGTCCATATAAGAATGTCGACCGACGACTGGCCGAGGCACATAAAACAATGGCTGGCACTGGCAACGGTGGTAGCACTAGCAAAACGCAATGTGGCAAAGAACTGGGGGATGCCGCTTGTTAGACGGGGACTCTGAGGGTCGGCCGAATACTGAGGGAGAGGTCCCCGAGAAGGACCGTCTCCGGCGAAAGTACAGACAAGTCACCTCCCTCCCCACAAATAGGCACCACACCAGGTCGAGTTCAATACTTTATATAAGGTTCGTAAGGCAAGGATATTAGCGATACAGGATATCTCGGACCCGAGGGTCCTCTCACTTCTAGTCTCTGTAGGGGAAAAGGGGGTAGCGGGACAGTCTTGGTACCGGGTCGGTACAGGGGGTGGCAAGAGGCGAGCTCACAATCCTTGAGCTGGAGAGTCTGTGAGTCGGGCCGTGGCAGCGCCAGCAGGCCAAGACGATGGTTTCACGAGACAGAGGGCCGCGGCAGCGCCAGCAGGCCAAGACGATGGTTTCACGAGGCAGAGGGCCGCGGCAGCGCCAGCAGGCCAAGACGATGGTTTCACGAGGCAGAGGGCCGCGGCAGCGCCAGCAGGCCAAGACGATGGTTTCACGAGGCAGAGGGCCGCGGCAGCGCCAGCAGGCCAGTCACGGATGAGTTCTTCTCGGGTCTCTCGACTCCAGGATACAACTGCCTTCCTGGTCTGGCCCTGCCCCAGTTATAGGTCTGGTCCCCTTTGATGTCCGGACCCTCGCGCCTGGGGGCCGGGAGGTCCGGGATGAGGGAGTCCAGACACCCAGCAGGGGGGTGGAGCCAGCGCCCAGGGCGGCCCGGGGTGATCGACACCTGGCGGAGGAGAGCCGTTGACGATTCCTTCTCCCATTGACTCGCCAAGTGGTCACTCTGCCTCCTGGGCGGAGGTTGGTGCCTCGATGTCGGGGCCGGCCGGGCCCAGGGTTAGGGTCGAGTTGAGGCCACGCGGCCTCGTGCTGTAGTACCCAAAATGGCGGCTGGGCCGAGGCCGGGGTGTGGATGGTGACCCGGGCCAGCTGGGTCCGGAGCTGGTGTCTTGTGGTGGAGGGATTGCAGGGTACTTCGGGTGGTCGCCGGGGACTCTGGTTGGGGATTCAGGGAGAGCCAGGGTCCGGGTCCTGTTGCGGGGAGGGGGGACAGCCCGACCATGCGGCCTGTCCAACATGCGTCCCCCCCAGCTGAAGGCGGGGAGAGTCAGCCATCTTCCTGGGGACTCTCCTCGCTGAGGCGGAAAAAGCGTGACAGGCCGTCGGCGTTAGCGTGGTCCTGGCCTGGACGATGTTCCACCGTGAAGTCCATCCCCTGCAGGGAGATGGACCAGCGCAACAGCTTCGGGTTCTCTCCCCGCATTTGCATCAGCCATTGCAGGGGTCGGTGGTCTGTTTGCACCCGGAAGTGGGTGCCGAAGAGGTAGGGCCGGAGCTTCTTGAGTGCCCAGACTACGGCGAAGGCCTCCCTCTCAATGGTGCTCCAGCGCTGTTCTCGGGGCAGTAGGCGTCGGCTGATGAAGGCCACGGGTTGGTCGACCCCTTCGGGGTTGAGTTGGGAGAGGACGGCCCCCACACCATGATCGGAGGCGTCCGTCTGCACAATGAATTCCCGGCTGTAGTCGGGAGCCTGGAGCACGGGGGCCGTGCACATGGCGGTCTTTAATTTGTCGAAGGCCGATTGGCAGTCCGGGGTCCAGTTGACTGTTTTGGGGCTCTTCTTGGAGGTGAGCTCTGTGAGGGGCCCCACGATGCTGCCATAGTCCTTCACGAACCGCCGGTAGTATCCGGTGAGCCCCAGGAAGGCCCGGACCTCCGTTTGGGTCGTAGGGGGTTGCCAGGCCTGGATGGCAGCAATCTTGAGCTGGAGAGGGGCCACCAGCCCGCTTCCCACTTGGTGTCCCAGGTAGGTCACGGACCCTTGGCCAACCTGGCACTTGCTGGCCTTGATGGTGAGCCCGGCTTGCTGGAGGGCGTGTAGAACCTCCCGCAGGTGGCGGAGGTGGTCGGTCCACTGGTGGCTGTACACAGCAATGTCGTCCAGGTAGGCGGCGCTGAAGTCTTCCAGGCCCGCCAGTACCTGGTTCACCAGCCGTTGGAACGTTGCCGGAGCGTTTTTCATGCCGAAGGGCATTACTTTAAAGTGGTAGTGCCCGTCCGGAGTAGAGAAGGCGGAACGTTCTTGGGCCCTAGGGGTGAGGGCGATCTGCCAGTAGCCCGCTGTTAGGTCGAAGATGCTCAGGTAGCGGGCGGCCCCCATCCGGTCAATTAGCTCATCTGCCCGGGGGATGGGGTGAGCGTCGGTCCTGGTAACTGCATTCAGCCCCCGATAGTCCACGCAGAACCGGAGCTCAGGGGCAACGCCCGGGGTGGCCGCCTTGGGAACCAGGACGACTGGGCTTGCCCAGGGGCTGTCTGAGGGTTCGATCACTCCTAGGGTCAGCATTTTGGACACCTCGGTCTGGATGCAGGCGCGCACCCGGTCTGGTACGCGGTACGCCCGGTGTCGAATAGGAGGGCTGTCCCCGGTGTCCACATCATGAAGGCACCAGGGGGTCACTCCGGGTGTGAGGGAGAACAGGGAGGCGAACCGCTTCAGGAGGGTTTGGCAGTCTTGGCGTTGCTCCGGGGACAGGGCCTCGGAGAGCTGGACCCCTTCCACTGAGCCATCCCGCTCGAGGGTCCTCAGTAAGTCCGGAAGGGGTTCGGAGTCTTCTTCCGTCCCGTTATCGGTAGCCATCAGGAGGCTGAGTTCGGATCGCACAAAGTGGGGTTTGAGCCTGTTGGCATGGAGGACCCGTAGAGGGTTCCGGGCAGTCTCCATGTCGATTAAATAGGTGACGGGCCCCTTGCGCTCGATCACCTTGAAGGGTCCGGACCATTTGTCTTGGAGTGCACAGGGTTCAACCGGGGACATCACCCAGACCCGTTGTCCCGGTTCGAACTCAATGGAGGATGCGTGCTGATCGTACCATCTCTTCATGTCCTCCTGACTGGCCTCGAGATTGGCTTTGGCGGTTTCTCGGAACCGCCGGGTCTGGTTGCGGAGAGCCAGGAGATACCTGTAGATGTCCGGGTGAGTTTTCTGGGGAGGCTGCTCCCAACCTTCCTTGACGAGGCTGAGGGGGCCCCGGACGGGGTGCCCGTACAGGAGTTCAAATGGGCTGAAGCCGAGGGATTTCTGCGGGACCTCCCGATAGGCAAACAGGAGGCATGGAAGTAGCACGTCCCACTGGCGTCGAAGGGGTTCCTCTAGGCCCATAATCATCCCCTTAAGGGTGCGGTTGAACCTCTCGACCAGTCCGTTTCCTTGCGGGTGATAGGGGGTCGTGAATTTGTAGGTGACCCCGCATTGTTGCCAGAGAGACTTCATATATCGGGAGATAAAGTTCGTGCCCCTGTCGCTGACGACCTCCCGGGGGAATCCCACCCGGGAGAAGATCCCCATCAGGGCTCGGCCCACCACGGGGGCCGTCACAGTCCGAAGAGGGATGGCCTCGGGATAGCGGGTGGCGTGGTCTACTAGGACCAGGATGAACCGGTGTCCTTGGGCTGTTCGGGGGTCGAGGGGCCCCACAATGTCTATTCCCACTCGTTCGAACGGGGTGGTGACGACAGGAAAGGGTTGTAAAGGTGCTTTGATTTTTCGGCCACTTTTTCCGCTGGCCTGGCAGGTGGGGCAGGCCCTGCAGTGGTTGGTGACATCCTTTCGCATTTGGGGCCAGAAAAAATGGGTCACCAGGCGGTCGTAGGTTTTATCCTGTCCCAGGTGTCCGGCAAGGGGGACATCGTGGGCTAAGTTCAGGAGAAAGTCTCGGAAGCGAAGGGGCACCACCAGTACCCGACTGGCTCCTAGTTCTGCAATTTTCTGCTCGCTGTAGAGCAGGTCTTGGTCCCAGTAGATCCGGTGGGCCCCCGAGGTATCCCCTGTGCTCTGGGCCAGGGCTTGCTGCCGGAGTCCTTCGAGAGAGGGACATGTTTTCTGTTCGGCCCGGAATTGTTCCTGAGTGGGGCCTCCCTCCTGACGCCATTGTGCCAGGGCAGGGACGTCCCGAAGCTGGTCGGATCCTTCTTCTGTTTGGGTCGAGGGACTGGCTTCTGGGGCGGCCTCCTCTGGGATGAGCGCGGGAGGAGGTTCCGGCCACTCGGGCTCTTCTAGACTGGGGACCGCGCGGGCGGTCATGGACCGGGTCGTGACGCAGACCCATTCGGGGAGGCCGAGCATCCCCAGGTGTTCCCTCCGTTCGACAGCTGCCCAGGGAGAGCTTTCGAGGTCGTTTCCTAGGAGGCAATCCACGGGGGCATCATCGCGGACCGTTACCTTTAACATCCCTGTTACTCCTCCCCACTCGAAGGGGACGCAGGCCATGTGGCATAGACTTTCGGAATTGTCTGCTGATCGGACAGGGCAAAGAATGTTCGGCAGGATTTGGTCGGGAGTGACAAGGTGGCGTCGGACCGCCGTTACACTGGCCCCGGTGTCGCGGAGGGCTTCCGCCCGGCGGCCATTAATGTTGACCCACTGACTGTACTTCTGCGTGTTGGCGGGAAGGGGGGCCCGCGGAATCATCTCTCTCTCCCCCAAGCAGACCAGTGCCATGGCGGCTGGTGCCCACTCAGAGGGGTCGGTCTCGTACTCTTCTTGGTCTTCCGGGATTAGTTCTTCCCCTAGGGCGGCCGCTGTGACCTGGCGGGGGGTAGTGTTCGGATTCTTTGGGCAGTTGGGATCACTGGCGTAGTGGCCGGGTCGCTGGCATCTGTGGCACATAACGTTGGCTCGGAAACCGGCCCGGATGGCTGGGCTCCCTCGGCCGACCGGGGTCGAGGGGCTGCTTGTGGGTGACAAGGGGCCGGGGTCTCTCCCCCGACCCGGGCCTCCTCCTCCTCCTCCCCGGGGGCGATGGGGCCCTGGGTACGGTCTGGATGATTCGCTGGGCCCGTTCCCACCGGTCGGCTTCGGCGGCGAGTTGTCGAGGTTCGGTTAGTTTACTGTCCAAGAGGTGTTGCCGGAGTTCCACGAAGCAGTTGTTCGACAGGTGCTCCCATACGATAAGGTCAAAAAGTTGTTCGTAGGTGGTCACTTTGTTGCCCTTGATCCACCCTTCGAAGGCTCGACTAAAGAAGTTCACGTACTCCACCCAGGTCGTACCCGGAATCCGTTTGCAGTCGCGGAACCGCTGGCGGTACATCTCGGGTGTGAGCCCGTATCGAGTGAGGAGGGCGGCCTTCATGTGGTCGTAGGATGTCATCAGATGGTCCGGGAGTTGCAGCAGGGCGTCCCGCCCTTCGTTGACAAACCTCCCCCATAATCCGGCTCCCCAGTCGCTCCGTGGAATCCGGTGGGAGGTCATGGCCACCTCATAGGCTTTAAACCACTGCTGTATATCATCGTTCTTGTGGTATTCCCGGATGACATCTTTGGGGATGTGAACCTTGGGCTCGGTAGAGGCAGGCAGGGTCGGTCGTTCGGGGAACCCGAGTTCTTTATTCTGTTTCTGGATTTCCAGTTCCTTGAGATTGCGCTCATGTTCGTACGCTAGTTTCTTTTCCTCTAGCTCTCTCTGTTTTTGCTTCTCTTCTCGCTCCTCTCGGAGCCGTAAGTGTTCCAGCGTTATTTTTTGTTCTGCCAGCTTGAGTTCTCCATCCAAGCGAAGTCGGGCTAGTTCTAATTCGTGGAGTCTGCTTTTTTCTCTTTCTCGGATCTCTTCCAGGGAGAGACCCGCTCTTCTTTCTTCAGTTGGTGCGGGGCTCGTCTTGGTTGTTCGTGTTCGGGGTACGGCCGTACCCGTTTCTGCCCAAGCTTCTAGGGCCCGTTTGAAGTCTTCCTTTGTGTTCAGACCTGTGGTTGGAAGGCCAAGTTCTATGCAATACTGCTTCAGTTCTCGGTGGTTGTAGTCTTCCAATTTTTCCATCTGGAATTTTTCCGTTGTTCCGCTCTCTGTTGTCATGGTGGTTGTGTGTCGTGGGGCGAGTGACTTTCTGTACGATTATGCGTAGGTTCGGATCCCGCCGCTGGCCACCAATGTTAGACGGGGACTCTGAGGGTCGGCCGAATACTGAGGGAGAGGTCCCCGAGAAGGACCGTCTCCGGCGATCGTACAGACAAGTCACCTCCCTCCCCACAAATAGGCACCACACCAGGTCGAGTTCAATACTTTATATAAGGTTCGTAAGGCAAGGATATTAGCGATACAGGATATCTCGGACCCGAGGGTCCTCTCACTTCTAGTCTCTGTAGGGGAAAAGGGGGTAGCGGGACAGTCTTGGTACCGGGTCGGTACAGGGGGTGGCAAGAGGCGAGCTCACAATCCTTGAGCTGGAGAGTCTGTGAGTCGGGCCGCGGCAGCGCCAGCAGGCCAAGACGATGGTTTCACGAGACAGAGGGCCGCGGCAGCGCCAGCAGGCCAAGACGATGGTTTCACGAGGCAGAGGGCCGCGGCAGCGCCAGCAGGCCAAGACGATGGTTTCACGAGGCAGAGGGCCGCGGCAGCGCCAGCAGGCCAGTCACGGATGAGTTCTTCTCGGGTCTCTCGACTCCAGGATACAACTGCCTTCCTGGTCTGGCCCTGCCCCAGTTATAGGTCTGGTCCCCTTTGATGTCCGGACCCTCGCGCCTGGGGGCCGGGAGGTCCGGGATGAGGGAGTCCAGACACCCAGCAGGGGGGTGGAGCCAGCGCCCAGGGCGGCCCGGGGTGATCGACACCTGGCGGAGGAGAGCCGTTGACGATTCCTTCTCCCATTGACTCGCCAAGTGGTCACTCTGCCTCCTGGGCGGAGGTTGGTGCCTCGATGTCGGGGCCGGCCGGGCCCAGGGTTAGGGTCGAGTTGAGGCCACGCGGCCTCGTGCTGTAGTACCCAAAATGGCGGCTGGGCCGAGGCCGGGGTGTGGATGGTGACCCGGGCCAGCTGGGTCCGGAGCTGGTGTCTTGTGGTGGAGGGATTGCAGGGTACTTCGGGTGGTCGCCGGGGACTCTGGTTGGGGATTCAGGGAGAGCCAGGGTCCGGGTCCTGTTGCGGGGAGGGGGGACAGCCCGACCATGCGGCCTGTCCAACACCGCTGCCACTGGAGGTGTGGGAAAATGACTTGGACTGGTGTTGTCAAGCAGAATGAACGATATACAAGAGCACAGCGTGCCCCAAAAAAGGGGGCCCTGGAAGACTTACCAAGGATTATAAAATAGGCACTGTGATGTAACAGGATTATTGTCATTTATGATTAATGGAAGATGTAAAGTGAATTGAATGCAGAAATGTCAAAAAATGGAACGATGCAATATTATGTCTTCTCCATCTTTGTACAATCATATACGTAACAATAAAAAGAGTTAAAAAACTGAAATAATTTCCTAGACCCTTTTAATTTCTGGGCCTGGGGTTTTACTTTTTGTACTGATTAGATCAATATATGTGTTACTGTACATCGAACCACATAATACATCTACATCCACTTCAGACAGTGCACGATACGTCACAACATCAGAATACAAGAAGTGCTTTCCTGTGGATCTCAAAATGCAACTTTGATGAGATGCGGCTGTTTCAGTTTTTCAAGTCTCTCTCTTCTCTGGGAAAAGGGGCCTCAATACCGTTTTACTCCTCCGCATTTACATAACCCATAGGAGGGGCTCGATCGCCACCTAGTGGCTCACATCAGAACTGCTTGAGTTTAGCTGGTATCTACCGTGGAGGACGGAGAGACAAAGAAGCATAAACTTTTAGTGTGGGGTGATCCACGCATGTAGTAGCTGCACTTACACTTCCTTAAGTATAGGTCTGAAAAGGTGATTGCTGTGGGATGGTAGGCTGCATTGGTGTGGATTTGGGTCCGCACAGGTCCATTTAGGGAATCCCTGCTCGGTACAGAAGTGGTGTTAATGGATCCCATTCTGTCCCTCAGTCCTGAAAGGCCCACAAGCTGTACCTCTAGGTCAGCCTCTGTTCAAAACAATAAAGTAACCCAGGAGGTTACCAATTAATCTATCCTATCAGGAGTAGGGACCGTCCATCCATACTGCCCCTAAGAACCTATTACGTTCATTCAATGCCATAACACATTTCAGTAACTTCATGTATTACTGCACTGAAGCTCTTGTAAATAACCTTTACACGTAAGTGTTTCTCGGCATCTATACACATTATTCCATTATTATTGCTAATCCAGCCCATCTTTCGAAAGCTACACTGATTTATCTTCAGTGGAATACCTGGAATAACAGTAAAATATTAACCACATAGATCTTGAAAGTAGGAGTCAAAGCTTGGTGTTTAGAGGCTCATCTGACCTCAATTCAAGCCTTATGGAAAGGATGAGGCAGAGTCCCGAACTCCTAGGAAAAAGAGGCGGCGGGGGAGGGAATACACAAGCTGGCTTCTGACAGACATCATAAAGGCCCTGGGATTACAAGGCTGCAGGGAAGAGATTGGTTGACCATTAGATGAGGTCACAATGGAGAGATGGGCCGTAGCCAGGGTGATCACCTGACTCAAGTCCTACGGCCCAGGCAACAGCATCTCCAGGTGGTCCTGTCTCCAACCAGGGAGAACATTCGAGACAGTCCACTCCGGCGACAGCTTCCGTGACAGTCAGAAGAACAGGCGAAGGAGGCTAGAAGCCTGATCCTTCCCAAGAGCAAGAGGTGAGCCATTGTACAGGACACGCATGAAGTACCTGCAACGAGAGGAAAGGGAGAGTTGTGTGAGAGGGGGACAAAGAACAAAAATACATGAGTGTGTGAGATGAAGAGGACCTGTTTGCGGGGAAAATTGTAATTTTTTGAGAGGGAACAGGAATCAGAGATGGAGTGTATGGGGTGAAAGGTCACGTTTTCCACAAACAAATATATCAGGAACAGAAGTCAGGAAATGATTGAGAGGGAAGGGTCTGTTGACTGGGAGTGTGTGCGTGCGTTTGTGTGTGTGTGTGTGTGTGTCCACTTTACCAGGAGGATGTTTGTTAATAAGCAATGTATTCCTTTCAAATGTTCTAATGATTCCAGAAACGTACACTACAGGGTTTGGGGGTAAATTACAATTCCCCGGCTCCTTTATTAAGAGCTATGTCAAACAAAGAAATAAGGCTTAGCAGTGTCAACATTTCTCTTACTACTCTCACTTTCCAAACAACATGGTTGTCTAAAGCAATCGAGCTCTTTAGGACACCTATACAAGCAGTACATTGTTTTTTTTTTATATGGCCCCTGTAAACAGTGGTTAACGACTTTATATTAAATGCAGGACGCTGTGTTTCGAGAATGTCGTAGGCAAAACATCAATAACCAAAATGTCGACAGGGTACGTATATACAAGTAAGAAGCCCTTCATTTGAGTCTGTGGGTTGCTGGTGAAGCCCACCAGAGCTCATTTTTGGACACCGGCCCTTATTTTTCCCTTATTGGACATTTAGCAAGAGCAAGAGTGGACAAATCACACAAAGGGGATAGAACGATGAAGAGAAAGAGGTAAAAACCGTCAAAGGCAGATGGTTAATAACAACACTTCAAAAAGACAATACCGAAATATGTGTTGTGAACATTTCCTCCCCTAACAACGATTTCCCGTCATTCTGGTTACACTTAAATAAAAGGTTATCACTCATCCCAATATCTTACAGGATTATTGTGGCCAGAAACTTTAATCTACCATGGGATGGTATCCTAGACAGAAGCTCCACCTGCCCCTTCAGACCAACAAATCCGACAATCAGATGCTGAACGTATGCCATGCCCATAAGCTGAAGGATGTCTGGAGACTGTTTAATTCAACAGGGCAGACATTATACATTATTTTCTCATCCTCATAACTCCTTTTCCCGTATAGACTATATTTTGGTGTATGAATCCCACATCCCCAATACCTCCAACCCAACTACTGAACCAATACGAATATCGGCCCAGACTTGCATATTCCTCTTAAACAACATCTCTCACTCTGTAACCAAACCAAAAACCTGGAGAATGAATAACCTCGTAAAAAACTATATTTAGGGATAAGATTAAATATGAAAGTATACAATTCTACAATTCTGTGAACCTAATAGGGACTCCAATTGCCGAATAGTTTGGGATGCTCTCAAATCTACCATCTGTGGCCACATGATCAGCCATGTCGTGGAAAAACAAACAAAACAATCTCAGCCTAGATAATCTATAACAGAAAATTAAAACCCCAGAAAAAGATCTTAAACAAAACCGAGACAGTTCACGTTAACACCAGCTAAGGAAGATAAAATATGAATTAATTAAAATACTAAGTAACAAAGCACACCTCATTGTATAAAGAAACTTGCAGACATAATAAATCAGGAAAATTAGTAGCATCCTATTTTAAACAGAACGACTGTCGCCCCAAGATACCCTCTATCACTAATGAACATGGCTATCCCTCCACCTAGGACAAGGGCCTCCTCTCCTCTTTTGAACATTTCTACTGCAACCTTTACTCTAAAAGCAACTACACTCCCTACGAAGCCTCCTACAGTACCTCAATACGATCTCTATTACAAAAATAGGCAACAAAACTAAAATCACACTTAAAGAAACAGTAGCACAATTGAGATTCTAAACGCAATAAAATCGCTAAAAGCTGGGAAAGCCCCAGGGCGAAACAGCTTTCCGTCATCCTTCTGCCACACCTGGTGACCCACACTTATCACACCCCTCAAGGACCTCTCTCTCACTTTTCCACAGGAACAGTTACTGGTACCGCACCAGAAACCATTATTAGAGTTTTTTTTTGTTTTTTTTAAACTTGTTTGTATTGGCATTTCGTTATTTGAACATTACAGATCAGGTATTCAGACATATAAGCAATGAGATATACTGCATTTATATAAGTCCATAATGACATCAGTGACATGTGAAACGGATCTATAGGCTTTATGCAACAGTAATATTTGAAACTGGGGAGAGGAGCATGGATGTACAGAGTGCGGGTAAAGGAGATATGGCATGGGTCTGGGTGGTGTACGTCTCGCTGGGTTGTGCAGCAGCACACCAGTGCCGCGTGGGAAGGGGCTACATTGGGCTATTAGCGGGGTTCAATTCAGAAACCATTATTATAGTTATCCCTAAGGACGGTAAAGGACCCTCTGATACCAAGAACTACTGCTCAATATCGCTAATAAACACTGACTGTAAAATCTATGTGAAAATTCTCGACCTCAGACTGGAACCTGTCCTCCAAACTATGAGACACTCGTCACGATCTGGCTTTATTAAAGGTAGATTCAGCACAGACAACATCATACTATCTACTCATGTTATCGAGAAAGCCCCTTATCTCAGCCTACCTGCCTGCGCAATTGCGTTGAATGCTGAAAAGGCCTTCAACAAGGTCCCATGGTCTTTTTTACATGTAACCCTCAGTGCATTTAATCTCGGCCAGATTTTCTTCAGAATGATTCTCATACTATATAAGGAACCTAAAGCCAGAATTAATATCAACGAAACTCTATCAATCCACTTCTAATTATAACAAGGCACTAGATAGGGGTGTCCATTCTCCCCCTACTCTATCTAGTTACCATGGAACCACTCCTTCTAAAATGTAAAGCGATCTCTATCCCAGGTATCCCATTATCTGCAGTTTCACAAAAAGGTGGCAGCATATGCAGACAACATTCTTCTACACACAACACAAGCAGACTATGCAATACCCTACATCATGTCAACCATTAAAGATTATGCCCAAGTCTCAGGTTAAACTCTTAATCAGGAAAAACCAGAGGTCCTGCCTTTAAATGCCCACTGCAATAGCTCAGTCTTTGGGAGTCACAACCTCAAAAGGGCTCCTGACAAAATAAATAACTTGGGCATTTAGTTCAACAAAAACTTTAGAGAATCTTTTTACCATAATGAAAAACACTCTTTCTAAAATGAAGGATATACTAGATAAATGGTCAACCAGATTCATCACCTGGTGGGGATAAAAATGATTTCTCCTCTCATTGATTTCCTATTTACCATGTTGCTGCTCCACCTTTCAGACACCTTTTTTACTTAACAATTTTTGTTGGTAATCCAAAAAGCCAAGAATCACTCTAAAAAACACTACGACTTCCAAAAAACCGTGGTGGCCTAAACCTCCCAGACTTCCCAAGATTCCAAACAGCATACCTAGCGAGACAATGCCTCTCCTAGTTTTTCTTGCCCAATATCGCACCCCCCATCTGGTTCAACATTGAGAACAATCTTGCCCTTCCGCGCTCTCTCATCTCATGTATTGAAACCAAGAGGATAGTGATGGAACACTCCTCAATCATTCTTTCCAGCACACCACAGACCCTGCAGAAAATTGACAACAAACTTCATAATAAGATAAGATACTCTGCCCTAGCCTCGCTATGGCATAACAGTAACTTCAAATCAGAAGGTAAGACAATATTCCTGGAGAAATGGGCACAAAATGCATCCTCTTAGTAGGAGACCTGGGCTCTCGCTCAGACCATATTCCATTCTCTCATCTCAAATCCAAATAGGAGCTAGAGGAGTTAGACTTTCATCACTTTCTAAGGATCCAAGCCATCCTCACTAAACATAGACCCCTGAGAGCACTTGATCTCCCAAGCACAATGAGGATCCTAGCTAGAGGGGGACACATTGCTTCTAAATTCTACTCTGTTCTGTCATCTATCTCTACCTCCCTCCCAAAATCAATTAAAAATAAATGAGAATCTATTCTGGGCAAAACAAACACAAAATATGACAAGACTTTAAACTGGTAATCGACTTGGCTTAACAGAAGACTGCTATGATTGCACTCCCCAGTACAATGTAGACTATGGACTGCATACTTGGAACACTGGACCTCCTCTAAACTCTACAAACTTAAAAAAACTGCTGGAGTCGCAAAAAAGAGACAAGAGATTTACAACATATGCTCCTCAAATGCACTTTCTCTAATAAATTCTGGTCTGCGCTTGGAGTTACCATTTCACAGATCGTACATACAATTTGGACCCTGGATCTCACCTCTATAGCATTGGGTGCCCTCCCCCCAGAAAAATCTCATCAGCTAGACCATAAGGAACGTATTTTATGGGACATACTAGTTTCAATCAGTCTTAAATCCTTCCTGTCTGAATGGAAAGTCCTTTCCAAACTATCGTCCCACACATGGTGGGAATGGGTCCAATTTACCAGGGGGACGAATACCTCTCTAAACACTTACTTGAAAACCTCATAAAGAAAAAAATAGTCAAGACTAGACTCATACATCTCTCATCACTAACCACCGTAGGCGCTCGCTCCCTTTGCCCCCATCCTTTCCCCATCAGACCCCTCCTCAAAAAACCCTCCTCCGACCTCAGCGAACTCAAGAACTACCACCCCATCTCTCTGCACCTGTTCCCCGCCAAAGTCCTCAAGAAGGCCATCAACCATTAACTCACCGATCACCTGGTGAGCAACAATCTGCTGGACACCTCCCAATCTGGTTTTCAAGCAAACTACAGGACAGAGACCGGCCTAATTGCTGCCACTGGCGACATGAGGTCTCCTCGAATGCGGGTGGGCAGTAGTCCTGATCCTCCTTGACCTCTCTGCAGCGTTTCACACCGTATTTCACCACACCCTCATCAAAAGACTCAGCCACATGGGGACCGAGGAAGATGCAAACACAAGAAGATGATAGACGGAGCGCTGAAACATTTCAGACACTCACCCCCAGTCTCAGATCTGGGTTGAATCCATCATCATTCTTTAGCTCACTTCGCCACCCCAGTTCAGACCCACCTATATGTAAATCAGTCTTGACCCTGTGCCTTATGGGAACAGTCCAGCCCGAACTGCCAAGCCAGGTCTTCCCTGGACTGGAAACAAGCATCCTGGGACCGGTTTCAGGGTAACACCCCTCATCAGCCAGGCTAGCTTAAATCCAGTGGCAAAGTGAGCAAGGGACCCATGTCTAGGCATACCCTGCCAACTTAGGGCAAACAAAGGAAACACAAGGAGATGATGGATGGAGCGCTGAAACTTTTCAGACACTCGCTCCCAGTCACATATCTGGTTTGAATCCATCATCTTTCTTTAGCTCACTTCGCCAGCCAAGTTCAGACCCAGCTATATGCAAACCAGTCTTGACCCTGTGCCTCATGGGAACAGTTCAGCCCAAACTACCAAGCAAGGTCTTCCCTGGACCGGACACAAGCATCCTGGAACTGGTTTCGGGGTAACACCCCTCATCAGCCAGACTAGCTTGAATCAAGTGACAAGCGCTGCGAGGCCTCAGGGTAGTTATGCGCTATACAAATGTAATTTTTCATTTCATTTCATTTCAAAGTAAGCAAGGGACCCCCGTCTGGGCATACCCTGCCAACTTAGGGCGAACAAAGCAAGTAGGAAGACGCCCTCAAATCATTTGCATCCTTCCTCGCAGTGTGAATCCTAAAGTGCTGCTTACCACCCTTCATCCCAGAACCCAAGAGCATCATCTGCAGCGTCCCTCAAGGCTCATCCTTCAGTATGACACTGTTCAGCACGTATCTGAAGCCCCTGGCCGACATCATCAGAACCCACGGCCTCAACATCATGTGCTACACAGATGATACCCAGCTCATTCTATCCCTCTCAGAAGACCCCTCAACCACCAGGACCAACTTCCACAACTGCATGTTAAGCATAACCGATTGCATGAAAAACAACTGCCTGAAGCTCAACACGGACATAACAGAAGTGTTAATTTTTGAGAAAAACAACTTCCCATGGAACAACACCTGGTGCCCCTTCCAAACTCAGACCCACACCAACATCGTCAAACCACGCCCACAAATGCGGCATCATCTTGGACAGCAAACTCACCATGAAACACCAGATCAATGCATTCCTCGCACCTGCTTCCACACCCTCTGCATGCTCCGAAAGATCTACAGATGCCATCAGTCAAGCCCTAGTCACCAGCTGGTTGGACTATGGTAACATGCTCTAAGGCAGGTCTCCCCACCCAACTCCAGGCGATATAGAACTGAGCCTCCAGATTCATCCTCAACCTCACCAAAGGGGCCCATATCACCCTTCACTTCAGAAACATCCGCTGGCTCCCTATTCATAAAAGATGCCAATTCAAGATGTTAACATACGCCAACATGACACTCCACAACCATGGTCTGAACTTCCACCAACTCTCCAGACACCTGCGCTCAACCTCCTTTGCTCACAATAGCCGTATTCGCCAAAGCAACAGTGGAGGATGCTCCTTCTCCTACCTTGCCGCCAAGTCCTAGAACGACCTCCCTCTGCACCTCCGAACATCTTCCTCGCTCCCTGAATTGAGAAAAGGACTAAAGACCCGGCTCTTCGACTGATCCCAGTGCCTTGATACCCTCAGGGGTGATTAGCCGTGCTATATAAATCTGAGTTGAGTGATTGATTTATCAGCCCCTCCCTCCTGCCATCTACAACTCACCCTTCCCATCTCACCCCCCTCCACCATTGCTATCTTCTTTCTTCTATATCTGTTGTCTCATTTCTCTTTCCCTTTTACTTCTCACTGGCCCAATACTAGACTAGGGTAATCCAACATATAGGACATTGTCTATATACTTACAGTGTCACACAAATTCTCTAGCCTTCCTCTAGCCTTCCTATAATGGTTGCTGTAGAGTCATCATATGACTCTACAGCAAAACTTTGATGCACCCTTTCCCAATCGTCATACCCCAATATGTGTTTAATCCTCATTCGTCTCCTGCTGTACTGTTTGCTTTATAAAATCTCAATAAAAATTACTTGAAATGAAAAAAACACCACAGAGGGAGAAACCAGGAAGCTTCAAGAGTGAGATAAAGGGGCAGAGAGTGTCTGGTAGTCAATTAAAGAAGAATGAGATTGATTCAAGACTACGCAGCCTTAGTGTTTGGTGTGCCAACATGTAATAGTGTCAGCAACTGGCTTCTAAGCAGAGCTTTGGGCACCAGCACTCAGTCTTTTACAAATTAAGCACTGTAGGTAAGTATAGGTTTACATATATGTACCATGGCAATATGTATGTCTTCAAGATATGCATATATGGAGTTAAGAATAATAAATCTATACTTACCTATATGAACTTACTGTCTCGATATTTTAGTCTGCAATGTTTTGGCAGCGATATTTTGGTAGCACAATACTTTTCAACATACAACCGGCTACTGCCATGAGCATTGTCTGTAGCTTTGCTGCTCTGCTAGGTCTTTAAATATCATCTGTCCCATGAAATACTGAAGCTTCAAAAAGAGAGGTAAACCAGAGGAGAGCACAATGTCAGAAAGGACAGCTTAGGAACTCTTTGCACGGTGTCTGGCAGATTTATTGCTGTCAGCAAATTTCAAAGTGGACACAAGTCACATCCAGACAGCATCAGCTAAGAAAACATGACAACTAAGCATGACTAAGCAACTTACCTGCAAAATCCGATGCTGAATCCAGTTAGTGCCAGATATGGGTGTGGACTAAGAGGAGGGCTGTTTAAATAAATAATGATCATTACATTTATGTGTCCCTGAATGCAAAAGAATGATGTCACCTAAGGTGTAAGGCGTGAGCAGGCAGCAGTCTCCTCTCTATATCCTTTCCTTTAGTTGCCTTGTTTGGGTCTTTCTTAGACGATACCCCATCCCCTTCTCTTGACCCCACAAATTCACTTACATTCTTGATTGTGGTTTCACTTGACTACATTAAGTACACAAAAGGCGATGAGAGGAATGCTTGCAAAAAGTCTCAACCACCACTGGCATTCGCTTGGTAGCGTTTCAACCCATTGTTCTTTTGCCCACCATGCCACCTCAGTTTGGACCCAGCCAGATGCAAATCTGTCTTGGCCCTTATCCAATAGGAATAATCCAGCCTGAACTGCCAGGCAGGGTCCTCCATGAACCAGAACACAAGACCAATTTCTCTTAAACAACATCTCTCACTCTGTAACCAAACCAAACACCTGGAGAATGAATAACCTCATAAAAAAACTATATTTAGGGATAAGATTAAACATGAAAGTATACAGTTCTACAATTCTTAAAACCTAATAAGGACTCAGGACCCAATTGCCAAATAGTTTGGGATGCTCTCAAATCTACCATCTGTGGCCACATGATCAACCATGCGGTGGAAAAGCAAACAAAACAACCTCAGCCTAGATAATCTATAACAACCAATTAAAACCCCAGAGAAAGATCTTAAACAGAACCCAGACAGTGCACGTCTACACCAGCTAATGAAGATAAAATATGAATGAAATAAAATATTAAGTAACAAAGCACACCTCATTGTATAAAGAAACTTGCGGACATAATAAATCAGGAAAATTAGTAGCATCCTATTTTAAACAGAACGACTGTTGCCCCAAGATAACCTCTATCACTAATGAACATGGCTATCCCTCCACCTAGGACAATGGCCTCCTCTCCTCTTTTAAACATTTCTACTGCAACCTTTACTCTAAAAGCAACTACACTCCCTACGAAGCCTCCTACAGTACCTCAATACAATCTCTATTACGAAAATAGGCAACAAAACTAAAATCACACTTAAAGAACCAATAGCACAATGTGAGATTCTAAACGCGATAAAATCGCTTAAAGCTGGGAAAGCCCCAGGGCGAAACAGCTTTCCGTCATCCTTCTGCCACACCTGGTGACCCACACTTATCACACCCCTCAAGGCCCTCTTCTCTCACTCTTCCACAGGAACAGTTACTGGTACCGCACCAGAAACCATTATTAGAGTTTTTGTTTGGTTTTTTTAAACTTGTTTGTATTGGCATTTTGTTATTTGAACATTACAGATCAGGTATTCAGACATATAAGCAATGAGATATACTGCATTTATATAAGTCCATAATGACATCAGTGACATGTGAAACGGATCTATAGGCTTTATGCAACAGTAATATTTGAAACTGGGGAGAGGAGCATGGATGTACAGAGTGCGGGTAAAGGAGATATGGCATGGGTCTGGGTGGTGTACGTCTCGCTGGGTTGTGCAGCAGCACACCAGTGCCGCGTGGGAAGGGGCTACATTGGGCTATTAGCGGGGTTCAATTCAGAAACCATTATTATAGTTATCCCTAAGGACGGTAAAGGTCCCTCTGATGCCAAGAACTACTGCTCAATATCACTAATAAACACTGACTGTAAAAGCTATGTGAAAATGTTCAACCTCAGACTGGGACCTGTCCTCCAAACTATGAGACACTCGTCACGATCTGGCTTTATTAAAGGTAGATTCAGAACAGACAACATCATACTATCTACTCATGTTATCGAGAAAGCCCCTTATCTCAACCTACCTGCCTGCGCAATTGCGTTGAATGTTGAAAAGGCCTTCAACAAGGTCCCATGGTCTTTTTTACATGTAACCCTCAGTGCATTTAATCTCGGCCAGATTTTCTTCAGAATGATTCTCATACTATATAAGGAACCTAAAGCCAGAATTAATATCAACGGAACTCTATCAATCAACTTCTAATTATAACAAGGCACTAGACAGGGGTGTCCATTCTCCCCCTACTCTATCTAGTTACCATGGAACCACTCCTTCTAAAATTTAAAGCGATCTCTATCCCAGGTATCCCATTATCTGCAGGCTCACAAAAAGGTGGCAGACAATATTCTTCTACTCACAACACAAGCAGACTATGGGATACCCTACATCATGTCAACCATTAAAGATTATGCCCAAATCTCAGGTTACACTCTTTTTTTTGTTTGTAACTTTTTATTTTGAAACACAAAAAACAAAACATCAAACAAACAAGCAAGGCAGTACAATAATAATACAGTAATGAGGGCTGCGCTCAAGAAGGACGGGAGATACATGATAGCAGGAGAAAAAGGTCTGTGAATACAGATGAGGGGAGGGAGGCAGGGGCAGAATTGCATATGAACAGTACGGTATACACAGCTGGAAGGGGTACAGGTCAGGGCGACGGGGAAGGACTCTGGATAGTGGTGAGCGGGGGCGTACAAATATCTCCACGGTATGAGTTCCACGGATTCCAAATCTTCCCCCATTTTTTGGGCCTGCCTCTTGCAACATATACTGTTTTCTCTCGAAACATGCACCAGTCCAGACTCTCTTTCCAAGCAGTCACTGTAGGCGGCCTTGGGGATCCCCACAACTGGGCAATATCTCTCTTCGCAACCATATTGGCCAAAGTCACCCACCGAAGCTGCGACACGTCATAGTCATTCGGTCCCCATACATTCAATAAACATTGTCGGGCTTCGGGCATCATAACACCCGTGACATCATTCATAATCTCATGTATACGTTTCCAGAATCGCACCACCTCAGGGCATTCTCATATAATGTGGAGATAGGTGCCAAGGAGACCACACCCACGCCGACACATACCATCCGTAGAGAAGCCCATATGAATTAGACGGGGACCAGTGACATAGATTCTGTGGAGAATCTTGAGTTGGACCAGACGGAGGCGGGCCGGAATCGCCACCTCCCTGGGAGAGGAGACCGCGGACTGCCAATCCTCATCATCCAGTTCAAGACCATCAGCAATCCAGGCCTCACGGAGGCGATCAAGCAGACCCGATCGGTCATTAATCATTTTCTTATAGAACAATGAGATAGCACATAGCCATCTAGTATACGATCTTCGAGGGGGGAGGAATCCGGAACAGCACTACCCACTGGTAACACAGAATTCAGAGCATGATGCACCTGGATGTACCGGAATCTCTCCCTGTCACTCAGCTTATATTCCATTTGCAGTTCAGAGAAGGCCTTAACCTTTCCTTTAACCCAAAGATCACGCACTTTACCAATACCGATCATGTCCCACTTATCAAATCCCTTCGTCCTCCATAGGCCACCCAACTTCGCAGAGGCATAGAGCGGTGTCGCACCCGTTAATTTATCACCCCAGCCCATCGCCGCCGTTGCGCTATGCCATACCCGCACAGCTATAGCGGTAGGTCCCGTGAGTTGTGAACGGGAGGGTCCCGAGTAAAGTGCCCTATAATAATCACCACCCGGGAGCAGCTACTTGTCCATTGCAAATGCTGGATTCAACGCCGGGCCATACATCCCGTGGTTGATAGCAGCAAGGTGGGAAGCCCAGTAATACCTACGAATATCCGGGAGCGCTATACCTCCATCATAGCAGGGGAGTGTCAATTTCGGAAGAGCTATGCGCGAACGTCCGTCCCATATTAGTTGCCTCTGCAACGATTCTACTTCCCGAAAATATGACGACGGGATAACATCAAAACTATTCTGAAGGGCATATAGGAACCAAGGTAAGGACATCATCTTAAAAAGGGCCACACGCCCTAGGGGAGACAACGGTAATTTACGCCAACGCGCTACATCGGAGCGTAACCGTTGGAGTGGGGGGAGCAAATTACGCTCGTAGCGAACCGCATGTTCCGTGGAGATAAACACACCCAGGTACTTAAAGCCAGACTGCGACAACTGGATGGGACAGCCCCGTGGCAAATGAGGGACATCACCCGCCAGTACATAAATGTAGGATTTCGACCAATTAATGATGAGGCCCGAGTTCTTCCCGAAGGAGGTAAGTACGTCAAACAACACATTGAGCGATTTTTGAGGAGAGGTAAGGTACAATAAAATATCATCCGCGTATAAGGAAATGCGGTCCTCAAATTCCGGCGACCAGCGTATACCCTTCATCGAGGGTTCCCACCGTAGCCAGGTGGCAAGAGGTTCCAACGCCAAAGCAAAAAGGAGTGGGGATAACGGACAACCCTGTCGTGTGCCCCTACGGAGAGTAAAAGGCAAGGAGACGCGACCATTAACCACCACCTGGGCTAGCGGAGTATCATACAGGAGTTTGAACCAACCGATAAAACCGGCGCCGAATCCGAACTTGGCGAGTACCGCCCAGAGGTAAGACCACTCGATTGTATCAAAGGCCATCGTGGCGTCCAAGGACGCCAAGATGGCTGGTTCACGCAGCGTCTGGGCCCTCGCGAGAACACCATGCAGACGTCACAAATTTAATGCAGTGTTACGGTGCGGGATAAAACCCGATTGATCCGGATGAATCAGGTCGCCAATAACCGTAAGCAGACGATTAGCAAGCAATTTGGCGAGGATCTTAGGTTCCGCATTCAAAAGCGAAATGGGTCTATAAGACGAGCAGCGATCTCGTGGTTTACCCTCCTTGTGGATCACCACAATGGTCGCAAGACGCTGATCCCTGGGGAGGGAACCATTATCTCTCGCAGCCAGAAACATAGCACGGAGATGGGGAGCCAAAGTATCAGGGCGTAACTTATACAGTTCCACAGGAAGGCCATTGGGACCCAGAGCCTTGCCGGAGCGAAGGGAGCGCAGCGCGAGAGCCACCTCATCCACCGAGGGCGTGGCATCCAAGCAATCACGCTCCGATTTCGACAAACAGGGTAGCTCTATATCCCGAAGCAACAAGTGCGAATCCTCTTCAGGCCTGTCGGACACCGAGGTATAGACCTCTCGAAAATAATCAGCAAAGCAGTCAACAATGCCAACAGGATCAGTCACATCCACACCATCACAATCACCGGAACCACTCGATTCGCTCTCTCCCTTCTGTCCAGCCAGGCAATCAATTTTCCTGCTTTATCACCCACATCATAGAGCCGTCCCTGCTGTTCCCTACTCATCATCTTTGCCGCATCAGTAACCCAAGTTTTGTATTCTAATTGTTTAAGGTGGAGGACATGTAACGCTTCTCGAGACACCCCCCGCTCCAATGCAGTCTCCAGGTCTGTGATTTCAGTTTCGAGCTGAACAATTGCCTCGTTCTTACATTTCTTGGCACATCCCACCAAGGACAATGCCTGTCCCCTAATCACAGTCTTGAAAGCGTCCCACAACGAGACAGGTGAGGACACAGAACCAACATTTTCAGTAAAATACAGATCAAATGATTTAATCAATTCAGCGCGTGTCTTGGGGTTGAGGAGATACCATGGGTTAATCGGAGCCACCCTGCCTTCGGCCCCGATGCTAAGATTGAAACGAAACCAAATAGGGGAATGATCCGATATGCCCCGGGCCAGGTGTCTAACCTCTCCAATCGAGGGGGACAGTGCCGCCGGTATCAGGATATAATCTAATCTAGAAAGACTGCCATGAGCTCCCGAGTGAAAAGTAAACTGCGTTTGCTCTGGATGCATTAGTGTCCAGCAGTCTATGAGGCCCAAAGTTTCCAGGAAGTCGCCCAACCAGGACTGCGCAGCAGGAAGATCTCGGGGGGGATAGCGGTCCATCCTGCCAGAAATGACGGAGTTAAAATCACCACCCAGGGTCAAAACACCCTCAGGGAGACCCAGCACCATCCGCCCCAGGTCCATGAATGTCGTGGATTGCAAGCCCGGGGGGACATAAACTGACACCAACGAGATTGCCTTTCTCTCCCACCGCCCGACAAGTGCAACATATCGACCCCTGGCATCGAGGATCACATCATCGACTTCGAGGGGGAGGGAAACCCTAAGCAGAATACCCACTCCTCTAGAACTAGATGTAAAACCAGAATGGGCAGCAAGACGATAACCCCTTCTATTAAGAGCGTGACAAGTGTTTCCTATCAAGTAAATCTCTTGTAACAGAACGACATCAGGCGAAAGGCGCCGCAACAGCTGCATGACCACCCCTCTCTTTATGCAATCACCCAACCCATTCACATTCCAGCATAACACCTTCAACCCCCTACCCCCCATCCAAGTCCAAAATGAACTCCCATCGCAAAACGAGCATCACACCGGTGTCAAAGATAAAGAAAGTACCTTGCCTTGAGAAAGAAAAAACAAACAATCCCAGAACTCGTCCCTCCCTCCCCCCAAGGTTCCCAACACAACTCCCCCCCACCCTGCACCCCTGCACCAACTCAAAAGCCACCCCAATTTGCAGTGTGCCTGTCGCCCTAGCAATTACATACATGAACTAATCTACACAAAGAAAACCCCAGAGGAGGAAAGGGTCCCGCCATCCCCGCTACCTCCGAGGATACAAACGGAATGATCAAAAAAGGTCAGTGAACTCCGGCTGATCACGCTGAAAATGGATCCGGACACAGGCACCATAATCATTCTTGGTCCATCAGTCCCCCTTCCGCACCACCAGCATGTTCCTTGCCAGTGCGGCGAGTCGGCAAAGTGTACAACCAATCACTCACTTCCTCAGGCCTGACAAAGAAAAAAGTCCGATTGTCATATTCAACACGCAGGCGGGCCGGGAATAACATAGCATATTTTAAGTCCATGTCTCTTAGTCGTCGTTTCACACCTTGAAATCCCATACGTTGTTTCTGGACCGATTGAGAGAAATCTGGATAAAAATGCACAGCAGCGTTCTCGAACTGCGTAGGGCCGTTTGTCCGTGCCGCCTGAAAAATGGCGTCACGATCTCTAAAGTTGAAGATCCGTGCAATAATCGGACGGGGGGGGGGGAAACCGGGCTTCGCCTGTCCCCCTGGCACTCTGTGCGCACGTTCGATGGCAAAGAATTTGCTCAGGCCCTTTGGTGCCAGATGATTAAGAATGAGATCCTCAACTCGAAGATCAATGGCGAGTGGACTAGATTCTTCCGGGACCCCAATAATACGCATGTTATTGCGCCGTGCACGGCCTTCAAAATCCTCCAAGCGACGAACAAAAAAGTCATTAGCAGATCGAAGATTGCGCACTTCTGTTTGCAAGTCGGACACGTCCATGGTAAGGCTGGATGTCTTCAGGTCTAATGACTTCACTTTCTCATTCCTCTTGGCCAAGTCAGTGCGAATGAGGTTGACATCGATAGCCACAGTGTCCAACTTCAGGGCCCAGGCTTCATACTGTTGGCCAATAGAAGACTGAATGCCAGCAATGGCGCCCATCACGTCTTGTAGTGTTAAGTCCGCCAACACAGCAGGATCGTCGACAACCTCCTCCCGGGTCTTAGGTGCGCCACCAGGGGATCCTGTAGAAAGTGTATAGCGATCCATGACGTTTGTCTGGGTAGCACCTCCACGGATGGTGGTCTTGAGCTTCCGTTTTTCACCCTCAGGTTTGCCCGTCATGGCGAGTCGGGTGCCCCGGAGGGAGGCTTGGGATCTGGTCCAAATGGCTCCTTTGAATTCACACACGGGAACACAGGAAGCAAAGTTGAACCAAGTGGAAGCCACAGCCAAATAGTCGCCCGTTCGAAACTCAATGAGCTGGCATCAGGGCTCGTCCGACCACCAGACACACCGCAGATATGAGGCAGTGTGCCGGAGAAACGAAACCGAAAGTGAAGTGAGGCTGTGGTCCGATCCCCGCAAGCCGTTGTTGTTAAATTACGACCCGGGCACCGCCACCACTCAAGGTCCAGGCTGCTCCATGGAGAAGGCCGCCAAAGGTCAAGACGGCAAAACTCGGGGATCCTGCATCCAATTTCGACCCAAAAACCTGCTAGTACATCAGCCGGGTTGTGCCTTCAATGATCTTCCATCAAATCAGGATATTGTACAGGATAAATGCGGGAGGCAGCGAGGGTCCTCGGGAGCCCTGTGCTCACGCGGCCATCTCGGATGCGCGCAAAGCTCCTCCTCCCTCAGGTTACACTCTTAATAAGGACAAAACAGAGGTCTTGCCTTTAAATGCCCACTGCAATAGCTCAGTCTTTGGGAGTCACAACCTCAAAAGGGCTCCTGACAAAATAAATAACTTGGGCATTTAGTTCAACAAAAACTTTAGAGAATCTTTTGACCATAAGGAAAAACACTCTTTCTAAAATGAAGGATATACTAGATAAATGGTCAACCAGATTCATCACCTAGTGGGGATAAAAATGATGATTTCTCCTCTCATTGATTTCCTATTTACCATGTTGCAGCTCCACCTTTCAGACACCTTTTTTACTTAACAATTTTTGTTGGCAATCCAAAAAGCCAAGAATCACTTTAAAAAACACTACGACTTCCAAAAAACCATGGGGGCCTAAACCTCCCAGACTACGCCAGATTCCAATCAGCATACCTAGCGAGACAAGGCCTCTCCTAGTTTTTCTTGCCCAATATCGCACCCCCAATCTGGCTCGACATTGAGAACAATCTTGCCCTTCCGCGCCCTCTCCTCTCATGTATTGCAACCAAGAGGATAGTGATGGAACACTCCTCAATCATTCTTTACAGCACACCACAGACCCTGCGGAAAATTGACAACAAACTTCATAATAAAATAAGATACTGTGCCCTAGCCTCGCTATGGCATAACAGTAACTTCAAATCAAAAGGTAAGACAATATTCCTGGAGAAATGGGCATAAAATGCATCCTCTTAGTAGGAGACCTGGGCTCTCGCTCAGACCATATGCCATTCTCTCATCTCAAATCCAAATTGGAGCTGGAGGAGTTAGACTGTCATCACTTTCTAAGGATCAAAGCCATCCTCGCTAAACATAGACCCCTGAGAGCACTTGATCTCTCAAGCACAATGAGGATCCTAGCTAGCGAGGGATACATTGCTTCTAAATTCTACTCTGTTCTGTCATCTATATCTACCTCCCTCGCTTAAAAGTAAATGAGAATCTATTCTGGGCAAAACAAACACAAAATATGACAAGACTTTAAACTGGTAATCTACTTGGTCTAACAGAAGACTATATGATTGCACGCCCCAGCTCAATGTAGACTTGGGACTGCATACTTGGAACACTGGACCTCCTCTAAACTCTACAAACTAAAACAACTGCTGGAGTCGTAGAAAAGAGACAAGAGATTTACAACATATGCTCCTCAAATGCACTTTCTCTAATAAATTCTGGTCTGCGCTTGGAGTTACCATTTGTCACGCCTGCCAGCTCGCCGGCCAGTTCGCGCTTTCCAGCAAAGATGGCCACCCTGCGACGCGCATGTGCGAGGGGGTCAGGCAAGAGTCAAAAGCCTGACTTCCCCCCTAGAACGGTGCTTCGCGCTCTAGTGTTTCGGGCCTCTTGCGTCGCGTCACTTCCGCAGAGCCGTTTTGCCGGTACACTGTCTCCTGTTTGCTTTGTCCAGTCTCTCGTGGCTGGAGCGATTTCTTCAAAGTTGCGGGACCACGAATTTCGGTATGTGTGCCCCTCCTGTGATCCTGTCACCTTAGGGGTTTTGTTGCTCTTTGCTGAAAGCCCTGTTAAAACCTCCCACTTCGCCTCCGTTCTTGGTTTATAGGCGGACTCGAGGTTCCCCTTTTATTCTCTGGTGCCGGCTATCCTCTCCACTTCTCCCTGGGGCACCAGCCTGCTTCTCCCAGTTCCGCCCGCCGACCGGACTTTATGTTCCGTTGGTCGGCCAGACTTGGGTTGGGCTTGTGTGTGGTTGCTCACAGGGCATTGTGGTAGTTGTGGTCCGCCTACAGGCCACCTTCTCCTTATCATTCCTCCTCCCTGGTTCTTTTGGACTCCCACTGGTATTCGGAAGCTGGCATTCGTCACAGTCTTGAAGAAAGGAGACATGGTAAAGCGCTTTGCGCACTTTCCCTATTACCTCTAAAGTGAGCTATATATATTACTTATGCTTGTATCGGTATATTGCAGATATTGCAGACCAGAGAACCCATTAATAGGACAGGCTTACCTCCTCTACCTTACCTATTTCACGATAGGGTAAGAAACAACACCTATGCATACGAATATTATAGCAGGGAGTAGGCACATCCTGGAGATATCTCTACCTTTCATTCGAACAGGCTTTGAAAGTCCTTACTGTGGTGATTCGGTCCTATGATACTCCTGGGAGCAATTTGGTCATTGGCATTGCTTGAAACTTCAAGACACCAATTAGGTAAACACATATAGAAAATACAAGATATTGTTACATGTTTTCTTTTGCTGCCTGTTGATCCTAATCCTTTCTTTTAGCACCTGCTTCCGACCTGTTGAAAGTCCTGTCTGTGAAGTCTTCTTTCCCTTCCTTTCCTTGTTTTGTTCCCTCCTTTCCCTCCATATCACCATTGTGCTCTAGTGTTTGATAGACACAAGAGGTGTAGGGGGTACGGGTTGGGCTTGTCTTCGGTTCCTGGCACTTCTGCGGAAACAGCACTTGGATCCTTACACCCTTTCACAGATCCTACAAACAAGCTGGACCCCTGATCTCGCCTCTGTAGCATTGGGTGACCTCCCCCCAGAAAAATCTCATCAGCTAGACAATAAGGAACGTATTTTATGGGACATACTAGTTTCAATCAGTCTTAAATCCTTCCTGTCTGAATGAAAAGCCCTTTCCAAACTATCGTCCCACACATGGTGGGAATGGGTCCAATTTACCAGGGGGACGGATAACTCTCTAAACACTTACTTGAAAACCTCGTAAAGAAAAAAATGGTCAAGACTAGACTCATACATCTCTCATCACTAACCACCGTAGGCGCTCACTCCCCTTGCCCCCATCCTTTCCCCATCAGACCCCTCCTCAAAAAACCCTCCTCCGACCTACCACCCCATCTCTCTGTACCTGTTCCCCGCCAAAGTCCTCAAGAAGGCCATCAACCATTAACTCACCGATCACCTGGTGAGCAACAATCTGCTGGACACCTCACAATCTGGTTTTCAAGCGAACTACAGGACAGAGACTGGCCTAATTGCTGCCACTGGTGACATGAGGTCTCCTCGAATGCGGGTGGGCAGCAGTCCTGATCCTCCTTGACCTATCTGCAGCGTTTCACACCATATTTCACCACACCCTCATCAAAAGACTCAGCCACATGGGGACAGAGGAAGACGCAAACACAAGAAGATGATGGACGGAGCGCTGAAACATTTCAGACACTCACCCCCAGTCTCCGATCTGGGTTGAATCCATCATCATTCTTTAGCTCACTTCGCCACCCCGGTTCAGACCCACCTATATGTAAATCAGTCTTGACCCTGTGCCTCATGGGAACTGTCCAACCCGAACTGCCCAGCCAGGTCTTCCCTGGACTGGAAACAAGCATCCTGGGACCGTTTTCAGGGTAACACCCCTCATCAGCCATGCTAGCTTAAATCCAGTGGCAAAGTGTGCATGGGACCCATGTCTAGGCATTACCTGCCAACTTAGGGCAAACAAAGGAAACACATGGAGATGATGGATGGAGCGCTGAAACTTTTCAGACACTCACTCCCAGTCACATATCTGATTTGAATCCATCATCTTTCTTTAGCTCACTTCGCGAGCCAAGTTCAGACCCAGCTATATGCAAACCAGTCTTGACCCTGTGCCTCATGGGAACAGTTCAGCCCAAACTACCAAGCAAGGTCTTCCCTGGACCGGAAACAAGCCTCCTGGAACTGGTTTCGGGGTAACACCCCTCATCAGCCAGACTAGCTTGAATCCAGTGGCAAAGTAAGCAAGGGACCCACGTCTGGGCATACCCTGCCAACTTAGGGCGAACAAAGCAAGTAGGAAGACGCCCTCAAATCATTTGCATCCTTCCTTACAGTGTGAATCCTAAAGTGCCGCTTACCACCCTTCATCCCAGAACCCAAGAGCATCATCTGCAGCGTCCCATAAGGCGCATCCTTCAGTACGACCCAGTTCAGCACGTAAATGACGCCCCTCGCCGACATCGTCAGAACCCACGGCCTCAACATCATGTGCTACACAGACGACACCCAGCTCATTCTATCACTCTCAGAAGGCCCCTCAACCACCAGGACCAACTTCCACAACTGCATGTTAAGCATTACCGATTGCATGAAAACCAACTGCCTGAAGCTCAACACGGACATAACAGAAGTGTTAATTTTTGAGAACAACACCTCCCCATGGAACAACACCTGGTGCCCCTCCCAAACTCGGACCCACACCGACATCGCCAGACCACGCCCACAAATGCGGCATCATCTTGGACAGCAAACTCACCATGAAACACCAGATCAATACATTCCTTGCACCTGCTTCCACACCCTCTGCATGCTCCAAAAGATCTACAGATGCCATGACTCAAGCCCTAGTCACCAGCTGGTTGGACTATGGCAACATGCTCTAGGGCAGGACTACCCACCCAACTCCAGGCGATATAGAACTGAGCCTCCAGATTCATCCTCAACCTCACCAAAGGGGCCATATCACCCTTCACTTCAGAAACATCCACTGGCTCGCCATTCAGAAAAGATGCCAATTCAAGATGTTAACATACGCCAACATGGCACTCCACAACCATGACCGTGGAGTAGTGTGGCTCACTGGTTAGAGGCGGCAGACCCGGGAGCAGAAGTCGGCCCGAGACCAGGGTTCAATTCCCGACGCGGCAGGGTCGTGGACTTGGGTCAGCGGACTCGATAATTCTCGCTTCGGTGCTTACTCGAATCAGGGGTTCCACTCGGCAACTCTGGGCATTAGCTTGCCTTATCTCCACAATGGCCCCATCAATTCCGGGGATGCCTGGCTCCACCTTGGGGACTCCCAGCAGGGACCATCCCACAGGGAAAGCCAGGACGGGTTCCCCAGAGGTATACAGCGCCAGGAAACCTACGGACGGGTAGCAGTGCGCTTTACAAGCTCAAATACAAATACAAACAACGTCCACCAACTTTCCAGACACCTGCGCTCAACCTCCCTTGCTCACAATAGCCACATTCGCCAAAGCAACAGTGGAGGATGCTCCTTCTCCTACCTTGACACCAAGTCCTAGAACGACCTCCCTCTGCACCTCCGAACATCTTCCTCACTCCCTGAATTGAGAAAAGGACTCAAGACCCGGCTCTTCGACTGATCCCAGTGCCTTGATACCCTCAGGGGTGATTAGCCGTGGTATATAAATCGGAGTTGAGTGATTGATTGATCAGCCCCTCCCTCCTGCCATGAGGTTGATTCAAGACTACGCACCCTTAGTGTTTGGTGTGCCAACATGTAATAGTGTCAGCCATGGGCTTCTAAGCAGAGTTTTGGGCACCAGCACTCATTCTTTTACAAATTAAGCACTGTAGGTAAGTATAGGTTTACATATATGTACCATGGCAATATGTATGTCTTCAAGATATGCATATATGGAGTTAAGAATAGTAAATCTATACTTACCTATATGAACTTACTGTCTCGATATTTTAGTATGCAATATTTTGGCAGCGATATTTTGGTAGCACAGTACTTTTCAACATACAACCAGCTACTGCCATGAGCATTGTCTGTAGCTTTGCTGCTCTGCTAGGTCTTTAAATATCAGCTGTCCCATGAAATACTGAAGCTTCAAAAAGAGATGTAAACCAGAGGGGAGCACAATGTCAGAAAGGACAGCTTAGGAACTCTTTGCACGGTGTCTGGCAGATTTATTGCTGTCAGCAAATTTCAAAGCAGACACAAATCACATCCAGACAGCATCAGCTAAGAAAACATGACAACTAAGCATGACTAAGCAACTTACCTGCACAAATCCGATGCTGAATCCAGTTAGTGCCAGATATGGGTGTGGACTAAGAGGAGGGCTGTTTAAATAAATAATGATCATTACATTTATGTGTCCCTGAATGCAAAAGAATGATGTCACCTAAAGTGTACAGCGTGAGCAGGCAGAAGTCTCCTCTCTATATCCTTTCCTTAAGTTGCCTCGTTTGGGCCTTTCTTGGACGATACCCCATCCCCTTCTCTTGACCCCACAGATTCGCTTACATTCTTGATTGTGGTTTCACTTGACTACATTAAGTACACAAAAGGCGATGAGAGGAATGTTTGCAAAAAGTCTCACCCACCACTGCCATTCGCTTGGTAGCGTTTCAACCCATTGTTCTTTTGCCCACCATGCCACCTCAGTTTGGACCCAGCCATATGCAAATCCGTTTTGGCCCTGGTCCAATAGGAATAATCCAGCCTGAACTGCCAGGCAGGGTCCTCCATGAACCAGAACACAAGACTAATTTCAAACTGATAGGGGCTCTTCAGTCAGGTGTTGCCCGGTGAAACCTGCTCTTCACACCGACAATGACTGCCGGTGGCGAATGGCCATGCGAGACCTGCACGTTGCTCTACAGCAAAGACAGCCTGCGATACCCGACCGTCTCTTTACGTTACAGCAACAACTACCTGCAGTGCCCAACCTTCTCCTCACGCTACAGCGACGACCATCCATGATGGTAGCCTCCAACATGAATGGAAGTGTTTGCGCTGGACTTGAGAATGGAGCTCTTCAGCAGGACTAACCTGATCCCTGTATCCGGCACACACGCCATCGTGGTCGGCCTAAACTTGTGACTTCCCCCAGTTCAGCAGAACCAGATAACCACAATGGCGCTTCCTGCTTCTTGACGCTATTTTCATTTCACTAAAAACTTTAAAATTAAATATCTCCATTCTGCTGATTGGATTTTTGTCGTTCTGGTATTTTATTAATTAAAATGTACACTATTTTTCAAAATTGGTTTGGGATTTTTCTTGTGTTGTGTTTTCACTTTATTAATGTTTCTGTGCTTCAAAAATGCTTTACACATTACCTCTGACTTAAGCTTGACTGCTTTTGTGCCAAGATACCAGAGGGTTAATTCCAGGTTAATTTATTGACTTTCTGTGGTTAACCCTGACAAGGATTGAGGTTGCTGCCTGAGCGGGGCTTCCACGCACGTCCCCCCAAAGCCAATAACCCAATTTCTTACAGTAATTATAATGCATGAAACACACTTTCTTTTTCTCCCAGAACTCTATAGACATTTGCATGAATTCCAAAATCTTCAAGTTTGCAGTGACTTAACCAGACCACATGCCGGGTACGCACCCTACCCAAAACTTTCTAACTAGCACATTCTACAACAATCCACAGACACAGCGATGGCACTTTTTGCCCATAACTTCTTAAATTGTGACAGTTACCCCAATATAGATTACTTCGGCCATTATTTTGAATCACATATAATTATTTTGTGGTGAAATATCATTTGGAGGTAATACCATTGCCACACCCTAGGCGTGGCGACTTTCTCATGCCTTTTCAAGTTAAAAAGGTCAGAATGGAGAATAAACAATTCAATTTCAAATCTTTATTTCGGTCGCAAGACCATAAAAGATGTGCACATGAATGTTACATCATTAAAACCAAATTATAAACACATTTTAAGAGCATAAGCAATCGAGATTGGTTCAAAATGAATTTAAAAACAGTTACAATGAATCAAGGGGAATGGGTTAGTTCTACCTCCCCGACCCCTTTAGCAACCTAGCACGTGTGACCCATATTGCAGTTAAAAAATTTTACAAGGCAAAAACAGTTACCGGGGATAAGTCAGTTTTTAAAACTCTATAAGCTGGTAGGAGTCGTCTAAAACCTAAATTTTTAAGCAGCGGCACGATCCAGTGCTTTCTGCTTTTCCGATAGGCTGGGCACATAAATACAACATGCACATCGGTCTCCTGTATATTAGCACATGTAGGACATGTCCCTGTACTGGATTGACTCGTCCATCCTTTGGTGAAGGACCCCAAAGGTAATGTCCCATACCTCCACTGCAAGAATAATTTCCTTGTTAAGGGAGGCATGATATCATTCAATACACATTCCATGGTAAAAGTGTCTTTAAATTGGATAAAATCGAAAGTTAGGGATCCTTCACGCACATTATCCAGTGCTCGGGCAAGCATATAATCATTATAAGTTCTGGACAGTATCTTCCTCGAGATACTGATGCTGGCTCTCTCCGGATCTACCCATAGTCCTGGGAATCCAAGGGACTCGCACATGTTCTTTATATAACTTAACCATGGTATACTGCTTACTTTCGGAGCAGATAGAAATTCCTGGAGCTCAGCTCTGTAGATTATCAGCTCCTGGCTGCTCCATAGGCGGCGCCAAAAAGCCAATGGTTTGAAGCCAAGTTCCTCGGTGATTGGCCTCACGCCCAGATCCAATCTTAGGGGCAGGAGTGGTGTCCTACCGGGGAGGGTTGTTAGTTGCCTTAAGAACTTGTTTTCGGCAGTTAACAGGCTTTGGGATGGTACGTGGCCCCAAAGCTCTCCACCATAAGTAACTGCCCCCCGAGCCTGTACTTTATAGATTTGAATTGCTGGGCCAAGTGGGCGGTAAGTAGATTTGCCAGCAATTCTTAAGATGCCACCCGCCCTCTGAGTCAATTTCATGGTCGATTTGGCTTGATGTGCCTCCCACGTCAGGTTTTGGTTAAGGGTTATCCCCAGGTACTCGAATGTCTGCACTCTTTCTAGACTTACTTCTCCTAGCTTTGGGTTCGGTCGGTTGGTCGGCATTGGGCTTAAAATCATAAATTTGGTTTTCTGCGGATTAACTTCTAGTCCCCTTTCCTAGCAGAAGCCCAGAAACCCATCTAATACCCGCTGGATGCCCATAGGGGATTTGGACAGCAGCAGGGTATCATCCGCAAACATTATTGCGGGGACCCTGCTGCCGCACAGTTTCGGGGCATCAATGTTGGCAATCCTGGTCAGGTGCTCTATTACCCCGTTCACGAAGAGGCAAAACAGGGTCGGTGCAAGCACACAACCCTGCCTCACCCCTCTTCGAACGGGGAACCTCTTAGTTAATATGCCGCTGTTTCCGCACCTGACTTGTGCAAAGTTGTTTTGGTGTAATTTGATAAGGATTGCAAGAATGTCTTTTGGGACCCCCAAATCTTCCATAACCTTTCATAACTTGGATCTAGGCACCAGATCGAAAGCGGCACGCAGATCCACAAAAACCGTGTACACCGTGCCGCCCTCGATCAGCGCTGTCCTCCAGTAGATGAGGCTCAGTCTGAAGACTTGGTCGACCGTTGAGACCCCCCTCCTGAATCCCGCTTGATATGGACATCAGATCTAGTTTTGTCGTGCACAAAATCTCTTCATTTTGCCCATTACTTACCTCTTTTGCCAGTGGAAAATCCACCTAGTAATACCTTGGTAATTCTGTCACACTTGTGATGAGGGCCTAAAAAGTTTTCAGGAAGATCAATTGAGTTCCGGGTTGGACACACAAAATAAAAAGTTTAAAAAAAAACTTTCTACAGGAGTCTAAAATCTCTTTGGAATGAACTCTCCAATGGCTTAAGCCATTTTCTGCAAAGACTGCTGTTTCTCCAATGCCCGTTACCACATTAGACAGAGATGTAGAACTAGAAGGCAGCAGTTAATCACTGCTGGAGTGGCTGTATGTTTTATACAGAGGTCATTTTGGAATGGGCACTAGAAGCTGTCACAGTTGAATCCCTGGCTAACCAACCTAGGGCACAGACGCCTCTGCATGCTCTGAAGGACCTATGTCATGACACCCAATGCTCAACAATGAAGTACCACAATTTTAAGCTGAGATCTCAAACCCACCATGACAAATGTTTTAAATGGCATGTAGTGGGGGTGTGGCCAAAATTGTGGACGGGTGAGACACACTTTTTGCTCTCTCCGCTACACGCTGCGGGCCTGGTCGCCTGGAGCCAAATTGCACGAAGTTGAGCCCCCAATCAGCACACCGCAGCTTTGGCTGCCGGGGGGCTCTCCAGAGCTGGTTTGGACCCGCTCGCACTTGCCTCTTGGACTCTGGAGGCCGAGCAAAGCTAGAACGGGTAGTGGCCTGCTGATCCAGGGCCAGTCGGGCCGCGGGTATTACTGTCACATGACCCGGCCTGGCCTGGGCGATCTGGTCACGGCTGGAGGAGGACGCCTGCGTCAAACTGGGGATGGTTGGGACTCGACAGGCAGACCTTGGAGAGCCTGGGGTGTGACGCTGCTGCGGGCCGGCTCCCCAGCAATTGCCGGCATCACGGAGGAGCCTGATTGTTTGCGGCTGGTTCCCCTGGGCCTAGGCCCTCACTGGGAGGAGCAGCAGCCCGTGACTGAGGAGACAGCGCATGGCCGCGAAGAGGAGGTCAATTAGGCTGCTGCACTCCTGCACACAGAGGGGGTGCCTCCTCATTGACATCTGGGGGGCACCGAGATGTTCCAATCAGACGAATTTATGAAGGAGCTTCCTTGCCCCTCTGAGCTGCCCCCCTTGGCTCACTCGTCGGATACCCGAAATATTCTGAGGGTGAGGAGCCCCGCGGACACTGGCCTCAACTTCCTGACAGTTTGCATCCCCCTATAGCCTGCTCAGTTCACCTAGGCCTTGCCTTGCAGGTGGTGGAGCCCGAACACCCTGGCCTCCTTTGCATTATTGAACCTGGATCAGGACCTGGTTGGGCGGCGTAGCTCTTCCCTTGCTTTCGCCCCTCTGGGCCCTGGCTGAGATAGATTCACTGGCACAAGACGGGGACACTTGGCTTTCCTTGGGCGCCAATGCCTTGGGTGTCCTAGAGCTTGGCATTAGTTCATCACGACCCCCTTGATTGACCTAGACCGTTGACCTCCGAAGGGAACAGGCGCAGTCTAGTGCTTCTCGAAAGGGCCACCGGAAGGGGGAAGAGGGACTGGACCATCAAGGATATGCCCCTCAAAACACCTGGGGCCCAGCCTGGAGATTCTGCCGTAGCCGAATGCAGAAGGGGCGCTGGATTAAGTGAGCCCAGAGGCGCCAATTACGCGAACCTATCTCGACGTTCTGTTTGCCTCTTTGCGCGAGGGCCTCCAATCATTTAAGAAGGAACTTGCTGGGGAGCTGAAGGAGACCTGCCACGATATAGATGGATAGGCGGACATGGTTTTAGAACCAAGAGAATTACGAATCAGAGAGAGACAAAGAAATTAAACAGCTCCAAGAAGAAATCCTACACATAAGGGATCAGCACTTTGATTTACAGGCCCATGCCGAAGACCTGTAGAACAGGTCCCGTCGCAATAACATTCGCATCTGCTGCATTGCATCTGGGGCAGAGGGATCGGACATCGCCTACTTCATGACAGAGCTATTTCAGTCAATTCTGGAAGCACCGGAGGAGCTTCGCGCGATTCCAAGATGGACGCGTGAGCTAAGAGCTCCCGGGACCCCTTCCACCTCCGGCGCCTATCCTGTCATCTATCCTGATTCTGACGACGGATATTTTTCATTGACGCCCTGCTGATGCCAGCGCTCTTTTTGTGACTTGTTTTGGCCGTCGCACGCTGAACTTACTGCGACCTGAACTTTGAGGCCTACCACGTATGCCAACCGGGGGCTCAAGTCCCCGAGGTACCCAGGTGGCAATCGAACAACAACGGCTGGTAGGCCACGCCCTCTGCCCTTGGTGTGCTTTCGGTTTCGTTTCTGCTCCTTGTGCCAGCCCACTTCCCGATCGGAGTTCTTACTCTGCAACTGCCAGTCTAGTGCTTGTGCTGTGCCCTTATTCACTTGGAATTCGGTGCCTGCCACGACGGAGGTTGTTTTGCCCGAGTTTCGCACTTCCAGTTGGAGTTTCTTCCCGGTCATGACGGGCAGGACAGTTGTCGAGAGACGCGGCGCAAGAGGTTCGTCCCGAGGGGGGGCCACCCACTCTCAGACTATTGATCGTTTTACTCGACCTAAGGGCTCCCCGGGCGGATCGAGTGGTGCCCTGGAGGAAGCTGGGGACGGTGCTCCTGATGACGAGGAGCCTACTCTGAAAGACGTGATGGGCGCCATTGCGAGTATTCACTCCAGTATGGGCCAGCAGTATGAAACCCTGGCTGCTAAAATAGACACAGTGGCGGTTGATGTTTCCCTCATCAGAGCGGACCTTGGGAAAACAAACGAGCGTGTCAAGTCTCTTGATCTTAAGACCGCTAGTCTGACCACGGATGTCTCGGACCTCCAGACCGCGGTCCGTAATCTTCGGACCACTTGTGACCTATTTGCCAATCGGTTGGAGGATTTTGAGGGCCGGGCCAGGCGCAACAACGTCCGCATCGTTGGTGTCCCGGAGAATTCTGCCGATATGCCTGTTGATATCCTGGTGGAGGACCTTGTGTTGAAGCATCTTGCGGCGAAGGGCCTAAGTAAATTTTTTGCGGTCGAAAGGGCCCATCGTGTTCCGGGAGGCAAGCCGAAGCTGGGTGCCGCTCCACGGCCTATTATAGCTAGACTATTTAACTTTCGCGATAGAGACGCTATCCTGCAAGCATCGCGAACCACTGGGCCCGTTAAATTTGAGAACGCTTCGATTAGTTTCTATCCAGACTTCACGCAAGCTGTCCAGAAACAGCGGATGGGCTTTACGGGCGTGAAGAGGCGCCTCAGGGACCTGGGACTGAAATATGCCATGCTTTTCCCGGCCCGCCTGAGAATCGAACATGCTGAGCGTGCCTTTTTCTTCGACCGCCCTGAGGTGGTGAGTGACTGGTTGGACACTTTGCCGAAGCGTACCGAGGGCCCGGAAGACTCGAGAGGAGCCGAGGGAGGCGTGGAGGACCAGGAGCAGTGAGTCTACGTTGGCAAGCCGGAATACATCGCAGGGGCTGCTGGACTGTGTTTTGAGTATTATGTGAATGCCCGGGGGTGTGGGGGGGTCTGAGGGATCTTCCTCCTCTGGGGATTTTTTTCTCTCTTTCTGTAGGTTAGTTTAATGGGGCGACAGGCACACTGCAAGTTGGGGTGGCTTTTGGGTCTACCGCAGGGGTGCAGGGTGGGGGGTTCGTTACTATTGGGTTCCTTGGGGGTGGGGGGGGGCCTTTTTCTTCTTGTTTGTTTCGAGGCTGTGCTCTGTTTATCACTTGCTTTCACTTGACTGTTTCGAGGTGGGGAGTGCGGTCGGTTTGCTTCAGGGATGGGGGGTAGGGGGCTTAGGGTTTTGAGCTGGAATGTTAATGGTCTTGGGGACAGGATAAAACGTGGGATTGTGCTGCAATACTTGAAGAGGTGCTCCCCGGATGTGGTCCTGCTTCAGGAGACCCATTTGGTGGGCAACACGTGCCACGCTTTGCACAGGAGAGGCTATCGTTTGGTGGCGCACTCCGGCTTCACCTCGGGATCGAGAGGGGCTGGTATCCTGGTCAAGCATTCCCTTCCCTTGGAGGTGGATACCACACTGTTAGATGATAGGGGCCGCTATGCTGGCATTACCGGGAGATGGGAGGGGAAATTGATCTCCATACTGTCTATTTATGTTCCGCCTGGGCTGCAGTCTACTACGTTCGCTGACTTAGGCGAGGTCATTCTGGGCTTGCCCGAAGGCTTGCTTGTGCTGGGCGGCGACTTCAATTCAGTGGCAAATGGTGAGAGTGATCGTAGCCCCACCCCCGGCTCCTCCCTGCATCGCAGTTGTGGTTGGGGAAATTCCTTGATGCCTTTGGGTTGGCCGATTGTTGGAGGCAGCTGCACCCTGGCCAACTTCAGTATACCTTTCATTCGGGGGCTCACGGAAGTCTCTCGAGACTTGATTATATTGTCGTGCCTATGGTGCAGTTGGCCTCGGTGCGTGAAATCAGACACTTGGCTAGGGGGATCTCGGACCATTCCCCGATATGGTTTCACTTAGACGTTTGTTTGGGGACGGGGGGCCGTATCGCCCCGATCAATCCGTGGCATTTCCAGAACCCTAGACTCAGATCCGACGTGGTCAAATGTGTGGACTAATATTTTGCAGAAAATGAGGGATCTGTCTCCTCCCCTGTTTCATTGTGGGAGGCCTATAAGACGGTGATCCGAGGTCAGACCTTGTCCCTTGTGGCCGATGAGAAACGGCGCAACCAAGAGGAGGTGGTGAGTTTGGAATCTGAGATTGCGGTGCTTGAGGGGCGATTGGAGGCTGGAGTGACGCCTGAGATTCTACATGTTTTGGCTCTTAAGCAAACTGAATACAGGGCACTTGTGACTGCTGCTGCTGAGGCGATGCATCGCGTGCAGCAAGGGCGACTTTATGATGTGGGTGATAAGGCCGGGAAGTTGATTGCGTGGCTGGACAGGAGAGACAGATTGAATCGTGTGGTGCCAGTGATTGAGAGAGATGATGGAGTGCGGGTCGTGGACCCGGTGGAGATAGTTGAGGTGTTTGCTCAGCATTTTCGGGTCGTATATGCCCCGGTTTCGGGCCTCCCGGAGGAGGACTCGTGCTTGTTGCTTCGCGACCTTGCGCTGCCCAGTCTCTTGGAGTCTGACGGGGTGTTAATGGAGGCTGATTTTTCCGCTGATGAGGTTGCGCTTGCCATTCGCTCCCTTCGTGGGTAATGGTATACCGGTTGAGTTGTATAAGTTGTGTCCAGACAAAATGGCGCCGTATTTGCTGCGTATGTTTGCGGCCTCGCGAGATCTTGGCTCTCTTCCTAGGGACCAGAGGCTGGCTTCCATCGTGGTCATTCATAAAGATGGTAAGCCCCGCGAGCATTGCTCATCGTATCGTCCAATCTCCCTTCTGAACGCTGAACCAAAGATATTGGCAAAAATACTGGCAAATCGACTGGTCACTGTGATCAGCGGACTGGTTCACCCAGATCAGTCCGGTTTTATCCCCCAGCGCAATACTGCTCTCAATCTTCGCCGTCTGCATGGCGTCATCGCGAGGGCGGGATCTCTTCGTGAGCCGGCCATTTTGGTTTCTCTCGATGCTTCGATGGCCTTTGACACGGTTGAGTGGCCGTATTTGTGGGCCACCCTCGCCAAGTTCCGTTTTGGCCCTAAATTCATCACCTGGGTTAAACTCCTGTATGAACAGCCGCTTGCGCAGGTGGTGGTTAATGGCAGAGCCTCGGCGCCCTTCGCCCTCGGGCGTGGCACGAGGCAGGGCTGTCCTTTGTCGCCGTTGTTGTTTGCGCTTGCGCTTGAACCGCTGGCCGCCTGGCTTCGGTGGGAACCCTTTCTAAAAGGTATTCATTGGTCTCCGGATTTTGAAGACCGAGTCTCTCTATATGCCGATGACAACCTGTTATATCTGACGTCCCCCCGCAAATCGCTGGGAGTTCTCATTGACGTATTGCGCTCTTTTGGCCGCAACTCCGGGTTGGTTATCAATTGGTCTAAATCCTGTATCTTTCCGCTTACTAGTGACCCTCTTTCTCTGCCCCGAATATGTCCGATCCCGGTCTGCACTGATGGTTTTAAATATTTGGGGATTTATATTTCACTTGACCCTGTGCTGCGTTATGATCGGAATGTGCTGCCTCCGCTCGCTCGGCTCCGGTCGGACGTTGCGGCGTGGTGTAATCTGCCCCTATCCCCCTTGGGACGTGCGGCATTGTTCAAAATGATGTCCAACCCCCGGTTCTTGTATGCCGTCCAAAACACGCTAGATTTGGTGCCGGCTAACTATTTTCGTGAAATAGAGTGCCTCCAGAGGAAGCTGGTGTGGGCTGGTCGGCCCCGTATAGCATTGGCCAAACTCATGCTACCCTGGTATGACGGGGGCATCGCGTTACCCGACATACGACAATACTATTGGGCATCCCAGTTGAGTGCCGTGAACCATGCTATGTATGGTCCTGTCCCGAATCCGGCTTTTGAAATGGACCGATGGCTTTTACCTGGGGGGGATTACTATAGGGCATTTTATTCTAGGAGTGCTAGGAGGAACTTGACGGGTCCCACGGCAGTGGCGGTGCGGGTTTGGAGCAGCGCGACCGCGGCTACCGGGTGGACAGATAGGCTTACTAGGGCGACCCCTTTATTTGCTGCGGAGAGGCTGGGTGAACTATGGACGTCAAAGGGGTTCGATAGATGGGATCTCATCGGGATTAGTAAATTGAGCGATCTTTGGGTTAAGGATAGAGTGAAGACCTTCGCGGAACTACAGCAGGAGTCTGGTCTGCATGACTCGGAATTTTTTCGATATCTTCAGGTTCGCCACGCCGTTGGGTCGGTTTTTCCGGCCGGTTCTGATATTCCGGAGAGTTCCCCCCTGGAGGATAGGGTGCTGGACGGTCATGTTCCAGACAGCACTATTTCTCTTATTTATAAAAAACTCAATAATGTTCGGTCGGACTTGCTAGTCCACTTGCGTGGCGCCTGGACTGCCGATGGGCTGGAGCTAGACGATGAAGATTGGCAGGCTGCGGTGTCCTCTCCTAAAGAGGTCGCGATTCCGGCGCGCTTGCGACTTGTTCAGCTGAAAGTCCTGCACCGTGTCTATGTCACTGGTCCTCGACTGATGCGTATGGGTTTTTCTGATGATGGACTGTGTCGGCGGGGTTGTGGTATGCTTGCTACTTTCCTTCATATTGTATGGGAGTGCCCGGTGGTTGAGTCCTTCTGGAGGGGAGTGCATGAAGTGATGAATGAAGTCACGAATGTTCGACTGCTACCTGAACCTAGGCGCTGTCTCTTGAATGTGTGGGAACCGACCGACTGTAATGTTGCTCAGACTCAATGGGTGACTCTAGGCTACATGATCGCAAAGAGGGACATCGCACAGTTATGGGGGTCTCAGAGGGCTCCCTTGGTCTCCGGATGGGAAGACAACATGGACTGGTGCATGTTCAGAGAGAAAATTGTCTACATTTCCCGTGGCAGGCCCCAAAAGTGGGGTAGGATATGGAACCAGTGGAATGCATTCCGTGGGGACATCTGTGAACCCCCCTTCGTAGATCCCCCTGATACTCCTTGTTCCCCTTGACTGTACACTCCGGCTCTCACATGTACAGATTTATCGATATTTTCACCGGCTCTGGGCTCCCGTTCTGTCCCTCCCTCCCTTTCTTTTTCCTGTCCTGAACCATCTCCTGTCTCCCTTATTGTTTCCTGACCACCTCCTCCTGCCACACACGAAACGACCATAATGATCGGAGTGCAGCCTTGTTTCTTTTGTTGTTTGAATGTTATAAAATGAAACCGCTCGTATCCTGCCGTTTGGAACTTAACGATTTTCTTACCATGGCTGCCGGACCCCTGGTTGTCGGCTGATGAGCTGTGTATTACGTTATACCTTGTGATGTTTTCCTGGCCGGCCTGAAGGGTTGTAGGCGAGAATCTGTACTTCCATAATTTTGCTAATAAAGGTTTTTTCAAAAACAAAAAAAAAAACAATTCTGGAAGCACCCCTGACATGGAGGTCAAGCTTGATCGCATCCACAGAGTTGGCAATCTGAGATCGCCCGCTGCTCCCCCTTCAGATACACTAATTTGTGTTCATGACCCCCACATAGGGGAGACTTTCTGAGACTTTTACTGGAATCTCTACACTGTGCAGGATCTCCAGCCTGATGCTGTGACAGCATACCTTAAAGAGGCCGGTACTGTCGCCCTGACGATGGGACAAGCGGCCAATTTAGATCGCCCAGTCCTGACCGAGGAGGTTATCTCCAACATAGCTCGGCAAAAGCCGTCCAAATCTCCAGACCCGGATGGCTTTCCTGCCTCTTTTTATAAGGCCTTTTGTCAAATCTTGGCACCTCTCCTCACTAGATTGTTTAATGCAATAGGGGATTCCTCCTCTCTCCCCCCCCCCTCCATGATCATGGCATCTATCTAGTAATCCTCAAGCCTGGGAAGGACAAATCCCACTGCTCCTCATACAGGCCCATCTCCCTTTTGAATGCAGACCTTAAGCTCTTTACGAGCATTCTAGCTGCCCACCTTAACCCTCTTACTCTCTGGTCTTATTGGACCAAGCTGAATTCATGCCACAGTGGCAATGTAGCGATAACACAAGGCAAATCCTCCACCTCATTAAGCTAAGAGATATGGCCAGGAAAGGATGCTCCTGGCCATAGACACGGAGAAAGCATTTGACAGGGTCCACTGGCCATACCTAGCGGCCCCCCTGGCGCATTTTGGTCTTGGGGACTAACAGACACTCCTCCACCCCATTCTCCATTGGGCAGGGGTGCCCTCTGTCGCCCTTGCTATTTGCTCTTTACATGGAGCCAATGGTGCACAGAGTCTGCACCAAACCTAAAATACAAGGGATTCTATTTGGGGGAGAACAACACACTATAAGCAGATGATGTCCTGGCACCCCTCGAGGAGTCTTCCACCTCCCTACCAGCCTTCCTGGATGAGCTGGAGGCTTTTGGCCTGGCAGCAGGCTTCGAGGCAAATATTATCAAATCACAGGCCCTCACCCTGACCCTCCGGCTGCACACACTAGATGCCCTTCAACAGCCCTTATCCCTTCAGTGGGTACCAACATCTATTCCCTACTTGGGACTCCATATCACACCCACAATCGCGGAAACGGTTTGCCCTTAATTATCAGACTCTGACTCACCAGATCAAATCCAACCTACGCCGGTGGCAACCCTACTCACTATCCTGGTTAGGATGAATCACAGCAAATAAAATGATGACGATCCTCCCTAGAGTTCTGTTCCTTTTTCAGGTTCTCCCTGCTGAACTGCCCCTAGGACATTACGTCCCGCCAGCAGGAGCTTAATCAATTTGTATGGGCCGACATACGGCTTAGTCTCCGTAGAGACCTCAGTTACAGATCCCTAATTGAAGGAGGTCTAGGGTTCTTAAACCCCTATCGCTATTATCAGACTACACGAATGAGGGTCTTTGTGGAATGGTCTTGCAAAGTGTCAGAGAAGTGCTGGCTGTTTATGGATATGGCACTGGCAGGACAGCCCCTGTGGAGAATCCCCTTTCTCTCCAAACATGCTCGACCCAAAACCCTTTATCTTTCTCTCATAACTAAGTCATTGTTGGCTGCTTGGAATGGATTGGCGGTATAGAGGGGGCCTCACATCCTTCCCTTCTTTGTTAACACCTTTAGTTGAGAATCCAAACTTCACCCCGAGCTTACCCGTACCTGCATTTCGCCTTGGGAATCAGACTGGCTGTAGATCTATTGGCCACCTGCTTGATCTGGATAATCCAGTCCCCTTCGAGTCATTACACACAACCCATGCATTTTCAGTGTCTCAGCACTGGCATTACACCCAGTTTCGCCATTGGGTGATGCACCCATCTGTCCGCACTAAAGCTGAGCAGCAGTTCACCCGCTTTGAGCGCTGGCTGCTCTTTAAGACCTCAGATAAACACCTCATTTCAGAGTTATATCGCATCATATGCCCTACTGCAGAGTTTTCCAAATTCACTAGCTGGAAGCCCTGGGAGTCAGGAATAGGTAGAGAGTTGATGCTGAAAAATTGAGAAGACATTTATTACTGTGCACGACACTCTGCTCACAATATGGCTAGTATCAAAACGGCTACAAAAGTCATCACCTGTTGGTATTTTACACCTCACCGAGTAAATAAATGTAACCCATTTAGATCTCCTGAGTGCTGGCGTCAGTGTGGGTCCCCTGGCACCCAATTACATGTCCTTTGAAAATGCCCAAAACTCATGACTTATTGGGCGCAGATACTTAGGGACATGGATAATCATTTCGACACGGAACTCCTCAGTTTCCCTGCCTACTTTATCTTGGGTCTCCCCACTCACCTTCCCACTTTAATCTTGTCAGGGCAGGCAGATTGGACTGGTACTGGGGAAGGCCTTACAGAATATTTTGGCACACTAGAGTATAGGGCATATTCCCACATACTTAGGATGGCTGAACCGAATGTGATACATACTAGGGATGAAACACATAACCCTCACTTTGTCTAACCAGGGTACGTCATTTCCCAAGCTGTAGGGGCCATTCTTGAAGTTGCTGATGTCCGAATTTCCCACACTTGCCTGCCCAAAATACTTATGACTTCTCCGCCTGCCTGAGGCTCTCTCCACCACTGCTTAGGGGAGTCCCGCCTTTAGATAGGTTATCTTTGTGACAGTGCTGATTTTGTTTTCATGTGCAACTGGGTCCAGGGTTTGGGGGGAGGGAGTTACGGGGTTGATACACAATCCAATGCTCTGTGGCCTGAAAGAAACTAGACCTTAAATAGCTGATGTATTCTGTTTCATGCTAATAATGTTAATAAAGAAATGTAAACTATAATTAGCATTTAGTGTCTATGATGACAACTTTCATTGTGGAAGCGATGTTTTCTACCCCAACCAAACACTTTACATAACCCTAAAACTGTAACCTATAAACTAACCCTACACCTGTCCTATTCCCTAACCCTTATCCCTTGCATTTCCTTCAACTATCCATAGTGTTATTCTTTTCCTGTCAATTAACTATAACCCCACCATAGTACTATCTCTCAATTTTACACTTTCTCCAAACGTAAGCCTTACCTTAATCCCCACCTGAATAATTACAATAAATAGAGTAATTACAAAATATCTATCCTTACCCTAAACCTGGGGCCATATGTATCATGCCCAAATGCGTTCGCAAACGGCGAAAATTCACAGAATTTCGGCGTTTGCGAACGCTTGTTCGCAAAATGGTATGTATCAAACAAATCTGAATGCAAAATAAGGAATCGCAAAATTTGCGATTCCTTATTTTGCGATTGCATTTAAGGAATCGCAAATTTTGCGATTCCTTAAATGCAATGTAAGAAGCCAAAAAATGTTGCTAAATGGCCTTAAGGAATCGCAAATTACCACCAACTTCTAGTTGGTGGTAAGCTGCGAATTCCTTGAAAAATGCACATTTTTGCTTTTTTCAAAGTGCCATGTGACGCACATACATGCCCTTAGGGCATGTATATGCGCCACACGTGCACCCATGCATATTTCAGGGGTGCAACAGAGTGTCCTTTGGACACCCCTGCACCCTTGAATTTATTCTCAATTTGCGATTCGCGAATTGCGAATCGCAAATTGAGAATAACTTTTCATTCATTCTTATAGGCCTCCTGGCCCATAGAAATGAATGGGAAAGTATTCCTTAATTGCGAATTCGCAATTTGCGAATTCGCAATTAAGGAATATCAAGAAATCGCTAAAAAATTGCAATTTTCTTGGTACATACCAATTAGCGATTCTGAAATAGCGATTTCTTAAAAATCGCTATTACAGAATCACTAATTGGTACCTTGATACATATGGCCCTTAATCTTTACAGCAGTGCCTTATCCCCCAACACAAATGTAACTTGTTTAGGTAGAGCTAACTTGTGAATTGTGAAAGAATTATTATGGGCTTAACGCCCATGCGTACAGTGGCTAAGAGCCCACCTGTTGCTTACTATCGTCTGGCTTTATTGTAACTCTCATTTGCTTGCTGGTTAGTTGATGGCTTTTCTTGTACATCTTGTGTTTGTCCCTCCTCTAGAGCATCGCCTCTTTACCATCCTCTTGATTGGCTGACTTGTGTCCTATCACTGCTCATGTTTAGGCAACAAATTATTTTTGGTTAAGCACGCTATAAAGGTGCATGTTTTCCAGAACTTTCCCTTTTGTGTTTAACATCCAATGGACGGAGCACTTCTTGTAGCAATGCCAGATGTATCGCCTCTGGGTTGCCATGCTCAATAACAGTGTACCACAGTGTACCACATCTGCATCACTTCTCAGTCTTTGGTGATCCTGCCTGGAGAGGAAATCACTTCTGCTGAGTGTGAGGGTCATCTACCATTTTAAAGATGCATTCATCTGAGGTTATAATGAAATTACCTTCTGCAAACTCATAAATGCTGGTTTCCAATATTTGAGTAGATGAATTAACAAAGGTCTGAGGTGCAATCTGGTCAAAGGTACCAGAAATACACATGATAGTGTATTATCGATTTTTTAACCACAGACGAGCAGGTGTTTGATCCACAGAAAGAAGTTGAGAGTGTAGTTCTCAATTTGACTGCTCTTGCCACAGGTAGAAACACAATTCTGATGTCTGTTCTAAATTGTGCCTCAATAAAAGTCATGTCCTGTGCTGGAACCGATCAACGCTTCAAGAAGTTGGTCAACAACTCATGACTCTTGAATACAATCCTCATTAATAATAATAATAATAATCCACATTTGTATAGCGCACAATCACCCGTTAGGGTCTCTAGGCGCTGGGGGGCCGTCGGGAAGATTAAGCAAGCTATTGCCCAGAGTCGCATGGTGCTGGGCTAACCTGCCGCCGGAGCCGGGGATCGAACCCTGACCCAGATACCAGCGTCAGTCGCCCTGGCCGCGGCGCCACACCTCTCCCTACCATCCTACCTTCCAATGCCTTGTTTCTCAAGAAGCTTTAAGAAGCCAGTCATCCAAATATGGAAAGATGTTCCATCCCCGCAAATAAGACTACACAACTTGGGAAGTCATCGTCTTTGTTAACACTGTCAGGGCAGATCTGAAGCTAAAGGGCAGAACCCAAAGCTGAAAGTATTTCCTGAAGACAGAGAATCTCAAGTACTTCTAATGAGCTGTTGTCACTCGAATATGGAAGTATACACTAATGAGATCCTCAGTTTGGAACACTCCCTCCAGCATTGAGTGAGTTATTATTTGAAGTGTTTCCTTTTTTAATTGGATTTTCTTTATCCATCTGTTTCTATTTCAGAGGTGTATTAGCCAATATTCTGATGGTTTGGAGACCAGAAAAATTATAGAATGAGATAATTTTCCAATCTCTGAACTGGTACAACAATTCCCTTTATTATCAACTGGTGTACTGTACATGGTTTCCTTCTTGGTAAGATTGTGAGGGTAAGGTATAAGTATGGCCCACATTCCTGGAAGTATTGATGTGAACTATATCCGATAGCCTTTCTTCACAACATTCAGCACCCACATATGAGAAGTGAATTCTTCCTATGCATTTTTGAAGTGAGACATCTGACCTCCTACCAGCCTTTCAAGGCAATCTTCGGCGTAGTCGAGTAGAGTGAAGGAGCCTTACTGTAAAAAATGTGGTTATTAGTTGTACTTACCAACCTCCAGTAATAATCACAATTCTTGTTAGGTTGAACTACTAAAGTCACCAAGGAAATCTGAGCTCAACCACCTTGTAGATATCACACAACGCTGACAAGATTAACTTGGAGGCAAAGTCTAAAGTATTTATGTGGTACTAGAACAGTAATAAAGTTAACATGCAAAACAATACCAATCCCAGCATGAGTAAGAAAAATTTGTACATTTAATAAACAAAATGATCAAAATGACAAAAAGCCAATAAGGGGCACCAGAGATACACATTTTTAAATGTTTTAGCAGAAATAGAACCAAAAAGCACAAAGTGCTAAAAATAGCCAATGGTTACGGTAGAACAGGACCAATGTGCAATTTGACGCTGACTGCGATTGATCGGGGGTCAGATACACTGACCAGGTTCGTCCTTGTCAAAGATTGTACTTTTAGACTTAAGTCTTTCAATTCCCACTCTTCCACAGGGGTATACTTCTAAAGCTTCCAAGGATGTGATGGGAGTCACTTTGAGACTCACAAGGTGGCAGGCGGAGGCCAACAAGAGGGTCCAGTCCAGGTGTCAATAGTCAGCTGGGCAGTTTCAGGAAAAAACCTCCCGAAGCCTACCGTGTCCCTGTATCATTAACACAAGGTCAGCCTTATATGTCCTTTGGAGACCACTTTTTTGTCCTGGCTACAAGAAAGAGAGCAAGTCCAGATGTCTAGGATCTTTTCAGGTCTGAGGCAGCAGATTTAGTACTCTTATGATCTTCCACGGAGGGTCGCCTCTGTGTGGGGAGTGTACTAAGTGAACCCTAGTGTCTTCCTACATCAAACACTAAAATCTAGTTTTAGGCAGCCCCTGTACCCCCAATAAACTCAGAGACAGACGTCTGGTAGAACAAAAGCTGAGCTTACAGAAACTAGATAGTTGCTGCTCACAAATTGTTTTGCCATTTTGTTTCCCTCCTTTGAAGTGTGCCCTAAGTGTCATATGGGAAACCCCAGCTGACTTGGCAAGCAGGTCTTGATGCTCCAGCAGGATTTGACAATGTGTTAGAGGCCAGTCTGGCTGGAGGGACAAAAGAAGGGTACAACCCTTGGTGTTTGTTTCATCTGCTTATGAAAGGGTAGGCCTCTTTGAGGTTAATCAAGTCCTTGGGCCAAGGCCACAGGCCCTCCTGTCAATTGCAAAACACCTTCCCACGACCAACGCATTTTGTCCCTGACCTGAAAGCAAGTTCACAACTCCTTCACGCTCAATGAAATACTAATTACTGGCTTGCTGAAGGGAAAAGGCAAAATGCAGATTTAGCTTCCAGGGACTTCAGGACAGGCAAAGGTGACTTTTTAAAAGACAGCTTCCCAAAATATTTATGATAAAGTAGACCTCACCAGTGAACTGGGCTTGTAATAAATACTTCAATATATCCCCAAAATTATTGTGTAGCAGTTTCCTAGGTGGAAATAACACTTGTTAAACTTTATAATGCTTTCCTAAGGCACAGCCAGCCATGCTACAGTGAAAATTGCTTTGAGTAGTCACTACTCCAAATATCATGCACTCAGCCTAATTGTTAGTAAGACTAACTTGGACGAGAATTATTAATATTTAAAAGGAGGTTATATGCCTATCAAAAGAGGTAATTTTGAAAGGTCAAAGTTGCAGTTAAAACCTGTACCGTTACGCTACTGGTGGCAGGCCTGCACTCATGTCTACATTGTTACTGTAGTGGAAGGCACAATGGGTGCAGAAGTCCAAATGTGATATTTAACTTACAGGCCCTGGTTACAGCTTGGTACTATATAAAAGGGACATATGTGAGGTAAACATGCCAATCAGGGATGTACCAATTTGACCATGTTGAAAGGAGAAGAAAAAAAGGCAAAAGACGTTTCGGCTCGCCCTGCAGAGAGGGCAAATTATCAATGCTTACTCTTCTGATCTCCCGGAGACTTAAATTGTTTATTTGTTGTTCTCAATGGTTGTCAAAATGAAGACTCTGATGACTGGGAGAAGGAATTGGATGATTGAGGCTAAGATGGAGAATGTTTCTTATCTTTAAAGAGATGGTGGAGCCTGATCACCAATTCAATTCCAAACAACTACATTTCCTTATAAGGTATTTGCAGAGGTGCAGACTTTTGGGCTCAATCCGTACGCCACTTTCTCAGATATAGGTTCTTTTTTACTCCTATTTTTGCTCTTTCTCATAATGAAGCAACACTGCCAATATAAAGAGGTGTCTCAATCAATTGTACTTATTTCTCCATAGCCAAAATAAATTCTGCACCCTCTTGGACCAACTTGAAGAAAAATCTGAAATCAGAGATTAATGACTGACGCGCATAGGCTCTATAAATTTTATTTATTTATTTACTTGAGTTTTATATAGCGCTGGCTAGTCCCGGAGATATCAGAGCTCTTTACATAAGGACACAGCGAGTTACAAGTTACAGGAATAAATAAACAAAACAGGAGTAAATTAGCAAACACCAAAGTCAGGACAGGAGAGAACAGGGGCAGCAGTTAATCCACAGGAAGGAGACAGCAGCGGGGAAGAAAACGAGACAAATGTCTGTGACCCGGCTGGGTAGGAGACGGCCATAGCGGTGTGCAAGGGCCAATCTCCCCTATAGTTGTTGAAGCAGCTCCACCGGGAAGCGGCCCATGTATGCGTTTAGGGCTCCGCCAGAGAAGAGTGAGGATCAGGAGGGGATCAGAAGGATAAATAAATAATAAAGGAGTAAATTAGCGAACACAAAAGTCAGGATAGGAAAGACCAGGGACAGCAGGTAATCCACAGGAAGGAGACAGCAGCGGGGAAGAAATCGAGACACATGTCCGTGATCCGGCTGGGTAGGTGACGGCCATAGCGGTGTGCCACCAGGGCCAATCTCCCCTATAGCTGTCGGTGCAGCTTCACCGGGAAGTGGCCATGTATGCATTTAGGGCTCCACCAGAGAGGAGTGAAGCTCAGGAAGGGATCAGAAGTCTAGAAACCAAAAACGGGTGGTAGGCACTTCTGAGGATGGCAGGGTAGGAGTGGTGTGGTTTTGGCAACCATCTTAGAGTCAGGCACGTCGAGCCTGTTAGTCTCCATGGCTCAGTGGCTTGTTCTAGTGTCCACGAATTCTAAAGTTGGATGAAAAGCATAGTGCTAAAAATCCTGGAAGAAACATCAGGACCCTGCCTTTATCACCAAATGCACCCCAGCATAAGATATGACTGCTTAAATGACTAATCAATCTTTTTATATACTTGGTCCTTTAAAATGCTGTACTCAGCCATTGATGGCCATCTGACCAAACCCACTAATGTACTCAAAGGGGCAGATACAGAACATTTCTTATCCACCTCCTCAAATGGATATAACTTAGACGTGAATCTAGGGACATTTATTTTGTCCAGAGCCTTCCATTCCCTAAAATTGTCATCAGCCATGTGCCAGTGAATAGGATGCCAATGGACCCAGCAAGATGAAATTGTCTTCACACCGACTCACTAGAAGTGCTTGGAGATTTCTCCACTGAAACTCCCATATTGGTCTTAATTCTTTGCAGAAAATCAGAAAGCAGTTATTTATCTATGTATTTACCCCTCTGGAGACTGGGTACATTCTTCAACTGTTCTTCCTCACAAAAACCCGAAAAAGTAGAATAAGGTGCCTGAGGAGTACACAGATTAGGAAATCACATAGCAGCCATAGTAACTATCTTTACGAATCTTCCTCAAAAATGTTCTTAGAACAGTCCCCTTTCTGTTCTTTATGCCTCTTTCTGAGAGGAGGAAGTGAGGAAGACGAAGAGGACTCTCTCAAACAGTGCCTTTTTTGCTTTTGCTCTGTTTGCCCATTATGCAGATTTCAATGATCACAGCGGCCGAGCACAACAGAAACAATTCAGAACACACATTAATAAAAGAAAAATAAAGCTTGTATTTGTGCATTACAGTACGCCCGTTCCCTGCTTACAGAGAAGAGAAACACAGATAGGTGGCAGGTAGGAAACAAATGCAGTTAACCTATACACACGTCCAGCTATCCATGATTCATTACCCCATCAGCCCTCTCAAGGGGACTGAACAAACATACATGATATATCCTTCAGGAAGAGCACACTTCCCCAAGGGCATCCTCCTCCATACCACTGGTGAACACGTCCTCCTCACAGGGTAAATGCACGTGTGTTATCACAGCCCATTGCATCTTGTGTCTAGCTCATAAAAATCCTGGGTGCACTTTGTTCAGTCCAAGCCCAGCAGGATCCGACTTCCCATTCCTATCCTAGTCATTAAGTAGAAGGAAAAAACACAAAAAGTACTTTAGACGAGGATGCCATTAAGCACCCAAAAGGTGTCCAAAGTTTTGATTTACTTCCTATTTCTTTCCGGCAAGAGGTGGAGACATCTCTTAAGTGATGACTGTGACACAGGCAATGGTTTTAGGGAAAATTAATGCTTCCTTGTCACTTGACCTTCCTTTCAAACAGAAATAAAAACAGGGCTGTAATGAGGGCAAGAGAACCTTTAATGTAGTATCCTTTTTAATTCTTATATTAGTGTGTCTCTATTTTGCAAAACCATTTTTTACGACCTATTAGCTTTGTTAATGCTGTTTTTTCCTTTCTTCACCACAACTTTAACATCAACTTCCTGCCTCCTCCCTTCTTCCTTTTTTAATTCTTCTTATTTCTGTTTGGGGTCTGACCCCCACTCCCCCGCCAGCCCTCTTTAGACCCACCTATCCAACTCTATCTTTTTGTCCACCATGCACTCCTCCAAGCCCTCCCGTGTTTTTATACTGTCCCCCAGACTACTTTTACTTATTCAGTTACGTTCTCCCTGCCCCCTTCTTTCTATGCCCCTTTTCCATAATTTCCTTTCTTTTTTTGTTGTTGTTCATGCTAGTTCTCTTATTTTAGGGGTGTGGTAGGAATTGTAAAAGGATTTCTGCAAAACAGTTTATTTTTTATTTTATTTACTCCTTCTACCTCAACCTCTGCTTGCCAAAAACATGTAGGAGGCTATTCCCAAAGGTAAACTAGCATACGAGTAAATTGACATGTGTAAGTTTACTCCTGGACGTTTGACTCACTTTACTACTTTTGGCTATTCACCATTTACAATTGTAAAGTTGCTCAAAGGTGGACTTACATGTCCCCAAACCCTAAAACGGGGTGGATGCAGAAGAAAATCATAAACAACTGTAAAGTTACTATCAGTAGTGACTGTATGACCTTATTTGAAGTTCCACACACTTGCCAGGACCACAGGTTTCATGGATATGATTGGTCTTTGGTGAACTATAGGGAAAGGGATACCAGTTTATTAAAGTCTAAAAGAACAGTTAAAATATTTTTGTTAACCCCTTGCACGCTGATGACGAAACCGCTCCGTCATCAGCTGCGGGTGCGCTGTGCTGATGACGGAGCGGTTCCGTCATGGCCCGCCCCGCTCGATGGAACGCTCATGCGCGGCGCGAATTCCGCGCCTGCGCTGAGGGTTCTATTGAGCGGGGCGGGCCATGACGGAACCGCTCCGTCATGAGCACAGCCCAACCGACGCTGGTGACGGAGCGGTTCCGTCACCAGCATGCGGCCGCCCCGCCCCCTTAGCACTGCGGCGGAATAGCCGCTGCAGTGAAGGGGTTAAATGTTAATGATAATTACTTTTTTTTATATATTTATTTTAAAAGTAGTACATATTAAAAAGAGCTACAGCAATGTTAACTTTCTTTTAAATTCAATATTTAATGAATGTAAGTATATTAGATTAAAAAAATGAAGAGTTAAAAAACCTAACATACACCAGTATATTTATTATGTATTGAAAGTTACTAAAAGTTATGTATAGAACTAATTTTAATTTATTTATTTTCATTTTAAATTTGCATTTCGTTTTAGACAGAAAGGGTAAATTAAATATTTACGATAAGATAATATGTATGATCTAAATGTAATCTTTTAACAATAAAATAATTGTACATATATGTTATAAAAAGTTGAATTTTTAAAAACTCATTTTTGTCATTGTGTCCCACGGGTTCATTCTACCCATGGAAGGATTTCGAAGTAACCATAAATGGTCATGAGCGGTGCTGGTCATCTTCCAGGTCTGAGATGGAGTACATTTACTATTTTGGGTCCTTTTAAGGTCTAGCTTAACAGCGATGCTGGTCGCCAGATGTAATGTGACAACCTAAAAAAGAGTTTGCTGGAGTACTGCAGATACTCCCTGCCCCCAGGCCAATTTCGGCCCTGGGGACCCCATCCTCGAATTGCCTGGGCCCGGTCTTTTTTTAAGTGTGTTCTTTTTTTTAAATTGAGGAAGAGGGCACATAGCCCCCCTTCTCACGGACCCCATCCCCTGGCCATTTTGTTTTTAAAAAATGTATTCAATAAAGCGAGGGGGGCGAGCGGCCGCCCTCCCATGCCATTTTTGACCAAATAAGTAAATAAATACGGGGTCCCCATCTCCCAGCCAGCCTTTATGCCTTTTTTTTTAAAGGGGGCCTGCACATCCTCCTTCCCCGGGCCGATATAGCCCTCTGGGAGCCCATTGCCTGGGGCCTTGACTCTCCATTAGGGCCCATGGGAGGAGCCTCAAGGCCGCCACGGTCCCTGCCAGTTCCCTGCCATTGCTTTGAGACTCAGAGAGCTGCTAATATGCAGCTCCCTGGATCCCAAAGCAAGGTCTGTTTTCCCACTCACTTGACAGTGGGCAGGGAAAGAGACATGCTCTGCTTTCAACAAGCAATAGCATTTTCTGCTCTTGCTTGCTAAAAGCAGAGCTGAGTTTGCTATGTCATGTCTGGAAAAGCGCTCCTGCCATTGCTGGAGTCAGCCCTGGGGGGTGGCCATCCCCAGGGCCATGTAGCGATCCAAGAGCCTCCAATGTAATTAAGCCAAGGGAGTTGGTGGTACCGGTGGCTGCATTGGGTGCCGGGCCCCCGCCCGCTGGCATTAATATTTAATTTAGCCCCCGGGAGGTGGCGGTCACCGAAGCTGCATAGGGGGGCCGGGCCCCCGCTGGCATTGATATTTAATTTAGCCCCAGGGAGGAGGCGGTCCCCGGATCGGGCCCCCCTCATTTGTCATAATTAGCCCCGGGGAGGTAGCGGTCCCTGGGGCTCCAGGGGAAGCTGTAGGATCTCCCCTGTATTGTTTTCTTTTCATTGATTAATGTTTGTGCCCCAGGAAGGTGGCGTCCCCTGGGTAGCGGGATGACTAGCGGGCCCCCCGCATTTCTTTAAAAAAAAGTGTGCCTCGGGGAGGTGGCAGTCCCCTGGAAGCGGGGGGCCCCGTATTTTAATTGTGTACAGCCCAGGGAGGTGGCTGTTCCCGGAGCTTTGCATAAGCCCAAGAGGGGGTTCCATGAGCCCCCTGCTTCATGCCCCGGGATCTGACCCACCTGGGGCCTTTGAAAAAAGAAGCGCGGGAGACAGCACGTCTCTTTTTTTTAAAACCTTTTGCTGCAGATCCACCTGTGAGTTTGCTGCAAAATTAAACAAAAAAAGCTTTAAAAATGCGCCGGGCCCATGTGGGACAACCCCCCATATATTTGGGGGGTCAAGGTATTTCTACCCTGTCCCCTTTTCTTTATTTTTCACTTTTTTTCTTATACTCACCTTCAAGCCAAGTCCCAAGATGGTTGCCAACACTTCCTGGTTGAAGTTTTGGCAACCAATCAAATTTTAGTAGAATCCACAAGTCCACTGCAAGGACTGGACTCTCCAGATATCTATATTTTTTTAACCTTAATTTCTCTGAAACTACTGAACAGATTTACACCAAATCACAAAAAGCATGCTTTCTGAACCAAAATCTAGCTTTCTGCCAAATTTGGTGTAGTTCCGTTCAGCAGATCGGGTTGTAGTCATGTTAAAAAAAAAAATCCCCATAGACTTAACATGGAGAAAACACGTTTTAGGACTCCCCTTTTATTCTTGGACCCTGTTTGACAGATCACCCGAAACCTTCAACACAGCAGCTGAAAGGAAGTTTTGTGACAATTTCATATAGATTTGTCAAGTGGTGCCAAAGTTATTGGCAAAACAAAAAACGCCTGAGTACAGGTCTGGAGCACAAGGCAAAGGCTATCTCTGAGGGATTTTCTCAAATGGTGTGACTGGCAAATACCTAATTTCTTAGAAGAAAGTATTATTTCCCCGAAGTGATTACTTTAAAGCTTCACAGAAAAGCAAAAAAGTTACACTTTTCTATTGATTATAAGTATTCAGCAGAGAATAAGGCAAAGGGAATTGCAATAATGCTTGTTAGTACTGCCGGTTGCTGAGCGCGGGCAGGACCCAGGCCACTTATATCCCACCTGCACCAGCAGCCAATGATCGGCCTGGAATGTCCATGCTGGGCAAAGCACACTGCCCTAAAATCCTCTTCCCCTCTTGAAGACCCCACTCGCAGCCCTCCCCCTTTGTTGAAGCACCAAGGGTGAGAAAGGGTATAAACAATGTGTAGTCATCATGGTAAGATGGTTCAATAGGTGCATGACGTCAACTACGCTACCGCTGACAGTTCGGCGAATATGCGTCCACTTTCTCAACCAACGTCTAATAATGTGCTGAATTCTTTTTCGGAGCCCGTCAGCTAAATCCGTTTATCAGAGAATTTCCTTGTTTGTCCTATTAGTCACTTGCAGTCTAATATAAAGCAAAGTGGCAATAAATTAATAAGACAACAGGCTCGAGTTTAGAATCCATCTGATCAGTTGGAAACTTCACCAGAGGGGCTTCTAAGTGCCCTAGATTCCAAAGACACACCCAAACTGTCCATGTAGTAGAATTACACGCACGCCTGCAGGTTGAAGCGTCTGTTATGATGTAATTCTCGAGTGAAGTATCAGCTGCAACCACATAATTCCCCCCCCCCCCCAGACACACACACACCTCCGCGGCACCCACACGCCCCCAAGCACCCCTGAACCTGGCAATCATAGGACAGTCTGCTACTTAATGTCAGACCTGTAGGGGCGGCTGAAGGAGGGGCTATGGGGGAGCGGTCCTTGCCGCAGAGGGGTGCACACTCACTGCTCAAGCCCCCGCACCCATGCACTAGGGATGAGAGGCCGGCGCTCCTCCACCCGCATTACTGTGGGTCGCGCGTCATCTCTCGCCTGCTCTTCTGAACCCTGAATCTCAATATTTCATGTACAAGGGCCCCCAGGATCCCCCCCTCCCGCCGCCGGTTATTGCTCGCTTGATGATGCATTCGTGCCCCCTTCCTCCTTCCCGGTTGCACTGTTTAAACCCAAAGTACAATGCTCCAACCGGAGCCGACGGGGGGAGGGAAAGTAATAGCACGCAATGCGCGCGGTGTGCCGCCGGATTCTCTGCTGAAGGGAGAAAGGAGTTGGCACGCACGGACAGGAGATGTGCACGCGAACGGAGTGCACATCTCCTGTCCGTGCATGCCACCTCCTGTCTCCCTTCGGGACAGAAAGCGGCAGCAATAGTCTCGCAAGCGAAACAGCGCATGCGCTGCATTTGCACGCGAGACCTAACAAGCGAAACAGCGCATGCGCTGCATTCGCACGCAAGACCTAAAAAAAACATACCACCAGGAATGTGAAGGCAATCCAGAACCTCTAAAGCCTGCTGAGGACTGTGAGGGGATCATGCAGTATCCCAACCCAATGTCTCAAAAAATCTCCTCCCACTTGGCTCCCTTTCAGCCATACAGGAGTTGTGGAGCCCAGCCAGGAGGCCTTTATTACTGGGGTCAGACACTGCCTCCATTTGAAGACCTGGTCTTGTTTGATGTTCCCAGCTGCCACTTGAGAAACTTTAATAGTTGCTTAATCACCTCCATCCTCTCCTTAAGCATTGCCTGTGCTGTAGATTTAGAGCTCTATGTATATGGTATATCTATTGCGCAAACCTAGGCAAAAGACAATGAGAAATAGGAGAGGAAGGACAATACAGGGTGTTGTAGTGTTATATAAAGAGGGGAGTCTTTCAACTCTTTCTTAAATTGAGTAGTGGCATTTCCAGAACTTTATGGTGCAGATTCAGAGCATCCTGCCCTTCTTCCATTCATAGGTTCTTCTTTGCTTCCGTCAGTGATTTTACCAATATAAAATGTTCTTTCCATCGAAACAATCAAAATGGGTGGCTTTTACTGAAATTAGCTTATTTTCTGGAAAATAACCCCTTAAAGATCCTGACACTGCTCAATCGGGTGACCATCAAATGTGAAATCGGACTTTCTATGTTCCACTACCATTTTCCATTTTTTAGTTAGAGGTGGGGGACTCTGGTTGGAATGTCTGGTGGCAACTTCCACTGATGGCACAAGGGGTTCACCTTGTGAGTCGTTTCCAGCTCAATCTGTTCAGTCTCTCCATACACAAAGAGTTACTCTGAAAAGTTTTCGTTGGAAGTCCTCAATATCATCTATCTAAGCAGCACAGGGCCCTAGAGTCATACGTTGTTAATCGGAAAGTGATTATTATGAACTTTGAATTTCTGTAAGATAACATTCTTTCTCCCAGAGAGAACACCCTTTAGTTGTGTGTGTCAGGGTTTCTAAGTTTTCATTGTTGCATGCAATACAGGCCTGGTTGCATACAACAGATGCAGAGTTGACATTGTTTTTGCATTCAGATGTAGTGTTAGGTGCAAGTAAAATGCCTAGAAGCAGACAGCAGGCCAGCTTGTCATTTCTATTTTTTGAGTAACTAGACGTATGTTTGGATTGTCATGTTTTTTCCAACTCATGTTAACAGGACCAGGAAGGAAAATTTCTACTGTGCGTAATTGTATTTTTTGAAGCACAGCAGCTGAAGAGATAGTTATGATGGAGAGGAGCTTGTATGTTCCATCCCACAGACAGAGGTAAAGTAGCAGTGAGCTTTTAAACAAAATGTGCTGTCAAGTATCCTGTATAATACTTCTTCTTGCTCCATTGAACACCATGCCTAGAAAAGGAGTATAAAGTACAGGCACAAGAGACGAGATGAGATACACAGACTGGTTAGTAAACTGGGAAGTTGCAACTTCGAGCCTGGTGACATCACAAGGTATGTTGGGAGGCGCGCCATGACTTGAAATATTCGCAAATAGTAAATAACTAAAATCGTACCTAACTTTACTATTAAATGTTTTTTTATAACCAATTTTATTGATTTTTGCAACAACAACAATGTACAACATGACCAATGTCCGCTCGTGGATGCAATAGCTACAGTATATAAGTACAATCAATACATTTAATCACCCAGTCCATGATAATCCCAACACCTGTACTATTAAAATGATTAGAACCAACTTAGGTCAAAATCATAGTGTAAGGATGTGTGATGAAATATGATTGGCACATCCATGACCTTTGCCCTACTATGCATAATAAAAGCTTAGCTGTTTATTATATTTACAATCCTTCCTTTTGCAGCATATATGCCTGCTTCAACGATCTCCCGCAAGAGCATCGTTCAAAGGAAAACGTCTCCTCCAGGTCACTGGGGTCTTGCTTTACCTCCTAGAGATCTTTCATCAGGTCTGCTCAAAGAGCAGAGAAGTCTTCCTTCAAATCTTGAAAGAGGCTTCGATGGATTCCTTGGTGATTTTGCTTCCAATTTTTGCCACTGATGCTGTACGCACTATGTTTATCTCATCAACCTCTCCTTTATGTTTCTTCACAGCTTCTTCCTTTGGGCCCACTAAGGTGCACCAACAGGTGTACAACCTTTACAACGCAACTTTTACCACGCAGTGCCTTTACGACGCAACTTTTACAACGCAAACCATTACAACGCATTGCGCTGGGGGGGCGCTCTAGGATAGGGAATGTATTTAATATACTATCCAACACCTTCCCTACTATCCACGGGGACTGGAGTTGGAATAGTAAATTAAATAAATCACTATCCAGCGCCTAAAAGCACTATGCGTTGTAATGGTATTCGTTGTAAATACCGCGTTGTAAAGGCATGCGATGTAAAAGTATGCGTTGTAACGTCATACATCCGCACCAACATCTCTTTAACAGTGGGATCTTGGAAGGCTCTGAAAATAGGCATTGCTCATGCTAAGGCCGCTCTAGGCTTCTGTGTTAACTATCGAATGCTCAGAACCCCTCATAGTGTTCCTCTCTCTCTGTACCCTCACAGACTGTCCTGAAACACAGACACTCCCAACTGATGTAGTCATGCAGTGCACGCGCCATCTGGAGTACAGGTCTTCTACAGCCGACACTACCACTTGCTAGCAATTTGTGTCAGAACTGGTGTGAAACCCATGGCACATCCCAGAAAGCTAAGGATTGCTGAAAAGCAGACAATGGGCCAGATGTACGAAGTATTTTTGCGCTCGCAAATGTCCCAATTTGCAGAATTGCGCTGTTTTCAATTGCAAAAATGCATTTTCTTGTGCACAAACCACACATTGTGATTCAGTAACAAGTTAACAAATTACCATATAGGTTTGCAACCCAATACTGATTCATTATTTGGAAGGGGTGTCTTAAGGGTGTCCCTTCTAATTGCCAAATCCCAGTGGTATGTATTAATGTTTTGCAACCAAATTCCTGCTGCAAAAAGATTAATCTTTTACCACCTCCTCAAAGGAGTGGTAAGTCATTCGTAAAAAGAAAGGGGTTCCAAAGGGACCCCGTCCCCTTTGTGAATGTTGACAAACATTTTTTTAAGAGTTGGCAGTTATCTCATTAACTTACATGTTTCATTTGTTGTTTTAAAGACAAAGGAAAATGGGTTGCATTTCAAAATAAAATTGCTTTATTTAAAAACAGTCACAGACATGGTGATCTGCTAACCTAAGCAAGATCTCATCACTGTGATAGCTGCGATTTCCAGTGGGCCACATTTTGCGACTCACCTCATTAATATTCAAGAGGTAGGTCGGATTGTTACTTACTAGAAATCAGCAATTTGCAAACCCACCTATTAGCACATAGGTCAGTCTGCAATGATCATACTGGTCGCAGATTGTAACCTGTATTTTGAAACCAGTTCTTAGTACATCTGGCTCAATATTCTTAACTTGAGTCTCTAGCTTTTAGTGATGTATGGAATAAGCAGGTTTCCCTGGGTGCAAACCAACAACACCCCAAGTACTGCAGTAGTCATAAGATCCCTCCATCATACGCATTCCCTCTATGGTGTGGATCCATGCTCAAACCCCTTGAAAACCTACATGTCTGTCGCTTCTCACACTCAGGAGACCCACAGAACACAGATGTGGGTCACACCTGGACAGGAATATCTTCCCATATAAGCGAGACTGAAGAGAAATGAACGTTTTGGGAAAGAAAGTGCTTAAAATTTGACATACATGTTGAACATGTTGTCCCAGCCAGTCAATCAGGATGAGGGAATTAAAGCAGCCTGCAAAGAAATCTTATGATGAGTAGATGCTGAAAATATATGGCTATCATAGGTTTCTGTACAGTCCATGGGGTTATACCTGTGATCAAGAAACAAATACTCAAAACCAGCATTTCACTCTTGGTTGCTTTCCCAAGTTCCTGAATGCACTGCCTCTAGTTTATTATCGACTGGAAGCCCTGACCCATAGAAAACCTGTACATCTGGTACCCTCATGCTCAGGCGATCCAGAAGAATGCAGATGGTGGGGCAAGTCTTGGTAGGGATATCTTTTTGCTCAAAAGAAACTGGAGGGGTTACAAAGCAATATATAAATAAATAACAAAATATTTAAAAAATCTCACTTTTACCATGCTCTTGGCCAGTCAGTTAAGACAAGGGAGAACTGACGTGGACCACTAGATTCCTTAGGTTGTATAGAATTAGTTTTAATACTTCCAAATAGACCACATTTTGATATCACTCACATAAACAAGGACTGCCAGTATGTGCTTATATTACATAATTGATTATGCAGAAATTCATGGAAATAGTTCCTTGGTTAGTTAAGGGATTTATTAGAAATACCACAAAATACTGAGCAAATTTGTTTGATACTATAAAACAAGTACTTAATATTATAGAACTGTATAATTAAATTCGGATGGTATTTTATTATAAAACACATTCAGCCATTCTTACAGCAGAAAGATCCGTATTTTGTCCAACATTACTTTTTACTTTGCACATAACTTTATGAATGACACAAGCAATATTTTCCAATGCAGAGAAATCAGGCTGCGAGCATACCCTCAAATGTTGGAACGTTTTTAAAGTCCCCCTTTAGAACATTTTGTACGACCTAATTACTAGTTTCTTTTCAAAACCGTGGTATAAAAGCATATTTTGGTAAAAATGTTTCTCCAACTTGTCAGAAAGGTTGAGCAACCTCCACCCCATACCTCCTGGAAAGAGTTAGACTCGACTGCTTATTGAAATATGTGATATTTAAGGCGCAAAAGCAAACTAAATCACTCCAGGCACAACCTGCCTACCTACCACTCCAGGCACAAGTTCTGACAGATAAAGGAAACAAAGTAAACCATTCGACCTTATTTTTAAAAACTCCCCAGCGGTAAGGCGTGAACCTCCAATACCTCTCATGTGGTCTGATCATCTGATTATGTTTCAGATCCCAAAATATAATTTGTTTGCTAAGCCTAGAAGAGTGGCCAGCAAAGTAAAGAGCAATGGAAACTAGTCTCATTGGATTATTTCTCCAAAGTTTTTAAACCCATACAGAGTAATGATGGGAACATGGCTCTCGCCAACTATCACAACTCCCTGACACTGGCGTTCGATAAGATTGCCTCATTTAAGCAAGTACAACTATCCGAAGCAGAGGCCAGGCTCCCTGGTACTCTGCTGAATTAAGAATTGATAAAGCAAGGTACAAGCAGCTTGAACGGAGATGGCGCCAGACCAAATCCTCCAGATAAATTAGTTGAAAAATCAATGCTCAACAGCTACCATAACAATATTAAGTCACCTGCATAAAACATATAACCAATAAAATTAACCAAGCTGGCAACTCGGCGAAAGAACATTTTAAAGCTCCTAATAAATTTATTAAACCTCGAGCTTGCAATCAGGCCATCTCAGTATCACAAGACGTATGTGATTTGTTGGCTGATTTCTTAAAAAAAAAAAATCAACACAATTTTTAAGAACTTTCCTACTAATCATGGGCAGATAGAGGAGGTAGTCAATTTCAACTTGCCTCCTCCAAATGCAATCTCCTTTTTACAGAGGTTTAAACAATGCTGAACCAGACTGAACTGCAGAACCCTCCACCCCACCCCAGTGCCTTGGGATCCTAACTGATTGATCGATGCACCCTTGAGCAAATTAAGGGGCTGTTATCTCATGCCAAATCAGGCTCTCCACTAGATTTATGCCATTCTAGCATCACTGCCTGCCTATCCAACTCTATTGCACTTTCCATAATGGCCGTTTTTAGGGCTCGGGCCTACGTCACTACGAAGTGGGGCGGGGCTTCCGAGCTCTTATGTTAGAAAAAAAAAAAAATCAGAAAGGGGTCCGGGCTGCCACATTCCAGAAAGCGCGCGGTTTTTGCGTGTGGTATTTTGCCATGTGCATGGTAATTGGTCCAGGCAAGGCTGTCTTTAAGTAAGGCAGCACGCCATAGGGCTTTGGAATTTTTTCAATGTCCACTTCCTGCATAAAGTGTTCGGACACGCGCAGAAGAATGCATAAATCCTCAATTACCAGCTGTCCGAGGTGCCGGTAATTGAAGGCAGATGGTGCTGGGAGCGTGTGCACTGCTGTGTTTTTTTCCCTTGAGCTCTGTGTGCGCGCCGGCCAGCAATGTAGAGAATTACATGCATCAGATCTTGTTTTTTTTAAACAATTGCGATCGCGAAAGTGATCTATTTCTGTGCTGCTTGTTTAAACAATTGCAATCGCAAAAGTGATGCTTTCTGTGCTGCTTGTTTAAACAATTGCGATTGCGAAAGTGATGCTTTCTGTGCTGCTTGTTTTTCGTATGTAATCTTGTTCTTCTACGAACTCGATGGTAGCGGAGTATCCCATCCTCACCCTCTAGGTAACTTCATTAATTTTCCACGAGTCCGCCGTGTCTGGTGGCGAGTGCAGAGTGGTAGTGCAGAGTGCAGAGTGGTAGTGCAGAGTGGTAGTGCAGAGTGGTAGTGCAGAGTGGTAGTGCAGAGTGCAGAGTGGTAGTGCAGAGTGCAGAGTGCAGAGTGGTAGTGCAGAGTGCAGAGTGGTAGTGCAGAGTGGTAGTGCAGCGTGCAGAGGGGTAGTGCAGATTGGTAGTGCAGAGTGCAGAGTGGTAGTGCAGAGTGGTAGTGCAGAGTGGTAGTGCAGAGTGCAGAGTGGTAGTGCAGAGTGGTATTGCAGAGTGGTATTGCAGAGTGCAGATTGGTATTGCAGAGTGGTATTGCAGAGTGCAGAGTGGTATTGCAGAGTGGTATTGCAGAGTGGTATTGCAGAGTGGTAGTGCAGAGTGGTAGTGCAGAGTGGTAGTGCAGAGTGGTAGTGCAGAGTGGTAGTGCAGAGTGCAGAGTGGTAGTGCAGAGTGGTAGTGCAGAGTGGTAGTGCAGAGTGCAGAGTGGTAGTGCAGAGTGGCAGTGCAGAGTGGTAGTGCAGAGGGCAGAGTGGTAGTGCAGAGTGGTAGTGCAGAGGGCAGAGTGGTAGTGCAGAGTGGTAGTGCAGAGTGCAGAGTGGTAGTGCAGAGTGCAGAGTGGTAGTGCAGAGTGGTAGTGCAGAGTGCAGAGTGGTAGTGCAGAGTGGTAGTGCAGAGTGCAGAGTGGTAGTGCAGAGTGCAGAGTAAAAGTGCAGTTTGAGAGTGCGAGTGGTAGTGCAGAGTGGTAGTGCAGAGTGCAGAGTGGTAGTGCAGAGTGGTAGGGCAGAGTGGTAGTGCAGAGTGCTAGTGCAGAGTGGTAGTGCAGAGTGGTAGTGCAGAGTGGTAGTGCAGAGTGGTAGTGCAGAGTGGTAGTGCAGAGTGCAGAGTGGTAGTGCAGAGTGGTAGTGCAGAGTGCAGAGTGGTAGTGCAGAGTGGTAGTGCAGAGTGGTAGTGCAGAGTGGTAGTGCAGAGTGCAGAGTGGTAGTGCAGAGTGCAGAGTGGTAGTGCAGAGTGCAGAGTGGTAGTGCAGAGTGTAGAGTGGTAGTGCAGAGTGGTAGTGCAGAGTGGTAGTGCAGAGTGGTAGTGCAGAGTGCAGAGTGGTAGTGCAGAGTGGTAGTGCAGAGTGCAGAGTGATAGTGCAGAGTGGTAGTGCAGAGTGCAGAGTGGTAGTGCAGAGTGGTAGTGCAGAGTGGTAGTGCAGAGTGGTAGTGCAGAGTGCAGATTGGTAGTGCAGAGTGCAGATTGGTAGTGCAGAGTGCAGATTGGTAGTGCAGAGTGGTAGTGCAAAGTGCAGAGTGGTAGTGCAGAGTGGTAGTGCAAAGTGCAGAGTGGTAGTGCAGAGTGGTAGTACAGAGTGCAGAGTGGTAGTGCAGAGTGGTAGTGCAGAGTGGTAGTGCAGAGTGGTAGTGCAGAGTGGTAGTGCAGAGTGGTAGTGCAGAGTGGAAGTGCAGAGTGCAGAGTGGTAGTGCAGAGTGCAGAGTGGTAGTGCAGAGTGCAGAGTGGTAGTGCAGAGTGGTAGTGCAGAGTGGTAGTGCAGAGTGCAGAGTGGTAGTGCAGAGTGCAGAGTGGTAGTGCAGAGTGCAGAGTGGTAGTGCAGAGTGGTAGTGCAGAGTGGTAGTGCAGAGTGCAGAGTGGTAGTGCAGAGTGGTAGTGCAGAGTGCAGAGTGGTAGAGTGGTAGTGCAGAGTGGTAGTGCAGAGTGCAGAGTGGTAGTGCAGAGTGGTAGTGCAGAGTGCAGAGTGGTAGTGCTGAGTGCAGATTGGTAGTGCAGAGTGCAGAGTGGTAGTGCAGAGTGCAGATTGGTAGTGCAGAGTGCAGATTGGTAGTGCAGAGTGCAGATTGGTAGTGCAGAGTGCAGATTGGTAGTGCAGAGTGCAGATTGGTAGTGCGGAGTGGTAGTGCAAAGTGCAGAGTGGTAGTGCAGAGTGGTAGTGAAAAGTGCAGAGTGGTAGTGCAGAGTGGTAGTGCAAAGTGCAGAGTGGTAGTGCAGAGTGGTAGTGCAGAGTGCAGAGTGGTAGTGCAGAGTGCAGAGTGGTAGTGCAGAGTGGTAGTGCAAAGTGCAGAGTGGTAGTACAGAGTGCAGAGTGGTAGTGCAGAGTGCAGAGTGGTAGTGCAGAGTGGTAGTGCAGAGTGGTAGTGCAGAGTGGTAGTGCAGAGTGGTAGTGCAGAGTGGTAGTGCAGAGTGGTAGTGCAGAGTGGTAGTGCAGAGTGCAGCTTGGTAGTGCAGAGTGGTAGTGGAGAGTGCAGAGTGGTAGTGGAGAGTGCTGATTGGTAGTGCAGAGTGGTAGTGCAGAGTGCAGATTGAGAGTGCAGAGTGCAGAGTGGTAGTGCAGAGTGGTAGTGCAGAGTGGTAGTGCAGAGTGCAGATTGGTAGTGCAGAGTGCAGATTGGTAGTGCAGAGTGCAGATTGGTAGTGCAGAGTGCAGATTGGTAGTGCAGAGTGGTAGTGCAAAGTGCAGAGTGGTAGTGCAGAGTGGTAGTGCAAAGTGCAGAGTGGTAGTACAGAGTGCAGAGTGGTAGTACAGAGTGCAGAGTGGTAGTGCAGAGTGCAGAGTGGTAGTGCAGAGTGGTAGTGCAGAGTGGTAGTGCAGAGTGCAGAGTGGTAGTGCAGAGTGCAGAGTGGTAGTGCAGAGTGGTAGTGCAGAGTGCAGAGTGGTAGTGCAGATTGGTAGTGCAGAGTGGTAGTGCAGAGTGCAGAGTGGTAGTGCAGAGTGCAGAGTGGTAGTGCAGAGTGGTAGTGCAGAGTGGTAGTGCAGAGTGCAGAGTGGTAGTGCAGAGTGCAGAGTGGTAGAGTGGTAGTGCAGAGTGGTAGTGCAGAGTGCAGAGTGGTAGTGCAGAGTGGTAGTGCAGAGTGGTAGTGCAGAGTGCAGAGTGGTAGTGCTGAGTGCAGATTGGTAGTGCAGAGTGCAGATTGGTAGTGCAGAGTGCAGATTGGTAGTGCGGAGTGGTAGTGCAAAGTGCAGAGTGGTAGTGCAGAGTGGTAGTGAAAAGTGCAGAGTGGTAGTGCAAAGTGCAGAGTGGTAGTGCAGAGTGGTAGTACAGAGTGCAGAGTGCAGAGTGGTAGTGCAGAGTGCAGAGTGGTAGTGCAGAGTGGTAGTGCAGAGTGGTAGTGCAAAGTGCAGAGTGGTAGTACAGAGTGCAGAGTGGTAGTGCAGAGTGCAGAGTGGTAGTGCAGAGTGGTAGTGCAGAGTGGTAGTGCAGAGTGGTAGTGCAGAGTGATAGTGCAGAGTGATAGTGCAGAGTGATAGAGCAGATTGAGAGTGCAGAGTGGTAGTGCAGAGTGGTAGTGCAGAGTGCAGAGTGGTAGTGCAGAGTGCAGATTGGTAGTGCAGAGTTGTATTGCAGAGTGGTAGTGGAGAGTGCTGATTGGTAGTGCAGAGTGGTAGTGGAGAGTGCTGATTGGTAGTGCAGAGTGCAGATTGAGAGTGCAGAGTGCAGAGTGGTAGTGCAGAGTGCAGAGTGGTAGTGCAGAGTGGTAGTGCAGAGTGCAGATTGGTAGTGCAGAGTGGTAGTGCAGATTGGTAGTGCAGAGTGCAGAGTGGTAGTGCAGAGTGCAGAGTGGTAGTGCAGAGTGGTAGTGCAGAGTGCAGAGTGGTAGTGCAGAGTGCAGAGTGGTAGTGCAGAGTGGTAGTGCAGAGTGCAGATTGGTAGTGCAGAGCGCAGAGTGGTAGTGCAGAGTGGTAGTGCAGAGTGCAGAGTGGTAGTGCAGAGTGCAGATTGGTAGTGCAGACTGCAGATTGAGAGTGCAGAGTACAGATTGGTAGTGCAGAGTGCAGAGTGGTAGTGCAGAGTGCCTAAAACACATTGCCATTTACAATGCCATTATCTCTAACTTAAAACAAACCCGAGCCCTAATGCATTCCTAATGCTTGTTTACCTCTCCATGGACTGAGCTAAAATGCCAGAAGCCTGGAAATCCGTGCAGGAAACCCGGAAAACCTCTCCAACGATCGTCCCATCTTGCTGCTTATTCTTTTAGGGAAAAGCTTAGGAAGCCTTATAAATAAACAGCTAGCTGCTTTTCTGGAAAAGCACGAGATCCTGAATACTTCACAATTGGGAGTAAGAGGATTGCACAGCACAGAGATCGCGCTGGTTGTAGTCACAGATATCATCAGATGGTCCCTGGACCGCTGGCTTGTTGGCTGTTGGACCCCTCGCCATACTTTACAGGTGACATTTAGGTTTTATTATGAAATCTAGCGGTCATGTTTGATGAAACACTCCTTTTTACCTCAGAGAAAGTAATTTCCTCATGTATTCAACAAGATTCGAGTTCCTTTTCCACTTGTGGTCTGAGGTGGAAGGCACTGTGGAACTGGAAGAGATGCTCAAATCTCTTGAGAATGTTCTCAACCGGGGAGTTGTATATATGTTTTCCGAAAAAGACCAGTCCTAGGTTTTCTCCGGTGTGGCATCTGAGCAGAGTCCCACCTCCTTCGGTGGTAACATGAAATATGAGGTCTACAGATTTTCCTCTGTGGTGCACTTTGCCTTTCACAGTCCCACCAAGAGGCAGTATTTTTTTTTAGCTCTCAGAAGCGCAGATCCAAGTGCAGGTATGGTTTATTTGTAAGTGCAGCTTCAGGGTTTTAAACTGTTGGTAGTACATCATATTCACTGATGCCCCAGTGTCAACTAGAGCTGTAAACAGCATCCTCAGAACATCAATTTGGCACACTGGCTGTGGTTGGCTATTTATGACCCTATCCCTGCATAGAAAATTAGTAATATGTTCACTTCATCTTCTAATTCACCCACTGTCAGCTGTGGTGTCTAGTTCGGTCTTTGCGTGATGGCTTTGCATACTTGTGCAGTATAATTCGTTTTCCAAAACTTGGCTTCTACAGGGCATCGTGATGGAGGGTGAGGGTCTAGTCCACAACTGCTGCACAAGTTTGATAAGGTGGGCCCACTGTTGTTCTGGGTGACCTCCTTTTTACCCAATCAAAAACTTTAATTTCCTCTTTCACTCTTGGGGTATAATTGGGTGTTTCTTTACGGATATTTTCGACATTGCCACTTCCATTTATTCTGCTTAGCTATTCGATAGTGCATTGGAGCGAGCCGGCACCAACACGTCCTCTAGCTTCATTACGGACCAGTTACCGCAGCACTGATAACCTGCATCCCCGGATTATCTCAGCCCAGATCTCTTTCACTGGGTCATCACCAGAACAAGTGCGGGCCATCTCATGCAGGCATGCATAAACAAAGTCTATCATTTCGCCCTCCTGCTGTCAGGTATGCCGTAAATTAAATCTTTCAAGTCCTCATTAATTTATGGATTAATATGTGCACTGGGGATGGCTACGGCTCCCTCGTTGTCGTGATCATCTACAATGTTAGGAAGGTTTTAGAACATATATAGACTTCTTTGCAAAATGGAGAAGCACTAACCTCTTCACAGTCTTGTTTGTTTCGCAAATGGAGCCATGAGTGGACCCACTTCCGTTTATATATTACTAGCTTACCCGTCGCGCGTTGCTGCGATCTCAGAAGAAAGGAATGTTGCTGCTGCTCAGAAAGATAAGTATCTCTCTGACATCCTTGTTATTGATTTACTCTGGTTTGCTTATCTGATACTTGTATATATGTAAAAAGGATGTTATTTAGTATTAACAGTTTCCTATGTTTTCTGGGATTGGCCTATATCTTCTGAATGCCTCAGTATGGCCTTTTAAGGTGAAATTTTAACTTTTTCCACTGGTTTGTGTACGCTTTGTAATGATACTTGTGTCTCGCACTCGATATTGGCCCCTGTGTCTTTCACCCTAGACTACTTCCCCTCCGTTTCTATTTCAAACCGGATTAGGCCTCATCGCATTTGGTATACTTTTGAACGCGAGCGGGAGAGCACAGCGCTTACACGCTCATAACCTAGACTACTTCCCCTCCGGTTCTATTTCGAACCGGATTAGGCCTCATCACATTTGGTATACTTTTGAACGCGAGAGCACAGCGCTTACACGCTCATACCTTGTGCCGCCATCACGACTCGGGTTCATTCCCGATCCCGCACCGTCTCGCCAACACTCCGTCTCGGCAAAACGAAGACTGATTCGACATGTTTGGGCAGCTTCTCCAGCCCCCTCAACGCACGTAGATGCGCTCGAGGAGGGCCGGGTTACATTAGAGGAATTCACCTTCGGAGCGATTCTCGATGGCCGTTCGTTTGAGAAGAACGGACTTATCAGTTTGTATTCGAACAGCTTCTAATCTTGCTTCTATATTTAAAAATGTTATGCTAGAAACCTTCGCAGGAGTGTACTCAACAACTTCCCAAAGTTTCATGGCGATCGGATGAATGGTGTAGTAATGCATAAAGGACAAACAGACAGACATACATTCGTTTTTATATATATATATAGATTTCGGGTGTGCAAGGCCTCCGGGTAGGGTTGCCACCTTTCGTGGAAAAAATACTAGCCATTCGTTTACATCTTCTGATTCAGCAACAGTCCACACCTGGCAAAAACAAGTTATGAAAAATTGTCAGTGTTATTTTTCAAATGAATTATTCCTCTGTTATGTCTGAGAATTGTTGTGAAAACTCTTAGCTCTCACATACCTTCAAAATGTTTTAGTTAAATCTTTGTAAGTTCAGGTTCTAAAAGGGTAAAAATACCTGATTTCAACATGTTTGCCAGGCAGGACATAAAAATACAGGCCAGGACGATTTAAAAAAAAAAAAAAAAAAAAAAAAAAAGCATCCAGGTGGCAACTGTACCCCTAAGCCCCGAAGCGTGTGAAGATCTTCCTACTTGTGGCTGGGTGGTTCACTACTACTACAGGATAAAGTGTGGGGGGTAAGTCTCGTTAGTTTCGGTCTATGTCTTTGGGGTCACGTGTTAACATCATAAATGTTATGTTATCATTGACAGTTATCAGCTTTAGACCCTTGGGTGCAATTGAGGAGGTGGCTTCCCCATGGGGGGAGGGGCTTGAGGTTGTTGTAACTTCAATCTGGCCCTCGGGGCAGAAAGCCCTCTAACATCCAAGGAATTAAAGTACATTTCAAAAAAGTGGGTCAGCCCACCCTGACACAGACTTTCTGCCCCCTCTTGGGGTAAAAGGTCAACACCAGGGATTTCTTTCTCTTTCTTTTGAACAAAGGGATGGGGGCAGCCCACCCTGCCATTTGGAAATGCTACCGCCCCAAAGGGAGCGATAAAGTCCTTTTGCCCTCCCTTGGGAAGCAGATTGGGAGGACTAGGCACCATGGAAGAGGAAGTTAACCACAAACTACAAACAAGCATCGACAAAGCCAATAGGTCTTGTCTATGCGATTGTGGATTAGCCATGTTGTACACCAGTGTGGCTGTTGTTCAGCATGGCTAAACGTTAGTGACATGGGGTAGAACGGCCTAGAGTGGGGTAAAATGGAGTGGGGTTGATTGGGGAGGATTGGCGTGCAGATTAGCTGGTAGACTGGAGTGGGGTATATTGAATTGGGGTAGACTGGGGTGGAATGGACTAGACTAGAGTGGAATGGGGTAAACTGGACTGGGATATATTGTGGTAGAGTGAAGTGGAGAAGAGTGGACCATAGTGGATTTGAGTGGGGTAGATTGAAGGGGTAGATTGGAGTAGATTGGAGTAGAGTGGGGTAGATTAGCGTGAGATAGGAGTGGGATAGATTGCTGTGAAGTGGGATGGATTGGAGTTGGATAGAGTGGTGTGGGGTAGATTGGGATGGGGTGAGGTAGAATGTTGTAGATTGAAATGGGGTAGATTGGAGTGAAGTAGACTGGACTTGGGTAGATTGGGGTAGACTGGAGTGGGCCGATTGGATGGGGTAGCTTGAAGTAGGGTCGTTTGGGGCTGGAGTGGGGTAAGGTAGACTGGAGAGGGATGGTTTTTGGTGGAGTGGATTAGATTGAAGTGGGGTAGATTTGAGTGGCATGTGGAAGTATGGTGTGAAGTGGAGTGAGGTAGAATGGGTAGAGTAAAATGAAGTATGGTAGATTGGGGTAGAGTGGAATGGGGAAGATTGTGATAGAGTGGAGTGGGGTAGAGTTGGATAGGTTGGAATGGAGTTGAGATTGTAGTGAGATAGACTAGGGAAGAGTGGAGTGCAGTGGGGTAGACTGGATGAATTAGAGTAGGGTGCATTGGAATGGAGTGAGCTAGATTGAAGAGGGATGGTTGGGAGTGGGGTAGTTTGGAGTGGGGTGGTTTGGAGAGGGGTAGATTTTAGTGGGGTAGATTGGGGTGGGGTAGAGTGGGGCGGGGTGAAGTTGGGTTGAATGAGTTAGAGTAGATTGAGTGGAGTAAACTGTGGTGGGGTAAATTGGAGTAGGGTAGATTGGAGTAGGGTGGGATTGATTGGAGTGGGATGGACTAGTGTGGTAGATTTTAGGGGAGTGTGGTCGATTGGAGAGGGTTAGATTTGGGTAAAGTGGAGTGTGGTAGAGTGGAGTGGGATAGACTAGAGGAGTGAGGTAGATTGAAGTGGTGTGGGGTAGACTAGAGTTGAGTGGGGTAGATTGGAATGCACAGGAGTAGAGTGGAGTGGGGTATATTAGGGTGGAGAGGGGTAGATTGGAGTAGGATAACAAGATTCGGTGGATTATAGTGGGGTAGATGGGATGGAGAGGGGTGAGCGGAGTGAGATAAATAGGAGTGGGGTAAATTGGAGTGGGTTAGATCAGGGTAGAGTGGGGTAGGGTAGAGTGGAGTGGGGTATATTAGGGTGGAGAGGGGTGGATTGGAGTAGGATAACAAGATTCGGTGGATTATAGTGGGGTAGATGGGATGGAGAGGGGTGAGTGGAGTGAGATAAATTGGAGTGGGATAGTCAGGAGTGGGGTAAATTGGAGTGGGTTAGATCGGGGTAGAGCGGAGTGGGGTAGATTGGAGTGCAGATGAGTAGATTGGAGTGAGGTAGCAAATAGAAAGGCAGAAAGTGCGAGTTACAAACCACAAAGCCAATGGAAAATCAAAAAGCGTAGTGCATTCCTAGTCCAGCTTTCTGAAAGTCCCAAAGACGTCTTCTGCAAACCAGACAGCTGCGCTATGTTCTAGGCTGTGACCTAAAACGAGGGTGGCCCACCAGACTTATGCCCCCCCCACCTCACCTCGAAAGGCACAAAGACAGTCTTTCTGCCACCTCAAGAGGCAGATTGTGGGGTTTGGCCCAATCTAAAACACAGGGGAACAGAATGCCCACTTGACACCAGAGATTTTTTTTGTTTAAAACCAAGTGGTGGCGGGCCATCCTGGTATAGGGTTATGCCCCCAACCCGGTACAGGACCATGCCCCCCACCCCGATATAGGACCATGCCCCCCACAGCCATTGGTGCCAATACTGTATTTTTCCGTTCCCTGGGGGAGGTTGGAGAGGGGCAGATATGGCGATTTGTCCCTTATCTGTCCCGGCAGGGGTAGAGGGGTGGTGGCGAGAGAAAGCTCACTAGACACCAGGGATTTTACACGGGGCAATACAACATAGACACTGGCAAAGCCAATAGGTCTCGCCTTCACAAACTAATGTCTGTGTCAATATGTTTAGCCAGGTTGCCCAGCAGCCTGGCTCAACGTTTTTCAGAAGCGCTATGATGCGCCCCTTCGTCACAGCGCTTTAAAAAAAAAAAAAACTTTCAGAGACTTAGCTAAAAACATTGACAAAGCCAACAGCACGCAAAGGCGGGACCTATCTATTTTGCCAATGCTTTTAATCTTCCCAGCAACTGCCCAGCACCAAAAAATGAAAAATAATGTTGGCAAATACTTAACGGTATCAGCTATTTAAAGATACACAAAGTTACACATAACTAAGGCTCACTGTTTTCCATTTTTACAGATAAATACAGAGGGAAAAACATTTATTTTACGGTCTATTTATTTTTGCATTTCGATAAGAATGAACATTATGTTGTTTTATCAGTGAATCTAAATGCGATCAGTCATGACTGCTAAGCCAATAACAGCTGTGCGAATTAACAGGTAAAGGGGTTAAAAAAAGAAACACATTTTAGTAATGAGGCTTAACCAGCAATATATATGCACAAAGTTGGTAATAAGATTGGCAATTTTTCATATACGTGGATTGTTTTATCATCTGTGAGTGTTTGCATCAATGAAACCGGTCAGGCATCCAAGTACGAGTGTGCATTAATTGTTTAAATAAATGTGAAAATCTACTAATTGCAACTTCGTTTTTCACAAAACCAAAAATGAATACAAATAAAATTAACAAAAAATAAATATGGAAAAATAAAGATGGAAATGTCAAAAAAATACCATAACATGCGAGCCCTACATAGATCACGAAAATATGTCATCACATGCTCCTGTCTCCTCTTCTGTTTTCATTAGCTGTTCGAGAAAGGTCTTATTTTGAACATGGATACGTGTTCAATATCGCCGACATTCAGATAATACTTTTTCCTTTATTCTTTTAGTCTTATTTCTAATTCTAGTACGCAGATTAGGCACAAGTTACTCACAGCACAAGATGTACAACGTGCGAACATATATCTTCGACATTTGTTGTGCGAGTCAGCCATGTAGGAATAACAAATTTACAAACATTTGTGACAAGAATTTTCAATTCTATTAAGGACACGGAGGCGAGGATTATGCTTCTCATTTCTTCACTGTTTATTCACAGCACACATGAAAGAAAAGTTTTATAAACACTACATTACCCTTGAACAATCCCAAGACAGATAACCAAACATAGAGCATAGCCCTATATAAGCTTCAACCAAGGTATCAGTGTCTTCTTTCATTGGATAACCATCCAACAGTTAAGTCAGTTCAATCAAGTAACTTGATCACGTTGATTCATCTTTCACTAGATAACTCCTCATGAGGAAAGAACTTGTGGCCCGACGGAGCTCAACTCTTGATCCTGCGCTTGGACCCAACGAAGTCCGGTAACAGCCTTAAGTACAGACGTTTTTCTACCGCAAACTGCAGAGTATGGTCGTCGCAAAGTTGTGATTCATTACGCCTTACTTGCCATCTGCGCCTGAAATCGTAAGAGGATAAAACCATAACTCTGGTCTTACTACATGATTCAGCAAGCATGATAATCAGAAAAGGGGAGGGAAAATATAGGAACAAACGTATGCAATATATCAATATAGCTTAAAGACATTTAAACTGGGTGGGATAATCCTCGCCTCTGTGTCCTTAATAGAATTGAACATTCTTGTCACAAATGTTTGCAAATTTTTAATTCTATGTCAGGACCGGAGCCTTCGATTACGCTTGTTCAAAGCTTAGCCACCACTACAGACGCCACATCAACAGTAGGTTTATGATAAAATGATTTAAAAGTGGTCTCTGTTGACCAATCAGCCGCCTTCATGATGGCTGACTGCCAAGGAGAAAGATTTTGAGGCCATAGCCCCGCGAGCTGAGTAGGCTCCAAACTTAATACACATCAATGCCTGCTTCGCCCATTAGCCAACAGACACATCTCGACAGGATGGCTGGGGTCACTGGGCGGAAAGGCTTTTGTAGCAAAATCAATAACTTAGCTCTCATGTCTGAACAAAATTCGGCAGTACTCCCCTCGTACTCCTTAAAGCATTGTACAACACACAGCTTAGGATTATCCGGAAAAGCTGGATATGATACAGAAGAGGTATTACATTTAGTTTGTTTTGTCATGGAAAAGGTAACACCCTCCGTTGAAAACCTGCATCTCACTAAATCCAAAGCACGGACATCAGACACGCGTTTGCATGAAATCAGACACAACAACATGGTTAATTTGGCAGATAGTTGCTTCCTTGATCAATATTTATTGGAGGGCCATGACTCCAAAAATCTGAGTACAATGGACACATCCCATAAAACAGAGTATCTAGGGCAAGGAAGTCTGACCATCCGGATACCTCTAAGCAGCTTGCAGACCAAGGGATGCTCTCCCACTGGTTTTCATGCACCGGATCGTGTCCAGCCGATATGGCCAACCAGAAATTGTTTACAGTCCTGTAAGCCATGCCAGAAGAAGCCATGGAGGATAAAAAATTAACAATCAAAGAGAAATCTGCGTTAAAGGGATTAACTTCCCATTCAGTGCACCAGCCACACCATTGTTTCCAAGCTGATGAGTATCGCTTGCGGGTATTACCTGACCAGGCCTCGCTGATAAATCTGTTAGCGTCTCTCGAAAGGCCAGGGACCTTCCATCCGTTGCGGAAAACCGCTAAGCCACCAGAGAGTGTTGCTCCGACTATCAAGGGATGAGGAGATCCCTGAGGGTCCAGCAACAGGTTCCACAGATGTGGAAGGAGGATTGGAGATGCACACAACATTTCCAGAAGTACTGGGAACCATGCCTGCGCTCTCCAGAGAGCGGTAATCAATATTAACTCTGCTCAATGACTGCGGGTCTGCGCCAACACTCTGGGAATCATCATAAAAGGGGGAAACGCATAACACAGAGTTGATGGCCAGTTCTGGAGAAAAGCGTCCGACGCAATCACCTCCGGATCCGGATGCCAGCTGAAAAAGGCTGGGATCTGTCTGTTGAGGCGTGAAGCAAACAGGTCCAGATAACAGGGACCTCAAAGACGATTCAGCGCCCGGAAAATCCGAGGGTGGAGTCTCCAGTCGCTGAAATCCTGTAGAAAACAGGATTGCCAATCTGCCACAGTGTTGTTGCGACCCGGAAGGTATTTCGTTACTACAGAATTCTGTGCTGTAGGCAGAAGTGGCAAAAATCCTTGGGGATCTCCGCTAACACGTGGGACCTCGTCCCTCCCAGCTTGTTCACATATTGCACGGCTGACACGTTGTCCATGCGAAGCAAGATACAACAGTCTGTCTTCCGCGGGGAAAGACTGCGAACCGCAAATGAGCCCGCTAGGAACTCCAGGCAGTTGATATATAATGATTGTTCTTTCTGGAACCAACGACCCCCAGTTTGGGATCTGTCCGCAATGGGCTTCCCAACCCCAACGGCTGGCATCCGACTCGATAACCACTTCTGGAGTGGATCCAAAGATGGCTCTGCTGTTCCAAGCCTCCATGTGGTTTAACCACCACAACATCTCCAACCTCGCCCCCACAGAGAGAGGAATCTGTTCAGCATAACTGAGGCATTTCTGGAGATGCTGAATTATTAATCTTTGAAGTGCCCGATAGTGAAGGGGGCCCGGAAACTTTGCTTGTATTGAAGACGCCAGAAGACCAACCACTCGGGCCACTGATCTCAATGATACAATCTGCTTGTTCAGAATCAATCGCAACTCTCTCTTGATTAATCTGACCTTCTGTGCTGGTAGGAGTAACTGACATAGACGGGAATCGATCTGAAAACCTAAGAACTCTCTCGGCTGTGATGGGATCAGGATCGATTTCTGTATCTTGACAATGAACCCCAGACTCTGCAAGAGGCTGATCGAACAGTCGAGATGGGAGACTACTTTTTGGGGGAACTTGCCATTATTATTATGTTGTCTAGATAGACTATTAGACATACTCCTCGAGCTCTCCATGACTACCATTGGACGAAGTAGTTTCGTGAAGCTCTTGTTATGATGCGGTTTGGACAGTGGACCACTTACACACAGAACACAGCACCAATCCAAATATCACCCAATTATTCAATTTTCAAAAAGTCAGCGTGCACATTCCACATGCTCCCTGTCCCAAGAGCACCACCCAAACTTGGTAGAAAGTCTATTTTTAACCTGAGTGGAAAAGCACCGCTACAAAAAATAAATCTCCACCAATCATAGGAGAGTAATAAGTCTTTGAGATGTCCTTTTATAGAAACGCTGAGTCGTGATGTGCAATATTCAATGTTCTTTTAATGGTCCACTTATAGACAAGACACCAGCCAACGCGTTTCGTTCTGCCAAACAGAACTTCTTCAGGGCTGTGAGTTTAAAAAAACATACAAAAATAACACTATAAATGTCACAAAAGACAACATATAAACAAACATGTGTCAATAAATATATAAAAGTTACAACAGTACAGTGCCTACCTACTGACAAACAATCTAACATCTAATGATTAAAATCATTACGTAGTCCATTTCATTGTATTTGTAAACAAAGTACCTGGGTGTTCAATACTGTTCAATACAAACAAAAAGATTTTTTATATATTACATCTCATTGGAGAAGATTAACTTTTTGCAGTTTAGGAACCTAATATTTCATAAATATATATAATAGTCACATTGCTCTGCGCCATTCTTTTATATCCACTCCAATTGGTCCCAAATGTGACAAAACCCCCTCGCACACGACATCCCCACATTGTCTGACATCAATCGAATAATTATCAAAGCGTTTGTATAGACTTATTCCTCTAAGGGCATTCGTATCACTTCTAATATTTGATATCCATAATCCATAGAGATTGTTATCCACATAACTTAATGCTCACGTGTGAATACACAATCTGCTATCTCCCATTACTCAAAGTATATCCCTACTGAACCTATGTATCCCAGTTGTCCTGTGTATTCATAAATATGTGTCCAAACCATCATTCGATCAAAAACGGTAACCCTAGTGTATATTTAGATATGTTTGTCCCGGTTCTTCAAAGTAATGTGACCCGTCGTTTCCATACAAATATATACTACAGTTTTTAGCGTCTTGGTATCTTATATTATATAAATCTCATGGAGGTTTAAATACACCACATAAATAAAAGAGAGTCTATATATAAGTAAGTAAAGAGTACTTCCTACCGCAATCTATATTTCAAGGTGTGGCGAGATTTCCAACAACTTTTTCTTTTTCTTTGGTAATATCTTCCCATATATTTGGGGTTTATCGTATAAGGTTATCCTACTGTTGTGGGATCAAAAATCTGGTTACTCCAAACCAGTTCCCCGGTATGGGACTCACTTTCTTATTAACTCCAGATGAGATTTTTAACCTATATTGGTAAGAAAGAAAGAAAATGAGACCAGAGGGAAACCTCAGTCCCTATTTTTAGCAGAAATAATGTCTGTGCAGGTAGCAATTGTCTAAGAAAATCGGCGAACGAATAACTCCCACCGCAGACATTCTTTATATTTAAACAACAGATAACCTATACTATCACGCCTACCTTGTGTGATTCCAAGGCTAGTTCCGTATAGTCAAAAAGGTCCCACCTCCTATTCTTTGTAGGCAACCATGGAAATATTTTCTTGCGGCATTTGCCTGAAAAGGTACACATATTGCACTCGTTATATGATGAGCGTAATCCCGAACCGCACTAGGGCAAGTGAACTTACATATAGGTGCATAATAAAAATACAGGCTAACGTGCAAGCAACACGCTATCTACAACAGACCCATGTGATAGTTAATCATATGGAAAACAGACTGGTCCAACATTATCCGGGTTCATCCCGCTCTTGAAAGTGTTAAGATAACCGAATTATCGAATATGCAGGATAATGAATAAGGATATTTCGCTGTATGTACCTGTTCGGTCAGTTCGAATAACTTCAAGTCGGCGTCTCCGTATCTCGACACGTAATCGTCTCCAATTTTGGAAACGCGGCCTGCCCGAATGGAGATTTAAATGGGTGGCCGCATACATCACGTGTGTACGACGTGAAGCCGTGTGATGATTACCACTACTTGCGATACAAAAAGCGCCGCCATCTTATCATGGTCCTTTCATTTCGAAAGGCAGATGTTTTTATGCATCAGAAGTAACTCCCACTTTATATTAAGGCATGTTATTCACTTAAGGATAAACCGTATTACAATATTAAATTATTTTTATCGTTAAATAAGACGGTATTGAAAAATCTTCTGTTATATTAGTATTTAACATTTGGCAAATTTTGTAATTTATGCTATTCCTTATATAGGGACACAACCTAATTTGAACGACTTCTAGGTAACGTACATAATAACAATCGGTCAAGGTTCCATCTATATAACACCGATATACACTATTTCATGATCTATTGATCAACAGAGGCAGACAAGATCCAATCCTTGGATTGAACTTCACTTCCATATTCACGATATGGGTCAACAATGGGAACATATCTCTATCAATGTAGTGGGATGAATTATAAACTTATGCAGAAATTGCCAGCAAATATTCATTTTAATGAATAATTATCGATATAGCAGCTAAAGTGCAAAAGACAACATAGGGATAATGTTATACATATTTCCATTATATAAGGCGAAAAAGTCCAAAAAAGCTTTTAGACAGCTCATCGCAAAAGCACAGTCAACCAGAGATTCTCTTAGACAGCATAAAGAAAAAAGATAACAAATGAATAAAATGTGAGACTATATATGTACATATTATATAGTTAAACCAACTGATAGTATTATTGGGTAATGATATATGTCAGGCAACCCTATTTGGTTACTATCAACAACTACACATGAGTCCAACCAAAGGGAACCGACGACGCAATCTCAGATGCAATCACAAACGATGATCATCTCGTGTATAAATGACAAACACGAGACTTCAGGAAGAGCGAGTGCGCAGAAAGGAGTAGGGACCTAGTTATAGTATCGTTGGAGGAATTCCACTGTATGTAAGGTTAACCAAATTTCATGAAGAGATTGTACAGTGGTTTATTGTAGATGGTAATGCATCTCATCCTCCGTATTGTGTCCCCATTCCAAACATCTCAAGCAACATATCCAGATGGCCTCCCTCTTCCGTAAGGTGAGCTCACGGTCCCCCCCCCGGGATGTGGAGGTACATGATCAATACCCTGAGCCCATATTTTGTTGTTATCTTTGTGATGTTCACGCATATGGTATATCATGGGATATTTCAAATCGTAATTCCTAATGGCACGTACATGTTCTTGAATTCTCAGTTTTAACGGTCGTACAGTGCTACCAACATAAATTTTTCCACATTCACAACCAATTACATACATTACATAGCTTGTATTGCAATTAATGTAATGCCTTATTTCATATTCACGGTCAGTGTTGTATTGGAATTTCTTTGATTTATTCTTTCCCAGTGGACAGATGTTACAACCCCCACAGGTGAAGTAACCCTTTGGTTTTGTGGGTACCCATGTTGTGGTTTTCGTAGTTTTAGGATAACTAGGACACAGAACATTACGTAAGGTTTTACCTCTCCGAAATGTAATTTTAGGGGTGTCGTTGATCTCATTTTTCAGGACAACAGCATTATAATCAAAGAGGCTGACAAGGGAGGGAATGTGGTTGTCATGAATACTGTTGACTGTAATAATGAGATCAAGAGACAACTCACTGATACAGCGTGTTATAAGATCTTACATGACAATCCAATTCCCTCCCTTGTCGCTCATATTAATACAAGGTTACACGACTGGGGAGAAATTGGTCTCCTCTCTGAAGAGGAGTGCCGATACCTTAAAGTAGTGAATCCGATGGCACCATGTATTTATCTACTCCCAAAAATACATAAGGGGGGGGTCGTTTCCTCTAGGACGCCCTATCATATCGGGGATCAACTCCCCCACCGAACGACTTTCACAATATGTCGATGGGTTCCTTCAACCATTGGTGGGGAACCTACCTGCTTATATTCAGGATTCAGGTGACATACTGAACAAATTCGATGGGCTACAGTGGTCTTCTGACCTCATGTTTGTTACATTAGACGTGACAGGTTTATATACCTGTATACCACAACATTTTGGCATAAGAGCACTTTCCTCATTTTTGTCACAAAGAACAGCTGACCATGTTGAACACAACGAAATGCTAATTGAAATGACGGAGTTAATACTCTCAAGAAACTTTTTCCTACACGGTGACACCTGGTACCACCAAATCAGGGGCACCGCGATGGGGAGCAAATTTGCTCCTTCATATGCGGGGCTTTTTATGGGGTGGTGGGAACGAGAACACGCTTGGGGCAGATATGCCTCCCCCTGGATGGATATGATCATCTTTTGGGGGAGGTATATCGATGATATCATAATGCTCTGGAAGGGAAGCAACGCACAGTTGGCAGATTACTTTGCCTACTTGAATGACAATCCTTTTAATGTACAATTGACTAAAAAATCAAGCAATAACCAGATTGAATTTTTGGACGTGTTTTATGTAGATAACAACACAATACAGAGCAGTCTGTATCGCAAAAGCACTTCTTGCAATAGCGTCCTGCATGCATCGAGTGCGCACCCGAGGTCCACCATTAAGAACATACCATTTGGAGAGATGGTGCGCATTCGACGTAATTGCAGCACGGAAGACAACTTTTTGGAACATCTGAAGGATACCAAAACCAGATTTACCAACAGGGGGTACAATGCAGAAACTTTGGAGAAGGCAGAAAAAAGAATACAAATGGTCACTAGAAAAAACACTTTGACCAAGAAAAGAATAAACAACAAAAGCGCTCAAAAATCAAATGTGGCTTTCATCACACAGTACACACAAAATAGTGCTGATGTATTTAAGGTCTTGAGAAGACACTGGAATCTGCTCACTGAGGTACCCAACCTGAAAAATGAGATCAACGACACCCCTAAAATTACATTTCGGAGAGGTAAAACCTTACGTAATGTTCTGTGTCCTAGTTATCCTAAAACTACGAAAACCACAACATGGGTACCCACAAAACCAAGGGGTTACTTCACCTGTGGGGGTTGTAACATCTGTCCACTGGGAAAGAATATATCAAAGAAATTCCAATACAACACTGACCGTGAATATGAAATAAGGCATTACATTAATTGCAATACAAGCTATGTAATATATGTAATTGGTTGTGAATGTGGAAAAATTTATGTTGGTAGCACTGTACGACCGTTAAAACTGAGAATTCAAGAACATGTACGTGCCATTAGGAATTACGATTTGAAATATCCCATGATATACCAAATGCGTGAACATCACAAAGATAACAACAAAATATGGGTTCAGGGTATTGATCATGTACCTCCACATCCCAGGGGGGGGACCGTGAGCTCACCTTACGGAAGAGGGAGGCCATCTGGATATGTCGCTTGAGATGTTTGGAATGGGGACACAATACGGAGGATGAGATGCATTACCATCTACAATAAACCACTGTACAATCTCTTCATGAAATTTGGTTAACCTTACATACAGTGGAATTCCTCCAACAATACTATAACTAGGTCCCTACTCCTTTCTGCGCACTCGCTCTTCCTGAAGTCTCGTGTTTGTCATTTATACATGTGATGATCATCGTTTGTGATTGCATCTGAGATTGCGTCGTCCGTTCCCTTTGGTTGGACTCATGTGTAGTTGTTGATAGTAACCAAATAGGGTTGCCTGACATATATCATTATCCAATAATACTATCAGTTGGTTTAACTATATAATATGTACATATATAGTCTCACATTTTATTAATTTGTGATCTTTTTTCTTTATGCTGTCTAAGAGAATCTCAGGTTGACTGTGCTTTTGCGATGAGCTGTCTAAAAGCTTTTTTGGACTTTTTCGCCTTATATAATGGAAATATGTATAACATTATCCCTATGTTGTCTTTTGCACTTTAGCTGCTATATCGATCATTATTCATTAAAATGAATATTTGCTGGCAATTTCTGCATAAGTTTATAATTCATCCCACTACATTGATAGAGATATGTTCCCATTGTTGACCCATATCGTGAATATGGAAGTGAAGTTCAATCCAAGGATTGGATCTTGTCTGCCTCTGTTGATCAATAGATCATGAAATAGTGTATATCGTTGTTATATATTGCGGAACCTGGACCGATTGTTATTATGTACGTTACCTAGAAGTCGTTCAAATTAGGTCGTGTCCCTATATAAGGAATAGCATAAATTACAAAATTTGCCAAATGTTAAATACTAATATAACAGATAGAAGATTTTTCAATACCGTCTTATTTAACGATAAAAATAATTTAATATTGTAATACGGTTTATCTTTAAGTGAATAACATGCCTTAATATAAAGTGGGAGTTACTTCTGATGCATAAAAACATCTGCCTTTCGAAATGAAAGGACCATGATAAGATGGCGGTGCGTTTTGTATCGCAAGTAGTGGTAATCATCACACGGCTTCACGTCGTACACACGTGATGTATGCGGCCACCCATTTAAATCTCCATTCGGGCGGGCCGCGTTTCCAAAATTGGAGACGATTACGTGTCGAGATACGGAGACGCCGACTTGAAGTTATTCGAACTGACCGAACAGGTACATACAGCGAAATATCCTTATTCATTATCCTGCATATTCGATAATTCGGTTATCTTAACACTTTCAAGAGCGGGATGAACCCGGATAATGTTGGACCAGTCTGTTTTCCATATGATTAACTATCACATGGGTCTGTTGTAGATAGCGTGTTGCTTGCACGTTAGCCTGTATTTTTATTATGAACCTATATATAAGTTCACTTGCCCTAGTGCGGTTCGGGATTACGCTCATCATATAACGAGTGCAATATGTGTACCTTTTCAGGCAAATGCCGCAAGAAAATATTTCCATGGTTGCCTACAAAGAATAGGAGGTGGGACCTTTTTGACTATACGGAACTAGCCTTGGAATCACACAAGGTAGGCGTGATAGTATAGGTTATCTGTTGTTTAAATATAAAGAATGTCTGCGGTGGGAGTTATTCGTTCGCCGATTTTCTTAGACAATTGCTAACTGCACAGACATTATTTCTGCTAAAAATAGGGACTGAGGTTTCCCTCTGGTCTCATTTTCTTTCTTTCTTACCAATATAGGTTAAAAATCTCATCTGGAGTTAATAAGAAAGTGAGTCCCATACCGGGGAACTGGTTTGGAGTAACCAGATTTTTGATCCCACAACAGTAGGATAACCTTATACGATAAACCCCAAATATATGGGAAGATATTACCAAAGAAAAAGAAAAAGTTGTTGGAAATCTCGCTACACCTTGAAATATAGATTGCGGTAGGAAGTACTCTTTACTTACTTATATATAGACTCTCTTTTATTTATGTGGTGTATTTAAACCTCCATGAGATTTATATAATAGAAGATACCAAGACGCTAAAAACTGTAGTATATATTTGTATGGAAACGACGGGTCACATTACTTTGAAGAACCGGGACAAACATATCTAAATATACACTAGGGTTACCGTTTTTGATAGAATGATGGTTTGGACACATATTTATGAATACACAGGACAACTGGGATACATAGGTTCAGTAGGGATATACTTTGAGTAATGGGAGATAGCAGATTGTGTATTCACACGTGAGCATTAAGTTATGTGGATAACAATCTCTATGGATTATGGATATCAAATATTAGAAGTGATACGAATGCCCTTAGAGGAATAAGTCTATACAAACGCTTTGATAATTATTCGATTGATGTTAGACAATGTGGGGATGTCGTGTGCGAGGGGGTTTTGTCACATTTGGGACCAATTGGAGTGGATATAAAAGAATGGCGCTGAGCAATGTGACTATTATATATATTTATGAAATATTAGGTTCCTAAACTGCAAAAAGTTAATCTTCTCCAATGAGATGTAATATATAAAAAATCTTTTTGTTTGTATTGAACAGTATTGAACACCCAGGTACTTTGTTTACAAATACAATGAAATGGACTACGTAATGATTTTAATCATTAGATGTTAGATTGTTTGTCAGTAGGTAGGCACTGTACTGTTGTAACTTTTATATATTTATTGACACATGTTACTTTATATGTTGTCTTTTGTGACATTTATAGTGTTATTTTTGTATGTTTTTTTAAACTCACAGCCCTGAAGAAGTTCTGTTTGGCAGAACGAAACGCGTTGGCTGGTGTCTTGTCTATAAGTGGACCATTAAAAGAACATTGAATCTTGCATATCACGACTCAGCGTTTCTATAAAAGGACATCTCAAAGACTTATTACTCTCCTATGATTGGTGGAGATTTATTTTTTGTAGCGGTGCTTTTCCACTCAGGATAAAAATAGTTTCGTGAAGCACCATGGTGCTAATGAAAGACCAAAGGGAAGAACCTTCTATTCGTTAAAATCCCTTGCCAGAGGAACTGTAGGAAGCACCGATGTGGCGCGAAGATGGGGGCGGACAGATATGTGCCCTTCAGGTCCAAACGGACCATCCAATCCCCTTCCTGGAGAAGATCGCGTAGTAGATCGAAGCCCTCCATCTTGAAATGAAGATAAACTACCCAAGCATTGAAGTCCCTGAGATTTAACACAAGTCTGGATCCACCCCCTTTCTTCTCGACTAGGAAGATACTGCTGATAAACCCTCTGGGGTGAGGATCTGGCCCCTTTCTTCAACAAGGATAGAATTTCAGCAGAGATGAAATCCTGCTCGTCAGGAAACATACATTTGTGGGGGAGCAGAACTCTGATTGGGGGAGCTGTACATCTCTAACCTCCAGCCCTGCACCGTTTCTAGAACCCAAGCATCCTGTGAGATTGTGCGCCATATGTGCAGAAACGACTAAATCCTGCCCCCCAACATTACTTCTGAACATAGGATCAGTCTCACCTGTGGTTCCAGCATCCTGGTTTCCACCCTGGTTTCCTCAGTATCTACCTTTTCGAAAGCGATTTTCTGGAGCGTCGGGTTGGGTAAAATGATGAGTTACCGTTGTTGGGGTCTTGATAGCCTGCGCGTTGTTGGTGGTGGTGATATTGACCACGTGGGGCGCCCTGATTATAACCTCGGACTAGCGATCGCCTTCTATATCGTCGGGCCCTGCCGAAAATCGGTCGGAAGGCTTGTCATAGGGATCCCTGTGCTTTATTCAGACCGCTGAATGTAGCGACAAACTTGGTGAGTTCCTTAAGAAAAGCCTGGCCAAAGAGAAGGCCATGAGCTAAGGGACCAGCTTCTGAAGAGGAAAGTTCAGCCAACTTGGGATCCAGCTTTAACAGAATAGAGCGCCATCTCTCGCTGGACATTGGGCAGTTTGCGTTTCCATGCTGACAAATCGCTTGTTGAGCCCATCCTATTAGTTCCTCAGGGTCTTCAGCTTTGAATCCGAACTCCAAAATGTTGGTCAAAGGGCGTGCCATGTCTAGAAGCTTATCTTTTATAAAAAGAGAAATGCTGGCCCTGCGATTTTTGATAGCTATATTTTGAGCAACAAACCAAATCCTTGTTATGATTTGTATGGTCGAATTTATTTAAACCATTTACTTTTTCATATAAATCTCATTAAGTTAAAGCATTGATTGCATGAGAAAAACACTACGTACATACAATTTATACAAAAACATTTGACAAAGAATTTTAACAAAAATACATAAATACATATAACAAAATGACATCCAATCATTTAGTGTACATAAATATACAAATACGGTCATACGAGAAGCATCAGTCGTTATGTAGTATTAAGCAATGAAGCTATTTGCAGTAAGGAAAAGAAAACAAAATGAATTGTAACAAATACAAATTTTCAATTGTCTGATAAATAAACTTGAATTCTTTCTGCTATTGCCAATTCCTTTCTGCTATTGCCGACGCGTTTCGAACTTGCTCTGGCATTTGGCAAGTTCTCATCAGGGCTTTCTCGTATTATTCTTCTGAAAATTATGTACAAAGAAAATGAGTGAGATTTTGCAATCCTCATTTTCGTCCCCTATATACATTGCCCCCTACCAAGACTTTCTAGAAAACGTGTACCTTTATTTTCAAGTTGGCAGCGGGTTTTCAATTTTCAAGAGATCTTATTCAATCAATGTAGATTCGGTTCTAGAAAATTACAACGAACCAAATTACAATATAATAATGGTCAGGACAGCCTGCGCCTAGATGGCCAGAGGACAATCTTGGAAAATTACCTTCAAACCAGTAGTCTGCACTTCTGTTTGGTAAATATTTGAAACAGCCGTGCGTGGGACAAAAATCAGCTCCCACCCGCCAGCCGGCGGTGGACACGTCTTATTGCACCTACAAGGAGAGTTTAAAGTCACTCAACTATTCCAATCGGTTTTACAAACAGCGGTTAGAACGAGTAGAACGGGTAACAGAACCGGGTGCCTACCTTATTGTTGGCGCTTGGGCTGTTTGAATGCAGTTCCCCTGTTTTTCTAACTTCTAGCCGGTTTCAGTTCGTTTTTATATTCGTTTTTATGTTCTAAAATGACAAACACGGACAGTGTGAGCCCGCTCCTGTGTCATGCGCGGTATCACTAAGCGTTACCTATCTTTGTGCTTACCTAAATGTTGGTGATCTTGAAGAAACACACGCTCCCAAGTGCACTCCAAACCAATCCAGGGAGTCACTCGTTTGACTAAGTCGCCATCTTAAAAAGCAGACATGTGATCGTCAATGCGTGTCACATGACTGTCACATGACTGTCAGGGCTATCCGGGCTTTATGGGAGTTGGAGTCCCATTTTGCATTCTGATGTTTTCCTAAGTGAAAGTCTACATAAAAGGTTCCACTTGAGCACTGTATTATATCAAAGCGGATTACAATCGTGAAATCTCAGACATCGAATTTAGTCCAGTTTGTAAACTATTGAAGCGCAGGATTAAATACGCTTCTTTCCTCAATAAGACATCGTCCACATCCTTAATACATTGGGCTCGAGTCACTGTGTACAAAACCGTCCACGTGAAATCTGTTTCAGTGTGTCCAGTGTCAACAAAATGTTGTACCATTGGAGCGGTTAGCACTTTTGTTTTTATTCGTGACCTATGCTGTGTTATTCGGGTATTAACCTGCTGGTTAGTCTTTCCTATATACAATTTTCCGCATCCGCAGACAATTGCATACACGACATTCCGTGTTTTGCAGTTTGAAAACCCTTGGTTCTTCCACCTGACATTTTTGTGTGTGAATTCACTTCCCTCGATTGTTGTGTCACAAGAGACACAGTTGCCGCATCTATGGTGTCCCTCGACCGGCTTGAATCCCCACATTGACAATAAGTCATGTTTAGGTTTTTCAATGGTGACGTCCGCACGCACCAGTTGCTGTCCAATGCTGCGGTTTTTTTTAAAAGCAAAAATCGGTTTGGGAAAGGGGCATTCTAAGCCCTCCAGCAGGTGCCAATTTTTAAGTATGGTCTGTCGAATTTTATGGGTATGTGGACCAAATGTTGTTACACAAACCAATTTGTCCATTTCGGGTTTCACTTTACTTTGTAATAGACATTCTCTCGGGGTATAGCGTGCTCGTTTGAAAGCATGTTTCAGCAGCTTCCTAGGGTAGCCCCTGCTTTTCATATCCTCACAAAATCTTCCTCCGTGTAAGTCATAGTCTGTGACATCAGAGCAGTTCCTTCTGATGCGGAGTAGCTGCCCGTAGGGTAAATTTGTTTTTAAATTGCGTGGATGCGCACTCCTATGGTGGAGAATAGTGTTTTTGTCCGTCTTTTTTCTAAAAAGAGATGACTTTAAACGACCGTCAATGCAGCTAACTTCCACATCTAGGAATGTCATTTTCAAATTGCTTTGTTCCATAGAGAATTTAATGTCGCCGTGTTTGTTGTTTAGCCATTGATGGAATTCCATCAATTCGGTGTGGCTCCCCTGCCACAGGAGCCACACGTCATCAATGTATCTTAGCCATGGATTAAATTCTAGGCCCTAATCCACTTGAGGAAATAATGGTCACTATGGACGTCACGTCCCTTTATACGCAAATCCCGCAAGGGGAGGCGTTGGAGGTGATGGAGATGTACCTTGACACAAGAGACCGACCTCATCGAGTGCCCACCAGATTTATTCTGCAGTTGGCTGAACTAACCCTAAAAAAGAACTACTTTTGCTTCAATGGCGAGTTCTTTTTTCAAATCAAGGGGACAGCCATGGGATGTCCCTATGCGCCGGAGATGGCCATATTATTTATGGCACAGTATGAAGAGAAATTTGTGGAAATAACAACCCCTACAAGAAATGTATAAAACAATGGCTAAGATACATTGATGACGTGTGGCTCCTGTGGCAGGGGAGCCACACCGAATTGATGGAATTCCATCAATGGCTAAACAACAAACACGGCGACATTAAATTCTCTATGGAACAAAGCAATTTGAAAATGACATTCCTAGATGTGGAAGTTAGCTGCATTGACGGTCGTTTAAAGTCATCTCTTTTTAGAAAAAAGACGGACAAAAACACTATTCTCCACCATAGGAGTGCGCATCCACGCAATTTAAAAACAAATTTACCCTACGGGCAGCTACTCCGCATCAGAAGGAACTGCTCTGATGTCACAGACTATGACTTACACGGAGGAAGATTTTGTGAGGATATGAAAAGCAGGGGCTACCCTAGGAAGCTGCTGAAACATGCTTTCAAACGAGCACGCTATACCCCGAGAGAATGTCTATTACAAAGTAAAGTGAAACCCGAAATGGACAAATTGGTTTGTGTAACAACATTTGGTCCACATACCCATAAAATTCGACAGACCATACTTAAAAATTGGCACCTGCTGGAGGGCTTAGAATGCCCCTTTCCCAAACCGATTTTTGCTTTTAAAAAAAACCGCAGCATTGGACAGCAACTGGTGCGTGCGGACGTCACCATTGAAAAACCTAAACATGACTTATTGTCAATGTGGGGATTCAAGCCGGTCGAGGGACACCATAGATGCGGCAACTGTGTCTCTTGTGACACAACAATCGAGGGAAGTGAATTCACACACAAAAATGTCAGGTGGAAGAACCAAGGGTTTTCAAACTGCAAAACACGGAATGTCGTGTATGCAATTGTCTGCGGATGCGGAAAATTGTATATAGGAAAGACTAACCAGCAGGTTAATACCCGAATAACACAGCATAGGTCACGAATAAAAACAAAAGTGCTAACCGCTCCAATGGTACAACATTTTGTTGACACTGGACACACTGAAACAGATTTCACGTGGACGGTTTTGTACACAGTGACTCGAGCCCAATGTATTAAGGATGTGGACGATGTCTTATTGAGGAAAGAAGCGTATTTAATCCTGCGCTTCAATAGTTTACAAACTGGACTAAATTCGATGTCTGAGATTTCACGATTGTAATCCGCTTTGATATAATACAGTGCTCAAGTGGAACCTTTTATGTAGACTTTCACTTAGGAAAACATCAGAATGCAAAATGGGACTCCAACTCCCATAAAGCCCGGATAGCCCTGACAGTCATGTGACAGTCATGTGACACGCATTGACGATCACATGTCTGCTTTTTAAGATGGCGACTTAGTCAAACGAGTGACTCCCTGGATTGGTTTGGAGTGCACTTGGGAGCGTGTGTTTCTTCAAGATCACCAACATTTAGGTAAGCACAAAGATAGGTAACGCTTAGTGATACCGCGCATGACACAGGAGCGGGCTCACACTGTCCGTGTTTGTCATTTTAGAACATAAAAACGAATATAAAAACGAACTGAAACCGGCTAGAAGTTAGAAAAACAGGGGAACTGCATTCAAACAGCCCAAGCGCCAACAATAAGGTAGGCACCCGGTTCTGTTACCCGTTCTACTCGTTCTAACCGCTGTTTGTAAAACCGATTGGAATAGTTGAGTGACTTTAAACTCTCCTTGTAGGTGCAATAAGACGTGTCCACCGCCGGCTGGCGGGTGGGAGCCGATTTTTGTCCCACGCACGGCTGTTTCAAATATTTACCAAACAGAAGTGCAGACTACTGGTTTGAAGGTAATTTTCCAAGATTGTCCTCTGGCCATCTAGGCGCAGGCTGTCCTGACCATTATTATATTGTAATTTGGTTCGTTGTAATTTTCTAGAACCGAATCTACATTGATTGAATAAGATCTCTTGAAAATTGAAAACCCGCTGCCAACTTGAAAATAAAGGTACACGTTTTCTAGAAAGTCTTGGTAGGGGGCAATGTATATAGGGGACGAAAATGAGGATTGCAAAATCTCACTCATTTTCTTTGTACATAATTTTCAGAAGAATAATACGAGAAAGCCCTGATGAGAACTTGCCAAATGCCAGAGCAAGTTCGAAACGCGTCGGCAATAGCAGAAAGGAATTGGCAATAGCAGAAAGAATTCAAGTTTATTTATCAGACAATTGAAAATTTGTATTTGTTACAATTCATTTTGTTTTCTTTTCCTTACTGCAAATAGCTTCATTGCTTAATACTACATAACGACTGATGCTTCTCGTATGACCGTATTTGTATATTTATGTACACTAAATGATTGGATGTCATTTTGTTATATGTATTTATGTATTTTTGTTAAAATTCTTTGTCAAATGTTTTTGTATAAATTGTATGTACGTAGTGTTTTTCTCATGCAATCAATGCTTTAACTTAATGAGATTTATATGAAAAAGTAAATGGTTTAAATAAATTCGACCATACAAATCATAACAAGGATTTGGTTTGTTGCTCAAAATATAGCTATCAAAAATCGCAGGGCCAGCATTTCTCTTTTTATAAATTATTCTATGGTCCAGCTGACCCTGTGTCCCGGGACCTAACTCCTTATTTTCTAGAAGCTTATCTTGGCACGATCGCCAAGCCCTGCATATGCCCTTCTTGGGGTCTTTCGAATACTTCTTTAAATAGGTCAGTATGGTGGAGTCTACCTCTGAAGTCTCTGCCACCTTACCCGGTAGATCTGGCCTTGGGCACTTGGATCGCAGTTGTGCCCCGATGTCCTTGTCAAACGCCTGTCTAAGGTGAGATTAGACATACTCTGTCACCAACTGAGGTGGTAACCAGGCAGTAGAGTTACGGTGGATAATCTCTGCTGGTTCGAACGTGTGCAGCTTGGGCTGGGAAGGGATCTCCATGTGTGCTCCTTTTTTGCGCGTTTAGAGAGTCTGAGGGTTTCCTGTTTGTCCAACGTGTGCCATAAGGAGGTTTCCTCGTTATCCTCGTGGAGGGGCTCCACGGACGCTGCCTCCGGCAGGGGGGCGTTCTAATCCTGTTCGCTGGACATGATCTTGGCCAGGTTGGCAAAGTCAGCAGTGTGGGGTTTTTTGGTACCTATCCCACTGGGTCTGGATCAAATGCTAGGGAAAGGGAGGAGCCAGCCTTGCTGTTGGGTGTAACCGCAAAGGTGCTGTTTCAAAGGCTCTATGGCTCGCATATAGGGCTTTATGAACAGAATGTTGCACCCCTGCATCTAGTAACGAGTTCTTGCTCCAAGGACACAGAGGGTTCCTCTTCAAAATATTCCTCCACATAATAGTATTCAGCCTTATTATATACTGCAGTGCAGCTGTATATCACACAGGAGGATTAATGACCCCCTTGTGAGGGGATAAACCCCAGCTCAGGAGCAATTATATGAATAATATAGTACTCAAGGGGGAGTGGAGCCAAGCAAGCTAATTCACTATTACAATATATGAGGTGGAGGGAGGGCTTGCTAGCACCCACTCTTGGCAAGGCCTATGCAAATTATACAGCCCTGCCAATCAATCGTGCCGGGCATCACTGGGAGTAGTCACCACATATTAGGATTTGGGATAGACGCTGCTCCCGCATTCGTTTAATCTCTGTAGGCTAAAAGCCTCCAAAGTGGCCGCTGCGCATGTGCGGTGTGAGCAACTCGTGTATGTAGAAAGAGGACTGTGCATCTATGTGAGGGGAGTCCTCGCTCCCCTTCTCCTTCTCCACCGTAAATTGACTCCGGCGCCAGGCACCCCGTCGGCAGGCTGTGCACTTCCAGGGAATCGTGTTGCAAGCGGTACGCTAGTTTAAAAGCGGGCCGACCTCCTAGCCCGAAGAGCAAAGAAAGAGGACACTGACACCTTGGTTGGAGCTTCTATAGGGCTGTACTCTATGGTTGGTCAGGTGTCTTGAGAGTGTTCATGGGTAATGTAGTGTTTATAAAACTTTTCTTTCATTGGCTGCCATAAACAGTGAAGAAATGAGAAGCATAATCGGAGCCTCTGGTCCTGACATAGAATAATTTATTTCAGAGTATGGTACGCCCAAATCTATTGCCACAAATTTTACGAAAGTTTCCACTGTACAGTTCATACAGGTATTAATGAAATCGGTTACAGCATTAAATTAATAATAACAGGCATTACTTTAAAAATGTGTTTTGCGCACAATGCACTCTGAAGGAGTGGCATTAATAAATTCATAAGAAATCGAGCAGGAGGTTCAGTTCATGTAAATGTGGAAGTACACTGCATTTCTCTGTTACATTTAATAGGATCTTCCTTTTCAGCAAGAAAAACTCAGCTGCGAAACGTCAACCACTAACGAACTTTCAAGGGGACACATTGGACTGCCATTCTAAGTTCAAGCTCATAAGTCAACGAAGAGTATAAGCAGGCCTTTAAGTGGGATGAAAGAACAGGGGGTGGGGGGCTCTCTCAAAGGGTCGTGGCCAATGTAATTAGGGGCGTGGCTTAAAAGCAGGTCAACTAAAAATCTGTACTTAGCATAGTGTGCTGCCTGACTTGTATTTTGCTGTTTCTGTCAATGGATCCAGATATATGATACCACAAGTAACATACCTATAACAAGTCAGGAATCTTGGCTTTGTCAATGGTTGTTAGTTGCATAAGTTAAATAAGCAGCAACTATGGCTTGTATATAACATTGAAAAAGCTTCCACTTTAAGCCCTGGTGACACCGCGATGAAGTTGCTACTACTGAGTTTGAAAAAGAGAAGGGAAATCCAGAAAAAAAAAATGACTCTAAAGAATTTCCCTTCCCCTACAATGCTCACCTGGCACGACCTCATGCCATAACTTCTCCACTAGTGAGAAGTGAGCAGTGTGCGCACTTCAATGTGCCTGCTGTCACTGCAGTCCGGAAAAAAACGCACCGCCTGGGCCAGGGCACAAAACAGAGCCCGATGGAGACCCGTTTCGAGGCCCCCTTTAAAAAACTGCCGGCGGCGGCGCTCATCACCGGTGAGACCCGGTTCCCTTAAAGCCCGGAGTTCAAGTCTGTTATGAACTCAATGGAGACTTCAGAAAGGTTGAACGAGTTCTTTGTTCAAATATTCACCAGCACAGGGCTCCGCAAGCGGAGCTCAGGTAAAGTGCTGCACGTCGCGTCATCAGCTGTCAACGGTCACTTCTCAGGTGGCGTTGCCAGCTGGTGAGGACGGTGTCACTGAGGGGACAATAACAGGGGGCGCATATGGTGTCCTCGCAGGGACACACTAGTGTATAACAAAGTCTCTCTTCATAGCGCCTCAAACAGAAGACTACAAATCCCAACTGGTTCCGCACACCGTAAAAGTATTTGTAAGAACGCAACAGCTGCGGACCCTCATAGCGTCTCCTGGGTATCAAGCGATACTATTGGTTCCTGACCCGCGGGGCCCGCCTGCGAGAGAAGAAGGGATCCTTTCATTGGCTATGAAGGTCCTTGTCCCGTGCTCGGTTGTCAGAAGAATCGCAGCATGTTCGAGTGTGACACTTTTGTACAGGTGGAGGCTTAAACGTCAGCAGGGAGAAGAGTGGGCAATAGAGTTAGTAGCACAGGTGAGGAGGCAATGATGCGGCGTTTGAGCTTGAAAGGGGAAGTAAGCGCGGAGTTTAACGGCGAGTGAGGCAAAGTGCGAAGACTTGGGATAATTAACACGCCCCATTACCAGTGCAGACAAACTCTGATCTTAAGCAACACAGAAGCCGTAGAAGCTATGCTACAGAACGTGAACTACCCCGTGTTTTCCTTCTGACATTACTTGTCTGATAGCTAGGTCACCTGATAGCTGAACTGTATCTGTTGTCTTGGAGAAGAAGCCGTCTCACTCATGAATATTCACCTTAAATGCTCCATTATAGACAGTTGCTAAACGCATATGTCACCGACCTGACCAGAGAGTCTGAGAAACGTGGTAAGCAAGGTGATCTGGGCCAACCCCGGGTCGGTTTTCAGTTGTGAGGTGCCCTTCCGTTATCCCACTTCGTTAGTATTGTGCACCTGTTTCATAAGCCGCTCCACTCCAAAATAGCGGGTAAGTGGCAGCAAGGCCTACACGAGCTGAAAACAACTATGACCGCCCTCCTCAATTGTGTCCCTAATCAACGACAGACTCACCGTGGGTCCCCCTTCTAACCAAATCCAAACCGCAAGGTGCCTGTCTACCGACTCTGACAGTGTTTATAAACCACAGAGGCACGCGTGGACTCTTAACCAATGAGCACCTCGGGATTGTGTCCTGCGCACTAGGATTGGTTGATATGCCACCAATGCGCCATTCCTAGATCCCCTTACACATTACGAGACCCTCCCAGTGCCAGACAACTCCTACAATACACTCAGCCATGGAATTGGCTGTCGTGCGACCCGGAAGTACTGGCATGGAAAAGTAATGTCATCCGTTAAAAGATCAACAACGGGTAACCGACTTTAGACTGAATTCACGGATGTTCCTTGTAAGTAGTGGTCAGTCTTAGGTGTTTACTAGCTTGGGGTGTAGGGAGGTTTTAATAGCAATAGCGTGTGTTGGTATGTGCAGCTTTATTGGATATGGTGTGGGACTATAACCCTTGGGTGATAGGTTGGATAGGGGTTCTATGACAGCTGTGTGGGGAACAGCGTGCTTGAGATATGCAGATTGCCTGAGACAGCTAGCGCTGCTGGAGCCTGGAACATCCAGAATTGCAGGGGACCTGTGATAGCCACAAGTAGTTGGTTGCCATTGTGCATGTCATTGGTGCAGGGCCATGTTTGCGGTAGCCGTGGGACAAGAGTGGAACAGGTGAAAGCCGCAGGTAGAGGTTACTGTAGTAATAGCGCTTGGGGACTTGGAATGTGTGTGTGTCATGGGGGTAGATGGGGACTTTGGCAGACGTATATGGCGAGGGAGTAACCTATGGTAATAATGAGTGGAGGCAAGGAGGCCTGTAGCGATCATGGGTGGAGCGAAGGTGATATGGAAGGGGCAAGAGGCTGTAGCATTCGGGGGAGAGTGTTGTTAAAGTCAGTTGGAGGCGGTGTGCCTGGAGTTCTGTTATTGCTATGGTTAAGGGTCTCCGAGTTGATTTTGATCCACTGATAGTCGTGGGTAAACTGGACCTCCTTACAAAGCCCTTATTCTGAGACCTAGTGAACCGCCCCCTGTTTAAGATGAGAGCTACTAGTAACTCCCGGGGTAGAGTTAACAGGGGTTACACGAGAGCCCACGAATGTTGAGTTCGAAATCAAGAGTGCTTGAATAATGTTTAACACTGGGTCTGATTATTTTTTTAAATTGCTAATTTCCACGCAGAGTTTCACTTGGAGAATGAAGCTCGTTTCACAGATTTGCAACAGAAGTCAATTCACCGATTGCATTTAGAACTGCCACCATGTTATTGTATCTCTGTAATATCATACGGTATAGCGTTGCCTGCTCATAGGGTAGCACACTGGGAACTACACTCTGTCCCTATGGGTTATTCTCTGTGACACATATCATCTTACACATGATTATGAGTCACCTGGGGATTCACAATGACATGCCCTGTGTGGTAACCAGGGCTTTAAGTGGGATGAAAAAACTGTAGAGTTTCTCAAAGGGGCATGGTCAATGTAATTAAGGCGGGGCTTAAACACACGTAAGCTAGAAATCTGTGCTTAGCGTAGTGTGCTGCCTTACTTGTATTTTGTCGTTTCTGTCATTTAATCTAGATATTATACAAGTAACATCATACCTACAAGTCAGGACTATTGGCTTTCTCAATGGTTGTTAGTTGCATGTGACACCACGACAATGTTGCTGCTCCTGAGTTGCAAAAAGAGGAGGGCAATCCAGAGAGAAAATGGCCCTCTTTAAAGGATTTCCATTCCCCTACAACACTCACCTGGCATGACGTCATGCCGTCACTTCTCTGCTAGTGAGTAGTGAGCAGTGTGAGCACCGCACAACGATGTGCCTACTGTCACTGCAGTTCAGAAAAAAATGGACCGCCTGTGCCAGGGCACAAAACGGAGCTCAATAGAGACACGTTTCCAGGCCCCCTTGGAAAAAAGTGCCGGTGCTCAGACCCAGTGAGACCCAGCCCACTTAAGGCCCTTGTGGTAACGCATCCCTCCAATCCTCCCGATTATTGGGAACCAGTAGGACACACAGTCGTTTTGCTGCTTGTCTAATTTGGGCAACTCCCTGAGGGATTCTAAGCGTTTGCCAGCACTTTACTTGTCCTCTCTGAGGCGCTGCTCACTCTAGTTTAATTTAGGAATTTAGATTGTGTGCTATTACTATTTTAATCGCCGAATTTAAAAAAAATGTATTTTCCACTCTGTTTGCACACAGCATACTCATTAGCTGCCTGCACCTATTTTCGCCGCATTTCACACGATCTCAGCCGATCTTAGGGCTGTAAACCGAGCCTTAGGGATAACATCCCCAACGGCGGCCATCTTGGGTGGGAGGCGACAGTGGTGAGAGCGCTCTAGTCTCCAGTACTTAAGGAGCCCCAGGAAAGCAGACACGAGATTCTAAGCGTTTGCCAGCACTTTACTTGTCCTCTCTGAGGTGCTGCTCACTCTAGCTGAATTTAGGAATTTAAATTGTGTGCTATTACTATTTTAATCGCCGAATTAAAAAAAAATTGTATTTTCCACTCTGTTTGCACACAGCATACTCATTAGCTGCCTGCACCTATTTTCGCCGCATTTCACACGGTCTCAGCCGATCTTAGGGCTGTAAACCGAGCCTTAGAGATAACATCCCCAACAGCGGCCATCTTGGGTGGGAGGCGACAGCGGTGAGAGCGCTCTAGTCTCCAGTACTTAAGGAGCCCCAGGGAAAGCAGACGCGAGATTCTAAGCGTTTGCCAGCACTTTACTTGTCCTCTCTGAGGCGCTGCTCACTCTAGCTGAATTTAGATTGTGTGCTATTACTATTTTAATCGCTGAATTTAAAAAAATTGTATTTTCCACTCTGTTTGCACACAGCATACTCATTAGCTGCCTGCACCTATTTTCGCCGCATTTCACACAGTCTCAGCCGATCTTAGGGCTGTAAACCGAGCCTTAGGGATAACCTCCCCAATGGCGGCCATCTTGGGTGGGAGGCGACAGCGGTGAGAGCGCTCTAGTCTCCAGTACTTAAGGAAACAGTCGTTCTCCGCGCTAGCGGACGCGCGTTTGCGGAAGCGCCTCGATCAGCGGCGGAGTCACGCCTGAGTCAGCCCATCTGCGCCCGTCCGCGCCTCGGACGTGCCCTAGGGCTATGGCGTTACCAGCACCTATTAGTAAGGATCCTTCACAGGTATTACATGAGGCGGAGAAAACTCCGAATATTGGTATTACATATACATCGGAATATATACGATCTTTAAGAATCCCTAGGTCACCTCTTTGCACTTTACTAGAATTAGGAAAAAGAGATGTTTGCCAAAATTGTAATATCACTACTAATCCAGTGGGAACTAAAACTAGTGAAGTCAGAGCTTGTAAAACATCCTCTGATAATACATCTCAGTCTTTTTCCTTTCTGAGTTTGAATTGTCGTTCTCTTCCTGGACATAAGATGGAGATTTTTAATTTGTTACTTGATGAGGCACCTGATGCCTTATTTTTGACAGAAACTTGGCTTCAGGACAGTTCTGGTCCTGACATTGCAGCAGCTCTCCCGGGCTCATATGCGATTGTCAGACAGGATAGACCATTGAAACTAGGTGGAGGTCTAGCTATTATTTTTAAGAAAAACTATAATTGTGAATTTAGCACACTTCCATGCTCTGGTTGTGAAGGTGCTATTTTTAAGCTTATACTTGCTTTCAACTACACCTTTTCAGGTGTCCTTGTCTATCGACCGCCTGGCGCAGTATCTAAGTGGCAAACCACCTTTTCAGACCTGCTCAGCCCTTTGGTAATGAAGGCGGCAAATTTCACAATCATTGGCGACTTAAATGTACACTTGGACAAAGAGGATTGTATAACTGCTATTGATCTTATTGCCATTTTAGCTTCCCTTAACCTAAATTTGAGAAATACCGGACCCACACATCGTGCTGGTCACCTATTAGATCCTGTCTTTTCCAATATTACAGACATGATTATGTTCCCCGCCCTACCTATTCCTTGGTCTGACCATTTTGTAATTAAATTCTCCATTCAAATAAATACGGGACAAAATGAAAATACATTGAACACTAATCAATACATTAGGAAGTGGAAAAAGTTAGATATTGATGCTCTAAATGCATTCCTTGAAGCACATACCCCATGCATAAAGACAGAGGTTAAGAAATGGCTCATGACAGCCATTGATACGTGCCTGCCCAAAACGAAATTAAGAGGTCACGTCCATCGCCCCCCTGCCCCCTGGTTCAGTGATATTTTGAAAAAAGAGAAAACCAAATGTAAAAGCGCTGAGCGCAACTGGAAAAAAACGTATTCCCTTGAAGCCAAACAAGAATATAAAACTAAACTGACATACTACCAGATGCTGTGCAGGAAAGCAAAAACAGAATATGTTTGTATGACGATTACGGATGCTCTTAACCAATCCAAAACATTGTTCAATATCGTTAAAGAACTCGCTGGGTCAAATACCGTTCAAACACCTCCTGATTTAAACAAAATGCAATGTGACCAATTAGCTTCCTTTTTTGTACATAAAGTGGATAATATTACCAGGGTACTGAACGTATACAAAAGGACCAAAATCAGTCGAACACGACTATCCTTAGTAGCCCATCCGAGGACTTATGCAATAATATTAATGTATCAGATTCAAGTGTCACTGTTAACATGCACGCTACACTAGAAAGTTGGCCTTTGCTGAGTGTTGATTCGGTCATCGACTTACTAAACACCATCAAATCTGGCTCACCAAAAGACCCTCTACCATGTTCTATTCTAAAGCAATTAAATAGGAACGCCATGACTACGATCATGGACCTTCTAAATGCTTCCCTTCAGGAAGAATATGTCCCAGCAGAATGGAAGCATGCAATGGTTCATCCATTGTTGAAGAAAGTTGGAGCTGATCCAAACATGCCCTCAAATTTTAGGCCAATTTCTCTTCTGCCTATTTTTTCAAAAATTTTAGAAAAACATGTTCTTCAGTCCCTCACTGAGTTTATAATGACACACGATCTCTTGCCCCCGCAACAATCTGGTTTCCGCGTAGGCTTTTCAGCTGAGACTACGTTGCTTGGAGTGACAGAGAACATCCGCGCCATGATGGATAGAGGAGAAACGGTTGCACTCGTATTATTAGACCTTAGTGCCGCGTTTGATACGGTGTCACACACGGTACTTTTACGAACACTCTCCTCTATAGGTATTCATGGCGCTGCTATAAACTGGATTAAGTCCCTGCTAAGCAATCGTACGTTTCAAGTCTTCTCACATTCTGCCTGCTCTGAGACTTTAACTCTTAAGCATGGAATACCGCAGGGCTCAATTCTAAGCCCATTGCTTTTTAACTTATATATGAGTCCACTTGCCAGAATAGTAGATATAGCGTAGTAATAGCGCTTGGGGATTTGGAATGTGTGTGTGTCATGGGGGTAAATGGGGACTTTGGCAGACGTATATGGCGAGGGAGTAACCTATGGTAATAATGAGTGGAGGCAAGGAGGCCTGTAGCGATCATGGGTGGAGCGAAGGTGATATGGAAGGGGCAAGAGGCTGTAGCATTCGGGGGAGAGTGTTGTTAAAGTCAGTTGGAGGCGGTGTGCCTGGAGTTCTGTTATTGCTATGGTTAAGGGTCTCCGAGTTGATTTTGATCCACTGATAGTCGTGGGTAAACTGGACCTCCTTACAAAGCCCTTATTCTGAGACCTAGTGAACCGCCCCCTGTTTAAGATGAGAGCTACTAGTAACTCCCGGGGTAGAGTTAACAGGGGTTACACAAGAGCCCACGAATGTTGAGTTCGAAATCAAGAGTGCTTGAATAATGTTTAACACTGGGTCTGATTATTTTTTTAAATTGCTAATTTCCACGCAGAGTTTCACTTGGAGAATGAAGCTCGTTTCACAGATTTGCAACAGAAGTCAATTCACCGATTGCATTTAGAACTGCCACCATGTTATTGTATCTCTGTAATATCATACGGTATAGCGTTGCCTGCTCATAGGGTAGCACACTGGGAACTACACTTTATTCTCTGTGACACATATCATCTTACACATGATTATGAGTCACCTGGGGATTCACAATGACATGCCCTGTGTGGTAACCAGGGCTTTAAGTGGGATGAAAAAACTGTAGAGTTTCTCAAAGGGGCATGGTCAATGTAATTAAGGCGGGGCTTAAACACACGTAAGCTAGAAATCTGTGCTTAGCGTAGTGTGCTGCCTTACTTGTATTTTGTCGTTTCTGTCATTTAATCTAGATATTATACAAGTAACATCATACCTACAACAAGCCAGGACTATTGGCTTTCTCAATGGTTGTTAGTTGCATGTGACACCACGACAATGTTGCTGCTCCTGAGTTGCAAAAAGAGGAGGGCAATCCAGAGAGAAAATGGCCCTCTTTAAAGGATTTCCATTCCCCTACAACACTCACCTGGCATGACGTCATGCGGTCACTTCTCTGCTAGTGAGTAGTGAGCAGTGTGAGCACCGCACAACGATGTGCCTACTGTCACTGCAGTTCAGAAAAAAATGGACCGCCTGTGCCAGGGCACAAAACGGAGCTCAATAGAGACACGTTTCCAGGCCCCCTTGGAAAAAAGTGCCGGTGCTCAGACCCAGTGAGACCCAGCCCACTTAAGGCCCTTGTGGTAACGCATCCCTCCAATCCTCCCGATTATTGGGAACCAGTAGGACACACAGTCGTTTTGCTGCTTGTCTAATTTGGGCAACTCCCTGAGGGATTCTAAGCGTTTGCCAGCACTTTACTTGTCCTCTCTGAGGCGCTGCTCACTCTAGTTTAATTTAGGAATTTAGATTGTGTGCTATTACTATTTTAATCGCCGAATTTAAAAAAATTGTATTTTCCACTCTGTTTGCACACAGCATACTCATTAGCTGCCTGCACCTATTTTCGCCGCATTTCACACGGTCTCAGCCGATCTTAGGGCTGTAAACCGAGCCTTAGGGATAACATCCCCAACGGCGGCCATCTTGGGTGGGAGGCGACAGCGGTGAGAGCGCTCTAGTCTCCAGTACTTAAGGAGCCCCAGGGAAAGCAGACACGAGATTCTAAGCGTTTGCCAGCACTTTACTTGTCCTCTCTGAGGTGCTGCTCACTCTAGCTGAATTTAGGAATTTAAATTGTGTGCTATTACTATTTTAATCGCCGAATTTAAAAAAATTGTATTTTCCACTCTGTTTGCACACAGCATACTCATTAGCTGCCTGCACCTATTTTCGCCGCATTTCACACAGTCTCAGCCGATCTTAGGGCTGTAAACCGAGCCTTAGGGATAACCTCCCCAATGGCGGCCATCTTGGGTGGGAGGCGACAGCGGTGAGAGCGCTCTAGTCTCCAGTACTTAAGGAAACAGTCGTTCTCCGCGATAGCGGACGCGCGTTTGCGGAAGCGCCTCGATCAGCGGCGGAGTCACGCCTGAGTCAGCCCATCTGCGCCCGTCCGCGCCTCGGACGTGCCCTAGGGCTATGGCGTTACCAGCACCTATTAGTAAGGATCCTTCGCAGGTATTACATGAGGCGGAGAAAACTCCGAATATTGGTATTACATATACATCGGAATATATACGATCTTTAAGAATCCCTAGGTCACCTCTTTGCACTTTACTAGAATTAGGAAAAAGAGATGTTTGCCAAAATTGTAATATCACTACTAATCCAGTGGGAACTAAAACTAGTGAAGTCAGAGCTTGTAAAACATCCTCTGATAATACATCTCAGTCTTTTTCCTTTCTGAGTTTGAATGGTCGTTCTCTTCCTGGACATAAGACGGAGATTTTTAATTTGTTACTTGATGAGGCACCTGATGCCTTATTTTTGACAGAAACTTGGCTTCAGGACAGTTCTGGTCCTGACATTGCAGCAGCTCTCCCGGGCTCATATGCGATTGTCAGACAGGATAGACCATTGAAACTAGGTGGAGGTCTAGCTATTATTTTTAAGAAAAACTATAATTGTGAATTTAGCACACTTCCATGCTCTGGTTGTGAAGGTGCTATTTTTAAGCTTATACTTGCTTTCAACTACACCTTTTCAGGTGTCCTTGTCTATCGACCGCCTGGCGCAGTATCTAAGTGGCAAACCACCTTTTCAGACCTGCTCAGCCCTTTGGTAATGAAGGCGGCAAATTTCACAATCATTGGCGACTTAAATGTACACTTGGACAAAGAGGATTGTATAACTGCTATTGATCTTATTGCCATTTTAGCTTCCCTTAACCTAAATTTGAGAAATACCGGACCCACACATCGTGCTGGTCACCTATTAGATCCTGTCTTTTCCAATATTACAGACATGATTATGTTCCCCGCCCTACCTATTCCTTGGTCTGACCATTTTGTAATTAAATTCTCCATTCAAATAAATACGGGACAAAATGAAAATACATTGAACACTAATCAATACATTAGGAAGTGGAAAAAGTTAGATATTGATGCTCTAAATGCATTCCTTGAAGCACATACCCCATGCATAAAGACAGAGGTTAAGAAATGGCTCATGACAGCCATTGATACGTGCCTGCCCAAAACGAAATTAAGAGGTCACGTCCATCACCCCCCTGCCCCCTGGTTCAGTGATATTTTGAAAAAAGAGAAAACCAAATGTAAAAGCGCTGAGCGCAACTGGAAAAAAACGTATTCCCTTGAAGCCAAACAAGAATATAAAACTAAACTGACATACTACCAGATGCTGTGCAGGAAAGCAAAAACAGAATATGTTTGTATGACGATTACGGATGCTCTTAACCAATCCAAAACATTGTTCAATATCGTTAAAGAACTCGCTGGGTCAAATACCGTTCAAACACCTCCTGATTTAAACAAAATGCAATGTGACCAATTAGCTTCCTTTTTTGTAAATAAAGTGGATAATATTACCAGGGTATTGAACGTATACAAAAGGACCAAAATCAGTCGAACACGACTATCCTTAGTAGCCCAACCGAGGACTTATGCAATAATATTAATGTATCAGATTCAAGTGTCACTGTTAACATGCACGCTACACTAGAAAGTTGGCCTTTGCTGAGTGTTGATTCGGTCATCGACTTACTAAACACAATCAAATCTGGCTCACCAAAAGACCCTCTACCATGTTCTATTCTAAAGCAATTAAATAGGAACGCCATGACTACGATCATGGACCTTCTAAATGCTTCCCTTCAGGAAGAATATGTCCCAGCAGAATGGAAGCATGCAATGGTTCATCCATTGTTGAAGAAAGTTGGAGCTGATCCAAACATGCCCTCAAATTTTAGGCCAATTTCTCTTCTGCCTATTTTTTCAAACATTTTAGAAAAACATGTTCTTCAGTCCCTCACTGAGTTTATAATGACACACGATCTCTTGCCCCCGCAACAATCTGGTTTCCGCGTAGGCTTTTCAACTGAGACTACGTTGCTTGGAGTGACAGAGAACATCCGCGCCATGATGGATAGAGGAGAAACGGTTGCACTCGTATTATTAGACCTTAGTGCCGCGTTTGATACGGTGTCACACACGGTACTTTTACGAACACTCTCCTCTATAGGTATTCATGGCGCTGCTATAAACTGGATTAAGTCCCTGCTAAGCAATCGTACATTTCAAGTCTTCTCACATTCTGCCTGCTCTGAGACTTTAACTCTTAAGCATGGAATACCGCAGGGCTCAATTCTAAGCCCATTGCTTTTTAACTTATATATGAGTCCACTTGCCAGAATAGTAGAAGAGGCAGGTTTAAATAGGTTTTCCTATGCTGACGATTCTCAGCTCCTTTTCTCTCTCTCCTCAGCAGAAAGCGATCATCCTTCCGCGTTAAAACTAGGACTGGGTAAGATCGCGGGATGGATGCAAGCTAATTTTCTAAAATTAAACGGCGAGAAAACAGAGCTAATCGTTCTAGGAAGAAATAAAGAACTATGGGGACCCCAGCATTGGCCATCTGAAATGGGCCCTCTTCCGATGCCAGTCCTACAGGCTCGAAACTTAGGTGTCATCATTGATGAATCTTTGAATATGCACCAGCAAGCCGTTAGGACTTCAGCCACCTGTTTTGCAGCCTTAAAATGGCTAAAAAAATCAGTTGGATGCTACCTGATTGTACAAAAAAAACAGTTATTAATGTTTTGGTAACTTCAAGGCTTGATTATAGCAATGTGCTATATTTAGGGGCAAAGAAAACTACGATCAGAAGGATGCAAATGGTGCAAAATGCGGCGGCGAGACTCTTATTCAAAATCCCTATGTCTTGCTCTACTTCTAAATACATTCGTGACCTACATTGGCTGAAAGTCGAAAATAGGATTAAGTTTAAATCCTTGTGCTTCATGCATAAAATCTCAACCGGCACTGCCCCAAAATACTTGCAGAAACTTGTCCGTCCTTACCAACCATCTAGAACCCTTAGGTCAGCAACAGCCAATAACTTCGTGATCCCTAAAATGAAACTGTCACGGATGGGTGGGAAATCTTTTGTTTTCCTGGGTCCATCTCTCTGGAATGCGATGCCATATGCATTACGTACGGAGATGAGCCACGTGAAATTTAGAAAGGCCTTAAAAACCTGGCTATTTAACATCTAATATTGCTTGGCACTAGAATGCACTTCTGAATTATCAAGCGCCGGGAAACCCTTTGGTGGGTAGCTGATTTGCGCTTTATAAATTAAATAAATAAATAAATAAGGGGGCTGAGCTGCTCTTATAATGTTTTTCCCCTACCCTGTTCGTTTATTCCTTTCTCTATCAGTTGCAGGGGCCACTCTGGGGGGTGCAGGAGATGACGCAGAGCATATCCGATTCGTACTCAAAGGTATAAGCATAGGCAGAGATGCACTTTATTTCCTACATAAATCACTGCCAGGATGGATCAAATGGAATGTGCGGGGTCTCCACACGCCATCCCGCAGATATGAAGAATACTCATACTTTAAGAGGCACAATGTGTGTAAAGTGGTCTTTCAAGAGACACATTTAATTGCGATGCAAACAGTTAGATTGCAGCGCAAGTGGAGGGGTAAAATATCTGCCACAGATAATTCTTTATTTGCACGAGGGGCCCTAATCTGGATCCGCCCAGGTACGCCTTTGCAGAAGATGATGTCATTACTGACAAAGAGGGTAGATATGTACTCCTGAAGGGCAGATTAGATGGACGGCTTATATTCTAGGTCGTGCACTGCTTGTATTTTTAATATTCTTGCTTTTTACCGTGCTCCTTAGGAATCACTCCCCGCCAGGAGTGTGATACTGATACGTGGATTTGTAGCCGTCCTATAGATGATAGGGCAGTCTCCTTGGGCACTGGTTTGTTGCTGTGTGCAATCAGCTTAACTTTATTAATGACTTTATTCCACTCGTTATTGCCCTATCATCTATAGGACGGCTACAAATCCACAGATTAGATGGACGCCATATTCTTATAGGAAACGTGTATGCACCTAATCTAGACCAGGGCCAGGTTCTTAGCCTGTTGTCCCAAGAATTGAAGACATGGTGCGAGGTTCCTTGGGTAATCGAAGGGTACTTTAATAGTGTACCTCTGGTATGGACAGATCCTGCCACCCACTCAGAAGTTCGACTGCCACAGCCAATTCCACGATGCTCAACGGGTGGTCGAGTGGGCTTCTCAGTTCCTCATAAACTACATGTACGCTTAAACCGTCCCCCCCCCCCCCCCCATCTTTGCTTCCCTATGTAACAGGCTCAGATTATTGGGGATGCACACACTCTGATCACAATCCACTTTGTCACACTGGCCTGGGAGAACGGCATTCCTGGTGTCTCTACGTGGAGGTTACAACCGGCGATGCTCGAAGACAAAATCTTCCGGTAATCGATAGGGGAAGCTATAGGCGAGTACTTTACACTCAACTCTGGGACTGCTTCATCCTCTATGGTGGAGTGGGCGGTCATGAAAGTCACGCTGCGAGGGAAGTGTCTGGGGCTGGGCTGTGGGCTGTGGGCTGCGGGGGCAGATAGTCAGACCTGATCACAGTAGTAAGGGAGCTGCTGGCACTAGAATCTCAAGTGGTTGCAGATGCTGCAGACACTGCACCCTTGTTAGAGGCGCCTAGGAATCATGCAGAACTCTTAGAACGGCAGCGATGTCTAAATTTTGCAGCACACTCTGCGTCTGTTCACGCTAAGGCGGACCGGTCGGGCCTTTTCTTGCCTGGCTGGCAAGACAAGAACAGTCAATGGGACCAGGGTTTTTAGTGGGTTGAAAAAACTGGGGGGTCTGCCATAGGGGCAAAGCCAATGTAATTATTTGCTTACTAATTGCTTATCGGCCCTGGTGCTACTGAATGGAGACTATAAAATACTAGCAGGGGTTCTGGCGGGCAGACTGGCACCCGTTATCCCACATTTGGTCCATCAAAGACCTGAACGGTTTTGTGCCAGCACGAAGTTCGTCTCTTAATATTCACAGGTTATTTCGGGTGAAGCGCTGTGTCGCATTTTAACTGCCCGACAGCTGGCTGTGTTGTATTGGACTTAGAAAAAGCGTTTCATACTGTCGAATGGCCGTACATGTTTGAGGTACTTTGTCGCTTCTGGTTTTGGGCCATACATGCTGAGCTTAATTAAACTATTTTATGGGGCACCTGCAGTCTGGATCCGTATGGGAACGTTGTTTTCCGAACCCATATTGATAGAAAGAGGGACTAGACAGGGGTGCCCACTTTCCCCATTAATCTTTTCCTTAGTTGTAGAGACACTGGCAATAGCGCTGCGGCATTCCGCAACAGCCTGGGGGCTACACCTCGGGGACGGACACCATGCGGTCTCGCTATATGCAGACGATATTCTCCTTAATGTTAAAGACCCATTGGCACTTCCAAGGGTCACCCTAAAACTATTTACTTCACTATCCGGCCTGGGTGTGAACAAAGGTAAGTCTTGTTTATTTCCCTTTGCCCCCGGAACGGATACTTCTCACTTAGAGGTGGATGGGACTTTAGTGACATGGCAACCAGTGGCGTTTAGATATTTAGGCATAAGTATTTATCATGACGATTAGGATCTTCTAGACGGCAATATACTAAGAGCAGTCATAGCGTTAAAATCCCAAATTGAATTTTGGAAAACACTCAACCGCTCAGTCATAGGCAGGGTGGAGTTAATAAAAATGGTACTGTTGCCACCTCTACTTTATTACTTTGCTAACCTCTCGATCTACCTGCCGGCGTCCTTCTTCCGGTCACTGCAGGGTATTATAAGTGACTTTATCTGGAACAACACGCGGTGCAGGGTAACATTAGCAAAGTTATATTTGCCTTGGCCACAAGGAGGACTGGCTCTACCAACTTAGATCATTACTATTTGGCATCCCAGATACACAGGGTGGCAAAATGAGTGGCGGAATTACACCTGGCAGACACAGCAGAGCATGGGCCTTCATATGCCCTGGATAGGATTCTTTTTCTCTTCCATCCATGCAATAGATCGCACGAGTCGCTTCCTCTTCTGGTGCAGGTTGCTCTGAATGCTTTTGCAAGGCACTACGCCTTACTCAGCATGTTGGACCATATGCGCCAGCTATCCCATTGCTAGGTATGCCAAAAGTGGGGGGGATGTGTCCGGGGGACGGACCTTGCTGACTGGCAGGGGGCAGACCTATCTACATTGGGGATCTGTACATGAAGGGTGCGCTGCGGCCATTCCTCTCTCTGTCTGAGGAAAAGGATGTCCCTCGGAGAAATTCCTGAGCCATGCTTCCTGGTTGGCCATGTTGAGGTGGCAGTCGGGAAATATCTCGCAGGAACCCCTTACACATCTCCTAATGCAGTATGTACATGTGATGGGGACGGGGCGACCACAACTCATAAAATGGCTTGCAGAATCAATCCAGGAACACACCTTGAAGGATTTACCACCATTGAGAAATAAATGGGAAACAGATATGGCGTGATAATACACCGCTAACCTCTTCCGTGCGTCGGACGGCCCCTGGCCATCTGACGTCACGGTGGGCATGTGCGTCGGACGGCTGGAGGCTGTCCGATTTGCTCACGCGTGGAATTCGCCCGCACAGCGGGGAAATGTGCGCCGCATCGAAGCTGTTAAAGAATAGTCCATATTATTGGAAAGTCCCAGACAGATCCCCAGGAATGTGCGTTTTAGGCTGATCCAATTTTATGTTGTGCGTAGAGCATACCTATCCCCTGATAAGATTAATAGATATTTCAATAGGGTAGATGCATGTTGCCCGCAATGTAAAATGGTTGATACTGATTTGCTGCATATGCTGTGGTCATGTCCCAAGTTGCAAACGTAGTGGGATGAGGTGATCCAATCCCTGAATACAAGCACGGATAGAGAGTTACCCCAGACATGGGAAGCGTGCATATCATGGATATTCCCTAGAAGCAAGAAGTATAAAGCTCTTCTAGATTTTTGGACCTGGGTTTGATTGTGGCTAAAAGGCTTATTACACACCGATGGAAGGCAGAAGACCCCTGTGATAAAGGCATGGTTACACTCCATGATAAACTGAGCCAAGGCTAAAGCAGTCTCATTAGTAATGGAGGACATGTTAGGCTCCGTAAATACCCAATTTCCATGGCATGGAATACAATGTGGTGCACACTTCAAGGGATGGTTACCTCAGATGACTCGTCTGACATTCCTAACATTGACGAAAATTACTCTAAACGAGTGATGTAATGTGTCTCAAATTGTGGTCTGGAATGTGCAATGTGTATTATACACCTCAGCCAAACTGTATTAATATATGCTTATAATATATACATATGTGCGAATGTATAATTGATAAAACTGCAATGGTTACTGTCCGCTTTGTCCCCCCACTCATATAGCTCTTCCTGCTTTCTTTCCGTGTTCTTCCACTTGGTTGTTTTATTGTTTCACTGTTATTTAAACAATTGTTTTGTCGAAATCTAGCCGTAATCACATGGTCGAGTGGAGCCCTCCGAATTGCACATATGAAACCAATATGTAGACGCACAGTATGCCTACTCTGTATTATAATAAAGAAACGTAACAAAATTGGAATTACTTTACTTATATGTTAGACCAAGGATAAAGATAACCCATGTCAATGAGACAGATCGATACTTTTCTGAGTTAATGTATTGCTTTAATGTGTTGAATTCTCTGTTTTGAAGATGTATACACCTGTCAGATATATTATATATATGAAAATCTAATAAACCGATCAAACAAAAAAAAGTGAGGGCATCCAGGTGATGGCAAGGTCCATATTCGCCAATTAGCCAGATCTTCAGGGACTTTCAGAACTCTGGAAGAGAAGGGGAGGTACGTAGATGAACGGGTTCAATTCCATTCGGATTTTAAAGCACAGCTAATCAACCCCGGGGGCTATCCAGGCGCTGGGGACGTGCAGGTCTGTCGAACAGCCAGGCCTTGAGTGCTCTTCTGAAATCTCCGAGGGTGGTGGAGGTCCGGAGGTGGAGGAGAAGTTTGCTCCAGAACTTGGCAGCGAGGTAGGAGAAGGAACAACTCCCCCACACCCCCCCCCCCCACCCCCCCAATCTCGGGCTCGACTGATGTGTGGGACGTGTGCGAGGGCTAGATGGGCTGAGCGGAGTTGTCTGGTGGAAGGTCAGTCGGTGGTTGATGTAGGCAGGCCCTATGTGGAGGGTCTTGAAAGTGTGGGTGATTTAGTCTTCTTAATTGGGGGCCAGAGTAGGTCTCTGAAATGGGGAGGTTATGCTTGAACATTTTGGTAGATGCAGTATGAGTCTTTCTGCGGTCTTTTGGATGGCCTGGAGTCGTGTCAGTAGTTGGTTTGTGATTCCGGCTCAGAGTGTGTTGCCGTAGTCCTTTTGACTGGTGATGAGGTCCTGTGTTACTATTTTTCTGGTGCTGGATGGGATCCACCAGAAGATCTTATGGAGCATTTGGAGGATGTGGAAGCTGGAGGAGGGACCTGCGTTCACATGGCTCTTCATGGAGATCTCACAGTCCAGTATGATGACTAGGTTCCTGGCATAGGTGATTGGGGTTGCTGCGGGTCTGACGGCATAGGGCCACCAGGAGTCGTCACAGGGGGAGGGGATTTGAACAAGGAGGAGCACTTCCGTCTTGTCCGTGTTCAATTTTAGGCAGTTAGATTTCCTCCAATCCGTGATGTGAGTCATGGCAGTCTGGAAGTTTGCTGTGGTGATGGAGGTGTCTTCAGTGAGAGAGAGGATGGGTTGGGGGTTGTTGGCGTATGAGATGATGTTGAGTCCGTAGCTGCGGACGATGCTGGCCAAAGGAGCCATGTAGTTGTTGAAGAGGGTGGCGCTGAGTAAGGAGCCCTGGGGGATGCCGAAGATGGTGATTTTGGATTCGGAGGTGAATGGTGGGAGGCGCATTCTTGGAGTATATCCTGAGAGAAACAAGATAAGTGTGAGTGCATTGCCGCCAATGTAATGTAGTCTGTTGACCAGGATGTGATGGGATATGGTGCTGAATGCTGTAGGGAGGAGGATGAGAGCAGTTGAATCTCCGCGGTCGAGGATGGTCCTGATGTCATCCATTGTGCCTATGAGGGCTGTTTCAGTGCTGTGGTTCGAACGGAAGACGGATTGGGTGGTGTACAGAAGGTTGTTTATCTCAAGGTGGTCTGTGAGCTGGTAGTTGATAGCTTTCGCAAGGACCTTCGCTGGGAAAGGGAGGAGAGAGATGGTGCGGTAGTTCTTAAGGTCGTTTGGGTCTGCAGGGGTTTTCTTTAGTAGGGGTCTTACTTCTGCATGTTTCCGGGAAGTTGGTGGAGTTGATGGCCAAGTTGAGGATGTGTGCCAGTAGAGGGCAGATTTCCTCTTGTCCTAAGTTGAAGGCGTAGTGTGGGCAGGGTCCGTCGGGCTGCCATAGTGTAAGGAGGTCATGATGGGCATGGTGGTGTCAGTGAGGTGATTGTGCTCGGTTTTCTTGGGGGACGTGGGTGGAGTGAGCTCCATGGGTTGAGGGTCGAATTTGATGTACATGTCTATCTTGTTGTGGAAGTAATTAGAAAGGGCGTCACATAGGTCCTGGGAGTGAGGGGTTGTGTTTTCGACGGCTGTTGTGGTGGAGAAATCCCTGATGATGATAAAAAGTTATTTTGCTTGGTTGCTGCTGTTCTCGAGGCGAGTGGCCAGGATGGCTTTTTTGGCTTCTTTGAGGGAGTGGTGATAATTTCTGAGGGCGTATTTTAGAGCAGAGTGGTCTGTAGGGTTTCTGCTAGAACCCAATCGTCTTTCTAGTTGTTAGCATTCCCTTTTTGATTTCAGGAGTTCTGGGTGATCCTTGTTTGTTGGACCTCTTGGTGTTGGGTTGTTAGCTGATGGTGATGCTGTCAGTGCTGGAGGGGATCCAGTCGGAGACATTTTGGGCTGTCTGGTTCACGTCGTCCGTGGTGTGGAGGGTTGTGGTGCTGAGGGCGGTTGTCCATTGGTCTTGTGTAACTTTCTTCCAGCTGCATTGCGCAGCGGCATGTGGTGTGGCTGTGTGTTGGAGTGTTTCTGCTATTGTGAAATGGACAATGCTGTTGTTTGACCAGGTGACGTCTGAGGTATGGCTACTGATTTTGTCGCTGGTAGTGAAGATGGTGTTGGGGGTGTTTTCCAGCACTGTGGGTAGGGCTCTTGACGATTTGCGTCAGGCTGATGTTGTGCATGTTCTCTAAGAGGTTGGCGGAGTGGGTGTCAGTTGGGTCGTCGAGGTGGACATTGAGGCCCCCCCCCCCCCAGGAAGAGGTACTTATTGGATTTGATGGCTAGGAAGTGATAATTTCTGTGACTGCATTGCCGAATGCTGAGTGGGGCCTCGGGGTTTGTAGGCGAGGGTGCTCCAGATGGTTGTGTTGGCATTCACGTGCACTTGGAAGTTGAGATGTTCCATAATGGGGGTCGAGACATCCTCTGTGGTGATGAATCTGATGGACTCTTTGTGGATGAAGGCTATTCGTCCTCTGGGTTTGAGTGCGCGGTCTTTGTGGATCATTTTATAACCGTTGGGGTTTGCTGTGGATATGTCTGGGGCAGAGACTTGCTTGAGCCAGGTTTTGGTGATGAAGACTGCGTCTGGTTTGGCGGTGGTGAAGGTGTTCCAGATTTCCTTTGCATGCTTGCTGAGGCATCTGACGTTGATTAGCATTCAGTATAGCAGTTTTGGTGGTTGTTGTTGTTGTTGTTGTTGTTGTGGGAGGTGTGACATGAGAAGCCTCGGCACACGAAGGGACCTTCCGAGTTTCTTGGTGTCTGGGAGCAGCATGCGGTGTTCCGTCGTTTGAGATTGAGGGACTTGAGTGCGGTGCTGGAGTAGCTGATTCTCTGGTGCAGGCGGTGCAGAAAGGCTTGTCTTTGGTGAGCCTTTAGCGGGCAGCGGTGCCCCGTTGCCCACGCCTGCTGCGTGGCTGCACACACCTGCTGCGTGGCCGCTCAGCGCGCTTCATTTTATGGAGGGTGGGCTGGTCAAGGAGGTGGGTGAAGCCTGTTGGGAGGGTGGGAAAAGACAAGTGCATCCGAGGGACGCTGAAGGCTCTGACATGGGTCACTAGGCAACACAGGCGAACCGCTACACACAGAGTCAGGGATCAGGTGGCAGAAGAATTAAGCTGTTGGGGCTGAAGAAAACATAATCCGGCAGTCAGGCTTGGGGGTTGCATAGAGCAGTTGGGGGAAGTGGCTGCTCGGTCCTGCAGAGAGCTGCAGTACCCACTGCGGGTGCGCAACGCACTTCATTTAGGGAGGACGGGCTGGTTCGGGAGCTGTGCGGGGAATGGTGGGAGGGCGGGAGTGCGTCCGAGTGATGCTGATGGCGTACAGCTATGCCAGAGTCGGGATCAGGTTGCAGAGGATTCAGGCTGTTGGGGCTGAAGAAAACAAAATCCAGCAGCCAGGCTTGAGGGCAGCAGAGAGTAATCTGGGGAAGTGGCTGCTCAGCCTGACAGAGAACGGGAGTACTCGGTCCATGCCTACGGTGCTAGGTAGGAGAAAGCGTGATCTCCGAATTGGCTTTGTTGGATGCAGGGGGGTGGGGGTGAGGGCTAGAGAAAGGGATGTGGAGCAGAGGTGTCTGGTGGGCAGATGGACGTTCATGCAGTGATTCAAGTAGGTGGGACTGCAGTTGTGTAGGGGCTTGTATGCATGGGTCAGGAGCTTGGACTGTCATCGTTTTGGTACAGGTAGCCCATAGAGTTCCCTGAGGTAGAGGGTGATGTGGGCTTGTGTGGGGAGTTCCAGGATGAGTCTGGCTGCAGTGTTCTGTAGTTGTCGTCTGAGGTGAGCTGCTATTACTGCGTAGAGCGTTGCCTTAGTTCAGTTTCCTGGAGTGATGGTGCGTCCTGAGCTTTGGGGTAGCCATTTGAATAACTTGCAAAGCATGCAGAGGATGAAGAAGCAGGAGCACAAGACAGTTGACCTGAGCTGTCATGGGTAGCTTGTTGTCCAGAATGTTGCCTAGGTTCCTAGCGTGGTCAGTGTGTGGTAGAAGTAGGTCGAGTTCTGAGGGCCACCAGGATGTGTCCCATGCAAAGCTTTTGTTTCCAAAATTCTGTACCTCCGTTTTGATCATGTTGAGCTTCATGCATTTGTCCTTCATCTAGTTGGCGACGCCTGTCATGCAGTTGTAGAAGTTGGTCTTGGTGTTGATGGTGTCTTCGGAGAGGGAGAGAAGGAGTTGTCATCGGCGTAGAATATTATATTGAATCTGTATTTTGGCGATGCTGGCCAGAGGTGTCCAATAAGTGTTGAAAAGGGTGGTGCTCTGCGAGGAACCTTTTGGATACTCCACAGATGACCTCCTTGGGTTTGGAGGTGAAGGGTGGACTTGTTACGTTCTTCTGGTGAGTAAAGAGGCAATCCATCTGATAGCGGCTCCTCGGATGTCTGTTGGGCAGCCTTGTAATGATTGTTATGTGAGAGATCGTATTTAAGGCTGTTGAGAGGTCTAGGAGGATCAGAGCTGCAATCTCTCCTCAGTCAAGTAGGGCTTGGATGTCATTGGTAGCTGCGATGAGGCCTGTCTCTGTGCTGTTGTTGCTGCGAAATCTGGATTGGGATGAGTCGAGTAGGAGGTTCCATTCCAGATTTGAAGAGAGTTGTTGGTTGATGGCTTTTTGGGAATGCTTTAATCGGGAACATGAGCAAGGAGATCGGTTGGTAGTTGTTGAGTTCACTTTGGTATACCAATGGATTCTTTAGTGGGGTATTGACTTTTGCCTGTTTCCAGTCCTCTGGTAAGGTGGCTGTGGCAGTTGAGGTGGTGAGTATATGGCTGATTCTGGCTTTGCCTAGCTTGAAGATGTGGTGTGGGCATGGATTGCTTGGGGCCCCTCAGTGAACCAAGTTAATGATGGACGCGGTGCCCTGTAGGGCGAGCTTGTTCCGTTTGGTTTGGCCGATGGCTGTGCTGTTGTTGTGTTGCTTGAAGAAGTTGGTGGCCTTGGGCTAGGGTATGAAGTTTCTTTAGCTGTTGGCGATCTTGTTGTGGAAGAAGTTTGCAAGGTGGTTGCAGAGTTCTTCTGGAGAAGTAATATTTTTTGTTGCAGCTGAGGGGTTGGAGAATTCTTTGATGTTGAAGAGCTTTGAGCTGCTATTGGAGCTTGATTCGATGCATGAGGATAAGGCCTTTTTCTTCGATTCTCTCAACTGTCTATGGTAGAGGTTGAGGGCTGTCTTGAAGGCGGTCTTGTCGATTGAGTCCTTACTGGTGTGCCATCTCCTTTCCAGTTGGTTCCAGTGTCGTTTAGAGGAGAATATACACTAGGAGCAGCGGCGGACTGTAACAAAAGCATTTTGTTCAGTGTATACAAAGTCAGTAAAGTGCCGTGGACTGCTCATCCTGTACCATCCGCTGTTAGATACTACTGGCCAGCAGTATGTAAAGATGATCACAAATGGAGAGGTGCACTGGTGGTGTAAATCCTATAAAGAGTTCAATAAAGAGTCCAATTTGTATGATCAAATACCAATTATTTATTATATCCTCTTAAATCCCCCTTTATCAGGGTTCAATCGTGTTGAATACTAATGTATCAAGATATAAATGAAATAAGTAAAAATGGTTCCATCCAACAGTTTGTCAAAACACGGGCCAATAAGTAATAAGTCATCAAACTCCGCTGTCACGCTATATATCAATGAAAATTCGCCACAGGCACCTTGATAAGTGTCCATGCGTCCTGTAAACACTACCCCGTCTATGGATCGGGACACATTTTCTGCATGTGTGCTTGAATAACTCTCTAGCCTGAACAGTTGCATTATTCGTTTTTCTGACATGGTATGCCCACAATATGCAAGTTCTCATTTTGTCTACTTGCTTATGGGTTGCTTACTTATGTTGGGTGTAGTGGGATTGTTAATCATGTAGCACTAGGTTTGAGGTGTGTTCATATGTATGCAGTTACGGACTTCAGGGGAAATATTTCACTCTGTTAAGGATTATAATGTTTTCCAGCGGGTCTCACTTTTTGTTCTCCTCTTGTATCACAATATCTCTTTTAATGATACTCATTGTTTGTCCTGTTTCTTTTCCTGTTTGTTTGGCATAGTGACCTTCTTGTATTCTACCCCAATGGGGGAAGATAATGAACTCTTCTGATGTTGGACTCCAAATAGCTTCTGTGATATCTGATGACTAGTCGGCTGTATCTCACAGTGGCAAATGTCATTGCATGAGTGGGATGATACTTATTGTTCAGATGTCTGCATCAGTCTATGGATTTCTTGAAAGGGAAGCTCCTACTGTCCGTCATGTTTCACGAATACAGTTCTGTTAAGAATGTTAATTGCATTGTTCAAACCCGAGCATTATAGAAGAGAGTAAACCTTGTTAAAATATGCATGAACCTGCTCTACTGAGCCATATGTGCCACCCCAGTTGAGGAATATATTGTCTTTGTAACATAGACCAGTGATTTCTGATGTTCAGGGACTCCTCTTCCCCTTTATTTTGAACGGGTCTGCACATTGTTGAGGTGTACATGTGGTCCATGATCAGCTGAGAGTATTAACTTGTTTTGCGCTCGGATGAATTCAGTGAGTTTTGTTATGTTCTAGGCATTTTTATGGCACCTTTCTACCACTAGTGTAGTTTAGGCTTTGGTAACGGGCAGAGGGTCATGCATATAGGAGAGTGCCGTGGAAAGTTGTCCTAGATGTGAACCATATGATGGTTGCGTCTAACGTTCTTAGGAGAACTTAGAATAAAGTACACAGACTCTCCACATCTACATGACTGTGTCTAAACCCATGAGGAAGTCCGATGTAAGTGCATACATACTGATTCATCTGAATGTTGCCTGTGCAAGTAAAATGATTTTGTATTTGTTAGGTCATTGTCTGCTTAGCAAGGGTATGCCATGGGCTAATAGATGATTGTGGACGGCTCTAGACTTAGGTGTTTTTAAAGTTGAGTTGAAGCCCAGGCTGGGTGGGTGTTAGTTGTGATATAGTAAATGGTCACACCCTCTCTTAATCACTATGCTTTGCTTTGATGTTAACTTGTCATCCTAAACAGCGGTAATGTAGTGATGGTGCCTTAACAGCTGGCTGGAGGAGCCAAGGCCTCTTTGGCTCCTCCAGCCTCCTGACCATGTAGTTCGGGTGATTGAAAGAGACATACTTAAATTGTTTGTCAAAAGGTTAAGATGGTACTTTTCAAAATTACAAAGCTTTACTTATTATAGCTATGAAAAATGTGCCTGTATTAGTGTTTTCAAGTATTATAGTTTAAAAATGTACATCTTCGATTTTTGACCTGAGGCTCCTTTTGGCTCTGCATAACCTGAATCTGGTTTGCGAAAAGTGCAAATCTATGTCATTAATAGCCTTATTTGTGACGCTTGGTGCGTTGACAGATGTTTATGTCCAAACTAGGCACCAATATAGTGTTGTAAGTGTGGTGAGATGAGGCAGTCAATCTCTGTCTGAAACACCAGGTTAAATAGACGGCAATTGGCGTGGAGTTCCCATATGTTATTCCCCTAAATCTCTTATTGTTATATTCCCATTTTCTGAAATACTGGGGCCACCTGAATTGGTAATTCTGGGGCAGGCAAATAACTCGGATTAGTCCAAGCCACTCGTAATGGGAGCCTTTATACCAGTTAGCACAGTTCAATCTGTGAGAGTGAAGGTAGCCTCTACATGTTGTAGGAACTCAAGAAAGAAGGAGTTTCTTCATAGATGGATGATTTGCCTACTGCATCCGCTTGCAAGGCAAAAGAGATTTGATTAAAAATTCAGATTTTTACACTAGTGATTGCCACGGGTGATTTAGCAAATTCCTATTACAAAAGTAAATGAAGCTCACTTTCCACATGTAAAGATTTCGATTTTGGAGAGGTTAAGATAGTTATCGCATATAGTGTTGTGAATGCGCCCTTCTGTGTGCACTTTTCTGTGGGAATTTCCGACAAACTGCAGCACTACCCTTAAGTGATTTGGGGGGGTTGTTTTCATATTTGTTATATTTACTGAGAACACATCTGTATTAAAAAAAAAAAAAATCTTTTTATTAAACCAACATTTCCATTCACAATCTGACGAAATCAATTGCGTTACATGATCATAATCAGTCATCACCGTTGTACATTATATGGCTGGTACAGCAATTTAGTGATCTCTATGGTGTTACAGGATCTTCCAAAGAGAGAACTGAGGGTTCACATATATTACCACGGTAGTTATTCCATTTGCCAATCAATTTTTTGGGGCACACATAAACATAGACATGGACTGGTGTATCCTACGGGAGAAATATGTGTGCTTTCCTCCCTTCAACCGTGGGCGGCGTCGCGGCCCCCCACAATCTTGCCAGGTTCCTTTTGGCGTCCATCAGCCCCAAACGTAACCCAAATGCGATCTTTCCTACCTAAATCTGTGGGCTCCCAGACATTTAAGAGACATCTCTTATCCTCAATCCCTACCACTAGTCCGAGGACCTCCCCTAGACATGCATGTATCCCCCTCCAGTATCTGTATATACTCGCACTCCCACAGGATATGCAAAAGTGTACCCTCCTGCCCGCATTTCTCTTCTGCACATGCCCTCTTCCGCCCTCCCCATACTAATGAGCCGAGTCCCATTGATGTAGATTCTATGTAGGATCTTTAGTTGAACCAGGCGTAGCCTGGAGGAGATTGCCACTTCCCGTGGGGAGGCTATGCCTCTTGCCACTCTTCGTCCTTAAGTGCCATACCATCATTCCTCCAGCGTTCCCGGAGCACCTGGAGAGGGTCTAACGCATTATTGACCAGTTTTTTGTATGTCAAGGACACTGCCTTCTTTTGTAGGTACCCGTCAAGCAATCTATCTTCCAACGGGGAGGCGTCCGGGAGGGATGCTATCTTCTGCAAATGCTTCATTAATACATGTCTCATCTGTCAATACCGAAAGTATTCTGTGCTGGCCAGTTCATATTCTTGTTGCAAAGTGGCAAAGGAAGTCATATCTCACTTTTGCCGTAGGTCCCCAATTTTCGGGATCCTATTAGGTCCCACCTATCAAACCCCTTTGAGCGCCTCAGGGTGCCCTGTTGCTCCGAGTCCCACAAAGGAGTCCCCATCATGAGCTTGAGTTCCCAGCCCAGGTTCCTATTTACTGTGCGTCACACATGCTCTGAGTGTCTGGTTGGTCCTGTTAGGGGAATTTTCTTTAGTCTAGAATAGAGGGCAGTGTTATAGCTCCCCCCTGGCAATAACCACGTGTCCATTCTATAACCTGGGTCATCGCCCTGTCAATAAATACATTGATTTATGGCTGCCAGGTGAGCCACCCAATAATACTTCCTGATGTCTAGTAGCCCAGTCCCCCGTCAAACCAACTTAAAACTAGCTTGGGAAGGGCTATACGGAGGCGGCCATCCCAAAGCAATTCCCTCTGGAGACTTTCCACCTCTTTAAAATAGTTTAGAGGGGAATTCTGGAGCGCATATAAAAAACGTGGTAGAGACACCATTTTGAATTATGACGCCTGCCCCAATAATGAGTGGTAGGGTCTTCCAATTGGCTACAGTATGCTTCAGTCTTTGCAGCGGGGGAATAGATTCCGATCATAGCTAGCTTTGGGATCTGTTGTAATAAAGATTCCCAAATACTGGAAGAAGTCTTTTGCTTCCTTCATGGGACACCCTCTAGGTAGTGGAGTATCTCACCACTGAGTAAATACATCAAGAATTTACTCTAGTTGATCGTGTATCCAGAGTACTTCCCAAAGTTGTGAATGTATTTAGAACTCTGTGGATTGACGACTTGGGGGGGAGGGTGCAAGAAACAAGAGAATATCGTCCGCATATAGAGAAATGCGGTCCTCCCACGTGTCAGCCCACTTTAGCCCCCGGATTATTGGGTCTCCACGAATCCAGGCCGCCAATGGTTGCAGTGTAAGAACAAAGAGGAGGGGAGACGGCGGACACCCCTGTCGCGTCCCCCGGCTCAGCTCGAATACCTTCCGATTTCTTATTAACGATCACTTGCGCCAGGGGCCTTGCATACAAAAGGCGCACCCACCCGATAAAAATTGGGTCCAAATCCCATCGTGGTCAAGACTGCAAATAGATATGGCCACTCTGTTGTATCGAAGGCCATCGTGGCATCCTGCGAGACTACGACTGCATCGTCTTGAATTGTGCCCTGCGCCCCAACACGCCGTGTAGTCTCCTCAGTTTCAAGGCGGTAATCCGGTGGTGCATGAAGCCCAATTGGTCTGGGTTTACTAGTTTGTTACCTTGTTGGTGAGTATTTTGGGGTCGACAGTTGGCAGCGAGATGGGCCTGTAGGACGAACATGCGTCTCTAGGCTTGTCACTTTTATATATGGCGACCAATGTGGCAACCCTTTGGTCTAGCGGGACCAGCCCCAATTCTCGACTTTCTTCAAACATATCTCGCATGTATGTGGCAAGTAAGTCTGGCTTCAGCTTGTAAAGCTTGATTGGCAGGCCGTTAGGGCCCAAAGCCTTACCGGGCTGGAGGCTTCTAATCCCCTGGGCAACCTCGTCATTAGTCAAGTTGCTTTCTAGCAGGTCTTTGTCATCAAATGTCAAGGAGGGAAGCTTGATATCTCTGATCAGGGCTTGCGAGTCCTCTTCTGTGAAGGAAGAGCTCGCACTGCATATTGAGCGATAATAATCAGCAAACTCAGTAGCGATCTCTTGCGGGTCCGATACAACTTCCCGGATCCCTTCAGTAGTTCCGGGACCAGTCTGCTTGCCAGCTCTTTTTTTTTTTTTTTTTTTTTATCCAGCCATGTCAGTAATTTCCCGGCCTTATCCCCCAGGTCATAGAGCCTACCCTCTTTGTCTCTACCCAGTGCCTTTGCCATGTCAGTCGCTGTGGCTTTATATTCAGTTTGTTTAAAGCTTCAGGGTGTGCAGCCTGTCTAGTGTCATTGGCTTCCCACCACCGTCTTCAAGGCGGAGGATTTCATCTTCCAAGCGAGTCAAGTCCTTTGACTTTTCTTTCCACACTCGCTATTAGCGAGAGGGCCTGACACTGCACCACCGTTTTTAAGGCTTCCAGAGGGTCAGAGATGAATTCACTGATTCCCGGTTCTCTAGAAAGTAATTTTCAATAGCTGCTGCTACCTTGTCTTTCACCACTGGGTTCCTGAGGGACCACGGGCGGACAGTCGCCACCCGCCCCACCCTCCTCTTACCTATGACAACCTATGCCCACAGTGGGGAGTGATCATATATACCTCGGGCAAGGTGCCTGATTTCCCCGCTTGGTGTGCCGGAGTAAGGAGGCAGTCTATTGCTGTTGTGATCGGTCTATTCGAGATAGGCTGTTGTGAGCCCCGGAGTGAAAATTGCGGGTTTATATAGCGCTAGGAATCGACTCCCGGAGGAGTATCTCCACGCTTCGACCGCTGGGGAACCCGTCCTGGCTCACCCTGAGAGATGGTCCCTGATGGGTATCTCTAAGGTGCGACCAAGCATCCCCGGCGGTCTGGGGGGGCCGTTGTGAAGATGAGGCAAGCTGATGCCCAGAGTTGCCGAGTGTGGTTTCTGACTAGAGTAGGCACCGAGGCGAGAATTATCGAGTCCGCTGACCCTGGTCCACGACCCTGCCGCGTCGGGAATCGAACCCTGGTCCAGGGCCGTTCTCTGCTTACGGGTCTGCCGCCTCTAACCAGTGAGCCACACTTCCCCAAAGGTGTGTTGAATGTGACCTGGATGGAACACCCTCCACGTGTCCATAAAGCCCATAGCTTCAAGAAAGTCTGGGAGCCAACTGTGTGAAGGGCTGAGGGTACGGGGAGGACAGCGGTCCAGAGAGCCTGACACTACTGAATTAAAATCTACTCATACGACCAGACAACTCTCGGGGAATGACAACACTATTTTACCTAGATCTCCAAAGGACTGGCCCTGTAACCCAGGTGGGATATACACTGATACCAATGTGAGTGCCTTACCCTTCCACTGCCCAGAAATTGCTGTATATCTACCCATCCCGTCCATTCACGTGTGTTGTATTGACATTGGGAAGGAGTTTTTTTATTAGAATGCCTACTCTCCTGGAACCCGTGGTGAAACCAGAATGCGCCACCAGACGGTAGCCCTAACTGCTCATGGCCTTGCAGGAGTTGCCTGGAGAAGCACCACCTCGGGCGTGGCGTTTGACATACTACACTACGATACTACGCTTTACTCTGTCCCCGAGCCCGTTCACATTCCAACTTAGGAGCTTAAAGGTCTTTTCCCAGTGCGTCCCCATGTGTAGTTTCAAAGATTGCATATCAGTAAAAGAGAGAGGAAATACGTAATGTCGCTCTGTCAAAAAAAACATATAATAAACCCACTCCACCCAAACTGCCCCTCTCCCTGCTCCCCTGCACCCTGGGCCTAAAACTGCCCATGTTTTACTATGCAGAGTGCCTGTCGCCCAAACTGGAACTCAAAGTAGATTATAATAGGGGGTGGATGCTCCGCCACCCCGATCGCCTTCTATGACAAACAATACCGTGTCCTGCCAGAGTGGCCCTTTCAACACCAAGACAAAGGAATACATGAGACATTCAATTAACGCAGTGAAACCAGTGTCCGTCACATAAGTTCCGCCCTCGCTTCAGATCGAAGCCACCTCCCAGGCGATGCGCAAATACCTTCCTCCAGGCATCAGTCTAAGCCCCTAGATGATCCAGCCTGATCAACCGCCTAATGGGCCTTGTGATCCTTCGCAGCTCTCCAGCCTTCAAGCCAGTCCGCAGCCGCCTCAGGGGCATCAAAAAAACAGACCCTGCATTCTGCTTCAACACAGAGCAGAGACGGAAACCACATAGAATATTTTAAACCTTTGTCTCGAAGACTCTTCTTCTTTACCTCCAAGAAGGATTGTCATTGTCTTCTTCTTTACCTCCAAGAAGGATTGTCATTGTCTATGTATGTTCAAAGTGAAATCTGGAAAAAAGGATATCACCGAGTTCTCATTTTTCAAGGGGGGGCTTGCACGTGAGGTCTGCAGATTAATATCTCTGTCTCTGATATTTAAGAGTTTTGCCAACATCGGGCGGGGAGGTGCCCCAGGTTTCGGACGCCCCCCATGAACTCTATGTACCCTTTTGACTACAAAGAATTTTGACAGTTCTTTGGGCTGAAGCTGCTTGAGGATGAGTTCTTCCACGAATATGTCCGCGGCTGGTCCCTCCGCCCTCTCCGGCACAATTATGATCCTCACGTTATTCCATCTGGTGCGTCCTTCATAGTCATCCAACTTGTCCTCTGCAAATTTGCGAAAGGCTTGCAGGTCCTTGATGTCTTGCTGCAATTGCATTGTGTCTCCCATGAGGCTAGCAGTGACAATTTCCATTTGTTTAACTTTCTCTCCAGTTTTAGTCAGGTCCGCTTGGATCAGCATCACTTCAGATGTGATTGTGTCCTTCCTCTGTTCAAGGGAAGCGCGCACACCAGAGATGGCATACATTATATCTTTTAATGTCAGGTCCGGAAGTTCCCCCTCAGACCCAGGCATCTATTTCCCCTTATCGCCATGTTCGGGGTCGGTCTGTCTTGGCAGCGCATATTTGTCAAGTTTAGTTTGCTGTGTTACTTTTGCGCCCTTGGCACTCGACATTTTTTCGGTAGACCAGCAGGGACAGCCCTCACGTGAGTTCAAGGACCCTCACTCCTCAGCTGGAATCCCTCCTGCTCTGCAACGGCCAGTTGCGCCTCGCAGTTCACTTATAGTGTCTCTATACTGCTGGCGTCAGGGCGGGGGGCACACACACTCCCAGGCACCACGAGTTAGTGACTCGCGCCCCCGGTGTTCAACGTGCCCTTGCTGCCTCCTCTGCCGCTATACTTAGTGCAATAGTTTTGGGCATCTGGGATTGTGTGGTCAATTGGCTTTTCAGCCAGTGCCCGGCTCTCCACGCTTACTTGGGAAGGCCCGTGCAGTAATTCCACTAGGCACTGCCTAGCCCTCCAATGGCCTATGGGCTAAGTTCAAACTGGGCACTACGCAGCACTAGCTCCCGCTCTGCCATCTCTCTGCAGCCTGATATGGCACCTCAGGTTGTCTACTACCTTGCAGCAGCAGAAAGGCCGGCGTATTGACGCCCGGGATGCCGTAGGGTCCGGGGCCTCGGCCGGACTTCCCCGGTACTTCTCCCCACGGCTACCTCCTTGGGCTTTGGTGGCACAAGCCCGGCTGGAGCGCTTCCTCGTCGGTCGCGGGTGATCTGACCGCGACCACCTTCATCGGGGACAGGATTCCAGGAGCCGGGTAGACTCGTCTTCCTGCACAGGCTCAAGCGCTGAGTTGTCCGCGGCCTCACGTCCACGAGGGGCTGGATCTTCAGTGCACCACGTCCACCTCCACCTCCTCGATACGGCAGCTCCCGGCCTTCGATCCCGCGCAGGCCACTGCCCTGGACTCCGTTTTTTCTGCTTTCCGGCGGTTGAGCGTGCCCCCCTTTCGACGTCCCGGCTTCAGTTTTGATTCCGGTGGCCTTTCTCCTGCAAGGGCGACGGATTAATTAGGCTGATATACGGAAGGCTGTCTGATGTGCTACGGAGCTAGATTAGTTGGCGGCAATTGCGTTCCGCAGCGAAGCCACGCCCCTCCCACCATTTGTATTTTTGATGAGGATTTGAAACCAGGCAATTTTAAATTGTCTTTTTTTGCTCAAGAAATTTGTTCACCCGGATATTCTGGCTTGCGTGTCTTCAGGTGCAGATAGGAAGTTCTTGGAATAAAAGTTTAGAAGACTCACTTCTGCCGCAAGCTTTGGAGATTGGTAGACAAAAATATAAATGAATACTTGAAATTCTCTTGTATTTCTTCGTGGGATTTTTGACGAGCTGTTTGTAGTTGATCTTCAGTCGCTGATTTCATTTATTATCCCAGTCATGAAAGATGCCGATTTTACTAGTGCACCATTTCTACTAGTTTAACTGCAGTTTGTGTGTCCATTTTGAGATATGTATCCCTTCTCTCTGATGTTCACGTGGTTACAAGTTTCCTTTATTGGTTGTATGAAAATTGTTTATAGCAAGTGTCTCCAACCTTTTCTGTAATAGGAGCTAGTTATCTTCAATGAAAATCATCCAGAGCTACTAATATTATTAGTACTGTAATAGTGAGCACAGCAGACAAGATCACATTATTGGCCACTGCAGGCAAGATTGCTAGCAGTGACCACCTCCGTGCATCAGGCAGGGGTTGACAGCAGTAACGTAAAAAAAAAGACTATCAATTTGGAATGCTTCTATATGGCTAATATTTGGCAGCCATAGCTGCAATGCCCCTGGCACTAAGATAATATTAGTAATAAGTATCTCCAGATCTGCTTCATTTATTATTCAAACATTGATCTTCAAATATATTTTGAAAATGAAAAATCTTTCTCCAAACATCAGCTAATGAGTTCTGAAAATGCACACCTTTTATTTCTCAAATACAGGCTTTTCAGTTTTGGTATATGTATATAAATTCAGCATAGCATGTGCCTCTGAGTAGGATAGGCTGCCCCCGGGAGATCTACTTATAAGATGCTGAAGAGCTACCAGTACGTCCCAAACTCCTTGTTGGAGAAATCTGGTTTATAATCTTTGGGCAGGGCGACTGGAATTATGCTGCAGCGGAGAAGCATGCTGCAGGGTTGTCTAAATTATGCTACAAGAAAATGCAAATTATGCAGTGTAATGTGTCATATTTTGCAACAGTACTACATCCTTATTTTTCATATTTTTAGATGTTAACACGGACCGGGCACACCATTAGTACTAATTTAACACCCAAATACAGGAACTAACAAGTGACCAGTCAAGTTTTGTGAAGGGTCTTCCACTGCGATGCAACACATGTCTCCGGTTTTTAGGTCTCGCCTACGCAGCGTGCATGCGCTGCATAGGAAAAATACCTTAAGCTATTGCTTCGGTTTTTGTTCCTTAAACGTGCACGCGTTCTTTTGCCTTCAATGACCACGAGTGCACGTTTGGCGATTCCCTTGCGGGAGCGAGCTTGGCACCATATGTTTGTAATTAACTTACAAACACATGGTGCCCCTGGCTCGCTCCCTCAAGGGAAACGCTTTGGCCGCACTCCCCTCAACCCTCCCACTTTTAGCGTGAGACGCGCGTGCATGTTTTAGTTATTACTTTCGTTTCTCATCCTTGTTTTTTCTTGCTGGTGCACAGTACAACCAACTGGTAAACAGCGCTTTATAAGCATCACATTCATAGCTTTGACAGTGTGTATGGGGAAGTCATACTTTTGTCATGCCGTAACCCGTGATCTGCAGGTTCAAATTCTACTTTATATCATATATGGCCTGCCAAGGTGGCAGAGTCTCACGTCAATACCATCTTGACGAAATTTCTTTGTGCCAATAATACCCTAGATGCCTCCCAACATGGCTTTCGTGCAGGCCATAGCACCGAAACCGCACTCTTGAGTGTGACGGAACATCTCCGGACCATTTTGGACTCCGGCCAGACGGCAGCACTGATTTTATTAGATCTCAGTGCTGCCTTCGATACGGTCTCACACGAGGTCCTGACATATCGACTGAAGGAGGCAGGGATTATGGGACAGGTTCTTGAATGGTTTAGGGCATTCCTGACTGGAAGATCCTTCCGGGTCTCTACCCCTCCGTTCCTCTCTAACGAACGGGTTATCGAGCAGGGCGTCCCCCAGGGATCGGCGCTCAGTCCGATGCTTTTTAATCTCTACGTCCAAACACTGGCTGAGGTCGCCAAACGGTGGGAGCTATCGATAGTCTCATACGCGGACGACACTCAGCTGGTGGTGATGCTGAGTGATGAGTCCGGGCTGAGCACGCACAACTTCAAACAGGGCCTCACAGCTGTAACCAACTGGATGACCGCAAACTACCTACAGCTTAATGCCGAGAAAACTGAGGTCCTGCTAGTTGGAAAGAAGGGATCGGTATGGGGAGACAAATGGTGGCCGGACATTCTTGGCAGCCCCTCCGAACCTAAAAGCGTGGTAAAAAACCTTGGAGTCTGGATTGACTCCTCGCTGAATTTTGTCCATCACACTAAGAAAGTTGCCGCTACGTTTTGGGATCTTGCAAAATCTCAAGCCTATTCTAAAATTCTTTGATCCCCCCCCCCCCCCCGCCAGCTTGTGGTGCAGGCTGCCATTCTTTCGCGACTGGACTACGCGAGCTCCCTATTTTTGGGGGTCAACCAAGCGGAGATGGGTAGACTGCAGCGAGTGCAAAATGCAGCAGCCAGAGCTCTGACAGGACTCCCCCGTTTCCAGTCAGCTGTCAGTACCATTACTAAACTCCACTAGCTTCCTGTGGAGAAGAGGATTCATTTCAAGACTTTATGCCTTGCATTTAAAATCCTGAAAACAGCTTCTCCTCCTATGCTATGTCCCCTTCTGACTAAGTACACCCCCCCCCCTCCCCCGGCGAACCCTACGATCAGAAGGCCAGAATCTGGCAGTGATTCCCCGAATAAAGCGAGCCCGGATGGGAGGGCGCTCCTTCCGATTTATCGCAGCAAAACTTTGGAATGCCCTACCACCCCAGATACGTGGTCTGAATGACCTCTTGACTTTCAGAAAGGCCGTTAAAACCCATCTTTTGTGCTAGACTGCTTTGTTATGCTATTTCTTCACTGTAATATCTGCTGTGCTTGACTTTCCGGTCTCTCTGGAAAAGCGCCGGAACGCCCCTTAGCTGGGGCAGCTGCGCGCTATACAAGTAAATATAACATAACATTTTAGAGTTAGACACTTTTTTTGATGATTAAAGAGACTAAAAGGCATCTGCTGCTAATTATGAAAAGCCACAACAGACCAATTTCTTCAACACTTTTTGCATGATCAATGTGGAATGAAGCCTATAGTGTCTGCCTCTTACCAGCCGCTATAAAGTAATGGTTTCCCAGACACAGGTCTTGAATGGGAGCTACTCACCAGGGCAATGGCAAACGGGGGTGTCATTTTGGAGCTGGTCAGTGCACCACCATGCAATCTAGGTGAAGGGCTCTAGAAAAGCTTCTGATCCCAGCCGTCCACACGAGGGGAAGATGATTTTGTACCAGCGTTGTGCTCTTGGCCGTTTGCATAAACAAGAGTACGGCAGTTAAGTCATTGTACAGTTAAATAGTTGGTTTCCGACGTGAACTAGAGTGCCGACTGTACAGGTCTTGGCAAGGTGGTGTTTGCTTCTGTATTTGAGATCATTTTAGGTGCGGAGCGTGCCAGTTTATGGATGTTCGCTCCCCCACAATCCTGCTCTGTAAATCTTATAAATGTGTGGGGGGGGAATGTGTTGTAGAAAAGTTCATGGCCCTATTTTGGGCCAGCCCAAGGACCTGTTTATGTTTCCTGGTATGTCTTTAAGTCACACGAGACCCAATTCTCCGAGTTCACAGTCGTCGGGTCATAAAGGAGTTGTTGACCTAACGCCACAGCAGCCGCATTTGGAACCTCGTAATCAAATGTGAGCCTTCGCATTAACTCAACATTCTGTGATTATTGGCAAATCAGTAAATCACCCTGTGTCTTAAAAATAAGTCTGAACGCATGTATTGTAATCGAGTGCTCCAGGATGGAATAAAAAAGAAAAGCAGTCTGTATTTAAAGAAGAGTACCTAAAGCGTGTAAATAGCCAGTAGTAATTTAGCAAATCGGCGCCCTCTGTGCATGCGACATCAAATGAAGCTCTTCTCGAATGTGACATAAAGGGATGTTGTACTGAAGAAAGGATTTTTAAACGACCCATTCTGCACAAATCAGTTGTGCTCTTCTACAGGTGTGCTGCTGGTATCGTAGTTTTATTGTAAAGAAAATATTTTTATGGGAAAGCGGTCCCTCTATAAAACCCTACACCCTTCCCCCATGCCCTCCAAAAATACTCACAGGCACAAATATGGTGACAATCACATAGAGATGCTGCAACATGCACCTCCAGACAACAAATGGCATTAGTTTCACGCGAAACATACAGATCAGGTCACCCACACATTAACATTCTACCTCTCCTAACTCTAAAGAAATAGTTTCTTTGTGAGCCGTGTCAATGTCGGGAGAGATGTGCACATGTATATAATAAATTAAACGGTTTGAAGTAGCTGATGAGTTGCACGCAGCGGTTTAAAAACATCAGAAATGTATATATTGGCCTTGATAACTTTTCTCCTTGGGACCGTGTTGGATTGCTGGTATGAAAGCCACTGCCCAACGACCAGCATGGTTTATGTTGCAATGAGTAGTAATTGTTTGGTTTAATATGGTGTTGTCTCAAGCACATCCTCATGGATATGGCGCTATAAAAGCCAAGCGGTAGTACATGAGGCATGGTCAGCCGAGGCAAATAACCCTTCAGATGCTGCGGAAATGTATTTTGTATTAGGAGGAGGCGGATTCTTGAAGGGAAGAGCCAGCCAAAGGTTGTTGCTCTGAGCGGGGCAGGCACAAGCGACTTCAAGGGAGACGGCTCTTCAAACAGACACGGAGCGCCTCACGATTTAAAGAGTTGTAATGCCTTGCCAAAATGCAATTTTTAGCATTATTCGATAGTCGGAGAAGCACAGGTTAGGCAGCCATAGCCAAGTGACAGTTGGACGAAGGTGATTGAGGGACAGGAGAAGAACCAATATAAGGACTTGATTTACAGCCATCAGCTGAGCACGTTCGGATGGCCAAAAAACAGAACAATCCTAATAAGCGAGCAGGGGCAAAAGAAACCTGCATTTGCAATGCAATAGGTCTCACAATGACATTATTTTGAGCTATTGACATCGTAAATGGCAATGCCTTTAAAGAATTAAAAAGCATTGTTATTTACAATACCAAAAGCAACACCTATTGCATTGCATAGTGCGGTGTCCATGAAGACGGCGCCGCGCTTATTAAAGTTAAAAAAAAAAAAAAGCGTGTGTTGGGACGTAGAGAGCATTGGCATAGCCAATAGGTCTCGCTTTTGGAAACTTATACGTTTTTAGTTATGCAGCACAATATCCTTGGTGCAACAACATCAACTGTTGCATGGCTAAACACTTCTAAGGTCCCAAAGGCGAGACCTATTGGCTATGCCAATGCTTGTTGTACCTTTTGATGCATACAAAATGGAAAAAAAAGTTTTTGTTAAAATCTGTAAATTATGCAGCAAACGATGGATTATGTGGAAAATGCAAAATCATATTGGAAAGACTGCCACTGCAGACTTTCATAATTCCAGTGGCACCGTCTTTGGGCGTTCTTGTCATCTAAAGTACTCTCCCATCTCTCCACAGAAGCCAATGCCATCACAGTACATTTTCCTGGGGAATTCTTTGAGTCCCCTAAAAGCCGCCAGTGTCTTGGCTGTGGTCAAATATGTGTTTTGAGAGTTTTTCCTCATGTAAATAAAGATGTAATGTATGTTGTACCCAGTTGTTGGTTCCCAGGTTTTAACTTGTGTTGGTATGTTTGCTGTTGCATAGCTGAAAGTTTATTTTCCTGTTAAAGAATGTCTTCCCTATGTATTTTTGGTAGTCGTCCAACTTGTTGTTGAGGTTAGGTGTTGTATGTTCTAATTGGTGGTTCTTCTAGGCATAAGCTCCTAAAAGTAACTTTATTTATATGTATTCTGCTCCCTCGGAATGGGATATCAGTGTGCATAATGTATTTTGGAATGTACTGTATCTGGTACCTGTCCTGCTTTTTTGGGGAGATGCATTCAGTTTATGGAAACATTCTCGGTGTGTTCGGAGAAAGGGAGTATTCTACCACTCGCTTTAAATCGGTCTTGGGTTTATGTAAATGTGGAGCAGTCTGTTCTATCTCACACAAGCATGTTATTGAAGAGGATATAATATTACAAACAAATTATAGAGCACTTTAGATAATACATTGTAAGGGTCTGTGGCTGTGCCAAGACCCAGTTTACATGGTGGTAGCCTTTTTCTCGGTTTGATATTGCACTTTGAGCTAGGGTGTATAGCATAATCTACTACCAATGTGTCGGAACTAAGGTGGGCTGATACCGTGGCAATTTCTCATCTGTAAGTATTTAAGGTGAGAATGGGCTGTGCATTGGGAACTAAGGGCCAGATGTAGGTGGTCCCGAAATTCGGTACATTTCAGGCTTACCGACTGGTATTGGGCCATTTCCTAAGTAGGGAATGATTCGGTAAATACCGATTCGGTATTTACCGAATCGGTAAATGGCATGTAGGAAGCACTTATAAGAGTGCTCATGTGCTTCAAGGATTTGTTATTTACCACCAACTATTAGTTGGTGGTAAATAACAAATACCTTTGAAAATGCAAATCTGTGCATTTTCAACTGTGCCGTGTGACAGACATACATGCCCTTAGGGAATGTAAGTGTGCCACATGTGCACACAAGCACTATTCAGGGGTGCAACAGGGTGTCAATGTGACCCTGCCACCCTTGAATGTTTCCCTATTTTACCGAATAGGTATTTACAGATTTGGTAATTCACATTCATTCCTATGGGCCTGGAGGCCCATAGGAATGAATGGGAATTACTGAATCGGTAAATACCGATTCGGTAAATACCAAATCGTAACGATTCAGTAATACTTACCGAATATTTACCTACATTGTAAATAAAAAATTGTAAATTGATACTTGTATAGCGCACTACTCACCCGCAAGGGTCTCAAGGCGCTTGTACGAATACCGCTGTGGAACCCATCCTTTCTTTCCCTGTGAGGTGTCCACTCCTGGGCACCCCCAAGGTGGAGGCCAGGCATCCGTAACGTTGTGGGGGCCGTTGTGGAGATTAAGCAAGCTATTGCCCAGATTTGCAGAGTGGGACTCCATGATTGGAATAGGCACCGAGGCAAGAATTATCAGGTCCGTGGAATTTTTGAGCTCAAGACCCGCCAAGACGGGGAATTGAACCCTGGTCCCGGGCTAGACCTCTGCATCAGGGTCTGCCGCTCTAACCATTGAGCCACACTTCTCCACCTGCTTTGCATTTACCGATTCTAAAATACAGAATCGGTAAAATTCGGTATTTTAGAATCGGTTAACTTCAATTACCTACATCTAGCCCCAAGTGTCTGAGGAGACTTGATTTTCAGGTCCAGGGATCAGCCTCCTTTTGAGTAAGGGTACTATTGCCTCAGCTTGCGAGGGCTTAGTCTGGGAAAAGCCTCTGCTGCTGGATGTCAGCATCTGTTTTGAACTATTTTCCTTTGTTATTGGTATTGCCACAATTTATAGGAGGTTAAGGCTAATTAAAGCTTTGTTGCTGGACTGTTTGTCCTAGGATTAACCCAGTTTGTATTCTTTCGTACCTTTCAGTCTCCGGTTCTAGAGCACAAGTATGACCAGTTCCATAACAACGGAATACATAGCCTGCCAATTTATGGCAAAACTTCCACTCTTTCTTGCTTGAGGGTGAAAGAAGCAAGTGTGTGTCTTCAATTGCCTAGGACAATTCTTTTAACCCAACACTCAGCAGGCTTCTATTTACAACTACTGGATATGGTGTTGGTCACGAAATTTGTGAGTTACAAGCTTTATAAAGAATTAGAAGTAAAAGAACATTATTCGGCCTTCATATCAGAAGTTGTTTTGGTAAGATACTTTGATAGGCTTTTGTATTTTTTGACAGAAGGCTGGCTTTCCCCATCATTGCCACAAATGACACATTTTCCAGATTGCCTTGTCCAGCAAAATACAGTAAAGTTCATGTTGTAAAGTAATGCCTTTCTAAAATAGAACAAAACAAGTGGATTCCCGTATTTCTTGTTTATGTAAAGTACCAACCATTGATGTTGTTATAACCAGGCATATAATGAGCATTGTTGTCTCCTGTGAAGCGATAAAACGGCGTGATTCCTTTCATTCACTACTTTCCAACTCATCCCTTTTCCTTTATGCTTCCTCTGTTCTGTTTATGTGATTCACTGTATTTTGTGTTCTTGAAAACTAATGAAAGCAATTTAAATGAAGGGTGTTAAGGCCATGTGAAAAGTGAGTTTCTAGAACTGATTCAGCAGACAAGATGGGCAGTGGGCACAGCTGTGAGACGTCGTGTGAACCCAGGTCTCTCGGTTGACGACCTGATCCTTTTATATACTTGATTGGGGAGGGTAAATCGATATCTAGGAGGCACCGAGAGAGCTAGTCCATAATTAACCTATTTTAAAGGATGGAGGAGACGGGCATGACCGCATTCTTTGTCCCACTGTGTTCCCTTCTTGGTTCGAATCTTGGATTCTGGTGGGTAGCAAATACTAGGCACAGAAGGGACATGCAGCCTTGATAAGTATGGAATTCTGTAGTCTGGTGTTTTTTACTGCTTGCTTTATTGTGTCTTCCTTTTTTTGAGTGTTGCTGCCCCACCCTCAAAATGGCCAGTGCAATGCGCCTGATAACAAGCCAAATTTGCCTTTCTCTCACGGTGTTGTAGCCATCGCCTTGCCAGATTAAACACTGTGTTGTGAACAGAGCACATCTGTAATGTTAGCACTCAGGGTTGAGTTTCTCTGTCAAAGTGTAGTACCTTGTAAGCAGAACGCTCAGCAATGTTAGCACTCACACTGGTGTTTCCTTGTGATTTAGGTAATGTCTCTTTGGTGGAGTCAAGCAACGATGGAATACCGTCATACACTGGAATTGGTATAGCATCCTCTTACCTGCCCCATTCAAGATGGCAAAAGTAAACATCGCACAAGACCTCATCAACCGGCAAATTAAGGTACTCCATTTTTTAGTCTTTGTCCGTATAAAACCATGTTGTCATTTTCCGTAAGATAACATAATGACATTTATAATGTTTATTTTGTTTGCTTAAGTATTGACTCTTTGATGAACAGGAAGCATAGATCTCTCTGGATTTAAAATCATTTGCTGTCATAAGCCTCGATCAAGTGGACTTCTTTGAGCATTACCAAGCCAGTCCATGTAGTCAGACCTAAAAGTTAAGAACTTCCGAGTTGAATATTTGGTTAGGTTCCTATTTGGTTTCATCTTCTACTCGAGGTGCCTTAAAACAGGTGCGGCGGGTGCAAATGGGGACAGCGCCCCCTGCTACAATGAATGACTTTAGTAAAATACAGAAATGCTGCTTCAAAGCTGCTCCATGTTCTCTTTTTTTTTTTTTTTGTTTAAGAAATTTTTATTAATGTTTTTTGAAAAAGAAAACCATACACATGTCATATATATTGGGAAGAATTACAAATTAACATGGAGCATAAAACATATGTAATAAGAGAGAAGTAAATATAGAGAAGGAGAAAGGAAAAAGGAAGAAGGAGAAACAGGGGGGAGAGAAAAGATAGAAGGAAGAAGGAGAGAAAATAAGGTTGACCATGTGGGGATAAAACAAAGCAATCAACTAGGAGAGTTGGAAGCAAGATACGTAGTAAAGGGGAGCCACAGGAGATCAGAATCGATTTTCAAGGGAATAGAAGAGGATGAAGCAATAGCGATCCTATGCTCATCACAAATGAAATCCCACCATGTATGTACAGAAAGTTTAGAATTATCCTTCCAACACGATAAAATAACTTTAAAGGCAAGAGCAATAAACAGGTCCAACAATCTAGTAGAAGAAGATACAATATCAATATCAGTTGATAAAGAACCTAGGAAAACGTTCAATAGTGATATTGAGGTGGTACAGCGAAACATTGGCATGCAAATATTCCAAACATCATTCCAAAAGGACATAACAGGGGAACATTTGTATAACTGATGCTTAACTGTACCTATTTCTTTAGAGCATGACCAACATAGTGGAGAAGAAGTTGGAGAAAACTTGTGAATACTTACAGGAGTAATAATAACTCTATGATATATGAAAAACAAAGATTGAGTAATACGAGCAGCAATAGATACTTCAAACAGTTTGGACCATAAACGATCCCACAACGAGACAGATAGGGAAACAACAAGGTCCGTTTCCCAAGCAGTCTCTATATTAGTTTTAGGGCGATCCTTAACATTTGATAACAAAATTGTATACACAAGAGCAGCCTTAGGCTGTTGAGTTGAAAATAAAGGGTAAAGTTGAGTGGTTGTAGTAAAAGTGGGAAAGACATCGGGTATTGAGAGAGAAGATAAGTGTGATTGAATGGCAGACTTTATAATAGTGTATTCATTAAGAGACGATGAAGGCAGGTGATATAAATCTTGCAGCACATGGAAAGGAATGATAGAATTACCATAAAAAAACTGATGGACAAACAAAATATCCTTCTCTTTCCAATATTTGAAGTAAAACGATTTGCCTTTGTATTTAAGGAATTTGTTATACCACACAACCGAGGATAAAAAACACTGAAGGGGAGAGAGGTTGAAAGAGAAAACACTGTGTAGCAGTGTTTGGGAGTATTTTAAAATAGGGAATTTAGTCAAAAAAGAACAATTTGACATAAAAACAATATGTTGGAATGAAAAATCTTTTAAGAGAGAGCGTTCTAGGAGAACCCATTTAGGCACAGGATTATCTGAAAAATCATAGGCTAATGAAAAGGATTGTTTAATCAAGAAGGTGGAGTGGTATGTTGTAAAGTTGGGGAAACGAACGCCACCCTCATGTTTAGGACGAATCAGTTTATGTAAGGCTATACGAGGGTGTTTGTCATTCCACAAGAATTTAGTACATATAGAGTTCATGCGGGAAAAATATGAATTAGGGATTTTAAAAGGGAGCATAGAGACAGTTTAACCCGTTCGATGCTGATGACGGAACGGCTCCGTCATAAGCTGCGGTGGCGCTGTGCTGATGACGGAGCGGTTCCGTCATGGCCTGGCCGCCGCGCCTGCGCGGCGCTGATTTCGCGCCTGCGCGGCGCGTTCTATTGAGCGGGCGGGGTCATGACGGAACCGCTCTGTCATGAGCACAGCCCAACCGCGGCTGATGACGGAGCGGTTCCGTCACCTGCATGTGGCCGCCGCGCGGCCGCCCCGCCCCCTTAGCGCTGCGGCGGAATAGCCGCCGCAGCGATGCGGATAAAGAACATGAGGAGTAATCATCATTTTAATCATATCTAATCTACCCCACTAGGAAAGAAATAAGGGGGACCAAATTTGAAGTAGGGATTGGATTTTCTTTAAGAGGAAGATAAAAGTAAATTTAAGTATCAACTAAGGAGGGCGAGAACCATATACCTAGGTATTTAATTTTGGAAGGACACCATGCAAATTCAGTGTTGCTAAACATATATTGATAACAAACCGCATTTAGGGGCAGAACTTCTGTTTTGGATAAATTGAGTTTATATCCCGATACAGAGGAATACAACCGCACCTCATCCAAAAAGTGTGGAAGGGAAGAAGTAAGGTCAGCCATATATACCAGTACATCATCCGCATAAGCAGACAATTTAATCTCAGTAGATGGGATTTTGAAGCCAGCAATCCTGGGGTTGGAACGAATCCGTTCTAAAAAAGGTTCAAGACACAAAATAAATAATAAAGGAGAAAGAGGGCAGCCTTGTCGTGTGCCTCTAGATAAAGAGAAGGACTTGGAAAATTGATTATTAACCCCTTCCACGCTCATGACGAGCTGGGCTCGTCATGCAGTAGCCTGCTCACACGCTCATGACGAGCCCAGCTCGTCATGAATAATGGGTTTTTGAAAATCCCAGCGCATGGTTGTAAATCTGCGAGCATCGATGCGGTTAACAAAAATACTGGCCCGGGGAGAAGAATAAAGGAGTTTAACCAAGGAAATAAGAGATACCAAATCCAAACCATTGGAGGGTGCAAAACATGAATTGCCAATTAATGCGGTCAAAAGCTTTTTCTGCCTCTAAGGACAAAGCTGCCAACGGGACTTTGAGATTTTTGCTATGAGCAATAACATTTGAAAACATGCGAGTATTGTCAGCAGCAAGCCTACCCTTCACAAAACCCACTTGGTCCGTTTTAACTAGATGGGGAATAATGGAGTCAAGACGCGAGTCATAATTAATTAATGATAAAGGCGGTAATTTTTACATTGTGAATGATCTTTGTCGGGTTTAGGAATTATGATAATTAGCGCATCCAAAAAGGACCCAGAAGCCTTAGCTTCTGCAATAAAGGAATTCAACAATTGCAGAAGTTTTGGTGCAAAAAAGGCATGAAAAGCAGAATAAAATTCAACAGGTAGTCCATCAGGGCCTGGTGCTTTTGATTTTTTAAGGGAGTTAATGGCCCGAGTAACTTCCAGGAGAGTAATATCCTTCTCCAATTGCGCAAATTCACCTGTAAGTGATGGAGGTGAGGGAAGGGCGTCAAAAAAGGAGGTTACATTTACCTCAGAGGGGTGTGTGTCGTCAGTGTACAAGGATTGGTAATAATTATGAAACACTTCAGCAATATCTTCATCGGACGAGACTAGTTTATTGATAGATTCGTTAAAGATAGGACCTACAGTTTTACGTTCTGATTTGATTTTTAAGTAATTTGCCAACATTTTTCCCGCTTTATGTTGACCACCATGACATTTGGATTTGATTTTAAGAAGGGTGTTACAAGCTTCATTCGTAATAATTTTATTTAGGTCCGTTTTAGCTAGGATTAAGTCCTGAAGGGCAGAAGGGGACTTAGAGGAGAAATAAAAATGTTCAAGCCGTTTGATTTTCTGAAGTTGGTCCTCATATTTTTTTCTATTGAGTTTTTTTTTCTTAGTGACATAAGAAATAGTAAAGGCCCTGAATGCAGCCTTAAAAGCATCCCAATTATTAGGGATAGAGGTGTCAGAAGGGTTATTAATGGTAAAAAATTCATTAAAAAATCCCACAATTTCTTTCATGAAAACCGTATCAGACAAGAGAAATGAATTACATTTCCAATGACTAAATTTAGAAGAAATGAGAGAGAGGTCAAGGGTAGTATAAACAGGAGCATGGTCAGATATAAATATGGAACCAATTACAGATTTTTGAATAGAAGGAAGTAGGGATTTACTAACCATAATGTAATCAATCCTTGAGCGGGTGTGGTGTACAATAGAAAAAAAGGTATATTCTAGCAAATCAGGATTACACATTTTCCATGAACCATATAAAGGAGAGTGGCAATGGCAGATTGAAAACTCTTATGAGATTTGTCAGGTTGAAACTTAAAATCGCCAGCAATTACAAAGTCTGGACAATCAATGGACAAAATTAGGACTTAAATATCCTTCCAAAATTTGGGATCTGGACGTACCGGTCCGTAAATGTTTAGCAATACCAATGTCTTATTCTGGATAACAACCTTAGCCAATGCCCAACGCCCTTCATCATCATTCTGAGAGGAAATAATTTGAACATTTAAAGCTTTATGAAATAAAATAGCAACCCCCCCCTTTTTTACTAACAGCAGGAGAAAACACAACTTGGCCCACCCAATGCCTTTTCAGCTTAAGAGATTCAACATCAGAACAATGCGTTTCTTGAAGAAAAACAACTTGTGAATTAAGTTTAGATAAGTGAGACAGTACCTTTTGACGCTTGACAGGGTGACCGAGACCTCGTACGTTCCACGAGACAAAGTTACACATGGTGGTAGGAGGAAAGGATGGGCGACATATGGAGCAGACACACTTCAAGGAGATAACTGTAAACAAATAATGTAAATGAGGAGAGAACTCCTAACACACTCATAACACTGAAGTATAATACGCCTAAAATCAGAAAGAGTGACATCATAAAGAACAAATAAAGGAGAGACTGTTCAGGAATATAGTAACAGGGGAGAAAGGAGAACAAGCAAGAAAGCCAGATATAGAAAGAGCAAGAAATAAGAAAGAAAAAAGGGATACAGATGAAGAGAAAAAATAAAAAAGTAGAACAAGGCCAAAGAGCCTGATCGGAGAAGAGGAAAACAACCAAGACAACATGGGCGAAGATACACCGAAGAGGGGACACATCCCCACGAGCAGCCAAGGAAAGGACATATACAAAAAAAAAAAGATGGAAAAGTGGAACCTCAAGAAAAGAAACTGTGACTAGAAGAAAAAGTCAACAGAGGCCAAGGAGAAGACAGGAAATGCTACAGTGAAGACTCCTAGGAAGGGATATACTAATTAGCAGTGTCCATGTTGGGAGAAGAGACACTCTGTAAGTACGTGTGAAGCTTTTGTGGATCATCAAATGAGCGGGTATGGCCATTATGCGTGATCTTGCAGAAACAAGGATGCAGAATACCATACTGAATGTTCAACTGTCTCAGAGGACGGAGATTCAAGAATTCCTTGCATCGGGCATTCGTGGCAGTCGAAAGATCTGTGAGATAAAGATGTTGTGACCAGACCATTGGAGATGTCGTTTAAGCCTAGCAGCCTTCAGGACAGACTTTAACTCTGTGAACTCAAGAAAAAGCATAATAATGCCACGAGGCTTGGTAGAGTTGGAGGTCATACGGCCTAGACGGTGAGCTCTCTGTATGTTTAGAAGGTGAGACGAAGGTTGGAGATCTAAAAGTTCCTGTAGGAATTTTCGTATGAAAGACACCATGTCCGGACCTTCCACAATTTCTGGAATACCATAAACGCGTAGATTGTTCCTACGATTACGGTTTTCATGGTCCTCAGTGTGTAGTTTCAGTTTGTGAATCTCTTGCTCCAACAAAGGTATTTTTGCAGAGGCATCCTGGATATCACTCGCACGTTGCTCCAAATTTAAAACCTTGCCCTCCATAACAACCCAGCGCTCCTCAATTTGCTTAAGTTTTCTTTGGTGGCGGACATAAACGGTTGGAGACCGCGAACCTCCTCTAAAATAGAGTCTAGGACAGGGTTTGAAGACGACTGAATGGGATAAAGCGGATCATTTTTAGGGCTCTTAGGTTTGGCTCCAGTATGAGACAGTTTTGGATTAGATGAGTCATGCACCATTTTGCTATCGAGAGAGAGTATCCAAAAAGTGCAGCAATATTAGGTATTCAGAGGCGTACACTACACGAAACTACCAAAACCTATACTGCTGGCGTAACCTTCACGGCCTCAGACAGTGGATCAGTAATAGGTGCACGCAAACTCAACACGATAGGCAGTAGAAGATGGGATAAATGTACGCAAAACACTTGAATAAACATCAGAGCACTGAATTGATAGGGCTTGAATAGACGTCGTAACAATGAGCTGAGAGGGGTCAAAAACCTTCAAAAGAATCACCTTCATGAGCCAGCACTATTTAATGGTATAACTGTATGGTAAATTTCACTTTGAGCTTCATTGTAATAGCAATGACAGGAGTAAGCAAACCTTCACTTCAGTCCAAGCATACCTAAAATGGCGGCTGTATTTCTTCTCAGAGACTATGGGAAGGAGGCTTAAAACTGAGCAGCATCGTGTAGCCAGCAGAAAACATCGTGGATTATGCCACAGTGTAATATCGTGGCAACGCGATCAGTCTATGATGAAACTGAGGCAGTTTAAAAGTAGCGGTGAAGCGCATAACAGGTGAAAGGAGACGCGGGCTCAGCGGCCCAAAATGGCGGTCGCCCGCGTCTTAGGAGAGAGAAAATTTACCGCTATCCAGAAAAGTTGTTGCGTGGCAAGGAATCAACCTCCATTGGTCTCCTCACGTTCCATGCACCTTCCGCCAACACTGCAGCGCAGAAATCTGTTAAAAAATGCGGCGAAAGAGGCTCTCGCGGCATTCGCGGGCCCAGTCCACCATGGAGCTCACGGAGATGCCTTCCTCGCTCCTCGGCGTGTAAGCCACGCCCCCCCTGCTCCATGTTATTCTGAGCAGGTGGCAATCCGCATGCACTTTAAAGAGGGGTTAGAGTTTCCCGTGAAGGCAGGTGCAGTGAGTGACTGCATCTGCCAACAGGGGGACATCTGGGGGGGGGTCCTTGGGACCCCCTTTCACCCTTTCACAGGGCCACCCTCAGGGTGCCCACTGACGGTGCACCAGCTTTTTGTGGCACAATGCCAGTGCGTCGCCAAATAGCATTTTTGCCTCTGCACCTGCATCCATAATATGGTGCAGGTGCAGAGTGAAAGGGATTCCTTCGGTTACATGAGGCCACACCCCCACGCAAATGAGGAACAAACTCTGAACATAACGCTGGACCCAAGTACTTTATATGGGCAGGTACTGTCTTGTACGGAGTGCTTGCACTTCTTTAATTTGAAAAGGAGAGTACCTGCACTTTTCAGCTCACTTCTCATGAGCAAAAGAGTACTCTGAACATACAATACCAGCACTTATGTATTTCCATCTAAAGCACTGTCTGATGCTGCATGTGCACCAGCTCTATCAGTATTACAGAAGGGGCTGCAAAAGCACCTGTGGCCTGTTCTGTAATAGAAAAGTGTCCCTTGTGTGCACATGCCAGTTATGCCCCCGGGCCACTTGCCGTAATATGGCCCCAGGTAGTTCAGTTTAGAAATGCAGCATAAGATTAATGGCTTGAATGTCCAGGGCATTTCTGAAATGCATTTTCCATTAGAAGTAATTCCCGATTTAGATAATGAAAGGGGCATCTTTTACATAATTATCCCCATTCCTCCTGCACCACGCCTACAAAGTTGTAACGGAGAGCTACAATCTCACCAGAATAGGGTTGACTTTTACCCTCCGCTTTTCTGCTTTTTATCTAATCTGAAAGGCTGAATTAAACTATGTCAACGTCGGGTCATCGCAATGAGTTAAACACTGGTTGAGAAACATTACACACAGCCCTATTCAGCACTGGATATCTTACATACTGTAAGCGCTGTCCCTGATATTATTTATTTTATTGTACATATGCATGTTCAGCATTCTTAGGCCTTTATCCTTAGAAAACATAGGTGAGGTGATGTATAGAATTTTGTGGTCTCTCAAACCTGACTGAACTTCAAGTTAGCTGTTAGAGTTGAGCAATCATGTGGGTCACCAACTCCCTCTTCACATTTTCTTGTCACTACCAATGTATCCAAATTATGGCTTGTGCAGCGTAATTGGTCCACTTTTGTGAGAAATGCCACACCTATTTCAGTTGAAAAGCATCCTTTATTTTGTCACAAAATGTCTTGCCTGCCCCAGAAGAGGTAACACATATGTCTTATCGTTGTTACATTGTTTGGCTGGGTTTGCAGTATAAGGCTGGTATTTTCACAGCTAGGGACTCCTTTTGGCCCTGAAACAATTATTTCCACTTGTGAAGTTTAAATTTTTGTTTCAATAACACGTTATTTTAGAATGCTTAAATAGGACATAATCATAAATGTTCTACTATTCAGTATTGCCTCACTTCTCTCAATAAAGATGGTATCCGACTTGAGTGGTTGGGCCTATTATGGCGATATCAAAATGTTCTCCATGATATTGCACTCATTTGGCGATGTGGCTAGCAGTGGAATTTGGCTGGGGCGGCTCCTCCGCAAAGGCAGAGGAGTGTTGCCCCACTGCTCTTTGAGCAGGGAAAAAAAATGATAATCAAATAAAATTGTAACATCATTATTATCAATTTATTTTTCGCAGGTTCGGGACTTGGTTAGAATGGGGCTGGTGGCACAGGGGGAGGAGTGGTTTGCACACTCCCAAGTGCGCATGACAGCTTGGTCGCCCGTCTCCGGCCGGCCAAACCGTCATGCAAACTTTACATGTTCGCCACCAGGCTGCATGAAATACCCTGGTGGGGAACATGCTCAGCCCCCCAGTTCTGGAATGGACAGGAATCCAAAACCGCAATCCTACTACCCAGTGTTCCAGCACTTGTCCCTTTACAGCAGGTTCTGTGCTGCACAGATCTGTGCTTGTGGGGCTGAGTTATGCCACTAGAGAACTGATCAAAGTGAGAACAGACTGGGGCCATACGTTTTCCCTTTGTTATCGAAACATCTGTGCACTGTTAGACACAGTAACTAACGAAAAACAATTTAAGTGCATGGAGGAAGCTCTTCTCTTTTTTTCAGATTGGAAAAAAAGTTTTAGCAAACATAGCACTGGTACAATTTGTAATACCATCACAGTGCCCCCGATCCCTCATTCCCCCCCCCCCCATCACCCCAGAATGTTTGTGCTCAGCCCAGAGAAAAAGGCTGAGTGAAAGGTGGTAATCTGCCATCTGTTGTGCAATTGAACTTTACATTGTGAGTGTACAACTGTTTAAATAGCTTTCCTTCCTCCAGGCACTGCAATTTAGTAACCTTAATGCAAATGTGCCCTCACCCCAACCACCCAAGGTAAACAAAATGGGCAAATAACCTGAAAACAAACTCTAGCTTGAGTGTGTAGAGAGTATTTTAATCTGCTTTCTGGTGGTTGGTACAATTGTGGTTAATAGTGAGTTTAGGAACTCATTTTGGGGAGGAAAGAGCAGGTTTTCGAAGTGCACGAAAACATAGTTTAGTGGCTTTAAAGTGGGCTTCGCCTGCAGATTTTGAAAAAGAACTGGAAAGTATGTATGGAGCCAGTCTGTAACCAAGGAGATTGTGAACTGAAGCAGTAGCCCCCCCCCATCCCCGCTCCCCCCCTCAGCTTTGAACATCATCTGACTCAGGCCTAGAGATTGGGCCTAGGCACAGAATCAGACTAGCAGGCCTCAATTCAGCTTGAGGTTACATGATCTGTAGACCAACGGCTTTTATTGGCTTTCTTACAGGGTTTCCGATTCACTGCTTGTGCTAGGCTTCACTGGTCATAAAGCTTGGGGTTTAGTTACTGATTGGTTGCTAGAGATAAGGTTTTGATTGATTGATAGGGCTAAGGTGCCTGTTGGCCCATATTCACATGATCACTATGGCTATTTAATCCTTGGGCTCAGGGTGTCCAGGTAAAGGTCTGCAGGTTAAGGGTATTGCCTGTTTGGCTTGAACAGTTTGGCCAGAAGCTCTACATCTCCACCATAAGAATTTCAGGTAAGAAGCCAATTGTTCACAAAATCTTAATCCATTAATTCTACCTAATCCCCACCTATAGTAAATAAACACCCCTCATATAAAACTACTGAGTGACTTATCACTACTAATCTCCCCATCACCCATCTAAGTTTGTCAGAGACAAAAATAACCACACCACCACACAACCTATCGCAAACAATGCACCAATTCAATAACCACAGCACATCTAGCTTACAAACATGATGCCACTTGCTGAAGGAGACTAAAAATCAAAGGAAGGCATGAACCTATAATTAAAAGGTTCTCTAATTGTACCTTCCCACAGCAATTACCCACTCTCTACCCAAATGACCACACAACACGGCAGTTACATTACCCCCCACTAAAAGCCGTCACACACACAAACATATCTCAAATTGCTCAGATCTCTAACCAAGCAGTCCCCCTTCCACCTCTACCAAAGCCACAACCACAAAACACCCCCAAACCAGCCACATCAAAATACCCTGTGCCCCTACACGCTTCCCATACTTCACCATGCATCTTCCTCAAAGTACCATGGAATTAAGAAGAAAGAAACACATGTTAAAATGCATATTCCTCAATGTAAGCTCTATGAACAAAAATCTCTTTAACATATTTGACCTAGTCTCAAACATCAGACCTCACCTTCATTACAGAAACATGGCACAGCGAAAATTCTATACTCACATGCCACAAAGCCATCCCACTTAATTTTTCGCATCATAAACAAAATCATATTGGCAAAATTAGAGGAGGCCTGACTATATCATCCATAAAAAGACACTGCACAACAATTGAAAACCTTACCATGGTTGGCTGTGAATCCTTGATAATACGTCACCCCACATGCTTCGAAAAAACATTAAAATGTTACTAGACCTGCGGGTGTCGTGACTTAAATAATTTACTCAACCTATTTGCAATGCTCTTGACCCATAAACATGTTTCAAATAATGTGGGCAAATAATTGAATTCATTGAGCCGCAATTTTCTTCATTATCTCATATGAGAGCACCTTCAAATGTGTGAGATTTGCATGTCTGCTGTACCAAAAACTCTTTTGTTTGATTTATTAGACTAAACTTTCTTTCCATATGTAATACAAATCTAGCCACATTCATGATGCACATGACCCCTGACTGCATCTTACTTCTTTAACAGCATTTTCATCAGGGCGGGGGCAGGAATGTTTTGAATTCATGTTTAAAAACTATGACTTATAATAAATATATAACTAAAGCTTGAAGTGGTAGCACACCGTCATTTGTAATTAGCAGATTTTACATTGAAATGGTGACAAACTTTCCCACTGACATGCAGCTTTACTGACAAAACTATATAATGTACAAACAATGTTTGGAAATACTTTCTGCAAATCTGTGTCATTTGCACGTCACCAAATAATATGTTATGGTTTATTTTGCTCTATTTAACTCTTTGGTTGCATCACACTTAATTCCAAAAAATTATGCTTTTGCATTTCCTGATATATTTTGAAATATTCGTAATATTAATTTACAGGCTATTTATTGAAATGTTATATGTTAGAGAAAAATAACTGACATCTTCAGACAGCTCACATGACAAAAACCTCTAACTCTAGTAAGAGAGAGAGAAAAATAAACCTAATTTTCCAAGCAGCAATTAGTTAAAAGGCAAACTGACATTTGACCCTTTCCTTGAACCGACAGCAAATGTGTCAAGATAAAAACAAGATTTAATGACATCTTTGTTGCTCATTCACTTTCTGAATGAACAGAACACCTGTTCCTTTCCAGCCTAAGTTTACCCACCAGATGGAGATAGTAGGTTCTAAAAATAGCTCTACCTGATAAAATGTAACTTGGAGTTGCGAGTGGGCAAGCAGATTCTTCAAGGCCTGCCCCACTCAAACTAGAACGTATCCCTTCCTCTTAATATATAGATCACCATGCAGCAATGCCAACTTTAATATTACAGTAACCAACACCCATCAGGACCACCCAAATATATTAGTTCTAGGGGGCTTCAACATATGATTTGACAAGCAGACCCTAACCACACCACAGCTATCACAACCAACCTTGAAGACTTCAACCTCCCAACAAATCATTTGTGGGTGAACTCACTGCACATGACATAACCCAGATATCCTATTTGTACTCATTGGACAAGCTACTGTGTCAGGCAACTCCCTCATAAGCTGGAGCGACCACATCATCACTTTCAAGATTAACACACCTCTCAATGACAACACTTCTAAGACATCAAAAACCAACCACAACAACAAACGTTAGTCTAAACTAGACACCCACCATGAAAGTACGCTAATAAACATGTGGCTGAGAGCCATTCACACATTCTACAACTGCTTCTTTACTGAACAGAACAAACGGACACCAATAAAAGCTATTTCCACAAACAGAATACTACATTGGTGAAAGAGAGCATCAAAAGAATGGAAACGCGACTCCACGTGCTCCAATGCAAGTGGAGAAAATCAGGAGATGAAATAGACAAAAGCACAGTACACAACTATGGCAGAGCCTACAAAAGACCTATCAGAACCACAAAGACATCACTACTCCCTACGCATAACTGTAGCAGACTGCCCTTCTAAAGAACTCCATAAAATTCTAACAGAATTTCCCAAGGCAGAGTGTCAAAATGCTGAAACAAGACTTCTGTGACAAAACCTCCATTGAATTGATCTCAAAAGTTAGAAAGATTGAACATTAAATTGAGGAGAACGCACACAACACGTGGCCCAACCACCATAGAAAGAACAAGCATTGGCATAGCCAATAGGTCTCGCTTGTGGGACCTTAGAAGTATTTAGTTTTGCAGCACAATATCCGATTATGCAACAAGGATATTGTGCTGCAAAACTAAATACTTCTAAGGTCCCACAAGCGAGACCTATTGGCTATGCCAATGCTTGTTATATAGTGCGGACAACAGTAGTGATACATGAAGCAAAAATTACAAGTGAGCATGTTACAAAAGCAAACGTTACGTTACATGAGACAATAGTGACAGTTGTGCAAGTATCAAGAGCAAACAAAATACAAGAGGTAGCAAACGATATGTTCTTAGAGGAAACAAGCTTCTCGGCATTGCTGGGTCGGAGCAGCAGGCAGATGCGAGTGGAGCGCGCGCTGGAGAGGGAGGGGGTGGGAGGACTAGGCAGCGGGAGAGAGGGAGAAATGAGCGCGAGAGCCCAAGGCGATGGCGGCGGCAGAAGAGCGAGGGAGCAGTTTTTATAAAGCGAGGACAACAGTAGTGATACATGAAGCAAAAATTACAAGTGAGCATGTTACAAAAGCAAACGTTACGTTACATGAGACAATAGTGACAGTTGTGCAAGTATCAAGAGCAACAAAATACAAGAGGTAGCAAACGATATGCAATAGCATATCTGAGGGAACACGGCCAGGGGGAAGCTGGCTGGGGAGGGGGAGGAGAAATGAAAGGAAGGCTGTGTGCGGCGTAATTAGGGGAGGAGAAGCCGCAGAGCGCACGCTGGGCGAAGCCCTTTGATGTGCTGTGCGGCAAATGGAGGGAGGCTGATGCGCGTTCATGTTTGAACACGTGGTTCACATGAACTTCATGAAAACGCCAGCAAAAAGCTGGTGGTTTCATGATGTTTTCGCCGCTTGAATTCTCGCTCCGCTCGATGCGCATGCGCGCATCGATAGGTCGCGAGACCTAAAAAACAATAAACCTCCATTAATGCTTACTTTCAGTACTCTGTCACAAAAGGATTTCCTCAATATTACCATTGCAGCCAGACCATCAGGTTCACCTTCAGACCCAGTACCACCCAAAAACTTTAAACCTATCCTTTGTTCAACCTGTGCATGGTAGGTGGCCATATGCCTACTCAACAAGTCCCTGACTAGTTCTCTTCCCACCTGAGTTGAACAGCTCCTACTTTGGACCTCTCCGCAAAAAGAATAACCTCGACCCAGCAAATTACAGGTCCATATCAAATGGACACCACCATCTCCGATTCTCTGAAAATGCTCATAATGGATTGCTACTAATGGCATAGACTAAGTGTAGCCTATCTACCACCTTTCACATCACTTCCTCACACACAGCACTGGTGTTCCTCAGGGGCCAAAATATCTACCTAATCCACTTACCAAATCTGATTAAATCATACAGCCTCACCTGTTACAGCATTAAAGATGACACCCACCAAATCATTTAAAAAATGGATAGCCCGAAGGACTCCACAATACTCAACTTGATGACTACCTCTGTGCCATAAACACATGGATAACCAATAATCATCTAAAGCCAAATATCACAAAGACCGGGATTATGGCCGGCAGACAATGACAAAAGGACCAGCCATCGCCATATGACCTAAGGAACTAGAAGCCCTTCCAAGAACATCAAGAGAAGTTCGAAACCTAGGATTAACTATGGATTCACACCGATCCTTGATAATGTTAACGTCCCAAAGAGTGCCTTCTACACAATGAAAATCCTGCGTTGCATAGTCCCATACTTTGCACACCACCAAAAACTGCAAGCTATCCTCCTGCTCCTAATCTCCAAGCTTGACCATGGCAACAGCCTACCTTGGCACACCTGCATTCATCATACTTAAAATGCAAATCAACCAAAATGCTGCTACAAGGCTGCTTCTCTTCCTTCTCCGAAGTGAATACATGACTACAGTTCTGCAATCGCTCCACTGGCTACCTCTAGCTATAAGGGAAATGTTCAAGGCACTCTGCATTGTCCACAGAGCCTCCCAAGAAAAAGGACTACTATACCTAGAAGTTAAATTCAAGCTATACAAACAAAACCAAAAACTTCGCTCCAGACTTGCAGCACTTATCATAACACCCTACTACAAGAAATCAATAGGAGGCTCTGCTTTCTCAGTACAAGCCGCCAAGCTCTTTAACTCTGGTTCTAGTCTATACAGAAAGCTTGCTTCATGTAATCCCATCCTACATTCAACCAGTGCACACCATTCAATCCAAATCAAGACAATACCATATAGGGAGATGGTAAGACTCTGGTTGCTTTTGCCGTGATGAACAGGATTTCATCTTGGAACTCCAGTTACTGGTAGATAGCTTTTTCACTAGGAGCTACTCTAAGAAGTTACTTTATAAATCGAAACATAGAATCATGAGGGTTAAACAGAATGATCTTTTATGCAGCAAACGGAAACACACTGATAATACAATATATTTTCGTTCATTACACCATATAGTGCATGTAGTTCACAGGTCTACAACATTCTTTGCTATCACTGGCATCTATTTCAACTGGATAGTGTCCTGAGAAATTCCATTTCTTTGAAATCAAGTCTCACATACAATAGGGGGAGAAGGTTTGCTTTTATCCAAGCTACTTGAACCCATACTGATTCAGACCAGTGATACATGGTAACAGGTACAACCGAGGGGCTTCTACAAATGTGAACACTGCAACCTCTGCCATTTTGCTTGCAAAAAGGTCACCTCATTTCATTACGAAACTGATAGATGTCATGAAATTGGACAGTTCATTAACTGCAGCACCAAATATGTTGTGTACTGTGTGATTTGTGAGTGTAGTCTTATTTATGTAGGTATTACCATCAGACTACTTAAGTTCAGGATCCAGGAGCAAATGAAGGCAATCGGGAACAATAACCGCAATTATTCTTTTACCGTGCATTATAACATGTGCTATTCAAAGTCTGAATTGATTAACGTAACTTACCATGGAATTGCAAAACTTGAGCCCAACCCCAGGGGACGTAACAGAACACTTGCCCTAAAGAGGTTAGAAACCAATTGGAACATTCAATTAAGAGCGGCTGATGTGGGTTTGAACGTGGATAGAGAACTACATGTATACTTAATGGAGTGAATGCACTATGGACCTAGTACTGAATCTGTTGATACAATTGGTTTACCTTTGCAGCAACTAAAGTTGTTCTCTTATTTGCTCGTTTGTTTTGAGAAAATGGATTTCAGCTGCTTACGAGGATGCTTTGCTATGTAGTACATGACCAGTGGGTTGTTGGCACAACCTGTGGGTTCTATATAGTCTGGTATTTATTTACTTACTTTATTATAATAACTGTTAAAGTTAATGGGTCGCGGAATTGCTCACAATTCTATTGCTGCATAACAGTTCAATTTGTGGAGCCTCATTAGCTCAGTTTTAAGTACTTTGTAGCCTCTTATTACATTTTATGATATAAAGCGGGCAAAAAATTAACCCTATTATTTTTGTTTGAGATCGTAAATAACAATTATTATATAGTGACTGATGTATACATTCTCTGTCTAGTTGAATTCTATCTTTTGTTCTCCAGTGGAATATGGTTCACTGCATGGGAGTTGCTTTTTTGAACGTTTACATATTCTGACCTATGTATTCTAATGTATTGTACTATTTATAGTTTGGTGATGGTGATGGCACTCTGCTTTTTCACTCTGTTGGTCTGAATGTACACTTTTTATTTATCAATGACTATTTGTACACCTTTTAACACTCTGCCAGGGTTCACCCGACTGATTGCTTCTGCCATTATGACCATGATATTGGGACACTGCCCTTTCTATGCTTCCAGCTTTGTTTTCTATACTCCTTCTTTGGCGTGATTTACTTTATGCTTTTGTATGCACTCCTTTGATATGGAGGCTTATTTTTAGTCATCTGTTTATACATCCATATTTACACTACTGTAAGCCTCCAGGATTTACCTGTACTTCTCCTGTTCTCTTGCGCAATTTTGTTTTTGCTTTAAATTTACTCCTTCAATATGGAGGCTTATTCGTAGTTCTCTATTTACTCGTCCACATTTACGCAAATATAAGCATTCCGAGTTTACCTGTCAAGTCTTTTATTTTAAGGGGTTGCGTACAAAACAGTTTTTGATATTTTTCGGTTTCTACATGCTTGTTATGTCTTGGCCTAACTAAATTTAAACATGGGTTGTCCAACGTAACGTGAGCTTCTTTGTGCTTTGTGATAGGCTAAGTTTCAATATGTTGATATCGTTCTTTTTCAACTTGGAGGAACTTTGCTAGCCCTCTTTTCTAGTCTACGTCACTGCATGCACGCTATTTCAGCGTTCACGGTGCACCTATACTCATTCACTTGGTGCAAGAGGAGGGATATTCTGGAAAGGGGATGAGCATATTTCTATGTTTTTACTTGTATGAGTACTTCCTGTGTGTTTGGTTTTAATGGCCTGATCGCTATTACTTTGTGTGTATTAGTTTTGGTGTATCATGGCCCACTTGATTAGACTTAATTTAGACTTTGAGTGATAATAGTGTCCCACTAACTTTTGGAGGGAACGCACATTGCCGTGTCCGGTATGTTTTGCTTTGTTCATTGAGCACAGTTTTTAGGAGAGCGTATTGGATTCGTTTTTTTAGCTCCCTAGATAATACTTTTCTTTGATTTACAATTACTTATTTTCTAACTTTGTAGACTCAGTACTTACACGGTCAGGAACGCCACAGTATACTTTTGTTTCACAGATCTCTTTTCTATGGCCAGTCAATCAATCAATCAGCAGAGTTCTCCAACCCCAGAGCCGGAAACAACAACATCACCCCCTCGCAAGACCTCTGCGACTCACTCGCCTCATTCTTCCACCGCAAGATCGCCGATATACACAACCGCTTCGGCGCACCCACCACGCACCCTACCACCGAACCAACGCTCCCCACCACCACCCTCTGCGCCTGGACCCCGGTCAGCACCGAAGACACCACCCGCACGATGACCACCATCCACTCCGGATCACCAACCGACCCCTGCCCCCACCACGTCTTCAACAAGGCAGACTCCATCATCCCACCCCAACTCCGGGACATCATCAACACCTCCTTCAACACCGCCACCTTCCCGGAGATCTGGAAGCACGCCGAGCTCAGCGCCCTCCTAAAGAAACCAACAGCAGACCCCACCGACCTCAAGAACTACCGCCCCATCTCGCTCCTCCCTTTTCCTGCCAAAGTCATCGAGAAGACCGTCAACAGACAGCTTGCCGCCTTCCTTGAGACGAACGGATCCCTTGACCCCTCGCAGTCAGGTTTCCGAGCCAACCACAGAACCGAGTCCGCCCTCATCGCAGCCACCGACAACATCAGGTCCCTGCTCGACAACGGGGAAACAGCGGCCCTCATCCTCCTGGACCTCTCTGCAGCATTCGACACCGTCTGCCACCGCACCCTAGTACAACGCCTCAGCAACGTCGGAGTCCAAGAGAAGGCACTGGAGTGGATCATCTCGTTCCTTGCCAGAAGAACCCAGAGAGTCCGCCTCCCCCGTTCAGATCCGAAGCCACCGAAGTCATCTGCGGCGTACCACAGGGATCATCGCTCAGCCCAACCCTCTTCAACGTCTACATGAGCCCTCTCGCAGCCATCGCACGCAAACACAACCTCAACATCATCTCCTACGCCGACGACACCCAGCTGATCCTCTCCCTCACCAACGACCCCGCCACCGCCAGAACCAGCCTGCACGAAGGGATGAAAGACGTCGCCGAGTGGATGAAGAACAGCCGCCTAAAACTGAACTCAGACAAGACGGAAGTCCTCATCCTAGGCTCATCGCCCTCCGCCTGGGACGACTCCTGATGGCCCCCTGCCCTGGGCACCACCCCCAAGCCTACGGACCACGCACGCAACCTGGGCTTCATCCTGGAATCCTCCCTCTTGATGACCATACAAGTCAACGCCGTCTCAACATCATGCTTCAACACCCTGCGCATGCTCCGTAAGATCTTCCGATGGATCCCCACCGAAACCAGGAAGACGGTCACCCAGGCACTCGTCACCAGCCGACTGGACTACGGAAACACCCTCTACGCCGGAACCACAGCCAAACTTCAGAAAAGACTCCAGCGCATCCAGAATGCCTCCGCATGACTAGTCTTGGACGTCCCCCCGACACAGCCACATCTCCGGCCACCTGAGAGACCTGCACTGGCTCCCCGTCAGCAAGAGGATCACGTTCAGGCTCCTCACCCACGCACACAAGGCCCTCCACGACCTGGGCCCCAAGTACCTCAACAGCCGCCTGACCTTCTACGCACCCACCCGCCAGCTACGCTCGACCAGCCTCGCCCTCGCCGCCGTGCCACGCATTCGCAAAGCCACCGCCGGGGGAAGATCCTTCTCCTACCTGGCAGCCAAGACATGGAACTCCCTCCCCATCCACCTCCGGCTGACCCAGGATCACCTTGCCTTCAGGAAGCTCCTCAAGACCTGGCTCTTCGAGCAGTAGCGGACCCCTCCCCCCCAGCGCCTTGAGACCCTTCCGGGTGAGTAGCGCGCTATACAAATGTCCATGATTGATTGATTGATTGATTGATTGATTGAATTTGTATAGCGCGCTACTCAGCCGTTAGGGTCTGAAGGCGCGGAGGGGGCGGGGGGTTGCTACTGTTCGAACAGCCAGGTCTTGAGTTTCTTCCTGAAGGAGAGATGGTCCAGGGTCAGCCGTAGCTGAGTGAGGAGGGAGTTCCATGTCTTGGCTGCCAGGTAGGAGAAGGATCTTCCTCCGGTGGATTTGCAGATACGTGGGACGGAGGCGAGGGCGAGGCTGGCGGATCGGAGCTGGCGGGTGGGTGTGTAGAATGTGAGGCGGCTGTTGAGGTACTTCGGGCCCGTGTCGCGGAGGGCCTTGTGTGCGTGGGTGAGGAGTCTGAACATGATCCTCTTGTTGACGGGGAGCCAGTGCAGGTCTTTCAGGTGGGCAGAAATGTGGCTGTGGCGAGGGATGTCCAGGATGAGACGTGCTGAGGCGTTCTGAATGCGCTGGAGTCTTTTCTGGAGTTTGGCTGTGGTTCCTGCGTAGAGGGTGTTCCCGTAGTCCAGTCGGCTGGTGACGAGTGCCTGGGTGACTGTCTTCCTGGTTTCGGTGGGGATCCATCAGAAGATCTTACGGAGCATGCGCAAGGTGTTGAAGCAGGATAACGAGACGGCGTTGACTTGCTTGGTCATCGTGAGGGAGGAGTCAAGGATGAAGCCCAGGTTGCGTGCGTGGTCCGTTGGCTTGGGTGCGGTGCCCAGGGCACGGGGCCTCCAGGAGTCGTCCCAGGCGGAAGGAGATGGTCCGAGGATGGGGACTTCCATCTTGTCTGAGTTCAGTTTCAGACGGCTGATCTTCATCCATTCCGCGACGTCTTTAATTCCTTCCTGGAGGTTGGCTTTGGCGGTGGCGGGTTCGTTGGTGAGGGAGAGGATCGGCTGGGTGTCGTCGGCGTAGGAGATGATGTTGAGATTGTTTTGGCGTGCGATGGCTGCGAGAGGGCTCATGTAGACGTTGAAGAGGGTGGGGGTGAGTGAGGAACCTTGCGGAACGCCGCAGATGACTTCGGTGGCCGTGGATCGGAAAGTGGGGAGGCGGACTCTCTGGGTTCTTCCGCCGAGGAACGAGATGATCCACTCTTGGATTCCGGTGTTGCTGAGGCGTTGTATCAGAGTGCGGTGGCATACGGTGTCGAAGGCTGCTGAGAGGTCCAGGAGGATGAGGGCAGCTGTTTCCCCGTTGTCGAGCAGGGACCTGATGTCGTCGGTGGCTGCGATGAGGGCGGTCTCTGTGCTGTGGTTTGCTTGGAACCCGGATTGAGAGGAGTCGAGGGATCCGTTGGTCTCGAGGAAGGCGGAGAGTTGTCTGTTGACGGTCTTCTCGATGACTTTGGCCGGAAAGGGGAGGAGCGAGATGGGGCGGAAGTTCTTCAGGTCCGTGGGGTCCGCTGTGGGTTTCTTCAGGAGGGCGCTCATCTCTGCATGTTTCCAACTCTCCGGGAAGGTGGCGGATGCAAAGGAGCTGTTGATGATGTTCCGGAATTGGGGTGCGATGATGGAGTCTGCTTTGTTGAAAATGTGGTATGGGCAGGGGTCGGTGGGGGAGCCGGAGTGGATGGTGTTCATCAGGCAGGTGGTGTCTTCGGTGCTGACCGGGGTCCAGGTGCAGAGGGTGGTGGTGGGGTGCGCTGGTTCGGTGGTTGGGTCCATGGTCAGGGCGCCGAAGCTGTTGTGTATGTCGGCGGTCTTGCGGTGGAAGAACGAGGCGAGTGAGTCGCAGAGGTCTTGCAAGGGTGTGATGTCGTTGCAGGCGCTGGGGTTGGATAGCTCTTTAACGATGCTGAAGAGTTCCTTGCTGTTGTGGGTGTTGTTGTCCAGTCGTTCTTTGAATGTTGTCTTCTTGGTGGTGCGGATCAGGTGGTGGTGTTTGTTAGAAGGGGCGACCCCAGGGGTCAGGATGTGCTCTCCCGACCACCCCGGGATCCTCCACTCCCACAAATACTGCCGAGTCTTAACGTGCGGTCCCCGCCGGGGACGACTCTGAATCTATGATCGTACATACTGAGTTCACACCACACTTATGAACGGACACCACACTGTGGATCTTTAGTAACACGTTCTTTATCACCATTAAAAGGAATCAATATTTACAGATGATCGAGGGATCGTAAAGTCTCGGTTGGAAGGAATAGGGAAGCGGGATAGTCTCAATAGTAGGCCAGTACGTCACGTACCCTGCGCACAGCTCTCGATCCTCGAGCCGGGGGGGATACGGAAGTTGGAGGTGGTACTGACTGTTCTACTCACTTCGGTTCGAGTCAGGTCGAGTTGGTAGCGTCGATGGTCCAGCCAGACCAGAGTACTCCTCAAGCCGCGACGAGGTCAGCAGGGCTCGATCCGGAGTGCACAGAGGTACTGTTAGTTCGTGGGGAGCCGCGACAGCGTCGCAGGGCTCAGGATGTTCAGCGAAGTCCTTAGAGTTTTAAGGATGAGCCGCGACAAGGTCAGCAGGGCTCCGTGGTTTCAGTTCCTTTTCTTCAAGGGTGAGCTGCGACAGCGTCAGCAGGGCTCGGAGGGTACAAAGTTCGGGTTCTCCTCAAGGTCAGCCACGATCAGATCAGCAGGGCTTTCTTGTCCAGGATACAACTGCCCACTAGTTCTGGGGCGGGCCTTCATATAGTCCAGTGGCCCTTTGATGTCCGGACTCTCGCAGGAGGCGACCTCGTGGTCCGGGGCGGGTCGGCAGAGTGTCCCGTCGGCTGGCCCTTTGATGCTTTAGAAGATGCGTCCGGGGATTCCCAGACGCCCATCCAGGTTTGGAGCCAGCTCTCGGGGAGGCCAGAGGTGTGATCGAAACCAGCCCCCATGGGCAGGCCAGAGGTGTGAGAGAAACCAGTCTCTCGGAGGGAGGCCGGAGGTGCTATCGAATTCTTTGATCCTGGGTACTTCGAGGGCCCTTTACCCCCCAGCCGGGTCATGGCGCGTCTGCCGCCTAAGCTTTTCCGGGGCCGGGGTCGGCCAAGGGCTGCAGAGCCAGGGACTGCGGGACGGGAAAATGGCGGCCGGTGGCCCTGTGTGGCAATAATGGTGACCGGCGGCCACGTGTAGGGATGCAGGATTGTGCGTACAGGGTGCTGAGGATCGGGGGGAACCACGCCACGAGTCCAGGTCCAACACGCGTCCCCCCCCCCCCCAGCTGAAAGGCAGAGAGAACTACCCATCCTCTTGGGCGTTCTGTTCACTGAGGCGGAAGAACCGGGACAGGCTGTCCGCGTTGGCGTGGTCCGCACCGGGCCGGTGCTCAACAGTAAAATCCATCCCCTGGAGGGAGATGGAACAGAGTAGCAATTTAGGGTTCTCCCCTCTCATTTGCATTAGCCACCGGAGAGGTCGGTGGTCGGTTTGGACCAGGAAGTGAGTACCGAACAGATAGGGCCTCAACTTCTTCAGGGCCCAAACCACCACGAAGGCCTCCCGTTCGATGGTGCTCCACTTTTGCTCGTGAGGGAGTAGCCTCCGGCTAATAAATGCCACGGGGTGATCGATACCCTTGTCGTCTATCTGGGAGAGGACTGCCCAGATGCCGTGCTCGGAGGCGTCCGTCTGGACCACGAACTCTCGGGAGTAATCGGGAGCCTGCAGGACTGGGGTGGTGCACATGGCAACTTTCAAATCTTCAAACGCCTTCTGACAGGCGGGGGTCCAACTAACTTTCTTTGGGTTCTTTTTAGCGGTCAATTCTGTGAGGGGGTCTACAATGCTGCCATACCCCTTTATGAACCTCCGATAGTACTCCGTGAGCCCCAGGAAAGCCCGCACTTCGGTTTGCGTCGTGGGGGCCTCCCAGGCATTGATTGCATCGATCTTGGGTTGGAGGGGGGCGACGAGGCCGCTTCCGACCTGGTGCCCTAGGTAGATCACTGATCCCTGTCCTATTTGGCATTTGCTGGCTTTAATGGTGAGGCCTGCGCGGCGCAGGGCCTCCAACACCTCCCAGAGGTGTTGTAGATGTTCGGACCAGTGGCCACTGAATACCGCAATATCATCGAGGTAGGCTGTGCTGAACCCCTCCAACCCTGCCAGTACCTGGTTAACCATCCTATGGAAGGTGGCGGGGCATTTTTCATACCGAAGGGCATCACTCTGAAGTGGTAGTGACCATCCGGAGTGGAGAAAGCGGATCTTTCCTTGGCCCCTTCCGTGAGGGCGATCTGCCAGTACCCACTGGTCAGATCAAAGGTACTGAGATATCGAGCCGACCCCAGGCGGTCAACGAGCTCGTCGGCTCGGGGAATGGGGTGTGCGTCGGTCCTGGTGACTGCGTTCAGCCCTCGGTAGTCTACGCAGAACCTCAGCTCGGGAACAGCGCCGGGGGCGGCCGCCTTCGGAACCAGGACCACGGGGCTAGCCCATGGGCTGTCAGAAGCCTCGACCACTCCCAAGGCTAACATTTTGGAAACTTCGGCCTTGATACAGGCTCGGACTCGGTCAGGGACACGGTAGGCTCTGTGCCATACCGGAGGGCTGTCCCCGGTGTCTACGTCGTGAACGCACCAGCGGGTGACACCGGGGGTGAGGGAAAAGAGGTCAGAGAACTGTCCCAGCAACCGGCGACAGTCTTCACGCTGCTCGGGGGTGAGGGAGGAGGAGAGACTCGCTCCTTCTACGGAGCCATCTTTTTCCTTCGCACACAGGAGGTCGGGGATCCAACTCTGATCGTACGAAGTGGGGTTCGAGGCGGTTCACGTGGAGAACCCTTAGGGGGTTTCTGGCTGACTGCATATCGATGAGATAGGTGACCTGGCTTTTTCGTTCCACCACTTTGAAGGGCCGGGTCCACTTGTCCTGAAGGGCACAAGGTTACACCGGGGCCAATACCCAAACCTGTTGGCCGGGTTGAAACTCGACCAGGGTGGCGTTCTGGTCGTACCAGCGTTTTATTTCTTCTTGGCTGGCCTCGAGGTTTGCCTCGGCCAGCTCCCGGAACTTCTGAGTCTGGTTCCGGAGTGCCAGAATGTTGGAAAATACATCTGGGGGTGGATTCAGGGGGGCCGCTTCCCAACCTTCCTTGACCAGGCTGAGGGGTCCCCGGACGGGGTGCCCGTAGAGCAGCTCGAAGGGGCTGAACCCCAAAGATTTTTGGGGGACTTCTCGGTAGGCGAACAGGAGGCAGGGTAGGAGGATGTCCCACTTGCGCCTCAGAGGCTCCTCGAGACCCATGATCATTCCTTTGAGAGTGCGGTTGAATCGCTCAACCAGGCCGTTACCTTGAGGGTGGTATGGGATGGTGAACTTGTACGTTACCCCACACTGTTGCCTCAGGGACTTCATGTACCTCGAAATTAAGTTTGTACCTCGGTCACTTACCACTTCTCGCGGGAATCCCACCCGGGAGAAGATCCCCATGAGGGCCCGCCCCACTACGGGAGCCGTCACCGTCCTGAGGGGAATGGCCTCGGGGTACCGGGTGGCGTGATCTACCAAGACAAGGATGAACCGGTGGCCTAAGGGGGTCCAGGGGTCCCACGATGTCTCTTCCCACCCGTTCAAAGGGGGTACTGACAACGGGGAAGGGTTGGAGAGGAGCCTTGCGCTTCCCTCCGCTCTTTCCGCTGGCCTGGCACGTGGGACAGGACTTACAGTGGGTCTCCACATCGGCGCGCATGCGGGGCCAATAAAAATGGGCAACTAGGCGCTGATGGGTCTTGTCCTGGCCCAAGTGTCCCGCCACGGGCACATCATGGGCCAGGCTCAGGAGGAAACCGCGGAAACGTAGGGGTACCACCAGCACCCGCGCTGACCCTAGTTTGGCGTTTTTCTGCTCACTATATAATAGGCCGTTTTCCCAATATATGAAATGGGAGAATGGTCTTCGGCAGCCTGGGCGGCGGCCTGCTGCCGCGGCCCAACCAAGGAAGGACAGGAGGTCTGTTCCAGGCCGAATTCTTCTCGGGAAGGTCCTCCTTCCTGTCACCACTGGGCTAACTCAGGGAGGTCGTTAAGGGGTGGGATCTGTTCGACGGGAGGCCCTTGGGTGGAGCGTCTTCGGGGTCAATTTCTGCGCCTGGGGGTAGGACGAGGACCTCTGGTCGCTCGCTGCCCTCCAGGGCGTCAGAGGCCGGGCGAGGGATCTCTGGTTCCACTTCCCCGGGGGTGGCCATCCTGGCCATCATGGCTCGTGTGCTCACGCAGGCCCAGCCGGGCAGGCCCATCATCTCGAGATGAGTCCTTTGTTCTACTTGCTTCCACAGGGAGCTCTCCAGGTCGTTCCCTAGTAGGCAGTCCACTGGCCTGTCAGTGCGGACCGCTACCCGTAAGACACCGGAGACTCCTCCCCACTCGAACGGGACCTGAGCTATTCGGCAGGTGCGGATAGAGTTGTCGGCTGCTATCACCCTGCAGGAGGCGTGGGGGATGATCTGGGAATCATAGACTAGGGTATATCTTACTGAAGTGATGCTGGCTCCTGTGTCGCGGAGGGCCCCTTCCGCTACCCCCGTTGATCATTACTTGTTGACGGTATTTCTCAGTGTTGTCTGGCAAGGGGTCTCCTGGGACCATCTCTCTATTACCTAGGGAGACCAATACCATGGCTGCGGGCTCCCACCCCTCGGGGTCCTCCATCCCTTCTTCCTCTATCGCTACGTAGGCTAGATGGCACGTGGGAGGACTCGCAGCGGCGGGTCTCTCGTTCATGGGGCATTGGGGGTCAGTGGCATAGTGCCCTGGTTGCTGACATCTGTAGCAGGCTATGCCGGCGATGGGGGCCCTGCCTACTTGCGGGAGGAGCTGCTCTAGTCAAGGGAGGAGAGTTGGGTGGCTGGTTTCGGGGGGGACTACGCTGGGGCCCTGACTGTGACCCTTGCTGCCTACCTCGACCCCCCCCCCCCTCCTCTCTGGCGGGAAGATCCTTGGTCGTTCCGGTTGTAGTCCCCCCACGGGCCCCCTCTGGACCCGGGTGTTCACCCAACGATCGGCCTCGACAGCCAGCTTCCGTGGGTCGGCTAGTTTGCTGTCCAGGAGGTGCTGCCTCAGCCCCACAAAGCAGTTTGCGGAAAGGTGTTCATAGGCGATGAGGTCGACCAGGCCCTCGAAGGTGCTCACTTTGCTACCCTTGATCCATCCTTCTAAGGCCCGGCTGTAGAAATTCACATAGTCTACCCATGTGGTGCTGGGGATTTTCTTGCAGTCTCTAAACCGCTGTCGATACATCTCGGGGGTGAGCCTGTTGCGAGATAGTAGAGCGTCCTTCATGTGCGGGTAGGAATTCTTGTTGGCGGGGGGCAGGTCCAGCAAGGTGTCTCTTCCCTCGCTGAGGAAGCGTCCCCACAAGCCGGCCCCCCAATCCTTCTCGGGGATCCGGTGGGAGGACATGGCGACTTCGTATGCTTTAAACCACTGCTGGATGTCATCTCCCTTGTAGTATTCCTTTACGACGTCTTTGGGGATGTGTACTTTGGCCTCCACCGGGGGAAGCGTTTCTCTGTTTCCCGGGGGTCGGGTCACTTCAGTTCTGGCTTTCAGCTCGATTTCTTTAAGGCTGCGCTCGTGCTCGAGCTGGAGTTTTCTTCCTTCATGCTCCCTCTGGAGCTTCTTTTCTTCTGGCTCTCCTTGCAACCATAATTGTTCGACGGCCAACTTTTTCTCGGCCAGCTTGATCTCTCCTTCTATTTTGAGGCGCGCTAGCTCTAGCTCGTGGCTTAGGTTTCGTTCTCGGTCGGTCATTTCCTCTGATGACAGACCCCTCTCCGTGCTGGGGCTTCGGGCCAGGGAGTCGGTTCTCTCACCTCCCTGGGTGCTGGGTTCGGTCTGCGGCCCTCCCTCTCCGCCGTCTCCTTCTGGTGGGGGAATGGGGGCCCCGGACTCTACCCAGGCTGTTAGAGCTTTCTGGAAGTCTTCCTTGGTGCTCAGACCTGTGCTAGTGATGTTGAGTTCTTTGCAGAACTGTTTTAGTTCTCTGTGGGTGTAATCTCCCAAAAAGTCTTTATCGAAAGTGGTCTTCTCGCTCATCTCTGTGGAGATCATGGTTGCTTCTTTCTCTCGTTGTTGTTGTGTGTTTGTTCAGGCAGTGTGTCAGTGGTACGATCTCTAGACGTAGGTTCGTATCGCGCCGCTGCCACCAATGTTAGAAGGGGCGACCCCAGGGGTCAGGATGTGCTCTCCCGAGCACCCCGGGATCCTCCACTGCCACAAATACTGCTGAGTCTTAACGTGCGGTCCCCGCCGGGGAGGACTCTGAATCTATGATCGTACACACTGAGTTCACACCACACTTATGAACGGACACCACACCGTGGATCTTTAGTAAGCACGTTCTTTATCCCCATTAAAAGGAATCAATATTTACAGATGATCGAGGGATCGTAAAGTCTCGGTTGGAAGGAATAGGGAAGCGGGACAGTCTCAATAGTAGGCCAGTACGTCACGTACCCTGCGCACAGCTCTCAATCCTCGAGCCGGGGGCATACGGAAGTTGGAGGTGGTACTGACTGTTCTACTCACTTCGGTTCGAGTCAGGTCGAGTTGGTAGCGTCGATGGTCCAGCCGGACCAGAGTACTCCTCAAGCCGCGACGAGGTCAGCAGGGGTCGATCCGGAGTGCACAGAGGTACTGTTAGTTCGTGGGGAGCCGCGACAGCGTCGCAGGGCTCAGGATGTTCAGCGAAGTCCTTAGAGTTTTAAGGATGAGCCGCGACAAGGTCAGCAGGGCTCCGTGGTTTCAGTTCCTTTTTTTCGAGGGTGAGCCGCGACAGCATCAGCAGGGCTCGGAGGGTACAAAGTTCGGGTTCTCCTCAAGGTCAGCCGCGATCAGATCAGCAGGGCTTTCTTGTCCAGGATACAACTGCCCACTAGTTCTGGGGCGGGCCTTCATATAGTCCAGTGGCCCTTTGATGTCCGGACTCTCGCAGGAGGCGACCTCGTGGTCCGGGGCGGGTCGGCAGAGTGTCCCGTCGGCTGGCCCTTTGATGCTTTAGAAGATGCGTCCGGGGATTCCCAGACGCCCATCCAGGTCTGGAGCCAGCTCTCGGGGAGGCCAGAGGTGTGATCGAAACCAGCCCCCAGGGGCAGGCCAGAGGTGTGAGAGAAACCAGTCTCTCGGGGGGGAGGCCAGAGGTGCTATCGAATTCTTTGGTCCTGGGTACTTAGAGGGCCCTTTACCCCCTAGCCGGGTCATGGCGCGTCTGCCGCCTAAGCTTTTCTGGGGCCGGGGTCGGCCAAGGGCTGCAGAGCCAGGGACTGCGGGACGGGAAAATGGCGGCCAGTGGCCCTGTGTGGCAATAATGGTGACCGGCGGCCACGTATAGGGATGCAGGATTGTGCGTACACGGTGCTGAGGATTGGGGGGAACCACGCCTCGAGGCCAGGTCTAACAGTGTTTGCGGGTGGCGTTCTTGAGGGCGGTCATGTTTTCTGTTGTCTGGTCGTGGCGCCAGGCTTTCTCGAGGGTGCGGCAGGTTTTCTTGGAGTTTTTGAGTTCGTTGGTAAACCAAGAGGCTTTCCTGCTGTCGGGTCTGCTGGGAGGATTCTTCAGTGGTGCGAGTTCGTCGGCGCAGTTGATGAGCCACTGTGTGAGGTTGCGGGCTGCTTCGTTGGTGTCCGTCGTGTTGGTGGGTGGGTTCTGGCTGAGGGCGGTGGTGAGCTGGTCGGCGGTGATCTTGCTCCAGCTTCTGCGGGGAACCTGTTGCGGGTGGTGGTGTGTCGTGGTTCTCCTGAAGTTGAAGTGGACGCAGCTGTGGTCTGTCCAGTGTAGTCCGGTTGAGTGGCTGCAGGAGATGTGCTTGCTGGAGGAGAAGATGGGGTTGAGCGTGTGGCCGGCGTAGTGGGTGGGGGTGCTCACCAGTTGCTTGAGTCAGAGGTTGGCGAGGTTATCCAGCAGGGCGGTGGTGTTGCAGTCCTTGTTGTTCTCCAGGTGGAAGTTGAGGTCCCCTAGGAGGATGTAGTCTGTGGAGGTGAGGGCGTGCGGACTGACTAAGTCAGCGATGGCTTCGCTGAATTGTGTGCGCGGTCCTGGGGGTCTGTAGATGAGGGTGCCTCGGAGGGTGGTTTTGGGGTCGGTGTGTATCTGGAAGTGAAGGTGCTCGCCGGTGGTGAGGGTGTCGTCGGAGTTGGTCGTGATGTGGATGGTGCCTCTTTGGATGATGGTGATGCCTCCTCGGATGATGGTGATGCCTCCTCCGGTTTGGTTGCCGCGGTCCCTCCGGATGATCTTGTAGTCGTCCGGGATGGCTATGGCGATGTCGGGGGCTGAGGAGGCGTTTATCCATGTTTCTGTGAGGAAGACGACGTCTGGTGATGTTGAGTCGAGGAGGTTCTAGAGTTCGGCGGCGTGCCTGTGGACGGAGCGGGTGTTGAGCAGGATGCACTTAAGGTGGTTGTTGCTGGTGCTCGGCTTGGCGGGTGCGGTGCAAGTTCGGAGGCAGGTGAATTGGCAGGCTTGGTAGGTGAAGGGTCCGTGGGTGCGTTTCGGGGTGGCTGGGTAGCAGGCGGGGTTCTGGCCGGCATTGAGTGCGTGGAGGGTGGCGTCTTCGTAAGTTCGTCGGGTACGCTGGCGACGTCGAGGGCCAGTGGTTCTGGCGCTGGGCGCGGTCCAGGCGCGGAAAGGCGTAGACGGGCTTGCCTTTGGCACGCCTTCGGCTGACAGTCGGCGCGTCCGCCGTGCGGCCTCCATATGAGGGGCTGAGGGAGGGAGGAGCAGCTGGGAGGCGGGAGCGGGGTGGCGAATGGGAACGGCAGTGGGGCGGGCCCGCAGGGAGCAGCGGCGGGAAGCAGAGGGCGAGGCGGGAAGCGGGAGGGCACAGAGGCAAAGGGGGAACGAGGGGGAGAACGAATAAAAACAAATTTACAAGGCAAAGGGGAGTGAGGGGAAAACGATGAATTAACCAGCACAAGTTACAAGTTTACAAGGTTACAAAAAGGAAAAAGGAAAAAACGAAAGAGTTACACCACCACAGGTCTCGCAGAAGCGCGGTCAGAGCGCAGCACCACAGCACGGGGGGACCACGCGGTGGCTAGGGGGGCGACCTACCTGGTGACAGGGTCAAGGGTCGCCAGTGTATTCCTTTACTGAGGGGGTATGCATATCTGGTGGTAATGTGTAGTAGGTTCATATACTTGTTAGTTTGAGTTTTTCTTACTATGTTTATGTCCACCACGGCCTCGTTGGATGGATGTATTTTGGCCATGTTAAACACCGATATTTCGCAGATTGTCGTGGAATGGATATTACATTGGCCGGTACTTGTCATAACTTACCTGTCCACTCATTACTTAGTTGCCTATCGTAGTAATGTAGCTGACAACTTTTACCCAACCCAGGAGTATTTTATATGAACGTATACGTTGTGGGGGACTTAATGTGACCTTTTTCACTTTGGTTACAGGCTTACTTTGGCTGTGTCTGACCGATTCATTCGGATTTGCGAGCATGGCAATTTCATACAATTTTTATAAATATCTCTGCCTTGAAACTTACTGAGGGAATCTCCAATTTCCACATGTCTTCAGGTTGATTAATCTTTGCCACTTGTTAGAATGGAGCACAACCCAAAAACATGTCAAAATAATCATTAACTTAAAGCCTTTAATGTCCAATCCATGATGAGAGGTTTGATGTAGTTTTTTATTGTTATTCAAGTTAGATAGATACATCAGTTACAGAAATATTTAGTTAGAAATGTTTAGTTGGAACAAGCGTACTTCATGTTCCATAAGAATTAGTCCCTATCTTTATTTAAAGGACCTAACCTAACTCACAAGAACCCATAAAGAGTTATTTTGGAAAAGAGCAAGAGAAGTTTAGAGCAGTGAGCTAATGGCTATAGAAAATCTGAGTTACCCATAAAGAGTAGTTCTGGTAACTCGGCTGAGTTCCCTAACCGCTGCAGAAGCTTCCATTAAAACAGGTAAAAGGAATTAATCACAGCAGTACCTATGATTAGCATAAAGATAGAAAGTCTCCTCACAAAGCATAAGGAAAACAAAGAAATCACCAGTTAGCAGTAGTTTAAGCCTATTTGGCTAGCACAACAAAGTCCCAAGTGACATGGCAGGGTAGGGGTGCACAGAATACATCTCTTGAGTGCCCAGAAAATTGAGTCTTTTCTCCACCTAGGAACACACACTGTATAGAAAGCACAAAACATGTTACAAAACAGGCGGTTATGTCATTTTATAACCAATGAGGAAGGATTTTCTGAAGGTCCGTCGTCTTTGCCCTTGATTTCCATGGTAAACATCCATGTCGACATGCTATTATCGAATGCGGCTACAGCATATTGCACAAAAAGATACATCTAGGAAGGTTCTCATGAGAACCTTTGCAAGTCTACCCTGTTAGTTGTCCAGTGTCGGCTCTATGAAATAAAACATTAATATCCAGCATGTCCTGGTTAGACCATGGAAATCAAAACTCTAGCAAACATTTTCTCTCATTAATATACTTGTTCATTATAAACATGTGGCAGAGAAAACGATCTAAATAGGATGAAATCATATTGTGTGAGGTGAAAAATACATTTTGCATCAAACAATACATTTCACAAAGATGTCTAGTTTTGCAGTTCAATTCTAACGTTTGGGTAGCATTTACAAAAAGGCACTTATTTTATTAAAAGGATAGTAAATAGTAAGAATATTTTTAGGCCTAGCAGTGAAAGAAAGATAGAAATGGGAGCTTTCTGCAGAAATGAGCAACATTTCTCTTTTTCCACATTTTAATAAAGGCACATTTTTCTTTCCACTATATTGACCCGTATTTTCTATTTTGACGTTAAGACACATTTCTACATTGTTATGTGGTATATTTATGTAAACCTTTTCATCTGCCACTATTCCCTATCTCCTGACTTTTAGTCGTCGCATATCTACGTTTTCTATTCGGAGTCCATGCCAGAGAGCACTTTCGTCCTCCGATGAGTCTTGTCTTTTCCTTTTCTGACCTATAAATTCAAAGAGTTCATTTAATTGTCATTTAGAATGCTAATCAAACCCAAATCCTTCTCATACCATTTCTTTTCCCATCTTTCCCTTTTCTTGTGAAGCATGTATCTACAGCTCAAAAACTGTGCATAAAGAATTATTTGACAAAGCCCCACTATTACTATTGGCATTAGAATAACCTTCAGTGTCCCTTTTCCTGCTGTTGAAAATCAGTTTCCAATTGTGGCAATCCCCTTCCCAAAATTCTCAAATAAACTTGGTGTTTTCAGTTCATGTAATTCAGGATCTAAACCTGAGATGTTCTTTGTGAAGCCTTCTAATTACCTACTCTCCCGAGGTATGCAGCAATGGGGTAATCTAAGCATTTTGCAGACTCCACACTTTTCTGCGAGTAAGATGTCTAAAGCAAGTCGATCCTGTAATACCATAGACTGTATAGCAATTAGTTCGGTATTAATCACAAGCAAAGCTCCTGATGTGCTAGTTGTCATCTTGTCTGCAACTGTTGACAGCTTTCTATTCTTTTTGCCATTTAAGATGACACCTATAGGTGGAATGACTGCTCCAAGTGTGCCTCCTGTTAGTCCAGTTCCTGTGTTTGTACTACATTTCTGTCTGAGCGCCGAAGTTGGTGTTAATGCATCTAAACTCTTCATATGGTACATCTTTGGAATTAGTATGCCTAAATAGCAGATTCCCTCCCAGTCAGCTGACAACAGAATGTAAGGGTTCAATCTACAAATGTAATAACCCCCTGGAATAGCTTTCTCATCTCCCTGTAATATTTGCCAAGATCCCCCTGTTAGTTTGAATGTCTGTTCACAACTACTAATCCCTACATGTCTAGTCCTTTTTGGTGCCCGTCTTATGTACACGCACATTTTCCCTTTGTGTTGGCTGTCAAGTTTCAGTTTAGGGTAAACATCTTTTTTCTAAAATAGTTTTCTTCCTTCTTCCAAACAGTCTCTAAATCATTGCTATTTTTGTCAGTGGTCTGTCATGTTTGTGTATCTCTCTTCTAAAATCATTATATAAGCCTTCTCTGTTGGTCGCATTAGACAAGTTAAATTGTTTTTGTAAGCCTTCACATTATTATAGGTCTAAAGGGATGGAAATAATACGAAGCTATGTCCATTTATTTTGCTTGTGATTTTAAGTGAGTGCTTTCTGTCAAAGGCACTAGAGAAAGTACTATGTCATAATTAGAATAGAAGTATTCAAACTGCCCTTGCCTATAAACTAATGACAATAGGATGCTGCAAGAAATAGTATAAGATAAAGGCATGTGGTAATAGGTAACTTCTTCTGAAACTGAAGTAGGTAAGTGTGTGCATATGTGGCAGTCTTTTGCATCCTTGGCGTTAGTGGGCTTTTGTACTAATTTAGAATAAACTTTAGTAGAATAATCATTTTTAGGTCTCGCCTGTCGATGCGCATGCGCATCGAGCTTGCGAGCCTATTGCGGCTTAAACAAGCTTTAACTAAGAAGCAAGGAATCGTGGCGATTCCTTGCAGTGCCCGTGACTTTTAAGCTCAATGCGCATGTGCATTGAGCTTAAAAGCGCGTGCACATGCCCCCAGCCGCCTGGATGTCTTTTCCCTCAGCCGCACTCCTCCCACACCCCCGCTCCGCCCCCTCCCCTGTCTGCCGTGTCGCATTTCTTCAGGGCACTTTCTCCACGGCCGCCAGGCCACATCAAAGGCTTCCCCAGCACTGCCCCACCCATCAATCACCATCCCACTGCCACCCCCCTCCCTCTCCATATGGTGCGCTCTGCCTCAGGCCTCTCTAACTCGGCCCCCTCCTCTGCCCGTCGTGTCGCATTTCTCCTCCCCCCTCCCCTTCTCTTCCTTACCTCCGTCTTGTTTATTTTAAACATTTGCACGACTTCAGTGTTTGCCTTCCTCTCGTCGCAATTTGTTTTGAACAGTAATTGCCGATGAAGTGCCTCAAATCAAGTTTGCTTTTCTCTTGTTTTTTTTTTTATCACGTCTTTCCGCATCTCAGCTTGCTGCCCCCTCCCCACTCTCTCTCCCAGCACCCCCCCCCTCAAGCCCCCTCCCCTGCCCGCCGTGTCGCATTTCTTTTCTCCTCTTTGCCGCTCTCCCTGCTCCGCCCCCTGTACCCGCCCCCTCCCCACTCTCTCTCCCAGCACACCTCCCCCTCCAGCCCCCTCCCCTGCCCGCCGTGTCGCATTTCTTTTCTCCTCTCCTCATGTTTACAACATGGTATGTTTCCCCTATCAGTGCTGGGGGGGCTAGGGTGGCACCCCTGTGTCCCAAGTGTTCTCGGTCGGGAGCCTGCATGTTTCTCCCCACTCGGTGGCATGCACGGACTGCACGGATGCACCCAGCTCGCCTGCCTGCAGTGTGAGTGGAGGCCATTAATAATCCCGGGGCGTGCACCCATTGCACTCAGCGATGACTTCATTCCCAGGGCCACCCGGTCGATGGCAGATGCACGCACTGCATTTCAATGCGCACCACTGGAAGGCAGCCCTCGAGCATGAGCACACCCTGACCTGACCGCATGCAGACGCCAAACCCAACTACCCCCAAAGCAGAGCATGCACTCCCAATATCCACCGGCCACTTTTCCTTCTTACGTTATTATGCATACAACGGCGCATGTTCTGAATGTAGGTTTGCAGGATTGTTTCTGAGGCATGGTTAGCAGTGCATTATTTGTTGGAAATGTTGTGGCGGTTTCTGTCTGGTAACTTTGCATCCAACAACTTACTAATGCAATAGGTCTTGCATTTGCGAGAGTTAAACCTATTGGTATTGTAATTGACAATGCCTTTTATTTACGTTTTAAAAACCAACACAAATAAAAGGCAGTGCCATTTACAATGCCAATGGCTCAAACTCTAACAACTGCGAGACCTATTGGCTATGCCAATGCTTGTTCTTATAGCCTACTAAGGAGTAACTAAAGTGGTCCCCTCACTAAAATCATAAATGGTTGAATTAGTAATATTCTTTGCTTTAGGCTCTGACACCGGTGCTAGGTAAAATCCTATTAGTACTATAGTGATCATCTTTACTGTTATTACGAGATTTGAACCCATGATATATTTACAGTAATTTCTAATGCAACACATTCTCTTAGTCAGTTCAAAGCATTTAGTTCAGTAGCTTGTCGCAAGTTTAGTACGTAGTCGTTTAAAAAAAAAAAAAAAAAAAATCAATTTTTTTAGTCAAGCTACTTACCAGACAATCCTTAACCCTACTCTGTGTTCTTCTAAAACGTTATCCCTATTCTTCTGTAACTATCGGCTTCGGCCTAGGTTGATCTTCTGTAAAACAAAGAAGTAAAACTACAAACCACTAATAAGCACAGTTCAAATATTTTCTTTAGTTTTAGCTTCAAGTTATTCTTCAGATTATTTCCATCATTCTCGTTTTCTCTTTTTCAAGGGGGTTCAAATAGTTCAGGGTTCACATTGCACAAATCTTCCTATGTAACATTCAAAGCAGTGTTTACGAAGCATGACCATTGATGTGCCGAATATCTACGACAGGGCACTCATGATGTTTTTGATCGTCTTAGTTTTTTCTGATTTGGATGTAGGCTACCTTAGTTACTAGACTCAGCCTCTTCATGTATAGTCTCTGGGGTTAGGGCTATGGAAGAGCTTCGCCTGGGTTTTTTATGTTCATATTTCTGTGTCCATTCTGCTTGTCCGTTCGCTCTCCTTGTTTCAGTGCTCGTTCCTTTGCCTGGATCTTCTTACCTCAGTACCACTTCGGCAGTACTTTTACATTGTAATTCGTTCCCTGATTCTTTGTCGTTAGATAACTCCATGCCACTCTGGGTCACTTCAGGCACTTGCACTTGTCTCCCTCCTTACTAATCTTCACCCTTTCTTCCTCCTTATGCTGGACTGGCAGCAGTGCTGTTGGTCTGGGTGGTCTCTCAACTGGCGGTGCAACCACCAAGGTTCTTCATTCAGGATCTAAGATCAAAGGCACTGATTCTGGATTGCTCACTCTTTTGGTATGAGGCATAAATCCAGTTTGGAACTCCAGCACATTTAACAGCAGTGTGCATAGTCAGAATTACCTGCACGTTGCCTTTTCATCTGGGCTAAAGACAAGTCTTCCGAACGTAATTATTGATCACGACTCAATCACCTTTAGAACTCTTTTTTATTAAACGTATTCATCGACATGCAATATATGAAAGAGGAGACAGATTACACCTTACAACAGGTACAGATGCTTGTAGATCCATGATACAGTACACAACGGGAACAATGTTATGGGGTAGGGGTTTCCTCCTGGGCAGCACACAGTGGGGGGTGGAGGGGTGGTACAAATGTCCCCACGGTAACTATTCCAAGGACTCCATATCTGAGACCACTTCCTGGGACAACCTCGAGCCACATAAACCGTCTTCTCCCTGAACCTACACCAGTCTAGATCATTTTTCCAGGCTTCAATTCTAGGGGGTTGCGAGGCTCCCCACAGTTGTGCTATATTCCTCTTCACTAACATTAGCCCCAGTGTGACCAATTGTTTGTGGCAATCAGTGAGGTCAGTGGGTTCCCATACGTTCAATCGGCATCGCCGAGCCTCCAAGTGCAGATCTAGTGTGAGCACTTAACTGAAGATGTTGTGTATGCTACGCCAGTATGCTTATGAGGTCACACTTCCACAGTATGTGCATGAATGTACCCTCCCTTCCACATTGTCTCCTACAATCGCCTGTCTCTTCTCTACCCATTCGGACTAAACCAGGCCCGTAATATAGGTTCTGTGGAGAATTTTGAGTTGCACCAGACTTAGTCTAGCCTGTATAGCCACCTCCAGCGAGGAAGACACTGCCTCCTGCCATTCCTCATCATCTAGCTCAACCCATCTCATGTCCATTTTTCCCTGAGTGACTGAAGTGGGTCTGTCATATTGTTGATTAATTTTTTATAGGTCAAGTAGATGGCCTTTTCAGGTAGGTGGCCATCTAGCAGTCTGTCTTCTAGTGGCGATGCGTCTGGGCGGGACAAGCCTCTTGGAAGCTTAGATTCAGTGGCATGTCGTTTCTGGGTGTATCTGAAACGTTCAGAATTGGCTAAATCAAATTGTTGCTGCAAGGAGGCAAACTATGCCATTTCACCTTTGACCCATACATCTCTGACATGCGAGATCCCAATGAGATCCCATTTATCGAAGCCTTTAGTCCTCCACAGGTTCCCCAGCTTTTCCGAGTCCCATAATGGGGTCGCTAAAATGAGTTTGCGGTCCCAACCCAGGTGTCTGTTAACCATGTGCCAAATATGTACCGATTGTTTAGTTGGTCCTGTCAATAAGTGCTTCCGAAGTCGTGAGTAGAGTGATCTGTTATAGTTTTCTCCTGACAGGAACTACCGATCCATGGCGTACCCCGGGTCATCAGGGCGCCCGTAGGTGCCCTGATTTATTGCTGTAAGATGGGCCGCCCAGTAGTACTTATGAATTTCTGGAAGGCTAATCCCTCCATGATGCCAATTAAGTGCCAATTTAGCTAATGCAATACGGGGCTTTCCATCCCACAATAATCACTCTACAGGCTTTCAATTTCTTTGAAATATGATGCCAGAACTGGATCTAAAGAGTTCTGTAATGCGTATAGAAAGTGGGGTAGTGCCATCATTTTAAAGAGCAAAACACACAAGATGATGGACGGAATGTTGCACAATGGTCTAAACATTCACCCCCAGTCACAGATCTGGGTTTAATCCATCGTTATTTTGCTCACCAAGCCACCCCAGTTCAGACATGGCCATATGCAAATCAGTCTTGACCCTGTGCCTCATGGGAACAGTCCAGACCGAACTGCCAAGCCATGTCTTTCCTGGACCGGAATCAAGCATCCTAGGACCGGTTTCTGGCTATCAGCCGTCTTCAGCAAGGATAGCTTGACTCCAGTGGCTTAGTGAGCAAGGGACCCACGTCTGGGCATACCATTCCCACATAGGGTGAACAGCACAACACACAAGATGATGGACGGAATATTGCACAATGGCTAAACATTCATCCCCAGTCACAGATCCGGGTTTAATCCATCGTTATTTTGCTCACCAAGCCACCCCAGTTCAGACATGGCCGTATGCTAATCAGTCTTGACCCTGTGCGTCATGGGAACAGTCCAGACCGAACTGCCAAGCCATGTCTTTCCTGTACCGGAATCAAGCATCCTAGGACCGGTTTCTGGCTATCAGCCGTCTTCAGCCAGGATAGCTTGACTCCAGTGGCTTAGTGAGCAAGGGACCCACTTCTGGGCATACCCTTCCCACATAGGGTGAACAGCAAAACACACAAGATGATGGACGGAATGTTGCACAATGGCTCAACATTCACCCCCAGTCACAGATCTGGGTTTAATCCATCGTTATTTTGCTCACCAAGCCACCCCAGTTCAGACATGGCCATATGCAAATCAGTCTTGACCCTGTGCCTCATGGGAACAGTCCAGACCGAACTGACTTTTGTACCGCTTTGTTCGCCATAAGTTGGCAGGGTATGCTCAGACGTGAATCCCTTTCTCACTTTGCCACTGGATTCAAGCAAGCTTGGCTGAAGATGGCTGTAATGCCAGAAACCGGTCCTAGGAAGCTTGTTTCCGGTCCAGGGAAGGCATGGCTTGGCAGTTCGGGCTGGACTGTTCCCATGAGGCACAGGGTCAGACTGATTTGCATATGGCCATGTCTGAACTGGGGTGGCAGAGTGGGCTAAAGAACGGTGATGGATTAAGCCCAGATCTGTTGACTGGGTGTGAGTGTATGATTGGTTCAGATGCTCCGTCCATCACCACCCCCTTTTGTACCGCATCATTTTAAAGAGGGACGATTTGCCCAGTAGTGAGAGCGGAAGGGTTTTCCAGCTCGCAGTGTCTGGCTTCAGTCTTTGAATGGGCAGGAGAAGATTACGGCGGAAAAGGAGTGTCTTGTTTAGGGAGATGAAAATATCTAGGTATTTGAAACCTGTTGCACTGACTTGGATTGGGCAGTTTCTGGACGTGGTGGGTTAGTCCCCTTTTAAAACGTCGATGAGAGACGTACCCCAATTAACAGAGACCCAGCATATCTCCCGAATATTGCCAATATATCTAACACTGCTATGAGCGACGTCTTTGGGGAGGCTAGGTAAAGCAATCGATCGTCTGCAAAGAGTGAAATACGATCCTCCCAGTCGGGGGACCAATGCAGACCTCGCATGACAGGGTCTCTACGTATCCAAGCAGCTAGTGGCTCGAAGGCCAGAACGAATAGTAAAGGTGAAAGGGGGCATCTTTGACGGGTCCCCCGACTTCGTTCGTTTAAATGCGTTTTTTTTTTTTTTTTATTTTTTTTTATATAACCACGACCTGGGCCAGGGGGTTCTGAATAAAGGAGCCTAATCCTTTGTATGAAACCTGGTCCAAACCCCAGCTTAATTAGGACTGCAAAGAGATATGGCCATTTGACAGTGCCGAATGCCATTGTCGCATCTAGGGACACTATTATTGCTGCCTCTTAGATTGTGGCCACTCTCCCTAACACACCATGTTTTCTTCAAGTTCAGCACGGTGTTCCGATGTGGCATGAAACCCGACTGGTCGGGATGGACCAGCCCACCAATTACCTTCACCAGGCAATTTGCTAGGAGTTTAGCTAGGATTTTAGGTTCTGCGTTGAGCAGGGTGGTAGGCCTGTAGGAGGCAATATCTGTCTTCAGTTTGCCCTCCTTATGGATAGCGATTAGGGTGGCCACCTTTTGATCGTATGGTAGCACTCCCAGCTCCTTGCTTTTCATGAAAATGGCTCAGAGGTATGGAGCTAGTTTATCAGGTCTAAGTTTATATAACTCAATGGGAATACCGTTGGGTCCTGGGGCCTTTCCGGAGTGTAATGTTCTGATGGCTTGTGCAATTCAGTCATCGGAGAAATCACTTTCTAAAAAGTGGCGATTTTCTTGTGTCAGAGTGGGAAGTGTAATGTGTCGTAGCAGTGACTGTGAATGCCCCACTAGTATGGTAGACCTCCCGGTAATGGTTGGCAAACTGATTCGCTATGTCCTGTGGATCGAGTATGGGTGTGCTGCCAGAACCCCCTCAATTCCGGAACTATTCTACTAGCCCACTCCTTTTTTTGTCGAGCCATGCAATTAATTTTCCGGCCTTATCCCCAAGGTCATATAATCTGCCCAACTTTTCTCTCCTCAGGCGTTTAGCACTATCAGTGGCCAGTGCTTTATAGTCTTCCTGTTTGAGTTGCAAGGAGTGGAGTGCGTCATCAGTGACCTTTGATTCTAGCTCTGCTTCCAGCCTTAGCACCTCCTCCTCAGCTTCTACAATTTTATTCTGTCTCTTTTTTTGCACCCGCTATTTGGGACCCAGCTTGCCCTCGTATTACTGATTTAAAGGCTTCCCAGAGGGGCTGAGCCAAATCCACCAAACCTTCGTTTTCATGGAAGTAGGGATCTACAGCTTGGAGTAAAGCTTTCCGGATTTCCGGGTCGCGGATATACCACAGGTTGATGGGTGCAATCTTTCCCACCCTTGTACGATCTAGGACTATACTTGGCGTTACCGGAGAGTGGTCGGAGATTCCCCTTGCTAGGTGTTTGATCTCATGGATATTGGCCACCTGAGACGCTGGAACTAGGAGATAGTCTATGCGTGAAAGGCTATGGTGTGCCCCAGAATGGAATGTGTGTTAAACTCTGGCTGGGTTTTTTTTTCTTCTTTTTTTCATTTTCAAAAACCTTTATTAGTAATAGAGAGTGTGAACACAGCTCAGTGCCTGCAACCATATCATGGCCGGCAGCGCTTCAGAATGATCATTAGGCATCAATCAATAAACTATAAATCAGTACGTTTTAACACAGCAAGCCGCCTACAACCACTTCGGGCCGGCCGCGTTTAAATGAGCATCAATGTGACAACTATCTGTATTGGTGGCAGGGCACAAAAAACAATGAAAGATAATAAAGTTTGTGAGAAGTCATAAACTTGGAGCATGTAATTACCGCTCATCAATTAGCACTGCACCCTACACTAAGCAACGCTGCATGGCATGTATAACCACAATTAAGCCTGGTCAAAAAGAAAGATAGGAACATCGAGGAACCCCTTCGGGACACAGCACCCCACTAAAATTTTCACAGTTCCTGACGACAGTATAATTCAATCAGTGTCCCCAGCGTCAGGCACCCTATGGGTTTTAATGAATAATAATAATACATAATGATCTACATATAGGCTTGTTAATGGTCCTTCTCCGTGGGCCTTGACAACAAATAGGATGTTAGTGGCGACCATATGTCTCTGGGCCTAGAAGCACTGGGTAAAAGCTCAGCATAAAGAGCAGATTGTTCTTGGCAATAAACCATATCATTAAGCCAATCCTTAAATTTGGGCGCCCTTCCCCTGCTCCATCTACAGGCTATCCGTCTTTTAGCCATCAATAATGCAAGGGCTGTGTAGCGGCGGTTCACCAATGGAATCTGTTTGACATAGCTCAACAGAGCAAGCAGTGGTGTAGCTTCTATATGCGTATTGGTCATCTGATTGAGTGCTGTAAAGAGGTGTCCTCAATATTCGTATATTGCTGGGCAGTACCAGGACAAGTGTAAGAAATCAGCTCGCGGCGCGTGGCACCTATCTCACCTATTTGTATCGCGAAGGTGGTGTCTATGCATACTGGCCGGAGTGTGGTACAGTCTGTGTAGGTATTTGTAATGTATGAATCTGAGCCGGCTGCTGGCTGATATACGCTCGGTTTGCGAACAACAGTATTCCCATTGTTCCTCTGTTAGCTCAACTCCTAACTCCTCTCCCCATTTAAAGCATGACGGTGAATCCTCTACATTGTGCCGAGTGTGTATTACCCGATAAATCAGAGATACTAGACGCCTAGGTGAAGGCTGCTGCACAATGGCCTGTAACGGCAGAAGCATTGGAGGGTCAGCTGGAAAGTCAACATGTAGTGATCTCACTCCTTGCTTAAGGCGTATGTATAAAAAGACGTCCAGTGGAGTACATTGTGTTCCCTGAAACACACTATCGGACTCACGAAATTGACCATCTTCATATAGGTTCCCCCATGTTTTGATGGACGTGCGCGCCTGCCATTTGTGAAAGAGAGTTTCTTGCAAGAGGGCCATGTCCAAGTGATACACCAATGGGAGCAGCGGTGAATAAATTATGGGAGAGTCAAAGAGTTGCGCAATCCTCTGCCATGCCGTAATCGTGGCATTTACAGTGGTCTGTGTGTGCTCTCGGGTATTCAAGACCATATATAGGGCACCCTCTATCAGTATGGGATGTACAAGCCAGTGTTCAGCTGCCAATTGCGGCATAAACTTGGGCTGTCTAATCCAAAAATATAAGTAGTGTGCCTGGGCGCTGATGTAATAGAGCTCAAAATCCGGGATGCCAAACCCGCCCGCCGCATAGGGCCTGGTCAAGACAGTCCATTTCAATCTGGCCTGTTTGCCTCCTCACACTAATCGGATCATTTCAGATCTTAGGGATTTAAAAAAGTGCCGCCCCGGAAAATATGGAATATTTAAAAACAAATAGAGCAGCTGGGGCAAGATCACCATCTTTATCAGTGATGCTCTACCTGCCATTGAAAGCGGGAGCGTTATCCAGCGGTCTACTTTGTCAGTTATGCGGGTCAGTGACACCCCGTAGTTGAGTCTCATAAGTTTTTCCTTGTTTCTGGTAATTCCAATCCCCAAGTATCGTAGTTCATCCTCGCACCACTCCAGAGGGTAGTCTAGAGGAAAGCGCACAACCGAGTCCGTCAGTGGGAAGAGACAAGATTTCCCCCAGTTTATCTGGCCTGACCGAAGACAATGAATTCTCTCAAAAGGGTGTTCAGATTATGTTGTGGATCTCGCACGTAAAGGGTGATATCGTCAGCATACATAGAGATTAAGATCTGTCTCATGTTGCATTGCAGGCCATGGCATTGTGGTGCTGTTGCAGTCGTGCCGCCAGTGGCTCCGTCGCCAAGGCAAATAACAATGGGGACAGTGGGCACCCCTGCCGAGAATCTCTGGGACAGCTGTCCATTGATAAGCACCTTTGCTCCCGTTTGATGGTACAAAAGACGTATCCAAGACAAAAAAAGTGGCGGGAAGCCCATGCGGAGCATTATCCCAAAAATGTAATTCCATTCAATAGAATCAAAGGCCTTTGTGGCGTCCAAAAAAACTGCTGCCAAAGGTAACTCGGGGGCAACATTATGCAATAGCGTAAAAAGAGTTCTCAAATTATGGGAGGTGGCCCTGCCAGGGACAAACCCAGACTGGTCCGGGAGTATCAGATGCTCCAGCAGAAGGCTCAGTCGATTAGCAATGAGATTCGCCAAGATTTTGGCGTCGCAGTTGAGAAGGGAGAGCGGTCGATACTATCCGCATAGGTGGGCTGGTTTATCCGGTTTCAATAGTGAAATAATGAGTGCTTCTCTCATTGATGGAGGAAGAGAGCCAACCTCTAAAGACTCTTAGTAGACTTCGCGAAGGATTGGGGCTAGTAGATCTATATAAGTTTTATAAAATTCCACAGGTATGCCATCCATTCCTGTGGCTTTCCCGGATTGTAGGCCCATTATGGCTTCCTGGACTTCGTCCAGTTCAAAAGGTGCACACAGAAATTCCCGCTGCACGTCACTCAGCCAGCCAAGGGCTACATCCCCCAGGTAGGCATCTAAATCTAAGTCTCGGGAGCCAGAAGTGGTGTACAGGGTTTCATAATGGCTAGTGAAGCCCTCAAGTATACTCGCTGTGTCACAGCAGCGCGTCCTGTCTGGCCTTCCCATCTCCACCACGTAGTTAGAGTAACGCGGTTTCCGGATTATGTCCACTAATGTTTTGCCAGGGCGCTCTCCCTCCCATTAGCGGCGAGCCTGCAAATGCTTACCCCTAAAGTGTGTTTCTCTCTGTGCCTCTTCCATGTACTCATTAAGTTTGGTCCTGAATTTCTCCTGGGTGTGTCAATCCGGTGTGTGCGTCATTGTCACCTCTAGCGTCTGCAGTTCGCGCTCTAGCCTAAAGAGCATATTGGTAATGTCCCTGAGTACGCCGACCCTTTAGATATGCAGAACCCTCTAAGTGTAACCTTGAAGGCTTCCCATATGGTCTCTACGCTTTGCACCGACCCTTTGTTGCGTGTGAAAAAATCTTGTACCTCATCACGTAATTCTTCGTGGAAGACTGTGTCTAGTAGCATGCGTGTATTAAGTCGCCAAGCGCCACACGGTGGGCTGAAGTCTGCGGAAGAGAGTGCTGGCCTGACAGGTGCATGATTGGAGTACGTCCTAGCGAAGTGTTATACTGTACAGACTGCTGGTCCAAGCCCCGGGATATAAGCCAATAGTCTAGGCGTGCCCAAGTAGCAGCGTTCGCCGTAAAATGTGTTCCTTCCCTGTTCAAGGGATGTATATCTCTCCACGCATCCAACAGGTGATTATCCGCAATTATATCTTTGAGCAAAGTGCTTGCTTTAGTACGATGATGCGGGGCGGGTGTGATCTATCCAGGGCCGGAGCGTATGTAACATTAAAATCTCCTCCCCATATAATTTGGTTGGACCCAGTGTTTCTCACCGCCTCCCATAAGGAGAAGAAGAATCTGGGGCGTCTACATTTGGTCCATAACAACACACTAGCGTGACCGATTCTAGGCCCAGGAGTCCCCAAACCATGCAATACAGTCCCTGATCGTCACTGGACGACCCAACCAGTTGGAAGGGCACTTGTTTCTTGATCAATATGGCTGTACCCCTGGCATAGTTTATTTATTTATTTATTTATTTAAGAAGCTTATAAAGCGCACAGCTACCCCCAGAGGGGGTGTCCCGGCGCTACAGATTACATGCTGGAAAAAGAGAGCTGCTTATAAGGTGGAAAACAGCCAAGTTTTGAGTTTGCGTCGGAATAGAAGCTCAAACTCAATGAACCTCAGATCCAGAGGAAGGCTGTTCCAGAGTTTAGCTGTAACTACTCCGAACGCTCTTCCCCCACTCCTGGCACGGCGGAATCTATGTACCACCAGGAGGCGAAGTTTGTTTGATCTCAATGATCTAACCGATTGAGAGAGTTTAAGTCTCTTTCTCAGATATACCGGGCCAGACCCATTGAGAGCCCGGAAGGCCAGGATCAGAGCTTTGAACTGGATGCGGCGGGAGATGGGAAGCCAGTGCAGCTTTTTACAGTAAGATGATACCGAGTGGCGAAGAGGAATATTTCCGATCAGTCTTGCAGCAGCGTTTTGTACAATTTGTAGACGCTCAATAAGGTAAAGGGGAGCGCCCGCATACAGACTGTTGGTATAGTCTAAATGCGACGTGATCAGGGCGTGAACAATGGTCTTACGGGCATCCAAAGGGAGGTAAGGAAAAATCTTCCTGATCATACGAAGTTTGCCGAAGCAGGCTGATGAGACCTTATTGATCTGGGATTTGCAAGACAGGGCATTGTCAAATTGGAAGCCCAGATTGCGAGCTGTCTGCACTGGGACCGGAGGGGGATTCAGTACTGTAGGCCACCACAGTGTGTTTGGAAGTGCCGTTTTTTGGTTAAAAAATAGAACCTCGGTTTTGTCGGTATTTAAGACTAGATGGTTAGAGGCCATCCAGGAACAAATGTTACTAAGGCAGTTACGAAAGTTGGAAAAATTGGTGTCAGAGTGATCTCTAAATGAAAACACAAGCTGAGTATCATCAGCATAAGAGATCACTCTGACCCCCCAAGATTCCACCACCCTAGCAAGCGGGCCTAAATAAACATTAAAAAATAGAGGACTCAGGGCAGAGCCCTAAGGCACTCCACACAAAAGAGGTTTACCCTCTGATTCAAAGGGCCGAAGAAATACCTTCTGCGTCCGTCCAGTGAGGAATGATCTGATCCAAGTCAGAGCAGTACCTCCAATTCCCACCTGCCGTAGGCGGTCCAGAAGTATTTCGTGAGACACTGTATCGAAAGCGGCGGCCAGGTCGAGGAGTACCAACATGGCCTCCTCGCCCCTGTCCACACACTCACGAATAGTCTCCGAAACCTCCAGAAGTGCGGTCTCAGTACTGTAGCCGGTTCTAAATCCCGACTGCGAATCATGAAGCAGCTGGTCGGCTTCCAAATAGTGAGCTAGTTGCCACTGAGACGCTTTTTCCAAGATTTTAGCTGGCTTAGGCAGAAGGGAAATCGGACGATAATTACAGAACTGTAGAGGATAGGCGTCCGTTTTTTTTAAGATTGGGACCAGCATAGCCTGTTTCCAAGCCAAGGGAAATTGACCCGAGCTTAGCGAGGAATTCCAGATGGAAAGAAGAGGGCTGATCAAGACCGGGGCAAGACTGCCCATCACCCTAGCGGGAGCAGGGTCCAATGGTGACCCTGATTTACCTTGGATAAGTAATTTGATGGCAGTCTCTGGAGTGAGCTCCTTAAAGGAATTAAACAAACCTGACTGTGAATCAGAATCATCGATCAAAGAAGGGGCTAGGGCTGGTTCAAATGGGGAGGTAAGCTTAGTAATTTTGTCCTGAAAGAAGTCAGAAAGCCCATTACAAAGAGCCTGGCTAGGAGAGCTCTGAGGCATCAAGGCAGGAGGGTTGACAAAGTCCTTCACAATTTTAAAAAGAGTTTTGGTAGAATTCTCAGCATTCTCAATTAGCTGTGAAAAGTAGCCTCTCATCGTGGAACGTTTTAATTTTTGAAATTTGTTCTGGGCCGATTTATATATCGCTTTTATCTCGGGGTCATATGATTGCCGCCGTTTGCGCTCCAGCTGTTTACAGCGGCTCTTTTCGTCTCGTAAAACAGGGGAGAACCAAGGCGCGGAGGGCCTAGATCTAGAGGAGGTAATAGGGTTTAATGGGGAGATGACCTCAATTGCAGCTAAAAGAGCGGAATTGTATTTCGCCACTTCCTCGTTGAGGTCCATGGAAGGATCAAACTGATAGGAAAAGCAGGGATCAAAGGCGTCACAGGTGACTTTATGCCATTTTCTCCCAGTGACTCCATTCAGAATAGAAGGTGGGGGCAGCGAAGAGATGGTAAGTTCAAAAGGCAGAAGAAAATGGTCGGACCACATGAGGGGCAGAGAAGGGAGAGAGGAGATGCCAGGATGGTTAGTGAATATTAGGTCAAGAGTGTGACCTGCAATATGAGTCGGGCCCTTAACTAATTGAAGCAAAGTTAGTCCTTGCAAGGTCTCAATTAAGTGAGACGCTTGTGCACAGGAAGGATTGTCAATGTGAAGGTTAAAGTCTCCTAATACCGTGAAATGAGCGTGCCTGAGGGAAAGATCAGCTATCGAGTGCAAAAGAGTGGCAAGTGAGGAAGTAGAAGCATTGGGGGGATTGTAGACCAAGATGCCAGCTAGAATAATGGTGGACGAATCCAGGATCGTGAAATACATAGCTTCAATAAGTCCTAAATTGGGGAGTTTCTTAACAGTTACATTAAAATGAGACTTCAGGATAACGGCAAGGCCCCCACCCGTTTTTTCATTGTCACGATTGATACCCACCAGTCGGTAGCCGGAGGGAGTGGCCAGATGTATGTCAGGTTTGGACGTATCTTTAATCCAAGTTTCAGTGAGAAATAGGATATCCCAGGCCTGAGTGTCTATAGATAACCATATCTCAGTAGCGTGACGAGGTAGGGAGCGACAATTGACAAGAGCAGCCTTTATCAACCTATGGGAGCTAGGGGATTTGGCGGTCTACTCAGATAGGGAGCGACAGTGTAATGAAGAGGTAAGGGAGAACTCACAACAAGTGCATTTGAAGGGAAGGTCCTCTAGGCTAAGTGGGCAACAACGATCAACTGGAGAGCACATACCTTGCCTGAACCGGAGAAGCTGATTACCAGTCCAGAGGATTTTAGAAGTCCGGGTAGCAGGGGGTCCAGCGCTAGGCGCGGGCCAGGCGCGGACGGGCGCAGACGGGCTTGCCTTAGGCGCGCCCGCTGCGCCCGCCCGCTGCGCGGACGGGAAGTCCCCTTTTTTATTTCCATTCTGGAGTAGGGTGGGAGGCGTCCAAGAGCTGGAGCGCTACCCTACCTCCCCCTAAGATGGCGGCTTAGCCCTCTACCAGCCGGCGTCAGCACTGCAATCGGCTGCGCCGGGAGTAAGAACCCAATGCCCGAGCCCTGGAGCGATGTCAATCTCGTCCGAGGATCGGCAAGGTAGGAGAATAACAAATGTTAAAAAAGCGTCCTTTAAAATATATACAGCTTTTAAAATAATCGCGCTAGGCTCAGCAGTATTCACAATGAGGGATAGAAAGAGATGCCCCCGGCTTCCGCCTCAGGGGAAAGTGCAAGTAATCTGCCGAAAATGCGAATAATGGCGCTTTAAGTCACCTGGGAGGGCGGGAGGCGTCCAAGAGCTGGAGCGCTACCCTACCTCCCCCTAAGATGGCGGCTTAGCTCTCTACCAGCCGGCGTCAGCACTGCAATCGGCTGCGCCGGGAGTAAAAACCCAATGCCCGAGCCCTGGAGCGATGTCAATCTCGTTCGAGGATCGGCAAGGTAGGAGAATAACAAATGTTAAAAAAGCGTCCTTTAAAATATATACAGCTTTTAAAATAATCGCTCTAGGCTCAGCAGTATTCACAATGAGGGATAGAAAGAGATGACCCCGGCTTCCGCCTCAGGGGAAAGTGCAAGTAATCTGGAGTAAGTTGGAGTTAGAGGAGAATGCACTATGCATGGCCCACCTAGACGCGAATGTGGTAATTTTTTGAGGTGTAAAGTGTGTTTCTTGCAGCATTGCTATATGCGTGTGATGCCTGTCTAGATATGCCAACACCCGCCGTTTCTTTCTAGGGTCTCCTAGCCCCCTGATGTTCCACGTGATCATATTTAATTGCGTTCCCGGGTCATTAGCCATGAATATATGATACAAGAGTGGTGCAGTGCCATAACATCTCATACCATGCAAAATCCAATACCAATTGCGGCGTGCCATGTGCTCCAATTGTCCTCAAATGCAACATACATTTTCTTATCCTTGAGCTGCGTGTGCCTACTATACTCAAAACTTCCAATATCCGGTGCCCCCTCCAACCCTCCCATCCCACCCACTGAAGCAACCCCAACATGCCAGCATAATACACCCTCCCCACCCTCCCTATTTTTTCACCCAACCAAGAACAAAAAGCAGCCCCTACCATAAGTATGTGGCAAGGTAGCCGGGGGGAATTCCGTGTGGGGGCTCTATCCAGGTGGCAACACAACTACCCCTCGCCCTCGGAGCACATGCAGCCGATGCTGAGGCACCGACGAGCATAAAGGGGGCCTGGCGAGCTAGCTTTTAGCATCCCGGGGTACACCTGACCATGTTTACATATGCTTCACTGGCATTGTTCCCAGCATATATGATACTACTCACAGTTACAAAAGTCTGTTTCAAGGTCTACAACAGTCCAAGGCACATTTACTGATCTTCTCCATCCGCTCCTGCCAACGGCGACCGCCGAGATTCTTGCTCTTCATCACCAGGCCTGGCTGAGTGTTTGAGGTGTTTAAGGAACTCGTCCACTTGCTGTGGTTTTGTGAAGAACCGTTGCCTCCCCTGATGAGTGACTCGCAGCCGCGCCGGGTACAGGAGGGCGTAGTCAATTTGTGCTTTGCGCAACTTCGCCTTGACCTCAAGGAACTTCCGCCGTTCCTCTTGAACCATAGGCGTGAAATCAGGATATAAAGTAAAGGAATTACCATCGTAAGACAGTGACTGCTTGCTACGTGCCGCCCTTAGTGCCACATCTTGGTCCCTGTAGTGTTGGAGTCTAGCAATTATGGGTCTCGGAGTGTCTCCTGGTTTGGGTCTAGGGCCCAGTGATCTGTGCGCCCGTTCGACAATGAATTGGTTAGAGAAGGCTTCCGACCCTATTGCCGCCAATAACATTTTTTCAACATACTCCTTCATGCGGCCAGTATTGGTTGAGTCCGAAATTCCTAAAATGCGTATGTTACGCCTGCTTCTCGCTTCCAAATCCTCGTTCTTGGTAGCAATGATTCTCAGCAGATTATCCATTCTAGAGAGCTGCGAGGTATGTCTGGCAGTCACATCATCCGAGTCCGATATGCGCCGTTCCGCTTCTTTAATCCTCTCTTCGTGCACGTCCATTTTATGGACTATGGCATCCATTCGCGATGACATCCTATCCACCTTGTCCGCTATCATGGCAAATCCCTGGCGGACCTCCCGTAAAATATCCTGTACCTCTGTAGGGTGTTCGGATGGGGCACCAAGTGGCCCATTGCCGCCCGCTTGGTCTGGTGGTTCTTGCCTTGTACGGGTATGTCTCTTGGTAGTCTCAAAGGTGATTTTTGGTTGGCGCGCATCGGTCTTGCCCATGGTAGCACCCGGCCAACCGGTGCAGCCGCACTCTGCTCTGTTAGCTGTCTACAGAGGTCCAATTATTAGTCGCTGTTGTGTGAGGGTGGTGGTGCCTGCGATAAGGAAAATGGGCGCTAAGGTGCTCAGCAACCTGTAAAGCTGCGTCTCTCCACCACTGTGATGTGTCTCCTGGGTGGTGCAATTCCGGGATTATGGCGGTGAAACACTGCGGCGGTATACACAGTAGGTGCCAGGCACTCTATAGCACTTCAATGCAGAGGGCCCTCGCAGATCCCAGGACCAATGAAGGCACGACCGGGGGTCCAAGCCACAGTAAACAGCAGCGTCCCCGCCCTGAGGCACTCCCCCAATCCAGACCGTCAGCCAAGCCCTCTATGGAGAGATGCCTCGCTATAAGGCAGGCAGGGCCATCTGGCAGGCATCAGTAAGTCATTCTGTTAGTGGCTGCATATGTAGGCAGTAGTCCATGCTGGTGTCTGTGGCCCGCAACTGCCACCTAAAGGATCCAGTTTTTCAGAATGCCAACTGCCTCCCAGAACCTGTTGGGGCATCATATGTACCAGAAGAGAGGATATGTGTGTGTGTGTGTGGGGTGGGGGGGAGAAGCGTGCAAGGGCTCGGGGTCCACCACAGTTATGCGCGCCACGCGCCGGCCTAGATGACGCTTGGGGTAGTTGAGACCCCCCCCGCTTACCGCTGGCCCCTGGTGTTCGCCGTTGTTCTTCTGCCCCCCGAGCCAGGGGGGGGGATCTACCGCTGATGCTGCGATGGCCGCGAGCGCGCAGGCTAAGTCATGTCCGGCGGCTACAGCCCTGGGCGCAGTGATCCCCTACCCCTGCGGCCCGTGTCCTCGTGCGAAGCCGCCGACTGGCGAGGCTCCCACAGCCGGCGTCTGCGCAGGGCGAGCTCCGCAGGCGTCTCCCGCTGAATATTCACAAGCGGTCCACAGGCGCAGCTTGCAGTCGATCGGGCGGAGACTTGGCAGGCCGGTACCGGAGGGGCACGCCAAGCAAACGCAGCACTCAGATGCCCCCGGGGATGCCAATTATCAGGATTAATTCAGGATAAAAGTCGCCGGGCGGCGAGAGCCTCACACAGTGGCAGCCATTCGCAAGTGCGCCACCTAGCGCCCTCAACTCTGTCTGGGTTGAACATTCTCCACCCGTCCACTAAACCCATTGCCTCCATGAAGTTAGGCAGCCATCTGAGGCCAGCGGGGAGGGTCTCCTTATATCTCTGTCTCTCCGTTGGTGAAGCCCTGCAGCTGCACACCGGCTGTCCCGTAACCTCACTGGGCGCTCAATCAACATATGTGTCATCAGCACGAGTCCAGGTGGGGGGAGGGGCGGGGAAGGAGTAGCCAAAGTAATCAGGGGGGAAGCTCCACGAACTACTCTGAGCCCCCAGCCCCCGGTAACAGCCATGTCACCCCTCCGAGTTCAAGTTCCGAGGGAATTGGCACTGCGTCACGACCGAGACTTCTCTGAGTTTCGCTGTGTGTATGCTCCCGGCGTCTTGCAGTCCTTCAGGAGTCTCCGTGCAGCACTATACATAGTGTCTCCCCCCGGCCAGGCAGGCCCGGGGTACGAGGTCCAGTGTATGTCCACTGCGCTGGATATGTGACCTACCGTGGCCCTCGACGTGAGCACGTTCGCGGTAACTGAAGTCACTCCAGGCTTTGGTGCCCGGTGTAGGACGCAAACGGCTGTGCTTATAACTCCAGTTTCCAACAGTCAATCACACTCGTTCTTTCAGGGGCAGGATCTGTGCACCCTCCGGTCACAGGAACTTCTCTCAGTTTAAGGATTAATGTGGCGGATAGTAAGGGGGGCGGGGGGGAGTCGGTCTGGACGGAGCTGGTACAGGCAGCGACCATTTTGCTACACTGCGTAGCCACCCCGAGGTTGTGGCACTGTTGATGCGGGTCTTGTGTGGCAGTTGAAACCTGTTGAGAAACGGAACGAAACACATCAGCCAATCCTTTACAATAGTCTAATATAATATCTGTGATTTTCAGAAGAGCATTGGCAGGAACTGTAGGTAATCTTATTGTTCTGCAAAAGACCCAGATGATGGACGGAATGCAGAGCAAATCAAACATTAACCCCCAGTCTAGAGATCTGGGTTAAATCCATTGCTCACCATGCCACTTCAGTTTAGATCCAGCCATATGCAAATCAGTCTTGACCCTGTGCCTCACGGGAACAGTCCAGCCCGAATTGCCAAGCTAGGTTCTCCCTGGACTGGAAACAAGCTTCCTGGGGGCGGTTTCTCGGCATCACCCCCTATCAGCTAACCTGTAAATGATACCTCTTAATTTCACATTAGACATATTTGCTATGAGGGTTGCCATTATCAGCACTGTATAGCCCAAAGAACAAACCTCACCGAATTAACAGGCATGAATAACTGAAGGGATATGTCGAACATTGCTGGATATTTTAGTAGACTTTGATATATTCCACTACTGCATACTGATATCTATACAATCTGACTGCTTCTTTGCATCTCACAAAGACAGACAGATATAGGAGGATAATGAGAATTTCCATTTCAGCAGATCTCTCCACTTCTATCTCCCACTCCCCTCCACCATGCTAGCTCAGGACCAAAACGGTACACAAAATCTCAGATTGGGCAACCCAGTGCAGTAACCAGCTAAGCAGACAGGGTCTTAAGAAATACAATAAAGAAACCTGCAGACTTGTTCAAAGGTACCCGCATACTGAAAACCATAAAACTGCATGTTACTCACACTTCATTATCCACCACACTGCTACGCATTGTGTCACATAACACGATAACTGCTCCTTGGTGGTCCTCATGCACGCTATGGAAAGACTTCCCACATAGGATCAAAACAAAATAATATCCTTCCAACCTAATATTTTGGGTTAAAGATGTTTCGAGCCCTGCACAAGCTCTGACCCATTGATGTAGGTAACCCAACCACCAGATAAGTTCCTAATTTCTAAAAAGTCCAGTCCAGTCCAGTGGGAAGCTTAAAAAGTATCCTCACAATCATGAATATGACACTTTAACATATTTATTAATACCAAGTAATTTCATTAAAAAAATACAATTATTATAATTATTATTGTGAGGATACTTTTTAGATACCTTTTTTAGATACCCAATAGACTCTTCCAACCTACACGGTGTAGCGTGCTGCCCATATAGGCAAGTGCTTCAGCACCCCACGTGGGATAGTAAGCGATATGTAGTTTCTGGAATATAATACAATACAAAGGAATTGTGCTTGATCTGAATGGTTTGTCAAGCGGACTTAATGGGTTAGTTAATACTTGTCACAAGTAATGCAGCTTTACATTGGTGTGCTTTTTTTAGGTCTCGCCTACGCAGCGCGCATGCGCTTCATAGGAGACCTTTAGCCGTCGTTCAGCTGTTTTTCGAAACACATACTCGTGCTTGTGGCGGCATACACCCTGCGGGAGTGCGCACCGGTGCTCCACAAGCATGAGTATGTGCTTCGAAAAACAGCAGACTGCACGCGCGCACCACTCGCGGGCTCACCACCTGCTACCCCTCTCACAATTAAGCACTGCATTACTCCTGTCTCCCTCCATTAGCCTTCTTCTGTTCCTTACTCCTTTCCATCTTCTTTTCTCCTCCTTCCTTTCTGCTGCCTCAGGCCCTCGCCTTCCCTGACACTTCCTTCCGTTCACCACAGCCCTCCACCCCCCTCTCTCTCCACCTCGCTTCTGGTCTCCTTTCCTTTCAGCAGGCATTTTACATATTTTTCCTGCAGGATCGGCGCCGCTTTGCCTGATGATGGCAAGAGCGGCGCTTGCCAATTGAAACAATACATATTTTGAGGGAACCCCCTCCCTGGAAAGCCTGGAAATTTCACATTAACATGCCATTGATTTTCTTCTGAATATATTAAGCGGCCGCGCTGGCACGGGCAGGTATTGGCAGCTAAGTGAGATGGTTTGTACCAGATGATGGCGGGAGATGAACGCAGGAGGAGACGAAGGCATGGAAGGGGCAGTGAGCCCCGTATTAGCACATTCAGCGGCGAGAGTGTTTAGGAACCAAGCATTGCAAAGCCAACAGGTTTGGCCTTGGTATGCTGGTGCAGTCGACATTTCTTTTTACTGTAAGCATATGTCACAAAAAAATAAAGAAAAGAGGCCACACATATACGTGGCCACGAAAACTAAAGAAAACAGACTGCCAAATAAAACTTTCATGTGTGCAATGCATTTTACCTCTACCTTTATGAAGGCAACCACCACAAAGTATTACCCATTGAAGCACTCAAATTGCAGGCAGCTGTAATGTCACAATGTCGCTTAAACACCTTGTAACAGCAATTTTAATAACAAGCATTGGCATAGCCAATAGGTCTCGCCTTTGGGACCTTATAAGTGTTTAGTTATCCAGCACAATATCCTTTGTGCAACAACATCAACTGTTGCATGGCTAAACACTTATAAGGTCCCAAAGGCGAGACCTATTGGCTATGCCAATGCTTGTTAATATGAGATGTCGATGCAGGAATGCGTTGCCAACCATTGCCATCACCTTTACTATTACCATCACTATAATGTCTACCACCGTTCCCACTACTCTATCAATACCACTGTCTCTACCTGCACCGCCATCCTCACCACTACTTCAAACACCACGCTCACCACCACAACCGCTAACTCGATCAACAGGGTCACTTCTTACTCTATCACAACCGTCAATACTCCATCACTGCCTTCCTCTGGCACCACCTGCCCTAGAAACTGCTGTAAGCCTCTTGCCTGGCAAATGTCTAGATGGTCCAACCAAAGGACCTCTGTTCCCCTCCCACCATCACCTGCGAGCCACGAAACACTAGATAGTTTTGTGGCACAGCCTCTGCCTCACAGCCTGACACACCTCTGCATACCAGCTTGCACCCAATGTAGACTCTGTACCTGGCCCACTAAACCCGCAAGCTAATTCAGCATGCCAGCGATCTTGGAGTGGGAATGGCAGGCCAGAGCTGCTACTACCACAGTCCTCACTGTCCTCGTAAAAGGTTTCACCTTCCACATCTTTGGAGTTTAGGTGTGAGGACCTCTCACAGTACTGCTAAATCATGAGACAGTCTACACCAGAACTGGTGTTTTTGTCCTCTTCCTTTGGAAGCTGCACTGTCCTTGTTCTATCTCTGGTGTCTGGTGCAGTGGGGTGAAAAAAAGTCTCCACCCCTGTACCTTGCACTCACTCACCCCTGCTCTATCCGGACTAGGCACTTCCTCTCCATTGCCCTTGAACCCCATTACCGGCAGGGCACGCTTTCCCGATCAGCCATGCACTACAGCTGCTTCCTGCTATATCCTCCCATTCCTTTGTGCTCCCCAATCTCTTACTTGCCCGACTGTTGCCCTTCCCTACTCGTGTCCTCTTCTTCCCAGCCCCGAGTCAGTGCGCTTGCCTCCTGTGTTTGTTTGTGGTTCTCCGTCCTGCGCTTACTAGGCTGGAAAAGGTGCTGTGCTCGACTCCCTTCTTCTGTACAGGAGGGAAAGCTATCTTCTCTGCCTTCAGGAAGGCTGGCCTTGAATACATGTGCAGCAGCTGCCCAGAAGCTAACACACAGAAAGTGACACTCATACAAAGGAGTTAAGTTCTGCTACTGAGTGCACTCTCACACAAAGCCTGTCGAACTGGCACTTCTGCATTTTCATCTTCAAACTGATATATTGTGACACTGCTACACGCCACTGTGTACATTGCTACACGTCACACTACTACTCATAATCTCACTCTTAAACATTGGGAAACTTCGTTTTTCTGACTGTCTAGAATGCAAGAGCTTGTGAATAATACATTTAGACTTTATTTGGTGACTGCTGGATGTTGATGTAGCTATAAAGCCTTAAAGATAACATTCTTGATGGGAAGCCAGTACAGTTTAGCCTAAGAATGCAAGATGGATGTTCTTGTTAGACATAAAAGTTGAAGGGCAGCGACCTTCTTACCCCCCCCCCCCCCGAAGGCTGCGAAGTAGATAGATCGGATGATCTGGTCAGGAGGTGCTTTAATCCAACCTTGATCAAACTGCTGCATTTAATATGCTCCTAATTTGTTATCTTTGGTACCAAAGGAAGTGACTTTTAATAAAGTAGGAGGCAGCAAAGCAAGGCCTGTGTTCTGTGTATTTGTCCCCTTAAATGTTTGCTTCAATGTAAAAGTAAACATTTATAACTAAAGGGAATATTCCCTGTGCTCGCCAGCCTGAAGGAAGAATTTCATGAGTGAGAGAGAGGCCTGTACTCCAGCCACAAGAACCTCCGCTTTGTCAGAGTTGAGCTCAAGAGAATTACCTTGCATACAACCCAACACTTCCACAGTAGTCTTTGAAAGGTTCTGAGCAGAACCTGATTTGAGTGTCATCTGCTTACACACTGTAAGATAGCCAGATGTTCTTTTAAGGTAGGCCACAGGTTGAAAGTAGATGTTTAAGGATTCCAGGAGTTAATAAAGATCCCCAAGAAACTCCATGTTTTACCTTGTTTGTAGAGGACATAAAACGCTCACAAATTGTGTTGGTTACCTGTTGTATAGGAAGGAGACTAGTCATTGGTGCACCTATTCTATGTTAGCTGGGGATTTCAGGTTAGTCAGCAGCAAGCTATCACTGCCCTGAGCGAGTCAATAATTTTACAGCAGCACTGCCACCAAAGCCAATGATCATACAAAATCACCGAGAACAGGTACAAGCACTGACTCCGTTTATCTCAAGGGCTGGAAGCCAGCTTGAGCTAAACCGTCATGGTGTTGAAGGTATTCTGATGTTTTTGTGGGGACCCATTTCTCTTTCATTTTAATTGGATTAGGCACCACAGAAATCGGTGGGTAGTTGAATTAAACTTTAGGACCAACACCCATATATTTAGTATGTCTCTGACTGGATTGTTTAAAGATCAGTGTCAGTGCTTGAGTGATAATGGGGCTGCTAGCATTTTGTTAAATCTGTGATTTGTGACTAGCCTCGTAAGCACTTGGACTTTAGCAAGAGAAATGTGTGAACACCCATTTAGTAAGGATTGCAATGGCAGACCTCAAGAGAATTCAATCAAAATCGGTCTGGTGGGGGATCTTTTGATATTTTCCTAAATAGTTAAACCAAATATCAGATACTTTGACAAAGTGAAAGAATGCAGCTCACAAATTAATCTGCTTGTAAGGTGAGGTAAGAGTCCATACGGGTGCCTTCAGTTTGTAGTGACAAAGATGGAATGACTTTCCTCCATTCTGCCCATGGGTGTAAAGAACGTTTAACAGTTTAATGTGCACATATGATTTAAAAAAAAAAAATGGCCTTTCTAATATTGGCCTTGAAAAGCCAAGTGGTTTGGATAAATTGCTGCATGTCTTCTCATACGTGATCATATCAAATCTTCTAACAGAAGTGAAAGAAGGCTTATGATGCTACTTGCTCTCATCATACTATTATTCTCTGCACATTTGTTGAGCAGGAGACTGGAGCAGTGCGCTTTGAGCGCTACTACCATGTCACGGACCCTTTCGTCCAACGCCTGGGCCTGGAGGCGGAGCTGCAGGTGAGATCTTATAGCATAATCTGCTTTCCTGTGCGTTTGTTGTGCGATTTTGTTCTTTTTATTCCTGATCCACTATTTCAAATATAATTTTGTTTTATTAATCTTAACAGTGTCAAAAATTAAAAGAATGTTTGGGTCATATTGGATGGAAGCTTAGTTGTGGGATCCCAGGGTTTTATGCCACTGAGACTCTTGCCCAGTACTCCAAACACAAGTGATGCACAGTTTTTGTGTATTTTAAAATATGGAGGCATAACTGAACGCAGGGTTAATCTTCCCTGAAATGCATGAAAGGGCTTAGCTAAAGAACCTGAGTTTTCCTGGGCCAATATGAGTTACACATGTGCAGACGTTGACATCCCTGTCCAATTGCAGGTAATAACTTTGTTGCACTGGTGTATGGTCTCCTGTTCCCTGTGGTGATATTACTGAAGCACAGGCACACAAGCCCTGTAGGGACTGATGACCGTGGAAAGATAAAAGTGAGGATGGGGCTGAAGGGGACTGGTAGCGATGCACAGGTTCAAATTTGTGAGTTCCTGAAAGTGGTATCCGTGCACATGTAGAGGAGACAAGGAGCCCTATGACTGATATCCATAACGCACAAGTGCAGTAGTTTTGAGGCCTTTTGGGGATAATTTAACTGATGATCTGGTAATAGAAAGAGCAGTCCCTGACGGTGATGCAAGTTATACACGGGTATAGCGGTTCGAGAAGATCTACAGGGTGGCATCAATGATGCATATGTTTAGTACACAAGATGTAAATGCCCCTATGGATACTGACCATGCCTTAATTAGAAAGTGCAGGTGTCAAGTTATCTGTTGTCCTACTTGAGAAAAGGAGGTTTGTGGTCTTTTCCCCTGAACATATGTGTTCGAGGCATATGAGCTGCAGATCTTACACTGTGCATTAGATTAGGCTCAGATGATTGCATGTTGTTGTCGTCTTGGAAGAAGTCTTTGTAGTCATGAGATAGGTGACTCCTCCTTTGGACAATAGTGCGCATGGGCATCGGCTCCATCCTTAGATTGTTTTTTTCCGCCACTGGGTTCGGATGAAATTTTTCAGCTCCGGATCAAAATCTAATTTTTCAAGTACTTCGACGCGTAAAAACGTATTCAAACTTCACCAAACTACTTTCGATATCGACAATCATCGTCTCGACTCCATCAGCTCGATTCCGGTCGTTGACGTGGGCCATTGGGCCTATCCACACCGTGAGGCCAACACCGCATGGAAAGGACGCCATTCAAAAGACGCCCCAACTGTGGAGCAAAGTTCCCACACAGTGACCATCACGAGGTGTGTAACCTGTGCTTATCACCAGAACACGACGAATCCAGCTGCACAGCCTGTGCGTCCTTTCGATCCAAGAAAACTGTTCGAGATCGTAGGGCCCGTCGACACGTCATGCAGAGATCGTCCCCGGAACCAGTGGATATCTTCGACGAAGTTCCACTCGTTCCCGAAGAAGATTCAGACGATCTCCAAATCGGATCAGAGGCAGACGACTCAGATGAGTCCATACCATTGGGTCAGCGCGTGAGCACTACTGCCCCGGCTCCATACCCACCACCCAAATCAAAGGCAAAGGTCAACACTCCGCCTCCGGGGACCAGTCGCGACCGAAAACACACTTCGAAAGCCCCGCCATCGAGCCCGGCTCCAAAGAAAATACTCAAGCCTTCCGGTAGCTCCTTACCGAGTAAAGCCGCACGTGCCGATCCCACCAGCTCCCTCGGCACCGAAACCGAAAGAAGTCTCGGCTCCGAAACCGTCGACTTCTAAAGACAAAACTATGAAGCCAGCGTCTGACGTCTCGAAGCTGACGAGACCAGCTTCAACTCCGAAGCCAATATCTTCGGAATCGAAACCTATAAGGCCTGATTTCAATGCGCTCAAGCCCTCGAAACAGCCTACGACTCCAAAAACAACACCTTTGGTGCCGAAATCTACAGCAAAGGACACAGTTACAACTCCTAAGGCTAAAGACAAGCAGCAACCACGCCCGGAACCGAAAACCGGCAAAGGTTCCGCAAGGAGTAGACCTTTTCCAACCTGATCCTCTACAAAAAAAATCTACATTGACCCAAAGACAGGTCAAGTATCCACTACACCACACAGGAAAAGGAAATTAGACACATCACCTACACCTGCAGTGCCTGTCAAGAAGGCCACATCTCCTATGCACCCTTCTTCTCCTTTACTTTCTGCTCCTTCATCTCCTGTTCCTCCTAACAATTCACCTCATAATTCTCCTGAAATACTCCCCTCCTCATTCTTCACCACATACACCTCAGAATTCTGATGAGTATAGCATAGCATAGGGGGAGACCCAGATGAGCCTTTTCCCTACCCTGTTGATGATCCTGATTGGGAGTACCCAAACCCACAAGATGTGTCAGATATTCCTGACCCACAGTCATATCCATCAAAAACTTCTCCTCCAGAAGACAATATTGGTTTTGGGCACTTACTGAACAGGGCTGCCATTTATCATGGGGTCACCATGCATTCAGATGAGGCAGAGGAAGATTTTTTATTAGATACGTTTGAACAATCACAAAGGTCTGTTCAAATTCTTCCTATGATCAAAGGAGTCATCAAACATGCTCCAGAGGTATTTAAAGATCCTGTACGTGCTAGGATCCTAAACCCTAGAATTGAGAAAAAGTACAGGCCTCCTCCTGGTGATCCAGCCTACATTAAAGGACAGCTACCGTTCGATTCCCTAGTTGTCTCAAATGCTAGAAAAAGAGCAAACTCACAGACATCAGGTGAAGCACCGCTCCCTGATAACGAATCGAAGGTGATAGATGCTTCAGGCTAAAGAATAGCTGCACGAGCTACTAATACATGGCGCATAGCTAACACGCAAGCCCTCCTTGCAAGATATGACAGGGCTCATTATGATCAAAAGAACGCAATAGAAATAGTTCCTTTACAACATCAAGGAACAGGGGTTTACTCGCTGTATTTTCTAATACCCAAAAAGGACGGGACACTAAGACCAATTCTCGACCTCAGGCCCCTCAATCACTATATACACTCAGATCATTTTCATATGATCACTTTACCACAAGTTCTCCCATTGCTGCAACAAGGCAACTTCCTTACAACACTAGATCTAAAAGAAGCCTACTTTCACATTCCTATACATCCTTCTCACAGGAAGTATCTAAGGTTTGTACTGGAAGGACAGCATTATCAATTCAAAGTCCTTCCATTCGGGGTAACAACTGCACCAAGAGTGTTCACAAAGTAGTAGCAGCACATCTCAGAAGACAACAGATACATGTCTTCCCTTATCTAGACGATTGGCTCATAAAAGCCAAGTCATTCAATCAGTGTTTCCAACACACACATCAGACAATTCAAACATTGCACGACTTAGGGTTCGCAATCAACTACACCAAGTCGCACCTACAGCCCTCTCATGTACATCAATATTTAGGGGCTACAATAAACACGTCTACAGCTCTAGCGTATCCCAGTCCAGCAAGGATACAGAGCATTCAAGCCCTACTCACAAAGTTCCAACATTAACACTCTCTCCCAGCCAGAGTGTTCATGAGACTAATCGGCATGATGGCATTCTGCATCTTCATTGTACCATTTGCAAGACTGCAAATGAGTCAGTTACAGGAGTGTCTAGCACAACAGTGGAATCCGGCTCAAGGACAACTAACAGACCTGTTGTTGGTAGACAGCCGCACACATCGCTCTCTGCAGTGGTGGAACACCAAAAACTTGACAAAAGGGCTGCCGTTCCTCGAACCTGTTCAGCAGACGCATCTCTCACAGGATGGGGAGCCCATCTCCTACATCATACAACTCTAGGGCAATGGACCAATCAACAAAAATCGTTCCATATCAATCACCTAGAGCTGCTAGCAATATTCTTAGCACTCATAACATTCCAAGTACAAAACAAAGCTGTCTTAATCCGGATGGACAACATGACAGCTATGTACTATATACAAAAACAGGGGGGAGCACACTCTCTACAGCTGTCCCAGCTTGCACAGAACATTAGGATTTGGGCCATTCCACAAAACATATCTCGTAGCAGAACATCTTCCAGGAGTTCACAATCAGATAGCAGATCTGTTAAGTCGACAGACGCAACAAATTCACGAATGGGAACTACAGCCGCAAGTTCTTCAAACATTCTTTCACAAGTGGGGTCATCCAGACAGAGATCTGTTCTCCACACACGAAAACGCAAAATGCCCAACTTTCGCCGGCAGGTTTCCACACCCGCTGTCCAAGGGCAATGCGATATGGATGAACTGGTCTGGCAGATTTGCGTACGCTTTTCCGCCACTACCACTAATACCACTAATAGTGCACAAGCTACGACAACAGTCGCTCAAGCTGATTTTAGTAGCTCCCACATGGGCATGCCAACAGTGGTATACAACTCTGCTAGAACTATCCCTAGTTCCACACTAAAAACTACATCTGACACCATCATCAGCCATCCAGACACAAGTCCACTGAATCTGGCGATCTGGCTCCTGAGGTCTTAGAGTTTGGTTATCTTAACCTACCACCAGACTGTATGAATATCATTAAAGAAGCCAGGAGACCTACTACTAGAGCTTGCAATGCTGCTAAATGGAAACGATTTGCCATTTACTGCAACAATAACCAAATTGATCCCCTAGATTCTTCCATCCAAAATATCATTTGTTACCTTCTACATTTACAGAGATGTAATTTGGCATATTCATCTGTACTCCTACATCTGGTAGCAATTGCAGCATATTTACAAAATGCATCTGTCTCTATTTAGAGTGCCTGCTATTAAAGCATTTATGGAAGGATTAAAAATAATAATTCCTCTCAGGTTACCACCCTCTCCAGTTTGGAACCTAAACATTGTTCTTACAAAGCTCATGGGACCACCTTTTGAACCTCTACACAAATGTGAACTGCAATTCCTCACATGGAAAACCGCTTTTCTAGTAGCTATTACCTCTCTTAGGAGAGTAAGTGAGATTCAAGCTTTCACTATACAAGAACCATTTTTACAATTACACCGTAATAAAGTGGTTCTCAGAACAAATCCCAAATTCCTTCCAAAAGTCATTGCTCTGTTTCATTTACACCAATCTGTAGAGTTACCAGTGTTTTTCCAAAACCCAGACTCTGTAGTAGAAAGAGCTCTACACACACTAAACGTTAAAAGAGCTCTCCTCTGTTCTATAGATAGGACCAAATCCTTTTGCAAAACAAAGCAATTGTTTGTAGCTTTCTCTCCACCACATAAAGGCAACACCATCTCTAAAGCTGGAATTGCAAGGTGGATTGTAAAATGTATACAAATATGCTATCAAAAAGCAAAACGTACATTAACAGTTCCTCCTAGGGCGCACTCCACATGCAAACTAGGAGCCTCCATGGCTTTCTTGGGGAACATTCCCCTAGAAGACATTTGCAAGGCAGCAACATGGTCTACAAAACACACCTTCACTAAACACTATTGTGTTGATGTGCAAGCTAAGCAGCAAGCTGTCCTCAAAACCCTTTTTCAAACTACTGCAACAGATACAGGTGACCACCGCTAAGGGGAGACACTGCTGTACAATCTATGCACAGTGTAAGATCTGCAGCTCATATGCCTCGAACGGAAAATGCTACTTACCAGTATGCATCTGTTCTTGGCATGTAGAGCTGCATATTCTTACACGCCCTCCCGGGGCCTGTATCTGTTCCAGTTCATTCTTAATTGGATATACACGCATGGACATCCTTTCTTCTTTCTACAAACTCCATCATTTCCCATCATGGCAAAAAACAATCTAAGGATGGAGCCGATGCCCATGCGCACTATCGTCCAAGGGAGGAGTCCACTATCTCGTGACTACAAAGACTTCTTCCAAGACGACAACAACATGCAATCATCCGAGCCCAACACCAGGTGGCGATCCAATGCACAGTGTAAGAATCTGTAGCTCTACATGCCAAGAACAGATGCATACTGGTAAGTAGGATTTTCCTTATCGTTCTTTGGCGAACTGCTTGCTTGTTTTTTTAGATGTGGATTTAGTGCTTATAAAAGATGTGAGTTAGGAAGTATTGGAGCCGAGTTCCTCCAAAATGATTTTAGTTTCTCACAGTGCCTACAAGTGTCTCTCACACCTGCCCAAAAAAGCGAGGAGATTTATATATTCCATTGCTGTCCTATCTTTGTCCTCTGACTGCCAACAGGGATTCTATGTCGGGAACGGAGGCGAGGATTATGCTATCCTTTCTTCACTTTATTGAATAGCAGCCATTTCAACCACTTTAACAACTACCGTTCCCATGAAACCTTGGGAATGCCATAATAAAAAACAATGCCCAATGGGAGAACAATCCCTAAGCTCCAGCCACTCTGGGCTTTCCAGTCCAGAACAATGTCCATCTTCTGTGTCCTCTCATCCTCTTCCTTCGCTGCACACAGCCGAGATAAGTGGTGTTTTTCCTTCCCGCTTACATTTCTGTGTTTACGCTGATAATTCATTGCTACTTCCAAGGTGCTGATTGTACGATACATTTATACTTTCTGTGCGCACATTGGTTAATTATTTCCGCTTTATGAGCAGTTTCTCGCTTCAGCCCGAGTACGCTTGATGCTCCTTTGCGGCAACTTGTTATGGTGCAGATCTGCGGTGCACTTCACCCGCACCCAGGTGGCCCTTTAATTCCAGCGGAATCGGAGCTGCGCGCCACAGTTTTGGGAGCCTTGACGCCTGGAGAGCTACGCCCCGAAGTGGGGTCGGTATTGCCTGATTGTGCCGTTTTAATGCTTCTCTGACTACCTGTTCACAGGGTCTGTACTCTGCACGGTTGTGTCCGAAGGAAGGGGGGGGTCTGTAATTGCTTAGTAGGTCATTGACTTGTGGGGACATGCGGGACCCCTTAAAATTATTGCAGCAGGGGTGTGGTGTACCCGGGCCATGACCCAACAGCAGTGAAGTTTGCCCACAAGGAATTTTGGGCTGACACCCAGCCTTCCATATCTACAGCGCTCATGATGCACTGTGCCAATTTTGCCCCCAATCACTTAGTAGGCCCACTTTGAGTGCAGTGCCCTGCCTCCCATAGCCTTAGGGTGTGTATGTGGGGGTTCTCTCCCAAGTGATGGAACCATTTGAGGATGGGAGAAGGACCCCCTGGCGGTACTTTCTTGGGATGATGACTTTTATGATGCAGTTGATGCATCAATCTACCTGGCAGTTTTAGAAGACATGGCTCCCATAGAGGAGTGCCTCTCACTCTAAATCGCACAAGCATGTTACAAAATCCGGAGCTCCATCAGGTCCCGCAGCACCCCATACGCCCGCTTGGAACTCCCAGCCCCCTGAGCCAGACCCTGTACCAGCAAATTGTAGTTTCAATGCTGGGGTGATCTTGATGTCTTTGACAGGCTAAAGCAGGTCTTCTTAGCCAGTAGTGCCCCTTCCCCATCTCCCTTCTTTGGATCCCGCTGGGTTGTTCAGACAACCCTACCCCTGTGTCCCCTGCCACTCCAGCGGCTGATAGTCATACGGACACTGATAATGAGGCTGGCCTCTCCTGCCCCTGGCTGCCCTCCTCTAATCCACCGGTAACCAAGAGATCTGCTCTGATATGTTGGATTCTGACAAGATCCTTCATTCAAGGTCTTCAAATTGGGCCCTGTCGGAGAAAGTGGCAATCTGTGGCGGGCAGCATGTGGAAGCTCCTGGAGAAGGAATCCCACAATTGCCTTAGTGCACAATGCCCCTCCCTAGAAGGGAAGGTGGCTCTTACATCGGATATAGATCCCAGAATGACCACATTCCTACAAAAGTTCATTAAAGATCCACAGAAGGGTAGAGAGAGGTCCTGGTGGGCATGCCAGGACAAACCCCTGGGTCCCCTCACTAAGATCTTGGACATGGCCACAGAGGCAGAGTCCTCAGATTCTCTAATCTCCCCAGAAACCTTTCCTGCTTGGTCACAATGTGCCAACATTTTTTTGGGAAATGCCAGCTGTGCGTTCTCTACAGAGAGGGATCTCTCCTTGTTGATTAAGTTCGACTCCAAGCTCCCGGACTTTGCTGACTGTGAGGCAGGGGCTATAGCTCAGGGAGGGCTTTGGAAAGCCCTTTATTAAAGAATTAGGGAAGTTTGTTAATACTTTCACCTCCCTGGACAAGCCTCAGTCCTTAATTAAAAAGTCTTTCCCACCCGGGTTTTAAATGGTGCCAGTCGAGGAAGGGGCTGCTCAACCTGCCCAATGCTCACTACCCTCCCAGAGGGCAAGGCCTGATTTACCAACTTTCATCCCACCAGTTGGAGACATGTCGGAGCCAGAGGAGCCAGAGGCATGAGCGCCTCCACCAATTCCGGTGAGTATTCTCCCTTCAAAAAGTAGGGGGCCTGACTTGTACTTCCATCACAAGGGACGTGTGGGTCCTGCAGATGGTGCAAGGATTTCAAATAGAATTTTACGGAGTTCCCAGGCAGATCGAGGTCCCGTGACCCATCCAGGTTTTGGTGGCCGAGACCGCTTTACTCTGGCGGGGAGGTGGGTTCCCTCCTTACCAAAGGGGCTATTTAAATTTCGACTCCACACACCAGGGTTTTAATCGGCAATATCTTCCTGGTCGACCAGACCAATGGGGGTCAGTGGCCGGTCATCAACGTGCACAAATTCAATGAGGGGTTTGTTTATCGCTACTTCAAGATGGAGTGGATTCACCTCCTACGAGATGTTCTAAGACCTCTGGATACGATGGTGCACCTGGATCTCAAGGAGTCCTATCTCTTGATTCCTATTTTCCCTCCTCACTGGACGTTTCTACAGTTTGTGTCTCGACTGGACCTAAGAGTTTACCACTCTGCCTTTCGGCCTCTCCTCTACCCCATGGTGTTTCACAAAGGTTCTCAAGCCGGTCCTGTAACACCTGAGCGCACAAGGGATCCGCCTCATTGTCTGCCTCGACGACATCCTGATAGTGACCCAATGCCCGCACAGGTTGTCACTCCAGCTTCAGATGGAGTACAGAGCCTGGGCTTCGCCATCAACGAATCCAAGTCCCTGTTGGTCCCTGTTTGTCCCTTCTCAGGAGGTAATCTTTAAAGGTTTCTTGATAGAATATGTCGAAGCTACCTTGTGTTCAGTCTTGGAAGGTGGCGAAGATTCATCCCGAATTGCGGTATACTCTAGCCAGGCAACAAGTCTCACTAAGGCACGTTCCGTGTCTGGTGGGTCTTCTCTCTTCTTCCATCCAGGTCATCTTGCCAGGGCTTCTCCAATATCGTGCCTTGCAGTGGTTAAAGGCCGCAAATCTACGCAAGGGTCTTTCGTACTCTCGAATGGTGAGGCTTTTCGAGGAGACACGAGAGGAGATTGACTGGTGGGTAGCTAATATGGATGCTTGGAATACACGAGTAATCTTCGGGTCCGCCCCCAGACATCGTCATAGAGTCCGATGCCAGCAGATCCGGCTGTAGTGCCAGATGTGGCGAGTTTTCCACGGGAGGGTTGTGGTCGCCTCTCGAACAGAGGTTGCCTATCAATTGCCTGATATTGCTCGCGGAGGCCTTTGCAATCCAATGCTAGACCAAGGATAACATCCGGTCCTGTGTGCTTCTCAAGGTGGACAACGTATCGGCAGTTCGATACATCAACCATCTGGGCAGCACTCTGTTGAAGGCTCTGTCTGACCTGGTCACCCGTTTCTGGCAGTATTGTCTGAATCATCAGATTTCAGTCACGGCGGAGTACCGGCCAGGTCAGACCAACCAGGTGGTGAACTTCTAATCCTGCAACTTCCGGGACTCAAGACTCTGCAGTCTCCATGCTGTAGTGTTTTCAAACCTCCAGGAGAGGTGGGGTCTGTTTTCAGTGGATTTTTTTGTTTTGTGTCCTGGCTAGATCAAAAAAATTCCCAGATTCTCCAGTTGGAGGCCAGACCCTCTGGCGGTAGCCACAAATGCCTTTCTCCAGGATTGGAAGCTGGAGAAGGGTTACGCCTTTCCCCCCGTTCGCCATGATCATGAGAGCCTCAGCTCAGGCGCCCGAAGGCGGAGGTGGTGATGATCACTCAGTGATGGAAGTCGCAAGTTTTTTTTCCAGTGGAACTTCCTTGAGATTTTCCAATCCAACTCTCCCTATTTCCAGCTCTTCTGCTCAATCCCGACCAGCGACCTCATCCATTGATCCTAGGGGATCGCTGTCACTCCAGGCATGGCGGATTACAGGGGACGATGGTCGGTCCCAAATCTTTCATTCGCAGCTGAGGGATTCTTATCCAAGGCCTGGGCCAACAGCACGATCAAACAATACAAGTCCACCTGGCTTTGATGTACCCAATGTTGTTTGCGATCGTCTTGATCCCCTGGCTGCAGATATAGCCCACATCCTTAATTTCCTGGCTACCTTGGTAGAGGATGGTTTGGCGTATAGGTCAATCAATACCTTCCGGTCTGTTATTTCAGCGAGGAATGACCCGGTGGATGGTTCACCACTAGTGGAGCCCCCTTTTGTGTGTCGCCTCTTGAGGGGAATTAGACTGTCACTCCCTCCAGAACCAATGCATTCAGCACTATGTGATGTCAACCAGCTGCTTAACCTATTTTGTGGCAACCGAACCATTTTTTTGTCCAGAAAGGAACTCTCAGCGAAACTGGCCATGCTGCTTTGCCTGATCTCCTTTGAACCTTGGATATCATGGGGCGCACCTTTTCACCCTCTGGACTAACATTTACAATACACAGAAGGACGAAATTTATCAAAGGTCTTTTCATATCTGGCCTTTCCTGATTCTCCCAAGTTGTGCATTGTGGGTTGCCTTAAGGTGTATGAGATGTCCGTCTAATTCAGTCCTCTGGGCTCGTGTCAGCACCTCATCGCTTTGATGAAACCTCATAAGGTGGTGTCTTCCCCCACAATTGCCCGTTTGGTAAGGTGGGTGATGCAAGAAGCAGACATTTATCAGCAAATGTTTGGACCTCAACCGGCGTGTTGAGCAATGGCTTCAAAGGTATTTGCTTTAGGTGCTCATTTGAAGGATATCCTCAATGCAGCGGATTGGTCTTCGGACTCTACCTTTAAAAGATTTTATTTTAAACTGGTACGGGATATGGCTGACTTGGTGATAAGTAAGCTTTGAACTAGCATAATTCTCACCTCCTGTCCTAACTTAGAATGAAAAATGTCCTAGCTGTCGAAATGCAAAGTTTCAATTCTATTAAGGACTTGGAGGCGAGGATTATCCCACCTGGGATTCCGAATAGGATTAACCCTCCCCGTGACTAGTAAGTACTAAGCCTTTGTATTTCCGTGAAGTCAGTTGGCTCTGGTGTTCCATATCTATTCTAAATTTGCATTTTTGTCTAGATGTCTGGGATCATTGCTTTGTTTACAGGCTTAAACCTTAACCATGGGTTGTGGCTAAAATATGTCCTTTGGTTGTAGGATTGGATGCGAGTAAGCAGGAAGCGTGAAGAAGGTGCAACGACTGGACTTGCGTGGCAAAAGAGGCAGAGAGGACACCGATGACTAACTATATTCTGGCCTGGGATGCCCTGAATGGCTGGAGCTTGGGGACTATTCTCCCATTGGACATTGTTGTTTTTTTCTTATGGCATTCCCAAGGCTTCATGGGAATGATAGTTGTTAAGTGTTGTGAAATGGCTGCTCTTCAGTAAAGTTAAGAAAGGACAGTATAATCCTCGCCTCTGAGTCCTTAATAGAATTGAAACATTCCATTGCGATAGCTAAGACATTTTTCATTCCACATGTGGGCTGAAAGATTTCATGATTTTGTGCGAACGATAATTTAAACAATGTGCAGGGCTGTAAACTCTATCCTTTCACTCTGAATGTGTACATAATGTTTCTGGAATCTGCTGTAAACTGAAGGTGGGAGGGGGATGGCAATGGTGATGTGTAGAGACTTCTTAATACTCTTGCCTTTTTTTTTCTTGCTAAGGGTCACTCAGGATGCGTTAACTGTTTGCAGTGGAACCAAAAAGGAGAGTAAGTTGCTCTTAAGCACCCTCTTTTTAGTTCTCTCTTTTCTCCCTGGCATGTGCATGTTACATCTCTTTTGTGCTTCCCTAAACAGTACTCTGTTCTTCTCTGCATTTAGTCTCAGCTGTGAGTTGCTTGCCTATTCCCATATTGGCACATGATGTTCTTAGCTCTTGCACAATGTATTTGTCTACTTTCAGCTTACTGGCCTCTGGTTCTGATGATCAGCACATTATCGTCTGGGATCCTTTACTCCACAAGAAGCTGCTTTCCATGCACACTGGCCATACAGCCAACATCTTCTCAGTCCAGGTGAGCGACATTGATGGGCTCCTTGCCCTTATATTTACTACCCAGGTGGGCAGCAGCAATGAGCTTTAGGGCAATCGTATGCCCCTCAAGGTCACTTCATCAACCTTACTTAAAGTATCCTAATGCCTGATCCATATGAGACTTATGGCCCTTACAACAAATGTATTGAAATTTTTTGATGAGCTATACTGTCGCGCCTTGGAGGGCTTTGCAGTGAGGCCATTTGTTAGCTGCTCACACGGGCTGACATAATGTACTATCCCTTAAGGCAGAGTATGCAGGTCTTGTAGTGTGGTGTTCCTCTAAAAATGGCAGAACTGGCTAGAAACCGGAGATTGCTGCAGATGTTCCATGTCTCTTTATCTTCACCACGCGAGTTTTGATTTCCTGTAGCATCACCATACCACATTGCTGGGGATTATAGGGGAGCTCCCGCCGACTTCTGTGTTACAGCTAAGATCTCTGCGCAGGAGGACTCTCTTGTTTAAATTTGTTTAGATCCACAGGCATCTCCTCAGTTGGGTTGAGGATGATCGCATTCTGCGGACGGCTACAGAGTGCAGCCACAAATTTCTCATAACTTAAACTACTTAAACTGCTCTTTGTGGTTTGAAAAGCAGTTACATATATCATTTTTCACGTGACTGTGGTGCCATGCTCTTCAAAGAGCTTATTATCATGTTGAATTCATGCAAATGTGTACTTTATGACTCCCACATAGTGCGTTGGATCCTAATAAAAGCAGGTTACAGTCTGCATTTCCCATCATATCTATGCTTCATCTTGGGTATCCAGTCTCATCATCCCCTCCTGTGTTTGTTTTCCTTTCAAACAACTAACAAACTTTTTATCATTTAAATATACTGGTTAATCTTAGTGATTGCCAAGACATTGCTCTAAGTTTCTGCTCTCTATGCTTCTCGTATTTATGTGATATCTTGATAATGCCACCTTTTACCTTCTCTTACATGTGAATCTCTTTTATGTAAAGCCAAAGGAGGTCTCTCTAAAGAGTTGTGAGGTGTTTATATTTTTGTGAATTTGCTAAGGTGTGCTGCATGTAGAAAGGTTTTTAGAAGTGCCTGGAGGCTTTGTCGGTGTTGACTAAGAGACCATGTCTGCCATTGAGAGGGTGATAAAACCAAGGGCTTTCATAAGGAGGGATATGACATGTGTTTGAAAATGTAGGATATGGTACTATATTGTTTTTCTGTTCTTTTATGAGCCAAGTGCTCAGAAGTTCCCTACTTTTGAAAAACGGTTGTTTATGGCTGTTGGATGAAAAGGATTTTTAACTTTAATTTACATGTAAACCGATTTAGTTATAAAGTGATCATGTACTAGACCTTTGTCTGGAGAATAGTGGAACCTGGGGCAGGTGAGACAGTGGGGGCCTCATTGAGATGTCGGGCGGACACTGTCGCTGATATGGGTCTGACCGACCTATGCTCGGCGGTCCCAACCGCATAATTGCGATGCGACTGCACATGGTGCGGTTGTATACTCTTGTTTCTGTAAACCGGCCGTAGTACAAGCTCCCATAGTGAAATGGGAGGTTCAGTTCATCCCTGCACTGCCCCCTCTGCCCCCAACTGGAGGCTGCAAAGAGAAGTGGGCCCTGCTTGGGGCCTCCAAACTCTTTCCGACAGGCTTTCCATGTCGGAGAGCCCAGCATGGTAAGCCTGCCTGAAACAGAGTATCGTAATCCGGACAGCTTAAAACGGCATCCATATGGATTATGAGCAGTCTCCAACTGTCCGATGGGCTCCTTGAGCCCATCTGAATCCAGCCGAATGACTGGCCGGTTTAACTTCCGACTTAGTCTGTTTCACTTCCGACCGCCTAATTACAATTAAGTCGGAAGTAAAACAGACTATCTCGGTCGGAAAGCCTCCGACCTGAGGAGATTGTAATTAGGCCTTTAGTGTTAGAACTTTATATAGAATATCCACTGTGAATATTATAGATTCCTATTCTTATTGTTCTGCACAACCATTACTATTCTCTATACCTCTCAAACTAATTAGGCACCAGGGTTATTTTTATAGTCTTTCTGCCTGCCATGGGGGGCTGATTGCGACAATTACTTCCAATCTGACACAAAATGCTCTAAAGTGTTTTGTGGGGAGATCAGCGTTCGGGTTAGCTGCCACATTTCGGACTGTGCTCGGCCGTCAACCATAGACATTTTTGAAAAATAGACAACCAGTGGATTCAAGGGTGGTGTGCCTTGCATGAATCCAATGAGATTTTCTTCCCCACAAAGACCTGCAAACCTCAAACTTTGCCTGAAATTTTGCATTTTCCTTACATTTCTGTGATACGAATTTTGCGGGTTCTTGTCAATTCTAACTCTCGGGATTGCCCCAGTTGTGCTGATAAAAACACTATGCGACTTCTGTAGTTGGGCCTACTGCTCGCAACAGGAACAGATCAAACCAAGGTCAATAGGAGTCCCCATGCAAGGTCTCCCATTGACCTTGGTTTGATCCTAACCTGTCGTGGGCACTAGGCCCAGCCAAACAAGTGGAGCAGTTTGTTTATTGGCACACATGGGGTAATGTTGGGTGGTAGGAATTTTGTGGATTCCTGCATATTCCAAAAGTTTCCATCACAGAAATGTAAGGAAAATGCTTCTTTTCTGGCACAGTTTGAGGTTTGAAGGGCATTGTGAGTAAGAAAACTTCATGGGATCCACACAAGGCACGACACCTTGGACTCCCCTGGTTGCCTACTTTTAAAAAATGTACATGTTTGCTAGGTTTCCTAGCTGCTGGCTGAGCTAGGGCCCAAAATCCACAGCTACCCACTTTGCAAAAAAAGGGTCAGTTTTAAGTGGAAAAATGTGATGTATCCATGTTGCGTTTTGTGCCGTTCCTTGTCACAGGCACTAGGCCTACCCGCATAAGTGAGGTGCCATTTTGATCAGAAGACATGTGAGAGCATAGATTAGTAGGATATTTGTTATTGCCAACTGGATTTTGCTGTATTTGTGCCTTCTAAAGGTAAGCCGGTGTGTAAGAAAGAAGACCTTTTTTAAAAACAAATCTTTCTAAATCATATACTTTTAATGGTACCTACAAATTCAGTGATATGCAAATAGCCCCTGCTCCTAAACTCCATATCATGTGACCATTTCAGAAAAGCATGTTTCCTTAATACCCATTTTTCACTCTACATATGTTGCCACATTAATTGGTCTATACACTGCACACAATGAAAATCCATTGTACGATGCAGCTCAGTTGTTGGCTCTGGGTACCTTGGGTTCTTCGAAAACTTACGAACCCTATATATATTCGCAACCAGAAGGGCCTAACGGACGTAATGGTATACTGCTTTTGTAAATCGGCCATTGTGACAAAAAGTTACACATTAAACGTTGTCGAAAATGGCCATCGTGTTCTACTCATTTTCAGTATATCTTTATTTCAACAGCTAGTATTTTTGGGACAATCTTGACGGATGTACACATATGACTTCTTGCTGAATTCAGAATTTTGTCTACTGTTCAGAAATCCACAGCTTTTTGGCTCACCTGTGGGTTTCACACTGGTTTCCACCACAAACTAGTAGTAGGTCGAGAGCACAACAAAAAGGAAAACAAATGGGCCACCTCTGCATGTTCCTGAAAGCTGGTGACTTTAGCACAGCAAACAATTATTTTATGCCATTTTTAGGGAAGAAATAAACTTTTATCCAGAGCACTTTTTTCCTATTCTCCCCAAAAACTCAGAAATCAGCTATTATTTTGCCTATTTTATCCGTCCCCTTCAGGGGAATCTAAAAACCCTGCGTACTTTTAGAATCCCCATGATGTTAAAAAAGGACACAAATTTAACTTGGATAGCTTATGTGGGAAAAAAGTATGGTGCCCGAAGCACTAACTAACTCCCCCAAATAGCCAAATAATGGCTCTGCGCCGGGGGCAAAGGCCCAGCATCTAAGAGGTTAATGCTGAAGTAAAAGCAAACACAAATCACTTATAAATGTAATGTGTATTCGGATATTCGCCACCAACATGCAAAATTAACAATGCGTATATAAAGTATTATCTCACCTTAGTACAAATACTTGTTGGCACCCTTTAAATCAATGTATTCTTTCATGGTGGTCCGTACCTTGTGCAATTTAAAACACAACTGACGGACGCAGAGTGGTGTTTCAGGTTTTTTGAATTGGTCTAATTTACTTTTAACAAAGAATGAAGAAGTAATTGATATGTATTTCATAAGCAGCTAAGTTAAAAGTTTGAAAGGAAATAGCTGAAAAACGTGGCACTGAGAAATGAGAACAAGACGCAGGCTTAAAGAAGGCCGAATAAGAGTGGCAAACTTGATGATTTTTGTTTGTTTGTTTGAAAAACGAATTTGACTTGTGAGCCTGAGCCCAAAAAGACTTCTTGCACTCAGCAGAGAAGTATCAACAACATCTTGGAGTGTCACCACCTAGCGTAGAAAATGGTGTACATATGATGTGTGTGAACCTAAAGCAGACAGATTGAGTTCTCCAGCACGTAGTCTGAAGTGTCAACCCAGTCCCTGGAACTATTGGAGACCTGAGTGGTTCTTTGAGTATCTGTTTTGCAGAGGAGGCATTACTGTATTCAGTGTTCTTGCTTTTCAATGTGTCTCATGCTGTTTCATTGGAGTTGCGGCGAGAGGATCAGTTCACAGTGCTGAAAAGATCTGGTCCGGCTGAAATGTGCTGCAGCACCTGATAGCCACTTGCTATTTATACCTAACGTCATTGCATTGGTCTTTTTTTCTCTTCCTTACTGTTGGGTGCCTGTTGTTGCTCCTCCTTCTGGAATTCACTATGGCATTCCTGGACTGACATTTCATGCAGTATAAATTGTGTCCTGAATTGCAGATTCGTCTTCTGCAGATGCGTGGCTGAATACAGATTCAGATGTGCAGTATTTTTGCTTTACTTTGAGAAGAATACTTTGAAAGTGCCTATATCCTTGGATGGCAACTTTGGGTATGCATTCTGGAGATGTTCCATCTATCAAAGTGGAAAACCGATATGAAGTAAACTTTGTGTTTGTCAGCGTGTTTAATTTGCCATCATTCCATTTCATAATAATGTATAGGAAAAATAAACTGCTTCCGCTTAACTCTTCCATCACTTGAAACAAACAGCAATTGCCTACAGCCCAAATTGATGTGTGACTGGTGCAAAGGCCTAATTTGTCTTAGAAACTCCCATCTTTTTTCTGCATTGCTTTGCACAATATGCAATAGTGGTGCACACAAGTGTAGACAATTCTGTTCCACTGGGTGTCTCTGATAGAGCGCGCAGGTCACCCGACCAACAATTTTACCATATGCACATTTGGGCCCATTAATTTCAATTTACCATATTCATTAATCGGGTAACCTACACTCTACTACCAGTAACCCAGATCATTCCTATTTATTTCCAATGTACCCGACTTACCAATCCACTGTTACGGGTACCTATGATCACAATGGATCAGGGAGCTAGCTGTAAAAGATAAGCAGTCACCAAAATGCAATACCATTTATAACATTTGCACTCATGTAATAACCAGAGACACGGGACGTTTTGGAAACCTTTATCTAATCTTCATCAATAGTAGAAAGCATAAAGTTCGCAGTGAGTAAGCTATCAATAACCAAGATCATGAAAAGTGTATATCCATGTAAGAATAGAATAAGGCCAACCATTTAGAAGTCTAAAGGGAAGGTAAGAACAGGGAATATACTTGGAATATAAACCTATAGAAATCAGACTTGAAAAATTGTATTTTCTAAAGGACGGGGAAAATAAGGAACATACTAGAATGTCACGAGTTTATTGTTCAGGATGGAATGGGTAAGGAAAAGGAAAATGAATCTAAAATGACAACTGATTTTATCATGTAGCTATACGAAGCGTAAGAAATTTGGAAACGCGCTAATAATTCAGAATGATCTCTTTAGTTCGGTAAAGGGTGGGTAAAGAGAAGGAAGATCTATTTATTCAGAGACAGTATTTTATTCAACTATAAGGTAGGGGAAAAAGTGGAACAGGCTATAATGGTACTTTCACGACTTCAATAATTTGTCACAAAGGAAGGGTAAAGAAAAGGAACATATGCAATTACGATTTAGCAAGATTTCCGGAAAGGATAAAGAAAAAAAGATGCAGGTGTGTTTCCCCCAGAGATATATATTTACCTAGAACGGTGTGGAGACCAACCCTGGCCACGGGTCAGTTAAGGACAGGAAGAAACCCCAAGGAATACCGTCGCCACTAGGGCCAGCAGGTGCAGAATGGAAACCCAGGACAGGAAACCCAGATTAGGATCAGGACAGACCCACCAAAGTTGAGACCAGCACCCGCAGTTCAGTTGCAACGCCTGCGCTACACCCTCTCTGCAGCTATCAGTCAAAACCCGGATTGGGTTCTCTAATTCCCCAGCAAAGTGCTTCGCCAGCACTTAAGGTTTCCAAAACCCCGATTGGGTCTGTGGAAATTACGGACAGAGTGCTCCGCAGCACCTCTGTTTCTCGATCAGCTATTGAGTGCGTTGGGTCAGTTACAGGTCAGCTAGTCGGACAAGTCGGACAAATTCTCTAGCTAAACCTAGGCTAGTTATACTGTTTTCGGGTCAGTGTACCACCCCCCAAATGTTGCAAGTGTAAGAATCCCCAATTTCGATTGGTCAAAAGAAAGGACAGGTCATCACACCAACTAGGATTTGACTTTCTCAAGCCCATAATTTACATTTTCTGGGACCGCCCATCGAATTTGGGGTTCCCATGACCTGTTCTTTACACATAACAATGGTGAATTTATCAATTTATACATTCTGATACATTGAGCACATTTCGGCTTCTTCTACTAGGTGAAGGTGCCTCTTCCCAGGCGCATCTTGGCTTGGACCTCTGTGTTGGCTCGTGTTCAATGTCACAGAGTTCATCCTCTGGCAGAAGACTGTCATGCGCAGAAAGGTTGGTCAACATGGAGTATTCCCGTCCCTCATGCCCAAGGATGTACTATACTTGAAAAGTAAATAGAAACAGTTTTAAAACACAGAAAAAATGAATGCACTGTATACCAGGAATCCCTATATTATTCCCATTACTTTATAATAACTATAGCATTAAGATTAATGCAGAACAAACAGCATAGCAAAAGCTGCAGTGCAAGCTTCGGTCATGTGAGAACACAAAGCAGCCATCTTAGTGCTACTGCGCAAGTACAAAAGGTTTCCCCCAGCACTGCGAGTACGTCACATCACATGGGTATGACCGAAGCACGCGCAGAAGAAATTCCCGCGTAACAGCAGCCATTTTAGTCGCAAGCGTATTAGGATTAGTAAACACATAGGCAAGCGTCACTGGGTCACCCCAAATCTCAGAATAAAGGGTAAATTAATAAGACTAACAGGTTGATCAGTTTAATTAGGGTTATTCGAGGTTCAGGAGTACGAGCAAGGCGCTTTACGTGCGAATCCTTGCTCCATCATCTCTGACCCAAGAAAGTTGTTGAAGTTTTACCTACTACTGTTTCTCGATTAGAAAGTTTCTACTACTCCTTCTCACTTGGAATGCTTCTGTTAGAAGTCAGAGTTGTATTATCTTTGTCCCCTTGCACGAGATTTATTCCAGACTGCTTAGGCCAAGGATAAAGATGCACTCTCACCCAGAGGTCTGATGATCACACTCTTTCTTCTAGAGCTCCAGAAGAGGCACCCTACATATTTGTGAAATGGTAAGGGGTCATTTGGATATGGCTTACTCCACTTCCCCTGCTCAGATTGGTTTTCTTCGGCTTCCTTGTATGTAAGTAGGTGGCAGTATTAGGCAATGAAGAGACGTAAATACAATTTGTTTACATCCCCTCCTTTACCAGCCTCAGTGTAGCTGTTGATTAGAACATATGATTGTCACTGCACCCTCTTTAACCAGCTCAGTCGTGTTCAGCATATATGAATTCCTGTGATTCTCTCAGACTAGCTCCATTTCTTTAAGGTCCTACAGCAAAGGGCTATGGGTGTTGCTATGCAGGCCATTTTGTTTCCGTTTCCTCAAAGGTCCGTCTAAAACGTGCAGCCAAGCTTCCATCCAGAGCCCAATTCAGGTCCATTGAGGGGATTTTGCGAAATCACACTTTCGAGAGTCGTTATTATAGGTACTGTAAAAATAGAAATCATTACTTATCGATTTAATTCTCCTGCGTCTTAAAAACCCTACTGTACAGCCTCCGAATGTATTAGAATTCGAGGGTCCAAAACTGCATCCAGCACCACCTTGTTTTCAGGTTGAGGAAGATGAGGAAGTGTGTTGTTTTATGGCCTCCAACGCTATCTTGGAATTTGGAATGAGAATGTGGAGATCAGCCTCATATGGCTTAATCTCCAAAGAAATGAGATATAATGCACATGGTACTACTCAATACAGGCGTGGCTACTACACATTTTGATAGTATTTGTTAGTTACCGCGCAGGTAAATAAAACGATTCCACAGTAATCAATGTATATGTCCATGCATATAAAATAAATCTCTAAATACGGCGAATCTCAAAGCACAGAAAATCGCTAGTATAGTAAGATCATTCATAGATTTATTTTGTACACTCCTAATTCACATAAGTAGGTCACAATTGATTCTCTTTGTAACAGTAGCCTCCCCAGACCTAGTAATACAAAAAACAAGATTTTTTTCATGACAAAGGTAAGAAATAATATACAAACTGTTAATTAACTATATGTACTAGGAGTTCCTGACCATGTTCGTTAATTTTGTAGATTCGATTTACAACGTTCAGTAATAGAAAATAGTATGCAGCTATACCCCCTGGACCTTTTCGTATAGATCTGTAAAAAATGTTTATCACAGGGGGCTGAGGAAGTATGAGCTGTTAATTGTGGTTAGTTGTGGTGCTGCTGCAGTGTTAATACATTTTATGAATCTAGACATGACGTATGCAAGTTCTCTTTTTAAGCAGAATTTGATTTCTTGGTGACCCATACAATTATTGAATTGTTTAAACGGGTGTAACAGCCATTTCCTGTGCTCTGTGTTGCGAGCTGGGCAGGTACATTGTATGTGAGCAAAAGTTTATAATTTGTAGTCGGGAGTCAGCAGTTTTTAGGGCTCGGCCTACGTCGCCACGAAGTGGGGCAGAGCTCCGAGCTCCTATTGTTAAAGTAAAAAAAAAAAAAGTTTCTTTAGGGCTCGGGAAAGAAACATTCCTTAGTGCGCGAGCTTTTTTTTATTATCTGAATGGTGATTGGTTGTCGCGGTGCTGTTTTTGTAGTAGTCTTGATGCCATAGGGCATATGTAATGTTAGGCGGCCATGTTGGCATATTCTGTGCGGTTACGCGCAGGGCAGACTATTAATCTTAATTAGGAGCTGTCAGAGTGCCCGTGTAATGCAATCCAGATGGTCTGAGCGGTGAGCGCGTTCAATGTAAAATGACGAGAGGAGAGGCAGCAGGCGAGGCTCACAGAAGATGACTCGTACATGCTCGTCCACACTGTAGTTCTTGTGTTTCCTGAATACTCTCATTTCCAAAGGGCGCCATTTCCTTCTTTTCCTCGCACGCTGTGCTGCACTATTTTTGTCTGTGGTTTAAAAAACGGGGTTTAAAGGCGTTTTATTATAAAACATTTGGATTCTGGTTCTGTAAGCTTTGTTTTCCGAATTTTAATAAGTGCTGACATGCAGACTACTGGTTGAATAAATGATGAGGGTTAAAAGTGACCTTCGTGACACGTGCTGTCGAGCCTGACTCGCAGAGTTAACATGCAGTCATCATTATTGTAAAGTTTGTGGAAAAAACGTGAATACGCAATAATCAGGGAAAACAGAGCCTTCCCGCGGTTACAATGGGAATTCACAAATGTCTTGTGTGTCTCACGTAATGCCAATGGCTATTTCATTAGGAAAAATTAGACTCATTGATACATGCACCACCACCAGCAGTACTACCAGTACTACAGCCACCAGTACTACCACTACCACCACCACCAGTACTAACAGTACCACGACCACCAGTACTACCACTAACACCACCACCAGTACTACCAGTACCACCACCACCAGTACTACCACTACCAGTACTACCACTACCAGTACTACCATTACCATTACCACTACCACCAGTACTACCACCACCAGTACTACCAGTACCACCACCACCACCAGTACCACCACCACCACCAGTACTACCACTACCAGTACCACCAACACCACCAGTACTACCAGTACTACAGCCACCAGTACTACAACTACCACCACCACCAGTACTAACAGTACCACGACCACCAGTACTACCACTACCAGTACTACTGTAGTGTAGTTCCTATCATCCCAATAGGCTCTGCGCATTGGAATAATACCTTCAATAGTATAGGCCTAGACCAGACGTTAACTAGGTCTACTACTGTCGATATTAGACTTAAAGTTTTGGGTTTGCCAGCTTAGCTCAGAGTTCACTAGAAACTTTCTCGACTAGGCAAGGAGGAGTTGAACCTCCCTGGATAGACAAGAAGGGATTTAGTTTCTGACAACCATAGAACATGACCACTTTTCTCTCCCCTAATCAAGAGTGTATCTCGAGAGTCGTGTGAACAAAAGGCAATTTATTTTACTCAGTCAGTACGTGCATTCTTAGTCTCATCAGATTGTAGAGAAAAGGAAGAGACGGGTGTGTTCAATAAAAGATGTTATTTATTGATCAGTCTCTTTTCTCATACAAGAGAAATGGATCGATATTATTGCAATACTTATAGTTAAGTAAAGTGCATACATTAAAAGCAGAAGTATAAAATAATACTGTAAAAACATTGATATGGTTTCTAAGCCATATGAAGGTTTAAAGTGAATAAAATAGATATATACACATATACATTTGACTAAACGTACTCAACTGGTGTTTCTAAATATGCCTACCCCGTGTACCTGACCTAAGCCTAATACGTGGGCGGGAATAGAAAGTTACAGTTTAAGTTAAGTTTGTTTTTGCCAAGTGACTGACTAAAGAATTCTCTGGGGGGGGGGGGTATTCAGTTCTGTACCTGGAAGTTTAGGATGAATGAGGGATGGTATCTCTCTCTCTGGTCTCGATATTCCAGGCTGCCTGCGAGGGCTACCCGGAAGCGCCGGTGCTGGATCTCTCGGCAGGAGAAAGCAGCGCGTCTCGTTCTCAGCGCGTCAGGAAGGCGGGGCTGCGCCAGCGGGGTCTGCTCTGCTCTGGGCTTCGGCAAGTATGGCTGCTCCGTCTCGTCACCACCGCGTGTCTTTGCCTAGGGCAATATCGGTAATATTTATACCTTTAAGGTGCCGAGATTGACGTAAGGATGGACATAGATACGTCAATAAGGATGTCATACGACTTGGTCGTTAGCACATTCTTTTGCTGAAGTTCTCGGTGAAATGAAAACAATGGCCGCAGGGTTTTTCCCAGGTTGTCATAGGTTTGATTTGTTTAGAGAACTCCGTATGCCTTATCAGGGGCTGGAGGAATATCGCTTGTCTAATTAGATCGCAAGCGTTATGACCTAATCAGATAACACGTTCCTGTGCCGTAGTGTGGCTTCGTCAGATAACGGTATCTGCATCATGGGGGTTTGCTGCCTCATGGGCTGACTGCTAGTTAACTTGTTGGTTTGTTAACCAGAATAGGGTCAGGAATAGGGGGATCGATTCAGAACCTATAGGAATACATCACACTACCACTACCAGTACCACTACCAGTAACACCACTACCAGTACCACCACCATCACCAGTACTTCCAGTACTACCACCATCAGTACTACCAGTTCTACCACCACCAGTACTACCACTACTACAGCCACCAGTACTACCACTACTACAGCCACCAGTACTACCACTACCACCACCACCAGTACTACCACCACCAGTACCACCACCACCACCAGTAATACCAGTACTACCACCATCAATACTACTAGTACTACCACCACCAGTACTACCACTACTACAGCCACCAGTACTACCACTACTACAGCCACCAGTACTACCACCACCACCAGTACTACCAGTACCACCACCACCAGTACTACCACTACCGGTACTACCACTACCAGTACTAGCAGTACCACAACCACCACCACCACTACTACCAGTACTACCATCATCAGTACTACCACTACTACAGCCACCAGTACTACCACTACTACAGCCACCAGTACTACCACTACCACCATCACCACTACCACCACCACCAGTACTACCACTACCAGTACCACCAGTACCACTACCACCACCACCAGTACCACCACCACCACCAGTACTACCAACACCAGTACTACCAGTACCACCACCACCACCAGTACTGCCAGTACCACCACCACCACCACCAGTACTACCAGTACTGTGAGTAGTGAGTAGTGAGTGCAGAGTAGTGAGTGCAGTGCAGAGTAGTGAGTGCAGTGCAGAGTAGTGAGTGCAGTGCAGAGTAGTGAGTGCAGTGCAGAGTAGTGAGTGCAGTGCAGAGTAGTGAGTGCAGTGCAGAGTAGTGAGTGCAGTGCAGAGTAGTGAGTGCAGTGCAGAGTAGTGAGTGCAGTGCAGAGTAGTGAGTGCAGAGTAGTGAGTGCAGAGTAGTGAGTGCAGAGTAGTGAGTGCAGAGTAGTGAGTGCAGAGTAGTGAGTGCAGAGTAGTGAGTGCAGTGCAGAGTAGTGAGTGCAGTGCAGAGCAGAGTAGTGAGTAGTGAGTAGTGAGTAGTGAGTGCAGAGTAGAGTAGTGAGTAGAGTAGTGAGTGCAGAGTAGAGTAGTGAGTAGAGTAGTGAGTGCAGAGTAGAGTAGTGAGTAGAGTAGTGAGTAGTGAGTGCAGAGTAGAGTAGTGAGTAGAGTAGTGAGTAGTGAGTGCAGAGTACAGAGTGATTGTGCAGAGTAGTGAGTAGTGAGTGCAGAGTGAGTGTGCAGAGTAGTGAGTAGTGAGTGCAGAGTGAGTGTGCAGAGTAGTGAGTAGTGAGTGCAGAGTAGTGAGTGCAGAGTAGTGAGTGCAGAGTAGTGAGTAGTAGTGAGTAGTGAGTGCAGAGTAGTGAGTGCAGAGTAGTGAGTAGTAGTGAGTAGTGAGTGCAGAGTAGTGAGTGCAGAGTAGTGAGTAGTAGTGAGTAGTGAGTGCAGAGTAGTGAGTAGTGAGTGCAGAGTAGTGAGTAGTGAGTGCAGAGTAGTGAGTAGTGAGTGCAGAGTAGTGAGTGCAGAGTAGTGAGTAGTGAGTGCAGAGTAGTGAGTGCAGAGTAGTGAGTAGTGAGTAGAGTAGTGAGTAGAGTAGTGAGTAGAGTAGTGAGTAGTGAGTAGAGTAGTGAGTAGAGTAGTGAGTAGAGTAGTGAGTAGTGAGTGCAGAGTAGTGAGTGCAGAGTAGTGAGTGCAGAGTAGTGAGTGCAGAGTAGTGAGTGCAGAGTAGTGAGTGCAGAGTAGTGAGTGCAGAGTAGTGAGTGCAGAGTAGTGAGTGCAGAGTAGTGAGTGCAGAGTAGTGAGTGCAGAGTAGTGAGTGCAGAGTAGTGAGTGCAGAGTAGTGAGGAGTGAGTGCAGATTAGTGAGGAGTGAGTGCAGATTAGTGAGGAGTGAGTGCAGATTAGTGAGTGCAGAGTAGTGAGTGCAGAGTAGTGAGGAGTGAGTGCAGAGTAGTGAGGAGTGAGTGCAGATTAGTGAGGAGTGAGTGCAGATTAGTGAGTAGTGAGTGCAGAGTGAGTGTGCAGAGTAGTGAGTAGTGAGTGCAGAGTGAGTGTGCAAAGTAGTGAGTAGTGAGTGCAGAGTAGTGAGTGCAGAGTAGTGAGTGCAGAGTAGTGAGTGCAGAGTAGTGAGTGCAGAGTAGTGAGTGCAGAGTAGTGAGTAGTGATTAGAGTAGTGAGTAGTGAGTAGAGTAGTGCAGAGTAGTGAGTAGAGTAGTGAGTAGTGATTAGAGTAGTGAGTAGTGAGTAGAGTAGTGAGTAGTGAGTAGAGTAGTGAGTAGTGAGTAGAGTAGTGAGTAGTGAGTAGAGTAGTGAGTAGTGAGTAGAGTAGTGAGTAGTGAGTAGAGTAGTGAGTAGTGAGTAGAGTAGTGAGTGCAGATTAGTGAGTAGTGAGTAGAGTAGTGAGTAGAGTAGTGAGTGCAGATTAGTGAGTGCAGAGTAGTGAGTAGTGAGTGCAGAGTAGTGAGTAGTGAGTGCAGAGTAGTGAGTGCAGATTAGTGAGTAGTGAGTGCAGATTAGTGAGTAGTGAGTGCAGATTAGTGAGTAGTGAGTGCAGAGTGAGTGTGCAGAGTAGTGAGTGCAGAGTAGTGAGTAGTGAGTGCAGAGTAGTGAGTAGAGGTGAGTAGTGAGTAGTGAGTAGTGAGTGAGTAGTGAGTGAGTAGTGAGTGAGTAGTGAGTAGTGAGTCGAGTAGTGAGTCGAGTAGTGAGTAGTGAGTAGAGTAGCGAGTAGTGAGTAGAGTAGCGAGTAGTGAGTGCAGAGTAGTGAGTAGTGAGTGCGGATTAGTGAGTAGTGAGTGCAGAGTAGTGAGTGCAGAGTAGTGAGTGCAGAGTAGTGAGTGCAGAGTAGTGAGTGCAGAGTAGTGAGTGCAGAGTAGTGAGTGCAGAGTAGTGAGTGCAGAGTAGTGAGTGCAGAGTAGTGAGTGCAGATTAGTGAGTAGTGAGTGCAGATTAGTGAGTAGTGAGTGCAGAGTAGTGAGTGCAGATTAGTGAGTAGTGAGTGCAGAGTGAGTGTGCAGAGTAGTGAGTAGTGAGTGCAGAGTGAGTGTGCAGAGTAGTGAGTAGTGAGTGCAGAGTGAGTGTGCAGAGTAGTGAGTAGTGAGTGCAAAGTGAGTGTGCAGAGTAGTGAGTAGTGAGTGCAGAGTAGTGAGTAGTGAGTGCAGAGTAGTGAGTAGTGAGTGCAGAGTAGTGAGTAGTGAGTGCAGAGTAGTGAGTAGTGAGTGCAGAGTAGTGAGTAGTGAGTGCAGAGTAGTGAGTGCAGAGTAGTGAGTGCAGATTAGTGAGTAGTGAGTGCAGAGTAGTGAGTAGTGAGTGCAGAGTAGTGAGTGCAGAGTAGTGAGTGCAGAGTAGTGAGTGCAGAGTAGTGAGTGCAGAGTAGTGAGTGCAGAGTAGTGAGTGCAGAGTAGTGAGTGCAGAGTAGTGAGTGCAGAGTAGTGAGTGCAGAGTAGTGAGTGCAGAGTAGTGAGTGCAGAGTAGTGAGTGCAGAGTAGTGAGTGCAGAGTAGTGAGTGCAGATTAGTGAGTAGTGAGTGCAGATTAGTGAGTAGTGAGTGCAGAGTAGTGAGTGCAGATTAGTGAGTAGTGAGTGCAGAGTAGTGAGTAGTGAGTGCAGAGTAGTGAGTGCAGATTAGTGAGTAGTGAGTGCAGAGTAGTGAGTAGTGAGTGCAGAGTAGTGAGTAGTGAGTGCAGAGTAGTGAGTAGTGAGTGCAGAGTAGTGAGTAGTGAGTGCAGATTAGTGAGTAGTGAGTGCAGATTAGTGAGTAGTGAGTGCAGAGTAGTGAGTAGTGAGTAGAGTAGTGAGTGCAGAGTAGTGAGTAGTGAGTGCAGAGTAGTGAGTAGTGAGTGCAGAGTAGTGAGTAGTGAGTAGTGAGTAGAGTAGTGAGTAGAGAGTAGTGAGTAGTGAGTAGTGAGTAGTGAGTAGTGAGTAGAGTAGTGAGTAGAGTAGTGAGTAGAGTAGTGAGTGCAGATTAGTGAGTAGTGAGTGCAGAGTAGTGAGTAGTGAGTGTAGAGTAGTGAGTAGTGAGTAGTGAGTAGAGTAGTGAGTAGTGAGTAGAGTAGTGAGTAGTGAGTAGAGTAGTGAGTAGTGAGTAGTGAGTAGTGAGAAGAGTAGTGAGTAGTGAGTAGTGAGTAGAGTAGTGAGTGCAGAGTAGTGAGTAGTGAGTGCAGAGTAGTGAGTAGTGAGTGCAGAGTAGTGAGTAGTGAGTAGTGAGTAGAGTAGTGAGTAGAGAGTAGTGAGTAGTGAGTAGTGAGTGCAGAGTAGTGAGTAGTGAGTAGTGAGTAGTGAGTAGTGAGTAGTGAGTAGTGAGTAGTGAGTAGTGAGTAGTGAGTAGAGTAGTGAGTAGAGTAGTGAGTAGAGTAGTGAGTGCAGATTAGTGAGTAGTGAGTGCAGAGTAGTGAGTAGTGAGTGTAGAGTAGTGAGTAGTGAGTAGTGAGTAGAGTAGTGAGTAGTGAGTAGAGTAGTGAGTAGTGAGTAGAGTAGTGAGTAGTGAGTAGTGAGTAGTGAGTAGTGAGTAGAGTAGTGAGTAGTGAGTAGTGAGTAGTGAGAAGAGTAGTGAGTAGTGAGTAGTGAGTAGTGAGTAGTGAGAAGAGTAGTGAGTAGTGAGTGCAGATTAGTGAGTAGTGAGTGCAGATTAGTGAGTAGTGAGTGCAGAGTAGTGAGTAGTGAGTGCAGAGTAGTGAGTAGTGAGTGCAGAGTAGTGAGTGCAGATTAGTGAGTAGTGAGTGCAGAGTAGTGAGTAGTGAGTGCAGAGTAGTGAGTAGTGAGTGCAGAGTAGTGAGTAGTGAGTGCAGAGTAGTGAGTAGTGAGTGCAGAGTAGTGAGTAGTGAGTGCAGATTAGTGAGTAGTGAGTGCAGATTAGTGAGTAGTGAGTGCAGAGTAGTGAGTAGTGAGTGCAGAGTAGTGAGTGCAGAGTAGTGAGTAGTGAGTGCAGAGTAGTGAGTAGTGAGTAGTGAGTAGTGAGTAGTGAGTAGAGTAGTGAGTAGAGTAGTGAGTGCAGATTAGTGAGTAGTGACTGTAGAGTAGTGAGTAGTGAGTAGTGAGTAGTGAGTAGTGAGTAGTGAGTGAGTAGTGAGTAGAGAGTAGAGTAGAGAGTAGAGTAGAGAGTAGAGTAGTGAGTAGAGTAGTGAGTAGAGTAGTGAGTAGTGAGTAGTGAGTAGTGAGTAGTGAGTAGTGAGTAGTGAGAAGAGTAGTGAGTAGTGAGTAGTGAGAAGAGTAGTGAGTAGTGAGTAGTGAGTAGTGAGAAGAGTAGTGAGTAGTGAGTAGTGAGTAGTGAGTAGTGAGTAGTGAGAAGAGTAGTGAGTAGTGAGTAGTGAGAAGAGTAGTGAGTAGTGAGTGCAGAGTAGTGAGTGCAGAGTAGTGAGTGCAGAGTAGTGAGTGCAGAGTAGTGAGTGCAGAGTAGTGAGTGCAGAGTAGTGAGTGCAGAGTAGTGAGTGCAGAGTAGTGAGTGTGCAGAGTAGTGAGTGTGCAGAGTAGTGAGTGTGCAGAGTAGTGAGTGTGCAGAGTAGTGAGTAGTGATTAGAGTAGTGAGTAGTGATTAGAGTAGTGAGTAGTGAGTAGTGAGTAGAGTAGTGAGTAGAGTAGTGAGTGCAGATTAGTGAGTAGTGAGTGCAGAGTAGTGAGTAGTGATTAGAGTAGTGAGTAGAGTAGTGAGTGCAGATTAGTGAGTAGTGAGTGCAGAGTAGTGAGTAGTGAGTGCAGAGTAGTGAGTGCAGAGTAGTGAGTAGTGAGTGCAGAGTAGTGAGTGCAGACTAGTGAGTAGTGAGTGCAGAGTAGTGAGTAGTGAGTGCAGAGTAGTGAGTGCAGAGTAGTGAGTGCAGAGTAGTGAGTAGTGAGTGCAGAGTAGTGAGTGCAGATTAGTGAGTAGTGAGTGCAGAGTAGTGAGTGCAGAGTAGTGAGTGCAGAGTAGTGAGTGCAGAGTAGTGAGTGCAGAGTAGTGAGTGCAGAGTAGTGAGTGCAGAGTAGTGAGTGCAGAGTAGTGAGTGCAGAGTAGTGAGTGTGCAGAGTAGTGAGTGTGCAGAGTAGTGAGTGTGCAGAGTAGTGAGTGTGCAGAGTAGTGAGTAGTGATTAGAGTAGTGAGTAGTGATTAGAGTAGTGAGTAGTGAGTAGTGAGTAGAGTAGTGAGTAGAGTAGTGAGTGCAGATTAGTGAGTAGTGAGTGCAGAGTAGTGAGTAGTGATTAGAGTAGTGAGTAGAGTAGTGAGTGCAGATTAGTGAGTAGTGAGTGCAGAGTAGTGAGTAGTGAGTGCAGAGTAGTGAGTGCAGAGTAGTGAGTAGTGAGTGCAGAGTAGTGAGTGCAGACTAGTGAGTAGTGAGTGCAGAGTAGTGAGTAGTGAGTGCAGAGTAGTGAGTGCAGAGTAGTGAGTGCAGAGTAGTGAGTAGTGAGTGCAGAGTAGTGAGTGCAGATTAGTGAGTAGTGAGTAGTGAGTAGAGAGTAGAGTAGAGAGTAGAGTAGAGAGTAGAGTAGTGAGTAGAGTAGTGAGTAGAGGTGAGTAGTGAGTAGTGAGTAGTGAGTAGTGAGTAGTGAGTCGAGTAGTGAGTCGAGTGTAGTGAGTAGTGAGTAGAGTAGTGAGTAGTGAGTAGTGAGTAGTGAGTAGTGAGTAGAGTAGTGAGTAGAGTAGTGAGTAGAGTAGTGAGTAGAGGTGAGTAGTGAGTAGTGAGTAGTGAGTAGTGAGTCGAGTAGTGAGTCGAGTGTAGTGAGTAGTGAGTAGAGTAGTGAGTAGTGAGTAGAGTAGTGAGTAGAGTAGTGAGTAGTGAGTAGTGAGTAGTGAGTAGTGAGTAGTGAGTAGTGAGTAGAGTAGTGAGTAGTGAGTAGAGTAGTGAGTAGAGTAGTGAGTAGAGTAGTGAGTGAGTAGTGAGTAGTGAGTAGAGTAGTGAGTAGAGAGTAGTGAGTAGAGTAGTGAGTAGTGAGTAGTGAGTAGTGAGTAGAGTAGTGAGTAGTGAGTAGAGTAGTGAGTAGAGTAGTGAGTAGAGTAGTGAGTGAGTAGTGAGTAGTGAGTAGAGTAGTGAGTAGAGAGTAGTGAGTGAGTAGTGAGTAGTGAGTAGAGTAGTGAGTAGAGAGTAGTGAGTAGAGTAGTGAGTAGTGAGTAGAGTAGTGAGTAGAGTAGTGAGTGCAGAGTAGTGAGTGCAGAGTAGTGAGTGCAGAGTAGTGAGTGCAGAGTAGTGAGTGCAGAGTAGTGAGTGCAGAGTAGTGAGTGCAGAGTAGTGAGTGCAGAGTAGTGAGTGCAGAGTAGTGAGTAGAGTAGTGAGTAGAGTAGTGAGTAGAGTAGTGAGTAGTGAGTGCTGAGTAGTGAGTAGTGAGTGCAGATTAGTGAGTAGTGAGTGCAGATTAGTGAGTAGTGAGTGCAGATTAGTGAGTAGTGAGTAGAGTAGCGAGTAGAGTAGCGAGTAGAGTAGTGAGTAGAGTAGTGAGTAGAGTAGTGAGTAGAGTAGTGAGTAGAGTAGTGAGTAGAGTAGTGAGTAGAGTAGTGAGTAGAGTAGTGAGTAGAGTAGTGAGTAGTGAGTGCTGAGTAGTGAGTAGTGAGTGCAGATTAGTGAGTAGTGAGTGCAGATTAGTGAGTAGTGAGTGCAGATTAGTGAGTAGTGAGTGCAGAGTGAGTGTGCAGAGTAGTGAGTGCAGAGTAGTGAGTGCAGAGTAGTGAGTGCAGAGTAGTGAGTGCAGAGTAGTGAGTGCAGAGTAGTGAGTGCAGAGTAGTGAGTGCAGAGTGCAGATTAGTGAGTAGTGAGTGCAGATTAGTGAGTAGTGAGTGCAGATTAGTGAGTAGTGAGTAGAGTAGTGAGTAGAGTAGTGAGTAGTGAGTAGAGTAGTGAGTAGAGTAGTGAGTGCAGAGTAGTGAGTGCAGAGTAGTGAGTAGTGAGTAGTGAGTAGTGAGTAGTGAGTAGTGAGTAGTGAGTAGAGTAGTGAGTAGTGAGTAGAGTAGTGAGTAGTGAGTAGAGTAGTGAGTAGAGTAGTGAGTAGAGGTGAGTAGTGAGTAGTGAGTAGTGAGTCGAGTAGTGAGTCGAGTAGTGAGTAGAGAGTAGTGAGTAGTGAGTAGAGTAGTGAGTAGTGAGTAGAGTAGTGAGTAGTGAGTAGAGTAGTGAGTAGTGAGTAGAGTAGTGAGTAGAGTAGTGAGTAGAGTAGTGAGTAGAGTAGTGAGTAGTGAGTAGAGTAGTGAGTAGAGTAGTGAGTAGTGAGTAGAGTAGTGAGTGAGTAGTGAGTGAGTAGTGAGTAGTGAGTAGTGAGTAGAGTAGTGAGTAGAGTAGTGAGTAGAGAGTAGTGAGTAGAGTAGTGAGTAGTGAGTAGAGTAGTGAGTAGAGTAGAGTAGTGAGTAGTGAGTAGTGAGTAGTGAGTAGAGTAGTGTAGTGAGTGAGTAGTGAGTGAGTAGTGAGTAGTGAGTAGAGTAGTGAGTAGTGAGTAGAGTAGTGAGTAGTGAGTAGTGAGTAGAGTAGTGAGTGAGTAGTGAGTGAGTAGTGAGTGAGTAGTGAGTGAGTAGTGAGTGCAGAGTGAGTGTGCAGAGTAGTGAGTGCAGAGTAGTGAGTGCAGAGTAGTGAGTGCAGAGTAGTGAGTGCAGAGTAGTGAGTGCAGAGTAGTGAGTGCAGAGTAGTGAGTGCAGAGTGCAGATTAGTGAGTAGTGAGTGCAGATTAGTGAGTAGTGAGTGCAGATTAGTGAGTAGTGAGTAGAGTAGTGAGTAGAGTAGTGAGTAGTGAGTAGTGAGTAGAGTAGTGAGTAGAGTAGTGAGTAGAGTAGTGAGTAGAGTAGTGAGTAGTGAGTAGAGTAGTGAGTGCAGAGTAGTGAGTGCAGAGTAGTGAGTAGTGAGTCGAGTAGTAGTGAGTAGTGAGTAGTGAGTAGAGTAGTGAGTAGTGAGTAGAGTAGTGAGTAGTGAGTAGAGTAGTGAGTAGTGAGTAGAGTAGTGAGTAGTGAGTAGAGTAGTGAGTAGAGTAGTGAGTAGAGTAGTGAGTAGAGTAGTGAGTGCAGAGTAGTGAGTAGAGTAGTGAGTAGAGTAGTGAGTAGTGAGTAGAGTAGTGAGTAGAGTAGTGAGTAGAGTAGTGAGTAGAGTAGTGAGTAGAGTAGTGAGTAGAGTAGTGAGTGCAGAGTAGTGAGTGCAGAGTAGTGAGTGCAGAGTAGTGAGTGCAGAGTAGTGAGTGCAGAGTAGTGAGTGCAGAGTAGTGAGTGCAGAGTAGTGAGTAGAGAGTGCAGATTAGTGAGTAGAGTAGTGAGTAGAGAGTGCAGATTAGTGAGTAGTGAGTAGAGTAGTGAGTGCAGAGTAGTGAGTGCAGAGTAGTGAGTGCAGAGTAGTGAGTAGTGAGTGCAGAGTAGTTAGTGAGTGCAGAGTAGTGAGTAGTGAGTAGAGTAGCGAGTAGAGTAGCGAGTAGAGTAGTGAGTAGAGTAGTGAGTAGAGTAGTGAGTAGAGTAGTGAGTAGAGTAGTGAGTAGAGTAGTGAGTAGAGTAGTGAGTAGAGTAGTGAGTAGAGTAGTGAGTAGAGTAGTGAGTAGAGTAGTGAGTAGTGAGTAGAGTAGTGAGTAGTGAGTAGAGTAGTGAGTAGTGAGTAGAGTAGTGAGTAGAGTAGTGAGTAGAGTAGTGAGTAGAGAGTAGAGTAGTGAGTAGAGTAGTGAGTAGAGTAGAGTAGTGAGTAGAGTAGTGAGTAGTGAGTGCAGATTAGTGAGTAGTGAGTGCAGATTAGTGAGTAGTGAGTGCAGATTAGTAAGTAGTGAGTGCTGAGTAGTGAGTAGTGAGTGCAGAGTGAGTGTGCAGAGTAGTGAGTGCAGAGTGAGTGTGCAGAGTAGTGAGTAGTGAGTGCAGAGTAGTGAGTAGAGTAGTGCAGAGTAGTGAGTAGAGTAGTGAGTAGTGATTAGAGTAGTGAGTAGTGAGTAGTGAGTAGAGTAGTGAGTAGAGTAGTGAGTAGAGTAGTGAGTAGAGTAGTGAGTAGTGAGTAGTGAGTAGTGAGTAGTGAGTAGAGTAGTGAGTAGAGTAGTGAGTAGAGTAGTGAGTAGTGAGTAGTGAGTAGTGAGTAGTGAGTAGAGTAGTGAGTAGTGAGTAGTGAGTAGAGTAGTGAGTAGTGAGTAGAGTAGTGAGTAGAGTAGTGAGTGCAGATTAGTGAGTAGTGAGTGCAGAGTAGTGAGTAGTGAGTGCAGAGTAGTGAGTAGTGAGTGCAGATTAGTGAGTAGTGAGTGCAGATTAGTGAGTAGTGAGTGCTGAGTAGTGAGTAGTGAGTGCAGATTAGTGAGTAGTGAGTGCAGAGTGAGTGTGCAGAGTAGTGAGTGCAGAGTAGTGAGTGCAGAGTGAGTGTGCAGAGTAGTGAGTAGTGAGTGCAGAGTAGTGAGTAGTGAGTAGAGTAGTGCAGAGTAGTGAGTAGAGTAGTGATTAGAGTAGTGAGTAGTGATTAGAGTAGTGAGTAGTGATTAGAGTAGTGAGTAGTGATTAGAGTAGTGAGTAGTGATTAGAGTAGTGAGTAGTGATTAGAGTAGTGAGTAGTGAGTAGAGTAGTGAGTAGTGAGTAGAGTAGTGAGTAGAGTAGTGAGTAGAGTAGTGAGTAGAGTAGTGAGTAGAGTAGTGAGTAGAGTAGTGAGTAGAGTAGTAGAGTAGGGAGTAGAGTAGTGAGTAGTGAGTGCAGAGTAGTGAGTGCAGAGTAGTGAGTGCAGAGTAGTGAGTGCAGAGTAGTGAGTGCAGAGTAGTGAGTGCAGAGTAGTGAGTGCAGAGTAGTGAGTGCAGAGTAGTGAGTGCAGAGTAGTGAGTAGTGAGTAGTGAGTAGTGAGTGCAGAGTAGTGAGTGCAGAGTAGTGAGTAGTGAGTAGAGTAGTGAGTAGAGTAGTGAGTAGTGAGTAGAGTAGTGAGTAGAGTAGTGAGTAGTGTAGTGAGTAGAGTAGTGAGTAGTGTAGTGAGTAGTGTAGTGAGTAGAGTAGTGAGTAGTGAGTGCAGATTAGTGAGTAGTGAGTGCAGAGTGAGTGTGCAGAGTAGTGAGTGCAGAGTGAGTGTGCAGAGTAGTGAGTAGTGAGTGCAGAGTAGTGAGTAGTGAGTGCAGAGTAGTGAGTAGTGAGTAGAGTAGTGCAGAGTAGTGAGTAGAGTAGTGAGTAGAGTAGTGAGTAGAGTAGTGAGTAGAGTAGTGAGTAGAGTAGTGAGTAGAGTAGTGAGTAGAGTAGTGAGTAGTGAGTAGAGTAGTGAGTAGAGTAGTGAGTGCAGATTAGTGAGTAGTGAGTGCAGATTAGTGAGTAGTGAGTGCAGATTAGTGAGTAGTGAGTGCAGAGTAGTGAGTAGTGAGTGCAGAGTAGTGAGTAGTGAGTGCAGAGTAGTGAGTAGTGAGTGCAGATTAGTGAGTAGTGAGTGCTGAGTAGTGAGTAGTGAGTGCAGATTAGTGAGTAGTGAGTGCAGAGTGAGTGTGCAGAGTAGTGAGTGCAGAGTAGTGAGTGCAGAGTGAGTGTGCAGAGTAGTGAGTGCAGAGTGAGTGTGCTGAGTAGTGAGTAGAGTAGTGCAGAGTAGTGAGTAGAGTAGTGAGTAGTGATTAGAGTAGTGAGTAGTGATTAGAGTAGTGAGTAGTGATTAGAGTAGTGAGTAGTGAGTAGAGTAGTGAGTAGAGTAGTGAGTAGAGTAGTGAGTAGAGTAGTGAGTAGAGTAGTGAGTAGAGTAGTGAGTAGTGAGTAGAGTAGTGAGTAGTGAGTAGAGTAGTGAGTAGTGAGTAGAGTAGTGAGTAGTGAGTAGTGAGTAGTGAGTAGAGTAGTGAGTAGTGAGTAGAGTAGTGAGTAGTGAGTAGAGTAGTGAGTAGAGTAGTGAGTAGTGAGTAGAGTAGTGAGTAGAGTAGTGAGTGCAGATTAGTGAGTAGTGAGTGCAGATTAGTGAGTAGTGAGTGCAGAGTAGTGAGTAGTGAGTAGTGAGTAGAGTAGTGAGTAGAGTAGTGAGTAGTGAGTAGAGTAGTGAGTAGTGAGTAGTGAGTAGTGAGTAGTGAGTAGAGTAGTGAGTAGAGTAGTGAGTAGAGTAGTGAGTAGAGTAGTGAGTAGTGAGTAGTGAGTAGAGTAGTGCAGAGTAGTGAGTAGTTAGTAGTGAGTAGAGTAGTGATTAGAGTAGTGAGTAGTGAGTAGAGTAGTGATTAGAGTAGTGAGTAGTGAGTAGTGAGTAGAGTAGTGATTAGAGTAGTGAGTAGTGAGTAGTGAGTAGAGTAGTGATTAGAGTAGTGAGTAGTGAGTAGTGAGTAGTGAGTAGAGTAGTGAGTAGTGAGTAGAGTAGCGCAGAGTAGTGAGTAGAGTAGTGAGTAGTTAGTAGTGAGTGCAGAGTAGTGAGTGCAGAGTAGTGAGTAGTTAGTAGTGAGTGCAGAGTAGTGAGTAGAGTAGTGAGTAGTTAGTAGTGAGTGCAGAGTAGTGAGTAGAGTAGTGAGTAGTGAGTGCAGAGTAGTGAGTAGAGTAGTGAGTGCAGAGTAGTGAGTAGTGAGTAGTTAGTAGTGAGTAGTTAGTAGTGAGTAGTTAGTAGTGAGTAGTGAGTAGTTAGTAGTGAGTAGTGAGTGCAGAGTAGTGAGTAGAGTAGTGAGTAGTTAGTAGTGAGTAGTGAGTGCAGAGTAGTGAGTAGAGTAGTGAGTAGTGAGTAGTGAGTAGAGTAGTGCAGAGTAGTGAGTAGTTAGTAGTGAGTAGAGTAGTGATTAGAGTAGTGAGTAGTGAGTAGAGTAGTGAGTAGTGAGTAGAGTAGCGCAGAGTAGTGAGTAGAGTAGTGAGTGCAGAGTAGTGAGTGCAGAGTAGTGAGTAGAGTAGTGAGTGCATATTAGTGAGTGCAGAGTAGTGAGTAGTGAGTGTAGAGTAGTGAGTAGAGTAGTGAGTAGAGTAGTGAGTAGAGTAGTGAGTAGAGTAGTGAGTAGAGTAGTGAGTAGAGTAGTGCAGAGTAGTGAGTAGAGTAGTGAGTGCAGAGTAGTGAGTAGTGAGTAGTGAGTAGTGAGTAGTTAGTAGTGAGTAGTTAGTAGTGAGTAGTGAGTAGTTAGTAGTGAGTAGTGAGTGCAGAGTAGTGAGTAGAGTAGTGAGTAGTTAGTAGTGAGTAGTGAGTGCAGAGTAGTGAGTAGAGTAGTGAGTAGTGAGTGCAGAGTAGTGAGTAGAGTAGTGAGTAGTGAGTAGTGAGTAGAGTAGTGCAGAGTAGTGAGTAGTTAGTAGTGAGTAGAGTAGTGATTAGAGTAGTGAGTAGTGAGTAGAGTAGTGAGTAGTGAGTAGAGTAGCGCAGAGTAGTGAGTAGAGTAGTGAGTGCAGAGTAGTGAGTGCAGAGTAGTGAGTGCAGAGTAGTGAGTGCAGAGTAGTGAGTGCAGAGTAGTGAGTGCAGAGTAGTGAGTGCAGAGTAGTGAGTGCAGAGTAGTGAGTGCAGAGTAGTGAGTGCAGAGTAGTGAGTGCAGAGTAGTGAGTGTGCAGAGTAGTGAGTGTGCAGAGTAGTGAGTAGAGTAGTGAGTAGAGTAGTGAGTAGAGTAGTGAGTAGTGAGTAGTGAGTAGTGAGTAGTGAGTAGTGAGTAGAGTAGTGAGTAGAGTAGTGAGTGCAGATTAGTGAGTAGTGAGTGCAGAGTAGTGAGTAGTGATTAGAGTAGTGAGTAGAGTAGTGAGTGCAGATTAGTGAGTAGTGAGTGCAGAGTAGTGAGTAGTGAGTGCAGAGTAGTGAGTGCAGAGTAGTGAGTAGTGAGTGCAGATTAGTGAGTAGTGAGTGAGTAGTAAGTGCAGATTAGTGAGTAGTGAGTGAGTAGTAAGTGCAGAGTAGTGAGTAGTGAGTAGTGAGTGCAGAGTAGTGAGTGCAGAGTAGTGAGTGCAGAGTAGTGAGTAGTGAGTGCAGAGTAGTGAGTAGTGATTAGAGTAGTGAGTAGTGAGTAGAGTAGTGAGTGCAGATTAGTGAGTAGTGAGTGCAGAGTAGTGAGTAGTGAGTGCAGAGTAGTGAGTGCAGAGTAGTGAGTAGTGAGTGCAGATTAGTGAGTAGTGAGTGAGTAGTAAGTGCAGATTAGTGAGTAGTAAGTGCAGAGTAGTGAGTAGTGAGTAGTGAGTGCAGAGTAGTGAGTGCAGAGTAGTGAGTGCAGAGTAGTGAGTGCAGAGTAGTGAGTGCAGAGTAGTGAGTGCAGAGTAGTGAGTGCAGAGTAGTGAGTGCAGAGTAGTGAGCAGAGTAGTGAGTGCAGAGTAGTGAGTGCAGAGTGCAGATTAGTGAGTAGTGAGTGCAGATTAGTGAGTAGTGAGTGCAGAGTAGTGAGTAGTGAGTGCAGAGTAGTGAGTAGTGAGTGCAGAGTAGTGAGTGCAGATTAGTGAGTAGTGAGTGCAGATTAGTGAGTAGTGAGTGCAGAGTGAGTGTGCAGAGTAGTGAGTGCAGAGTGAGTGTGCAGAGTAGTGAGTAGTGAGTGCAGAGTAGTGAGTAGAGGTGAGTAGTGAGTAGTGAGTGAGTAGTGAGTAGTGAGTCGAGTAGTGAGTCGAGTAGTGAGTAGAGAGTAGTGAGTAGAGTAGAGTAGTGAGTGCAGAGTAGTGAGTAGTGAGTGCAGAGTAGTGAGTAGTGAGTGCGGATTAGTGAGTAGTGAGTGCAGATTAGTGAGTAGTGTGTGCAGAGTAGTGAGTGAGTAGTGAGTAGAGTGTAGAGAGTAGTGAGTGCAGAGTGAGTGTGCAGAGTAGTGAGTGCAGAGTGAGTGTGCAGAGTAGTGAGTAGTGAGTGCAGAGTGAGTGTGCAGAGTAGTGAGTAGTGAGTGTGCAGAGTAGTGAGTAGTGAGTGCAGAGTAGTGAGTGCAGACTAGTGAGTAGTGAGTGCAGACTAGTGAGTAGTGAGTGCAGAGTAGTGAGTGCAGAGTAGTGAGTGCAGAGTAGTGAGTAGTGAGTGCAGAGTAGTGAGTGCAGAGTAGTGAGTGCAGATTAGTGAGTAGTGAGTAGTGAGTAGTGAGTAGTGAGTAGTGAGTGAGTAGTGAGTAGAGAGTAGAGTAGAGAGTAGAGTAGTGAGTAGAGTAGTGAGTAGAGGTGAGTAGTGAGTAGTGAGTAGTGAGTAGTGAGTCGAGTAGTGAGTCGAGTAGTGAGTAGAGAGTAGTGAGTAGTGAGTAGAGTAGTGAGTAGAGTAGTGAGTAGTGAGTAGTGAGTAGTGAGTAGTGAGGTGAGTAGTGAGTAGAGTAGTGAGTGAGTAGTGAGTGAGTAGTGAGTAGTGAGTAGAGTAGTGAGTAGAGAGTAGTGAGTAGAGTAGTGAGTAGTGAGTAGAGTAGTGAGTAGAGTAGAGTAGTGAGTAGTGAGTAGTGAGTAGTGTGGCGAGTAGTGAGTAGAGTAGTGAGTAGAGTAGTGAGGTGTGAGTAGTGAGTAGAGTAGTGAGGTGTGAGTAGTGAGTAGAGTAGTGAGTGCAGAGTAGTGAGTGCAGAGTAGTGAGTGCAGAGTAGTGAGTGCAGAGTAGTGAGTGCAGAGTAGTGAGTAGAGTAGTGAGTAGAGTAGTGAGTAGAGTAGTGAGTAGAGAGTGCAGATTAGTGAGTAGTGAGTGCTGAGTAGTGAGTAGTGAGTGCAGATTAGTGAGTAGTGAGTGCAGAGTGAGTGTGCAGAGTAGTGAGTGCAGATTAGTGAGTAGTGAGTGCAGAGTGAGTGTGCAGAGTAGTGAGTGCAGAGTAGTGAGTGCAGAGTAGTGAGTGCAGAGTAGTGAGTGCAGAGTAGTGAGTGCAGAGTAGTGAGTGCAGAGTAGTGAGTGCAGAGTAGTGAGTGCAGAGTAGTGAGTGCAGAGTGCAGATTAGTGAGTAGTGAGTGCAGATTAGTGAGTAGTGAGTGCAGATTAGTGAGTAGTGAGTAGAGTAGTGAGTAGAGTAGTGAGTAGTGAGTAGAGTAGTGAGTAGTGAGTAGAGTAGTGAGTAGAGTAGTGAGTAGTGAGTAGAGTAGTGAGTGCAGAGTAGTGAGTAGTGAGTCGAGTAGTAGTGAGTAGTGAGTAGAGTAGTGAGTAGTGAGTAGAGTAGTGAGTAGAGTAGTGAGTAGAGTAGTGAGTAGAGTAGTGAGTAGAGTAGTGAGTAGAGTAGTGAGTAGAGTAGTAGAGTAGGGAGTAGAGTAGGGAGTAGAGTAGTGAGTAGAGTAGTGAGTAGAGAGTGCAGAGTAGTGAGTGCAGAGTAGTGAGTGCAGAGTAGTGAGTGCAGAGTAGTGAGTGCAGAGTAGTGAGTGCAGAGTAGTGAGTGCAGAGTAGTGAGTAGAGTAGTGAGTAGAGAGTGCAGATTAGTGAGTAGAGTAGTGAGTAGAGAGTGCAGATTAGTGAGTAGTGAGTAGAGTAGTGAGTGCAGAGTAGTGAGTGCAGAGTAGTGAGTGCAGAGTAGTGAGTGCAGAGTGAGTGTGCAGAGTAGTGAGTAGTGAGTGCAGAGTAGTGAGTAGTGAGTAGAGTAGTGCAGAGTAGTGAGTAGAGTAGTGAGTAGTGAGTAGAGTAGTGCAGAGTAGTGAGTAGAGTAGTGAGTAGTGATTAGAGTAGTGAGTAGTGAGTAGTGAGTAGAGTAGTGAGTAGAGTAGTGAGTAGTGAGTAGTGAGTAGAGTAGTGAGTAGTGAGTAGAGTAGTGAGTAGAGTAGTGAGTGCAGATTAGTGAGTAGTGAGTGCAGAGTAGTGAGTAGTGAGTGCAGAGTAGTGAGTAGTGAGTGCAGATTAGTGAGTAGTGAGTGCAGATTAGTGAGTAGTGAGTGCTGAGTAGTGAGTAGTGAGTGCAGATTAGTGAGTAGTGAGTGCAGAGTGAGTGTGCAGAGTAGTGAGTGCAGAGTAGTGAGTGCAGAGTAGTGAGTGCAGAGTGCAGATTAGTGAGTAGTGAGTGCAGATTAGTGAGTAGTGAGTGCAGATTAGTGAGTAGTGAGTAGAGTAGTGAGTAGAGTAGTGAGTAGAGTAGTGAGTAGTGAGTAGAGTAGTGAGTAGAGTAGTGAGTAGTGAGTAGAGTAGTGAGTAGAGTAGTGAGTAGTGAGTAGTGAGTAGTGAGTAGAGTAGTGAGTAGAGTAGTGAGTGCAGATTAGTGAGTAGTGAGTGCAGAGTAGTGAGTAGTGAGTGCAGAGTAGTGAGTGCAGAGTAGTGAGTAGTGAGTGCAGATTAGTGAGTAGTGAGTGAGTAGTAAGTGCAGATTAGTGAGTAGTAAGTGCAGAGTAGTGAGTAGTGAGTAGTGAGTGCAGAGTAGTGAGTAGTGAGTAGTGAGTAGTGAGTGCAGAGTAGTGAGTGCAGAGTAGTGAGTGCAGAGTAGTGAGTAGTGAGTGCAGAGTAGTTAGTGAGTGCAGAGTAGTGAGTAGTGAGTAGAGTAGTGAGTAGAGTAGTGATTAGAGTAGTGATTAGAGTAGTGAGTAGTGATTAGAGTAGTGAGTAGTGATTAGAGTAGTGAGTAGTGATTAGAGTAGTGAGTAGTGATTAGAGTAGTGAGTAGTGAGTAGAGTAGTGAGTAGTGAGTAGAGTAGTGAGTAGAGTAGTGAGTAGAGTAGTGAGTAGAGTAGTGAGTAGAGTAGTGAGTAGAGTAGTGAGTAGAGTAGTGAGTAGAGTAGTAGAGTAGGGAGTAGAGTAGTGAGTGCAGAGTAGTGAGTGCAGAGTAGTGAGTGCAGAGTAGTGAGTGCAGAGTAGTGAGTGCAGAGTAGTGAGTGCAGAGTAGTGAGTGCAGAGTAGTGAGTAGAGTAGTGAGTAGTGAGTAGAGTAGTGAGTGCAGAGTAGTGAGTAGTGAGTGCAGAGTAGTTAGTGAGTGCAGAGTAGTGAGTAGTGAGTAGAGTAGTGAGTAGAGTAGTGATTAGAGTAGTGATTAGAGTAGTGAGTAGTGATTAGAGTAGTGAGTAGTGATTAGAGTAGTGAGTAGTGATTAGAGTAGTGAGTAGTGATTAGAGTAGTGAGTAGAGTAGTGAGTAGAGTAGTGAGTAGAGTAGTGAGTAGAGTAGTGAGTAGAGTAGTGAGTAGAGTAGTGAGTAGAGTAGTAGAGTAGGGAGTAGAGTAGTGAGTAGTGAGTGCAGAGTAGTGAGTGCAGAGTAGTGAGTGCAGAGTAGTGAGTGCAGAGTAGTGAGTGCAGAGTAGTGAGTAGAGTAGTGAGTAGTGAGTAGTGAGTAGTGAGTGCAGAGTAGTGAGTGCAGAGTAGTGAGTGCAGAGTAGTGAGTAGTGAGTGCAGAGTAGTTAGTGAGTGCAGAGTAGTGAGTAGTGAGTAGAGTAGTGAGTAGAGTAGTGAGTAGAGTAGTGAGTAGTGAGTAGAGTAGTGAGTAGTGTAGTGAGTAGAGTAGTGAGTAGTGTAGTGAGTAGTGTAGTGAGTAGAGTAGTGAGTAGTGAGTGCAGATTAGTGAGTAGTGAGTGCTGAGTGGTGAGTAGTGAGTGCAGAGTGAGTGTGCAGAGTAGTGAGTGCAGAGTGAGTGTGCAGAGTAGTGAGTAGTGAGTGCAGAGTAGTGAGTAGTGAGTAGAGTAGTGCAGAGTAGTGAGTAGAGTAGTGAGTAGAGTAGTGCAGAGTAGTGAGTAGTGAGTAGAGTAGTGAGTAGAGTAGTGAGTAGAGTAGTGAGTAGAGTAGTGAGTAGAGTAGTGAGTAGTGAGTAGAGTAGTGAGTAGAGTAGTGAGTGCAGATTAGTGAGTAGTGAGTGCAGAGTAGTGAGTAGTGAGTGCAGAGTAGTGAGTAGTGAGTGCAGAGTAGTGAGTAGTGAGTGCAGAGTAGTGAGTAGTGAGTGCAGATTAGTGAGTAGTGAGTGCTGAGTAGTGAGTAGTGAGTGCAGATTAGTGAGTAGTGAGTGCAGAGTGAGTGTGCAGAGTAGTGAGTGCAGAGTAGTGAGTGCAGAGTGAGTGTGCAGAGTAGTGAGTGCAGAGTGAGTGTGCTGAGTAGTGAGTAGAGTAGTGCAGAGTAGTGAGTAGAGTAGTGAGTAGTGAGTAGAGTAGTGAGTAGTGAGTAGAGTAGTGAGTAGTGATTAGAGTAGTGAGTAGTGATTAGAGTAGTGAGTAGTGAGTAGTGAGTAGAGTAGTGAGTAGAGTAGTGAGTAGAGTAGTGAGTAGAGTAGTGAGTAGAGTAGTGAGTAGAGTAGTGAGTAGAGTAGTGAGTTGAGTAGAGTAGTGAGTAGAGTAGTGAGTAGAGTAGTGAGTAGAGTAGTGAGTAGAGTAGTGAGTAGTGAGTAGAGTAGTGAGTAGAGTAGTGAGTAGTGAGTAGAGTAGTGAGTAGAGTAGTGAGTGCAGATTAGTGAGTAGTGAGTGCAGATTAGTGAGTAGTGAGTGCAGAGTAGTGAGTAGTGAGTGCAGAGTAGTGAGTAGTGATTGGAGTAGTGAGTAGTGATTGGAGTAGTGAGTAGTGATTGGAGTAGTGAGTAGTGATTAGAGTAGTGAGTAGTGAGTAGAGTAGTGAGTAGTGAGTAGAGTAGTGAGTAGAGTAGTGAGTAGAGTAGTGAGTAGTGAGTAGTGAGTAGAGTAGTGCAGAGTAGTGAGTAGTTAGTAGTGAGTAGAGTAGTGATTAGAGTAGTGAGTAGTGAGTAGAGTAGTGATTGGAGTAGTGAGTAGAGTAGTGAGTAGAGTAGTGAGTAGAGTAGTGAGTAGTGAGTAGTGAGTAGTGAGTAGAGTAGTGCAGAGTAGTGAGTAGTTAGTAGTGAGTAGAGTAGTGATTAGAGTAGTGAGTAGTGAGTAGTGATTGGAGTAGTGAGTAGTGATTGGAGTAGTGAGTAGTGAGTAGAGTAGTGAGTAGTGAGTAGAGTAGTGAGTAGTGAGTAGTGAGTAGTGAGTAGTGAGTAGTGAGTAGAGTAGTGAGTAGAGTAGTGAGTAGAGTAGTGAGTAGAGTAGTGAGTAGAGTAGTGAGTAGTGAGTAGTGAGTAGTGAGTAGAGTAGTGCAGAGTAGTGAGTAGTTAGTAGTGAGTAGAGTAGTGATTTGAGTAGTGATTAGAGTAGTGAGTAGTGAGTAGTGAGTAGAGTAGTGAGTAGTGAGTAGTGAGTAGTGAGTAGTGAGTAGTGAGTAGTGAGTAGTGAGTAGTGAGTAGTGAGTAGTGAGTAGTGAGTAGTGAGTAGTGAGTAGTGAGTAGTGAGTAGAGTAGTGAGTAGTGAGTAGAGTAGCGCAGAGTAGTGAGTAGAGTAGTGAGTAGTTAGTAGTGAGTGCAGAGTAGTGAGTAGAGTAGTGAGTAGTTAGTAGTGAGTGCAGAGTAGTGAGTAGAGTAGTGAGTAGTTAGTAGTGAGTGCAGAGTAGTGAGTAGAGTAGTGAGTAGTGAGTGCAGAGTCGTGATTAGAGTAGTGAGTAGTGCAGAGTAGTGAGTAGAGTAGTGAGTGCATATTAGTGAGTGCAGAGTAGTGAGTAGTGAGTGTAGAGTAGTGAGTAGAGTAGTGAGTAGAGTAGAGTAGTGAGTAGAGTAGTGAGTAGAGTAGTGAGTAGAGTAGTGAGTAGAGTAGTGAGTAGAGTAGTGAGTAGAGTAGTGAGTGCAGAGTAGTGAGTAGTGAGTAGTTAGTAGTGAGTAGTTAGTAGTGAGTAGTGAGTGCAGAGTAGTGAGTAGAGTAGTGAGTAGTTAGTAGTGAGTAGTGAGTGCAGAGTAGTGAGTAGAGTAGTGAGTAGTGAGTAGAGTAGTGCAGAGTAGTGAGTAGTTAGTAGTGAGTAGAGTAGTGATTAGAGTAGTGAGTAGTGAGTAGAGTAGTGAGTAGTGAGTAGAGTAGCGCAGAGTAGTGAGTAGAGTAGTGAGTAGTTAGTAGTGAGTGCAGAGTAGTGAGTAGTGAGTGCAGAGTCGTGAGTAGAGTAGTGAGTGCAGAGTAGTGAGTAGTGAGTGCAGAGTCGTGATTAGAGTAGTGAGTAGTGCAGAGTAGTGAGTAGAGTAGTGAGTGCATATTAGTGAGTGCAGAGTAGTGAGTAGTGAGTGTAGAGTAGTGAGTAGAGTAGTGAGTAGAGTAGTGAGTAGAGTAGTGAGTAGAGTAGTGCAGAGTAGTGAGTAGAGTAGTGAGTAGTTAGTAGTGAGTAGTGAGTGCAGAGTAGTGAGTAGTTAGTAGTGAGTAGTTAGTAGTGAGTAGTGAGTGCAGAGTAGTGAGTAGAGTAGTGAGTAGTGAGTGCAGAGTAGTGAGTAGAGTAGTGAGTAGTTAGTAGTTAGTAGTGAGTGCAGAGTAGTGAGTAGAGTAGTGAGTAGTGAGTGCAGAGTAGTGAGTGCAGAGTAGTGAGTGCAGAGTAGTGAGTGCAGAGTAGTGAGTAGTGAGTAGGACATCACAGGCAGCAGTTGTGCACTCACACTCACAAGGAGACCACAGGCAGCTGAGGTGCAATCTTCTCCCACTCACAAGAACGACATCACAGGCAGCAGCAGTGCAAGCTTCTTACACTCACAAGGAGACCACAGGCAGCAGAGGTGCAAGCTTCTCACACTCACAAGAAGGACATCACAGGCAGTAACGGTGCAATATTCTCACACTCACAAGGAGATCACTGGCAGTACACACCACATGAACACACTCCATAACACATAGCAACAATACATTGGCATTTACAATGCCATTAGCTCAAACTCAAATAAATCCGAGCCCGATTGCATTTCTAATGCTTGTTTATACTTGGGGTTAGAACCATTTTGTAAAAATGTCTATACTTGGAAGGATCGCAGACCTCACCTGCGTTAAGTTTTGTTTCTAGTAAATTAAATGTGTATCTGTGAGATTTTTGTGGGTGTGCCTGATTGTATGAGTTAATAACCATCCAAGCAGGTCTATTTTCCTGAAACCTGTTTTATCTTGAAATAATTTTTTTGTGGCTTTGTTTATCATTGATTTAATGGCTGTAAATGATAATGGTATTTTTTCAAGCTCCTGAACTTCCAGAGACCCCAAGGCGGAGTTTAAATATTGACTCCACGTGCTTCACTTAATATTATTTATATTGATCTCTTTGCCTATGTAATATTTCAAACAATTTTTGGGGGGGGATTAGTTTGAAACAGATCTTTGCTAAAGCAGATTCCAACACATATGATGGATTGGGTAGGCCATGCTCCTTTCTTATGTGTCTGAGAAAAGCAAAGTGAAAGCTTAAATAGAGATCTGTACATATTACATTGTATGACTTGTCCTGGGAAGGCTTTGCACAATAGGCCAATGAGGGGTATTCGCTTAGCCTTTGAAACTGCAAAAAGTAGCATACGTGAAGGATTTTTGATTGCCCCTGCAAAAGAGCGGAGGGCAAATCGTACTGAATTTGCATTTGGTTTCAGAGAGGAAAGGTGATGAGGACAGCTGCCTCGTTAATCAAACCAAATGCCTATATTTTTATAGCTGGTTGTTCTGTCAGCTGGATTTCTGACTAAGTGCCTGGAGCCAGGTTTATGGAGTTTATTGCCCAAAATTCGTTTTTTTTCTCGCTGATCTCGCAGATACCAGTCATATGATTTGGCAAAGAGATTGTGAGACTATTAGTTTCTGGAGGCCCACTTCAGTGTAATTTAAGAAGACCATATTGTCGGCGTACTGTAAGGATGCTGTTACATGCTGGTTCCCGATTTTCAGAGCGTGAGAGGTCATGGTGTCAAGTTTGCACTTTAGCCAGTTCTATACAAGTTACAAAGCAAAGAGGTCAGTACACACCCTCGCTTCAGTCCTCCATGCTTGTAAATCTTTGAGGAGGCATCCTTAATTGTACCTAGCTTGACCTCAACCCAGTGGCACACAAACCGTGGAGATCTAGCCCATTAATGTTGTTTTGCCATAAAGGGTTTCCATATATTCAAGCAAATGCTACTTTAAAGTTTTCAAAGCAAGCGTATAAAAGAGCTTTACTTTGAACAGCATTTTTAGCCAGGCTGGATAGAGCCAGGATATTATTGGATGTGCTGGCGAATGGTGCTTTCGAGATGTCCATTGTTTGCTAGATGCAGACCTAGGGTCGACGGCAGACTTTCCTTGTAAAGGGCACTAATGTGAGCTACCCATTAACATGGCTACATTATTAACCCTTCTGTATGGTCGCTCCTTTTCTATATATAATGATCCAAAACCTCCGTTAGATTCTTTCCAAATACAATGAGGAAATGGGCATACCTAATGTATGAAACTCACTGAGTTTCAGTTAGGGATTCCTTGTGGGTTGCAAATCCACCCCCTCATGAATATTAATGAGGTATGTTGTGTAGGAAACAGAGCCATCACAGGATGGTGGCCTGCAGAGGTCTGCAGACCTTCATGTATGTGACTGCTTTTTAATAAAGCAACCTTTTTTTTTTAAATGTATTAAATGTAGCCTGTTTTCCTTAAAAACTGTGGGATCCCTGCCTGCTCTTAAAACATGTTTTTATTTACATTCTCAAAGGGGATTGGATCCCTTCCCCTCCCCTTTGCCAAATGGGTTACTTCCAGTTTTAAACTGGTGATAAATATTCCAGTTTTGCGACTGAAATTAGGTCGCAAAGCAGTAATAAATACCATACCTATTCAGTATTGGGAAGGGACCCCCTAAATGCCCCTTCCAAATACCGAATGACAAATGCAAAATTCGATCCTGTAACAAGTTACCGATTTGCATTTTGCACACATTTTAAAAAGCATTTTTTTGGTCGCAAATGGTCTGATTCTGTGAAACTGGCAGTTTGTGACTGGAAAAATTATTTGTATATCTGACCCCATGTCTCTGAAATGGAAGTTGAAATCCTCCATCAGGACAATGTTGCAGGCTGTGTCTAAGGAAGTCCTCTCAATACTGTAGGCGTTGGTTTTGGTGAGAAGTTCAAAGCAGGAAATATTTGTGCCCAATAAAGTCATCTCTTTGGCCAGACGCTTTTCTCAACTTGGCCCAGTCAAAATTTCAACTTTTGGAAAAAGTCTATTTTTCTGAGCTCAGAATCCTCCAGCTGTAGCTGCAGGCTCTATCCAATTATGAGTTTATCTAGGCCAGATACCTTCTCACTGAGTGGCTGTTTAAATGGATCTGCTGCTACAGAGAAGCTCCAAGCGGTAGAAACCTGTTTCTACAGCCCAACGAAGTTGCTCCTGTGGTGGATTGGCTTGAGTGGTTGGTGCTGGTCTTCCGGCGGCTGTAAGTCCGAGTTTTTCTAAGTCCCACAGCTTTTCAGAGAAGTCCAGTTAGATAAATCCAAGGGTCCCTGGACCTCAGGGGCATCTCTTAGATGCCAGGATTCACTCCGCAGAGGCCACCAGCAGGGTCCAGTCCAGGTGCAATTTGCCAGATGAGCACTTCAGGAGAAGTCCTCTTGCAGTCCACTTGTTAGTACAATTGGGGGTAGTACCAGCCTTTCAGGTCTCCTCACAAGTCTCAAACAGCAAATGCAATCCATCCTCTGTTTGTTTTTCTACACATCCAGGAAATGTCCTGAGAGTGCCTTAGAGGTAACAAGTTTATGTTTGGCACTAGTAATGGGTGGGGGTGACGGACTCCTCCCTAACCAATATAGTGAAAGTCCCCACTGGCAACTCTACCCACTTGTATAGCAATTCCTGTTTGCCCTACTGCAAAAGATTGTTACAGTGCTTACGTCTATAATCCAAGATGTGGAAACCCGTTCTCCCTTGTGCAATGCCTTTGTGCCCACCTAGAGCTGTGCAAGTAGTAGGCCCCCCTATGTGGTCACTCAAAACTGTATCTGCGGATTAAATTCCCTCTCACTGGGTTTCGAGCCAGCCTGGCTGATGGAGCGAAGATTTGCCTTCCCAGGGTGTCATCTGACTTGTGAAAGAGCAGGCCGTTTACATGTAAATAAAGTTCCTGGGTCCACCCTAACCGATCTTCCTGCAATGGTAAGAAAAAGACTCACATTTGGGCCATTGTCTCTGCTCGGAGTAGTTTTCACACCTCATTGTGGTCAAGCACTGGTTGGACTGCTTATGCAAATTTGCCTCCTGAAGCTTCAGGCAAAGTAAAGGTAACTTTCTAAAAGTAACTTTTTCTAAGTATTTATTAAAAATCCAACTTCAAGTGAATTGCGCTTTAAATAGACATTAAAATAGAGGTTGAACTATTTTTCTAGCTGGTCCCAAACGCACAACAGTAAAATGAACATTTTAATCTGTTCTCCCGTTTTCTCATAGGAATCTCTACAGTGAGAGTAGCTTTTGGGGGCTTGTCACTGTAGGGACATGGTAACATTAAATTCCTACATGTTCCACTCCTCGGCTCCCTACTATGTGTGCTACAAGACCTACATAGGGTCGCATTTTAATTTTTAATAATAGTTAATAAGGTTTTCCCCTATCAAAAATGTTATTCTGACTGGTCAGGTTGCAGGTTTAAACTGTAGTAGTCATGGCGCAGTAATGGGCCTGAAGCCTTGTTTTTATGTGTCACACTAGTGGATGGAACAATAGGTGCCAAAGGGGACACTGAACATTCTATGCCATATACTATGACCTTATAAGCAAGTAATATGTGCCAATCGGGGATTACCCAGTTTCTAGATGATTTAAGGGTCAGAGCACCTGTACTGGGCGCGGTACAGCAGTGCCCCAGTGAGCGGAATCTAAAAAGCAGTAAATAATTAGGGTGTCCACACAAAAAGGGTAACTTACTCTGACGATCTCTTCTCAGTCGTTATCGTATTACTGACTGAGAAATTGGGCTGTAAAAAGATGGAAGTAGTTGTCTTCCGTTCCCTTCTAAGAAGTCTTCTAGCAAATGGTGGAACCAATCTATCCAAAGTAGCTCCTCTCATAACAAAAGGCATGCATCTCAATTGAGTGAATAGGTTTGCGTATCCTCACAGTCCAATAGTTCTGATTTGGGTTTGCAGTGACAAGTGGAGTCAAGGGGCTAGCATTCATGTCAAAAAGAGAATAAGTTCAAATGCAAGTACACCTTATGGAGGCAAAGTTATCAAAGTCATGAAACAAATGGAATTCTTGTCGAATTATTGCCTCCATAATTTGTTTTTTGTATGTACCGCTTCTGATTACAGCTGTTGTTTCCAATTGCCGTGAATAACCGGTGTTGCTTTTATAAATTTGCCGCTGCATTAACTCATTTGAAATAACTAAAGGTGCCGGTGACTGTGGAGGGACTCAAACTTGTGACCTTCAGATCACTACATTTCTCATTAACAATATTTAACTCACTGAGTCATATTAACAGCTTTGCTCCATGCCCTTAAACGTTTAGGCTGGAAGTACCAGTGGAATGTTTCCTTTTACCTAACGTGAAGGATGTCTCACTCTATTGAGATAGGCCGGAGGTTATGGCCATGTGGACGCTGCAGCCAGAGTAGTCTTGGATTTTCCTTCCAGAAATCAAGTGTGCCTCAAGTCTTCTCTCTTTACCCAGAATGCACATGGTAGAAAGCTACAAATGTTTTTTTTATTAAACCGTGCCAGGGAGGGAACGTGACTGCCAAGTCACTTTCAGTCAACTCTTCAGAAAGATCAGCCAGAGCCATTTCTCCACCAGTATCTTAATTTGTCACCAGAAGGGGATAGGTCTTCCAGCCCTTGTCAAGAACTTTCCTGCTAAAGTTTTGTTCCTCAAGGTAGTGCAAGAACAAATTCCCCTCCTAGGTGAGGCATTCAAAAAAGCACACCAACTCTCCTTCACTCGTGATTTGCTTCCTTCACCAGCACATGGCTCACACTCCTGTCGGGAGCTGGGGAATCTGTTGACATAAGCTCATGGCATAAATATGATGCTCATCGGACTATTGATGGGTAAAGAATGCACATCAGGGAGCTTAAATGTAATGTGCTGCTACAGTGACTGTTTTATTGGTGAATTCTCTTAGCTCAGAATTTAAGCAGAACGTTACAAACAGTAAGGATATGGAAGGCTCATCACAACAGAGGGCAAGATTCTTGGTCATAGTGCTTAATGGAAACCAGTTGCACAGATCAGTCCTGTTTTTGAAGCTATGCAAGGATTTTGTTTCCACCTGGTCATCTTGAATTTGGCTCAAGAGAAGAAGGTTTGGTTGTTTGTAGGTTTGCAGTCTTTTTAGGTGGAGCAGACAGAGTCTGCGCGGAGACCTATTGTTGCCCGTATTTGGGAATGTAGACACGAGAGGGGCACGAGCGCAGATTTCACCTCGTGGGCGCGCACGGCGCCGTGCCCCTCTCGTGCCTCATATTCTCGTGCGCAAACCCACTCACACAGGGACACTCACGCATGCGCACATACACAGCCACACGCATACACAGGCACACACAGGCAGGCAGACACACACACACACACACACACACACACACACACTCGCATGCAGGCAGGCACACACACAGGCAGGCAGGCACACACACTCTGCATACACACACGCACACAAGACCCCCATTCTATGTACTCACGGGTCATTGCTGGCCGTGCTACAAGGTTCGCAGACACCGAAACTCCACTCTCTCGTACTCCTCTGACGTCACTGACTGCCGCCGAAACGACCAAGCGCCGTTTCACTCCGCCCTCGAGACCCTACATCCTATTGGTCAACTGGACACCACGTGATTCGTGCTTGTTCTACTTTGCAGCCCCTGCAGCGTTGCACGATAAGAATAAACTTGTTCATTCTGGCATTGCATCGCGTCTGAACTATTATTTACTGATAACAACGCTTCGTTTATTTAGCATGGGTGTCTGTTTCAGTTTCTTTGAACGTCGGAGAAGTGTTTGTCTCCGCATGGGGTTGTTGTTGCATGTGTGAGAACGGGCACTCCCCACTCAGTGCGGGCTTTTTGAGGGAAGCTGGCAGAGCACTGTTGGCAGCTCTTGCAAGCAGCAGAGACACAGGCTGCTTGCAGGAAGGATCTGGTCCAAATGTGTGGTAACATCTGCCCGATCTCAGCAGTGGAGGGAGAGCACCAGGCAGCTACAGAGGCAGTGGTAGGCTCCTCGAGAAAAACACCGTGGATAAAGGCTTGAAAGGCAAAGTGGGGTGAGAGGCAGCTAGGACCGTCTACAGTCCCAGGGCTTTCAACATTGGTTTCTCCCTTCCCTAGCCGATGGGCAAAGCATGCTCCCATTCATCTCTGCTTGGGCAACTGTATAACGCCCATCTCCTCCCAAAAGCAATCCAGTTCCAGCTGGGCATGTGTAAGTTGTATTATATTATTTCTATATGATTTGCTTGTATGGAGCCCATAATTAACTGCTACCCGATCCAGTGCTGAGAAAAATCACGCTACCTGGGTCTTAATTTCGCAATTAGCTCTGACGGTCGACAACCACCTTTGTTATGGTGTGGAGCATATGCTGTTGCCTGATGCAGTGTAAACATTATGTTTGGCCAATTAGCACAATGGTGACCTTCGTATAGTTTGTTATTTAAACAGGAAATAAATGCACAAACAAGGGATATTCATACTCGTGAATTTGGTGTTATTACAATACCATTTTCACAGACTAAATAGAAAACCTGTTTTAATGCTAAATGTAAAGTACTGAATGTCTGATATTTTTATTTATATAGCTCTAAAGAGGTGATTATGCAGCCAGGCATCGCATTTTTGTACTTCTATGGTAATAATACCTGCAGTATATGGTATATTACTTAGGGTAACCGGATAACTCATTGCTGTTACCGTAATAGGGGATCTAGAAACTACAACTGCAGTGAATAATCAGCATGAAATCAGAAGTGGTGTCTGGGAAGGAAGAAAGGCACATTATATATGCATGTTTTGACACCCTTGTTCCTTTGAAAGATGCAAGCAGGCCTTGCACACGTCTTCATGCAGAACAATGTTTTCACGTTTGACTCTAAGAATATAGGTTGCCTAGTGTTGTCTTAACACAAAAGCTCACTGCATTTTCTTTGTCTCACTGACATGAAGCAGCTTATATCACGGAGCAGGAATGCCAGAGTTTAGATGCATCCGATTTTAAGTTCAGGTACCCAGTTCCGTGCCTCTTAAAATAAACCTTTGCTTTGAATTTTTCAATCGATGTAGGTTTTGCTAGCATAGATTTATGTGTGAAAAATGATTGTAAACCTAGGTTAACATGAAGTGCCTAGTTAGTAATACATATCAATACATATCAGCACTTTACTATGAAGTGTGCTCGCTGTTTGAGAGTAAGGGGAGGTGAAATTGCAGTGTCTTCGCATACAAATAACATGTGTGAGCTTCACTTGCATGTGCTCATAGTTTGTCATTGTATGTTGGCTTCCTCGGATGTCTGAGAACTAACTAGTGGCTGCGGTCAAGCAATAGTGCATATCAGCCTGAAGCCCAACAAATTATACAAAACTCGAGCTATCACCTAAATGTTGCTTCCAGAACAGATTGTGAATATAGTAGGTGTTCAAAAATAACACAAACCACTATTGTTACTGAAGGAATAATTTATTGTTAAATTATGTTTTTCCTCTCTCAGTGAACAAGGTGGTACAACTGTATCTTTACTCTGTGAATTTTTAGAGCCCTATCTTTGGGAGAAGCACATAATTCATTTTTATATGGTTGCAATAGCACACATTACAGAACAATGTGCACTACATAATTAAGTATATGTCATCAAACAACATGATTCCAAAATAACCACTGCATCTCAGTATTTTGCTGTGCACAGTTTTTAAACTGTTTACTTCATATTATTGTATAGTGAGTGTACGTGTGTAGTGTACAGCTTCCTTACACAGAAGTAATGAGGCTCATGGCAGGAACATACAAACAGGCTTCTTTATTTTGTAAGCTTCAGTCATAAAGGGAACAGATATGTCCAGCTCCTCTGCCACAGCAACTCCTGCACAGAATACTGGACAGTGGAACCTCACTGTCACCATCTACCACCCTCTACATTCCATGTCGCTTTGTAATCATACAAACCATAACACCCCTCTAACAATAAAAACAATACATCTTCCCTTAACCCCTCGTCCCAAACAAAAGATAACAAGCATTTGCAATGAAATACGTCTTGCATTTGTGAGAGTTTGAGCACTTGGCATTGTAAATGACAAGGCCTTTTGTTTGTGTTTTGAAAAGCTGCAAGCGGTGTTTAAACATGCACTTTCCACTCATAGTCGTTGCTTACGGGAAGCAAGACTGCACCTCTTTTACTGCCAGCCTTGCTTCTCGTAAGCAAGGACTATAGTTACCAAGTGCGTGCTTACGCACCTATTGTAGGTTTTAAAAACACAAATAAAAGGCACTGTCATTTACAATGCCAAGCGCTCAAACTCTCGCAAATGCGAGACCTATTGCATTGCAAATGCTTGTTTTCCTTTGCGAAGAACTTGAGTAGGAACTGGAACAATCGACACATAGCACAGTGTCTAAAATGGTAAATTGCAGAGGTCTTAAAAGGAACCTCTAGGGAATTTGATGCCATGCAGTAGGAAAGGTACCATGAGGTAGAAGAGCGAGCCTAACGCAATCACCCTCTATGAATAGAACCCAGATATTTGTTTATTGATCCTTGTGAAACTAGAATTTTGCTTCCTGCAGAACATTTTATCATGTGAAGGTGAAAGATGAATATCACAGAGGTAGTAGATGTCACATGTATTTTGGAATAACGATGAGGAATGCTAAGTTTATAGTGGTGTTTTAATATGTTAATTCTGCTCAGCTGAAAAGATGGCGCTGTAGTAAACAAAAATTTTGGGAGAAAAACACAAACCACCACAGGAATGTGTTAATTAAAACTTTAGGCTATGCGCTCACAAATGTCAGTGTCTGGACTCTCTTGACTTTTTGTTTTGTGTCAAAACACCACTGGTGCAATGTAATATATTGAGTGAAGACAAAGTCTACTTCTGCTAGACCTCTGCCTGTTATGATTGGTGGCATTTCCTTGTGTGTGTAAAACTGAATAAATTGATCTATTATCATGGGTGAACATGAGTTGTATTTCTGGTGGATACATCTGCCAGTGGATTCCTCACCTTGTGAATATCCCCTGCTTCAGCAACATTCGGAAATTCTTTCGTAGCTCCTCACGCTGATGTCATAGAAGCACTGCATCGCGCGCGGCTCCGCTGACGTCACTGAATCCATAATAGGAGCCCGTCGGCGTGATGACATCAGTTCCCTTTTTTCTGCATCGTTGACGCTAACGTTTTTTCTTGGGATCTTCAGTAGCTCGTTTGGTTACTTTGTTACTGATACTTGTTTCGTGTTTAATCTTGTTTCCTGTTGATATGTCATCGAGGAAATCTGGGTTCAAGCCCTGTGGGGCGTGTGGAAAGTTATTGTGGATAACTGTTCCGCACGAGGACTGCGTTTGGTGCCTATCATCGGACCACGACGTCCAAGGATTCTCTTGCTGTAATAAGGTGAACCCAAAGGCGCTGCGAGAGAGAGAGAGAGAGAGGCGAAGCTGCTCGTAGCGAAATTGAAGGAGAAGAGCGGTAGAAGGCATTCGAGGTCACGCTCGAAGTCGAGATCGGCTTCGAGGTCGTCTTCGGGGCATGCTTCTCGATCTAAGAAGAAGAAGAAGAAGCATGGGTCCCGGCGTCACTCTGAAAGAGAGTCGGATTCGAAGTCGAAATCTCCAAAACATCGACATCGGAAGGACTATGTCTCTCCTTTGCCTGTTGCATCGAATCCGGAGTCGCAAGGTGAGCCTTCTCCTGTGGCTTCTCCGGAGCATTCCCCGGCTCCGGCTTCGAATCCTTCCCCGGTGCCAACACACTCTCAATCTCGGGAGGAGGAGGAGGCTCCATTGCCTGAAGGGTCTTCGACTCCGTTGGATCAACTCTCGGGTCTGGTTGGCCCGATTCTGATTGTGCCACAACAGGAGCAGTGTCTGGGGCCATACCCACCCTTTCCAGGCCCGGGTCAAGACCCGACGCATTATTTAAATGCGATGTACGGGGTCTTTTCAAGAGCCATGTACCCCTCTGGAACACCATCTGGTCCCATGGGTCCAATGGCCTACAATCTGGGTGTCCCGCAGACTTATGCACAGGCACCGTTTATGCCTTTTCTGCCGGCGGCGCCGTCCTGGCATTTCTAGGCCTGAGGTCATCAACGCCGATACCATCTTCATTGGCTCTGATTCCGACTCGGCCTCGAGTCGGTTGTGGCTCCATCGACGCCGATCCCCAGGATGAGGTCTAGGCGGGAGGCTCAAAGGCTACTGGAGGAGCAAAGGTATCGAGTAGAGGAGATTGAGGAGGGAGAACTGCAGGAGTCTGAGGACTTGTTTGAAGAGCTTAAAGAGGCAAGTGGCCTGGAGTTATCTCCGGAGTGGGAGCTTTCTTTGACTACCGGAGCCTTCCCTCAAGTACCAAGTGATAGGGAGTCAAAGAGATTGGACCAATCGGCAAAAAAGGTTTTCTCATCAGCCAGCATGGCCTTAAAATCTACGAATGCGACATGCCTTCTGGGGCGTTATATTCATGCGCTTATGGACTCCGCGAAGCAGTTGGTACCAAAGATAACTGAAGAGGACAGGCAGAACTTCAGTGAGGTTCTAGCAGGCTGCCACTCGCCAGGTAATCCAGAGCAGTTTGTATATGGCTGACTCTGTGGCAAGGGTCGTGGGATCATCTGTTGCCACCAGGAGGGCTGCTTGGCTGAAGACTTCCGAGTTTTCTCCTGATGTGCAGGCGCCTTTGATAGGTCTCCCTTTTCATGGTTCGTGTCTGTTTGGCAAGAAGGCAGACGCGGCCTTGGAAAGGTTCAAGGAGAGTAAGGCGACCGCTAGGTCTCTGGGTCTGCAAACCAGAGGATCTTCGAATAAGAGATTCAGAGGATTCGGAAGGTCTTCCTTTCGCTCATACTAACGGCCACAGCAGCAGCAGCAGAATTCCCTGTACAAATCCTACAGGGGCAGAAAAAGGGGCCGTGCTCGAGGTCGTCAAGTCTCCTCTTCCTCTTCTTCTTCCTCCTCCTCCTCCTCCCCCTCCTCCTCCTCCTCCTCTTCTTCCCACCCCCTCCTGCCGCAGCAAAGCAGCCCTAGATCCGCCATTCTGGATCATGTTGGTCCTGTGGGGGGTTGGCTTACTCATTTTCTGCAAGATTGGGAATCAGTCACATCAGACCTTTGGGTTCTCAATCTTGTAGAGAATGGGTATGCTCTTCCCTTTCGGGAATTTCCCCCAAATTACCCTCCTTGTCAAGCATTTTGCACGGAGGACCACCTACTTATCCTGCAGGAGGAAGTTCTGGCGTTACTGAGAAAAGGTGCAATAGAGGTGGTTCCGGAGCAAGAAAGGGGTCAGGGATGCTACTCCCGGTATTTCTTGATACCCAAGAAGGATGGCAGGCTTTGTCCAATCCTGGACCTCAGGATCTTGAACCTTTTTTTGAAGCAAGAGTAGTTCAAGATGCTCACCCTTGCGCAGGTTCTTTAAGCGCTGCAGCAAGAGGACTGGATGGTGTCGATCGGCTTGCAGGATGCGTATTTCCACATTCCAATCCTGAAGTCGCACAGGAAGTATCTCTGATTTACGGTAGGATCGCAACATTACCAGTATGCGGTTCTTCCGTTTGGTCTTACTACTGCACCTCGAGTCTTCACCAAGGTGATGGCGGTGGTGGCAGCCCATCTCAGAAGGTCGGAGATACCAGTATTCCCTTATCTGGACGACTGGCTGATCAAAGCAGAGTCGCCAGAGAAGGTGCTCCATCATCTGCAAATTACATCTCCGTTGTTGTACAGGTTGGGTTTCTCGATAAACGTTCCCAAATCTCACCTGGTGGCCTCTCAGCGCTACCTGTTCATAGGTGCGGTACTGGATACCACTGTGTGTCGGGCATTCCCTCCTCCACAAAAGATTCTCGACATACAGGAAATGATTCCTTTATTTTACAATGAAGCGGTCGTTCCAGTCCTGAAGGTCCTTTGTCTGCTCAGTCTGATGGCTTTTCTGATGCACACTGGCACATGAGGGCACTCCTGTGGTGTCTCTGCAGGCAGTGGTATCAGCACAACGGAGATCTCAGGGAGTCAATCAGGATCTCCAGAGAAGCTGCAGCGGATCTGTCTTGGTGGAGCGTGGAGGGCATTCTGTCTCAAGGAAAGCCCTTCCATCTCCCTCAATCGGTGGCCAAAGTGATAACGGGTGCATCCACTCTAGAGTGGGGTGCTCATCTGGGGGACCTGTAGATCATGGATTTTTGGTCTCCAGAGGAAAGGTTGCTTCACATCAACCTTCTAGAATTACGGGCGATACGTTTGGCACTCAAGGCCTTCTTCCCTTCCCTTCGCGGTCAGTCGGTGCAAGCCCTGACTGACAACACTTCCGCGATGTGGTATGTCAACAAGAAGGGTTGAGTGGGGTCGCATTGCCTTTGCAGAGAGGTTCTGCGTCTTTGGTCCTGGGTTCAGGACCATCAGATTTGTCTCATGGCAAATCATCTGGTCGGAGTTCTGAAAGTATGTGCAGACCATCTCAGTCGGCAGTTCTCAGCCGACCACGAGTGGAGGCTTCCTCCAGAGGTAGTTCGTCACATCTTTCGGACGTGGGGAACACCTCAGGTGGACCTGTTCGCCACTCAGGAGAATGCTCACTGCCCGTCATTCTGCAGTCTCCAGTATCCGATGCAGGGAGCTTTGGGGGATGCGTTTCAGTTGAGTTGGGGTTCACAACTCCTTTACGCATTTCCTCCCATACCCTTGATTCCTCGGGTTCTGAGGAAGGTTCGCCAAGACCGAGCCCAAGTCATATTGATAGCTCCGGATTGGCCAAGAAGGATGTGGTACATGGATCTCCTCCACCTCTCCTCGTGCCCTCCGCTCCGTCTCCCTCTCAGGGCAGACCTCCTCTCGCAGTCGCAGGGGCAGGTTCTACACCCCCACCTCCAGAGCTTACACCTTCATGCTTAGAGATTGAAAGGGGCAACCTTAATTCTTTTTCTCTCCCACCTGACGTGGTGGATGTTATTTTATCAGCCAGGCGGCACTCCACCAAGTCTATCTATTCTTATAGGTGGTCCAGGTTTGTCTCATGGTGTGGAGAGAAGACCATTGACCCCTTGAAGGCTCACTTGTCCGACATTCTTCAGTTTTCTCTCTCTTTGGCTCAGCAAGGATTTGCTGTAGCAACAGTGAAAGGTTATCTTTCGGCTTTGTCTGCATTCCTTTGCCTGCCGGACCAGCTGTCCTTATTCAAATCACCTATTGTTTTAAGGTGCTTAAAGGGTCTTACGAATAAATTTCCTCCCACTCCTTTTATTGGGCCTCAATGGGACTTGAATCTTGTCCTTACTTTCTTAATGGGTTCACCCTTTGAGCCCTTGCACAGGTGTCCCTTGAGGTTTTTATTATTTAAAACGGTCTTTCTGATTGCGATTACCTCGGCAAGGAGGGTGATTACCTCGGCAAGGAGGGTAAGTGAGCTTCAAGCTCTAAGTTCAAAGCCCCTGTTCTTGACTATTCATGCTGAAAGAATGGTACTCAGGACCAGGGCTGCTTTTCTGCCTAAGGTGGTAACTCCCTTCCATCTGGGGCAGTCCATTACCCTCCCTACCTTCTATCCTCCCCCTCACCCTTCCAAGGAGGAGGAGAGACTTCACCGTCTGGACCCTAAGACTCCTACCTTGACAGAACCAGGGAGTTCTGAATTGATGACCAACTCTTCGTGGGTTTCATTGGCTGCAGGAAAGGCAGAGCGGTGCACAAGCGCACACTGTCTAGATGGATTGTCTTATGTATCAAGATATACTACTCCCTGGCCGGTAAGGAACCACCAGAAGGTTTGAGAGCTCATTCTACTAGAGCAAAGTCGTCTACATCTGCCTTGTCTAGGGGTGTTCCTGTAGAGGACATTTGTAGAGCGGCAACTGGGGCCTCCCTCCACACTTTTGCAAAGCATTACTGCTTGGACTCCGAGGTGAGGAGGGACTGCCATTTCGCTTGGTCTGTTCTCCAAGACTTTCTGGTATAGAAGGGTGGACACCCTCCTCCGGGAGTGGGACTGCTGTAGGAATCTATTCACAAGGTGAGGAATCCACTGGCAGATGTATCCATCAGAAGAACAAGTTACTTACCTTCGGTACGCTTATTCTGGTGGATACAGTATCTGCCTGTGGATTCCTCACTGACGCACCCGCCTCCCGTTGTCCACCCTTGTATACCTATAATAGTTGCTATTGCTATTGTGCATGTTGTTTTTAAGGCAATGTCTTGTTTATTTTTGCTCTACTGCATTGTACTCACACTACGTGTGTTACCTTGATTTTTTTGTACTGTGTATATATACACTGTTGTCGGTCCGTCCGTGTGCCTCGAGGGCACGGAAAAAAGGGCAGAACTGATGTTATTATGCCGACGGGATCCTATTATGAATTCAGTGACATCAGTGGAGCCGCGCGCGATGCCGTGCTTCTGTGACGTCGTCCACGTCGGCGTGAGGAGCTACGAAAGAATTTCCGAATGTTGCTTACGCAGGGGATATTCACACGGTGAGGAATCCACAGGCAGATACTGTATCCACCAGAAAAAGCGTTACCGAAGGTAAGTAACTTGTTCATTGCAACTTTGTAAGCTAAATACATTTGTTTGAGAGACATGTCAAACAGTTGATGTACTCTTCTGCTAATCAATTGTGAGTAGTCATGTCGCATTGTTTAAAAAGAAGTCTCGAAATCCTATCAGACCTTTTTTTTTTTTTTTTCCTCTTTGCGCTCTTTCCCCCTCTCTTCCTCTCCCACTCACTCCAAGCATTGCCTGAAATTAGAGCCCCTGTGGGATATGGGATTTAAGATTTAGTCCCATTCCTAATCTCCCTTCTAGATTACCAACAAAAGAGGACTTGCTTTTTTTGCTAGAACTTTTCCTAACACTTGATTCATTCACATCATACACCCTTGGAAGCTGAATAAATGTAAACCTTAATTAACATACGTGTTGAGCCCTAGTGAAACTCTGCAATGGATAGTGACTGAGGAAATTAGGTCACTGGAACATGAAGCTCTGACTGCTGGACCAGGAGATGCCTATATGTGGTCAGGCAGAAAGGCATACTGAGACGGAACGACTCTTGCACTGGAACAGCGAACACACTGACAGTGAGACTTGGTCACACATATCTTTTGCCATGTGGATACTATTCTACTGGTGCAGAAGTGCATGTACAAAGGAATGGTGAAATACGTACACCTGGACAAGATGTGCCTACTAGACTATGGATTACACTTCCACCTGGAAACCCAGATGCTAGAAAAGGTTGACATGAACACTTGAATTCAATCAACACCTTATTAAATGTACAATACATACTGACCGCAATGTAACAGAAAGAGAGACACTTCAAAAAGGGTACATTAAAAGCTACAATGTTCAGTGGGACAAATGCAGTGAAACAGGAATATATGAAAACTAGTACAGGGAGACGTACACTGGGACAGGGTTCTGGTACATTGAGCGTACATGGACATTGAGAGTACATGGACACTGGTATTGAGAATATACTCATAAGTAATATGCTAAGACTAGGGCAGCCAGTGAGCTAACACTGGGTCAGAAAAATATAGGCACAAGTGCTAGAACATGGAGCTACTACTATGACCTGTAGACTGGGAGATACAGACCCAGGCACTGGGATAGACACACCAGGTTGCTCCCTGAGAGACAGACAGACATACTGGTACCGGGAGGCACAGAGACCACGATGAATAAGGTGATTTGGAAATTCGTATAGGGAATAAGATCACCTTGTCCACTGGGATATGAAAACATGTAAGCTGTAAGAAACACACAAACTTACTACCTCTCATGCTGGAGGCACGGCATTTGGACTGGGAGAATGTGACCAGGTACAGTCCTCAAATAGGACTGTACCTGAAGGTGGTGAAAACAGTTCTCCACTTTTGTGGGTCTGAGGCCATTTGTGGGGCTCATGAGGCATGTTAATATTCGCCCAGATGCTGTTCCTTTTGACACTTTACACCCTACCCTAAAGTCTCAGGGGCTATAGAGTCCGTTCTAGGTGGCTGTTGCATTAACCACATGATGGTACATTCTGTAAATTTTGAAGATGAAAGCCTGTGAAATGAAGAGTGTAGGTGGTAACAGGAGAGCAGAGACATGAGAGCAGATGCAAGTGCAGTTGGAATGAGCCAGGAGGTGCTGGAAGAAGCAAGAAACACCAGAGTAGAAGAGACTGAGAGATGAAGAGGGAGAAAGGAACATAGGAGACGGAAACGTGGGAGCTGTGAAAGTGCTGAGCCAGAGTGAGACTAAACTGCTGGAGAAATTCTCTATGGATCAATTATCAGTGCAGTAGCTACCAAGATCCAGTCTGTGATTTGACACTGGTGAGGTGGGGTGAAGAGGTAGAGACACTGAGGTTTTTTTGGCAAGTACTTAAGCCGTCCTGAGATCATAGTATGGGTGCAGTAACCTCTGGGTTTAGTAAGAAGACCATATTACACTTGGCTTACCTTACTGGTTGCATACTTGCAGGGAATATTAGAGATGAAGTTACACATAGGTTACTTTGAAGCACAATTCTTAACCTTTGGCTGCCATTTTAGTGCTTTCCTGCCCTTTTTTCTGTACGGGGCGGTGAAGATTCCAGGGCCAACTGATACTGGATATGAATAAGAATCATTAAGGCTCACCTTTGGGACGGAAACGTCCTCTGCATGATAAAGGCATGTACCCCCGCCCTAAGTGCCAAACTGTATCGGTGTCTGGTCCCTAATGCAGATTTATTTTTTCTGTCGTAGGCAAGCACGTATCATGTGTGTGCGACATGGCATAGGTCTGTCTCTTGGATTGCGGTCTTGTTGGACCGGGAGGGGTGCCCAAAGCGCTGCCCTCATAGTGATGGAAGGCAACCGCCATCACCAGGAGTTAAACAGCATGAGCACGGTGATGGAAGCATACCATGTAATGATTAGTAGTCACCGGCCCTTTTTACCCTGAGTCGCTGGAGTGAGGCCTAAAGGCTCACTCACCTTTTTTAAAGGTTCTGCTGCTATGTGTTTAACTCGCCCTTGGCTTACGTCCGGTTGATGTAAAAGTGCATGCATAGTGAAAACATGTTGAGTGCATGCGAATGCGCAAGACATACTACACAGAGGGTGCAGTGTGGAACAGTGTGCACATTGTAAACGTATGTGCAATTGCAGAGGGTGTTTAAAGTAACATACCATGAAGCAGTACAGAAATACTGTAGTATTGAATGTATCCTGAGTGCAGAAATGCCTGCACTGGTACATTGCAAGGAGGATCTTTGGTTCCATTTTGGGAAGCCCAGGACTGCCTGGTGAAAATATGAAGAGTTAGAGGAATGTCCCCTAGACAGAATTGTTTATTGCTGCACTCCTCGAAGCTGGGTGGGACAAGCACTAGGTGACGGGGAGCCGGACTCTCCATGTGCATTTCAAAAGGCTCTTTGATTCAATGACAGATCACAAGCAAATAGTCTGGAAACATCTCAGGAAGAGTGGGGTGGGGCTGATAGGGGAATCCTAAATGGTAAGGCTGTGGGCCCGGGATTAACCTTTGATGCACAGATCACTGTGACCGACATCCAGGTTTGAACTCTGGTCGCTCCTATGAATCATGTTGGTTACTCAGTTTCAAAATTCTGCCTGCTGTAATAGACTTCATTCCAAAGGAAGTATGAGGGGGAGAGATGGCCCTATCAAATAAGCAGAACCCCAACATAAATCGTCAAAGGTTCAGACCCTATATCACAGTTTGTGTCTGGAAAAGAAATACAAGTAGGCGAGTCTGAGACCCCATACTTTGTCATCTGCCGAGCAGCCAGCTGGGCTGCATGAGGAGGGGGAGCTTTGCAAGACTTCGGACTGTGGCCAGGACTGGGGGCCTAGAATGCTAGTCTCCTGCTGGGGACCTCACTCAGCAAAACCAAGATGACCTGCCCTGGAAGCTGGAGTATCAGTACCTGCCTGCTTTCCAAGACTGGTGTGCCCGTGAGGAAGAGAAGGGTGTTGCAGGAAGCCATATCCAGAGTGGAACCGAGACGTGTGGGGCTCCACAGTGAGGTGTGAGGAGCTGTGCCGCACCGATCGTGCCGTTACCCGTGTACGACGTTGTAAAGTCTGGTGACCCTGTATGGTAGGAGGGGCTGCCGTGCATCTAGGAGTGTGCTGCACCAATTGGGCCATTGCCCGTGTGCAGCGTTGTGGAAGTTTGTGACGTATGCTTGGAGGGGCCGCTGTATGCCAAGAAGCGGTGCTGCATCGATCGGGCTGTCACCCATGTGTGGGAAGTTTACGCAGCCCATGTGCCAGGAGGGGCCGCTGAAGAGGCAACATGTATGCCATGAGGGGCCACTAAAAGCGCTGAGGCCAAAGGTTCGGGTCATTGTCCGTTACCCAAATTGCTGCTACAACCTACTCGAGGAAGGCTTTGTATCCTTGGAGCCCCGAGGACAGAGGAGACGCCATCTGAGCCCCACCGGAGCCAGGAGACTGTACCCATCCCTGAGAGAGAACAAGACTTACTGCATGTGGTTGGAGTTGGAACAAAGTCTGATCGTCAGGACGATAGTAAGCGCAGCTCAGAGAGAGCTGGCACCTGCCAGGAGCTGTGCGTGCAGCCTGACTTTGCCGATCGGGCCAGGACTGCACTGCACTACTGCCAGGGTTCGTACGCCGGAGCGGGTAAGCTGAGAACTAGGCCTTTGGTTTTTGCAACCCTACTTGAATTCTAAGTGCCTACACCTTATTGACTCTGTCCCAGAGGGGGAACCCAGTAAACAGGGCATAGTAGTTTACATTCCATGGATGTTGCTGCATGTGAGAGAAGGAATAACAGTACACCCGGTACATGGCAACATGGTAGCCCGGAGTTGGCCTGACCGTTACTAGGTTGCCTACCTCAAAGGGGGACTGTTATTGTTTAATTGAAAGTTGTTTGCCTTTTGCATGTGTAGAATTAGAATTAAAATACTTTTGTGCAAAATAAGTATTTGACTGGACGTTGATTTATTGTGTGTGCTGCGTGCACATTGAGTTATGAGTCATGTTCACTGATCTGTATCCACACTTCCTGCCGAATGAGCCTTGACTGCTCGTGCTACACTACCTAACTGAGAGTCTGGTGCAGAAGGGGGTTCTTGACCCAGTTGAGCGGGATCCATAATATGGTGGGCCGGGGACATCCGGAGCAAAAGCCTCAACCACCTCGGTTGAGCCCAGTAACCCCTGTGGCCCTCTGAACGTGGTTCGAGCACTTACCTAACGTTAAGAAATATTGCACACTTTACCCAATAGAATCTGGGGAAACATTCAGCTGAAGAGCCCTTCTGCCATAGGATTATTTTTGTAAGACCGAACTTGAAATAAAGACACATATGAGTCATAACAACCAGCTTGTTCTTAAGACCGTCACAGAGACGGTAAGGCAAGAAGTGGGAAATGTGGACATGCACTGGGAAGGGAAGGCCCAGATATGTGTACTGCTACAGAGATCCATACATGCACACTCTGCCTTTTTGTTCTGGGACAAACCCCCGCCCCCAGCACCCCCCCCCCCCCCACCACCACCACCACCACCCCCACCACCACCACTCCCACCCTCTCTCTGTTTTATTCTAAAATAGGGAGACTGTTTCTTAGGTAGGAGTGACGCGCACAACTTAACTGAAAGTTCAAGTTCAAGTTCAGTAATTTGTATAGCGCGCTACTCACCCAGAGGGTCTCAAGGCGCTTGAGTGAGGGTGGGTGCATTATTTATCGAATAGCCAGGTTTTTAGCTGCTTTCTGAAGGAGAGGTGGTTCTGTGTGAGGCGGAGGTGAGTGGGGAGAGAATTCCAGGTCTTGGCCGCTAAGTAGGAGAAGGATCTTCCACCCATGGTGGATCTATTGATGCGCGGGATTGTGGCGAGGTCTTGACTGGATGAACGTAGTTGGCGGGTGGGTATGTAGAATGATAGTCGTTTGTTGAGGCATTCGGGTCCTAGGTCGTAGATGGCCTTGTGTGCGTGGGTGAGGAGACGGAACGTTATTCTCTTGTTGACGGGAAGCCAGTGGAGATCTTTCAGATGACCGGAAATGTGAGCTTGACGGGGGATGTCCAGTATGAGTCTGGCTGAGGCGTTTTGGATGCGTTGGAGTTTTTTTGTAGTTTGGCTGTGGTTCCGGCGTAGAGGGTGTTTCCATAATCTAGACGGCTAGTGACTAGTGCGTGGGTGACTGTCTTTCTTGTTTCGGTGGGGACACAAGCTGAAACACAAGCATCACAAACATTCATTGATCACATTTCACAAGTTTGAGAGGAAAAGTATCTTAAGTAGCTCATCACTTGTTTTTCTAGGTCCTTCTGTCCAACGAACTGGTTTCTTTAAATCTCATATTTTCCATTTGAACCTGTAGAAACACTGAAGTAGAGTCTTTTGTGTTATTCAGTAAGGCGTTTCCAAGAAATGGGATTGCTGCTGATGTGTATTTAAAACCAGCAACTGTTTTGGTTTTGTTTATCATTTTGGTAGATTTCAGCCATGCTAACTAGTGAAGTTAGCCATGCTAACTAGTGACGTTAAGCTGGTGACTTGTAAAACTCTGTCCTTAGTTGCTTTACCTTGACAAAAAATAATCTGCAATCTTCAAACAATGTTGGCAGAGAGGGCCCTTCATGGCAGTCTGCAAAGTATCAATTGGTCCTGTGGACTAGTGCTTTGTTTCTTTTAACAGTGCTATTTGCCATCAAGCTGAAAGTATTTTGTCATACTTTGCTAATCCTGCCTCAGGAGGCTGGAAAAGCAATCAAGTTTGTCTGAAAATAAGCTGTGGGGTTGCAGTTTATTTCAAGGAATCCCCATCAGTGCGGTTGTTTGTGTTGATTACACTTTTTGAGCACACTTCAGACAGCCATGCTAGAGCAGAGTCTTACTTTTCCAAATCTATGTTGAAAAAAATATTTGGTTATTATTAAAATAGTCATCTTGGGTTCTATCCTGGTCCATTCTGCTTGAGCGTAGTCCCACATTGTGAAGAAAAAGCGTCTTGTAGGTGAGAATAAATTGCTCACAGTGCAACTTCACTACTATTAGTTCTGTCCCCCTACCATTTGTTCTGCCTATACTGGTATATGTTTATTACCCTGATTGGTAGAGCTATGTGAATCTCAGGAAATGAAGCCAAGCAGGATTGTTGCCATTAAAGCTACTCCTGCATTCATTCTTCATTATTTAGTTCTAAGGCTCAGAATCCGGCCCTGTCCATCAAGAGAAGGATATATGATGTATATGAAGGAAAAGGATGCTATGGATGAACTGTATCTAAAGTGCTGTTCCAAGTAACTTATGTTTAATTTAAAGTTACATTGCTACTGAGACCAACTTTTGAGTCTTGCCCATTGCATGTTAGGGAATCGAAAGCTATTTTCCTATTGTTGCTAGCAGGAAAGCAAATTAGATTGGCCATATTTGGTGTGGGATTTGGGGGGATGTGGGTGCAACCAGATCCCGTCATTTGCAATTTGAGTCTGGAGGGAAGGGTCACTTTTGGTTACACAAGAAATTGGATTATTGTACTCCAGATAGGGAATGAAAGTTTGATAAACTATGGGGATCTGTGCTTAGCTGTTGCAACACAGATCCCAGAGGTCTGGTTCTCTCGAAGGAACAGTGTGCTGGGTCTTCTGGACAAGGATATCTGCCTATCTTGATTCAAAGAGGGCTTTGAGGACATGAAACCGTAATAAGTGGTACAGTGAGACGAAAATTATAAGCGCTTTATTAGGAATATGGGGGTTTGTGGTGGACTCGGAAGTGACCGATGGGAGTTGTGCAATGGATTTTTAGAAGGTAGGAGTTCATAGGTGGATATGTCAACATTCCATTGGGTCATACATTTAGTAAAATATTAATAAAGACTAATAGAAACCCAAATGAATGTTACCCGCCATTAAAAAAAAGTGATATTCTGTTTGACTCGACAGCCAGGTTGATCTTAAATAAAATGTTTTTTTGGGTCCTCCCATATTTGAAAAGCAGAGCTGTATGCCTTAAAATGTGTTCCAATATACAGATATATTACTGCCTAGGCCTTTATAAATTCCCAAATCTGTTACTCATTAACTTGTGCAGCCAAATAGTTCCTCAGCGATGTGGACCCACATCAGGGCCTCTTTTGATTGCCTACTTCTCATACAGCTACCCTTTTACATTCGGTCTCTGCATCTGTACCAGTCCTTTGTTTCTCTTGCCTGCTCTGCCCTTCATTGCACACATGTTTAGTAGCTTGAATATCAGTGTTTCTTTTGTGCTTTCTATTATACAACCGGGCAGATATGTGCTGGACCCATTCTTTATATGTTCTGACCGTGAGTTTGTCTGCTTTCTGATTCCTCCAGTTCCTGCCACAGACAGGTGACCGCATTCTGATCACAGGGGCTGCGGACTGCAAGGTACATGTACATGACCTCACTGCCAAGGAAACCATCCACATGTTCGGTGATCACACGAACCGAGTGAAGCGCATCGTCACAGCACCTATGTGGCCCAACACCTTCTGGAGCGCTGCTGAAGATGGTGTAGTCAGGTGAGGCCTGATATGTTTCTTCATGTGAGTGTTGGTGTCGGCCGGAAAGGGCTGGGCAATTAAAGTATTTTATGTGCCTGTGATGGGCCTCCTTGTTCGGTTCCACTGCCATGTTACTGCATCTGGAGCATCCAGGAAACCTCTTCTCTGCAGCAAGCCGGAATGGGATATGATGTTTGGAATTGGTATCACCTTGAACTTCCAGGCCGAATTTGCTCCACTTGCATAAACTGAAGGGGTCTACTGGGTTGACTGTAGTTATGAAAACAATGAAAGGAAGACATTTAAAATGTTGAGATTGTGGATTTATTAGCACAGGTCGTAAAGTGACCAAGTGATCTGATTGGGACCATTATGTAGGGTTCAGCAACCTATCCTTCTAGAGCAGACCTTGGTCTTTTAAGCCTACGTTTTTTAAATGTGGTTTGTTTTGCACCCAAAACCAGTATCTTTTTATACCCAGGGTTGGTTCAGTGCCCTAGGTAAAACTGCCCCGCTCTCTACAAATACGGGGCAAATCAGTGTGGACAAGATTAGATCATTTAAAAACAAAAATGGGAATTTGTGGTACCCCTGAGGATAGGCCTGTCAGTTTAGAGCTCTGTAAATATGGTTTAATCACAACATCTTTGTCCTGTTGTACCTGATTTTGTGGCACTCCATAAAGAGTGTCTGGTCAGCTATGTTTGCATATGTGTACATTTGTTTTGTCCGAGAGACTAGGGAGCCAGATGCGGGCTCGGAGTGTCATTTTCTGGTGTCTGATTTTGTAGCAGTGTTATGAATAGGTCTTAGCATGCCCCTAAGAGTTGGGCTCCTCGAGCGAGAGCTCTTTTCTCCTGTGTGGCTACTGTTGTGGTGTACCAAGGATGGTTCCCTGTGAGAAAACATTGGGCAGCACATGAAGATGGCCTGGTCAGGTGTGCAGTGTTGTATTTTTTTTTTATTGCTATGGAGGCCAGATCATGTAATCTTAGAGTGTGAAAACCTTTAGCTGGTACTTGCTGTTTCCTCCGTTGTGTTCTTTAATTTCAACGCACCCTACGAAGGTAGATATGGTGAGATTAATTATCTAGCAAGCCATCTTCCTAACTGTAAGCTCAAGACTCGACCTCTCTTGAAGCATCTTAAAAAACGTTTTATTGTAACACTTATTTAAATGTATACAGAAAACTCAACTCTTTTAGGTTCATTACCTTGCTGGCTCTCTTAAGACTGCATTCACATTTTTTGGAACCCTTGTTTTCCTTGGATGCCACTTACCCCTGCATTCCAAAAGACTTGTCCCTCATTAGTGAAGGATGAGTTGGGAGGTTGATGTGGGAATATGAAATGGGTGTCCAATCTCTGTCTGTCTAGTGTCTTCCAACTGATCACTACAAAGATGAAAGCAGGCATTTAGGGACAGTAGTTTTGAGGTTGTTTGGATAAACAGTGACAAGGATTCTGGCAAGCGAAAAGGTCAGCCTCTAAGTAAAGTGACTCATTACCAACATCCAGTGGCCTGTGACTTCTTCCTAGTGGGTTCTTCACCAATGATTCCGAGGGCAGAGAGCGGGGCTGCACATCTATGGGGTGCCTCCTCACATACTTCATTCACTTTCTAGGTTCCGACCCCCAATCAACTTCTGAGGTTTGATTTGATTGCCTCATCAGAATTCTCAACCTGTTACCCTCTTATGTTCCAGGTTCTGTATTAAGCCATTATATATATAACAAAGGAGAGAGTAAGGGAAATTGCACAGGCTATGTGTGGTGGGAACTCCTGGTCCCCGGGGTTAAATGTAGCAACAATGGAGGAGTACCCCCTGGGAGAAAAAACAGAAAATAATTTTTTCTGTATCTAGAGCACGAAGCTCAGGTTAGCACAGTTTGCCCCAACCCGTTACCGGACAGTGCATGTCCTTGAAGAAGACCCCTCACTCACCAACCTAGTTGGTGACATGCTTCATCATCGGGGTCCCACCCCATAGGCCGAGTGCCCATAGGGTGTGCTGCGACACCTGATTACAGTGGAGCGGGTATCCTATTCGTTTATATGTGCAAAAAGTTACAGTGATACGTGTGTTAAAAAAGGGCCAAAGCTACTCACTACAAGACTTTATTCTTGAGTGTTTGAACCCTTATAAAGTCAGTGTGGCACCTGTGCCTAACTAGGAAGGCTTTGGTGTCTCAAGAAGTGTGATAAATTAAAAATAGCGAAGTGTGCTATGTGATCTACATGTTTCAACCATTTAAAAATTATTGGTTTTCGTCAGGACCGTGGAGATTGGACGCGGTGGCCCGCACACGCTAAGGTGCGTCCTGCGTTACTCAGGATGCCCCGTGGAGTCTCCACGGGGCATCCTGAGTAACGACCAAGTAGGTTTTAACTCAAGATGAGCAGAAGCCGCAAGTGACGGATACTTGCCGTCTTGTATACTCCGATGCCCATGAAGCGATAGTCACCGCTTCAAGTGTTTTTCTCCTGACCCAGGAAAAGACACATTTTTACACCAGACCATTATTTGTGGTCTTAAATTGAACGAGGGCAGGACGCACCTTAGCGTGTGCGGACCACCCCATCCAATCTCCACGGTCCTGACGAAAACCAATAATTTTTAAATGGTTGAAACATGTAGACCTAGTTTTTCTAAATCACATAGCACACTTCGCTATTTTTAATTTATCACACTTCTTGAGACACCAAAGCCTTCCTAGTTAGGCACAGGTGCCACACTGATTTTATAAGGGTTCAAACACTCAAGAATAAAGTCTTGTAGTGAGTAGCTTTGGCCCTTTTTTAACACACCTATCACTGTAACTTTTTGCACATATAAACGAATAAGATACCCGCTCCACTGTAATCAGGTGTCGCAGCACACCCTATGGGCACTCTGCCTATGGGGTGGGACCCCGATGATGAAGCATGTCACCAACTAGGTTGGTGAGTGAGGGGTCTTCTTCAAGGACATGCACTGTCCGGTAACGGGTTGGGGCAAACTGTGCTAACCTGAGCTTCGTGCGAAAAAATTATTTTCTCTGTATTAAGCCACCCTCTTTCTGAAGCCTGTTCCAGATTCAGATCAATAACCCAGTCTTCTGGTGTTCAGAGAGTATCTTGTTTGAGAAACCTCTCCACAATAGGGAGATCTCTGTGTTGGATAGAAGATCTCTGAGCAATAGCGAAAAGCGATGAAAAGGCGGGGTGGGGGGTTTGGCTGTGGGTTTGGGGGGGAAGGAGAAACTGACTCCTTTTTGATGCTTTGATTCGTATCTGGAGGAGACCTGGTCAGGCAGTTCAGGGTGGTATATTCTTTTTGAGGCACAGTCAAGACTGGCTTGTCTCTAGAGTGTGTAATTGCCTGAAATGCATCCAGAGTAATTTCCAGTGGTTGAGATTAATTCAAGAATTCCTCCGATAACTCTTTTTTTGTTTTACTATGAGATAACCTTCTTCCCTATTGTGGAGAAAGATCTCCTGGAGTTAGTGGATTGCTATTGATTTCAGAAGAAAGTGATCTTAATGTTGGTAAAAAGCTTGACGCTGCATGAAAGCTCCATAATACGGGGCAGATTCTCTTTATGGTGGGATGCTGTCCATGTTGGAGCACTCTTAATGCTAGGTAAATATCTTGTGATAACCTTTCAATGTAATGGATACTTTCTCAGTATTTAGAGGTCCCATTAATAGAGCAATAGATTGTCCAGTTCACAAGGGAGCATCGGAGTAGCAGAGTCCATGAACACAATGCGTTTCAAGACGTATTACCTTGATACTCTGATATTCCAAGAGTGTATGAAGAGGGAGGTACTAAACGATTTTGCCTTGGATAGTGATTTTTCACCTAAACACCAGATCTTTTTTTCCGAGGACTCCATATTGTTAAAGCTATGACAGTGCCTTTCATTACTGTCACATTGATCGGCGACTCCCCTCTGACCTCTGACTCACCAAGCCATACCTGTCTGGTAACATTTTGTGCACAATGGACGCATTTACCTGGTGTTCTATCTTTGTTTAGAAGTCAGACTTAAGATGTTGTCAATACCTTCTTCTGAATTGGGAGTGCAGGCACATTAGGCAGCTGGGGTGTTAAGTTTGTGACCAATTGCATGGACTTAAGAGCTGCATATGAGGTAGTCCTTCTGGGTGGAAAGGATAGACGGGCCACGGGAGGGGTATAGTAAATTAAGGAATATTTTCCTGAAAAGCCTTCTCATCAAGCTTTACTTTTACTGGAAGAAATGAAGCTCCTCTTTCCTGCAAACAGATCTGCCTCATGCTTTTTTTCCTATGGTAGAAGACCGTGTTAAAAATCTCAAATGAATCAACGTTTCCTTTCATTTTTTCTTTTTCAGATGCAGGAAAAGTAGTTTGTATTTGTGTTATTAGAAAATTGTTAGATTTTTAAAGAGTATTTGTGTACTTAGCCACTGACTGAGCATAGGAGTGTCAACAGTTGTGTGATTGCATAACAGCGTATGGATGATCCATGATAATTTGACTGGTGACACATGGTTGAAGAAGATGCGCCATTGCAGGCATCACAAGCCTCTACAGATACTAATTTTTCATTTTATAGCTAATTATATTTTTGGGAATGGAGGAGAGCTTGGGATTGGGGTTTCATGGCATGGTTTCGCCAGCTTTAGTGTATGCTACCAGAGGTTGCAATTAAACTCAGTGATGGAGTGAGTGTGACCCTGAAGTGGGAAGGGTTCAGAGGGTATACCAAAAGGGTTCAACCTCTGCAGTAGTCTGTCTGGCCAGGCAGCATCATGTATAACAGTGAGGATACCATGAAGCTATAGCTCATAACTCAATGCATCTTTTCAGTACCCTACTCGCACAAAGTGCTGTCGAGATTCGGGGTGGTGCTCAAAGGCTGCTTTTGAGCTGGAAAGAAATATTGAGATATGTGTATGCTAGAAACGGCAAGTTTAAGATTAGTTTTCTCCATTTATTTTTTACGTCAGCCACTCATCCTTCCACCTTTAGAGCAAACACTCCCTAATCTATGGATTTGGAATAAAACTATCAATGCAGAATCTTTGCATTTGGGCTTAATTTATGAAAAGTATTGGCCGTGTTCCTTATGTTGGTATCTGCAGAAGTGGGCAAGAGAGTTTCCAACTTAATCAGTGTTTATGCATTTGATTTATTGGGATCTCCAACCAGTGCAAGCCTTCTCCCCAGGCAGCATCAAAGGACATGTACAACAAACAGTGTCCTTGAACATAGCCCCTTGGTTGTAAAGTCTCCATATTTAGATCTTCTGCCAGACTGCATGAAAATTCCTTGGCCACAAGTCCTGAATTTGATGGCACATATATTACAAGGGCCTGTCAGATTTACATTGTATGATGCTAATCATTATTCAGATGTGGTAGAAGAAGGGGATCTTCTGGAAGCCATTTGGCCTTGAAGTGAGTCGAACATAGTCCAAGTAGCTGAACCTCCCCCCCTCCCCCCCACACCACCATCTATGGATTTGCCACCAAATGACATCACCGGGTTTCATGTCCTCACTGAAATGGCATCTAAGAAGTTTGAACTACCAGTTATGTGCACAGAATGCATCCTTTACAAGTTTTCACGATCCAGCCCAAAAAAATCAGTAAAGGCCATATCAATTATAGGTAACATCAGGCAAAGGGACTACAACTGATGCAAACACCAGTAGCTGCACTGATTTCAAGGCTGGAAAAGAAAACTAAGTGCCAGACAACACTCTGGTGTAATCATGCAAGTGGCCCAAAAGAGACCAAGCACTCCGGATACACACTGGACAGCCTCCCCCAAGACAAAAAGGGCAGGAGAATGGGCGACTTTAGTAAGAGCTTATTTTCTATGGCTGTCACTCAAATGTGAGCTGCAAATGTCCTTGGCATCATAAGTAGATCTGATTGTCAAATGTGGTCCGGTATAGAACCCCAAATCAAGCTTTTGCCTTACGCCAAGAAGCAGACAGCGAAAATTATTCTTCGCGAATGGGAGAAAGTATTGGCAGCCTCTTAGACGTACGATGGAACTAACTTTGGATTAAGCAGCTAGCAGGGGCTGCAGTTCTTCGTAGCTGGAGCTGGCTAAGAACAACGTCTTTCAGGCCACAAGTTCAAAATCACATACTTCATATGTCCCTTGTTGGAGAGTCTGTTTGGTGAATATATTGACAACGTCCTTATATACACTGATACAGACACTGCCATCTCTCTTGGTGTCTTACAACATTAGCATCCTTAGCCCATTTGCCAACAACTATAGATACCAACTGTAACAAACTCAGTAGACCCAATACCTTCTGCAATGCTTTGGACAGCAGCAATAACAACCCTATAAAACACCAGTATCCTACCACGATCTGCATTGTCAGTGCAGGAATCCAGTCAAAATCGCAAGACACAGGCCTTTGTCAATTACGCTGGCTATTACTTCTGTTTCCCAACCAATTGACCCCATTGCTGAAGGATATTGGCCTGTGGGTCTGAATGGGTGCAATAGTATCTGGCGGATACTGAATTCTCATCCACTTCAGCTATATGCCGGCATATAGCCAACGTCCCCCACAGGCACTGCCGCCTATGATCAGGCAAAATCATCAGTGCTTGCTGAATAGTGAATCCTTGTGTTGGAAGAGAACGATCAAACTAGGTTCGAAACCTCAACAAAACGTAAGCCTGTACTTAAGGTTCTTTCTAATCAAGAAAAAAGTGTCAGAATGGCAGCTCACCCTAGAACTACATCATCTAATTTCTTCTTGAGACAATCTTTCCGCATGGTCACTGCAGGAATTGTTGTAGCTACTAATGAAGTGAATACCTAATATCATTGGACCTCCAATAAAAACATTGGAAATTAAGATTTGAAGTGTCCGGTCACCATTACTAATTCAGAGCTCTCGTATTTGGCCTCACATCCTCTTCGAAAATATATACAAAGTATATGGCACCAGTGTTATTGTACCTTTGATGCCTGTGTGTTTGGTTATGCCCATACCTCGATAATTGGTTGTTAAACCTGGGGTTTGTTGCAGTTGTCCCCCCACTTTTTACTCTTTTTTTTTTTTAGCTACTAGATGCTGGATTCAGTGCACTGAGGCCTGCTAGCCACACCTCAGTGCAAGTGCTCTTCCTTAAAACAAGATAATGTCCAATTGTAACACAATTGGCAAATTACTTAAGCACCCCTCTAAGTCCAGAGGGAAATGGTACCTAGGGCATGGGTACTAAAGAGGGCTGCAGCACATCTTATGCCACCCTAAGGGACCCACACACAATTTCCACACAGACTGCCATTGCAGGCTCCGTGACATGGTGCAAACCACGTTTGAAAATATGACATGGCACACTTGTGCCATGCCAAAGACACTGCATGGGCTGTATGCAAGTCATCCCTACCGAAGGCTTGGAGCCCTAAGGCAGGGTGCATTATAGCACATGTAAGGACATAATCTGCATCAGCAGATATGCCCTTGTAATGTCTAGTTCCATTGCTGGAAGTTACAAGTGAGCATGGAAGCCATCTTAAAGTATGTACTGGACACTGGTCTAAACGAGTTTCCCAGCTACATAATGGCTTCTCTGAAATCTATGGTGTTTGGTATCAACCACCTCATGTTAATAACCCCACACTGATTCCAGTGTTGGATTTATTAATCCCTGCACCCAGAGGGTACCTTAGAGGTACTCTCTGAAATCTACTAGTCCTCTAGTGTTCTGACTGGCTGGTCCTATTCAGCCTGCTGCCACAGATGAGTTTCTGACCCCCTAGAAGGTGAGAGCCCTGCTCATAGAGGTCAGACCAATGCCTGCTCTGGCAGGAGGTGTTTACACCTTCTTATAAAAGGATTGATAGTAAATTAGCATGTCAAGGCAGGGAACTTCAAAGAGCACACTGCCTTTGATATGCGAGCCTAGCTTCCCTCCGATCTGAATGATACCACTCCCTGTTCTAAGCCCATTTGTCACCAGGAAAGGCGGGAATTTAGCTATGAGAGGAGGCTTGTTGCACCTCCAGGCTAGTCAACCCCTAGGGTAGGCTAAGTGAATACAAAATTTGGATTTCACCATCTTGGTTGTGGTGAAATTAGGAACTCTAGGACAGGTTGATGCCTACTCTCCAAAGGAAATGATCATCTAGGGGGTGTATTGACCCCAGAAGTAAGTAGTTCATTTACTACTCCCCTGAACGCCCCTAAATAGAGTACTTAAGTGACCCCCTGATACCAGGAAACCAGATTGGTCTGCCTGAAGAAGAAATTATTACGGTGCCCCTGAGGCACAGAGACCCTCAAGAGTTGAGCCCTATCTTGGGTTTAGCCAGACTCGCCTCCAGTCCCTGCCTGCAGCCTCTTTCTGCAGAAAAGCAGGAGCCGCAAGAGCCTTTGGTCTGCCGCGACCTGACCCGACACCTCAAGGCACTATTGCACCTGAGCCCACAACCCGAGGAGAATTGGACCAACGGTGCAAACAGGGTTCTAAGAACCTCCACAGCTGAACCCATCTTTGGATTTGGCTGGTCTGGTTCCCCAGTCCCTGCCTGCAGCCTGTTTTTGCAGACAACCAAATATGGGAAGTGCCTGCCGCAGTGCGACCCCGCCAGAGAAAGCACAACTGCACAGGAGCTCCCAGCCCGAGTTCCAGATGGCCCTCCAGTCCTTACTTGAAGCCTCTTTTAAACCAAACCATTCCCCATTGATTTAAACTGGGCACCCAACCCTCTTCTCCTGGGTGCCCCAGAGCTGCCCAAGGTGACATGTTGGTGCAGGCTTGGACCATGCCCCCTTCTTACCTTAAATCCAGGACAGTCCCAGAAGTCACTGCTAAGTACCTATGCAGTAAATGTCTTTTTACCTTAGTATAACATTACCTCTTTACCGATGCAAAGGCTAGTGTATTTCTGTATTCTGGAAAACCTTGATAACTCGCCAAATGCCAGGGTATGCTATATGCTTTAAACAACGTCCTATCTGAAAAAAAACTACTTACCCAATTGCGAAGTTCTTGGTGTTAAAAATATATATAAAAACTAGCTTACCTGTCGCGCGTTGCTGCAATCTCAGAAGAAAGGAAATTCAAGGAAACTTGTTATGATAACATTCAATTTACATTGCGTCATTTTTATTGAAACTTATTCATTTTAATATGGAAAACATTTGAAAGTGTCGTTTTAATTCTATTTATTTATTCGAGTGCTTGTGGATACACAATATTTTTTGTTTTTCCGTCTGGTGCGTACACGAATAAATCAGAAGGTTTTCCGACGCGTGAGCTGGCCACATACAGTTGTCCATGTGAGAAGCACGGATTCTCCAAATCTAGTCCACACACTTGCAGCGATTGTCCTTGTGCTTTGTTGATGGTCATTGCAAAAGCGAGTCGCACCGGAAACTGTAAACGTTTATCAGTATTCAAAAGATTATGCGGGCTCTGGGGGACCGATATTTAAAATAAATGTTCTGCCAGAAACCTTCGCGGGAGTGTACTCCACAACTTCCCAAAGTTTCATGGCGATTGGATGAATGGTGTTGTAATGCATAAAGGACAAACAGACAGACATACATTCGTTTTTAGGTCGAGCAGACCTACGCTCAATGCGTGAGCATTGAGGGTGTCTGCTTCAGACCTAATGCTACCCGTATTTGGGAATGTGGACAGCAAAGTGCCACGCGCTCGAGATTGTACCTCGTGAGCGCGCACGTCGCCGTGCCTCGTATTCCCATGCACAAAGAAAGCCTCACTCACGCATGCGCACATACACATCCATACACACACTGCATACACACACACGCACCCCCCCTTAAACAGACACACGCGCACACAGACAGACAGACGCACGCACAGACACACTCAAACAGACACACGCGCGTACACCCCACCCCCACTCACCCCTCCTCTCCCTCAACACACTCACCTGTTCTGGCGGTGCTCGGCGGCGGTTCTGCCTCTCGGGTGGCGGTAGCGCTTTGCGGGGCTCTCTCACCACATGAGAGCCCCGCCTTCCCCATGCGCCCGGCCTCTCTTCACCCGGTCCCCCATCTCGGGACCGGGACTCAATCAGGAGCCTTCGTGGCTCCTCGGGCAGCTCGCTCTCGCCGCGATGGGGCGGGACTTCACGTTGGGGCCGCGATGGGATTGGCCGGCTGGCCAACCGCTTCCGGGTCGTCGCAGGCAGCGCGGCGGCACGTTGGGGCCGCGATGGGATTGGCCGGCTGGCCAACCGCTTCCGGGTCGTCGCAGGCAGCGCGGCGGCCCGGCGGGGACTTTAACAAACTCCTGGGCGCTGATTCGCGCACTTGACGGAAGTCCCGCCCCCACGCTTATTTCGTTTTCCTGAGTGCGTGCGCACATCTTATCACTTGTTTTTATAGCGTGTACTACTGTTTACTAAGCACTTCCAGAGACTAGAACTAAGACTCGCATCGCAGGTCTACCAGCGCATGCCACTCTGTCCCTAGGTATCCAGCCCTGATCCCCGCACAGCAACGCGTGCCGTAGGCTGGCACCTCCAGAGCGGCTGCAGGGATTACACTTGGTATGTATCCGCTGGGTAGATAAGCAGCTTAAGTATTTCCATCACAAGTTAACTTTTGGCACAGCGGCACGTTCGTTATCACTAGCGGCACACTGCCGCCTTGTTTCTTAAGCACTCCATGAGAGTGCGTGCATGTTCCAGCTTTCTCCCTCCAAATGTCTGCTCCCCTGCACTCCACGCTGAAAGCTCTCTCTCCTTTGCCTCTCACTCACCCACCTCCCTTCGTTCCTCCTCACACTCCATGCATCTCTCTTGTGTGCTTCTCTCCCAGTCCCGGCTCCTGTGATGCTCTCTCGAGTCTTCTGCTTTCCCCCATCCACTGCTCACTCTCTGTTACTCCCTTCCTCCTCCACCTCATTTGCCCCCACTCCCACCCCTGCGTGAAATGAATACTATCTAAGGCGGCATACGTTTCCCTTCACTAGCACTAGTTTAACGCAACCAACAACTGAAAGGTGATAAGTCAGTCTTTGCAAGGTGGATATCTATCAGATTCTTTTTTTATGAAATGTTTTACAGAAACTCCTACCAAACAGATTTACTCAAAATACAATAGTAAATATTAAAATGTGATGTGCCTTCTTCAAGGACACTACCACCTGCCGACTGTGGCGACATATAGCATCGGCGACCCAGACGGCCGAGTTTCAAATTAGAATCATAAGAATAAACACGATTGGGCGCTTTTCAGGAAACGAGAACTATCTCGGCGTATTAAGGCACTATGTACCCCAGCCTCGAAGAGTCCACTGCACACGGCTATAATACTTCTCTGAACCCGAGCTTCCACACTCCCTGGATCGTTCTCACCCCACAGCACATGACATGCTCTGTTTGTCTTCTCCTGTTGGCTGCCTCCTCTCTCGCAGCTAGAGGGCAAGCAGGAATTTGACTAGCAAAGTAGCTGGCATTCTGACAGTGGCCCTGTCTCCATGGGCCCTCACCCCCTCTCCCTGCTAACGCTGGTCGGATGCAGGAACATTGGCAGCTGATGCTGCAGGATGGATGGCCCCGGGGTTGTGCATTGCTACAGGATCCACGCATCTGCACCTAGAGGCGAGGCTTGTGCAGGCACTACCAGAGCTACGGGAGGCATCAGTGTGTCTGAAGGTACATGTGGTGGCCAGTTGCACGACTTGTTCCCACGCCTTCTAGACACATTCTTCTGTGGCTGCTTCTCGAAGTAGTGCACTTTGTGGTCCGGAAGTTTGTTTGAACATGTTTACTTGCAGTGGTTTTGGGAACTAAAGTGGGGATTGCATTACATCGTTGACTAGTTCTTTAGGGGACTGCTTTGTCTGCATATCTGAAGACAAAGTGACAGAGATAGGGAAAAGGTGATAACAAGCATTTGCAATGCAATAGGTCTCGCATTTATGCGAGTTTAAGCTATTGGCATTGTAAATGACCATACCTTTTATTTATTTAAAAAAAAAAAAAAAAAAAAAATAAAAGGCATTGCCATTTACAATGCCAATAACTCAAACTGTCGTAAATGCGAGACCTATTGCATTGCAAATGCTTGTTATATATAGAGATAACTAGTTGTTTTTCTAAATTGGCCTGGGTCTCCTTTTTGAGTGTGTGCATCATTTATTGACTGTGCACCTAATGTCTAATACTCCTCTCTAATAAGGCTAAGGCTGCTCGACCACACTACCCTATATCGAGCACCTTGGGATTGCTAAAGTAAGCCCCTGTCCACTCACAAGGGATACCTGGACTCTTTGTGCAGCACTCCTCTTTCTGGTATACTAAATAAAGAGCCAGCTCCCTACATTGATTAGTCAAGGCGTGCATCCAGGTAAGTCACAGACAACCCTGTAACCTATATCCAGCTTTTCAAAAGACCAGGACTCGCACTAAACAAAGAAAAATCATCTCTGCAGTGTTCAGGCAAGATCCATTTCCTGGGAGCAGTCCAAGGCACAGAGGAAACAGAGGTGTATCGCTTGCTATAGAGACAAGTGAGTGCAGCAGCTTTGGCAAGTGAGAGTTCATAACACTCAAATATCAAGGTAAGCCTGCTGAAATGTCTGCTAAGCATAATGTCGTCTTGTAATATGCCTCCTGTTGTTCTGCGAACGTGTCTCAAGCAGCCCTGCCAAGTACCATATATCAGGCGTTAGACTAACGCATTTCAGTGTATTGGTCCGCATCACTGCACTGAAATGCAAAGTCACTAATTATAGCACCTCCTAAGCTGTCAAGCCGGAGTACTGGTTGTTAATCCACCATTTACAGATTGAAAGCAGCTGCAATGGAAGCTGTGTGTGCGCTGCTCAGGGGGGACTTGGGAGCTCTCATCTGGCTGCTACAGTGTAATACAATAGGATTCGCCGCATGGCAATGCATTTCACTGATGTTAGGAGTAAGTGCCCATTGGCTACTATGGAGACTGTCGGACAGTGAGGTGAGGACATTGACGGTCAGACTCTGTAATAGGTGGATTCTGCCGCCTGCGGCGTGAGCAGGCGGCAGTTTGAGAAAGAATAATGTTTTAGCTTCTAGCAGCAATGTAGCGCAGCTTACCCCACGGTAATGAATCCTGAGACCTGACCCCGTCGACTCCCTGCGACTGAGTGAACTGCGGCAGTGGGTGCTAGAGGGGGTTTCTGCAATGAAGTGAGTTCCAGCAGAAAAACCGAACACCTCTAAACCCAGGCAAAAGTCTGAAAGTCGCCAAAGCATGGGTGCAACGGTAGGCAAAAAAGGAACTCCGTCGCCAAATGCAATGAATTTGAAGGTCAACAAAGGAGAGTAAGTGCAAAAAGGTAGCTTTATTGCATAAATCCAATCGCCCACAATGTGTTGCGTTCAGCTTGTTCAGATGTTTAGCTGCAACTAACTCGTTTCAGTTAGAATCCTCCCTCAGTGTCCTCTGCACACGCGGGTCGCACATTACAAAAAAATAACATAGCATGATTGACGAACTTGCTACACTTGTGAAAAAGGCAAGTATTTCAACAATAACATAGGGTGCTGCTTGCATGCCTCTGGTATCCTGTGACCCAACCTGACTGGGTGTGAATGTTTGCATTATTCAGCACTCCTTCCATTAATTGTTCCTTTTGCTTTTGTCACATTAAGTGGGAAGGGTATGCCCAGGCCTGTGCTCCCTGCTCCACTGGATTCAAGCTAGCCTGGCTGATGAGGGGTGATGCCCGGAAACTGGTCCCAGGATACTTGTTTCCGGTCCAGGGAGGACTTGGCTTAGCAGTTTGGGCTGGACTGTTCCTATGAGGAACAGGGTCAAGAATGATTTGCATATGGCTGAGTCCAAACTGGGGTGGTGTGGTGAGCAGAAGAACAATGGATTAAACCCAGATTTTTGTGACTAGGGGTGAATGTTTGCATTATTCAGCATTCCGTCCAATAATTGTTCCTTTTACACGTGTGAGCAAGGCAAGCATTTCAACAATAACATAGGGTGCTGCTCACACGCTCCTGGTATCCTGCGACCCAACCTTACTGGCTCCAGCGGCTGAAACAGTCCGTGCAGGGCCTGACTGAGTCAGAATCATTACCTCTGGGGAGTGGTCCATTGCACAAGTTGATGCGACCACTTGGCCCGCCAGTTGCCGAGGCGACCGCTCGCCTCGAAACTTGAAGAACGTGTGTCTCTCTGAGCCCAACACCGGTATGTAGTAGTTCAGCTAACTTGCCATGATTGTTATTAATAAAATGTATGCTTTCGTCAATCTGAGCTGCCTGCCTATGCCCCTGGCCTGTAGTGTACGGAGTCTGAGAACTGTGCAGTAACGCAGTCTGATTCTGCTCTCTTCAGGTTTCAGCTGCCTGCTGTTGGCACACTTTATTTACTTCAGTGACTTCTTAGGGTTGATCGTTGCTCAAATGGGTGTAATTTCTGATATGTTTCCCTCGTCTTCATTGCTTAATTTTGCTCATGAGAAAGTGTCACTTATAGACGTTGAAATGTCACTCCTAATTGCACTAAAATTATGAAAATGTCACACACAGCAATCTGAAACCTTGACAGCTATGCTCAAGCAGTGGGCTCAATATCTTGTTCTTTCTTTTGGCAGCCAACGATTACATGCTTCCTCTTTCATAAAAACCTACACATCTTGTATATAACATTTCTCATTTGGCAGGAATCAATATGTTTATAATATACAATTACTTCAATATGTTGTTTCTGAATATATAACTTGTGTACATTTTCCTTAACCTTTCCTTTAATGATTGTAAACAATATACATTTGTTCAGTGGCTATAGGGTTAACTCTCAGTGGCTATAAGGTTTATCCAATGTGCGTTTTATTGGAAAACTCCTTCATCAGGGCTGCCACTTTTCATTTCGGCCAGAATTGAACCTCCAAACGACCTGCAGAATTACAATTTGAGATCCTTCTGAGCAGTCGCAAAAATGAAATAAAATAATAAGCCATGTTTTTATACAAGTTTTATATGTTTTTATGAAAGTGGAAGGCTCTAATGAATGGGAGAGGTAGTTGGTCTGTTGGATGAATGGTAGTGGGTGTGGTGGTTTTAGAGAAACTTATTTTTGGTAATATCTTCAGATTACTATTAATTATTAATTGCAAGTACATTTCGAGACAAATTGTGCAATAATATGATATCTGTAATGAAATGTAAACAATTATTAAATAAAAGAATGAGCTGTTCTGAGCGTACTTTTTTGACTTAATGCATGTATATATCATAGTAAGACGGGGGGGTTTGGTTTGATATATTGAAATTTCTCCGCCCTCTTATTTATGATTGTAATATTGATCCTTGAACACCACAACTTTTTGGTTGAGTTGATAACTTTCCCATGTTCGCCATGATAAAGACCTCTTTGATTTAATATATATATATTTTTTTTTCTGTTTACAAACATTAATGAACCCAATCCCACGCCAAACACTCAACACTAATGCTCCTGTTGAAATCCACAGAAATCCACAGATATGTCTAACAGGACCAGAGCTTGGCGGCAGGCAATCATCAGCAGTGTTTCACATCTTCCAGAGTAACGAACACTGCCTCTGTACTGTTGCTTGGTCTGAAACCTGACTGGAAAGGATGCAGTAGGTCATTTGATTCCATATAGGCAAATAAGTGTTGGGAGCATTCTCTACAACAGTTTTGCCAAAAAAGATGATCAAGAGATGCAAACATTGCTGCATCTTTGTTACCTTCTAGAGCCTACTTAAGAATTTGGATGAGCACTGGTATGTTATTACTAACATATTTGGATTCTAACCGAACATTTTTCCCTGACCGTTGGCATATGTATCAAAGTAATAATATACCCATTAGCATATACAAATATAATCTATCTTGTGCTGGGGCCCCTTTCTTTTCAAAGTTTATTGATCTGACTGGTTAATGGCGAACCCACTTGGAACTAGCTAGCATCCCCTTACTTATTGGATTACTTGTATGAGAAAATTTGGAGAAGGCTCCTCACATCCGGGCATTTCACTTTCTCTAAATAAAACAAATGTTACCTCAAGGCTACATTGCATAAAGGCATCTACAGAACAGAGGCTTCCTGGCTTTTGCTCGTCCTGGGTTACTTTTCCTTTGGTGCTTTTCTCACGATTCACTCTCTTCAGTTCCTCATTGTAAACACCTAAAAACTTACTTTGGCTCTAGCTTCCTGATTAATTCCTCCTCCATTTTCTCACCTGGTCTTCCTGCTGCTCCAGGTGATAATGTTGCTTGAAATAGCACACATAAACTAAAATACAACTCATAACTTCCAGCTCATTCCTCCTCACCTCAGAAGCGACATATAATTAAATCTTCGGCACTACAGCATTTCTGCTGGGATCTCACACAACAGATTGATAAAGATTTTAAATGATCCCTGATATAGTCCTTATTTCAGAAAGTACACTGATGTTTTTTGCGAACTGGCATTACTTCCTCCTGTGCTACTAAACTGGTGACTCTCACATTAATTAAACTTGTTACACTCGCGTAAATTAAATTCCCAGACACATTGCTATACACAACCTCTGACCTTCTTACAACTAAGTTAGACAGTCTCTCCTTGCAGGTCTTTGGGTCTTTAGTTCGTTCGCACACTCCCAATCCATCTCTTTGGTGTCAACAGACTTGGGAAACCTAAATACAAGGCTATTAATAACCAGGCTGCTCATCTGTAGATATCCTTCACCAAATTAACACCTTTGTCCAAGGAATGGTTGGTTCATGACTGTCAAGAGCACCCCTTTCTCTTTAATAAGAGATACTCAGTCCCACCACCTAGTGCCCAAAGCAATAAAAAAATAAACACAGGTAAAGCTACTCCATATAGTGGGTGAAATTCATAGGTGCAGTGTCAATTCAAATATAAACAAGTGACACCCCCACCCATTTAGCCGGACACACGCTCGACCCTATCTTCACCTCCAGCAAACACATCTCCTTCGATCACACCTCAGCTCTGCATTGGACGGACCACAGCTGCGTCCACTTCAGCTACAAAAAGACCACGACTCACAACCCCCCACAACCTATTCCTCGAAGAAACTGGAATAAAATCACCACCGACCAACTCACCACATCGCTTATCCAAAACCCTCCTGCCATTTCATCGGACCCAAACCAAGCCGCCACAAAACTCACACAATGGATCACCCTCACCGCTGACGAATTAGCACCCTTGAAAAACCACCAGATCAAACAAGGTAACAAAAAGGCCCCCTGGTTCAACGATGACCTCAAAAAATCCAAGAAGTTATGTCGCACCCTCGAAGACCTGGAGAAAAAACCCAACCACCGACAACCTGACCACCTTCAAGGACGCCACCCGCAAACACCACCAATTGATTCGATCCACTAAGAAATCAGCATTCAAGGATCGAATCGACAACAACGCCCGAAACAGCAAGGAACTATTCTACATCGTCAAAGAATTTACCAACCCCACCGCCGGCACCAACGACATCACTCCCTCCCAAGACCTCTGCAACTCTTTATCCTCTTTCTTCCACAACAAAATCGCCGACATACATAACAGCTTTGAAAACCAGTCCAATGAACAGCCCACTCCACCCACCTCCGAACCAAAACAGCACTCCCAACCTTTTCGCCTGGAACCCAATCACCACTGAAGACACCATCCGTCTGATGAACTCCATCCACTCCGGTTCACCAACTGACCCATGCCCCCACCACATCTTCAATAAAGCAGACTCCATCATCGCACCCCATCTCCGCGATGTCATCAACTGCTCCTTCAACTCCGCTACCTTCCCAGAAAGCTGGAAACATGCCGAACTCAGCGCCCTCCTGAAGAAACCCACAGCAGACCCCTCTGAACTTAAGAACTACCGCCCCATCTCACTCCTCCCCTTCCCGGCCAAAGTCATCGAGAAAGCCGTCAATAGTCAACTCGCCGCCTTCCTTGAATCCAACAATTCACTCGACCCTTCACAATCCGGCTTTAGAGCCAAACACAGCACCGAAACCGCCCTCATCGCTGCTACAGACGACATCTGAACGCTACTGGACAACGGAGAAACAGTTGCCTTCATCCTACTTGACCTCTCCGCCGCCTTCGACACAGTCTGTCATAACACCCTCATACAACGCCTCAGCAACATCGGAATACAAGGAAAAGCTTTGGACTGGATCATCTTGTTCCTCGCCGGGAGAACCCAGAGAGTCCGCCTCCCCCCATTCAAATCAGAGGCCACCAAAGTCATCTGCGGCGTACCACAAGGATCAATCCTCAGTCCCACCCTCTTCAACGTGTACATGAGTCCCCTCGCAACCATCGCGCGTCAACACAACCTCAACATCATCTCCTACGCTGACGACACCCAGCTAATCCTCTCCCTCACCAAAGACCCCAACACCGCCAAAACCAATCTACACGAAGGAATGAAAGAAGTAGCCGAATGGATGAAGAACAGCCGCCTAAAACTAAACTCGGACAAAACGGAAGTCCTCATCTTAGGATCGTCCCCCTCTGCATGGGACGACTCATGGTGGCCACCGGCTCTGGGCACAGCACCCATACCTACAGATCATGCACGGAACCTGGGCTTCATCCTAGACTCCTCCCTCTCGATGACCAGACAAGTCAACGCCGTCTCATCATCATGCTTCAACATCCTATGCATGCTCAAAAAAATCTTCCGCTGGATCCCCACCGAAACAAGAAAGACAGTCACCCACGCACTAGTCACTAGCCGACTAGATTATGGAAACACCCTTTACGCCGGAACCACAGCCAAACTACAGAAAAAACTCCAACGCATCCAAAACGCCTCAGCCAGACTCATACTGGACATCCCCAGTCAAGCTCACATATCCGGTCACCTGAAAGATCTCCACTGGCTTCCCGTCAACAAGAGAATAACGTTCCGTCTCCTCACCCACGCACACAAGGCCCTCTACGACCTAGAACCCGAATGCCTCAAACGACTATCCTTCTACACACCCACCCGCCATCTACGTTCATCCAATCAAGCCCTCGCCGCAATTCCGCGCATCAATAGATCCACCATGGGAGGAAGATCTTTCTCCTACTTAGCGGCCAAAACCTGGAATTCTCTCCCCACTCACCTCCGCCTTACACAGAACCACCACTCCTTCAGAAAGCAACTAAAAACCTGGCTATTCGATAAGTAATGCACCCACCCTCCCCAAGCGCCTTGAGACCCTCTGGGTGAGTAGTGCGCTATACAAATTACTGAACTTGAACTCTTGATTTAAACAACGCTCTGTTCCCAGGAGAGTACCAGCTCCCACAGAGACATAGCCGAATATATCGCAAGGCACACTCCCAGCATGCATTCGCTTGCCAAGTACACTTGGCTTAAGCTGTGACCCGAACATGAGTCACGGCAGCCCCGTCCAGTATGCCATCCCTCAGGTGCTTTTGATGAAGCCCGGCGGTGTCCGTATCACTATCTGCTCCTCCACTCTCCAAGCTTTGATTTCCCCATTGTCTGATTTTCCACTTCCAACACCGAGCCTGCCAGCATTTTTCCCGTCTGTCCTCTGGCGTCGTCCCACCTCTCATAATCCGGTCTCTCCTTGCCTGCGGCCATCAATCCTCCTTTACATCCTGAACGTGACTCCGGTCCTGAGTCCAGCCAATTAGGACCATGGAAACGTAGAGCATCCAGTGCAAGCAGAACACTAGCATGGGCACACTCAGTGCCCCTGGGTCGGTCTTTGCACAGCAGTACATCCAAACCGCCTCAACAACTCTTTAACAACATGAGTTTTCCAGAAGACCATAAAAACAAAATGCATACGTATGCCCCCTTTGGTTATAAAAAAAAAAATACAAATCCCTAACCTGGATAAACAAAACCCGACAACTAGAGACCTGTAGCAAACGGACCATTCATTGGCAAATTCATAGAAAGAGCAGCTTTCACCCAGACATTACAATTCACTGAAGACCATTCAATACTTTCTGACTCCCAAACTGTTATTCGTCCGGGAAGGGGCACGGAATGAGCCATAATCTCTATTTGGGATGATTTTAAAAACACAGTGGACCAGAATGAGGTTGCTGCTCTTCTTCTCTTGGACCTTTCACTAGTCTGTGAGACAGTGGCTCATTAAACACTCATCCAAAAGCTTGAGGAAGCTGGAATAGAGTGCACAGGTCTCATTTGGATCCCCCTTTTTACCTACACAACATAACTATTATGCATCCCCCCCCATTCTGTTCTAAACCATGCAACTTTAAAGTAGTAGTAGTAAGTAAATGCTTTTTTCGGATGGTTAACGGGAAGCTATTTGGGTATTCACCTCAAAAGACAGGCTTCAGATGAGAAGCCACCTTTGAAGGGCAGATGTTTTCCACCAGGAAGGATGGCTGCCCCATTGTGTAGGCAGACAGGCTGCCGTGGGGAGCAAAGAGAGGAAACTAGTTGCCAAACCGTTTTCCCCAGGAGCGTGTAGCCCTGAGGTAGCCACACCTCAAGGGTGGGCTGGGGAGGTCTGAAAACCGGGAAAGGGGTCTCACCATCTTGAGAGTGGGCAGAGTGGTGAATCCTGGGATAGCCCGATGCCACGCTCCACAGGAAGTGATCACCAGGTGGGAGGGTACCTGGTAGCCCATTAATTACCAACTGCATCCTGCACTGAGGGCATTTTCAGAGGATATTAATGCCACCCCTGACGCCCGGACCTCCGATCTTAACCGACTTGTAAGAAGAACCGAAGAAGGACTGCCCTTCTGCACGAAGGGACCAGCAAAGAGCGGTTGCACCGTTGAGGACTGCACCTGATGCACTTGGTGGCTAGCTGTAGGAAAGTGCCCCTTTTGACATGCTAACCACCATTGTTGCTTGGTATTTGATGCAATTTTGACAGAAGTGCACTGGGTTCCTGCTGGCCTTGTCCCCAGTGCCAGATCTTTTTCCCTAAAACTGTACAGCTGTTCACCCAATTGACAATATTATTAGCACCCCCTGTAAGTCCTCAGTAAATTGTACCCCTGGAACCTAGGGCAGGGAGACTAAAGAGGGCCCCCAAGGGCTGCAGCAGGTATTGTGCCACCCCTCACCACACTCATGCAAACTGCCATTGCAGGATGTGTGACATGGTGCAGAGAAAAGTGAAGACACATTGTGGCGACCTCCTGTGTGCATACCTGCAGACACTGCATGTAATATACGTAAGTCACCCCTACAGCAGGCTTTACAGTCCTAAGGTAGGGTATGTTATTTTACATGTGAGGACAGATCTACATAAGCTGATATGCCCCTGTGATGTCCCTGATTCTTGGACATTGCCATTGAACAGGGAAGCCATCTTGAATAGAAGTACTGGGCACTGGTAATTAAGAGTTCCCCAAAGCTATATGATGGCTTTACAGAAACTAAAGATGTTTGGTATCAAACATTTCGTATTATTAAGCCTACACTGATTTCAGTGATGGATTTATTAACACATGCACCCAGAGGGCACCTTGGGGGTTCCCCCTGAAAACCTACCGACCTCTAGTGTACTGAATGACTTATGTAGACCAGCTTGCCACCACAGACAGGTTTCCTACCCCCTGCATGTGAGAACCCATGCTCTTTGAGGGTAGAATGCCTGCTTCGGCTAGAGGTGTGGTCACCTCCTCCAAGCAGAATGACTAAGTAATCAGCATATCAAGGCAGGAGGTTTGAAAGTCCTATGCCCCCTTTGATATGCGACCCCCGCTTCCCCAGACTTGAATGATTCCACTCGTTGTCCTGAGGCCAATTTGGCACCAGGACAGGCGGGAAAATTAGCTAGTCAAGAGGTGTGTTCCCTATCAGGCTAGTACCACGACAAAATTAGAATTCCACTATCTTGGTTTTTGTGGAAGTAAGCTCACTGGGTCAGGGTTACGCCTACTGGTTATATAGGGGAATACATCCAGATAAGTTGACTGGGGGTGAGTGCCTGCAATGTTCAAGACTCCGTCCATCATCCCCTTTGGTTTTGCTTTGTTCGCCCTAAGTTGGCAGGGTATGCCCAGACGTGGGTCCCTTGCTCACTTTGCCACTGGATTCAAGCTAGCCTGGCTGATGACGGCTGATTAGCCAAAAACCAGTCCCAGGATGCTAGTTTCCAGTCCAGGGAAGACATGGCTTGGCAGTTCGGGCTGGACTGTCCTATGAGGTACAGGATCAGACTGATTTGCATATGGCAGTGTCTGAACTGGGGTGGCGGAGTGAGCTAAAGAATGATGATGGATTAAACCCAGATCAGTTGACTGGGGGTGAGTGCCTGCAATGTTCAACACTCGGTCCATCAGCCCCTTTGGTTTTGCTTAATATAGAGGGTATAGTCACCCTAAAGGTAGTTAGTTAGCCCATTGGCTAATACCGGTCATGCCAAGAACTTAGATTTGACGGATCCAGAAGAAGAGGAAAAAGAAGAGCCACGAGAGCATGAGAACTGAAGACTGCTGTGGACTTTTGGCGCCAAACCCTGCATTAAACACACAAGAAATCAAGAGCACAGTCCTAACCAACTAATGCACAGGGAAAAACTACTAATCTTGGGTTCCAGAGTAATGTGCTACTTGCTGAAAGCATAGTTTCAATATCTTGTAGGTGGTCTTAAGCAATATATACATTTACAATTAGTATAAATTACACATGGATTACTTAATATTTTGCTTTAATTATTGTTGTTGTTCACTTCTCTTTCCCCATAGTGTTCTTTAAAGCTTTGGCCTCTTGTTGGATTCTGAACCTGCAGGGGATCCATTACGGTGAAATGAAGTTACTGACATTTGTTTTCCAGCATGGTTCTTTCTGAGCTCAATAAAAGATTTGTCACACTCTTTTTTTCACGAGTGGTCATTTGCTTGCATTTGAAAATATTTGAATGAAGATGTCTCCTGTGGAGCAAAGGGTTCTGGGACCACCTCTTCTTTTCCCTTCCAGTAAATCTCAGAATCCTAAAGTGGTGTAGCAGTGGTAGGGTTTGAAGACAGTTGTGCTATTTTCGAACTTTCTTTGAAATGGATTTTGTTTCTCAAAAGATTCTGATTTTAAAGTATTTTGAGCTTGTAAATATGGGGAAAATGCACAATTTGGAGAATTTTTGTTATGGATAAGTAACGTATACATCACTATAGTGGTATGTCCTCTTCAATACTTCAGGCCTTCAACAATCGGTCTTCTTTCTGGGCTTCTAAAAGACAACAGAGAAAGATTGTTCCTCATGAATTATTGGGCCTCTTGAGGAAAGCTTTGTGTTAATTCTTGCAACTGACCCGTAGTTCTTTTTAATCTGTAACACTTCTCTGTTGTATTCTCTTTAGGCAGTATGACCTCCGGGAGAGCAGCAAACGTTCTGAGGTTCTCATTGATCTTACAGAATACTGCGGTCAGCTGGTGGAAGCCAAATGCCTGGCCGTAAATCCCCAGGATAACAACTATCTGGCTGTGGGTGCGAGTGGCCCCTTTGTTCGGATCTACGACATCCGCATGATCCACAATCACAGGTGAGGTCTGGTGTGCCACTGTATATGCTGGTACAAGCAATGTAAGTTTTTTTAGCCATATCAAGGAAGACCCTGCTGCAAGCATGGGCTGAAACATTAATTGTACAGATGAGTTTCAAGGTGCACTGCAAGCGTGCACAAGGAGTGAGCACTATATGCCCTGGAGAGAGCAACTGCTTATTGCTTCCATGGAGTGCCTGCAGTACCCTTTTAGCAATATAAGCCACGCAGTCATCACTGTTGAAATCGAGGTCTATGAAAGAGGTTCAGAAAAGTGCAAGCAATGCTGCTGCAATAGCCCACTCTACAGGCTTATGAAAGAGAACATGTGAAAGCTATGTAGATTAGTGCAACCATGCAGCAGTGATGACCAGATGCAAGCCAAGCCATACTGCAGCTAGAGAGCAGAAGCTACCAAATTGTGGTGGACGCCGTTGTCGCAGTGGAGATCGGAGTGATGCATCTACCATCCGGGAGAAAATACTACATGTACAGGGAAGGTCAAAGTGTATGATGCAGCCCTGGATTGAGTGGATTGTGCTCCAGCCAAAAGTGAGGAGGAAGTCATGATGGTTGAGGGCACGACTATGCATGATAAAGACAGGTGAGAGAGGGACTACATTGGCTTCATAAAGCAGAAGCTGTTGAAATTAGATTGCTAGTTTACTGGGAAGAGGGGGTGATGTGGACTGGTGTGCGCTACTTCCATAAATTCAGGCCTCTTGGGAGAAGATTAACACTTCTCCCAGAAAGGGAAGATGATTTTACAGCAGCCATTCAGTTCTGCTACATGCAACGGAGGCGGCAAGGGTAATATTTTGTCTTATCTCTCAGCTCTTCTAGCTCTTCTAGCTCTTCTAGTTGCTCCAACCATTGGTTGATAAACCTGGTCTCTATGGTCTCTTTTCTCAAGGTCGTGCTGGCTTCATACTTTAGATGGTATTTCCATGTTGCACCCCTCTGTGACCTTTCGGTACCTTTGGAACAAGCTTCCTCCAGTTTTATACCTTGGTGCTTGCCGTGCCTGTGGACAACACCTTAGAGTTTTTAAGTACCTGGGGTGTTTTGCCCCGTCCCACATTACTCCATGTGAGTTAGGCATGATCTTGGGGATTGGAACACACCTCCAGATAGCCTCTATTTGGACCCTTTGGAGTCGCTGCTTTTGGATCGTCCCTAAACACACAAATCGTGCACAGTCACCAGAAGGTAGTCTATAGGAAGGCTTCTCTCTTAGAGGTCTGTCAGTTATTTCCTCAGCATTTACCATAGTCAATGGTAGAAGGATGGCAGACAGAATAATCAAATAATACAGTTCTTCGAGTATGCTGCAATATGTCTTAACATCTCAGAGACACTTTGTTTTGGGGAAGGAGAGGTTGCTCTAGGAGTTTGATCCCAGGCTGCTCAAAATCTATCTGGTAAACTATGATAAAGAACAGTATGTTGTGTTTTCAATATTCTAATGTCCCCCACCTATGCACCAATTGGGATATCCCTTTAAATTGAAAATATACATTTTGTGGTGCCAAAAAACTGGTTCCCAATCAAACTTTCATTCTCACTTCTTGAGTTTCCTCCAGGTACCTGACTAGCAAGCAGAGATAAAATCCCTCCAGTCCCAGGAGGGGTGCCTTCACACTGATTTGTCATTGGTACCACCTTGGACACTATGCCACAGAGCTAGTCTAGAAATGTTGCAGCTGAGCATGCTGATGTCTGTTACTTTTCCCACACCTTTTGACGCAGACCCAGGCTTTTCTCTCCATTTGAGTTCCTTCAAAAAAACTTCTGCAGTGTTTATTGGGACATGTCACTGACAAAGGTGTCCGGATTTCAGAGATGCAACTCGAGTGATGAGCAGGTGTCTGTTTTCACACCTGTTTCTAGACCCTGGGTTATAAGCATCACTCTAAGCCTGCAACTAGTGCATTTGCATGCATGCCATGGCCATCAATAAAGTCAATCTTGTTATGGAGTGGGCTCGCTTTGAAAACATCTGGCGGACATATCTTCAGGTTTATTATCCTGTTCCACTCCTCCCTTCTGGTAAATCTTCTGATCAATATCCATCAAAGGAGAAGAACATATGCAACAAACATAATTGGCCAAAAGGGATAGAGTCCGCATTCGACTCTATACCCATTTTGGAGGCTATGTACCTGGTAGCTGTCTCCATTCTGGCTTTGTGCCTGGAGCTGCCGCACCTGCTTCCCGGCTTCAGATCACGCACAAGTGGCGGTCTTTAATGAGGCTTCACTGGCAATATTCTGCTCTCCTTTAGCTTCTCTGGTGCGTTCTCAATTGCATGCAGATTTTGTAGAGTGTACCAGCTGCTGGGTCCATTCCCAGCATCAGTCGAACTTGTTTCAGCTCCTGGCATGATGCTGACAGACTATATTGCTCTGCCAAAGGTCTTGTGGTTCCACTGGTCCAGACACTGATGTTGTTGCTGCCTTTTCTGATTTTGTCTGTCTTAGGATTGATCTGAAATTTTGAAAATCATTTTCAATTTATGTATTACACAAAAATATCACCATAGCTTTGTTGAATACCAAATTTTATAAGGAACAAATGACTCCATCATTAAGTTCCACTAATTTCATAAATTAGTAATCATTTCTCATAGTCAATGCTGATAATTACCATTGTTGCAGTCATAAAAACAGTTGAAAATATGTTAAACAATTCATCACTAAGCATTAAATAGTAGGGTAAGCATTAGAAATAAAACCTGCATTAAAATCTTAGTTAAAAAAAAGTCACCAGAGCCGTTTAATCTGCACATGTGAATAAATCTGCAATAAACAATTTAACATTTTTTATTAATTCCAAGATGATTCAATTCAGGCCTGAAAGGGCAAGGCATAAGTAATGGTTCTTTTAGCCCTTGACTTACAAACAAACTAGGGGGCAAAGGTAAAAATGTCCTTAGAGGGAAATCTGTTCCTTAACTGAGGGCATTCTCCTCATGTCAGTTCATGTGCTGCCCTCAGTAGTTGATTGGTGTTGACTCGTTTCGACTACTGACTTGCGGATTTCCTCACAACACGGGCCTATCACAAAAAGTTGTTATAGTTTATTTATTTATTTGAAAGGTTTTATATAGCGCTGGCTAGACCCAGAGGTATCGGAGCGCTTTACATGAGGACGAGTATTGTTTCATAGCATAGTTACAACGTTGCAAGATACCGTTTTAGAGCATAGATACCAGTTGCTGGAGCTCAGTTGCATGCGTTAAAAACGAATACTTAAGGGAAAAAGCAGGCAAGGGGAGAAATTCTGGGGAAAGAGGACAGGAGGAGGAGAGGAAGACCAAGAATGAAAGAGGGAAAGAGGGCTAATTTAGTGGACTTTTTGAGATGGCCATTGTGCCTAAAGGGATTTTTTTTTTTACTTCTATGGAAAAATTTGAGGCAAGTTTTAAGACTGAAAGGAATTATTTGCTGCTACGGTCTAGAAGTGGAGAACTTTCTCTCAGTAAAAATGTGGTAGTGTACCTCCTTGTATGTTCGCACAATATCAGGGACTGATCCTGTTGCATGAAGAGTGATTTGAATGTATTTACCTAAAAATATCAATTGTGTACTTTTAGTAAAAAAGCAAACAATTAAAAAGGTTTCTACTTGCACTAGATGCAAGCCTGGTGTTTGTAACAGTTTGTATTGAAACTGATTTTTTTTTCTCTGAAGATTTTCCAGGTGAGGTGGAGCCTGCACTTTAGCAGTGTCATGAACTGTAATTTAACTGTTTTGGTCCAGGCCAAGAAGGTCCAGGCCTGATTCAATGATGAGCCTCTGCCTCACGCTTAGCATGTTTCATATTTGGATGAAATTTTAGGGACGGATTCTGTCTTTAGTCAGATGCGTACAATTGTCCACCTTAATGAGTATAGCAGTAGTGAACAGTTTACAGCAGTGAACAAGCCTTGTGAAATGCCAGTGGCCTAGACACCTTGCCGGAAGTTGACAATGATTGTCCTTCTGTCCCGTGTTCAGAGGAATTTGCCTCATTTACCACACACTTGCACAAGGTATTTGAGGCCCGGGACAACCAGAGACTTGTCTACATCAACCATTGCCTGACCTTCCACTAACCCGCCAGACAACTGCGCTCCCCCTCCCTCTCCCCGCATCTGCCAAAGCCACAACGGAGGTTGTTCCTTCTCCTACCTCGCTGTCAAGTCTTGGGACGACCTCCCACTCCAGTCAGCAGTTCCCTGGTGGTTGCTCCCATGAGGTTCCTTCCTTCCTCACACACATTTTTCTACAACACCAAGTGCAGTGTTCGGAAGATAGTAACACACACAGACACACAGGATTTATTAGTAAACAGAAGTGAGGCACACTCTGTCCATGAATGTAATATGTGTTGCAGATCAAATATATCTCCACACAGTAGCAGGCAGGTGATGCTATAAGCGAGTTCCTCTGATAATCAGGACCAGGTTTTGTTGTTGAGAACGACCTCCCACTCCGCCTTCGAACCACAACTTCACTCTGACTTCAGAAAGGGACTCAAGACCTGGCTCTTCGACTGAAGACCTGCGAGACCTCAGCGCCTTGATATCCCCAGGGGTGATTAGTACCGCTTTATAAGTGCTGTTTGATTGTTTGATCTATAAGTATATACTGTAGCAAAGGAAGGTAAAGTCTACCTAGCTTTTATGGATCTGAGCTCGTCCTTTGATTCCGTCAGCAGGTCAATGCTCTGGGAAATCATGACAAATTTAGGGGTCGAGCCCAGTATTCTAACCGTTTTTAGGGAGCTCTATCTAGAGGTAACTGCCAGTGTGAGGTATGGCCCAAGAGAAATAACTGAAGCCTTCAAACTTGATTGTGGTGTGCGCCAGGGATTCATATTGGCCCCTTTCTTTTTTCTCTGTATGTCAATGGTTTGGAACAATACTGGTTGAATTTTAATGTAGATTGTCACGGGGTCAGCAACTTTGATTGCAGTGATTATTAGATCATTTCTGTGCCTTTATGAACAGCTTGGACCTTACGGTAAACCAAACCAAAACTCATATAATGCTGTTTGGATTCCGAGTTGAGAAAAGCAAGGCATTTACTGTTAACTGCATGAATATCAGCAATGTTTTGTCATATCCTCACCTGGGAATACTTTTTGATGATAGACTCACTACTTTGAAAGCTGGCAGGGTTGCTGCATTAGCGAGGAGTACAGAGGCGGTCGTAGATTTTGCAGCCAGAATGAGTAGCAGGCTGATCAAAGAACTGGTAACAGTCTATTCGGCTAAGTGCTGTCCAGGTGCCAAATATGGGACTGGTGTATTGGGCTTCTGTGAACAGCCTGGGCTGGAGAAGGTAGAAATGTGTTTTTTTAAAAGGCTGCTAGCTTTATTAAAACCTACTAGCAACTATGTAATTCTGAAATTGGACGAGGGTACCTAAGCAACACTGTGAAGTTGCAACCCCTTCTGTTGTGGTTAAATATTTGGATCAAAGAGGAAACCTCATTGAATCGCTTAGTTATAGTGGGGTGTCTCAAACTGGAAAAGGGCTTAAAAATCCCTTGGATTACGTACATATGCAAGACCTGAAATTGGCTGGACCTAAGTGAATTGTATAGAAATCCGTGTACCTTCTCACCCAGTTTTTCAAGATCATTGACGAGACTGTTCTTAGCCAAATGTGCAGAGGTGAGAATGCAGGAAAGCCCACAGTTGCTGCTCATGCTCAAATTCGTACTTCTGTTGGCTTCAAGCCTTATTTAATTGGGGTCAATAACTTGCATCTTAAATTTTTGCTGACTAGACTATGGTTGAACACTATTTACTTCCTTGTTGCACACTCCAGACAGGGTATGTTTCCTGCTAATTTGCCTTTCTGTCCGTGCGATGGATGCACTGAACAAAGCACATTGTACTTTATTCTTTTCTGTACATTTTATTCCTCACGAGGGAAAATGCTTATTTTACCTTTTCTAAAGCAGGCAAATTTCAGTCAGTGCAGGGATGCCATGGAGATTTTACAGATCTTGCCATCAGTAAGGATATGCTTTTTAACTGCAAATTGTATACAGCATGCTGTATGCACACAATCCACATTGGCATCACGAAATGGTATCCTCACTTGCTATATCCTGGTTTTATGATTTTATATGAAACTACAATTTTTTTGTACTCATTTTAATGTATTTTGTGGGATTTTATTGTATTCTGATTCTTATATGATCACTGGATGACGAATACAGATTAGATAGGATTGGGGAACATCACACATTCATTTGCAGTAAACATCAAAATTCTCTATAGCAACATGGCCCCAGAATATGTGTCCCAGTGCTAACATACACAATGACCAGTCACATGATCAATTAGAAGCAGTGGTTATGCTCTGCAGGTAGGGTAGGCAGTTAGCCAAAAAGTGGATCTGCATATTTCAAATCCACTACACAGAGTTCTGAACTGAAATGCTATTGTCCACCTGAAAAAAACCTGTAAATGAGCCCTGCAGATACTTGCTAATGGAATTTGTTGGCAAACTGTGCCTGATATCAAAGACCACAATCTCTTCACTATAAGTTTTGAGGAGATTCATGGTCCCACACTGCTTAAAAGATCTTCTATTCTGTATCACATAATTGGGATTGTGTCTCTATAAATTGTGCATCATCTCATCACATATGGGTCATTGTGCCTTTTTACTTTGAACAATCTTGTAACTGGTATGTATCTCTTTACCTGGGTGTTTTTCCACAATATTTTCACCCCATCACACTAAACCTTGAGGTTCAACAAGATTCCATTATGCTAGGTTTTTAGAATTGACTGTGCAGAACTGATCAAACCCTAGACTATACAAAACATGTCACTGCCCAGGGGGAAACTGGCTAACAAATAGTTGTTGACCTGTCTCAAAAATGCGGCCATGGAGTGAATGAACGGTTTTCTTTTCCATTTAAAAAAATTAAAATAAAAACATCTGCTTCGTGTGGTAGCAGTCCCTCTTAGTATTCATAGAAAGGTTTACCACAGTAAGTTTTGGACTTTGAACAAAACCCCACCCTGATAGCACATTAGTTTACTGCTGTCTTTTTGATTCATTTTTCTTGATTATATGAAGTTTGTATATGCTTTTTTACTCCATTTTGCACATATTGTATCCTATTCTTGGATACAACCATATTACCAATGCAATAAGACATTCACCCAAGAGATTATACTTTAATTTCTCTGTTGCTGTTTGAGTAAATACTATATCTATAATATTGTATGCATACCAAAGCCTAGCTGATTGTTAGATTACCACGAAGTATGTATGTATTGATTGATTGATTGATCCAAAGCTTTTAATAATGCCTTTATCTTTATTCAGTGAGTAACACTCTGGGTATTTTTCCCCTTTTGAACTAATTTTATCATGCATTATCCATTTGAGTTTTGAGGTTTGTTTTGTACAGAATAAAGGGAAATAAGCGGGCATATGTCAAACTTTTGAAGGGGGCGTGGCTACGACGCTGCCGAGCATGGTCGCCTGAGCCCCGAGCTCCGGGTCGATCTCGGCAATTATCCTGACCGAAGACCCCCTCGGCGGCACCACTGACCTGGTTTTGTACCTGACCGACGCGGGGCATCCCGGCGCCGGTCGGATGTAAGTGGGGACCTGCGGTTGCTCAAAAATCGGCTCGCCGGAGGGCTCTGGGGCGGCGACTGCCGGCCATCTTGCCGAGGCCTACCACGCACGGCCGATCCCCGGCCTCGATTACTGAAGGGCTGCCCGGCGACCGGACCCTCGTGCAAGACCGGAGGACGGTGCTGGGACGGACGCTGGTGCATGGCCCGAGGACCGCGAGCTGGAATCCCGACAGGCCGGTGACGACGGGCGGAGGCACTGGAGTGCCGGGGGCGGCGACGTCACCACCACGGACCCGGGGAGCGGCGCAGTCCCGAGGGAGGGGCCCTGGACACGACGGTCCCATTGGGATTGCCCCTTGGTGGCTCCTCTCGGCGGTCGGCGCTGCAACTGACGACTGGCACACCGGCTCTGCTGATTCACTCGAGGAGTGGAGCCACCTCAGGAACTGGGAGGGCGCCTGAACTACGGGGAACCTGCCGGGAAGCGGACGCGGTGCTGGGATGCCGGAGGCCGCTGTGTTGGCGGAGTGCCCAGAATCGGCCGGAGGGGGCCCCATCATTGGCACAGTGTGGACACCAGCAGTGGCGTTTTTGGTGCCTGCGCCACTGGACACCAGGCCCTAGGGGCGCTGCTGACCCCCCGGAGCGGCCTCTAGCATTAAGTGGGGGCATGGGAACGCGCTGATGCCCTCCCTGGGACTGCCGTTTTGACATCCAGGCGGTCGCAGGGGGTCCGGGGCGGCGCACCGTCACTGGTGGCCCTTGCTGATGACAGTGGGGGCCGGGTGTGGAAGAGGCCCCATAGGAGCACCAAGTGATTTGGGCCCGGCTGCATCTGCTGGAAGTCTTGTCTTTTGTGTGTGCAACCCCGACCTCCTGCCTGACTGGACTGCGGGACGACAGCTCCCATCGTCATCTGGAGCATCCGTCGGGACGGACCCGCGGCGCTTGGCCCCTGTGCGCATACCGGTGACTCTCCATGGGGAAACCGCGGAAAGGGGCCGGTGCGGCGCTGCCGGACCAGGCCGAGGACTCCCTGGAGGCCCATGATCTACGGCCGGTGGATGGCCAGGCGACGGGGTTGCAACAGCAACAGATGGACCAGATCCTTAAGGCCATAGGGGACACAAGAGAGGCGCTGCGCCAGGACATTGCCAGGTCTCCACGGGCCTTGGCCTCTTGAAGGCGGATCATAACAAGCTCGCTGACCGCGTCAAGGCTGCAGAAATGGTACTAGAGACATTAGAACCGGCCCAGAAAGCGTCGGACACCGCGTTGGAGGATTTAACACGCAGGGTGCAGCAACTGGAAAGGAGAGCGGCTGACGCGGAAGGGCGCAACAGACGCAATAATGTCCGTGTGGTGGGCCTACCCGAAAATATCGAAGGGGACGACATGGTTTCGTATCTGGAGACCTGGCTGCGGGATGTGGTGGTCCCTGAAGGACTGACGCACTTCTATACCCTGGAAAGGGCCCATAGGGTCCCGGCTCGCCCCCCGGCCCCGGGCCGCCCCCCTCGGCCAGTGATAGCCCGGTTGCTACATTTCAGGGATCGGGACATTATTCTGCGGCAGGCCAGGCTGGCTGGCCCATACAAGGTGGACAATGCCTCGGTGTCTATATTTCCCGACTACTCCCAGGAGGTCCAGCGCTGCCGCTTCTCCTTCGTCGCTGTCAAGAGAGCTCTCCGCGATGAGGGGGTGCAGTACTCTTTGCTGTTCCCGGCACGCCTGAGGATACTGGTGGATGGAGTGACGACGTTCTGCGATACACCGGACGACGCTTGGCAGTGGTTGGAGCGGTATCGAGCAGGCAAGGATGGCACAGGTACTTGGACGGAGGCCGCGGACGACCGGCCGAAACCGCGCAGGAGCAGGCGTAATCGGAGGCGAGAGCAGAACAGGAGGTCTCCATCGGCATCACAGACGGACCTGGAGAGGAAGGCTGCCCTACAAGCGGTGTCGAACATCTCTGGAGCAGTACCGGAGACTCCGGTGGTGGACTCGGGTTCCCGGTTGGGCTCTGATGAGGTGGAACCAGGAGGCTCAGATGGGGGTTCGGACAAGGATCCTGGGGAGTTGCCTCAGGTCACCCCACAGACTGCCGATGGACTAATGGACGAATGATTTCCGAGAAGCTGAGCGAAGGACAGTAAGGGGGTGTGCTTGGCTTGTGGGGATGGTACTGCCTGGGTTGTTGGGGTCCGGCAGTCTGGGATGCTGGGACTGGAGTTGTCATCTGCTTACTGGAGTTGGTGCCGGAGTACGCAAGGTCCCTGGCTTCTTTGATGGGGCGGTGGTGCTGCTGGGAGGGGGATGGAGGGTGGTCTACTCTTAGTCGGGATCGACCTCACCTGGTGTGGCGGGTCTTTGGCTGTCCGGCCGGCCGGTGGGGAGTCACCCCCTCGATCTCACATAACTTGTGAGTCTCTGGTAACTCCCAGAGTTTCCCTCGTATGCGGGAGCAGGGTTTGGACGGGTGACAACTGTTTGGTGCCTGTTCTGGGGGTGGGCGGGGTTGGTTGGAGTTGTTACAGGTTTTTGGGGATTGTCAGTGTGCCAATGGGGATGTCAGGGACTGGATTTCGATATGTGCCCATTGATGGCGGCTAGATTAGAATTGAAGTGCATCACCTGGAATGTGCGGGGGCTTAATTCCATGAGAAAGAGATACAAAGTGCATGCATACCTAGTCCGTAGGGGGGTCCAGGTGGCCTTTTTGCAGGAGACGCATTTAACGTTGGCAGAGGGACAAGCGCTGCAGCGGCGATGGCGGGGGCAACTCTTCTATACTACCTATTCTGCGCATGCTAGAGGGGCGTTGATTTGGGTGCGGGCGGGTACCCCCTTTCAGCCCATGACGACGAGGGTGGATTCGGACGGGAGGTTTGTGGCAGTGTTGGGGCGGTTGGATGGCCGGGATGTTACGCTTTGCTGCGTTTATGCCCCGTACTTTGATCAGGCTGCGTTCTTTTCTGCGTTATCGAGGAGGTTGGCACCTATGTTAGTGGGTACGGTGTTTATGGGGGGGGGACTTTAACTCAGTGGCGGACGTGGAGACGGACCGTTCCCACCCCCCACTGGCGCAGTCGGTGGTGCGCAGGGTGGCCAAGGCTCGCAGGGACTGGCAAGAGCGGTGGGGGCTCGTGGACGCATGGCGGACGTATCACCCCGCCGATAGGGACTATTCGTTTTATTCTGCACCTCATGATCTACACGTGCGCCTCGACACCATCCTTTGTTTGGCTGGGGCCCAGGAGCTTACACGCAACTGCGAGTACCTGGCGAGGACCATATCGGACCATAACCCTTGCCTGCTTACGCTCCTCTGGTCCAGACAGCGGCAACCGGTCCCCACGTGGCGGTTGAATCCGCTGGCGTTGGAGGATCCGGTCTTTCGCACCGAGGTGCAGGAATGCATTGAACGCTACTTCCAGGAGAACTCGGGTACGGCGACCACTCGAGCGACTGAGTGGGACGCCTTCAAGGTGGTGATACGAGGCGCGTGCCTCTCGTCCTCGTCGGGGGTGCGCCGGACGCTGCTGGACGATGTCGAACAGGAGGAGGCCGCCCTGCGGCAGGCGGAGAGGGACGGTCACGTGGCAGGGGGCAATAGGGAGGAAGTGCTGGCGGCTCGAGAGCGGGTTGCTACCCAGGTGGAGAGGCTCCGCTGCCATGATTATCGGGAATACATGGTCACAGCGCATGCGGAGCGAGGTCGGTTCGCTGCTGGCGAGGCTGGCCAATCCTCAAACTAGGGGTACGCCAATACTGTCGCTAGCTACCCCGACCGGGGATCTGGTCCATTCACAGCATGAAATTAATGATCAGTTCCGGGATTATTATGCGGAACTCTATCGGAGCAGAATGACAGTGCAACCGGCGGGACTGGATGTCTTTCTGGAAGGGGCTCAGTTGCAGCGACTGGACCCGGAGCAGGGCACTGCGTTGGGTGCGGCTATTACATTGGGGGAGATCAGAGCGGCGATTAAGCACATGGCTAGGAAGAAGACGCCGGGAGGTGACGGCCTTCCGGTGGAGTTCTACGCTGCGTATGTTGATCTCCTGGCCCCCAGACTACACCAGGTGTATGGGGAGGCCGGGGAGCAGGGCAGGCTGCCGGGGTCGACCAGGGAGGCGATCATAGTGCCGCTGCTGAAGAAGGGCGGGATTCCCACGGCTAGAACGGCATATCGCCCGCTCTGGATGCTCACTGTGGACTATAAGGTGCTGAGCAGGATCCTGGCGACGCGGTTGTCTGTCCATATGTGCTCTCTGGTGCACCCGGACCAGTCGGGCTTCATCCCCACCCGGAACACTTCGACATGTATACGGCGCCTGATCCGGGTCATGGACGTTGAGGGGGAGGGCCCCACGGGTGCGGCCGTGCTCTCGGTAGATATCGAAAAGGCGTTCGATAGTGTGGAATGGCGGTATTTGTTTTGCGTGCTCCTTCGGCTCGGGCTAGGAGACGGCTTCGTCCGCTGGACGCGGTTGTTGTATGAGTCCGCTACTGCTAGGGTTCGTACGGGCCGCTCGATTTCTGCGGCATGCTCGGTGGAAAGAGGCACCCGACAGGGTTGCTCTTTATCCCCGCTCCTCTTCGCCTTGGCGATTGAACCACTAGCGGCATGGGCCCGACAGGGCCGGTACTATGATGGGTTTCACTGCGCGGCGAATCGCAGTATATTTCCTTGTATGCCGACGACCTCTTACTGTACTTGGCTGATGTGGAGACGTCGGTGACGGGTGCACGGGCCTTGCTCCAGGAGTTCGGGACTCTATCGGGGCTCCGTGTTAACTGGTCTAAGACTTGCCTGTTCCCCTTGACCTGCCGCTGCGTCCAGCCTGAGGTGCTTGATGGACTGCGCTGGGAACCAGATTGTCTGTCGTACCTCGGAGTACACATTTATCACACCCACTCGCTCCTATATGAGGGGAACGTGGGCAGGGCCCTGAGGGGCATTAGAGGCAGCATGGGGTTTTGGCGCACTCTTCCGCTGTCTGTGGCAGGACGAATAGCGTTGCTGAAGATGGTGGTCCTTCCGCGCCTGCTTTATTTTTTTCGCACTCTGCCGGTGTGGATTCCGCTTTCCTTTTATCGGACACTGCGATCGATGGTGATAGGGTTTATCTGGGACCCAGGCATGAGACGTGTAGCTTTGAATACCTTGCTTAGGTCCCGGGAAGACGGTGGCCTGGCGGTGCCGGATTTTGAATGGTATTATCTGGCAGCGCAGCTACAGTGGCTTACGCAAGCAGGAGCACGGGAGTTTAGAGGCCCGGACGGCCCGCAGGGTCGGATTATGCACCGCCATGTCCTGTCCTTCATCGTGCTCCAGCAGGGGCTTCGGTTGGAGCAGCTGACTCTTGAGGAGCGCACCCTTCGCCGGTGCTGGTTACGTGGCCATAGGCGGGCGGGATGTCACGTTCCATACGCGCCGGAGATCCCCTTAGGCATGTGCACGACCCTCCCGCATGGTGGGGATTGGTCGGCACTAGCCACCTGGGAGGACTGTGGGATCCACATGATAGGGGATTTGTATAGGGATGGTACCCTGCTTTCGTTCTGTGACCTGCAGGAAGCCTTCGATCTCCCGAGGGGTGACTTCTTGCTCCATGCAGCTCTGGTGACTGGGATTCAGAAGCGCTGGAAGATGGGGCTGGTAGAACCGCCCACGTCGCTGGGCTGCCAGTATGTCGTGATGGCAGCTGGCACATATAAGGCCATCACCTGCCTATACCGGAGACTGGCGCTAGCTGACCCTCCCCCACTGGACAAGCTGCGGGAGCGCTGGGAAGCTGACCTCGGTCGGCAGATACCGGAGACGACCTGGCCTCAGCTTGTACGTAGGGCCTGGAAGGGCACGCGCAATGTTAGGTTCCAACTGGTTCAGTACTTCACTTTACATAGGGCGTACTGGACGCCGGCCAAAATCCGGCGGATCTTCGGTGGAGCGCAATCGGTATGTCCCCGCTGCGCTGCGGAGGATGCTGACTTTGAGCACATGTTCTGGTCGTGCACAGGGCTTGGCACCTACTGGACTGAAGTTCTGTCCTGCCTGAATGCAGTTACGGGACGCCAGATCGACACGGACGCGGGGACTTGCCTCTTGCTCTGGTTTCCCCATACACCAGCCACGAAGGTTACCAGCAAATTTTTCGACTTGGGGTTAATTATGGCTAAGAGGGAACTTACCTTGCATTGGAAGTCTAGAGGGGGGCCTAACTTCCTGAGGTGGCGGGGGTGCTTTCTGCAATGGGCTGCAAGTGAAGGGTCTCTTAGATTGCAATTAGCTAGGCGCACCACCAGTGATAAGGCGCTAGATACGGCCAGGGCGTGGAGCGCGCTAGTGACGGACCTACAATCACTTTTGGAGGCTGATGAGGGTGGAGAGGATGGCGCGCTGGCGAGCCAGGAGGGGATTGCGGGGGCAGGGAATGTGGGAACTATGGCTGAGGAGGAGGGGCGCTAGACAGCGCGTACAGCAGTGAGCGACGACGGATTACAGGTGTCATGTGTGATCTTGGGAGGGGTGGGTAACATACACTGCTCTGGACTGCCCCTGGACTTCCATTTGGCTGTAGAACTGGGAATGGAAATGGGTGGTGGAGGTCACCTGCTGCACCTAGATGGTTTATGACATGCAGTAGAAAGAGCGATAGAGGCGCACTGACAAGGGGGGGTGGGGGTAGAGGGGGAGGTGGGAAACGGTGGATAGGGCTTTGTTGCTTGGGACTGTTCTTGACGCTGCCTTGATGTACATCCTGCGGATTGAGATACGTATGAAGCGTGTTTGTATGACGTGTGCATAAAATCAATAAAAATTTGTTAAAAAAAAAAAGTGTCAAACTTTTGAAAAATAGTGCAAGTGACAGAATAAGTCCACTACTTGAGTCGTCCCCTCCTTGCACGCTTCTAAGGAAATTGTCTCCTCATTTGCCTGCCCTCAGTATAGGAGATACCAACCACCTAGCGAGTCCTTTACTTTGCAGCAAAAGTGGTTTTCGTGCCCTCTTTCCTGTACCAGAACTCAAGTTATTTGGAGGTGGAAGAGAAATCCCAGTGGCTTGAGGTGTTTAAGCTGACTCCATCAAGGTTTATTTCAAGCCTTGGGACCAAATATCGTATCGAGGCCAGACCCAGTCCACGGAGTGTTTACGGCATAATCATAGGACCCGGGGAAAAAAACCACAAAAAAACCACACAAAAAAAAAACGGATTCTATCTCCACTCGGACAACACATCCCAAAATGCCAGATTGCGCTTAGTGCATGATCTATTGAGGTCTGCCTTAGATGTTTCATATAACGATGTGAGCCATCCTGAGTGTAATGGGGCTGTTTTCTCTGTCCAATGCAAGCAGATTTGTCTTCTAGCCAGCAAAATAGCGTAAAAGAGGAATGACCTAGCTTTACCAGTAAGGTTGTCTTCCAACCCAAAAATGATGAGTGGTAGTGATATCACGAGTGATATATTCAAGATGGAGTTTAGCGTGGCTTTCACTTCTTCCCAAAACGGACTAATTCCAGGACAATCCATAAACATATGGATGTCGGATGCCCCCATAAGATTACATTTATTGCACTTTTTATCGGGGAGGAATTTGGAAAGTTTAAGTGGCGTGATATATGCGCGATGTACTGAGAAGAGATGATTTATTTTTAGCCAAGATGGTTTTACAATCTTATGTAGAAGGGCAAAAGAATTTAGCCATCTCTCCTCACAGTGAAGACCAGTTACTGAACCCCAAAGCTGATCCGGGAGGGTGAAGTCACCGTCAATTTCTTCGAGAATCTGCCAATACAATAGGGCTATCTCTTTTCTTCCTGCTGGTTTTTCTACTAGCTGTTGTTCCAAAAAACGTACTTTCCCCAGATGTTTGTCTTTACTACGCTGGGCTCTCATCCAACTCTCCAGTTGATTGGGGCAAACTTGTCAGTAGACGGGTTTTTGTTTAAATTTGCTAGCCAGAAATTTTTCAAAAAAATCAAACTTAAAATACTACAATCATGGGCTAAGATGTGGCTTACCATCAGAAAAAAACTGGGGCTGTCCTACTATTCAAACTTTGCCCCAATTTGGGAATCCCCTGGACTTCCGTTATGCATGAAAGATAGCTTGTCATATATTAGAACACACAGGGATAATAAGATGGGGTCAAATACTGAAGGAAGGTTCATTAATTACATGGGACGAGCTATATGACTATACTGGCCCTGCATTGTCCAGATTTAAGGAAATTGTCTTGTCTATTTTAAAATGGCAGTTTCTGACTAAAATAACACCAATTTAACACAAGGTTTTTATTGCCAAACTCCATTAGAAGGTCCGAAGTGTACTTCATTTCTTAAAAAATGTAACATTCTGAGTGATGTAAATAGTTAGATTAATGGATGGTCATTGGTGCGCTGATATTTTTAAAACTCTGCGGAACTACAACTTTTTACTTACTTAACACATTAATGTTGCTGCCTGAAGGCATTATGGAGTCACTTGCTTTACATATTACTACTATGAAATGGTTAATACAAAAAAGGGACCCGAAATTGGGGGTAACAAAACAAGGTTTGTATTGTGAATATTTAAAGTGGGTGTTACTATGTGGATCATCCTGTGCCCGACTTCACTGTGTTCGGTGGTAATGTGTGACCTTTTGTATTTTTTTAAGATTGTGAACAATTTATCATTGTATCTTATTCCTTTTTGTTAGGAAGTCCATGAAACAGAACCCCTCGGCCGGGGTGCACACGTTCAGCAGTCGACCGAAGCCCATCCCGGACGGAGCTGCACAGTATTACGTGGCAGGTGCGTGCAGCTGACTAAGGAAGGGCTTGGCAGCATCATGGCGTATTTGCAGGCTTGACCCAATGGTGGTGGTCAGAGCCCCTGGCACAGATGTTTTTCAGGACCCTAAATACTGGGCAGGTAGTACTGCATGGGGTACTCTTGGAGGATAAAGTTGCATGGTGTCTAGAACTGTAGCGGGAATCAAGTTCTGTATTGAGAGGGTTCTGCAGGTGTTCAAAGTTTGCAAGAGAGATCTCTGCAAACAGATTCCTGAACACGTGATTCTTAATGGGGTTAGGGCACTGGGTCAAGGCGCCTGTTTGGGCGACAGAGACTTGGTTAGAGAGGCCTGCAAGGTTGCAGAAGCTCAAGACAGGATAGTGTCAGGCTCATCCGAGTCATAAGCCTGCTAGCGATCCCAGCTCGGACAAGGCAGTATAACAAAGATGCCCAAGTGAGTTTGCTCAGGCCTTCAGACTGAAAGGGTTGTCTGGGGACTTTGTAGCATGACCGGTGCAGATGTTAGATTTACTACGTCAGTTTTAAAGGTTTAAGACCGCTTAGTGAAAGCAGTTGAGCCAGAGCAGAGACTAGCCATCTCTGGGTACCTTGCTTTGTCCTCTTATATTGATTCATGTCACTCCTTTTTATCTTGATTCATGTCACTCCTTTTTTGTTTTTAACTACAGGGCATCTTCCAGTAAAACTGCCAGACTACAGCAATCGACTGCGTGTCCTGGTAGCAACCTATGTGACCTTCAGTCCAGATGGAACAGAGTTGCTGGTAAACATGGGAGGGGAACAGGTAAGGAGGCCCTTCTGTGCCTACTGGCAATGATTTGTGTGAATTTGTTACCAGGTAGAAAAGCTGTGGTGGGTCATTGTCTGCCTCTCCAGAGGTGCTTACATTAAAGAACACTTTCCCCGTTAATTGCAAGCCTTCAGTGTTGAAGCCCCAGTTGATTGTAATCCTTCCTTGTTGTATCATAGCATGGAATATAGAGCATCCACTGTAATTCCTCTTTCCCCTCTATCAAACCACAGAATGAACTGCATTTCTAGACATTCCTAGTATTAGATCTCATTATCCATAAACGTCATAAAGAACATTCCGTAAAGTTTCTGTAGTTTTATCTCTGCACGGAGTGAAGAGTACTGCCTCGCAGTTCTATGATTTAACTACTTCTTTCATTGCATTGAATCCAAGTGTCACCAGGCATTGGTTTCTTTACTCAGCCACTTACTACTTGAAATAAAGTGCATTTGACTGTATTTCTGTTCATTGTTACCTTAGTACATCATTGCTGCATAGTATGAAGGACACTTAAGTCATTTCCATCCATAAGATAGCTGGGAGACATTGCCATTCCCGCTGCTTCCTTTAATGTGGCTGATTCCTGATGTCTGCTTCTGTGTTTTTTGTGTGTTTCTAGATCTCTTGCTACCTTGTTCGTTTTCATGGTTTGGGCAGTGACGATTTCTGTTGAGACTTTCTTACTGGGATGTGTTTTCTGTAAATTTTACAGGTTTACTTATTTGATTTGACATTCAAGCAGCGGCCGTACACATTCCTCCTGCCAAAGAAGTGTCATTCATCTGGTGGTAAGTAAGAAATGTCAAGCAGAGACCGTTCAAAATAGCTTCATGCAGTTGAACAATTTGTATTGTATAAGCATGCATGTCTTTTATTCTTCCGAATGGTATTCGCGTTTTTTTCGACAGGAATCTTCTCTATATTCACATGCTGTGCATTTTTCTGCCTTCTAATGGTTGGGACCAGAATTGTACTTTTCTTTCTCTTTTTTTTTCCGTAGGAGTAGCCGTTGACCTGTTGTGTCAGTCTTCTTATGACATGAGACGTGCGCCTCAGAATTTCCTGTGTGTGTTTGCGATTCTTTTTTCCGCTTTTAAGTCTTGAAGCATAACCGAGGAGCTCCTACGATCAGAAGATTGTGTTAATGGTTCTTCGATTAAAAAGCTACAGAAAATGAAGGAAAGTTTAATGCAATAAAGGAAAAAGCAGAAATAGGGCTAAACATTGTCAGGCCCGAATTTCTTTTGAGGGACCATCATGCACTTACCCACTTGGTCATTCACCCAGGTACTACTCTGGGTTTCAGTGGAGATGGAAAACAATTTCTTTATGTTTTGTCCTCGTTATCACCACAAGTTTGCACAAAAGGATAGTCACAAAATGTACTATTTGCCTAAAGACCACAGCGCCGAAGAGTGCGAATCCTGCGCCAAATTTCAGCCGAAAACCTTGAAGGCTAGACCGAAACAATGGTGAGCACACCATGTGACCATGCAATCACAGAAAAATTTTTTTCACTTAAAGACATTGGGTAACCCAACGAGGAAGATGAAAATCCAGCTCAAGCAGAACTGGAACAGGGAGGAAAATCTGACACTGCAGAGTATGGATCATCGGCCTTGAAAGGGTGACTGTGGTAAGGAAAGCCGTGAAAGAAGCGGACCCCAAAGACGCTAGCAGTTAAACACCCCCAGCCCCTTCCCCAGCAAAGATGGACTCATTCTCTGAAAAACAAATCCTACATTTTTTTTTTTTTTTGTAAAAACAATTTTTATTGGCAATCAAATCCAAAATGAAAAGGTACTGTTAGCAGGATGATGTGTCAATTATTGACAATCCAGGATAATATCACATTTCGCAATTTATGCCATTTACAGAACAAACCCACAAACTCCCCCGCCCTCTCCACCCCTGTCAGTGCGCCCTCCTTCTCTCCCTAGTAAGCATATTACCAGTGGGAATTCTCCCTCCAGTCTTGCCGCCAGATACAATCAAACGCGATGGGGAGACCGACACCCCAGTTCCTATGCCGCGTGTGCGTTAGTCATGTGTGTCCTTGGAAGCAGGCTATCCTCTAGAGTGTCAATCCTGCGCTGCTGCCCCTTCCTCTTCCTCACTTGAGCTACCCTCAGCTCGCTGGAGCGCCAACACCAAGGCCTCCCATGCTCTGGCTACATCCAAGGCTTTGTCGTTGTCTAAGCGTCTGGCCTGTTGCATTCTAAGTGTACACTCAGCTCTCGCCCTGCGCTGCAGAGTGACCCTCCAACGCAGGTAGCTGGGACCCTGGTTGGATTTCCAGTGCATGGTGATCTCTCTTTTGGCTAAAATCAGGCCCAAATCATAGAACTTGCTAGTGACCCGTGTTCGAGGGGCGTGAGGGAACCACAGCAACAAGCAGGTGCCCATATCCACCGCTATCTGCCGGTCCGTGACAGCATTCAGGCAAGCCAGCACCGCTCCCCAGTAACCAGTCAACCCACCACATGACCGAAACATATGTGCAAAGTCAGCCCCGGTTGTCCCACATCGTGGACAGAGCGAGGATGCGCCCGCAAAATATTGCGAAATCTTAACGGGCGTCAGGTACGCGCGTTGCAGCGTAAAGAACTGGACCAATTGGAACCTGGCATTTCTAGTGCCCTTCCAGGCGCGGCGCACCAACTGCGGCCATGTTGTCTCGGGGATCGGTCGCCCTACATCACGTTCCCATTTGGCTCGTAATCCATCCATGGGCAGTAGGGTTTCAGTCGAGAGCCTCCGATAGAGGCAAGTGATGGCCTTGAACGTACCGGCCGCCATGACCACATACAACAAATCCCTACCGATTGGTGCAAACTTAAGGATGCCACATGAGGCAAACCCTCTTTGACCACTTTGACGCCAAAGAACAATCAAGAGAAATCGAGGGAGAGGGAATCAAAGGACTATAAGTCTTTGACATCTAAGACCACTATGACCCTCAATGTAGTACAACGTGCCCGCGAGGTTGAACGCAAAAGTTGCTGATTTGAGGCAGAAATGGTGGCCATTTTGCAAAATAAGTGCTTCAAGTCTTTGAAGATGTTTCAAATCCTATTGAAACCCCAGGTACATGGATGTGATGGATGAAGAACTCGAGGCACCTTATACGTCCGGAGCCACAAGATGAGCAAAAGGAATTCCTTCAAACCAAGGAAGGAAACTGAGAAAATGTCCTTTAATTGGGGGATAGTACACAAAAAGAAGAGGCTTGGCAGGATCTCAAAGCTGACTCACCAGCAGAAGCAGTGGTTTTGTATCCCTTTGTACCTTTACTGCCAGACAACCTACAACTATCTGATAAAGCAACCTGCAGACAAACATAGAGTGGAGCTCTAAGAGGAGGATTTGGAATTGTGCTACCTCTTGCAGACGTTCATACCGAGCTAGAAAAGGTACATATCCCTCCCAATGCTCCAAGCATCTTGGACGAGAAAGAAGGAGGCATTTTGAGAGCATGTTTTCATGAAAGCGGTCAACCATTGAATCGAGAAGCCATGTAAGCACTCAACACAGCACCCTGTTTATTAGGGGTAATGCAGGGTCTGACTCAATCATTCTCTCAACAGCCAGGAAACGAGGCAACAACTCCACGTCTACAGGCCAAACCCAAACGAGAAGAGTGAGATGCTGGTGATAGTCGTCAGGAAGATGGAGAAAGAAGCTGAGACCCAGTGGAGGAGTGCAAACTCAAGCACACTCTTAAACCGCATTGGCTGTCTACAATGGGAGGAAATCGAACACTTGATGCAGCACGTCTCCGAACAATATCAAGACTGAATGCTGCCATTCTAGAAGGCAATATAATTGCAAACACTTGCCTCAAATCTGCACTTGATGCTGTGAACACCTCAAGCAGACTGATATGCACAGGAACAACACTAAGGATGCATGTTAAGTTCAGTGTGTCATGTTTCAAGCCAGAAAAGCAGGCATCTGCTATTAACATGCTTTTCACAGGGGAGCATCTATTTGAGCCGGCAGTCGATGAGGCCTTTAAACAAATCAAGAAAAGACAATGAGACAGCCAGAGCAATGGAAGCATTGCAATTTCGAGGCATCTTTAAAAGAGGGTCAACGTCAGCAAGAAGGCCGACTAGCAAGGGCTCTTTCCAATCATCCACACCTCATTCAAAATTTATTTAGAGACAGAATAACGGTGGAAGATTCCCAACGGAACAGCACCTAGTCAAATATTCTCTCAAAATTAATTTGGACCCACAATGTAGTACATGGGACAATATGTGTGCACACTTCAAAAAACACCCACCGTTACAATGTTGGTTCAAAACATGAACCATGAAATACTTTAAACAAGGTCAAGGTGCACCACTGCAATATTTACAAAAACTGTTCACTTTGATAAGGTCAACAGAAAAAATCACATCAGTTGTTACTTGTGTTCTTTAAGAGTTCTTTTATTCAATTCAGTTGTGCATGAAAGGCACACACAGGTGCTACAGCCTGTGTGTGCCTTTCATGCACAACTGAATTGAATAAAAGAACTCTTAAAGAACACAAGTAACAACTGATGTGATTTTTTCTGTTGACCTTATCAAAGTGAACAGTTTTTGTAAATATTGCAGTGGTGCAACTCATTCAAAATTTAGTCAACAAGGGGGCCAGCGCACCAACTGCAGTATTCCTCCACACCCCAAATTTTTTGCAGTAGGGTACATGGAAGAGGGCAAATCCTAAGAGATTCAGGGACGACAAGCTGATGACTCATTCATTCAGGCCCCTCCCACACACATGACATACCAGCTGAGCGAATGGGATAAAAGGATTCCTCAGACAATGGGAGGCCATCATCTCAGACAGCTGGATATGCCACATAGTGCTGCACGGATATTGCCTCAAACTAAACAGAAAAGACCACCAAGGGTGCCACTGCATCGAACTGACAAAAAGACCACCAAGGGTTCCACTGAAGGGGGGGAAAAGGCTCAACCCAAAAGAATGGTCTTGCCTCCAACAGGAAGAACAAGAGCTATTGTGAAAACAAGCCATAGAAGAGTATCCAGGATCAGCTGAACAAAGGATGGCTACTTCCTACTGCCAGAAATGGATCAGTCCTAAGACCAATACTTAACTTATGAATACTAAACAAGTATATAAATACACAACATTTCAAAATGACCTCACTCCAGGAGGCCATACCATTGTTAAAAAAAGGAGACTAAGTGGCCACGGTGAATCACCTACCTACTCAAACCAATGAATCAACGACACAAACAGTTCCTCTGGTTTGTTGTGGATATGGCACACTACCAATATAAAGTCTTACTATTCGGGATCAAATCTGAGCGCAGGGTTTTCACAAGGTGCCTGGCAGTAGTGGCCACACACTTAAAAAGAGGAGGGATCCACATGTATTGCTAAATAGACCATTGGCTAGTAAAGATAAGTTTGCAAAGTCAGTGCCCGAGGGACATAGTCATGCTTACCCTTCATGTGTTTGGGTTCTCCATGGTTATGGAAAAACCATCCCTGATGCCGAAACAGTAGAAGGTGTTCCCGGGGTGCAAAATTGAACTCAAGGAAGGCAAGAGCAGCCCCTTTATACTAAAGAGCAGAGGCATTGGAAGACTAAATTTGCCTCTATAAGAAAGGACAGTCTGGGACGGAAAGGACTGTGATGAACTCATGGGCTTGATGGCATCCTGCATACTGCTGATCCCACTTACTAGGTTTCATATACTACCCATGCAGGAGTGGCTCTCGAACAAATGGTCATTGGATACAGAGAGTTGGGAGGGTATTGTGTTTGCATTCAGGCAGTAGAAAGAGTTAGAACCTAGAGAACATAACTGTAGGGAGACTACTGATTGGCACAACGGGTGCATCCCATGCATCACATATGGGGCACCTCAATATCAGGGGAACTTGGAAAACCCATTAGAAGCAGTGCACATAAATGCATTGGAATTAAGGCCTGAAGGCCTTCCATACGCTCACAGGAAAGAGAGCTGTCCAAGTGGAGACATACAACCCGACCATTATGTTCTATCTCAACAAGCAGGTAGGGGACAAGGTCACATGTATTCTCAAAATAGGCATAGGAAATCTAACAATGAGCCATTCAGATACACATAGGCCTGGTCGCGATACACCTACCAGGGGTACTAAACATAGAGGCAGATGCGCTAAACAGGCAAGGAAACTGCTGACCTGAATGGAAGCTAAAAGACCATGTTCTACAAGGATTGTTCCAAAGTTGGGGCATGCCAATGAAGGATCTGTTTGTAAAGCCAGAAAATGCAAAATGCCAAGACTTCACATCCAGTTATCCCCCACCACCCCATCCTCAATTGCCTAATCTGTATAGTCAAAACATAAGACTACAAAACTTAGCTTTCGCTAATTTGCACCCAATTGCATAATTTGCACATTTCTCCTACTCTTATGCCACTTGGGTCCAAGAGACTAGTTTATCTAGTACATTTGTTTCATAGATGCCTGATTCTATCATACTACGAAACACAGGACGCACCTTATTTGCCTAATTTGCATAGTAAAGATATAACTTAAAATTGTCAACTGCTATTATTTAGCACATTTTAACAGGACTTGCACAAAACTCTCTAGCTTTAACCGATTCTGAACAAAAGATTGCTCCAGCTAACAAGGTCGCAATATTGACTGTTTGAAACCATTTCATTTACATACAATGCCATCCGATAACAGAAATGCAATCCAAGCCATCACAGTTTCTTACAATTCTTTACGCTCGTTTTATTGATTAATTAAAACCTTTGTAATATGTACATAAAATAATCATGCAAATAAAATTACTCTTACTGGCGGTAAATTCAAGCAGTCATCAATGACTTGAATGTTCATGGTGCCATAATGGGCAGGGCAGACATGGTTTTCAAACCTCCTAGAGATATCCCAAGGGGAAATAATAAAGTTACTTTCACGACATCCTCACAATGCAGAAGGCAACATATGCACCAGGAATGGGTAAGCCTCAGGCTGTACGTGTGTCTCTTGAGGACCTAGATTTTGGACACCTGGAATTCTTGGAGAAGCATGGATATTTTGAGGGAGGCCAGGTCACCTGAAACAAGAAAAATACTACACTTTAAGTGGAACAGATATGCTCACAGGTGTGCCAGAAAAAGGTTCCTATACACTAGAACACAAGAAACAGTTGTTTAGTACCTAATATATTTCTTGTAGCTCAAACTGACCTATGCATCCATTAAGGTACACTTGGCGGGCACCGTCACATATACAAAGGGACTAGAGGGTAGAAGTCTCTTTACGGCACCCATAATAAAGAGAAACCTAGAGGGAGTAAAGAGAATAGCCCACCACGGACCTATGTAAAAGCTAAACTTGGTGCTCAGCCAGATGATGAAGGAACCTTTTGAACCCAAGCATAGGGTGGAGATCAAGTATTTGACGACAAAAAACATAATTTCAGTGGTGATCACCTTGCTACGCAGTCAGTGAGCTTACAGCCCAGACTGCAGAGGAACCCATATCTACATATACTCAAGGACGGGTTGGTTATGAGAACCTACCCACACTGCCTTCCAAAGGACTTCTCACATTTCCAAGTTCACCATTCTGTTCAGTTACCAGGGTTTTTTTTAGCATCCGATGACACAAATTGAAAGTGCTGTACGCTCCCGGGATTTAAGGAGTGCATTGAAGTACTACTTGCAGGAAACAACCCTAATCAGAAAGTGAACATATTCTTCACACCAGGAGTTTATGCGTGTCCAAGGGCACAATGGATATCACGAAAAGTACAGCCAGTTTGCAAAGGTGCAGGAGTAGCATACGAGGCTACAGGCCCATTCCACATGGAAGAAGGAAGCAACGCTTGACTTCCTGGCAAACGTCTCCATGCTGTACATATAGAAGACAGCAACATGGTCCTGCATACATACTTTCACAAACACTATTCTGTAGACATCTAAGCCAGAGGAGAGGCAACTGTTTGCAAACACTCACTCATTTCTCCCCACCCTGCGGGGGGAATAACTGTATACAATTGAATCGCAGCATGTGAATCCAGAAAAGGTTCACTCTGCAAAAAAAAAGTGGTTATTATGTGTAGGAGTCGTTTTGCATTCTAGGTTCACTTGCAACCCTCTCACCTACCCGAAAATGAGAGGGATCAAACAGGCAAGGCCAACAATACAGCAGAATGAAGGGGAAGTTCAAGAATCAACAAGCTGCAAGGGTGAGGGGAATCTGAAGATGGCGACCATGCACAGAACTTTCAGGGCGCACACATGACTTAACAAGGGGACTGACACACTACCAAATGGTGGTTGATGTCCGTGGGAAAAAAAGACCATTCCAGATCCAACCACTAGATAGTGGAATAATGCACAGCATGTGAATCCAGAAAACTCAAGCTGCAAAACTACTACTACAGGTAAGTAACTATTTGTTTTTTTAAATATATTATAGGTAGCTAAGAGATGGTTAGTCTTCAGTGGAGAATTATTAAACTGACCAGTTACCTTCTGAGTCTATTAAAGTTGGATTAATGTGGTGCAGTGTGTTATAAATCTACATCTTCAGTGGTACTTGCTTGGAAAAGGACAACTAATGTTCTCCCCCTTTGGTATGCAGAGCATTGTTCCAACATGCCTTGCCTCAGAAAGGAGATTATTTACTTCCACCCATTTGTGCAAAATTGTAATCCACTTTGAGACGCTAGGAGAGTTGGTTAAGATGAATTGGATAGATTGAGAGAGTTCTGGCTAATTATTCTAAATATATACACCCAGACCTGGGTTGTGTGTGGTCCTGGATCCACACAGTTTGCTCCATGTGGCCCTCTATGCAGTGGTTGACCGGTTGTTGAAAGTCCATAGGCGCTTGCAGTGTCCACGCCATCTAGCTTTGATATCTTGCTTACTTTGTCATCCTGGCTCTGAGCTCCTTTCCAGCTGGTTAACAATTACCTACAAACCATGCAGGACAATAATAAGAATTTAAAGAAGAGTGCTATCACTTTAGAAATGATGTGAGGGGAGTCAGTACTAGTATCGCTTCCTTCAGACATGGGCCCTGCCCCCTGAGTGAGCATCACCAATGGTCCAACACCGTTTCTATTTGTAGGGAAGTGCCCTTTTCGACTTGGTCACCTCCACTTTTTGTCTGGTATTTAATGTGATGTTGACTGGAAGTGCACTGGATTCCGGCTAACCAGGTCCCCAGTGCCAGACTAAAACCACTACAAATAGTTGTTTAATTATTTTTCTAGCTAGTCCTAATCCTGAGCTACAGTATTAGGATTTTAATATGCACTCTGGTTTTCTACATAGAACAGCTAGGCGTGCCACAGTGAAAAATAGCTTTTGGATTCTAGTCACTATAAGAACGTGTTCATATTCATTTTCTACTTGACCTACTTCAATATACTAGGTGCCCTTCAATGTTGGTGATGAGGTCTGCATATGGGTGACTTTATATTTATAGGGAGGTTTTTCCCTGTCAAAATGGTTTATTTTGACAAGTCAAACTGCAGTGTTTAAACTGATGAAGTCGGGCTACAGTGGTAGTTCTGAAGCCATGTTATACACTGCCACTGTAGTGAATGACATACGTGCTGCAGTACATTTAATTAATGATATTTAACTTGGCAGGCCTTGGGTACATTTTCTAGCATATATTAGGGATCTAAAGGAAGGTTAAATACACCAATGAGGAATGTTCCAATTTAATCCTGTTTAAAGTGGGAGCACATTCACTTTACCTTTGGTTAGCAGGGTTTAACTGCTCAGAGTTCTGACTGCAGCAAAGATGAGGGATCCAGTAAAAGGTGAAAAATACAGGGTGCCCATACAGAAAAGGGGGGTGTCCTACAGACACCAAAAGTAATACTTATCTGTGAGAGGTACCCCCAACTCCTCTATTACTGGAGCACACGTCTCCGAGCAAAGTATCTCTAAATCCTCCTCAAGGCCTCTTTGATACAGAGAAGTCTGAAGTTTACAGAATCTTTGGGCCAGCATATAGTCCCATGCAGCTTAATGTAAAATATCAAGACCCTGATGATGATGATGATGACTGTGGAAATGATGCACCTGCATATCAGTATCAACAATAAAATGAGTCTGGAGTCCCTACAACCAGAGTTCCTATTGAAGGGTTGGCTGTACAGCAATGACCCTTATGAGGGTAGCACACACATTTCATGCTAACCATTGATGGTGGTAACATGCAACTAGTTAAAGATTTGTGTGTAATTTCAGCAGACTATTAGATTATTACACCAGCTGTCCTGAAACAGTGCCAGATGCGCAAAGAAAGCTGCCTGTTTTGTCTCCGCTGTGAGTCTATAAACTAAACACAGCCCTTCTTGCCAGCCCATTAGTATTCCACATAGATTGAGTTCACCACAAACTCAAAATGTGTCATTCACCAGTAGCATCCCACATACTGCCTCTGGGACGACATAACAAAGATGACACCTATCCTGATGACCATCAAGAAGAACTCTCACCCATTTTTCCAGGGGATACTAGTCCTGAAGGGACTGAATACATAGCTCTAGTGGAAGGCGATACAGCTCCAAATCCAGCAGACTCGCCTCCTAATGATCTAGATGGCTTCCATAGTCTGATTGATAGAGCGTCCATTGAAAGAAACTGACCGTTTATTATACAACTTTAAAGAACCAATAAAAAACAGTCAGAGATACCAAAAATTGACCATCTAGTTAGAAGGTCTTAAAATGATGAAGAACCCAGCTACAGAGGCAGCTGTTTTTCCCAGGCTCGACAAGAAGTACAGGGCCCCAGATGATGCACCAGTTTGACTTATTGGTCATTCATGTGCAAGTTCAGTTGTGATGCAAGCTGCACAGAGAAGATCCCAAATACCTATATCTCTTGGCTCTGCCCTGCCAGATGGAGCATGAATGAGGTTTAAAAACACCAGCAAAAGATTCTCTGTGACCACTGTAATATATATTAGAGCTTCCTAGTCCCTTGCTGTTTTAGCCTGCTATGCCGGGCAAATGTGGTCAATAGTGCATTTCTATTTGAAACTCCTACCAGAAGTTAAAAAATCTAAATTGAAGGCTATGCTGCTTGATAGTAAAGGAACCTCCTCTTCCATCGTAGATGCCTCCGTGGATATTGCGGCTACCAGGTTTGACAGTTAGCCAGTGCAGCAGTATTACAATGACGAGGGTTGTTAAGGTCAACTTTGTTTCATCCTGAAGTTCAAAATGAAATATTACTCCAGTATTGGAACTTTCATAGATTCCCATTGCTTGTATCATTCCCCGTCGTCGGACTGGGAGCCTCGGTAATAATAAATATATATATATATATATATATATAAATATATACTTGGGTAAATACACCCTAATAGGTGTAAAAAGTAAAAAATTAGGCCTAGGCCTCATTATATTTTGTAGCCTATAGGTGTCCTTATGTAAAAGGACCCAAACTCACATTAGCAACCAATCAGATTAGCCTCACCCTGTGGAACCTTCCTGAGAAAGCTCAGAGCCTCAGATTTTCTACCGCATCGTTGATGACAGGGAGTCTCCTTAGAGCTCTGCTCTAACTTCTACTTTGAGGTACTATTTAAGCTGTTTTTTGACAGGATTCCTTTGAATTCTTACTATGGCTGATAAGGAAAAGAGCCTTTTCAGGCCTTGTGCCACTTGTGGCAAAAAATCGACTTTATACTGAGGATAAACACAAGGATTGTATATACTGTTTATACCCTGACCACAAGCCAGAGGGTTGTAAGATATGCAGGATGATGTCTGTTAAGACCCTTCGTGATCGTGAAGGAAGGTTACTTCTTTGGCTTAGAAAGTTGGAAAAGAAGGAAGAAGTGGTTTCTAGTGATGATGAAGATGCCAGATCATCATCTTCCAAGACATCTTTGAAGAGGGGTGTACCATCTGAGGAAGTTTCATCTGAACCCCCCTCAAAGGCTATGCGTGGGACCTCTGATAGGTCTGGCAAGCCCGGGCCTAGCGAATCTCCTCACGAGAGTGTAAAGGAGAGGGAAAGGCTAGCACCTCAGGTGCAGAAGGCAAAACTGGATGAGGGCTCGGCTGGGCCTTCACATCAGGAGAAAGTTTCTAAGTCCTTCAAGAAACCAACTGTAGAAGCTTCAACAGTGGTCAAAAAAGGCTCTAAAGCCTCTGTGGTGACTTTGTCTCCTCATACATCGACGAGCCATCCATCGACGACGAGGATGACGACGACGACGGCGTCGACGAGGACTTCGACGACGATGCCGTCGACGAAGACTGGGTCGACTACAGCGTCGACGACGATGACTACGTCGACGGTTACCACCTCGTCGACGAAGACAATTCCGTCGACGATGACTATCCCGTCGACGGTGGCAATCTCGTCGACGACGACGATCTCGTCGACGAGGGTGAGCCCGTCGACGATGGCAGTTCCGTCGACGATGACGAACCCGTCGACGATGACGAGCCCGTCGACGATGGCGAACCCGTCGACGGTGAAGTTTATCTCGTCGACAGTCCCGTCGACGACGGTTCAGACTATGGAGATGCCGTCGACGGCAGGTGATAGAGGCGCCAGGAAGAGGAGAATAACTCCGGATATGACTTCACCTAGAAAGGTGTCATCATTACCCCCAGCCCTGTTGTTGGATGAGGATGAGTACTCGGAGAATGAGATGTATGGGGATGCATATAGCCCATCTCAGTTGCATCTGAAATACCACGATTCTGACCAGGATGATGAGTACTATTATGGGCAGGAGCAGCGACAACAAAAACAGGTCGCATACCAGGAAACTCAGGCACAACAGGGCACGGTTACAATGCCTATGAGTCTTTTGACGGACTTGAGAGCAATGCTGGAGGAGTATAGAAGCAGGCAAGGGTCGCTACCAGTGGAAGGTCATGCGCATGTTCAGCCACAGGTGATGGCAGTTCAGTCTGTGGCCCCTTCACAGGGGGAAGAAGAGAGGGAATATCCTCGGCAGACACAAGTCCAAGATGATACCTCGGATGAGGATGAACACAACCAGGATCAGAATCCTGATAACGAATGGAACCAGTATATAGCACAGGATCCGGCTTCTCCGGTGCCGGACCCGGTAGATTCACCTCCGGCGGATGTGGGAGGTTTCTTCAGCTTGATGGAAAGAGCCACGGCACGCTTTAAGCTAGCCATGCCGGCAACATCTACGGATTGTTTTTTGTATGATTTTAAAGAGGCATACCGTAAGACAGTGCGTTCGATTCCCATTGTAGAGCACATTTGGGATGAAGGAAAGAAGGTGATGCAGTCTCCAGCGACAGTCATTCCAACACTTCCACGCTTGGAGAAAAAGTATAAAGCTCCGGATGACAGTCCCGCCTGCTTGATTGGACAACCTAGACCAGACTCAGTCATATCGCAGGCGGCGCAGAAGAAATCACGGAATCCTTCGGCCACCCTCACAACTCCACCGGACAAGGAGGGTAGAAGGTTAGACAACGCTGGAAAGCGATTTTCGTCTATGGCTAGTTTGTTGGTCAGGGCGGCCAATGCCTTGGCGATTCTAGCAAGATACGACCGCCAGATGTGGAGTGATGTGGCACACTATGTGGATTTGCTGGCGGATGACCCTAGAGCCGAAGCACAGAAACTTCTGGAAGAAGGACAACGGTCTTCTTCGGAAATGATTGATTGTGCGATGGACATCGCCACCATTTCTTTCCGTGCTCTGGGCAGCGCGGCTGTTCTTCGACGGCAGGGGTGGCTACGAGCGACTTACTTTCGACCAGAGGTCCAAAATAAGATTCTGGACTTGCCCTTTGATGGGGACATGTTATTTGGGAAACATGTCGATGACACCCTACAGGGAATAAAGAAGGACACAGAGACAGCAAGGGCTCTGAGGAACCTACAATATAGAAAGACACCATTCCGTGGAGCGAGAGGAAGAGGCTTCACTTCGCCAAGAGGTGGTTATCAGCAACAGCGATACTCGCAGCAGTCGCAGTCGTACAGACCACAGTACGGCAATCAATATTATCAGCGACAGTCACAATCGTTCTCTCGTCAGAACGCTCGTGGACGTCAAGGGCGTCAGGGCAAAGACGCTGACAAGCGTCAATAGCGGCCTCCTGACTCTGCCAACTGTTCCTCCGCCTCTGGTATCTCCAGTGGGCGGCAGGATATCTCAACATCTGAGCAGCTGGGAAGAAATAACATCGGATCAGTGGGTATTGAACATCATCCGACATGGGCATACACTAGAATTCCAGGAGTTTCCACCTACAAGAGCTCCCCACGCCACTACTTCAAAACATCTAAACCTTCTGCAATTGGAAGTTCAACAAATGCTTCGGAAGGGGGCGATCCAACGTGTTCCCCTATCACAAAGAGGAGAAGGTTTCTATTCAAGATTTTTTCTGATCCGAAAAACGAAACTAAAGTGGCGTCCGATCCTGGACTTAAGGGAGCTCAATACCTATCTCGTAAAGCTGTCGTTTCGGATGATTTCACTCCAGGACATATTGCGCCTCTTGAATCCAGGCGATTTCATGGCTACACTAGACCTGGAAGATGCCTATTTTCATATCCCGATCCATCCGGCTCACAGACGTTTTCTTCGCTTCACAGTGGGCAAGAGTCACTTCCAGTTCATGGTGCTCCCATTTGGATTAAAATCCGCTCCTCTGATATTCACAAAGGTGCTGGCCCCGGTAGCAGCTTTTCTGAGAAGACAGTCGCTGGAAGTATTCCCGTACTTAGACGACTGGCTGCTGAAGGCACCAAGCTTCCAAGAGGCAACAGAAGCAGTGGACACATGCTTGAGCCTCTTCATTCATCTGGGTTTGCAACTCAACAGAGAGAAATCTGTTCTTCAACCGTCAGGTACGGTGAAGTTCTTGGGAGCGATCCTCGATACTCAGTTGTGCAAAGCCTTCCCATCGCAAGAGAGACAGATGAAACTCATGTCTTCAGCCGCTCGGCTGCAGAGGAAAACTTGGATGACAGTCAGGATGTACAAATCTCTTCTAGGGTCGATTTCATCCTGTATTCAATTGATTCCGCATTGCAGGCTGCGAATGCGCCCCTTGCAGGAGGAACTGGACCTTCAGTGGAGACAAGTGGAAGGGTCGTTCGACGACAAAGTAACGGTCACCCAGCAGATGAAACAGAGGGTTTCATGGTGGATGAAGAAATCTCACCTCGCAGTGGGTCTCAGTTTCAGAGCGGCACCGGCTCCTCGCGTCATTACCACAGACGCCTCCCTTCAGGGTTGGGGAGCGGTCATGCAAGATCTCCAGGTCAGTGGCCACTGGACACCAGTAGAACGTCGCTTGCATATCAACGTTCTGGAGCTAAGGGCTATTCGGTTGGCAATGTTGGCGTTCCTTCCAAGGATTTCAAATTCGGCCATCCTGGTGCGTACGGACAACACCACCGCAATGCATTACGTCAACAAGCAGGGCGGCACAAGATCACAACTGCTTTCTCAGGAAGCCCAGCTGCTGTGGGAGTGGGTGATCTCACAGAACATCACGCTCGTGGTGGAACACCTTCCAGGAGTATGCAACACGAAGGCAGATACGCTAAGCCGCTTGAGGGCAGTCTCACACGAGTGGGAACTGGACAACACAGTGGTCAAGGACATCTTCTCCCGTTGGGGAACCCCAGCGATCGACCTGTTTGCAACACCGAGGAACAAGAAATGCCGGTGTTATGCGAGCAGGGAACACCATCGAGGGTCACTGGGGAATGCCCTTTTGATGTCTTGGTCCGGCGCATTTGTTTACGCCTTTCCGCCATTTCCCCTGATTCCTCGTGTCCTCAAGAAGCTCAAGCTGGACAAGTGCAGGATGATACTAATAGCGCCTGCCTGGGCTCGCCAGTTCTGGTACACGGAGTTGCTTCTTCTATCGGAAAAGCGGCCCATTCATCTGCACCCCAACCAGACCCTTCTATCGATGTACAACGGCCAGGTTCTCCACCCGAACCCGAGCTCGCTTCAGTTGACAGCTTGGCTCCTGAACACAGAGAGTTTAAGGATTTAGACATTTCAGAAGAATGCAGGAACATTTTGTCACAGGCACGAGCTCCTAGCACTAATAAGACATATAGAGCGAAATGGAAAAGGTTCTATTTATGGTGCCAGAGAGATGGAGTGCATCCATTCTCATCAGCTCCGCATCAGCTCTTGCCATACATTCTATCTTTGGCACGGGCAGGTCTGGCTCATGCTTCCATCAAGGTCCACTTGGCAGCTATTTCCAGGTACAGAAGGACAAGATCGGGCCCTTCTCTACTATCAACAAGGATAATAAAACAATTCCTGAAAGGGCTGTTTAGAGTTTTTCCGCCAGTTAGGCCCCCAGCTCCGGTTTGGCACTTGAATGTGGTCCTGGCTCAACTGATGAGATCGCCATTTGAGCCAATACATAGGGCTGACCTGAAGTTCCTATCATGGAAAGTGGCGCTTCTTCTGGCACTCACATCTGCAAGGAGAGTAGGGGAACTTCAGGCTTTAACTATCAAAGAACCTTTCTTGCAGTTCAAGAATGATACATTGATCCTACGAATGAACCCCAAATTCATTCCGAAGGTACCGACAGACTTTCATCTGAATGAACCGGTGGTTCTGAATTCTTTTTTTCCTCGGCCTTCCACTCAGGCTGAGAGGACACTTCATTCTCTGGACGTTCAGAGATGTCTGAAATTTTATCTGCAACGCACAGCTGGATTTCGAAAGACGCCCCAGCTGTTTGAGGCTTTCGGGGCCCCAAGAAAAGGATTTCCTTTGTCAAAGCAGGGAATTTCCAGATGGATATCGAGTGCGATCCGTTTCTGCCACCAGGCGGCAGGCAAACCGTTGGAAGGACAGGTGAAGGCGCACTCCACAAGATCGATCTCATCGTCAACAGCGCTGTTTGCTGGAGTATCGATAAAGGATATTTGCAGAGCGTCCACCTGGAGCAGTACTCACTCATTCACGAGGCACTACTGCCTGGAGGCGGCTGCAAAGGGGGATTCGGCTGTTGGACAAGCAGTCCTGAGAAATCTCTTCCAGTAAGAGGTGAGCTTTCCTCTCTTCCCTCCTCCTGTTTTTTCAAACATTTCGTTTATTATGATATGGTTACTGATTTATTGTTGTTATGATGTATAATATCATTGGTTTATAATGGTTCTATAACTATGCACGAAATGTTTGAGGTATGCTAACTGCTATCTACTCTGATACAAGCAATGGGAATCTATGAAAGTTCCAATACTGGAGTAAGAAACAAGTTACTTACCTGTAACTTTAGTTCTCCAGTATTGGTAACTTTCATAGATTCCCATGCGCCCACCCGCCTCCCCTGGGAAAGCTCACTTCTGGGCTAGGTGATTATGTGGCAAAGCAACGGCTACGAAAATCTGAGGCTCTGAGCTTTCTCAGGAAGGTTCCACAGGGTGAGGCTAATCTGATTGGTTGCTAATGTGAGTTTGGGTCCTTTTACATAAGGACACCTATAGGCTACAAAATATAATGAGGCCTAGGCCTAATTTTTTACTTTTTACACCTATTAGGGTGTATTTACCTAAGTATATATTTATATATATATATATATATATATATTTATTATTACCGAGGCTCCCAGTCCGACGACAGGGAATGATACAAGCAATGGGAATCTATGAAAGTTACCAATACTGGAGAACTAAAGTTACAGGTAAGTAACTTGTTTCTTAGACCTGCCCTATGATGAGGAGTCTTTATTCCGCAGGCATGTGGATGAAGCACTGCAGTCCATAAAACCAAACACAGCAAGAACTCTAGGCTTATTACTGGAATGTAACCCCCTCCACCCTTTCGATGAGTTAGATAAAAGTACCAGTACCCTTATAGCGATGGGTACAGATAACAGCCATACCAACGCATCAGCAGGTCTATCTTCAGCAATATATTAATCAACAGGTGCCACTAACAGCGTCTTATTAAAGATAGGCCTTCGTCGGAATGGCGGCTACCAAGCCAAAGGTCAAGAATGCTCCAGAGGTTAGTGATAACTTTTCAGCGACTGCCACACTATATTGGGAAACACATATGCATGTAGGTAGGAAGATCTCTTTCTAAAGCCAAAGGGAGACAATGACAACAGATTGATGGTTCTGGGCTGCCTATGTATCGGGCATACCTACAAACACCTCCACTTACTGCCATCCCAAAAAAAACATTAACATATATGGTTGTTGCAAACATAGGTCTCCATAATGATAGAGAGAGGGGCTGTATAACCATTCCTCAATTTCCAGTGAAATAAAAGCTTCTATATTCGCTTTTTTATAGTAAGGAGAAAGCGAATGGATACCAATCTTAGATCTTCATCAGTTGAACAAATTCCTCAAGAATAGATCTCAGACATTTTGAAAGGTGAAACTGCAAGACATTCTCCAGCTATTAAAGGATGGATACTGAAGGTCAAACCTAGAATTAAAGGCCACATACTTCCATGTCCTATCTATCCCAAACACAGAAAATATGTTGTATTCAAAGTTTTTCTGTTTGGCCTCAAATCAGCCCCAAGAATTTTCATGTGTATGCCCCAGTTGCAGCACATATGAAAAAACAGGAGCATAATGTTTGTCCCTCACTTGATGACTGGTTAGTCAGGCAAAAATCGTTCAGAGCAACAGAGAAATCTGTGAAGCTCTCAGGATTTTTTTCACCAATCGGGTCTAAAGTTAAACAATGACAAATCTATGTTAGCACCCTACAAGAATATACAATTCATGGGAGCAATTACAGTCACAAACCTTGGCTAAGCCTTTAAATCCATCCAAAGAGCTGTGGTAAATAAATAATTAAATACCTGTTCTATTTTTCGGAATAATTAATTAACAGATAGCTCAATAAATAAGAGTCAGGATTCGAGGTATCTTGAGTTTGCAGGTTTTAATACAGCATAAAGGACAGCAACAGGACAACCTGCACGGGAATGGGATGACAGGGCCCGGCAGCTGCCGGGGCAGGATCTGGGATGAGCGCGCTAACTTTAATAACAGTACATAACATATATATACTAAAACAATTGCATTACAGTTAATACAGTAGGCGTAGCAGTAGGCGGAGTTCGTAGCAGTCGCGAAAGATAAGGCATAAAGTAGGTGTAACAAGAGGCGTGTACAGGGCGTATACATAGACATGTGATGTAAACGTAACAGAATATGTCATAAATGGGGCGGAAACATGGAGGGGGCTACCTGAGGAGCTGGGACCTTTAACCTAGTGGTGCGCGCAAGCTGGCAATGACGTGATACCAGGAGGAACTGGGGGCTATGACTTCTGCACTAGAAGAGGAGACTAAAGTCTGCGGAGTCAGAGCGACATGTACCTAAAACCTATCTAGTATCTGGTGTTTAGAGAACATGTTGATAGAATCCAAAAGTTATCAGGGCAAAGGCTAACAGACTCTAAGACTGGTGCATGCATTATTCTACATGTAGTACGTGTTGAGGAATATTAAATGACCATTAATACAGTATTTCTCTTACATGGAGACGTAAAGGCTAGACTATGACTGAAACTATTGATGCGATTCAGTAGCTTAGGAATGCAGAGAAGGAGGGCTGGACTGATAACTAGAATCATAACATACTCTTGGCAGACTGGCAGGCAGAGCCAGGCCGAGCCGGGCACTGTGAGGCAGGAAGTAAGTGAAGGGTCAGGGATGCAGGTGGGGGCTGTATCGCTCCTCAGCGAGGGTTCAAGAGACAGGAGCTGAATCTGAGTCCGGGCCCTTTTGAGGCCTAGAAACAGGGACTTTTCAATGAATTAACGTGCACACTGTGAAACGTGGCAACATAGGTTTACATAGGCCTAATACTCGTAGCTTTCACGAGAACTGGAAACTGGCATACTAGAGATGGACACAACTGTAATTGCGTCTTTAATCGACCATAAGGGAAATACATATGCATATTAATCATGCACATATAACATAAGATGGGGAACACGTAGGGACACAGAACATGGCAAAATTTACTTTTCCACAGAGCGACTAACCCTCTTAACCAAGTTAACACATATCCGAAAAGAGAAATGATGGTCCCCATGAGACTGCACAATTCTCTTTTAGGAATGATCTCCTCCTACATTAATTTAATCCCTAATTGCTGCATGCTTATGCAACCTCTTCAAGAGGAACTATAGACAAGCCGTGTTTGCAAAGCCAATGATCGTTTGACCACCTTGTTTTCATAACACCAAAGATGAGACCATTCATACCATGGTGAACTCAACTCCGAAAACAGCAGTAGGGGTTAACCTTTTGTCTGTGAAATTCCTTCTTTGTCATGACCACGGATATCTCTCAGGACAGCATCTACAGAATTTACAAGATGAAGCTAGACTTCACGTCGGCCTTGTGGAGATGAGAGCCCTAGGTTTAAAGTCTGGTTCATCAAGAATATAAGGAAGTTCTGTATTTTTCTGCAATTACAATACAAATCTGTGTATTACCTGAACAAGGGGGAACTCGGCCTCTTCCGCTGTGTAGAGTAGCTCAAATTAGGAGAACTGTCATCAAATACCACTTTCAATATACAGATTCGTATGTTCCTGGAATTGACAATGTATTGGCGGACGCCCTAAGCAGAGTATACACAGAATAGCATGAGTGGGAGCTACAGCAAAGCCAAATGAACAAGATCTTCTTGCGCTGGGGCAAGCCGAATTTAGACAAGTTTGCAGTCGATCTGAACAGGAAATATTACGTCCGCATGCATGCCCTACCGAGGTTGTGATGAGAATGCATTTCAATAGTTTGGTCAGTTAGCTTTGCTTATGCTTTTCCTCTTCTATCAATCCCAAAGGTTCTGAATAACATAAAGCAAGAACACTGTTGATCAGTACAGGTTTTCCACTGGTAGCCAAGGTAGTACCGGTTACAAAGCTTCTTCTTATTTGAGAAATTGCACATGCCTTTGCCACCTTGGCCGAGTCTTTTTCGCATCAAGGGTCAAGTACTGCAACCGGAACCAGCTTAACCAAGTTTATTGGCATGGCTCCTGAATACAGCGAGTTTTACCATTTAGATCCTCCTGCTGACTGCAATGAACTATTGCTAAAGCCAGAGCTGTATCAACAAACCTTAGGGAGTCAAATGGAAAGCTTCTGTACTTAGTGTAATAAACAGAATGTGCAGTGAAATTCTTCTGATGCCGATCACATCCTTCTTTACCTTCTGCTTTTAGCACAATTTCTTGTTAAACGAGAGCAGATAATCTGCCTACTCTTATGTAACAGAATTATAAAGGAATTTTTGCAAGGAGTATTAAGATTTGGTCCCTCCTGTGAAACAGCCACCAATTCCTTGGCAATTCAATATGGTACTTTCTCAGCTTATGTAAAGTACTTTTGAGCGGGTACGCAAGGCATGCTTAAAAGTTCTCTCTTGGAAACTGCCTCTTCTGTTGGCTTTAACCTCGCAAGGCGAGTACGGGAAATTCAACCTTTCACAGTAAAAGAACCTTACTTACAATATTGTGACAAGAGTTGTCTTAAAAACAAATCTAGCCTTTATTCCTAAAGTGCCACTGGAGTTTCATTTAAATGAATCTGTAATTCTGAAGTCTTTCTTTAAAAATCCCAGCACTACAGCAGAAAGAGCACTTCATACGCTGGAAATTAGGAGTTGCATAAAATTCTACATGGTCAGATTTCCTGAAATGGTTAATTCTGTTTAACAGCTGATAGCTTATGGTCATCCCAGAAAAGTGTCAATCTCCTTCAAAAACAGAACTTGTAGCTCGCTGGGTGTCTGCTGCTATAGTATACTGCCACAGTAAAGCTGGCAGTATACTTTGAAAGGCAGGCTTGCAGTGTATTAGACGAGGAGTGGCTCTACATCAACCGCCTTGTTCGCTGGAGTATCGATAGTGAACATTTGCTGTACAGCAACCTGGAATAACGAGCACTTGTTCATATAGCACTATTGCCTGAATTCTACAGGAGAGCGGGGGTCTTGCAGTCGGATAAGCAGTTCTAAGCCTTCTTGTTCAATAAGTTGACCCTCTTCTTCAATCGATTACCAATCATCTGCAAAAAATCTTGTGGTATAAAATGACTGCTTGCTAGTCTGATTCAAGTGTGTGAATTTATGAAAGATCCTGTTTTGGAGAGGAAAAAAGTTGCCTACCTGGTACTGTAGTTATTCAGGTTTGGTACCTTTCATCGAGTCACATACGGCTCGCCTTCCTCCCCAACTTCAGGCTCACTGGTAAATACCTCTCCAATTTGTACTAGGAAATCTGAGGCATGGTGGCCTCGTGGAGAGTAGTGCTCTTTGACCTTGCTCCCAATTAGCTGGACTTCACTTCTTTTTAAGATTATTTGAATATTTAACTGCTCATTAGGACTACTGTGGGATCCGCACCTCAAAAACCAGAATGATTTAAACATGTGAATCTATGAACGATACCAAATCTGGTGAACATTAGGCCTAGGTAAGTAACTTATTTCTTCGTGCTCAAGGTAATTAGCCTCTTTCCATCTTGGACAGTTTATGACCGTTTCTACCTTCCACCCTGCCACCACATCCCACCAAGGAGGAGATAAGGTTACACCGACTAAATCCCAGGAGGATCTTCATTTATTATGTTGTTGCGTTGCACTGCCAAGATTTATTTATCGTGGCCTTCTCTAAGTGCACAGAAAAATATGGACTGGGAATTGGATGTCTGTGTATCTAGGGGAGTGCCATGTGGCTTTGGTGATGTATTTTCATGATGTGAGTGGGCAAGTGCGCTCTGCCAGTATAGAAGAGCTATTAAATGTTTCCGGATCCAATCTGGTGCCTGGATATATTGAACAGGTGAGGAATCTTCAGGTAGATCGTGTATCCTCCTGAAAGATTGTTAGCAAAGGTAACTGAGTTTCCATGGGGATGCTATAGGCCGCTGTGGGGTGGCTGTGCCATTTTTGTGTGTTGAAAATCCTTTTGGTGCTTGCACCAGAAGGATTTTCATTTTTTTTTTTTAAACTAATTCCTGGGATGCAAAGGAAGGACATTTTTTATCAGTTGAAATCTGGGATATTATAGCTTTTCTTTGGAAACCCGATACCATATTTTTGGACTCATGTCCACTTTATACACCTTCCTAACTCTAATTTAGGAATGTCTTCTGTTCATGTTTTTCCATGTGGATTTAGGATATGTGATTCAATCCATGTAGAAGGACCATCCACCGAAAAGCTTGCACACCCTTCTCTGTTACTGTATTATTCCTAGTCCGTTAAATGCCTTTCCAAGCTTTTTCCATGTTGATATCTAGAGAAAAGAGGAGTCCCCTTGCTCAGAACTACTATAATCATAGAGTTACACGTTCCCATCTTGTCCTATCTTACTTACAATCTTATTAGGGAAGAATGGATGACGTCAACTTATTACAAAAAATGTCTTCCCCTTCAGGCATTACCTTGCGATTAGCAGGTATTCCATCTGTATCTTTAGTTCTGAGAGGAATTTCAGTGATATGTGCTACACTTGCACACCTGTGTTTAATTAAAAATATTGAATTTATTTTTAAAAATTCACAAATTTTACCTCAGTTTGTTATAAATCTCCATATTTAACATAATCTTACATCTGAGTTTTAGGGTGCGATTTCTCATAACAGTTCATATTTTAGTACTAGAGTTTTATGGACCCAACACAGTACAACATTGCAGTTTTTGCCTGTCAAGTACTGCTGTTGATTATCTAAATACAGCCTTGGTTATAGTTGTGTCAAGCTGGGAGTATAAATTCTTTGATATTTTGCTATGTTGAGTCAAGTTGCACATTGTTTAAAATGACCACGTTCTTTTTAAAAGCGGTCTGATTATGCTTGTGTTGCAGGCAATTCCCAACCAATTGTGAATTTAGGAGAGCTAGAAAAAGAGTACCTGAATAAGAGTAAAAGTCACTTTTATTTGTCAGAACCCTAGTTTCATATCGCATCCTCCTTGTCCAGTTGGACTCCACAGGTGTGAACTTGATATGTGGCTTCCTAGACCATCTGCTGTATGTGGTAGGATTTGCGCTTGGCAAGTTATGATTTTTTTGTTTCTCACATTTTTGTGCAGAGCACTAGCCTACTAAATCTTTATGCATGGTTATAGGTGAACAGATCCTCAAATTAGCTATTGCCATGTATAAACGTAGCTTTTTCAATGCCCATAGCTGAATACGAGTGATTACTGCATCTCTACAAAATCTGTCGGTTTGAACAAATATGCTCACAGTCCAGGTTCTGGTGGCTAATTAACATAAAACCCATTGTTTCAGATGTGCAGTGATTACAGGATTTTGAGTTTCTTGGACATGTTAGGTTGTCTACCAACAAATGTTTAGCAGAATCAATGCCCATGGTATCCGCATAATAACAATACCTCTGGGCCGTGTCTGTCAGCCTCTGATGCCTCATCCCAAAATCACTGTACCTATGCAAGGACTGACGGAAGCAGTCCTGCTCCTATCATCGGATCCAAAGAATCATCCAGAATACGCGGCCAGTGGCCCCGAGCACCCGCAATCCAAATCCTTATTAGGCCACAAGAAGCACACCGGAATACAGCTTCCTTAAGAAAGAGGATTGCCATTGTGCGCCCGCCGTGAATCGCTAGACACACACCCTCATTAGGGAACCCGGCTGGGTTGCCTAGTGAGTACTTTTATTTTAACCTTAGACGGTTTGCACATACACCACCAGTGATCTAGCACTCCTGAAAGACAGAGGTCCCACATCGTAGGTCCTGAAGAGACCCTACAACCATATTAGGGTCGAAACGCCGTCGACTATTGAAAAAAAGCGAACCTTCTGAGAAATAGCATTCTATGATTGTATAGATGTTATGTATTTATTTGAAAAACAGTGGTCGCTTTTGTAAGCAATCAAACTACTGAAACCTTGTATTTTTTTCACTCATGTTATTCGAATGCTTTGGTTAATTTTTTCACTTGGGACACCTCACACAACTGTAAATAATTTTGCCTTATGTATCAAAGTATTTAATACAATTTGAAATGTTTTTCAATACAACTCATGGAAAGCTTATATTGGTGTATTGGAAGTTCTTTCTCTTTGACATCTCAATTTACTCCTGATTTATATACACGTAACTTACGTCTCTTTACCATTATCAAGTATTATCCAGTATTATGGGTGTCTTTCATAGATTCACATGCCTGAATCATTCCCCCGTCGTCGTGACGGGAGTCTCCGGTACATAGAAAAGTAATGTCTTATAGACCTACATAGAGAATAGTAGGCCTAAAGGCCTCACCTTAGTAACATATCCATGTCCTTTTGTAAAAAGGACCAAACTCTAGAGAAGAGCCAATCAGCTATCACCTCCCTCTAGAACCTTCCTGGCAGGAGCCTCAGTCCCTCAGATTTTCTACCGCACGTTGTGCTAAGGGAGTCTCCTCTGAGCTCTGCTCAGATTCTGTGTTTATTTCACTTCATTAAATGACTTTGTTGTCAAGGATTCTTTTCTACTATGGATTATCTCCAAATACATTCTTTAAAGAAGGTCTGGTAAGGAGAAGAAAAGATTTTTTAAGAGCCTGTGCAACTTGTTTCTAGAGGAAGCTCTGCTCTGATCCTCACACGGACCGCATTTACTTTCTATACCGCAGGCCAAAGACTGCAAGGTATGTCGCACTTTCTCAAGTAAGTTTTTGAGAGGTCGTGAAGGGTGATTTTTAATATGGTGTCAAACACTAAGACCAGAAAGGAGGTTTTTTATTTTCTCCAGTGACCGTGATGAGGCGTTATCCTCAACGTCTAGGAGACCTCAAAAGAGAAGAGAATCTCCTCAGACTCATTCCTCAGGGGAACATCCTGAGAAGGCCCTCAAAAAGACCACTCATGGGTCTTCTGGGCGCAGTTCTTTAAAATCTCCTCACTCTGTGGAAAAGGAGAGTGCTTTTGGAGAAAAATCATTTAAAAAAGACGACTTCTGAGGCGTCAAAATCACCTCCTCTGGTCATAGGACCCTTCAGGAAGGCGTCTTCTATACCTCCTGAGGTAAAGACTAAGAAGCCAACATAGTCAACAGGATCGTCGATGAAGAAACCATCATCATTGCCTATTACAGTCTCTTCATCTACGATGGCCTCGTCTACGATGGCCTCATCTACGACGGCTCGTCTACGACGGCTCGTCTACGATGGCTCGTCGACGACAGCTCGTCGACGACAGCGGCCTCGTCTATGACTGCTGGTCTACGACGGCCTGTTCACGGCGTCGACGACGGCCTCGTCTACGATGGCCTCGTCTACGATGGCCTCGTCTACGATGGACTCGTCTACGATGGCTCATCTACAATGGCTCATCTACGACGGCTCGTCTATGACTGCTCGTCTATGACGGTCTGTTTACAGCGTCGACGATGACCTCGTCTACGATGGCCTCATCTACGATGGCTTGTCTATGATGGCTCGTCTATGACTGCTCGTCTACGACGGCCTGTCTACGGCGTCGACGATGGCCTAGTCTACAATGGCCTCGTCTTCGATGGCCTCATCTACCATGGCCTAGTCTACGATGGCCTCATCTACGATTGCTCCTCTACGATGGCTCGTCGTCGACGGCCTCGTCACCGACGTATCGTCTATGACGTCGCCTACGACGGCCTCGTCTATGACTGCTCGTCTACGACGGCATAATCTATGACGCCGATCTCGTCGACGGACTCGTCGACGAGAGAAATTCCGACAATTCTGGAATCTCTTATAATGTGGTAGAGAGGGCTGCTCAACGTTTTAAGATCTCAATGGTCTCTCAAGAACAGGTCTGCTTCTTGTATGACTTCACAGAACCTCTCAAGAAGGCAGTAAGGTCAATACCGATTATCCATTACCAATAGTCAGAAGGGGTAAAGGTTGTGCAGAACCCCTCCTCTGTATCACCAGTGATCCCTCAGTTGGATAAGAAGTATAGGGCGCCAGATACAGCACCGGCATGTTTAACAGGACATCCTAAGCCGGACTCCGTGGTGACACAGGCGGCCCAGAAGACCTCCAGGAATCCTTCGGCCCCTTTGTCGCTTCCTCCTGATAAGGAGGTAAGAAGAGTGGACAACATTGGGAACAGGTTTTCCTCAATATCGGCAATGACGGTAAAGGCCGCGAACGCCCTAGCGGTCTTGGGACGCTATAGTAGGCAATTGTGGGCCCACATAGCTGTCGGAATTGCCAGATTCATCCAAAGAGGAAGTAAAGAGGATTCTGCTAGATGGTGAAGCATCGGCGTCAGAAACTATAGACTGCGCGATGGATATCGCTATGACAGGGTTCTGCCAGTTGGCTGGAGCAGCAGGCTTGCGGCTCCAAGGATGGCTAAAGGCAGCCTCTTTCCATCCTGAGGTGCAAACAAAGATTTTGGACATGCCATATGTTAGCCAGTTACTATTTGGCACAAAAAGTTGACGAAGCAGACACTGCGAGAGCTTTGGGCACTCTTCAGTATAAGAACCAGTCCTTTAGTAGACATAGAGGAAGAGGACAGTCTTCCTACAGAGGAAATTATTCATACAAGTCTTCCTGCCCTTCAGGCCAGAGTAGACCGCAATACCAACAGCGCCAACAACAGCAAAACAAGCAATCCTCTTTTGGGAGGTCGTCCTTTCAAGGTAAAGGACAGCGGAAATAACAAAAATCTACGGCTGCTTCTATGAGAGATCTCGATTATGCTGCAGAAAGGAGCAATAGAGAGAGTACCTCCATCTCAGAAGGGAAAAGGGTTTTATTTCTGCTTCTTTTGATCCAGAAAAAAGACCAGAAGTGGAGACCAAACTTGGACCTTAGGGCCCTCAACAAATTCCTAAGAAGCAGTCGTTTCGCATGGTAACGATCCAGGAGGTCTTGCAACTACTGTAACAGCAGGATTTTAGGGCGCCCCTAGACATACAGGACGCTTACTTCCATATCCCAATTCACAGGAATCACAAAAAGGTACTTGCGATTTGCAGTAGCGGGCAGACACTTTCAGTTTCGCGTTCTGCCCTTCGGGCTCAAGTCTGCACCGCGCATATTCACGAAATGTCGTACCCCGGTGGCGGCATATCTCAGACAGTGACATCACCAAGTCTTTCCGTATCTGAATGACTGGCTGGTCAGGGCTCCATCCTTAGAAGCTGCGTCCAGGTCTTCCAACACCTGTTTAAAGCTTTTCGATTGCTTGGGTCTCACCCTCAATCAGGAAAAATTGGTCCTACAACCTTCTCAGAGCATCAGTTTCCTAGGTGCAACCCTGGACACACGGTCAGCAAAAGCTTTCCCATCCAGAGAGAGGATGAACAAGCCCCTTGCACTAGCTGCTATAGTAGCCTCGAAGAAAGTCTTGACAGTACGTCTCTTCAAATCCCTCCTGGGGATGATGTCAGCGTGTATCCTCCTGATTCCTCACTGTCGACTATGAATGAGGAATCTACAGGAGGCGCTCTCGAAGCAGTGGGTCCAATACACAGGATCATTCGACGACCACATAAAAGTGAATCCTCAGATGGTCGGAGCCCTGCAATGGTGGATGTCATCTCAAAACCTGTCTCAAGGCTGGTCATTCCTGCTTCCGGCTGCTCCTCATGTTGTCACAACAGGCGCCTCCTTGGAAGGCTGGGGAGTTTTTCTGCAAGAGCTACAGATAAGCGGGTAGTGGTCTCCTATGGAGAAGAAACTACGTATCAATATGCTCGAACTGCGGGCGGTCCTCCTGGCCCTTCAAGCTTGACTGCCAAGAATAAAACATTCCCTGGTGCTCATCCGGACAGACAACACCACGACTAAGCACTACCTCAACTAAGAGGGAGGGACCCGCTCGCTGACACTCTCGCGAGTTGCAAAAAATAATCTGGAATTAGCTCATACTCAACAATATAACCCTAAGAGCGGAATATGTCCCAGGCACGGACAATGTGCGCAACGACGTGTTGAGCAGGCAGAAAACATCGTCACAAGAGTGGGAGCTAGATCAACAAATTATCGACCAGATCTTCTCCAGATGGGGCACGCCGCAAATCGATCTATTTGCGACGACAATGAACGCCAAATGCCCACACTTTGCAAGTTGGCATCCCCAGTCAGGGTCTGTAGGGAATGCATCTTCCATCGCATGGCGCAACATCGTTGCGTACTCCTTTACGCCATTCCCGATGCTTCCCAGAGTCCTCAGGAAAATTTAGGTGGAGCCTTGTACTCTCATTTTAATAGCCCCAACTCGGCAGAGGCAACATTGGTTCACAGAGCTCCAACGTCTATCCCTGGAGGCGCCGGTCCACCTGCGGCAGTATCTATCTCTGCTTACAATGAACAACAATAAAGTTCAACATCCGGATCTGAAGTTTCTCAGGTTAGTCGCCTGGCTCGTGAGTTCAGCGAGTTCCACAATCTGAATATTCCACAAGACTGTAGACATTCTTGCCAGAGCAAGGGCGGATAGCACGGCCAAGACTTAGTCCCTGAAATGGAAGCGCTTTTGTGTTTGGTGTACAGATCACGGAATTCAGCCTTTCTCCACATCACCGGAGCAAATATTACCTTATCTATTACATCTGGCACAGTCGGGCCTAGCCCACTCCTCCATTAAAGTACACTTAGCAGCAATATCTCGTTATAAAGAACTTCAACGAGTCCATCGCTCTGGTCAAGCGGGTTGATTAAGCAATTTCTAAAACGATTATACGGATCTTTCCCGCCAGTAAGGATGTTGCCACCTACCTGGCATCTCAATGTGGTTCTTAACCAGCTCATGAAACATCCGTTCAAACCAGTCCACAGAGCTGACCTAAAGTATGCCTCGTGGAAATCAGCACTCCTCCTGACGCTCACATCTGCAAGGGGGGTCAGTGAGCTGCAGGCATTTTCAATCCAGGATCTTTTTCTACAGTTTAATAACGACAGAGTAATCCTGAGAACCAATTCTAGGTTTATCTCAAAGGTCCCGTCGGACTTCCACCTAAATGAACCTGTGGTTCTGCGTTCCTTCTTTCCAAACCCAAGCACGGCAGCTGAGAGATCGCTGCTTTCTTTGGATCTCAAGCGATGCTTGAAGTTTACACTGACAAAACGAAAACATTCAGGAAATCTAACCAGCTATTCGTAGCTTACAGCAGACCTAGGAAAGGTCTACCGCTTGCCAAGCAGAGCATCACCAGATGGATTTCTGCAGCCATGGCTTTCTGTCATGACCAAGCTGAACAGCCATTGCATTCCAAAGTGAGAGGGCACTCCACGAGAGCTATGTCCACTTCTATAGCTCTCTTTGCAGGGGTGCCAGTTATTGACATTTGCAGGGCGGCAACATGAAAGTCGCCGCATACCTTCACTAGGCACTACTGCCTGGATACGGAGCTGATGAATGATGCAGCAGTGAGACAATCAGTGTTACGCCATCTTTTCAGTAAGGTGAGCATTCCTCCGTCCCTCCATCCTACTCTGGTGTGCACATTTCTTTAGTAATACTTATTGTGGAGGTCTAATGATGGTTCATGCTCGCATGATGGGTCTTATCTGAGGACTTGTATATGCTGTTCCATCAGAAATGTGCACTCTGCATTGCTTGCTACTCTGATTCAGGCATGTGAATCTATGAAAGACACCCATAATACTGGATAAGAAATGCGTTACTTACCTGTAACTGCAGTTATCCAGTATTGGTGTCTTTCATAGATTCACATGCAACCCTCCCACCTCCCCTGGAAGGACTCGCCTAACACTCTCAGTATCACGCCTACTTAGATTAGTGCGTACGAAAATCTGAGGGACTGAGGCTCCTGCCAGGAAGGTTCTAGAGGGAGGTGATAGCTGATTGGCTCTTCTCTAGAGTTTGGTCCTTTTTACAATAGGACATGGATATGTTACTAAGGTGAGGCCTTTAGGCCTACTATTCTCTATGTATGTCTATAAGACATTACTTTTCTATGTACCGGAGACTCCCGTCTCGACGACGGGGAATGATTCAGGCATGTGAATCTATGAAAGACAACAATACTGGATAACTGCAGTTACAGGTAAGTAACGCATTTCTTCTTTCCCACAGGAGCCAATGTTCTTTTTTAAATACTTAATCACCCTGGTTCCGTTGTGAGTAGGGTTCCCTTGTCCTTCCTTTACGACTCATCCCAAAATGATGGCATACATGTTTCCTGAGATGTCAGGCTGTATATTCTTGGCCAGACAGTAGGGAGCTTTGCTTGTAAATAGAAAGCAATGTGTTCGAAGCATGTGTGCTGTTTATCACATGCTTTGCATACTCCTGCCATCTAGTGTTGGGTCTGGAGTTTTGCAAGTTGTTTTTCTTCGAAGATGTCTTTCCAGTCACGAGGTAGGTGACTCCTCCTTTCAGTGATAGTGTGCTTGGGCATCGACTTCATTGTTTTTTCCAGCCATCGGTTTTGGACGTGTATTGCTGCGCTCCGCTTCTAACCGGTTTCTACGGCTCCCCCTTGGTGCGCAATCCACTCTACCCACGTCGGTATTGTTTCAAATGTGTATCCCATTTCTCCACGTTTCATATCCGTCTAGGAAAACCTCTATTTTGATCGAGGCTCTGTGGGAAGGCCATTCGGCCTAACCGCCTCGATCCACTTGGCAGTCGATGCAAAGGACTTCATTCAAAATCTGCCCTCGGTGCCTCGCCAAGTGTTCGCACACCGACTCACACAAAGTGTGCAGCTTGTGCTTGTCTCTGGAGCACTATGAACAGGTCTGCGACGCGTGCAGGTCGCTTAGAGCGAAGAAAATGTTCTGTGATCGTCTGGGTCGAGGTCGCGAAATGCAGAGTCAAAACGTCAAATACATGCCGGACATCTTCGGTGAAGGATCCGAGCACGAATTTGACGCACAAGGGGCCAAGGAAGAACAAGAAAAACTTGTCTCCATTCCAGAATCGGACTCCGAGATGGAAGAAGGCTAGCCACAAGGGTAACGTCCCGTGAGTACCGAACTCCCCTTGACCCAAACTCCAACTCAACTGAAACAAAAGGTGTTGGTCCCACCCCCGCCTTCAGGCCACAGTCCGCTCCGAGAAAATGTTTCTAACGTCCCGCCATTCTCACCCTCTGCGGGAAAACAATCTAACAATGGATTTGATGCCCATGCGCGCTATCCCCGAAAAGAGGAGTCACCTACCTCGTGACTGGAAAGACTTCTTCGAAGAAAAACAACTTGCAAACATCCGAAACAACACTTGATGGCAGGAGTATGCAAAGCATATGAATCTACAGCTCTACATGCCAAGACCAGATGCTTACTGGGTAAGTAACATTATCCATACAGTGCAAGGCGATGGAAGCCATGATTTGCTATTCTAGAAGTTGGAAGGCAGTATATGCCGTACTTGAAGATGGAAGGTAGTACATGCATTATTTACAGATGAGGCAGCGGAGGCTACCTGCGAGTTCAGACCATATGTGCGGTCTCAGGTGACCTCTGCCAAGCATATTTGAGCAGCAGTGTTGTTCCATGAGGTAGGAGGTTGCATAGGATGTTCCAAGAGATGGAGAAGGTCTTTGATGTGCTTTCTGCTCTGTGGCAGAGTGTGAGATGCTTTTTTAAACTATACAAAGAGCTTGGTTCTGTGTATGCTGTCAATCTTTGTGTCTGTGTGCGGTCTGCGGTTGTTACTGTTCACTCCTGAAGGGGTCCTCGTTGAGCAATTCAGATTGAAAGTTCCCAGGAAGAACAGGGTCAGTAATGATGTACATGTGATGGGTCTAGAGTGGTACAGTATGTGAAAATCTGTGTTTTGGAATGCTACCTAGCACGAATGCCACTGTTTTTTTTTATTATTTTCAAAACATTCTCCCGTTGCCTTTTGTGTGTTTTTAAGTGTGCGGTGTATAAACTGTGGCAGGAGGAAATAAGCTCTCTGAGATGCACTGTTTGCGATGCATGACAACTAGGTATGGTTCGTGAAATAATATGTCTCACAGTGATCTGTGGCTGTGGGTGTTGTGGCAAGGGACAGTAGGGAGTGTACATTGTGCCAAGTCATCGGCAGAAGTATATGCTGTACCTGTGACTATAGGCAGTGTATGCTGAACAGCTGACCCTTTTTTCTTTTCTTTCATTCCCTAGAAGTGCAAAATGGAAAAACATCAACTAATGGCATATCCAATGGAATCCATCTCCATAGCAACGGTTTCAGATTAGCTGACGGGCGAGCTCATATCAGGTACAGCAAATTTTCAATCTCTGTGCAGCCTCCAGTCTTTGCTGCAGCCCTTTAGTTCTACCCTTTTAGTAAAGAGTTCCCTGGTTTCCTGATCCTGCTTCCACCCTCCCAACACACAACAACTCTCACTCCTGCTCACTGCCTATCCTTACAAAGTGGCCTGGTACCTGGTTGCTCATTTACTCTTTCATAAAAGAAAATCCATCCAATCCTTTGCTTCTGTCCCTCATCCTCCATCCCCGAATTCAGACTGTTTGTGAATAAGTTCACACCTTCATACCTCTAGAGATGACAGGTGAGGACCTGCACTGGGTTTTTATACAGGTTTTCTTGTTACTCGACATCGAGAGAGGGTCTCAATACAGAGAATGATACATGGCTGTAATCTCCTCCCTCCTCCAGAAAAAGAAACATAACTGATATTTGACATTATTACACGTCTCTATTGATGCGAGATCTGGACACTTTTATGAATTAAATATCTATTGATTCACAAATTATTTGTTTTACCACCACTTTCTCTTCTAATATGGTTCCTGTGCCTGATACTTTTCTGTAGGAAGGCAATATGTTGATTTTTGCATAATACCAAATAGTGTTCGTGGCTGCAGAGGAGTGTTGGAGAAACTGGTAGCTTGTTGAGTTGTTACAGCTTTTGTGTCCTACCAAGTGCATTCTTTGATACAAGGAGCCAGAGCTCTCTCCGTGTATGGGTATACATCCATCACAGTTCAGTGTAGGATCTCCTCCGAGAATGCTGAATTTTACTATGGTTGGTGGGACTTCATCCAGCGGGTGTCACTGCCTTTGATATTGCTGGAGCAGTGAGTATGCCTGTTCCCATAACCAGTTGCGACCATCTTGAAACCGGTATTAACAATGGCTTAGAATGTGCTCTGCAGGTAGTAGTTAAACTCAATCAAATGTTTGTAATTGATATTTTAAAAGAGGATCTATATGAATCATTGACTACAATTGATACTGCTGTTACTTCAGTTAACTTGAAACTACAGCAACATCGGATTATGTTTATGTTGTACTACACCCATGAAGTTATATTCAAGTGGACGCCGACAAATGTTTCTTCAAGGATACGCTGCCCAAAATGTCAGGAATACACGGCTGATCTTCGACACATGTTCATCATGTGTCAAAAGTTAAATACGTTTTGGGCTGAGGTTACCCTCGTTCTGAGTAATTTAGTAGGTATAGATATTCAACTCACTGCGAAAGAAATATTATTGGGATAATAAATGACTCGGGTAATATATCTAAGTCGCTGGTTTCAATTATTTTAGCTTGTTCCCGCCTGTGTATTGCCAGGGCGTGGATCCAGACCACCTCACCGAAAGTTCCTGAATTGTGGGTACTACTTAAGGGGATCTATGAATTAGAACTGGCCTTAGCTAAAGCCAGGGGTCCTAGATCAAGAGTTAAATTTGAAAGAATCTGGTCAAGTCCTCATTGGGATTAGTTTAGATAATGCTTATACTACCTCAGTAAGTGTTTAATTTTTCTTTTCTTTTTCTTGTACTTTTGTGTTTTTTCTTTACTTCTTTGCCTCAATATTGTTAGAGCATTTTGTCCCTGGAACTTGAACTTTTATTTGTGTTTTTATGATGGCATTTATCCCTTTTACTCTATTGTGCAGTGTCTTGTTTTGCTTTTTTGTATGCAACTGATGGCTACAAAAATAATAAAATAATAAAAATTTTAAAAAAAGAGAATGGGCTCTAAATTGGAGAATTTAAAAAATCACTAAGATCTATGGCACCTCAAGATTTCAAGCCATATGTTAAGTTTGGTAGTTCTCGGGCAAGAACTTTAAAATGTTAAAATATCATTACCCAGCGATACCTTGATGGTGACCTTGTAAAGTGGGATGGGGTTAATGTCCTCTTTAATGTCTGTAACGCATTAACAAAAGATGTTTTCCCTTGATACCTCGAAGAATGGTAATCTTTACCTTCCCCTTTTTGGGACCACCTTGATATATCACTTCTTGACATTTGTGAACTCGCAGTTCACAGCAGAAGAGGGCTGAACTGTAGGACAGATTTCTAGCACTTCAGTTGTTTAATTTGACTCTTAGTCAGGGTTTTCTGCAGACTGAAAGATTTAGTATATCTCCTTTATTAGACTTCTGGCAGGAGGCATAGTCTTCTGGCCAAAGGTGTGCGGTATCAAGTAGGCATCTGCTCCAGGATAAATGTTTCCTTCACGTTTTTGGCCACCATGTTCTCTTTGGCAGTACCAAATACAGATTACATCCTGGCTTTTTTTACAGTGCCATTTGCCAGCTGCAGGCACCTGACTTTTGAATTAAGCTGTAAGAAACCCACATTTGTGTAGAAACCCCTATTAAAAGCAGACTGCCCTGTAAAGGTGCTTTTTAACTGTAATTAGTACAAACAAGCTTAAAGTGCTTTCTCAGGGGGTCATAAATGTGAACTGAAAGCTAGCTGCTACAACTGGCCTGTGGATTACAGGCTCAGCTAAGAGCCTTAAAAACGCACTGCTGTTTTTTGCTCTCCAAGAAAAGCTATGCTGCCTTTCTGAAGCTTTCTTTTTTTCTGTTTTAAAAAACATAGGGAATGTTAGTAGCTGTTCTTAGCTTTTGCTTGTTTGATGATTCGATTGAGAACTGCAGTGGAGGCAGAAATACATTAACATGTATACATTCAGTGGATATTCTCACAGTCTGTGCTTCATTTGTTAATAGATGCCAGGAACCAAAGTTACTCTTAGTAACCAGCATCCCCTGCTGTCTAGGGACGTTTTCATTTGTTAAGTAACTGTGCAGCATATGGTACCATAATCGACAACTTAAACAACTTTCAATTGGTACCTGTGTTTCCTTGAAGATTACACTCACTGCTGATCTTATGAATAGTATCAGCCTCTTTACCTTTCACTTCATGCGCTCTTGAGCATGCTCTTTATGGGTCAAAAACGTACTTTGTCATGGTGTGATAAAACATGCAATTTGCACTACAGCTTTTATAAAATTAATGTTGTTGCACTTAGGTGAAATTGTGTATCCTTGCTTTGTTCAGTAAATTAAGAAATTGCAGCTGGCCTTGTAGATACGACCACATATTCTTTGAACTGAAATCTGACAGTGATCGCCTAGCAGTGATGTTGCAAACAGATTTTTGAGTTTGGGGGAAATACAGGACATTTAGAGGTTAAAATGTTTTGTGAAAAAACCTACTTGGTATGCCTTTCCTCCATATTGCTACTTTAGGAATTCCTTTGACCCACGTCTCTCGGTTCAAGTATACTTCATGACCTTCTATTCTGCTGCTACCTATGCCAAGAGCAGTACAATTTTTACCTTCACAGCTCTGTAAAAATAGTATAATCTCATCAATGTTCCGTTTGCATCTTGGCTTCTCTGTAGATCTTCTTGTACTCCCTGCTTTTAATTACGTGGAATATGACAGGTCAGACTTTGGGGGGGGGGGGGATTAGGATTCTCATGAATTTATTTCCTAGCAGGCACTTAGTCCTCCTGAACCGTAGCTATGTAGTAATTACTTCTGAAAACAAACAGTACTTTTCCTTGAAGAGCCTGCAGCCACTCGCCTAAGGGCTGATCAGCCCTGGGTCAGACTTCTGCAAAGGGGCATTTGGCCCGATTGCGACCGCAAAAAAAGGAAGCAAATGTACTAACCCTATTTTGCGAGTCGCTAATCTATTAGCAACTCACAAAATAGGGTTAGCACCCTCTTTTAGGAAGGGGCGTGCCTTGGGCATCCCTTCCTAACAGTGAGTGCAAATGCCATGTGGGAGTGATTTGCGACTGCATTTGCGTTCACAAAACACTCGCAGTTTACCACCTACATCAGGTAGGTGGTAAACCACTCTCAAACGGAAAGGTGTCCCCAATGGACCCTTTCCCCTTTGTGAATGGCTGCACAAATATTTTTTAAGACCAGGCAGTGGTCCCAGGGACCACTGCCTAGCCTTAAAAAATTAAACTGAAAAGTTTCATTTTTCTTTTTTAAATGCATTAAAAAAAAAAATACTGCTTTATTGACAAAGCAGTCCCAGACATGGTGGTCTGCTGACCCCAGCAGGCCGCCATCCCTGGGAGTGCTAGCCATTCCCAATGGGGTCGCAGATTCGACAGCCTCAATAATATTGATGAGGCATGCAATTTGCGACCCCATCGGGAATCAAAAACAGTGTCTGAGGCACTGTTGTACATTGAATTTTGCGACTCGCAAATTGCGGCTCGCAATTTGTTGTAATTTGAGAGTCACAAAATTCAATGGTCGTACATCTGGCCCTTAATCTCTCCATGGCTAACAAAAAAAGTATGTGTCCTTGTGTAACGCAATTGGTGCTCATGTAAAGCAGTCTGATACCCGATAACGTCGGGTCAAGTTTGTGCTATATAAACTCCATAAAACAAAAACTCTGAGGCGGTTGACTGTAAATACCACACCCCTCCTCTACAGCGACAGGCTGAGTACCACCCTCAAGAGGGTCGGGTGTTAAGCCCTGAAGTCTGCCCTCGACTTCCGGTGTGTCAATTCCAGAAGGCTATGGTTTACACCAAAATAAAGGCCTCCGAAATTAGTCTGAGCCAACCTCCAGCATCAAAACCGCCACTTGGGCCCTCTATGTCGACAGCACCTTTGAAGCTGGCACTGAATCCTGCTTGGTCGTGGTCCAGGGGCGACCCATCCTGCTTCGAGTCCAGAACGAGATTGATGCCAAGCCCTTTCCATCCACCCTCCAGCAGGAAGAATTATTACAAGGCCGCCTCAGAAGCTAAGATGGAAACTAACTGTGAGTTACCTCCTGCTTCACCTAGGTTTAGGAAACATCGGGACAGGGGCACTGGCCCAGCACCACCTCACCACCCTGCGCCTCCTCCCCCTCTTCCTCCACTTATTCCTCAGTCACACTCACCACAGGAATCTCCGCATTCCTCTTATGAGGGAGGTAGCTGAGTGTCCCCTTAATCCACACGAGGCACGGGTTGACCTGGAGACTGGAGATGACCAATGGGACAATTACACAACTATCCCACCTGCAGACACAGACCCAGACCTCTGTCCTGGAAACCCATTGCCCCCCAATGATTTCACCTCGTACCACAAGGTTATAAACAGAGCTGCAGCTAGAAGGAAGTGCTTCACAAAGAAGCAGTATCTGGTCTTGCTAAAAGGCATGCAAAGAGCCATGGCGGATACCTGTACAGATCCTGTGAGGGTTAGAGTGTTAACCCCCAGGGTTGATATAAAAAAAATACAAGGCTTTACCCTTCAACCCACTGCACTTTTGACTCCTTTGTGGTACATATGGTGCGAAAATGTGCTACTACACAGGCCATTGGTGACGCCCCTCCACCGGATAAATAAGAGTAGAAAGGTTGATGCAGCAGGCAAACCCTTCTCTGCCCAATCGGCAAACCACTAGAGAATTGCCAACCTTATTGGCCTTCACTCACGCTATGATCATGCTCACTCGCATGAGATGGAAGAACTCCTCCAGCATCTTTAAGATGAGTACAGAAAGCGGGACCCTAGCTTGTCTCGGAAGGGAATGCATATAACACACTATCCTCTGTGCCTTGGATGCAGCCGTACCTTAGCACGGGGCATTCTCTCTAGTGTTCTCATTCGCCAACACGCCTGGCTTCGGCACTCTGGCTTCAAACCAGAGATACACCATCTCAACCTGCCCTACGAGGGGGTGCACCTCTTCGGACCACAGGTGGACAAGATGCTGGAAAAGATCCCGGACTCAAAGATTCAGGGGTCAATTTTTAGGGGGTACGGGGAGGGTGTTCTGTGAAGTGTCGCACATAGCCCTTCGGACTTCTTTTCAGTCCACATATTGTGAATGCATTGCTGCCCCTAATATATAATCCTATTATACTACATCCCATTTGCAGATTATTAATTAAGCCTAGGCGGTGAACTCCACTCCATTCGTGGAGTTTGCAGAGTTTTTCGCACTCCGTGGAGCTCAGGGAGTTCTGAAAAACTTGGTTTCATATAGCTGAGTGAAGTTTTTTCCTCAGTCGCCAACAGTAAGTTGGCGAGTGCGAGTGAGGAAAATCCAACGCTAGACCACTTTCCAGCGAGATTTTTGAAAGTGGGCAGTCGCGAATGGTCGCTACTGCTCGCGTTGAGAAACCTTCCTTCGCGTTGAGCAAGCTGCTGCTTGGGTAGAACTTGTACTAGAGCAGCAGAAAGAAGCAGTGCTCCCTTGCACTGTGTGAGATGCCGCTTGCACAGATTTTACAGGCAGGACAAACACCTGGCACTAAAAATAGTGCAAACTGTGCAAGGTAACCCACTCCACCCCTCGCAAAACTCCGGGTAGATTGGCGATGTTTTTGGTCACTGCTACTCTGCGAACTGTCCAGGCGTATTAATGTTTGGTGGTATGGGACTCTGGAGGACCTGCGCTCTGTGGTCTGCATTTGGCCCTGGCTTCTGGCAGCAGGCAGCTATGCAAATTTAATGATGGGTAGGTGGGAAAGAAATGATTCTGTGGATGTTTTGTCGATTACCTTATCACAATTTAGGATGCATCAGAAAAATAATTTGATGTACCAAAAACTGAATAAAAACAAAATGGTTTTAAAATTTGAGTGAAATAAGTAGGTAAAGGTTGTCTTCCTGGATACAGAAATCTATTGAAAACAGTGAGACCCAAACAGCTTTACAAAGAAAAGCAACAAACAGCATCTTGCATGCAGGTTTTTTATTAGTGTAATCTTAAATGGAGTATTCCATATGAGGAATTTGAATGTATAAAAAGTAACTTTACTACTAAAAAAGATATTAAAAGCACAGTGAAGATAGTTAAAAAAAGATTCTGGGCAGTGAACACCACTGAGCAATTCTCAAAAGAGGCATTAAAAAGCAAATAAGAAAAGTAGGCAAGACTAACTGTCCACCAAAAAAAGTGTGAAATGAGTTGATGAACAAATAAACATTATCTTGACCTATATAAGAGGCCAAACAACTTACAAGAATAATACAAATATCAGAACATAGTAAAAAGTTATTCAAATGTTGTTCCATTGCTTAAAGGTACACCTACCTACAACAAAATACAACCTCACAAAGTACAAAGCTTGCACAATAGGAGTAAATACCAAACTGTTTAAAACAAGAGAAAGGAACACGAAAAGAGATAAAACAAATAATAATACCATGCACAAGCAGATATGTGGTGTATATTCTAACCAGCCAGTACAACCTCAAATAAATTGAAAGCTTGGCTTGTTTCCTGACTAAAAGAATGACAGAGGTTATGTAATGGCAAAGCTTTGCGAAATAAAACAGAAGAGTAACTGGAAAGTACTACAATTCTATTGAGCAGATGTCTCCAACATTTTCTGTCAGACCCCCCCAGGATATTGCTGCATGGATTAGCAGATTTTGGGGCACAAATATGGAAATTTTGCGGCACAAATTTGAGATTTTGATTCACTTTATTTTGCTATTCTGCATGAAATGATATCCACCTATGGCCCGTCAAATGCCCCATTTCCACTATGATCACCTTTCATCCCCCTGCTTTCTGGCCCCCACCCTACTGGCATAATTGCAGCCCTCAGTCATTCCTTTTGTAATAACAGAAGAAAGAATCTTGTATCAATGACTTGATGGCTACAGAATTTTCACTCGAAGCAACGTGCAGAGTTCACTAGAAAGTAGTAGGAAGATTTCACATGATGGCAGCAGATTTAAAAATAGCTACATATGATTACTGATTGAAAAAACTAAATGCGCACTATTGGGGTGTCCTACATATAATTGACATATGCTACACAGCTGTGTTGCTACAACAAAGTATACCCTAGCTGAATCTAGATAACATGTGCTGTACACTCATGTAACTGTGGCAAATAATACAATAATTACCCAGCCTTGAAAGTTAGTGCTGTGTTCAAATAACAGCATGGGTCGATGTAACAACTTAGCATTTTGAAAGTCTGGACAATTAAGTCCCGAACTGCAAAATGGAAAAAGAATATGAAAACCAAGATACCAAATCTCATTCAATAGAAAAGATCTAAGCAATAGGACAATGCATAAAAATTTGAACTATATGAAAAAAGCAATAACTATGAAGAGACTGAGCTTCCAGCTGCAATCAATTAATCCACGGCGCGAACAAAAAAAGGACATTAGACTTATTGGTTCAACATGCATTTCCAATCAGATGATAAAATACAGGCGTGTATTTGAAGCGTAAAATCACTGAAATACTGCTCTGCTCAACAAACAGCTTTCGACAATAAGTCAGTAAGAAAAAGCGCCAGTAAGGGGTGTTGATACAGAATAAGGCCAGCGTACATCAAAGTGTACTCACCTGGGGTAGTTGCTACATTAGCTGAGGTAAGGTGCCACCCAATGGTAGTCTGGGATT